>NC_080411.1:43727500-48527500 GCF_030265065.1 Corythoichthys intestinalis | reverse complement strand
ACTCCCAAACCGCTGCGCAGAAGTCAACCAAACTTCACCCAATAGTGTATTGTATCACATTCTAGTAGTTACATTTGAAAATTTCGTTCTAGGACATTTGGTTTGAGCGCAATCCTCAAACTTAGGTCAAAAAAGCCATTTAAGCCTTTTCACAGTGAGATCTATGCGATATGGCCGAGAAATGTAATTTTGATGTTAACTCCCAAACCGCTGCGCAGAAGTCAACCAAACTTCACCCAATAGTGTATTGTATCACATTCTAGTAGTTACATTTGAAAATTTCGTTCTAGGACATTTGGTTTGAGCGCAATCCTCAAACTTAGGTCAAAAAAGCCATTTAAGCCTTTTCACAGTGAGATCTATGCGATATGGCCGAGAAATGTAATTTTGATGTTAACTCCCAAACCGCTGCGCAGAAGTCAACCAAACTTCACCCAATAGTGTATTGTATCACAATCTAGTAGTTACATTTGAAAATTTTGTTCTAGAAAATTTTGTTTGAGCGCAATCATCAAACTTAATTAAAAAAATGGTTTAATTTAAGCCTTTTCACAGTGAGATCTATGCGATATGGCCGAGAAATGTAATTTTGATGTTAACTCCCAAACCGCTGCGCAGAAGTCAACCAAACTTCACCCATTAGTGTATTTTATCACAATCTAGTAGTTACATGTGGAAATTTGGTTCTAGGACATTTGATTTGAGCGCAATCCTCAAACTTAGGTCAAAAAAGCCATTTAAGCCTTTTCACAGTGAGATCTATGCGATATGGCCGAGAAATGTAATTTTGATGTTAACTCCCAAACCGCTGCGCAGAAGTCAACCAAACTTCACCCATTAGTGTATTTTATCACAATCTAGTAGTTACATGTGGAAATTTGGTTATAGGACATTTGATTTGAGCGCAATCCTCAAACTTAGGTCAAAAAAGCCATTTAAGCCTTTTCACAGTGAGATCTATGCGATATGGCCGAGAAATGTAATTTTGATGTTAACTCCCAAACCGCTGCGCAGAAGTCAACCAAACTTCACCCAATAGTGTATTGTATCACAATCTAGTAGTTACATTTGAAAATTTTGTTCTAGGAAATTTTGTTTGAGCGCAATCATCAAACTTAATTAAAAAAGTCATTTAAGCCTTTTCACAGTGAGATCTATGCGATATGGCCGAGAAATGTAATTTTGATGTTAACTCCCAAACCGCTGCGCAGAAGTCAACCAAACTTCACCCAATAGTGTATTGTATCACAATCTAGTAGTTACATTTGAAAATTTTGTTCTAGAAAATTTTGTTTGAGCGCAATCATCAAACTTAATTAAAAAAGTCATTTAAGCCTTTTCACAGTGAGATCTATGCGATATGGCCGAGAAATGTAATTTTGATGTTAACTCCCAAACCGCTGCGCAGAAGTCAACCAAACTTCACCCATTAGTGTATTTTATCACAATCTAGTAGTTACATGTGGAAATTTGGTTCTAGGACATTTGATTTGAGCGCAATCCTCAAACTTAGGTCAAAAAAGCCATTTAAGCCTTTTCACAGTGAGATCTATGCGATATGGCCGAGAAATGTAATTTTGATGTTAACTCCCAAACCGCTGCGCAGAAGTCAACCAAACTTCACCCAATAGTGTATTGTATCACAATCTAGTAGTTACATTTAAAAATTTTGTTCTAGGACATTTTGTTTGAACGCAATCATCAAACTTAATTAAAAAAGTCATTTAAGCCTTTTCACAGTGAGATCTATGCGATATGGCCGAGAAATGTAATTTTGATGTTAACTCCCAAACCGCTGCGCAGAAGTCAACCAAACTTCACCCATTAGTGTATTGTATCACAATCTAGTAGTTACATGTGGAAATTTGGTTATAGGACATTTGATTTGAGCGCAATCCTCAAACTTAGGTCAAAAAAGCCATTTAAGCCTTTTCACAGTGAGATCTATGCGATATGGCCGAGAAATGTAATTTTGATGTTAACTCCCAAACCGCTGCGCAGAAGTCAACCAAACTTCACCCAATAGTGTATTGTATCACAATCTAGTAGTTACATTTGAAAATTTTGTTCTAGGAAATTTTGTTTGAGCGCAATCATCAAACTTAATTAAAAAAGTCATTTAAGCCTTTTCACAGTGAGATCTATGCGATATGGCCGAGAAATGTAATTTTGATGTTAACTCCCAAACCGCTGCGCAGAAGTCAACCAAACTTCACCCATTAGTGTATTTTATCACAATCTAGTAGTTACATGTGGAAATTTGGTTCTAGGACATTTGATTTGAGCGCAATCCTCAAACTTAGGTCAAAAAAGCCATTTAAGCCTTTTCACAGTGAGATCTATGCGATATGGCCGAGAAATGTAATTTTGATGTTAACTCCCAAACCGCTGCGCAGAAGTCAACCAAACTTCACCCAATAGTGTATTGTATCACATTCTAGTAGTTACATTTGAAAATTTCGTTCTAGGACATTTGGTTTGAGCGCAATCCTCAAACTTAGGTCAAAAAAGCCATTTAAGCCTTTTCACAGTGAGATCTATGCGATATGGCCGAGAAATGTAATTTTGATGTTAACTCCCAAACCGCTGCGCAGAAGTCAACCAAACTTCACCCAATAGTGTATTGTATCACAATCTAGTAGTTACATTTGAAAATTTTGTTCTAGGACATTTTGTTTGAACGCAATCATCAAACTTAATTAAAAAAGTCATTTAAGCCTTTTCACAGTGAGATCTATGCGATATGGCCGAGAAATGTAATTTTGATGTTAACTCCCAAACCGCTGCGCAGAAGTCAACCAAACTTCACCCAATAGTGTATTGTATCACAATCTAGTAGTTACATTTGAAAATTTTGTTCTAGGACATTTTGTTTGAACGCAATCATCAAACTTAATTAAAAAAGTCATTTAAGCCTTTTCACAGTGAGATCTATGCGATATGGCCGAGAAATGTAATTTTGATGTTAACTCCCAAACCGCTGCGCAGAAGTCAACCAAACTTCACCCAATAGTGTATTGTATCACAATCTAGTAGTTACATTTGAAAATTTTGTTCTAGGACATTTTGTTTGAGCGCAATCCTCAAACTTAGGTCAAAAAAGCCATTTAAGCCTTTTCACAGTGAGATCTATGCGATATGGCCGAGAAATGTAATTTTGATGTTAACTCCCAAACCGCTGCGAAGAAGTCAACCAAACTTCACCCATTAGTGTATTGTATCATAATCTAGTAATTACATGTGGAAATTTGGTTCTAGGACATTTGATTTGAGCGCAATCCTCAAACTTAGGTCAAAAAAGCCATTTAAGCCTTTTCACAGTGAGATCTATGCGATATGGCCGAGAAATGTAATTTTGATGTTAACTCCCAAACCGCTGCGCAGAAGTCAACCAAACTTCACCCATTAGTGTATTGTATCACAATCTAGTAGTTACATGTGGAAATTTGGTTCTAGGACATTTGATTTGAGCGCAATCCTCAAACTTAGGTCAAAAAAGCCATTTAAGCCTTTTCACAGTGAGATCTATGCGATATGGCCGAGAAATGTAATTTTGATGTTAACTCCCAAACCGCTGCGCAGAAGTCAACCAAACTTCACCCAATAGTGTATTGTATCACAATCTAGTAGTTACATTTAAAAATTTTGTTCTAGGAAATTTTGTTTGAGCGCAATCATCAAACTTAATTAAAAAAGTCATTTAAGCCTTTTCACAGTGAGATCTATGCGATATGGCCGAGAAATGTAATTTTGATGTTAACTCCCAAACCGCTGCGCAGAAGTCAACCAAACTTCACCCATTAGTGTATTTTATCACAATCTAGTAGTTACATGTGGAAATTTGGTTCTAGGACATTTGATTTGAGCGCAATCCTCAAACTTAGGTCAAAAAAGCCATTTAAGCCTTTTCACAGTGAGATCTATGCGATATGGCCGAGAAATGTAATTTTGATGTTCACTCCCAAACCGCTGCGCAGAAGTCAACCAAACTTCACCCAATAGTGTATTGTATCACATTCTAGTAGTTACATTTGAAAATTTCGTTCTAGGACATTTGGTTTGAGCGCAATCCTCAAACTTAGGTCAAAAAAGCCATTTAAGCCTTTTCACAGTGAGATCTATGCGATATGGCCGAGAAATGTAATTTTGATGTTAACTCCCAAACCGCTGCGCAGAAGTCAACCAAACTTCACCCAATAGTGTATTGTATCACAATCTAGTAGTTACATTTGAAAATTTTGTTCTAGGACATTTTGTTTGAGCGCAATCCTCAAACTTAGGTCAAAAAAGCCATTTAAGCCTTTTCACAGTGAGATCTATGCGATATGGCCGAGAAATGTAATTTTGATGTTAACTCCCAAACCGCTGCGCAGAAGTCAACCAAACTTCACCCAATAGTGTATTGTATCACAATCTAGTAGTTACATTTGAAAATTTTGTTCTAGGAAATTTTGTTTGAGCGCAATCATCAAACTTAATTAAAAAAGTCATTTAAGCCTTTTCACAGTGAGATCTATGCGATATGGCCGAGAAATGTAATTTTGATGTTAACTCCCAAACCGCTGCGCAGAAGTCAACCAAACTTCACCCATTAGTGTATTGTATCATAATCTAGTAATTACATGTGGAAATTCTGTTCTAGGACATTTGATTTGAGCGCAATCCTCAAACTTAGGTCAAAAAAGCCATTTAAGCCTTTTCACAGTGAGATCTATGCGATATGGCCGAGAAATGTAATTTTGATGTTAACTCCCAAACCGCTGCGCAGAAGTCAACCAAACTTCACCCAATAGTGTATTGTATCACAATCTAGTAGTTACATTTAAAAATTTTGTTCTAGGACATTTTGTTTGAACGCAATCATCAAACTTAATTAAAAAAGTCATTTAAGCCTTTTCACAGTGAGATCTATGCGATATGGCCGAGAAATGTAATTTTGATGTTAACTCCCAAACCGCTGCGCAGAAGTCAACCAAACTTCACCCATTAGTGTATTGTATCACAATCTAGTAGTTACATGTGGAAATTTGGTTATAGGACATTTGATTTGAGCGCAATCCTCAAACTTAGGTCAAAAAAGCCATTTAAGCCTTTTCACAGTGAGATCTATGCGATATGGCCGAGAAATGTAATTTTGATGTTAACTCCCAAACCGCTGCGCAGAAGTCAACCAAACTTCACCCAATAGTGTATTGTATCACAATCTAGTAGTTACATTTGAAAATTTTGTTCTAGGAAATTTTGTTTGAGCGCAATCATCAAACTTAATTAAAAAAGTCATTTAAGCCTTTTCACAGTGAGATCTATGCGATATGGCCGAGAAATGTAATTTTGATGTTAACTCCCAAACCGCTGCGCAGAAGTCAACCAAACTTCACTCATTAGTGTATTTTATCACAATCTAGTAGTTACATGTGGAAATTTGGTTCTAGGACATTTGATTTGAGCGCAATCCTCAAACTTAGGTCAAAAAAGCCATTTAAGCCTTTTCACAGTGAGATCTATGCGATATGGCCGAGAAATGTAATTTTGATGTTCACTCCCAAACCGCTGCGCAGAAGTCAACCAAACTTCACCCAATAGTGTATTGTATCACATTCTAGTAGTTACATTTGAAAATTTCGTTCTAGGACATTTGGTTTGAGCGCAATCCTCAAACTTAGGTCAAAAAAGCCATTTAAGCCTTTTCACAGTGAGATCTATGCGATATGGCCGAGAAATGTAATTTTGATGTTAACTCCCAAACCGCTGCGCAGAAGTCAACCAAACTTCACCCAATAGTGTATTGTATCACAATCTAGTAGTTACATTTGAAAATTTTGTTCTAGGAAATTTTGTTTGAGCGCAATCATCAAACTTAATTAAAAAAGTCATTTAAGCCTTTTCACAGTGAGATCTATGCGATATGGCCGAGAAATGTAATTTTGATGTTAACTCCCAAACCGCTGCGCAGAAGTCAACCAAACTTCACCCATTAGTGTATTTTATCACAATCTAGTAGTTACATGTGGAAATTTGGTTCTAGGACATTTGATTTGAGCGCAATCCTCAAACTTAGGTCAAAAAAGCCATTTAAGCCTTTTCACAGTGAGATCTATGCGATATGGCCGAGAAATGTAATTTTGATGTTAACTCCCAAACCGCTGCGCAGAAGTCAACCAAACTTCACCCAATAGTGTATTGTATCACATTCTAGTAGTTACATTTTAAAATTTCGTTCTAGGACATTTGGTTTGAGCGCAATCCTCAAACTTAGGTCAAAAAAGCCATTTAAGCCTTTTCACAGTGAGATCTATGCGATATGGCCGAGAAATGTAATTTTGATGTTAACTCCCAAACCGCTGCGCAGAAGTCAACCAAACTTCACCCAATAGTGTATTGTATCACAATCTAGTAGTTACATTTGAAAATTTTGTTCTAGGACATTTTGTTTGAACGCAATCATCAAACTTAATTAAAAAAGTCATTTAAGCCTTTTCACAGTGAGATCTATGCGATATGGCCGAGAAATGTAAATTTGATGTTAACTCCCAAACCGCTGCGCAGAAGTCAACCAAACTTCACCCAATAGTGTATTGTATCACAATCTAGTAGTTACATTTGAAAATTTTGTTCTAGGACATTTTGTTTGAGCGCAATCCTCAAACTTAGGTCAAAAAAGCCATTTAAGCCTTTTCACAGTGAGATCTATGCGATATGGCCGAGAAATGTAATTTTGATGTTAACTCCCAAACCGCTGCGCAGAAGTCAACCAAACTTCACCCAATAGTGTATTGTATCACAATCTAGTAGTTACATTTGAAAATTTTGTTCTAGGACATTTTGTTTGAACGCAATCATCAAACTTAATTAAAAAAGTCATTTAAGCCTTTTCACAGTGAGATCTATGCGATATGGCCGAGAAATGTAATTTTGATGTTAACTCCCAAACCGCTGCGCAGAAGTCAACCAAACTTCACCCAATAGTGTATTGTATCACAATCTAGTAGTTACATTTGAAAATTTTGTTCTAGGACATTTTGTTTGAGCGCAATCCTCAAACTTAGGTCAAAAAAGCCATTTAAGCCTTTTAACAGTGAGATCTATGCGATATGGCCGAGAAATGTAATTTTGATGTTAACTCCCAAACCGCTGCGCAGAAGTCAACCAAACTTCACCCAATAGTGTATTGTATCACAATCTAGTAGTTACATTTGAAAATTTTGTTCTAGGAAATTTTGTTTGAGCGCAATCATCAAACTTAATTAAAAAAGTCATTTAAGCCTTTTCACAGTGAGATCTATGCGATATGGCCGAGAAATGTAATTTTGATGTTAACTCCCAAACCGCTGCGCAGAAGTCAACCAAACTTCACCCATTAGTGTATTGTATCATAATCTAGTAATTACATGTGGAAATTTGGTTCTAGGACATTTGATTTGAGCGCAATCCTCAAACTTAGGTCAAAAAAGCCATTTAAGCCTTTTCACAGTGAGATCTATGCGATATGGCCGAGAAATGTAATTTTGATGTTAACTCCCAAACCGCTGCGCAGAAGTCAACCAAACTTCACCCAATAGTGTATTGTATCACAATCTAGTAGTTACATTTAAAAATTTTGTTCTAGGACATTTTGTTTGAACGCAATCATCAAACTTAATTAAAAAAGTCATTTAAGCCTTTTCACAGTGAGATCTATGCGATATGGCCGAGAAATGTAATTTTGATGTTAACTCCCAAACCGCTGCGCAGAAGTCAACCAAACTTCAACCATTAGTGTATTGTATCACAATCTAGTAGTTACATGTGGAAATTTGGTTATAGGACATTTGATTTGAGCGCAATCCTCAAACTTAGGTCAAAAAAGCCATTTAAGCCTTTTCACAGTGAGATCTATGCGATATGGCCGAGAAATGTAATTTTGATGTTAACTCCCAAACCGCTGCGCAGAAGTCAACCAAACTTCACCCAATAGTGTATTGTATCACAATCTAGTAGTTACATTTGAAAATTTTGTTCTAGGAAATTTTGTTTGAGCGCAATCATCAAACTTAATTAAAAAAGTCATTTAAGCCTTTTCACAGTGAGATCTATGCGATATGGCCGAGAAATGTAATTTTGATGTTAACTCCCAAACCGCTGCGCAGAAGTCAACCAAACTTCACCCATTAGTGTATTTTATCACAATCTAGTAGTTACATGTGGAAATTTGGTTCTAGGACATTTGATTTGAGCGCAATCCTCAAACTTAGGTCAAAAAAGCCATTTAAGCCTTTTCACAGTGAGATCTATGCGATATGGCCGAGAAATGTAATTTTGATGTTCACTCCCAAACCGCTGCGCAGAAGTCAACCAAACTTCACCCAATAGTGTATTGTATCACATTCTAGTAGTTACATTTGAAAATTTCGTTCTAGGACATTTGGTTTGAGCGCAATCCTCAAACTTAGGTCAAAAAAGCCATTTAAGCCTTTTCACAGTGAGATCTATGCGATATGGCCGAGAAATGTAATTTTGATGTTAACTCCCAAACCGCTGCGCAGAAGTCAACCAAACTTCACCCAATAGTGTATTGTATCACAATCTAGTAGTTACATTTGAAAATTTTGTTCTAGGACATTTTGTTTGAGCGCAATCATCAAACTTAATTAAAAAAGTCATTTAAGCCTTTTCACAGTGAGATCTATGCGATATGGCCGAGAAATGTAATTTTGATGTTAACTCCCAAACCGCTGCGCAGAAGTCAACCAAACTTCACCCATTAGTGTATTGTATCATAATCTAGTAATTACATGTGGAAATTTTGTTCTAGGACATTTGATTTGAGCGCAATCCTCAAACTTAGGTCAAAAAAGCCATTTAAGCCTTTTCACAGTGAGATCTAT
Source organism: Corythoichthys intestinalis (assembly GCF_030265065.1). NCBI lineage: Eukaryota > Metazoa > Chordata > Actinopteri > Syngnathiformes > Syngnathidae > Corythoichthys > Corythoichthys intestinalis. Next base: position 48,518,636 of record NC_080411.1, on the reverse strand, counting down.
GCGATATGGCCGAGAAATGTAATTTTGATGTTAACTCCCAAACCGCTGCGCAGAAGTCAACCAAACTTCACCCAATAGTGTATTGTATCACAATCTAGTAGTTACATTTAAAAATTTTGTTCTAGAAAATTTTGTTTGAACGCAATCATCAAACTTAATTAAAAAAGTCATTTAAGCCTTTTCACAGTGAGATCTATGCGATATGGCCGAGAAATGTAATTTTGATGTTAACTCCCAAACCGCTGCGCAGAAGTCAACCAAACTTCACCCATTAGTGTATTGTATCACAATCTAGTAGTTACATGTGGAAATTTGGTTATAGGACATTTGATTTGAGCGCAATCCTCAAACTTAGGTCAAAAAAGCCATTTAAGCCTTTTCACAGTGAGATCTATGCGATATGGCCGAGAAATGTAATTTTGATGTTAACTCCCAAACCGCTGCGCAGAAGTCAACCAAACTTCACCCAATAGTGTATTGTATCACAATCTAGTAGTTACATTTGAAAATTTTGTTCTAGGAAATTTTATTTGAGCGCAATCATCAAACTTAATTAAAAAAGTCATTTAAGCCTTTTCACAGTGAGATCTATGCGATATGGCCGAGAAATGTAATTTTGATGTTAACTCCCAAACCGCTGCGCAGAAGTCAACCAAACTTCACCCATTAGTGTATTTTATCACAATCTAGTAGTTACATGTGGAAATTTGGTTCTAGGACATTTGATTTGAGCGCAATCCTCAAACTTAGGTCAAAAAAGCCATTTAAGCCTTTTCACAGTGAGATCTATGCGATATGGCCGAGAAATGTAATTTTGATGTTCACTCCCAAACCGCTGCGCAGAAGTCAACCAAACTTCACCCAATAGTGTATTGTATCACAATCTAGTAGTTACATTTGAAAATTTTGTTCTAGGAAATTTTGTTTGAGCGCAATCATCAAACTTAATTAAAAAAGTCATTTAAGCCTTTTCACAGTGAGATCTATGCGATATGGCCGAGAAATGTAATTTTGATGTTAACTCCCAAACCGCTGCGCAGAAGTCAACCAAACTTCACCCATTAGTGTATTTTATCACAATCTAGTAGTTACATGTGGAAATTTGGTTCTAGGACATTTGATTTGAGCGCAATCCTCAAACTTAGGTCAAAAAAGCCATTTAAGCCTTTTCACAGTGAGATCTATGCGATATGGCCGAGAAATGTAATTTTGATGTTAACTCCCAAACCGCTGCGCAGAAGTCAACCAAACTTCACCCAATAGTGTATTGTATCACATTCTAGTAGTTACATTTGAAAATTTCGTTCTAGGACATTTGGTTTGAGCGCAATCCTCAAACTTAGGTCAAAAAAGCCATTTAAGCCTTTTCACAGTGAGATCTATGCGATATGGCCGAGAAATGTAATTTTGATGTTAACTCCCAAACCGCTGCGCAGAAGTCAACCAAACTTCACCCAATAGTGTATTGTATCACAATCTAGTAGTTACATTTGAAAATTTTGTTCTAGGACATTTTGTTTGAACGCAATCATCAAACTTAATTAAAAAAGTCATTTAAGCCTTTTCACAGTGAGATCTATGCGATATGGCCGAGAAATGTAATTTTGATGTTAACTCCCAAACCGCTGCGCAGAAGTCAACCAAACTTCACCCAATAGTGTATTGTATCACAATCTAGTAGTTACATTTGAAAATTTTGTTCTAGGACATTTTGTTTGAGCGCAATCCTCAAACTTAGGTCAAAAAAGCCATTTAAGCCTTTTCACAGTGAGATCTATGCGATATGGCCGAGAAATGTAATTTTGATGTTAACTCCCAAACCGCTGCGCAGAAGTCAACCAAACTTCACCCAATAGTGTATTGTATCACAATCTAGTAGTTACATTTGAAAATTTTGTTCTAGGAAATTTTGTTTGAGCGCAATCATCAAACTTAATTAAAAAAGTCATTTAAGCCTTTTCACAGTGAGATCTATGCGATATGGCCGAGAAATGTAATTTTGATGTTAACTCCCAAACCGCTGCGCAGAAGTCAACCAAACTTCACCCATTAGTGTATTTTATCACAATCTAGTAGTTACATGTGGAAATTTGGTTCTAGGACATTTGATTTGAGCGCAATCCTCAAACTTAGGTCAAAAAAGCCATTTAAGCCTTTTCACAGTGAGATCTATGCGATATGGCCGAGAAATGTAATTTTGATGTTAACTCCCAAACCGCTGCGCAGAAGTCAACCAAACTTCACCCAATAGTGTATTGTATCACATTCTAGTAGTTACATTTGAAAATTTCGTTCTAGGACATTTGGTTTGAGCGCAATCCTCAAACTTAGGTCAAAAAAGCCATTTAAGCCTTTTCACAGTGAGATCTATGCGAAATGGCCGAGAAATGTAATTTTGATGTTAACTCCCAAACCGCTGCGCAGAAGTCAACCAAACTTCACCCAATAGTGTATTGTATCACAATCTAGTAGTTACATTTGAAAATTTTGTTCTAGGACATTTTGTTTGAACGCAATCATCAAACTTAATTAAAAAAGTCATTTAAGCCTTTTCACAGTGAGATCTATGCGATATGGCCGAGAAATGTAATTTTGATGTTAACTCCCAAACCGCTGCGCAGAAGTCAACCAAACTTCACCCAATAGTGTATTGTATCACAATCTAGTAGTTACATTTGAAAATTTTGTTCTAGGAAATTTTGTTTTAGCGCAATCATCAAACTTAATTAAAAAAGTCATTTAAGCCTTTTCACAGTGAGATCTATGCGATATGGCCGAGAAATGTAATTTTGATGTTAACTCCCAAACCGCTGCGCAGAAGTCAACCAAACTTCACCCATTAGTGTATTTTATCACAATCTAGTAGTTACATGTGGAAATTTGGTTCTAGGACATTTGATTTGAGCGCAATCCTCAAACTTAGGTCAAAAAAGCCATTTAAGCCTTTTCACAGTGAGATCTATGCGATATGGCCGAGAAATGTAATTTTGATGTTAACTCCCAAACCGCTGCGCAGAAGTCAACCAAACTTCACCCAATAGTGTATTGTATCACAATCTAGTAGTTACATTTGAAAATTTTGTTCTAGGAAATTTTGTTTGAGCGCAATCATCAAACTTAATTAAAAAAGTCATTTAAGCCTTTTCACAGTGAGATCTATGCGATATGGCCGAGAAATGTAATTTTGATGTTAACTCCCAAACCGCTGCGCAGAAGTCAACCAAACTTCACCCATTAGTGTATTTTATCACAATCTAGTAGTTACATGTGGAAATTTGGTTCTAGGACATTTGATTTGAGCGCAATCCTCAAACTTAGGTCAAAAAAGCCATTTAAGCCTTTTCACAGTGAGATCTATGCGATATGGCCGAGAAATGTAATTTTGATGTTAACTCCCAAACCGCTGCGCAGAAGTCAACCAAACTTCACCCAATAGTGTATTGTATCACATTCTAGTAGTTACATTTGAAAATTTCGTTCTAGGACATTTGGTTTGAGCGCAATCCTCAAACTTAGGTCAAAAAAGCCATTTAAGCCTTTTCACAGTGAGATCTATGCGAAATGGCCGAGAAATGTAATTTTGATGTTAACTCCCAAACCGCTGCGCAGAAGTCAACCAAACTTCACCCAATAGTGTATTGTATCACAATCTAGTAGTTACATTTGAAAATTTTGTTCTAGGACATTTTGTTTGAACGCAATCATCAAACTTAATTAAAAAAGTCATTTAAGCCTTTTCACAGTGAGATCTATGCGATATGGCCGAGAAATGTAATTTTGATGTTAACTCCCAAACCGCTGCGCAGAAGTCAACCAAACTTCACCCAATAGTGTATTGTATCACAATCTAGTAGTTACATTTGAAAATTTTGTTCTAGGAAATTTTGTTTTAGCGCAATCATCAAACTTAATTAAAAAAGTCATTTAAGCCTTTTCACAGTGAGATCTATGCGATATGGCCGAGAAATGTAATTTTGATGTTAACTCCCAAACCGCTGCGCAGAAGTCAACCAAACTTCACCCATTAGTGTATTTTATCACAATCTAGTAGTTACATGTGGAAATTTGGTTCTAGGACATTTGATTTGAGCGCAATCCTCAAACTTAGGTCAAAAAAGCCATTTAAGCCTTTTCACAGTGAGATCTATGCGATATGGCCGAGAAATGTAATTTTGATGTTCACTCCCAAACCGCTGCGCAGAAGTCAACCAAACTTCACCCAATAGTGTATTGTATCAGATTCTAGTAATTACATTTGAAAATTTCGTTCTAGGACATTTGGTTTGAGCGCAATCCTCAAACTTAGGTCAAAAAAGCCATTTAAGCCTTTTCACAGTGAGATCTATGCGATATGGCCGAGAAATGTAATTTTGATGTTAACTCCCAAACCGCTGCGCAGAAGTCAACCAAACTTCACCCAATAGTGTATTGTATCACAATCTAGTAGTTACATTTGAAAATTTTGTTCTAGGAAATTTTGTTTGAGCGCAATCATCAAACTTAATTAAAAAAGTCATTTAAGCCTTTTCACAGTGAGATCTATGCGATATGGCCGAGAAATGTAATTTTGATGTTAACTCCCAAACCGCTGCGCAGAAGTCAACCAAACTTCACCCATTAGTGTATTTTATCACAATCTAGTAGTTACATTTGAAAATTTTGTTCTAGGACATTTTGTTTGAGCGCAATCCTCAAACTTAGGTCAAAAAAGCCATTTAAGCCTTTTCACAGTGAGATCTATGCGATATGGCCGAGAAATGTAATTTTGATGTTAACTCCCAAACCGCTGCGCAGAAGTCAACCAAACTTCACCCATTAGTGTATTGTATCACAATCTAGTAGTTACATGTGGAAATTTGGTTATAGGACATTTGATTTGAGCGCAATCCTCAAACTTAGGTCAAAAAAGCCATTTAAGCCTTTTCACAGTGAGATCTATGCGATATGGCCGAGAAATGTAATTTTGATGTTAACTCCCAAACCGCTGCGCAGAAGTCAACCAAACTTCACCCAATAGTGTATTGTATCACAATCTAGTAGTTACATTTGAAAATTTTGTTCTAGGAAATTTTGTTTGAGCGCAATCATCAAACTTAATTAAAAAAGTCATTTAAGCCTTTTCACAGTGAGATCTATGCGATATGGCCGAGAAATGTAATTTTGATGTTAACTCCCAAACCGCTGCGCAGAAGTCAACCAAACTTCACCCATTAGTGTATTTTATCACAATCTAGTAGTTACATGTAGAAATTTGGTTCTAGGACATTTGATTTGAGCGCAATCCTCAAACTTAGGTCAAAAAAGCCATTTAAGCCTTTTCACAGTGAGATCTATGCGATATGGCCGAGAAATGTAATTTTGATGTTAACTCCCAAACCGCTGCGCAGAAGTCAACCAAACTTCACCCAATAGTGTATTGTATCACATTCTAGTAGTTACATTTGAAAATTTCGTTCTAGGACATTTGGTTTGAGCGCAATCCTCAAACTTAGGTCAAAAAAGCCATTTAAGCCTTTTCACAGTGAGATCTATGCGATATGGCCGAGAAATGTAATTTTGATGTTAACTCCCAAACCGCTGCGCAGAAGTCAACCAAACTTCACCCAATAGTGTATTGTATCACAATCTAGTAGTTACATTTGAAAATTTTGTTCTAGGACATTTTGTTTGAACGCAATCATCAAACTTAATTAAAAAAGTCATTTAAGCCTTTTCACAGTGAGATCTATGCGATATGGCAGAGAAATGTAATTTTGATGTTAACTCCCAAACCGCTGCGCAGAAGTCAACCAAACTTCACCCAATAGTGTATTGTATCACAATCTAGTAGTTACATTTGAAAATTTTGTTCTAGGACATTTTGTTTGAACGCAATCATCAAACTTAATTAAAAAAGTCATTTAAGCCTTTTCACAGTGAGATCTATGCGATATGGCCGAGAAATGTAATTTTGATGTTAACTCCCAAACCGCTGCGCAGAAGTCAACCAAACTTCACCCAATAGTGTATTGTATCACAATCTAGTAGTTACATTTGTAAATTTTGTTCTAGGACATTTTGTTTGAGCGCAATCCTCAAACTTAGGTCAAAAAAGCCATTTAAGCCTTTTCACAGTGAGATCTATGCGATATGGCCGAGAAATGTAATTTTGATGTTAACTCCCAAACCGCTGCGCAGAAGTCAACCAAACTTCACCCAATAGTGTATTGTATCACAATCTAGTAGTTACATTTGAAAATTTTGTTCTAGGAAATTTTGTTTGAGCGCAATCATCAAACTTAATTAAAAAAGTCATTTAAGCCTTTTCACAGTGAGATCTATGCGATATGGCCGAGAAATGTAATTTTGATGTTAACTCCCAAACCGCTGCGCAGAAGTCAACCAAACTTCACCCAATAGTGTATTGTATCACAATCTAGTAGTTACATTTGAAAATTTTGTTCTAGGACATTTTGTTTGAGCGCAATCCTCAAACTTAGGTCAAAAAAGCCATTTAAGCCTTTTCACAGTGAGATCTATGCGATATGGCCAAGAAATGTAATTTTGATGTTAACTCCCAAACCGCTGCGCAGAAGTCAACCAAACTTCACCCAATAGTGTATTGTATCACAATCTAGTAGTTACATTTGAAAATTTTGTTCTAGGAAATTTTGTTTGAGCGCAATCATCAAACTTAATTAAAAAAGTCATTTAAGCCTTTTCACAGTGAGATCTATGCGATATGGCCGAGAAATGTAATTTTGATGTTAACTCCCAAACCGCTGCGCAGAAGTCAACCAAACTTCACCCATTAGTGTATTGTATCACAATCTAGTAGTTACATGTGGAAATTTGGTTATAGGACATTTGATTTGAGCGCAATCCTCAAACTTAGGTCAAAAAAGCCATTTAAGCCTTTTCACAGTGAGATCTATGCGATATGGCCGAGAAATGTAATTTTGATGTTAACTCCCAAACCGCTGCGCAGAAGTCAACCAAACTTCACCCAATAGTGTATTGTATCACAATCTAGTAGTTACATTTGAAAATTTTGTTCTAGGAAATTTTGTTTGAGCGCAATCATCAAACTTAATTAAAAAAGTCATTTAAGCCTTTTCACAGTGAGATCTATGCGATATGGCCGAGAAATGTAATTTTGATGTTAACTCCCAAACCGCTGCGCAGAAGTCAACCAAACTTCACCCATTAGTGTATTTTATCACAATCTCGTAGTTACATGTGGAAATTTGGTTCTAGGACATTTGATTTGAGCGCAATCCTCAAACTTAGGTCAAAAAAGCCATTTAAGCCTTTTCACAGTGAGATCTATGCGATATGGCCGAGAAATGTAATTTTGATGTTCACTCCCAAACCGCTGCGCAGAAGTCAACCAAACTTCACCCAATAGTGTATTGTATCACATTCTAGTAGTTACATTTGAAAATTTCGTTCTAGGACATTTGGTTTGAGCGCAATCCTCAAACTTAGGTCAAAAAAGCCATTTAAGCCTTTTCACAGTGAGATCTATGCGATATGGCCGAGAAATGTAATTTTGATGTTAACTCCCAAACCGCTGCGCAGAAGTCAACCAAACTTCACCCAATAGTGTATTGTATCACAATCTAGTAGTTACATTTGAAAATTTTGTTCTAGGAAATTTTGTTTGAGCGCAATCATCAAACTTAATTAAAAAAGTCATTTAAGCCTTTTCACAGTGAGATCTATGCGATATGGCCGAGAAATGTAATTTTGATGTTAACTCCCAAACCGCTGCGCAGAAGTCAACCAAACTTCACCCATTAGTGTATTTTATCACAATCTAGTAGTTACATGTGGAAATTTGGTTCTAGGACATTTGATTTGAGCGCAATCCTCAAACTTAGGTCAAAAAAGCCATTTAAGCCTTTTCACAGTGAGATCTATGCGATATGGCCGAGAAATGTAATTTTGATGTTAACTCCCAAACCGCTGCGCAGAAGTCAACCAAACTTCACCCAATAGTGTATTGTATCACATTCTAGTAGTTACATTTTAAAATTTCGTTCTAGGACATTTGGTTTGAGCGCAATCCTCAAACTTAGGTCAAAAAAGCCATTTAAGCCTTTTCACAGTGAGATCTATGCGATATGGCCGAGAAATGTAATTTTGATGTTAACTCCCAAACCGCTGCGCAGAAGTCAACCAAACTTCACCCAATAGTGTATTGTATCACAATCTAGTAGTTACATTTGAAAATTTTGTTCTAGGACATTTTGTTTGAACGCAATCATCAAACTTAATTAAAAAAGTCATTTAAGCCTTTTCACAGTGAGATCTATGCGATATGGCCGAGAAATGTAAATTTGATGTTAACTCCCAAACCGCTGCGCAGAAGTCAACCAAACTTCACCCAATAGTGTATTGTATCACAATCTAGTAGTTACATTTGAAAATTTTGTTCTAGGACATTTTGTTTGAGCGCAATCCTCAAACTTAGGTCAAAAAAGCCATTTAAGCCTTTTCACAGTGAGATCTATGCGATATGGCCGAGAAATGTAATTTTGATGTTAACTCCCAAACCGCTGCGCAGAAGTCAACCAAACTTCACCCAATAGTGTATTGTATCACAATCTAGTAGTTACATTTTAAAATTTTGTTCTAGGACATTTTGTTTGAACGCAATCATCAAACTTAATTAAAAAAGTCATTTAAGCCTTTTCACAGTGAGATCTATGCGATATGGCCGAGAAATGTAATTTTGATGTTAACTCCCAAACCGCTGCGCAGAAGTCAACCAAACTTCACCCAATAGTGTATTGTATCACAATCTAGTAGTTACATTTGAAGATTTTGTTCTAGGACATTTTGTTTGAACGCAATCATCAAACTTAATTAAAAAAGTCATTTAAGCCTTTTCACAGTGAGATCTATGCGATATGGCCGAGAAATGTAATTTTGATGTTAACTCCCAAACCGCTGCGCAGAAGTCAACCAAACTTCACCCAATAGTGTATTGTATCACAATCTAGTAGTTACATTTGAAAATTTTGTTCTAGGACATTTTGTTTGAGCGCAATCCTCAAACTTAGGTCAAAAAAGCCATTTAAGCCTTTTCACAGTGAGATCTATGCGATATGGCCGAGAAATGTAATTTTGATGTTAACTCCCAAACCGCTGCGCAGAAGTCAACCAAACTTCACCCAATAGTGTATTGTATCACAATCTAGTAGTTACATTTGAAAATTTTGTTCTAGGAAATTTTGTTTGAGCGCAATCATCAAACTTAATTAAAAAAGTCATTTAAGCCTTTTCACAGTGAGATCTATGCGATATGGCCGAGAAATGTAATTTTGATGTTAACTCCCAAACCGCTGCGCAGAAGTCAACCAAACTTCACCCATTAGTGTATTTTATCACAATCTAGTAGTTACATGTAGAAATTTGGTTCTAGGACATTTGATTTGAGCGCAATCCTCAAACTTAGGTCAAAAAAGCCATTTAAGCCTTTTCACAGTGAGATCTATGCGATATGGCCGAGAAATGTAATTTTGATGTTAACTCCCAAACCGCTGCGCAGAAGTCAACCAAACTTCACCCAATAGTGTATTGTATCACATTCTAGTAGTTACATTTGAAAATTTCGTTCTAGGACATTTGGTTTGAGCGCAATCCTCAAACTTAGGTCAAAAAAGCCATTTAAGCCTTTTCACAGTGAGATCTATGCGATATGGCCGAGAAATGTAATTTTGATGTTAACTCCCAAACCGCTGCGCAGAAGTCAACCAAACTTCACCCAATAGTGTATTGTATCACAATCTAGTAGTTACATTTGAAAATTTTGTTCTAGGACATTTTGTTTGAACGCAATCATCAAACTTAATTAAAAAAGTCATTTAAGCCTTTTCACAGTGAGATCTATGCGATATGGCAGAGAAATGTAATTTTGATGTTAACTCCCAAACCGCTGCGCAGAAGTCAACCAAACTTCACCCAATAGTGTATTGTATCACAATCTAGTAGTTACATTTGAAAATTTTGTTCTAGGACATTTTGTTTGAACGCAATCATCAAACTTAATTAAAAAAGTCATTTAAGCCTTTTCACAGTGAGATCTATGCGATATGGCCGAGAAATGTAATTTTGATGTTAACTCCCAAACCGCTGCGCAGAAGTCAACCAAACTTCACCCAATAGTGTATTGTATCACAATCTAGTAGTTACATTTGTAAATTTTGTTCTAGGACATTTTGTTTGAGCGCAATCCTCAAACTTAGGTCAAAAAAGCCATTTAAGCCTTTTCACAGTGAGATCTATGCGATATGGCCGAGAAATGTAATTTTGATGTTAACTCCCAAACCGCTGCGCAGAAGTCAACCAAACTTCACCCAATAGTGTATTGTATCACAATCTAGTAGTTACATTTGAAAATTTTGTTCTAGGAAATTTTGTTTGAGCGCAATCATCAAACTTAATTAAAAAAGTCATTTAAGCCTTTTCACAGTGAGATCTATGCGATATGGCCGAGAAATGTAATTTTGATGTTAACTCCCAAACCGCTGCGCAGAAGTCAACCAAACTTCACCCAATAGTGTATTGTATCACAATCTAGTAGTTACATTTGAAAATTTTGTTCTAGGACATTTTGTTTGAGCGCAATCCTCAAACTTAGGTCAAAAAAGCCATTTAAGCCTTTTCACAGTGAGATCTATGCGATATGGCCAAGAAATGTAATTTTGATGTTAACTCCCAAACCGCTGCGCAGAAGTCAACCAAACTTCACCCAATAGTGTATTGTATCACAATCTAGTAGTTACATTTGAAAATTTTGTTCTAGGAAATTTTGTTTGAGCGCAATCATCAAACTTAATTAAAAAAGTCATTTAAGCCTTTTCACAGTGAGATCTATGCGATATGGCCGAGAAATGTAATTTTGATGTTAACTCCCAAACCGCTGCGCAGAAGTCAACCAAACTTCACCCATTAGTGTATTGTATCACAATCTAGTAGTTACATGTGGAAATTTGGTTATAGGACATTTGATTTGAGCGCAATCCTCAAACTTAGGTCAAAAAAGCCATTTAAGCCTTTTCACAGTGAGATCTATGCGATATGGCCGAGAAATGTAATTTTGATGTTAACTCCCAAACCGCTGCGCAGAAGTCAACCAAACTTCACCCAATAGTGTATTGTATCACAATCTAGTAGTTACATTTGAAAATTTTGTTCTAGGAAATTTTGTTTGAGCGCAATCATCAAACTTAATTAAAAAAGTCATTTAAGCCTTTTCACAGTGAGATCTATGCGATATGGCCGAGAAATGTAATTTTGATGTTAACTCCCAAACCGCTGCGCAGAAGTCAACCAAACTTCACCCATTAGTGTATTTTATCACAATCTCGTAGTTACATGTGGAAATTTGGTTCTAGGACATTTGATTTGAGCGCAATCCTCAAACTTAGGTCAAAAAAGCCATTTAAGCCTTTTCACAGTGAGATCTATGCGATATGGCCGAGAAATGTAATTTTGATGTTCACTCCCAAACCGCTGCGCAGAAGTCAACCAAACTTCACCCAATAGTGTATTGTATCACATTCTAGTAGTTACATTTGAAAATTTCGTTCTAGGACATTTGGTTTGAGCGCAATCCTCAAACTTAGGTCAAAAAAGCCATTTAAGCCTTTTCACAGTGAGATCTATGCGATATGGCCGAGAAATGTAATTTTGATGTTAACTCCCAAACCGCTGCGCAGAAGTCAACCAAACTTCACCCAATAGTGTATTGTATCACAATCTAGTAGTTACATTTGAAAATTTTGTTCTAGGAAATTTTGTTTGAGCGCAATCATCAAACTTAATTAAAAAAGTCATTTAAGCCTTTTCACAGTGAGATCTATGCGATATGGCCGAGAAATGTAATTTTGATGTTAACTCCCAAACCGCTGCGCAGAAGTCAACCAAACTTCACCCATTAGTGTATTTTATCACAATCTAGTAGTTACATGTGGAAATTTGGTTCTAGGACATTTGATTTGAGCGCAATCCTCAAACTTAGGTCAAAAAAGCCATTTAAGCCTTTTCACAGTGAGATCTATGCGATATGGCCGAGAAATGTAATTTTGATGTTAACTCCCAAACCGCTGCGCAGAAGTCAACCAAACTTCACCCAATAGTGTATTGTATCACATTCTAGTAGTTACATTTTAAAATTTCGTTCTAGGACATTTGGTTTGAGCGCAATCCTCAAACTTAGGTCAAAAAAGCCATTTAAGCCTTTTCACAGTGAGATCTATGCGATATGGCCGAGAAATGTAATTTTGATGTTAACTCCCAAACCGCTGCGCAGAAGTCAACCAAACTTCACCCAATAGTGTATTGTATCACAATCTAGTAGTTACATTTGAAAATTTTGTTCTAGGACATTTTGTTTGAACGCAATCATCAAACTTAATTAAAAAAGTCATTTAAGCCTTTTCACAGTGAGATCTATGCGATATGGCCGAGAAATGTAAATTTGATGTTAACTCCCAAACCGCTGCGCAGAAGTCAACCAAACTTCACCCAATAGTGTATTGTATCACAATCTAGTAGTTACATTTGAAAATTTTGTTCTAGGACATTTTGTTTGAGCGCAATCCTCAAACTTAGGTCAAAAAAGCCATTTAAGCCTTTTCACAGTGAGATCTATGCGATATGGCCGAGAAATGTAATTTTGATGTTAACTCCCAAACCGCTGCGCAGAAGTCAACCAAACTTCACCCAATAGTGTATTGTATCACAATCTAGTAGTTACATTTTAAAATTTTGTTCTAGGACATTTTGTTTGAACGCAATCATCAAACTTAATTAAAAAAGTCATTTAAGCCTTTTCACAGTGAGATCTATGCGATATGGCCGAGAAATTTAATTTTGATGTTAACTCCCAAACCGCTGCGCAGAAGTCAACCAAACTTCACCCAATAGTGTATTGTATCACAATCTAGTAGTTACATTTGAAAATTTTGTTCTAGGAAATTTTGTTTGAGCGCAATCATCAAACTTAATTAAAAAAGTCATTTAAGCCTTTTCACAGTGAGATCTATGCGATATGGCCGAGAAATGTAATTTTGATGTTAACTCCCAAACCGCTGCGCAGAAGTTAACCAAACTTCACCCATTAGTGTATTTTATCACAATCTAGTAGTTACATGTGGAAATTTGGTTCTAGGACATTTGATTTGAGCGCAATCCTCAAACTTAGGTCAAAAAAGCCATTTAAGCCTTTTCACAGTGAGATCTATGCGATATGGCCGAGAAATGTAATTTTGATGTTAACTCCCAAACCGCTGCGCAGAAGTCAACCAAACTTCACCCAATAGTGTATTGTATCACAATCTAGTAGTTACATTTAAAAATTTTGTTCTAGGACATTTTGTTTGAACGCAATCATCAAACTTAATTAAAAAAGTCATTTAAGCCTTTTCACAGTGAGATCTATGCGATATGGCCGAGAAATGTAATTTTGATGTTAACTCCCAAACCGCTGCGCAGAAGTCAACCAAACTTCACCCAATAGTGTATTGTATCACAATCTAGTAGTTACATTTGAAAATTTTGTTCTAGGAAATTTTGTTTGAGCGCAATCATCAAACTTAATTAAAAAAGTCATTTAAGCCTTTTCACAGTGAGATCTATGCGATATGGCCGAGAAATGTAATTTTGATGTTAACTCCCAAACCGCTGCGCAGAAGTCAACCAAACTTCACCCATTAGTGTATTTTATCACAATCTAGTAGTTACATGTGGAAATTTGGTTCTAGGACATTTGATTTGAGCGCAATCCTCAAACTTAGGTCAAAAAAGCCATTTAAGCCTTTTCACAGTGAGATCTATGCGATATGGCCGAGAAATGTAATTTTGATGTTCACTCCCAAACCGCTGCGCAGAAGTCAACCAAACTTCACCCAATAGTGTATTGTATCACATTCTAGTAGTTACATTTGAAAATTTCGTTCTAGGACATTTGGTTTGAGCGCAATCCTCAAACTTAGGTCAAAAAAGCCATTTAAGCCTTTTCACAGTGAGATCTATGCGATATGGCCGAGAAATGTAATTTTGATGTTAACTCCCAAACCGCTGCGCAGAAGTCAACCAAACTTCACCCAATAGTGTATTGTATCACAATCTAGTAGTTACATTTGAAAATTTTGTTCTAGGACATTTTGTTTGAGCGCAATCCTCAAACTTAGGTCAAAAAAGCCATTTAAGCCTTTTCACAGTGAGATCTATGCGATATGGCCGAGAAATGTAATTTTGATGTTAACTCCCAAACCGCTGCGCAGAAGTCAACCAAACTTCACCCAATAGTGTATTGTATCACAATCTAGTAGTTACATTTGAAAATTTTGTTCTAGGAAATTTTGTTTGAGCGCAATCATCAAACTTAATTAAAAAAGTCATTTAAGCCTTTTCACAGTGAGATCTATGCGATATGGCCGAGAAATGTAATTTTGATGTTAACTCCCAAACCGCTGCGCAGAAGTCAACCAAACTTCACCCATTAGTGTATTGTATCATAATCTAGTAATTACATGTGGAAATTTGGTTCTAGGACATTTGATTTGAGCGCAATCCTCAAACTTAGGTCAAAAAAGCCATTTAAGCCTTTTCACAGTGAGATCTATGCGATATGGCCGAGAAATGTAATTTTGATGTTAACTCCTAAACCGCTGCGCAGAAGTCAACCAAACTTCACCCAATAGTGTATTGTATCACAATCTAGTAGTTACATTTAAAAATTTTGTTCTAGGACATTTTGTTTGAACGCAATCATCAAACTTAATTAAAAAAGTCATTTAAGCCTTTTCACAGTGAGATCTATGCGATATGGCCGAGAAATGTAATTTTGATGTTAACTCCCAAACCGCTGCGCAGAAGTCAACCAAACTTCACCCATTAGTGTATTGTATCACAATCTAGTAGTTACATGTGGAAATTTGGTTATAGGACATTTGATTTGAGCGCAATCCTCAAACTTAGGTCAAAAAAGCCATTTAAGCCTTTTCACAGTGAGATCTATGCGATATGGCCGAGAAATGTAATTTTGATGTTAACTCCCAAACCGCTGCGCAGAAGTCAACCAAACTTCACCCAATAGTGTATTGTATCACATTCTAGTAGTTACATTTGAAAATTTCGTTCTAGGACATTTGGTTTGAGCGCAATCCTCAAACTTAGGTCAAAAAAGCCATTTAAGCCTTTTCACAGTGAGATCTATGCGATATGGCCGAGAAATGTAATTTTGATGTTAACTCCCAAACCGCTGCGCAGAAGTCAACCAAACTTCACCCAATAGTGTATTGTATCACAATCTAGTAGTTACATTTGAAAATTTTGTTCTAGGAAATTTTGTTTGAGCGCAATCATCAAACTTAATTAAAAAAGTCATTTAAGCCTTTTCACAGTGAGATCTATGCGATATGGCCGAGAAATGTAATTTTGATGTTAACTCCCAAACCGCTGCGCAGAAGTCAACCAAACTTCACCCATTAGTGTATTTTATCACAATCTAGTAGTTACATGTGGAAATTTGGTTCTAGGACATTTGATTTGAGCGCAATCCTCAAACTTAGGTCAAAAAAGCTATTTAAGCCTTTTCACAGTGAGATCTATGCGATATGGCCGAGAAATGTAATTTTGATGTTAACTCCCAAACCGCTGCGCAGAAGTCAACCAAACTTCACCCAATAGTGTATTGTATCACATTCTAGTAGTTACATTTTAAAATTTCGTTCTAGGACATTTGGTTTGAGCGCAATCCTCAAACTTAGGTCAAAAAAGCCATTTAAGCCTTTTCACAGTGAGATCTATGCGATATGGCCGAGAAATGTAATTTTGATGTTAACTCCCAAACCGCTGCGCAGAAGTCAACCAAACTTCACCCAATAGTGTATTGTATCACAATCTAGTAGTTACATTTGAAAATTTTGTTCTAGGACATTTTGTTTGAACGCAATCATCAAACTTAATTAAAAAAGTCATTTAAGCCTTTTCACAGTGAGATCTATGCGATATGGCCGAGAAATGCAAATTTGATGTTAACTCCCAAACCGCTGCGCAGAAGTCAACCAAACTTCACCCAATAGTGTATTGTATCACAATCTAGTAGTTACATTTGAAAATTTTGTTCTAGGACATTTTGTTTGAGCGCAATCCTCAAACTTAGGTCAAAAAAGCCATTTAAGCCTTTTCACAGTGAGATCTATGCGATATGGCCGAGAAATGTAATTTTGATGTTAACTCCCAAACCGCTGCGCAGAAGTCAACCAAACTTCACCCAATAGTGTATTGTATCACAATCTAGTAGTTACATTTTAAAATTTTGTTCTAGGACATTTTGTTTGAACGCAATCATCAAACTTAATTAAAAAAGTCATTTAAGCCTTTTCACAGTGAGATCTATGCGATATGGCCGAGAAATGTAATTTTGATGTTAACTCCCAAACCGCTGCGCAGAAGTCAACCAAACTTCACCCATTAGTGTATTTTATCACAATCTAGTTGTTACATGTGGAAATTTGGTTCTAGGACATTTGATTTGAGCGCAATCCTCAAACTTAGGTCAAAAAAGCCATTTAAGCCTTTTCACAGTGAGATCTATGCGATATGGCCGAGAAATGTAATTTTGATGTTAACTCCCAAACCGCTGCGCAGAAGTCAACCAAACTTCACCCAATAGTGTATTGTATCACAATCTAGTAGTTACATTTAAAAATTTTGTTCTAGGACATTTTGTTTGAACGCAATCATCAAACTTAATTAAAAAAGTCATTTAAGCCTTTTCACAGTGAGATCTATGCGATATGGCCGAGAAATGTAATTTTGATGTTAACTCCCAAACCGCTGCGCAGAAGTCAACCAAACTTCACCCAATAGTGTATTGTATCACAATCTAGTAGTTACATTTGAAAATTTTGTTCTAGGAAATTTTGTTTGAGCGCAATCATCAAACTTAATTAAAAAAGTCATTTAAGCCTTTTCACAGTGAGATCTATGCGATATGGCCGAGAAATGTAATTTTGATGTTAACTCCCAAACCGCTGCGCAGAAGTCAACCAAACTTCACCCATTAGTGTATTTTATCACAATCTAGTAGTTACATGTGGAAATTTGGTTCTAGGACATTTGATTTGAGCGCAATCCTCAAACTTAGGTCAAAAAAGCCATTTAAGCCTTTTCACAGTGAGATCTATGCGATATGGCCGAGAAATGTAATTTTGATGTTCACTCCCAAACCGCTGCGCAGAAGTCAACCAAACTTCACCCAATAGTGTATTGTATCACAATCTAGTAGTTACATTTGAAAATTTTGTTCTAGGAAATTTTGTTTGAGCGCAATCATCAAACTTATTTAAAAAAGTCATTTAAGCCTTTTCACAGTGAGATCTATGCGATATGGCCGAGAAATGTAATTTTGATGTTAACTCCCAAACCGCTGCGCAGAAGTCAACCAAACTTCACCCATTAGTGTATTGTATCACAATCTAGTAGTTACATTTGAAAATTTTGTTCTAGGACATTTTGTTTGAGCGCAATCCTCAAACTTAGGTCAAAAAAGCCATTTAAGCCTTTTCACAGTGAGATCTATGCGATATGGCCGAGAAATGTAATTTTGATGTTAACTCCCAAACCGCTGCGCAGAAGTCAACCAAACTTCACCCAATAGTGTATTGTATCACAATCTAGTAGTTACATTTTAAAATTTTGTTCTAGGACATTTTGTTTGAACGCAATCATCAAACTTAATTAAAAAAGTCATTTAAGCCTTTTCACAGTGAGATCTATGCGATATGGCCGAGAAATTTAATTTTGATGTTAACTCCCAAACCGCTGCGCAGAAGTCAACCAAACTTCACCCAATAGTGTATTGTATCACAATCTAGTAGTTACATTTGAAAATTTTGTTCTAGGAAATTTTGTTTGAGCGCAATCATCAAACTTAATTAAAAAAGTCATTTAAGCCTTTTCACAGTGAGATCTATGCGATATGGCCGAGAAATGTAATTTTGATGTTAACTACCAAACCGCTGCGCAGAAGTTAACCAAACTTCACCCATTAGTGTATTTTATCACAATCTAGTAGTTACATGTGGAAATTTGGTTCTAGGACATTTGATTTGAGCGCAATCCTCAAACTTAGGTCAAAAAAGCCATTTAAGCCTTTTCACAGTGAGATCTATGCGATATGGCCGAGAAATGTAATTTTGATGTTAACTCCCAAACCGCTGCGCAGAAGTCAACCAAACTTCACCCAATAGTGTATTGTATCACAATCTAGTAGTTACATTTAAAAATTTTGTTCTAGGACATTTTGTTTGAACGCAATCATCAAACTTAATTAAAAAAGTCATTTAAGCCTTTTCACAGTGAGATCTATGCGATATGGCCGAGAAATGTAATTTTGATGTTAACTCCCAAACCGCTGCGCAGAAGTCAACCAAACTTCACCCAATAGTGTATTGTATCACAATCTAGTAGTTACATTTGAAAATTTTGTTCTAGGAAATTTTGTTTGAGCGCAATCATCAAACTTAATTAAAAAAGTCATTTAAGCCTTTTCACAGTGAGATCTATGCGATATGGCCGAGAAATGTAATTTTGATGTTAACTCCCAAACCGCTGCGCAGAAGTCAACCAAACTTCACCCATTAGTGTATTTTATCACAATCTAGTAGTTACATGTGGAAATTTGGTTCTAGGACATTTGATTTGAGCGCAATCCTCAAACTTAGGTCAAAAAAGCCATTTAAGCCTTTTCACAGTGAGATCTATGCGATATGGCCGAGAAATGTAATTTTGATGTTCACTCCCAAACCGCTGCGCAGAAGTCAACCAAACTTCACCCAATAGTGTATTGTATCACATTCTAGTAGTTACATTTGAAAATTTCGTTCTAGGACATTTGGTTTGAGCGCAATCCTCAAACTTAGGTCAAAAAAGCCATTTAAGCCTTTTCACAGTGAGATCTATGCGATATGGCCGAGAAATGTAATTTTGATGTTAACTCCCAAACCGCTGCGCAGAAGTCAACCAAACTTCACCCAATAGTGTATTGTATCACAATCTAGTAGTTACATTTGAAAATTTTGTTCTAGGACATTTTGTTTGAGCGCAATCCTCAAACTTAGGTCAAAAAAGCCATTTAAGCCTTTTCACAGTGAGATCTATGCGATATGGCCGAGAAATGTAATTTTGATGTTAACTCCCAAACCGCTGCGCAGAAGTCAACCAAACTTCACCCAATAGTGTATTGTATCACAATCTAGTAGTTACATTTGAAAATTTTGTTCTAGGACATTTTGTTTGAACGCAATCATCAAACTTAATTAAAAAAGTCATTTAAGCCTTTTCACAGTGAGATCTATGCGATATGGCAGAGAAATGTAATTTTGATGTTAACTCCCAAACCGCTGCGCAGAAGTCAACCAAACTTCACCCAATAGTGTATTGTATCACAATCTAGTAGTTACATTTGAAAATTTTGTTCTAGGACATTTTGTTTGAACGCAATCATCAAACTTAATTAAAAAAGTCATTTAAGCCTTTTCACAGTGAGATCTATGCGATATGGCCGAGAAATGTAATTTTGATGTTAACTCCCAAACCGCTGCGCAGAAGTCAACCAAACTTCACCCAATAGTGTATTGTATCACAATCTAGTAGTTACATTTGTAAATTTTGTTCTAGGACATTTTGTTTGAGCGCAATCCTCAAACTTAGGTCAAAAAAGCCATTTAAGCCTTTTCACAGTGAGATCTATGCGATATGGCCGAGAAATGTAATTTTGATGTTAACTCCCAAACCGCTGCGCAGAAGTCAACCAAACTTCACCCAATAGTGTATTGTATCACAATCTAGTAGTTACATTTGAAAATTTTGTTCTAGGAAATTTTGTTTGAGCGCAATCATCAAACTTAATTAAAAAAGTCATTTAAGCCTTTTCACAGTGAGATCTATGCGATATGGCCGAGAAATGTAATTTTGATGTTAACTCCCAAACCGCTGCGCAGAAGTCAACCAAACTTCACCCAATAGTGTATTGTATCACAATCTAGTAGTTACATTTGAAAATTTTGTTCTAGGACATTTTGTTTGAGCGCAATCCTCAAACTTAGGTCAAAAAAGCCATTTAAGCCTTTTCACAGTGAGATCTATGCGATATGGCCAAGAAATGTAATTTTGATGTTAACTCCCAAACCGCTGCGCAGAAGTCAACCAAACTTCACCCAATAGTGTATTGTATCACAATCTAGTAGTTACATTTGAAAATTTTGTTCTAGGAAATTTTGTTTGAGCGCAATCATCAAACTTAATTAAAAAAGTCATTTAAGCCTTTTCACAGTGAGATCTATGCGATATGGCCGAGAAATGTAATTTTGATGTTAACTCCCAAACCGCTGCGCAGAAGTCAACCAAACTTCACCCATTAGTGTATTGTATCACAATCTAGTAGTTACATGTGGAAATTTGGTTATAGGACATTTGATTTGAGCGCAATCCTCAAACTTAGGTCAAAAAAGCCATTTAAGCCTTTTCACAGTGAGATCTATGCGATATGGCCGAGAAATGTAATTTTGATGTTAACTCCCAAACCGCTGCGCAGAAGTCAACCAAACTTCACCCAATAGTGTATTGTATCACAATCTAGTAGTTACATTTGAAAATTTTGTTCTAGGAAATTTTGTTTGAGCGCAATCATCAAACTTAATTAAAAAAGTCATTTAAGCCTTTTCACAGTGAGATCTATGCGATATGGCCGAGAAATGTAATTTTGATGTTAACTCCCAAACCGCTGCGCAGAAGTCAACCAAACTTCACCCATTAGTGTATTTTATCACAATCTCGTAGTTACATGTGGAAATTTGGTTCTAGGACATTTGATTTGAGCGCAATCCTCAAACTTAGGTCAAAAAAGCCATTTAAGCCTTTTCACAGTGAGATCTATGCGATATGGCCGAGAAATGTAATTTTGATGTTCACTCCCAAACCGCTGCGCAGAAGTCAACCAAACTTCACCCAATAGTGTATTGTATCACATTCTAGTAGTTACATTTGAAAATTTCGTTCTAGGACATTTGGTTTGAGCGCAATCCTCAAACTTAGGTCAAAAAAGCCATTTAAGCCTTTTCACAGTGAGATCTATGCGATATGGCCGAGAAATGTAATTTTGATGTTAACTCCCAAACCGCTGCGCAGAAGTCAACCAAACTTCACCCAATAGT
Organism: Corythoichthys intestinalis; assembly: GCF_030265065.1. Taxonomy (NCBI): domain Eukaryota; kingdom Metazoa; phylum Chordata; class Actinopteri; order Syngnathiformes; family Syngnathidae; genus Corythoichthys; species Corythoichthys intestinalis. The sequence continues at coordinate 48,497,421 of NC_080411.1, read as the reverse complement.
GTATTGTATCACAATCTAGTAGTTACATTTGAAAATTTTGTTCTAGGAAATTTTGTTTGAGCGCAATCATCAAACTTAATTAAAAAAGTCATTTAAGCCTTTTCACAGTGAGATCTATGCGATATGGCCGAGAAATGTAATTTTGATGTTAACTCCCAAACCGCTGCGCAGAAGTCAACCAAACTTCACCCATTAGTGTATTTTATCACAATCTAGTAGTTACATGTGGAAATTTGGTTCTAGGACATTTGATTTGAGCGCAATCCTCAAACTTAGGTCAAAAAAGCCATTTAAGCCTTTTCACAGTGAGATCTATGCGATATGGCCGAGAAATGTAATTTTGATGTTAACTCCCAAACCGCTGCGCAGAAGTCAACCAAACTTCACCCAATAGTGTATTGTATCACATTCTAGTAGTTACATTTTAAAATTTCGTTCTAGGACATTTGGTTTGAGCGCAATCCTCAAACTTAGGTCAAAAAAGCCATTTAAGCCTTTTCACAGTGAGATCTATGCGATATGGCCGAGAAATGTAATTTTGATGTTAACTCCCAAACCGCTGCGCAGAAGTCAACCAAACTTCACCCAATAGTGTATTGTATCACAATCTAGTAGTTACATTTGAAAATTTTGTTCTAGGACATTTTGTTTGAACGCAATCATCAAACAATTAAAAAAGTCATTTAAGCCTTTTCACAGTGAGATCTATGCGATATGGCCGAGAAATGTAAATTTGATGTTAACTCCCAAACCGCTGCGCAGAAGTCAACCAAACTTCACCCAATAGTGTATTGTATCACAATCTAGTAGTTACATTTGAAAATTTTGTTCTAGGACATTTTGTTTGAGCGCAATCCTCAAACTTAGGTCAAAAAAGCCATTTAAGCCTTTTCACAGTGAGATCTATGCGATATGGCCGAGAAATGTAATTTTGATGTTAACTCCCAAACCGCTGCGCAGAAGTCAACCAAACTTCACCCAATAGTGTATTGTATCACAATCTAGTAGTTACATTTTAAAATTTTGTTCTAGGACATTTTGTTTGAACGCAATCATCAAACTTAATTAAAAAAGTCATTTAAGCCTTTTCACAGTGAGATCTATGCGATATGGCCGAGAAATTTAATTTTGATGTTAACTCCCAAACCGCTGCGCAGAAGTCAACCAAACTTCACCCAATAGTGTATTGTATCACAATCTAGTAGTTACATTTGAAAATTTTGTTCTAGGAAATTTTGTTTGAGCGCAATCATCAAACTTAATTAAAAAAGTCATTTAAGCCTTTTCACAGTGAGATCTATGCGATATGGCCGAGAAATGTAATTTTGATGTTAACTCCCAAACCGCTGCGCAGAAGTTAACCAAACTTCACCCATTAGTGTATTTTATCACAATCTAGTAGTTACATGTGGAAATTTGGTTCTAGGACATTTGATTTGAGCGCAATCCTCAAACTTAGGTCAAAAAAGCCATTTAAGCCTTTTCACAGTGAGATCTATGCGATATGGCCGAGAAATGTAATTTTGATGTTAACTCCCAAACCGCTGCGCAGAAGTCAACCAAACTTCACCCAATAGTGTATTGTATCACAATCTAGTAGTTACATTTAAAAATTTTGTTCTAGGACATTTTGTTTGAACGCAATCATCAAACTTAATTAAAAAAGTCATTTAAGCCTTTTCACAGTGAGATCTATGCGATATGGCCGAGAAATGTAATTTTGATGTTAACTCCCAAACCGCTGCGCAGAAGTCAACCAAACTTCACCCAATAGTGTATTGTATCACAATCTAGTAGTTACATTTGAAAATTTTGTTCTAGGAAATTTTGTTTGAGCGCAATCATCAAACTTAATTAAAAAAGTCATTTAAGCCTTTTCACAGTGAGATCTATGCGATATGGCCGAGAAATGTAATTTTGATGTTAACTCCCAAACCGCTGCGCAGAAGTCAACCAAACTTCACCCATTAGTGTATTTTATCACAATCTAGTAGTTACATGTGGAAATTTGGTTCTAGGACATTTGATTTGAGCGCAATCCTCAAACTTAGGTCAAAAAAGCCATTTAAGCCTTTTCACAGTGAGATCTATGCGATATGGCCGAGAAATGTAATTTTGATGTTCACTCCCAAACCGCTGCGCAGAAGTCAACCAAACTTCACCCAATAGTGTATTGTATCACATTCTAGTAGTTACATTTGAAAATTTCGTTCTAGGACATTTGGTTTGAGCGCAATCCTCAAACTTAGGTCAAAAAAGCCATTTAAGCCTTTTCACAGTGAGATCTATGCGATATGGCCGAGAAATGTAATTTTGATGTTAACTCCCAAACCGCTGCGCAGAAGTCAACCAAACTTCACCCAATAGTGTATTGTATCACAATCTAGTAGTTACATTTGAAAATTTTGTTCTAGGACATTTTGTTTGAGCGCAATCCTCAAACTTAGGTCAAAAAAGCCATTTAAGCCTTTTCACAGTGAGATCTATGCGATATGGCCGAGAAATGTAATTTTGATGTTAACTCCCAAACCGCTGCGCAGAAGTCAACCAAACTTCACCCAATAGTGTATTGTATCACAATCTAGTAGTTACATTTGAAAATTTTGTTCTAGGAAATTTTGTTTGAGCGCAATCATCAAACTTAATTAAAAAAGTCATTTAAGCCTTTTCACAGTGAGATCTATGCGATATGGCCGAGAAATGTAATTTTGATGTTAACTCCCAAACCGCTGCGCAGAAGTCAACCAAACTTCACCCATTAGTGTATTGTATCATAATCTAGTAATTACATGTGGAAATTTGGTTCTAGGACATTTGATTTGAGCGCAATCCTCAAACTTAGGTCAAAAAAGCCATTTAAGCCTTTTCACAGTGAGATCTATGCGATATGGCCGAGAAATGTAATTTTGATGTTAACTCCTAAACCGCTGCGCAGAAGTCAACCAAACTTCACCCAATAGTGTATTGTATCACAATCTAGTAGTTACATTTAAAAATTTTGTTCTAGGACATTTTGTTTGAACGCAATCATCAAACTTAATTAAAAAAGTCATTTAAGCCTTTTCACAGTGAGATCTATGCGATATGGCCGAGAAATGTAATTTTGATGTTAACTCCCAAACCGCTGCGCAGAAGTCAACCAAACTTCACCCATTAGTGTATTGTATCACAATCTAGTAGTTACATGTGGAAATTTGGTTATAGGACATTTGATTTGAGCGCAATCCTCAAACTTAGGTCAAAAAAGCCATTTAAGCCTTTTCACAGTGAGATCTATGCGATATGGCCGAGAAATGTAATTTTGATGTTAACTCCCAAACCGCTGCGCAGAAGTCAACCAAACTTCACCCAATAGTGTATTGTATCACATTCTAGTAGTTACATTTGAAAATTTCGTTCTAGGACATTTGGTTTGAGCGCAATCCTCAAACTTAGGTCAAAAAAGCCATTTAAGCCTTTTCACAGTGAGATCTATGCGATATGGCCGAGAAATGTAATTTTGATGTTAACTCCCAAACCGCTGCGCAGAAGTCAACCAAACTTCACCCAATAGTGTATTGTATCACAATCTAGTAGTTACATTTGAAAATTTTGTTCTAGGAAATTTTGTTTGAGCGCAATCATCAAACTTAATTAAAAAAGTCATTTAAGCCTTTTCACAGTGAGATCTATGCGATATGGCCGAGAAATGTAATTTTGATGTTAACTCCCAAACCGCTGCGCAGAAGTCAACCAAACTTCACCCATTAGTGTATTTTATCACAATCTAGTAGTTACATGTGGAAATTTGGTTCTAGGACATTTGATTTGAGCGCAATCCTCAAACTTAGGTCAAAAAAGCTATTTAAGCCTTTTCACAGTGAGATCTATGCGATATGGCCGAGAAATGTAATTTTGATGTTAACTCCCAAACCGCTGCGCAGAAGTCAACCAAACTTCACCCAATAGTGTATTGTATCACATTCTAGTAGTTACATTTTAAAATTTCGTTCTAGGACATTTGGTTTGAGCGCAATCCTCAAACTTAGGTCAAAAAAGCCATTTAAGCCTTTTCACAGTGAGATCTATGCGATATGGCCGAGAAATGTAATTTTGATGTTAACTCCCAAACCGCTGCGCAGAAGTCAACCAAACTTCACCCAATAGTGTATTGTATCACAATCTAGTAGTTACATTTGAAAATTTTGTTCTAGGACATTTTGTTTGAACGCAATCATCAAACTTAATTAAAAAAGTCATTTAAGCCTTTTCACAGTGAGATCTATGCGATATGGCCGAGAAATGCAAATTTGATGTTAACTCCCAAACCGCTGCGCAGAAGTCAACCAAACTTCACCCAATAGTGTATTGTATCACAATCTAGTAGTTACATTTGAAAATTTTGTTCTAGGACATTTTGTTTGAGCGCAATCCTCAAACTTAGGTCAAAAAAGCCATTTAAGCCTTTTCACAGTGAGATCTATGCGATATGGCCGAGAAATGTAATTTTGATGTTAACTCCCAAACCGCTGCGCAGAAGTCAACCAAACTTCACCCAATAGTGTATTGTATCACAATCTAGTAGTTACATTTTAAAATTTTGTTCTAGGACATTTTGTTTGAACGCAATCATCAAACTTAATTAAAAAAGTCATTTAAGCCTTTTCACAGTGAGATCTATGCGATATGGCCGAGAAATGTAATTTTGATGTTAACTCCCAAACCGCTGCGCAGAAGTCAACCAAACTTCACCCATTAGTGTATTTTATCACAATCTAGTTGTTACATGTGGAAATTTGGTTCTAGGACATTTGATTTGAGCGCAATCCTCAAACTTAGGTCAAAAAAGCCATTTAAGCCTTTTCACAGTGAGATCTATGCGATATGGCCGAGAAATGTAATTTTGATGTTAACTCCCAAACCGCTGCGCAGAAGTCAACCAAACTTCACCCAATAGTGTATTGTATCACAATCTAGTAGTTACATTTAAAAATTTTGTTCTAGGACATTTTGTTTGAACGCAATCATCAAACTTAATTAAAAAAGTCATTTAAGCCTTTTCACAGTGAGATCTATGCGATATGGCCGAGAAATGTAATTTTGATGTTAACTCCCAAACCGCTGCGCAGAAGTCAACCAAACTTCACCCAATAGTGTATTGTATCACAATCTAGTAGTTACATTTGAAAATTTTGTTCTAGGAAATTTTGTTTGAGCGCAATCATCAAACTTAATTAAAAAAGTCATTTAAGCCTTTTCACAGTGAGATCTATGCGATATGGCCGAGAAATGTAATTTTGATGTTAACTCCCAAACCGCTGCGCAGAAGTCAACCAAACTTCACCCATTAGTGTATTTTATCACAATCTAGTAGTTACATGTGGAAATTTGGTTCTAGGACATTTGATTTGAGCGCAATCCTCAAACTTAGGTCAAAAAAGCCATTTAAGCCTTTTCACAGTGAGATCTATGCGATATGGCCGAGAAATGTAATTTTGATGTTCACTCCCAAACCGCTGCGCAGAAGTCAACCAAACTTCACCCAATAGTGTATTGTATCACAATCTAGTAGTTACATTTGAAAATTTTGTTCTAGGAAATTTTGTTTGAGCGCAATCATCAAACTTATTTAAAAAAGTCATTTAAGCCTTTTCACAGTGAGATCTATGCGATATGGCCGAGAAATGTAATTTTGATGTTAACTCCCAAACCGCTGCGCAGAAGTCAACCAAACTTCACCCATTAGTGTATTGTATCACAATCTAGTAGTTACATTTGAAAATTTTGTTCTAGGACATTTTGTTTGAGCGCAATCCTCAAACTTAGGTCAAAAAAGCCATTTAAGCCTTTTCACAGTGAGATCTATGCGATATGGCCGAGAAATGTAATTTTGATGTTAACTCCCAAACCGCTGCGCAGAAGTCAACCAAACTTCACCCAATAGTGTATTGTATCACAATCTAGTAGTTACATTTTAAAATTTTGTTCTAGGACATTTTGTTTGAACGCAATCATCAAACTTAATTAAAAAAGTCATTTAAGCCTTTTCACAGTGAGATCTATGCGATATGGCCGAGAAATTTAATTTTGATGTTAACTCCCAAACCGCTGCGCAGAAGTCAACCAAACTTCACCCAATAGTGTATTGTATCACAATCTAGTAGTTACATTTGAAAATTTTGTTCTAGGAAATTTTGTTTGAGCGCAATCATCAAACTTAATTAAAAAAGTCATTTAAGCCTTTTCACAGTGAGATCTATGCGATATGGCCGAGAAATGTAATTTTGATGTTAACTACCAAACCGCTGCGCAGAAGTTAACCAAACTTCACCCATTAGTGTATTTTATCACAATCTAGTAGTTACATGTGGAAATTTGGTTCTAGGACATTTGATTTGAGCGCAATCCTCAAACTTAGGTCAAAAAAGCCATTTAAGCCTTTTCACAGTGAGATCTATGCGATATGGCCGAGAAATGTAATTTTGATGTTAACTCCCAAACCGCTGCGCAGAAGTCAACCAAACTTCACCCAATAGTGTATTGTATCACAATCTAGTAGTTACATTTAAAAATTTTGTTCTAGGACATTTTGTTTGAACGCAATCATCAAACTTAATTAAAAAAGTCATTTAAGCCTTTTCACAGTGAGATCTATGCGATATGGCCGAGAAATGTAATTTTGATGTTAACTCCCAAACCGCTGCGCAGAAGTCAACCAAACTTCACCCAATAGTGTATTGTATCACAATCTAGTAGTTACATTTGAAAATTTTGTTCTAGGAAATTTTGTTTGAGCGCAATCATCAAACTTAATTAAAAAAGTCATTTAAGCCTTTTCACAGTGAGATCTATGCGATATGGCCGAGAAATGTAATTTTGATGTTAACTCCCAAACCGCTGCGCAGAAGTCAACCAAACTTCACCCATTAGTGTATTTTATCACAATCTAGTAGTTACATGTGGAAATTTGGTTCTAGGACATTTGATTTGAGCGCAATCCTCAAACTTAGGTCAAAAAAGCCATTTAAGCCTTTTCACAGTGAGATCTATGCGATATGGCCGAGAAATGTAATTTTGATGTTCACTCCCAAACCGCTGCGCAGAAGTCAACCAAACTTCACCCAATAGTGTATTGTATCACATTCTAGTAGTTACATTTGAAAATTTCGTTCTAGGACATTTGGTTTGAGCGCAATCCTCAAACTTAGGTCAAAAAAGCCATTTAAGCCTTTTCACAGTGAGATCTATGCGATATGGCCGAGAAATGTAATTTTGATGTTAACTCCCAAACCGCTGCGCAGAAGTCAACCAAACTTCACCCAATAGTGTATTGTATCACAATCTAGTAGTTACATTTGAAAATTTTGTTCTAGGACATTTTGTTTGAGCGCAATCCTCAAACTTAGGTCAAAAAAGCCATTTAAGCCTTTTCACAGTGAGATCTATGCGATATGGCCGAGAAATGTAATTTTGATGTTAACTCCCAAACCGCTGCGCAGAAGTCAACCAAACTTCACCCAATAGTGTATTGTATCACAATCTAGTAGTTACATTTGAAAATTTTGTTCTAGGAAATTTTGTTTGAGCGCAATCATCAAACTTAATTAAAAAAGTCATTTAAGCCTTTTCACAGTGAGATCTATGCGATATGGCCGAGAAATGTAATTTTGATGTTAACTCCCAAACCGCTGCGCAGAAGTCAACCAAACTTCACCCATTAGTGTATTGTATCATAATCTAGTAATTACATGTGGAAATTTGGTTCTAGGACATTTGATTTGAGCGCAATCCTCAAACTTAGGTCAAAAAAGCCATTTAAGCCTTTTCACAGTGAGATCTATGCGATATGGCCGAGAAATGTAATTTTGATGTTAACTCCTAAACCGCTGCGCAGAAGTCAACCAAACTTCACCCAATAGTGTATTGTATCACAATCTAGTAGTTACATTTAAAAATTTTGTTCTAGGACATTTTGTTTGAACGCAATCATCAAACTTAATTAAAAAAGTCATTTAAGCCTTTTCACAGTGAGATCTATGCGATATGGCCGAGAAATGTAATTTTGATGTTAACTCCCAAACCGCTGCGCAGAAGTCAACCAAACTTCACCCATTAGTGTATTGTATCACAATCTAGTAGTTACATGTGGAAATTTGGTTATAGGACATTTGATTTGAGCGCAATCCTCAAACTTAGGTCAAAAAAGCCATTTAAGCCTTTTCACAGTGAGATCTATGCGATATGGCCGAGAAATGTAATTTTGATGTTAACTCCCAAACCGCTGCGCAGAAGTCAACCAAACTTCACCCAATAGTGTATTGTATCACAATCTAGTAGTTACATTTGAAAATTTTGTTCTAGGAAATTTTGTTTGAGCGCAATCATCAAACTTAATTAAAAAAGTCATTTAAGCCTTTTCACAGTGAGATCTATGCGATATGGCCGAGAAATGTAATTTTGATGTTAACTCCCAAACCGCTGCGCAGAAGTCAACCAAACTTCACCCATTAGTGTATTTTATCACAATCTAGTAGTTACATGTGGAAATTTGGTTCTAGGACATTTGATTTGAGCGCAATCCTCAAACTTAGGTCAAAAAAGCCATTTAAGCCTTTTCACAGTGAGATCTATGCGATATGGCCGAGAAATGTAATTTTGATGTTCACTCCCAAACCGCTGCGCAGATGTCAACCAAACTTCACCCAACAGTGTATTGTATCACATTCTAGTAGTTACATTTGAAAATTTCGTTCTAGGACATTTGGTTTGAGCGCAATCCTCAAACTTAGGTCAAAAAAGCCATTTAAGCCTTTTCACAGTGAGATCTATGCGATATGGCCGAGAAATGTAATTTTGATGTTAACTCCCAAACCGCTGCGCAGAAGTCAACCAAACTTCACCCAATAGTGTATTGTATCACAATCTAGTAGTTACATTTGAAAATTTTGTTCTAGGAAATTTTGTTTGAGCGCAATCATCAAACTTAATTAAAAAAGTCATTTAAGCCTTTTCACAGTGAGATCTATGCGATATGGCCGAGAAATGTAATTTTGATGTTAACTCCCAAACCGCTGCGCAGAAGTCAACCAAACTTCACCCATTAGTGTATTTTATCACAATCTAGTAGTTACATGTGGAAATTTGGTTCTAGGACATTTGATTTGAGCGCAATCCTCAAACTTAGGTCAAAAAAGCTATTTAAGCCTTTTCACAGTGAGATCTATGCGATATGGCCGAGAAATGTAATTTTGATGTTAACTCCCAAACCGCTGCGCAGAAGTCAACCAAACTTCACCCAATAGTGTATTGTATCACATTCTAGTAGTTACATTTTAAAATTTCGTTCTAGGACATTTGGTTTGAGCGCAATCCTCAAACTTAGGTCAAAAAAGCCATTTAAGCCTTTTCACAGTGAGATCTATGCGATATGGCCGAGAAATGTAATTTTGATGTTCACTCCCAAACCGCTGCGCAGAAGTCAACCAAACTTCACCCAATAGTGTATTGTATCACAATCTAGTAGTTACATTTGAAAATTTTGTTCTAGGACATTTTGTTTGAACGCAATCATCAAACTTAATTAAAAAAGTCATTTAAGCCTTTTCACAGTGAGATCTATGCGATATGGCCGAGAAATGTAATTTTGATGTTAACTCCCAAACCGCTGCGCAGAAGTTAACCAAACTTCACCCATTAGTGTATTTTATCACAATCTAGTAGTTACATGTGGAAATTTGGTTCTAGGACATTTGATTTGAGCGCAATCCTCAAACTTAGGTCAAAAAAGCCATTTAAGCCTTTTCACAGTGAGATCTATGCGATATGGCCGAGAAATGTAATTTTGATGTTAACTCCCAAACCGCTGCGCAGAAGTCAACCAAACTTCACCCAATAGTGTATTGTATCACAATCTAGTAGTTACATTTAAAAATTTTGTTCTAGGACATTTTGTTTGAACGCAATCATCAAACTTAATTAAAAAAGTCATTTAAGCCTTTTCACAGTGAGATCTATGCGATATGGCCGAGAAATGTAATTTTGATGTTAACTCCCAAACCGCTGCGCAGAAGTCAACCAAACTTCACCCAATAGTGTATTGTATCACAATCTAGTAGTTACATTTGAAAATTTTGTTCTAGGAAATTTTGTTTGAGCGCAATCATCAAACTTAATTAAAAAAGTCATTTAAGCCTTTTCACAGTGAGATCTATGCGATATGGCCGAGAAATGTAATTTTGATGTTAACTCCCAAACCGCTGCGCAGAAGTCAACCAAACTTCACCCATTAGTGTATTTTATCACAATCTAGTAGTTACATGTGGAAATTTGGTTCTAGGACATTTGATTTGAGCGCAATCCTCAAACTTAGGTCAAAAAAGCCATTTAAGCCTTTTCACAGTGAGATCTATGCGATATGGCCGAGAAATGTAATTTTGATGTTCACTCCCAAACCGCTGCGCAGAAGTCAACCAAACTTCACCCAATAGTGTATTGTATCACATTCTAGTAGTTACATTTGAAAATTTCGTTCTAGGACATTTGGTTTGAGCGCAATCCTCAAACTTAGGTCAAAAAAGCCATTTAAGCCTTTTCACAGTGAGATCTATGCGATATGGCCGAGAAATGTAATTTTGATGTTAACTCCCAAACCGCTGCGCAGAAGTCAACCAAACTTCACCCAATAGTGTATTGTATCACAATCTAGTAGTTACATTTGAAAATTTTGTTCTAGGACATTTTGTTTGAGCGCAATCCTCAAACTTAGGTCAAAAAAGCCATTTAAGCCTTTTCACAGTGAGATCTATGCGATATGGCCGAGAAATGTAATTTTGATGTTAACTCCCAAACCGCTGCGCAGAAGTCAACCAAACTTCACCCAATAGTGTATTGTATCACAATCTAGTAGTTACATTTGAAAATTTTGTTCTAGGAAATTTTGTTTGAGCGCAATCATCAAACTTAATTAAAAAAGTCATTTAAGCCTTTTCACAGTGAGATCTATGCGATATGGCCGAGAAATGTAATTTTGATGTTAACTCCCAAACCGCTGCGCAGAAGTCAACCAAACTTCACCCATTAGTGTATTGTATCATAATCTAGTAATTACATGTGGAAATTTGGTTCTAGGACATTTGATTTGAGCGCAATCCTCAAACTTAGGTCAAAAAAGCCATTTAAGCCTTTTCACAGTGAGATCTATGCGATATAGCCGAGAAATGTAATTTTGATGTTAACTCCTAAACCGCTGCGCAGAAGTCAACCAAACTTCACCCAATAGTGTATTGTATCACAATCTAGTAGTTACATTTAAAAATTTTGTTCTAGGACATTTTGTTTGAACGCAATCATCAAACTTAATTAAAAAAGTCATTTAAGCCTTTTCACAGTGAGATCTATGCGATATGGCCGAGAAATGTAATTTTGATGTTAACTCCCAAACCGCTGCGCAGAAGTCAACCAAACTTCACCCATTAGTGTATTGTATCACAATCTAGTAGTTACATGTGGAAATTTGGTTATAGGACATTTGATTTGAGCGCAATCCTCAAACTTAGGTCAAAAAAGCCATTTAAGCCTTTTCACAGTGAGATCTATGCGATATGGCCGAGAAATGTAATTTTGATGTTAACTCCTAAACCGCTGCGCAGAAGTCAACCAAACTTCACCCAATAGTGTATTGTATCACAATCTAGTAGTTACATTTAAAAATTTTGTTCTAGGACATTTTGTTTGAACGCAATCATCAAACTTAATTAAAAAAGTCATTTAAGCCTTTTCACAGTGAGATCTATGCGATATGGCCGAGAAATGTAATTTTGATGTTAACTCCCAAACCGCTGCGCAGAAGTCAACCAAACTTCACCCATTAGTGTATTGTATCACAATCTAGTAGTTACATGTGGAAATTTGGTTATAGGACATTTGATTTGAGCGCAATCCTCAAACTTAGGTCAAAAAAGCCATTTAAGCCTTTTCACAGTGAGATCTATGCGATATGGCCGAGAAATGTAATTTTGATGTTAACTCCCAAACCGCTGCGCAGAAGTCAACCAAACTTCACCCAATAGTGTATTGTATCACAATCTAGTAGTTACATTTGAAAATTTTGTTCTAGGAAATTTTGTTTGAGCGCAATCATCAAACTTAATTAAAAAAGTCATTTAAGCCTTTTCACAGTGAGATCTATGCGATATGGCCGAGAAATGTAATTTTGATGTTAACTCCCAAACCGCTGCGCAGAAGTCAACCAAACTTCACCCATTAGTGTATTTTATCACAATCTAGTAGTTACATGTGGAAATTTGGTTCTAGGACATTTGATTTGAGCGCAATCCTCAAACTTAGGTCAAAAAAGCCATTTAAGCCTTTTCACAGTGAGATCTATGCGATATGGCCGAGAAATGTAATTTTGATGTTCACTCCCAAACCGCTGCGCAGATGTCAACCAAACTTCACCCAACAGTGTATTGTATCACATTCTAGTAGTTACATTTGAAAATTTCGTTCTAGGACATTTGGTTTGAGCGCAATCCTCAAACTTAGGTCAAAAAAGCCATTTAAGCCTTTTCACAGTGAGATCTATGCGATATGGCCGAGAAATGTAATTTTGATGTTAACTCCCAAACCGCTGCGCAGAAGTCAACCAAACTTCACCCAATAGTGTATTGTATCACAATCTAGTAGTTACATTTGAAAATTTTGTTCTAGGAAATTTTGTTTGAGCGCAATCATCAAACTTAATTAAAAAAGTCATTTAAGCCTTTTCACAGTGAGATCTATGCGATATGGCCGAGAAATGTAATTTTGATGTTAACTCCCAAACCGCTGCGCAGAAGTCAACCAAACTTCACCCATTAGTGTATTTTATCACAATCTAGTAGTTACATGTGGAAATTTGGTTCTAGGACATTTGATTTGAGCGCAATCCTCAAACTTAGGTCAAAAAAGCTATTTAAGCCTTTTCACAGTGAGATCTATGCGATATGGCCGAGAAATGTAATTTTGATGTTAACTCCCAAACCGCTGCGCAGAAGTCAACCAAACTTCACCCAATAGTGTATTGTATCACATTCTAGTAGTTACATTTTAAAATTTCGTTCTAGGACATTTGGTTTGAGCGCAATCCTCAAACTTAGGTCAAAAAAGCCATTTAAGCCTTTTCACAGTGAGATCTATGCGATATGGCCGAGAAATGTAATTTTGATGTTCACTCCCAAACCGCTGCGCAGAAGTCAACCAAACTTCACCCAATAGTGTATTGTATCACAATCTAGTAGTTACATTTGAAAATTTTGTTCTAGGACATTTTGTTTGAACGCAATCATCAAACTTAATTAAAAAAGTCATTTAAGCCTTTTCACAGTGAGATCTATGCGATATGGCCGAGAAATGTAATTTTGATGTTAACTCCCAAACCGCTGCGCAGAAGTTAACCAAACTTCACCCATTAGTGTATTTTATCACAATCTAGTAGTTACATGTGGAAATTTGGTTCTAGGACATTTGATTTGAGCGCAATCCTCAAACTTAGGTCAAAAAAGCCATTTAAGCCTTTTCACAGTGAGATCTATGCGATATGGCCGAGAAATGTAATTTTGATGTTAACTCCCAAACCGCTGCGCAGAAGTCAACCAAACTTCACCCAATAGTGTATTGTATCACAATCTAGTAGTTACATTTAAAAATTTTGTTCTAGGACATTTTGTTTGAACGCAATCATCAAACTTAATTAAAAAAGTCATTTAAGCCTTTTCACAGTGAGATCTATGCGATATGGCCGAGAAATGTAATTTTGATGTTAACTCCCAAACCGCTGCGCAGAAGTCAACCAAACTTCACCCAATAGTGTATTGTATCACAATCTAGTAGTTACATTTGAAAATTTTGTTCTAGGAAATTTTGTTTGAGCGCAATCATCAAACTTAATTAAAAAAGTCATTTAAGCCTTTTCACAGTGAGATCTATGCGATATGGCCGAGAAATGTAATTTTGATGTTAACTCCCAAACCGCTGCGCAGAAGTCAACCAAACTTCACCCATTAGTGTATTTTATCACAATCTAGTAGTTACATGTGGAAATTTGGTTCTAGGACATTTGATTTGAGCGCAATCCTCAAACTTAGGTCAAAAAAGCCATTTAAGCCTTTTCACAGTGAGATCTATGCGATATGGCCGAGAAATGTAATTTTGATGTTCACTCCCAAACCGCTGCGCAGAAGTCAACCAAACTTCACCCAATAGTGTATTGTATCACATTCTAGTAGTTACATTTGAAAATTTCGTTCTAGGACATTTGGTTTGAGCGCAATCCTCAAACTTAGGTCAAAAAAGCCATTTAAGCCTTTTCACAGTGAGATCTATGCGATATGGCCGAGAAATGTAATTTTGATGTTAACTCCCAAACCGCTGCGCAGAAGTCAACCAAACTTCACCCAATAGTGTATTGTATCACAATCTAGTAGTTACATTTGAAAATTTTGTTCTAGGACATTTTGTTTGAGCGCAATCCTCAAACTTAGGTCAAAAAAGCCATTTAAGCCTTTTCACAGTGAGATCTATGCGATATGGCCGAGAAATGTAATTTTGATGTTAACTCCCAAACCGCTGCGCAGAAGTCAACCAAACTTCACCCAATAGTGTATTGTATCACAATCTAGTAGTTACATTTGAAAATTTTGTTCTAGGAAATTTTGTTTGAGCGCAATCATCAAACTTAATTAAAAAAGTCATTTAAGCCTTTTCACAGTGAGATCTATGCGATATGGCCGAGAAATGTAATTTTGATGTTAACTCCCAAACCGCTGCGCAGAAGTCAACCAAACTTCACCCATTAGTGTATTGTATCATAATCTAGTAATTACATGTGGAAATTTGGTTCTAGGACATTTGATTTGAGCGCAATCCTCAAACTTAGGTCAAAAAAGCCATTTAAGCCTTTTCACAGTGAGATCTATGCGATATAGCCGAGAAATGTAATTTTGATGTTAACTCCTAAACCGCTGCGCAGAAGTCAACCAAACTTCACCCAATAGTGTATTGTATCACAATCTAGTAGTTACATTTAAAAATTTTGTTCTAGGACATTTTGTTTGAACGCAATCATCAAACTTAATTAAAAAAGTCATTTAAGCCTTTTCACAGTGAGATCTATGCGATATGGCCGAGAAATGTAATTTTGATGTTAACTCCCAAACCGCTGCGCAGAAGTCAACCAAACTTCACCCATTAGTGTATTGTATCACAATCTAGTAGTTACATGTGGAAATTTGGTTATAGGACATTTGATTTGAGCGCAATCCTCAAACTTAGGTCAAAAAAGCCATTTAAGCCTTTTCACAGTGAGATCTATGCGATATGGCCGAGAAATGTAATTTTGATGTTAACTCCCAAACCGCTGCGCAGAAGTCAACCAAACTTCACCCAATAGTGTATTGTATCACAATCTAGTAGTTACATTTGAAAATTTTGTTCTAGGAAATTTTGTTTGAGCGCAATCATCAAACTTAATTAAAAAAGTCATTTAAGCCTTTTCACAGTGAGATCTATGCGATATGGCCGAGAAATGTAATTTTGATGTTAACTCCCAAACCGCTGCGCAGAAGTCAACCAAACTTCACCCATTAGTGTATTTTATCACAATCTAGTAGTTACATGTGGAAATTTGGTTCTAGGACATTTGATTTGAGCGCAATCCTCAAACTTAGGTCAAAAAAGCCATTTAAGCCTTTTCACAGTGAGATCTATGCGATATGGCCGAGAAATGTAATTTTGATGTTCACTCCCAAACCGCTGCGCAGAAGTCAACCAAACTTCACCCAACAGTGTATTGTATCACATTCTAGTAGTTACATTTGAAAATTTCGTTCTAGGACATTTGGTTTGAGCGCAATCCTCAAACTTAGGTCAAAAAAGCCATTTAAGCCTTTTCACAGTGAGATCTATGCGATATGGCCGAGAAATGTAATTTTGATGTTAACTCCCAAACCGCTGCGCAGAAGTCAACCAAACTTCACCCAATAGTGTATTGTATCACAATCTAGTAGTTACATTTGAAAATTTTGTTCTAGGAAATTTTGTTTGAGCGCAATCATCAAACTTAATTAAAAAAGTCATTTAAGCCTTTTCACAGTGAGATCTATGCGATATGGCCGAGAAATGTAATTTTGATGTTAACTCCCAAACCGCTGCGCAGAAGTCAACCAAACTTCACCCATTAGTGTATTTTATCACAATCTAGTAGTTACATGTGGAAATTTGGTTCTAGGACATTTGATTTGAGCGCAATCCTCAAACTTAGGTCAAAAAAGCTATTTAAGCCTTTTCACAGTGAGATCTATGCGATATGGCCGAGAAATGTAATTTTGATGTTAACTCCCAAACCGCTGCGCAGAAGTCAACCAAACTTCACCCAATAGTGTATTGTATCACATTCTAGTAGTTACATTTTAAAATTTCGTTCTAGGACATTTGGTTTGAGCGCAATCCTCAAACTTAGGTCAAAAAAGCCATTTAAGCCTTTTCACAGTGAGATCTATGCGATATGGCCGAGAAATGTAATTTTGATGTTAACTCCCAAACCGCTGCGCAGAAGTCAACCAAACTTCACCCAATAGTGTATTGTATCACAATCTAGTAGTTACATTTGAAAATTTTGTTCTAGGACATTTTGTTTGAACGCAATCATCAAACTTAATTAAAAAAGTCATTTAAGCCTTTTCACAGTGAGATCTATGCGATATGGCCGAGAAATGCAAATTTGATGTTAACTCCCAAACCGCTGCGCAGAAGTCAACCAAACTTCACCCAATAGTGTATTGTATCACAATCTAGTAGTTACATTTGAAAATTTTGTTCTAGGACATTTTGTTTGAGCGCAATCCTCAAACTTAGGTCAAAAAAGCCATTTAAGCCTTTTCACAGTGAGATCTATGCGATATGGCCGAGAAATGTAATTTTGATGTTAACTCCCAAACCGCTGCGCAGAAGTCAACCAAACTTCACCCAATAGTGTATTGTATCACAATCTAGTAGTTACATTTTAAAATTTTGTTCTAGGACATTTTGTTTGAACGCAATCATCAAACTTAATTAAAAAAGTCATTTAAGCCTTTTCACAGTGAGATCTATGCGATATGGCCGAGAAATGTAATTTTGATGTTAACTCCCAAACCGCTGCGCAGAAGTCAACCAAACTTCACCCATTAGTGTATTTTATCACAATCTAGTTGTTACATGTGGAAATTTGGTTCTAGGACATTTGATTTGAGCGCAATCCTCAAACTTAGGTCAAAAAAGCCATTTAAGCCTTTTCACAGTGAGATCTATGCGATATGGCCGAGAAATGTAATTTTGATGTTAACTCCCAAACCGCTGCGCAGAAGTCAACCAAACTTCACCCAATAGTGTATTGTATCACAATCTAGTAGTTACATTTAAAAATTTTGTTCTAGGACATTTTGTTTGAACGCAATCATCAAACTTAATTAAAAAAGTCATTTAAGCCTTTTCACAGTGAGATCTATGCGATATGGCCGAGAAATGTAATTTTGATGTTAACTCCCAAACCGCTGCGCAGAAGTCAACCAAACTTCACCCAATAGTGTATTGTATCACAATCTAGTAGTTACATTTGAAAATTTTGTTCTAGGAAATTTTGTTTGAGCGCAATCATCAAACTTAATTAAAAAAGTCATTTAAGCCTTTTCACAGTGAGATCTATGCGATATGGCCGAGAAATGTAATTTTGATGTTAACTCCCAAACCGCTGCGCAGAAGTCAACCAAACTTCACCCATTAGTGTATTTTATCACAATCTAGTAGTTACATGTGGAAATTTGGTTCTAGGACATTTGATTTGAGCGCAATCCTCAAACTTAGGTCAAAAAAGCCATTTAAGCCTTTTCACAGTGAGATCTATGCGATATGGCCGAGAAATGTAATTTTGATGTTCACTCCCAAACCGCTGCGCAGAAGTCAACCAAACTTCACCCAATAGTGTATTGTATCACAATCTAGTAGTTACATTTGAAAATTTTGTTCTAGGAAATTTTGTTTGAGCGCAATCATCAAACTTATTTAAAAAAGTCATTTAAGCCTTTTCACAGTGAGATCTATGCGATATGGCCGAGAAATGTAATTTTGATGTTAACTCCCAAACCGCTGCGCAGAAGTCAACCAAACTTCACCCATTAGTGTATTTTATCACAATCTAGTAGTTACATGTGGAAATTTGGTTCTAGGACATTTGATTTGAGCGCAATCCTCAAACTTAGGTCAAAAAAGCCATTTAAGCCTTTTCACAGTGAGATCTATGCGATATGGCCGAGAAATGTAATTTTGATGTTAACTCCCAAACCGCTGCGCAGAAGTCAACCAAACTTCACCCAATAGTGTATTGTATCACATTCTAGTAGTTACATTTGAAAATTTCGTTCTAGGACATTTGGTTTGAGCGCAATCCTCAAACTTAGGTCAAAAAAGCCATTTAAGCCTTTTCACAGTGAGATCTATGCGATATGGCCGAGAAATGTAATTTTGATGTTAACTCCCAAACCGCTGCGCAGAAGTCAACCAAACTTCACCCAATAGTGTATTGTATCACAATCTAGTAGTTACATTTGAAAATTTTGTTCTAGGACATTTTGTTTGAACGCAATCATCAAACTTAATTAAAAAAGTCATTTAAGCCTTTTCACAGTGAGATCTATGCGATATGGCCGAGAAATGTAATTTTGATGTTAACTCCCAAACCGCTGCGCAGAAGTCAACCAAACTTCACCCAATAGTGTATTGTATCACAATCTAGTAGTTACATTTGAAAATTTTGTTCTAGGACATTTTGTTTGAGCGCAATCCTCAAACTTAGGTCAAAAAAGCCATTTAAGCCTTTTCACAGTGAGATCTATGCGATATGGCCGAGAAATGTAATTTTGATGTTAACTCCCAAACCGCTGCGCAGAAGTCAACCAAACTTCACCCAATAGTGTATTGTATCACAATCTAGTAGTTACATTTTAAAATTTCGTTCAAGGACATTTGGTTTGAGCGCAATTATTAAACTTAGGTCAAAAAAGCCATTTAAGCCTTTTCACAGTGAGATCTATGCGATATGGCCGAGAAATGTAATTTTGATGTTAACTCCCAAACCGCTGCGCAGAAGTAAACCAAACTTCACCCATTAGTGTATTGTATCACAATCTAGTAGTTACATGTGGAAATTTGGTTCTAGGACATTTGATTTGAGCGCAATCCTCAAACTTAGGTCAAAAAAGCCATTTAAGCCTTTTCACAGTGAGATCTATGCGATATGGCCGAGAAATGTAATTTTGATGTTAACTCCCAAACCGCTGCGCAGAAGTCAACAAAACTTCACCCAATAGTGTATTGTATCACATTCTAGTAGTTACATTTTAAAATTTCGTTCAAGGACATTTGGTTTGAGCGCAATTATTAAACGTAGGTCAAAAAAGCCATTTAAGCCTTTTCACAGTGAGATCTATGCGATATGGCCGAGAAATGTAATTTTGATGTTAACTCCCAAACCGCTGCGCAGAAGTCAACCAAACTTCACCCATTAGTGTATTGTATCACAATCTAGTAGTTACATGTGGAAATTTGGTTCTAGGACATTTGATTTGAGCGCAATCCTCAAACTTAGGTCAAAAAAGCCATTTAAGCCTTTTCACAGTGAGATCTATGCGATATGGCCGAGAAATGTAATTTTGATGTTAACTCCCAAACCGCTGCGCAGAAGTCAACCAAACTTCACCCAATAGTGTATTGTATCACATTCTAGTAGTTACATTTGAAAATTTCGTTCTAGGACATTTGGTTTGAGCGCAATTATTAAACTTAGGTCAAAAAAGCCATTTAAGCCTTTTCACAGTGAGATCTATGCGATATGGCCGAGAAATGTAATTTTGATGTTAACTCCCAAACCGCTGCGCAGAAGTAAACCAAACTTCACCCATTAGTGTATTGTATCACAATCTAGTAGTTACATGTGGAAATTTGGTTCTAGGACATTTGATTTTAGCGCAATCCTCAAACTTAGGTCAAAAAAGCCATTTAAGCCTTTTCACAGTGAGATCTATGCGATATGGCCGAGAAATGTAATTTTGATGTTAACTCCCAAACCGCTGCGCAGAAGTCAACCAAACTTCACCCAATAGTGTATTGTATCACAATCTAGTAGTTACATTTGAAAATTTCGTTCTAGGACATTTTGTTTGAACGCAATCATCAAACTTAATTAAAAAAGTCATTTAAGCCTTTTCACAGTGAGATCTATGCGATATGGCCGAGAAATGTAATTTTGATGTTAACTCCCAAACCGCTGCGCAGAAGTCAACCAAACTTCACCCATTAGTGTATTTTATCACAATCTAGTAGTTACATGTGGAAATTTGGTTCTAGGACATTTGATTTGAGCGCAATCCTCAAACTTAGGTCAAAAAAGCCATTTAAGCCTTTTCACAGTGAGATCTATGCGATATGGCCGAGAAATGTAATTTTGATGTTAACTCCCAAACCGCTGCGCAGAAGTCAACCAAACTTCACCCAATAGTGTATTGTATCACAATCTAGTAGTTACATTTAAAAATTTTGTTCTAGGACATTTTGTTTGAACGCAATCATCAAACTTAATTAAAAAAGTCATTTAAGCCTTTTCACAGTGAGATCTATGCGATATGGCCGAGAAATGTAATTTTGAATTTAACTCCCAAACCGCTGCGCAGAAGTCAACCAAACTTCACCCAATAGTGTATTGTATCAAAATCTAGTAGTTACATTTGAAAATTTTGTTCTAGGAAATTTTGTTTGAGCGCAATCATCAAACTTAATTAAAAAAGTCATTTAAGCCTTTTCACAGTGAGATCTATGCGATATGGCCGAGAAATGTAATTTTGATGTTAACTCCCAAACCGCTGCGCAGAAGTCAACCAAACTTCACCCATTAGTGTATTTTATCATAATCTAGTAGTTACATGTGGAAATTTGGTTCTAGGACATTTGATTTGAGCGCAATCCTCAAACTTAGGTCAAAAAAGCCATTTAAGCCTTTTCACAGTGAGATCTATGCGATATGGCCGAGAAATGTAATTTTGATGTTCACTCCCAAACCGCTGCGCAGAAGTCAACCAAACTTCACCCAATAGTGTATTGTATCACAATCTAGTAGTTACATTTGAAAATTTTGTTCTAGGAAATTTTGTTTGAGCGCAATCATCAAACTTAATTAAAAAAG
Source organism: Corythoichthys intestinalis (assembly GCF_030265065.1). Classification (NCBI taxonomy): domain Eukaryota; kingdom Metazoa; phylum Chordata; class Actinopteri; order Syngnathiformes; family Syngnathidae; genus Corythoichthys; species Corythoichthys intestinalis. The sequence continues at coordinate 48,476,195 of NC_080411.1, read as the reverse complement.
TCATTTAAGCCTTTTCACAGTGAGATCTATGCGATATGGCCGAGAAATGTAATTTTTAAGTTAACTCCCAAACCGCTGCGCAGAAGTCAACCAAACTTCACCCATTAGTGTATTTTATCACAATCTAGTAGTTACATGTGGAAATTTGGTTCTAGGACATTTGATTTGAGCGCAATCCTCAAACTTAGGTCAAAAAAGCCATTTAAGCCTTTTCACAGTGAGATCTATGCGATATGGCCGAGAAATGTAATTTTGATGTTAACTCCCAAACCGCTGCGCAGAAGTCAACCAAACTTCACCCAATAGTGTATTGTATCACATTCTAGTAGTTACATTTGAAAATTTCGTTCTAGGACATTTGGTTTGAGCGCAATCCTCAAACTTAGGTCAAAAAAGCCATTTAAGCCTTTTCACAGTGAGATCTATGCGATATGGCCGAGAAATGTAATTTTGATGTTAACTCCCAAACCGCTGCGCAGAAGTCAACCAAACTTCACCCAATAGTGTATTGTATCACAATCTAGTAGTTACATTTGAAAATTTTGTTCTAGGACATTTTGTTTGAGCGCAATCCTCAAACTTAGGTCAAAAAAGCCATTTAAGCCTTTTCACAGTGAGATCTATGCGATATGGCCGAGAAATGTAATTTTGATGTTAACTCCCAAACCGCTGCGCAGAAGTCAACCAAACTTCACCCAATAGTGTATTGTATCACAATCTAGTAGTTACATTTTAAAATTTCGTTCAAGGACATTTGGTTTGAGCGCAATTATTAAACTTAGGTCAAAAAAGCCATTTAAGCCTTTTCACAGTGAGATCTATGCGATATGGCCGAGAAATGTAATTTTGATGTTAACTCCCAAACCGCTGCGCAGAAGTAAACCAAACTTCACCCATTAGTGTATTGTATCACAATCTAGTAGTTACATGTGGAAATTTGGTTCTAGGACATTTGATTTGAGCGCAATCCTCAAACTTAGGTCAAAAAAGCCATTTAAGCCTTTTCACAGTGAGATCTATGCGATATGGCCGAGAAATGTAATTTTGATGTTAACTCCCAAACCGCTGCGCAGAAGTCAACCAAACTTCACCCAATAGTGTATTGTATCACATTCTAGTAGTTACATTTTAAAATTTCGTTCAAGGACATTTGGTTTGAGCGCAATTATTAAACTTAGGTCAGAAAAGCCATTTAAGTCTTTTCACAGTGAGATCTATGCGATATGGCTGAGAAATGTAATTTTGATGTTAACTCCCAAACCGCTGCGCAGAAGTAAACCAAACTTCACCCATTAGTGTATTGTATCACAATCTAGTAGTTACATGTGGAAATTTGGTTCTAGGACATTTGATTTGAGCGCAATCCTCAAACTTAGGTCAAAAAAGCCATTTAAGCCTTTTCACAGTGAGATCTATGCGATATGGCCGAGAAATGTAATTTTGATGTTAACTCCCAAACCGCTGCGCAGAAGTCAACCAAACTTCACCCAATAGTGTATTGTATCACATTCTAGTAGTTACATTTGAAAATTTCGTTCTAGGACATTTGGTTTGAGCGCAATTATTAAACTTAGGTCAAAAAAGCCATTTAAGCCTTTTCACAGTGAGATCTATGCGATATGGCCGAGAAATGTAATTTTGATGTTAACTCCCAAACCGCTGCGCAGAAGTAAACCAAACTTCACCCATTAGTGTATTGTATCACAATCTAGTAGTTACATGTGGAAATTTGGTTCTAGGACATTTGATTTGAGCGCAATCCTCAAACTTAGGTCAAAAAAGCCATTTAAGCCTTTTCACAGTGAGATCTATGCGATATGGCCGAGAAATGTAATTTTGATGTTAACTCCCAAACCGCTGCGCAGAAGTCAACCAAACTTCACCCAATAGTGTATTGTATCACATTCTAGTAGTTACATTTTAAAATTTCGTTCAAGGACATTTGGTTTGAGCGCAATTATTAAACTTAGGTCAAAAAAGCCATTTAAGTCTTTTCACAGTGAGATCTATGCGATATGGCCGAGAAATGTAATTTTGATGTTAACTCCCAAACCGCTGCGCAGAAGTAAACCAAACTTCACCCATTAGTGTATTGTATCACAATCTAGTAGTTACATGTGAAAATTTGGTTCTAGGACATTTGATTTGAGCGCAATCCTCAAACTTAGGTCAAAAAAGCCATTTAAGCCTTTTCACAGTGAGATCTATGCGATATGGCCGAGAAATGTAATTTTGATGTTAACTCCCAAACCGCTGCGCAGAAGTCAACCAAACTTCACCCAATAGTGTATTGTATCACAATCTAGTAGTTACATTTGAAAATTTTGTTCTAGGAAATTTTGTTTGAGCGCAATCATCAAACTTAATTAAAAAAGTCATTTAAGCCTTTTCACAGTGAGATCTATGCGATATGGCCGAGAAATGTAATTTTGATGTTAACTCCCAAACCGCTGCGCAGAAGTCAACCAAACTTCACCCATTAGTGTATTTTATCACAATCTAGTAGTTACATGTGGAAATTTGGTTCTAGGACATTTGATTTGAGCGCAATCCTCAAACTTAGGTCAAAAAAGCTATTTAAGCCTTTTCACAGTGAGATCTATGCGATATGGCCGAGAAATGTAATTTTGATGTTAACTCCCAAACCGCTGCGCAGAAGTCAACCAAACTTCACCCAATAGTGTATTGTATCACATTCTAGTAGTTACATTTTAAAATTTCGTTCTAGGACATTTGGTTTGAGCGCAATCCTCAAACTTAGGTCAAAAAAGCCATTTAAGCCTTTTCACAGTGAGATCTATGCGATATGGCCGAGAAATGTAATTTTGATGTTAACTCCCAAACCGCTGCGCAGAAGTCAACCAAACTTCACCCAATAGTGTATTGTATCACAATCTAGTAGTTACATTTGAAAATTTTGTTCTAGGACATTTTGTTTGAACGCAATCATCAAACTTAATTAAAAAAGTCATTTAAGCCTTTTCACAGTGAGATCTATGCGATATGGCCGAGAAATGCAAATTTGATGTTAACTCCCAAACCGCTGCGCAGAAGTCAACCAAACTTCACCCAATAGTGTATTGTATCACAATCTAGTAGTTACATTTGAAAATTTTGTTCTAGGACATTTTGTTTGAGCGCAATCCTCAAACTTAGGTCAAAAAAGCCATTTAAGCCTTTTCACAGTGAGATCTATGCGATATGGCCGAGAAATGTAATTTTGATGTTAACTCCCAAACCGCTGCGCAGAAGTCAACCAAACTTCACCCAATAGTGTATTGTATCACAATCTAGTAGTTACATTTTAAAATTTTGTTCTAGGACATTTTGTTTGAACGCAATCATCAAACTTAATTAAAAAAGTCATTTAAGCCTTTTCACAGTGAGATCTATGCGATATGGCCGAGAAATGTAATTTTGATGTTAACTCCCAAACCGCTGCGCAGAAGTCAACCAAACTTCACCCATTAGTGTATTTTATCACAATCTAGTTGTTACATGTGGAAATTTGGTTCTAGGACATTTGATTTGAGCGCAATCCTCAAACTTAGGTCAAAAAAGCCATTTAAGCCTTTTCACAGTGAGATCTATGCGATATGGCCGAGAAATGTAATTTTGATGTTAACTCCCAAACCGCTGCGCAGAAGTCAACCAAACTTCACCCAATAGTGTATTGTATCACAATCTAGTAGTTACATTTAAAAATTTTGTTCTAGGACATTTTGTTTGAACGCAATCATCAAACTTAATTAAAAAAGTCATTTAAGCCTTTTCACAGTGAGATCTATGCGATATGGCCGAGAAATGTAATTTTGATGTTAACTCCCAAACCGCTGCGCAGAAGTCAACCAAACTTCACCCAATAGTGTATTGTATCACAATCTAGTAGTTACATTTGAAAATTTTGTTCTAGGAAATTTTGTTTGAGCGCAATCATCAAACTTAATTAAAAAAGTCATTTAAGCCTTTTCACAGTGAGATCTATGCGATATGGCCGAGAAATGTAATTTTGATGTTAACTCCCAAACCGCTGCGCAGAAGTCAACCAAACTTCACCCATTAGTGTATTTTATCACAATCTAGTAGTTACATGTGGAAATTTGGTTCTAGGACATTTGATTTGAGCGCAATCCTCAAACTTAGGTCAAAAAAGCCATTTAAGCCTTTTCACAGTGAGATCTATGCGATATGGCCGAGAAATGTAATTTTGATGTTCACTCCCAAACCGCTGCGCAGAAGTCAACCAAACTTCACCCAATAGTGTATTGTATCACAATCTAGTAGTTACATTTGAAAATTTTGTTCTAGGAAATTTTGTTTGAGCGCAATCATCAAACTTATTTAAAAAAGTCATTTAAGCCTTTTCACAGTGAGATCTATGCGATATGGCCGAGAAATGTAATTTTGATGTTAACTCCCAAACCGCTGCGCAGAAGTCAACCAAACTTCACCCATTAGTGTATTTTATCACAATCTAGTAGTTACATGTGGAAATTTGGTTCTAGGACATTTGATTTGAGCGCAATCCTCAAACTTAGGTCAAAAAAGCCATTTAAGCCTTTTCACAGTGAGATCTATGCGATATGGCCGAGAAATGTAATTTTGATGTTAACTCCCAAACCGCTGCGCAGAAGTCAACCAAACTTCACCCAATAGTGTATTGTATCACATTCTAGTAGTTACATTTGAAAATTTCGTTCTAGGACATTTGGTTTGAGCGCAATCCTCAAACTTAGGTCAAAAAAGCCATTTAAGCCTTTTCACAGTGAGATCTATGCGATATGGCCGAGAAATGTAATTTTGATGTTAACTCCCAAACCGCTGCGCAGAAGTCAACCAAACTTCACCCAATAGTGTATTGTATCACAATCTAGTAGTTACATTTGAAAATTTTGTTCTAGGACATTTTGTTTGAACGCAATCATCAAACTTAATTAAAAAAGTCATTTAAGCCTTTTCACAGTGAGATCTATGCGATATGGCCGAGAAATGTAATTTTGATGTTAACTCCCAAACCGCTGCGCAGAAGTCAACCAAACTTCACCCAATAGTGTATTGTATCACAATCTAGTAGTTACATTTGAAAATTTTGTTCTAGGACATTTTGTTTGAGCGCAATCCTCAAACTTAGGTCAAAAAAGCCATTTAAGCCTTTTCACAGTGAGATCTATGCGATATGGCCGAGAAATGTAATTTTGATGTTAACTCCCAAACCGCTGCGCAGAAGTCAACCAAACTTCACCCAATAGTGTATTGTATCACAATCTAGTAGTTACATTTTAAAATTTCGTTCAAGGACATTTGGTTTGAGCGCAATTATTAAACTTAGGTCAAAAAAGCCATTTAAGCCTTTTCACAGTGAGATCTATGCGATATGGCCGAGAAATGTAATTTTGATGTTAACTCCCAAACCGCTGCGCAGAAGTAAACCAAACTTCACCCATTAGTGTATTGTATCACAATCTAGTAGTTACATGTGGAAATTTGGTTCTAGGACATTTGATTTGAGCGCAATCCTCAAACTTAGGTCAAAAAAGCCATTTAAGCCTTTTCACAGTGAGATCTATGCGATATGGCCGAGAAATGTAATTTTGATGTTAACTCCCAAACCGCTGCGCAGAAGTCAACAAAACTTCACCCAATAGTGTATTGTATCACATTCTAGTAGTTACATTTTAAAATTTCGTTCAAGGACATTTGGTTTGAGCGCAATTATTAAACGTAGGTCAAAAAAGCCATTTAAGCCTTTTCACAGTGAGATCTATGCGATATGGCCGAGAAATGTAATTTTGATGTTAACTCCCAAACCGCTGCGCAGAAGTCAACCAAACTTCACCCATTAGTGTATTGTATCACAATCTAGTAGTTACATGTGGAAATTTGGTTCTAGGACATTTGATTTGAGCGCAATCCTCAAACTTAGGTCAAAAAAGCCATTTAAGCCTTTTCACAGTGAGATCTATGCGATATGGCCGAGAAATGTAATTTTGATGTTAACTCCCAAACCGCTGCGCAGAAGTCAACCAAACTTCACCCAATAGTGTATTGTATCACATTCTAGTAGTTACATTTGAAAATTTCGTTCTAGGACATTTGGTTTGAGCGCAATTATTAAACTTAGGTCAAAAAAGCCATTTAAGCCTTTTCACAGTGAGATCTATGCGATATGGCCGAGAAATGTAATTTTGATGTTAACTCCCAAACCGCTGCGCAGAAGTAAACCAAACTTCACCCATTAGTGTATTGTATCACAATCTAGTAGTTACATGTGGAAATTTGGTTCTAGGACATTTGATTTTAGCGCAATCCTCAAACTTAGGTCAAAAAAGCCATTTAAGCCTTTTCACAGTGAGATCTATGCGATATGGCCGAGAAATGTAATTTTGATGTTAACTCCCAAACCGCTGCGCAGAAGTCAACCAAACTTCACCCAATAGTGTATTGTATCACAATCTAGTAGTTACATTTGAAAATTTCGTTCTAGGACATTTTGTTTGAACGCAATCATCAAACTTAATTAAAAAAGTCATTTAAGCCTTTTCACAGTGAGATCTATGCGATATGGCCGAGAAATGTAATTTTGATGTTAACTCCCAAACCGCTGCGCAGAAGTCAACCAAACTTCACCCATTAGTGTATTTTATCACAATCTAGTAGTTACATGTGGAAATTTGGTTCTAGGACATTTGATTTGAGCGCAATCCTCAAACTTAGGTCAAAAAAGCCATTTAAGCCTTTTCACAGTGAGATCTATGCGATATGGCCGAGAAATGTAATTTTGATGTTAACTCCCAAACCGCTGCGCAGAAGTCAACCAAACTTCACCCAATAGTGTATTGTATCACAATCTAGTAGTTACATTTAAAAATTTTGTTCTAGGACATTTTGTTTGAACGCAATCATCAAACTTAATTAAAAAAGTCATTTAAGCCTTTTCACAGTGAGATCTATGCGATATGGCCGAGAAATGTAATTTTGAATTTAACTCCCAAACCGCTGCGCAGAAGTCAACCAAACTTCACCCAATAGTGTATTGTATCAAAATCTAGTAGTTACATTTGAAAATTTTGTTCTAGGAAATTTTGTTTGAGCGCAATCATCAAACTTAATTAAAAAAGTCATTTAAGCCTTTTCACAGTGAGATCTATGCGATATGGCCGAGAAATGTAATTTTGATGTTAACTCCCAAACCGCTGCGCAGAAGTCAACCAAACTTCACCCATTAGTGTATTTTATCATAATCTAGTAGTTACATGTGGAAATTTGGTTCTAGGACATTTGATTTGAGCGCAATCCTCAAACTTAGGTCAAAAAAGCCATTTAAGCCTTTTCACAGTGAGATCTATGCGATATGGCCGAGAAATGTAATTTTGATGTTCACTCCCAAACCGCTGCGCAGAAGTCAACCAAACTTCACCCAATAGTGTATTGTATCACAATCTAGTAGTTACATTTGAAAATTTTGTTCTAGGAAATTTTGTTTGAGCGCAATCATCAAACTTAATTAAAAAAGTCATTTAAGCCTTTTCACAGTGAGATCTATGCGATATGGCCGAGAAATGTAATTTTTAAGTTAACTCCCAAACCGCTGCGCAGAAGTCAACCAAACTTCACCCATTAGTGTATTTTATCACAATCTAGTAGTTACATGTGGAAATTTGGTTCTAGGACATTTGATTTGAGCGCAATCCTCAAACTTAGGTCAAAAAAGCCATTTAAGCCTTTTCACAGTGAGATCTATGCGATATGGCCGAGAAATGTAATTTTGATGTTAACTCCCAAACCGCTGCGCAGAAGTCAACCAAACTTCACCCAATAGTGTATTGTATCACATTCTAGTAGTTACATTTGAAAATTTCGTTCTAGGACATTTGGTTTGAGCGCAATCCTCAAACTTAGGTCAAAAAAGCCATTTAAGCCTTTTCACAGTGAGATCTATGCGATATGGCCGAGAAATGTAATTTTGATGTTAACTCCCAAACCGCTGCGCAGAAGTCAACCAAACTTCACCCAATAGTGTATTGTATCACAATCTAGTAGTTACATTTGAAAATTTTGTTCTAGGACATTTTGTTTGAGCGCAATCCTCAAACTTAGGTCAAAAAAGCCATTTAAGCCTTTTCACAGTGAGATCTATGCGATATGGCCGAGAAATGTAATTTTGATGTTAACTCCCAAACCGCTGCGCAGAAGTCAACCAAACTTCACCCAATAGTGTATTGTATCACAATCTAGTAGTTACATTTTAAAATTTCGTTCAAGGACATTTGGTTTGAGCGCAATTATTAAACTTAGGTCAAAAAAGCCATTTAAGCCTTTTCACAGTGAGATCTATGCGATATGGCCGAGAAATGTAATTTTGATGTTAACTCCCAAACCGCTGCGCAGAAGTAAACCAAACTTCACCCATTAGTGTATTGTATCACAATCTAGTAGTTACATGTGGAAATTTGGTTCTAGGACATTTGATTTGAGCGCAATCCTCAAACTTAGGTCAAAAAAGCCATTTAAGCCTTTTCACAGTGAGATCTATGCGATATGGCCGAGAAATGTAATTTTGATGTTAACTCCCAAACCGCTGCGCAGAAGTCAACCAAACTTCACCCAATAGTGTATTGTATCACATTCTAGTAGTTACATTTTAAAATTTCGTTCAAGGACATTTGGTTTGAGCGCAATTATTAAACTTAGGTCAGAAAAGCCATTTAAGTCTTTTCACAGTGAGATCTATGCGATATGGCTGAGAAATGTAATTTTGATGTTAACTCCCAAACCGCTGCGCAGAAGTAAACCAAACTTCACCCATTAGTGTATTGTATCACAATCTAGTAGTTACATGTGGAAATTTGGTTCTAGGACATTTGATTTGAGCGCAATCCTCAAACTTAGGTCAAAAAAGCCATTTAAGCCTTTTCACAGTGAGATCTATGCGATATGGCCGAGAAATGTAATTTTGATGTTAACTCCCAAACCGCTGCGCAGAAGTCAACCAAACTTCACCCAATAGTGTATTGTATCACATTCTAGTAGTTACATTTGAAAATTTCGTTCTAGGACATTTGGTTTGAGCGCAATTATTAAACTTAGGTCAAAAAAGCCATTTAAGCCTTTTCACAGTGAGATCTATGCGATATGGCCGAGAAATGTAATTTTGATGTTAACTCCCAAACCGCTGCGCAGAAGTAAACCAAACTTCACCCATTAGTGTATTGTATCACAATCTAGTAGTTACATGTGGAAATTTGGTTCTAGGACATTTGATTTGAGCGCAATCCTCAAACTTAGGTCAAAAAAGCCATTTAAGCCTTTTCACAGTGAGATCTATGCGATATGGCCGAGAAATGTAATTTTGATGTTAACTCCCAAACCGCTGCGCAGAAGTCAACCAAACTTCACCCAATAGTGTATTGTATCACATTCTAGTAGTTACATTTTAAAATTTCGTTCAAGGACATTTGGTTTGAGCGCAATTATTAAACTTAGGTCAAAAAAGCCATTTAAGTCTTTTCACAGTGAGATCTATGCGATATGGCCGAGAAATGTAATTTTGATGTTAACTCCCAAACCGCTGCGCAGAAGTAAACCAAACTTCACCCATTAGTGTATTGTATCACAATCTAGTAGTTACATGTGAAAATTTGGTTCTAGGACATTTGATTTGAGCGCAATCCTCAAACTTAGGTCAAAAAAGCCATTTAAGCCTTTTCACAGTGAGATCTATGCGATATGGCCGAGAAATGTAATTTTGATGTTAACTCCCAAACCGCTGCGCAGAAGTCAACCAAACTTCACCCAATAGTGTATTGTATCACATTCTAGTAGTTACATTTGAAAATTTCGTTCTAGGACATTTGGTTTGAGCGCAATTATTAAACTTAGGTCAAAAAAGCCATTTAAGCCTTTTCACAGTGAGATCTATGCGATATGGCCGAGAAATGTAATTTTGATGTTAACTCCCAAACCGCTGCGCAGAAGTAAACCAAACTTCACCCATTAGTGTATTGTATCACAATCTAGTAGTTACATGTGGAAATTTGGTTCTAGGACATTTGATTTTAGCGCAATCCTCAAACTTAGGTCAAAAAAGCCATTTAAGCCTTTTCACAGTGAGATCTATGCGATATGGCCGAGAAATGTAATTTTGATGTTAACTCCCAAACCGCTGCGCAGAAGTCAACCAAACTTCACCCAATAGTGTATTGTATCACAATCTAGTAGTTACATTTGAAAATTTTGTTCTAGGAAATTTTGTTTGAGCGCAATCATCAAACTTAATTAAAAAAGTCATTTAAGCCTTTTCACAGTGAGATCTATGCGATATGGCCGAGAAATGTAATTTTGATGTTAACTCCCAAACCGCTGCGCAAAAGTCAACCAAACTTCACCCATTAGTGTATTGTATCACAATCTAGTAGTTACATGTGGAAATTTGGTTCTAGGACATTTGATTTGAGCGCAATCCTCAAACTTAGGTCAAAAAAGCCATTTAAGCCTTTTCACAGTGAGATCTATGCGATATGGCCGAGAAATGTAATTTTGATGTTAACTCCCAAACCGCTGCGCAGAAGTCAACCAAACTTCACCCAATAGTGTATTGTATCACAATCTAGTAGTTACATTTGAAAATTTTGTTCTAGGAAATTTTGTTTGAGCGCAATCATCAAACTTAATTAAAAAAGTCATTTAAGCCTTTTCACAGTGAGATCTACGCGATATGGCCGAGAAATTTAATTTTGATGTTAACTCCCAATTCGCTGCGCAGAAGTCAACCAAACTTCACCCAATAGTGTATTGTATCACAATCTAGTAGTTACATGTGGAAATTTGGTTCTAGGACATTTGATTTGAGCGCAATCCTCAAACTTAGGTCAAAAAAGCCATTTAAGCCTTTTCACAGTGAGATCTATGCGATATGGCCGAGAAATGTAATTTTGATGTTAACTCCCAAACCGCTGCGCAGAAGTCAACCAAACTTCACCCAATAGTGTATTGTATCACAATCTAGTAGTTACATTTGAAAATTTTGTTCTAGGAAATTTTGTTTGAGCGCAATCATTAAACTTAATTAAAAAAGTCATTTAAGCCTTTTCACAGTGAGATCTATGCGATATGGCCGAGAAATGTAATTTTGATGTTAACTCCCAAACCGCTGCGCAAAAGTCAACCAAACTTCACCCATTAGTGTATTGTATCACAATCTAGTAGTTACATGTGGAAATTTGGTTCTAGGACATTTGATTTGAGCGCAATCCTCAAACTTAGGTCAAAAAAGCCATTTAAGCCTTTTCACAGTGAGATCTATGCGATATGGCCGAGAAATGTAATTTTGATGTTAACTCCCAAACCGCTGCGCAGAAGTCAACCAAACTTCACCCAATAGTGTATTGTATCACAATCTAGTAGTTACATGTGGAAATTTGGTTCTAGGACATTTGATTTGAGCGCAATCATCAAACTTAATTAAAAAAGTCATTTAAGCCTTTTCACAGTGAGATCTACGCGATATGGCCGAGAAATTTAATTTTGATGTTAACTCCCAATTCGCTGCGCAGAAGTCAACCAAACTTCACCCAATAGTGTATTGTATCACAATCTAGTAGTTACATGTGGAAATTTGGTTCTAGGACATTTGATTTGAGCGCAATCCTCAAACTTAGGTCAAAAAAGCCATTTAAGCCTTTTCACAGTGAGATCTATGCGATATGGCCGAGAAATGTAATTTTGATGTTAACTCCCAAACCGCTGCGCAGAAGTCAACCAAACTTCACCCAATAGTGTATTGTATCACAATCTAGTAGTTACATTTGAAAATTTTGTTCTAGGACATTTTGTTTGAGCGCAATCCTCAAACTTAGGTCAAAAAAGCCATTTAAGCCTTTTCACAGTGAGATCTATGCGATATGGCCGAGAAATGTAATTTTGATGTTAACTCCCAAACCGCTGCGCAGAAGTCAACCAAACTTCACCCAATAGTGTATTGTATCACAATCTAGTAGTTACATTTTAAAATTTCGTTCAAGGACATTTGGTTTGAGCGCAATTATTAAACTTAGGTCAAAAAAGCCATTTAAGCCTTTTCACAGTGAGATCTATGCGATATGGCCGAGAAATGTAATTTTGATGTTAACTCCCAAACCGCTGCGCAGAAGTAAACCAAACTTCACCCATTAGTGTATTGTATCACAATCTAGTAGTTACATGTGGAAATTTGGTTCTAGGACATTTGATTTGAGCGCAATCCTCAAACTTAGGTCAAAAAAGCCATTTAAGCCTTTTCACAGTGAGATCTATGCGATATGGCCGAGAAATGTAATTTTGATGTTAACTCCCAAACCGCTGCGCAGAAGTCAACCAAACTTCACCCAATAGTGTATTGTATCACATTCTAGTAGTTACATTTTAAAATTTCGTTCAAGGACATTTGGTTTGAGCGCAATTATTAAACTTAGGTCAAAAAAGCCATTTAAGCCTTTTCACAGTGAGATCTATGCGATATGGCCGAGAAATGTAATTTTGATGTTAACTCCCAAACCGCTGCGCAGCAGTAAACCAAACTTCACCACTTAGTGTATTGTATCACAATCTAGTAGTTACATGTGGAAATTTGGTTCTAGGACATTTGATTTGAGCGCAATCCTCAAACTTAGGTCAAAAAAGCCATTTAAGCCTTTTCACAGTGAGATCTATGCGATATGGCCGAGAAATGTAATTTTGATGTTAACTCCCAAACCGCTGCGCAGAAGTCAACCAAACTTCACCCAATAGTGTATTGTATCACATTCTAGTAGTTACATTTGAAAATTTCGTTCTAGGACATTTGGTTTGAGCGCAATTATTAAACTTAGGTCAAAAAAGCCATTTAAGCCTTTTCACAGTGAGATCTATGCGATATGGCCGAGAAATGTAATTTTGATGTTAACTCCCAAACCGCTGCGCAGAAGTCAACCAAACTTCACCCATTAGTGTATTTTATCACAATCTAGTAGTTACATGTGGAAATTTGGTTCTAGGACATTTGATTTGAGCGCAATCCTCAAACTTAGGTCAAAAAAGCCATTTAAGCCTTTTCACAGTGAGATCTATGCGATATGGCCGAGAAATGTAATTTTGATGTTAACTCCCAAACCGCTGCGCAGAAGTCAACCAAACTTCACCCAATAGTGTATTGTATCACAATCTAGTAGTTACATTTAAAAATTTTGTTCTAGGACATTTTGTTTGAACGCAATCATCAAACTTAATTAAAAAAGTCATTTAAGCCTTTTCACAGTGAGATCTATGCGATATGGCCGAGAAATGTAATTTTGATGTTAACTCCCAAACCGCTGCGCAGAAGTCAACCAAACTTCACCCATTAGTGTATTGTATCACAATCTAGTAGTTACATGTGGAAATTTGGTTCTAGGACATTTGATTTGAGCGCAATCCTCAAACTTAGGTCAAAAAAGCCATTTAAGCCTTTTCACAGTGAGATCTATGCGATATGGCCGAGAAATGTAATTTTGATGTTAACTCCCAAACCGCTGCGCAGAAGTCAACCAAACTTCACCCAATAGTGTATTGTATCACAATCTAGTAGTTACATTTTAAAATTTCGTTCAAGGACATTTGGTTTGAGCGCAATTATTAAACTTAGGTCAAAAAAGCCATTTAAGCCTTTTCACAGTGAGATCTATGCGATATGGCCGAGAAATGTAATTTTGATGTTAACTCCCAAACCGCTGCGCAGAAGTAAACCAAACTTCACCCATTAGTGTATTGTATCACAATCTAGTAGTTACATGTGGAAATTTGGTTCTAGGACATTTGATTTGAGCGCAATCCTCAAACTTAGGTCAAAAAAGCCATTTAAGCCTTTTCACAGTGAGATCTATGCGATATGGCCGAGAAATGTAATTTTGATGTTAACTCCCAAACCGCTGCGCAGAAGTCAACCAAACTTCACCCAATAGTGTATTGTATCACATTCTAGTAGTTACATTTGAAAATTTCGTTCAAGGACATTTGGTTTGAGCGCAATTATTAAACTTAGGTCAAAAAAGCCATTTAAGCCTTTTCACAGTGAGATCTATGCGATATGGCCGAGAAATGTAATTTTGATGTTAACTCCCAAACCGCTGCGCAGCAGTAAACCAAACTTCACCACTTAGTGTATTGTATCACAATCTAGTAGTTACATGTGGAAATTTGGTTCTAGGACATTTGATTTGAGCGCAATCCTCAAACTTAGGTCAAAAAAGCCATTTAAGCCTTTTCACAGTGAGATCTATGCGATATGGCCGAGAAATGTAATTTTGATGTTAACTCCCAAACCGCTGCGCAGAAGTCAACCAAACTTCACCCAATAGTGTATTGTATCACATTCTAGTAGTTACATTTGAAAATTTCGTTCTAGGACATTTGGTTTGAGCGCAATTATTAAACTTAGGTCAAAAAAGCCATTTAAGCCTTTTCACAGTGAGATCTATGCGATATGGCCGAGAAATGTAATTTTGATGTTAACTCCCAAACCGCTGCGCAGAAGTCAACCAAACTTCACCCATTAGTGTATTTTATCACAATCTAGTAGTTACATGTGGAAATTTGGTTCTAGGACATTTGATTTGAGCGCAATCCTCAAACTTAGGTCAAAAAAGCCATTTAAGCCTTTTCACAGTGAGATCTATGCGATATGGCCGAGAAATGTAATTTTGATGTTAACTCCCAAACCGCTGCGCAGAAGTCAACCAAACTTCACCCAATAGTGTATTGTATCACAATCTAGTAGTTACATTTAAAAATTTTGTTCTAGGACATTTTGTTTGAACGCAATCATCAAACTTAATTAAAAAAGTCATTTAAGCCTTTTCACAGTGAGATCTATGCGATATGGCCGAGAAATGTAATTTTGATGTTAACTCCCAAACCGCTGCGCAGAAGTCAACCAAACTTCACCCATTAGTGTATTGTATCACAATCTAGTAGTTACATGTGGAAATTTGGTTCTAGGACATTTGATTTGAGCGCAATCCTCAAACTTAGGTCAAAAAAGCCATTTAAGCCTTTTCACAGTGAGATCTATGCGATATGGCCGAGAAATGTAATTTTGATGTTAACTCCCAAACCGCTGCGCAGAAGTCAACCAAACTTCACCCAATAGTGTATTGTATCACAATCTAGTAGTTACATTTGAAAATTTTGTTCTAGGAAATATTGTTTGAGCGCAATCATCAAACTTAATTAAAAAAGTCATTTAAGCCTTTTCACAGTGAGATCTATGCGATATGGCCGAGAAATGTAATTTTGATGTTAACTCCCAAACCGCTGCGCAGAAGTCAACCAAACTTCACCCATTAGTGTATTTTATCACAATCTAGTAGTTACATGTGGAAATTTGGTTCTAGGACATTTGATTTGAGCGCAATCCTCAAACTTAGGTCAAAAAAGCCATTTAAGCCTTTTCACAGTGAGATCTAAGCGATATGGCCGAGAAATGTAATTTTGATGTTCACTCCCAAACCGCTGCGCAGAAGTCAACCAAACTTCACCCAATAGTGTATTGTATCAAAATCTAGTAGTTACATTTGAAAATTTTGTTCTAGGAAATTTTGTTTGAGCGCAATCATCAAACTTAATTAAAAAAGTCATTTAAGCCTTTTCACAGTGAGATCTATGCGATATGGCCGAGAAATGTAATTTTGATGTTAACTCCCAAACCGCTGCGCAGAAGTCAACCAAACTTCACCCAATAGTGTATTGTATCACATTCTAGTAGTTACATTTGAAAATTTCGTTCTAGGACATTTGGTTTGAGCGCAATCCTCAAACTTAGGTCAAAAAAGCCATTTAAGCCTTTTCACAGTGAGATCTATGCGATATGGCCGAGAAATGTAATTTTGATGTTAACTCCCAAACCGCTGCGCAGAAGTCAACCAAACTTCACCCATTAGTGTATTTTATCACAATCTAGTAGTTACATGTGGAAATTTGGTTCTAGGACATTTGATTTGAGCGCAATCCTCAAACTTAGGTCAAAAAAGCCATTTAAGCCTTTTCACAGTGAGATCTATGCGATATGGCCGAGAAATGTAATTTTGATGTTAACTCCCAAACCGCTGCGCAGAAGTCAACCAAACTTCACCCAATAGTGTATTGTATCACATTCTAGTAGTTACATTTGAAAATTTCGTTCTAGGACATTTGGTTTGAGCGCAATCCTCAAACTTAGGTCAAAAAAGCCATTTAAGCCTTCTCACAGTGAGATCTATGCGATATGGCCGAGAAATGTAATTTTGATGTTAACTCCCAAACCGCTGCGCAGAAGTCAACCAAACTTCACCCAATAGTGTATTGTATCACAATCTAGTAGTTACATTTGAAAATTTTGTTCTAGGACATTTTGTTTGAACGCAATCATCAAACTTAATTAAAAAAGTCATTTAAGCCTTTTCACAGTGAGATCTATGCGATATGGCCGAGAAATGTAATTTTGATGTTAACTCCCAAACCGCTGCGCAGAAGTCAACCAAACTTCACCCAATAGTGTATTGTATCACAATCTAGTAGTTACATTTGAAAATTTTGTTCTAGGACATTTTGTTTGAGCGCAATCCTCAAACTTAGGTCAAAAAAGCCATTTAAGCCTTTTCACAGTGAGATCTATGCGATATGGCCGAGAAATGTAATTTTGATGTTAACTCCCAAACCGCTGCGCAGAAGTCAACCAAACTTCACCCAATAGTGTATTGTATCACAATCTAGTAGTTACATTTGAAAATTTTGTTCTAGGACATTTTGTTTGAGCGCAATCCTCAAACTTAGGTCAAAAAAGCCATTTAAGCCTTTTCACAGTGAGATCTATGCGATATGGCCGAGAAATGTAATTTTGATGTTAACTCCCAAACCGCTGCGCAGAAGTCAACCAAACTTCACCCAATAGTGTATTGTATCACAATCTAGTAGTTACATTTTAAAATTTCGTTCAAGGACATTTGGTTTGAGCGCAATTATTAAACTTAGGTCAAAAAAGCCATTTAAGCCTTTTCACAGTGAGATCTATGCGATATGGCCGAGAAATGTAATTTTGATGTTAACTCCCAAACCGCTGCGCAGAAGTAAACCAAACTTCACCCATTAGTGTATTGTATCACAATCTAGTAGTTACATGTGGAAATTTGGTTCTAGGACATTTGATTTGAGCGCAATCCTCAAACTTAGGTCAAAAAAGCCATTTAAGCCTTTTCACAGTGAGATCTATGCGATATGGCCGAGAAATGTAATTTTGATGTTAACTCCCAAACCGCTGCGCAGAAGTCAACCAAACTTCACCCAATAGTGTATTGTATCACATTCTAGTAGTTACATTTTAAAATTTCGTTCAAGGACATTTGGTTTGAGCGCAATTATTAAACTTAGGTCAAAAAAGCCATTTAAGCCTTTTCACAGTGAGATCTATGCGATATGGCCGAGAAATGTAATTTTGATGTTAACTCCCAAACCGCTGCGCAGCAGTAAACCAAACTTCACCACTTAGTGTATTGTATCACAATCTAGTAGTTACATGTGGAAATTTGGTTCTAGGACATTTGATTTGAGCGCAATCCTCAAACTTAGGTCAAAAAAGCCATTTAAGCCTTTTCACAGTGAGATCTATGCGATATGGCCGAGAAATGTAATTTTGATGTTAACTCCCAAACCGCTGCGCAGAAGTCAACCAAACTTCACCCAATAGTGTATTGTATCACATTCTAGTAGTTACATTTGAAAATTTCGTTCTAGGACATTTGGTTTGAGCGCAATTATTAAACTTAGGTCAAAAAAGCCATTTAAGCCTTTTCACAGTGAGATCTATGCGATATGGCCGAGAAATGTAATTTTGATGTTAACTCCCAAACCGCTGCGCAGAAGTCAACCAAACCACCCATTAGTGTATTTTATCACAATCTAGTAGTTACATGTGGAAATTTGGTTCTAGGACATTTGATTTGAGCGCAATCCTCAAACTTAGGTCAAAAAAGCCATTTAAGCCTTTTCACAGTGAGATCTATGCGATATGGCCGAGAAATGTAATTTTGATGTTAACTCCCAAACCGCTGCGCAGAAGTCAACCAAACTTCACCCAATAGTGTATTGTATCACAATCTAGTAGTTACATTTAAAAATTTTGTTCTAGGACATTTTGTTTGAACGCAATCATCAAACTTAATTAAAAAAGTCATTTAAGCCTTTTCACAGTGAGATCTATGCGATATGGCCGAGAAATGTAATTTTGATGTTAACTCCCAAACCGCTGCGCAGAAGTCAACCAAACTTCACCCATTAGTGTATTGTATCACAATCTAGTAGTTACATGTGGAAATTTGGTTCTAGGACATTTGATTTGAGCGCAATCCTCAAACTTAGGTCAAAAAAGCCATTTAAGCCTTTTCACAGTGAGATCTATGCGATATGGCCGAGAAATGTAATTTTGATGTTAACTCCCAAACCGCTGCGCAGAAGTCAACCAAACTTCACCCAATAGTGTATTGTATCACAATCTAGTAGTTACATTTGAAAATTTTGTTCTAGGAAATATTGTTTGAGCGCAATCATCAAACTTAATTAAAAAAGTCATTTAAGCCTTTTCACAGTGAGATCTATGCGATATGGCCGAGAAATGTAATTTTGATGTTAACTCCCAAACCGCTGCGCAGAAGTCAACCAAACTTCACCCATTAGTGTATTTTATCACAATCTAGTAGTTACATGTGGAAATTTGGTTCTAGGACATTTGATTTGAGCGCAATCCTCAAACTTAGGTCAAAAAAGCCATTTAAGCCTTTTCACAGTGAGATCTAAGCGATATGGCCGAGAAATGTAATTTTGATGTTCACTCCCAAACCGCTGCGCAGAAGTCAACCAAACTTCACCCAATAGTGTATTGTATCAAAATCTAGTAGTTACATTTGAAAATTTTGTTCTAGGAAATTTTGTTTGAGCGCAATCATCAAACTTAATTAAAAAAGTCATTTAAGCCTTTTCACAGTGAGATCTATGCGATATGGCCGAGAAATGTAATTTTGATGTTAACTCCCAAACCGCTGCGCAGAAGTCAACCAAACTTCACCCAATAGTGTATTGTATCACATTCTAGTAGTTACATTTGAAAATTTCGTTCTAGGACATTTGGTTTGAGCGCAATCCTCAAACTTAGGTCAAAAAAGCCATTTAAGCCTTTTCACAGTGAGATCTATGCGATATGGCCGAGAAATGTAATTTTGATGTTAACTCCCAAACCGCTGCGCAGAAGTCAACCAAACTTCACCCATTAGTGTATTTTATCACAATCTAGTAGTTACATGTGGAAATTTGGTTCTAGGACATTTGATTTGAGCGCAATCCTCAAACTTAGGTCAAAAAAGCCATTTAAGCCTTTTCACAGTGAGATCTATGCGATATGGCCGAGAAATGTAATTTTGATGTTAACTCCCAAACCGCTGCGCAGAAGTCAACCAAACTTCACCCAATAGTGTATTGTATCACATTCTAGTAGTTACATTTGAAAATTTCGTTCTAGGACATTTGGTTTGAGCGCAATCCTCAAACTTAGGTCAAAAAAGCCATTTAAGCCTTCTCACAGTGAGATCTATGCGATATGGCCGAGAAATGTAATTTTGATGTTAACTCCCAAACCGCTGCGCAGAAGTCAACCAAACTTCACCCAATAGTGTATTGTATCACAATCTAGTAGTTACATTTGAAAATTTTGTTCTAGGACATTTTGTTTGAACGCAATCATCAAACTTAATTAAAAAAGTCATTTAAGCCTTTTCACAGTGAGATCTATGCGATATGGCCGAGAAATGTAATTTTGATGTTAACTCCCAAACCGCTGCGCAGAAGTCAACCAAACTTCACCCAATAGTGTATTGTATCACAATCTAGTAGTTACATTTGAAAATTTTGTTCTAGGAAATTTTGTTTGAGCGCAATCATCAAACTTAATTAAAAAAGTCATTTAAGCCTTTTCACAGTGAGATCTATGCGATATGGCCGAGAAATGTAATTTTGATGTTAACTCCCGAACCGCTGCGCAGAAGTCAACCAAACTTCACCCATTAGTGTATTTTATCACAATCTAGTAGTTACATGTGGAAATTTGGTTCTAGGACATTTGATTTGAGCGCAATCCTCAAACTTAGGTCAAAAAAGCCATTTAAGCCTTTTCACAGTGAGATCTATGCGATATGGCCGAGAAATGTAATTTTGATGTTAACTCCCAAACCGCTGCGCAGAAGTCAACCAAACTTCACTCAATAGTGTATTGTATCACATTCTAGTAGTTACATTTGAAAATTTCGTTCTAGGACATTTGGTTTGAGCGCAATCCTCAAACTTAGGTCAAAAAAGCCATTTAAGCCTTTTCACAGTGAGATCTATGCGATATGGCCGAGAAATGTAATTTTGATGTTAACTCCCAAACCGCTGCGCAGAAGTCAACCAAACTTCACCCAATAGTGTATTGTATCACAATCTAGTAGTTACATTTGAAAATTTTGTTCTAGGACATTTTGTTTGAACGCAATCATCAAACTTAATTAAAAAAGTCATTTAAGCCTTTTCACAGTGAGATCTATGCGATATGGCCGAGAAATGTAATTTTGATGTTAACTCCCAAACCGCTGCGCAGAAGTCAACCAAACTTCACCCAATAGTGTATTGTATCACAATCTAGTAGTTACATTTGAAAATTTTGTTCTAGGACATTTTGTTTGAGCGCAATCCTCAAACTTAGGTCAAAAAAGCCATTTAAGCCTTTTCACAGTGAGATCTATGCGATATGGCCGAGAAATGTAATTTTGATGTTAACTCCCAAACCGCTGCGCAGAAGTCAACCAAACTTCACCCATTAGTGTATTGTATCACAATCTAGTAGTTACATGTGGAAATTTGGTTCTAGGACATTTGATTTGAGCGCAATCCTCAAACTTAGGTCAAAAAAGCCATTTAAGCCTTTTCACAGTGAGATCTATGCGATATGGCCGAGAAATGTAATTTTGATGTTAACTCCCAAACCGCTGCGCAGAAGTCAACCAAACTTCACCCAATAGTGTATTGTATCACATTCTAGTAGTTACATTTTAAAATTTCGTTCAAGGACATTTGGTTTGAGCGCAATTATTAAACTTAGGTCAAAAAAGCCATTTAAGCCTTTTCACAGTGAGATCTATGCGATATGGCCGAGAAATGTAATTTTGATGTTAACTCCCAAACCGCTGCGCAGAAGTAAACCAAACTTCACCCATTAGTGTATTGTATCACAATCTAGTAGTTACATGTGGAAATTTGGTTCTAGGACATTTGATTTGAGCGCAATCCTCAAACTTAGGTCAAAAAAGCCATTTAAGCCTTTTCACAGTGAGATCTATGCGATATGGCCGAGAAATGTAATTTTGATGTTAACTCCCAAACCGCTGCGCAGAAGTCAACCAAACTTCACCCAATAGTGTATTGTATCACATTCTAGTAGTTACATTTGAAAATTTCGTTCTAGGACATTTGGTTTGAGCGCAATTATTAAACTTAGGTCAAAAAAGCCATTTAAGCCTTTTCACAGTGAGATCTATGCGATATGGCCGAGAAATGTAATTTTGATGTTAACTCCCAAACCGCTGCGCAGAAGTAAACCAAACTTCACCCATTAGTGTATTGTATCACAATCTAGTAGTTACATGTGGAAATTTGGTTCTAGGACATTTGATTTTAGCGCAATCCTCAAACTTAGGTCAAAAAAGCCATTTAAGCCTTTTCACAGTGAGATCTATGCGATATGGCCGAGAAATGTAATTTTGATGTTAACTCCCAAACCGCTGCGCAGAAGTCAACCAAACTTCACCCAATAGTGTATTGTATCACAATCTAGTAGTTACATTTGAAAATTTTGTTCTAGGAAATTTTGTTTGAGCGCAATCATCAAACTTAATTAAAAAAGTCATTTAAGCCTTTTCACAGTGAGATCTATGCGATATGGCCGAGAAATGTAATTTTGATGTTAACTCCCAAACCGCTGCGCAAAAGTCAACCAAACTTCACCCATTAGTGTATTGTATCACAATCTAGTAGTTACATGTGGAAATTTGGTTCTAGGACATTTGATTTGAGCGCAATCCTCAAACTTAGGTCAAAAAAGCCATTTAAGCCTTTTCACAGTGAGATCTATGCGATATGGCCGAGAAATGTAATTTTGATGTTAACTCCCAAACCGCTGCGCAGAAATAAAACCAAACTTCACCCAATAGTGTATTGTATCACATTCTAGTAGTTACATTTTAAAATTTCGTTCTAGGACATTTGGTTTGAGCGCAATTATTAAACTTAGGTCAAAAAAGCCATTTAAGCCTTTTCACAGTGAGATCTATGCGATATGGCCGAGAAATGTAATTTTGATGTTAACTCCCAAACCGCTGCGCAGAAGTCAACCAAACTTCACCCAATAGTGTATTGTATCACAATCTAGTAGTTACATTTGAAAATTTTGTTCTAGGACATTTTGTTTGAATGCAATCATCAAACTTAATTAAAAAAGTCATTTAAGCCTTTTCACAGTGAGATCTATGCGATATGGCCGAGAAATGTAATTTTGATGTTAACTCCCAAACCGCTGCGCAGAAGTCAACCAAACTTCACCCAATAGTGTATTGTATCACATTCTAGTAGTTACATTTTAAAATTTCGTTCAAGGACATTTGGTTTGAGCGCAATTATTAAACTTAGGTCAAAAAAGCCATTTAAGCCTTTTCACAGTGAGATCTATGCGATATGGCCGAGAAATGTAATTTTGATGTTAACTCCCAAACCGCTGCGCAGAAGTAAACCAAACTTCACCCATTAGTGTATTGTATCACAATCTAGTAGTTACATGTGGAAATTTGGTTCTAGGACATTTGATTTCAGCGCAATCCTCAAACTTAGGTCAAAAAAGCCATTTAAGCCTTTTCACAGTGAGATCTATGCGATATGGCCGAGAAATGTAATTTTGATGTTAACTCCCAAACCGCTGCGCAGAAATAAAACCAAACTTCACCCAATAGTGTATTGTATCACATTCTAGTAGTTACATTTTAAAATTTCGTTCTAGGACATTTGGTTTGAGCGCAATTATTAAACTTAGGTCAAAAAAGCCATTTAAGCCTTTTCACAGTGAGATCTATGCGATATGGCCGAGAAATGTAATTTTGATGTTAACTCCCAAACCGCTGCGCAGAAGTCAACCAAACTTCACCCAATAGTGTATTGTATCACAATCTAGTAGTTACATTTGAAAATTTTGTTCTAGGACATTTTGTTTGAATGCAATCATCAAACTTAATTAAAAAAGTCATTTAAGCCTTTTCACAGTGAGATCTATGCGATATGGCCGAGAAATGTAATTTTGATGTTAACTCCCAAACCGCTGCGCAGAAGTCAACCAAACTTCACCCAATAGTGTATTGTATCACATTCTAGTAGTTACATTTTAAAATTTCGTTCAAGGACATTTGGTTTGAGCGCAATTATTAAACTTAGGTCAAAAAAGCCATTTAAGCCTTTTCACAGTGAGATCTATGCGATATGGCCGAGAAATGTAATTTTGATGTTAACTCCCAAACCGCTGCGCAGAAGTAAACCAAACTTCACCCATTAGTGTATTGTATCACAATCTAGTAGTTACATGTGGAAATTTGGTTCTAGGACATTTGATTTCAGCGCAATCCTCAAACTTAGGTCAAAAAAGCCATTTAAGCCTTTTCACAGTGAGATCTATGCGATATGGCCGAGAAATGTAATTTTGATGTTAACTCCCAAACCGCTGCGCAGAAGTCAACCAAATTTCACCCAATAGTGTATTGTATCACATTCTAGTAGTTACATTTGAAAATTTCGTTCTAGGACATTTGGTTTGAGCGCAATTATTAAACTTAGGTCAAAAAAGCCATTTAAGCCTTTTCACAGTGAGATCTATGCGATATGGCCGAGAAATGTAATTTTGATGTTAACTCCCAAACCGCTGCGCAGAAGTAAACCAAACTTCACCCATTAGTGTATTGTATCACAATCTAGTAGTTACATGTGGAAATTTGGTTCTAGGACATTTGATTTTAGCGCAATCCTCAAACTTAGGTCAAAAAAGCCATTTAAGCCTTTTCACAGTGAGATCTATGCGATATGGCCGAGAAATGTAATTTTGATGTTAACTCCCAAACCGCTGCGCAGAAGTCAACCAAACTTCACCCAATAGTGTATTGTATCACAATCTAGTAGTTACATTTGAAAATTTTGTTTTAGGAAATTTTGTTTGAGCGCAATCATCAAACTTAATTAAAAAAGTCATTTAAGCCTTTTCACAGTGAGATCTATGCGATATGGCCGAGAAATGTAATTTTGATGTTAACTCCCAAACCGCTGCGCAGAAGTCAACCAAACTTCACCCAATAGTGTATTGTATCACAATCTAGTAGTTACATTTGAAAATTTTGTTCTAGGAAATTTTGTTTGAGCGCAATCATCAAACTTAATTAAAAAAGTCATTTAAGCCTTTTCACAGTGAGATCTATGCGATATGGCCGAGAAATGTAATTTTGATGTTAACTCCCAAACCGCTGCGCAGAAGTCAACCAAACTTCACCCATTAGTGTATTTTATCACAATCTAGTAGTTACATGTGGAAATTTGGTTCTAGGACATTTGATTTGAGCGCAATCCTCAAACTTAGGTCAAAAAAGCCATTTAAGCCTTTTCACAGTGAGATCTATGCGATATGGCCGAGAAATGTAATTTTGATGTTAACTCCCAAACCGCTGCGCAGAAGTCAACCAAACTTCACCCAATAGTGTATTGTATCACATTCTAGTAGTTACATTTGAAAATTTCGTTCTAGGACATTTGGTTTGAGCGCAATCCTCAAACTTAGGTCAAAAAAGCCATTTAAGCCTTTTCACAGTGAGATCTATGCGATATGGCCGAGAAATGTAATTTTGATGTTAACTCCCAAACCGCTGCGCAGAAGTCAACCAAACTTCACCCAATAGTGTATTGTATCACAATCTAGTAGTTACATTTGAAAATTTTGTTCTAGGATATTTTGTTTGAACGCAATCATCAAACTTAATTAAAAAAGTCATTTAAGCCTTTTCACAGTGAGATCTATGCGATATGGCCGAGAAATGTAATTTTGATGTTAACTCCCAAACCGCTGCGCAGAAGTCAACCAAACTTCACCCATTAGTGTATTTTATCACAATCTAGTAGTTACATGTGGAAATTTGGTTCTAGGACATTTGATTTGAGCGCAATCCTCAAACTTAGGTCAAAAAAGCCATTTAAGCCTTTTCACAGTGAGATCTATGCGATATGGCCGAGAAATGTAATTTTGATGTTAACTCCCAAACCGCTGCGCAGAAGTCAACCAAACTTCACCCAATAGTGTATTGTATCACAATCTAGTAGTTACATTTAAAAATTTTGTTCTAGGACATTTTGTTTGAACGCAATCATCAAACTTAATTAAAAAAGTCATTTAAGCCTTTTCACAGTGAGATCTATGCGATATGGCCGAGAAATGTAATTTTGATGTTAACTCCCAAACCGCTGCGCAGAAGTCAACCAAACTTCACCCAATAGTGTATTGTATCACAATCTAGTAGTTACATTTGAAAATTTTGTTCTAGGAAATTTTGTTTGAGCGCAATCATCAAACTTAATTAAAAAAGTCATTTAAGCCTTTTCACAGTGAGATCTATGCGATATGGCCGAGAAATGTAATTTTGATGTTAACTCCCAAACCGCTGCGCAGAAGTCAACCAAACTTCACCCATTAGTGTATTTTATCACAATCTAGTAGTTACATGTGGAAATTTGGTTCTAGGACATTTGATTTGAGCGCAATCCTCAAACTTAGGTCAAAAAAGCCATTTAAGCCTTTTCACAGTGAGATCTATGCGATATGGCCGAGAAATGTAATTTTGATGTTAACTCCCAAACCGCTGCGCAGAAGTCAACCAAACTTCACCCAATAGTGTATTGTATCACAATCTAGTAGTTACATTTGAAAATTTTGTTCTAGGAAATTTTGTTTGAGCGCAATCATCAAACTTAATTAAAAAAGTCATTTAAGCCTTTTCACAGTGAGATCTATGCGATATGGCCGAGAAATGTAATTTTTAAGTTAACTCCCAAACCGCTGCGCAGAAGTCAACCAAACTTCACCCATTAGTGTATTTTATCACAATCTAGTAGTTACATGTGGAAATTTGGTTCTAGGACATTTGATTTGAGCGCAATCCTCAAACTTAGGTCAAAAAAGCCATTTAAGCCTTTTCACAGTGAGATCTATGCGATATGGCCGAGAAATGTAATTTTGATGTTAACTCCCAAACCGCTGCGCAGAAGTCAACCAAACTTCACCCAATAGTGTATTGTATCACATTCTAGTAGTTACATTTGAAAATTTCGTTCTAGGACATTTGGTTTGAGCGCAATCCTCAAACTTAGGTCAAAAAAGCCATTTAAGCCTTTTCACAGTGAGATCTATGCGATATGGCCGAGAAATGTAATTTTGATGTTAACTCCCAAACCGCTGCGCAGAAGTCAACCAAACTTCACCCAATAGTGTATTGTATCACAATCTAGTAGTTACATTTGAAAATTTTGTTCTAGGACATTTTGTTTGAGCGCAATCCTCAAACTTAGGTCAAAAAAGCCATTTAAGCCTTTTCACAGTGAGATCTATGCGATATGGCCGAGAAATGTAATTTTGATGTTAACTCCCAAACCGCTGCGCAGAAGTCAACCAAACTTCACCCAATAGTGTATTGTATCACAATCTAGTAGTTACATTTTAAAATTTCGTTCAAGGACATTTGGTTTGAGCGCAATTATTAAACTTAGGTCAAAAAAGCCATTTAAGCCTTTTCACAGTGAGATCTATGCGATATGGCCGACAAATGTAATTTTGATGTTAACTCCCAAACCGCTGCGCAGAAGTAAACCAAACTTCACCCATTAGTGTATTGTATCACAATCTAGTAGTTACATGTGGAAATTTGGTTCTAGGACATTTGATTTGAGCGCAATCCTCAAACTTAGGTCAAAAAAGCCATTTAAGCCTTTTCACAGTGAGAGCTATGCGATATGGCCGAGAAATGTAATTTTGATGTTAACTCCCAAACCGCTGCGCAGAAGTCAACCAAACTTCACCCAATAGTGTATTGTATCACATTCTAGTAGTTACATTTTAAAATTTCGTTCAAGGACATTTGGTTTGAGCGCAATTATTAAACTTAGGTCAAAAAAGCCATTTAAGTCTTTTCACAGTGAGATCTATGCGATATGGCCGAGAAATGTAATTTTGATGTTAACTCCCAAACCGCTGCGCAGAAGTCAACCAAACTTCACCCATTAGTGTATTGTATCACAATCTAGTAGTTACATGTGGAAATTTGGTTCTAGGACATTTGATTTGAGCGCAATCCTCAAACTTAGGTCAAAAAAGCCATTTAAGCCTTTTCACAGTGAGATCTATGCGATATGGCCGAGAAATGTAATTTTGATGTTAACTCCCAAACCGCTGCGCAGAAGTCAACCAAACTTCACCCAATAGTGTATTGTATCACATTCTAGTAGTTACATTTGAAAATTTCGTTCTAGGACATTTGGTTTGAGCGCAATTATTAAACTTAGGTCAAAAAAGCCATTTAAGCCTTTTCACAGTGAGATCTATGCGATATGGCCGAGAAATGTAATTTTGATGTTAACTCCCAAACCGCTGCGCAGAAGTAAACCAAACTTCACCCATTAGTGTATTGTATCACAATCTAGTAGTTACATGTGGAAATTTGGTTCAAGGACATTTGATTTTAGCGCAATCCTCAAACTTAGGTCAAAAAAGCCATTTAAGCCTTTTCACAGTGAGATCTATGCGATATGGCCGAGAAATGTAATTTTGATGTTAACTCCCAAACCGCTGCGCAGAAGTCAACCAAACTTCACCCAATAGTGTATTGTATCACAATCTAGTAGTTACATTTGAAAATTTTGTTCTAGGAAATTTTGTTTGAGCGCAATCATCAAACTTAATTAAAAAAGTCATTTAAGCCTTTTCACAGTGAGATCTATGCGATATGGCCGAGAAATGTAATTTTGATGTTAACTCCCAAACCGCTGCGCAAAAGTCAACCAAACTTCACCCATTAGTGTATTGTATCACAATCTAGTAGTTACATGTGGAAATTTGATTCTAGGACATTTGATTTGAGCGCAATCCTCAAACTTAGGTCAAAAAAGCCATTTAAGCCTTTTCACAGTGAGATCTATGCGATATGGCCGAGAAATGTAATTTTGATGTTAACTCCCAAACCGCTGCGCAGAAGTCAACCAAACTTCACCCAATAGTGTATTGTATCACAATCTAGTAGTTACATTTGAAAATTTTGTTCTAGGAAATTTTGTTTGAGCGCAATCATCAAACTTAATTAAAAAAGTCATTTAAGCCTTTTCACAGTGAGATCTATGCGATATGGCCGAGAAATGTAATTTTTAAGTTAACTCCCAAACCGCTGCGCAGAAGTCAACCAAACTTCACCCATTAGTGTATTTTATCACAATCTAGTAGTTACATGTGGAAATTTGGTTCTAGGACATTTGATTTGAGCGCAATCCTCAAACTTAGGTCAAAAAAGCCATTTAAGCCTTTTCACAGTGAGATCTATGCGATATGGCCGAGAAATGTAATTTTGATGTTAACTCCCAAACCGCTGCGCAGAAGTCAACCAAACTTCACCCAATAGTGTATTGTATCACATTCTAGTAGTTACATTTGAAAATTTCGTTCTAGGACATTTGGTTTGAGCGCAATCCTCAAACTTAGGTCAAAAAAGCCATTTAAGCCTTTTCACAGTGAGATCTATGCGATATGGCCGAGAAATGTAATTTTGATGTTAACTCCCAAACCGCTGCGCAGAAGTCAACCAAACTTCACCCAATAGTGTATTGTATCACAATCTAGTAGTTACATTTGAAAATTTTGTTCTAGGACATTTTGTTTGAGCGCAATCCTCAAACTTAGGTCAAAAAAGCCATTTAAGCCTTTTCACAGTGAGATCTATGCGATATGGCCGAGAAATGTAATTTTGATGTTAACTCCCAAACCGCTGCGCAGAAGTCAACCAAACTTCACCCAATAGTGTATTGTATCACAATCTAGTAGTTACATTTTAAAATTTCGTTCAAGGACATTTGGTTTGAGCGCAATTATTAAACTTAGGTCAAAAAAGCCATTTAAGCCTTTTCACAGTGAGATCTATGCGATATGGCCGAGAAATGTAATTTTGATGTTAACTCCCAAACCGCTGCGCAGAAGTAAACCAAACTTCACCCATTAGTGTATTGTATCACAATCTAGTAGTTACATGTGGAAATTTGGTTCTAGGACATTTGATTTGAGCGCAATCCTCAAACTTAGGTCAAAAAAGCCATTTAAGCCTTTTCACAGTGAGATCTATGCGATATGGCCGAGAAATGTAATTTTGATGTTAACTCCCAAACCGCTGCGCAGAAGTCAACCAAACTTCACCCAATAGTGTATTGTATCACATTCTAGTAGTTACATTTTAAAATTTCGTTCAAGGACATTTGGTTTGAGCGCAATTATTAAACTTAGGTCAAAAAAGCCATTTAAGTCTTTTCACAGTGAGATCTATGCGATATGGCCGAGAAATGTAATTTTGATGTTAACTCCCAAACCGCTGCGCAGAAGTAAACCAAACTTCACCCATTAGTGTATTGTATCACAATCTAGTAGTTACATGTGGAAATTTGGTTCTAGGACATTTGATTTGAGCGCAATCCTCAAACTTAGGTCAAAAAAGCCATTTAAGCCTTTTCACAGTGAGATCTATGCGATATGGCCGAGAAATGTAATTTTGATGTTAACTCCCAAACCGCTGCGCAGAAGTCAACCAAACTTCACCCAATAGTGTATTGTATCACATTCTAGTAGTTACATTTGAAAATTTCGTTCTAGGACATTTGGTTTGAGCGCAATTATTAAACTTAGGTCAAAAAAGCCATTTAAGCCTTTTCACAGTGAGATCTATGCGATATGGCCGAGAAATGTAATTTTGATGTTAACTCCCAAACCGCTGCGCAGAAGTAAACCAAACTTCACCCATTAGTGTATTGTATCACAATCTAGTAGTTACATGTGGAAATTTGGTTCTAGGACATTTGATTTTAGCGCAATCCTCAAACTTAGGTCAAAAAAGCCATTTAAGCCTTTTCACAGTGAGATCTATGCGATATGGCCGAGAAATGTAATTTTGATGTTAACTCCCAAACCGCTGCGCAGAAGTCAACCAAACTTCACCCAATAGTGTATTGTATCACAATCTAGTAGTTACATTTGAAAATTTTGTTCTAGGAAATTTTGTTTGAGCGCAATCATCAAACTTAATTAAAAAAGTCATTTAAGCCTTTTCACAGTGAGATCTATGCGATATGGCCGAGAAATGTAATTTTGATGTTAACTCCCAAACCGCTGCGCAAAAGTCAACCAAACTTCACCCATTAGTGTATTGTATCACAATCTAGTAGTTACATGTGGAAATTTGATTCTAGGACATTTGATTTGAGCGCAATCCTCAAACTTAGGTCAAAAAAGCCATTTAAGCCTTTTCACAGTGAGATCTATGCGATATGGCCGAGAAATGTAATTTTGATGTTAACTCCCAAACCGCTGCGCAGAAGTCAACCAAACTTCACCCAATAGTGTATTGTATCACAATCTAGTAGTTACATTTGAAAATTTTGTTCTAGGAAATTTTGTTTGAGCGCAATCATCAAACTTAATTAAAAAAGTCATTTAAGCCTTTTCACAGTGAGATCTACGCGATATGGCCGAGAAATTTAATTTTGATGTTAACTCCCAATTCGCTGCGCAGAAGTCAACCAAACTTCACCCAATAGTGTATTGTATCACAATCTAGTAGTTACATGTGGAAATTTGGTTCTAGGACATTTGATTTGAGCGCAATCCTCAAACTTAGGTCAAAAAAGCCATTTAAGCCTTTTCACAGTGAGATCTATGCGATATGGCCGAGAAATGTAATTTTGATGTTAACTCCCAAACCGCTGCGCAGAAGTCAACCAAACTTCACCCAATAGTGTATTGTATCACAATCTAGTAGTTACATTTGAAAATTTTGTTCTAGGAAATTTTGTTTGAGCGCAATCATTAAACTTAATTAAAAAAGTCATTTAAGCCTTTTCACAGTGAGATCTATGCGATATGGCCGAGAAATGTAATTTTGATGTTAACTCCCAAACCGCTGCGCAAAAGTCAACCAAACTTCACCCATTAGTGTATTGTATCACAATCTAGTAGTTACATGTGGAAATTTGGTTCTAGGACATTTGATTTGAGCGCAATCCTCAAACTTAGGTCAAAAAAGCCATTTAAGCCTTTTCACAGTGAGATCTATGCGATATGGCCGAGAAATGTAATTTTGATGTTAACTCCCAAACCGCTGCGCAGAAGTCAACCAAACTTCACCCAATAGTGTATTGTATCACAATCTAGTAGTTACATTTGAAAATTTTGTTCTAGGAAATTTTGTTTGAGCGCAATCATCAAACTTAATTAAAAAAGTCATTTAAGCCTTTTCACAGTGAGATCTATGCGATATGGCCGAGAAATGTAATTTTGATGTTAACTCCCAAACCGCTGCGCAGAAGTCAACCAAACTTCACCCATTAGTGTATTTTATCACAATCTAGTAGTTACATGTGGAAATTTGGTTCTAGGACATTTGATTTGAGCGCAATCCTCAAACTTAGGTCAAAAAAGCCATTTAAGCCTTTTCACAGTGAGATCTATGCGATATGGCCGAGAAATGTAATTTTGATGTTAACTCCCAAACCGCTGCGCAGAAGTCAACCAAACTTCACCCAATAGTGTATTGTATCACAATCTAGTAGTTACATTTGAAAATTTTGTTCTAGGAAATTTTGTTTGAGCGCAATCCTCAAACTTAGGTCAAAAAAGCCATTTAAGCCTTTTCACAGTGAGATCTATGCGATATGGCCGAGAAATGTAATTTTGATGTTAACTCCCAAACCGCTGCGCAGAAGTCAACCAAACTTCACCCAATAGTGTATTGTATCACAATCTAGTAGTTACATTTTAAAATTTCGTTCAAGGACATTTGGTTTGAGCGCAATTATTAAACTTAGGTCAAAAAAGCCATTTAAGCCTTTTCACAGTGAGATCTATGCGATATGGCCGAGAAATGTAATTTTGATGTTAACTCCCAAACCGCTGCGCAGAAGTCAACCAAACTTCACCCAATAGTGTATTGTATCACATTCTAGTAGTTACATTTGAAAATTTCGTTCTAGGACATTTGGTTTGAGCGCAATCCTCAAACTTAGGTCAAAAAAGCCATTTAAGCCTTTTCACAGTGAGATCTATGCGATATGGCCGAGAAATGTAATTTTGATGTTAACTCCCAAACCGCTGCGCAGAAGTCAACCAAACTTCACCCAATAGTGTATTGTATCACAATCTAGGAGTTACATTTGAAAATTTTGTTCTAGGACATTTTGTTTGAGCGCAATCCTCAAACTTAGGTCAAAAAAGCCATTTAAGCCTTTTCACAGTGAGATCTATGCGATATGGCCGAGAAATGTAATTTTGATGTTAACTCCCAAACCGCTGCGCAGAAGTCAACCAAACTTCACCCAATAGTGTATTGTATCACAATCTAGTAGTTACATTTTAAAATTTCGTTCAAGGACATTTGGTTTGAGCGCAATTATTAAACTTAGGTCAAAAAAGCCATTTAAGCCTTTTCACAGTGAGATCTATGCGATATGGCCGACAAATGTAATTTTGATGTTAACTCCCAAACCGCTGCGCAGAAGTAAACCAAACTTCACCCATTAGTGTATTGTATCACAATCTAGTAGTTACATGTGGAAATTTGGTTCTAGGACATTTGATTTGAGCGCAATCCTCAAACTTAGGTCAAAAAAGCCATTTAAGCCTTTTCACAGTGAGAGCTATGCGATATGGCCGAGAAATGTAATTTTGATGTTAACTCCCAAACCGCTGCGCAGAAGTCAACCAAACTTCACCCAATAGTGTATTGTATCACATTCTAGTAGTTACATTTTAAAATTTCGTTCAAGGACATTTGGTTTGAGCGCAATTATTAAACTTAGGTCAAAAAAGCCATTTAAGTCTTTTCACAGTGAGATCTATGCGATATGGCCGAGAAATGTAATTTTGATGTTAACTCCCAAACCGCTGCGCAGAAGTCAACCAAACTTCACCCATTAGTGTATTGTATCACAATCTAGTAGTTACATGTGGAAATTTGGTTCTAGGACATTTGATTTGAGCGCAATCCTCAAACTTAGGTCAAAAAAGCCATTTAAGCCTTTTCACAGTGAGATCTATGCGATATGGCCGAGAAATGTAATTTTGATGTTAACTCCCAAACCGCTGCGCAGAAGTCAACCAAACTTCACCCAATAGTGTATTGTATCACATTCTAGTAGTTACATTTGAAAATTTCGTTCTAGGACATTTGGTTTGAGCGCAATTATTAAACTTAGGTCAAAAAAGCCATTTAAGCCTTTTTCCAGTGAGATCTATGCGATATGGCCGAGAAATGTAATTTTGATGTTAACTCCCAAACCGCTGCGCAGAAGTAAACCAAACTTCACCCATTAGTGTATTGTATCACAATCTAGTAGTTACATGTGGAAATTTGGTTCAAGGACATTTGATTTTAGCGCAATCCTCAAACTTAGGTCAAAAAAGCCATTTAAGCCTTTTCACAGTGAGATCTATGCGATATGGCCGAGAAATGTAATTTTGATGTTAACTCCCAAACCGCTGCGCAGAAGTCAACCAAACTTCACCCAATAGTGTATTGTATCACAATCTAGTAGTTACATTTGAAAATTTTGTTCTAGGAAATTTTGTTTGAGCGCAATCATCAAACTTAATTAAAAAAGTCATTTAAGCCTTTTCACAGTGAGATCTATGCGATATGGCCGAGAAATGTAATTTTGATGTTAACTCCCAAACCGCTGCGCAAAAGTCAACCAAACTTCACCCATTAGTGTATTGTATCACAATCTAGT
This sequence comes from Corythoichthys intestinalis, assembly GCF_030265065.1. Lineage (NCBI taxonomy): Eukaryota > Metazoa > Chordata > Actinopteri > Syngnathiformes > Syngnathidae > Corythoichthys > Corythoichthys intestinalis. Next base: position 48,442,052 of record NC_080411.1, on the reverse strand, counting down.
AGTTACATGTGGAAATTTGATTCTAGGACATTTGATTTGAGCGCAATCCTCAAACTTAGGTCAAAAAAGCCATTTAAGCCTTTTCACAGTGAGATCTATGCGATATGGCCGAGAAATGTAATTTTGATGTTAACTCCCAAACCGCTGCGCAGAAGTCAACCAAACTTCACCCAATAGTGTATTGTATCACAATCTAGTAGTTACATTTGAAAATTTTGTTCTAGGAAATTTTGTTTGAGCGCAATCATCAAACTTAATTAAAAAAGTCATTTAAGCCTTTTCACAGTGAGATCTATGCGATATGGCCGAGAAATGTAATTTTTAAGTTAACTCCCAAACCGCTGCGCAGAAGTCAACCAAACTTCACCCATTAGTGTATTTTATCACAATCTAGTAGTTACATGTGGAAATTTGGTTCTAGGACATTTGATTTGAGCGCAATCCTCAAACTTAGGTCAAAAAAGCCATTTAAGCCTTTTCACAGTGAGATCTATGCGATATGGCCGAGAAATGTAATTTTGATGTTAACTCCCAAACCGCTGCGCAGAAGTCAACCAAACTTCACCCAATAGTGTATTGTATCACATTCTAGTAGTTACATTTGAAAATTTCGTTCTAGGACATTTGGTTTGAGCGCAATCCTCAAACTTAGGTCAAAAAAGCCATTTAAGCCTTTTCACAGTGAGATCTATGCGATATGGCCGAGAAATGTAATTTTGATGTTAACTCCCAAACCGCTGCGCAGAAGTCAACCAAACTTCACCCAATAGTGTATTGTATCACAATCTAGTAGTTACATTTGAAAATTTTGTTCTAGGACATTTTGTTTGAGCGCAATCCTCAAACTTAGGTCAAAAAAGCCATTTAAGCCTTTTCACAGTGAGATCTATGCGATATGGCCGAGAAATGTAATTTTGATGTTAACTCCCAAACCGCTGCGCAGAAGTCAACCAAACTTCACCCAATAGTGTATTGTATCACAATCTAGTAGTTACATTTTAAAATTTCGTTCAAGGACATTTGGTTTGAGCGCAATTATTAAACTTAGGTCAAAAAAGCCATTTAAGCCTTTTCACAGTGAGATCTATGCGATATGGCCGAGAAATGTAATTTTGATGTTAACTCCCAAACCGCTGCGCAGAAGTAAACCAAACTTCACCCATTAGTGTATTGTATCACAATCTAGTAGTTACATGTGGAAATTTGGTTCTAGGACATTTGATTTGAGCGCAATCCTCAAACTTAGGTCAAAAAAGCCATTTAAGCCTTTTCACAGTGAGATCTATGCGATATGGCCGAGAAATGTAATTTTGATGTTAACTCCCAAACCGCTGCGCAGAAGTCAACCAAACTTCACCCAATAGTGTATTGTATCACATTCTAGTAGTTACATTTTAAAATTTCGTTCAAGGACATTTGGTTTGAGCGCAATTATTAAACTTAGGTCAAAAAAGCCATTTAAGTCTTTTCACAGTGAGATCTATGCGATATGGCCGAGAAATGTAATTTTGATGTTAACTCCCAAACCGCTGCGCAGAAGTAAACCAAACTTCACCCATTAGTGTATTGTATCACAATCTAGTAGTTACATGTGGAAATTTGGTTCTAGGACATTTGATTTGAGCGCAATCCTCAAACTTAGGTCAAAAAAGCCATTTAAGCCTTTTCACAGTGAGATCTATGCGATATGGCCGAGAAATGTAATTTTGATGTTAACTCCCAAACCGCTGCGCAGAAGTCAACCAAACTTCACCCAATAGTGTATTGTATCACATTCTAGTAGTTACATTTGAAAATTTCGTTCTAGGACATTTGGTTTGAGCGCAATTATTAAACTTAGGTCAAAAAAGCCATTTAAGCCTTTTCACAGTGAGATCTATGCGATATGGCCGAGAAATGTAATTTTGATGTTAACTCCCAAACCGCTGCGCAGAAGTAAACCAAACTTCACCCATTAGTGTATTGTATCACAATCTAGTAGTTACATGTGGAAATTTGGTTCTAGGACATTTGATTTTAGCGCAATCCTCAAACTTAGGTCAAAAAAGCCATTTAAGCCTTTTCACAGTGAGATCTATGCGATATGGCCGAGAAATGTAATTTTGATGTTAACTCCCAAACCGCTGCGCAGAAGTCAACCAAACTTCACCCAATAGTGTATTGTATCACAATCTAGTAGTTACATTTGAAAATTTTGTTCTAGGAAATTTTGTTTGAGCGCAATCATCAAACTTAATTAAAAAAGTCATTTAAGCCTTTTCACAGTGAGATCTATGCGATATGGCCGAGAAATGTAATTTTGATGTTAACTCCCAAACCGCTGCGCAAAAGTCAACCAAACTTCACCCATTAGTGTATTGTATCACAATCTAGTAGTTACATGTGGAAATTTGATTCTAGGACATTTGATTTGAGCGCAATCCTCAAACTTAGGTCAAAAAAGCCATTTAAGCCTTTTCACAGTGAGATCTATGCGATATGGCCGAGAAATGTAATTTTGATGTTAACTCCCAAACCGCTGCGCAGAAGTCAACCAAACTTCACCCAATAGTGTATTGTATCACAATCTAGTAGTTACATTTGAAAATTTTGTTCTAGGAAATTTTGTTTGAGCGCAATCATCAAACTTAATTAAAAAAGTCATTTAAGCCTTTTCACAGTGAGATCTACGCGATATGGCCGAGAAATTTAATTTTGATGTTAACTCCCAATTCGCTGCGCAGAAGTCAACCAAACTTCACCCAATAGTGTATTGTATCACAATCTAGTAGTTACATGTGGAAATTTGGTTCTAGGACATTTGATTTGAGCGCAATCCTCAAACTTAGGTCAAAAAAGCCATTTAAGCCTTTTCACAGTGAGATCTATGCGATATGGCCGAGAAATGTAATTTTGATGTTAACTCCCAAACCGCTGCGCAGAAGTCAACCAAACTTCACCCAATAGTGTATTGTATCACAATCTAGTAGTTACATTTGAAAATTTTGTTCTAGGAAATTTTGTTTGAGCGCAATCATTAAACTTAATTAAAAAAGTCATTTAAGCCTTTTCACAGTGAGATCTATGCGATATGGCCGAGAAATGTAATTTTGATGTTAACTCCCAAACCGCTGCGCAAAAGTCAACCAAACTTCACCCATTAGTGTATTGTATCACAATCTAGTAGTTACATGTGGAAATTTGGTTCTAGGACATTTGATTTGAGCGCAATCCTCAAACTTAGGTCAAAAAAGCCATTTAAGCCTTTTCACAGTGAGATCTATGCGATATGGCCGAGAAATGTAATTTTGATGTTAACTCCCAAACCGCTGCGCAGAAGTCAACCAAACTTCACCCAATAGTGTATTGTATCACAATCTAGTAGTTACATTTGAAAATTTTGTTCTAGGAAATTTTGTTTGAGCGCAATCATCAAACTTAATTAAAAAAGTCATTTAAGCCTTTTCACAGTGAGATCTATGCGATATGGCCGAGAAATGTAATTTTGATGTTAACTCCCAAACCGCTGCGCAGAAGTCAACCAAACTTCACCCATTAGTGTATTTTATCACAATCTAGTAGTTACATGTGGAAATTTGGTTCTAGGACATTTGATTTGAGCGCAATCCTCAAACTTAGGTCAAAAAAGCCATTTAAGCCTTTTCACAGTGAGATCTATGCGATATGGCCGAGAAATGTAATTTTGATGTTAACTCCCAAACCGCTGCGCAGAAGTCAACCAAACTTCACCCAATAGTGTATTGTATCACAATCTAGTAGTTACATTTGAAAATTTTGTTCTAGGAAATTTTGTTTGAGCGCAATCATCAAACTTAATTAAAAAAGTCATTTAAGCCTTTTCACAGTGAGATCTATGCGATATGGCCGAGAAATGTAATTTTTAAGTTAACTCCCAAACCGCTGCGCAGAAGTCAACCAAACTTCACCCATTAGTGTATTTTATCACAATCTAGTAGTTACATGTGGAAATTTGGTTCTAGGACATTTGATTTGAGCGCAATCCTCAAACTTAGGTCAAAAAAGCCATTTAAGCCTTTTCACAGTGAGATCTATGCGATATGGCCGAGAAATGTAATTTTGATGTTAACTCCCAAACCGCTGCGCAGAAGTCAACCAAACTTCACCCAATAGTGTATTGTATCACATTCTAGTAGTTACATTTGAAAATTTCGTTCTAGGACATTTGGTTTGAGCGCAATCCTCAAACTTAGGTCAAAAAAGCCATTTAAGCCTTTTCACAGTGAGATCTATGCGATATGGCCGAGAAATGTAATTTTGATGTTAACTCCCAAACCGCTGCGCAGAAGTCAACCAAACTTCACCCAATAGTGTATTGTATCACAATCTAGTAGTTACATTTGAAAATTTTGTTCTAGGACATTTTGTTTGAGCGCAATCCTCAAACTTAGGTCAAAAAAGCCATTTAAGCCTTTTCACAGTGAGATCTATGCGATATGGCCGAGAAATGTAATTTTGATGTTAACTCCCAAACCGCTGCGCAGAAGTCAACCAAACTTCACCCAATAGTGTATTGTATCACAATCTAGTAGTTACATTTTAAAATTTCGTTCAAGGACATTTGGTTTGAGCGCAATTATTAAACTTAGGTCAAAAAAGCCATTTAAGTCTTTTCACAGTGAGATCTATGCGATATGGCCGACAAATGTAATTTTGATGTTAACTCCCAAACCGCTGCGCAGAAGTAAACCAAACTTCACCCATTAGTGTATTGTATCACAATCTAGTAGTTACATGTGGAAATTTGGTTCTAGGACATTTGATTTGAGCGCAATCCTCAAACTTAGGTCAAAAAAGCCATTTAAGCCTTTTCACAGTGAGATCTATGCGATATGGCCGAGAAATGTAATTTTGATGTTAACTCCCAAACCGCTGCGCAGAAGTCAACCAAACTTCACCCAATAGTGTATTGTATCACATTCTAGTAGTTACATTTGAAAATTTCGTTCTAGGACATTTGGTTTGAGCGCAATTATTAAACTTAGGTCAAAAAAGCCATTTAAGCCTTTTCACAGTGAGATCTATGCGATATGGCCGAGAAATGTAATTTTGATGTTAACTCCCAAACCGCTGCGCAGAAGTAAACCAAACTTCACCCATTAGTGTATTGTATCACAATCTAGTAGTTACATGTGGAAATTTGGTTCTAGGACATTTGATTTTAGCGCAATCCTCAAACTTAGGTCAAAAAAGCCATTTAAGCCTTTTCACAGTGAGATCTATGCGATATGGCCGAGAAATGTAATTTTGATGTTAACTCCCAAACCGCTGCGCAGAAGTCAACCAAACTTCACCCAATAGTGTATTGTATCACAATCTAGTAGTTACATTTGAAAATTTTGTTCTAGGAAATTTTGTTTGAGCGCAATCATCAAACTTAATTAAAAAAGTCATTTAAGCCTTTTCACAGTGAGATCTATGCGATATGGCCGAGAAATGTAATTTTGATGTTAACTCCCAAACCGCTGCGCAGAAGTCAACCAAACTTCACCCAATAGTGTATTGTATCACAATCTAGTAGTTACATTTTAAAATTTCGTTCAAGGACATTTGGTTTGAGCGCAATTATTAAACTTAGGTCAAAAAAGCCATTTAAGTCTTTTCACAGTGAGATCTATGCGATATGGCCGACAAATGTAATTTTGATGTTAACTCCCAAACCGCTGCGCAGAAGTAAACCAAACTTCACCCATTAGTGTATTGTATCACAATCTAGTAGTTACATGTGGAAATTTGGTTCTAGGACATTTGATTTGAGCGCAATCCTCAAACTTAGGTCAAAAAAGCCATTTAAGCCTTTTCACAGTGAGATCTATGCGATATGGCCGAGAAATGTAATTTTGATGTTAACTCCCAAACCGCTGCGCAGAAGTCAACCAAACTTCACCCAATAGTGTATTGTATCACATTCTAGTAGTTACATTTGAAAATTTCGTTCTAGGACATTTGGTTTGAGCGCAATTATTAAACTTAGGTCAAAAAAGCCATTTAAGCCTTTTCACAGTGAGATCTATGCGATATGGCCGAGAAATGTAATTTTGATGTTAACTCCCAAACCGCTGCGCAGAAGTAAACCAAACTTCACCCATTAGTGTATTGTATCACAATCTAGTAGTTACATGTGGAAATTTGGTTCTAGGACATTTGATTTTAGCGCAATCCTCAAACTTAGGTCAAAAAAGCCATTTAAGCCTTTTCACAGTGAGATCTATGCGATATGGCCGAGAAATGTAATTTTGATGTTAACTCCCAAACCGCTGCGCAGAAGTCAACCAAACTTCACCCAATAGTGTATTGTATCACAATCTAGTAGTTACATTTGAAAATTTTGTTCTAGGAAATTTTGTTTGAGCGCAATCATCAAACTTAATTAAAAAAGTCATTTAAGCCTTTTCACAGTGAGATCTATGCGATATGGCCGAGAAATGTAATTTTGATGTTAACTCCCAAACCGCTGCGCAAAAGTCAACCAAACTTCACCCATTAGTGTATTGTATCACAATCTAGTAGTTACATGTGGAAATTTGATTCTAGGACATTTGATTTGAGCGCAATCCTCAAACTTAGGTCAAAAAAGCCATTTAAGCCTTTTCACAGTGAGATCTATGCGATATGGCCGAGAAATGTAATTTTGATGTTAACTCCCAAACCGCTGCGCAGAAGTCAACCAAACTTCACCCAATAGTGTATTGTATCACAATCTAGTAGTTACATTTGAAAATTTTGTTCTAGGAAATTTTGTTTGAGCGCAATCATCAAACTTAATTAAAAAAGTCATTTAAGCCTTTTCACAGTGAGATCTATGCGATATGGCCGAGAAATGTAATTTTTAAGTTAACTCCCAAACCGCTGCGCAGAAGTCAACCAAACTTCACCCATTAGTGTATTTTATCACAATCTAGTAGTTACATGTGGAAATTTGGTTCTAGGACATTTGATTTGAGCGCAATCCTCAAACTTAGGTCAAAAAAGCCATTTAAGCCTTTTCACAGTGAGATCTATGCGATATGGCCGAGAAATGTAATTTTGATGTTAACTCCCAAACCGCTGCGCAGAAGTCAACCAAACTTCACCCAATAGTGTATTGTATCACAATCTAGTAGTTACATTTGAAAATTTTGTTCTAGGAAATTTTGTTTGAGCGCAATCATCAAACTTAATTAAAAAAGTCATTTAAGCCTTTTCACAGTGAGATCTATGCGATATGGCCGAGAAATGTAATTTTTAAGTTAACTCCCAAACCGCTGCGCAGAAGTCAACCAAACTTCACCCATTAGTGTATTTTATCACAATCTAGTAGTTACATGTGGAAATTTTGTTCTAGGACATTTGATTTGAGCGCAATCCTCAAACTTAGGTCAAAAAAGCCATTTAAGCCTTTTCACAGTGAGATCTATGCGATATGGCCGAGAAATGTAATTTTGATGTTAACTCCCAAACCGCTGCGCAGAAGTCAACCAAACTTCACCCAATAGTGTATTGTATCACATTCTAGTAGTTACATTTGAAAATTTCGTTCTAGGACATTTGGTTTGAGCGCAATCCTCAAACTTAGGTCAAAAAAGCCATTTAAGCCTTTTCACAGTGAGATCTATGCGATATGGCCGAGAAATGTAATTTTGATGTTAACTCCCAAACCGCTGCGCAGAAGTCAACCAAACTTCACCCAATAGTGTATTGTATCACAATCTAGTAGTTACATTTGAAAATTTTGTTCTAGGACATTTTGTTTGAGCGCAATCCTCAAACTTAGGTCAAAAAAGCCATTTAAGCCTTTTCACAGTGAGATCTATGCGATATGGCCGAGAAATGTAATTTTGATGTTAACTCCCAAACCGCTGCGCAGAAGTCAACCAAACTTCACCCAATAGTGTATTGTATCACAATCTAGTAGTTACATTTTAAAATTTCGTTCAAGGACATTTGGTTTGAGCGCAATTATTAAACTTAGGTCAAAAAAGCCATTTAAGTCTTTTCACAGTGAGATCTATGCGATATGGCCGACAAATGTAATTTTGATGTTAACTCCCAAACCGCTGCGCAGAAGTAAACCAAACTTCACCCATTAGTGTATTGTATCACAATCTAGTAGTTACATGTGGAAATTTGGTTCTAGGACATTTGATTTGAGCGCAATCCTCAAACATAGGTCAAAAAAGCCATTTAAGCCTTTTCACAGTGAGATCTATGCGATATGGCCGAGAAATGTAATTTTGATGTTAACTCCCAAACCGCTGCGCAGAAGTCAACCAAACTTCACCCAATAGTGTATTGTATCACATTCTAGTAGTTACATTTGAAAATTTCGTTCTAGGACATTTGGTTTGAGCGCAATTATTAAACTTAGGTCAAAAAAGCCATTTAAGCCTTTTCACAGTGAGATCTATGCGATATGGCCGAGAAATGTAATTTTGATGTTAACTCCCAAACCGCTGCGCAGAAGTAAACCAAACTTCACCCATTAGTGTATTGTATCACAATCTAGTAGTTACATGTGGAAATTTGGTTCTAGGACATTTGATTTTAGCGCAATCCTCAAACTTAGGTCAAAAAAGCCATTTAAGCCTTTTCACAGTGAGATCTATGCGATATGGCCGAGAAATGTAATTTTGATGTTAACTCCCAAACCGCTGCGCAGAAGTCAACCAAACTTCACCCAATAGTGTATTGTATCACAATCTAGTAGTTACATTTGAAAATTTTGTTCTAGGAAATTTTGTTTGAGCGCAATCATCAAACTTAATTAAAAAAGTCATTTAAGCCTTTTCACAGTGAGATCTATGCGATATGGCCGAGAAATGTAATTTTGATGTTAACTCCCAAACCGCTGCGCAAAAGTCAACCAAACTTCACCCATTAGTGTATTGTATCACAATCTAGTAGTTACATGTGGAAATTTGATTCTAGGACATTTGATTTGAGCGCAATCCTCAAACTTAGGTCAAAAAAGCCATTTAAGCCTTTTCACAGTGAGATCTATGCGATATGGCCGAGAAATGTAATTTTGATGTTAACTCCCAAACCGCTGCGCAGAAGTCAACCAAACTTCACCCAATAGTGTATTGTATCACAATCTAGTAGTTACATTTGAAAATTTTGTTCTAGGAAATTTTGTTTGAGCGCAATCATCAAACTTAATTAAAAAAGTCATTTAAGCCTTTTCACAGTGAGATCTATGCGATATGGCCGAGAAATGTAATTTTTAAGTTAACTCCCAAACCGCTGCGCAGAAGTCAACCAAACTTCACCCATTAGTGTATTTTATCACAATCTAGTAGTTACATGTGGAAATTTGGTTCTAGGACATTTGATTTGAGCGCAATCCTCAAACTTAGGTCAAAAAAGCCATTTAAGCCTTTTCACAGTGAGATCTATGCGATATGGCCGAGAAATGTAATTTTGATGTTAACTCCCAAACCGCTGCGCAGAAGTCAACCAAACTTCACCCAATAGTGTATTGTATCACATTCTAGTAGTTACATTTGAAAATTTCGTTCTAGGACATTTGGTTTGAGCGCAATTATTAAACTTAGGTCAAAAAAGCCATTTAAGCCTTTTCACAGTGAGATCTATGCGATATGGCCGAGAAATGTAATTTTGATGTTAACTCCCAAACCGCTGCGCAGAAGTCAACCAAACTTCACCCAATAGTGTATTGTATCACAATCTAGTAGTTACATTTGAAAATTTTGTTCTAGGACATTTTGTTTGAGCGCAATCCTCAAACTTAGGTCAAAAAAGCCATTTAAGCCTTTTCACAGTGAGATCTATGCGATATGGCCGAGAAATGTAATTTTGATGTTAACTCCCAAACCGCTGCGCAGAAGTCAACCAAACTTCACCCAATAGTGTATTGTATCACAATCTAGTAGTTACATTTTAAAATTTCGTTCAAGGACATTTGGTTTGAGCGCAATTATTAAACTTAGGTCAAAAAAGCCATTTAAGCCTTTTCACAGTGAGATCTATGCGATATGGCCGACAAATGTAATTTTGATGTTAACTCCCAAACCGCTGCGCAGAAGTAAACCAAACTTCACCCATTAGTGTATTGTATCACAATCTAGTAGTTACATGTGGAAATTTGGTTCTAGGACATTTGATTTGAGCGCAATCCTCAAACTTAGGTCAAAAAAGCCATTTAAGCCTTTTCACAGTGAGATCTATGCGATATGGCCGAGAAATGTAATTTTGATGTTAACTCCCAAACCGCTGCGCAGAAGTCAACCAAACTTCACCCAATAGTGTATTGTATCACATTCTAGTAGTTACATTTTAAAATTTCGTTCAAGGACATTTGGTTTGAGCGCAATTATTAAACTTAGGTCAAAAAAGCCATTTAAGTCTTTTCACAGTGAGATCTATGCGATATGGCCGAGAAATGTAATTTTGATGTTAACTCCCAAACCGCTGCGCAGAAGTAAACCAAACTTCACCCATTAGTGTATTGTATCACAATCTAGTAGTTACATGTGGAAATTTGGTTCTAGGACATTTGATTTGAGCGCAATCCTCAAACTTAGGTCAAAAAAGCCATTTAAGCCTTTTCACAGTGAGATCTATGCGATATGGCCGAGAAATGTAATTTTGATGTTAACTCCCAAACCGCTGCGCAGAAGTCAACCAAACTTCACCCAATAGTGTATTGTATCACATTCTAGTAGTTACATTTGAAAATTTCGTTCTAGGACATTTGGTTTGAGCGCAATTATTAAACTTAGGTCAAAAAAGCCATTTAAGCCTTTTCACAGTGAGATCTATGCGATATGGCCGAGAAATGTAATTTTGATGTTAACTCCCAAACCGCTGCGCAGAAGTAAACCAAACTTCACCCATTAGTGTATTGTATCACAATCTAGTAGTTACATGTGGAAATTTGGTTCTAGGACATTTGATTTTAGCGCAATCCTCAAACTTAGGTCAAAAAAGCCATTTAAGCCTTTTCACAGTGAGATCTATGCGATATGGCCGAGAAATGTAATTTTGATGTTAACTCCCAAACCGCTGCGCAGAAGTCAACCAAACTTCACCCAATAGTGTATTGTATCACAATCTAGTAGTTACATTTGAAAATTTTGTTCTAGGAAATTTTGTTTGAGCGCAATCATCAAACTTAATTAAAAAAGTCATTTAAGCCTTTTCACAGTGAGATCTATGCGATATGGCCGAGAAATGTAATTTTGATGTTAACTCCCAAACCGCTGCGCAAAAGTCAACCAAACTTCACCCATTAGTGTATTGTATCACAATCTAGTAGTTACATGTGGAAATTTGATTCTAGGACATTTGATTTGAGCGCAATCCTCAAACTTAGGTCAAAAAAGCCATTTAAGCCTTTTCACAGTGAGATCTATGCGATATGGCCGAGAAATGTAATTTTGATGTTAACTCCCAAACCGCTGCGCAGAAGTCAACCAAACTTCACCCAATAGTGTATTGTATCACAATCTAGTAGTTACATTTGAAAATTTTGTTCTAGGAAATTTTGTTTGAGCGCAATCATCAAACTTAATTAAAAAAGTCATTTAAGCCTTTTCACAGTGAGATCTACGCGATATGGCCGAGAAATTTAATTTTGATGTTAACTCCCAATTCGCTGCGCAGAAGTCAACCAAACTTCACCCAATAGTGTATTGTATCACAATCTAGTAGTTACATGTGGAAATTTGGTTCTAGGACATTTGATTTGAGCGCAATCCTCAAACTTAGGTCAAAAAAGCCATTTAAGCCTTTTCACAGTGAGATCTATGCGATATGGCCGAGAAATGTAATTTTGATGTTAACTCCCAAACCGCTGCGCAGAAGTCAACCAAACTTCACCCAATAGTGTATTGTATCACAATCTAGTAGTTACATTTGAAAATTTTGTTCTAGGAAATTTTGTTTGAGCGCAATCATTAAACTTAATTAAAAAAGTCATTTAAGCCTTTTCACAGTGAGATCTATGCGATATGGCCGAGAAATGTAATTTTGATGTTAACTCCCAAACCGCTGCGCAAAAGTCAACCAAACTTCACCCATTAGTGTATTGTATCACAATCTAGTAGTTACATGTGGAAATTTGGTTCTAGGACATTTGATTTGAGCGCAATCCTCAAACTTAGGTCAAAAAAGCCATTTAAGCCTTTTCACAGTGAGATCTATGCGATATGGCCGAGAAATGTAATTTTGATGTTAACTCCCAAACCGCTGCGCAGAAGTCAACCAAACTTCACCCAATAGTGTATTGTATCACAATCTAGTAGTTACATGTGGAAATTTGGTTCTAGGACATTTGATTTGAGCGCAATCATCAAACTTAATTAAAAAAGTCATTTAAGCCTTTTCACAGTGAGATCTACGCGATATGGCCGAGAAATTTAATTTTTATGTTAACTCCCAATTCTCTGCGCAGAAGTCAACCAAACTTCACCCAATAGTGTATTGTATCACAATCTAGTAGTTACATGTGGAAATTTGGTTCTAGGACATTTGATTTGAGCGCAATCCTCAAACTTAGGTCAAAAAAGCCATTTAAGCCTTTTCACAGTGAGATCTATGCGATATGGCCGAGAAATGTAATTTTGATTTTAACTCCCAAACCGCTGCGCAGAAGTCAACCAAACTTCACCCAATAGTGTATTGTATCACAATCTAGTAGTTACATTTGAAAATTTTGTTCTAGGACATTTTGTTTGAGCGCAATCCTCAAACTTAGGTCAAAAAAGCCATTTAAGCCTTTTCACAGTGAGATCTATGCGATATGGCCGAGAAATGTAATTTTGATGTTAACTCCCAAACCGCTGCGCAGAAGTCAACCAAACTTCACCCAATAGTGTATTGTATCACAATCTAGTAGTTACATTTTAAAATTTCGTTCAAGGACATTTGGTTTGAGCGCAATTATTAAACTTAGGTCAAAAAAGCCATTTAAGCCTTTTCACAGTGAGATCTATGCGATATGGCCGAGAAATGTAATTTTGATGTTAACTCCCAAACCGCTGCGCAGAAGTAAACCAAACTTCACCCATTAGTGTATTGTATCACAATCTAGTAGTTACATGTGGAAATTTGGTTCTAGGACATTTGATTTGAGCGCAATCCTCAAACTTAGGTCAAAAAAGCCATTTAAGCCTTTTCACAGTGAGATCTATGCGATATGGCCGAGAAATGTAATTTTGATGTTAACTCCCAAACCGCTGCGCAGAAGTCAACCAAACTTCACCCAATAGTGTATTGTATCACATTCTAGTAGTTACATTTTAAAATTTCGTTCAAGGACATTTGGTTTGAGCGCAATTATTAAACTTAGGTCAAAAAAGCCATTTAAGCCTTTTCACAGTGAGATCTATGCGATATGGCCGAGAAATGTAATTTTGATGTTAACTCCCAAACCGCTGCGCAGCAGTAAACCAAACTTCACCACTTAGTGTATTGTATCACAATCTAGTAGTTACATGTGGAAATTTGGTTCTAGGACATTTGATTTGAGCGCAATCCTCAAACTTAGGTCAAAAAAGCCATTTAAGCCTTTTCACAGTGAGATCTATGCGATATGGCCGAGAAATGTAATTTTGATGTTAACTCCCAAACCGCTGCGCAGAAGTCAACCAAACTTCACCCAATAGTGTATTGTATCACATTCTAGTAGTTACATTTGAAAATTTCGTTCTAGGACATTTGGTTTGAGCGCAATTATTAAACTTAGGTCAAAAAAGCCATTTAAGCCTTTTCACAGTGAGATCTATGCGATATGGCCGAGAAATGTAATTTTGATGTTAACTCCCAAACCGCTGCGCAGAAGTAAACCAAACTTCACCCATTAGTGTATTGTATCACAATCTAGTAGTTACATGTGGAAATTTGGTTCTAGGACATTTGATTTTAGCGTAATCCTCAAACTTAGGTCAAAAAAGCCATTTAAGCCTTTTCACAGTGAGATCTATGCGATATGGCCGAGAAATGTAATTTTGATGTTAACTCCCAAACCGCTGCGCAGAAGTCAACCAAACTTCACCCAATAGTGTATTGTATCACAATCTAGTAGTTACATTTGAAAATTTTGTTCTAGGAAATTTTGTTTGAGCGCAATCATCAAACTTAATTAAAAAAGTCATTTAAGCCTTTTCACAGTGAGATCTATGCGATATGGCCGAGAAATGTAATTTTGATGTTAACTCCCAAACCGCTGCGCAAAAGTCAACCAAACTTCACCCATTAGTGTATTGTATCACAATCTAGTAGTTACATGTGGAAATTTGGTTCTAGGACATTTGATTTGAGCGCAATCCTCAAACTTAGGTCAAAAAAGCCATTTAAGCCTTTTCACAGTGAGATCTATGCGATATGGCCGAGAAATGTAATTTTGATGTTAACTCCCAAACCGCTGCGCAGAAGTCAACCAAACTTCACCCAATAGTGTATTGTATCACAATCTAGTAGTTACATTTGAAAATTTTGTTCTAGGAAATTTTGTTTGAGCGCAATCATCAAACTTAATTAAAAAAGTCATTTAAGCCTTTTCACAGTGAGATCTATGCGATATGGCCGAGAAATGTAATTTTGATGTTAACTCCCAAACCGCTGCGCAGAAGTCAACCAAACTTCACCCATTAGTGTATTGTATCACAATCTAGTAGTTACATGTGGAAATTTGGTTCTAGGACATTTGATTTGAGCGCAATCCTCAAACTTAGGTCAAAAAAGCCATTTAAGCCTTTTCACAGTGAGATCTATGCGATATGGCCGAGAAATGTAATTTTGATGTTCACTCCCAAACCGCTGCGCAGAAGTCAACCAAACTTCACCCATTAGTGTATTGTATCACAATCTAGTAGTTACATGTGGAAATTTGGTTATAGGACATTTGATTTGAGCGCAATCCTCAAACTTAGGTCAAAAAAGCCATTTAAGCCTTTTCACAGTGAGATCTATGCGATATGGCCGAGAAATGTAATTTTGATGTTAACTCCCAAACCGCTGCGCAGAAGTCAACCAAACTTCACCCAATAGTGTATTGTATCACATTCTAGTAGTTACATTTGAAAATTTCGTTCTAGGACATTTGGTTTGAGCGCAATTATTAAACTTAGGTCAAAAAAGCCATTTAAGCCTTTTCACAGTGAGATCTATGCGATATGGCCGAGAAATGTAATTTTGATGTTAACTCCCAAACCGCTGCGCAGAAGTAAACCAAACTTCACCCATTAGTGTATTGTATCACAATCTAGTAGTTACATGTGGAAATTTGGTTCTAGGACATTTGATTTTAGCGCAATCCTCAAACTTAGGTCAAAAAAGCCATTTAAGCCTTTTCACAGTGAGATCTATGCGATATTGCCGAGAAATGTAATTTTGATGTTAACTCCCAAACCGCTGCGCAGAAGTCAACCAAACTTCACCCAATAGTGTATTGTATCACAATCTAGTAGTTACATTTGAAAATTTTGTTCTAGGAAATTTTGTTTGAGCGCAATCATCAAACTTAATTAAAAAAGTCATTTAAGCCTTTTCACAGTGAGATCTATGCGATATGGCCGAGAAATGTAATTTTGATGTTAACTCCCAAACCGCTGCGCAGAAGTCAACCAAACTTCACCCATTAGTGTATTTTATCACAATCTAGTAGTTACATGTGGAAATTTGGTTCTAGTACATTTGATTTGAGCGCAATCCTCAAACTTAGGTCAAAAAAGCCATTTAAGCCTTTTCACAGTGAGATCTATGCGATATGGCCGAGAAATGTAATTTTGATGTTCACTCCCAAACCGCTGCGCAGAAGTCAACCAAACTTCACCCATTAGTGTATTGTATCACAATCAAGTAGTTACATGTGGAAATTTGGTTATAGGACATTTGATTTGAGCGCAATCCTCAAACTTAGGTCAAAAAAGCCATTTAAGCCTTTTCACAGTGAGATCTATGCGATATGGCCGAGAAATGTAATTTTGATGTTAACTCCCAAACCGCTGCGCAGAAGTCAACCAAACTTCACCCAATAGTGTATTGTATCACAATCTAGTAGTTACATTTGAAAATTTTGTTCTAGGACATTTTGTTTGAACGCAATCATCAAACTTAATTAAAAAAGTCATTTAAGCCTTTTCACAGTGAGATCTATGCGATATGGCCGAGAAATGTAATTTTGATGTTAACTCCCAAACCGCTGCGCAGAAGTCAACCAAACTTCACCCAATAGTGTATTGTATCACAATCTAGTAGTTACATTTGAAAATTTTGTTCTAGGAAATTTTGTTTGAGCGCAATCATCAAACTTAATTAAAAAAGTCATTTAAGCCTTTTCACAGTGAGATCTATGCGATATGGCCGAGAAATGTAATTTTGATGTTAACTCCCAAACCGCTGCGCAGAAGTCAACCAAACTTCACCCATTAGTGTATTTTATCACAATCTAGTAGTTACATGTGGAAATTTGGTTCTAGGACATTTGATTTGAGCGCAATCCTCAAACTTAGGTCAAAAAAGCCATTTAAGCCTTTTCACAGTGAGATCTATGCGATATGGCCGAGAAATGTAATTTTGATGTTAACTCCCAAACCGCTGCGCAGAAGTCAACCAAACTTCACCCAATAGTGTATTGTATGACAATCTAGTAGTTACATTTAAAAATTTTGTTCTAGGACATTTTGTTTGAACGCAATCATCAAACTTAATTAAAAAAGTCATTTAAGCCTTTTCACAGTGAGATCTATGCGATATGGCCGAGAAATGTAATTTTGATGTTAACTCCCAAACCGCTGCGCAGAAGTCAACCAAACTTCACCCAATAGTGTATTGTATCACATTCTAGTAGTTACATTTTAAAATTTCGTTCAAGGACATTTGGTTTGAGCGCAATTATTAAACTTAGGTCAAAAAAGCCATTTAAGTCTTTTCACAGTGAGATCTATGCGATATGGCCGAGAAATGTAATTTTGATGTTAACTCCCAAACCGCTGCGCAGAAGTAAACCAAACTTCACCCATTAGTGTATTGTATCACAATCTAGTAGTTACATGTGGAAATTTGGTTCTAGGACATTTGATTTGAGCGCAATCCTCAAACTTAGGTCAAAAAAGCCATTTAAGCCTTTTCACAGAGAGATCTATGCGATTTGGCCGAGAAATGTAATTTTGATGTTAACTCCCAAACCGCTGCGCAGAAGTCAACCAAACTTCACCCAATAGTGTATTGTATCACATTCTAGTAGTTACATTTGAAAATTTCGTTCTAGGACATTTGGTTTGAGCGCAATTATTAAACTTAGGTCAAAAAAGCCATTTAAGCCTTTTCACAGTGAGATCTATGCGATATGGCCGAGAAATGTAATTTTGATGTTAACTCCCAAACCGCTGCGCAGAAGTAAACCAAACTTCACCCATTAGTGTATTGTATCACAATCTAGTAGTTACATGTGGAAATTTGGTTCTAGGACATTTGATTTTAGCGCAATCCTCAAACTTAGGTCAAAAAAGCCATTTAAGCCTTTTCACAGTGAGATCTATGCGATATGGCCGAGAAATGTAATTTTGATGTTAACTCCCAAACCGCTGCGCAGAAGTCAACCAAACTTCACCCAATAGTGTATTGTATCACAATCTAGTAGTTACATTTGAAAATTTTGTTCTAGGAAATTTTGTTTGAGCGCAATCATCAAACTTAATTAAAAAAGTCATTTAAGCCTTTTCACAGTGAGATCTATGCGATATGGCCGAGAAATGTAATTTTGATGTTAACTCCCAAACCGCTGCGCAAAAGTCAACCAAACTTCACCCATTAGTGTATTGTATCACAATCTAGTAGTTACATGTGGAAATTTGATTCTAGGACATTTGATTTGAGCGCAATCCTCAAACTTAGGTCAAAAAAGCCATTTAAGCCTTTTCACAGTGAGATCTATGCGATATGGCCGAGAAATGTAATTTTGATGTTAACTCCCAAACCGCTGCGCAGAAGTCAACCAAACTTCACCCAATAGTGTATTGTATCACAATCTAGTAGTTACATTTGAAAATTTTGTTCTAGGAAATTTTGTTTGAGCGCAATCATCAAACTTAATTAAAAAAGTCATTTAAGCCTTTTCACAGTGAGATCTACGCGATATGGCCGAGAAATTTAATTTTGATGTTAACTCCCAATTCGCTGCGCAGAAGTCAACCAAACTTCACCCAATAGTGTATTGTATCACAATCTAGTAGTTACATGTGGAAATTTGGTTCTAGGACATTTGATTTGAGCGCAATCCTCAAACTTAGGTCAAAAAAGCCATTTAAGCCTTTTCACAGTGAGATCTATGCGATATGGCCGAGAAATGTAATTTTGATGTTAACTCCCAAACCGCTGCGCAGAAGTCAACCAAACTTCACCCAATAGTGTATTGTATCACAATCTAGTAGTTACATTTGAAAATTTTGTTCTAGGAAATTTTGTTTGAGCGCAATCATTAAACTTAATTAAAAAAGTCATTTAAGCCTTTTCACAGTGAGATCTATGCGATATGGCCGAGAAATGTAATTTTGATGTTAACTCCCAAACCGCTGCGCAAAAGTCAACCAAACTTCACCCATTAGTGTATTGTATCACAATCTAGTAGTTACATGTGGAAATTTGGTTCTAGGACATTTGATTTGAGCGCAATCCTCAAACTTAGGTCAAAAAAGCCATTTAAGCCTTTTCACAGTGAGATCTATGCGATATGGCCGAGAAATGTAATTTTGATGTTAACTCCCAAACCGCTGCGCAGAAGTCAACCAAACTTCACCCAATAGTGTATTGTATCACAATCTAGTAGTTACATTTGAAAATTTTGTTCTAGGAAATTTTGTTTGAGCGCAATCATCAAACTTAATTAAAAAAGTCATTTAAGCCTTTTCACAGTGAGATCTATGCGATATGGCCGAGAAATGTAATTTTGATGTTAACTCCCAAACCGCTGCGCAGAAGTCAACCAAACTTCACCCATTAGTGTATTTTATCACAATCTAGTAGTTACATGTGGAAATTTGGTTCTAGGACATTTGATTTGAGCGCAATCCTCAAACTTAGGTCAAAAAAGCCATTTAAGCCTTTTCACAGTGAGATCTATGCGATATGGCCGAGAAATGTAATTTTGATGTTAACTCCCAAACCGCTGCGCAGAAGTCAACCAAACTTCACCCAATAGTGTATTGTATCACAATCTAGTAGTTACATTTGAAAATTTTGTTCTAGGAAATTTTGTTTGAGCGCAATCATCAAACTTAATTAAAAAAGTCATTTAAGCCTTTTCACAGTGAGATCTATGCGATATGGCCGAGAAATGTAATTTTTAAGTTAACTCCCAAACCGCTGCGCAGAAGTCAACCAAACTTCACCCATTAGTGTATTTTATCACAATCTAGTAGTTACATGTGGAAATTTGGTTCTAGGACATTTGATTTGAGCGCAATCCTCAAACTTAGGTCAAAAAAGCCATTTAAGCCTTTTCACAGTGAGATCTATGCGATATGGCCGAGAAATGTAATTTTGATGTTAACTCCCAAACCGCTGCGCAGAAGTCAACCAAACTTCACCCAATAGTGTATTGTATCACATTCTAGTAGTTACATTTGAAAATTTCGTTCTAGGACATTTGGTTTGAGCGCAATCCTCAAACTTAGGTCAAAAAAGCCATTTAAGCCTTTTCACAGTGAGATCTATGCGATATGGCCGAGAAATGTAATTTTGATGTTAACTCCCAAACCGCTGCGCAGAAGTCAACCAAACTTCACCCAATAGTGTATTGTATCACAATCTAGTAGTTACATTTGAAAATTTTGTTCTAGGACATTTTGTTTGAGCGCAATCCTCAAACTTAGGTCAAAAAAGCCATTTAAGCCTTTTCACAGTGAGATCTATGCGATATGGCCGAGAAATGTAATTTTGATGTTAACTCCCAAACCGCTGCGCAGAAGTCAACCAAACTTCACCCAATAGTGTATTGTATCACAATCTAGTAGTTACATTTGAAAATTTTGTTCTAGGAAATTTTGTTTGAGCGCAATCATTAAACTTAATTAAAAAAGTCATTTAAGCCTTTTCACAGTGAGATCTATGCGATATGGCCGAGAAATGTAATTTTGATGTTAACTCCCAAACCGCTGCGCAAAAGTCAACCAAACTTCACCCATTAGTGTATTGTATCACAATCTAGTAGATACATGTGGAAATTTGGTTCTAGGACATTTGATTTGAGCGCAATCCTCAAACTTAGGTCAAAAAAGCCATTTAAGCCTTTTCACAGTGAGATCTATGCGATATGGCCGAGAAATGTAATTTTGATGTTAACTCCCAAACCGCTGCGCAGAAGTCAACCAAACTTCACCCAATAGTGTATTGTATCACAATCTAGTAGTTACATTTGAAAATTTTGTTCTAGGAAATTTTGTTTGAGCGCAATCATCAAACTTAATTAAAAAAGTCATTTAAGCCTTTTCACAGTGAGATCTATGCGATATGGCCGAGAAATGTAATTTTGATGTTAACTCCCAAACCGCTGCGCAGAAGTCAACCAAACTTCACCCATTAGTGTATTTTATCACAATCTAGTAGTTACATGTGGAAATTTGGTTCTAGGACATTTGATTTGAGCGCAATCCTCAAACTTAGGTCAAAAAAGCCATTTAAGCCTTTTCACAGTGAGATCTATGCGATATGGCCGAGAAATGTAATTTTGATGTTAACTCCCAAACCGCTGCGCAGAAGTCAACCAAACTTCACCCAATAGTGTATTGTATCACAATCTAGTAGTTACATTTGAAAATTTTGTTCTAGGAAATTTTGTTTGAGCGCAATCATCAAACTTAATTAAAAAAGTCATTTAAGCCTTTTCACAGTGAGATCTATGCGATATGGCCGAGAAATGTAATTTTGATGTTAACTCCCAAACCGCTGCGCAGAAGTCAACCAAACTTCACCCATTAGTGTATTGTATCACAATCTAGTAGTTACATGTGGAAATTTGGTTATAGGACATTTGATTTGAGCGCAATCCTCAAACTTAGGTCAAAAAAGCCATTTAAGCCTTTTCACAGTGAGATCTATGCGATATGGCCGAGAAATGTAATATTGATGTTAACTCCCAAACCGCTGCGCAGAAGTCAACCAAACTTCACCCATTAGTGTATTTTATCACAATCTAGTAGTTACATGTGGAAATTTTGTTCTAGGACATTTTGTTTGAGCGCAATCCTCAAACTTAGGTCAAAAAAGCCATTTAAGCCTTTTCACAGTGAGATCTATGCGATATGGCCGAGAAATGTAATTTTGATGTTAACTCCCAAACCGCTGCGCAGAAGTCAACCAAACTTCACCCAATAGTGTATTGTATCACAATCTAGTAGTTACATTTTAAAATTTCGTTCAAGGACATTTGGTTTGAGCGCAATTATTAAACTTAGGTCAAAAAAGCCATTTAAGTCTTTTCACAGTGAGATCTATGCGATATGGCCGACAAATGTAATTTTGATGTTAACTCCCAAACCGCTGCGCAGAAGTAAACCAAACTTCACCCATTAGTGTATTGTATCACAATCTAGTAGTTACATGTGGAAATTTGGTTCTAGGACATTTGATTTGAGCGCAATCCTCAAACTTAGGTCAAAAAAGCCATTTAAGCCTTTTCACAGTGAGATCTATGCGATATGGCCGAGAAATGTAATTTTGATGTTAACTCCCAAACCGCTGCGCAGAAGTCAACCAAACTTCACCCAATAGTGTATTGTATCACATTCTAGTAGTTACATTTGAAAATTCCGTTCTAGGACATTTGGTTTGAGCGCAATTATTAAACTTAGGTCAAAAAAGCCATTTAAGCCTTTTCACAGTGAGATCTATGCGATATGGCCGAGAAATGTAATTTTGATGTTAACTCCCAAACCGCTGCGCAGAAGTAAACCAAACTTCACCCATTAGTGTATTGTATCACAATCTAGTAGTTACATGTGGAAATTTGGTTCTAGGACATTTGATTTTAGCGCAATCCTCAAACTTAGGTCAAAAAAGCCATTTAAGCCTTTTCACAGTGAGATCTATGCGATATGGCCGAGAAATGTAATTTTGATGTTAACTCCCAAACCGCTGCGCAGAAGTCAACCAAACTTCACCCAATAGTGTATTGTATCACAATCTAGTAGTTACATTTGAAAATTTTGTTCTAGGAAATTTTGTTTGAGCGCAATCATCAAACTTAATTAAAAAAGTCATTTAAGCCTTTTCACAGTGAGATCTATGCGATATGGCCGAGAAATGTAATTTTGATGTTAACTCCCAAACCGCTGCGCAAAAGTCAACCAAACTTCACCCATTAGTGTATTGTATCACAATCTAGTAGTTACATGTGGAAATTTGATTCTAGGACATTTGATTTGAGCGCAATCCTCAAACTTAGGTCAAAAAAGCCATTTAAGCCTTTTCACAGTGAGATCTATGCGATATGGCCGAGAAATGTAATTTTGATGTTAACTCCCAAACCGCTGCGCAGAAGTCAACCAAACTTCACCCAATAGTGTATTGTATCACAATCTAGTAGTTACATTTGAAAATTTTGTTCTAGGAAATTTTGTTTGAGCGCAATCATCAAACTTAATTAAAAAAGTCATTTAAGCCTTTTCACAGTGAGATCTATGCGATATGGCCGAGAAATGTAATTTTTAAGTTAACTCCCAAACCGCTGCGCAGAAGTCAACCAAACTTCACCCATTAGTGTATTTTATCACAATCTAGTAGTTACATGTGGAAATTTGGTTCTAGGACATTTGATTTGAGCGCAATCCTCAAACTTAGGTCAAAAAAGCCATTTAAGCCTTTTCACAGTGAGATCTATGCGATATGGCCGAGAAATGTAATTTTGATGTTAACTCCCAAACCGCTGCGCAGAAGTCAACCAAACTTCACCCAATAGTGTATTGTATCACATTCTAGTAGTTACATTTGAAAATTTCGTTCTAGGACATTTGGTTTGAGCGCAATCCTCAAACTTAGGTCAAAAAAGCCATTTAAGCCTTTTCACAGTGAGATCTATGCGATATGGCCGAGAAATGTAATTTTGATGTTAACTCCCAAACCGCTGCGCAGAAGTCAACCAAACTTCACCCAATAGTGTATTGTATCATAATCTAGTAGTTACATTTGAAAATTTTGTTCTAGGACATTTTGTTTGAGCGCAATCCTCAAACTCAGGTCAAAAAAGCCATTTAAGCCTTTTCACAGTGAGATCTATGCGATATGGCCGAGAAATGTAATTTTGATGTTAACTCCCAAACCGCTGCGCAGAAGTCAACCAAACTTCACCCAATAGTGTATTGTATCACAATCTAGTAGTTACATTTTAAAATTTCGTTCAAGGACATTTGGTTTGAGCGCAATTATTAAACTTAGGTCAAAAAAGCCATTTAAGCCTTTTCACAGTGAGATCTATGCGATATGGCCGACAAATGTAATTTTGATGTTAACTCCCAAACCGCTGCGCAGAAGTAAACCAAACTTCACCCATTAGTGTATTGTATCACAATCTAGTAGTTACATGTGGAAATTTGGTTCTAGGACATTTGATTTGAGCGCAATCCTCAAACTTAGGTCAAAAAAGCCATTTAAGCCTTTTCACAGTGAGATCTATGCGATATGGCCGAGAAATGTAATTTTGATGTTAACTCCCAAACCGCTGCGCAGAAGTCAACCAAACTTCACCCAATAGTGTATTGTATCACATTCTAGTAGTTACATTTTAAAATTTCGTTCAAGGACATTTGGTTTGAGCGCAATTATTAAACTTAGGTCAAAAAAGCCATTTAAGTCTTTTCACAGTGAGATCTATGCGATATGGCCGAGAAATGTAATTTTGATGTTAACTCCCAAACCGCTGCGCAGAAGTAAACCAAACTTCACCCATTAGTGTATTGTATCACAATCTAGTAGTTACATGTGGAAATTTGGTTCTAGGACATTTGATTTGAGCGCAATCCTCAAACTTAGGTCAAAAAAGCCATTTAAGCCTTTTCACAGTGAGATCTATGCGATATGGCCGAGAAATGTAATTTTGATGTTAACTCCCAAACCGCTGCGCAGAAGTCAACCAAACTTCACCCAATAGTGTATTGTATCACATTCTAGTAGTTACATTTGAAAATTTCGTTCTAGGACATTTGGTTTGAGCGCAATTATTAAACTTAGGTCAAAAAAGCCATTTAAGCCTTTTCACAGTGAGATCTATGCGATATGGCCGAGAAATGTAATTTTGATGTTAACTCCCAAACCGCTGCGCAGAAGTAAACCAAACTTCACCCATTAGTGTATTGTATCACAATCTAGTAGTTACATGTGGAAATTTGGTTCTAGGACATTTGATTTTAGCGCAATCCTCAAACTTAGGTCAAAAAAGCCATTTAAGCCTTTTCACAGTGAGATCTATGCGATATGGCCGAGAAATGTAATTTTGATGTTAACTCCCAAACCGCTGCGCAGAAGTCAACCAAACTTCACCCAATAGTGTATTGTATCACAATCTAGTAGTTACATTTGAAAATTTTGTTCTAGGAAATTTTGTTTGAGCGCAATCATCAAACTTAATTAAAAAAGTCATTTAAGCCTTTTCACAGTGAGATCTATGCGATATGGCCGAGAAATGTAATTTTGATGTTAACTCCCAAACCGCTGCGCAAAAGTCAACCAAACTTCACCCATTAGTGTATTGTATCACAATCTAGTAGTTACATGTGGAAATTTGATTCTAGGACATTTGATTTGAGCGCAATCCTCAAACTTAGGTCAAAAAAGCCATTTAAGCCTTTTCACAGTGAGATCTATGCGATATGGCCGAGAAATGTAATTTTGATGTTAACTCCCAAACCGCTGCGCAGAAGTCAACCAAACTTCACCCAATAGTGTATTGTATCACAATCTAGTAGTTACATTTGAAAATTTTGTTCTAGGAAATTTTGTTTGAGCGCAATCATCAAACTTAATTAAAAAAGTCATTTAAGCCTTTTCACAGTGAGATCTACGCGATATGGCCGAGAAATTTAATTTTGATGTTAACTCCCAATTCGCTGCGCAGAAGTCAACCAAACTTCACCCAATAGTGTATTGTATCACAATCTAGTAGTTACATGTGGAAATTTGGTTCTAGGACATTTGATTTGAGCGCAATCCTCAAACTTAGGTCAAAAAAGCCATTTAAGCCTTTTCACAGTGAGATCTATGCGATATGGCCGAGAAATGTAATTTTGATGTTAACTCCCAAACCGCTGCGCAGAAGTCAACCAAACTTCACCCAATAGTGTATTGTATCACAATCTAGTAGTTACATTTGAAAATTTTGTTCTAGGAAATTTTGTTTGAGCGCAATCATTAAACTTAATTAAAAAAGTCATTTAAGCCTTTTCACAGTGAGATCTATGCGATATGGCCGAGAAATGTAATTTTGATGTTAACTCCCAAACCGCTGCGCAAAAGTCAACCAAACTTCACCCATTAGTGTATTGTATCACAATCTAGTAGTTACATGTGGAAATTTGGTTCTAGGACATTTGATTTGAGCGCAATCCTCAAACTTAGGTCAAAAAAGCCATTTAAGCCTTTTCACAGTGAGATCTATGCGATATGGCCGAGAAATGTAATTTTGATGTTAACTCCCAAACCGCTGCGCAGAAGTCAACCAAACTTCACCCAATAGTGTATTGTATCACAATCTAGTAGTTACATTTGAAAATTTTGTTCTAGGAAATTTTGTTTGAGCGCAATCATCAAACTTAATTAAAAAAGTCATTTAAGCCTTTTCACAGTGAGATCTATGCGATATGGCCGAGAAATGTAATTTTGATGTTAACTCCCAAACCGCTGCGCAGAAGTCAACCAAACTTCACCCATTAGTGTATTTTATCACAATCTAGTAGTTACATGTGGAAATTTGGTTCTAGGACATTTGATTTGAGCGCAATCCTCAAACTTAGGTCAAAAAAGCCATTTAAGCCTTTTCACAGTGAGATCTATGCGATATGGCCGAGAAATGTAATTTTGATGTTAACTCCCAAACCGCTGCGCAGAAGTCAACCAAACTTCACCCAATAGTGTATTGTATCACAATCTAGTAGTTACATTTGAAAATTTTGTTCTAGGAAATTTTGTTTGAGCGCAATCATCAAACTTAATTAAAAAAGTCATTTAAGCCTTTTCACAGTGAGATCTATGCGATATGGCCGAGAAATGTAATTTTTAAGTTAACTCCCAAACCGCTGCGCAGAAGTCAACCAAACTTCACCCATTAGTGTATTTTATCACAATCTAGTAGTTACATGTGGAAATTTGGTTCTAGGACATTTGATTTGAGCGCAATCCTCAAACTTAGGTCAAAAAAGCCATTTAAGCCTTTTCACAGTGAGATCTATGCGATATGGCCGAGAAATGTAATTTTGATGTTAACTCCCAAACCGCTGCGCAGAAGTCAACCAAACTTCACCCAATAGTGTATTGTATCACATTCTAGTAGTTACATTTGAAAATTTCGTTCTAGGACATTTGGTTTGAGCGCAATCCTCAAACTTAGGTCAAAAAAGCCATTTAAGCCTTTTCACAGTGAGATCTATGCGATATGGCCGAGAAATGTAATTTTGATGTTAACTCCCAAACCGCTGCGCAGAAGTCAACCAAACTTCACCTAATAGTGTATTGTATCACAATCTAGTAGTTACATTTGAAAATTTTGTTCTAGGACATTTTGTTTGAGCGCAATCCTCAAACTTAGGTCAAAAAAGCCATTTAAGCCTTTTCACAGTGAGATCTATGCGATATGGCCGAGAAATGTAATTTTGATGTTAACTCCCAAACCGCTGCGCAGAAGTCAACCAAACTTCACCCAATAGTGTATTGTATCACAATCTAGTAGTTACATTTGAAAATTTTGTTCTAGGAAATTTTGTTTGAGCGCAATCATTAAACTTAATTAAAAAAGTCATTTAAGCCTTTTCACAGTGAGATCTATGCGATATGGCCGAGAAATGTAATTTTGATGTTAACTCCCAAACCGCTGCGCAAAAGTCAACCAAACTTCACCCATTAGTGTATTGTATCACAATCTAGTAGATACATGTGGAAATTTGGTTCTAGGACATTTGATTTGAGCGCAATCCTCAAACTTAGGTCAAAAAAGCCATTTAAGCCTTTTCACAGTGAGATCTATGCGATATGGCCGAGAAATGTAATTTTGATGTTAACTCCCAAACCGCTGCGCAGAAGTCAACCAAACTTCACCCAATAGTGTATTGTATCACAATCTAGTAGTTACATTTGAAAATTTTGTTCTAGGAAATTTTGTTTGAGCGCAATCATCAAACTTAATTAAAAAAGTCATTTAAGCCTTTTCACAGTGAGATCTATGCGATATGGCCGAGAAATGTAATTTTGATGTTAACTCCCAAACCGCTGCGCAGAAGTCAACCAAACTTCACCCATTAGTGTATTTTATCACAATCTAGTAGTTACATGTGGAAATTTGGTTCTAGGACATTTGATTTGAGCGCAATCCTCAAACTTAGGTCAAAAAAGCCATTTAAGCCTTTTCACAGTGAGATCTATGCGATATGGCCGAGAAATGTAATTTTGATGTTAACTCCCAAACCGCTGCGCAGAAGTCAACCAAACTTCACCCAATAGTGTATTGTATCACAATCTAGTAGTTACATTTGAAAATTTTGTTCTAGGAAATTTTGTTTGAGCGCAATCATCAAACTTAATTAAAAAAGTCATTTAAGCCTCTTCACAGTGAGATCTATGCGATATGGCCGAGAAATGTAATTTTTAAGTTAACTCCCAAACCGCTGCGCAGAAGTCAACCAAACTTCACCCATTAGTGTATTTTATCACAATCTAGTAGTTACATGTGGAAATTTGGTTCTAGGACATTTGATTTGAGCGCAATCCTCAAACTTAGGTCAAAAAAGCCATTTAAGCCTTTTCACAGTGAGATCTATGCGATATGGCCGAGAAATGTAATTTTGATGTTAACTCCCAAACCGCTGCGCAGAAGTCAACCAAACTTCACCCAATAGTGTATTGTATCACATTCTAGTAGTTACATTTGAAAATTTCGTTCTAGGACATTTGGTTTGAGCGCAATCCTCAAACTTAGGTCAAAAAAGCCATTTAAGCCTTTTCACAGTGAGATCTATGCGATATGGCCGAGAAATGTAATTTTGATGTTAACTCCCAAACCGCTGCGCAGAAGTCAACCAAACTTCACCCAATAGTGTATTGTATCACAATCTAGTAGTTACATTTGAAAATTTTGTTCTAGGACATTTTGTTTGAGCGCAATCCTCAAACTTAGGTCAAAAAAGCCATTTAAGCCTTTTCACAGTGAGATCTATGCGATATGGCCGAGAAATGTAATTTTGATGTTAACTCCCAAACCGCTGCGCAGAAGTCAACCAAACTTCACCCAATAGTGTATTGTATCACAATCTAGTAGTTACATTTTAAAATTTCGTTCAAGGACATTTGGTTTGAGCGCAATTATTAAACTTAGGTCAAAAAAGCCATTTAAGTCTTTTCACAGTGAGATCTATGCGATATGGCCGACAAATGTAATTTTGATGTTAACTCCCAAACCGCTGCGCAGAAGTAAACCAAACTTCACCCATTAGTGTATTGTATCACAATCTAGTAGTTACATGTGGAAATTTGGTTCTAGGACATTTGATTTGAGCGCAATCCTCAAACTTAGGTCAAAAAAGCCATTTAAGCCTTTTCACAGAGAGATCTATGCGATATGGCCGAGAAATGTAATTTTGATGTTAACTCCCAAACCGCTGCGCAGAAGTCAACCAAACTTCACCCAATAGTGTATTGTATCACATTCTAGTAGTTACATTTTAAAATTTCGTTCTAGGACATTTGGTTTGAGCGCAATTATTAAACTTAGGTCAAAAAAGCCATTTAAGCCTTTTCACAGTGAGATCTATGCGATATGGCCGAGAAATGTAATTTTGATGTTAACTCCCAAACCGCTGCGCAGAAGTAAACCAAACTTCACCCATTAGTGTATTGTATCACAATCTAGTAGTTACATGTGGAAATTTGGTTCTAGGACATTTGATTTTAGCGCAATCCTCAAACTTAGGTCAAAAAAGCCATTTAAGCCTTTTCACAGTGAGATCTATGCGATATGGCCGAGAAATGTAATTTTGATGTTAACTCCCAAACCGCTGCGCAGAAGTCAACCAAACTTCACCCAATAGTGTATTGTATCACAATCTAGTAGTTACATTTGAAAATTTTGTTCTAGGAAATTATGTTTGAGCGCAATCATCAAACTTAATTAAAAAAGTCATTTAAGCCTTTTCACAGTGAGATCTATGCGATATGGCCGAGAAATGTAATTTTGATGTTAACTCCCAAACCGCTGCGCAAAAGTCAACCAAACTTCACCCATTAGTGTATTGTATCACAATCTAGTAGTTACATGTGGAAATTTGATTCTAGGACATTTGATTTGAGCGCAATCCTCAAACTTAGGTCAAAAAAGCCATTTAAGCCTTTTCACAGTGAGATCTATGCGATATGGCCGAGAAATGTAATTTTGATGTTAACTCCCAAACCGCTGCGCAAAAGTCAACCAAACTTCACCCATTAGTGTATTGTATCACAATCTAGTAGTTACATGTGGAAATTTGATTCTAGGACATTTGATTTGAGCGCAATCCTCAAACTTAGGTCAAAAAAGCCATTTAAGCCTTTTCACAGTGAGATCTATGCGATATGGCCGAGAAATGTAATTTTGATGTTAACTCCCAAACCGCTGCGCAGAAGTCAACCAAACTTCACCCAATAGTGTATTGTATCACAATCTAGTAGTTACATTTGAAAATTTTGTTCTAGGAAATTTTGTTTGAGCGCAATCATCAAACTTAATTAAAAAAGTCATTTAAGCCTTTTCACAGTGAGATCTATGCGATATGGCCGAGAAATGTAATTTTTAAGTTAACTCCCAAACCGCTGCGCAGAAGTCAACCAAACTTCACCCATTAGTGTATTTTATCACAATCTAGTAGTTACATGTGGAAATTTGGTTCTAGGACATTTGATTTGAGCGCAATCCTCAAACTTAGGTCAAAAAAGCCATTTAAGCCTTTTCACAGTGAGATCTATGCGATATGGCCGAGAAATGTAATTTTGATGTTAACTCCCAAACCGCTGCGCAGAAGTCAACCAAACTTCACCCAATAGTGTATTGTATCACATTCTAGTAGTTACATTTGAAAATTTCGTTCTAGGACATTTGGTTTGAGCGCAATCCTCAAACTTAGGTCAAAAAAGCCATTTAAGCCTTTTCACAGTGAGATCTATGCGATATGGCCGAGAAATGTAATTTTGATGTTAACTCCCAAACCGCTGCGCAGAAGTCAACCAAACTTCACCCAATAGTGTATTGTATCATAATCTAGTAGTTACATTTGAAAATTTTGTTCTAGGACATTTTGTTTGAGCGCAATCCTCAAACTCAGGTCAAAAAAGCCATTTAAGCCTTTTCACAGTGAGATCTATGCGATATGGCCGAGAAATGTAATTTTGATGTTAACTCCCAAACCGCTGCGCAGAAGTCAACCAAACTTCACCCAATAGTGTATTGTATCACAATCTAGTAGTTACATTTTAAAATTTCGTTCAAGGACATTTGGTTTGAGCGCAATTATTAAACTTAGGTCAAAAAAGCCATTTAAGCCTTTTCACAGTGAGATCTATGCGATATGGCCGACAAATGTAATTTTGATGTTAACTCCCAAACCGCTGCGCAGAAGTAAACCAAACTTCACCCATTAGTGTATTGTATCACAATCTAGTAGTTACATGTGGAAATTTGGTTCTAGGACATTTGATTTGAGCGCAATCCTCAAACTTAGGTCAAAAAAGCCATTTAAGCCTTTTCACAGTGAGATCTATGCGATATGGCCGAGAAATGTAATTTTGATGTTAACTCCCAAACCGCTGCGCAGAAGTCAACCAAACTTCACCCAATAGTGTATTGTATCACATTCTAGTAGTTACATTTTAAAATTTCGTTCAAGGACATTTGGTTTGAGCGCAATTATTAAACTTAGGTCAAAAAAGCCATTTAAGTCTTTTCACAGTGAGATCTATGCGATATGGCCGAGAAATGTAATTTTGATGTTAACTCCCAAACCGCTGCGCAGAAGTAAACCAAACTTCACCCATTAGTGTATTGTATCACAATCTAGTAGTTACATGTGGAAATTTGGTTCTAGGACATTTGATTTGAGCGCAATCCTCAAACTTAGGTCAAAAAAGCCATTTAAGCCTTTTCACAGTGAGATCTATGCGATATGGCCGAGAAATGTAATTTTGATGTTAACTCCCAAACCGCTGCGCAGAAGTCAACCAAACTTCACCCAATAGTGTATTGTATCACATTCTAGTAGTTACATTTGAAAATTTCGTTCTAGGACATTTGGTTTGAGCGCAATTATTAAACTTAGGTCAAAAAAGCCATTTAAGCCTTTTCACAGTGAGATCTATGCGATATGGCCGAGAAATGTAATTTTGATGTTAACTCCCAAACCGCTGCGCAGAAGTAAACCAAACTTCACCCATTAGTGTATTGTATCACAATCTAGTAGTTACATGTGGAAATTTGGTTCTAGGACATTTGATTTTAGCGCAATCCTCAAACTTAGGTCAAAAAAGCCATTTAAGCCTTTTCACAGTGAGATCTATGCGATATGGCCGAGAAATGTAATTTTGATGTTAACTCCCAAACCGCTGCGCAGAAGTCAACCAAACTTCACCCAATAGTGTATTGTATCACAATCTAGTAGTTACATTTGAAAATTTTGTTCTAGGAAATTTTGTTTGAGCGCAATCATCAAACTTAATTAAAAAAGTCATTTAAGCCTTTTCACAGTGAGATCTATGCGATATGGCCGAGAAATGTAATTTTGATGTTAACTCCCAAACCGCTGCGCAAAAGTCAACCAAACTTCACCCATTAGTGTATTGTATCACAATCTAGTAGTTACATGTGGAAATTTGATTCTAGGACATTTGATTTGAGCGCAATCCTCAAACTTAGGTCAAAAAAGCCATTTAAGCCTTTTCACAGTGAGATCTATGCGATATGGCCGAGAAATGTAATTTTGATGTTAACTCCCAAACCGCTGCGCAGAAGTCAACCAAACTTCACCCAATAGTGTATTGTATCACAATCTAGTAGTTACATTTGAAAATTTTGTTCTAGGAAATTTTGTTTGAGCGCAATCATCAAACTTAATTAAAAAAGTCATTTAAGCCTTTTCACAGTGAGATCTACGCGATATGGCCGAGAAATTTAATTTTGATGTTAACTCCCAATTCGCTGCGCAGAAGTCAACCAAACTTCACCCAATAGTGTATTGTATCACAATCTAGTAGTTACATGTGGAAATTTGGTTCTAGGACATTTGATTTGAGCGCAATCCTCAAACTTAGGTCAAAAAAGCCATTTAAGCCTTTTCACAGTGAGATCTATGCGATATGGCCGAGAAATGTAATTTTGATGTTAACTCCCAAACCGCTGCGCAGAAGTCAACCAAACTTCACCCAATAGTGTATTGTATCACAATCTAGTAGTTACATTTGAAAATTTTGTTCTAGGAAATTTTGTTTGAGCGCAATCATTAAACTTAATTAAAAAAGTCATTTAAGCCTTTTCACAGTGAGATCTATGCGATATGGCCGAGAAATGTAATTTTGATGTTAACTCCCAAACCGCTGCGCAAAAGTCAACCAAACTTCACCCATTAGTGTATTGTATCACAATCTAGTAGTTA
Organism: Corythoichthys intestinalis; assembly: GCF_030265065.1. Lineage (NCBI taxonomy): Eukaryota > Metazoa > Chordata > Actinopteri > Syngnathiformes > Syngnathidae > Corythoichthys > Corythoichthys intestinalis. The sequence goes on along the minus strand of NC_080411.1, from coordinate 48,409,224 downwards.
CATGTGGAAATTTGGTTCTAGGACATTTGATTTGAGCGCAATCCTCAAACTTAGGTCAAAAAAGCCATTTAAGCCTTTTCACAGTGAGATCTATGCGATATGGCCGAGAAATGTAATTTTGATGTTAACTCCCAAACCGCTGCGCAGAAGTCAACCAAACTTCACCCAATAGTGTATTGTATCACAATCTAGTAGTTACATTTGAAAATTTTGTTCTAGGAAATTTTGTTTGAGCGCAATCATCAAACTTAATTAAAAAAGTCATTTAAGCCTTTTCACAGTGAGATCTATGCGATATGGCCGAGAAATGTAATTTTGATGTTAACTCCCAAACCGCTGCGCAGAAGTCAACCAAACTTCACCCATTAGTGTATTTTATCACAATCTAGTAGTTACATGTGGAAATTTGGTTCTAGGACATTTGATTTGAGCGCAATCCTCAAACTTAGGTCAAAAAAGCCATTTAAGCCTTTTCACAGTGAGATCTATGCGATATGGCCGAGAAATGTAATTTTGATGTTAACTCCCAAACCGCTGCGCAGAAGTCAACCAAACTTCACCCAATAGTGTATTGTATCACAATCTAGTAGTTACATTTGAAAATTTTGTTCTAGGAAATTTTGTTTGAGCGCAATCATCAAACTTAATTAAAAAAGTCATTTAAGCCTTTTCACAGTGAGATCTATGCGATATGGCCGAGAAATGTAATTTTTAAGTTAACTCCCAAACCGCTGCGCAGAAGTCAACCAAACTTCACCCATTAGTGTATTTTATCACAATCTAGTAGTTACATGTGGAAATTTGGTTCTAGGACATTTGATTTGAGCGCAATCCTCAAACTTAGGTCAAAAAAGCCATTTAAGCCTTTTCACAGTGAGATCTATGCGATATGGCCGAGAAATGTAATTTTGATGTTAACTCCCAAACCGCTGCGCAGAAGTCAACCAAACTTCACCCAATAGTGTATTGTATCACATTCTAGTAGTTACATTTGAAAATTTCGTTCTAGGACATTTGGTTTGAGCGCAATCCTCAAACTTAGGTCAAAAAAGCCATTTAAGCCTTTTCACAGTGAGATCTATGCGATATGGCCGAGAAATGTAATTTTGATGTTAACTCCCAAACCGCTGCGCAGAAGTCAACCAAACTTCACCCAATAGTGTATTGTATCACAATCTAGTAGTTACATTTGAAAATTTTGTTCTAGGACATTTTGTTTGAGCGCAATCCTCAAACTTAGGTCAAAAAAGCCATTTAAGCCTTTTCACAGTGAGATCTATGCGATATGGCCGAGAAATGTAATTTTGATGTTAACTCCCAAACCGCTGCGCAGAAGTCAACCAAACTTCACCCAATAGTGTATTGTATCACAATCTAGTAGTTACATTTGAAAATTTTGTTCTAGGAAATTTTGTTTGAGCGCAATCATTAAACTTAATTAAAAAAGTCATTTAAGCCTTTTCACAGTGAGATCTATGCGATATGGCCGAGAAATGTAATTTTGATGTTAACTCCCAAACCGCTGCGCAAAAGTCAACCAAACTTCACCCATTAGTGTATTGTATCACAATCTAGTAGATACATGTGGAAATTTGGTTCTAGGACATTTGATTTGAGCGCAATCCTCAAACTTAGGTCAAAAAAGCCATTTAAGCCTTTTCACAGTGAGATCTATGCGATATGGCCGAGAAATGTAATTTTGATGTTAACTCCCAAACCGCTGCGCAGAAGTCAACCAAACTTCACCCAATAGTGTATTGTATCACAATCTAGTAGTTACATTTGAAAATTTTGTTCTAGGAAATTTTGTTTGAGCGCAATCATCAAACTTAATTAAAAAAGTCATTTAAGCCTTTTCACAGTGAGATCTATGCGATATGGCCGAGAAATGTAATTTTGATGTTAACTCCCAAACCGCTGCGCAGAAGTCAACCAAACTTCACCCATTAGTGTATTTTATCACAATCTAGTAGTTACATGTGGAAATTTGGTTCTAGGACATTTGATTTGAGCGCAATCCTCAAACTTAGGTCAAAAAAGCCATTTAAGCCTTTTCACAGTGAGATCTATGCGATATGGCCGAGAAATGTAATTTTGATGTTAACTCCCAAACCGCTGCGCAGAAGTCAACCAAACTTCACCCAATAGTGTATTGTATCACAATCTAGTAGTTACATTTGAAAATTTTGTTCTAGGAAATTTTGTTTGAGCGCAATCATCAAACTTAATTAAAAAAGTCATTTAAGCCTCTTCACAGTGAGATCTATGCGATATGGCCGAGAAATGTAATTTTTAAGTTAACTCCCAAACCGCTGCGCAGAAGTCAACCAAACTTCACCCATTAGTGTATTTTATCACAATCTAGTAGTTACATGTGGAAATTTGGTTCTAGGACATTTGATTTGAGCGCAATCCTCAAACTTAGGTCAAAAAAGCCATTTAAGCCTTTTCACAGTGAGATCTATGCGATATGGCCGAGAAATGTAATTTTGATGTTAACTCCCAAACCGCTGCGCAGAAGTCAACCAAACTTCACCCAATAGTGTATTGTATCACATTCTAGTAGTTACATTTGAAAATTTCGTTCTAGGACATTTGGTTTGAGCGCAATCCTCAAACTTAGGTCAAAAAAGCCATTTAAGCCTTTTCACAGTGAGATCTATGCGATATGGCCGAGAAATGTAATTTTGATGTTAACTCCCAAACCGCTGCGCAGAAGTCAACCAAACTTCACCCAATAGTGTATTGTATCACAATCTAGTAGTTACATTTGAAAATTTTGTTCTAGGACATTTTGTTTGAGCGCAATCCTCAAACTTAGGTCAAAAAAGCCATTTAAGCCTTTTCACAGTGAGATCTATGCGATATGGCCGAGAAATGTAATTTTGATGTTAACTCCCAAACCGCTGCGCAGAAGTCAACCAAACTTCACCCAATAGTGTATTGTATCACAATCTAGTAGTTACATTTTAAAATTTCGTTCAAGGACATTTGGTTTGAGCGCAATTATTAAACTTAGGTCAAAAAAGCCATTTAAGTCTTTTCACAGTGAGATCTATGCGATATGGCCGACAAATGTAATTTTGATGTTAACTCCCAAACCGCTGCGCAGAAGTAAACCAAACTTCACCCATTAGTGTATTGTATCACAATCTAGTAGTTACATGTGGAAATTTGGTTCTAGGACATTTGATTTGAGCGCAATCCTCAAACTTAGGTCAAAAAAGCCATTTAAGCCTTTTCACAGAGAGATCTATGCGATATGGCCGAGAAATGTAATTTTGATGTTAACTCCCAAACCGCTGCGCAGAAGTCAACCAAACTTCACCCAATAGTGTATTGTATCACATTCTAGTAGTTACATTTGAAAATTTCGTTCTAGGACATTTGGTTTGAGCGCAATTATTAAACTTAGGTCAAAAAAGCCATTTAAGCCTTTTCACAGTGAGATCTATGCGATATGGCCGAGAAATGTAATTTTGATGTTAACTCCCAAACCGCTGCGCAGAAGTAAACCAAACTTCACCCATTAGTGTATTGTATCACAATCTAGTAGTTACATGTGGAAATTTGGTTCTAGGACATTTGATTTTAGCGCAATCCTCAAACTTAGGTCAAAAAAGCCATTTAAGCCTTTTCACAGTGAGATCTATGCGATATGGCCGAGAAATGTAATTTTGATGTTAACTCCCAAACCGCTGCGCAGAAGTCAACCAAACTTCACCCAATAGTGTATTGTATCACAATCTAGTAGTTACATTTGAAAATTTTGTTCTAGGAAATTTTGTTTGAGCGCAATCATCAAACTTAATTAAAAAAGTCATTTAAGCCTTTTCACAGTGAGATCTATGCGATATGGCCGAGAAATGTAATTTTGATGTTAACTCCCAAACCGCTGCGCAAAAGTCAACCAAACTTCACCCATTAGTGTATTGTATCACAATCTAGTAGTTACATGTGGAAATTTGATTCTAGGACATTTGATTTGAGCGCAATCCTCAAACTTAGGTCAAAAAAGCCATTTAAGCCTTTTCACAGTGAGATCTATGCGATATGGCCGAGAAATGTAATTTTGATGTTAACTCCCAAACCGCTGCGCAGAAGTCAACCAAACTTCACCCAATAGTGTATTGTATCACAATCTAGTAGTTACATTTGAAAATTTTGTTCTAGGAAATTTTGTTTGAGCGCAATCATCAAACTTAATTAAAAAAGTCATTTAAGCCTTTTCACAGTGAGATCTACGCGATATGGCCGAGAAATTTAATTTTGATGTTAACTCCCAATTCGCTGCGCAGAAGTCAACCAAACTTCACCCAATAGTGTATTGTATCACAATCTAGTAGTTACATGTGGAAATTTGGTTCTAGGACATTTGATTTGAGCGCAATCCTCAAACTTAGGTCAAAAAAGCCATTTAAGCCTTTTCACAGTGAGATCTATGCGATATGGCCGAGAAATGTAATTTTGATGTTAACTCCCAAACCGCTGCGCAGAAGTCAACCAAACTTCACCCAATAGTGTATTGTATCACAATCTAGTAGTTACATTTGAAAATTTTGTTCTAGGAAATTTTGTTTGAGCGCAATCATTAAACTTAATTAAAAAAGTCATTTAAGCCTTTTCACAGTGAGATCTATGCGATATGGCCGAGAAATGTAATTTTGATGTTAACTCCCAAACCGCTGCGCAAAAGTCAACCAAACTTCACCCATTAGTGTATTGTATCACAATCTAGTAGTTACATGTGGAAATTTGGTTCTAGGACATTTGATTTGAGCGCAATCCTCAAACTTAGGTCAAAAAAGCCATTTAAGCCTTTTCACAGTGAGATCTATGCGATATGGCCGAGAAATGTAATTTTGATGTTAACTCCCAAACCGCTGCGCAGAAGTCAACCAAACTTCACCCAATAGTGTATTGTATCACAATCTAGTAGTTACATTTGAAAATTTTGTTCTAGGAAATTTTGTTTGAGCGCAATCATCAAACTTAATTAAAAAAGTCATTTAAGCCTTTTCACAGTGAGATCTATGCGATATGGCCGAGAAATGTAATTTTGATGTTAACTCCCAAACCGCTGCGCAGAAGTCAACCAAACTTCACCCATTAGTGTATTTTATCACAATCTAGTAGTTACATGTGGAAATTTGGTTCTAGGACATTTGATTTGAGCGCAATCCTCAAACTTAGGTCAAAAAAGCCATTTAAGCCTTTTCACAGTGAGATCTATGCGATATGGCCGAGAAATGTAATTTTGATGTTAACTCCCAAACCGCTGCGCAGAAGTCAACCAAACTTCACCCAATAGTGTATTGTATCACAATCTAGTAGTTACATTTGAAAATTTTGTTCTAGGAAATTTTGTTTGAGCGCAATCATCAAACTTAATTAAAAAAGTCATTTAAGCCTTTTCACAGTGAGATCTATGCGATATGGCCGAGAAATGTAATTTTGATGTTAACTCCCAAACCGCTGCGCAGAAGTCAACCAAACTTCACCCATTAGTGTATTGTATCACAATCTAGTAGTTACATGTGGAAATTTGGTTATAGGACATTTGATTTGAGCGCAATCCTCAAACTTAGGTCAAAAAAGCCATTTAAGCCTTTTCACAGTGAGATCTATGCGATATGGCCGAGAAATGTAATATTGATGTTAACTCCCAAACCGCTGCGCAGAAGTCAACCAAACTTCACCCATTAGTGTATTTTATCACAATCTAGTAGTTACATGTGGAAATTTTGTTCTAGGACATTTTGTTTGAGCGCAATCCTCAAACTTAGGTCAAAAAAGCCATTTAAGCCTTTTCACAGTGAGATCTATGCGATATGGCCGAGAAATGTAATTTTGATGTTAACTCCCAAACCGCTGCGCAGAAGTCAACCAAACTTCACCCAATAGTGTATTGTATCACAATCTAGTAGTTACATTTTAAAATTTCGTTCAAGGACATTTGGTTTGAGCGCAATTATTAAACTTAGGTCAAAAAAGCCATTTAAGTCTTTTCACAGTGAGATCTATGCGATATGGCCGACAAATGTAATTTTGATGTTAACTCCCAAACCGCTGCGCAGAAGTAAACCAAACTTCACCCATTAGTGTATTGTATCACAATCTAGTAGTTACATGTGGAAATTTGGTTCTAGGACATTTGATTTGAGCGCAATCCTCAAACTTAGGTCAAAAAAGCCATTTAAGCCTTTTCACAGTGAGATCTATGCGATATGGCCGAGAAATGTAATTTTGATGTTAACTCCCAAACCGCTGCGCAGAAGTCAACCAAACTTCACCCAATAGTGTATTGTATCACATTCTAGTAGTTACATTTGAAAATTTCGTTCTAGGACATTTGGTTTGAGCGCAATTATTAAACTTAGGTCAAAAAAGCCATTTAAGCCTTTTCACAGTGAGATCTATGCGATATGGCCGAGAAATGTAATTTTGATGTTAACTCCCAAACCGCTGCGCAGAAGTAAACCAAACTTCACCCATTAGTGTATTGTATCACAATCTAGTAGTTACATGTGGAAATTTGGTTCTAGGACATTTGATTTTAGCGCAATCCTCAAACTTAGGTCAAAAAAGCCATTTAAGCCTTTTCACAGTGAGATCTATGCGATATGGCCGAGAAATGTAATTTTGATGTTAACTCCCAAACCGCTGCGCAGAAGTCAACCAAACTTCACCCAATAGTGTATTGTATCACAATCTAGTAGTTACATTTGAAAATTTTGTTCTAGGAAATTTTGTTTGAGCGCAATCATCAAACTTAATTAAAAAAGTCATTTAAGCCTTTTCACAGTGAGATCTATGCGATATGGCCGAGAAATGTAATTTTGATGTTAACTCCCAAACCGCTGCGCAAAAGTCAACCAAACTTCACCCATTAGTGTATTGTATCACAATCTAGTAGTTACATGTGGAAATTTGATTCTAGGACATTTGATTTGAGCGCAATCCTCAAACTTAGGTCAAAAAAGCCATTTAAGCCTTTTCACAGTGAGATCTATGCGATATGGCCGAGAAATGTAATTTTGATGTTAACTCCCAAACCGCTGCGCAGAAGTCAACCAAACTTCACCCAATAGTGTATTGTATCACAATCTAGTAGTTACATTTGAAAATTTTGTTCTAGGAAATTTTGTTTGAGCGCAATCATCAAACTTAATTAAAAAAGTCATTTAAGCCTTTTCACAGTGAGATCTATGCGATATGGCCGAGAAATGTAATTTTTAAGTTAACTCCCAAACCGCTGCGCAGAAGTCAACCAAACTTCACCCATTAGTGTATTTTATCACAATCTAGTAGTTACATGTGGAAATTTGGTTCTAGGACATTTGATTTGAGCGCAATCCTCAAACTTAGGTCAAAAAAGCCATTTAAGCCTTTTCACAGTGAGATCTATGCGATATGGCCGAGAAATGTAATTTTGATGTTAACTCCCAAACCGCTGCGCAGAAGTCAACCAAACTTCACCCAATAGTGTATTGTATCACATTCTAGTAGTTACATTTGAAAATTTCGTTCTAGGACATTTGGTTTGAGCGCAATCCTCAAACTTAGGTCAAAAAAGCCATTTAAGCCTTTTCACAGTGAGATCTATGCGATATGGCCGAGAAATGTAATTTTGATGTTAACTCCCAAACCGCTGCGCAGAAGTCAACCAAACTTCACCCAATAGTGTATTGTATCATAATCTAGTAGTTACATTTGAAAATTTTGTTCTAGGACATTTTGTTTGAGCGCAATCCTCAAACTTAGGTCAAAAAAGCCATTTAAGCCTTTTCACAGTGAGATCTATGCGATATGGCCGAGAAATGTAATTTTGATGTTAACTCCCAAACCGCTGCGCAGAAGTCAACCAAACTTCACCCAATAGTGTATTGTATCACAATCTAGTAGTTACATTTTAAAATTTCGTTCAAGGACATTTGGTTTGAGCGCAATTATTAAACTTAGGTCAAAAAAGCCATTTAAGCCTTTTCACAGTGAGATCTATGCGATATGGCCGACAAATGTAATTTTGATGTTAACTCCCAAACCGCTGCGCAGAAGTAAACCAAACTTCACCCATTAGTGTATTGTATCACAATCTAGTAGTTACATGTGGAAATTTGGTTCTAGGACATTTGATTTGAGCGCAATCCTCAAACTTAGGTCAAAAAAGCCATTTAAGCCTTTTCACAGTGAGATCTATGCGATATGGCCGAGAAATGTAATTTTGATGTTAACTCCCAAACCGCTGCGCAGAAGTCAACCAAACTTCACCCAATAGTGTATTGTATCACATTCTAGTAGTTACATTTTAAAATTTCGTTCAAGGACATTTGGTTTGAGCGCAATTATTAAACTTAGGTCAAAAAAGCCATTTAAGTCTTTTCACAGTGAGATCTATGCGATATGGCCGAGAAATGTAATTTTGATGTTAACTCCCAAACCGCTGCGCAGAAGTAAACCAAACTTCACCCATTAGTGTATTGTATCACAATCTAGTAGTTACATGTGGAAATTTGGTTCTAGGACATTTGATTTGAGCGCAATCCTCAAACTTAGGTCAAAAAAGCCATTTAAGCCTTTTCACAGTGAGATCTATGCGATATGGCCGAGAAATGTAATTTTGATGTTAACTCCCAAACCGCTGCGCAGAAGTCAACCAAACTTCACCCAATAGTGTATTGTATCACATTCTAGTAGTTACATTTGAAAATTTCGTTCTAGGACATTTGGTTTGAGCGCAATTATTAAACTTAGGTCAAAAAAGCCATTTAAGCCTTTTCACAGTGAGATCTATGCGATATGGCCGAGAAATGTAATTTTGATGTTAACTCCCAAACCGCTGCGCAGAAGTAAACCAAACTTCACCCATTAGTGTATTGTATCACAATCTAGTAGTTACATGTGGAAATTTGGTTCTAGGACATTTGATTTTAGCGCAATCCTCAAACTTAGGTCAAAAAAGCCATTTAAGCCTTTTCACAGTGAGATCTATGCGATATGGCCGAGAAATGTAATTTTGATGTTAACTCCCAAACCGCTGCGCAGAAGTCAACCAAACTTCACCCAATAGTGTATTGTATCACAATCTAGTAGTTACATTTGAAAATTTTGTTCTAGGAAATTTTGTTTGAGCGCAATCATCAAACTTAATTAAAAAAGTCATTTAAGCCTTTTCACAGTGAGATCTATGCGATATGGCCGAGAAATGTAATTTTGATGTTAACTCCCAAACCGCTGCGCAAAAGTCAACCAAACTTCACCCATTAGTGTATTGTATCACAATCTAGTAGTTACATGTGGAAATTTGATTCTAGGACATTTGATTTGAGCGCAATCCTCAAACTTAGGTCAAAAAAGCCATTTAAGCCTTTTCACAGTGAGATCTATGCGATATGGCCGAGAAATGTAATTTTGATGTTAACTCCCAAACCGCTGCGCAGAAGTCAACCAAACTTCACCCAATAGTGTATTGTATCACAATCTAGTAGTTACATTTGAAAATTTTGTTCTAGGAAATTTTGTTTGAGCGCAATCATCAAACTTAATTAAAAAAGTCATTTAAGCCTTTTCACAGTGAGATCTACGCGATATGGCCCAGAAATTTAATTTTGATGTTAACTCCCAATTCGCTGCGCAGAAGTCAACCAAACTTCACCCAATAGTGTATTGTATCACAATCTAGTAGTTACATGTGGAAATTTGGTTCTAGGACATTTGATTTGAGCGCAATCCTCAAACTTAGGTCAAAAAAGCCATTTAAGCCTTTTCACAGTGAGATCTATGCGATATGGCCGAGAAATGTAATTTTGATGTTAACTCCCAAACCGCTGCGCAGAAGTCAACCAAACTTCACCCAATAGTGTATTGTATCACAATCTAGTAGTTACATTTGAAAATTTTGTTCTAGGAAATTTTGTTTGAGCGCAATCATTAAACTTAATTAAAAAAGTCATTTAAGCCTTTTCACAGTGAGATCTATGCGATATGGCCGAGAAATGTAATTTTGATGTTAACTCCCAAACCGCTGCGCAAAAGTCAACCAAACTTCACCCATTAGTGTATTGTATCACAATCTAGTAGTTACATGTGGAAATTTGGTTCTAGGACATTTGATTTGAGCGCAATCCTCAAACTTAGGTCAAAAAAGCCATTTAAGCCTTTTCACAGTGAGATCTATGCGATATGGCCGAGAAATGTAATTTTGATGTTAACTCCCAAACCGCTGCGCAGAAGTCAACCAAACTTCACCCAATAGTGTATTGTATCACAATCTAGTAGTTACATGTGGAAATTTGGTTCTAGGACATTTGATTTGAGCGCAATCATCAAACTTAATTAAAAAAGTCATTTAAGCCTTTTCACAGTGAGATCTACGCGATATGGCCGAGAAATTTAATTTTGATGTTAACTCCCAATTCGCTGCGCAGAAGTCAACCAAACTTCACCCAATAGTGTATTGTATCACAATCTAGTAGTTACATGTGGAAATTTGGTTCTAGGACATTTGATTTGAGCGCAATCCTCAAACTTAGGTCAAAAAAGCCATTTAAGCCTTTTCACAGTGAGATCTATGCGATATGGCCGAGAAATGTAATTTTGATGTTAACTCCCAAACCGCTGCGCAGAAGTCAACCAAACTTCACCCAATAGTGTATTGTATCACAATCTAGTAGTTACATTTGAAAATTTTGTTCTAGGACATTTTGTTTGAGCGCAATCCTCAAACTTAGGTCAAAAAAGCCATTTAAGCCTTTTCACAGTGAGATCTATGCGATATGGCCGAGAAATGTAATTTTGATGTTAACTCCCAAACCGCTGCGCAGAAGTCAACCAAACTTCACCCAATAGTGTATTGTATCACAATCTAGTAGTTACATTTTAAAATTTCGTTCAAGGACATTTGGTTTGAGCGCAATTATTAAACTTAGGTCAAAAAAGCCATTTAAGCCTTTTCACAGTGAGATCTATGCGATATGGCCGAGAAATGTAATTTTGATGTTAACTCCCAAACCGCTGCGCAGAAGTAAACCAAACTTCACCCATTAGTGTATTGTATCACAATCTAGTAGTTACATGTGGAAATTTGGTTCTAGGACATTTGATTTGAGCGCAATCCTCAAACTTAGGTCAAAAAAGCCATTTAAGCCTTTTCACAGTGAGATCTATGCGATATGGCCGAGAAATGTAATTTTGATGTTAACTCCCAAACCGCTGCGCAGAAGTCAACCAAACTTCACCCAATAGTGTATTGTATCACATTCTAGTAGTTACATTTTAAAATTTCGTTCAAGGACATTTGGTTTGAGCGCAATTATTAAACTTAGGTCAAAAAAGCCATTTAAGCCTTTTCACAGTGAGATCTATGCGATATGGCCGAGAAATGTAATTTTGATGTTAACTCCCAAACCGCTGCGCAGCAGTAAACCAAACTTCACAACTTAGTGTATTGTATCACAATCTAGTAGTTACATGTGGAAATTTGGTTCTAGGACATTTGATTTGAGCGCAATCCTCAAACTTAGGTCAAAAAAGCCATTTAAGCCTTTTCACAGTGAGATCTATGCGATATGGCCGAGAAATGTAATTTTGATGTTAACTCCCAAACCGCTGCGCAGAAGTCAACCAAACTTCACCCAATAGTGTATTGTATCACATTCTAGTAGTTACATTTGAAAATTTCGTTCTAGGACATTTGGTTTGAGCGCAATTATTAAACTTAGGTCAAAAAAGCCATTTAAGCCTTTTCACAGTGAGATCTATGCGATATGGCCGAGAAATGTAATTTTGATGTTAACTCCCAAACCGCTGCGCAGAAGTAAACCAAACTTCACCCATTAGTGTATTGTATCACAATCTAGTAGTTACATGTGGAAATTTGGTTCTAGGACATTTGATTTTAGCGCAATCCTCAAACTTAGGTCAAAAAAGCCATTTAAGCCTTTTCACAGTGAGATCTATGCGATATGGCCGAGAAATGTAATTTTGATGTTAACTCCCAAACCGCTGCGCAGAAGTCAACCAAACTTCACCCAATAGTGTATTGTTTCACAATCTAGTAGTTACATTTGAAAATTTTGTTCTAGGAAATTTTGTTTGAGCGCAATCATCAAACTTAATTAAAAAAGTCATTTAAGCCTTTTCACAGTGAGATCTATGCGATATGGCCGAGAAATGTAATTTTGATGTTAACTCCCAAACCGCTGCGCAGAAGTCAACCAAACTTCACCCATTAGTGTATTGTATCACAATCTAGTAGTTACATGTGGAAATTTGGTTCTAGGACATTTGATTTGAGCGCAATCCTCAAACTTAGGTCAAAAAAGCCATTTAAGCCTTTTCACAGTGAGATCTATGCGATATGGCCGAGAAATGTAATTTTGATGTTCACTCCCAAACCGCTGCGCAGAAGTCAACCAAACTTCACCCATTAGTGTATTGTATCACAATCTAGTAGTTACATGTGGAAATTTGGTTATAGGACATTTGATTTGAGCGCAATCCTCAAACTTAGGTCAAAAAAGCCATTTAAGCCTTTTCACAGTGAGATCTATGCGATATGGCCGAGAAATGTAATTTTGATGTTAACTCCCAAACCGCTGCGCAGAAGTCAACCAAACTTCACCCAATAGTGTATTGTATCACATTCTAGTAGTTACATTTGAAAATTTCGTTCTAGGACATTTGGTTTGAGCGCAATTATTAAACTTAGGTCAAAAAAGCCATTTAAGCCTTTTCACAGTGAGATCTATGCGATATGGCCGAGAAATGTAATTTTGATGTTAACTCCCAAACCGCTGCGCAGAAGTAAACCAAACTTCACCCATTAGTGTATTGTATCACAATCTAGTAGTTACATGTGGAAATTTGGTTCTAGGACATTTGATTTTAGCGCAATCCTCAAACTTAGGTCAAAAAAGCCATTTAAGCCTTTTCACAGTGAGATCTATGCGATATGGCCGAGAAATGTAATTTTGATGTTAACTCCCAAACCGCTGCGCAGAAGTCAACCAAACTTCACCCAATAGTGTATTGTATCACAATCTAGTAGTTACATTTGAAAATTTTGTTCTAGGAAATTTTGTTTGAGCGCAATCATCAAACTTAATTAAAAAAGTCATTTAAGCCTTTTCACAGTGAGATCTATGCGATATGGCCGAGAAATGTAATTTTGATGTTAACTCCCAAACCGCTGCGCAAAAGTCAACCAAACTTCACCCATTAGTGTATTGTATCACAATCTAGTAGTTACATGTGGAAATTTGGTTCTAGGACATTTGATTTGAGCGCAATCCTCAAACTTAGGTCAAAAAAGCCATTTAAGCCTTTTCACAGTGAGATCTATGCGATATGGCCGAGAAATGTAATTTTGATGTTAACTCCCAAACCGCTGCGCAGAAGTCAACCAAACTTCACCCAATAGTGTATTGTATCACAATCTAGTAGTTACATTTGAAAATTTTGTTCTAGGAAATTTTGTTTGAGCGCAATCATCAAACTTAATTAAAAAAGTCATTTAAGCCTTTTCACAGTGAGATCTATGCGATATGGCCGAGAAATGTAATTTTGATGTTAACTCCCAAACCGCTGCGCAGAAGTCAACCAAACTTCACCCATTAGTGTATTTTATCACAATCTAGTAGTTACATGTGGAAATTTGGTTCTAGTACATTTGATTTGAGCGCAATCCTCAAACTTAGGTCAAAAAAGCCATTTAAGCCTTTTCACAGTGAGATCTATGCGATATGGCCGAGAAATGTAATTTTGATGTTCACTCCCAAACCGCTGCGCAGAAGTCAACCAAACTTCACCCATTAGTGTATTGTATCACAATCTAGTAGTTACATGTGGAAATTTGGTTATAGGACATTTGATTTGAGCGCAATCCTCAAACTTAGGTCAAAAAAGCCATTTAAGCCTTTTCACAGTGAGATCTATGCGATATGGCCGAGAAATGTAATTTTGATGTTAACTCCCAAACCGCTGCGCAGAAGTCAACCAAACTTCACCCAATAGTGTATTGTATCACAATCTAGTAGTTACATTTGAAAATTTTGTTCTAGGAAATTTTGTTTGAGCGCAATCATCAAACTTAATTAAAAAAGTCATTTAAGCCTTTTCACAGTGAGATCTATGCGATATGGCCGAGAAATGTAATTTTGATGTTAACTCCCAAACCGCTGCGCAGAAGTCAACCAAACTTCACCCATTAGTGTATTTTATCACAATCTAGTAGTTACATGTGGAAATTTGGTTCTAGTACATTTGATTTGAGCGCAATCCTCAAACTTAGGTCAAAAAAGCCATTTAAGCCTTTTCACAGTGAGATCTATGCGATATGGCCGAGAAATGTAATTTTGATGTTCACTCCCAAACCGCTGCGCAGAAGTCAACCAAACTTCACCCATTAGTGTATTGTATCACAATCTAGTAGTTACATGTGGAAATTTGGTTATAGGACATTTGATTTGAGCGCAATCCTCAAACTTAGGTCAAAAAAGCCATTTAAGCCTTTTCACAGTGAGATCTATGCGATATGGCCGAGAAATGTAATTTTGATGTTAACTCCCAAACCGCTGCGCAGAAGTCAACCAAACTTCACCCAATAGTGTATTGTATCACAATCTAGTAGTTACATTTGAAAATTTTGTTCTAGGACATTTTGTTTGAACGCAATCATCAAACTTAATTAAAAAAGTCATTTAAGCCTTTTCACAGTGAGATCTATGCGATATGGCCGAGAAATGTAATTTTGATGTTAACTCCCAAACCGCTGCGCAGAAGTCAACCAAACTTCACCCAATAGTGTATTGTATCACAATCTAGTAGTTACATTTGAAAATTTTGTTCTAGGAAATTTTGTTTGAGCGCAATCATCAAACTTAATTAAAAAAGTCATTTAAGCCTTTTCACAGTGAGATCTATGCGATATGGCCGAGAAATGTAATTTTGATGTTAACTCCCAAACCGCTGCGCAGAAGTCAACCAAACTTCACCCATTAGTGTATTTTATCACAATCTAGTAGTTACATGTGGAAATTTGGTTCTAGGACATTTGATTTGAGCGCAATCCTCAAACTTAGGTCAAAAAAGCCATTTAAGCCTTTTCACAGTGAGATCTATGCGATATGGCCGAGAAATGTAATTTTGATGTTAACTCCCAAACCGCTGCGCAGAAGTCAACCAAACTTCACCCAATAGTGTATTGTATGACAATCTAGTAGTTACATTTAAAAATTTTGTTCTAGGACATTTTGTTTGAACGCAATCATCAAACTTAATTAAAAAAGTCATTTAAGCCTTTTCACAGTGAGATCTATGCGATATGGCCGAGAAATGTAATTTTGATGTTAACTCCCAAACCGCTGCGCAGAAGTCAACCAAACTTCACCCAATAGTGTATTGTATCACAATCTAGTAGTTACATTTAAAAATTTTGTTCTAGGACATTTTGTTTGAACGCAATCATCAAACTTAATTAAAAAAGTCATTTAAGCCTTTTCACAGTGAGATCTATGCGATATGGCCGAGAAATGTAATTTTAATGTTAACTCCCAAACCGCTGCGCAGAAGTCAACCAAACTTCACCCATTAGTGTATTGTATCACAATCTAGTAGTTACATGTGGAAATTTGGTTATAGGACATTTGATTTGAGCGCAATCCTCAAACTTAGGTCAAAAAAGCCATTTAAGCCTTTTCACAGTGAGATCTATGCGATATGGCCGAGAAATGTAATTTTGATGTTAACTCCCAAACCGCTGCGCAGAAGTCAACCAAACTTCACCCAATAGTGTATTGTATCAAAATCTAGTAGTTACATTTGAAAATTTTGTTCTAGGAAATTTTGTTTGAACGCAATCATCAAACTTAATTAAAAAAGTCATTTAAGCCTTTTCACAGTGAGATCTATGCGATATGGCCGAGAAATGTAATTTTGATGTTAACTCCCAAACCGCTGCGCAGAAGTCAACCAAACTTCACCCATTAGTGTATTTTATCACAATCTAGTAGTTACATGTGGAAATTTGGTTCTAGGACATTTGATTTGAGCGCAATCCTCAAACTTAGGTCAAAAAAGCCATTTAAGCCTTTTCACAGTGAGATCTATGCGATATGGCCGAGAAATGTAATTTTGATGTTAACTCCCAAACCGCTGCGCAGAAGTCAACCAAACTTCACCCAATAGTGTATTGTATCACATTCTAGTAGTTACATTTGAAAATTTCGTTCTAGGACATTTGGTTTGAGCGCAATCCTCAAACTTAGGTCAAAAAAGCCATTTAAGCCTTTTCACAGTGAGATCTATGCGATATGGCCGAGAAATGTAATTTTGATGTTAACTCCCAAACCGCTGCGCAGAAGTCAACCAAACTTCACCCAATAGTGTATTGTATCACAATCTAGTAGTTACATTTGAAAATTTTGTTCTAGGAAATTTTGTTTGAGCGCAATCATCAAACTTAATTAAAAAAGTCATTTAAGCCTTTTCACAGTGAGATCTATGCGATATGGCCGAGAAATGTAATTTTGATGTTAACTCCCAAACCGCTGCGCAGAAGTTAACCAAACTTCACCCATTAGTGTATTTTATCACAATCTAGTAGTTACATGTGGAAATTTGGTTCTAGGACATTTGATTTGAGCGCAATCCTCAAACTTAGGTCAAAAAAGCCATTTAAGCCTTTTCACAGTGAGATCTATGCGATATGGCCGAGAAATGTAATTTTGATGTTAACTCCCAAACCGCTGCGCAGAAGTCAACCAAACTTCACCCAATAGTGTATTGTATCACATTCTAGTAGTTACATTTGAAAATTTCGTTCTAGGACATTTGGTTTGAGCGCAATCCTCAAACTTAGGTCAAAAAAGCCATTTAAGCCTTTTCACAGTGAGATCTATGCGATATGGCCGAGAAATGTAATTTTTATGTTAACTCCCAAACCGCTGCGCAGAAGTCAACCAAACTTCACCCAATAGTGTATTGTATCACAATCTAGTAGTTACATTTGAAAATTTTGTTCTAGGAAATTTTGTTTGAGCGCAATCATCAAACTTAGGTCAAAAAAGCCATTTAAGCCTTTTCACAGTGAGATCTATGCGATATGGCCGAGAAATGTAATTTTGATGTTAACTCCCAAACCGCTGCGCAGAAGTCAACCAAACTTCACCCAATAGTGTATTGTATCACAATCTAGTAGTTACATTTAAAAATTTTGTTCTAGGACATTTTGTTTGAACGCAATCATCAAACTTAATTAAAAAAGTCATTTAAGCCTTTTCACAGTGAGATCTATGCGATATGGCCGAGAAATGTAATTTTGATGTTAACTCCCAAACCGCTGCGCAGAAGTCAACCAAACTTCACCCATTAGTGTATTGTATCACAATCTAGTAGTTACATGTGGAAATTTGGTTATAGGACATTTGATTTGAGCGCAATCCTCAAACTTAGGTCAAAAAAGCCATTTAAGCCTTTTCACAGTGAGATCTATGCGATATGGCCGAGAAATGTAATTTTGATGTTAACTCCCAAACCGCTGCGCAGAAGTCAACCAAACTTCACCCAATAGTGTATTGTATCACATTCTAGTAGTTACATTTAAAAATTGCGTTCTAGGACATTTGGTTTGAGCGCAATCATTAAACTTAATTAAAAAAGTCATTTAAGCCTTTTCACAGTGAGATCTATGCGATATGGCCGAGAAATGTAATTTTGATGTTAACTCCCAAACCGCTATGCAAGAAGGCAACCAAACTTCACCCATTAGTGTATTGTATCACAATCTAGTAGTTACATGTGGAAATTTGGTTATTGGACATTTGATTTGAGCGCAATCCTCAAACTTAGGTCAAAAAAGCCATTTAAGCCTTTTCACAGTGAGATCTATGCGATATGGCCGAGAAATGTAATTTTGATGTTAACTCCCAAACCGCTGCGCAGAAGTCAACCAAACTTCACCCATTAGTGTATTGTATCACAATCTAGTAGTTACATGTGGAAATTTGGTTCTAGGACATTTGATTTGAGCGCAATCCTCAAACTTAGGTCAAAAAAGCCATTTAAGC
Organism: Corythoichthys intestinalis; assembly: GCF_030265065.1. Classification (NCBI taxonomy): domain Eukaryota; kingdom Metazoa; phylum Chordata; class Actinopteri; order Syngnathiformes; family Syngnathidae; genus Corythoichthys; species Corythoichthys intestinalis. The sequence goes on along the minus strand of NC_080411.1, from coordinate 48,391,159 downwards.
CTTTTCACAGTGAGATCTATGCGATATGGCCGAGAAATGTAATTTTGATGTTAACTCCCAAACCGCTGCGCAGAAGTCAACCAAACTTCACCCAATAGTGTATTGTATCACATTCTAGTAGTTACATTTGAAAATTTCGTTCTAGGACATTTGGTTTGAGCGCAATCCTCAAACTTAGGTCAAAAAAGCCATTTAAGCCTTTTCACAGTGAGATCTATGCGATATGGCCAAGAAATGTAATTTTGATGTTAACTCCCAAACCGCTGCGCAGAAGTCAACTAAACTTCACCCAATAGTGTATTGTATCACAATCTAGTAGTTACATTTGAAAATTTTGTTCTAGGACATTTTGTTTGAACGCAATCATCAAACTTAATTAAAAAAGTCATTTAAGCCTTTTCACAGTGAGATCTATGCGATATGGCCGAGAAATGTAATTTTGATGTTAACTCCCAAACCGCTGCGCAGAAGTCAACCAAACTTCACCCAATAGTGTATTGTATCACAATCTAGTAGTTACATTTGAAAATTTTGTTCTAGGACATTTTGTTTGAGCGCAATCCTCAAACTTAGGTCAAAAAAGCCATTTAAGCCTTTTCACAGTGAGATCTATGCGATATGGCCGAGAAATGTAATTTTGATGTTAACTCCCAAACCGCTGCGCAGAAGTCAACCAAACTTCACCCAATAGTGTATTGTATCACAATCTAGTAGTTACATTTGAAAATTTTGTTCTAGGACATTTTGTTTGAGCGCAATCCTCAAACTTAGGTCAAAAAAGCCATTTAAGCCTTTTCACAGTGAGATCTATGCGATATGGCCGAGAAATGTAATTTTGATGTTAACTCCCAAACCGCTGCGCAGAAGTCAACCAAACTTCACCCAATAGTGTATTGTATCACATTCTAGTAGTTACATTTGAAAATTTCGTTCTAGGACATTTGGTTTGAGCGCAATCCTCAAACTTAGGTCAAAAAAGCCATTTAAGCCTTTTCACAGTGAGATCTATGCGATATGGCCGAGAAATGTAATTTTGATGTTAACTCCCAAACCGCTGCGCAGAAGTCAACCAAACTTCACCCAATAGTGTATTGTATCACAATCTAGTAGTTACATTTGAAAATTTTGTTCTAGGAAATTTTGTTTGAGCGCAATCATCAAACTTAATTAAAAAAGTCATTTAAGCCTTTTCACAGTGAGATCTATGCGATATGGCCGAGAAATGTAATTTTGATGTTAACTCCCAAACCGCTGCGCAGAAGTCAACCAAACTTCACCCATTAGTGTATTTTATCACAATCTAGTAGTTACATGTGGAAATTTGGTTCTAGGACATTTGATTTGAGCGCAATCCTCAAACTTAGGTCAAAAAAGCCATTTAAGCCTTTTCACAGTGAGATCTATGCGATATGGCCGAGAAATGTAATTTTGATGTTCACTCCCAAACCGCTGCGCAGAAGTCAACCAAACTTCACCCATTAGTGTATTGTATCACAATCTAGTAGTTACATGTGGAAATTTGGTTATAGGACATTTGATTTGAGCGCAATCCTCAAACTTAGGTCAAAAAAGCCATTTAAGCCTTTTCACAGTGAGATCTATGCGATATGGCCGAGAAATGTAATTTTGATGTTAACTCCCAAACCGCTGCGCAGAAGTCAACCAAACTTCACCCAATAGTGTATTGTATCACAATCTAGTAGTTACATTTGAAAATTTTGTTCTAGGACATTTTGTTTGAACGCAATCATCAAACTTAATTAAAAAAGTCATTTAAGCCTTTTCACAGTGAGATCTATGCGATATGGCCGAGAAATGTAATTTTGATGTTAACTCCCAAACCGCTGCGCAGAAGTCAACCAAACTTCACCCAATAGTGTATTGTATCACAATCTAGTAGTTACATTTGAAAATTTTGTTCTAGGAAATTTTGTTTGAGCGCAATCATCAAACTTAATTAAAAAAGTCATTTAAGCCTTTTCACAGTGAGATCTATGCGATATGGCCGAGAAATGTAATTTTGATGTTAACTCCCAAACCGCTGCGCAGAAGTCAACCAAACTTCACCCATTAGTGTATTTTATCACAATCTAGTAGTTACATGTGGAAATTTGGTTCTAGGACATTTGATTTGAGCGCAATCCTCAAACTTAGGTCAAAAAAGCCATTTAAGCCTTTTCACAGTGAGATCTATGCGATATGGCCGAGAAATGTAATTTTGATGTTAACTCCCAAACCGCTGCGCAGAAGTCAACCAAACTTCACCCAATAGTGTATTGTATGACAATCTAGTAGTTACATTTAAAAATTTTGTTCTAGGACATTTTGTTTGAACGCAATCATCAAACTTAATTAAAAAAGTCATTTAAGCCTTTTCACAGTGAGATCTATGCGATATGGCCGAGAAATGTAATTTTGATGTTAACTCCCAAACCGCTGCGCAGAAGTCAACCAAACTTCACCCAATAGTGTATTGTATCACAATCTAGTAGTTACATTTAAAAATTTTGTTCTAGGACATTTTGTTTGAACGCAATCATCAAACTTAATTAAAAAAGTCATTTAAGCCTTTTCACAGTGAGATCTATGCGATATGGCCGAGAAATGTAATTTTAATGTTAACTCCCAAACCGCTGCGCAGAAGTCAACCAAACTTCACCCATTAGTGTATTGTATCACAATCTAGTAGTTACATGTGGAAATTTGGTTATAGGACATTTGATTTGAGCGCAATCCTCAAACTTAGGTCAAAAAAGCCATTTAAGCCTTTTCACAGTGAGATCTATGCGATATGGCCGAGAAATGTAATTTTGATGTTAACTCCCAAACCGCTGCGCAGAAGTCAACCAAACTTCACCCAATAGTGTATTGTATCAAAATCTAGTAGTTACATTTGAAAATTTTGTTCTAGGAAATTTTGTTTGAACGCAATCATCAAACTTAATTAAAAAAGTCATTTAAGCCTTTTCACAGTGAGATCTATGCGATATGGCCGAGAAATGTAATTTTGATGTTAACTCCCAAACCGCTGCGCAGAAGTCAACCAAACTTCACCCATTAGTGTATTTTATCACAATCTAGTAGTTACATGTGGAAATTTGGTTCTAGGACATTTGATTTGAGCGCAATCCTCAAACTTAGGTCAAAAAAGCCATTTAAGCCTTTTCACAGTGAGATCTATGCGATATGGCCGAGAAATGTAATTTTGATGTTAACTCCCAAACCGCTGCGCAGAAGTCAACCAAACTTCACCCAATAGTGTATTGTATCACATTCTAGTAGTTACATTTGAAAATTTCGTTCTAGGACATTTGGTTTGAGCGCAATCCTCAAACTTAGGTCAAAAAAGCCATTTAAGCCTTTTCACAGTGAGATCTATGCGATATGGCCGAGAAATGTAATTTTGATGTTAACTCCCAAACCGCTGCGCAGAAGTCAACCAAACTTCACCCAATAGTGTATTGTATCACAATCTAGTAGTTACATTTGAAAATTTTGTTCTAGGAAATTTTGTTTGAGCGCAATCATCAAACTTAATTAAAAAAGTCATTTAAGCCTTTTCACAGTGAGATCTATGCGATATGGCCGAGAAATGTAATTTTGATGTTAACTCCCAAACCGCTGCGCAGAAGTTAACCAAACTTCACCCATTAGTGTATTTTATCACAATCTAGTAGTTACATGTGGAAATTTGGTTCTAGGACATTTGATTTGAGCGCAATCCTCAAACTTAGGTCAAAAAAGCCATTTAAGCCTTTTCACAGTGAGATCTATGCGATATGGCCGAGAAATGTAATTTTGATGTTAACTCCCAAACCGCTGCGCAGAAGTCAACCAAACTTCACCCAATAGTGTATTGTATCACATTCTAGTAGTTACATTTGAAAATTTCGTTCTAGGACATTTGGTTTGAGCGCAATCCTCAAACTTAGGTCAAAAAAGCCATTTAAGCCTTTTCACAGTGAGATCTATGCGATATGGCCGAGAAATGTAATTTTTATGTTAACTCCCAAACCGCTGCGCAGAAGTCAACCAAACTTCACCCAATAGTGTATTGTATCACAATCTAGTAGTTACATTTGAAAATTTTGTTCTAGGAAATTTTGTTTGAGCGCAATCATCAAACTTAGGTCAAAAAAGCCATTTAAGCCTTTTCACAGTGAGATCTATGCGATATGGCCGAGAAATGTAATTTTGATGTTAACTCCCAAACCGCTGCGCAGAAGTCAACCAAACTTCACCCAATAGTGTATTGTATCACAATCTAGTAGTTACATTTAAAAATTTTGTTCTAGGACATTTTGTTTGAACGCAATCATCAAACTTAATTAAAAAAGTCATTTAAGCCTTTTCACAGTGAGATCTATGCGATATGGCCGAGAAATGTAATTTTGATGTTAACTCCCAAACCGCTGCGCAGAAGTCAACCAAACTTCACCCATTAGTGTATTGTATCACAATCTAGTAGTTACATGTGGAAATTTGGTTATAGGACATTTGATTTGAGCGCAATCCTCAAACTTAGGTCAAAAAAGCCATTTAAGCCTTTTCACAGTGAGATCTATGCGATATGGCCGAGAAATGTAATTTTGATGTTAACTCCCAAACCGCTGCGCAGAAGTCAACCAAACTTCACCCAATAGTGTATTGTATCACATTCTAGTAGTTACATTTAAAAATTGCGTTCTAGGACATTTGGTTTGAGCGCAATCATTAAACTTAATTAAAAAAGTCATTTAAGCCTTTTCACAGTGAGATCTATGCGATATGGCCGAGAAATGTAATTTTGATGTTAACTCCCAAACCGCTATGCAAGAAGGCAACCAAACTTCACCCATTAGTGTATTGTATCACAATCTAGTAGTTACATGTGGAAATTTGGTTATTGGACATTTGATTTGAGCGCAATCCTCAAACTTAGGTCAAAAAAGCCATTTAAGCCTTTTCACAGTGAGATCTATGCGATATGGCCGAGAAATGTAATTTTGATGTTAACTCCCAAACCGCTGCGCAGAAGTCAACCAAACTTCACCCATTAGTGTATTGTATCACAATCTAGTAGTTACATGTGGAAATTTGGTTCTAGGACATTTGATTTGAGCGCAATCCTCAAACTTAGGTCAAAAAAGCCATTTAAGCCTTTTCACAGTGAGATCTATGCGATATGGCCGAGAAATGTAATTTTGATGTTAACTCCCAAACCGCTGCGCAGAAGTCAACCAAACTTCACCCAATAGTGTATTGTATCACATTCTAGTAGTTACATTTGAAAATTTCGTTCTAGGACATTTGGTTTGAGCGCAATCCTCAAACTTAGGTCAAAAAAGCCATTTAAGCCTTTTCACAGTGAGATCTATGCGATATGGCCAAGAAATGTAATTTTGATGTTAACTCCCAAACCGCTGCGCAGAAGTCAACTAAACTTCACCCAATAGTGTATTGTATCACAATCTAGTAGTTACATTTGAAAATTTTGTTCTAGGACATTTTGTTTGAACGCAATCATCAAACTTAATTAAAAAAGTCATTTAAGCCTTTTCACAGTGAGATCTATGCGATATGGCCGAGAAATGTAATTTTGATGTTAACTCCCAAACCGCTGCGCAGAAGTCAACCAAACTTCACCCAATAGTGTATTGTATCACAATCTAGTAGTTACATTTGAAAATTTTGTTCTAGGACATTTTGTTTGAGCGCAATCCTCAAACTTAGGTCAAAAAAGCCATTTAAGCCTTTTCACAGTGAGATCTATGCGATATGGCCGAGAAATGTAATTTTGATGTTAACTCCCAAACCGCTGCGCAGAAGTCAACCAAACTTCACCCAATAGTGTATTGTATCACAATCTAGTAGTTACATTTGAAAATTTTGTTCTAGGACATTTTGTTTGAGCGCAATCCTCAAACTTAGGTCAAAAAAGCCATTTAAGCCTTTTCACAGTGAGATCTATGCGATATGGCCGAGAAATGTAATTTTGATGTTAACTCCCAAACCGCTGCGCAGAAGTCAACCAAACTTCACCCAATAGTGTATTGTATCACATTCTAGTAGTTACATTTGAAAATTTCGTTCTAGGACATTTGGTTTGAGCGCAATCCTCAAACTTAGGTCAAAAAAGCCATTTAAGCCTTTTCACAGTGAGATCTATGCGATATGGCCGAGAAATGTAATTTTGATGTTAACTCCCAAACCGCTGCGCAGAAGTCAACCAAACTTCACCCAATAGTGTATTGTATCACAATCTAGTAGTTACATTTGAAAATTTTGTTCTAGGAAATTTTGTTTGAGCGCAATCATCAAACTTAATTAAAAAAGTCATTTAAGCCTTTTCACAGTGAGATCTATGCGATATGGCCGAGAAATGTAATTTTGATGTTAACTCCCAAACCGCTGCGCAGAAGTCAACCAAACTTCACCCATTAGTGTATTTTATCACAATCTAGTAGTTACATGTGGAAATTTGGTTCTAGGACATTTGATTTGAGCGCAATCCTCAAACTTAGGTCAAAAAAGCCATTTAAGCCTTTTCACAGTGAGATCTATGCGATATGGCCGAGAAATGTAATTTTGATGTTAACTCCCAAACCGCTGCGCAGAAGTCAACCAAACTTCACCCAATAGTGTATTGTATCACATTCTAGTAGTTACATTTGAAAATTTCGTTCTAGGACATTTGGTTTGAGCGCAATCCTCAAACTTAGGTCAAAAAAGCCATTTAAGCCTTTTCACAGTGAGATCTATGCGATATGGCCGAGAAATGTAATTTTGATGTTAACTCCCAAACCGCTGCGCAGAAGTCAACCAAACTTCACCCAATAGTGTATTGTATCACAATCTAGTAGTTACATTTGAAAATTTTGTTCTAGGAAATTTTGTTTGAGCGCAATCATCAAACTTAATTAAAAAAGTCATTTAAGCCTTTTCACAGTGAGATCTATGCGATATGGCCGAGAAATGTAATTTTGATGTTAACTCCCAAACCGCTGCGCAGAAGTTAACCAAACTTCACCCATTAGTGTATTTTATCACAATCTAGTAGTTACATGTGGAAATTTGGTTCTAGGACATTTGATTTGAGCGCAATCCTCAAACTTAGGTCAAAAAAGCCATTTAAGCCTTTTCACAGTGAGATCTATGCGATATGGCCGAGAAATGTAATTTTGATGTTAACTCCCAAACCGCTGCGCAGAAGTCAACCAAACTTCACCCAATAGTGTATTGTATCACATTCTAGTAGTTACATTTGAAAATTTCGTTCTAGGACATTTGGTTTGAGCGCAATCCTCAAACTTAGGTCAAAAAAGCCATTTAAGCCTTTTCACAGTGAGATCTATGCGATATGGCCGAGAAATGTAATTTTTATGTTAACTCCCAAACCGCTGCGCAGAAGTCAACCAAACTTCACCCAATAGTGTATTGTATCACAATCTAGTAGTTACATTTGAAAATTTTGTTCTAGGAAATTTTGTTTGAGCGCAATCATCAAACTTAGGTCAAAAAAGCCATTTAAGCCTTTTCACAGTGAGATCTATGCGATATGGCCGAGAAATGTAATTTTGATGTTAACTCCCAAACCGCTGCGCAGAAGTCAACCAAACTTCACCCAATAGTGTATTGTATCACAATCTAGTAGTTACATTTAAAAATTTTGTTCTAGGACATTTTGTTTGAACGCAATCATCAAACTTAATTAAAAAAGTCATTTAAGCCTTTTCACAGTGAGATCTATGCGATATGGCCGAGAAATGTAATTTTGATGTTAACTCCCAAACCGCTGCGCAGAAGTCAACCAAACTTCACCCATTAGTGTATTTTATCACAATCTAGTAGTTACATGTGGAAATTTGGTTCTAGGACATTTGATTTGAGCGCAATCCTCAAACTTAGGTCAAAAAAGCCATTTAAGCCTTTTCACAGTGAGATCTATGCGATATGGCCGAGAAATGTAATTTTGATGTTAACTCCCAAACCGCTGCGCAGAAGTCAACCAAACTTCACCCAATAGTGTATTGTATCACAATCTAGTAGTTACATGTGGAAATTTGGTTCTAGGACATTTGATTTGAGCGCAATCCTCAAACTTAGGTCAAAAAAGCCATTTAAGCCTTTTCACAGTGAGATCTATGCGATATGGCCGAGAAATGTAATTTTGATGTTAACTCCCAAACCGCTGCGCAGAAGTCAACCAAACTTCACCCAATAGTGTATTGTATCACAATCTAGTAGTTACATTTAAAAATTTTGTTCTAGGACATTTTGTTTGAACGCAATCATCAAACTTAATTAAAAAAGTCATTTAAGCCTTTTCACAGTGAGATCTATGCGATATGGCCGAGAAATGTAATTTTGATGTTAACTCCCAAACCGCTGCGCAGAAGTCAACCAAACTTCACCCATTAGTGTATTGTATCACAATCTAGTAGTTACATGTGGAAATTTGGTTATAGGACATTTGATTTGAGCGCAATCCTCAAACTTAGGTCAAAAAAGCCATTTAAGCCTTTTCACAGTGAGATCTATGCGATATGGCCGAGAAATGTAATTTTGATGTTAACTCCCAAACCGCTGCGCAGAAGTCAACCAAACTTCACCCAATAGTGTATTGTATCACAATCTAGTAGTTACATTTGAAAATTTTGTTCTAGGAAATTTTGTTTGAACGCAATCATCAAACTTAATTAAAAAAGTCATTTAAGCCTTTTCACAGTGAGATCTATGCGATATGGCCGAGAAATGTAATTTTGATGTTAACTCCCAAACCGCTGCGCAGAAGTCAACCAAACTTCACCCATTAGTGTATTTTATCACAATCTAGTAGTTACATGTGGAAATTTGGTTCTAGGACATTTGATTTGAGCGCAATCCTCAAACTTAGGTCAAAAAAGTCATTTAAGCCTTTTCACAGTGAGATCTATGCGATATGGCCGAGAAATGTAATTTTGATGTTAACTCCCAAACCGCTGCGCAGAAGTCAACCAAACTTCACCCATTAGTGTATTTTATCACAATCTAGTAGTTACATGTGGAAATTTGGTTCTAGGACATTTGATTTGAGCGCAATCCTCAAACTTAGGTCAAAAAAGCCATTTAAGCCTTTTCACAGTGAGATCTATGCGATATGGCCGAGAAATGTAATTTTGATGTTAACTCCCAAACCGCTGCGCAGAAGTCAACCAAACTTCACCCAATAGTGTATTGTATCACATTCTAGTAGTTACATTTGAAAATTTCGTTCTAGGACATTTGGTTTGAGCGCAATCCTCAAACTTAGGTCAAAAAAGCCATTTAAGCCTTTTCACAGTGAGATCTATGCGATATGGCCGAGAAATGTAATTTTGATGTTAACTCCCAAACCGCTGCGCAGAAGTCAACCAAACTTCACCCAATAGTGTATTGTATCACAATCTAGTAGTTACATTTGAAAATTTTGTTCTAGGAAATTTTGTTTGAGCGCAATCATCAAACTTAATTAAAAAAGTCATTTAAGCCTTTTCACAGTGAGATCTATGCGATATGGCCGAGAAATGTAATTTTGATGTTAACTCCCAAACCGCTGCGCAGAAGTTAACCAAACTTCACCCATTAGTGTATTTTATCACAATCTAGTAGTTACATGTGGAAATTTGGTTCTAGGACATTTGATTTGAGCGCAATCCTCAAACTTAGGTCAAAAAAGCCATTTAAGCCTTTTCACAGTGAGATCTATGCGATATGGCCGAGAAATGTAATTTTGATGTTAACTCCCAAACCGCTGCGCAGAAGTCAACCAAACTTCACCCAATAGTGTATTGTATCACATTCTAGTAGTTACATTTGAAAATTTCGTTCTAGGACATTTGGTTTGAGCGCAATCCTCAAACTTAGGTCAAAAAAGCCATTTAAGCCTTTTCACAGTGAGATCTATGCGATATGGCCGAGAAATGTAATTTTTATGTTAACTCCCAAACCGCTGCGCAGAAGTCAACCAAACTTCACCCAATAGTGTATTGTATCACAATCTAGTAGTTACATTTGAAAATTTTGTTCTAGGAAATTTTGTTTGAGCGCAATCATCAAACTTAGGTCAAAAAAGCCATTTAAGCCTTTTCACAGTGAGATCTATGCGATATGGCCGAGAAATGTAATTTTGATGTTAACTCCCAAACCGCTGCGCAGAAGTCAACCAAACTTCACCCAATAGTGTATTGTATCACAATCTAGTAGTTACATTTGAAAATTTTGTTCTAGGAAATTTTGTTTGAGCGCAATCATCAAACTTAATTAAAAAAGTCATTTAAGCCTTTTCACAGTGAGATCTATGCGATATGGCCGAGAAATGTAATTTTGATGTTAACTCCCAAACCGCTGCGCAGAAGTTAACCAAACTTCACCCATTAGTGTATTTTATCACAATCTAGTAGTTACATGTGGAAATTTGGTTCTAGGACATTTGATTTGAGCGCAATCCTCAAACTTAGGTCAAAAAAGCCATTTAAGCCTTTTCACAGTGAGATCTATGCGATATGGCCGAGAAATGTAATTTTGATGTTAACTCCCAAACCGCTGCGCAGAAGTCAACCAAACTTCACCCAATAGTGTATTGTATCACATTCTAGTAGTTACATTTGAAAATTTCGTTCTAGGACATTTGGTTTGAGCGCAATCCTCAAACTTAGGTCAAAAAAGCCATTTAAGCCTTTTCACAGTGAGATCTATGCGATATGGCCGAGAAATGTAATTTTTATGTTAACTCCCAAACCGCTGCGCAGAAGTCAACCAAACTTCACCCAATAGTGTATTGTATCACAATCTAGTAGTTACATTTGAAAATTTTGTTCTAGGAAATTTTGTTTGAGCGCAATCATCAAACTTAGGTCAAAAAAGCCATTTAAGCCTTTTCACAGTGAGATCTATGCGATATGGCCGAGAAATGTAATTTTGATGTTAACTCCCAAACCGCTGCGCAGAAGTCAACCAAACTTCACCCAATAGTGTATTGTATCACAATCTAGTAGTTACATTTAAAAATTTTGTTCTAGGACATTTTGTTTGAACGCAATCATCAAACTTAATTAAAAAAGTCATTTAAGCCTTTTCACAGTGAGATCTATGCGATATGGCCGAGAAATGTAATTTTGATGTTAACTCCCAAACCGCTGCGCAGAAGTCAACCAAACTTCACCCATTAGTGTATTGTATCACAATCTAGTAGTTACATGTGGAAATTTGGTTATAGGACATTTGATTTGAGCGCAATCCTCAAACTTAGGTCAAAAAAGCCATTTAAGCCTTTTCACAGTGAGATCTATGCGATATGGCCGAGAAATGTAATTTTGATGTTAACTCCCAAACCGCTGCGCAGAAGTCAACCAAACTTCACCCAATAGTGTATTGTATCACATTCTAGTAGTTACATTTAAAAATTGCGTTCTAGGACATTTGGTTTGAGCGCAATCATTAAACTTAATTAAAAAAGTCATTTAAGCCTTTTCACAGTGAGATCTATGCGATATGGCCGAGAAATGTAATTTTGATGTTAACTCCCAAACCGCTATGCAAGAAGGCAACCAAACTTCACCCATTAGTGTATTGTATCACAATCTAGTAGTTACATGTGGAAATTTGGTTATTGGACATTTGATTTGAGCGCAATCCTCAAACTTAGGTCAAAAAAGCCATTTAAGCCTTTTCACAGTGAGATCTATGCGATATGGCCGAGAAATGTAATTTTGATGTTAACTCCCAAACCGCTGCGCAGAAGTCAACCAAACTTCACCCATTAGTGTATTGTATCACAATCTAGTAGTTACATGTGGAAATTTGGTTCTAGGACATTTGATTTGAGCGCAATCCTCAAACTTAGGTCAAAAAAGCCATTTAAGCCTTTTCACAGTGAGATCTATGCGATATGGCCGAGAAATGTAATTTTGATGTTAACTCCCAAACCGCTGCGCAGAAGTCAACCAAACTTCACCCAATAGTGTATTGTATCACATTCTAGTAGTTACATTTGAAAATTTCGTTCTAGGACATTTGGTTTGAGCGCAATCCTCAAACTTAGGTCAAAAAAGCCATTTAAGCCTTTTCACAGTGAGATCTATGCGATATGGCCAAGAAATGTAATTTTGATGTTAACTCCCAAACCGCTGCGCAGAAGTCAACTAAACTTCACCCAATAGTGTATTGTATCACAATCTAGTAGTTACATTTGAAAATTTTGTTCTAGGACATTTTGTTTGAACGCAATCATCAAACTTAATTAAAAAAGTCATTTAAGCCTTTTCACAGTGAGATCTATGCGATATGGCCGAGAAATGTAATTTTGATGTTAACTCCCAAACCGCTGCGCAGAAGTCAACCAAACTTCACCCAATAGTGTATTGTATCACAATCTAGTAGTTACATTTGAAAATTTTGTTCTAGGACATTTTGTTTGAGCGCAATCCTCAAACTTAGGTCAAAAAAGCCATTTAAGCCTTTTCACAGTGAGATCTATGCGATATGGCCGAGAAATGTAATTTTGATGTTAACTCCCAAACCGCTGCGCAGAAGTCAACCAAACTTCACCCAATAGTGTATTGTATCACAATCTAGTAGTTACATTTGAAAATTTTGTTCTAGGACATTTTGTTTGAGCGCAATCCTCAAACTTAGGTCAAAAAAGCCATTTAAGCCTTTTCACAGTGAGATCTATGCGATATGGCCGAGAAATGTAATTTTGATGTTAACTCCCAAACCGCTGCGCAGAAGTCAACCAAACTTCACCCAATAGTGTATTGTATCACATTCTAGTAGTTACATTTGAAAATTTCGTTCTAGGACATTTGGTTTGAGCGCAATCCTCAAACTTAGGTCAAAAAAGCCATTTAAGCCTTTTCACAGTGAGATCTATGCGATATGGCCGAGAAATGTAATTTTGATGTTAACTCCCAAACCGCTGCGCAGAAGTCAACCAAACTTCACCCAATAGTGTATTGTATCACAATCTAGTAGTTACATTTGAAAATTTTGTTCTAGGAAATTTTGTTTGAGCGCAATCATCAAACTTAATTAAAAAAGTCATTTAAGCCTTTTCACAGTGAGATCTATGCGATATGGCCGAGAAATGTAATTTTGATGTTAACTCCCAAACCGCTGCGCAGAAGTCAACCAAACTTCACCCATTAGTGTATTTTATCACAATCTAGTAGTTACATGTGGAAATTTGGTTCTAGGACATTTGATTTGAGCGCAATCCTCAAACTTAGGTCAAAAAAGCCATTTAAGCCTTTTCACAGTGAGATCTATGCGATATGGCCGAGAAATGTAATTTTGATGTTAACTCCCAAACCGCTGCGCAGAAGTCAACCAAACTTCACCCAATAGTGTATTGTATCACATTCTAGTAGTTACATTTGAAAATTTCGTTCTAGGACATTTGGTTTGAGCGCAATCCTCAAACTTAGGTCAAAAAAGCCATTTAAGCCTTTTCACAGTGAGATCTATGCGATATGGCCGAGAAATGTAATTTTGATGTTAACTCCCAAACCGCTGCGCAGAAGTCAACCAAACTTCACCCAATAGTGTATTGTATCACAATCTAGTAGTTACATTTGAAAATTTTGTTCTAGGAAATTTTGTTTGAGCGCAATCATCAAACTTAATTAAAAAAGTCATTTAAGCCTTTTCACAGTGAGATCTATGCGATATGGCCGAGAAATGTAATTTTGATGTTAACTCCCAAACCGCTGCGCAGAAGTTAACCAAACTTCACCCATTAGTGTATTTTATCACAATCTAGTAGTTACATGTGGAAATTTGGTTCTAGGACATTTGATTTGAGCGCAATCCTCAAACTTAGGTCAAAAAAGCCATTTAAGCCTTTTCACAGTGAGATCTATGCGATATGGCCGAGAAATGTAATTTTGATGTTAACTCCCAAACCGCTGCGCAGAAGTCAACCAAACTTCACCCAATAGTGTATTGTATCACATTCTAGTAGTTACATTTGAAAATTTCGTTCTAGGACATTTGGTTTGAGCGCAATCCTCAAACTTAGGTCAAAAAAGCCATTTAAGCCTTTTCACAGTGAGATCTATGCGATATGGCCGAGAAATGTAATTTTTATGTTAACTCCCAAACCGCTGCGCAGAAGTCAACCAAACTTCACCCAATAGTGTATTGTATCACAATCTAGTAGTTACATTTGAAAATTTTGTTCTAGGAAATTTTGTTTGAGCGCAATCATCAAACTTAGGTCAAAAAAGCCATTTAAGCCTTTTCACAGTGAGATCTATGCGATATGGCCGAGAAATGTAATTTTGATGTTAACTCCCAAACCGCTGCGCAGAAGTCAACCAAACTTCACCCAATAGTGTATTGTATCACAATCTAGTAGTTACATTTAAAAATTTTGTTCTAGGACATTTTGTTTGAACGCAATCATCAAACTTAATTAAAAAAGTCATTTAAGCCTTTTCACAGTGAGATCTATGCGATATGGCCGAGAAATGTAATTTTGATGTTAACTCCCAAACCGCTGCGCAGAAGTCAACCAAACTTCACCCATTAGTGTATTTTATCACAATCTAGTAGTTACATGTGGAAATTTGGTTCTAGGACATTTGATTTGAGCGCAATCCTCAAACTTAGGTCAAAAAAGCCATTTAAGCCTTTTCACAGTGAGATCTATGCGATATGGCCGAGAAATGTAATTTTGATGTTAACTCCCAAACCGCTGCGCAGAAGTCAACCAAACTTCACCCAATAGTGTATTGTATCACAATCTAGTAGTTACATGTGGAAATTTGGTTCTAGGACATTTGATTTGAGCGCAATCCTCAAACTTAGGTCAAAAAAGCCATTTAAGCCTTTTCACAGTGAGATCTATGCGATATGGCCGAGAAATGTAATTTTGATGTTAACTCCCAAACCGCTGCGCAGAAGTCAACCAAACTTCACCCAATAGTGTATTGTATCACAATCTAGTAGTTACATTTAAAAATTTTGTTCTAGGACATTTTGTTTGAACGCAATCATCAAACTTAATTAAAAAAGTCATTTAAGCCTTTTCACAGTGAGATCTATGCGATATGGCCGAGAAATGTAATTTTGATGTTAACTCCCAAACCGCTGCGCAGAAGTCAACCAAACTTCACCCATTAGTGTATTGTATCACAATCTAGTAGTTACATGTGGAAATTTGGTTATAGGACATTTGATTTGAGCGCAATCCTCAAACTTAGGTCAAAAAAGCCATTTAAGCCTTTTCACAGTGAGATCTATGCGATATGGCCGAGAAATGTAATTTTGATGTTAACTCCCAAACCGCTGCGCAGAAGTCAACCAAACTTCACCCAATAGTGTATTGTATCACAATCTAGTAGTTACATTTGAAAATTTTGTTCTAGGAAATTTTGTTTGAACGCAATCATCAAACTTAATTAAAAAAGTCATTTAAGCCTTTTCACAGTGAGATCTATGCGATATGGCCGAGAAATGTAATTTTGATGTTAACTCCCAAACCGCTGCGCAGAAGTCAACCAAACTTCACCCATTAGTGTATTTTATCACAATCTAGTAGTTACATGTGGAAATTTGGTTCTAGGACATTTGATTTGAGCGCAATCCTCAAACTTAGGTCAAAAAAGTCATTTAAGCCTTTTCACAGTGAGATCTATGCGATATGGCCGAGAAATGTAATTTTGATGTTAACTCCCAAACCGCTGCGCAGAAGTCAACCAAACTTCACCCATTAGTGTATTTTATCACAATCTAGTAGTTACATGTGGAAATTTGGTTCTAGGACATTTGATTTGAGCGCAATCCTCAAACTTAGGTCAAAAAAGCCATTTAAGCCTTTTCACAGTGAGATCTATGCGATATGGCCGAGAAATGTAATTTTGATGTTAACTCCCAAACCGCTGCGCAGAAGTCAACCAAACTTCACCCAATAGTGTATTGTATCACATTCTAGTAGTTACATTTGAAAATTTCGTTCTAGGACATTTGGTTTGAGCGCAATCCTCAAACTTAGGTCAAAAAAGCCATTTAAGCCTTTTCACAGTGAGATCTATGCGATATGGCCGAGAAATGTAATTTTGATGTTAACTCCCAAACCGCTGCGCAGAAGTCAACCAAACTTCACCCAATAGTGTATTGTATCACAATCTAGTAGTTACATTTGAAAATTTTGTTCTAGGAAATTTTGTTTGAGCGCAATCATCAAACTTAATTAAAAAAGTCATTTAAGCCTTTTCACAGTGAGATCTATGCGATATGGCCGAGAAATGTAATTTTGATGTTAACTCCCAAACCGCTGCGCAGAAGTTAACCAAACTTCACCCATTAGTGTATTTTATCACAATCTAGTAGTTACATGTGGAAATTTGGTTCTAGGACATTTGATTTGAGCGCAATCCTCAAACTTAGGTCAAAAAAGCCATTTAAGCCTTTTCACAGTGAGATCTATGCGATATGGCCGAGAAATGTAATTTTGATGTTAACTCCCAAACCGCTGCGCAGAAGTCAACCAAACTTCACCCAATAGTGTATTGTATCACATTCTAGTAGTTACATTTGAAAATTTCGTTCTAGGACATTTGGTTTGAGCGCAATCCTCAAACTTAGGTCAAAAAAGCCATTTAAGCCTTTTCACAGTGAGATCTATGCGATATGGCCGAGAAATGTAATTTTTATGTTAACTCCCAAACCGCTGCGCAGAAGTCAACCAAACTTCACCCAATAGTGTATTGTATCACAATCTAGTAGTTACATTTGAAAATTTTGTTCTAGGAAATTTTGTTTGAGCGCAATCATCAAACTTAGGTCAAAAAAGCCATTTAAGCCTTTTCACAGTGAGATCTATGCGATATGGCCGAGAAATGTAATTTTGATGTTAACTCCCAAACCGCTGCGCAGAAGTCAACCAAACTTCACCCAATAGTGTATTGTATCACAATCTAGTAGTTACATTTAAAAATTTTGTTCTAGGACATTTTGTTTGAACGCAATCATCAAACTTAATTAAAAAAGTCATTTAAGCCTTTTCACAGTGAGATCTATGCGATATGGCCGAGAAATGTAATTTTGATGTTAACTCCCAAACCGCTGCGCAGAAGTCAACCAAACTTCACCCATTAGTGTATTGTATCACAATCTAGTAGTTACATGTGGAAATTTGGTTATAGGACATTTGATTTGAGCGCAATCCTCAAACTTAGGTCAAAAAAGCCATTTAAGCCTTTTCACAGTGAGATCTATGCGATATGGCCGAGAAATGTAATTTTGATGTTAACTCCCAAACCGCTGCGCAGAAGTCAACCAAACTTCACCCAATAGTGTATTGTATCACATTCTAGTAGTTACATTTAAAAATTGCGTTCTAGGACATTTGGTTTGAGCGCAATCATTAAACTTA
This sequence comes from Corythoichthys intestinalis, assembly GCF_030265065.1. Lineage (NCBI taxonomy): Eukaryota > Metazoa > Chordata > Actinopteri > Syngnathiformes > Syngnathidae > Corythoichthys > Corythoichthys intestinalis. Next base: position 48,373,782 of record NC_080411.1, on the reverse strand, counting down.
ATTAAAAAAGTCATTTAAGCCTTTTCACAGTGAGATCTATGCGATATGGCCGAGAAATGTAATTTTGATGTTAACTCCCAAACCGCTATGCAAGAAGGCAACCAAACTTCACCCATTAGTGTATTGTATCACAATCTAGTAGTTACATGTGGAAATTTGGTTATTGGACATTTGATTTGAGCGCAATCCTCAAACTTAGGTCAAAAAAGCCATTTAAGCCTTTTCACAGTGAGATCTATGCGATATGGCCGAGAAATGTAATTTTGATGTTAACTCCCAAACCGCTGCGCAGAAGTCAACCAAACTTCACCCATTAGTGTATTGTATCACAATCTAGTAGTTACATGTGGAAATTTGGTTCTAGGACATTTGATTTGAGCGCAATCCTCAAACTTAGGTCAAAAAAGCCATTTAAGCCTTTTCACAGTGAGATCTATGCGATATGGCCGAGAAATGTAATTTTGATGTTAACTCCCAAACCGCTGCGCAGAAGTCAACCAAACTTCACCCAATAGTGTATTGTATCACATTCTAGTAGTTACATTTGAAAATTTCGTTCTAGGACATTTGGTTTGAGCGCAATCCTCAAACTTAGGTCAAAAAAGCCATTTAAGCCTTTTCACAGTGAGATCTATGCGATATGGCCGAGAAATGTAATTTTGATGTTAACTCCCAAACCGCTGCGCAGAAGTCAACTAAACTTCACCCAATAGTGTATTGTATCACAATCTAGTAGTTACATTTGAAAATTTTGTTCTAGGACATTTTGTTTGAACGCAATCATCAAACTTAATTAAAAAAGTCATTTAAGCCTTTTCACAGTGAGATCTATGCGATATGGCCGAGAAATGTAATTTTGATGTTAACTCCCAAACCGCTGCGCAGAAGTCAACCAAACTTCACCCAATAGTGTATTGTATCACAATCTAGTAGTTACATTTGAAAATTTTGTTCTAGGACATTTTGTTTGAGCGCAATCCTCAAACTTAGGTCAAAAAAGCCATTTAAGCCTTTTCACAGTGAGATCTATGCGATATGGCCGAGAAATGTAATTTTGATGTTAACTCCCAAACCGCTGCGCAGAAGTCAACCAAACTTCACCCAATAGTGTATTGTATCACAATCTAGTAGTTACATTTGAAAATTTTGTTCTAGGACATTTTGTTTGAACGCAATCATCAAACTTAATTAAAAAAGTCATTTAAGCCTTTTCACAGTGAGATCTATGCGATATGGCCGAGAAATGTAATTTTGATGTTAACTCCCAAACCGCTGCGCAGAAGTCAACCAAACTTCACCCAATAGTGTATTGTATCACAATCTAGTAGTTACATTTGAAAATTTTGTTCTAGGAAATTTTGTTTGAGCGCAATCCTCAAACTTAGGTCAAAAAAGCCATTTAAGCCTTTTCACAGTGAGATCTATGCGATATGGCCGAGAAATGTAATTTTGATGTTAACTCCCAAACCGCTGCGCAGAAGTCAACCAAACTTCACCCATTAGTGTATTGTATCACAATCTAGTAGTTACATGTGGAAATTTGGTTATAGGACATTTGATTTGAGCGCAATTCTCAAACTTAGGTCAAAAAAGCCATTTAAGCCTTTTCACAGTGAGATCTATGCGATATGGCCGAGAAATGTAATATTGATGTTAACTCCCAAACCGCTGCGCAGAAGTCAACCAAACTTCACCCATTAGTGTATTTTATCACAATCTAGTAGTTACATGTGGAAATTTGGTTCTAGGACATTTGATTTGAGCGCAATCCTCAAACATAGGTCAAAAAAGCCATTTAAGCCTTTTCACAGTGAGATCTATGCGATATGGCCGAGAAATGTAATTTTGATGTTAACTCCCAAACCGCTGCGCAGAAGTCAACCAAACTTCACCCAATAGTGTATTGTATCACATTCTAGTAGTTACATTTGAAAATTTCGTTCTAGGACATTTGGTTTGAGCGCAATCCTCAAACTTAGGTCAAAAAAGCCATTTAAGCCTTTTCACAGTGAGATCTATGCGATATGGCCGAGAAATGTAATTTTGATGTTAACTCCCAAACCGCTGCGCAGAAGTCAACCAAACTTCACCCAATAGTGTATTGTATCACAATCTAGTAGTTACATTTGAAAATTTTGTTCTAGGAAATTTTGTTTGAGCGCAATCATCAAACTTAATTAAAAAAGTCATTTAAGCCTTTTCACAGTGAGATCTATGCGATATGGCCGAGAAATGTAATTTTGATGTTAACTCCCAAACCGCTGCGCAGAAGTTAACCAAACTTCACCCATTAGTGTATTTTATCACAATCTAGTAGTTACATGTGGAAATTTGGTTCTAGGACATTTGATTTGAGCGCAATCCTCAAACTTAGGTCAAAAAAGCCATTTAAGCCTTTTCACAGTGAGATCTATGCGATATGGCCGAGAAATGTAATTTTGATGTTAACTCCCAAACCGCTGCGCAGAAGTCAACCAAACTTCACCCAATAGTGTATTGTATCACATTCTAGTAGTTACATTTGAAAATTTCGTTCTAGGACATTTGGTTTGAGCGCAATCCTCAAACTTAGGTCAAAAAAGCCATTTAAGCCTTTTCACAGTGAGATCTATGCGATATGGCCGAGAAATGTAATTTTGATGTTAACTCCCAAACCGCTGCGCAGAAGTCAACCAAACTTCACCCAATAGTGTATTGTATCACAATCTAGTAGTTACATTTAAAAATTTTGTTCTAGGACATTTTGTTTGAACGCAATCATCAAACTTAATTAAAAAAGTCATTTAAGCCTTTTCACAGTGAGATCTATGCGATATGGCCGAGAAATGTAATTTTGATGTTAACTCCCAAACCGCTGCGCAGAAGTCAACCAAACTTCACCCATTAGTGTATTGTATCACAATCTAGTAGTTACATGTGGAAATTTGGTTATAGGACATTTGATTTGAGCGCAATCCTCAAACTTAGGTCAAAAAAGCCATTTAAGCCTTTTCACAGTGAGATCTATGCGATATGGCCGAGAAATGTAATTTTGATGTTAACTCCCAAACCGCTGCGCAGAAGTCAACCAAACTTCACCCAATAGTGTATTGTATCACATTCTAGTAGTTACATTTGAAAATTTCGTTCTAGGACATTTGGTTTGAGCGCAATCATTAAACTTAATTAAAAAAGTCATTTAAGCCTTTTCACAGTGAGATCTATGCGATATGGCCGAGAAATGTAATTTTGATGTTAACTCCCAAACCGCTGCGCAGAAGTCAACCAAACTTCACCCATTAGTGTATTGTATCACAATCTAGTAGTTACATGTGGAAATTTGGTTATAGGACATTTGATTTGAGCGCAATCCTCAAACTTAGGTCAAAAAAGCCATTTAAGCCTTTTCACAGTGAGATCTATGCGATATGGCCGAGAAATGTAATTTTGATGTTAACTCCCAAACCGCTGCGCAGAAGTCAACCAAACTTCACCCAATAGTGTATTGTATCACAATCTAGTAGTTACATTTGAAAATTTTGTTCTAGAAAATTTTGTTTGAGCGCAATCATCAAACTTAATTAAAAAAGTCATTTAAGCCTTTTCACAGTGAGATCTATGCGATATGGCCGAGAAATGTAATTTTGATGTTAACTCCCAAACCGCTGCGCAGAAGTCAACCAAACTTCACCCATTAGTGTATTTTATCACAATCTAGTAGTTACATGTGGAAATTTGGTTCTAGGACATTTGATTTGAGCGCAATCCTCAAACTTAGGTCAAAAAAGCCATTTAAGCCTTTTCACAGTGAGATCTATGCGATATGGCCGAGAAATGTAATTTTGATGTTAACTCCCAAACCGCTGCGCAGAAGTCAACCAAACTTCACCCAATAGTGTATTGTATCACAATCTAGTAGTTACATTTAAAAATTTTGTTCTAGGACATTTTGTTTGAACGCAATCATCAAACTTAATTAAAAAAGTCATTTAAGCCTTTTCACAGTGAGATCTATGCGATATGGCCGAGAAATGTAATTTTGATGTTAACTCCCAAACCGCTGCGCAGAAGTCAACCAAACTTCACCCATTAGTGTATTGTATCACAATCTAGTAGTTACATGTGGAAATTTGGTTATAGGACATTTGATTTGAGCGCAATTCTCAAACTTAGGTCAAAAAAGCCATTTAAGCCTTTTCACAGTGAGATCTATGCGATATGGCCGAGAAATGTAATATTGATGTTAACTCCCAAACCGCTGCGCAGAAGTCAACCAAACTTCACCCATTAGTGTATTTTATCACAATCTAGTAGTTACATGTGGAAATTTGGTTCTAGGACATTTGATTTGAGCGCAATCCTCAAACTTAGGTCAAAAAAGCCATTTAAGCCTTTTCACAGTGAGATCTATGCGATATGGCCGAGAAATGTAATTTTGATGTTAACTCCCAAACCGCTGCGCAGAAGTCAACCAAACTTCACCCATTAGTGTATTTTATCACAATCTAGTAGTTACATGTGGAAATTTGGTTCTAGGACATTTGGTTTGAGCGCAATCCTCAAACTTAGGTCAAAAAAGCCATTTAAGCCTTTTCACAGTGAGATCTATGCGATATGGCCGAGAAATGTAATTTTGATGTTCACTCCCAAACCGCTGCGCAGAAGTCAACCAAACTTCACCCAATAGTGTATTGTATCACAATCTAGTAGTTACATTTGAAAATTTTGTTCTAGGAAATTTTGTTTGAGCGCAATCATCAAACTTAATTAAAAAAGTCATTTAAGCCTTTTCACAGTGAGATCTATGCGATATGGCCGAGAAATGTAATTTTTAAGTTAACTCCCAAACCGCTGCGCAGAAGTCAACCAAACTTCACCCATTAGTGTATTTTATCACAATCTAGTAGTTACATGTGGAAATTTGGTTATAGGACATTTGATTTGAGCGCAATCCTCAAACTTAGGTCAAAAAAGCCATTTAAGCCTTTTCACAGTGAGATCTATGCGATATGGCCGAGAAATGTAATTTTGATGTTAACTCCCAAACCGCTGCGCAGAAGTCAACCAAACTTCACCCAATAGTGTATTGTATCACATTCTAGTAGTTACATTTGAAAATTTCGTTCTAGGACATTTGGTTTGAGCGCAATCCTCAAACTTAGGTCAAAAAAGCCATTTAAGCCTTTTCACAGTGAGATCTATGCGATATGGCCGAGAAATGTAATTTTGATGTTAACTCCCAAACCGCTGCGCAGAAGTCAACCAAACTTCACCCAATAGTGTATTGTATCACAATCTAGTAGTTACATTTGAAAATTTTGTTCTAGGACATTTTGTTTGAGCGCAATCCTCAAACTTAGGTCAAAAAAGCCATTTAAGCCTTTTCACAGTGAGATCTATGCGATATGGCCGAGAAATGTAATTTTGATGTTAACTCCCAAACCGCTGCGCAGAAGTCAACCAAACTTCACCCAATAGTGTATTGTATCACAATCTAGTAGTTACATTTTAAAATTTCGTTCAAGGACATTTGGTTTGAGCGCAATTATTAAACTTAGGTCAAAAAAGCCATTTAAGCCTTTTCACAGTGAGATCTATGCGATATGGCCGAGAAATGTAATTTTGATGTTAACTCCCAAACCGCTGCGCAGAAGTAAACCAAACTTCACCCATTAGTGTATTGTATCACAATCTAGTAGTTACATGTGGAAATTTGGTTCTAGGACATTTGATTTGAGCGCAATCCTCAAACTTAATTAAAAAAGTCATTTAAGCCTTTTCACAGTGAGATCTATGCGATATGGCCGAGAAATGTAATTTTGATGTTAACTCCCAAACCGCTGCGCAGAAGTCAACCAAACTTCACCCATTAGTGTATTGTATCACAATCTAGTAGTTACATGTGGAAATTTGGTTATAGGACATTTGATTTGAGCGCAATTCTCAAACTTAGGTCAAAAAAGCCATTTAAGCCTTTTCACAGTGAGATCTATGCGATATGGCCGAGAAATGTAATATTGATGTTAACTCCCAAACCGCTGCGCAGAAGTCAACCAAACTTCACCCATTAGTGTATTTTATCACAATCTAGTAGTTACATGTGGAAATTTGGTTCTAGGACATTTGATTTGAGCGCAATCCTCAAACTTAGGTCAAAAAAGCCATTTAAGCCTTTTCACAGTGAGATCTATGCGATATGGCCGAGAAATGTAATTTTGATGTTAACTCCCAAACCGCTGCGCAGAAGTCAACCAAACTTCACCCAATAGTGTATTGTATCACATTCTAGTAGTTACATTTGAAAATTTCGTTCTAGGACATTTGGTTTGAGCGCAATCCTCAAACTTAGGTCAAAAAAGCCATTTAAGCCTTTTCACAGTGAGATCTATGCGATATGGCCGAGAAATGTAATTTTGATGTTAACTCCCAAACCGCTGCGCAGAAGTCAACCAAACTTCACCCAATAGTGTATTGTATCACAATCTAGTAGTTACATTTGAAAATTTTGTTCTAGGAAATTTTGTTTGAGCGCAATCATCAAACTTAATTAAAAAAGTCATTTAAGCCTTTTCACAGTGAGATCTATGCGATATGGCCGAGAAATGTAATTTTGATGTTAACTCCCAAACCGCTGCGCAGAAGTTAACCAAACTTCACCCATTAGTGTATTTTATCACAATCTAGTAGTTACATGTGGAAATTTGGTTCTAGGACATTTGATTTGAGCGCAATCCTCAAACTTAGGTCAAAAAAGCCATTTAAGCCTTTTCACAGTGAGATCTATGCGATATGGCCGAGAAATGTAATTTTGATGTTAACTCCCAAACCGCTGCGCAGAAGTCAACCAAACTTCACCCAATAGTGTATTGTATCACATTCTAGTAGTTACATTTGAAAATTTCGTTCTAGGACATTTGGTTTGAGCGCAATCCTCAAACTTAGGTCAAAAAAGCCATTTAAGCCTTTTCACAGTGAGATCTATGCGATATGGCCGAGAAATGTAATTTTGATGTTAACTCCCAAACCGCTGCGCAGAAGTCAACCAAACTTCACCCAATAGTGTATTGTATCACAATCTAGTAGTTACATTTAAAAATTTTGTTCTAGGACATTTTGTTTGAACGCAATCATCAAACTTAATTAAAAAAGTCATTTAAGCCTTTTCACAGTGAGATCTATGCGATATGGCCGAGAAATGTAATTTTGATGTTAACTCCCAAACCGCTGCGCAGAAGTCAACCAAACTTCACCCATTAGTGTATTGTATCACAATCTAGTAGTTACATGTGGAAATTTGGTTATAGGACATTTGATTTGAGCGCAATCCTCAAACTTAGGTCAAAAAAGCCATTTAAGCCTTTTCACAGTGAGATCTATGCGATATGGCCGAGAAATGTAATTTTGATGTTAACTCCCAAACCGCTGCGCAGAAGTCAACCAAACTTCACCCAATAGTGTATTGTATCACATTCTAGTAGTTACATTTGAAAATTTCGTTCTAGGACATTTGGTTTGAGCGCAATCATTAAACTTAATTAAAAAAGTCATTTAAGCCTTTTCACAGTGAGATCTATGCGATATGGCCGAGAAATGTAATTTTGATGTTAACTCCCAAACCGCTGCGCAGAAGTCAACCAAACTTCACCCATTAGTGTATTGTATCACAATCTAGTAGTTACATGTGGAAATTTGGTTATAGGACATTTGATTTGAGCGCAATCCTCAAACTTAGGTCAAAAAAGCCATTTAAGCCTTTTCACAGTGAGATCTATGCGATATGGCCGAGAAATGTAATTTTGATGTTAACTCCCAAACCGCTGCGCAGAAGTCAACCAAACTTCACCCAATAGTGTATTGTATCACAATCTAGTAGTTACATTTGAAAATTTTGTTCTAGAAAATTTTGTTTGAGCGCAATCATCAAACTTAATTAAAAAAGTCATTTAAGCCTTTTCACAGTGAGATCTATGCGATATGGCCGAGAAATGTAATTTTGATGTTAACTCCCAAACCGCTGCGCAGAAGTCAACCAAACTTCACCCAATAGTGTATTGTATCACATTCTAGTAGTTACATTTGAAAATTTCGTTCAAGGACATTTGGTTTGAGCGCAATTATTAAACTTAGGTCAAAAAAGCCATTTAAGCCTTTTCACAGTGAGATCTATGCGATATGGCCGATAAATGTAATTTTGATGTCAACTCCCAAACCGCTGCGCAGAAGTCAACCAAACTTCACCCAATAGTGTATTGTATCACAATCTAGTAGTTACATTTGAAAAATTTGTTCTAGGACATTTTGTTTGAACGCAATCATCAAACTTAATTAAAAAAGTCATTTAAGCCTTTTCACAGTGAGATCTATGCGATATGGCCGAGAAATGTAATTTTGATGTTAACTCCCAAACCGCTGCGCAGAAGTCAACCAAACTTCACCCAATAGTGTATTGTATCACAATCTAGTAGTTACATTTGAAAATTTTGTTCTAGAAAATTTTGTTTGAGCGCAATCATCAAACTTAATTAAAAAAGTCATTTAAGCCTTTTCACAGTGAGATCTATGCGATATGGCCGAGAAATGTAATTTTGATGTTAACTCCCAAACCGCTGCGCAGAAGTCAACCAAACTTCACCCATTAGTGTATTGTATCACAATCTAGTAGTTACATGTGGAAATTTGGTTCTAGGACATTTGATTTGAGCGCAATCCTCAAACTTAGGTCAAAAAAGCCATTTAAGCCTTTTCACAGTGAGATCTATGCGATATGGCCGAGAAATGTAATTTTGATGTTCACTCCCAAACCGCTGCGCAGAAGTCAACCAAACTTCACCCAATAGTGTATTGTATCACAATCTAGTAGTTACATTTGAAAATTTTGTTCTAGGAAATTTTGTTTGAGCGCAATCATCAAACTTAATTAAAAAAGTCATTTAAGCCTTTTCACAGTGAGATCTATGCGATATGGCCGAGAAATGTAATTTTGATGTTAACTCCCAAACCGCTGCGCAGAAGTCAACCAAACTTCACCCATTAGTGTATTTTATCACAATCTAGTAGTTACATGTGGAAATTTGGTTCTAGGACATTTGATTTGAGCGCAATCCTCAAACTTAGGTCAAAAAAGCCATTTAAGCCTTTTCACAGTGAGATCTATGCGATATGGCCGAGAAATGTAATTTTGATGTTAACTCCCAAACCGCTGCGCAGAAGTCAACCAAACTTCACCCAATAGTGTATTGTATCACAATCTAGTAGTTACATTTGAAAATTTTGTTCTAGGACATTTTGTTTGAACGCAATCATCAAACTTAATTAAAAAAGTCATTTAAGCCTTTTCACAGTGAGATCTATGCGATATGGCCGAGAAATGTAATTTTGATGTTAACTCCCAAACCGCTGCGCAGAAGTCAACCAAACTTCACCCAATAGTGTATTGTATCACATTCTAGTAGTTACATTTGAAAATTTCGTTCTAGGACATTTGGTTTGAGCGCAATCCTCAAACTTAGGTCAAAAAAGCCATTTAAGCCTTTTCACAGTGAGATCTATGCGATATGGCCGAGAAATGTAATTTTGATGTTAACTCCCAAACCGCTGCGCAGAAGTCAACCAAACTTCACCCATTAGTGTATTTTATCACAATCTAGTAGTTACATGTGGAAATTTGGTTCTAGGACATTTGATTTGAGCGCAATCCTCAAACTTAGGTCAAAAAAGCCATTTAAGCCTTTTCACAGTGAGATCTATGCGATATGGCCGAGAAATGTAATTTTGATGTTAACTCCCAAACCGCTGCGCAGAAGTCAACCAAACTTCACCCAATAGTGTATTGTATCACAATCTAGTAGTTACATTTAAAAATTTTGTTCTAGGACATTTTGTTTGAACGCAATCATCAAACTTAATTAAAAAAGTCATTTAAGCCTTTTCACAGTGAGATCTATGCGATATGGCCGAGAAATGTAATTTTGATGTTAACTCCCAAACCGCTGCGCAGAAGTCAACCAAACTTCACCCATTAGTGTATTGTATCACAATCTAGTAGTTACATGTGGAAATTTGGTTATAGGACATTTGATTTGAGCGCAATTCTCAAACTTAGGTCAAAAAAGCCATTTAAGCCTTTTCACAGTGAGATCTATGCGATATGGCCGAGAAATGTAATTTTGATGTTAACTCCCAAACCGCTGCGCAGAAGTCAACCAAACTTCACCCAATAGTGTATTGTATCACAATCTAGTAGTTACATTTGAAAATTTTGTTCTAGGACATTTGGTTTGAGCGCAATCCTCAAACTTAGGTCAAAAAAGCCATTTAAGCCTTTTCACAGTGAGATCTATGCGATATGGCCGAGAAATGTAATTTTGATGTTAACTCCCAAACCGCTGCGCAGAAGTCAACCAAACTTCACCCAATAGTGTATTGTATCACAATCTAGTAGTTACATTTGAAAATTTTGTTTTAGGAAATTTTGTTTGAGCGCAATCATCAAACTTAATTAAAAAAAGTCATTTAAGCCTTTTCACAGTGAGATCTATGCGATATGGCCGAGAAATGTAATTTTGATGTTAACTCCCAAACCGCTGCGCAGAAGTCAACCAAACTTCACCCAATAGTGTATTGTATCACAATCTAGTAGTTACATTTAAAAATTTTGTTCTAGGACATTTTGTTTGAACGCAATCATCAAACTTAATTAAAAAAGTCATTTAAGCCTTTTCACAGTGAGATCTATGCGATATGGCCGAGAAATGTAATTTTGATGTTAACTCCCAAACCGCTGCGCAGAAGTCAACCAAACTTCACCCAATAGTGTATTGTATCACAATCTAGTAGTTACATTTAAAAATTTTGTTCTAGGACATTTTGTTTGAGCGCAATCCTCAAACTTAGGTCAAAAAAGCCATTTAAGCCTTTTCACAGTGAGATCTATGCGATATGGCCGAGAAATGTAATTTTGATGTTAACTCCCAAACCGCTGCGCAGAAGTCAACCAAACTTCACCCAATAGTGTATTGTATCACAATCTAGTAGTTACATTTGAAAAATTTGGTTCTAGGACATTTTGTTTGAACGCAATCATCAAACTTAATTAAAAAAGTCATTTAAGCCTTTTCACAGTGAGATCTATGCGATATGGCCGAGAAATGTAATTTTGATGTTAACTCCCAAACCGCTGCGCAGAAGTCAACCAAACTTCACCCAATAGTGTATTGTATCACAATCTAGTAGTTACATTTGAAAATTTTGTTCTAGAAAATTTTGTTTGAGCGCAATCATCAAACTTAATTAAAAAAGTCATTTAAGCCTTTTCACAGTGAGATCTATGCGATATGGCCGAGAAATGTAATTTTGATGTTAACTCCCAAACCGCTGCGCAGAAGTCAACCAAACTTCACCCATTAGTGTATTTTATCACAATCTAGTAGTTACATGTGGAAATTTGGTTCTAGGACATTTGATTTGAGCGCAATCCTCAAACTTAGGTCAAAAAAGCCATTTAAGCCTTTTCACAGTGAGATCTATGCGATATGGCCGAGAAATGTAATTTTGATGTTAACTCCCAAACCGCTGCGCAGAAGTCAACCAAACTTCACCCAATAGTGTATTGTATCACAATCTAGTAGTTACATTTAAAAATTTTGTTCTAGGACATTTTGTTTGAACGCAATCATCAAACTTAATTAAAAAAGTCATTTAAGCCTTTTCACAGTGAGATCTATGCGATATGGCCGAGAAATGTAATTTTGATGTTAACTCCCAAACCGCTGCGCAGAAGTCAACCAAACTTCACCCATTAGTGTATTGTATCACAATCTAGTAGTTACATGTGGAAATTTGGTTATAGGACATTTGATTTGAGCGCAATTCTCAAACTTAGGTCAAAAAAGCCATTTAAGCCTTTTCACAGTGAGATCTATGCGATATGGCTGAGAAATGTAATATTGATGTTAACTCCCAAACCGCTGCGCAGAAGTCAACCAAACTTCACCCATTAGTGTATTTTATCACAATCTAGTAGTTACATGTGGAAATTTGGTTCTAGGACATTTGATTTGAGCGCAATCCTCAAACTTAGGTCAAAAAAGCCATTTAAGCCTTTTCACAGTGAGATCTATGCGATATGGCCGAGAAATGTAATTTTGATGTTAACTCCCAAACCGCTGCGCAGAAGTCAACCAAACTTCACCCAATAGTGTATTGTATCACATTCTAGTAGTTACATTTGAAAATTTCGGTCTAGGACATTTGGTTTGAGCGCAATCCTCAAACTTAGGTCAAAAAAGCCATTTAAGCCTTTTCACAGTGAGATCTATGCGATATGGCCGAGAAATGTAATTTTGATGTTAACTCCCAAACCGCTGCGCAGAAGTCAAACAAACTTCACCCAATAGTGTATTGTATCACAATCTAGTAGTTACATTTGAAAATTTTGTTCTAGGAAATTTTGTTTGAGCGCAATCATCAAACTTAATTAAAAAAGTCATTTAAGCCTTTTCACAGTGAGATCTATGCGATATGGCCGAGAAATGTAATTTTGATGTTAACTCCCAAACCGCTGCGCAGAAGTTAACCAAACTTCACCCATTAGTGTATTTTATCACAATCTAGTAGTTACATGTGGAAATTTGGTTCTAGGACATTTGATTTGAGCGCAATCCTCAAACTTAGGTCAAAAAAGCCATTTAAGCCTTTTCACAGTGAGATCTATGCAATATGGCCGAGAAATGTAATTTTGATGTTAACTCCCAAACCGCTGCGCAGAAGTCAACCAAACTTCACCCAATAGTGTATTGTATCACATTCTAGTAGTTACATTTGAAAATTTCGTTCTAGGACATTTGGTTTGAGCGCAATCCTCAAACTTAGGTCAAAAAAGCCATTTAAGCCTTTTCACAGTGAGATCTATGCGATATGGCCGAGAAATGTAATTTTGATGTTAACTCCCAAACCGCTGCGCAGAAGTCAACCAAACTTCACCCAATAGTGTATTGTATCACAATCTAGTAGTTACATTTAAAAATTTTGTTCTAGGACATTTTGTTTGAACGCAATCATCAAACTTAATTAAAAAAGTCATTTAAGCCTTTTCACAGTGAGATCTATGCGATATGGCCGAGAAATGTAATTTTGATGTTAACTCCCAAACCGCTGCGCAGAAGTCAACCAAACTTCACCCATTAGTGTATTGTATCACAATCTAGTAGTTACATGTGGAAATTTGGTTATAGGACATTTGATTTGAGCGCAATCCTCAAACTTAGGTCAAAAAAGCCATTTAAGCCTTTTCACAGTGAGATCTATGCGATATGGCCGAGAAATGTAATTTTGATGTTAACTCCCAAACCGCTGCGCAGAAGTCAACCAAACTTCACCCAATAGTGTATTGTATCACATTCTAGTAGTTACATTTGAAAATTTCGTTCTAGGACATTTGGTTTGAGCGCAATCATTAAACTTAATTAAAAAAGTCATTTAAGCCTTTTCACAGTGAGATCTATGCGATATGGCCGAGAAATGTAATTTTGATGTTAACTCCCAAACCGCTATGCAAGAAGGCAACCAAACTTCACCCATTAGTGTATTGTATCACAATCTAGTAGTTACATGTGGAAATTTGGTTATTGGACATTTGATTTGAGCGCAATCCTCAAACTTAGGTCAAAAAAGCCATTTAAGCCTTTTCACAGTGAGATCTATGCGATATGGCCGAGAAATGTAATTTTGATGTTAACTCCCAAACCGCTGCGCAGAAGTCAACCAAACTTCACCCATTAGTGTATTGTATCACAATCTAGTAGTTACATGTGGAAATTTGGTTCTAGGACATTTGATTTGAGCGCAATCCTCAAACTTAGGTCAAAAAAGCCATTTAAGCCTTTTCACAGTGAGATCTATGCGATATGGCCGAGAAATGTAATTTTGATGTTAACTCCCAAACCGCTGCGCAGAAGTCAACCAAACTTCACCCAATAGTGTATTGTATCACATTCTAGTAGTTACATTTGAAAATTTCGTTCTAGGACATTTGGTTTGAGCGCAATCCTCAAACTTAGGTCAAAAAAGCCATTTAAGCCTTTTCACAGTGAGATCTATGCGATATGGCCGAGAAATGTAATTTTGATGTTAACTCCCAAACCGCTGCGCAGAAGTCAACTAAACTTCACCCAATAGTGTATTGTATCACAATCTAGTAGTTACATTTGAAAATTTTGTTCTAGGACATTTTGTTTGAACGCAATCATCAAACTTAATTAAAAAAGTCATTTAAGCCTTTTCACAGTGAGATCTATGCGATATGGCCGAGAAATGTAATTTTGATGTTAACTCCCAAACCGCTGCGCAGAAGTCAACCAAACTTCACCCAATAGTGTATTGTATCACAATCTAGTAGTTACATTTGAAAATTTTGTTCTAGGACATTTTGTTTGAGCGCAATCCTCAAACTTAGGTCAAAAAAGCCATTTAAGCCTTTTCACAGTGAGATCTATGCGATATGGCCGAGAAATGTAATTTTGATGTTAACTCCCAAACCGCTGCGCAGAAGTCAACCAAACTTCACCCAATTGTGTATTGTATCACAATCTAGTAGTTACATTTGAAAATTTTGTTCTAGGACATTTTGTTTGAACGCAATCATCAAACTTAATTAAAAAAGTCATTTAAGCCTTTTCACAGTGAGATCTATGCGATATGGCCGAGAAATGTAATTTTGATGTTAACTCCCAAACCGCTGCGCAGAAGTCAACCAAACTTCACCCAATAGTGTATTGTATCACAATCTAGTAGTTACATTTGAAAATTTTGTTCTAGGAAATTTTGTTTGAGCGCAATCATCAAACTTAATTAAAAAAGTCATTTAAGCCTTTTCACAGTGAGATCTATGCGATATGGCCGAGAAATGTAATTTTGATGTTAACTCCCAAACCGCTGCGCAGAAGTCAACCAAACTTCACCCATTAGTGTATTTTATCACAATCTAGTAGTTACATGTGGAAATTTGGTTCTAGGACATTTGATTTGAGCGCAATCCTCAAACTTAGGTCAAAAAAGCCATTTAAGCCTTTTCACAGTGAGATCTATGCGATATGGCCGAGAAATGTAATTTTGATGTTAACTCCCAAACCGCTGCGCAGAAGTCAACCAAACTTCACCCAATAGTGTATTGTATCACAATCTAGTAGTTACATTTAAAAATTTTGTTCTAGGACATTTTGTTTGAACGCAATCATGAAACTTAATTAAAAAAGTCATTTAAGCCTTTTCACAGTGAGATCTATGCGATATGGCCGAGAAATGTAATTTTGATGTTAACTCCCAAACCGCTGCGCAGAAGTCAACCAAACTTCACCCATTAGTGTATTGTATCACAATCTAGTAGTTACATGTGGAAATTTGGTTATAGGACATTTGATTTGAGCGCAATTCTCAAACTTAGGTCAAAAAAGCCATTTAAGCCTTTTCACAGTGAGATCTATGCGATATGGCCGAGAAATGTAATTTTGATGTTAACTCCCAAACCGCTGCGCAGAAGTCAACCAAACTTCACCCAATAGTGTATTGTATCACAATCTAGTAGTTACATTTGAAAATTTTGTTCTAGAAATTTTTGTTTGAGCGCAATCATCAAACTTAATTAAAAAAGTCATTTAAGCCTTTTCACAGTGAGATCTATGCGATATGGCCGAGAAATGTAATTTTGATGTTAACTCCCAAACCGCTGCGCAGAAGTCAACCAAACTTCACCCAATAGTGTATTGTATCACATTCTAGTAGTTACATTTGAAAATTTCGTTCTAGGACATTTGGTTTGAGCGCAATCCTCAAACTTAGGTCAAAAAAGCCATTTAAGCCTTTTCACAGTGAGATCTATGCGATATGGCCGAGAAATGTAATTTTGATGTTAACTCCCAAACCGCTGCGCAGAAGTCAACCAAACTTCACCCATTAGTGTATTTTATCACAATCTAGTAGTTACATGTGGAAATTTGGTTCTAGGACATTTGATTTGAGCGCAATCCTCAAACTTAGGTCAAAAAAGCCATTTAAGCCTTTTCACAGTGAGATCTATGCGATATGGCCGAGAAATGTAATTTTGATGTTAACTCCCAAACCGCTGCGCAGAAGTCAACCAAACTTCACCCAATAGTGTATTGTATCACAGTCTAGTAGTTACATTTAAAAATTTTGTTCTAGGACATTTTGTTTGAACGCAATCATCAAACTTAATTAAAAAAGTCATTTAAGCCTTTTCACAGTGAGATCTATGCGATATGGCCGAGAAATGTAATTTTGATGTTAACTCCCAAACCGCTGCGCAGAAGTCAACCAAACTTCACCCATTAGTGTATTGTATCACAATCTAGTAGTTACATGTGGAAATTTGGTTATAGGACATTTGATTTGAGCGCAATTCTCAAACTTAGGTCAAAAAAGCCATTTAAGCCTTTTCACAGTGAGATCTATGCGATATGGCCGAGAAATGTAATTTTGATGTTAACTCCCAAACCGCTGCGCAGTAGTCAACCAAACTTCACCCAATAGTGTATTGTATCACAATCTAGTAGTTACATTTGAAAATTTTGTTCTAGGACATTTGGTTTGAGCGCAATCCTCAAACTTAGGTCAAAAAAGCCATTTAAGCCTTTTCACAGTGAGATCTATGCGATATGGCCGAGAAATGTAATTTTGATGTTAACTCCCAAACCGCTGCGCAGAGGTCAACCAAACTTCACCCAATAGTGTATTGTATCACAATCTAGTAGTTACATTTGAAAATTTTGTTTTAGGAAATTTTGTTTGAGCGCAATCATCAAACTTAATTAAAAAAAGTCATTTAAGCCTTTTCACAGTGAGATCTATGCGATATGGCCGAGAAATGTAATTTTGATGTTAACTCCCAAACCGCTGCGCAGAAGTCAACCAAACTTCACCCAATAGTGTATTGTATCACAATCTAGTAGTTACATTTGAAAATTTTGTTCTAGGACATTTTGTTTGAACGCAATCATCAAACTTAATTAAAAAAGTCATTTAAGCCTTTTCACAGTGAGATCTATGCGATATGGCCGAGAAATGTAATTTTGATGTTAACTCCCAAACCGCTGCGCAGAAGTCAACCAAACTTCACCCAATAGTGTATTGTATCACAATCTAGTAGTTACATTTAAAAATTTTGTTCTAGGACATTTTGTTTGAGCGCAATCCTCAAACTTAGGTCAAAAAAGCCATTTAAGCCTTTTCACAGTGAGATCTATGCGATATGGCCGAGAAATGTAATTTTGATGTTAACTCCCAAACCGCTGCGCAGAAGTCAACCAAACTTCACCCAATAGTGTATTGTATCACAATCTAGTAGTTACATTTGAAAAATTTGTTCTAGGACATTTTGTTTGAACGCAATCATCAAACTTAATTAAAAAAGTCATTTAAGCCTTTTCACAGTGAGATCTATGCGATATGGCCGAGAAATGTAATTTTGATGTTAACTCCCAAACCGCTGCGCAGAAGTCAACCAAACTTCACCCAATAGTGTATTGTATCACAATCTAGTAGTTACATTTGAAAATTTTGTTCTAGAAAATTTTGTTTGAGCGCAATCATCAAACTTAATTAAAAAAGTCATTTAAGCCTTTTCACAGTGAGATCTATGCGATATGGCCGAGAAATGTAATTTTGATGTTAACTCCCAAACCGCTGCGCAGAAGTCAACCAAACTTCACCCATTAGTGTATTTTATCACAATCTAGTAGTTACATGTGGAAATTTGGTTCTAGGACATTTGATTTGAGCGCAATCCTCAAACTTAGGTCAAAAAAGCCATTTAAGCCTTTTCACAGTGAGATCTATGCGATATGGCCGAGAAATGTAATTTTGATGTTAACTCCCAAACCGCTGCGCAGAAGTCAACCAAACTTCACCCAATAGTGTATTGTATCACAATCTAGTAGTTACATTTAAAAATTTTGTTCTAGGACATTTTGTTTGAACGCAATCATCAAACTTAATTAAAAAAGTCATTTAAGCCTTTTCACAGTGAGATCTATGCGATATGGCCGAGAAATGTAATTTTGATGTTAACTCCCAAACCGCTGCGCAGAAGTCAACCAAACTTCACCCATTAGTGTATTGTATCACAATCTAGTAGTTACATGTGGAAATTTGGTTATAGGACATTTGATTTGAGCGCAATTCTCAAACTTAGGTCAAAAAAGCCATTTAAGCCTTTTCACAGTGAGATCTATGCGATATGGCCGAGAAATGTAATATTGATGTTAACTCCCAAACCGCTGCGCAGAAGTCAACCAAACTTCACCCATTAGTGTATTGTATCACAATCTAGTAGTTACATGTGGAAATTTGGTTCTAGGACATTTGATTTGAGCGCAATCCTCAAACTTAGGTCAAAAAAGCCATATAAGCCTTTTCACAGTGAGATCTATGCGATATGGCCGAGAAATGTAATTTTGATGTTAACTCCCAAACCGCTGCGCAGAAGTCAACCAAACTTCACCCAATAGTGTATTGTATCACATTCTAGTAGTTACATTTGAAAATTTCGTTCTAGGACATTTGGTTTGAGCGCAATCCTCAAACTTAGGTCAAAAAAGCCATTTAAGCCTTTTCACAGTGAGATCTATGCGATATGGCCGAGAAATGTAATTTTGATGTTAACTCCCAAACCGCTGCGCAGAAGTCAACTAAACTTCACCCAATAGTGTATTGTATCACAATCTAGTAGTTACATTTGAAAATTTTGTTCTAGGACATTTTGTTTGAACGCAATCATCAAACTTAATTAAAAAAGTCATTTAAGCCTTTTCACAGTGAGATCTATGCGATATGGCCGAGAAATGTAATTTTGATGTTAACTCCCAAACCGCTGCGCAGAAGTCAACCAAACTTCACCCAATAGTGTATTGTATCACAATCTAGTAGTTACATTTGAAAATTTTGTTCTAGGACATTTTGTTTGAGCGCAATCCTCAAACTTAGGTCAAAAAAGCCATTTAAGCCTTTTCACAGTGAGATCTATGCGATATGGCCGAGAAATGTAATTTTGATGTTAACTCCCAAACCGCTGCGCAGAAGTCAACCAAACTTCACCCAATTGTGTATTGTATCACAATCTAGTAGTTACATTTGAAAATTTTGTTCTAGGACATTTTGTTTGAACGCAATCATCAAACTTAATTAAAAAAGTCATTTAAGCCTTTTCACAGTGAGATCTATGCGATATGGCCGAGAAATGTAATTTTGATGTTAACTCCCAAACCGCTGCGCAGAAGTCAACCAAACTTCACCCAATAGTGTATTGTATCACAATCTAGTAGTTACATTTGAAAATTTTGTTCTAGGAAATTTTGTTTGAGCGCAATCATCAAACTTAATTAAAAAAGTCATTTAAGCCTTTTCACAGTGAGATCTATGCGATATGGCCGAGAAATGTAATTTTGATGTTAACTCCCAAACCGCTGCGCAGAAGTCAACCAAACTTCACCCATTAGTGTATTTTATCACAATCTAGTAGTTACATGTGGAAATTTGGTTCTAGGACATTTGATTTGAGCGCAATCCTCAAACTTAGGTCAAAAAAGCCATTTAAGCCTTTTCACAGTGAGATCTATGCGATATGGCCGAGAAATGTAATTTTGATGTTAACTCCCAAACCGCTGCGCAGAAGTCAACCAAACTTCACCCAATAGTGTATTGTATCACAATCTAGTAGTTACATTTAAAAATTTTGTTCTAGGACATTTTGTTTGAACGCAATCATCAAACTTAATTAAAAAAGTCATTTAAGCCTTTTCACAGTGAGATCTATGCGATATGGCCGAGAAATGTAATTTTGATGTTAACTCCCAAACCGCTGCGCAGAAGTCAACCAAACTTCACCCATTAGTGTATTGTATCACAATCTAGTAGTTACATGTGGAAATTTGGTTATAGGACATTTGATTTGAGCGCAATTCTCAAACTTAGGTCAAAAAAGCCATTTAAGCCTTTTCACAGTGAGATCTATGCGATATGGCCGAGAAATGTAATATTGATGTTAACTCCCAAACCGCTGCGCAGAAGTCAACCAAACTTCACCCAATAGTGTATTGTATCACAATCTAGTAGTTACATTTGAAAATTTTGTTCTAGAAATTTTTGTTTGAGCGCAATCATCAAACTTAATTAAAAAAGTCATTTAAGCCTTTTCACAGTGAGATCTATGCGATATGGCCGAGAAATGTAATTTTGATGTTAACTCCCAAACCGCTGCGCAGAAGTCAACCAAACTTCACCCATTAGTGTATTTTATCACAATCTAGTAGTTACATGTGGAAATTTGGTTCTAGGACATTTGATTTGAGCGCAATCCTCAAACTTAGGTCAAAAAAGCCATTTAAGCCTTTTCACAGTGAGATCTATGCGATATGGCCGAGAAATGTAATTTTGATGTTCACTCCCAAACCGCTGCGCAGAAGTCAACCAAACTTCACCCAATAGTGTATTGTATCACAATCTAGTAGTTACATTTGAAAATTTTGTTCTAGGAAATTTTGTTTGAGCGCAATCATCAAACTTAATTAAAAAAGTCATTTAAGCCTTTTCACAGTGAGATCTATGCGATATGGCCGAGAAATGTAATTTTGATGTTAACTCCCAAACCGCTGCGCAGAAGTCAACCAAACTTCACCCATTAGTGTATTTTATCACAATCTAGTAGTTACATGTGGAAATTTGGTTCTAGGACATTTGATTTGAGCGCAATCCTCAAACTTAGGTCAAAAAAGCCATTTAAGCCTTTTCACAGTGAGATCTATGCGATATGGCCGAGAAATGTAATTTTGATGTTAACTCCCAAACCGCTGCGCAGAAGTCAACCAAACTTCACCCAATAGTGTATTGTATCACAATCTAGTAGTTACATTTGAAAATTTTGTTCTAGGACATTTTGTTTGAACGCAATCATCAAACTTAATTAAAAAAGTCATTTAAGCCTTTTCACAGTGAGATCTATGCGATATGGCCGAGAAATGTAATTTTGATGTTAACTCCCAAACCGCTGCGCAGAAGTCAACCAAACTTCACCCAATAGTGTATTGTATCACATTCTAGTAGTTACATTTGAAAATTTCGTTCTAGGACATTTGGTTTGAGCGCAATCCTCAAACTTAGGTCAAAAAAGCCATTTAAGCCTTTTCACAGTGAGATCTATGCGATATGGCCGAGAAATGTAATTTTGATGTTAACTCCCAAACCGCTGCGCAGAAGTCAACCAAACTTCACCCAATAGTGTATTGTATCACAATCTAGTAGTTACATTTGAAAATTTTGTTTTAGGAAATTTTGTTTGAGCGCAATCATCAAACTTAATTAAAAAAAGTCATTTAAGCCTTTTCACAGTGAGATCTATGCGATATGGCCGAGAAATGTAATTTTGATGTTAACTCCCAAACCGCTGCGCAGAAGTCAACCAAACTTCACCCAATAGTGTATTGTATCACAATCTAGTAGTTACATTTGAAAATTTTGTTCTAGGACATTTTGTTTGAACGCAATCATCAAACTTAATTAAAAAAGTCATTTAAGCCTTTTCACAGTGAGATCTATGCGATATGGCCGAGAAATGTAATTTTGATGTTAACTCCCAAACCGCTGCGCAGAAGTCAACCAAACTTCACCCAATAGTGTATTGTATCACAATCTAGTAGTTACATTTAAAAATTTTGTTCTAGGACATTTTGTTTGAGCGCAATCCTCAAACTTAGGTCAAAAAAGCCATTTAAGCCTTTTCACAGTGAGATCTATGCGATATGGCCGAGAAATGTAATTTTGATGTTAACTCCCAAACCGCTGCGCAGAAGTCAACCAAACTTCACCCAATAGTGTATTGTATCACAATCTAGTAGTTACATTTGAAAAATTTGTTCTAGGACATTTTGTTTGAACGCAATCATCAAACTTAATTAAAAAAGTCATTTAAGCCTTTTCACAGTGAGATCTATGCGATATGGCCGAGAAATGTAATTTTGATGTTAACTCCCAAACCGCTGCGCAGAAGTCAACCAAACTTCACCCAATAGTGTATTGTATCACAATCTAGTAGTTACATTTGAAAATTTTGTTCTAGAAAATTTTGTTTGAGCGCAATCATCAAACTTAATTAAAAAAGTCATTTAAGCCTTTTCACAGTGAGATCTATGCGATATGGCCGAGAAATGTAATTTTGATGTTAACTCCCAAACCGCTGCGCAGAAGTCAACCAAACTTCACCCATTAGTGTATTTTATCACAATCTAGTAGTTACATGTGGAAATTTGGTTCTAGGACATTTGATTTGAGCGCAATCCTCAAACTTAGGTCAAAAAAGCCATTTAAGCCTTTTCACAGTGAGATCTATGCGATATGGCCGAGAAATGTAATTTTGATGTTAACTCCCAAACCGCTGCGCAGAAGTCAACCAAACTTCACCCAATAGTGTATTGTATCACAATCTAGTAGTTACATGTGGAAATTTGGTTATAGGACATTTGATTTGAGCGCAATTCTCAAACTTAGGTCAAAAAAGCCATTTAGGCCTTTTCACAGTGAGATCTATGCGATATGGCCGAGAAATGTAATTTTGATGTTAACTCCCAAACCGCTGCGCAGAAGTCAACCAAACTTCACCCAATTGTGTATTGTATCACAATCTAGTAGTTACATTTGAAAATTTTGTTCTAGGACATTTTGTTTGAACGCAATCATCAAACTTAATTAAAAAAGTCATTTAAGCCTTTTCACAGTGAGATCTATGCGATATGGCCGAGAAATGTAATTTTGATGTTAACTCCCAAACCGCTGCGCAGAAGTCAACCAAACTTCACCCAATAGTGTATTGTATCACAATCTAGTAGTTACATTTGAAAATTTTGTTCTAGGAAATTTTGTTTGAGCGCAATCATCAAACTTAATTAAAAAAGTCATTTAAGCCTTTTCACAGTGAGATCTATGCGATATGGCCGAGAAATGTAATTTTGATGTTAACTCCCAAACCGCTGCGCAGAAGTCAACCAAACTTCACCCATTAGTGTATTTTATCACAATCTAGTAGTTACATGTGGAAATTTGGTTCTAGGACATTTGATTTGAGCGCAATCCTCAAACTTAGGTCAAAAAAGCCATTTAAGCCTTTTCACAGTGAGATCTATGCGATATGGCCGAGAAATGTAATTTTGATGTTAACTCCCAAACCGCTGCGCAGAAGTCAACCAAACTTCACCCAATAGTGTATTGTATCACAATCTAGTAGTTACATTTAAAAATTTTGTTCTAGGACATTTTGTTTGAACGCAATCATCAAACTTAATTAAAAAAGTCATTTAAGCCTTTTCACAGTGAGATCTATGCGATATGGCCGAGAAATGTAATTTTGATGTTAACTCCCAAACCGCTGCGCAGAAGTCAACCAAACTTCACCCATTAGTGTATTGTATCACAATCTAGTAGTTACATGTGGAAATTTGGTTATAGGACATTTGATTTGAGCGCAATTCTCAAACTTAGGTCAAAAAAGCCATTTAAGCCTTTTCACAGTGAGATCTATGCGATATGGCCGAGAAATGTAATATTGATGTTAACTCCCAAACCGCTGCGCAGAAGTCAACCAAACTTCACCCAATAGTGTATTGTATCACAATCTAGTAGTTACATTTGAAAATTTTGTTCTAGAAATTTTTGTTTGAGCGCAATCATCAAACTTAATTAAAAAAGTCATTTAAGCCTTTTCACAGTGAGATCTATGCGATATGGCCGAGAAATGTAATTTTGATGTTAACTCCCAAACCGCTGCGCAGAAGTCAACCAAACTTCACCCATTAGTGTATTTTATCACAATCTAGTAGTTACATGTGGAAATTTGGTTCTAGGACATTTGATTTGAGCGCAATCCTCAAACTTAGGTCAAAAAAGCCATTTAAGCCTTTTCACAGTGAGATCTATGCGATATGGCCGAGAAATGTAATTTTGATGTTCACTCCCAAACCGCTGCGCAGAAGTCAACCAAACTTCACCCAATAGTGTATTGTATCACAATCTAGTAGTTACATTTGAAAATTTTGTTCTAGGAAATTTTGTTTGAGCGCAATCATCAAACTTAATTAAAAAAGTCATTTAAGCCTTTTCACAGTGAGATCTATGCGATATGGCCGAGAAATGTAATTTTGATGTTAACTCCCAAACCGCTGCGCAGAAGTCAACCAAACTTCACCCATTAGTGTATTTTATCACAATCTAGTAGTTACATGTGGAAATTTGGTTCTAGGACATTTGATTTGAGCGCAATCCTCAAACTTAGGTCAAAAAAGCCATTTAAGCCTTTTCACAGTGAGATCTATGCGATATGGCCGAGAAATGTAATTTTGATGTTAACTCCCAAACCGCTGCGCAGAAGTCAACCAAACTTCACCCAATAGTGTATTGTATCACAATCTAGTAGTTACATTTGAAAATTTTGTTCTAGGACATTTTGTTTGAACGCAATCATCAAACTTAATTAAAAAAGTCATTTAAGCCTTTTCACAGTGAGATCTATGCGATATGGCCGAGAAATGTAATTTTGATGTTAACTCCCAAACCGCTGCGCAGAAGTCAACCAAACTTCACCCAATAGTGTATTGTATCACATTCTAGTAGTTACATTTGAAAATTTCGTTCTAGGACATTTGGTTTGAGCGCAATCCTCAAACTTAGGTCAAAAAAGCCATTTAAGCCTTTTCACAGTGAGATCTATGCGATATGGCCGAGAAATGTAATTTTGATGTTAACTCCCAAACCGCTGCGCAGAAGTCAACCAAACTTCACCCAATAGTGTATTGTATCACAATCTAGTAGTTACATTTGAAAATTTTGTTTTAGGAAATTTTGTTTGAGCGCAATCATCAAACTTAATTAAAAAAAGTCATTTAAGCCTTTTCACAGTGAGATCTATGCGATATGGCCGAGAAATGTAATTTTGATGTTAACTCCCAAACCGCTGCGCAGAAGTCAACCAAACTTCACCCAATAGTGTATTGTATCACAATCTAGTAGTTACATTTGAAAATTTTGTTCTAGGACATTTTGTTTGAACGCAATCATCAAACTTAATTAAAAAAGTCATTTAAGCCTTTTCACAGTGAGATCTATGCGATATGGCCGAGAAATGTAATTTTGATGTTAACTCCCAAACCGCTGCGCAGAAGTCAACCAAACTTCACCCAATAGTGTATTGTATCACAATCTAGTAGTTACATTTAAAAATTTTGTTCTAGGACATTTTGTTTGAGCGCAATCCTCAAACTTAGGTCAAAAAAGCCATTTAAGCCTTTTCACAGTGAGATCTATGCGATATGGCCGAGAAATGTAATTTTGATGTTAACTCCCAAACCGCTGCGCAGAAGTCAACCAAACTTCACCCAATAGTGTATTGTATCACAATCTAGTAGTTACATTTGAAAAATTTGTTCTAGGACATTTTGTTTGAACGCAATCATCAAACTTAATTAAAAAAGTCATTTAAGCCTTTTCACAGTGAGATCTATGCGATATGGCCGAGAAATGTAATTTTGATGTTAACTCCCAAACCGCTGCGCAGAAGTCAACCAAACTTCACCCAATAGTGTATTGTATCACAATCTAGTAGTTACATTTGAAAATTTTGTTCTAGAAAATTTTGTTTGAGCGCAATCATCAAACTTAATTAAAAAAGTCATTTAAGCCTTTTCACAGTGAGATCTATGCGATATGGCCGAGAAATGTAATTTTGATGTTAACTCCCAAACCGCTGCGCAGAAGTCAACCAAACTTCACCCATTAGTGTATTTTATCACAATCTAGTAGTTACATGTGGAAATTTGGTTCTAGGACATTTGATTTGAGCGCAATCCTCAAACTTAGGTCAAAAAAGCCATTTAAGCCTTTTCACAGTGAGATCTATGCGATATGGCCGAGAAATGTAATTTTGATGTTAACTCCCAAACCGCTGCGCAGAAGTCAACCAAACTTCACCCAATAGTGTATTGTATCACAATCTAGTAGTTACATGTGGAAATTTGGTTATAGGACATTTGATTTGAGCGCAATTCTCAAACTTAGGTCAAAAAAGCCATTTAAGCCTTTTCACAGTGAGATCTATGCGATATGGCCGAGAAATGTAATATTGATGTTAACTCCCAAACCGCTGCGCAGAAGTCAACCAAACTTCACCCATTAGTGTATTGTATCACAATCTAGTAGTTACATGTGGAAATTTGGTTCTAGGACATTTGATTTGAGCGCAATCCTCAAACTTAGGTCAAAAAAGCCATTTAAGCCTTTTCACAGTGAGATCTATGCGATATGGCCGAGAAATGTAATTTTGATGTTAACTCCCAAACCGCTGCGCAGAAGTCAACCAAACTTCACCCAATAGTGTATTGTATCACATTCTAGTAGTTACATTTGAAAATTTCGTTCTAGGACATTTGGTTTGAGCGCAATCCTCAAACTTAGGTCAAAAAAGCCATTTAAGCCTTTTCACAGTGAGATCTATGCGATATGGCCGAGAAATGTAATTTTGATGTTAACTCCCAAACCGCTGCGCAGAAGTCAACTAAACTTCACCCAATAGTGTATTGTATCACAATCTAGTAGTTACATTTGAAAATTTTGTTCTAGGACATTTTGTTTGAACGCAATCATCAAACTTAATTAAAAAAGTCATTTAAGCCTTTTCACAGTGAGATCTATGCGATATGGCCGAGAAATGTAATTTTGATGTTAACTCCCAAACCGCTGCGCAGAAGTCAACCAAACTTCACCCAATAGTGTATTGTATCACAATCTAGTAGTTACATTTGAAAATTTTGTTCTAGGACATTTTGTTTGAGCGCAATCCTCAAACTTAGGTCAAAAAAGCCATTTAAGCCTTTTCACAGTGAGATCTATGCGATATGGCCGAGAAATGTAATTTTGATGTTAACTCCCAAACCGCTGCGCAGAAGTCAACCAAACTTCACCCAATTGTGTATTGTATCACAATCTAGTAGTTACATTTGAAAATTTTGTTCTAGGACATTTTGTTTGAACGCAATCATCAAACTTAATTAAAAAAGTCATTTAAGCCTTTTCACAGTGAGATCTATGCGATATGGCCGAGAAATGTAATTTTGATGTTAACTCCCAAACCGCTGCGCAGAAGTCAACCAAACTTCACCCAATAGTGTATTGTATCACAATCTAGTAGTTACATTTGAAAATTTTGTTCTAGGAAATTTTGTTTGAGCGCAATCATCAAACTTAATTAAAAAAGTCATTTAAGCCTTTTCACAGTGAGATCTATGCGATATGGCCGAGAAATGTAATTTTGATGTTAACTCCCAAACCGCTGCGCAGAAGTCAACCAAACTTCACCCATTAGTGTATTTTATCACAATCTAGTAGTTACATGTGGAAATTTGGTTCTAGGACATTTGATTTGAGCGCAATCCTCAAACTTAGGTCAAAAAAGCCATTTAAGCCTTTTCACAGTGAGATCTATGCGATATGGCCGAGAAATGTAATTTTGATGTTAACTCCCAAACCGCTGCGCAGAAGTCAACCAAACTTCACCCAATAGTGTATTGTATCACAATCTAGTAGTTACATTTAAAAATTTTGTTCTAGGACATTTTGTTTGAACGCAATCATCAAACTTAATTAAAAAAGTCATTTAAGCCTTTTCACAGTGAGATCTATGCGATATGGCCGAGAAATGTAATTTTGATGTTAACTCCCAAACCGCTGCGCAGAAGTCAACCAAACTTCACCCATTAGTGTATTGTATCACAATCTAGTAGTTACATGTGGAAATTTGGTTATAGGACATTTGATTTGAGCGCAATTCTCAAACTTAGGTCAAAAAAGCCATTTAAGCCTTTTCACAGTGAGATCTATGCGATATGGCCGAGAAATGTAATATTGATGTTAACTCCCAAACCGCTGCGCAGAAGTCAACCAAACTTCACCCAATAGTGTATTGTATCACAATCTAGTAGTTACATTTGAAAATTTTGTTCTAGAAATTTTTGTTTGAGCGCAATCATCAAACTTAATTAAAAAAGTCATTTAAGCCTTTTCACAGTGAGATCTATGCGATATGGCCGAGAAATGTAATTTTGATGTTAACTCCCAAACCGCTGCGCAGAAGTCAACCAAACTTCACCCATTAGTGTATTTTATCACAATCTAGTAGTTACATGTGGAAATTTGGTTCTAGGACATTCGATTTGAGCGCAATCCTCAAACTTAGGTCAAAAAAGCCATTTAAGCCTTTTCACAGTGAGATCTATGCGATATGGCCGAGAAATGTAATTTTGATGTTCACTCCCAAACCGCTGCGCAGAAGTCAACCAAACTTCACCCAATAGTGTATTGTATCACAATCTAGTAGTTACATTTGAAAATTTTGTTCTAGGAAATTTTGTTTGAGCGCAATCATCAAACTTAATTAAAAAAGTCATTTAAGCCTTTTCACAGTGAGATCAATGCGATATGGCCGAGAAATGTAATTTTGATGTTAACTCCCAAACCGCTGCGCAGAAGTCAACCAAACTTCACCCATTAGTGTATTTTATCACAATCTAGTAGTTACATGTGGAAATTTGGTTCTAGGACATTTGATTTGAGCACAATCCTCAAACTTAGGTCAAAAAAGCCATTTAAGCCTTTTCACAGTGAGATCTATGCGATATGGCCGAGAAATGTAATTTTGATGTTAACTCCCAAACCGCTGCGCAGAAGTCAACCAAACTTCACCCAATAGTGTATTGTATCACAATCTAGTAGTTACATTTGAAAATTTTGTTCTAGGACATTTTGTTTGAACGCAATCATCAAACTTAATTAAAAAAGTCATTTAAGCCTTTTCACAGTGAGATCTATGCGATATGGCCGAGAAATGTAATTTTGATGTTAACTCCCAAACCGCTGCGCAGAAGTCAACCAAACTTCACCCAATAGTGTATTGTATCACATTCTAGTAGTTACATTTGAAAATTTCGTTCTAGGACATTTGGTTTGAGCGCAATCCTCAAACTTAGGTCAAAAAAGCCATTTAAGCCTTTTCACAGTGAGATCTATGCGATATGGCCGAGAAATGTAATTTTGATGTTAACTCCCAAACCGCTGCGCAGAAGTCAACCAAACTTCACCCATTAGTGTATTTTATCACAATCTAGTAGTTACATGTGGAAATTTGGTTCTAGGACATTTGATTTGAGCGCAATCCTCAAACTTAGGTCAAAAAAGCCATTTAAGCCTTTTCACAGTGAGATCTATGCGATATGGCCGAGAAATGTAATTTTGATGTTAACTCCCAAACCGCTGCGCAGAAGTCAACCAAACTTCACCCAATAGTGTATTGTATCACAATCTAGTAGTTACATTTAAAAATTTTGTTCTAGGACATTTTGTTTGAACGCAATCATCAAACTTAATTAAAAAAGTCATTTAAGCCTTTTCACAGTGAGATCTATGCGATATGGCCGAGAAATGTAATTTTGATGTTAACTCCCAAACCGCTGCGCAGAAGTCAACCAAACTTCACCCATTAGTGTATTGTATCACAATCTAGTAGTTACATGTGGAAATTTGGTTATAGGACATTTGATTTGAGCGCAATTCTCAAACTTAGGTCAAAAAAGCCATTTAAGCCTTTTCACAGTGAGATCTATGCGATATGGCCGAGAAATGTAATTTTGATGTTAACTCCCAAACCGCTGCGCAGAAGTCAACCAAACTTCACCCAATAGTGTATTGTATCACAATCTAGTAGTTACATTTGAAAATTTTGTTCTAGGACATTTGGTTTGAGCGCAATCCTCAAACTTAGGTCAAAAAAGCCATTTAAGCCTTTTCACAGTGAGATCTATGCGATATGGCCGAGAAATGTAATTTTGATGTTAACTCCCAAACCGCTGCGCAGAAGTCAACCAAACTTCACCCAATAGTGTATTGTATCACAATCTAGTAGTTACATTTGAAAATTTTGTTTTAGGAAATTTTGTTTGAGCGCAATCATCAAACTTAATTAAAAAAAGTCATTTAAGCCTTTTCACAGTGAGATCTATGCGATATGGCCGAGAAATGTAATTTTGATGTTAACTCCCAAACCGCTGCGCAGAAGTCAACCAAACTTCACCCAATAGTGTATTGTATCACAATCTAGTAGTTACATTTGAAAATTTTGTTCTAGGACATTTTGTTTGAACGCAATCATCAAACTTAATTAAAAAAGTCATTTAAGCCTTTTCACAGTGAGATCTATGCGATATGGCCGAGAAATGTAATTTTGATGTTAACTCCCAAACCGCTGCGCAGAAGTCAACCAAACTTCACCCAATAGTGTATTGTATCACAATCTAGTAGTTACATTTAAAAATTTTGTTCTAGGACATTTTGTTTGAGCGCAATCCTCAAACTTAGGTCAAAAAAGCCATTTAAGCCTTTTCACAGTGAGATCTATGCGATATGGCCGAGAAATGTAATTTTGATGTTAACTCCCAAACCGCTGCGCAGAAGTCAACCAAACTTCACCCAATAGTGTATTGTATCACAATCTAGTAGTTACATTTGAAAAATTTGTTCTAGGACATTTTGTTTGAACGCAATCATCAAACTTAATTAAAAAAGTCATTTAAGCCTTTTCACAGTGAGATCTATGCGATATGGCCGAGAAATGTAATTTTGATGTTAACTCCCAAACCGCTGCGCAGAAGTCAACCAAACTTCACCCAATAGTGTATTGTATCACAATCTAGTAGTTACATTTGAAAATTTTGTTCTAGAAAATTTTGTTTGAGCGCAATCATCAAACTTAATTAAAAAAGTCATTTAAGCCTTTTCACAGTGAGATCTATGCGATATGGCCGAGAAATGTAATTTTGATGTTAACTCCCAAACCGCTGCGCAGAAGTCAACCAAACTTCACCCATTAGTGTATTTTATCACAATCTAGTAGTTACATGTGGAAATTTGGTTCTAGGACATTTGATTTGAGCGCAATCCTCAAACTTAGGTCAAAAAAGCCATTTAAGCCTTTTCACAGTGAGATCTATGCGATATGGCCGAGAAATGTAATTTTGATGTTAACTCCCAAACCGCTGCGCAGAAGTCAACCAAACTTCACCCAATAGTGTATTGTATCACAATCTAGTAGTTACATTTAAAAATTTTGTTCTAGGACATTTTGTTTGAACGCAATCATCAAACTTAATTAAAAAAGTCATTTAAGCCTTTTCACAGTGAGATCTATGCGATATGGCCGAGAAATGTAATTTTGATGTTAACTCCCAAACCGCTGCGCAGAAGTCAACCAAACTTCACCCATTAGTGTATTGTATCACAATCTAGTAGTTACATGTGGAAATTTGGTTATAGGACATTTGATTTGAGCGCAATTCTCAAACTTAGGTCAAAAAAGCCATTTAAGCCTTTTCACAGTGAGATCTATGCGATATGGCCGAGAAATGTAATATTGATGTTAACTCCCAAACCGCTGCGCAGAAGTCAACCAAACTTCACCCATTAGTGTATTTTATCACAATCTAGTAGTTACATGTGGAAATTTGGTTCTAGGACATTTGATTTGAGCGCAATCCTCAAACTTAGGTCAAAAAAGCCATTTAAGCCTTTTCACAGTGAGATCTATGCGATATGGCCGAGAAATGTAATTTTGATGTTAACTCCCAAACCGCTGCGCAGAAGTCAACCAAACTTCACCCAATAGTGTATTGTATCACATTCTAGTAGTTACATTTGAAAATTTCGTTCTAGGACATTTGGTTTGAGCGCAATCCTCAAACTTAGGTCAAAAAAGCCATTTAAGCCTTTTCACAGTGAGATCTATGCGATATGGCCGAGAAATGTAATTTTGATGTTAACTCCCAAACCGCTGCGCAGAAGTCAACCAAACTTCACCCAATAGTGTATTGTATCACAATCTAGTAGTTACATTTGAAAATTTTGTTCTAGGAAATTTTGTTTGAGCGCAATCATCAAACTTAATTAAAAAAGTCATTTAAGCCTTTTCACAGTGAGATCTATGCGATATGGCCGAGAAATGTAATTTTGATGTTAACTCCCAAACCGCTGCGCAGAAGTTAACCAAACTTCACCCATTAGTGTATTTTATCACAATCTAGTAGTTACATGTGGAAATTTGGTTCTAGGACATTTGATTTGAGCGCAATCCTCAAACTTAGGTCAAAAAAGCCATTTAAGCCTTTTCACAGTGAGATCTATGCGATATGGCCGAGAAATGTAATTTTGATGTTAACTCCCAAACCGCTGCGCAGAAGTCAACCAAACTTCACCCAATAGTGTATTGTATCACATTCTAGTAGTTACATTTGAAAATTTCGTTCTAGGACATTTGGTTTGAGCGCAATCCTCAAACTTAGGTCAAAAAAGCCATTTAAGCCTTTTCACAGTGAGATCTATGCGATATGGCCGAGAAATGTAATTTTGATGTTAACTCCCAAACCGCTGCGCAGAAGTCAACCAAACTTCACCCAATAGTGTATTGTATCACAATCTAGTAGTTACATTTGAAAATTTTGTTCTAGGAAATTTTGTTTGAGCGCAATCATCAAACTTAGGTCAAAAAAGCCATTTAAGCCTTTTCACAGTGAGATCTATGCGATATGGCCGAGAAATGTAATTTTGATGTTAACTCCCAAACCGCTGCGCAGAAGTCAACCAAACTTCACCCAATAGTGTATTGTATCACAATCTAGTAGTTACATTTAAAAATTTTGTTCTAGGACATTTTGTTTGAACGCAATCATCAAACTTAATTAAAAAAGTCATTTAAGCCTTTTCACAGTGAGATCTATGCGATATGGCCGAGAAATGTAATTTTGATGTTAACTCCCAAACCGCTGCGCAGAAGTCAACCAAACTTCACCCATTAGTGTATTGTATCACAATCTAGTAGTTACATGTGGAAATTTGGTTATAGGACATTTGATTTGAGCGCAATCCTCAAACTTAGGTCAAAAAAGCCATTTAAGCCTTTTCACAGTGAGATCTATGCGATATGGCCGAGAAATGTAATTTTGATGTTAACTCCCAAACCGCTGCGCAGAAGTCAACCAAACTTCACCCAATAGTGTATTGTATCACAATCTAGTAGTTACATTTAAAAATTTTGTTCTAGGACATTTTGTTTGAGCGCAATCCTCAAACTTAGGTCAAAAAAGCCATTTAAGCCTTTTCACAGTGAGATCTATGCGATATGGCCGAGAAATGTAATTTTGATGTTAACTCCCAAACCGCTGCGCAGAAGTCAACCAAACTTCACCCAATAGTGTATTGTATCACAATCTAGTAGTTACATTTGAAAAATTTGTTCTAGGACATTTTGTTTGAACGCAATCATCAAACTTAATTAAAAAAGTCATTTAAGCCTTTTCACAGTGAGATCTATGCGATATGGCCGAGAAATGTAATTTTGATGTTAACTCCCAAACCGCTGCGCAGAAGTCAACCAAACTTCACCCATTAGTGTATTGTATCACAATCTAGTAGTTACATGTGGAAATTTGGTTATAGGACATTTGATTTGAGCGCAATCCTCAAACTTAGGTCAAAAAAGCCATTTAAGCCTTTTCACAGTGAGATCTATGCGATATGGCCGAGAAATGTAATTTTGATGTTAACTCCCAAACCGCTGCGCAGAAGTCAACCAAACTTCACCCAATAGTGTATTGTATCACAATCTAGTAGTTACATTTGAAAATTTTGTTCTAGAAAATTTTGTTTGAGCGCAATCATCAAACTTAATTAAAAAAGTCATTTAAGCCTTTTCACAGTGAGATCTATGCGATATGGCCGAGAAATGTAATTTTGATGTTAACTCCCAAACCGCTGCGCAGAAGTCAACCAAACTTCACCCATTAGTGTATTTTATCACAATCTAGTAGTTACATGTGGAAATTTGGTTCTAGGACATTTGATTTGAGCGCAATCCTCAAACTTAGGTCAAAAAAGCCATTTAAGCCTTTTCACAGTGAGATTTATGCGATATGGCCGAGAAATGTAATTTTGATGTTAACTCCCAAACCGCTGCGCAGAAGTCAATCAAACTTCACCCAATAGTGTATTGTATCACAATCTAGTAGTTACATTTAAAAATTTTGTTCTAGGACATTTTGTTTGAACGCAATCATCAAACTTAATTAAAAAAGTCATTTAAGCCTTTTCACAGTGAGATCTATGCGATATGGCCGAGAAATGTAATTTTGATGTTAACTCCCAAACCGCTGCGCAGAAGTCAACCAAACTTCACCCATTAGTGTATTGTATCACAATCTAGTAGTTACATGTGGAAATTTGGTTATAGGACATTTGATTTGAGCGCAATTCTCAAACTTAGGTCAAAAAAGCCATTTAAGCCTTTTCACAGTGAGATCTATGCGATATGGCCGAGAAATGTAATATTGATGTTAACTCCCAAACCGATGCGCAGAAGTCAACCAAACTTCACCCATTAGTGTATTTTATCACAATCTAGTAGTTACATGTGGAAATTTGGTTCTAGGACATTTGATTTGAGCGCAATCCTCAAACTTAGGTCAAAAAAGCCATTTAAGCCTTTTCACAGTGAGATCTATGCGATATGGCCGAGAAATGTAATTTTGATGTTAACTCCCAAACCGCTGCGCAGAAGTCAACCAAACTTCACCCAATAGTGTATTGTATCACATTCTAGTAGTTACATTTGAAAATTTCGTTCTAGGACATTTGGTTTGAGCGCAATCCTCAAACTTAGGTCAAAAAAGCCATTTAAGCCTTTTCACAGTGAGATCTATGCGATATGGCCGAGAAATGTAATTTTGATGTTAACTCCCAAACCGCTGCGCAGAAGTCAACCAAACTTCACCCAATAGTGTATTGTATCACAATCTAGTAGTTACATTTGAAAATTTTGTTCTAGGAAATTTTGTTTGAGCGCAATCATCAAACTTAATTAAAAAAGTCATTTAAGCCTTTTCACAGTGAGATCTATGCGATATGGCCGAGAAATGTAATTTTGATGTTAACTCCCAAACCGCTGCGCAGAAGTTAACCAAACTTCACCCATTAGTGTATTTTATCACAATCTAGTAGTTACATGTGGAAATTTGGTTATAGGACATTTGATTTGAGCGCAATCCTCAAACTTAGGTCAAAAAAGCCATTTAAGCCTT
The DNA here is from genome assembly GCF_030265065.1 of Corythoichthys intestinalis. Classification (NCBI taxonomy): domain Eukaryota; kingdom Metazoa; phylum Chordata; class Actinopteri; order Syngnathiformes; family Syngnathidae; genus Corythoichthys; species Corythoichthys intestinalis. The sequence continues at coordinate 48,338,584 of NC_080411.1, read as the reverse complement.
TTCACAGTGAGATCTATGCGATATGGCCGAGAAATGTAATTTTGATGTTAACTCCCAAACCGCTGCGCAGAAGTCAACCAAACTTCACCCAATAGTGTATTGTATCACATTCTAGTAGTTACATTTGAAAATTTCGTTCTAGGACATTTGGTTTGAGCGCAATCCTCAAACTTAGGTCAAAAAAGCCATTTAAGCCTTTTCACAGTGAGATCTATGCGATATGGCCGAGAAATGTAATTTTGATGTTAACTCCCAAACCGCTGCGCAGAAGTCAACCAAACTTCACCCAATAGTGTATTGTATCACAATCTAGTAGTTACATTTGAAAATTTTGTTCTAGGAAATTTTGTTTGAGCGCAATCATCAAACTTAGGTCAAAAAAGCCATTTAAGCCTTTTCACAGTGAGATCTATGCGATATGGCCGAGAAATGTAATTTTGATGTTAACTCCCAAACCGCTGCGCAGAAGTCAACCAAACTTCACCCAATAGTGTATTGTATCACAATCTAGTAGTTACATTTAAAAATTTTGTTCTAGGACATTTTGTTTGAACGCAATCATCAAACTTAATTAAAAAAGTCATTTAAGCCTTTTCACAGTGAGATCTATGCGATATGGCCGAGAAATGTAATTTTGATGTTAACTCCCAAACCGCTGCGCAGAAGTCAACCAAACTTCACCCATTAGTGTATTGTATCACAATCTAGTAGTTACATGTGGAAATTTGGTTATAGGACATTTGATTTGAGCGCAATCCTCAAACTTAGGTCAAAAAAGCCATTTAAGCCTTTTCACAGTGAGATCTATGCGATATGGCCGAGAAATGTAATTTTGATGTTAACTCCCAAACCGCTGCGCAGAAGTCAACCAAACTTCACCCAATAGTGTATTGTATCACAATCTAGTAGTTACATTTAAAAATTTTGTTCTAGGACATTTTGTTTGAGCGCAATCCTCAAACTTAGGTCAAAAAAGCCATTTAAGCCTTTTCACAGTGAGATCTATGCGATATGGCCGAGAAATGTAATTTTGATGTTAACTCCCAAACCGCTGCGCAGAAGTCAACCAAACTTCACCCAATAGTGTATTGTATCACAATCTAGTAGTTACATTTGAAAAATTTGTTCTAAGACATTTTGTTTGAACGCAATCATCAAACTTAATTAAAAAAGTCATTTAAGCCTTTTCACAGTGAGATCTATGCGATATGGCCGAGAAATGTAATTTTGATGTTAACTCCCAAACCGCTGCGCAGAAGTCAACCAAACTTCACCCATTAGTGTATTGTATCACAATCTAGTAGTTACATGTGGAAATTTGGTTATAGGACATTTGATTTGAGCGCAATCCTCAAACTTAGGTCAAAAAAGCCATTTAAGCCTTTTCACAGTGAGATCTATGCGATATGGCCGAGAAATGTAATTTTGATGTTAACTCCCAAACCGCTGCGCAGAAGTCAACCAAACTTCACCCAATAGTGTATTGTATCACAATCTAGTAGTTACATTTGAAAATTTTGTTCTAGAAAATTTTGTTTGAGCGCAATCATCAAACTTAATTAAAAAAGTCATTTAAGCCTTTTCACAGTGAGATCTATGCGATATGGCCGAGAAATGTAATTTTGATGTTAACTCCCAAACCGCTGCGCAGAAGTCAACCAAACTTCACCCATTAGTGTATTTTATCACAATCTAGTAGTTACATGTGGAAATTTGGTTCTAGGACATTTGATTTGAGCGCAATCCTCAAACTTAGGTCAAAAAAGCCATTTAAGCCTTTTCACAGTGAGATCTATGCGATATGGCCGAGAAATGTAATTTTGATGTTAACTCCCAAACCGCTGCGCAGAAGTCAACCAAACTTCACCCAATAGTGTATTGTATCACAATCTAGTAGTTACATTTAAAAATTTTGTTCTAGGACATTTTGTTTGAACGCAATCATCAAACTTAATTAAAAAAGTCATTTAAGCCTTTTCACAGTGAGATCTATGCGATATGGCCGAGAAATGTAATTTTGATGTTAACTCCCAAACCGCTGCGCAGAAGTCAACCAAACTTCACCCATTAGTGTATTGTATCACAATCTAGTAGTTACATGTGGAAATTTGGTTATAGGACATTTGATTTGAGCGCAATTCTCAAACTTAGGTCAAAAAAGCCATTTAAGCCTTTTCACAGTGAGATCTATGCGATATGGCCGAGAAATGTAATATTGATGTTAACTCCCAAACCGCTGCGCAGAAGTCAACCAAACTTCACCCATTAGTGTATTTTATCACAATCTAGTAGGTACATGTGGAAATTTGGTTCTAGGACATTTGATTTGAGCGCAATCCTCAAACTTAGGTCAAAAAAGCCATTTAAGCCTTTTCACAGTGAGATCTATGCGATATGGCCGAGAAATGTAATTTTGATGTTAACTCCCAAACCGCTGCGCAGAAGTCAACCAAACTTCACCCAATAGTGTATTGTATCACATTCTAGTAGTTACATTTGAAAATTTCGTTCTAGGACATTTGGTTTGAGCGCAATCCTCAAACTTAGGTCAAAAAAGCCATTTAAGCCTTTTCACAGTGAGATCTATGCGATATGGCCGAGAAATGTAATTTTGATGTTAACTCCCAAACCGCTGCGCAGAAGTCAACCAAACTTCACCCAATAGTGTATTGTATCACAATCTAGTAGTTACATTTAAAAATTTTGTTCTAGGACATTTTGTTTGAACGCAATCATCAAACTTAATTAAAAAAGTCATTTAAGCCTTTTCACAGTGAGATCTATGCGATATGGCCGAGAAATGTAATTTTGATGTTAACTCCCAAACCGCTGCGCAGAAGTCAACCAAACTTCACCCATTAGTGTATTGTATCACAATCTAGTAGTTATATGTGGAAATTTGGTTATAGGACATTTGATTTGAGCGCAATCCTCAAACTTAGGTCAAAAAAGCCATTTAAGCCTTTTCACAGTGAGATCTATGCGATATGGCCGAGAAATGTAATTTTGATGTTAACTCCCAAACCGCTGCGCAGAAGTCAACCAAACTTCACCCAATAGTGTATTGTATCACAATCTAGTAGTTACATTTAAAAATTTTGTTCTAGGACATTTTGTTTGAGCGCAATCCTCAAACTTAGGTCAAAAAAGCCATTTAAGCCTTTTCACAGTGAGATCTATGCGATATGGCCGAGAAATGTAATTTTGATGTTAACTCCCAAACCGCTGCGCAGAAGTCAACCAAACTTCACCCAATAGTGTATTGTATCACAATCTAGTAGTTACATTTGAAAAATTTGTTCTAGGACATTTTGTTTGAACGCAATCATCAAACTTAATTAAAAAAGTCATTTAAGCCTTTTCACAGTGAGATCTATGCGATATGGCCGAGAAATGTAATTTTGATGTTAACTCCCAAACCGCTGCGCAGAAGTCAACCAAACATCACCCATTAGTGTATTGTATCACAATCTAGTAGTTACATGTGGAAATTTGGTTATAGGACATTTGATTTGAGCGCAATCCTCAAACTTAGGTCAAAAAAGCCATTTAAGCCTTTTCACAGTGAGATCTATGCGATATGGCCGAGAAATGTAATTTTGATGTTAACTCCCAAACCGCTGCGCAGAAGTCAACCAAACTTCACCCAATAGTGTATTGTATCACAATCTAGTAGTTACATTTGAAAATTTTGTTCTAGAAAATTTTGTTTGAGCGCAATCATCAAACTTAATTAAAAAAGTCATTTAAGCCTTTTCACAGTGAGATCTATGCGATATGGCCGAGAAATGTAATTTTGATGTTAACTCCCAAACCGCTGCGCAGAAGTCAACCAAACTTCACCCATTAGTGTATTTTATCACAATCTAGTAGTTACATGTGGAAATTTGGTTCTAGGACATTTGATTTGAGCGCAATCCTCAAACTTAGGTCAAAAAAGCCATTTAAGCCTTTTCACAGTGAGATCTATGCGATATGGCCGAGAAATGTAATTTTGATGTTAACTCCCAAACCGCTGCGCAGAAGTCAACCAAACTTCACCCAATAGTGTATTGTATCACAATCTAGTAGTTACATTTAAAAATTTTGTTCTAGGACATTTTGTTTGAACGCAATCATCAAACTTAATTAAAAAAGTCATTTAAGCCTTTTCACAGTGAGATCTATGCGATATGGCCGAGAAATGTAATTTTGATGTTAACTCCCAAACCGCTGCGCAGAAGTCAACCAAACTTCACCCATTAGTGTATTGTATCACAATCTAGTAGTTACATGTGGAAATTTGGTTATAGGACATTTGATTTGAGCGCAATCCTCAAACTTAGGTCAAAAAAGCCATTTAAGCCTTTTCACAGTGAGATCTATGCGATATGGCCGAGAAATGTAATTTTGATGTTAACTCCCAAACCGCTGTGCAGAAGTCAACCAAACTTCACCCAATAGTGTATTGTATCACAATCTAGTAGTTACATTTAAAAATTTTGTTCTAGGACATTTTGTTTGAGCGCAATCCTCAAACTTAGGTCAAAAAAGCCATTTAAGCCTTTTCACAGTGAGATCTATGCGATATGGCCGAGAAATGTAATTTTGATGTTAACTCCCAAACCGCTGCGCAGAAGTCAACCAAACTTCACCCAATAGTGTATTGTATCACAATCTAGTAGTTACATTTGAAAAATTTGTTCTAGGACATTTTGTTTGAACGCAATCATCAAACTTAATTAAAAAAGTCATTTAAGCCTTTTCACAGTGAGATCTATGCGATATGGCCGAGAAATGTAATTTTGATGTTAACTCCCAAACCGCTGCGCAGAAGTCAACCAAACTTCACCCATTAGTGTATTGTATCACAATCTAGTAGTTACATGTGGAAATTTGGTTATAGGACATTTGATTTGAGCGCAATCCTCAAACTTAGGTCAAAAAAGCCATTTAAGCCTTTTCACAGTGAGATCTATGCGATATGGCCGAGAAATGTAATTTTGATGTTAACTCCCAAACCGCTGCGCAGAAGTCAACCAAACTTCACCCAATAGTGTATTGTATCACAATCTAGTAGTTACATTTGAAAATTTTGTTCTAGAAAATTTTGTTTGAGCGCAATCATCAAACTTAATTAAAAAAGTCATTTAAGCCTTTTCACAGTGAGATCTATGCGATATGGCCGAGAAATGTAATTTTGATGTTAACTCCCAAACCGCTGCGCAGAAGTCAACCAAACTTCACCCATTAGTGTATTTTATCACAATCTAGTAGTTACATGTGGAAATTTGGTTCTAGGACATTTGATTTGAGCGCAATCCTCAAACTTAGGTCAAAAAAGCCATTTAAGCCTTTTCACAGTGAGATCTATGCGATATGGCCGAGAAATGTAATTTTGATGTTAACTCCCAAACCGCTGCGCAGAAGTCAACCAAACTTCACCCAATAGTGTATTGTATCACAATCTAGTAGTTACATTTAAAAATTTTGTTCTAGGACATTTTGTTTGAACGCAATCATCAAACTTAATTAAAAAAGTCATTTAAGCCTTTTCACAGTGAGATCTATGCGATATGGCCGAGAAATGTAATTTTGATGTTAACTCCCAAACCGCTGCGCAGAAGTCAACCAAACTTCACCCATTAGTGTATTGTATCACAATCTAGTAGTTACATGTGGAAATTTGGTTATAGGACATTTGATTTGAGCGCAATTCTCAAACTTAGGTCAAAAAAGCCATTTAAGCCTTTTCACAGTGAGATCTATGCGATATGGCCGAGAAATGTAATATTGATGTTAACTCCCAAACCGCTGCGCAGAAGTCAACCAAACTTCACCCATTAGTGTATTTTATCACAATCTAGTAGTTACATGTGGAAATTTGGTTCTAGGACATTTGATTTGAGCGCAATCCTCAAACTTAGGTCAAAAAAGCCATTTAAGCCTTTTCACAGTGAGATCTATGCGATATGGCCGAGAAATGTAATTTTGATGTTAACTCCCAAACCGCTGCGCAGAAGTCAACCAAACTTCACCCAATAGTGTATTGTATCACATTCTAGTAGTTACATTTGAAAATTTCGTTCTAGGACATTTGGTTTGAGCGCAATCCTCAAACTTAGGTCAAAAAAGCCATTTAAGCCTTTTCACAGTGAGATCTATGCGATATGGCCGAGAAATGTAATTTTGATGTTAACTCCCAAACCGCTGCGCAGAAGTCAACCAAACTTCACCCAATAGTGTATTGTATCACAATCTAGTAGTTACATTTGAAAATTTTGTTCTAGGAAATTTTGTTTGAGCGCAATCTTCAAACTTAATTAAAAAAGTCATTTAAGCCTTTTCACAGTGAGATCTATGCGATATGGCCGAGAAATGTAATTTTGATGTTAACTCCCAAACCGCTGCGCAGAAGTTAACCAAACTTCACCCATTAGTGTATTTTATCACAATCTAGTAGTTACATGTGGAAATTTGGTTCTAGGACATTTGATTTGAGCGCAATCCTCAAACTTAGGTCAAAAAAGCCATTTAAGCCTTTTCACAGTGAGATCTATGCGATATGGCCGAGAAATGTAATTTTGATGTTAACTCCCAAACCGCTGCGCAGAAGTCAACCAAACTTCACCCAATAGTGTATTGTATCACATTCTAGTAGTTACATTTGAAAATTTCGTTCTAGGACATTTGGTTTGAGCGCAATCCTCAAACTTAGGTCAAAAAAGCCATTTAAGCCTTTTCACAGTGAGATCTATGCGATATGGCCGAGAAATGTAATTTTGATGTTAACTCCCAAACCGCTGCGCAGAAGTCAACCAAACTTCACCCAATAGTGTATTGTATCACAATCTAGTAGTTACATTTGAAAATTTTGTTCTAGGAAATTTTGTTTGAGCGCAATCATCAAACTTAGGTCAAAAAAGCCATTTAAGCCTTTTCACAGTGAGATCTATGCGATATGGCCGAGAAATGTAATTTTGATGTTAACTCCCAAACCGCTGCGCAGAAGTCAACCAAACTTCACCCAATAGTGTATTGTATCACAATCTAGTAGTTACATTTAAAAATTTTGTTCTAGGACATTTTGTTTGAACGCAATCATCAAACTTAATTAAAAAAGTCATTTAAGCCTTTTCACAGTGAGATCTATGCGATATGGCCGAGAAATGTAATTTTGATGTTAACTCCCAAACCGCTGCGCAGAAGTCAACCAAACTTCACCCATTAGTGTATTGTATCACAATCTAGTAGTTACATGTGGAAATTTGGTTATAGGACATTTGATTTGAGCGCAATCCTCAAACTTAGGTCAAAAAAGCCATTTAAGCCTTTTCACAGTGAGATCTATGCGATATGGCCGAGAAATGTAATTTTGATGTTAACTCCCAAACCGCTGCGCAGAAGTCAACCAAACTTCACCCAATAGTGTATTGTATCACATTCTAGTAGTTACATTTGAAAATTTCGTTCTAGGACATTTGGTTTGAGCGCAATCATTAAACTTAATTAAAAAAGTCATTTAAGCCTTTTCACAGTGAGATCTATGCGATATGGCCGAGAAATGTAATTTTGATGTTAACTCCCAAACCGCTGCGCAGAAGTCAACCAAACTTCACCCAATAGTGTATTGTATCACAATCTAGTAGTTACATTTGAAAATTTTGTTCTAGGACATTTTGTTTGAGCGCAATCCTCAAACTTAGGTCAAAAAAGCCATTTAAGCCTTTTCACAGTGAGATCTATGCGATATGGCCGAGAAATGTAATTTTGATGTTAACTCCCAAACCGCTGCGCAGAAGTCAACCAAACTTCACCCAATAGTGTATTGTATCACAATCTAGTAGTTACATTTGAAAATTTTGTTCTAGGACATTTTGTTTGAACGCAATCATCAAACTTAATTAAAAAAGTCATTTAAGCCTTTTCACAGTGAGATCTATGCGATATGGCCGAGAAATGTAATTTTGATGTTAACTCCCAAACCGCTGCGCAGAAGTCAACCAAACTTCACCCAATAGTGTATTGTATCACAATCTAGTAGTTACATTTGAAAATTTTGTTCTAGGACATTTTGTTTGAACGCAATCATCAAACTTAATTAAAAAAGTCATTTAAGCCTTTTCACAGTGAGATCTATGCGATATGGCCGAGAAATGTAATTGTGATGTTAACTCCCAAACCGCTGCGCAGAAGTCAACCAAACTTCACCCAATAGTGTATTGTATCACAATCTAGTAGTTACATTTGAAAATTTTGTTCTAGGACATTTTGTTTGAGCGCAATCCTCAAACTTAGGTCAAAAAAGCCATTTAAGCCTTTTCACAGTGAGATCTATGCGATATGGCCGAGAAATGTAATTTTGATGTTAACTCCCAAACCGCTGCGCAGAAGTCAACCAAACTTCACCCAATAGTGTATTGTATCACAATCTAGTAGTTACATTTGAAAATTTTGTTCTAGAAAATTTTGTTTGAGCGCAATCATCAAACTTAATTAAAAAAGTCATTTAAGCCTTTTCACAGTGAGATCTATGCGATATGGCCGAGAAATGTAATTTTGATGTTAACTCCCAAACCGCTGCGCAGAAGTCAACCAAACTTCACCCATTAGTGTATTTTATCACAATCTAGTAGTTACATGTGGAAATTTGGTTCTAGGACATTTGATTTGAGCGCAATCCTCAAACTTAGGTCAAAAAAGCCATTTAAGCCTTTTCACAGTGAGATCTATGCGATATGGCCGAGAAATGTAATTTTGATGTTAACTCCCAAACCGCTGCGCAGAAGTCAACCAAACTTCACCCAATAGTGTATTGTATCACAATCTAGTAGTTACATTTAAAAATTTTGTTCTAGGACATTTTGTTTGAACGCAATCATCAAACTTAATTAAAAAAGTCATTTAAGCCTTTTCACAGTGAGATCTATGCGATATGGCCGAGAAATGTAATTTTGATGTTAACTCCCAAACCGCTGCGCAGAAGTCAACCAAACTTCACCCATTAGTGTATTGTATCACAATCTAGTAGTTACATGTGGAAATTTGGTTATAGGACATTTGATTTGAGCGCAATCCTCAAACTTAGGTCAAAAAAGCCATTTAAGCCTTTTCACAGTGAGATCTATGCGATATGGCCGAGAAATGTAATTTTGATGTTAACTCCCAAACCGCTGCGCAGAAGTCAACCAAACTTCACCCAATAGTGTATTGTATCACAATCTAGTAGTTACATTTAAAAATTTTGTTCTAGGACATTTTGTTTGAGCGCAATCCTCAAACTTAGGTCAAAAAAGCCATTTAAGCCTTTTCACAGTGAGATCTATGCGATATGGCCGAGAAATGTAATTTTGATGTTAACTCCCAAACCGCTGCGCAGAAGTCAACCAAACTTCACCCAATAGTGTATTGTATCACAATCTAGTAGTTACATTTGAAAAATTTGTTCTAGGACATTTTGTTTGAACGCAATCATCAAACTTAATTAAAAAAGTCATTTAAGCCTTTTCACAGTGAGATCTATGCGATATGGGTGAGAAATGTAATTTTGATGTTAACTCCCAAACCGCTGCGCAGAAGTCAACCAAACTTCACCCATTAGTGTATTGTATCACAATCTAGTAGTTACATGTGGAAATTTGGTTATAGGACATTTGATTTGAGCGCAATCCTCAAACTTAGGTCAAAAAAGCCATTTAAGCCTTTTCACAGTGAGATCTATGCGATATGGCCGAGAAATGTAATTTTGATGTTAACTCCCAAACCGCTGTGCAGAAGTCAACCAAACTTCACCCAATAGTGTATTGTATCACAATCTAGTAGTTACATTTAAAAATTTTGTTCTAGGACATTTTGTTTGAGCGCAATCCTCAAACTTAGGTCAAAAAAGCCATTTAAGCCTTTTCACAGTGAGATCTATGCGATATGGCCGAGAAATGTAATTTTGATGTTAACTCCCAAACCGCTGCGCAGAAGTCAACCAAACTTCACCCAATAGTGTATTGTATCACAATCTAGTAGTTACATTTGAAAAATTTGTTCTAGGACATTTTGTTTGAACGCAATCATCAAACTTAATTAAAAAAGTCATTTAAGCCTTTTCACAGTGAGATCTATGCGATATGGCCGAGAAATGTAATTTTGATGTTAACTCCCAAACCGCTGCGCAGAAGTCAACCAAACTTCACCCATTAGTGTATTGTATCACAATCTAGTAGTTACATGTGGAAATTTGGTTATAGGACATTTGATTTGAGCGCAATCCTCAAACTTAGGTCAAAAAAGCCATTTAAGCCTTTTCACAGTGAGATCTATGCGATATGGCCGAGAAATGTAATTTTGATGTTAACTCCCAAACCGCTGCGCAGAAGTCAACCAAACTTCACCCAATAGTGTATTGTATCACAATCTAGTAGTTACATTTGAAAATTTTGTTCTAGAAAATTTTGTTTGAGCGCAATCATCAAACTTAATTAAAAAAGTCATTTAAGCCTTTTCACAGTGAGATCTATGCGATATGGCCGAGAAATGTAATTTTGATGTTAACTCCCAAACCGCTGCGCAGAAGTCAACCAAACTTCACCCATTAGTGTATTTTATCACAATCTAGTAGTTACATGTGGAAATTTGGTTCTAGGACATTTGATTTGAGCGCAATCCTCAAACTTAGGTCAAAAAAGCCATTTAAGCCTTTTCACAGTGAGATCTATGCGATATGGCCGAGAAATGTAATTTTGATGTTAACTCCCAAACCGCTGCGCAGAAGTCAACCAAACTTCACCCAATAGTGTATTGTATCACAATCTAGTAGTTACATTTAAAAATTTTGTTCTAGGACATTTTGTTTGAACGCAATCATCAAACTTAATTAAAAAAGTCATTTAAGCCTTTTCACAGTGAGATCTATGCGATATGGCCGAGAAATGTAATTTTGATGTTAACTCCCAAACCGCTGCGCAGAAGTCAACCAAACTTCACCCATTAGTGTATTGTATCACAATCTAGTAGTTACATGTGGAAATTTGGTTATAGGACATTTGATTTGAGCGCAATTCTCAAACTTAGGTCAAAAAAGCCATTTAAGCCTTTTCACAGTGAGATCTATGCGATATGGCCGAGAAATGTAATATTGATGTTAACTCCCAAACCGCTGCGCAGAAGTCAACCAAACTTCACCCATTAGTGTATTTTATCACAATCTAGTAGTTACATGTGGAAATTTGGTTCTAGGACATTTGATTTGAGCGCAATCCTCAAACTTAGGTCAAAAAAGCCATTTAAGCCTTTTCACAGTGAGATCTATGCGATATGGCCGAGAAATGTAATTTTGATGTTAACTCCCAAACCGCTGCGCAGAAGTCAACCAAACTTCACCCAATAGTGTATTGTATCACATTCTAGTAGTTACATTTGAAAATTTCGTTCTAGGACATTTGGTTTGAGCGCAATCCTCAAACTTAGGTCAAAAAAGCCATTTAAGCCTTTTCACAGTGAGATCTATGCGATATGGCCGAGAAATGTAATTTTGATGTTAACTCCCAAACCGCTGCGCAGAAGTCAACCAAACTTCACCCAATAGTGTATTGTATCACAATCTAGTAGTTACATTTGAAAATTTTGTTCTAGGAAATTTTGTTTGAGCGCAATCTTCAAACTTAATTAAAAAAGTCATTTAAGCCTTTTCACAGTGAGATCTATGCGATATGGCCGAGAAATGTAATTTTGATGTTAACTCCCAAACCGCTGCGCAGAAGTTAACCAAACTTCACCCATTAGTGTATTTTATCACAATCTAGTAGTTACATGTGGAAATTTGGTTCTAGGACATTTGATTTGAGCGCAATCCTCAAACTTAGGTCAAAAAAGCCATTTAAGCCTTTTCACAGTGAGATCTATGCGATATGGCCGAGAAATGTAATTTTGATGTTAACTCCCAAACCGCTGCGCAGAAGTCAACCAAACTTCACCCAATAGTGTATTGTATCACATTCTAGTAGTTACATTTGAAAATTTCGTTCTAGGACATTTGGTTTGAGCGCAATCCTCAAACTTAGGTCAAAAAAGCCATTTAAGCCTTTTCACAGTGAGATCTATGCGATATGGCCGAGAAATGTAATTTTGATGTTAACTCCCAAACCGCTGCGCAGAAGTCAACCAAACTTCACCCAATAGTGTATTGTATCACAATCTAGTAGTTACATTTGAAAATTTTGTTCTAGGAAATTTTGTTTGAGCGCAATCATCAAACTTAGGTCAAAAAAGCCATTTAAGCCTTTTCACAGTGAGATCTATGCGATATGGCCGAGAAATGTAATTTTGATGTTAACTCCCAAACCGCTGCGCAGAAGTCAACCAAACTTCACCCAATAGTGTATTGTATCACAATCTAGTAGTTACATTTAAAAATTTTGTTCTAGGACATTTTGTTTGAACGCAATCATCAAACTTAATTAAAAAAGTCATTTAAGCCTTTTCACAGTGAGATCTATGCGATATGGCCGAGAAATGTAATTTTGATGTTAACTCCCAAACCGCTGCGCAGAAGTCAACCAAACTTCACCCATTAGTGTATTGTATCACAATCTAGTAGTTACATGTGGAAATTTGGTTATAGGACATTTGATTTGAGCGCAATCCTCAAACTTAGGTCAAAAAAGCCATTTAAGCCTTTTCACAGTGAGATCTATGCGATATGGCCGAGAAATGTAATTTTGATGTTAACTCCCAAACCGCTGCGCAGAAGTCAACCAAACTTCACCCAATAGTGTATTGTATCACATTCTAGTAGTTACATTTGAAAATTTCGTTCTAGGACATTTGGTTTGAGCGCAATCATTAAACTTAATTAAAAAAGTCATTTAAGCCTTTTCACAGTGAGATCTATGCGATATGGCCGAGAAATGTAATTTTGATGTTAACTCCCAAACCGCTGCGCAGAAGTCAACCAAACTTCACCCAATAGTGTATTGTATCACAATCTAGTAGTTACATTTGAAAATTTTGTTCTAGGACATTTTGTTTGAGCGCAATCCTCAAACTTAGGTCAAAAAAGCCATTTAAGCCTTTTCACAGTGAGATCTATGCGATATGGCCGAGAAATGTAATTTTGATGTTAACTCCCAAACCGCTGCGCAGAAGTCAACCAAACTTCACCCAATAGTGTATTGTATCACAATCTAGTAGTTACATTTGAAAATTTTGTTCTAGGACATTTTGTTTGAACGCAATCATCAAACTTAATTAAAAAAGTCATTTAAGCCTTTTCACAGTGAGATCTATGCGATATGGCCGAGAAATGTAATTTTGATGTTAACTCCCAAACCGCTGCGCAGAAGTCAACCAAACTTCACCCAATAGTGTATTGTATCACAATCTAGTAGTTACATTTGAAAATTTTGTTCTAGGACATTTTGTTTGAACGCAATCATCAAACTTAATTAAAAAAGTCATTTAAGCCTTTTCACAGTGAGATCTATGCGATATGGCCGAGAAATGTAATTGTGATGTTAACTCCCAAACCGCTGCGCAGAAGTCAACCAAACTTCACCCAATAGTGTATTGTATCACAATCTAGTAGTTACATTTGAAAATTTTGTTCTAGGACATTTTGTTTGAGCGCAATCCTCAAACTTAGGTCAAAAAAGCCATTTAAGCCTTTTCACAGTGAGATCTATGCGATATGGCCGAGAAATGTAATTTTGATGTTAACTCCCAAACCGCTGCGCAGAAGTCAACCAAACTTCACCCAATAGTGTATTGTATCACAATCTAGTAGTTACATTTGAAAATTTTGTTCTAGAAAATTTTGTTTGAGCGCAATCATCAAACTTAATTAAAAAAGTCATTTAAGCCTTTTCACAGTGAGATCTATGCGATATGGCCGAGAAATGTAATTTTGATGTTAACTCCCAAACCGCTGCGCAGAAGTCAACCAAACTTCACCCATTAGTGTATTTTATCACAATCTAGTAGTTACATGTGGAAATTTGGTTCTAGGACATTTGATTTGAGCGCAATCCTCAAACTTAGGTCAAAAAAGCCATTTAAGCCTTTTCACAGTGAGATCTATGCGATATGGCCGAGAAATGTAATTTTGATGTTAACTCCCAAACCGCTGCGCAGAAGTCAACCAAACTTCACCCAATAGTGTATTGTATCACAATCTAGTAGTTACATTTAAAAATTTTGTTCTAGGACATTTTGTTTGAACGCAATCATCAAACTTAATTAAAAAAGTCATTTAAGCCTTTTCACAGTGAGATCTATGCGATATGGCCGAGAAATGTAATTTTGATGTTAACTCCCAAACCGCTGCGCAGAAGTCAACCAAACTTCACCCATTAGTGTATTGTATCACAATCTAGTAGTTACATGTGGAAATTTGGTTATAGGACATTTGATTTGAGCGCAATCCTCAAACTTAGGTCAAAAAAGCCATTTAAGCCTTTTCACAGTGAGATCTATGCGATATGGCCGAGAAATGTAATTTTGATGTTAACTCCCAAACCGCTGCGCAGAAGTCAACCAAACTTCACCCAATAGTGTATTGTATCACAATCTAGTAGTTACATTTAAAAATTTTGTTCTAGGACATTTTGTTTGAGCGCAATCCTCAAACTTAGGTCAAAAAAGCCATTTAAGCCTTTTCACAGTGAGATCTATGCGATATGGCCGAGAAATGTAATTTTGATGTTAACTCCCAAACCGCTGCGCAGAAGTCAACCAAACTTCACCCAATAGTGTATTGTATCACAATCTAGTAGTTACATTTGAAAAATTTGTTCTAGGACATTTTGTTTGAACGCAATCATCAAACTTAATTAAAAAAGTCATTTAAGCCTTTTCACAGTGAGATCTATGCGATATGGGTGAGAAATGTAATTTTGATGTTAACTCCCAAACCGCTGCGCAGAAGTCAACCAAACTTCACCCATTAGTGTATTGTATCACAATCTAGTAGTTACATGTGGAAATTTGGTTATAGGACATTTGATTTGAGCGCAATCCTCAAACTTAGGTCAAAAAAGCCATTTAAGCCTTTTCACAGTGAGATCTATGCGATATGGCCGAGAAATGTAATTTTGATGTTAACTCCCAAACCGCTGCGCAGAAGTCAACCAAACTTCACCCAATAGTGTATTGTATCACAATCTAGTAGTTACATTTGAAAATTTTGTTCTAGAAAATTTTGTTTGAGCGCAATCATCAAACTTAATTAAAAAAGTCATTTAAGCCTTTTCACAGTGAGATCTATGCGATATGGCCGAGAAATGTAATTTTGATGTTAACTCCCAAACCGCTGCGCAGAAGTCAACCAAACTTCACCCATTAGTGTATTTTATCACAATCTAGTAGTTACATGTGGAAATTTGGTTCTAGGACATTTGATTTGAGCGCAATCCTCAAACTTAGGTCAAAAAAGCCATTTAAGCCTTTTCACAGTGAGATCTATGCGATATGGCCGAGAAATGTAATTTTGATGTTAACTCCCAAACCGCTGCGCAGAAGTCAACCAAACTTCACCCAATAGTGTATTGT
Source organism: Corythoichthys intestinalis (assembly GCF_030265065.1). Lineage (NCBI taxonomy): Eukaryota > Metazoa > Chordata > Actinopteri > Syngnathiformes > Syngnathidae > Corythoichthys > Corythoichthys intestinalis. The sequence goes on along the minus strand of NC_080411.1, from coordinate 48,323,068 downwards.
ATCACAATCTAGTAGTTACATTTAAAAATTTTGTTCTAGGACATTTTGTTTGAACGCAATCATCAAACTTAATTAAAAAAGTCATTTAAGCCTTTTCACAGTGAGATCTATGCGATATGGCCGAGAAATGTAATTTTGATGTTAACTCCCAAACCGCTGCGCAGAAGTCAACCAAACTTCACCCATTAGTGTATTGTATCACAATCTAGTAGTTACATGTGGAAATTTGGTTATAGGACATTTGATTTGAGCGCAATTCTCAAACTTAGGTCAAAAAAGCCATTTAAGCCTTTTCACAGTGAGATCTATGCGATATGGCCGAGAAATGTAATTTTGATGTTAACTCCCAAACCGCTGCGCAGAAGTCAACCAAACTTCACCCATTAGTGTATTTTATCACAATCTAGTAGTTACATGTGGAAATTTGGTTCTAGGACATTTGATTTGAGCGCAATCCTCAAACTTAGGTCAAAAAAGCCATTTAAGCCTTTTCACAGTGAGATCTATGCGATATGGCCGAGAAATGTAATTTTGATGTTAACTCCCAAACCGCTGCGCAGAAGTCAACCAAACTTCACCCAATAGTGTATTGTATCACATTCTAGTAGTTACATTTGAAAATTTCGTTCTAGGACATTTGGTTTGAGCGCAATCCTCAAACTTAGGTCAAAAAAGCCATTTAAGCCTTTTCACAGTGAGATCTATGCGATATGGCCGAGAAATGTAATTTTGATGTTAACTCCCAAACCGCTGCGCAGAAGTCAACCAAACTTCACCCAATAGTGTATTGTATCACAATCTAGTAGTTACATTTGAAAATTTTGTTCTAGGAAATTTTGTTTGAGCGCAATCTTCAAACTTAATTAAAAAAGTCATTTAAGCCTTTTCACAGTGAGATCTATGCGATATGGCCGAGAAATGTAATTTTGATGTTAACTCCCAAACCGCTGCGCAGAAGTTAACCAAACTTCACCCATTAGTGTATTTTATCACAATCTAGTAGTTACATGTGGAAATTTGGTTCTAGGACATTTGATTTGAGCGCAATCCTCAAACTTAGGTCAAAAAAGCCATTTAAGCCTTTTCACAGTGAGATCTATGCGATATGGCCGAGAAATGTAATTTTGATGTTAACTCCCAAACCGCTGCGCAGAAGTCAACCAAACTTCACCCAATAGTGTATTGTATCACATTCTAGTAGTTACATTTGAAAATTTCGTTCTAGGACATTTGGTTTGAGCGCAATCCTCAAACTTAGGTCAAAAAAGCCATTTAAGCCTTTTCACAGTGAGATCTATGCGATATGGCCGAGAAATGTAATTTTGATGTTAACTCCCAAACCGCTGCGCAGAAGTCAACCAAACTTCACCCAATAGTGTATTGTATCACAATCTAGTAGTTACATTTGAAAATTTTGTTCTAGGAAATTTTGTTTGAGCGCAATCATCAAACTTAGGTCAAAAAAGCCATTTAAGCCTTTTCACAGTGAGATCTATGCGATATGGCCTAGAAATGTAATTTTGATGTTAACTCCCAAACCGCTGCGCAGAAGTCAACCAAACTTCACCCAATAGTGTATTGTATCACAATCTAGTAGTTACATTTAAAAATTTTGTTCTAGGACATTTTGTTTGAACGCAATCATCAAACTTAATTAAAAAAGTCATTTAAGCCTTTTCACAGTGAGATCTATGCGATATGGCCGAGAAATGTAATTTTGATGTTAACTCCCAAACCGCTGCGCAGAAGTCAACCAAACTTCACCCATTAGTGTATTGTATCACAATCTAGTAGTTACATGTGGAAATTTGGTTATAGGACATTTGATTTGAGCGCAATCCTCAAACTTAGGTCAAAAAAGCCATTTAAGCCTTTTCACAGTGAGATCTATGCGATATGGCCGAGAAATGTAATTTTGATGTTAACTCCCAAACCGCTGCGCAGAAGTCAACCAAACTTCACCCAATAGTGTATTGTATCACATTCTAGTAGTTACATTTGAAAATTTCGTTCTAGGACATTTGGTTTGAGCGCAATCATTAAACTTAATTAAAAAAGTCATTTAAGCCTTTTCACAGTGAGATCTATGCGATATGGCCGAGAAATGTAATTTTGATGTTAACTCCCAAACCGCTGCGCAGAAGTCAACCAAACTTCACCCAATAGTGTATTGTATCACAATCTAGTAGTTACATTTGAAAATTTTGTTCTAGGACATTTTGTTTGAGCGCAATCCTCAAACTTAGGTCAAAAAAGCCATTTAAGCCTTTTCACAGTGAGATCTATGCGATATGGCCGAGAAATGTAATTTTGATGTTAACTCCCAAACCGCTGCGCAGAAGTCAACCAAACTTCACCCAATAGTGTATTGTATCACAATCTAGTAGTTACATTTGAAAATTTTGTTCTAGGACATTTTGTTTGAACGCAATCATCAAACTTAATTAAAAAAGTCATTTAAGCCTTTTCACAGTGAGATCTATGCGATATGGCCGAGAAATGTAATTTTGATGTTAACTCCCAAACCGCTGCGCAGAAGTCAACCAAACTTCACCCAATAGTGTATTGTATCACAATCTAGTAGTTACATTTGAAAATTTTGTTCTAGGACATTTTGTTTGAACGCAATCATCAAACTTAATTAAAAAAGTCATTTAAGCCTTTTCACAGTGAGATCTATGCGATATGGCCGAGAAATGTAATTGTGATGTTAACTCCCAAACCGCTGCGCAGAAGTCAACCAAACTTCACCCAATAGTGTATTGTATCACAATCTAGTAGTTACATTTGAAAATTTTGTTCTAGGACATTTTGTTTGAGCGCAATCCTCAAACTTAGGTCAAAAAAGCCATTTAAGCCTTTTCACAGTGAGATCTATGCGATATGGCCGAGAAATGTAATTTTGATGTTAACTCCCAAACCGCTGCGCAGAAGTCAACCAAACTTCACCCAATAGTGTATTGTATCACAATCTAGTAGTTACATTTGAAAATTTTGTTCTAGGACATTTTGTTTGAACGCAATCATCAAACTTAATTAAAAAAGTCATTTAAGCCTTTTCACAGTGAGATCTATGCGATATGGCCGAGAAATGTAATTTTGATGTTAACTCCCAAACCGCTGCGCAGAAGTCAACCAAACTTCACCCAATAGTGTATTGTATCACAATCTAGTAGTTACATTTGAAAATTTTGTTCTAGGAAATTTTGTTTGAGCGCAATCATCAAACTTAATTAAAAAAGTCATTTAAGCCTTTTCACAGTGAGATCTATGCGATATGGCCGAGAAATGTAATTTTGATGTTAACTCCCAAACCGCTGCGCAGAAGTCAACCAAACTTCACCCATTAGTGTATTTTATCACAATCTAGTAGTTACATGTGGAAATTTGGTTCTAGGACATTTGATTTGAGCGCAATCCTCAAACTTAGGTCAAAAAAGCCATTTAAGCCTTTTCACAGTGAGATCTATGCGATATGGCCGAGAAATGTAATTTTGATGTTAACTCCCAAACCGCTGCGCAGAAGTCAACCAAACTTCACCCAATAGTGTATTGTATCACAATCTAGTAGTTACATTTAAAAATTTTGTTCTAGGACATTTTGTTTGAACGCAATCATCAAACTTAATTAAAAAAGTCATTTAAGCCTTTTCACAGTGAGATCTATGCGATATGGCCGAGAAATGTAATTTTGATGTTAACTCCCAAACCGCTGCGCAGAAGTCAACCAAACTTCACCCATTAGTGTATTGTATCACAATCTAGTAGTTACATGTGGAAATTTGGTTATAGGACATTTGATTTGAGCGCAATTCTCAAACTTAGGTCAAAAAAGCCATTTAAGCCTTTTCACAGTGAGATCTATGCGATATGGCCGAGAAATGTAATATTGATGTTAACTCCCAAACCGCTGCGCAGAAGTCAACCAAACTTCACCCAATAGTGTATTGTATCACAATCTAGTAGTTACATTTGAAAATTTTGTTCTAGGAAATTTTGTTTGAGCGCAATCATCAAACTTAATTAAAAAAGTCATTTAAGCCTTTTCACAGTGAGATCTATGCGATATGGCCGAGAAATGTAATTTTGATGTTAACTCCCAAACCGCTGCGCAAAAGTCAACCAAACTTCACCCATTAGTGTATTGTATCACAATCTAGTAGTTACATGTGGAAATTTGGTTATAGGACATTTGATTTGAGCGCAATCCTCAAACTTAGGTCAAAAAAGCCATTTAAGCCTTTTCACAGTGAGATCTATGCGATATGGCCGAGAAATGTAATTTTGATGTTAACTCCCAAACCGCTGCGCAGAAGTCAACCAAACTTCACCCAATAGTGTATTGTATCACATTCTAGTAGTTACATTTGAAAATTTCGTTCTAGGACATTTGGTTTGAGCGCAATCATTAAACTTAATTAAAAAAGTCATTTAAGCCTTTTCACAGTGAGATCTATGCGATATGGCCGAGAAATGTAATTTTGATGTTAACTCCCAAACCGCTGCGCAGAAGTCAACCAAACTTCACCCAATAGTGTATTGTATCACAATCTAGTAGTTACATTTGAAAATTTTGTTCTAGGACATTTTGTTTGAGCGCAATCCTCAAACTTAGGTCAAAAAAGCCATTTAAGCCTTTTCACAGTGAGATCTATGCGATATGGCCGAGAAATGTAATTTTGATGTTAACTCCCAAACCGCTGCGCAGAAGTCAACCAAACTTCACCCAATAGTGTATTGTATCACAATCTAGTAGTTACATTTGAAAATTTTGTTCTAGGACATTTTGTTTGAACGCAATCATCAAACTAGGTCAAAAAAGCCATTTAAGCCTTTTCACAGTGAGATCTATGCGATATGGCCGAGAAATGTAATTTTGATGTTAACTCCCAAACCGCTGCGCAGAAGTCAACCAAACTTCACCCAATAGTGTATTGTATCACAATCTAGTAGTTACATTTGAAAATTTTGTTCTAGGAAATTTTGTTTGAGCGCAATCATCAAACTTAATTAAAAAAGTCATTTAAGCCTTTTCACAGTGAGATCTATGCGATATGGCCGAGAAATGTAATTTTGATGTTAACTCCCAAACCGCTGCGCAGAAGTCAACCAAACTTCACCCAATAGTGTATTGTATCACAATCTAGTAGTTACATTTGAAAATTTTGTTCTAGGAAATTTTGTTTGAGCGCAATCATCAAACTTAATTAAAAAAGTCATTTAAGCCTTTTCACAGTGAGATCTATGCGATATGGCCGAGAAATGTAATTTTGATGTTAACTCCCAAACCGCTGCGCAGAAGTCAACCAAACTTCACCCATTAGTGTATTTTATCACAATCTAGTAGTTACATGTGGAAATTTGGTTCTAGGACATTTGATTTGAGCGCAATCCTCAAACTTAGGTCAAAAAAGCCATTTAAGCCTTTTCACAGTGAGATCTATGCGATATGGCCGAGAAATGTAATTTTGATGTTCACTCCCAAACCGCTGCGCAGAAGTCAACCAAACTTCACCCATTAGTGTATTGTATCACAATCTAGTAGTTACATGTGGAAATTTGGTTATAGGACATTTGATTTGAGCGCAATCCTCAAACTTAGGTCAAAAAAGCCATTTAAGCCTTTTCACAGTGAGATCTATGCGATATGGCCGAGAAATGTAATTTTGATGTTCACTCCCAAACCGCTGCGCAGAAGTCAACCAAACTTCACCCATTAGTGTATTGTATCACAATCTAGTAGTTACATGTGGAAATTTGGTTATAGGACATTTGATTTGAGCGCAATCCTCAAACTTAGGTCAAAAAAGCCATTTAAGCCTTTTCACAGTGAGATCTATGCGATATGGCCGAGAAATGTAATTTTGATGTTAACTCCCAAACCGCTGCGCAGAAGTCAACCAAACTTCACCCATTAGTGTATTGTATCACAATCTAGTAGTTACATTTGAAAATTTCGTTCTAGGACATTTGGTTTGAGCGCAATCTTTAAACTTAGGTCAAAAAAGCCATTTAAGCCTTTTCACAGTGAGATCTATGCGATATGGCCGAGAAATGTAATTTTGATGTTAACTCCCAAACCGCTGCGCAGAAGTCAACCAAACTTCACCCAATAGTGTATTGTATCACAATCTAGTAGTTACATGTGGAAATTTGGTTCTAGGACATTTGATTTGAGCGCAATCCTCAAACTTAGGTCAAAAAAGCCATTTAAGCCTTTTCACAGTGAGATCTATGCGATATGGCCGAGAAATGTAATTTTGATGTTAACTCCCAAACCGCTGCGCAGAAGTCAACCAAACTTCACCCAATAGTGTATTGTATCACATTCTAGTAGTTACATTTTAAAATTTCGTTCTAGGACATTTGGTTTGAGCGCAATTATTAAACTTAGGTCAAAAAAGCCATTTAAGCCTTTTCACAGTTAGATCTATGCGATATGGCCGAGAAATGTAATTTTGATGTTAACTCCCAAACCGCTGCGCAGAAGTAAACCAAACTTCACCCATTAGTGTATTGTATCACAATCTAGTAGTTACATGTGGAAATTTGGTTCTAGGACATTTGATTTGAGCGCAATCCTCAAACTTAGGTCAAAAAAGCCATTTAAGCCTTTTCACAGTGAGGTCTATGCGATATGGCCGAGAAATGTAATTTTGATGTTAACTCCCAAACCGCTGCGCAGAAGTCAACCAAACTTCACCCAATAGTGTATTGTATCACATTCTAGTAGTTACATTTGAAAATTTTGTTCTAGGACATTTTGTATGAACGCAATCATCAAACTTAATTAAAAAAGTCATTTAAGCCTTTTCACAGTGAGATCTATGCGATATGGCCGAGAAATGTAATTTTGATGTTAACTCCCAAACCGCTGCGCAGAAGTCAACCAAACTTCACCCAATAGTGTATTGTATCACAATCTAGTAGTTACATTTGAAAATTTTGTTCTAGGAAATTTTGTTTGAGCGCAATCATCAAACTTAATTAAAAAAGTCATTTAAGCCTTTTCACAGTGAGATCTATGCGATATGGCCGAGAAATGTAATTTTGATGTTAACTCCCAAACCGCTGCGCAGAAGTCAACCAAACTTCACCCATTAGTGTATTTTATCACAATCTAGTAGTTACATGTGGAAATTTGGTTCTAGGACATTTGATTTGAGCGCAATCCTCAAACTTAGGTCAAAAAAGCCATTTAAGCCTTTTCACAGTGAGATCTATGCGATATGGCCGAGAAATGTAATTTTGATGTTAACTCCCAAACCGCTGCGCAGAAGTCAACCAAACTTCACCCAATAGTGTATTGTATCACAATCTAGTAGTTACATTTAAAAATTTTGTTCTAGGACATTTTGTTTGAACGCAATCATCAAACTTAATTAAAAAAGTCATTTAAGCCTTTTCACAGTGAGATCTATGCGATATGGCCGAGAAATGTAATTTTGATGTTAACTCCCAAACCGCTGCGCAGAAGTCAACCAAACTTCACCCATTAGTGTATTGTATCACAATCTAGTAGTTACATGTGGAAATTTGGTTATAGGACATTTGATTTGAGCGCAATCCTCAAACTTAGGTCAAAAAAGCCATTTAAGCCTTTTCACAGTGAGATCTATGCGATATGGCCGAGAAATGTAATTTTGATGTTAACTCCCAAACCGCTGCGCAGAAGTCAACCAAACTTCACCCAATAGTGTATTGTATCACAATCTAGTAGTTACATTTGAAAATTTTGTTCTAGGAAATTTTGTTTGAGCGCAATCATCAAACTTAATTAAAAAAGTCATTTAAGCCTTTTCACAGTGAGATCTATGCGATATGGCCGAGAAATGTAATTTTGATGTTAACTCCCAAACCGCTGCGCAGAAGTCAACCAAACTTCACCCATTAGTGTATTTTATCACAATCTAGTAGTTACATGTGGAAATTTGGTTCTAGGACATTTGATTTGAGCGCAATCCTCAAACTTAGGTCAAAAAAGCCATTTAAGCCTTTTCACAGTGAGATCTATGCGATATGGCCGAGAAATGTAATTTTGATGTTAACTCCCAAACCGCTGCGCAGAAGTCAACCAAACTTCACCCAATAGTGTATTGTATCACATTCTAGTAGTTACATTTGAAAATTTTGTTCTAGGACATTTTGTATGAACGCAATCATCAAACTTAATTAAAAAAGTCATTTAAGCCTTTTCACAGTGAGATCTATGCGATATGGCCGAGAAATGTAATTTTGATGTTAACTCCCAAACCGCTGCGCAGAAGTCAACCAAACTTCACCCAATAGTGTATTGTATCACAATCTAGTAGTTACATTTGAAAATTTTGTTCTAGGAAATTTTGTTTGAGCGCAATCATCAAACTTAATTAAAAAAGTCATTTAAGCCTTTTCACAGTGAGATCTATGCGATATGGCCGAGAAATGTAATTTTGATGTTAACTCCCAAACCGCTGCGCAGAAGTCAACCAAACTTCACCCATTAGTGTATTGTATCACAATCTAGTAGTTACATGTGGAAATTTGGTTATAGGACATTTGATTTGAGCGCAATCCTCAAACTTAGGTCAAAAAAGCCATTTAAGCCTTTTCACAGTGAGATCTATGCGATATGGCCGAGAAATGTAATTTTGATGTTAACTCCCAAACCGCTGCGCAGAAGTCAACCAAACTTCACCCAATAGTGTATTGTATCACAATCTAGTAGTTACATTTAAAAATTTTGTTCTAGGACATTTTGTTTGAACGCAATCATCAAACTTAATTAAAAAAGTCATTTAAGCCTTTTCACAGTGAGATCTATGCGATATGGCCGAGAAATGTAATTTTGATGTTAACTCCCAAACCGCTGCGCAGAAGTCAACCAAACTTCACCCATTAGTGTATTGTATCACAATCTAGTAGTTACATGTGGAAATTTGGTTATAGGACATTTGATTTGAGCGCAATCCTCAAACTTAGGTCAAAAAAGCCATTTAAGCCTTTTCACAGTGAGATCTATGCGATATGGCCGAGAAATGTAATTTTGATGTTAACTCCCAAACCGCTGCGCAGAAGTCAACCAAACTTCACCCAATAGTGTATTGTATCACATTCTAGTAGTTACATTTGAAAATTTCGTTCTAGGACATTTGGTTTGAGCGCAATTATTAAACTTAGGTCAAAAAAGCCATTTAAGCCTTTTCACAGTGAGATCTATGCGATATGGCCGAGAAATGTAATTTTGATGTTAACTCCCAAACCGCTGCGCAGAAGTCAACCAAACTTCACCCATTAGTGTATTGTATCACAATCTAGTAGTTACATGTGGAAATTTGGTTATAGGACATTTGATTTGAGCGCAATCCTCAAACTTAGGTCAAAAAAGCCATTTAAGCCTTTTCACAGTGAGATCTATGCGATATGGCCGAGAAATGTAATTTTGATGTTAACTCCCAAACCGCTGCGCAGAAGTCAACCAAACTTCACCCAATAGTGTATTGTATCACATTCTAGTAGTTACATTTTAAAATTTCGTTCAAGGACATTTGGTTTGAGCGCAATTATTAAACTTAGGTCAAAAAAGCCATTTAAGCCTTTTCACAGTGAGATCTATGCGATATGGCCGAGAAATGTAATTTTAATGTTAACTCCCAAACCGCTGCGCAGAAGTAAACCAAACTTCACCCATTAGTGTATTGTATCACAATCTAGTAGTTACATGTGGAAATTTGGTTCTAGGACATTTGATTTGAGCGCAATCCTCAAACTTAGGTCAAAAAAGCCATTTAAGCCTTTTCACAGTGAGATCTATGCGATATGGCCGAGAAATGTAATTTTGATGTTAACTCCCAAACTGCTGCGCAGAAGTCAACCAAATTTCACCCAATAGTGTATTGTATCACATTCTAGTAGTTACATTTGAAAATTTCGTTCTAGGACATTTGGTTTGAGCGCAATTATTAAACTTAGGTCAAAAAAGCCATTTAAGCCTTTTCACAGTGAGATCTATGCGATATGGCCGAGAAATGTAATTTTGATGTTAACTCCCAAACCGCTGCGCAGAAGTAAACCAAACTTCACCCATTAGTGTATTGTATCACAATCTAGTAGTTACATGTGGAAATTTGGTTCTAGGACATTTGATTTTAGCGCAATCCTCAAACTTAGGTCAAAAAAGCCATTTAAGCCTTTTCACAGTGAGATCTATGCGATATGGCCGAGAAATGTAATTTTGATGTTAACTCCCAAACCGCTGCGCAGAAGTCAACCAAACTTCACCCAATAGTGTATTGTATCACAATCTAGTAGTTACATTTGAAAATTTTGTTCTAGGAAATTTTGTTTGAGCGCAATCATCAAACTTAATTAAAAAAGTCATTTAAGCCTTTTCACAGAGAGATCTATGCGATATGGCCGAGAAATGTAATTTTGATGTTAACTCCCAAACCGCTGCGCAGAAGTCAACCAAACTTCACCCATTAGTGTATTGTATCACAATCTAGTAGTTACATGTGGAAATTTGGTTCTAGGACATTTGATTTGAGCGCAATCCTCAAACTTAGGTCAAAAAAGCCATTTAAGCCTTTTCACAGTGAGATCTATGCGATATGGCCGAGAAATGTAATTTTGATGTTAACTCCCAAACCGCTGCGCAGAAGTCAACCAAACTTCACCCAATAGTGTATTGTATCACATTCTAGTAGTTACATTTTAAAATTTCGTTCTAGGACATTTGGTTTGAGCGCAATTATTAAACTTAGGTCAAAAAAGCCATTTAAGCCTTTTCACAGTGAGATCTATGCGATATGGCCGAGAAATGTAATTTTGATGTTAACTCCCAAACCGCTGCGCAGAAGTAAACCAAACTTCACCCATTAGTGTATTGTATCACAATCTAGTAGTTACATGTGGAAATTTGGTTCTAGGACATTTGATTTGAGCGCAATCCTCAAACTTAGGTCAAAAAAGCCATTTAAGCCTTTTCACAGTGAGATCTATGCGATATGGCCGAGAAATGTAATTTTGATGTTAACTCCCAAACCGCTGCGCAGAAGTCAACCAAACTTCACCCAATAGTGTATTGTATCACAATCTAGTAGTTACATTTGAAAATTTTGTTCTAGGACATTTTGTTTGAATGCAATCATCAAACTTAATTAAAAAAGTCATTTAAGCCTTTTCACAGTGAGATCTATGCGATATGGCCGAGAAATGTAATTTTGATGTTAACTCCCAAACCGCTGCGCAGAAGTCAACCAAACTTCACCCATTAGTGTATTGTATCACAATCTAGTAGTTACATTTTAAAATTTCGTTCTAGGACATTTGGTTTGAGCGCAATTATTAAACTTAGGTCAAAAAAGCCATTTAAGCCTTTTCACAGTGAGATCTATGCGATATGGCCGAGAAATGTAATTTTGATGTTCACTCCCAAACCGCTGCGCAGAAGTCAACCAAACTTCACCCATTAGTGTATTGTATCACAATCTAGTAGTTACATGTGGAAATTTGGTTATAGGACATTTGATTTGAGCGCAATCCTCAAACTTAGGTCAAAAAAGCCATTTAAGCCTTTTCACAGTGAGATCTATGCGATATGGCCGAGAAATGTAATTTTGATGTTCACTCCCAAACCGCTGCGCAGAAGTCAACCAAACTTCACCCATTAGTGTATTGTATCACAATCTAGTAGTTACATGTGGAAATTTGGTTATAGGACATTTGATTTGAGCGCAATCCTCAAACTTAGGTCAAAAAAGCCATTTAAGCCTTTTCACAGTGAGATCTATGCGATATGGCCGAGAAATGTAATTTTGATGTTAACTCCCAAACCGCTGCGCAGAAGTCAACCAAACTTCACCCATTAGTGTATTGTATCACAATCTAGTAGTTACATTTGAAAATTTCGTTCTAGGACATTTGGTTTGAGCGCAATCTTTAAACTTAGGTCAAAAAAGCCATTTAAGCCTTTTCACAGTGAGATCTATGCGATATGGCCGAGAAATGTAATTTTGATGTTAACTCCCAAACCGCTGCGCAGAAGTCAACCAAACTTCACCCAATAGTGTATTGTATCACAATCTAGTAGTTACATGTGGAAATTTGGTTCTAGGACATTTGATTTGAGCGCAATCCTCAAACTTAGGTCAAAAAAGCCATTTAAGCCTTTTCACAGTGAGATCTATGCGATATGGCCGAGAAATGTAATTTTGATGTTAACTCCCAAACCGCTGCGCAGAAGTCAACCAAACTTCACCCAATAGTGTATTGTATCACATTCTAGTAGTTACATTTTAAAATTTCGTTCTAGGACATTTGGTTTGAGCGCAATTATTAAACTTAGGTCAAAAAAGCCATTTAAGCCTTTTCACAGTGAGATCTATGCGATATGGCCGAGAAATGTAATTTTGATGTTAACTCCCAAACCGCTGCGCAGAAGTAAACCAAACTTCACCCATTAGTGTATTGTATCACAATCTAGTAGTTACATGTGGAAATTTGGTTCTAGGACATTTGATTTGAGCGCAATCCTCAAACTTAGGTCAAAAAAGCCATTTAAGCCTTTTCACAGTGAGGTCTATGCGATATGGCCGAGAAATGTAATTTTGATGTTAACTCCCAAACCGCTGCGCAGAAGTCAACCAAACTTCACCCAATAGTGTATTGTATCACATTCTAGTAGTTACATTTGAAAATTTTGTTCTAGGACATTTTGTATGAACGCAATCATCAAAATTAATTAAAAAAGTCATTTAAGCCTTTTCACAGTGAGATCTATGCGATATGGCCGAGAAATGTAATTTTGATGTTAACTCCCAAACCGCTGCGCAGAAGTCAACCAAACTTCACCCAATAGTGTATTGTATCACAATCTAGTAGTTACATTTGAAAATTTTGTTCTAGGAAATTTTGTTTGAGCGCAATCATCAAACTTAATTAAAAAAGTCATTTAAGCCTTTTCACAGTGAGATCTATGCGATATGGCCGAGAAATGTAATTTTGATGTTAACTCCCAAACCGCTGCGCAGAAGTCAACCAAACTTCACCCATTAGTGTATTTTATCACAATCTAGTAGTTACATGTGGAAATTTGGTTCTAGGACATTTGATTTGAGCGCAATCCTCAAACTTAGGTCAAAAAAGCCATTTAAGCCTTTTCACAGTGAGATCTATGCGATATGGCCGAGAAATGTAATTTTGATGTTAACTCCCAAACCGCTGCGCAGAAGTCAACCAAACTTCACCCAATAGTGTATTGTATCACAATCTAGTAGTTACATTTAAAAATTTTGTTCTAGGACATTTTGTTTGAACGCAATCATCAAACTTAATTAAAAAAGTCATTTAAGCCTTTTCACAGTGAGATCTATGCGATATGGCCGAGAAATGTAATTTTGATGTTAACTCCCAAACCGCTGCGCAGAAGTCAACCAAACTTCACCCATTAGTGTATTGTATCACAATCTAGTAGTTACATGTGGAAATTTGGTTATAGGACATTTGATTTGAGCGCAATCCTCAAACTTAGGTCAAAAAAGCCATTTAAGCCTTTTCACAGTGAGATCTATGCGATATGGCCGAGAAATGTAATTTTGATGTTAACTCCCAAACCGCTGCGCAGAAGTCAACCAAACTTCACCCAATAGTGTATTGTATCACAATCTAGTAGTTACATTTGAAAATTTTGTTCTAGGAAATTTTGTTTGAGCGCAATCATCAAACTTAATTAAAAAAGTCATTTAAGCCTTTTCACAGTGAGATCTATGCGATATGGCCGAGAAATGTAATTTTGATGTTAACTCCCAAACCGCTGCGCAGAAGTCAACCAAACTTCACCCATTAGTGTATTTTATCACAATCTAGTAGTTACATGTGGAAATTTGGTTCTAGGACATTTGATTTGAGCGCAATCCTCAAACTTAGGTCAAAAAAGCCATTTAAGCCTTTTCACAGTGAGATCTATGCGATATGGCCGAGAAATGTAATTTTGATGTTAACTCCCAAACCGCTGCGCAGAAGTCAACCAAACTTCACCCAATAGTGTATTGTATCACATTCTAGTAGTTACATTTGAAAATTTTGTTCTAGGACATTTTGTATGAACGCAATCATCAAACTTAATTAAAAAAGTCATTTAAGCCTTTTCACAGTGAGATCTATGCGATATGGCCGAGAAATGTAATTTTGATGTTAACTCCCAAACCGCTGCGCAGAAGTCAACCAAACTTCACCCAATAGTGTATTGTATCACAATCTAGTAGTTACATTTGAAAATTTTGTTCTAGGAAATTTTGTTTGACCGCAATCATCAAACTTAATTAAAAAAGTCATTTAAGCCTTTTCACAGTGAGATCTATGCGATATGGCCGAGAAATGTAATTTTGATGTTAACTCCCAAACCGCTGCGCAGAAGTCAACCAAACTTCACCCATTAGTGTATTTTATCACAATCTAGTAGTTACATGTGGAAATTTGGTTCTAGGACATTTGATTTGAGCGCAATCCTCAAACTTAGGTCAAAAAAGCCATTTAAGCCTTTTCACAGTGAGATCTATGCGATATGGCCGAGAAATGTAATTTTGATGTTAACTCCCAAACCGCTGCGCAGAAGTCAACCAAACTTCACCCAATAGTGTATTGTATCACAATCTAGTAGTTACATTTAAAAATTTTGTTCTAGGACATTTTGTTTGAACGCAATCATCAAACTTAATTAAAAAAGTCATTTAAGCCTTTTCACAGTGAGATCTATGCGATATGGCCGAGAAATGTAATTTTGATGTTAACTCCCAAACCGCTGCGCAGAAGTCAACCAAACTTCACCCATTAGTGTATTGTATCACAATCTAGTAGTTACATGTGGAAATTTGGTTATAGGACATTTGATTTGAGCGCAATCCTCAAACTTAGGTCAAAAAAGCCATTTAAGCCTTTTCACAGTGAGATCTATGCGATATGGCCGAGAAATGTAATTTTGATGTTAACTCCCAAACCGCTGCGCAGAAGTCAACCAAACTTCACCCAATAGTGTATTGTATCACATTCTAGTAGTTACATTTGAAAATTTCGTTCTAGGACATTTGGTTTGAGCGCAATTATTAAACTTAGGTCAAAAAAGCCATTTAAGCCTTTTCACAGTGAGATCTATGCGATATGGCCGAGAAATGTAATTTTGATGTTAACTCCCAAACCGCTGCGCAGAAGTCAACCAAACTTCACCCATTAGTGTATTGTATCACAATCTAGTAGTTACATGTGGAAATTTGGTTATAGGACATTTGATTTGAGCGCAATCCTCAAACTTAGGTCAAAAAAGCCATTTAAGCCTTTTCACAGTGAGATCTATGCGATATGGCCGAGAAATGTAATTTTGATGTTAACTCCCAAACCGCTGCGCAGAAGTCAACCAAACTTCACCCAATAGTGTATTGTATCACATTCTAGTAGTTACATTTTAAAATTTCGTTCAAGGACATTTGGTTTGAGCGCAATTATTAAACTTAGGTCAAAAAAGCCATTTAAGCCTTTTCACAGTGAGATCTATGCGATATGGCCGAGAAATGTAATTTTAATGTTAACTCCCAAACCGCTGCGCAGAAGTAAACCAAACTTCACCCATTAGTGTATTGTATCACAATCTAGTAGTTACATGTGGAAATTTGGTTCTAGGACATTTGATTTGAGCGCAATCCTCAAACTTAGGTCAAAAAAGCCATTTAAGCCTTTTCACAGTGAGATCTATGCGATATGGCCGAGAAATGTAATTTTGATGTTAACTCCCAAACTGCTGCGCAGAAGTCAACCAAATTTCACCCAATAGTGTATTGTATCACATTCTAGTAGTTACATTTGAAAATTTCGTTCTAGGACATTTGGTTTGAGCGCAATTATTAAACTTAGGTCAAAAAAGCCATTTAAGCCTTTTCACAGTGAGATCTATGCGATATGGCCGAGAAATGTAATTTTGATGTTAACTCCCAAACCGCTGCGCAGAATTAAACCAAACTTCACCCATTAGTGTATTGTATCACAATCTAGTAGTTACATGTGGAAATTTGGTTCTAGGACATTTGATTTTAGCGCAATCCTCAAACTTAGGTCAAAAAAGCCATTTAAGCCTTTTCACAGTGAGATCTATGCGATATGGCCGAGAAATGTAATTTTGATGTTAACTCCCAAACCGCTGCGCAGAAGTCAACCAAACTTCACCCAATAGTGTATTGTATCACAATCTAGTAGTTACATTTGAAAATTTTGTTCTAGGACATTTTGTTTGAATGCAATCATCAAACTTAATTAAAAAAGTCATTTAAGCCTTTTCACAGTGAGATCTATGCGATATGGCCGAGAAATGTAATTTTGATGTTAACTCCCAAACCGCTGCGCAGAAGTCAACCAAACTTCACCCATTAGTGTATTGTATCACAATCTAGTAGTTACATGTGGAAATTTAGTTCTAGGACATTTGATTTGAGCGCAATCTTCAAACTTAATTAAAAAAAGTCATTTAAGCCTTTTCACAGTGAGATCTATGCGATATGGCCGAGAAATGTAATTTTGATGTTAACTCCCAAACCGCTGAGCAGAAGTCAACCAAACTTCACCCAATAGTGTATTGTATCACAATCTAGTAGTTACATTTGAAAATTTTGTTCTAGGACATTTTGTTTGAACGCAATCATCAAACTTAATTAAAAAAGTCATTTAAGCCTTTTCACAGTGAGATCTATGCGATATGGCCGAGAAATGTAATTTTGATGTTAACTCCCAAACCGCTGCGCAGAAGTCAACCAAACTTCACCCATTAGTGTATTGTATCACAATCTAGTAGTTACATGTGGAAATTTGGTTATAGGACATTTGATTTGAGCGCAATCCTCAAACTTAGGTCAAAAAAGCCATTTAAGCCTTTTCACAGTGAGATCTATGCGATATGGCCGAGAAATGTAATTTTGATGTTAACTCCCAAACCGCTGCGCAGAAGTCAACCAAACTTCACCCAATAGTGTATTGTATCACAATCTAGTAGTTACATTTGAAAATTTTGTTCTAGGAAATTTTGTTTGAGCGCAATCATCAAACTTAATTAAAAAAGTCATTTAAGCCTTTTCACAGTGAGATCTATGCGATATGGCCGAGAAATGTAATTTTGATGTTAACTCCCAAACCGCTGCGCAGAAGTCAACCAAACTTCACCCATTAGTGTATTTTATCACAATCTAGTAGTTACATGTGGAAATTTGGTTCTAGGACATTTGATTTGAGCGCAATCCTCAAACTTAGGTCAAAAAAGCCATTTAAGCCTTTTCACAGTGAGATCTATGCGATATGGCCGAGAAATGTAATTTTGATGTTAACTCCCAAACCGCTGCGCAGAAGTCAACCAAACTTCACCCAATAGTGTATTGTATCACAATCTAGTAGTTACATTGAAAAATTTTGTTCTAGGACATTTTGTTTGAACGCAATCATCAAACTTAATTAAAAAAGTCATTTAAGCCTTTTCACAGTGAGATCTATGCGATATGGCCGAGAAATGTAATTTTGATGTTAACTCCCAAACCGCTGCGCAGAAGTCAACCAAACTTCACCCATTAGTGTATTGTATCACAATCTAGTAGTTACGTGTGGAAATATGGTTATAGGACATTTGATTTGAGCGCAATCCTCAAACTTAGGTCAAAAAAGCCATTTAAGCCTTTTCACAGTGAGATCTATGCGATATGGCCGAGAAATGTAATTTTGATGTTAACTCCCAAACCGCTGCGCAGAAGTAAACCAAACTTCACCCATTAGTGTATTGTATCACAATCTAGTAGTTACATGTGGAAATTTGGTTCTAGGACATTTGATTTGAGCGCAATCCTCAAACTTAGGTCAAAAAAGCCATTTAAGCCTTTTCACAGTGAGATCTATGCGATATGGCCGAGAAATGTAATTTTGATGTTAACTCCCAAACCGCTGCGCAGAAGTCAACCAAACTTCACCCAATAGTGTATTGTATCACATTCTAGTAGTTACATTTTAAAATTTCGTTCTAGGACATTTGGTTTGAGCGCAATTATTAAACTTAGGTCAAAAAAGCCATTTAAGCCTTTTCACAGTGAGATCTATGCGATATGGCCGAGAAATGTAATTTTGATGTTAACTCCCAAACCGCTGCGCAGAAGTAAACCAAACTTCACCCATTAGTGTATTGTATCACAATCTAGTAGTTACATGTGGAAATTTGGTTCTAGGACATTTGATTTGAGCGCAATCCTCAAACTTAGGTCAAAAAAGCCATTTAAGCCTTTTCACAGTGAGATCTATGCGATATGGCCGAGAAATGTAATTTTGATGTTAACTCCCAAACCGCTGCGCAGAAGTCAACCAAACTTCACCCAATAGTGTATTGTATCACAATCTAGTAGTTACATTTGAAAATTTTGTTCTAGGACATTTTGTTTGAATGCAATCATCAAACTTAATTAAAAAAGTCATTTAAGCCTTTTCACAGTGAGATCTATGCGATATGGCCGAGAAATGTAATTTTGATGTTAACTCCCAAACCGCGGCGCAGAAGTCAACCAAACTTCACCCATTAGTGTATGGTATCACAATCTAGTAGTTACATTTGAAAATTTTGTTCTAGGACATTTTGTTTGAACGCAATCATCAAACTTAATTAAAAAAGTCATTTAAGCCTTTTCACAGTGAGATCTATGCGATATGGCCGAGAAATGTAATTTTGATGTTAACTCCCAAACCACTGCGCAGAAGTCAACCAAACTTCACCCATTAGTGTATTGTATCACAATCTAGTAGTTACATGTGGAAATTTGGTTATAGGACATTTGATTTGAGCGCAATCCTCAAACTTAGGTCAAAAAAGCCATTTAAGCCTTTTCACAGTGAGATCTATGCGATATGGCCGAGAAATGTAATTTTGATGTTAACTCCCAAACCACTGCGCAGAAGTCAACCAAACTTCACCCATTAGTGTATTGTATCACAATCTAGTAGTTACATGTGGAAATTTGGTTATAGGACATTTGATTTGAGCGCAATCCTCAAACTTAGGTCAAAAAAGCCATTTAAGCCTTTTCACAGTGAGATCTATGCGATATGGCCGAGAAATGTAATTTTGATGTTAACCCCCATACCGCTGCGCAGAAGTCAACCAAACTTCACCCAATAGTGTATTGTATCACAATCTAGTAGTTACATTTGAAAATTTTGTTCTAGGAAATTTTGTTTGAGCGCAATCATCAAACTTAATTAAAAAAGTCATTTAAGCCTTTTCACAGTGAGATCTATGCGATATGGCCGAGAAATGTAATTTTGATGTTAACTCCCAAACCGCTGCGCAGAAGTCAACCAAACTTCACCCAATAGTGTATTGTATCACAATCTAGTAGTTACATTTGAAAATTTTGTTCTAGGACATTTTGTTTGAACGCAATCATCAAACTTAATTAAAAAAGTCATTTAAGCCTTTTCACAGTGAGATCTATGCGATATGGCCGAGAAATGTAATTTTGATGTTAACTCCCAAACCACTGCGCAGAAGTCAACCAAACTTCACCCATTAGTGTATTGTATCACAATCTAGTAGTTACATGTGGAAATTTGGTTATAGGACATTTGATTTGAGCGCAATCCTCAAACTTAGGTCAAAAAAGCCATTTAAGCCTTTTCACAGTGAGATCTATGCGATATGGCCGAGAAATGTAATTTTGATGTTAACTCCCAAACCGCTGCGCAGAAGTCAACCAAACTTCACCCAATAGTGTATTGTATCACAATCTAGTAGTTACATTTGAAAATTTTGTTCTAGGAAATTTTGTTTGAGCGCAATCATCAAACTTAATTAAAAAAGTCATTTAAGCCTTTTCACAGTGAGATCTATGCGATATGGCCGAGAAATGTAATTTTGATGTTAACTCCCAAACCGCTGCGCAGAAGTCAACCAAACTTCACCCAATAGTGTATTGTATCACAATCTAGTAGTTACATTTGAAAATTTTGTTCTAGGAAATTTTGTTTGAGCGCAATCATCAAACTTAATTAAAAAAGTCATTTAAGCCTTTTCACAGTGAGATCTATGCGATATGGCCGAGAAATGTAATTTTGATGTTAACTCCCAAACCGCTGCGCAGAAGTCAACCAAACTTCACCCATTAGTGTATTTTATCACAATCTAGTAGTTACATGTGGAAATTTGATTCTAGGACATTTGATTTGAGCGCAATCCTCAAATTTAGGTCAAAAAAGCCATTTAAGCCTTTTCACAGTGAGATCTATGCGATATGGCCGAGAAATGTAATTTTGATGTTCACTCCCAAACCGCTGCGCAGAAGTCAACCAAACTTCACCCATTAGTGTATTGTATCACAATCTAGTAGTTACATGTGGAAATTTGGTTATAGGACATTTGATTTGAGCGCAATCCTCAAACTTAGGTCAAAAAAGCCATTTAAGCCTTTTCACAGTGAGATCTATGCGATATGGCCGAGAAATGTAATTTTGATGTTCACTCCCAAACCGCTGCGCAGAAGTCAACCAAACTTCACCCATTAGTGTATTGTATCACAATCTAGTAGTTACATGTGGAAATTTGGTTATAGGACATTTGATTTGAGCGCAATCCTCAAACTTAGGTCAAAAAAGCCATTTAAGCCTTTTCACAGTGAGATCTATGCGATATGGCCGAGAAATGTAATTTTGATGTTAACTCCCAAACCGCTGCGCAGAAGTCAACCAAACTTCACCCAATAGTGTATTGTATCACATTCTAGTAGTTACATTTTAAAATTTCGTTCTAGGACATTTGGTTTGAGCGCAATTATTAAACTTAGGTCAAAAAAGCCATTTAAGCCTTTTCACAGTGAGATCTATGCGATATGGCCGAGAAATGTAATTTTGATGTTAACTCCCAAACCGCTGCGCAGAAGTAAACCAAACTTCACCCATTAGTGTATTGTATCACAATCTAGTAGTTACATGTGGAAATTTGGTTCTAGGACATTTGATTTGAGCGCAATCCTCAAACTTAGGTCAAAAAAGCCATTTAAGCCTTTTCACAGTGAGGTCTATGCGATATGGCCGAGAAATGTAATTTTGATGTTAACTCCCAAACCGCTGCGCAGAAGTCAACCAAACTTCACCCAATAGTGTATTGTATCACATTCTAGTAGTTACATTTGAAAATTTTGTTCTAGGACATTTTGTATGAACGCAATCATCAAACTTAATTAAAAAAGTCATTTAAGCCTTTTCACAGTGAGATCTATGCGATATGGCCGAGAAATGTAATTTTGATGTTAACTCCCAAACCGCTACGCAGAAGTCAACCAAACTTCACCCAATAGTGTATTGTATCACAATCTAGTAGTTACATTTGAAAATTTTGTTCTAGGAAATTTTGTTTGAGCGCAATCATCAAACTTAATTAAAAAAGTCATTTAAGCCTTTTCACAGTGAGATCTATGCGATATGGCCGAGAAATGTAATTTTGATGTTAACTCCCAAACCGCTGCGCAGAAGTCAACCAAACTTCACCCATTAGTGTATTTTATCACAATCTAGTAGTTACATGTGGAAATTTGGTTCTAGGACATTTGATTTGAGCGCAATCCTCAAACTTAGGTCAAAAAAGCCATTTAAGCCTTTTCACAGTGAGATCTATGCGATATGGCCGAGAAATGTAATTTTGATGTTAACTCCCAAACCGCTGCGCAGAAGTCAACCAAACTTCACCCAATAGTGTATTGTATCACAATCTAGTAGTTACATTTAAAAATTTTGTTCTAGGACATTTTGTTTGAACGCAATCATCAAACTTAATTAAAAAAGTCATTTAAGCCTTTTCACAGTGAGATCTATGCGATATGGCCGAGAAATGTAATTTTGATGTTAACTCCCAAACCGCTGCGCAGAAGTCAACCAAACTTCACCCATTAGTGTATTGTATCACAATCTAGTAGTTACGTGTGGAAATTTGGTTATAGGACATTTGATTTGAGCGCAATCCTCAAACTTAGGTCAAAAAAGCCATTTAAGCCTTTTCACAGTGAGATCTATGCGATATGGCCGAGAAATGTAATTTTGATGTTAACTCCCAAACCGCTGCGCAGAAGTAAACCAAACTTCACCCATTAGTGTATTGTATCACAATCTAGTAGTTACATGTGGAAATTTGGTTCTAGGACATTTGATTTGAGCGCAATCCTCAAACTTAGGTCAAAAAAGCCATTTAAGCCTTTTCACAGTGAGATCTATGCGATATGGCCGAGAAATGTAATTTTGATGTTAACTCCCAAACCGCTGCGCAGAAGTCAACCAAACTTCACCCAATAGTGTATTGTATCACATTCTAGTAGTTACATTTTAAAATTTCGTTCTAGGACATTTGGTTTGAGCGCAATTATTAAACTTAGGTCAAAAAAGCCATTTAAGCCTTTTCACAGTGAGATCTATGCGATATGGCCGAGAAATGTAATTTTGATGTTAACTCCCAAACCGCTACGCAGAAGTAAACCAAACTTCACCCATTAGTGTATTGTATCACAATCTAGTAGTTACATGTGGAAATTTGGTTCTAGGACATTTGATTTGAGCGCAATCCTCAAACTTAGGTCAAAAAAGCCATTTAAGCCTTTTCACAGTGAGATCTATGCGATATGGCCGAGAAATGTAATTTTGATGTTAACTCCCAAACCGCTGCGCAGAAGTCAACCAAACTTCACCCAATAGTGTATTGTATCACAATCTAGTAGTTACATTTGAAAATTTTGTTCTAGGACATTTTGTTTGAATGCAATCATCAAACTTAATTAAAAAAGTCATTTAAGCCTTTTCACAGTGAGATCTATGCGATATTGCCGAGAAATGTAATTTTGATGTTAACTCCCAAACCGCTGCGCAGAAGTCAACCAAACTTCACCCATTAGTGTATTGTATCACAATCTAGTAGTTACATTTGAAAATTTTGTTCTAGGACATTTTGTTTGAACGCAATCATCAAACTTAATTAAAAAAGTCATTTAAGCCTTTTCACAGTGAGATCTATGCGATATGGCCGAGAAATGTAATTTTGATGTTAACACCCAAACCGCTGCGCAGAAGTCAACCAAACTTCACCCATTAGTGTATTGTATCACAATCTAGTAGTTACATGTGGAAATTTGGTTATAGGACATTTGATTTGAGCGCAATCCTCAAACTTAGGTCAAAAAAGCCATTTAAGCCTTTTCACAGTGAGATCTATGCGATATGGCCGAGAAATGTAATTTTGATGTTAACTCCCAAACCGCTGCGCAGAAGTCAACCAAACTTCACCCAATAGTGTATTGTATCACAATCTAGTAGTTACATTTGAAAATTTTGTTCTAGGAAATTTTGTTTGAGCGCAATCATCAAACTTAATTAAAAAAGTCATTTAAGCCTTTTCACAGTGAGATCTATGCGATATGGCCGAGAAATGTAATTTTGATGTTAACTCCCAAACCGCTGCGCAGAAGTCAACCAAACTTCACCCATTAGTGTATTTTATCACAATCTAGTAGTTACATGTGGAAATTTGGTTCTAGGACATTTGATTTGAGCGCAATCCTCAAACTTAGGTCAAAAAAGCCATTTAAGCCTTTTCACAGTGAGATCTATGCGATATGGCCGAGAAATGTAATTTTGATGTTCACTCCCAAACCGCTGCGCAGAAGTCAACCAAACTTCACCCATTAGTGTATTGTATCACAATCTAGTAGTTACATGTGGAAATTTGGTTCTAGGACATTTGATTTGAGCGCAATCCTCAAACTTAGGTCAAAAAAGCCATTTAAGCCTTTTCACAGTGAGATCTATGCGATATGGCCGAGAAATGTAATTTTGATGTTAACTCCCAAACCGCTGCGCAGAAGTCAACCAAACTTCACCCATTAGTGTATTGTATCACAATCTAGTAGTTACATTTGAAAATTTCGTTCTAGGACATTTGATTTGAGCGCAATCCTCAAACTTAGGTCAAAAAAGCCATTTAAGCCTTTTCACAGTGAGATCTATGCGATATGGCCGAGAAATGTAATTTTGATGTTAACTCCCAAACCGCTGCGCAGAAGTCAACCAAACTTCACCCAATAGTGTATTGTATCACATTCTAGTAGTTACATTTTAAAATTTCGTTCTAGGACATTTGGTTTGAGCACAATTATTAAACTTAGGTCAAAAAAGCCATTTAAGCCTTTTCACAGTGAGATCTATGCGATATGGCCGAGAAATGTAATTTTGATGTTAACTCCCAAACCGCTGCGCAGAAGTAAACCAAACTTCACCCATTAGTGTATTGTATCACAATCTAGTAGTTACATGTGGAAATTTGGTTCTAGGACATTTGATTTGAGCGCAATCCTCAAACTTAGGTCAAAAAAGCCATTTAAGCCTTTTCACAGTGAGATCTATGCGATATGGCCGAGAAATGTAATTTTGATGTTAACTCCCAAACCGCTGCGCAGAAGTCAACCAAACTTCACCCAATAGTGTATTGTATCACAATCTAGTAGTTACATTTGAAAATTTTGTTCTAGGACATTTTGTTTGAATGCAATCATCAAACTTAATTAAAAAAGTCATTTAAGCCTTTTCACAGTGAGATCTATGCGATATGGCCGAGAAATGTAATTTTGATGTTAACTCCCAAACCGCTGCGCAGAAGTCAACCAAACTTCACCCATTAGTGTATTTTATCACAATCTAGTAGTTACATGTGGAAATTTGGTTCTAGGACATTTGATTTGAGCGCAATCCTCAAACTTAGGTCAAAAAAGCCATTTAAGCCTTTTCACAGTGAGATCTATGCGATATGGCCGAGAAATGTAATTTTGATGTTAACTCCCAAACCGCTGCGCAGAAGTCAACCAAACTTCACCCATTAGTGTATTGTATCACAATCTAGTAGTTACGTGTGGAAATTTGGTTATAGGACATTTGATTTGAGCGCAATCCTCAAACTTAGGTCAAAAAAGCCATTTAAGCCTTTTCACAGTGAGATCTATGCGATATGGCCGAGAAATGTAATTTTGATGTTAACTCCCAAACCGCTGCGCAGAAGTCAACCAAACTTCACCCAATAGTGTATTGTATCACAATCTAGTAGTTACATTTGAAAATTTTGTTCTAGGAAATTTTGTTTGAGCGCAATCATCAAACTTAATTAAAAAAGTCATTTAAGCCTTTTCACAGTGAGATCTATGCGATATGGCCGAGAAATGTAATTTTTATGTTAACTCCCAAACCGCTGCGCAGAAGTCAACCAAACTTCACCCATTAGTGTATTTTATCACAATCTAGTAGTTACATGTGGAAATTTGGTTCTAGGATATTTGATTTGAGCGCAATCCTCAAACTTAGGTCAAAAAAGCCATTTAAGCCTTTTCACAGTGAGATCTATGCGATATGGCCGAGAAATGTAATTTTGATGTTAACTCCCAAACCGCTGCGCAGAAGTCAACCAAACTTCACCCAATAGTGTATTGTATCACAATCTAGTAGTTACATTTGAAAATTTTGTTCTAGGACATTTTGTTTGAACGCAATCATCAAACTTAATTAAAAAAGTCATTTAAGCCTTTTCACAGTGAGATCTATGCGATATGGCCGAGAAATGTAATTTTGATGTTAACTCCCAAACCGCTGCGCAGAAGTCAACCAAACTTCACCCAATAGTGTATTGTATCACAATCTAGTAGTTACATTTGAAAATTTTGTTCTAGGAAATTTTGTTTGAGCGCAATCATCAAACTTAATTAAAAAAGTCATTTAAGCCTTTTCACAGTGAGATCTATGCGATATGGCCGAGAAATGTAATTTTGATGTTAACTCCCAAACCGCTGCGCAGAAGTCAACCAAACTTCACCCATTAGTGTATTTTATCACAATCTAGTAGTTACATGTGGAAATTTGGTTCTAGGACATTTGATTTGAGCGCAATCCTCAAACTTAGGTCAAAAAAGCCATTTAAGCCTTTTCACAGTGAGATCTATGCGATATGGCCGAGAAATGTAATTTTGATGTTAACTCCCAAACCGCTGCGCAGAAGTCAACCAAACTTCACCCAATAGTGTATTGTATCACAATCTAGTAGTTACATTTGAAAATTTTGTTCTAGGAAATTTTGTTTGAGCGCAATCATCAAACTTAATTAAAAAAGTCATTTAAGCCTTTTCACAGTGAGATCTATGCGATATGGCCGAGAAATGTAATTTTGATGTTAACTCCCAAACCGCTGCGCAGAAGTCAACCAAACTTCACCCAATAGTGTATTGTATCACATTCTAGTAGTTACATTTGAAAATTTTGTTCTAGGACATTTTGTATGAACGCAATCATCAAACTTAATTAAAAAAGTCATTTAAGCCTTTTCACAGTGAGATCTATGCGATATGGCCGAGAAATGTAATTTTGATGTTAACTCCCAAACCGCTGCGCAGAAGTCAACCAAACTTCACCCAATAGTGTATTGTATCACAATCTAGTAGTTACATTTGAAAATTTTGTTCTAGGAAATTTTGTTTGAGCGCAATCATCAAACTTAATTAAAAAAGTCATTTAAGCCTTTTCACAGTGAGATCTATGCGATATGGCCGAGAAATGTAATTTTGATGTTAACTCCCAAACCGCTGCGCAGAAGTCAACCAAACTTCACCCATTAGTGTATTTTATCACAATCTAGTAGTTACATGTGGAAATTTGGTTCTAGGACATTTGATTTGAGCGCAATCCTCAAACTTAGGTCAAAAAAGCCATTTAAGCCTTTTCACAGTGAGATCTATGCGATATGGCCGAGAAATGTAATTTTGATGTTAACTCCCAAACCGCTGCGCAGAAGTCAACCAAACTTCACCCAATAGTGTATTGTATCACAATCTAGTAGTTACATTTAAAAATTTTGTTCTAGGACATTTTGTTTGAACGCAATCATCAAACTTAATTAAAAAAGTCATTTAAGCCTTTTCACAGTGAGATCTATGCGATATGGCCGAGAAATGTAATTTTGATGTTAACTCCCAAACCGCTGCGCAGAAGTCAACCAAACTTCACCCATTAGTGTATTGTATCACAATCTAGTAGTTACATGTGGAAATTTGGTTATAGGACATTTGATTTGAGCGCAATCCTCAAACTTAGGTCAAAAAAGCCATTTAAGCCTTTTCACAGTGAGATCTATGCGATATGGCCGAGAAATGTAATTTTGATGTTAACTCCCAAACCGCTGCGCAGAAGTCAACCAAACTTCACCCAATAGTGTATTGTATCACAATCTAGTAGTTACATTTGAAAATTTTGTTCTAGGAAATTTTGTTTGAGCGCAATCATCAAACTTAATTAAAAAAGTCATTTAAGCCTTTTCACAGTGAGATCTATGCGATATGGCCGAGAAATGTAATTTTTATGTTAACTCCCAAACCGCTGCGCAGAAGTCAACCAAACTTCACCCATTAGTGTATTTTATCACAATCTAGTAGTTACATGTGGAAATTTGGTTCTAGGACATTTGATTTGAGCGCAATCCTCAAACTTAGGTCAAAAAAGCCATTTAAGCCTTTTCACAGTGAGATCTATGCGATATGGCCGAGAAATGTAATTTTGATGTTAACTCCCAAACCGCTGCGCAGAAGTCAACCAAACTTCACCCAATAGTGTATTGTATCACAATCTAGTAGTTACATTTGAAAATTTTGTTCTAGGACATTTTGTTTGAACGCAATCATCAAACTTAATTAAAAAAGTCATTTAAGCCTTTTCACAGTGAGATCTATGCGATATGGCCGAGAAATGTAATTTTGATGTTAACTCCCAAACCGCTGCGCAGAAGTCAACCAAACTTCACCCAATAGTGTATTGTATCACAATCTAGTAGTTACATTTGAAAATTTTGTTCTAGGAAATTTTGTTTGAGCGCAATCATCAAACTTAATTAAAAAAGTCATTTAAGCCTTTTCACAGTGAGATCTATGCGATATGGCCGAGAAATGTAATTTTGATGTTAACTCCCAAACCGCTGCGCAGAAGTCAACCAAACTTCACCCATTAGTGTATTTTATCACAATCTAGTAGTTACATGTGGAAATTTGGTTCTAGGACATTTGATTTGAGCGCAATCCTCAAACTTAGGTCAAAAAAGCCATTTAAGCCTTTTCACAGTGAGATCTATGCGATATGGCCGAGAAATGTAATTTTGATGTTAACTCCCAAACCGCTGCGCAGAAGTCAACCAAACTTCACCCAATAGTGTATTGTATCACAATCTAGTAGTTACATTTAAAAATTTTGTTCTAGGACATTTTGTTTGAACGCAATCATCAAACTTAATTAAAAAAGTCATTTAAGCCTTTTCACAGTGAGATCTATGCGATATGGCCGAGAAATGTAATTTTGATGTTAACTCCCAAACCGCTGCGCAGAAGTCAACCAAACTTCACCCATTAGTGTATTGTATCACAATCTAGTAGTTACATGTGGAAATTTGGTTATAGGACATTTGATTTGAGCGCAATCCTCAAACTTAGGTCAAAAAAGCCATTTAAGCCTTTTCACAGTGAGATCTATGCGATATGGCCGAGAAATGTAATTTTGATGTTAACTCCCAAACCGCTGCGCAGAAGTCAACCAAACTTCACCCAATAGTGTATTGTATCACAATCTAGTAGTTACATTTGAAAATTTTGTTCTAGGAAATTTTGTTTGAGCGCAATCATCAAACTTAATTAAAAAAGTCATTTAAGCCTTTTCACAGTGAGATCTATGCGATATGGCCGAGAAATGTAATTTTGATGTTAACTCCCAAACCGCTGCGCAGAAGTCAACCAAACTTCACCCATTAGTGTATTTTATCACAATCTAGTAGTTACATGTGGAAATTTGGTTCTAGGACATTTGATTTGAGCGCAATCCTCAAACTTAGGTCAAAAAAGCCATTTAAGCCTTTTCACAGTGAGATCTATGCGATATGGCCGAGAAATGTAATTTTGATGTTAACTCCCAAACCGCTGCGCAGAAGTCAACCAAACTTCACCCAATAGTGTATTGTATCACATTCTAGTAGTTACATTTGAAAATTTTGTTCTAGGACATTTTGTTTGAACGCAATCATCAAACTTAATTAAAAAAGTCATTTAAGCCTTTTCACAGTGAGATCTATGCGATATGGCCGAGAAATGTAATTTTGATGTTAACTCCCAAACCGCTGCGCAGAAGTCAACCAAACTTCACCCAATAGTGTATTGTATCACAATCTAGTAGTTACATTTGAAAATTTTGTTCTAGGAAATTTTGTTTGAGCGCAATCATCAAACTTAATTAAAAAAGTCATTTAAGCCTTTTCACAGTGAGATCTATGCGATATGGCCGAGAAATGTAATTTTGATGTTAACTCCCAAACCGCTGCGCAGAAGTCAACCAAACTTCACCCATTAGTGTATTTTATCACAATCTAGTAGTTACATGTGGAAATTTGGTTCTAGGACATTTGATTTGAGCGCAATCCTCAAACTTAGGTCAAAAAAGCCATTTAAGCCTTTTCACAGTGAGATCTATGCGATATGGCCGAGAAATGTAATTTTGATGTTAACTCCCAAACCGCTGCGCAGAAGTCAACCAAACTTCACCCAATAGTGTATTGTATCACAATCTAGTAGTTACATTTGAAAATTTTGTTCTAGGAAATTTTGTTTGAGCGCAATCATCAAACTTAATTAAAAAAGTCATTTAAGCCTTTTCACAGTGAGATCTATGCGATATGGCCGAGAAATGTAATTTTGATGTTAACTCCCAAACCGCTGCGCAGAAGTCAACCAAACTTCACCCATTAGTGTATTTTATCACAATCTAGTAGTTACATGTGGAAATTTGGTTCTAGGACATTTGATTTGAGCGCAATCCTCAAACTTAGGTCAAAAAAGCCATTTAAGCCTTTTCACAGTGAGATCTATGCGATATGGCCGAGAAATGTAATTTTGATGTTAACTCCCAAACCGCTGCGCAGAAGTAAACCAAACTTCACCCAATAGTGTATTGTATCACATTCTAGTAGTTACATTTGAAAATTTTGTTCTAGGACATTTTGTATGAACGCAATCATCAAACTTAATTAAAAAAGTCATTTAAGCCTTTTCACAGTGAGATCTATGCGATATGGCCGAGAAATGTAATTTTGATGTTAACTCCCAAACCGCTGCGCAGAAGTCAACCAAACTTCACCCAATAGTGTATTGTATCACAATCTAGTAGTTACATTTGAAAATTTTGTTCTAGGAAATTTTGTTTGAGCGCAATCATCAAACTTAATTAAAAAAGTCATTTAAGCCTTTTCACAGTGAGATCTATGCGATATGGCCGAGAAATGTAATTTTGATGTTAACTCCCAAACCGCTGCGCAGAAGTCAACCAAACTTCACCCATTAGTGTATTTTATCACAATCTAGTAGTTACATGTGGAAATTTGGTTCTAGGACATTTGATTTGAGCGCAATCCTCAAACTTAGGTCAAAAAAGCCATTTAAGCCTTTTCACAGTGAGATCTATGCGATATGGCCGAGAAATGTAATTTTGATGTTAACTCCCAAACCGCTGCGCAGAAGTCAACCAAACTTCACCCAATAGTGTATTGTATCACAATCTAGTAGTTACATTTGAAAATTTTGTTCTAGGACATTTTGTTTGAACGCAATCATCAAACTTAATTAAAAAAGTCATTTAAGCCTTTTCACAGTGAGATCTATGCGATATGGCCGAGAAATGTAATTTTGATGTTAACTCCCAAACCGCTGCGCAGAAGTCAACCAAACTTCACCCATTAGTGTATTGTATCACAATCTAGTAGTTACATGTGGAAATTTGGTTATAGGACATTTGATTTGAGCGCAATCCTCAAACTTAGGTCAAAAAAGCCATTTAAGCCTTTTCACAGTGAGATCTATGCGATATGGCCGAGAAATGTAATTTTGATGTTAACTCCCAAACCGCTGCGCAGAAGTCAACCAAACTTCACCCAATAGTGTATTGTATCACAATCTAGTAGTTACATTTGAAAATTTTGTTCTAGGAAATTTTGTTTGAGCGCAATCATCAAACTTAATTAAAAAAGTCATTTAAGCCTTTTCACAGTGAGATCTATGCGATATGGCCGAGAAATGTAATTTTGATGTTAACTCCCAAACCGCTGCGCAGAAGTCAACCAAACTTCACCCATTAGTGTATTTTATCACAATCTAGTAGTTACATGTGGAAATTTGGTTCTAGGACATTTGATTTGAGCGCAATCCTCAAACTTAGGTCAAAAAAGCCATTTAAGCCTTTTCACAGTGAGATCTATGCGATATGGCCGAGAAATGTAATTTTGATGTTAACTCCCAAACCGCTGCGCAGAAGTCAACCAAACTTCACCCAATAGTGTATTGTATCACAATCTAGTAGTTACATTTGAAAATTTTGTTCTAGGACATTTTGTTTGAACGCAATCATCAAACTTAATTAAAAAAGTCATTTAAGCCTTTTCACAGTGAGATCTATGCGATATGGCCGAGAAATGTAATTTTGATGTTAACTCCCAAACCGCTGCGCAGAAGTCAACCAAACTTCACCCAATAGTGTATTGTATCACAATCTAGTAGTTACATTTGAAAATTTTGTTCTAGGAAATTTTGTTTGAGCGCAATCATCAAACTTAATTAAAAAAGTCATTTAAGCCTTTTCACAGTGAGATCTATGCGATATGGCCGAGAAATGTAATTTTGATGTTAACTCCCAAACCGCTGCGCAGAAGTCAACCAAACTTCACCCATTAGTGTATTTTATCACAATCTAGTAGTTACATGTGGAAATTTGGTTCTAGGACATTTGATTTGAGCGCAATCCTCAAACTTAGGTCAAAAAAGCCATTTAAGCCTTTTCACAGTGAGATCTATGCGATATGGCCGAGAAATGTAATTTTGATGTTAACTCCCAAACCGCTGCGCAGAAGTCAACCAAACTTCACCCAATAGTGTATTGTATCACAATCTAGTAGTTACATTTAAAAATTTTGTTCTAGGACATTTTGTTTGAACGCAATCATCAAACTTAATTAAAAAAGTCATTTAAGCCTTTTCACAGTGAGATCTATGCGATATGGCCGAGAAATGTAATTTTGATGTTAACTCCCAAACCGCTGCGCAGAAGTCAACCAAACTTCACCCATTAGTGTATTGTATCACAATCTAGTAGTTACATGTGGAAATTTGGTTATAGGACATTTGATTTGAGCGCAATCCTCAAACTTAGGTCAAAAAAGCCATTTAAGCCTTTTCACAGTGAGATCTATGCGATATGGCCGAGAAATGTAATTTTGATGTTAACTCCCAAACCGCTGCGCAGAAGTCAACCAAACTTCACCCAATAGTGTATTGTATCACAATCTAGTAGTTACATTTGAAAATTTTTTCTAGGAAATTTTGTTTGAGCGCAATCATCAAACTTAATTAAAAAAGTCATTTAAGCCTTTTCACAGTGAGATCTATGCGATATGGCCGAGAAATGTAATTTTGATGTTAACTCCCAAACCGCTGCGCAGAAGTCAACCAAACTTCACCCATTAGTGTATTTTATCACAATCTAGTAGTTACATGTGGAAATTTGGTTCTAGGACATTTGATTTGAGCGCAATCCTCAAACTTAGGTCAAAAAAGCCATTTAAGCCTTTTCACAGTGAGATCTATGCGATATGGCCGAGAAATGTAATTTTGATGTTAACTCCCAAACCGCTGCACAGAAGTCAACCAAACTTCACCCAATAGTGTATTGTATCACATTCTAGTAGTTACATTTGAAAATTTTGTTCTAGGACATTTTGTTTGAACGCAATCATCAAACTTAATTAAAAAAGTCATTTAAGCCTTTTCACAGTGAGATCTATGCGATATGGCCGAGAAATGTAATTTTGATGTTAACTCCCAAACCGCTGCGCAGAAGTCAACCAAACTTCACCCAATAGTGTATTGTATCACAATCTAGTAGTTACATTTGAAAATTTTGTTCTAGGAAATTTTGTTTGAGCGCAATCATCAAACTTAATTAAAAAAGTCATTTAAGCCTTTTCACAGTGAGATCTATGCGATATGGCCGAGAAATGTAATTTTGATGTTAACTCCCAAACCGCTGCGCAGAAGTCAACCAAACTTCACCCATTAGTGTATTTTATCACAATCTAGTAGTTACATGTGGAAATTTGGTTCTAGGACATTTGATTTGAGCGCAATCCTCAAACTTAGGTCAAAAAAGCCATTTAAGCCTTTTCACAGTGAGATCTATGCGATATGGCCGAGAAATGTAATTTTGATGTTAACTCCCAAACCGCTGCGCAGAAGTCAACCAAACTTCACCCAATAGTGTATTGTATCACAATCTAGTAGTTACATTTGAAAATTTTGTTCTAGGAAATTTTGTTTGAGCGCAATCATCAAACTTAATTAAAAAAGTCATTTAAGCCTTTTCACAGTGAGATCTATGCGATATGGCCGAGAAATGTAATTTTGATGTTAACTCCCAAACCGCTGCGCAGAAGTCAACCAAACTTCACCCATTAGTGTATTTTATCACAATCTAGTAGTTACATGTGGAAATTTGGTTCTAGGACATTTGATTTGAGCGCAATCCTCAAACTTAGGTCAAAAAAGCCATTTAAGCCTTTTCACAGTGAGATCTATGCGATATGGCCGAGAAATGTAATTTTGATGTTAACTCCCAAACCGCTGCGCAGAAGTCAACCAAACTTCACCCAATAGTGTATTGTATCACATTCTAGTAGTTACATTTGAAAATTTTGTTCTAGGACATTTTGTATGAACGCAATCATCAAACTTAATTAAAAAAGTCATTTAAGCCTTTTCACAGTGAGATCTATGCGATATGGCCGAGAAATGTAATTTTGATGTTAACTCCCAAACCGCTGCGCAGAAGTCAACCAAACTTCACCCAATAGTGTATTGTATCACAATCTAGTAGTTACATTTGAAAATTTTGTTCTAGGAAATTTTGTTTGAGCGCAATCATCAAACTTAATTAAAAAAGTCATTTAAGCCTTTTCACAGTGAGATCTATGCGATATGGCCGAGAAATGTAATTTTGATGTTAACTCCCAAACCGCTGCGCAGAAGTCAACCAAACTTCACCCATTAGTGTATTTTATCACAATCTAGTAGTTACATGTGGAAATTTGGTTCTAGGACATTTGATTTGAGCGCAATCCTCAAACTTAGGTCAAAAAAGCCATTTAAGCCTTTTCACAGTGAGATCTATGCGATATGGCCGAGAAATGTAATTTTGATGTTAACTCCCAAACCGCTGCGCAGAAGTCAACCAAACTTCACCCAATAGTGTATTGTATCACAATCTAGTAGTTACATTTAAAAATTTTGTTCTAGGACATTTTGTTTGAACGCAATCATCAAACTTAATTAAAAAAGTCATTTAAGCCTTTTCACAGTGAGATCTATGCGATATGGCCGAGAAATGTAATTTTGATGTTAACTCCCAAACCGCTGCGCAGAAGTCAACCAAACTTCACCCATTAGTGTATTGTATCACAATCTAGTAGTTACGTGTGGAAATTTGGTTATAGGACATTTGATTTGAGCGCAATCCTCAAACTTAGGTCAAAAAAGCCATTTAAGCCTTTTCACAGTGAGATCTATGCGATATGGCCGAGAAATGTAATTTTGATGTTAACTCCCAAACCGCTGCGCAGAAGTCAACCAAACTTCACCCAATAGTGTAATGTATCACAATCTAGTAGTTACATTTGAAAATTTTGTTCTAGGAAATTTTGTTTGAGCGCAATCATCAAACTTAATTAAAAAAGTCATTTAAGCCTTTTCACAGTGAGATCTATGCGATATGGCCGAGAAATGTAATTTTTATGTTAACTCCCAAACCGCTGCGCAGAAGTCAACCAAACTTCACCCATTAGTGTATTTTATCACAATCTAGTAGTTACATGTGGAAATTTGGTTCTAGGACATTTGATTTGAGCGCAATCCTCAAACTTAGGTCAAAAAAGCCATTTAAGCCTTTTCACAGTGAGATCTATGCGATATGGCCGAGAAATGTAATTTTGATGTTAACTCCCAAACCGCTGCGCAGAAGTCAACCAAACTTCACCCAATAGTGTATTGTATCACAATCTAGTAGTTACATTTGAAAATTTTGTTCTAGGACATTTTGTTTGAACGCAATCATCAAACTTAATTAAAAAAGTCATTTAAGCCTTTTCACAGTGAGATCTATGCGATATGGCCGAGAAATGTAATTTTGATGTTAACTCCCAAACCGCTGCGCAGAAGTCAACCAAACTTCACCCAATAGTGTATTGTATCACAATCTAGTAGTTACATTTGAAAATTTTGTTCTAGGAAATTTTGTTTGAGCGCAATCATCAAACTTAATTAAAAAAGTCATTTAAGCCTTTTCACAGTGAGATCTATGCGATATGGCCGAGAAATGTAATTTTGATGTTAACTCCCAAACCGCTGCGCAGAAGTCAACCAAACTTCACCCATTAGTGTATTTTATCACAATCTAGTAGTTACATGTGGAAATTTGGTTCTAGGACATTTGATTTGAGCGCAATCCTCAAACTTAGGTCAAAAAAGCCATTTAAGCCTTTTCACAGTGAGATCTATGCGATATGGCCGAGAAATGTAATTTTGATGTTAACTCCCAAACCGCTGCGCAGAAGTCAACCAAACTTCACCCAATAGTGTATTGTATCACATTCTAGTAGTTACATTTGAAAATTTTGTTCTAGGACATTTTGTATGAACGCAATCATCAAACTTAATTAAAAAAGTCATTTAAGCCTTTTCACAGTGAGATCTATGCGATATGGCCGAGAAATGTAATTTTGATGTTAACTCCCAAACCGCTGCGCAGAAGTCAACCAAACTTCACCCAATAGTGTATTGTATCACAATCTAGTAGTTACATTTGAAAATTTTGTTCTAGGAAATTTTGTTTGAGCGCAATCATCAAACTTAATTAAAAAAGTCATTTAAGCCTTTTCACAGTGAGATCTATGCGATATGGCCGAGAAATGTAATTTTGATGTTAACTCCCAAACCGCTGCGCAGAAGTCAACCAAACTTCACCCATTAGTGTATTTTATCACAATCTAGTAGTTACATGTGGAAATTTGGTTCTAGGACATTTGATTTGAGCGCAATCCTCAAACTTAGGTCAAAAAAGCCATTTAAGCCTTTTCACAGTGAGATCTATGCGATATGGCCGAGAAATGTAATTTTGATGTTAACTCCCAAACCGCTGCGCAGAAGTCAACCAAACTTCACCCAATAGTGTATTGTATCACAATCTAGTAGTTACATTTAAAAATTTTGTTCTAGGACATTTTGTTTGAACGCAATCATCAAACTTAATTAAAAAAGTCATTTAAGCCTTTTCACAGTGAGATCTATGCGATATGGCCGAGAAATGTAATTTTGATGTTAACTCCCAAACCGCTGCGCAGAAGTCAACCAAACTTCACCCATTAGTGTATTGTATCACAATCTAGTAGTTACATGTGGAAATTTGGTTATAGGACATTTGATTTGAGCGCAATCCTCAAACTTAGGTCAAAAAAGCCATTTAAGCCTTTTCACAGTGAGATCTATGCGATATGGCCGAGAAATGTAATTTTGATGTTAACTCCCAAACCGCTGCGCAGAAGTCAACCAAACTTCACCCAATAGTGTATTGTATCACAATCTAGTAGTTACATTTGAAAATTTTGTTCTAGGAAATTTTGTTTGAGCGCAATCATCAAACTTAATTAAAAAAGTCATTTAAGCCTTTTCACAGTGAGATCTATGCGATATGGCCGAGAAATGTAATTTTGATGTTAACTCCCAAACCGCTGCGCAGAAGTCAACCAAACTTCACCCATTAGTGTATTTTATCACAATCTAGTAGTTACATGTGGAAATTTGGTTCTAGGACATTTGATTTGAGCGCAATCCTCAAACTTAGGTCAAAAAAGCCATTTAAGCCTTTTCACAGTGAGATCTATGCGATATGGCCGAGAAATGTAATTTTGATGTTAACTCCCAAACCGCTGCGCAGAAGTCAACCAAACTTCACCCAATAGTGTATTGTATCACATTCTAGTAGTTACATTTGAAAATTTTGTTCTAGGACATTTTGTATGAACGCAATCATCAAACTTAATTAAAAAAGTCATTTAAGCCTTTTCACAGTGAGATCTATGCGATATGGCCGAGAAATGTAATTTTGATGTTAACTCCCAAACCGCTGCGCAGAAGTCAACCAAACTTCACCCAATAGTGTATTGTATCACAATCTAGTAGTTACATTTGAAAATTTTGTTCTAGGAAATTTTGTTTGAGCGCAATCATCAAACTTAATTAAAAAAGTCATTTAAGCCTTTTCACAGTGAGATCTATGCGATATGGCCGAGAAATGTAATTTTGATGTTAACTCCCAAACCGCTGCGCAGAAGTCAACCAAACTTCACCCATTAGTGTATTTTATCACAATCTAGTAGTTACATGTGGAAATTTGGTTCTAGGACATTTGATTTGAGCGCAATCCTCAAACTTAGGTCAAAAAAGCCATTTAAGCCTTTTCACAGTGAGATCTATGCGATATGGCCGAGAAATGTAATTTTGATGTTAACTCCCAAACCGCTGCGCAGAAGTCAACCAAACTTCACCCAATAGTGTATTGTATCACAATCTAGTAGTTACATTTAAAAAT
The DNA here is from genome assembly GCF_030265065.1 of Corythoichthys intestinalis. Taxonomy (NCBI): domain Eukaryota; kingdom Metazoa; phylum Chordata; class Actinopteri; order Syngnathiformes; family Syngnathidae; genus Corythoichthys; species Corythoichthys intestinalis. Next base: position 48,285,307 of record NC_080411.1, on the reverse strand, counting down.
TTTGTTCTAGGACATTTTGTTTGAACGCAATCATCAAACTTAATTAAAAAAGTCATTTAAGCCTTTTCACAGTGAGATCTATGCGATATGGCCGAGAAATGTAATTTTGATGTTAACTCCCAAACCGCTGCGCAGAAGTCAACCAAACTTCACCCATTAGTGTATTGTATCACAATCTAGTAGTTACATGTGGAAATTTGGTTATAGGACATTTGATTTGAGCGCAATCCTCAAACTTAGGTCAAAAAAGCCATTTAAGCCTTTTCACAGTGAGATCTATGCGATATGGCCGAGAAATGTAATTTTGATGTTAACTCCCAAACCGCTGCGCAGAAGTCAACCAAACTTCACCCAATAGTGTATTGTATCACAATCTAGTAGTTACATTTGAAAATTTTGTTCTAGGAAATTTTGTTTGAGCGCAATCATCAAACTTAATTAAAAAAGTCATTTAAGCCTTTTCACAGTGAGATCCATGCGATATGGCCGAGAAATGTAATTTTTATGTTAACTCCCAAACCGCTGCGCAGAAGTCAACCAAACTTCACCCATTCGTGTATTTTATCACAATCTAGTAGTTACATGTGGAAATTTGGTTCTAGGACATTTGATTTGAGCGCAATCCTCAAACTTAGGTCAAAAAAGCCATTTAAGCCTTTTCACAGTGAGATCTATGCGATATGGCCGAGAAATGTAATTTTGATGTTAACTCCCAAACCGCTGCGCAGAAGTCAACCAAACTTCACCCAATAGTGTATTGTATCACAATCTAGTAGTTACATTTGAAAATTTTGTTCTAGGACATTTTGTTTGAACGCAATCATCAAACTTAATTAAAAAAGTCATTTAAGCCTTTTCACAGTGAGATCTATGCGATATGGCCGAGAAATGTAATTTTGATGTTAACTCCCAAACCGCTGCGCAGAAGTCAACCAAACTTCACCCAATAGTGTATTGTATCACAATCTAGTAGTTACATTTGAAAATTTTGTTCTAGGAAATTTTGTTTGAGCGCAATCATCAAACTTAATTAAAAAAGTCATTTAAGCCTTTTCACAGTGAGATCTATGCGATATGGCCGAGAAATGTAATTTTGATGTTAACTCCCAAACCGCTGCGCAGAAGTCAACCAAACTTCACCCATTAGTGTATTTTATCACAATCTAGTAGTTACATGTGGAAATTTGGTTCTAGGACATTTGATTTGAGCGCAATCCTCAAACTTAGGTCAAAAAAGCCATTTAAGCCTTTTCACAGTGAGATCTATGCGATATGGCCGAGAAATGTAATTTTGATGTTAACTCCCAAACCGCTGCGCAGAAGTCAACCAAACTTCACCCAATAGTGTATTGTATCACAATCTAGTAGTTACATTTAAAAATTTTGTTCTAGGACATTTTGTTTGAACGCAATCATCAAACTTAATTAAAAAAGTCATTTAAGCCTTTTCACAGTGAGATCTATGCGATATGGCCGAGAAATGTAATTTTGATGTTAACTCCCAAACCGCTGCGCAGAAGTCAACCAAACTTCACCCATTAGTGTATTGTATCACAATCTAGTAGTTACATGTGGAAATTTGGTTATAGGACATTTGATTTGAGCGCAATCCTCAAACTTAGGTCAAAAAAGCCATTTAAGCCTTTTCACAGTGAGATCTATGCGATATGGCCGAGAAATGTAATTTTGATGTTAACTCCCAAACCGCTGCGCAGAAGTCAACCAAACTTCACCCAATAGTGTATTGTATCACAATCTAGTAGTTACATTTGAAAATTTTGTTCTAGGAAATTTTGTTTGAGCGCAATCATCAAACTTAATTAAAAAAGTCATTTAAGCCTTTTCACAGTGAGATCTATGCGATATGGCCGAGAAATGTAATTTTGATGTTAACTCCCAAACCGCTGCGCAGAAGTCAACCAAACTTCACCCATTAGTGTATTTTATCACAATCTAGTAGTTACATGTGGAAATTTGGTTCTAGGACATTTGATTTGAGCGCAATCCTCAAACTTAGGTCAAAAAAGCCATTTAAGCCTTTTCACAGTGAGATCTATGCGATATGGCCGAGAAATGTAATTTTGATGTTAACTCCCAAACCGCTGCGCAGAAGTCAACCAAACTTCACCCAATAGTGTATTGTATCACATTCTAGTAGTTACATTTGAAAATTTTGTTCTAGGACATTTTGTTTGAACGCAATCATCAAACTTAATTAAAAAAGTCATTTAAGCCTTTTCACAGTGAGATCTATGCGATATGGCCGAGAAATGTAATTTTGATGTTAACTCCCAAACCGCTGCGCAGAAGTCAACCAAACTTCACCCAATAGTGTATTGTATCACAATCTAGTAGTTACATTTGAAAATTTTGTTCTAGGAAATTTTGTTTGAGCGCAATCATCAAACTTAATTAAAAAAGTCATTTAAGCCTTTTCACAGTGAGATCTATGCGATATGGCCGAGAAATGTAATTTTGATGTCAACTCCCAAACCGCTGCGCAGAAGTCAACCAAACTTCACCCATTAGTGTATTTTATCACAATCTAGTAGTTACATGTGGAAATTTGGTTCTAGAACATTTGATTTGAGCGCAATCCTCAAACTTAGGTCAAAAAAGCCATTTAAGCCTTTTCACAGTGAGATCTATGCGATATGGCCGAGAAATGTAATTTTGATGTTAACTCCCAAACCGCTGCGCAGAAGTCAACCAAACTTCACCCAATAGTGTATTGTATCACAATCTAGTAGTTACATTTGAAAATTTTGTTCTAGGAAATTTTGTTTGAGCGCAATCATCAAACTTAATTAAAAAAGTCATTTAAGCCTTTTCACAGTGAGATCTATGCGATATGGCCGAGAAATGTAATTTTGATGTTAACTCCCAAACCGCTGCGCATAAGTCAACCAAACTTCACCCATTAGTGTATTTTATCACAATCTAGTAGTTACATGTGGAAATTTGGTTCTAGGACATTTGATTTGAGCGCAATCCTCAAACTTAGGTCAAAAAAGCGATTTAAGCCTTTTCACAGTGAGATCTATGCGATATGGCCGAGAAATGTAATTTTGATGTTAACTCCCAAACCGCTGCGCAGAAGTCAACCAAACTTCACCCAATAGTGTATTGTATCACATTCTAGTAGTTACATTTGAAAATTTTGTTCTAGGACATTTTGTATGAACGCAATCATCAAACTTAATTAAAAAAGTCATTTAAGCCTTTTCACAGTGAGATCTATGCGATATGGCCGAGAAATGTAATTTTGATGTTAACTCCCAAACCGCTGCGCAGAAGTCAACCAAACTTCACCCAATAGTGTATTGTATCACAATCTAGTAGTTACATTTGAAAATTTTGTTCTAGGAAATTTTGTTTGAGCGCAATCATCAAACTTAATTAAAAAAGTCATTTAAGCCTTTTCACAGTGAGATCTATGCGATATGGCCGAGAAATGTAATTTTGATGTTAACTCCCAAACCGCTGCGCAGAAGTCAACCAAACTTCACCCATTAGTGTATTTTATCACAATCTAGTAGTTACATGTGGAAATTTGGTTCTAGGACATTTGATTTGAGCGCAATCCTCAAACTTAGGTCAAAAAAGCCATTTAAGTAAGCCTTTTCACAGTGAGATCTATGCGATATGGCCGAGAAATGTAATTTTGATGTTAACTCCCAAACCGCTGCGCAGAAGTCAACCAAACTTCACCCAATAGTGTATTGTATCACAATCTAGTAGTTACATTTAAAAATTTTGTTCTAGGACATTTTGTTTGAACGCAATCATCAAACTTAATTAAAAAAGTCATTTAAGCCTTTTCACAGTGAGATCTATGCGATATGGCCGAGAAATGTAATTTTGATGTTAACTCCCAAACCGCTGCGCAGAAGTCAACCAAACTTCACCCATTAGTGTATTGTATCACAATCTAGTAGTTACATGTGGAAATTTGGTTATAGGACATTTGATTTGAGCGCAATCCTCAAACTTAGGTCAAAAAAGCCATTTAAGCCTTTTCACAGTGAGATCTATGCGATATGGCCGAGAAATGTAATTTTGATGTTAACTCCCAAACCGCTGCGCAGAAGTCAACCAAACTTCACCCAATAGTGTATTGTATCACAATCTAGTAGTTACATTTGAAAATTTTGTTCTAGGAAATTTTGTTTGAGCGCAATCATCAAACTTAATTAAAAAAGTCATTTAAGCCTTTTCACAGTGAGATCTATGCGATATGGCCGAGAAATGTAATTTTTATGTTAACTCCCAAACCGCTGCGCAGAAGTCAACCAAACTTCACCCATTAGTGTATTTTATCACAATCTAGTAGTTACATGTGGAAATTTGGTTCTAGGACATTTGATTTGAGCGCAATCCTCAAACTTAGGTCAAAAAAGCCATTTAAGCCTTTTCACAGTGAGATCTATGCGATATGGCCGAGAAATGTAATTTTGATGTTAACTCCCAAACCGCTGCGCAGAAGTCAACCAAACTTCACCCAATAGTGTATTGTATCACAATCTAGTAGTTACATTTGAAAATTTTGTTCTAGGACATTTTGTTTGAACGCAATCATCAAACTTAATTAAAAAAGTCATTTAAGCCTTTTCACAGTGAGATCTATGCGATATGGCCGAGAAATGTAATTTTGATGTTAACTCCCAAACCGCTGCGCAGAAGTCAACCAAACTTCACCCAATAGTGTATTGTATCACAATCTAGTAGTTACATTTGAAAATTTTGTTCTAGGAAATTTTGTTTGAGCGCAATCATCAAACTTAATTAAAAAAGTCATTTAAGCCTTTTCACAGTGAGATCTATGCGATATGGCCGAGAAATGTAATTTTGATGTTAACTCCCAAACCGCTGCGCAGAAGTCAACCAAACTTCACCCATTAGTGTATTTTATCACAATCTAGTAGTTACATGTGGAAATTTGGTTCTAGGACATTTGATTTGAGCGCAATCCTCAAACTTAGGTCAAAAAAGCCATTTAAGCCTTTTCACAGTGAGATCTATGCGATATGGCCGAGAAATGTAATTTTGATGTTAACTCCCAAACCGCTGCGCAGAAGTCAACCAAACTTCACCCAATAGTGTATTGTATCACAATCTAGTAGTTACATTTAAAAATTTTGTTCTAGGACATTTTGTTTGAACGCAATCATCAAACTTAATTAAAAAAGTCATTTAAGCCTTTTCACAGTGAGATCTATGCGATATGGCCGAGAAATGTAATTTTGATGTTAACTCCCAAACCGCTGCGCAGAAGTCAACCAAACTTCACCCATTAGTGTATTGTATCACAATCTAGTAGTTACATGTGGAAATTTGGTTATAGGACATTTGATTTGAGCGCAATCCTCAAACTTAGGTCAAAAAAGCCATTTAAGCCTTTTCACAGTGAGATCTATGCGATATGGCCGAGAAATGTAATTTTGATGTTAACTCCCAAACCGCTGCGCAGAAGTCAACCAAACTTCACCCAATAGTGTATTGTATCACAATCTAGTAGTTACATTTGAAAATTTTGTTCTAGGAAATTTTGTTTGAGCGCAATCATCAAACTTAATTAAAAAAGTCATTTAAGCCTTTTCACAGTGAGATCTATGCGATATGGCCGAGAAATGTAATTTTGATGTTAACTCCCAAACCGCTGCGCAGAAGTCAACCAAACTTCACCCATTAGTGTATTTTATCACAATCTAGTAGTTACATGTGGAAATTTGGTTCTAGGACATTTGATTTGAGCGCAATCCTCAAACTTAGGTCAAAAAAGCCATTTAAGCCTTTTCACAGTGAGATCTATGCGATATGGCCGAGAAATGTAATTTTGATGTTAACTCCCAAACCGCTGCGCAGAAGTCAACCAAACTTCACCCAATAGTGTATTGTATCACAATCTAGTAGTTACATTTGAAAATTTTGTTCTAGGAAATTTTGTTTGAGCGCAATCATCAAACTTAATTAAAAAAGTCATTTAAGCCTTTTCACAGTGAGATCTATGCGATATGGCCGAGAAATGTAATTTTGATGTTAACTCCCAAACCGCTGCGCAGAAGTCAACCAAACTTCACCCATTAGTGTATTTTATCACAATCTAGTAGTTACATGTGGAAATTTGGTTCTAGGACATTTGATTTGAGCGCAATCCTCAAACTTAGGTCAAAAAAGCCATTTAAGCCTTTTCACAGTGAGATCTATGCGATATGGCCGAGAAATGTAATTTTGATGTTAACTCCCAAACCGCTGCGCAGAAGTCAACCAAACTTCACCCAATAGTGTATTGTATCACAATCTAGTAGTTACATTTGAAAATTTTGTTCTAGGAAATTTTGTTTGAGCGCAATCATCAAACTTAATTAAAAAAGTCATTTAAGCCTTTTCACAGTGAGATCTATGCGATATGGCCGAGAAATGTAATTTTGATGTTAACTCCCAAACCGCTGCGCAGAAGTCAACCAAACTTCACCCATTAGTGTATTTTATCACAATCTAGTAGTTACATGTGGAAATTTGGTTCTAGGACATTTGATTTGAGCGCAATCCTCAAACTTAGGTCAAAAAAGCCATTTAAGCCTTTTCACAGTGAGATCTATGCGATATGGCCGAGAAATGTAATTTTGATGTTAACTCCCAAACCGCTGCGCAGAAGTCAACCAAACTTCACCCAATAGTGTATTGTATCACATTCTAGTAGTTACATTTGAAAATTTTGTTCTAGGACATTTTGTATGAACGCAATCATCAAACTTAATTAAAAAAGTCATTTAAGCCTTTTCACAGTGAGATCTATGCGATATGGCCGAGAAATGTAATTTTGATGTTAACTCCCAAACCGCTGCGCAGAAGTCAACCAAACTTCACCCAATAGTGTATTGTATCACAATCTAGTAGTTACATTTGAAAATTTTGTTCTAGGAAATTTTGTTTGAGCGCAATCATCAAACTTAATTAAAAAAGTCATTTAAGCCTTTTCACAGTGAGATCTATGCGATATGGCCGAGAAATGTAATTTTGATGTTAACTCCCAAACCGCTGCGCAGAAGTCAACCAAACTTCACCCATTAGTGTATTTTATCACAATCTAGTAGTTACATGTGGAAATTTGGTTCTAGGACATTTGATTTGAGCGCAATCCTCAAACTTAGGTCAAAAAAGCCATTTAAGCCTTTTCACAGTGAGATCTATGCGATATGGCCGAGAAATGTAATTTTGATGTTAACTCCCAAACCGCTGCGCAGAAGTCAACCAAACTTCACCCAATAGTGTATTGTATCACAATCTAGTAGTTACATTTAAAAATTTTGTTCTAGGACATTTTGTTTGAACGCAATCATCAAACTTAATTAAAAAAGTCATTTAAGCCTTTTCACAGTGAGATCTATGCGATATGGCCGAGAAATGTAATTTTGATGTTAACTCCCAAACCGCTGCGCAGAAGTCAACCAAACTTCACCCATTAGTGTATTGTATCACAATCTAGTAGTTACGTGTGGAAATTTGGTTATAGGACATTTGATTTGAGCGCAATCCTCAAACTTAGGTCAAAAAAGCCATTTAAGCCTTTTCACAGTGAGATCTATGCGATATGGCCGAGAAATGTAATTTTGATGTTAACTCCCAAACCGCTGCGCAGAAGTCAACCAAACTTCACCCAATAGTGTATTGTATCACAATCTAGTAGTTACATTTGAAAATTTTGTTCTAGGAAATTTTGTTTGAGCGCAATCATCAAACTTAATTAAAAAAGTCATTTAAGCCTTTTCACAGTGAGATCTATGCGATATGGCCGAGAAATGTAATTTTGATGTTAACTCCCAAACCGCTGCGCAGAAGTCAACCAAACTTCACCCATTAGTGTATTGTATCACAATCTAGTAGTTACGTGTGGAAATTTGGTTATAGGACATTTGATTTGAGCGCAATCCTCAAACTTAGGTCAAAAAAGCCATTTAAGCCTTTTCACAGTGAGATCTATGCGATATGGCCGAGAAATGTAATTTTGATGTTAACTCCCAAACCGCTGCGCAGAAGTCAACCAAACTTCACCCAATAGTGTATTGTATCACAATCTAGTAGTTACATTTGAAAATTTTGTTCTAGGAAATTTTGTTTGAGCGCAATCATCAAACTTAATTAAAAAAGTCATTTAAGCCTTTTCACAGTGAGATCTATGCGATATGGCCGAGAAATGTAATTTTTATGTTAACTCCCAAACCGCTGCGCAGAAGTCAACCAAACTTCACCCATTAGTGTATTTTATCACAATCTAGTAGTTACATGTGGAAATTTGGTTCTAGGACATTTGATTTGAGCGCAATCCTCAAACTTAGGTCAAAAAAGCCATTTAAGCCTTTTCACAGTGAGATCTATGCGATATGGCCGAGAAATGTAATTTTGATGTTAACTCCCAAACCGCTGCGCAGAAGTCAACCAAACTTCACCCAATAGTGTATTGTATCACAATCTAGTAGTTACATTTGAAAATTTTGTTCTAGGACATTTTGTTTGAACGCAATCATCAAACTTAATTAAAAAAGTCATTTAAGCCTTTTCACAGTGAGATCTATGCGATATGGCCGAGAAATGTAATTTTGATGTTAACTCCCAAACCGCTGCGCAGAAGTCAACCAAACTTCACCCAATAGTGTATTGTATCACAATCTAGTAGTTACATTTGAAAATTTTGTTCTAGGAAATTTTGTTTGAGCGCAATCATCAAACTTAATTAAAAAAGTCATTTAAGCCTTTTCACAGTGAGATCTATGCGATATGGCCGAGAAATGTAATTTTGATGTTAACTCCCAAACCGCTGCGCAGAAGTCAACCAAACTTCACCCATTAGTGTATTTTATCACAATCTAGTAGTTACATGTGGAAATTTGGTTCTAGGACATTTGATTTGAGCGCAATCCTCAAACTTAGGTCAAAAAAGCCATTTAAGCCTTTTCACAGTGAGATCTATGCGATATGGCCGAGAAATGTAATTTTGATGTTAACTCCCAAACCGCTGCGCAGAAGTCAACCAAACTTCACCCAATAGTGTATTGTATCACAATCTAGTAGTTACATTTAAAAATTTTGTTCTAGGACATTTTGTTTGAACGCAATCATCAAACTTAATTAAAAAAGTCATTTAAGCCTTTTCACAGTGAGATCTATGCGATATGGCCGAGAAATGTAATTTTGATGTTAACTCCCAAACCGCTGCGCAGAAGTCAACCAAACTTCACCCATTAGTGTATTGTATCACAATCTAGTAGTTACATGTGGAAATTTGGTTCTAGGACATTTGATTTGAGCGCAATCCTCAAACTTAGGTCAAAAAAGCCATTTAAGCCTTTTCACAGTGAGATCTATGCGATATGGCCGAGAAATGTAATTTTGATGTTAACTCCCAAACCGCTGCGCAGAAGTCAACCAAACTTCACCCAATAGTGTATTGTATCACAATCTAGTAGTTACATTTGAAAATTTTGTTCTAGGACATTTTGTTTGAATGCAATCATCAAACTTAATTAAAAAAGTCATTTAAGCCTTTTCACAGTGAGATCTATGCGATATGGCCGAGAAATGTAATTTTGATGTTAACTCCCAAACCGCTGCGCAGAAGTCAACCAAACTTCACCCATTAGTGTATTGTATCACAATCTAGTAGTTACATTTGAAAATTTTGTTCTAGGACATTTTGTTTGAACGCAATCATCAAACTTAATTAAAAAAGTCATTTAAGCCTTTTCACAGTGAGATCTATGCGATATGGCCGAGAAATGTAATTTTGATGTTAACACCCAAACCGCTGCGCAGAAGTCAACCAAACTTCACCCATTAGTGTATTGTATCACAATCTAGTAGTTACATGTGGAAATTTGGTTATAGGACATTTGATTTGAGCGCAATCCTCAAACTTAGGTAAAAAAGCCATTTAAGCCTTTTCACAGTGAGATCTATGCGATATGGCCGAGAAATGTAATTTTGATGTTAACTCCCAAACCGCTGCGCAGAAGTCAACCAAACTTCACCCAATAGTGTATTGTATCACAATCTAGTAGTTACATTTGAAAATTTTGTTCTAGGAAATTTTGTTTGAGCGCAATCATCAAACTTAATTAAAAAAGTCATTTAAGCCTTTTCACAGTGAGATCTATGCGATATGGCCGAGAAATGTAATTTTGATGTTAACTCCCAAACCGCTGCGCAGAAGTCAACCAAACTTCACCCATTAGTGTATTTTATCACAATCTAGTAGTTACATGTGGAAATTTGGTTCTAGGACATTTGATATGAGCGCAATCCTCAAACTTAGGTCAAAAAAGCCATTTAAGCCTTTTCACAGTGAGATCTATGCGATATGGCCGAGAAATGTAATTTTGATGTTCACTCCCAAACCGCTGCGCAGAAGTCAACCAAACTTCACCCATTAGTGTATTGTATCAAAATCTAGTAGTTACATGTGGAAATTTGGTTCTAGGACATTTGATTTGAGCGCAATCCTCAAACTTAGGTCAAAAAAGCCATTTAAGCCTTTTCACAGTGAGATCTATGCGATATGGCCGAGAAATGTAATTTTGATGTTAACTCCCAAACCGCTGCGCAGAAGTCAACCAAACTTCACCCATTAGTGTATTGTATCACAATCTAGTAGTTACATTTGAAAATTTCGTTCTAGGACATTTGGTTTGAGCGCAATCTTTAAACTTAGGTCAAAAAAGCCATTTAAGCCTTTTCACAGTGAGATCTATGCGATATGGCCGAGAAATGTAATTTTGATGTTAACTCCCAAACCGCTGCGCAGAAGTCAACCAAACTTCACCCAATAGTGTATTGTATCACATTCTAGTAGTTACATTTGAAAATTTCGTTCTAGGACATTTGGTTTGAGCGCAATTATTAAACTTAGGTCAAAAAAGCCATTTAAGCCTTTTCACAGTGAGATCTATGCGATATGGCCGAGAAATGTAATTTTGATGTTAACTCCCAAACCGCTGCGCAGAAGTAAACCAAACTTCACCCATTAGTGTATTGTATCACATTCTAGTAGTTACATGTGGAAATTTGGTTCTAGGACATTTGATTTGAGCGCAATCCTCAAACTTAGGTCAAAAAAGCCATTTAAGCCTTTTCACAGTGAGATCTATGCGATATGGCCGAGAAATGTAATTTTGATGTTAACTCCCAAACCGCTGCGCAGAAGTCAACCAAACTTCACCCAATAGTGTATTGTATCACAATCTAGTAGTTACATTTGAAAATTTTGTTCTAGGAAATTTTGTTTGAGCGCAATCATCAAACTTAATTAAAAAAGTCATTTAAGCCTTTTCACAGTGAGATCTATGCGATATGGCCGAGAAATGTAATTTTGATGTTAACTCCCAAACCGCTGCGCAGAAGTCAACCAAACTTCACCCATTAGTGTATTTTATCACAATCTAGTAGTTACATGTGGAAATTTGGTTCTAGGACATTTGATTTGAGCGCAATCCTCAAACTTAGGTCAAAAAAGCCATTTAAGCCTTTTCACAGTGAGATCTATGCGATATGGCCGAGAAATGTAATTTTGATGTTAACTCCCAAACCGCTGCGCAGAAGTCAACCAAACTTCACCCAATAGTGTATTGTATCACAATCTAGTAGTTACATTTAAAAATTTTGTTCTAGGACATTTTGTTTGAACGCAATCATCAAACTTAATTAAAAAAGTCATTTAAGCCTTTTCACAGTGAGATCTATGCGATATGGCCGAGAAATGTAATTTTGATGTTAACTCCCAAACCGCTGCGCAGAAGTCAACCAAACTTCACCCATTAGTGTATTGTATCACAATCTAGTAGTTACATGTGGAAATTTGGTTCTAGGACATTTGATTTGAGCGCAATCCTCAAACTTAGGTCAAAAAAGCCATTTAAGCCTTTTCACAGTGAGATCTATGCGATATGGCCGAGAAATGTAATTTTGATGTTAACTCCCAAACCGCTGCGCAGAAGTCAACCAAACTTCACCCAATAGTGTATTGTATCACAATCTAGTAGTTACATTTGAAAATTTTGTTCTAGGACATTTTGTTTGAATGCAATCATCAAACTTAATTAAAAAAGTCATTTAAGCCTTTTCACAGTGAGATCTATGCGAAATGGCCGAGAAATGTAATTTTGATGTTAACTCCCAAACCGCTGCGCAGAAGTCAACCAAACTTCACCCATTAGTGTATTTTATCACAATCTAGTAGTTACATGTGGAAATTTGGTTCTAGGACATTTGATTTGAGCGCAATCCTCAAACTTAGGTCAAAAAAGCCATTTAAGCCTTTTCACAGTGAGATCTATGCGATATGGCCGAGAAATGTAATTTTGATGTTAACTCCCAAACCGCTGCGCAGAAGTCAACCAAACTTCACCCAATAGTGTATTGTATCACAATCTAGTAGTTACATTTGAAAATTTTGTTCTAGGAAATTTTGTTTGAGCGCAATCATCAAACTTAATTAAAAAAGTCATTTAAGCCTTTTCACAGTGAGATCTATGCGATATGGCCGAGAAATGTAATTTTGATGTTAACTCCCAAACCGCTGCGCAGAAGTCAACCAAACTTCACCCATTAGTGTATTTTATCACAATCTAGTAGTTACATGTGGAAATTTGGTTCTAGGACATTTGATTTGAGCGCAATCCTCAAACTTAGGTCAAAAAAGCCATTTAAGCCTTTTCACAGTGAGATCTATGCGATATGGCCGAGAAATGTAATTTTGATGTTAACTCCCAAACCGCTGCGCAGAAGTCAACCAAACTTCACCCAATAGTGTATTGTATCACAATCTAGTAGTTACATTTAAAAATTTTGTTCTAGGACATTTTGTTTGAACGCAATCATCAAACTTAATTAAAAAAGTCATTTAAGCCTTTTCACAGTGAGATCTATGCGATATGGCCGAGAAATGTAATTTTGATGTTAACTCCCAAACCGCTGCGCAGAAGTCAACCAAACTTCACCCATTAGTGTATTGTATCACAATCTAGTAGTTACGTGTGGAAATTTGGTTATAGGACATTTGATTTGAGCGCAATCCTCAAACTTAGGTCAAAAAAGCCATTTAAGCCTTTTCACAGTGAGATCTATGCGATATGGCCGAGAAATGTAATTTTGATGTTAACTCCCAAACCGCTGCGCAGAAGTAAACCAAACTTCACCCATTAGTGTATTGTATCACAATCTAGTAGTTACATGTGGAAATTTGGTTCTAGGACATTTGATTTGAGCGCAATCCTCAAACTTAGGTCAAAAAAGCCATTTAAGCCTTTTCACAGTGAGATCTATGCGATATGGCCGAGAAATGTAATTTTGATGTTAACTCCCAAACCGCTGCGCAGAAGTCAACCAAACTTCACCCAATAGTGTATTGTATCACATTCTAGTAGTTACATTTTAAAATTTCGTTCTAGGACATTTGGTTTGAGCGCAATTATTAAACTTAGGTCAAAAAAGCCATTTAAGCCTTTTCACAGTGAGATCTATGCGATATGGCCGAGAAATGTAATTTTGATGTTAACTCCCAAACCGCTGCGCAGAAGTAAACCAAACTTCACCCATTAGTGTATTGTATCACAATCTAGTAGTTACATGTGGAAATTTGGTTCTAGGACATTTGATTTGAGCGCAATCCTCAAACTTAGGTCAAAAAAGCCATTTAAGCCTTTTCACAGTGAGATCTATGCGATATGGCCGAGAAATGTAATTTTGATGTTAACTCCCAAACCGCTGCGCAGAAGTCAACCAAACTTCACCCAATAGTGTATTGTATCACAATCTAGTAGTTACATTTGAAAATTTTGTTCTAGGACATTTTGTTTGAATGCAATCATCAAACTTAATTAAAAAAGTCATTTAAGCCTTTTCACAGTGAGATCTATGCGATATGGCCGAGAAATGTAATTTTGATGTTAACTCCCAAACCGCTGCGCAGAAGTCAACCAAACTTCACCCATTAGTGTATTGTATCACAATCTAGTAGTTACATTTGAAAATTTTGTTCTAGGACATTTTGTTTGAACGCAATCATCAAACTTAATTAAAAAAGTCATTTAAGCCTTTTCACAGTGAGATCTATGCGATATGGCCGAGAAATGTAATTTTGATGTTAACACCCAAACCGCTGCGCAGAAGTCAACCAAACTTCACCCATTAGTGTATTGTATCACAATCTAGTAGTTACATGTGGAAATTTGGTTATAGGACATTTGATTTGAGCGCAATCCTCAAACTTAGGTCAAAAAAGCCATTTAAGCCTTTTCACAGTGAGATCTATGCGATATGGCCGAGAAATGTAATTTTGATGTTAACTCCCAAACCGCTGCGCAGAAGTCAACCAAACTTCACCCAATAGTGTATTGTATCACAATCTAGTAGTTACATTTGAAAATTTTGTTCTAGGAAATTTTGTTTGAGCGCAATCATCAAACTTAATTAAAAAAGTCATTTAAGCCTTTTCACAGTGAGATCTATGCGATATGGCCGAGAAATGTAATTTTGATGTTAACTCCCAAACCGCTGCGCAGAAGTCAACCAAACTTCACCCAATAGTGTATTGTATCACATTCTAGTAGTTACATTTTAAAATTTCGTTCTAGGACATTTGGTTTGAGCACAATTATTAAACTTAGGTCAAAAAAGCCATTTAAGCCTTTTCACAGTGAGATCTATGCGATATGGCCGAGAAATGTAATTTTGATGTTAACTCCCAAACCGCTGCGCAGAAGTAAACCAAACTTCACCCATTAGTGTATTGTATCACAATCTAGTAGTTACATGTGGAAATTTGGTTCTAGGACATTTGATTTGAGCGCAATCCTCAAACTTAGGTCAAAAAAGCCATTTAAGCCTTTTCACAGTGAGATCTATGCGATATGGCCGAGAAATGTAATTTTGATGTTAACTCCCAAACCGCTGCGCAGAAGTCAACCAAACTTCACCCAATAGTGTATTGTATCACAATCTAGTAGTTACATTTGAAAATTTTGTTCTAGGAAATTTTGTTTGAGCGCAATCATCAAACTTAATTAAAAAAGTCATTTAAGCCTTTTCACAGTGAGATCTATGCGATATGGCCGAGAAATGTAATTTTTATGTTAACTCCCAAACCGCTGCGCAGAAGTCAACCAAACTTCACCCATTAGTGTATTTTATCACAATCTAGTAGTTACATGTGGAAATTTGGTTCTAGGATATTTGATTTGAGCGCAATCCTCAAACTTAGGTCAAAAAAGCCATTTAAGCCTTTTCACAGTGAGATCTATGCGATATGGCCGAGAAATGTAATTTTGATGTTAACTCCCAAACCGCTGCGCAGAAGTCAACCAAACTTCACCCAATAGTGTATTGTATCACAATCTAGTAGTTACATTTGAAAATTTTGTTCTAGGACATTTTGTTTGAACGCAATCATCAAACTTAATTAAAAAAGTCATTTAAGCCTTTTCACAGTGAGATCTATGCGATATGGCCGAGAAATGTAATTTTGATGTTAACTCCCAAACCGCTGCGCAGAAGTCAACCAAACTTCACCCAATAGTGTATTGTATCACAATCTAGTAGTTACATTTGAAAATTTTGTTCTAGGAAATTTTGTTTGAGCGCAATCATCAAACTTAATTAAAAAAGTCATTTAAGCCTTTTCACAGTGAGATCTATGCGATATGGCCGAGAAATGTAATTTTGATGTTAACTCCCAAACCGCTGCGCAGAAGTCAACCAAACTTCACCCATTAGTGTATTTTATCACAATCTAGTAGTTACATGTGGAAATTTGGTTCTAGGACATTTGATTTGAGCGCAATCCTCAAACTTAGGTCAAAAAAGCCATTTAAGCCTTTTCACAGTGAGATCTATGCGATATGGCCGAGAAATGTAATTTTGATGTTAACTCCCAAACCGCTGCGCAGAAGTCAACCAAACTTCACCCAATAGTGTATTGTATCACAATCTAGTAGTTACATTTAAAAATTTTGTTCTAGGACATTTTGTTTGAACGCAATCATCAAACTTAATTAAAAAAGTCATTTAAGCCTTTTCACAGTGAGATCTATGCGATATGGCCGAGAAATGTAATTTTGATGTCAACTCCCAAACCGCTGCGCAGAAGTCAACCAAACTTCACCCATTAGTGTATTGTATCACAATCTAGTAGTTACATGTGGAAATTTGGTTATAGGACATTTGATTTGAGCGCAATCCTCAAACTTAGGTCAAAAAAGCCATTTAAGCCTTTTCACAGTGAGATCTATGCGATATGGCCGAGAAATGTTATTTTGATGTTAACTCCCAAACCGCTGCGCAGAAGTCAACCAAACTTCACCCAATAGTGTATTGTATCACAATCTAGTAGTTACATTTGAAAATTTTGTTCTAGGAAATTTTGTTTGAGCGCAATCATCAAACTTAATTAAAAAAGTCATTTAAGCCTTTTCACAGTGAGATCTATGCGATATGGCCGAGAAATGTAATTTTGATGTTAACTCCCAAACCGCTGCGCAGAAGTCAACCAAACTTCACCCATTAGTGTATTTTATCACAATCTAGTAGTTACATGTGGAAATTTGGTTCTAGGACATTTGATTTGAGCGCAATCCTCAAACTTAGGTCAAAAAAGCCATTTAAGCCTTTTCACAGTGAGATCTATGCGATATGGCCGAGAAATGTAATTTTGATGTTAACTCCCAAACCGCTGCGCAGAAGTCAACCAAACTTCACCCAATAGTGTATTGTATCACATTCTAGTAGTTACATTTGAAAATTTTGTTCTAGGACATTTTGTTTGAACGCAATCATCAAACTTAATTAAAAAAGTCATTTAAGCCTTTTCACAGTGAGATCTATGCGATATGGCCGAGAAATGTAATTTTGATGTTAACTCCCAAACCGCTGCGCAGAAGTCAACCAAACTTCACCCATTAGTGTATTTTATCACAATCTAGTAGTTACATGTGGAAATTTGGTTCTAGGACATTTGATTTGAGCGCAATCCTCAAACTTAGGTCAAAAAAGCCATTTAAGCCTTTTCACAGTGAGATCTATGCGATATGGCCGAGAAATGTAATTTTGATGTTAACTCCCAAACCGCTGCGCAGAAGTCAACCAAACTTCACCCAATAGTGTATTGTATCACAATCTAGTAGTTACATTTAAAAATTTTGTTCTAGGACATTTTGTTTGAACGCAATCATCAAACTTAATTAAAAAAGTCATTTAAGCCTTTTCACAGTGAGATCTATGCGATATGGCCGAGAAATGTAATTTTGATGTTAACTCCCAAACCGCTGCGCAGAAGTCAACCAAACTTCACCCATTAGTGTATTGTATCACAATCTAGTAGTTACGTGTGGAAATTTGGTTATAGGACATTTGATTTGAGCGCAATCCTCAAACTTAGGTCAAAAAAGCCATTTAAGCCTTTTCACAGTGAGATCTATGCGATATGGCCGAGAAATGTAATTTTGATGTTAACTCCCAAACCGCTGCGCAGAAGTAAACCAAACTTCACCCATTAGTGTATTGTATCACAATCTAGTAGTTAAATGTGGAAATTTGGTTCTAGGACATTTGATTTGAGCGCAATCCTCAAACTTAGGTCAAAAAAGCCATTTAAGCCTTTTCACAGTGAGATCTATGCGATATGGCCGAGAAATGTAATTTTGATGTTAACTCCCAAACCGCTGCGCAGAAGTCAACCAAACTTCACCCAATAGTGTATTGTATCACATTCTAGTAGTTACATTTTAAAATTTCGTTCTAGGACATTTGGTTTGAGCGCAATTATTAAACTTAGGTCAAAAAAGCCATTTAAGCCTTTTCACAGTGAGATCTATGCGATATGGCCGAGAAATGTAATTTTGATGTTAACTCCCAAACCGCTGCGCAGAAGTAAACCAAACTTCACGCATTAGTGTATTGTATCACAATCTAGTAGTTACATGTGGAAATTTGGTTCTAGGACATTTGATTTGAGCGCAATCCTCAAACTTAGGTCAAAAAAGCCATTTAAGCCTTTTCACAGTGAGATCTATGCGATATGGCCGAGAAATGTAATTTTGATGTTAACTCCCAAACCGCTGCGCAGAAGTCAACCAAACTTCACCCAATAGTGTATTGTATCACAATCTAGTAGTTACATTTGAACATTTTGTTCTAGGACATTTTGTTTGAATGCAATCATCAAACTTAATTAAAAAAGTCATTTAAGCCTTTTCACAGTGAGATCTATGCGATATGGCCGAGAAATGTAATTTTGATGTTAACTCCCAAACCGCTGCGCAGAAGTCAACCAAACTTCACCCATTAGTGTATTGTATCACAATCTAGTAGTTACATTTGAAAATTTTGTTCTAGGACATTTTGTTTGAACGCAATCATCAAACTTAATTAAAAAAGTCATTTAAGCCTTTTCACAGTGAGATCTATGCGATATGGCCGAGAAATGTAATTTTGATGTTAACTCCCAAACCGCTGCGCAGAAGTCAACCAAACTTCACCCATTAGTGTATTGTATCACAATCTAGTAGTTACATGTGGAAATTTGGTTATAGGACATTTGATTTGAGCGCAATCCTCAAACTTAGGTCAAAAAAGCCATTTAAGCCTTTTCACAGTGAGATCTATGCGATATGGCCGAGAAATGTAATTTTGATGTTAACTCCCAAACCGCTGCGCAGAAGTCAACCAAACTTCACCCAATAGTGTATTGTATCAAAATCTAGTAGTTACATTTGAAAATTTTGTTCTAGGAAATTTTGTTTGAGCGCAATCATCAAACTTAATTAAAAAAGTCATTTAAGCCTTTTCACAGTGAGATCTATGCGATATGGCCGAGAAATGTAATTTTGATGTTAACTCCCAAACCGCTGCGCAGAAGTCAACCAAACTTCACCCATTAGTGTATTTTATCACAATCTAGTAGTTACATGTGGAAATTTGGTTCTAGGACATTTGATTTGAGCGCAATCCTCAAACTTAGGTCAAAAAAGCCATTTAAGCCTTTTCACAGTGAGATCTATGCGATATGGCCGAGAAATGTAATTTTGATGTTCACTCCCAAACCGCTGCGCAGAAGTCAACCAAACTTCACCCATTAGTGTATTGTATCACAATCTAGTAGTTACATGTGGAAATTTGGTTCTAGGACATTTGATTTGAGCGCAATCCTCAAACTTAGGTCAAAAAAGCCATTTAAGCCTTTTCACAGTGAGATCTATGCGATATGGCCGAGAAATGTAATTTTGATGTTAACTCCCAAACCGCTGCGCAGAAGTCAACCAAACTTCACCCAATAGTGTATTGTATCAAAATCTAGTAGTTACATTTGAAAATTTTGTTCTAGGAAATTTTGTTTGAGCGCAATCATCAAACTTAATTAAAAAAGTCATTTAAGCCTTTTCACAGTGAGATCTATGCGATATGGCCGAGAAATGTAATTTTGATGTTAACTCCCAAACCGCTGCGCAGAAGTCAACCAAACTTCACCCATTAGTGTATTTTATCACAATCTAGTAGTTACATGTGGAAATTTGGTTCTAGGACATTTGATTTGAGCGCAATCCTCAAACTTAGGTCAAAAAAGCCATTTAAGCCTTTTCACAGTGAGATCTATGCGATATGGCCGAGAAATGTAATTTTGATGTTCACTCCCAAACCGCTGCGCAGAAGTCAACCAAACTTCACCCATTAGTGTATTGTATCACAATCTAGTAGTTACATGTGGAAATTTGGTTCTAGGACATTTGATTTGAGCGCAATCCTCAAACTTAGGTCAAAAAAGCCATTTAAGCCTTTTCACAGTGAGATCTATGCGATATGGCCGAGAAATGTAATTTTGATGTTAACTCCCAAACCGCTGCGCAGAAGTCAACCAAACTTCACCCATTAGTGTATTGTATCACAATCTAGTAGTTACATTTGAAAATTTCGTTCTAGGACATTTGGTTTGAGCGCAATCTTTAAACTTAGGTCAAAAAAGCCATTTAAGCCTTTTCACAGTGAGATCTATGCGATATGGCCGAGAAATGTAATTTTGATGTTAACTCCCAAACCGCTGCGCAGAAGTCAACCAAACTTCACCCAATAGTGTATTGTATCACAATCTAGTAGTTACATGTGGAAATTTGGTTCTAGGACATTTGATTTGAGCGCAATCCTCAAACTTAGGTGAAAAAAGCCATTTAAGCCTTTTCACAGTGAGATCTATGCGATATGGCCGAGAAATGTAATTTTGATGTTAACTCCCAAACCGCTGCGCAGAAGTCAACCAAACTTCACCCAATAGTGTATTGTATCACATTCTAGTAGTTACATTTTAAAATTTCGTTCTAGGACATTTGGTTTGAGCGCAATTATTAAACTTAGGTCAAAAAAGCCATTTAAGCCTTTTCACAGTGAGATCTATGCGATATGGCCGAGAAATGTAATTTTGATGTTAACTCCCAAACCGCTGCGCAGAAGTAAACCAAACTTCACCCATTAGTGTATTGTATCACAATCTAGTAGTTACATGTGGAAATTTGGTTCTAGGACATTTGATTTGAGCGCAATCCTCAAACTTAGGTCAAAAAAGCCATTTAAGCCTTTTCACAGTGAGATCTATGCGATATGGCCGAGAAATGTAATTTTGATGTTAACTCCCAAACCGCTGCGCAGAAGTCACATAAACTTCACCCAATAGTGTATTTTATCACAATCTAGTAGTTACATTTGGAAATTTAGTTCTAGGACATTTGATTTGAGCGCAATCTTCAAACTTAATTAAAAAAAGTCATTTAAGCCTTTTCACAGTGAGATCTATGCGATATGGCCGAGAAATGTAATTTTGATGTTCACTCCCAAACCGCTGCGCAGAAGTCAACCAAACTTCACCCATTAGTGTATTGTATCACAATCTAGTAGTTACATGTGGAAATTTGGTTATAGGACATTTGATTTGAGCGCAATCCTCCAACTTAGGTCAAAAAAGCCATTTAAGCCTTTTCACAGTGAGATCTATGCGATATGGCCGAGAAATGTAATTTTGATGTTAACTCCCAAACCGCTGCGCAGAAGTCAACCAAACTTCACCCATTAGTGTATTGTATCACAATCTAGTAGTTACATTTGAAAATTTTGTTCTAGGACATTTGGTTTGAGCGCAATCTTTAAACTTAGGTCAAAAAAGCCATTTAAGCCTTTTCACAGTGAGATCTATGCGATATGGCCGAGAAATGTAATTTTGATGTTAACTCCCAAACCGCTGCGCAGAAGTCAACCAAACTTCACCCAATAGTGTATTGAATCACAATCTAGTAGTTACGTTTGAAAATTTTGTTCTAGGACATTTTGTTTGAACGCAATCATCAAACTTAATTAAAAAAGTCATTTAAGCCTTTTCACAGTGAGATCTATGCGATATGGCCGAGAAATGTAATTTTGATGTTAACTCCCAAACCGCTGCGCAGAAGTCAACCAAACTTCACCCAATAGTGTATTGTATCACAATCTAGTAGTTACATTTGAAAATTTTGTTCTAGGAAATTTTGTTTGAGCGCAATCATCAAACTTAATTAAAAAAGTCATTTAAGCCTTTTCACAGTGAGATCTATGCGATATGGCCGAGAAATGTAATTTTGATAACTCCCAAACCGCTGCGCAGAAGTCAACCAAACTTCACCCATTAGTGTATTGTATCACAATCTAGTAGTTACATGTGGAAATTTGGTTATAGGACATTTGATTTGAGCGCAATCCTCAAACTTAGGTCAAAAAAGCCATTTAAGCCTTTTCACAGTGAGATCTATGCGATATGGCCGAGAAATGTAATTTTGATGTTAACTCCCAAACCGCTGCGCAGAAGTCAACCAAACTTCACCCAATAGTGTATTGTATCACAATCTAGTAGTTACATTTGAAAATTTTGTTCTAGGAAATTTTGTTTGAGCGCAATCATCAAACTTAATTAAAAAAGTCATTTAAGCCTTTTCACAGTGAGATCTATGCGATATGGCCGAGAAATGTAATTTTTATGTTAACTCCCAAACCGCTGCGCAGAAGTCAACCAAACTTCACCCATTAGTGTATTTTATCACAATCTAGTAGTTACATGTGGAAATTTGGTTCTAGGACATTTGATTTGAGCGCAATCCTCAAACTTAGGTCAAAAAAGCCATTTAAGCCTTTTCACAGTGAGATCTATGCGATATGGCCGAGAAATGTAATTTTGATGTTAACTCCCAAACCGCTGCGCAGAAGTCAACCAAACTTCACCCAATAGTGTATTGTATCACATTCTAGTAGTTACATTTGAAAATTTCGTTCTAGGACATTTGGTTTGAGCGCAATCCTCAAACTTAGGTCAAAAAAGCCATTTAAGCCTTTTCACAGTGAGATCTATGCGATATGGCCGAGAAATGTAATTTTGATGTTAACTCCCAAACCGCTGCGCAGAAGTCAACCAAACTTCACCCAATAGTGTATTGTATCACAATCTAGTAGTTACATTTGAAAATTTTGTTCTAGGACATTTTGTTTGAACGCAATCATCAAACTTAATTAAAAAAGTCATTTAAGCCTTTTCACAGTGAGATCTATGCGATATGGCCGAGAAATGTAATTTTGATGTTAACTCCCAAACCGCTGCGCAGAAGTCAACCAAACTTCACCCAATAGTGTATTGTATAACAATCTAGTAGTTACATTTGAAAATTTTGTTCTAGGACATTTTGTTTGAGCGCAATCCTCAAACTTAGGTCAAAAAAGCCATTTAAGCCTTTTCACAGTGAGATCTATGCGATATGGCCGAGAAATGTAATTTTGATGTTAACTCCCAAACCGCTGCGCAGAAGTCAACCAAACTTCACCCAATAGTGTATTGTATCACAATCTAGTAGTTACATTTGAAAATTTTGTTCTAGGACATTTTGTTTGAACGCAATCATCAAACTTAATTAAAAAAGTCATTTAAGCCTTTTCACAGTGAGATCTATGCGATATGGCCGAGAAATGTAATTTTGATGTTAACTCCCAAACCGCTGCGCAGAAGTCAACCAAACTTCACCCAATAGTGTATTGTATCACAATCTAGTAGTTACATTTGAAAATTTTGTTCTAGGAAATTTTGTTTGAGCGCAATCATCAAACTTAATTAAAAAAGTCATTTAAGCCTTTTCACAGTGAGATCTATGCGATATGGCCGAGAAATGTAATTTTGATGTTAACTCCCAAACCGCTGCGCAGAAGTCAACCAAACTTCACCCATTAGTGTATTTTATCACAATCTAGTAGTTACATGTGGAAATTTGGTTCTAGGACATTTGATTTGAGCGCAATCCTCAAACTTAGGTCAAAAAAGCCATTTAAGCCTTTTCACAGTGAGATCTATGCGATATGGCCGAGAAATGTAATTTTGATGTTAACTCCCAAACCGCTGCGCAGAAGTCAACCAAACTTCACCCAATAGTGTATTGTATCACAATCTAGTAGTTACATGTGGAAATTTGGTTCTAGGACATTTGATTTGAGCGCAATCCTCAAACTTAGGTCAAAAAAGCCATTTAAGCCTTTTCACAGTGAGATCTATGCGATATGGCCGAGAAATGTAATTTTGATGTTAACTCCCAAACCGCTGCGCAGAAGTCAACCAAACTTCACCCAATAGTGTATTGTATCACAATCTAGTAGTTACATTTGAAAATTTTGTTCTAGGAAATTTTGTTTGAGCGCAATCATCAAACTTAATTAAAAAAGTCATTTAAGCCTTTTCACAGTGAGATCTATGCGATATGGCCGAGAAATGTAATTTTGATGTTAACTCCCAAACCGCTGCGCAGAAGTCAACCAAACTTCACCCATTAGTGTATTGTATCACAATCTAGTAGTTACGTGTGGAAATTTGGTTATAGGACATTTGATTTGAGCGCAATCCTCAAACTTAGGTCAAAAAAGCCATTTAAGCCTTTTCACAGTGAGATCTATGCGATATGGCCGAGAAATGTAATTTTGATGTTAACTCCCAAACCGCTGCGCAGAAGTCAACCAAACTTCACCCAATAGTGTATTGTATCACAATCTAGTAGTTACATTTGAAAATTTTGTTCTAGGAAATTTTGTTTGAGCGCAATCATCAAACTTAATTAAAAAAGTCATTTAAGCCTTTTCACAGTGAGATCTATGCGATATGGCCGAGAAATGTAATTTTTATGTTAACTCCCAAACCGCTGCGCAGAAGTCAACCAAACTTCACCCATTAGTGTATTTTATCACAATCTAGTAGTTACATGTGGAAATTTGGTTCTAGGACATTTGATTTGAGCGCAATCCTCAAACTTAGGTCAAAAAAGCCATTTAAGTCTTTTCACAGTGAGATCTATGCGATATGGCCGAGAAATGTAATTTTGATGTTAACTCCCAAACCGCTGCGCAGAAGTCAACCAAACTTCACCCAATAGTGTATTGTATCACAATCTAGTAGTTACATTTTAAAATTTTGTTCTAGGACATTTTGTTTGAACGCAATCATCAAACTTAATTAAAAAAGTCATTTAAGCCTTTTCACAGTGAGATCTATGCGATATGGCCGAGAAATGTAATTTTGATGTTAACTCCCAAACCGCTGCGCAGAAGTCAACCAAACTTCACCCAATAGTGTATTGTATCACAATCTAGTAGTTACATTTGAAAATTTTGTTCTAGGAAATTTTGTTTGAGCGCAATCATCAAACTTAATTAAAAAAGTCATTTAAGCCTTTTCACAGTGAGATCTATGCGATATGGCCGAGAAATGTAATTTTGATGTTAACTCCCAAACCGCTGCGCAGAAGTCAACCAAACTTCACCCATTAGTGTATTTTATCACAATCTAGTAGTTACATGTGGAAATTTGGTTCTAGGACATTTGATTTGAGCGCAATCCTCAAACTTAGGTCAAAAAAGCCATTTAAGCCTTTTCACAGTGAGATCTATGCGATATGGCCGAGAAATGTAATTTTGATGTTAACTCCCAAACCGCTGCGCAGAAGTCAACCAAACTTCACCCAATAGTGTATTGTATCACAATCTAGTAGTTACATTTAAAAATTTTGTTCTAGGACATTTTGTTTGAACGCAATCATCAAACTTAATTAAAAAAGTCATTTAAGCCTTTTCACAGTGAGATCTATGCGATATGGCCGAGAAATGTAATTTTGATGTTAACTCCCAAACCGCTGCGCAGAAGTCAACCAAACTTCACCCATTAGTGTATTGTATCACAATCTAGTAGTTACATGTGGAAATTTGGTTATAGGACATTTGATTTGAGCGCAATCCTCAAACTTAGGTCAAAAAAGCCATTTAAGCCTTTTCACAGTGAGATCTATGCGATATGGCCGAGAAATGTAATTTTGATGTTAACTCCCAAACCGCTGCGCAGAAGTCAACCAAACTTCACCCAATAGTGTATTGTATCACAATCTAGTAGTTACATTTGAAAATTTTGTTCTAGGAAATTTTGTTTGAGCGCAATCATCAAACTTAATTAAAAAAGTCATTTAAGCCTTTTCACAGTGAGATCTATGCGATATGGCCGAGAAATGTAATTTTGATGTTAACTCCCAAACCGCTGCGCAGAAGTCAACCAAACTTCACCCATTAGTGTATTTTATCACAATCTAGTAGTTACATGTGGAAATTTGGTTCTAGGACATTTGATTTGAGCGCAATCCTCAAACTTAGGTCAAAAAAGCCATTTAAGCCTTTTCACAGTGAGATCTATGCGATATGGCCGAGAAATGTAATTTTGATGTTAACTCCCAAACCGCTGCGCAGAAGTCAACCAAACTTCACCCAATAGTGTATTGTATCACATTCTAGTAGTTACATTTGAAAATTTTGTTCTAGGACATTTTGTTTGAACGCAATCATCAAACTTAATTAAAAAAGTCATTTAAGCCTTTTCACAGTGAGATCTATGCGATATGGCCGAGAAATGTAATTTTGATGTTAACTCCCAAACCGCTGCGCAGAAGTCAACCAAACTTCACCCAATAGTGTATTGTATCACAATCTAGTAGTTACATTTGAAAATTTTGTTCTAGGAAATTTTGTTTGAGCGCAATCATCAAACTTAATTAAAAAAGTCATTTAAGCCTTTTCACAGTGAGATCTATGCGATATGGCCGAGAAATGTAATTTTGATGTTAACTCCCAAACCGCTGCGCAGCAGTCAACCAAACTTCACCCATTAGTGTATTTTATCACAATCTAGTAGTTACATGTGGAAATTTGGTTCTAGGACATTTGATTTGAGCGCAATCCTCAAACTTAGGTCAAAAAAGCCATTTAAGCCTTTTCACAGTGAGATCTATGCGATATGGCCGAGAAATGTAATTTTGATGTTAACTCCCAAACCGCTGCGCAGAAGTCAACCAAACTTCACCCAATAGTGTATTGTATCACAATCTAGTAGTTACATTTAAAAATTTTGTTCTAGGACATTTTGTTTGAACGCAATCATCAAACTTAATTAAAAAAGTCATTTAAGCCTTTTCACAGTGAGATCTATGCGATATGGCCGAGAAATGTAATTTTGATGTTAACTCCCAAACCGCTGCGCAGAAGTCAACCAAACTTCACCCATTAGTGTATTGTATCACAATCTAGTAGTTACGTGTGGAAATTTGGTTATAGGACATTTGATTTGAGCGCAATCCTCAAACTTAGGTCAAAAAAGCCATTTAAGCCTTTTCACAGTGAGATCTATGCGATATGGCCGAGAAATGTAATTTTGATGTTAACTCCCAAACCGCTGCGCAGAAGTCAACCAAACTTCACCCAATAGTGTATTGTATCACAATCTAGTAGTTACATTTGAAAATTTTGTTCTAGGAAATTTTGTTTGAGCGCAATCATCAAACTTAATTAAAAAAGTCATTTAAGCCTTTTCACAGTGAGATCTATGCGATATGGCCGAGAAATGTAATTTTTATGTTAACTCCCAAACCGCTGCGCAGAAGTCAACCAAACTTCACCCATTAGTGTATTTTATCACAATCTAGTAGTTACATGTGGAAATTTGGTTCTAGGACATTTGATTTGAGCGCAATCCTCAAACTTAGGTCAAAAAAGCCATTTAAGCCTTTTCACAGTGAGATCTATGCGATATGGCCGAGAAATGTAATTTTGATGTTAACTCCCAAACCGCTGCGCAGAAGTCAACCAAACTTCACCCAATAGTGTATTGTATCACATTCTAGTAGTTACATTTGAAAATTTCGTTCTAGGACATTTGGTTTGAGCGCAATCCTCAAACTTAGGTCAAAAAAGCCATTTAAGCCTTTTCACAGTGAGATCTATGCGATATGGCCGAGAAATGTAATTTTGATGTTAACTCCCAAACCGCTGCGCAGAAGTCAACCAAACTTCACCCAATAGTGTATTGTATCACAATCTAGTAGTTACATTTGAAAATTTTGTTCTAGGACATTTTGTTTGAACGCAATCATCAAACTTAATTAAAAAAGTCATTTAAGCCTTTTCACAGTGAGATCTATGCGATATGGCCGAGAAATGTAATTTTGATGTTAACTCCCAAACCGCTGCGCAGAAGTCAACCAAACTTCACCCAATAGTGTATTGTATCACAATCTAGTAGTTACATTTGAAAATTTTGTTCTAGGACATTTTGTTTGAGCGCAATCCTCAAACTTAGGTCAAAAAAGCCATTTAAGCCTTTTCACAGTGAGATCTATGCGATATGGCCGAGAAATGTAATTTTGATGTTAACTCCCAAACCGCTGCGCAGAAGTCAACCAAACTTCACCCAATAGTGTATTGTATCACAATCTAGTAGTTACATTTGAAAATTTTGTTCTAGGACATTTTGTTTGAACGCAATCATCAAACTTAATTAAAAAAGTCATTTAAGCCTTTTCACAGTGAGATCTATGCGATATGGCCGAGAAATGTAATTTTGATGTTAACTCCCAAACCGCTGCGCAGAAGTCAACCAAACTTCACCCAATAGTGTATTGTATCACAATCTAGTAGTTACATTTGAAAATTTTGTTCTAGGAAATTTTGTTTGAGCGCAATCATCAAACTTAATTAAAAAAGTCATTTAAGCCTTTTCACAGTGAGATCTATGCGATATGGCCGAGAAATGTAATTTTGATGTTAACTCCCAAACCGCTGCGCAGAAGTCAACCAAACTTCACCCATTAGTGTATTTTATCACAATCTAGTAGTTACATGTGGAAATTTGGTTCTAGGACATTTGATTTGAGCGCAATCCTCAAACTTAGGTCAAAAAAGCCATTTAAGCCTTTTCACAGTGAGATCTATGCGATATGGCCGAGAAATGTAATTTTGATGTTAACTCCCAAACCGCTGCTCAGAAGTCAACCAAACTTCACCCAATAGTGTATTGTATCACAATCTAGTAGTTACATTTAAAAATTTTGTTCTAGGACATTTTGTTTGAACGCAATCATCAAACTTAATTAAAAAAGTCATTTAAGCCTTTTCACAGTGAGATCTATGCGATATGGCCGAGAAATGTAATTTTGATGTTAACTCCCAAACCGCTGCGCAGAAGTCAACCAAACTTCACCCATTAGTGTATTGTATCACAATCTAGTAGTTACATGTGGAAATTTGGTTATAGAACATTTGATTTGAGCGCAATCCTCAAACTTAGGTCAAAAAAGCCATTTAAGCCTTTTCACAGTGAGATCTATGCGATATGGCCGAGAAATGTAATTTTGATGTTAACTCCCAAACCGCTGCGCAGAAGTCAACCAAACTTCACCCAATAGTGTATTGTATCACAATCTAGTAGTTACATTTGAAAATTTTGTTCTAGGAAATTTTGTTTGAGCGCAATCATCAAACTTAATTAAAAAAGCCATTTAAGCCTTTTCACAGTGAGATCTATGCGATATGGCCGAGAAATGTAATTTTGATGTTAACTCCCAAACCGCTGCGCAGAAGTCAACCAAACTTCACCCAATAGTGTATTGTATCACAATCTAGTAGTTACATTTGAAAATTTTGTTCTAGGACATTTTGTTTGAACGCAATCATCAAACTTAATTAAAAAAGTCATTTAAGCCTTTTCACAGTGAGATCTATGCGATATGGCCGAGAAATGTAATTTTGATGTTAACTCCCAAACCGCTGCGCAGAAGTCAACCAAACTTCACCCAATAGTGTATTGTATCACAATCTAGTAGTTACATTTGAAAATTTTGTTCTAGGACATTTTGTTTGAGCGCAATCCTCAAACTTAGGTCAAAAAAGCCATTTAAGCCTTTTCACAGTGAGATCTATGCGATATGGCCGAGAAATGTAATTTTGATGTTAACTCCCAAACCGCTGCGCAGAAGTCAACCAAACTTCACCCATTAGTGTATTGTATCACAATCTAGTAGTTATATGTGGAAATTTGGTTCTAGGACATTTGATTTGAGCGCAATCATCAAACTTAGGTCAAAAAAGCCATTTAATCCTTTTCACAGTGAGATCTATGCGATATGGCCGAGAAATGTAATTTTGATGTTAACTCCCAAACCGCTGCGCAGAAGTCAACCAAATTTCACCCAATAGTGTATTGTATCACATTCTAGTAGTTACATTTGAAAATTTCGTTCTAGGACATTTGGTTTGAGCGCAATTATTAAACTTAGGTCAAAAAAGCCATTTAAGCCTTTTCACAGTGAGATCTATGCGATATGGCCGAGAAATGTAATTTTGATGTTAACTCCCAAACCGCTGCGCAGAAGTAAACCAAACTTCACCCATTAGTGTATTGTATCACAATCTAGTAGTTACATGTGGAAATTTGGTTCTAGGACATTTGATTTTAGCGCAATCCTCAAACTTAGGTCAAAAAAGCCATTTAAGCCTTTTCACAGTGAGATCTATGCGATATGGCCGAGAAATGTAATTTTGATGTTAACTCCCAAACCGCTGCGCAGAAGTCAACCAAACTTCACCCAATAGTGTATTGTATCACAATCTAGTAGTTACATTTGAAAATTTTGTTCTAGGAAATTTTGTTTGAGCGCAATCATCAAACTTAATTAAAAAAGTCATTTAAGCCTTTTCACAGTGAGATCTATGCGATATGGCCGAGAAATGTAATTTTGATGTTAACTCCCAAACCGCTGCGCAGAAGTCAACCAAACTTCACCCATTAGTGTATTGTATCACAATCTAGTAGTTACATGTGGAAATTTGGTTCTAGGACATTTGATTTGAGCGCAATCCTCAAACTTAGGTCAAAAAAGCCATTTAAGCCTTTTCACAGTGAGATCTATGCGATATGGCCGAGAAATGTAATTTTGATGTTAACTCCCAAACCGCTGCGCAGAAGTCAACCAAACTTCACCCAATAGTGTATTGTATCACATTCTAGTAGTTACTTTTTAAAATTTCGTTCTAGGACATTTGGTTTGAGCGCAATTATTAAACTTAGGTCAAAAAAGCCATTTAAGCCTTTTCACAGTGAGATCTATGCGATATGGCCGAGAAATGTAATTTTGATGTTAACTCCCAAACCGCTGCGCAGAAGTCAACCAAACTTCACCCATTAGTGTATTGTATCACAATCTAGTAGTTACATGTGGAAATTTGGTTCTAGGACATTTGATTTGAGCGCAATCCTCAAACTTAGGTCAAAAAAGCCATTTAAGCCTTTTCACAGTGAGATCTATGCGATATGGCCGAGAAATGTAATTTTGATGTTAACTCCCAAACCGCTGCGCAGAAGTCAACCAAACTTCACCCAATAGTGTATTGTATCACATTCTAGTAGTTACATTTGAAAATTTTGTTCTAGGACATTTGGTTTGAGCGCAATTATTAAACTTAGGTCAAAAAAGCCATTTAAGCCTTTTCACAGTGAGATCTATGCGATATGGCCGAGAAATGTAATTTTGATGTTAACTCCCAAACCGCTGCGCAAAAGTAAACCAAACTTCACCCATTAGTGTATTGTATCACAATCTAGTAGTTACATGTAGAAATTTGGTTCTAGGACATTTTGTTTGAACGCAATCATCAAACTTAATTAAAAAAGTCATTTAAGCCTTTTCACAGTGAGATCTATGCGATATGGCCGAGAAATGTAATTTTGATGTTAACTCCCAAACCGCTGCGCAGAAGTCAACCAAACTTCACCCATTAGTGTATTGTATCACAATCTAGTAGTTACATGTGGAAATTTGGTTCTAGGACATTTGATTTGAGCGCAATCCTCAAACTTAGGTCAAAAAAGCCATTTAAGCCTTTTCACAGTGAGATCTATGCGATATGGCCGAGAAATGTAATTTTGATGTTAACTCCCAAACCGCTGCGCAGAAGTCAACCAAACTTCAACCATTAGTGTATTGTATCACAATCTAGTAGTTACATGTGGAAATTTGGTTCTAGGACATTTGATTTGAGCGCAATCCTCAAACTTAGGTCAAAAAAGCCATTTAAGCCTTTTCACAGTGAGATCTATGCGATATGGCCGAGAAATGTAATTTTGATGTTCACTCCCAAACCGCTGCGCAGAAGTCAACCAAACTTCACCCAATAGTGTATTGTATCACAATCTAGTAGTTACATTTGAAAATTTCGTTCTAGGACATTTGGTTTGAGCGCAATCATTAAACTTAGGTCAAAAAAGCCATTTAAGCCTTTTCACAGTGAGATCTATGCGATATGGCCGAGAAATGTAATTTTGATGTTAACTCCCAAACCGCTGCGCAGAAGTCAACCAAACTTCACCCAATAGTGTATTGTATCACAATCTAGTAGTTACATTTGAAAATTTTGTTCTAGGACATTTTGTTTGAGCGCAATCATCAAACTTAATTAAAAAAGTCATTTAAGCCTTTTCACAGTGAGATCTATGCGATATGGCCGAGAAATGTAATTTTGATGTTAACTCCCAAACCGCTGCGCAGAAGTCAACCAAACTTCACCCAATAGTGTATTGTATCACATTCTAGTAGTTACATTTGAAAATTTCGTTCTAGGACATTTGGTTTGAGCGCAATCCTCAAACTTAGGTCAAAAAAGCCATTTAAGCCTTTTCACAGTGAGATCTATGCGATATGGCCGAGAAATGTAATTTTGATGTTAACTCCCAAACCGCTGCGCAGAAGTCAACCAAACTTCACCCAATAGTGTATTGTATCACATTCTAGTAGTTACATTTGAAAATTTCGTTCTAGGACATTTGGTTTGAGCGCAATCATTAAACTTAGGTCAAAAAAGCCATTTAAGCCTTTTCACAGTGAGATCTATGCGATATGGCCGAGAAATGTAATTTTGATGTTAACTCCCAAACCGCTGCGCAGAACTCAACCAAACTTCACCCAATAGTGTATTGTATCACAATCTAGTAGTTACATTTGAAAATTTTGTTCTAGGAAATTTTGTTTGAGCGCAATCATCAAACTTAATTAAAAAAGTCATTTAAGCCTTTTCACAGTGAGATCTATGCGATATGGCCGAGAAATGTAATTTTGATGTTAACTCCCAAACCGCTGCGCAGAAGTCAACCAAACTTCACCCATTAGTGTATTTTATCACAATCTAGTAGTTACATGTGGAAATTTGGTTCTAGGACATTTGATTTGAGCGCAATCCTCAAACTTAGGTCAAAAAAGCCATTTAAGCCTTTTCACAGTTAGATCTATGCGATATGGCCGAGAAATGTAATTTTGATTTTAACTCCCAAACCGCTGCGCAGAAGTCAACCAAACTTCACCCATTAGTGTATTGTATCACAATCTAGTAGTTACATGTGGAAATTTGGTTATAGGACATTTGATTTGAGCGCAATCCTCAAACTTAGGTCAAAAAGCCATTTAAGCCTTTTCACAGTGAGATCTATGCGATATGGCCGAGAAATGTAATTTTGATGTTAACTCCCAAACCGCTGCGCAGAAGTCAACCAAACTTCACCCAATAGTGTATTGTATCACAATCTAGTAGTTACATTTGAAAATTTTGTTCTAGGACATTTTGTTTGAGCGCAATCATCAAACTTAATTAAAAAAGTCATTTAAGCCTTTTCACAGTGAGATCTATGCGATATGGCCGAGAAATGTAATTTTGATGTTAACTCCCAAACCGCTGCGCAGAAGTCAACCAAACTTCACCCATTAGTGTATTGTATCACAATCTAGTAGTTACATGTGGAAATTTGGTTCTAGGACATTTGATTTGAGCGCAATCCTCAAACTTAGGTCAAAAAAGCCATTTAAGCCTTTTCACAGTGAGATCTATGCGATATGGCCGAGAAATGTAATTTTGATGTTAACTCCCAAACCGCTGCGCAGAAGTCAACCAAACTTCACCCAATAGTGTATTGTATCACATTCTAGTAGTTACATTTGAAAATTTCGTTCTAGGACATTTGGTTTGAGCGCAATCATTAAACTTAGGTCAAAAAAGCCATTTAAGCCTTTTCACAGTTAGATCTATGCGATATGGCCGAGAAATGTAATTTTGATGTTAACTCCCAAACCGCTGCGCAGAAGTCAACCAAACTTCACCCATTAGTGTATTGTATCACAATCTAGTAATTACATGTGAAAATTTGGTTCTAGGACATTTGATTTGAGCGCAATCCTCAAACTTAGGTCAAAAAAGCCATTTAAGCCTTTTCACAGTGAGATCTATGCGATATGGCCGAGAAATGTAATTTTGATGTTAACTCCCAAACCGCTGCGCAGAAGTCAACCAAACTTCACCCATTAGTGTATTGTATCACAATCTAGTAGTTACATGTGGAAATTTGGTTCTAGGACATTTGATTTGAGCGCAATCCTCAAACTTAGGTCAAAAAAGCCATTTAAGCCTTTTCAAAGTGAGATCTATGCGATATGGCCGAGAAATGTAATTTTGATGTTAACTCCCAAACCGCTGCGCAGAAGTAAACCAAACTTCCCCCATTAGTGTATTGTATCACAATCTAGTAGTTACATGTGGAAATTTGGTTCTAGGACATTTGATTTGAGCGCAATCCTCAAACTTAGGTCAAAAAAGCCATTTAAGCCTTTTCACAGTGAGATCTATGCGATATGGCCGAGAAATGTAATTTTGATGTTAACTCCCAAACCGCTGCGCAGAAGTCAACCAAACTTCACCCAATAGTGTATTGTATCACAATCTAGTAGTTACATTTGAAAATTTTGTTCTAGGACATTTTGTTTGAACGCAATCATCAAACTTAATTAAAAAAGTCATTTAAGCCTTTTCACAGTGAGATCTATGCGATATGGCCGAGAAATGTAATTTTGATGTTCACTCCCAAACCGCTGCGCAGAAGTCAACCAAACTTCAACCATTAGTGTATTGTATCACAATCTAGTAGTTACATGTGGAAATTTGGTTCTAGGACATTTGATTTGAGCGCAATCCTCAAACTTAGGTCAAAAAAGCCATTTAAGCCTTTTCACAGTGAGATCTATGCGATATGGCCGAGAAATGTAATTTTGATGTTAACTCCCAAACCGCTGCGCAGAAGTCAACCAAACTTCACCCAATAGTGTATTGTATCACAATCTAGTAGTTACATTTGAAAATTTTGTTCTAGGACATTTTGTTTGAGCGCAATCATCAAACTTAATTAAAAAAGTCATTTAAGCCTTTTCACAGTGAGATCTATGCGATATGGCCGAGAAATGTAATTTTGATGTTAACTCCCAAACCGCTGCGCAGAAGTCAACCAAACTTCACCCAATAGTGTATTGTATCACATTCTAGTAGTTACATTTGAAAATTTCGTTCTAGGACATTTGGTTTGAGCGCAATCCTCAAACTTAGGTCAAAAAAGCCATTTAAGCCTTTTCACAGTGAGATCTATGCGATATGGCCGAGAAATGTAATTTTGATGTTAACTCCCAAACCGCTGCGC
Source organism: Corythoichthys intestinalis (assembly GCF_030265065.1). Lineage (NCBI taxonomy): Eukaryota > Metazoa > Chordata > Actinopteri > Syngnathiformes > Syngnathidae > Corythoichthys > Corythoichthys intestinalis. The sequence goes on along the minus strand of NC_080411.1, from coordinate 48,250,404 downwards.
AGAAGTCAACCAAACTTCACCCAATAGTGTATTGTATCACATTCTAGTAGTTACATTTGAAAATTTCGTTCTAGGACATTTGGTTTGAGCGCAATCATTAAACTTAGGTCAAAAAAGCCATTTAAGCCTTTTCACAGTGAGATCTATGCGATATGGCCGAGAAATGTAATTTTGATGTTAACTCCCAAACCGCTGCGCAGAACTCAACCAAACTTCACCCAATAGTGTATTGTATCACAATCTAGTAGTTACATTTGAAAATTTTGTTCTAGGAAATTTTGTTTGAGCGCAATCATCAAACTTAATTAAAAAAGTCATTTAAGCCTTTTCACAGTGAGATCTATGCGATATGGCCGAGAAATGTAATTTTGATGTTAACTCCCAAACCGCTGCGCAGAAGTCAACCAAACTTCACCCATTAGTGAATTGTATCACAATCTAGTAGTTACATGTGAAAATTTGGTTCTAGGACATTTGATTTGAGCGCAATCCTCAAAATTAGGTCAAAAAAGCCATTTAAGCCTTTTCACAGTGAGATCTATGCGATATGGCAGAGAAATGTAATTTTGATGTTAACTCCCAAACCGCTGCGCAGAAGTCAACCAAACTTCACCCAATAGTGTATTGTATCACATTCTAGTAGTTACATTTGAAAATTTTGTTCTAGGACATTTGGTTTGAGCGCAATTATTAAACTTAGGTCAAAAAAGCCATTTAAGCCTTTTCACAGTGAGATCTATGCGATATGGCCGAGAAATGTAATTTTGATGTTAACTCCCAAACCGCTGCGCAGAAGTAAACCAAACTTCACCCATTAGTGTATTGTATCACAATCTAGTAGTTACATGTAGAAATTTGGTTCTAGGACATTTTGTTTGAACGCAATCATCAAACTTAATTAAAAAAGTCATTTAAGCCTTTTCACAGTGAGATCTATGCGATATGGCCGAGAAATGTAATTTTGATGTTAACTCCCAAACCGCTGCGCAGAAGTCAACCAAACTTCACCCATTAGTGTATTGTATCACAATCTAGTAGTTACATGTGGAAATTTGGTTCTAGGACATTTGATTTGAGCGCAATCCTCAAACTTAGGTCAAAAAAGCCATTTAAGCCTTTTCACAGTGAGATCTATGCGATATGGCCGAGAAATGTAATTTTGATGTTAACTCCCAAACCGCTGCGCAGAAGTCAACCAAACTTCACCCAATAGTGTATTGTATCACAATCTAGTAGTTACATTTGAAAATTTTGTTCTAGGACATTTTGTTTGAGCGCAATCATCAAACTTAATTAAAAAAGTCATTTAAGCCTTTTCACAGTGAGATCTATGCGATATGGCCGAGAAATGTAATTTTGATGTTAACTCCCAAACCGCTGCGCAGAAGTCAACCAAACTTCACCCAATAGTGTATTGTATCACATTCTAGTAGTTACATTTGAAAATTTCGTTCTAGGACATTTGGTTTGAGCGCAATCCTCAAACTTAGGTCAAAAAAGCCATTTAAGCCTTTTCACAGTGAGATCTATGCGATATGGCCGAGAAATGTAATTTTGATGTTAACTCCCAAACCGCTGCGCAGAAGTCAACCAAACTTCACCCAATAGTGTATTGTATCACATTCTAGTAGTTACATTTGAAAATTTCGTTCTAGGACATTTGGTTTGAGCGCAATCATTAAACTTAGGTCAAAAAAGCCATTTAAGCCTTTTCACAGTGAGATCTATGCGATATGGCCGAGAAATGTAATTTTGATGTTAACTCCCAAACCGCTGCGCAGAACTCAACCAAACTTCACCCAATAGTGTATTGTATCACAATCTAGTAGTTACATTTGAAAATTTTGTTCTAGGAAATTTTGTTTGAGCGCAATCATCAAACTTAATTAAAAAAGTCATTTAAGCCTTTTCACAGTGAGATCTATGCGATATGGCCGAGAAATGTAATTTTGATGTTAACTCCCAAACCGCTGCGCAGAAGTCAACCAAACTTCACCCATTAGTGAATTGTATCACAATCTAGTAGTTACATGTGAAAATTTGGTTCTAGGACATTTGATTTGAGCGCAATCCTCAAAATTAGGTCAAAAAAGCCATTTAAGCCTTTTCACAGTGAGATCTATGCGATATGGCAGAGAAATGTAATTTTGATGTTAACTCCCAAACCGCTGCGCAGAAGTCAACCAAACTTCACCCAATAGTGTATTGTATCACATTCTAGTAGTTACATTTGAAAATTTCGTTCTAGGACATTTGGTTTGAGCGCAATTATTAAACTTAGGTCAAAAAAGCCATTTAAGCCTTTTCACAGTGAGATCTATGCGATATGGCCGAGAAATGTAATTTTGATGTTAACTCCCAAACCGCTGCGCAGAAGTAAACCAAACTTCACCCATTAGTGTATTGTATCACAATCTAGTAGTTACATGTAGAAATTTGGTTCTAGGACATTTTGTTTGAACGCAATCATCAAACTTAATTAAAAAAGCCATTTAAGCCTTTTCACAGTGAGATCTATGCGATATGGCAGAGAAATGTAATTTTGATGTTAACTCCCAAACCGCTGCGCAGAAGTCAACCAAACTTCACCCAATAGTGTATTGTATCACATTCTAGTAGTTACATTTGAAAATTTCGTTCTAGGACATTTGGTTTGAGCGCAATCCTCAAACTTAGGTCAAAAAAGCCATTTAAGCCTTTTCACAGTGAGATCTATGCGATATGGCCGAGAAATGTAATTTTGATGTTAACTCCCAAACCGCTGCGCAGAAGTCAACCAAACTTCAACCATTAGTGTATTGTATCACAATCTAGTAGTTACATGTGGAAATTTGGTTATAGGACATTTGATTTGAGCGCAATCCTCAAACTTAGGTCAAAAAAGCCATTTAAGCCTTTTCACAGTGAGATCTATGCGATATGGCCGAGAAATGTAATTTTGATGTTCACTCCCAAACCGCTGCGCAGAAGTCAACCAAACTTCACCCAATAGTGTATTGTATCACAATCTAGTAGTTACATTTGAAAATTTCGTTCTAGGACATTTGGTTTGAGCGCAATCATTAAACTTAGGTCAAAAAAGCCATTTAAGCCTTTTCACAGTGAGATCTATGCGATATGGCCGAGAAATGTAATTTTGATGTTAACTCCCAAACCGCTGCGCAGAAGTCAACCAAACTTCACCCAATAGTGTATTGTATCACATTCTAGTAGTTACATTTGAAAATTTCGTTCTAGGACATTTGGTTTGAGCGCAATCCTCAAACTTAGGTCAAAAAAGCCATTTAAGCCTTTTCACAGTGAGATCTATGCGATATGGCCGAGAAATGTAATTTTGATGTTAACTCCCAAACCGCTGCGCAGAAGTCAACCAAACTTCACCCAATAGTGTATTGTATCACATTCTAGTAGTTACATTTGAAAATTTCGTTCTAGGACATTTGGTTTGAGCGCAATCCTCAAACTTAGGTCAAAAAAGCCATTTAAGCCTTTTCACAGTGAGATCTATGCGATATGGCCGAGAAATGTAATTTTGATGTTAACTCCCAAACCGCTGCGCAGAAGTCAACCAAACTTCACCCAATAGTGTATTGTATCACATTCTAGTAGTTACATTTGAAAATTTCGTTCTAGGACATTTGGTTTGAGCGCAATCATTAAACTTAGGTCAAAAAAGCCATTTAAGCCTTTTCACAGTGAGATCTATGCGATATGGCCGAGAAATGTAATTTTGATGTTAACTCCCAAACCGCTGCGCAGAACTCAACCAAACTTCACCCAATAGTGTATTGTATCACAATCTAGTAGTTACATTTGAAAATTTTGTTCTAGGAAATTTTGTTTGAGCGCAATCATCAAACTTAATTAAAAAAGTCATTTAAGCCTTTTCACAGTGAGATCTATGCGATATGGCCGAGAAATGTAATTTTGATGTTAACTCCCAAACCGCTGCGCAGAAGTCAACCAAACTTCACCCATTAGTGTATTGTATCACAATCTAGTAGTTACATGTGAAAATTTGGTTCTAGGACATTTGATTTGAGCGCAATCCTCAAAATTAGGTCAAAAAAGCCATTTAAGCCTTTTCACAGTGAGATCTATGCGATATGGCCGAGAAATGTAATTTTGATGTTAACTCCCAAACCGCTGCGCAGAAGTCAACCAAACTTCACCCAATAGTGTATTGTATCACATTCTAGTAGTTACATTTGAAAATTTCGTTCTAGGACATTTGGTTTGAGCGCAATTATTAAACTTAGGTCAAAAAAGCCATTTAAGCCTTTTCACAGTGAGATCTATGCGATATGGCCGAGAAATGTAATTTTGATGTTAACTCCCAAACCGCTGCGCAGAAGTCAACCAAACTTCACCCAATAGTGTATTGTATCACAATCTAGTAGTTACATTTGGAAAATTTTGTTCTAGGACATTTTGTTTGAACGCAATCATCAAACTTAATTAAACAAGTCATTTAAGCCTTTTCACAGTGAGATCTATGCGATATGGCCGAGAAATGTAATTTTGATGTTAACTCCCAAACCGCTGCGCAGAAGTCAACCAAACTTCACCCATTAGTGTATTGTATCACAATCTAGTAGTTACATGTGGAAATTTGGTTCTAGGACATTTGATTTGAGCGCAATCCTCAAACTTAGGTCAAAAAAGCCATTTAAGCCTTTTCACAGTGAGATCTATGCGATATGGCCGAGAAATGTAATTTTGATGTTAACTCCCAAACCGCTGCGCAGAATTCAACCAAACTTCACCCAATAGTGTATTGTATCACATTCTAGTAGTTACATTTTAAAATTTCGTTCTAGGACATTTGGTTTGAGCGCAATCCTCAAACTTAGGTCAAAAAAGCCATTTAAGCCTTTTCACAGTGAGATCTATGCGATATGGCCGAGAAATGTAATTTTGATGTTAACTCCCAAACCGCTGAGCAGAAGTCAACCAAACTTCACCCAATAGTGTATAGTATCACATTCTAGTAGTTACATTTGAAAATTTCGTTCTAGGACATTTGGTTTGAGCGCAATCATTAAACTTAGGTCAAAAAAGCCATTTAAGCCTTTTCACAGTTAGATCTATGCGATATGGCCGAGAAATGTAATTTTGATGTTAACTCCCAAACCGCTGCGCAGAAGTCAACCAAACTTCACCCATTAGTGTATTGTATCACAATCTAGTAATTACATGTGGAAATTTGGTTCTAGGACATTTGATTTGAGCGCAATCCTCAAACTTAGGTCAAAAAAGCCATTTAAGCCTTTTCACAGTGAGATCTATGCGATATGGCCGAGAAATGTAATTTTGATGTTAACTCCCAAACCGCTGCGCAGAAGTCAACCAAACTTCACCCATTAGTGTATTGTATCACAATCTAGTAATTACATGTGAAAATTTGGTTCTAGGACATTTGATTTGAGCGCAATCCTCAAACTTAGGTCAAAAAAGCCATTTAAGCCTTTTCACAGTGAGATCTATGCGATATGGCCGAGAAATGTAATTTTGATGTTAACTCCCAAACCGCTGCGCAGAAGTCAACCAAACTTCACCCATTAGTGTATTGTATCACAATCTAGTAGTTACATGTGGAAATTTGGTTCTAGGACATTTGATTTGAGCGCAATCCTCAAACTTAGGTCAAAAAAGCCATTTAAGCCTTTTCACAGTGAGATCTATGCGATATGGCCGAGAAATGTAATTTTGATGTTAACTCCCAAACCGCTGCGCAGAAGTAAACCAAACTTCCCCCATTAGTGTATTGTATCACAATCTAGTAGTTACATGTGGAAATTTGGTTCTAGGACATTTGATTTGAGCGCAATCCTCAAACTTAGGTCAAAAAAGCCATTTAAGCCTTTTCACAGTGAGATCTATGCGATATGGCCGAGAAATGTAATTTTGATGTTAACTCCCAAACCGCTGCGCAGAAGTCAACCAAACTTCACCCAATAGTGTATTGTATCACAATCTAGTAGTTACATTTGAAAATTTTGTTCTAGGACATTTTGTTTGAACGCAATCATCAAACTTAATTAAAAAAGTCATTTAAGCCTTTTCACAGTGAGATCTATGCGATATGGCCGAGAAATGTAATTTTGATGTTAACTCCCAAACCGCTGCGCAGAAGTCAACCAAACTTCACCCATTAGTGTATTGTATCACAATCTAGTAGTTACATGTGGAAATTTGGTTATAGGACATTTGATTTGAGCGCAATCCTCAAACTTAGGTCAAAAAAGCCATTTAAGCCTTTTCACAGTGAGATCTATGCGATATGGCCGAGAAATGTAATTTTGATGTTAACTCCCAAACCGCTGCGCAGAAGTCAACCAAACTTCACCCAATAGTGTATTTTATCACAATCTAGTAGTTACATTGGGAAATTTAGTTCTAGGACATTTGATTTGAGCGCAATCTTCAAACTTAATTAAAAAAAGTCATTTAAGCCTTTTCACAGTGAGATCTATGCGATATGGCCGAGAAATGTAATTTTGATGTTCACTCCCAAACCGCTGCGCAGAAGTCAACCAAACTTCAACCATTAGTGTATTGTATCACAATCTAGTAGTTACATGTGGAAATTTGGTTCTAGGACATTTGATTTGAGCGCAATCCTCAAACTTAGGTCAAAAAAGCCATTTAAGCCTTTTCACAGTGAGATCTATGCGATATGGCCGAGAAATGTAATTTTGATGTTAACTCCCAAACCGCTGCGCAGAAGTCAACCAAACTTCACCCAATAGTGTATTGTATCACAATCTAGTAGTTACATTTGAAAATTTTGTTCTAGGACATTTTGTTTGAGCGCAATCATCAAACTTAATTAAAAAAGTCATTTAAGCCTTTTCACAGTGAGATCTATGCGATATGGCCGAGAAATGTAATTTTGATGTTAACTCCCAAACCGCTGCGCAGAAGTCAACCAAACTTCACCCAATAGTGTATTGTATCACATTCTAGTAGTTACATTTGAAAATTTCGTTCTAGGACATTTGGTTTGAGCGCAATCCTCAAACTTAGGTCAAAAAAGCCATTTAAGCCTTTTCACAGTGAGATCAATGCGATATGGCCGAGAAATGTAATTTTGATGTTAACTCCCAAACCGCTGCGCAGAAGTCAACCAAACTTCACCCAATAGTGTATTGTATCACATTCTAGTAGTTACATTTGAAAATTTCGTTCTAGGACATTTGGTTTGAGCGCAATCATTAAACTTAGGTCAAAAAAGCCATTTAAGCCTTTTCACAGTGAGATCTATGCGATATGGCCGAGAAATGTAATTTTGATGTTAACTCCCAAACCGCTGCGCAGAACTCAACCAAACTTCACCCAATAGTGTATTGTATCACAATCTAGTAGTTACATTTGAAAATTTTGTTCTAGGACATTTTGTTTGAGCGCAATCATCAAACTTAATTAAAAAAGTCATTTAAGCCTTTTCACAGTGAGATCTATGCGATATGGCCGAGAAATGTAATTTTGATGTTAACTCCCAAACCGCTGCGCAGAAGTCAACCAAACTTCACCCAATAGTGTATTGTATCACATTCTAGTAGTTACATTTGAAAATTTCGTTCTAGGACATTTGGTTTGAGCGCAATCCTCAAACTTAGGTCAAAAAAGCCATTTAAGCCTTTTCACAGTGAGATCTATGCGATATGGCCGAGAAATGTAATTTTGATGTTAACTCCCAAACCGCTGCGCAGAACTCAACCAAACTTCAACCAATAGTGCATTGTATCACAATCTAGTAGTTACATTTGAAAATTTTGTTCTAGGACATTTTGTTTGAACGCAATCATCAAACTTAATTAAAAAAGTCATTTAAGCCTTTTCACAGTGAGATCTATGCGATATGGCCGAGAAATGTAATTTTGATGTTAACTCCCAAACCGCTGCGCAGAAGTCAACCAAACTTCACCCATTAGTGAATTGTATCACAATCTAGTAGTTACATGTGAAAATTTGGTTCTAGGACATTTGGTTTGAGCGCAATCCTCAAAATTAGGTCAAAAAAGCCATTTAAGCCTTTTCACAGTGAGATCTATGCGATATGGCCGAGAAATGTAATTTTGATGTTAACTCCCAAACCGCTGCGCAGAAGTCAACCAAACTTCACCCAATAGTGTATTGTATCACATTCTAGTAGTTACATTTGAAAATTTCGTTCTAGGACATTTGGTTTGAGCGCAATTATTAAACTTAGGTCAAAAAAGCCATTTAAGCCTTTTCACAGTGAGATCTATGCGATATGGCCGAGAAATGTAATTTTGATGTTAACTCCCAAACCGCTGCGCAGAAGTAAACCAAACTTCACCCATTAGTGTATTGTATCACAATCTAGTAGTTACATGTAGAAATTTGGTTCTAGGACATTTTGTTTGAACGCAATCATCAAACTTAATTAAAAAAGTCATTTAAGCCTTTTCACAGTGAGATCTATGCGATATGGCCGAGAAATGTAATTTTGATGTTAACTCCCAAACCGCTGCGCAGAAGTCAACCAAACTTCACCCATTAGTGTATTGTATCACAATCTAGTAGTTACATGTGGAAATTTGGTTCTAGGACATTTGATTTGAGCGCAATCCTCAAACTTAGGTCAAAAAAGCCATTTAAGCCTTTTCACAGTGAGATCTATGCGATATGGCCGAGAAATGTAATTTTGATGTTAACTCCCAAACCGCTGCGCAGAAGTCAACCAAACTTCAACCATTAGTGTATTGTATCACAATCTAGTAGTTACATGTGGAAATTTGGTTATAGGACATTTGATTTGAGCGCAATCCTCAAACTTAGGTCAAAAAAGCCATTTAAGCCTTTTCACAGTGAGATCTATGCGATATGGCCGAGAAATGTAATTTTGATGTTCACTCCCAAACCGCTGCGCAGAAGTCAACCAAACTTCACCCAATAGTGTATTGTATCACAATCTAGTAGTTACATTTGAAAATTTCGTTCTAGGACATTTGGTTTGAGCGCAATCATTAAACTTAGGTCAAAAAAGCCATTTAAGCCTTTTCACAGTGAGATCTATGCGATATGGCCGAGAAATGTAATTTTGATGTTAACTCCCAAACCGCTGCGCAGAAGTCAACCAAACTTCACCCAATAGTGTATTGTATCACAATCTAGTAGTTACATTTGAAAATTTTGTTCTAGGACATTTTGTTTGAGCGCAATCATCAAACTTAATTAAAAAAGTCATTTAAGCCTTTTCACAGTGAGATCTATGCGATATGGCCGAGAAATGTAATTTTGATGTTAACTCCCAAACCGCTGCGCAGAAGTCAACCAAACTTCACCCAATAGTGTATTGTATCACATTCTAGTAGTTACATTTGAAAATTTCGTTCTAGGACATTTGGTTTGAGCGCAATCCTCAAACTTAGGTCAAAAAAGCCATTTAAGCCTTTTCACAGTGAGATCTATGCGATATGGCCGAGAAATGTAATTTTGATGTTAACTCCCAAACCGCTGCGCAGAACTCAACCAAACTTCACCCAATAGTGTATTGTATCACAATCTAGTAGTTACATTTGAAAATTTTGTTCTAGGAAATTTTGTTTGAGCGCAATCATCAAACTTAATTAAAAAAGTCATTTAAGCCTTTTCACAGTGAGATCTATGCGATATGGCCGAGAAATGTAATTTTGATGTTAACTCCCAAACCGCTGCGCAGAAGTCAACCAAACTTCACCCATTAGTGAATTGTATCACAATCTAGTAGTTACATGTGAAAATTTGGTTCTAGGACATTTGATTTGAGCGCAATCCTCAAAATTAGGTCAAAAAAGCCATTTAAGCCTTTTCACAGTGAGATCTATGCGATATGGCCGAGAAATGTAATTTTGATGTTAACTCCCAAACCGCTGCGCAGAAGTCAACCAAACTTCACCCAATAGTGTATTGTATCACATTCTAGTAGTTACATTTGAAAATTTCGTTCTAGGACATTTGGTTTGAGCGCAATTATTAAACTTAGGTCAAAAAAGCCATTTAAGCCTTTTCACAGTGAGATCTATGCGATATGGCCGAGAAATGTAATTTTGATGTTAACTCCCAAACCGCTGCGCAGAAGTAAACCAAACTTCACCCATTAGTGTATTGTATCACAATCTAGTAGTTACATGTAGAAATTTGGTTCTAGGACATTTTGTTTGAACGCAATCATCAAACTTAATTAAAAAAGTCATTTAAGCCTTTTCACAGTGAGATCTATGCGATATGGCCGAGAAATGTAATTTTGATGTTAACTCCCAAACCGCTGCGCAGAAGTCAACCAAACTTCACCCATTAGTGTATTGTATCACAATCTAGTAGTTACATGTGGAAATTTGGTTCTAGGACATTTGATTTGAGCGCAATCCTCAAACTTAGGTCAAAAAAGCCATTTAAGCCTTTTCACAGTGAGATCTATGCGATATGGCCGAGAAATGTAATTTTGATGTTAACTCCCAAACCGCTGCGCAGAAGTCAACCAAACTTCAACCATTAGTGTATTGTATCACAATCTAGTAGTTACATGTGGAAATTTGGTTATAGGACATTTGATTTGAGCGCAATCCTCAAACTTAGGTCAAAAAAGCCATTTAAGCCTTTTCACAGTGAGATCTATGCGATATGGCCGAGAAATGTAATTTTGATGTTCACTCCCAAACCGCTGCGCAGAAGTCAACCAAACTTCACCCAATAGTGTATTGTATCACAATCTAGTAGTTACATTTGAAAATTTCGTTCTAGGACATTTGGTTTGAGCGCAATCATTAAACTTAGGTCAAAAAAGCCATTTAAGCCTTTTCACAGTGAGATCTATGCGATATGGCCGAGAAATGTAATTTTGATGTTAACTCCCAAACCGCTGCGCAGAAGTCAACCAAACTTCACCCAATAGTGTATTGTATCACAATCTAGTAGTTACATTTGAAAATTTTGTTCTAGGACATTTTGTTTGAGCGCAATCATCAAACTTAATTAAAAAAGTCATTTAAGCCTTTTCACAGTGAGATCTATGCGATATGGCCGAGAAATGTAATTTTGATGTTAACTCCCAAACCGCTGCGCAGAAGTCAACCAAACTTCACCCAATAGTGTATTGTATCACATTCTAGTAGTTACATTTGAAAATTTCGTTCTAGGACATTTGGTTTGAGCGCAATCCTCAAACTTAGGTCAAAAAAGCCATTTAAGCCTTTTCACAGTGAGATCTATGCGATATGGCCGAGAAATGTAATTTTGATGTTAACTCCCAAACCGCTGCGCAGAACTCAACCAAACTTCACCCAATAGTGTATTGTATCACAATCTAGTAGTTACATTTGAAAATTTTGTTCTAGGAAATTTTGTTTGAGCGCAATCATCAAACTTAATTAAAAAAGTCATTTAAGCCTTTTCACAGTGAGATCTATGCGATATGGCCGAGAAATGTAATTTTGATGTTAACTCCCAAACCGCTGCGCAGAAGTCAACCAAACTTCACCCATTAGTGAATTGTATCACAATCTAGTAGTTACATGTGAAAATTTGGTTCTAGGACATTTGATTTGAGCGCAATCCTCAAAATTAGGTCAAAAAAGCCATTTAAGCCTTTTCACAGTGAGATCTATGCGATATGGCCGAGAAATGTAATTTTGATGTTAACTCCCAAACCGCTGCGCAGAAGTCAACCAAACTTCACCCAATAGTGTATTGTATCACATTCTAGTAGTTACATTTGAAAATTTCGTTCTAGGACATTTGGTTTGAGCGCAATTATTAAACTTAGGTCAAAAAAGCCATTTAAGCCTTTTCACAGTGAGATCTATGCGATATGGCCGAGAAATGTAATTTTGATGTTAACTCCCAAACCGCTGCGCAGAAGTAAACCAAACTTCACCCATTAGTGTATTGTATCACAATCTAGTAGTTACATGTAGAAATTTGGTTCTAGGACATTTTGTTTGAACGCAATCATCAAACTTAATTAAAAAAGTCATTTAAGCCTTTTCACAGTGAGATCTATGCGATATGGCCGAGAAATGTAATTTTGATGTTAACTCCCAAACCGCTGCGCAGAAGTCAACCAAACTTCACCCATTAGTGTATTGTATCACAATCTAGTAGTTACATGTGGAAATTTGGTTCTAGGACATTTGATTTGAGCGCAATCCTCAAACTTAGGTCAAAAAAGCCATTTAAGCCTTTTCACAGTGAGATCTATGCGATATGGCCGAGAAATGTAATTTTGATGTTAACTCCCAAACCGCTGCGCAGAAGTCAACCAAACTTCAACCATTAGTGTATTGTATCACAATCTAGTAGTTACATGTGGAAATTTGGTTATAGGACATTTGATTTGAGCGCAATCCTCAAACTTAGGTCAAAAAAGCCATTTAAGCCTTTTCACAGTGAGATCTATGCGATATGGCCGAGAAATGTAATTTTGATGTTCACTCCCAAACCGCTGCGCAGAAGTCAACCAAACTTCACCCAATAGTGTATTGTATCACAATCTAGTAGTTACATTTGAAAATTTCGTTCTAGGACATTTGGTTTGAGCGCAATCATTAAACTTAGGTCAAAAAAGCCATTTAAGCCTTTTCACAGTGAGATCTATGCGATATGGCCGAGAAATGTAATTTTGATGTTAACTCCCAAACCGCTGCGCAGAAGTCAACCAAACTTCACCCAATAGTGTATTGTATCACAATCTAGTAGTTACATTTGAAAATTTTGTTCTAGGACATTTTGTTTGAGCGCAATCATCAAACTTAATTAAAAAAGTCATTTAAGCCTTTTCACAGTGAGATCTATGCGATATGGCCGAGAAATGTAATTTTGATGTTAACTCCCAAACCGCTGCGCAGAAGTCAACCAAACTTCACCCAATAGTGTATTGTATCACATTCTAGTAGTTACATTTGAAAATTTCGTTCTAGGACATTTGGTTTGAGCGCAATCCTCAAACTTAGGTCAAAAAAGCCATTTAAGCCTTTTCACAGTGAGATCTATGCGATATGGCCGAGAAATGTAATTTTGATGTTAACTCCCAAACCGCTGCGCAGAACTCAACCAAACTTCACCCAATAGTGTATTGTATCACAATCTAGTAGTTACATTTGAAAATTTTGTTCTAGGAAATTTTGTTTGAGCGCAATCATCAAACTTAATTAAAAAAGTCATTTAAGCCTTTTCACAGTGAGATCTATGCGATATGGCCGAGAAATGTAATTTTGATGTTAACTCCCAAACCGCTGCGCAGAAGTCAACCAAACTTCACCCATTAGTGAATTGTATCACAATCTAGTAGTTACATGTGAAAATTTGGTTCTAGGACATTTGATTTGAGCGCAATCCTCAAAATTAGGTCAAAAAAGCCATTTAAGCCTTTTCACAGTGAGATCTATGCGATATGGCCGAGAAATGTAATTTTGATGTTAACTCCCAAACCGCTGCGCAGAAGTCAACCAAACTTCACCCAATAGTGTATTGTATCACATTCTAGTAGTTACATTTGAAAATTTCGTTCTAGGACATTTGGTTTGAGCGCAATTATTAAACTTAGGTCAAAAAAGCCATTTAAGCCTTTTCACAGTGAGATCTATGCGATATGGCCGAGAAATGTAATTTTGATGTTAACTCCCAAACCGCTGCGCAGAAGTAAACCAAACTTCACCCATTAGTGTATTGTATCACAATCTAGTAGTTACATGTAGAAATTTGGTTCTAGGACATTTTGTTTGAACGCAATCATCAAACTTAATTAAAAAAGTCATTTAAGCCTTTTCACAGTGAGATCTATGCGATATGGCCGAGAAATGTAATTTTGATGTTAACTCCCAAACCGCTGCGCAGAAGTCAACCAAACTTCACCCATTAGTGTATTGTATCACAATCTAGTAGTTACATGTGGAAATTTGGTTCTAGGACATTTGATTTGAGCGCAATCCTCAAACTTAGGTCAAAAAAGCCATTTAAGCCTTTTCACAGTGAGATCTATGCGATATGGCCGAGAAATGTAATTTTGATGTTAACTCCCAAACCGCTGCGCAGAAGTCAACCAAACTTCAACCATTAGTGTATTGTATCACAATCTAGTAGTTACATGTGGAAATTTGGTTATAGGACATTTGATTTGAGCGCAATCCTCAAACTTAGGTCAAAAAAGCCATTTAAGCCTTTTCACAGTGAGATCTATGCGATATGGCCGAGAAATGTAATTTTGATGTTCACTCCCAAACCGCTGCGCAGAAGTCAACCAAACTTCACCCAATAGTGTATTGTATCACAATCTAGTAGTTACATTTGAAAATTTCGTTCTTGGACATTTGGTTTGAGCGCAATCATTAAACTTAGGTCAAAAAAGCCATTTAAGCCTTTTCACAGTGAGATCTATGCGATATGGCCGAGAAATGTAATTTTGATGTTAACTCCCAAACCGCTGCGCAGAAGTCAACCAAACTTCACCCAATAGTGTATTGTATCACAATCTAGTAGTTACATTTGAAAATTTTGTTCTAGGACATTTTGTTTGAGCGCAATCATCAAACTTAATTAAAAAAGTCATTTAAGCCTTTTCACAGTGAGATCTATGCGATATGGCCGAGAAATGTAATTTTGATGTTAACTCCCAAACCGCTGCGCAGAAGTCAACCAAACTTCACCCAATAGTGTATTGTATCACATTCTAGTAGTTACATTTGAAAATTTCGTTCTAGGACATTTGGTTTGAGCGCAATCCTCAAACTTAGGTCAAAAAAGCCATTTAAGCCTTTTCACAGTGAGATCTATGCGATATGGCCGAGAAATGTAATTTTGATGTTAACTCCCAAACCGCTGCGCAGAAGTCAACCAAACTTCACCCAATAGTGTATTGTATCACATTCTAGTAGTTACATTTGAAAATTTCGTTCTAGGACATTTGGTTTGAGCGCAATCATTAAACTTAGGTCAAAAAAGCCATTTAAGCCTTTTCACAGTGAGATCTATGCGATATGGCCGAGAAATGTAATTTTGATGTTAACTCCCAAACCGCTGCGCAGAACTCAACCAAACTTCACCCAATAGTGTATTGTATCACAATCTAGTAGTTACATTTGAAAATTTTGTTCTAGGAAATTTTGTTTGAGCGCAATCATCAAACTTAATTAAAAAAGTCATTTAAGCCTTTTCACAGTGAGATCTATGCGATATGGCCGAGAAATGTAATTTTGATGTTAACTCCCAAACCGCTGCGCAGAAGTCAACCAAACTTCACCCATTAGTGTATTGTATCACAATCTAGTAGTTACATGTGAAAATTTGGTTCTAGGACATTTGATTTGAGCGCAATCCTCAAAATTAGGTCAAAAAAGCCATTTAAGCCTTTTCACAGTGAGATCTATGCGATATGGCCGAGAAATGTAATTTTGATGTTAACTCCCAAACCGCTGCGCAGAAGTCAACCAAACTTCACCCAATAGTGTATTGTATCACATTCTAGTAGTTACATTTGAAAATTTCGTTCTAGGACATTTGGTTTGAGCGCAATTATTAAACTTAGGTCAAAAAAGCCATTTAAGCCTTTTCACAGTGAGATCTATGCGATATGGCCGAGAAATGTAATTTTGATGTTAACTCCCAAACCGCTGCGCAGAAGTCAACCAAACTTCACCCAATAGTGTATTGTATCACAATCTAGTAGTTACATTTGGAAAATTTTGTTCTAGGACATTTTGTTTGAACGCAATCATCAAACTTAATTAAAAAAGTCATTTAAGCCTTTTCACAGTGAGATCTATGCGATATGGCCGAGAAATGTAATTTTGATGTTAACTCCCAAACCGCTGCGCAGAAGTCAACCAAACTTCACCCATTAGTGTATTGTATCACAATCTAGTAGTTACATGTGGAAATTTGGTTCTAGGACATTTGATTTGAGCGCAATCCTCAAACTTAGGTCAAAAAAGCCATTTAAGCCTTTTCACAGTGAGATCTATGCGATATGGCCGAGAAATGTAATTTTGATGTTAACTCCCAAACCGCTGCGCAGAATTCAACCAAACTTCACCCAATAGTGTATTGTATCACATTCTAGTAGTTACATTTTAAAATTTCGTTCTAGGACATTTGGTTTGAGCGCAATCCTCAAACTTAGGTCAAAAAAGCCATTTAAGCCTTTTCACAGTGAGATCTATGCGATATGGCCGAGAAATGTAATTTTGATGTTAACTCCCAAACCGCTGAGCAGAAGTCAACCAAACTTCACCCAATAGTGTATAGTATCACATTCTAGTAGTTACATTTGAAAATTTCGTTCTAGGACATTTGGTTTGAGCGCAATCATTAAACTTAGGTCAAAAAAGCCATTTAAGCCTTTTCACAGTGAGATCTATGCGATATGGCCGAGAAATGTAATTTTGATGTTAACTCCCAAACCGCTGCGCAGAAGTCAACCAAACTTCACCCATTAGTGTATTGTATCACAATCTAGTAATTACATGTGGAAATTTGGTTCTAGGACATTTGATTTGAGCGCAATCCTCAAACTTAGGTCAAAAAAGCCATTTAAGCCTTTTCACAGTGAGATCTATGCGATATGGCCGAGAAATGTAATTTTGATGTTAACTCCCAAACCGCTGCGCAGAAGTCAACCAAACTTCACCCATTAGTGTATTGTATCACAATCTAGTAATTACATGTGAAAATTTGGTTCTAGGACATTTGATTTGAGCGCAATCCTCAAACTTAGGTCAAAAAAGCCATTTAAGCCTTTTCACAGTGAGATCTATGCGATATGGCCGAGAAATGTAATTTTGATGTTAACTCCCAAACCGCTGCGCAGAAGTCAACCAAACTTCACCCATTAGTGTATTGTATCACAATCTAGTAGTTACATGTAGAAATTTGGTTCTAGGACATTTGATTTGAGCGCAATCCTCAAACTTAGGTCAAAAAAGCCATTTAAGCCTTTTCACAGTGAGATCTATGCGATATGGCCGAGAAATGTAATTTTGATGTTAACTCCCAAACCGCTGCGCAGAAGTAAACCAAACTTCCCCCATTAGTGTATTGTATCACAATCTAGTAGTTACATGTGGAAATTTGGTTCTAGGACATTTGATTTGAGCGCAATCCTCAAACTTAGGTCAAAAAAGCCATTTAAGCCTTTTCACAGTGAGATCTATGCGATATGGCCGAGAAATGTAATTTTGATGTTAACTCCCAAACCGCTGCGCAGAAGTCAACCAAACTTCACCCAATAGTGTATTGTATCACAATCTAGTAGTTACATTTGAAAATTTTGTTCTAGGACATTTTGTTTGAACGCAATCATCAAACTTAATTAAAAAAGTCATTTAAGCCTTTTCACAGTGAGATCTATGCGATATGGCCGAGAAATGTAATTTTGATGTTAACTCCCAAACCGCTGCGCAGAAGTCAACCAAACTTCACCCATTAGTGTATTGTATCACAATCTAGTAGTTACATGTGGAAATTTGGTTATAGGACATTTGATTTGAGCGCAATCCTCAAACTTAGGTCAAAAAAGCCATTTAAGCCTTTTCACAGTGAGATCTATGCGATATGGCCGAGAAATGTAATTTTGATGTTAACTCCCAAACCGCTGCGCAGAAGTCAACCAAACTTCACCCAATAGTGTATTTTATCACAATCTAGTAGTTACATTGGGAAATTTAGTTCTAGGACATTTGATTTGAGCGCAATCTTCAAACTTAATTAAAAAAAGTCATTTAAGCCTTTTCACAGTGAGATCTATGCGATATGGCCGAGAAATGTAATTTTGATGTTCACTCCCAAACCGCTGCGCAGAAGTCAACCAAACTTCAACCATTAGTGTATTGTATCACAATCTAGTAGTTACATGTGGAAATTTGGTTCTAGGACATTTGATTTGAGCGCAATCCTCAAACTTAGGTCAAAAAAGCCATTTAAGCCTTTTCACAGTGAGATCTATGCGATATGGCCGAGAAATGTAATTTTGATGTTAACTCCCAAACCGCTGCGCAGAAGTCAACCAAACTTCACCCAATAGTGTATTGTATCACAATCTAGTAGTTACATTTGAAAATTTTGTTCTAGGACATTTTGTTTGAGCGCAATCATCAAACTTAATTAAAAAAGTCATTTAAGCCTTTTCACAGTGAGATCTATGCGATATGGCCGAGAAATGTAATTTTGATGTTAACTCCCAAACCGCTGCGCAGAAGTCAACCAAACTTCACCCAATAGTGTATTGTATCACATTCTAGTAGTTACATTTGAAAATTTCGTTCTAGGACATTTGGTTTGAGCGCAATCCTCAAACTTAGGTCAAAAAAGCCATTTAAGCCTTTTCACAGTGAGATCTATGCGATATGGCCGAGAAATGTAATTTTGATGTTAACTCCCAAACCGCTGCGCAGAAGTCAACCAAACTTCACCCAATAGTGTATTGTATCACATTCTAGTAGTTACATTTGAAAATTTCGTTCTAGGACATTTGGTTTGAGCGCAATCATTAAACTTAGGTCAAAAAAGCCATTTAAGCCTTTTCACAGTGAGATCTATGCGATATGGCCGAGAAATGTAATTTTGATGTTAACTCCCAAACCGCTGCGCAGAACTCAACCAAACTTCACCCAATAGTGTATTGTATCACAATCTAGTAGTTACATTTGAAAATTTTGTTCTAGGAAATTTTGTTTGAGCGCAATCATCAAACTTAATTAAAAAAGTCATTTAAGCCTTTTCACAGTGAGATCTATGCGATATGGCCGAGAAATGTAATTTTGATGTTAACTCCCAAACCGCTGCGCAGAAGTCAACCAAACTTCACCCAATAGTGTATTGTATCACAATCTAGTAGTTACATTTGAAAATTTTGTTCTAGGACATTTTGTTTGAGCGCAATCATCAAACTTAATTAAAAAAGTCATTTAAGCCTTTTCACAGTGAGATCTATGCGATATGGCCGAGAAATGTAATTTTGATGTTAACTCACAAACCGCTGCGCAGAAGTCAACCAAACTTCACCCAATAGTGTATTGTATCACATTCTAGTAGTTACATTTGAAAATTTCGTTCTAGGACATTTGGTTTGAGCGCAATCCTCAAACTTAGGTCAAAAAAGCCATTTAAGCCTTTTCACAGTGAGATCTATGCGATATGGCCGAGAAATGTAATTTTGATGTTAACTCCCAAACCGCTGCGCAGAAGTCAACCAAACTTCACCCAATAGTGTATTGTATCACATTCTAGTAGTTACATTTGAAAATTTCGTTCTAGGACATTTGGTTTGAGCGCAATCATTAAACTTAGGTCAAAAAAGCCATTTAAGCCTTTTCACAGTGAGATCTATGCGATATGGCCGAGAAATGTAATTTTGATGTTAACTCCCAAACCGCTGCGCAGAACTCAACCAAACTTCACCCAATAGTGTATTGTATCACAATCTAATAGTTACATTTGAAAATTTTGTTCTAGGAAATTTTGTTTGAGCGCAATCATCAAACTTAATTAAAAAAGTCATTTAAGCCTTTTCACAGTGAGATCTATGCGATATGGCCGAGAAATGTAATTTTGATGTTAACTCCCAAACCGCTGCGCAGAAGTCAACCAAACTTCACCCATTAGTGAATTGTATCACAATCTAGTAGTTACATGTGAAAATTTGGTTCTAGGACATTTGATTTGAGCGCAATCCTCAAAATTAGGTCAAAAAAGCCATTTAAG
Source organism: Corythoichthys intestinalis (assembly GCF_030265065.1). Lineage (NCBI taxonomy): Eukaryota > Metazoa > Chordata > Actinopteri > Syngnathiformes > Syngnathidae > Corythoichthys > Corythoichthys intestinalis. The sequence continues at coordinate 48,230,703 of NC_080411.1, read as the reverse complement.
CCTTTTCACAGTGAGATCTATGCGATATGGCCGAGAAATGTAATTTTGATGTTAACTCCCAAACCGCTGCGCAGAAGTCAACCAAACTTCACCCAATAGTGTATTGTATCACATTCTAGTAGTTACATTTGAAAATTTCGTTCTAGGACATTTGGTTTGAGCGCAATTATTAAACTTAGGTCAAAAAAGCCATTTAAGCCTTTTCACAGTGAGATCTATGCGATATGGCCGAGAAATGTAATTTTGATGTTAACTCCCAAACCGCTGCGCAGAAGTAAACCAAACTTCACCCATTAGTGTATTGTATCACAATCTAGTAGTTACATGTAGAAATTTGGTTCTAGGACATTTTGTTTGAACGCAATCATCAAACTTAATTAAAAAAGTCATTTAAGCCTTTTCACAGTGAGATCTATGCGATATGGCCGAGAAATGTAATTTTGATGTTAACTCCCAAACCGCTGCGCAGAAGTCAACCAAACTTCACCCATTAGTGTATTGTATCACAATCTAGTAGTTACATGTGGAAATTTGGTTCTAGGACATTTGATTTGAGCGCAATCCTCAAACTTAGGTCAAAAAAGCCATTTAAGCCTTTTCACAGTGAGATCTATGCGATATGGCCGAGAAATGTAATTTTGATGTTAACTCCCAAACCGCTGCGCAGAAGTCAACCAAACTTCAACCATTAGTGTATTGTATCACAATCTAGTAGTTACATGTGGAAATTTGGTTATAGGACATTTGATTTGAGCGCAATCCTCAAACTTAGGTCAAAAAAGCCATTTAAGCCTTTTCACAGTGAGATCTATGCGATATGGCCGAGAAATGTAATTTTGATGTTCACTCCCAAACCGCTGCGCAGAAGTCAACCAAACTTCACCCAATAGTGTATTGTATCACAATCTAGTAGTTACATTTGAAAATTTCGTTCTAGGACATTTGGTTTGAGCGCAATCATTAAACTTAGGTCAAAAAAGCCATTTAAGCCTTTTCACAGTGAGATCTATGCGATATGGCCGAGAAATGTAATTTTGATGTTAACTCCCAAACCGCTGCGCAGAAGTCAACCAAACTTCACCCAATAGTGTATTGTATCACAATCTAGTAGTTACATTTGAAAATTTTGTTCTAGGACATTTTGTTTGAGCGCAATCATCAAACTTAATTAAAAAAGTCATTTAAGCCTTTTCACAGTGAGATCTATGCGATATGGCCGAGAAATGTAATTTTGATGTTAACTCCCAAACCGCTGCGCAGAAGTCAACCAAACTTCACCCAATAGTGTATTGTATCACATTCTAGTAGTTACATTTGAAAATTTCGTTCTAGGACATTTGGTTTGAGCGCAATCCTCAAACTTAGGTCAAAAAAGCCATTTAAGCCTTTTCACAGTGAGATCTATGCGATATGGCCGAGAAATGTAATTTTGATGTTAACTCCCAAACCGCTGCGCAGAACTCAACTAAACTTCACCCAATAGTGTATTGTATCACAATCTAGTAGTTACATTTGAAAATTTTGTTCTAGGAAATTTTGTTTGAGCGCAATCATCAAACTTAATTAAAAAAGTCATTTAAGCCTTTTCACAGTGAGATCTATGCGATATGGCCGAGAAATGTAATTTTGATGTTAACTCCCAAACCGCTGCGCAGAAGTCAACCAAACTTCACCCATTAGTGAATTGTATCACAATCTAGTAGTTACATGTGAAAATTTGGTTCTAGGACATTTGATTTGAGCGCAATCCTCAAAATTAGGTCAAAAAAGCCATTTAAGCCTTTTCACAGTGAGATCTATGCGATATGGCCGAGAAATGTAATTTTGATGTTAACTCCCAAACCGCTGCGCAGAAGTCAACCAAACTTCACCCAATAGTGTATTGTATCACATTCTAGTAGTTACATTTGAAAATTTCGTTCTAGGACATTTGGTTTGAGCGCAATTATTAAACTTAGGTCAAAAAAGCCATTTAAGCCTTTTCACAGTGAGATCTATGCGATATGGCCGAGAAATGTAATTTTGATGTTAACTCCCAAACCGCTGCGCAGAAGTAAACCAAACTTCACCCATTAGTGTATTGTATCACAATCTAGTAGTTACATGTAGAAATTTGGTTCTAGGACATTTTGTTTGAACGCAATCATCAAACTTAATTAAAAAAGTCATTTAAGCCTTTTCACAGTGAGATCTATGCGATATGGCCGAGAAATGTAATTTTGATGTTAACTCCCAAACCGCTGCGCAGAAGTCAACCAAACTTCACCCATTAGTGTATTGTATCACAATCTAGTAGTTACATGTGGAAATTTGGTTCTAGGACATTTGATTTGAGCGCAATCCTCAAACTTAGGTCAAAAAAGCCATTTAAGCCTTTTCACAGTGAGATCTATGCGATATGGCCGAGAAATGTAATTTTGATGTTAACTCCCAAACCGCTGCGCAGAAGTCAACCAAACTTCAACCATTAGTGTATTGTATCACAATCTAGTAGTTACATGTGGAAATTTGGTTATAGGACATTTGATTTGAGCGCAATCCTCAAACTTAGGTCAAAAAAGCCATTTAAGCCTTTTCACAGTGAGATCTATGCGATATGGCCGAGAAATGTAATTTTGATGTTCACTCCCAAACCGCTGCGCAGAAGTCAACCAAACTTCACCCAATAGTGTATTGTATCACAATCTAGTAGTTACATTTGAAAATTTCGTTCTTGGACATTTGGTTTGAGCGCAATCATTAAACTTAGGTCAAAAAAGCCATTTAAGCCTTTTCACAGTGAGATCTATGCGATATGGCCGAGAAATGTAATTTTGATGTTAACTCCCAAACCGCTGCGCAGAAGTCAACCAAACTTCACCCAATAGTGTATTGTATCACAATCTAGTAGTTACATTTGAAAATTTTGTTCTAGGACATTTTGTTTGAGCGCAATCATCAAACTTAATTAAAAAAGTCATTTAAGCCTTTTCACAGTGAGATCTATGCGAAATGGCCGAGAAATGTAATTTTGATGTTAACTCCCAAACCGCTGCGCAGAAGTCAACCAAACTTCACCCAATAGTGTATTGTATCACATTCTAGTAGTTACATTTGAAAATTTCGTTCTAGGACATTTGGTTTGAGCGCAATCCTCAAACTTAGGTCAAAAAAGCCATTTAAGCCTTTTCACAGTGAGATCTATGCGATATGGCCGAGAAATGTAATTTTGATGTTAACTCCCAAACCGCTGCGCAGAAGTCAACCAAACTTCACCCAATAGTGTATTGTATCACATTCTAGTAGTTACATTTGAAAATTTCGTTCTAGGACATTTGGTTTGAGCGCAATCATTAAACTTAGGTCAAAAAAGCCATTTAAGCCTTTTCACAGTGAGATCTATGCGATATGGCCGAGAAATGTAATTTTGATGTTAACTCCCAAACCGCTGCGCAGAACTCAACCAAACTTCACCCAATAGTGTATTGTATCACAATCTAGTAGTTACATTTGAAAATTTTGTTCTAGGAAATTTTGTTTGAGCGCAATCATCAAACTTAATTAAAAAAGTCATTTAAGCCTTTTCACAGTGAGATCTATGCGATATGGCCGAGAAATGTAATTTTGATGTTAACTCCCAAACCGCTGCGCAGAAGTCAACCAAACTTCACCCATTAGTGTATTGTATCACAATCTAGTAGTTACATGTGAAAATTTGGTTCTAGGACATTTGATTTGAGCGCAATCCTCAAAATTAGGTCAAAAAAGCCATTTAAGCCTTTTCACAGTGAGATCTATGCGATATGGCCGAGAAATGTAATTTTGATGTTAACTCCCAAACCGCTGCGCAGAAGTCAACCAAACTTCACCCAATAGTGTATTGTATCACATTCTAGTAGTTACATTTGAAAATTTCGTTCTAGGACATTTGGTTTGAGCGCAATTATTAAACTTAGGTCAAAAAAGCCATTTAAGCCTTTTCACAGTGAGATCTATGCGATATGGCCGAGAAATGTAATTTTGATGTTAACTCCCAAACCGCTGCGCAGAAGTCAACCAAACTTCACCCAATAGTGTATTGTATCACAATCTAGTAGTTACATTTGGAAAATTTTGTTCTAGGACATTTTGTTTGAACGCAATCATCAAACTTAATTAAAAAAGTCATTTAAGCCTTTTCACAGTGAGATCTATGCGATATGGCCGAGAAATGTAATTTTGATGTTAACTCCCAAACCGCTGCGCAGAAGTCAACCAAACTTCACCCATTAGTGTATTGTATCACAATCTAGTAGTTACATGTGGAAATTTGGTTCTAGGACATTTGATTTGAGCGCAATCCTCAAACTTAGGTCAAAAAAGCCATTTAAGCCTTTTCACAGTGAGATCTATGCGATATGGCCGAGAAATGTAATTTTGATGTTAACTCCCAAACCGCTGCGCAGAATTCAACCAAACTTCACCCAATAGTGTATTGTATCACATTCTAGTAGTTACATTTTAAAATTTCGTTCTAGGACATTTGGTTTGAGCGCAATCCTCAAACTTAATTAAAAAAGTCATTTAAGCCTTTTCACAGTGAGATCTATGCGATATGGCCGAGAAATGTAATTTTGATGTTAACTCCCAAACCGCTGCGCAGAACTCAACCAAACTTCACCCATTAGTGTATTGTATCACAATCTAGTAGTTACATGTGGAAATTTGGTTCTAGGACATTTGATTTGAGCGCAATCCTCAAAGTTAGGTCAAAAAAGCCATTTAAGCCTTTTCACAGTGAGATCTACGCGATATGGCCGAGAAATGTAATTTTGATGTTAACTCCCAAACCGCTGCGCAGAAGTCAACCAAACTTCACCCATTAGTGAATTGTATCACAATCTAGTAGTTACATGTGAAAATTTGGTTCTAGGACATTTGATTTGAGCGCAATCCTCAAAATTAGGTCAAAAAAGCCATTTAAGCCTTTTCACAGTGAGATCTATGCGATATGGCTGAGAAATGTAATTTTGATGTTAACTCCCAAACCGCTGCGCAGAAGTCAACCAAACTTCACCCAATAGTGTATTGTATCACATTCTAGTAGTTACATTTGAAAATTTCGTTCTAGGACATTTGGTTTGAGCGCAATTATTAAACTTAGGTCAAAAAAGCCATTTAAGCCTTTTCACAGTGAGATCTATGCGATATGGCCGAGAAATGTAATTTTGATGTTAACTCCCAAACCGCTGCGCAGAAGTAAACCAAACTTCACCCATTAGTGTATTGTATCACAATCTAGTAGTTACATGTAGAAATTTGGTTCTAGGACATTTTGTTTGAACGCAATCATCAAACTTAATTAAAAAAGTCATTTAAGCCTTTTCACAGTGAGATCTATGCGATATGGCCGAGAAATGTAATTTTGATGTTAACTCCCAAACCGCTGCGCAGAAGTCAACCAAACTTCACCCATTAGTGTATTGTATCACAATCTAGTAGTTACATGTGGAAATTTGGTTCTAGGACATTTGATTTGAGCGCAATCCTCAAACTTAGGTCAAAAAAGCCATTTAAGCCTTTTCACAGTGAGATCTATGCGATATGGCCGAGAAATGTAATTTTGATGTTAACTCCCAAACCGCTGCGCAGAAGTCAACCAAACTTCAACCATTAGTGTATTGTATCACAATCTAGTAGTTACATGTGGAAATTTGGTTATAGGACATTTGATTTGAGCGCAATCCTCAAACTTAGGTCAAAAAAGCCATTTAAGCCTTTTCACAGTGAGATCTATGCGATATGGCCGAGAAATGTAATTTTGATGTTAACTCCCAAACCGCTGCGCAGAAGTCAACCAAACTTCACCCAATAGTGTATTGTATCACATTCTAGTAGTTACATTTGAAAATTTCGTTCTAGGACATTTGGTTTGAGCGCAATCCTCAAACTTAGGTCAAAAAAGCCATTTAAGCCTTTTCACAGTGAGATCTATGCGATATGGCCGAGAAATGTAATTTTGATGTTAACTCCCAAACCGCTGCGCAGAACTCAACCAAACTTCACCCAATAGTGTATTGTATCACAATCTAGTTGTTACATTTGAAAATTTTGTTCTAGGAAATTTTGTTTGAGCGCAATCATCAAACTTAATTAAAAAAGTCATTTAAGCCTTTTCACAGTGAGATCTATGCGATATGGCCGAGAAATGTAATTTTGATGTTAACTCCCAAACCGCTGCGCAGAAGTCAACCAAACTTCACCCATTAGTGAATTGTATCACAATCTAGTAGTTACATGTGAAAATTTGGTTCTAGGACATTTGATTTGAGCGCAATCCTCAAAATTAGGTCAAAAAAGCCATTTAAGCCTTTTCACAGTGAGATCTATGCGATATGGCCGAGAAATGTAATTTTGATGTTAACTCCCAAACCGCTGCGCAGAAGTCAACCAAACTTCACCCAATAGTGTATTGTATCACATTCTAGTAGTTACATTTGAAAATTTCGTTCTAGGACATTTGGTTTGAGCGCAATTATTAAACTTAGGTCAAAAAAGCCATTTAAGCCTTTTCACAGTGAGATCTATGCGATATGGCCGAGAAATGTAATTTTGATGTTAACTCCCAAACCGCTGCGCAGAAGTAAACCAAACTTCACCCATTAGTGTATTGTATCACAATCTAGTAGTTACATGTAGAAATTTGGTTCTAGGACATTTTGTTTGAACGCAATCATCAAACTTAATTAAAAAAGTCATTTAAGCCTTTTCACAGTGAGATCTATGCGATATGGCCGAGAAATGTAATTTTGATGTTAACTCCCAAACCGCTGCGCAGAAGTCAACCAAACTTCACCCATTAGTGTATTGTATCACAATCTAGTAGTTACATGTGGAAATTTGGTTCTAGGACATTTGATTTGAGCGCAATCCTCAAACTTAGGTCAAAAAAGCCATTTAAGCCTTTTCACAGTGAGATCTATGCGATATGGCCGAGAAATGTAATTTTGATGTTAACTCCCAAACCGCTGCGCAGAAGTCAACCAAACTTCAACCATTAGTGTATTGTATCACAATCTAGTAGTTACATGTGGAAATTTGGTTATAGGACATTTGATTTGAGCGCAATCCTCAAACTTAGGTCAAAAAAGCCATTTAAGCCTTTTCACAGTGAGATCTATGCGATATGGCCGAGAAATGTAATTTTGATGTTCACTCCCAAACCGCTGCGCAGAAGTCAACCAAACTTCACCCAATAGTGTATTGTATCACAATCTAGTAGTTACATTTGAAAATTTCGTTCTTGGACATTTGGTTTGAGCGCAATCATTAAACTTAGGTCAAAAAAGCCATTTAAGCCTTTTCACAGTGAGATCTATGCGATATGGCCGAGAAATGTAATTTTGATGTTAACTCCCAAACCGCTGCGCAGAAGTCAACCAAACTTCACCCAATAGTGTATTGTATCACAATCTAGTAGTTACATTTGAAAATTTTGTTCTAGGACATTTTGTTTGAGCGCAATCATCAAACTTAATTAAAAAAGTCATTTAAGCCTTTTCACAGTGAGATCTATGCGATATGGCCGAGAAATGTAATTTTGATGTTAACTCCCAAACCGCTGCGCAGAAGTCAACCAAACTTCACCCAATAGTGTATTGTATCACATTCTAGTAGTTACATTTGAAAATTTCGTTCTAGGACATTTGGTTTGAGCGCAATCCTCAAACTTAGGTCAAAAAAGCCATTTAAGCCTTTTCACAGTGAGATCTATGCGATATGGCCGAGAAATGTAATTTTGATGTTAACTCCCAAACCGCTGCGCAGAAGTCAACCAAACTTCACCCAATAGTGTATTGTATCACATTCTAGTAGTTACATTTGAAAATTTCGTTCTAGGACATTTGGTTTGAGCGCAATCATTAAACTTAGGTCAAAAAAGCCATTTAAGCCTTTTCACAGTGAGATCTATGCGATATGGCCGAGAAATGTAATTTTGATGTTAACTCCCAAACCGCTGCGCAGAACTCAACCAAACTTCACCCAATAGTGTATTGTATCACAATCTAGTAGTTACATTTGAAAATTTTGTTCTAGGAAATTTTGTTTGAGCGCAATCATCAAACTTAATTAAAAAAGTCATTTAAGCCTTTTCACAGTGAGATCTATGCGATATGGCCGAGAAATGTAATTTTGATGTTAACTCCCAAACCGCTGCGCAGAAGTCAACCAAACTTCACCCATTAGTGTATTGTATCACAATCTAGTAGTTACATGTGAAAATTTGGTTCTAGGACATTTGATTTGAGCGCAATCCTCAAAATTAGGTCAAAAAAGCCATTTAAGCCTTTTCACAGTGAGATCTATGCGATATGGCCGAGAAATGTAATTTTGATGTTAACTCCCAAACCGCTGCGCAGAAGTCAACCAAACTTCACCCAATAGTGTATTGTATCACATTCTAGTAGTTACATTTGAAAATTTCGTTCTAGGACATTTGGTTTGAGCGCAATTATTAAACTTAGGTCAAAAAAGCCATTTAAGCCTTTTCACAGTGAGATCTATGCGATATGGCCGAGAAATGTAATTTTGATGTTAACTCCCAAACCGCTGCGCAGAAGTCAACCAAACTTCACCCAATAGTGTATTGTATCACAATCTAGTAGTTACATTTGGAAAATTTTGTTCTAGGACATTTTGTTTGAACGCAATCATCAAACTTAATTAAAAAAGTCATTTAAGCCTTTTCACAGTGAGATCTATGCGATATGGCCGAGAAATGTAATTTTGATGTTAACTCCCAAACCGCTGCGCAGAAGTCAACCAAACTTCACCCATTAGTGTATTGTATCACAATCTAGTAGTTACATGTGGAAATTTGGTTCTAGGACATTTGATTTGAGCGCAATCCTCAAACTTAGGTCAAAAAAGCCATTTAAGCCTTTTCACAGTGAGATCTATGCGATATGGCCGAGAAATGTAATTTTGATGTTAACTCCCAAACCGCTGCGCAGAATTCAACCAAACTTCACCCAATAGTGTATTGTATCACATTCTAGTAGTTACATTTTAAAATTTCGTTCTAGGACATTTGGTTTGAGCGCAATCCTCAAACTTAGGTCAAAAAAGCCATTTAAGCCTTTTCACAGTGAGATCTATGCGATATGGCCGAGAAATGTAATTTTGATGTTAACTCCCAAACCGCTGCGCAGAAGTCAACCAAACTTCACCCAATAGTGTATTGTATCACATTCTAGTAGTTACATTTGAAAATTTCGTTCTAGGACATTTGGTTTGAGCGCAATCATTAAACTTAGGTCAAAAAAGCCATTTAAGCCTTTTCACAGTGAGATCTATGCGATATGGCCGAGAAATGTAATTTTGATGTTAACTCCCAAACCGCTGCGCGGAAGTAAACCAAACTTCACCCATTAGTGTATTGTATCACAATCTAGTAGTTACATTTGAAAATTTTGTTCTAGGACATTTTGTTTGAACGCAATCATCAAACTTAATTAAAAAAGTCATTTAAGCCTTTTCACAGTTAGATCTATGCGATATGGCCGAGAAATGTAATTTTGATGTTAACTCCCAAACCGCTGCGCAGAAGTCAACCAAACTTCACCCATTAGTGTATTGTATCACAATCTAGTAGTTACATGTGGAAATTTGGTTATAGGACATTTGATTTGAGCGCAATCCTCAAACTTAGGTCAAAAAAGCCATTTAAGCCTTTTCACAGTGAGATCTATGCGATATGGCCGAGAAATGTAATTTTGATGTTAACTCCCAAACCGCTGCGCAGAAGTCAACCAAACTTCACCCAATAGTGTATTGTATCACAATCTAGTAGTTACATTTGAAAATTTTGTTCTAGGACATTTTGTTTGAGCGCAATCATCAAACTTAATTAAAAAAGTCATTTAAGCCTTTTCACAGTGAGATCTATGCGATATGGCCGAGAAATGTAATTTTGATGTTAACTCCCAAACCGCTGCGCAGAAGTCAACCAAACTTCACCCATTAGTGTATTGTATCACAATCTAGTAGTTACATGTGGAAATTTGGTTCTAGGACATTTGATTTGAGCGCAATCCTCAAACTTAGGTCAAAAAAGCCATTTAAGCCTTTTCACAGTGAGATCTATGCGATATGGCCGAGAAATGTAATTTTGATGTTAACTCCCAAACCGCTGAGCAGAAGTCAACCAAACTTCACCCAATAGTGTATAGTATCACATTCTAGTAGTTACATTTGAAAATTTCGTTCTAGGACATTTGGTTTGAGCGCAATCATTAAACTTAGGTCAAAAAAGCCATTTAAGCCTTTTCACAGTTAGATCTATGCGATATGGCCGAGAAATGTAATTTTGATGTTAACTCCCAAACCGCTGCGCAGAAGTCAACCAAACTTCACCCATTAGTGTATTGTATCACAATCTAGTAATTACATGTGGAAATTTGGTTCTAGGACATTTGATTTGAGCGCAATCCTCAAACTTAGGTCAAAAAAGCCATTTAAGCCTTTTCACAGTGAGATCTATGCGATATGGCCGAGAAATGTAATTTTGATGTTAACTCCCAAACCGCTGCGCAGAAGTCAACCAAACTTCACCCATTAGTGTATTGTATCACAATCTAGTAGTTACATGTGGAAATTTGGTTCTAGGACATTTGATTTGAGCGCAATCCTCAAACTTAGGTCAAAAAAGCCATTTAAGCCTTTTCACAGTGAGATCTATGCGATATGGCCGAGAAATGTAATTTTGATGTTAACTCCCAAACCGCTGCGCAGAAGTCAACCAAACTTCACCCAATAGTGTATTGTATCACAATCTAGTAGTTACATTTGAAAATTTCGTTCTTGGACATTTGGTTTGAGCGCAATCATTAAACTTAGGTCAAAAAAGCCATTTAAGCCTTTTCACAGTGAGATCTATGCGATATGGCCGAGAAATGTAATTTTGATGTTAACTCCCAAACCGCTGCGCAGAAGTCAACCAAACTTCACCCAATAGTGTATTGTATCACAATCTAGTAGTTACATTTGAAAATTTTGTTCTAGGACATTTTGTTTGAGCGCAATCATCAAACTTAATTAAAAAAGTCATTTAAGCCTTTTCACAGTGAGATCTATGCGATATGGCCGAGAAATGTAATTTTGATGTTAACTCCCAAACCGCTGCGCAGAAGTCAACCAAACTTCACCCAATAGTGTATTGTATCACATTCTAGTAGTTACATTTGAAAATTTCGTTCTAGGACATTTGGTTTGAGCGCAATCCTCAAACTTAGGTCAAAAAAGCCATTTAAGCCTTTTCACAGTGAGATCTATGCGATATGGCCGAGAAATGTAATTTTGATGTTAACTCCCAAACCGCTGCGCAGAAGTCAACCAAACTTCACCCAATAGTGTATTGTATCACATTCTAGTAGTTACATTTGAAAATTTCGTTCTAGGACATTTGGTTTGAGCGCAATCATTAAACTTAGGTCAAAAAAGCCATTTAAGCCTTTTCACAGTGAGATCTATGCGATATGGCCGAGAAATGTAATTTTGATGTTAACTCCCAAACCGCTGCGCAGAACTCAACCAAACTTCACCCAATAGTGTATTGTATCACATTCTGGTAGTTACATTTGAAAATTTCGTTCTAGGACATTTGGTATGAGCGCAATCATTAAACTTAGGTCAAAAAAGCCATTTAAGCCTTTTCACAGTGAGATCTATGCGATATGGCCGAGAAATGTAATATTGATGTTAACTCCCAAACCGCTGCGCAGAAGTCAACCAAACTTCACCCATTAGTGAATTGTATCACAATCTAGTAGTTACATGTGAAAATTTGGTTCTAGGACATTTGATTTGAGCGCAATCCTCAAAATTAGGTCAAAAAAGCCATTTAAGCCTTTTCACAGTGAGATCTATGCGATATGGCCGAGAAATGTAATTTTGATGTTAACTCCCAAACCGCTGCGCAGAAGTCAACCAAACTTCACCCAATAGTGTATTGTATCACATTCTAGTAGTTACATTTGAAAATTTCGTTCTAGGACATTTGGTTTGAGCGCAATTATTAAACTTAGGTCAAAAAAGCCATTTAAGCCTTTTCACAGTGAGATCTATGCGATATGGCCGAGAAATGTAATTTTGATGTTAACTCCCAAACCGCTGCGCAGAAGTAAACCAAACTTCACCCATTAGTGTATTGTATCACAATCTAGTAGTTACATGTAGAAATTTGGTTCTAGGACATTTTGTTTGAACGCAATCATCAAACTTAATTAAAAAAGTCATTTAAGCCTTTTCACAGTGAGATCTATGCGATATGGCCGAGAAATGTAATTTTGATGTTAACTCCCAAACCGCTGCGCAGAAGTCAACCAAACTTCACCCATTAGTGTATTGTATCACAATCTAGTAGTTACATGTGGAAATTTGGTTCTAGGACATTTGATTTGAGCGCAATCCTCAAACTTAGGTCAAAAAAGCCATTTAAGCCTTTTCACAGTGAGATCTATGCGATATGGCCGAGAAATGTAATTTTGATGTTAACTCCCAAACCGCTGCGCAGAAGTCAACCAAACTTCAACCATTAGTGTATTGTATCACAATCTAGTAGTTACATGTGGAAATTTGGTTATAGGACATTTGATTTGAGCGCAATCCTCAAACTTAGGTCAAAAAAGCCATTTAAGCCTTTTCACAGTGAGATCTATGCGATATGGCCGAGAAATGTAATTTTGATGTTCACTCCCAAACCGCTGCGCAGAAGTCAACCAAACTTCACCCAATAGTGTATTGTATCACAATCTAGTAGTTACATTTGAAAATTTCGTTCTAGGACATTTGGTTTGAGCGCAATCATTAAACTTAGGTCAAAAAAGCCATTTAAGCCTTTTCACAGTGAGATCTATGCGATATGGCCGAGAAATGTAATTTTGATGTTAACTCCCAAACCGCTGCGCAGAAGTCAACCAAACTTCACCCAATAGTGTATTGTATCACAATCTAGTAGTTACATTTGAAAATTTTGTTCTAGGACATTTTGTTTGAGCGCAATCATCAAACTTAATTAAAAAAGTCATTTAAGCCTTTTCACAGTGAGATCTATGCGATATGGCCGAGAAATGTAATTTTGATGTTAACTCCCAAACCGCTGCGCAGAAGTCAACCAAACTTCACCCAATAGTGTATTGTATCACATTCTAGTAGTTACATTTGAAAATTTCGTTCTAGGACATTTGGTTTGAGCGCAATCCTCAAACTTAGGTCAAAAAAGCCATTTAAGCCTTTTCACAGTGAGATCTATGCGATATGGCCGAGAAATGTAATTTTGATGTTAACTCCCAAACCGCTGCGCAGAACTCAACCAAACTTCACCCAATAGTGTATTGTATCACAATCTAGTAGTTACATTTGAAAATTTTGTTCTAGGAAATTTTGTTTGAGCGCAATCATCAAACTTAATTAAAAAAGTCATTTAAGCCTTTTCACAGTGAGATCTATGCGATATGGCCGAGAAATGTAATTTTGATGTTAACTCCCAAACCGCTGCGCAGAAGTCAACCAAACTTCACCCATTAGTGAATTGTATCACAATCTAGTAGTTACATGTGAAAATTTGGTTCTAGGACATTTGATTTGAGCGCAATCCTCAAAATTAGGTCAAAAAAGCCATTTAAGCCTTTTCACAGTGAGATCTATGCGATATGGCCGAGAAATGTAATTTTGATGTTAACTCCCAAACCGCTGCGCAGAAGTCAACCAAACTTCACCCAATAGTGTATTGTATCACATTCTAGTAGTTACATTTGAAAATTTCGTTCTAGGACATTTGGTTTGAGCGCAATTATTAAACTTAGGTCAAAAAAGCCATTTAAGCCTTTTCACAGTGAGATCTATGCGATATGGCCGAGAAATGTAATTTTGATGTTAACTCCCAAACCGCTGCGCAGAAGTAAACCAAACTTCACCCATTAGTGTATTGTATCACAATCTAGTAGTTACATGTAGAAATTTGGTTCTAGGACATTTTGTTTGAACGCAATCATCAAACTTAATTAAAAAAGTCATTTAAGCCTTTTCACAGTGAGATCTATGCGATATGGCCGAGAAATGTAATTTTGATGTTAACTCCCAAACCGCTGCGCAGAAGTCAACCAAACTTCACCCATTAGTGTATTGTATCACAATCTAGTAGTTACATGTGGAAATTTGGTTCTAGGACATTTGATTTGAGCGCAATCCTCAAACTTAGGTCAAAAAAGCCATTTAAGCCTTTTCACAGTGAGATCTATGCGATATGGCCGAGAAATGTAATTTTGATGTTAACTCCCAAACCGCTGCGCAGAAGTCAACCAAACTTCAACCATTAGTGTATTGTATCACAATCTAGTAGTTACATGTGGAAATTTGGTTATAGGACATTTGATTTGAGCGCAATCCTCAAACTTAGGTCAAAAAAGCCATTTAAGCCTTTTCACAGTGAGATCTATGCGATATGGCCGAGAAATGTAATTTTGATGTTCACTCCCAAACCGCTGCGCAGAAGTCAACCAAACTTCACCCAATAGTGTATTGTATCACAATCTAGTAGTTACATTTGAAAATTTCGTTCTTGGACATTTGGTTTGAGCGCAATCATTAAACTTAGGTCAAAAAAGCCATTTAAGCCTTTTCACAGTGAGATCTATGCGATATGGCCGAGAAATGTAATTTTGATGTTAACTCCCAAACCGCTGCGCAGAAGTCAACCAAACTTCACCCAATAGTGTATTGTATCACAATCTAGTAGTTACATTTGAAAATTTTGTTCTAGGACATTTTGTTTGAGCGCAATCATCAAACTTAATTAAAAAAGTCATTTAAGCCTTTTCACAGTGAGATCTATGCGAAATGGCCGAGAAATGTAATTTTGATGTTAACTCCCAAACCGCTGCGCAGAAGTCAACCAAACTTCACCCAATAGTGTATTGTATCACATTCTAGTAGTTACATTTGAAAATTTCGTTCTAGGACATTTGGTTTGAGCGCAATCCTCAAACTTAGGTCAAAAAAGCCATTTAAGCCTTTTCACAGTGAGATCTATGCGATATGGCCGAGAAATGTAATTTTGATGTTAACTCCCAAACCGCTGCGCAGAAGTCAACCAAACTTCACCCAATAGTGTATTGTATCACATTCTAGTAGTTACATTTGAAAATTTCGTTCTAGGACATTTGGTTTGAGCGCAATCATTAAACTTAGGTCAAAAAAGCCATTTAAGCCTTTTCACAGTGAGATCTATGCGATATGGCCGAGAAATGTAATTTTGATGTTAACTCCCAAACCGCTGCGCAGAACTCAACCAAACTTCACCCAATAGTGTATTGTATCACAATCTAGTAGTTACATTTGAAAATTTTGTTCTAGGAAATTTTGTTTGAGCGCAATCATCAAACTTAATTAAAAAAGTCATTTAAGCCTTTTCACAGTGAGATCTATGCGATATGGCCGAGAAATGTAATTTTGATGTTAACTCCCAAACCGCTGCGCAGAAGTCAACCAAACTTCACCCATTAGTGTATTGTATCACAATCTAGTAGTTACATGTGAAAATTTGGTTCTAGGACATTTGATTTGAGCGCAATCCTCAAAATTAGGTCAAAAAAGCCATTTAAGCCTTTTCACAGTGAGATCTATGCGATATGGCCGAGAAATGTAATTTTGATGTTAACTCCCAAACCGCTGCGCAGAAGTCAACCAAACTTCACCCAATAGTGTATTGTATCACATTCTAGTAGTTACATTTGAAAATTTCGTTCTAGGACATTTGGTTTGAGCGCAATTATTAAACTTAGGTCAAAAAAGCCATTTAAGCCTTTTCACAGTGAGATCTATGCGATATGGCCGAGAAATGTAATTTTGATGTTAACTCCCAAACCGCTGCGCAGAAGTCAACCAAACTTCACCCAATAGTGTATTGTATCACAATCTAGTAGTTACATTTGGAAAATTTTGTTCTAGGACATTTTGTTTGAACGCAATCATCAAACTTAATTAAAAAAGTCATTTAAGCCTTTTCACAGTGAGATCTATGCGATATGGCCGAGAAATGTAATTTTGATGTTAACTCCCAAACCGCTGCGCAGAAGTCAACCAAACTTCACCCATTAGTGTATTGTATCACAATCTAGTAGTTACATGTGGAAATTTGGTACTAGGACATTTGATTTGAGCGCAATCCTCAAACTTAGGTCAAAAAAGCCATTTAAGCCTTTTCACAGTGAGATCTATGCGATATGGCCGAGAAATGTAATTTTGATGTTAACTCCCAAACCGCTGCGCAGAATTCAACCAAACTTCACCCAATAGTGTATTGTATCACATTCTAGTAGTTACATTTTAAAATTTCGTTCTAGGACATTTGGTTTGAGCGCAATCCTCAAACTTAATTAAAAAAGTCATTTAAGCCTTTTCACAGTGAGATCTATGCGATATGGCCGAGAAATGTAATTTTGATGTTAACTCCCAAACCGCTGCGCAGAACTCAACCAAACTTCACCCATTAGTGTATTGTATCACAATCTAGTAGTTACATGTGGAAATTTGGTTCTAGGACATTTGATTTGAGCGCAATCCTCAAAGTTAGGTCAAAAAAGCCATTTAAGCCTTTTCACAGTGAGATCTACGCGATATGGCCGAGAAATGTAATTTTGATGTTAACTCCCAAACCGCTGCGCAGAAGTCAACCAAACTTCACCCATTAGTGAATTGTATCACAATCTAGTAGTTACATGTGAAAATTTGGTTCTAGGACATTTGATTTGAGCGCAATCCTCAAAATTAGGTCAAAAAAGCCATTTAAGCCTTTTCACAGTGAGATCTATGCGATATGGCTGAGAAATGTAATTTTGATGTTAACTCCCAAACCGCTGCGCAGAAGTCAACCAAACTTCACCCAATAGTGTATTGTATCACATTCTAGTAGTTACATTTGAAAATTTCGTTCTAGGACATTTGGTTTGAGCGCAATTATTAAACTTAGGTCAAAAAAGCCATTTAAGCCTTTTCACAGTGAGATCTATGCGATATGGCCGAGAAATGTAATTTTGATGTTAACTCCCAAACCGCTGCGCAGAAGTAAACCAAACTTCACCCATTAGTGTATTGTATCACAATCTAGTAGTTACATGTAGAAATTTGGTTCTAGGACATTTTGTTTGAACGCAATCATCAAACTTAATTAAAAAAGTCATTTAAGCCTTTTCACAGTGAGATCTATGCGATATGGCCGAGAAATGTAATTTTGATGTTAACTCCCAAACCGCTGCGCAGAAGTCAACCAAACTTCACCCATTAGTGTATTGTATCACAATCTAGTAGTTACATGTGGAAATTTGGTTCTAGGACATTTGATTTGAGCGCAATCCTCAAACTTAGGTCAAAAAAGCCATTTAAGCCTTTTCACAGTGAGATCTATGCGATATGGCCGAGAAATGTAATTTTGATGTTAACTCCCAAACCGCTGCGCAGAAGTCAACCAAACTTCAACCATTAGTGTATTGTATCACAATCTAGTAGTTACATGTGGAAATTTGGTTATAGGACATTTGATTTGAGCGCAATCCTCAAACTTAGGTCAAAAAAGCCATTTAAGCCTTTTCACAGTGAGATCTATGCGATATGGCCGAGAAATGTAATTTTGATGTTAACTCCCAAACCGCTGCGCAGAAGTCAACCAAACTTCACCCAATAGTGTATTGTATCACATTCTAGTAGTTACATTTGAAAATTTCGTTCTAGGACATTTGGTTTGAGCGCAATCCTCAAACTTAGGTCAAAAAAGCCATTTAAGCCTTTTCACAGTGAGATCTATGCGATATGGCCGAGAAATGTAATTTTGATGTTAACTCCCAAACCGCTGCGCAGAACTCAACCAAACTTCACCCAATAGTGTATTGTATCACAATCTAGTTGTTACATTTGAAAATTTTGTTCTAGGAAATTTTGTTTGAGCGCAATCATCAAACTTAATTAAAAAAGTCATTTAAGCCTTTTCACAGTGAGATCTATGCGATATGGCCGAGAAATGTAATTTTGATGTTAACTCCCAAACCGCTGCGCAGAAGTCAACCAAACTTCACCCATTAGTGAATTGTATCACAATCTAGTAGTTACATGTGAAAATTTGGTTCTAGGACATTTGATTTGAGCGCAATCCTCAAAATTAGGTCAAAAAAGCCATTTAAGCCTTTTCACAGTGAGATCTATGCGATATGGCCGAGAAATGTAATTTTGATGTTAACTCCCAAACCGCTGCGCAGAAGTCAACCAAACTTCACCCAATAGTGTATTGTATCACATTCTAGTAGTTACATTTGAAAATTTCGTTCTAGGACATTTGGTTTGAGCGCAATTATTAAACTTAGGTCAAAAAAGCCATTTAAGCCTTTTCACAGTGAGATCTATGCGATATGGCCGAGAAATGTAATTTTGATGTTAACTCCCAAACCGCTGCGCAGAAGTAAACCAAACTTCACCCATTAGTGTATTGTATCACAATCTAGTAGTTACATGTAGAAATTTGGTTCTAGGACATTTTGTTTGAACGCAATCATCAAACTTAATTAAAAAAGTCATTTAAGCCTTTTCACAGTGAGATCTATGCGATATGGCCGAGAAATGTAATTTTGATGTTAACTCCCAAACCGCTGCGCAGAAGTCAACCAAACTTCACCCATTAGTGTATTGTATCACAATCTAGTAGTTACATGTGGAAATTTGGTTCTAGGACATTTGATTTGAGCGCAATCCTCAAACTTAGGTCAAAAAAGCCATTTAAGCCTTTTCACAGTGAGATCTATGCGATATGGCCGAGAAATGTAATTTTGATGTTAACTCCCAAACCGCTGCGCAGAAGTCAACCAAACTTCAACCATTAGTGTATTGTATCACAATCTAGTAGTTACATGTGGAAATTTGGTTATAGGACATTTGATTTGAGCGCAATCCTCAAACTTAGGTCAAAAAAGCCATTTAAGCCTTTTCACAGTGAGATCTATGCGATATGGCCGAGAAATGTAATTTTGATGTTCACTCCCAAACCGCTGCGCAGAAGTCAACCAAACTTCACCCAATAGTGTATTGTATCACAATCTAGTAGTTACATTTGAAAATTTCGTTCTTGGACATTTGGTTTGAGCGCAATCATTAAACTTAGGTCAAAAAAGCCATTTAAGCCTTTTCACAGTGAGATCTATGCGATATGGCCGAGAAATGTAATTTTGATGTTAACTCCCAAACCGCTGCGCAGAAGTCAACCAAACTTCACCCAATAGTGTATTGTATCACAATCTAGTAGTTACATTTGAAAATTTTGTTCTAGGACATTTTGTTTGAGCGCAATCATCAAACTTAATTAAAAAAGTCATTTAAGCCTTTTCACAGTGAGATCTATGCGATATGGCCGAGAAATGTAATTTTGATGTTAACTCCCAAACCGCTGCGCAGAAGTCAACCAAACTTCACCCAATAGTGTATTGTATCACATTCTAGTAGTTACATTTGAAAATTTCGTTCTAGGACATTTGGTTTGAGCGCAATCCTCAAACTTAGGTCAAAAAAGCCATTTAAGCCTTTTCACAGTGAGATCTATGCGATATGGCCGAGAAATGTAATTTTGATGTTAACTCCCAAACCGCTGCGCAGAAGTCAACCAAACTTCACCCAATAGTGTATTGTATCACATTCTAGTAGTTACATTTGAAAATTTCGTTCTAGGACATTTGGTTTGAGCGCAATCATTAAACTTAGGTCAAAAAAGCCATTTAAGCCTTTTCACAGTGAGATCTATGCGATATGGCCGAGAAATGTAATTTTGATGTTAACTCCCAAACCGCTGCGCAGAACTCAACCAAACTTCACCCAATAGTGTATTGTATCACAATCTAGTAGTTACATTTGAAAATTTTGTTCTAGGAAATTTTGTTTGAGCGCAATCATCAAACTTAATTAAAAAAGTCATTTAAGCCTTTTCACAGTGAGATCTATGCGATATGGCCGAGAAATGTAATTTTGATGTTAACTCCCAAACCGCTGCGCAGAAGTCAACCAAACTTCACCCATTAGTGTATTGTATCACAATCTAGTAGTTACATGTGAAAATTTGGTTCTAGGACATTTGATTTGAGCGCAATCCTCAAAATTAGGTCAAAAAAGCCATTTAAGCCTTTTCACAGTGAGATCTATGCGATATGGCCGAGAAATGTAATTTTGATGTTAACTCCCAAACCGCTGCGCAGAAGTCAACCAAACTTCACCCAATAGTGTATTGTATCACATTCTAGTAGTTACATTTGAAAATTTCGTTCTAGGACATTTGGTTTGAGCGCAATTATTAAACTTAGGTCAAAAAAGCCATTTAAGCCTTTTCACAGTGAGATCTATGCGATATGGCCGAGAAATGTAATTTTGATGTTAACTCCCAAACCGCTGCGCAGAAGTCAACCAAACTTCACCCAATAGTGTATTGTATCACAATCTAGTAGTTACATTTGGAAAATTTTGTTCTAGGACATTTTGTTTGAACGCAATCATCAAACTTAATTAAAAAAGTCATTTAAGCCTTTTCACAGTGAGATCTATGCGATATGGCCGAGAAATGTAATTTTGATGTTAACTCCCAAACCGCTGCGCAGAAGTCAACCAAACTTCACCCATTAGTGTATTGTATCACAATCTAGTAGTTACATGTGGAAATTTGGTTCTAGGACATTTGATTTGAGCGCAATCCTCAAACTTAGGTCAAAAAAGCCATTTAAGCCTTTTCACAGTGAGATCTATGCGATATGGCCGAGAAATGTAATTTTGATGTTAACTCCCAAACCGCTGCGCAGAATTCAACCAAACTTCACCCAATAGTGTATTGTATCACATTCTAGTAGTTACATTTTAAAATTTCGTTCTAGGACATTTGGTTTGAGCGCAATCCTCAAACTTAGGTCAAAAAAGCCATTTAAGCCTTTTCACAGTGAGATCTATGCGATATGGCCGAGAAATGTAATTTTGATGTTAACTCCCAAACCGCTGCGCAGAAGTCAACCAAACTTCACCCAATAGTGTATTGTATCACATTCTAGTAGTTACATTTGAAAATTTCGTTCTAGGACATTTGGTTTGAGCGCAATCATTAAACTTAGGTCAAAAAAGCCATTTAAGCCTTTTCACAGTGAGATCTATGCGATATGGCCGAGAAATGTAATTTTGATGTTAACTCCCAAACCGCTGCGCGGAAGTAAACCAAACTTCACCCATTAGTGTATTGTATCACAATCTAGTAGTTACATTTGAAAATTTTGTTCTAGGACATTTTGTTTGAACGCAATCATCAAACTTAATTAAAAAAGTCATTTAAGCCTTTTCACAGTTAGATCTATGCGATATGGCCGAGAAATGTAATTTTGATGTTAACTCCCAAACCGCTGCGCAGAAGTCAACCAAACTTCACCCATTAGTGTATTGTATCACAATCTAGTAGTTACATGTGGAAATTTGGTTATAGGACATTTGATTTGAGCGCAATCCTCAAACTTAGGTCAAAAAAGCCATTTAAGCCTTTTCACAGTGAGATCTATGCGATATGGCCGAGAAATGTAATTTTGATGTTAACTCCCAAACCGCTGCGCAGAAGTCAACCAAACTTCACCCAATAGTGTATTGTATCACAATCTAGTAGTTACATTTGAAAATTTTGTTCTAGGACATTTTGTTTGAGCGCAATCATCAAACTTAATTAAAAAAGTCATTTAAGCCTTTTCACAGTGAGATCTATGCGATATGGCCGAGAAATGTAATTTTGATGTTAACTCCCAAACCGCTGCGCAGAAGTCAACCAAACTTCACCCATTAGTGTATTGTATCACAATCTAGTAGTTACATGTGGAAATTTGGTTCTAGGACATTTGATTTGAGCGCAATCCTCAAACTTAGGTCAAAAAAGCCATTTAAGCCTTTTCACAGTGAGATCTATGCGATATGGCCGAGAAATGTAATTTTGATGTTAACTCCCAAACCGCTGAGCAGAAGTCAACCAAACTTCACCCAATAGTGTATAGTATCACATTCTAGTAGTTACATTTGAAAATTTCGTTCTAGGACATTTGGTTTGAGCGCAATCATTAAACTTAGGTCAAAAAAGCCATTTAAGCCTTTTCACAGTTAGATCTATGCGATATGGCCGAGAAATGTAATTTTGATGTTAACTCCCAAACCGCTGCGCAGAAGTCAACCAAACTTCACCCATTAGTGTATTGTATCACAATCTAGTAATTACATGTGGAAATTTGGTTCTAGGACATTTGATTTGAGCGCAATCCTCAAACTTAGGTCAAAAAAGCCATTTAAGCCTTTTCACAGTGAGATCTATGCGATATGGCCGAGAAATGTAATTTTGATGTTAACTCCCAAACCGCTGCGCAGAAGTCAACCAAACTTCACCCATTAGTGTATTGTATCACAATCTAGTAGTTACATGTGGAAATTTGGTTCTAGGACATTTGATTTGAGCGCAATCCTCAAACTTAGGTCAAAAAAGCCATTTAAGCCTTTTCACAGTGAGATCTATGCGATATGGCCGAGAAATGTAATTTTGATGTTAACTCCCAAACCGCTGCGCAGAAGTCAACCAAACTTCACCCAATAGTGTATTGTATCACAATCTAGTAGTTACATTTGAAAATTTCGTTCTTGGACATTTGGTTTGAGCGCAATCATTAAACTTAGGTCAAAAAAGCCATTTAAGCCTTTTCACAGTGAGATCTATGCGATATGGCCGAGAAATGTAATTTTGATGTTAACTCCCAAACCGCTGCGCAGAAGTCAACCAAACTTCACCCAATAGTGTATTGTATCACAATCTAGTAGTTACATTTGAAAATTTTGTTCTAGGACATTTTGTTTGAGCGCAATCATCAAACTTAATTAAAAAAGTCATTTAAGCCTTTTCACAGTGAGATCTATGCGATATGGCCGAGAAATGTAATTTTGATGTTAACTCCCAAACCGCTGCGCAGAAGTCAACCAAACTTCACCCAATAGTGTATTGTATCACATTCTAGTAGTTACATTTGAAAATTTCGTTCTAGGACATTTGGTTTGAGCGCAATCCTCAAACTTAGGTCAAAAAAGCCATTTAAGCCTTTTCACAGTGAGATCTATGCGATATGGCCGAGAAATGTAATTTTGATGTTAACTCCCAAACCGCTGCGCAGAAGTCAACCAAACTTCACCCAATAGTGTATTGTATCACATTCTAGTAGTTACATTTGAAAATTTCGTTCTAGGACATTTGGTTTGAGCGCAATCATTAAACTTAGGTCAAAAAAGCCATTTAAGCCTTTTCACAGTGAGATCTATGCGATATGGCCGAGAAATGTAATTTTGATGTTAACTCCCAAACCGCTGCGCAGAACTCAACCAAACTTCACCCAATAGTGTATTGTATCACAATCTAGTAGTTACATTTGAAAATTTTGTTCTAGGAAATTTTGTTTGAGCGCAATCATCAAACTTAATTAAAAAAGTCATTTAAGCCTTTTCACAGTGAGATCTATGCGATATGGCCGAGAAATGTAATTTTGATGTTAACTCCCAAACCGCTGCGCAGAAGTCAACCAAACTTCACCCATTAGTGTATTGTATCACAATCTAGTAGTTACATGTGAAAATTTGGTTCTAGGACATTTGATTTGAGCGCAATCCTCAAAATTAGGTCAAAAAAGCCATTTAAGCCTTTTCACAGTGAGATCTATGCGATATGGCCGAGAAATGTAATTTTGATGTTAACTCCCAAACCGCTGCGCAGAAGTCAACCAAACTTCACCCAATAGTGTATTGTATCACATTCTAGTAGTTACATTTGAAAATTTCGTTCTAGGACATTTGGTTTGAGCGCAATTATTAAACTTAGGTCAAAAAAGCCATTTAAGCCTTTTCACAGTGAGATCTATGCGATATGGCCGAGAAATGTAATTTTGATGTTAACTCCCAAACCGCTGCGCAGAAGTCAACCAAACTTCACCCAATAGTGTATTGTATCACAATCTAGTAGTTACATTTGGAAAATTTTGTTCTAGGACATTTTGTTTGAACGCAATCATCAAACTTAATTAAAAAAGTCATTTAAGCCTTTTCACAGTGAGATCTATGCGATATGGCCGAGAAATGTAATTTTGATGTTAACTCCCAAACCGCTGCGCAGAAGTCAACCAAACTTCACCCATTAGTGTATTGTATCACAATCTAGTAGTTACATGTGGAAATTTGGTTCTAGGACATTTGATTTGAGCGCAATCCTCAAACTTAGGTCAAAAAAGCCATTTAAGCCTTTTCACAGTGAGATCTATGCGATATGGCCGAGAAATGTAATTTTGATGTTAACTCCCAAACCGCTGCGCAGAATTCAACCAAACTTCACCCAATAGTGTATTGTATCACATTCTAGTAGTTACATTTTAAAATTTCGTTCTAGGACATTTGGTTTGAGCGCAATCCTCAAACTTAGGTCAAAAAAGCCATTTAAGCCTTTTCACAGTGAGATCTATGCGATATGGCCGAGAAATGTAATTTTGATGTTAACTCCCAAACCGCTGCGCAGAAGTCAACCAAACTTCACCCAATAGTGTATTGTATCACATTCTAGTAGTTACATTTGAAAATTTCGTTCTAGGACATTTGGTTTGAGCGCAATCATTAAACTTAGGTCAAAAAAGCCATTTAAGCCTTTTCACAGTGAGATCTATGCGATATGGCCGAGAAATGTAATTTTGATGTTAACTCCCAAACCGCTGCGCGGAAGTAAACCAAACTTCACCCATTAGTGTATTGTATCACAATCTAGTAGTTACATTTGAAAATTTTGTTCTAGGACATTTTGTTTGAACGCAATCATCAAACTTAATTAAAAAAGTCATTTAAGCCTTTTCACAGTTAGATCTATGCGATATGGCCGAGAAATGTAATTTTGATGTTAACTCCCAAACCGCTGCGCAGAAGTCAACCAAACTTCACCCATTAGTGTATTGTATCACAATCTAGTAGTTACATGTGGAAATTTGGTTATAGGACATTTGATTTGAGCGCAATCCTCAAACTTAGGTCAAAAAAGCCATTTAAGCCTTTTCACAGTGAGATCTATGCGATATGGCCGAGAAATGTAATTTTGATGTTAACTCCCAAACCGCTGCGCAGAAGTCAACCAAACTTCACCCAATAGTGTATTGTATCACAATCTAGTAGTTACATTTGAAAATTTTGTTCTAGGACATTTTGTTTGAGCGCAATCATCAAACTTAATTAAAAAAGTCATTTAAGCCTTTTCACAGTGAGATCTATGCGATATGGCCGAGAAATGTAATTTTGATGTTAACTCCCAAACCGCTGCGCAGAAGTCAACCAAACTTCACCCATTAGTGTATTGTATCACAATCTAGTAGTTACATGTGGAAATTTGGTTCTAGGACATTTGATTTGAGCGCAATCCTCAAACTTAGGTCAAAAAAGCCATTTAAGCCTTTTCACAGTGAGATCTATGCGATATGGCCGAGAAATGTAATTTTGATGTTAACTCCCAAACCGCTGAGCAGAAGTCAACCAAACTTCACCCAATAGTGTATAGTATCACATTCTAGTAGTTACATTTGAAAATTTCGTTCTAGGACATTTGGTTTGAGCGCAATCATTAAACTTAGGTCAAAAAAGCCATTTAAGCCTTTTCACAGTTAGATCTATGCGATATGGCCGAGAAATGTAATTTTGATGTTAACTCCCAAACCGCTGCGCAGAAGTCAACCAAACTTCACCCATTAGTGTATTGTATCACAATCTAGTAATTACATGTGGAAATTTGGTTCTAGGACATTTGATTTGAGCGCAATCCTCAAACTTAGGTCAAAAAAGCCATTTAAGCCTTTTCACAGTGAGATCTATGCGATATGGCCGAGAAATGTAATTTTGATGTTAACTCCCAAACCGCTGCGCAGAAGTCAACCAAACTTCACCCATTAGTGTATTGTATCACAATCTAGTAGTTACATGTGGAAATTTGGTTCTAGGACATTTGATTTGAGCGCAATCCTCAAACTTAGGTCAAAAAAGCCATTTAAGCCTTTTCACAGTGAGATCTATGCGATATGGCCGAGAAATGTAATTTTGATGTTAACTCCCAAACCGCTGCGCAGAAGTCAACCAAACTTCACCCAATAGTGTATTGTATCACATTCTAGTAGTTACATTTGAAAATTTCGTTCTAGGACATTTGGTTTGAGCGCAATTATTAAACTTAGGTCAAAAAAGCCATTTAAGCCTTTTCACAGTGAGATCTATGCGATATGGCCGAGAAATGTAATTTTGATGTTAACTCCCAAACCGCTGCGCAGAAGTAAACCAAACTTCACCCATTAGTGTATTGTATCACAATCTAGTAGTTACATGTAGAAATTTGGTTCTAGGACATTTTGTTTGAACGCAATCATCAAACTTAATTAAAAAAGTCATTTAAGCCTTTTCACAGTGAGATCTATGCGATATGGCCGAGAAATGTAATTTTGATGTTAACTCCCAAACCGCTGCGCAGAAGTCAACCAAACTTCACCCATTAGTGTATTGTATCACAATCTAGTAGTTACATGTGGAAATTTGGTTCTAGGACATTTGATTTGAGCGCAATCCTCAAACTTAGGTCAAAAAAGCCATTTAAGCCTTTTCACAGTGAGATCTATGCGATATGGCCGAGAAATGTAATTTTGATGTTAACTCCCAAACCGCTGCGCAGAAGTCAACCAAACTTCAACCATTAGTGTATTGTATCACAATCTAGTAGTTACATGTGGAAATTTGGTTATAGGACATTTGATTTGAGCGCAATCCTCAAACTTAGGTCAAAAAAGCCATTTAAGCCTTTTCACAGTGAGATCTATGCGATATGGCCGAGAAATGTAATTTTGATGTTAACTCCCAAACCGCTGCGCAGAAGTCAACCAAACTTCACCCAATAGTGTATTGTATCACATTCTAGTAGTTACATTTGAAAATTTCGTTCTAGGACATTTGGTTTGAGCGCAATCCTCAAACTTAGGTCAAAAAAGCCATTTAAGCCTTTTCACAGTGAGATCTATGCGATATGGCCGAGAAATGTAATTTTGATGTTAACTCCCAAACCGCTGCGCAGAACTCAACCAAACTTCACCCAATAGTGTATTGTATCACAATCTAGTTGTTACATTTGAAAATTTTGTTCTAGGAAATTTTGTTTGAGCGCAATCATCAAACTTAATTAAAAAAGTCATTTAAGCCTTTTCACAGTGAGATCTATGCGATATGGCCGAGAAATGTAATTTTGATGTTAACTCCCAAACCGCTGCGCAGAAGTCAACCAAACTTCACCCATTAGTGAATTGTATCACAATCTAGTAGTTACATGTGAAAATTTGGTTCTAGGACATTTGATTTGAGCGCAATCCTCAAAATTAGGTCAAAAAAGCCATTTAAGCCTTTTCACAGTGAGATCTATGCGATATGGCCGAGAAATGTAATTTTGATGTTAACTCCCAAACCGCTGCGCAGAAGTCAACCAAACTTCACCCAATAGTGTATTGTATCACATTCTAGTAGTTACATTTGAAAATTTCGTTCTAGGACATTTGGTTTGAGCGCAATTATTAAACTTAGGTCAAAAAAGCCATTTAAGCCTTTTCACAGTGAGATCTATGCGATATGGCCGAGAAATGTAATTTTGATGTTAACTCCCAAACCGCTGCGCAGAAGTAAACCAAACTTCACCCATTAGTGTATTGTATCACAATCTAGTAGTTACATGTAGAAATTTGGTTCTAGGACATTTTGTTTGAACGCAATCATCAAACTTAATTAAAAAAGTCATTTAAGCCTTTTCACAGTGAGATCTATGCGATATGGCCGAGAAATGTAATTTTGATGTTAACTCCCAAACCGCTGCGCAGAAGTCAACCAAACTTCACCCATTAGTGTATTGTATCACAATCTAGTAGTTACATGTGGAAATTTGGTTCTAGGACATTTGATTTGAGCGCAATCCTCAAACTTAGGTCAAAAAAGCCATTTAAGCCTTTTCACAGTGAGATCTATGCGATATGGCCGAGAAATGTAATTTTGATGTTAACTCCCAAACCGCTGCGCAGAAGTCAACCAAACTTCAACCATTAGTGTATTGTATCACAATCTAGTAGTTACATGTGGAAATTTGGTTATAGGACATTTGATTTGAGCGCAATCCTCAAACTTAGGTCAAAAAAGCCATTTAAGCCTTTTCACAGTGAGATCTATGCGATATGGCCGAGAAATGTAATTTTGATGTTCACTCCCAAACCGCTGCGCAGAAGTCAACCAAACTTCACCCAATAGTGTATTGTATCACAATCTAGTAGTTACATTTGAAAATTTCGTTCTTGGACATTTGGTTTGAGCGCAATCATTAAACTTAGGTCAAAAAAGCCATTTAAGCCTTTTCACAGTGAGATCTATGCGATATGGCCGAGAAATGTAATTTTGATGTTAACTCCCAAACCGCTGCGCAGAAGTCAACCAAACTTCACCCAATAGTGTATTGTATCACAATCTAGTAGTTACATTTGAAAATTTTGTTCTAGGACATTTTGTTTGAGCGCAATCATCAAACTTAATTAAAAAAGTCATTTAAGCCTTTTCACAGTGAGATCTATGCGATATGGCCGAGAAATGTAATTTTGATGTTAACTCCCAAACCGCTGCGCAGAAGTCAACCAAACTTCACCCAATAGTGTATTGTATCACATTCTAGTAGTTACATTTGAAAATTTCGTTCTAGGACATTTGGTTTGAGCGCAATCCTCAAACTTAGGTCAAAAAAGCCATTTAAGCCTTTTCACAGTGAGATCTATGCGATATGGCCGAGAAATGTAATTTTGATGTTAACTCCCAAACCGCTGCGCAGAAGTCAACCAAACTTCACCCAATAGTGTATTGTATCACATTCTAGTAGTTACATTTGAAAATTTCGTTCTAGGACATTTGGTTTGAGCGCAATCATTAAACTTAGGTCAAAAAAGCCATTTAAGCCTTTTCACAGTGAGATCTATGCGATATGGCCGAGAAATGTAATTTTGATGTTAACTCCCAAACCGCTGCGCAGAACTCAACCAAACTTCACCCAATAGTGTATTGTATCACAATCTAGTAGTTACATTTGAAAATTTTGTTCTAGGAAATTTTGTTTGAGCGCAATCATCAAACTTAATTAAAAAAGTCATTTAAGCCTTTTCACAGTGAGATCTATGCGATATGGCCGAGAAATGTAATTTTGATGTTAACTCCCAAACCGCTGCGCAGAAGTCAACCAAACTTCACCCATTAGTGTATTGTATCACAATCTAGTAGTTACATGTGAAAATTTGGTTCTAGGACATTTGATTTGAGCGCAATCCTCAAAATTAGGTCAAAAAAGCCATTTAAGCCTTTTCACAGTGAGATCTATGCGATATGGCCGAGAAATGTAATTTTGATGTTAACTCCCAAACCGCTGCGCAGAAGTCAACCAAACTTCACCCAATAGTGTATTGTATCACATTCTAGTAGTTACATTTGAAAATTTCGTTCTAGGACATTTGGTTTGAGCGCAATTATTAAACTTAGGTCAAAAAAGCCATTTAAGCCTTTTCACAGTGAGATCTATGCGATATGGCCGAGAAATGTAATTTTGATGTTAACTCCCAAACCGCTGCGCAGAAGTCAACCAAACTTCACCCAATAGTGTATTGTATCACAATCTAGTAGTTACATTTGGAAAATTTTGTTCTAGGACATTTTGTTTGAACGCAATCATCAAACTTAATTAAAAAAGTCATTTAAGCCTTTTCACAGTGAGATCTATGCGATATGGCCGAGAAATGTAATTTTGATGTTAACTCCCAAACCGCTGCGCAGAAGTCAACCAAACTTCACCCATTAGTGTATTGTATCACAATCTAGTAGTTACATGTGGAAATTTGGTTCTAGGACATTTGATTTGAGCGCAATCCTCAAACTTAGGTCAAAAAAGCCATTTAAGCCTTTTCACAGTGAGATCTATGCGATATGGCCGAGAAATGTAATTTTGATGTTAACTCCCAAACCGCTGCGCAGAATTCAACCAAACTTCACCCAATAGTGTATTGTATCACATTCTAGTAGTTACATTTTAAAATTTCGTTCTAGGACATTTGGTTTGAGCGCAATCCTCAAACTTAGGTCAAAAAAGCCATTTAAGCCTTTTCACAGTGAGATCTATGCGATATGGCCGAGAAATGTAATTTTGATGTTAACTCCCAAACCGCTGCGCAGAAGTCAACCAAACTTCACCCAATAGTGTATTGTATCACATTCTAGTAGTTACATTTGAAAATTTCGTTCTAGGACATTTGGTTTGAGCGCAATCATTAAACTTAGGTCAAAAAAGCCATTTAAGCCTTTTCACAGTGAGATCTATGCGATATGGCCGAGAAATGTAATTTTGATGTTAACTCCCAAACCGCTGCGCGGAAGTAAACCAAACTTCACCCATTAGTGTATTGTATCACAATCTAGTAGTTACATTTGAAAATTTTGTTCTAGGACATTTTGTTTGAACGCAATCATCAAACTTAATTAAAAAAGTCATTTAAGCCTTTTCACAGTTAGATCTATGCGATATGGCCGAGAAATGTAATTTTGATGTTAACTCCCAAACCGCTGCGCAGAAGTCAACCAAACTTCACCCATTAGTGTATTGTATCACAATCTAGTAGTTACATGTGGAAATTTGGTTATAGGACATTTGATTTGAGCGCAATCCTCAAACTTAGGTCAAAAAAGCCATTTAAGCCTTTTCACAGTGAGATCTATGCGATATGGCCGAGAAATGTAATTTTGATGTTAACTCCCAAACCGCTGCGCAGAAGTCAACCAAACTTCACCCAATAGTGTATTGTATCACAATCTAGTAGTTACATTTGAAAATTTTGTTCTAGGACATTTTGTTTGAGCGCAATCATCAAACTTAATTAAAAAAGTCATTTAAGCCTTTTCACAGTGAGATCTATGCGATATGGCCGAGAAATGTAATTTTGATGTTAACTCCCAAACCGCTGCGCAGAAGTCAACCAAACTTCACCCATTAGTGTATTGTATCAAAATCTAGTAGTTACATGTGGAAATTTGGTTCTAGGACATTTGATTTGAGCGCAATCCTCAAACTTAGGTCAAAAAAGCCATTTAAGCCTTTTCACAGTGAGATCTATGCGATATGGCCGAGAAATGTAATTTTGATGTTAACTCCCAAACCGCTGAGCAGAAGTCAACCAAACTTCACCCAATAGTGTATAGTATCACATTCTAGTAGTTACATTTGAAAATTTCGTTCTAGGACATTTGGTTTGAGCGCAATCATTAAACTTAGGTCAAAAAAGCCATTTAAGCCTTTTCACAGTTAGATCTATGCGATATGGCCGAGAAATGTAATTTTGATGTTAACTCCCAAACCGCTGCGCAGAAGTCAACCAAACTTCACCCATTAGTGTATTGTATCACAATCTAGTAATTACATGTGGAAATTTGGTTCTAGGACATTTGATTTGAGCGCAATCCTCAAACTTAGGTCAAAAAAGCCATTTAAGCCTTTTCACAGTGAGATCTATGCGATATGGCCGAGAAATGTAATTTTGATGTTAACTCCCAAACCGCTGCGCAGAAGTCAACCAAACTTCACCCATTAGTGTATTGTATCACAATCTAGTAGTTACATGTGGAAATTTGGTTCTAGGACATTTGATTTGAGCGCAATCCTCAAACTTAGGTCAAAAAAGCCATTTAAGCCTTTTCACAGTGAGATCTATGCGATATGGCCGAGAAATGTAATTTTGATGTTAACTCCCAAACCGCTGCGCAGAAGTAAACCAAACTTCACCCATTAGTGTATTGTATCACAATCTAGTAGTTACATTTGAAAATTTCGTTCTAGGACATTTGGTTTGAGCGCAATCATTAAACTTAGGTCAAAAAAGCCATTTAAGCCTTTTCACAGTTAGATCTATGCGATATGGCCGAGAAATGTAATTTTGATGTTAACTCCCAAACCGCTGCGCAGAAGTCAACCAAACTTCACCCATTAGTGTATTGTATCACAATCTAGTAATTACATGTGGAAATTTGGTTCTAGGACATTTGATTTGAGCGCAATCCTCAAACTTAGGTCAAAAAAGCCATTTAAGCCTTTTCACAGTGAGATCTATGCGATATGGCCGAGAAATGTAATTTTGATGTTAACTCCCAAACCGCTGCGCAGAAGTCAACCAAACTTCACCCATTAGTGTATTGTATCACAATCTAGTAGTTACATGTGGAAATTTGGTTCTAGGACATTTGATTTGAGCGCAATCCTCAAACTTAGGTCAAAAAAGCCATTTAAGCCTTTTCACAGTGAGATCTATGCGATATGGCCGAGAAATGTAATTTTGATGTTAACTCCCAAACCGCTGCGCAGAAGTAAACCAAACTTCACCCATTAGTGTATTGTATCACAATCTAGTAGTTACATGTGGAAATTTGGTTCTAGGACATTTGATTTGAGCGCAATCCTCAAACTTAGGTCAAAAAAGCCATTTAAGCCTTTTCACAGTGAGATCTATGCGATATGGCCGAGAAATGTAATTTTGATGTTAACTCCCAAACCGCTGCGCAGAAGTCAACCAAACTTCACCCAATAGTGTATTGTATCACAATCTAGTAGTTACATTTGAAAATTTTGTTCTAGGAAATTTTGTTTGAGCGCAATCATCAAACTTAATTAAAAAAGTCATTTAAGCCTTTTCACAGTGAGATCTATGCGATATGGCCGAGAAATGTAATTTTGATGTTAACTCCCAAACCGCTGCGCAGAAGTCAACCAAACTTCACCCATTAGTGTATTGTATCACAATCTAGTAGTTACATGTGAAAATTTGGTTCTAGGACATTTGATTTGAGCGCAATCCTTAAAATTAGGTCAAAAAAGCCATTTAAGCCTTTTCACAGTGAGATCTATGCGATATGGCCGAGAAATGTAATTTTGATGTTAACTCCCAAACGGCTGCGCAGAAGTCAACCAAACTTCACCCAATAGTGTATTGTATCACATTCTAGTAGTTACATTTGAAAATTTCGTTCTAGGACATTTGGTTTGAGCGCAATTATTAAACTTAGGTCAAAAAAGCCATTTAAGCCTTTTCACAGTGAGATCTATGCGATATGGCCGAGAAATGTAATTTTGATGTTAACTCCCAAACCGCTGCGCAGAAGTCAACCAAACTTCACCCAATAGTGTATTGTATCACAATCTAGTAGTTACATTTGAAAATTTTGTTCTAGGACATTTTGTTTGAACGCAATCATCAAACTTAATTAAAAAAGTCATTTAAGCCTTTTCACAGTGAGATCTATGCGATATGGCCGAGAAATGTAATTTTGATGTTAACTCCCAAACCGCTGCGCAGAAGTCAACCAAACTTCACCCATTAGTGTATTGTATCACAATCTAGTAGTTACATGTGGAAATTTGGTTCTAGGACATTTGATTTGAGCGCAATCCTCAAACTTAGGTCAAAAAAGCCATTTAAGCCTTTTCACAGTGAGATCTATGCAATATGGCCGAGAAATGTAATTTTGATGTTAACTCCCAAACCGCTGCGCAGAAGTCAACCAAACTTCACCCAATAGTGTATTGTATCACATTCTAGTAGTTACATTTGAAAATTTCGTTCTAGGACATTTGGTTTGAGCGCAATCCTCAAACTTAGGTCAAAAAAGCCATTTAAGCCTTTTCACAGTGAGATCTATGCGATATGGCCGAGAAATGTAATTTTGATGTTAACTCCCAAACCGCTGCGCAGAAGTCAACCAAACTTCACCCATTAGTGTATTGTATCACAATCTAGTAGTTACATGTGGAAATTTGGTTCTAGGACATTTGATTTGAGCGCAATCCTCAAACTTAGGTCAAAAAAGCCATTTAAGCCTTTTCACAGTGAGATCTATGCGATATGGCCGAGAAATGTAATTTTGATGTTAACTCCCAAACCGCTGAGCAGAAGTCAACCAAACTTCACCCAATAGTGTATAGTATCACATTCTAGTAGTTACATTTGAAAATTTCGTTCTAGGACATTTGGTTTGAGCGCAATCATTAAACTTAGGTCAAAAAAGCCATTTAAGCCTTTTCACAGTTAGATCTATGCGATATGGCCGAGAAATGTAATTTTGATGTTAACTCCCAAACCGCTGCGCAGAAGTCAACCAAACTTCACCCATTAGTGTATTGTATCACAATCTAGTAATTACATGTGGAAATTTGGTTCTAGGACATTTGATTTGAGCGCAATCCTCAAACTTAGGTCAAAAAAGCCATTTAAGCCTTTTCACAGTGAGATCTATGCGATATGGCCGAGAAATGTAATTTTGATGTTAACTCCCAAACCGCTGCGCAGAAGTCAACCAAACTTCACCCATTAGTGTATTGTATCACAATCTAGTAGTTACATGTGGAAATTTGGTTCTAGGACATTTGATTTGAGCGCAATCCTCAAACTTAGGTCAAAAAAGCCATTTAAGCCTTTTCACAGTGAGATCTATGCGATATGGCCGAGAAATGTAATTTTGATGTTAACTCCCAAACCGCTGCGCAGAAGTAAACCAAACTTCACCCATTAGTGTATTGTATCACAATCTAGTAGTTACATTTGAAAATTTCGTTCTAGGACATTTGGTTTGAGCGCAATCATTAAACTTAGGTCAAAAAAGCCATTTAAGCCTTTTCACAGTTAGATCTATGCGATATGGCCGAGAAATGTAATTTTGATGTTAACTCCCAAACCGCTGCGCAGAAGTCAACCAAACTTCACCCATTAGTGTATTGTATCACAATCTAGTAATTACATGTGGAAATTTGGTTCTAGGACATTTGATTTGAGCGCAATCCTCAAACTTAGGTCAAAAAAGCCATTTAAGCCTTTTCACAGTGAGATCTATGCGATATGGCCGAGAAATGTAATTTTGATGTTAACTCCCAAACCGCTGCGCAGAAGTCAACCAAACTTCACCCATTAGTGTATTGTATCACAATCTAGTA
Source organism: Corythoichthys intestinalis (assembly GCF_030265065.1). NCBI lineage: Eukaryota > Metazoa > Chordata > Actinopteri > Syngnathiformes > Syngnathidae > Corythoichthys > Corythoichthys intestinalis. The sequence continues at coordinate 48,195,578 of NC_080411.1, read as the reverse complement.
GTTACATGTGGAAATTTGGTTCTAGGACATTTGATTTGAGCGCAATCCTCAAACTTAGGTCAAAAAAGCCATTTAAGCCTTTTCACAGTGAGATCTATGCGATATGGCCGAGAAATGTAATTTTGATGTTAACTCCCAAACCGCTGCGCAGAAGTAAACCAAACTTCACCCATTAGTGTATTGTATCACAATCTAGTAGTTACATGTGGAAATTTGGTTCTAGGACATTTGATTTGAGCGCAATCCTCAAACTTAGGTCAAAAAAGCCATTTAAGCCTTTTCACAGTGAGATCTATGCGATATGGCCGAGAAATGTAATTTTGATGTTAACTCCCAAACCGCTGCGCAGAAGTCAACCAAACTTCACCCAATAGTGTATTGTATCACAATCTAGTAGTTACATTTGAAAATTTTGTTCTAGGAAATTTTGTTTGAGCGCAATCATCAAACTTAATTAAAAAAGTCATTTAAGCCTTTTCACAGTGAGATCTATGCGATATGGCCGAGAAATGTAATTTTGATGTTAACTCCCAAACCGCTGCGCAGAAGTCAACCAAACTTCACCCATTAGTGTATTGTATCACAATCTAGTAGTTACATGTGAAAATTTGGTTCTAGGACATTTGATTTGAGCGCAATCCTTAAAATTAGGTCAAAAAAGCCATTTAAGCCTTTTCACAGTGAGATCTATGCGATATGGCCGAGAAATGTAATTTTGATGTTAACTCCCAAACGGCTGCGCAGAAGTCAACCAAACTTCACCCAATAGTGTATTGTATCACATTCTAGTAGTTACATTTAAAAATTTCGTTCTAGGACATTTGGTTTGAGCGCAATTATTAAACTTAGGTCAAAAAAGCCATTTAAGCCTTTTCACAGTGAGATCTATGCGATATGGCCGAGAAATGTAATTTTGATGTTAACTCCCAAACCGCTGCGCAGAAGTCAACCAAACTTCACCCATTAGTGTATTGTATCACAATCTAGTAATTACATGTGGAAATTTGGTTCTAGGACATTTGATTTGAGCGCAATCCTCAAACTTAGGTCAAAAAAGCCATTTAAGCCTTTTCACAGTGAGATCTATGCGATATGGCCGAGAAATGTAATTTTGATGTTAACTCCCAAACCGCTGCGCAGAAGTCAACCAAACTTCACCCATTAGTGTATTGTATCACAATCTAGTAGTTACATGTGGAAATTTGGTTCTAGGACATTTGATTTGAGCGCAATCCTCAAACTTAGGTCAAAAAAGCCATTTAAGCCTTTTCACAGTGAGATCTATGCGATATGGCCGAGAAATGTAATTTTGATGTTAACTCCCAAACCGCTGCGCAGAAGTAAACCAAACTTCACCCATTAGTGTATTGTATCACAATCTAGTAGTTACATTTGAAAATTTCGTTCTAGGACATTTGGTTTGAGCGCAATCATTAAACTTAGGTCAAAAAAGCCATTTAAGCCTTTTCACAGTTAGATCTATGCGATATGGCCGAGAAATGTAATTTTGATGTTAACTCCCAAACCGCTGCGCAGAAGTCAACCAAACTTCACCCATTAGTGTATTGTATCACAATCTAGTAATTACATGTGGAAATTTGGTTCTAGGACATTTGATTTGAGCGCAATCCTCAAACTTAGGTCAAAAAAGCCATTTAAGCCTTTTCACAGTGAGATCTATGCGATATGGCCGAGAAATGTAATTTTGATGTTAACTCCCAAACCGCTGCGCAGAAGTCAACCAAACTTCACCCATTAGTGTATTGTATCACAATCTAGTAGTTACATGTGGAAATTTGGTTCTAGGACATTTGATTTGAGCGCAATCCTCAAACTTAGGTCAAAAAAGCCATTTAAGCCTTTTCACAGTGAGATCTATGCGATATGGCCGAGAAATGTAATTTTGATGTTAACTCCCAAACCGCTGCGCAGAAGTAAACCAAACTTCACCCATTAGTGTATTGTATCACAATCTAGTAGTTACATGTGGAAATTTGGTTCTAGGACATTTGATTTGAGCGCAATCCTCAAACTTAGGTCAAAAAAGCCATTTAAGCCTTTTCACAGTGAGATCTATGCGATATGGCCGAGAAATGTAATTTTGATGTTAACTCCCAAACCGCTGCGCAGAAGTCAACCAAACTTCACCCAATAGTGTATTGTATCACAATCTAGTAGTTACATTTGAAAATTTTGTTCTAGGAAATTTTGTTTGAGCGCAATCATCAAACTTAATTAAAAAAGTCATTTAAGCCTTTTCACAGTGAGATCTATGCGATATGGCCGAGAAATGTAATTTTGATGTTAACTCCCAAACCGCTGCGCAGAAGTCAACCAAACTTCACCCATTAGTGTATTGTATCACAATCTAGTAGTTACATGTGAAAATTTGGTTCTAGGACATTTGATTTGAGCGCAATCCTTAAAATTAGGTCAAAAAAGCCATTTAAGCCTTTTCACAGTGAGATCTATGCGATATGGCCGAGAAATGTAATTTTGATGTTAACTCCCAAACGGCTGCGCAGAAGTCAACCAAACTTCACCCAATAGTGTATTGTATCACATTCTAGTAGTTACATTTGAAAATTTCGTTCTAGGACATTTGGTTTGAGCGCAATTATTAAACTTAGGTCAAAAAAGCCATTTAAGCCTTTTCACAGTGAGATCTATGCGATATGGCCGAGAAATGTAATTTTGATGTTAACTCCCAAACCGCTGCGCAGAAGTCAACCAAACTTCACCCAATAGTGTATTGTATCACAATCTAGTAGTTACATTTGAAAATTTTGTTCTAGGACATTTTGTTTGAACGCAATCATCAAACTTAATTAAAAAAGTCATTTAAGCCTTTTCACAGTGAGATCTATGCGATATGGCCGAGAAATGTAATTTTGATGTTAACTCCCAAACCGCTGCGCAGAAGTCAACCAAACTTCACCCAATAGTGTATTGTATCACATTCTAGTAGTTACATTTGAAAATTTCGTTCTAGGACATTTGGTTTGAGCGCAATCCTCAAACTTAGGTCAAAAAAGCCATTTAAGCCTTTTCACAGTGAGATCTATGCGATATGGCCGAGAAATGTAATTTTGATGTTAACTCCCAAACCGCTGCGCAGAAGTCAACCAAACTTCACCCATTAGTGTATTGTATCACAATCTAGTAGTTACATGTGGAAATTTGGTTCTAGGACATTTGATTTGAGCGCAATCCTCAAACTTAGGTCAAAAAAGCCATTTAAGCCTTTTCACAGTGAGATCTATGCGATATGGCCGAGAAATGTAATTTTGATGTTAACTCCCAAACCGCTGAGCAGAAGTCAACCAAACTTCACCCAATAGTGTATAGTATCACATTCTAGTAGTTACATTTGAAAATTTCGTTCTAGGACATTTGGTTTGAGCGCAATCATTAAACTTAGGTCAAAAAAGCCATTTAAGCCTTTTCACAGTTAGATCTATGCGATATGGCCGAGAAATGTAATTTTGATGTTAACTCCCAAACCGCTGCGCAGAAGTCAACCAAACTTCACCCATTAGTGTATTGTATCACAATCTAGTAATTACATGTGGAAATTTGGTTCTAGGACATTTGATTTGAGCGCAATCCTCAAACTTAGGTCAAAAAAGCCATTTAAGCCTTTTCACAGTGAGATCTATGCGATATGGCCGAGAAATGTAATTTTGATGTTAACTCCCAAACCGCTGCGCAGAAGTCAACCAAACTTCACCCATTAGTGTATTGTATCACAATCTAGTAGTTACATGTGGAAATTTGGTTCTAGGACATTTGATTTGAGCGCAATCCTCAAACTTAGGTCAAAAAAGCCATTTAAGCCTTTTCACAGTGAGATCTATGCGATATGGCCGAGAAATGTAATTTTGATGTTAACTCCCAAACCGCTGCGCAGAAGTAAACCAAACTTCACCCATTAGTGTATTGTATCACAATCTAGTAGTTACATTTGAAAATTTCGTTCTAGGACATTTGGTTTGAGCGCAATCATTAAACTTAGGTCAAAAAAGCCATTTAAGCCTTTTCACAGTTAGATCTATGCGATATGGCCGAGAAATGTAATTTTGATGTTAACTCCCAAACCGCTGCGCAGAAGTCAACCAAACTTCACCCATTAGTGTATTGTATCACAATCTAGTAATTACATGTGGAAATTTGGTTCTAGGACATTTGATTTGAGCGCAATCCTCAAACTTAGGTCAAAAAAGCCATTTAAGCCTTTTCACAGTGAGATCTATGCGATATGGCCGAGAAATGTAATTTTGATGTTAACTCCCAAACCGCTGCGCAGAAGTCAACCAAACTTCACCCATTAGTGTATTGTATCACAATCTAGTAGTTACATGTGGAAATTTGGTTCTAGGACATTTGATTTGAGCGCAATCCTCAAACTTAGGTCAAAAAAGCCATTTAAGCCTTTTCACAGTGAGATCTATGCGATATGGCCGAGAAATGTAATTTTGATGTTAACTCCCAAACCGCTGCGCAGAAGTAAACCAAACTTCACCCATTAGTGTATTGTATCACAATCTAGTAGTTACATGTGGAAATTTGGTTCTAGGACATTTGATTTGAGCGCAATCCTCAAACTTAGGTCAAAAAAGCCATTTAAGCCTTTTCACAGTGAGATCTATGCGATATGGCCGAGAAATGTAATTTTGATGTTAACTCCCAAACCGCTGCGCAGAAGTCAACCAAACTTCACCCAATAGTGTATTGTATCACAATCTAGTAGTTACATTTGAAAATTTTGTTCTAGGAAATTTTGTTTGAGCGCAATCATCAAACTTAATTAAAAAAGTCATTTAAGCCTTTTCACAGTGAGATCTATGCGATATGGCCGAGAAATGTAATTTTGATGTTAACTCCCAAACCGCTGCGCAGAAGTCAACCAAACTTCACCCATTAGTGTATTGTATCACAATCTAGTAGTTACATGTGAAAATTTGGTTCTAGGACATTTGATTTGAGCGCAATCCTTAAAATTAGGTCAAAAAAGCCATTTAAGCCTTTTCACAGTGAGATCTATGCGATATGGCCGAGAAATGTAATTTTGATGTTAACTCCCAAACGGCTGCGCAGAAGTCAACCAAACTTCACCCAATAGTGTATTGTATCACATTCTAGTAGTTACATTTGAAAATTTCGTTCTAGGACATTTGGTTTGAGCGCAATTATTAAACTTAGGTCAAAAAAGCCATTTAAGCCTTTTCACAGTGAGATCTATGCGATATGGCCGAGAAATGTAATTTTGATGTTAACTCCCAAACCGCTGCGCAGAAGTCAACCAAACTTCACCCAATAGTGTATTGTATCACAATCTAGTAGTTACATTTGAAAATTTTGTTCTAGGACATTTTGTTTGAACGCAATCATCAAACTTAATTAAAAAAGTCATTTAAGCCTTTTCACAGTGAGATCTATGCGATATGGCCGAGAAATGTAATTTTGATGTTAACTCCCAAACCGCTGCGCAGAAGTCAACCAAACTTCACCCATTAGTGTATTGTATCACAATCTAGTAGTTACATGTGGAAATTTGGTTCTAGGACATTTGATTTGAGCGCAATCCTCAAACTTAGGTCAAAAAAGCCATTTAAGCCTTTTCACAGTGAGATCTATGCGATATGGCCGAGAAATGTAATTTTGATGTTAACTCCCAAACCGCTGCGCAGAAGTCAACCAAACTTCACCCAATAGTGTATTGTATCACATTCTAGTAGTTACATTTTAAAATTTCGTTCTAGGACATTTGGTTTGAGCGCAATCCTCAAACTTAGGTCAAAAAAGCCATTTAAGCCTTTTCACAGTGAGATCTATGCAATATGGCCGAGAAATGTAATTTTGATGTTAACTCCCAAACCGCTGCGCAGAAGTCAACCAAACTTCACCCAATAGTGTATTGTATCACATTCTAGTAGTTACATTTGAAAATTTCGTTCTAGGACATTTGGTTTGAGCGCAATCCTCAAACTTAGGTCAAAAAAGCCATTTAAGCCTTTTCACAGTGAGATCTATGCGATATGGCCGAGAAATGTAATTTTGATGTTAACTCCCAAACCGCTGCGCAGAACTCAACCAAACTTCACCCAATAGTGTATTGTATCACAATCTAGTAGTTACATTTGAAAATTTTGTTCTAGGAAATTTTGTTTGAGCGCAATCATCAAACTTAATTAAAAAAGTCATTTAAGCCTTTTCACAGTGAGATCTATGCGATATGGCCGAGAAATGTAATTTTGATGTTAACTCCCAAACCGCTGCGCAGAAGTCAACCAAACTTCACCCATTAGTGAATTGTATCACAATCTAGTAGTTACATGTGAAAATTTGGTTCTAGGACATTTGATTTGAGCGCAATCCTCAAAATTAGGTCAAAAAAGCCATTTAAGCCTTTTCACAGTGAGATCTATGCGATATGGCCGAGAAATGTAATTTTGATGTTAACTCCCAAACCGCTGCGCAGAAGTCAACCAAACTTCACCCAATAGTGTATTGTATCACAATCTAGTAGTTACATGTGGAAATTTGGTTATAGGACATTTGATTTGAGCGCAATCCTCAAACTTAGGTCAAAAAAGCCATTTAAGCCTTTTCACAGTGAGATCTATGCGATATGGCCGAGAAATGTAATTTTGATGTTAACTCCCAAACCGCTGCGCAGAAGTCAACCAAACTTCACCCATTAGTGTATTGTATCACAATCTAGTAGTTACATGTGGAAATTTGGTTATAGGACATTTGATTTGAGCGCAATCCTCAAACTTAGGTCAAAAAAGCCATTTAAGCCTTTTCACAGTGAGATCTATGCGATATGGCCGAGAAATGTAATTTTGATGTTAACTCCCAAACCGCTGCGCAGAAGTCAACCAAACTTCACCCAATAGTGTATTGTATCACATTCTAGTAGTTACATTTGAAAATTTCGTTCTAGGACATTTGGTTTGAGCGCAATCATTAAACTTAGGTCAAAAAAGCCATTTAAGCCTTTTCACAGTGAGATCTATGCGATATGGCCGAGAAATGTAATTTTGATGTTAACTCCCAAACCGCTGCGCAGAACTCAACCAAACTTCACCCAATAGTGTATTGTATCACAATCTAGTAGTTACATTTGAAAATTTTGTTCTAGGAAATTTTGTTTGAGCGCAATCATCAAACTTAATTAAAAAAGTCATTTAAGCCTTTTCACAGTGAGATCTATGCGATATGGCCGAGAAATGTAATTTTGATGTTAACTCCCAAACCGCTGCGCAGAAGTCAACCAAACTTCACCCATTAGTGTATTGTATCACAATCTAGTAGTTACATGTGAAAATTTGGTTCTAGGACATTTGATTTGAGCGCAATCCTCAAAATTAGGTCAAAAAAGCCATTTAAGCCTTTTCACAGTGAGATCTATGCGATATGGCCGACAAATGTAATTTTGATGTTAACTCCCAAACCGCTGCGCAGAAGTCAACCAAACTTCACCCAATAGTGTATTGTATCACATTCTAGTAGTTACATTTGAAAATTTCGTTCTAGGACATTTGGTTTGAGCGCAATTATTAAACTTAGGTCAAAAAAGCCATTTAAGCCTTTTCACAGTGAGATCTATGCGATATGGCCGAGAAATGTAATTTTGATGTTAACTCCCAAACCGCTGCGCAGAAGTCAACCAAACTTCACCCAATAGTGTATTGTATCACAATCTAGTAGTTACATTTGGAAAATTTTGTTCTAGGACATTTTGTTTGAACGCAATCATCAAACTTAATTAAAAAAGTCATTTAAGCCTTTTCACAGTGAGATCTATGCGATATGGCCGAGAAATGTAATTTTGATGTTAACTCCCAAACCGCTGCGCAGAAGTCAACCAAACTTCACCCATTAGTGTATTGTATCACAATCTAGTAGTTACATGTGGAAATTTGGTTCTAGGACATTTGATTTGAGCGCAATCCTCAAACTTAGGTCAAAAAAGCCATTTAAGCCTTTTCACAGTGAGATCTATGCGATATGGCCGAGAAATGTAATTTTGATGTTAACTCCCAAACCGCTGCGCAGAATTCAACCAAACTTCACCCAATAGTGTATTGTATCACATTCTAGTAGTTACATTTTAAAATTTCGTTCTAGGACATTTGGTTTGAGCGCAATCCTCAAACTTAGGTCAAAAAAGCCATTTAAGCCTTTTCACAGTGAGATCTATGCGATATGGCCGAGAAATGTAATTTTGATGTTAACTCCCAAACCGCTGCGCAGAAGTCAACCAAACTTCACCCAATAGTGTATTGTATCACATTCTAGTAGTTACATTTGAAAATTTCGTTCTAGGACATTTGGTTTGAGCGCAATCATTAAACTTAGGTCAAAAAAGCCATTTAAGCCTTTTCACAGTGAGATCTATGCGATATGGCCGAGAAATGTAATTTTGATGTTAACTCCCAAACCGCTGCGCGGAAGTAAACCAAACTTCACCCATTAGTGTATTGTATCACAATCTAGTAGTTACATTTGAAAATTTTGTTCTAGGACATTTTGTTTGAACGCAATCATCAAACTTAATTAAAAAAGTCATTTAAGCCTTTTCACAGTTAGATCTATGCGATATGGCCGAGAAATGTAATTTTGATGTTAACTCCCAAACCGCTGCGCAGAAGTCAACCAAACTTCACCCATTAGTGTATTGTATCACAATCTAGTAGTTACATGTGGAAATTTGGTTATAGGACATTTGATTTGAGCGCAATCCTCAAACTTAGGTCAAAAAAGCCATTTAAGCCTTTTCACAGTGAGATCTATGCGATATGGCCGAGAAATGTAATTTTGATGTTAACTCCCAAACCGCTGCGCAGAAGTCAACCAAACTTCACCCAATAGTGTATTGTATCACAATCTAGTAGTTACATTTGAAAATTTTGTTCTAGGACATTTTGTTTGAGCGCAATCATCAAACTTAATTAAAAAAGTCATTTAAGCCTTTTCACAGTGAGATCTATGCGATATGGCCGAGAAATGTAATTTTGATGTTAACTCCCAAACCGCTGCGCAGAAGTCAACCAAACTTCACCCATTAGTGTATTGTATCACAATCTAGTAGTTACATGTGGAAATTTGGTTCTAGGACATTTGATTTGAGCGCAATCCTCAAACTTAGGTCAAAAAAGCCATTTAAGCCTTTTCACAGTGAGATCTATGCGATATGGCCGAGAAATGTAATTTTGATGTTAACTCCCAAACCGCTGAGCAGAAGTCAACCAAACTTCACCCAATAGTGTATAGTATCACATTCTAGTAGTTACATTTGAAAATTTCGTTCTACGACATTTGGTTTGAGCGCAATCATTAAACTTAGGTCAAAAAAGCCATTTAAGCCTTTTCACAGTTAGATCTATGCGATATGGCCGAGAAATGTAATTTTGATGTTAACTCCCAAACCGCTGCGCAGAAGTCAACCAAACTTCACCCATTAGTGTATTGTATCACAATCTAGTAATTACATGTGGAAATTTGGTTCTAGGACATTTGATTTGAGCGCAATCCTCAAACTTAGGTCAAAAAAGCCATTTAAGCCTTTTCACAGTGAGATCTATGCGATATGGCCGAGAAATGTAATTTTGATGTTAACTCCCAAACCGCTGCGCAGAAGTCAACCAAACTTCACCCATTAGTGTATTGTATCACAATCTAGTAGTTACATGTGGAAATTTGGTTCTAGGACATTTGATTTGAGCGCAATCCTCAAACTTAGGTCAAAAAAGCCATTTAAGCCTTTTCACAGTGAGATCTATGCGATATGGCCGAGAAATGTAATTTTGATGTTAACTCCCAAACCGCTGCGCAGAAGTAAACCAAACTTCACCCATTAGTGTATTGTATCACAATCTAGTAGTTACATTTGAAAATTTCGTTCTAGGACATTTGGTTTGAGCGCAATCATTAAACTTAGGTCAAAAAAGCCATTTAAGCCTTTTCACAGTTAGATCTATGCGATATGGCCGAGAAATGTAATTTTGATGTTAACTCCCAAACCGCTGCGCAGAAGTCAACCAAACTTCACCCATTAGTGTATTGTATCACAATCTAGTAATTACATGTGGAAATTTGGTTCTAGGACATTTGATTTGAGCGCAATCCTCAAACTTAGGTCAAAAAAGCCATTTAAGCCTTTTCACAGTGAGATCTATGCGATATGGCCGAGAAATGTAATTTTGATGTTAACTCCCAAACCGCTGCGCAGAAGTCAACCAAACTTCACCCATTAGTGTATTGTATCACAATCTAGTAGTTACATGTGGAAATTTGGTTCTAGGACATTTGATTTGAGCGCAATCCTCAAACTTAGGTCAAAAAAGCCATTTAAGCCTTTTCACAGTGAGATCTATGCGATATGGCCGAGAAATGTAATTTTGATGTTAACTCCCAAACCGCTGCGCAGAAGTAAACCAAACTTCACCCATTAGTGTATTGTATCACAATCTAGTAGTTACATGTGGAAATTTGGTTCTAGGACATTTGATTTGAGCGCAATCCTCAAACTTAGGTCAAAAAAGCCATTTAAGCCTTTTCACAGTGAGATCTATGCGATATGGCCGAGAAATGTAATTTTGATGTTAACTCCCAAACCGCTGCGCAGAAGTCAACCAAACTTCACCCAATAGTGTATTGTATCACAATCTAGTAGTTACATTTGAAAATTTTGTTCTAGGAAATTTTGTTTGAGCGCAATCATCAAACTTAATTAAAAAAGTCATTTAAGCCTTTTCACAGTGAGATCTATGCGATATGGCCGAGAAATGTAATTTTGATGTTAACTCCCAAACCGCTGCGCAGAAGTCAACCAAACTTCACCCATTAGTGTATTGTATCACAATCTAGTAGTTACATGTGAAAATTTGGTTCTAGGACATTTGATTTGAGCGCAATCCTTAAAATTAGGTCAAAAAAGCCATTTAAGCCTTTTCACAGTGAGATCTATGCGATATGGCCGAGAAATGTAATTTTGATGTTAACTCCCAAACGGCTGCGCAGAAGTCAACCAAACTTCACCCAATAGTGTATTGTATCACATTCTAGTAGTTACATTTGAAAATTTCGTTCTAGGACATTTGGTTTGAGCGCAATTATTAAACTTAGGTCAAAAAAGCCATTTAAGCCTTTTCACAGTGAGATCTATGCGATATGGCCGAGAAATGTAATTTTGATGTTAACTCCCAAACCGCTGCGCAGAAGTCAACCAAACTTCACCCAATAGTGTATTGTATCACAATCTAGTAGTTACATTTGAAAATTTTGTTCTAGGACATTTTGTTTGAACGCAATCATCAAACTTAATTAAAAAAGTCATTTAAGCCTTTTCACAGTGAGATCTATGCGATATGGCCGAGAAATGTAATTTTGATGTTAACTCCCAAACCGCTGCGCAGAAGTCAACCAAACTTCACCCATTAGTGTATTGTATCACAATCTAGTAGTTACATGTGGAAATTTGGTTCTAGGACATTTGATTTGAGCGCAATCCTCAAACTTAGGTCAAAAAAGCCATTTAAGCCTTTTCACAGTGAGATCTATGCGATATGGCCGAGAAATGTAATTTTGATGTTAACTCCCAAACCGCTGCGCAGAAGTCAACCAAACTTCACCCAATAGTGTATTGTATCACATTCTAGTAGTTACATTTTAAAATTTCGTTCTAGGACATTTGGTTTGAGCGCAATCCTCAAACTTAGGTCAAAAAAGCCATTTAAGCCTTTTCACAGTGAGATCTATGCGATATGGCCGAGAAATGTAATTTTGATGTTAACTCCCAAACCGCTGCGCAGAAGTCAACCAAACTTCACCCAATAGTGTATTGTATCACATTCTAGTAGTTACATTTGAAAATTTCGTTCTAGGACATTTGGTTTGAGCGCAATCATTAAACTTAGGTCAAAAAAGCCATTTAAGCCTTTTCACAGTGAGATCTATGCGATATGGCCGAGAAATGTAATTTTGATGTTAACTCCCAAACCGCTGCGCAGAAGTAAACCAAACTTCACCCATTAGTGTATTGTATCACAATCTAGTAGTTACATTTGAAAATTTTGTTCTAGGACATTTTGTTTGAACGCAATCATCAAACTTAATTAAAAAAGTCATTTAAGCCTTTTCACAGTTAGATCTATGCGATATGGCCGAGAAATGTAATTTTGATGTTAACTCCCAAACCGCTACGCAGAAGTCAACCAAACTTCACCCATTAGTGTATTGTATCACAATCTAGTAGTTACATGTGGAAATTTGGTTCTAGGACATTTGATTTGAGCGCAATCCTCAAACTTAGGTCAAAAAAGCCATTTAAGCCTTTTCACAGTGAGATCTATGCGATATGGCCGAGAAATGTAATTTTGATGTTAACTCCCAAACCGCTGCGCAGAAGTCAACCAAACTTCACCCAATAGTGTATTGTATCACAATCTAGTAGTTACATTTGAAAATTTTGTTCTAGGACATTTTGTTTGAGCGCAATCATCAAACTTAATTAAAAAAGTCATTTAAGCCTTTTCACAGTGAGATCTATGCGATATGGCCGAGAAATGTAATTTTGATGTTAACTCCCAAACCGCTGCGCAGAAGTCAACCAAACTTCACCCATTAGTGTATTGTATCACAATCTAGTAGTTACATGTGAAAATTTGGTTCTAGGACATTTGATTTGAGCGCAATCCTCAAAATTAGGTCAAAAAAGCCATTTAAGCCTTTTCACAGTGAGATCTATGCGATATGGCCGAGAAATGTAATTTTGATGTTAACTCCCAAACCGCTGCGCAGAAGTCAACCAAACTTCACCCATTAGTGTATTGTATCACAATCTAGTAGTTACATGTGGAAATTTGGTTCTAGGACATTTGATTTGAGCGCAATCCTCAAACTTAGGTCAAAAAAGCCATTTAAGCCTTTTCACAGTGAGATCTATGCGATATGGCCGAGAAATGTAATTTTGATGTTAACTCCCAAACCGCTGCGCAGAAGTCAACCAAACTTCACCCAATAGTGTATTGTATCACATTCTAGTAGTTACATTTTAAAATTTCGTTCTAGGACATTTGGTTTGAGCGCAATCCTCAAACTTAGGTCAAAAAAGCCATTTAAGCCTTTTCACAGTGAGATCTATGCGATATGGCCGAGAAATGTAATTTTGATGTTAACTCCCAAACCGCTGCGCAGAAGTCAACCAAACTTCACCCAATAGTGTATTGTATCACATTCTAGTAGTTACATTTGAAAATTTCGTTCTAGGACATTTGGTTTGAGCGCAATCATTAAACTTAGGTCAAAAAAGCCATTTAAGCCTTTTCACAGTGAGATCTATGCGATATGGCCGAGAAATGTAATTTTGATGTTAACTCCCAAACCGCTGCGCAGAAGTAAACCAAACTTCACCCATTAGTGTATTGTATCACAATCTAGTAGTTACATTTGAAAATTTTGTTCTAGGACATTTTGTTTGAACGCAATCATCAAACTTAATTAAAAAAGTCATTTAAGCCTTTTCACAGTTAGATCTATGCGATATGGCCGAGAAATGTAATTTTGATGTTAACTCCCAAACCGCTACGCAGAAGTCAACCAAACTTCACCCATTAGTGTATTGTATCACAATCTAGTAGTTACATGTGGAAATTTGGTTCTAGGACATTTGATTTGAGCGCAATCCTCAAACTTAGGTCAAAAAAGCCATTTAAGCCTTTTCACAGTGAGATCTATGCGATATGGCCGAGAAATGTAATTTTGATGTTAACTCCCAAACCGCTGCGCAGAAGTCAACCAAACTTCACCCAATAGTGTATTGTATCACAATCTAGTAGTTACATTTGAAAATTTTGTTCTAGGACATTTTGTTTGAGCGCAATCATCAAACTTAATTAAAAAAGTCATTTAAGCCTTTTCACAGTGAGATCTATGCGATATGGCCGAGAAATGTAATTTTGATGTTAACTCCCAAACCGCTGCGCAGAAGTCAACCAAACTTCACCCATTAGTGTATTGTATCACAATCTAGTAGTTACATGTGAAAATTTGGTTCTAGGACATTTGATTTGAGCGCAATCCTCAAAATTAGGTCAAAAAAGCCATTTAAGCCTTTTCACAGTGAGATCTATGCGATATGGCCGAGAAATGTAATTTTGATGTTAACTCCCAAACCGCTGCGCAGAAGTCAACCAAACTTCACCCAATAGTGTATTGTATCACATTCTAGTAGTTACATTTGAAAATTTCGTTCTAGGACATTTGGTTTGAGCGCAATTATTAAACTTAGGTCAAAAAAGCCATTTAAGCCTTTTCACAGTGAGATCTATGCGATATGGCCGTGAAATGTAATTTTGATGTTAACTCCCAAACCGCTGCGCAGAAGTCAACCAAACTTCACCCAATAGTGTATTGTATCACAATCTAGTAGTTACATTTGGAAAATTTTGTTCTAGGACATTTTGTTTGAACGCAATCATCAAACTTAATTAAAAAAGTCATTTAAGCCTTTTCACAGTGAGATCTATGCGATATGGCCGAGAAATGTAATTTTGATGTTAACTCCCAAACCGCTGCGCAGAAGTCAACCAAACTTCACCCATTAGTGTATTGTATCACAATCTAGTAGTTACATGTGGAAATTTGGTTCTAGGACATTTGATTTGAGCGCAATCCTCAAACTTAGGTCAAAAAAGCCATTTAAGCCTTTTCACAGTGAGATCTATGCGATATGGCCGAGAAATGTAATTTTGATGTTAACTCCCAAACCGCTGCGCAGAAGTCAACCAAACTTCACCCAATAGTGTATTGTATCACATTCTAGTAGTTACATTTTAAAATTTCGTTCTAGGACATTTGGTTTGAGCGCAATCCTCAAACTTAGGTCAAAAAAGCCATTTAAGCCTTTTCACAGTGAGATCTATGCGATATGGCCGAGAAATGTAATTTTGATGTTAACTCCCAAACCGCTGCGCAGAAGTCAACCAAACTTCACCCAATAGTGTATTGTATCACATTCTAGTAGTTACATTTGAAAATTTCGTTCTAGGACATTTGGTTTGAGCGCAATCCTCAAACTTAGGTCAAAAAAGCCATTTAAGCCTTTTCACAGTGAGATCTATGCGATATGGCCGAGAAATGTAATTTTGATGTTAACTCCCAAACCGCTGCGCAGAACTCAACCAAACTTCACCCAATAGTGTATTGTATCACAATCTAGTAGTTACATTTGAAAATTTTGTTCTAGGAAATTTTGTTTGAGCGCAATCATCAAACTTAATTAAAAAAGTCATTTAAGCCTTTTCACAGTGAGATCTATGCGATATGGCCGAGAAATGTAATTTTGATGTTAACTCCCAAACCGCTGCGCAGAAGTCAACCAAACTTCACCCATTAGTGAATTGTATCACAATCTAGTAGTTACATGTGAAAATTTGGTTCTAGGACATTTGATTTGAGCGCAATCCTCAAAATTAGGTCAAAAAAGCCATTTAAGCCTTTTCACAGTGAGATCTATGCGATATGGCCGAGAAATGTAATTTTGATGTTAACTCCCAAACCGCTGCGCAGAAGTCAACCAAACTTCACCCAATAGTGTATTGTATCACAATCTAGTAGTTACATGTGGAAATTTGGTTATAGGACATTTGATTTGAGCGCAATCCTCAAACTTAGGTCAAAAAAGCCATTTAAGCCTTTTCACAGTGAGATCTATGCGATATGGCCGAGAAATGTAATTTTGATGTTAACTCCCAAACCGCTGCGCAGAAGTCAACCAAACTTCACCCATTAGTGTATTGTATCACAATCTAGTAGTTACATGTGGAAATTTGGTTATAGGACATTTGATTTGAGCGCAATCCTCAAACTTAGGTCAAAAAAGCCATTTAAGCCTTTTCACAGTGAGATCTATGCGATATGGCCGAGAAATGTAATTTTGATGTTAACTCCCAAACCGCTGCGCAGAAGTCAACCAAACTTCACCCAATAGTGTATTGTATCACATTCTAGTAGTTACATTTGAAAATTTCGTTCTAGGACATTTGGTTTGAGCGCAATCATTAAACTTAGGTCAAAAAAGCCATTTAAGCCTTTTCACAGTGAGATCTATGCGATATGGCCGAGAAATGTAATTTTGATGTTAACTCCCAAACCGCTGCGCAGAACTCAACCAAACTTCACCCAATAGTGTATTGTATCACAATCTAGTAGTTACATTTGAAAATTTTGTTCTAGGAAATTTTGTTTGAGCGCAATCATCAAACTTAATTAAAAAAGTCATTTAAGCCTTTTCACAGTGAGATCTATGCGATATGGCCGAGAAATGTAATTTTGATGTTAACTCCCAAACCGCTGCGCAGAAGTCAACCAAACTTCACCCATTAGTGTATTGTATCACAATCTAGTAGTTACATGTGAAAATTTGGTTCTAGGACATTTGATTTGAGCGCAATCCTCAAAATTAGGTCAAAAAAGCCATTTAAGCCTTTTCACAGTGAGATCTATGCGATATGGCCGACAAATGTAATTTTGATGTTAACTCCCAAACCGCTGCGCAGAAGTCAACCAAACTTCACCCAATAGTGTATTGTATCACATTCTAGTAGTTACATTTGAAAATTTCGTTCTAGGACATTTGGTTTGAGCGCAATTATTAAACTTAGGTCAAAAAAGCCATTTAAGCCTTTTCACAGTGAGATCTATGCGATATGGCCGAGAAATGTAATTTTGATGTTAACTCCCAAACCGCTGCGCAGAAGTCAACCAAACTTCACCCAATAGTGTATTGTATCACAATCTAGTAGTTACATTTGGAAAATTTTGTTCTAGGACATTTTGTTTGAACGCAATCATCAAACTTAATTAAAAAAGTCATTTAAGCCTTTTCACAGTGAGATCTATGCGATATGGCCGAGAAATGTAATTTTGATGTTAACTCCCAAACCGCTGCGCAGAAGTCAACCAAACTTCACCCATTAGTGTATTGTATCACAATCTAGTAGTTACATGTGGAAATTTGGTTCTAGGACATTTGATTTGAGCGCAATCCTCAAACTTAGGTCAAAAAAGCCATTTAAGCCTTTTCACAGTGAGATCTATGCGATATGGCCGAGAAATGTAATTTTGATGTTAACTCCCAAACCGCTGCGCAGAATTCAACCAAACTTCACCCAATAGTGTATTGTATCACATTCTAGTAGTTACATTTTAAAATTTCGTTCTAGGACATTTGGTTTGAGCGCAATCCTCAAACTTAGGTCAAAAAAGCCATTTAAGCCTTTTCACAGTGAGATCTATGCGATATGGCCGAGAAATGTAATTTTGATGTTAACTCCCAAACCGCTGCGCAGAAGTCAACCAAACTTCACCCAATAGTGTATTGTATCACATTCTAGTAGTTACATTTGAAAATTTCGTTCTAGGACATTTGGTTTGAGCGCAATCATTAAACTTAGGTCAAAAAAGCCATTTAAGCCTTTTCACAGTGAGATCTATGCGATATGGCCGAGAAATGTAATTTTGATGTTAACTCCCAAACCGCTGCGCGGAAGTAAACCAAACTTCACCCATTAGTGTATTGTATCACAATCTAGTAGTTACATTTGAAAATTTTGTTCTAGGACATTTTGTTTGAACGCAATCATCAAACTTAATTAAAAAAGTCATTTAAGCCTTTTCACAGTTAGATCTATGCGATATGGCCGAGAAATGTAATTTTGATGTTAACTCCCAAACCGCTGCGCAGAAGTCAACCAAACTTCACCCATTAGTGTATTGTATCACAATCTAGTAGTTACATGTGGAAATTTGGTTATAGGACATTTGATTTGAGCGCAATCCTCAAACTTAGGTCAAAAAAGCCATTTAAGCCTTTTCACAGTGAGATCTATGCGATATGGCCGAGAAATGTAATTTTGATGTTAACTCCCAAACCGCTGCGCAGAAGTCAACCAAACTTCACCCAATAGTGTATTGTATCACAATCTAGTAGTTACATTTGAAAATTTTGTTCTAGGACATTTTGTTTGAGCGCAATCATCAAACTTAATTAAAAAAGTCATTTAAGCCTTTTCACAGTGAGATCTATGCGATATGGCCGAGAAATGTAATTTTGATGTTAACTCCCAAACCGCTGCGCAGAAGTCAACCAAACTTCACCCATTAGTGTATTGTATCACAATCTAGTAGTTACATGTGGAAATTTGGTTCTAGGACATTTGATTTGAGCGCAATCCTCAAACTTAGGTCAAAAAAGCCATTTAAGCCTTTTCACAGTGAGATCTATGCGATATGGCCGAGAAATGTAATTTTGATGTTAACTCCCAAACCGCTGAGCAGAAGTCAACCAAACTTCACCCAATAGTGTATAGTATCACATTCTAGTAGTTACATTTGAAAATTTCGTTCTACGACATTTGGTTTGAGCGCAATCATTAAACTTAGGTCAAAAAAGCCATTTAAGCCTTTTCACAGTTAGATCTATGCGATATGGCCGAGAAATGTAATTTTGATGTTAACTCCCAAACCGCTGCGCAGAAGTCAACCAAACTTCACCCATTAGTGTATTGTATCACAATCTAGTAATTACATGTGGAAATTTGGTTCTAGGACATTTGATTTGAGCGCAATCCTCAAACTTAGGTCAAAAAAGCCATTTAAGCCTTTTCACAGTGAGATCTATGCGATATGGCCGAGAAATGTAATTTTGATGTTAACTCCCAAACCGCTGCGCAGAAGTCAACCAAACTTCACCCATTAGTGTATTGTATCACAATCTAGTAGTTACATGTGGAAATTTGGTTCTAGGACATTTGATTTGAGCGCAATCCTCAAACTTAGGTCAAAAAAGCCATTTAAGCCTTTTCACAGTGAGATCTATGCGATATGGCCGAGAAATGTAATTTTGATGTTAACTCCCAAACCGCTGCGCAGAAGTAAACCAAACTTCACCCATTAGTGTATTGTATCACAATCTAGTAGTTACATTTGAAAATTTCGTTCTAGGACATTTGGTTTGAGCGCAATCATTAAACTTAGGTCAAAAAAGCCATTTAAGCCTTTTCACAGTTAGATCTATGCGATATGGCCGAGAAATGTAATTTTGATGTTAACTCCCAAACCGCTGCGCAGAAGTCAACCAAACTTCACCCATTAGTGTATTGTATCACAATCTAGTAATTACATGTGGAAATTTGGTTCTAGGACATTTGATTTGAGCGCAATCCTCAAACTTAGGTCAAAAAAGCCATTTAAGCCTTTTCACAGTGAGATCTATGCGATATGGCCGAGAAATGTAATTTTGATGTTAACTCCCAAACCGCTGCGCAGAAGTCAACCAAACTTCACCCATTAGTGTATTGTATCACAATCTAGTAGTTACATGTGGAAATTTGGTTCTAGGACATTTGATTTGAGCGCAATCCTCAAACTTAGGTCAAAAAAGCCATTTAAGCCTTTTCACAGTGAGATCTATGCGATATGGCCGAGAAATGTAATTTTGATGTTAACTCCCAAACCGCTGCGCAGAAGTAAACCAAACTTCACCCATTAGTGTATTGTATCACAATCTAGTAGTTACATGTGGAAATTTGGTTCTAGGACATTTGATTTGAGCGCAATCCTCAAACTTAGGTCAAAAAAGCCATTTAAGCCTTTTCACAGTGAGATCTATGCGATATGGCCGAGAAATGTAATTTTGATGTTAACTCCCAAACCGCTGCGCAGAAGTCAACCAAACTTCACCCAATAGTGTATTGTATCACAATCTAGTAGTTACATTTGAAAATTTTGTTCTAGGAAATTTTGTTTGAGCGCAATCATCAAACTTAATTAAAAAAGTCATTTAAGCCTTTTCACAGTGAGATCTATGCGATATGGCCGAGAAATGTAATTTTGATGTTAACTCCCAAACCGCTGCGCAGAAGTCAACCAAACTTCACCCATTAGTGTATTGTATCACAATCTAGTAGTTACATGTGAAAATTTGGTTCTAGGACATTTGATTTGAGCGCAATCCTTAAAATTAGGTCAAAAAAGCCATTTAAGCCTTTTCACAGTGAGATCTATGCGATATGGCCGAGAAATGTAATTTTGATGTTAACTCCCAAACGGCTGCGCAGAAGTCAACCAAACTTCACCCAATAGTGTATTGTATCACATTCTAGTAGTTACATTTGAAAATTTCGTTCTAGGACATTTGGTTTGAGCGCAATTATTAAACTTAGGTCAAAAAAGCCATTTAAGCCTTTTCACAGTGAGATCTATGCGATATGGCCGAGAAATGTAATTTTGATGTTAACTCCCAAACCGCTGCGCAGAAGTCAACCAAACTTCACCCAATAGTGTATTGTATCACAATCTAGTAGTTACATTTGAAAATTTTGTTCTAGGACATTTTGTTTGAACGCAATCATCAAACTTAATTAAAAAAGTCATTTAAGCCTTTTCACAGTGAGATCTATGCGATATGGCCGAGAAATGTAATTTTGATGTTAACTCCCAAACCGCTGCGCAGAAGTCAACCAAACTTCACCCATTAGTGTATTGTATCACAATCTAGTAGTTACATGTGGAAATTTGGTTCTAGGACATTTGATTTGAGCGCAATCCTCAAACTTAGGTCAAAAAAGCCATTTAAGCCTTTTCACAGTGAGATCTATGCGATATGGCCGAGAAATGTAATTTTGATGTTAACTCCCAAACCGCTGCGCAGAAGTCAACCAAACTTCACCCAATAGTGTATTGTATCACATTCTAGTAGTTACATTTTAAAATTTCGTTCTAGGACATTTGGTTTGAGCGCAATCCTCAAACTTAGGTCAAAAAAGCCATTTAAGCCTTTTCACAGTGAGATCTATGCGATATGGCCGAGAAATGTAATTTTGATGTTAACTCCCAAACCGCTGCGCAGAAGTCAACCAAACTTCACCCAATAGTGTATTGTATCACATTCTAGTAGTTACATTTGAAAATTTCGTTCTAGGACATTTGGTTTGAGCGCAATCATTAAACTTAGGTCAAAAAAGCCATTTAAGCCTTTTCACAGTGAGATCTATGCGATATGGCCGAGAAATGTAATTTTGATGTTAACTCCCAAACCGCTGCGCAGAAGTAAACCAAACTTCACCCATTAGTGTATTGTATCACAATCTAGTAGTTACATTTGAAAATTTTGTTCTAGGACATTTTGTTTGAACGCAATCATCAAACTTAATTAAAAAAGTCATTTAAGCCTTTTCACAGTTAGATCTATGCGATATGGCCGAGAAATGTAATTTTGATGTTAACTCCCAAACCGCTACGCAGAAGTCAACCAAACTTCACCCATTAGTGTATTGTATCACAATCTAGTAGTTACATGTGGAAATTTGGTTCTAGGACATTTGATTTGAGCGCAATCCTCAAACTTAGGTCAAAAAAGCCATTTAAGCCTTTTCACAGTGAGATCTATGCGATATGGCCGAGAAATGTAATTTTGATGTTAACTCCCAAACCGCTGCGCAGAAGTCAACCAAACTTCACCCAATAGTGTATTGTATCACAATCTAGTAGTTACATTTGAAAATTTTGTTCTAGGACATTTTGTTTGAGCGCAATCATCAAACTTAATTAAAAAAGTCATTTAAGCCTTTTCACAGTGAGATCTATGCGATATGGCCGAGAAATGTAATTTTGATGTTAACTCCCAAACCGCTGCGCAGAAGTCAACCAAACTTCACCCATTAGTGTATTGTATCACAATCTAGTAGTTACATGTGAAAATTTGGTTCTAGGACATTTGATTTGAGCGCAATCCTCAAAATTAGGTCAAAAAAGCCATTTAAGCCTTTTCACAGTGAGATCTATGCGATATGGCCGAGAAATGTAATTTTGATGTTAACTCCCAAACCGCTGCGCAGAAGTCAACCAAACTTCACCCAATAGTGTATTGTATCACATTCTAGTAGTTACATTTGAAAATTTCGTTCTAGGACATTTGGTTTGAGCGCAATTATTAAACTTAGGTCAAAAAAGCCATTTAAGCCTTTTCACAGTGAGATCTATGCGATATGGCCGTGAAATGTAATTTTGATGTTAACTCCCAAACCGCTGCGCAGAAGTCAACCAAACTTCACCCAATAGTGTATTGTATCACAATCTAGTAGTTACATTTGGAAAATTTTGTTCTAGGACATTTTGTTTGAACGCAATCATCAAACTTAATTAAAAAAGTCATTTAAGCCTTTTCACAGTGAGATCTATGCGATATGGCCGAGAAATGTAATTTTGATGTTAACTCCCAAACCGCTGCGCAGAAGTCAACCAAACTTCACCCATTAGTGTATTGTATCACAATCTAGTAGTTACATGTGGAAATTTGGTTCTAGGACATTTGATTTGAGCGCAATCCTCAAACTTAGGTCAAAAAAGCCATTTAAGCCTTTTCACAGTGAGATCTATGCGATATGGCCGAGAAATGTAATTTTGATGTTAACTCCCAAACCGCTGCGCAGAAGTCAACCAAACTTCACCCAATAGTGTATTGTATCACATTCTAGTAGTTACATTTGAAAATTTCGTTCTAGGACATTTGGTTTGAGCGCAATCCTCAAACTTAGGTCAAAAAAGCCATTTAAGCCTTTTCACAGTGAGATCTATGCGATATGGCCGAGAAATGTAATTTTGATGTTAACTCCCAAACCGCTGCGCAGAAGTCAACCAAACTTCACCCAATAGTGTATTGTATCACATTCTAGTAGTTACATTTGAAAATTTCGTTCTAGGACATTTGGTTTGAGCGCAATCATTAAACTTAGGTCAAAAAAGCCATTTAAGCCTTTTCACAGTGAGATCTATGCAATATGGCCGAGAAATGTAATTTTGATGTTAACTCCCAAACCGCTGCGCAGAAGTAAACCAAACTTCACCCATTAGTGTATTGTATCACAATCTAGTAGTTACATTTGAAAATTTTGTTCTAGGACATTTTGTTTGAACGCAATCATCAAACTTAATTAAAAAAGTCATTTAAGCCTTTTCACAGTTAGATCTATGCGATATGGCCGAGAAATGTAATTTTGATGTTAACTCCCAAACCGCTGCGCAGAAGTCAACCAAACTTCACCCATTAGTGTATTGTATCACAATCTAGTAGTTACATGTGGAAATTTGGTTATAGGACATTTGATTTGAGCGCAATCCTCAAACTTAGGTCAAAAAAGCCATTTAAGCCTTTTCACAGTGAGATCTATGCGATATGGCCGAGAAATGTAATTTTGATGTTAACTCCCAAACCGCTGCGCAGAAGTAAACCAAACTTCACCCATTAGTGTATTGTATCACAATCTAGTAGTTACATGTGGAAATTTGGTTCTAGGACATTTGATTTGAGCGCAATCCTCAAACTTAGGTCAAAAAAGCCATTTAAGCCTTTTCACAGTGAGATCTATGCGATATGGCCGAGAAATGTAATTTTGATGTTAACTCCCAAACCGCTGCGCAGAAGTCAACCAAACTTCACCCAATAGTGTATTGTATCACAATCTAGTAGTTACATTTGAAAATTTTGTTCTAGGAAATTTTGTTTGAGCGCAATCATCAAACTTAATTAAAAAAGTCATTTAAGCCTTTTCACAGTGAGATCTATGCGATATGGCCGAGAAATGTAATTTTGATGTTAACTCCCAAACCGCTGCGCAGAAGTCAACCAAACTTCACCCATTAGTGTATTGTATCACAATCTAGTAGTTACATGTGAAAATTTGGTTCTAGGACATTTGATTTGAGCGCAATCCTTAAAATTAGGTCAAAAAAGCCATTTAAGCCTTTTCACAGTGAGATCTATGCGATATGGCCGAGAAATGTAATTTTGATGTTAACTCCCAAACGGCTGCGCAGAAGTCAACCAAACTTCACCCAATAGTGTATTGTATCACATTCTAGTAGTTACATTTGAAAATTTCGTTCTAGGACATTTGGTTTGAGCGCAATTATTAAACTTAGGTCAAAAAAGCCATTTAAGCCTTTTCACAGTGAGATCTATGCGATATGGCCGAGAAATGTAATTTTGATGTTAACTCCCAAACCGCTGCGCAGAAGTCAACCAAACTTCACCCAATAGTGTATTGTATCACAATCTAGTAGTTACATTTGAAAATTTTGTTCTAGGACATTTTGTTTGAACGCAATCATCAAACTTAATTAAAAAAGTCATTTAAGCCTTTTCACAGTGAGATCTATGCGATATGGCCGAGAAATGTAATTTTGATGTTAACTCCCAAACCGCTGCGCAGAAGTCAACCAAACTTCACCCATTAGTGTATTGTATCACAATCTAGTAGTTACATGTGGAAATTTGGTTCTAGGACATTTGATTTGAGCGCAATCCTCAAACTTAGGTCAAAAAAGCCATTTAAGCCTTTTCACAGTGAGATCTATGCGATATGGCCGAGAAATGTAATTTTGATGTTAACTCCCAAACCGCTGCGCAGAAGTCAACCAAACTTCACCCAATAGTGTATTGTATCACATTCTAGTAGTTACATTTTAAAATTTCGTTCTAGGACATTTGGTTTGAGCGCAATCCTCAAACTTAGGTCAAAAAAGCCATTTAAGCCTTTTCACAGTGAGATCTATGCGATATGGCCGAGAAATGTAATTTTGATGTTAACTCCCAAACCGCTGCGCAGAAGTCAACCAAACTTCACCCAATAGTGTATTGTATCACAATCTAGTAGTTACATTTGAAAATTTTGTTCTAGGACATTTTGTTTGAGCGCAATCATCAAACTTAATTAAAAAAGTCATTTAAGCCTTTTCACAGTGAGATCTATGCGATATGGCCGAGAAATGTAATTTTGATGTTAACTCCCAAACCGCTGCGCAGAAGTCAACCAAACTTCACCCATTAGTGTATTGTATCACAATCTAGTAGTTACATGTGGAAATTTGGTTCTAGGACATTTGATTTGAGCGCAATCCTCAAACTTAGGTCAAAAAAGCCATTTAAGCCTTTTCACAGTGAGATCTATGCGATATGGCCGAGAAATGTAATTTTGATGTTAACTCCCAAACCGCTGCGCAGAAGTCAAACAAACTTCACCCAATAGTGTATTGTATCACATTCTAGTAGTTACATTTGAAAATTTCGTTCTAGGACATTTGGTTTGAGCGCAATCATTAAACTTAGGTCAAAAAAGCCATTTAAGCCTTTTCACAGTGAGATCTATGCGATATGGCCGAGAAATGTAATTTTGATGTTAACTCCCAAACCGCTGTGCAGAAGTCAACCAAACTTCACCCAATAGTGTATTGTATCACATTCTAGTAGTTACATTTGAAAATTTCGTTCTAGGACATTTGGTTTGAGCGCAATCATTTAACTTAGGTCAAAAAAGCCATTTAAGCCTTTTCACAGTGAGATCTATGCGATATGGCCGAGAAATGTAATTTTGATGTTAACTCCCAAACCGCTGCGCAGAAGTCAACCAAACTTCACCCAATAGTGTATTGTATCACAATCTAGTAGTTACATTTGAAAATTTTGTTCTAGGAAATTTTGTTTGAGCGCAATCATCAAACTTAATTAAAAAAGTCATTTAAGCCTTTTCACAGTGAGATCTATGCGATATGGCCGAGAAATGTAATTTTGATGTTAACTCCCAAACCGCTGCGCAGAAGTCAACCAAACTTCACCCATTAGTGTATTGTATCACAATCTAGTAGTTACATGTGAAAATTTGGTTCTAGGACATTTGATTTGAGCGCAATCCTTAAAATTAGGTCAAAAAAGCTATTTAAGCCTTTTCACAGTGAGATCTATGCGATATGGCCGAGAAATGTAATTTTGATGTTAACTCCCAAACCGCTGCGCAGAAGTCAACCAAACTTCACCCAATAGTGTATTGTATCACATTCTAGTAGTTACATTTGAAAATTTCGTTCTAGGACATTTGGTTTGAGCGCAATTATTAAACTTAGGTCAAAAAAGCCATTTAAGCCTTTTCACAGTGAGATCTATGCGATATGGCCGAGAAATGTAATTTTGATGTTAACTCCCAAACCGCTGCGCAGAAGTCAACCAAACTTCACCCAATAGTGTATTGTATCACAATCTAGTAGTTACATTTGAAAATTTTGTTCTAGGACATTTTGTTTGAACGCAATCATCAAACTTAATTAAAAAAGTCATTTAAGCCTTTTCACAGTGAGATCTATGCGATATGGCCGAGAAATGTAATTTTGATGTTAACTCCCAAACCGCTGCGCAGAAGTCAACCAAACTTCACCCATTAGTGTATTGTATCACAATCTAGTAGTTACATGTGGAAATTTGGTTCTAGGACATTTGATTTGAGCGCAATCCTCAAACTTAGGTCAAAAAAGCCATTTAAGCCTTTTCACAGTGAGATCTATGCGATATGGCCGAGAAATGTAATTTTGATGTTAACTCCCAAACCGCTGCGCAGAAGTCAACCAAACTTCACCCAATAGTGTATTGTATCACATTCTAGTAGTTACATTTTAAAATTTCGTTCTAGGACATTTGGTTTGAGCGCAATCCTCAAACTTAGGTCAAAAAAGCCATTTAAGCCTTTTCACAGTGAGATCTATGCGATATGGCCGAGAAATGTAATTTTGATGTTAACTCCCAAACCGCTGCGCAGAAGTCAACCAAACTTCACCCAATAGTGTATTGTATCACATTCTAGTAGTTACATTTGAAAATTTCGTTCTAGGACATTTGGTTTGAGCGCAATCATTAAACTTAGGTCAAAAAAGCCATTTAAGCCTTTTCACAGTGAGATCTATGCGATATGGCCGAGAAATGTAATTTTGATGTTAACTCCCAAACCGCTGCGCAGAAGTAAACCAAACTTCACCCATTAGTGTATTGTATCACAATCTAGTAGTTACATTTGAAAATTTTGTTCTAGGACATTTTGTTTGAACGCAATCATCAAACTTAATTAAAAAAGTCATTTAAGCCTTTTCACAGTTAGATCTATGCGATATGGCCGAGAAATGTAATTTTGATGTTAACTCCCAAACCGCTACGCAGAAGTCAACCAAACTTCACCCATTAGTGTATTGTATCACAATCTAGTAGTTACATGTGGAAATTTGGTTCTAGGACATTTGATTTGAGCGCAATCCTCAAACTTAGGTCAAAAAAGCCATTTAAGCCTTTTCACAGTGAGATCTATGCGATATGGCCGAGAAATGTAATTTTGATGTTAACTCCCAAACCGCTGCGCAGAAGTCAACCAAACTTCACCCAATAGTGTATTGTATCACAATCTAGTAGTTACATTTGAAAATTTTGTTCTAGGACATTTTGTTTGAGCGCAATCATCAAACTTAATTAAAAAAGTCATTTAAGCCTTTTCACAGTGAGATCTATGCGATATGGCCGAGAAATGTAATTTTGATGTTAACTCCCAAACCGCTGCGCAGAAGTCAACCAAACTTCACCCATTAGTGTATTGTATCACAATCTAGTAGTTACATGTGGAAATTTGGTTCTAGGACATTTGATTTGAGCGCAATCCTCAAACTTAGGTCAAAAAAGCCATTTAAGCCTTTTCACAGTGAGATCTATGCGATATGGCCGAGAAATGTAATTTTGATGTTAACTCCCAAACCGCTGCGCAGAAGTCAAACAAACTTCACCCAATAGTGTATTGTATCACATTCTAGTAGTTACATTTGAAAATTTCGTTCTAGGACATTTGGTTTGAGCGCAATCATTAAACTTAGGTCAAAAAAGCCATTTAAGCCTTTTCACAGTGAGATCTATGCGATATGGCCGAGAAATGTAATTTTGATGTTAACTCCCAAACCGCTGCGCAGAAGTCAACCAAACTTCACCCAATAGTGTATTGTATCACATTCTAGTAGTTACATTTGAAAATTTCGTTCTAGGACATTTGGTTTGAGCGCAATCATTAAACTTAGGTCAAAAAAGCCATTTAAGCCTTTTCACAGTGAGATCTATGCGATATGGCCGAGAAATGTAATTTTGATGTTAACTCCCAAACCGCTGCGCAGAACTCAACCAAACTTCACCCAATAGTGTATTGTATCACAATCTAGTAGTTACATTTGAAAATTTTGTTCTAGGAAATTTTGTTTGAGCGCAATCATCAAACTTAATTAAAAAAGTCATTTAAGCCTTTTCACAGTGAGATCTATGCGATATGGCCGAGAAATGTAATTTTGATGTTAACTCCCAAACCGCTGCGCAGAAGTCAACCAAACTTCACCCATTAGTGTATTGTATCACAATCTAGTAGTTACATGTGAAAATTTGGTTCTAGGACATTTGATTTGAGCGCAATCCTCAAAATTAGGTCAAAAAAGCCATTTAAGCCTTTTCACAGTGAGATCTATGCGATATGGCCGAGAAATGTAATTTTGATGTTAACTCCCAAACCGCTGCGCAGAAGTCAACCAAACTTCACCCAATAGTGTATTGTATCACATTCTAGTAGTTACATTTGAAAATTTCGTTCTAGGACATTTGGTTTGAGCGCAATTATTAAACTTAGGTCAAAAAAGCCATTTAAGCCTTTTCACAGTGAGATCTATGCGATATGGCCGTGAAATGTAATTTTGATGTTAACTCCCAAACCGCTGCGCAGAAGTCAACCAAACTTCACCCAATAGTGTATTGTATCACAATCTAGTAGTTACATTTGGAAAATTTTGTTCTAGGACATTTTGTTTGAACGCAATCATCAAACTTAATTAAAAAAGTCATTTAAGCCTTTTCACAGTGAGATCTATGCGATATGGCCGAGAAATGTAATTTTGATGTTAACTCCCAAACCGCTGCGCAGAAGTCAACCAAACTTCACCCATTAGTGTATTGTATCACAATCTAGTAGTTACATGTGGAAATTTGGTTCTAGGACATTTGATTTGAGCGCAATCCTCAAACTTAGGTCAAAAAAGCCATTTAAGCCTTTTCACAGTGAGATCTATGCGATATGGCCGAGAAATGTAATTTTGATGTTAACTCCCAAACCGCTGCGCAGAAGTCAACCAAACTTCACCCAATAGTGTATTGTATCACATTCTAGTAGTTACATTTGAAAATTTCGTTCTAGGACATTTGGTTTGAGCGCAATCCTCAAACTTAGGTCAAAAAAGCCATTTAAGCCTTTTCACAGTGAGATCTATGCGATATGGCCGAGAAATGTAATTTTGATGTTAACTCCCAAACCGCTGCGCAGAAGTCAACCAAACTTCACCCAATAGTGTATTGTATCACATTCTAGTAGTTACATTTGAAAATTTCGTTCTAGGACATTTGGTTTGAGCGCAATCATTAAACTTAGGTCAAAAAAGCCATTTAAGCCTTTTCACAGTGAGATCTATGCGATATGGCCGAGAAATGTAATTTTGATGTTAACTCCCAAACCGCTGCGCAGAAGTAAACCAAACTTCACCCATTAGTGTATTGTATCACAATCTAGTAGTTACATTTGAAAATTTTGTTCTAGGACATTTTGTTTGAACGCAATCATCAAACTTAATTAAAAAAGTCATTTAAGCCTTTTCACAGTTAGATCTATGCGATATGGCCGAGAAATGTAATTTTGATGTTAACTCCCAAACCGCTGCGCAGAAGTCAACCAAACTTCACCCATTAGTGTATTGTATCACAATCTAGTAGTTACATGTGGAAATTTGGTTATAGGACATTTGATTTGAGCGCAATCCTCAAACTTAGGTCAAAAAAGCCATTTAAGACTTTTCACAGTGAGATCTATGCGATATGGCCGAGAAATGTAATTTTGATGTTAACTCCCAAACCGCTGCGCAGAAGTCAACCAAACTTCACCCAATAGTGTATTGTATCACAATCTAGTAGTTACATTTGAAAATTTTGTTCTAGGACATTTTGTTGGAGCGCAATCATCAAACTTAATTAAAAAAGTCATTTAAGCCTTTTCACAGTTAGATCTATGCGATATGGCCGAGAAATGTAATTTTGATGTTAACTCCCAAACCGCTGCGCAGAAGTCAACCAAACTTCACCCATTAGTGTATTGTATCACAATCTAGTAATTACATGTGGAAATTTGGTTCTAGGACATTTGATTTGAGCGCAATCCTCAAACTTAGGTCAAAAAAGCCATTTAAGCCTTTTCACAGTGAGATCTATGCGATATGGCCGAGAAATGTAATTTTGATGTTAACTCCCAAACCGCTGCGCAGAAGTCAACCAAACTTCACCCATTAGTGTATTGTATCACAATCTAGTAGTTACATGTGGAAATTTGGTTCTAGGACATTTGATTTGAGCGCAATCCTCAAACTTAGGTCAAAAAAGCCATTTAAGCCTTTTCACAGTGAGATCTATGCGATATGGCCGAGAAATGTAATTTTGATGTTAACTCCCAAACCGCTGCGCAGAAGTAAACCAAACTTCACCCATTAGTGTATTGTATCACAATCTAGTAGTTACATTTGAAAATTTGGTTCTAGGACATTTGGTTTGAGCGCAATCATTAAACTTAGGTCAAAAAAGCCATTTAAGCCTTTTCAAAGTTAGATCTATGCGATATGGCCGAGAAATGTAATTTTGATGTTAACTCCCAAACCGCTGCGCAGAAGTCAACCAAACTTCACCCATTAGTGTATTGTATCACAATCTAGTAGTTACATGTGGAAATTTGGTTCTAGGACATTTGATTTGAGCGCAATCCTCAAACTTAGGTCAAAAAAGCCATTTAAGCCTTTTCACAGTGAGATCTATGCGATATGGCCGAGAAATGTAATTTTGATGTTAACTCCCAAACCGCTGCGCAGAAGTAAACCAAACTTCACCCATTAGTGTATTGTATCACAATCTAGTAGTTACATTTGAAAATTTCGTTCTAGGACATTTGGTTTGAGCGCAATCATTAAACTTAGGTCAAAAAAGCCATTTAAGCCTTTTCACAGTTAGATCTATGCGATATGGCCGAGAAATGTAATTTTGATGTTAACTCCCAAACCGCTGCGCAGAAGTCAACCAAACTTCACCCATTAGTGTATTGTATCACAATCTAGTAATTACATGTGGAAATTTGGTTCTAGGACATTTGATTTGAGCGCAATCCTCAAACTTAGGTCAAAAAAGCCATTTAAGCCTTTTCACAGTGAGATCTATGCGATATGGCCGAGAAATGTAATTTTGATGTTAACTCCCAAACCGCTGCGCAGAAGTCAACCAAACTTCACCCATTAGTGTATTGTATCACAATCTAGTAGTTACATGTGGAAATTTGGTTCTAGGACATTTGATTTGAGCGCAATCCTCAAACTTAGGTCAAAAAAGCCATTTAAGCCTTTTCACAGTGAGATCTATGCGATATGGCCGAGAAATGTAATTTTGATGTTAACTCCCAAACCGCTGCGCAGAAGTAAACCAAACTTCACCCATTAGTGTATTGTATCACAATCTAGTAGTTACATGTGGAAATTTGGTTCTAGGACATTTGATTTGAGCGCAATCCTCAAACTTAGGTCAAAAAAGCCATTTAAGCCTTTTCACAGTGAGATCTATGCGATATGGCCGAGAAATGTAATTTTGATGTTAACTCCCAAACCGCTGCGCAGAAGTCAACCAAACTTCACCCAATAGTGTATTGTATCACAATCTAGTAGTTACATTTGAAAATTTTGTTCTAGGAAATTTTGTTTGAGCGCAATCATCAAACTTAATTAAAAAAGTCATTTAAGCCTTTTCACAGTGAGATCTATGCGATATGGCCGAGAAATGTAATTTTGATGTTAACTCCCAAACCGCTGCGCAGAAGTCAACCAAACTTCACCCATTAGTGTATTGTATCACAATCTAGTAGTTACATGTGAAAATTTGGTTCTAGGACATTTGATTTGAGCGCAATCCTTAAAATTAGGTCAAAAAAGCCATTTAAGCCTTTTCACAGTGAGATCTATGCGATATGGCCGAGAAATGTAATTTTGATGTTAACTCCCAAACCGCTGCGCAGAAGTCAACCAAACTTCACCCAATAGTGTATTGTATCACATTCTAGTAGTTACATTTGAAAATTTCGTTCTAGGACATTTGGTTTGAGCGCAATCATTAAACTTAGGTCAAAAAAGCCATTTAAGCCTTTTCACAGTGAGATCTATGCGATATGGCCGAGAAATGTAATTTTGATGTTAACTCCCAAACCGCTGCGCAGAACTCAACCAAACTTCACCCAATAGTGTATTGTATCACAATCTAGTAGTTACATTTGAAAATTTTGTTCTAGGACATTTTGTTTGAACGCAATCATCAAACTTAATTAAAAAAGTCATTTAAGCCTTTTCACAGTGAGATCTATGCGATATGGCCGAGAAATGTAATTTTGATGTTAACTCCCAAACCGCTGCGCAGAAGTCAACCAAACTTCACCCATTAGTGTATTGTATCACAATCTAGTAGTTACATGTGGAAATTTGGTTCTAGGACATTTGATTTGAGCGCAATCCTCAAACTTAGGTCAAAAAAGCCATTTAAGCCTTTTCACAGTGAGATCTATGCGATATGGCCGAGAAATGTAATTTTGATGTTAACTCCCAAACCGCTGCGCAGAAGTCAACCAAACTTCACCCAATAGTGTATTGTATCACATTCTAGTAGTTACATTTGAAAATTTCGTTCTAGGACATTTGGTTTGAGCGCAATTATTAAACTTAGGTCAAAAAAGCCATTTAAGCCTTTTCACAGTGAGATCTATGCGATATGGCCGTGAAATGTAATTTTGATGTTAACTCCCAAACCGCTGCGCAGAAGTCAACCAAACTTCACCCAATAGTGTATTGTATCACAATCTAGTAGTTACATTTGGAAAATTTTGTTCTAGGACATTTTGTTTGAACGCAATCATCAAACTTAATTAAAAAAGTCATTTAAGCCTTTTCACAGTGAGATCTATGCGATATGGCCGAGAAATGTAATTTTGATGTTAACTCCCAAACCGCTGCGCAGAAGTCAACCAAACTTCACCCATTAGTGTATTGTATGACAATCTAGTAGTTACATGTGGAAATTTGGTTCTAGGACATTTGATTTGAGCGCAATCCTCAAACTTAGGTCAAAAAAGCCATTTAAGCCTTTTCACAGTGAGATCTATGCGATATGGCCGAGAAATGTAATTTTGATGTTAACTCCCAAACCGCTGCGCAGAAGTCAACCAAACTTCACCCAATAGTGTATTGTATCACATTCTAGTAGTTACATTTTAAAATTTCGTTCTAGGACATTTGGTTTGAGCGCAATCCTCAAACTTAGGTCAAAAAAGCCATTTAAGCCTTTTCACAGTGAGATCTATGCGATATGGCCGAGAAATGTAATTTTGATGTTAACTCCCAAACCGCTGCGCAGAAGTCAACCAAACTTCACCCAATAGTGTATTGTATCACATTCTAGTAGTTACATTTGAAAATTTCGTTCTAGGACATTTGGTTTGAGCGCAATCATTAAACTTAGGTCAAAAAAGCCATTTAAGCCTTTTCACAGTGAGATCTATGCGATATGGCCGAGAAAAGTAATTTTGATGTTAACTCCCAAACCGCTGCGCAGAAGTAAACCAAACTTCACCCATTAGTGTATTGTATCACAATCTAGTAGTTACATTTGAAAATTTTGTTCTAGGACATTTTGTTTGAACGCAATCATCAAACTTAATTAAAAAAGTCATTTAAGCCTTTTCACAGTTAGATCTATGCGATATGGCCGAGAAATGTAATTTTGATGTTAACTCCCAAACCGCTACGCAGAAGTCAACCAAACTTCACCCATTAGTGTATTGTATCACAATCTAGTAGTTACATGTGGAAATTTGGTTATAGGACATTTGATTTGAGCGCAATCCTCAAACTTAGGTCAAAAAAGCCATTTAAGCCTTTTCACAGTGAGATCTATGCGATATGGCCGAGAAATGTAATTTTGATGTTAACTCCCAAACCGCTGCGCAGAAGTCAACCAAACTTCACCCAATAGTGTATTGTATTACAATCTAGTAGTTACAATAGAAAATTTTGTTCTAGGACATTTTGTTTGAGCGCAATCATCAAACTTAATTAAAAAAGTCATTTAAGCCTTTTCACAGTGAGATCTATGCGATATGGCCGAGAAATGTAATTTTGATGTTAACTCCCAAACCGCTGCGCAGAAGTCAACCAAACTTCACCCATTAGTGTATTGTATCACAATCTAGTAGTTACATGTGGAAATTTGGTTCTAGGACATTTGATTTGAGCGCAATCCTCAAACTTAGGTCAAAAAAGCCATTTAAGCCTTTTCACAGTGAGATCTATGCGATATGGCCGAGAAATGTAATTTTGATGTTAACTCCCAAACCGCTGCGCAGAAGTCAACCAAACTTCACCCAATAGTGTATTGTATCACATTCTAGTAGTTACATTTGAAAATTTCGTTCTAGGACATTTGGTTTGAGCGCAATCATTAAACTTAGGTCAAAAAAGCCATTTAAGCCTTTTCACAGTCAGATCTATGCGATATGGCCGAGAAATGTAATTTTGATGTTAACTCCCAAACCGCTGCGCAGAAGTCAACCAAACTTCACCCAATAGTGTATTGTATCACATTCTAGTAGTTACATTTGAAAATTTCGTTCTAGGACATTTGGTTTGAGCGCAATCATTAAACTTAGGTCAAAAAAGCCATTTAAGCCTTTTCACAGTGAGATCTATGCGATATGGCCGAGAAATGTAATTTTGATGTTAACTCCCAAACCGCTGCGCAGAACTCAACCAAACTTCACCCAATAGTGTATTGTATCACAATCTAGTAGTTACATTTGAAAATTTTGTTCTAGGAAATTTTGTTTGAGCGCAATCATCAAACTTAATTAAAAAAGTCATTTAAGCCTTTTCACAGTGAGATCTATGCGATATGGCCGAGAAATGTAATTTTGATGTTAACTCCCAAACCGCTGCGCAGAAGTCAACCAAACTTCACCCATTAGTGTATTGTATCACAATCTAGTAGTTACATGTGGAAATTTGGTTCTAGGACATTTGATTTGAGCGCAATTATCAAACTTAGGTCAAAAAAGCCATTTAAGCCTTTTCACAGTGAGATCTATGCGATATGGCCGAGAAATGTAATTTTGATGTTAACTCCCAAACCGCTGAGCAGAAGTCAACCAAACTTCACCCAATAGTGTATAGTATCACATTCTAGTAGTTACATTTGAAAATTTCGTTCTAGGACATTTGGTTTGAGCGCAATCATTAAACTTAGGTCAAAAAAGCCATTTAAGCCTTTTCACAG
The DNA here is from genome assembly GCF_030265065.1 of Corythoichthys intestinalis. Taxonomy (NCBI): domain Eukaryota; kingdom Metazoa; phylum Chordata; class Actinopteri; order Syngnathiformes; family Syngnathidae; genus Corythoichthys; species Corythoichthys intestinalis. The sequence goes on along the minus strand of NC_080411.1, from coordinate 48,160,285 downwards.
TTAGATCTATGCGATATGGCCGAGAAATGTAATTTTGATGTTAACTCCCAAACCGCTGCGCAGAAGTCAACCAAACTTCACCCATTAGTGTATTGTATCACAATCTAGTAATTACATGTGGAAATTTGGTTCTAGGACATTTGATTTGAGCGCAATCCTCAAACTTAGGTCAAAAAAGCCATTTAAGCCTTTTCACAGTGAGATCTATGCGATATGGCCGAGAAATTTAATTTTGATGTTAACTCCCAAACCGCTGCGCAGAAGTCAACCAAACTTCACCCATTAGTGTATTGTATCACAATCTAGTAGTTACATGTGGAAATTTGGTTCTAGGACATTTGATTTGAGCGCAATCCTCAAACTTAGGTCAAAAAAGCCATTTAAGCCTTTTCACAGTGAGATCTATGCGATATGGCCGAGAAATGTAATTTTGATGTTAACTCCCAAACCGCTGCGCAGAAGTAAACCAAACTTCACCCATTAGTGTATTGTATCACAATCTAGTAGTTACATGTGGAAATTTGGTTCTAGGACATTTGATTTGAGCGCAATCCTCAAACTTAGGTCAAAAAAGCCATTTAAGCCTTTTCACAGTGAGATCTATGCGATATGGCCGAGAAATGTAATTTTGATGTTAACTCCCAAACCGCTGCGCAGAAGTCAACCAAACTTCACCCAATAGTGTATTGTATCACAATCTAGTAGTTACATTTGAAAATTTTGTTCTAGGAAATTTTGTTTGAGCGCAATCATTAAACTTAATTAAAAAAGTCATTTAAGCCTTTTCACAGTGAGATCTATGCGATATGGCCGAGAAATGTAATTTTGATGTTAACTCCCAAACCGCTGCGCAGAAGTCAACCAAACTTCACCCATTAGTGTATTGTATCACAATCTAGTAGTTACATGTGAAAATTTGGTTCTAGGACATTTGATTTGAGCGCAATCCTCAAAATTAGGTCAAAAAAGCCATTTAAGCCTTTTCACAGTGAGATCTATGCGATATGGCCGAGAAATGTAATTTTGATGTTAACTCCCAAACCGCTGCGCAGAAGTCAACCAAACTTCACCCAATAGTGTATTGTATCACATTCTAGTAGTTACATTTGAAAATTTCGTTCTAGGACATTTGGTTTGAGCGCAATTATTAAACTTAGGTCAAAAAAGCCATTTAAGCCTTTTCACAGTGAGATCTATGCGATATGGCCGAGAAATGTAATTTTGATGTTAACTCCCAAACCGCTGCGCAGAAGTCAACCAAACTTCACCCAATAGTGTATTGTATCACAATCTAGTAGTTACATTTGAAAATTTTGTTCTAGGACATTTTGTTTGAACGCAATCATCAAACTTAATTAAAAAAGTCATTTAAGCCTTTTCACAGTGAGATCTATGCGATATGGCCGAGAAATGTAATTTTGATGTTAACTACCAAACCGCTGCGCAGAAGTCAACCAAACTTCACCCATTAGTGTATTGTATCACAATCTAGTAGTTACATGTGGAAATTTGGTTCTAGGACATTTGATTTGAGCGCAATCCTCAAACTTAGGTCAAAAAAGCCATTTAAGCCTTTTCACAGTGAGATCTATGCGATATGGCCGAGAAATGTAATTTTGATGTTAACTCCCAAACCGCTGCGCAGAAGTCAACCAAACTTCACCCAATAGTGTATTGTATCACATTCTAGTAGTTACATTTTAAAATTTCGTTCTACGACATTTGGTTTGAGCGCAATCCTCAAACTTAGGTCAAAAAAGCCATTTAAGCCTTTTCACAGTGAGATCTATGCGATATGGCCGAGAAATGTAATTTTGATGTTAACTCCCAAACCGCTGCGCAGAAGTCAACCAAACTTCACCCAATAGTGTATTGTATCACATTCTAGTAGTTACATTTGAAAATTTCGTTCTAGGACATTTGGTTTGAGCGCAATCATTAAACTTAGGTCAAAAAAGCCATTTAAGCCTTTTCACAGTGAGATCTATGCGATATGGCCGAGAAATGTAATTTTGATGTTAACTCCCAAACCGCTGCGCAGAAGTAAACCAAACTTCACCCATTAGTGTATTGTATCACAATCTAGTAGTTACATTTGAAAATTTCGTTCTAGGACATTTTGTTTGAACGCAATCATCAAACTTAATTAAAAAAGTCATTTAAGCCTTTTCACAGTTAGATCTATGCGATATGGCCGAGAAATGTAATTTTGATGTTAACTCCCAAACCGCTACGCAGAAGTCAACCAAACTTCACCCATTAGTGTATTGTATCACAATCTAGTAGTTACATGTGGAAATTTGGTTATAGGACATTTGATTTGAGCGCAATCCTCAAACTTAGGTCAAAAAAGCCATTTAAGCCTTTTCACAGTGAGATCTATGCGATATGGCCGAGAAATGTAATTTTGATGTTAACTCCCAAACCGCTGCGCAGAAGTCAACCAAACTTCACCCAATAGGTTATTGTATCACAATCTAGTAGTTACATTTGAAAATTTTGTTCTAGGACATTTTGTTTGAGCGCAATCATCAAACTTAATTAAAAAAGTCATTTAAGCCTTTTCACAGTGAGATCTATGCGATATGGCCGAGAAATGTAATTTTGATGTTAACTCCCAAACCGCTGCGCAGAAGTCAACCAAACTTCACCCATTAGTGTATTGTATCACAATCTAGTAGTTACATGTGGAAATTTGGTTCTAGGACATTTGATTTGAGCGCAATCCTCAAACTTAGGTCAAAAAAGCCATTTAAGCCTTTTCACAGTGAGATCTATGCGATATGGCCGAGAAATGTAATTTTGATGTTAACTCCCAAACCGCTGCGCAGAAGTCAACCAAACTTCACCCAATAGTGTATTGTATCACATTCTAGTAGTTACATTTGAAAATTTCGTTCTAGGACATTTGGTTTGAGCGCAATCATTAAACTTAGGTCAAAAAAGCCATTTAAGCCTTTTCACAGTTAGATCTATGCGATATGGCCGAGAAATGTAATTTTGATGTTAACTCCCAAACCGCTGCGCAGAAGTCAACCAAACTTCACCCATTAGTGTATTGTATCACAATCTAGTAATTACATGTGGAAATTTGGTTCTAGGACATTTGATTTGAGCGCAATCCTCAAACTTAGGTCAAAAAAGCCATTTGAGCCTTTTCACAGTGAGATCTATGCGATATGGCCGAGAAATGTAATTTTGATGTTAACTCCCAAACCGCTGCGCAGAAGTCAACCAAACTTCACCCATTAGTGTATTGTATCACAATCTAGTAGTTACATGTGGAAATTTGGTTCTAGGACATTTGATTTGAGCGCAATCCTCAAACTTAGGTCAAAAAAGCCATTTAAGCCTTTTCACAGTGAGATCTATGCGATATGGCCGAGAAATGTAATTTTGATGTTAACTCCCAAACCGCTGCGCAGAAGTCAACCAAACTTCACCCAATAGTGTATTGTATCACATTCTAGTAGTTACATTTTAAAATTTCGTTCTACGACATTTGGTTTGAGCGCAATCCTCAAACTTAGGTCAAAAAAGCCATTTAAGCCTTTTCACAGTGAGATCTATGCGATATGGCCGAGAAATGTAATTTTGATGTTAACTCCCAAACCGCTGCGCAGAAGTCAACCAAACTTCACCCAATAGTGTATTGTATCACATTCTAGTAGTTACATTTGAAAATTTCGTTCTAGGACATTTGGTTTGAGCGCAATCATTAAACTTAGGTCAAAAAAGCCATTTAAGCCTTTTCACAGTGAGATCTATGCGATATGGCCGAGAAATGTAATTTTGATGTTAACTCCCAAACCGCTGCGCAGAAGTAAACCAAACTTCACCCATTAGTGTATTGTATCACAATCTAGTAGTTACATTTGAAAATTTCGTTCTAGGACATTTTGTTTGAACGCAATCATCAAACTTAATTAAAAAAGTCATTTAAGCCTTTTCACAGTTAGATCTATGCGATATGGCCGAGAAATGTAATTTTGATGTTAACTCCCAAACCGCTACGCAGAAGTCAACCAAACTTCACCCATTAGTGTATTGTATCACAATCTAGTAGTTACATGTGGAAATTTGGTTATAGGACATTTGATTTGAGCGCAATCCTCAAACTTAGGTCAAAAAAGTCATTTAAGCCTTTTCACAGTGAGATCTATGCGATATGGCCGAGAAATGTAATTTTGATGTTAACTCCCAAACCGCTGCGCAGAAGTCAACCAAACTTCACCCAATAGGTTATTGTATCACAATCTAGTAGTTACATTTGAAAATTTTGTTCTAGGACATTTTGTTTGAGCGCAATCATCAAACTTAATTAAAAAAGTCATTTAAGCCTTTTCACAGTGAGATCTATGCGATATGGCCGAGAAATGTAATTTTGATGTTAACTCCCAAACCGCTGCGCAGAAGTCAACCAAACTTCACCCATTAGTGTATTGTATCACAATCTAGTAGTTACATGTGGAAATTTGGTTCTAGGACATTTGATTTGAGCGCAATCCTCAAACTTAGGTCAAAAAAGCCATTTAAGCCTTTTCACAGTGAGATCTATGCGATATGGCCGAGAAATGTAATTTTGATGTTAACTCCCAAACCGCTGCGCAGAAGTCAACCAAACTTCACCCAATAGTGTATTGTATCACATTCTAGTAGTTACATTTGAAAATTTCGTTCTAGGACATTTGGTTTGAGCGCAATCATTAAACTTAGGTCAAAAAAGCCATTTAAGCCTTTTCACAGTTAGATCTATGCGATATGGCCGAGAAATGTAATTTTGATGTTAACTCCCAAACCGCTGCGCAGAAGTCAACCAAACTTCACCCATTAGTGTATTGTATCACAATCTAGTAATTACATGTGGAAATTTGGTTCTAGGACATTTGATTTGAGCGCAATCCTCAAACTTAGGTCAAAAAAGCCATTTGAGCCTTTTCACAGTGAGATCTATGCGATATGGCCGAGAAATGTAATTTTGATGTTAACTCCCAAACCGCTGCGCAGAAGTCAACCAAACTTCACCCATTAGTGTATTGTATCACAATCTAGTAGTTACATGTGGAAATTTGGTTCTAGGACATTTGATTTGAGCGCAATCCTCAAACTTAGGTCAAAAAAGCCATTTAAGCCTTTTCACAGTGAGATCTATGCGATATGGCCGAGAAATGTAATTTTGATGTTAACTCCCAAACCGCTGCGCAGAAGTAAACCAAACTTCACCCATTAGTGTATTGTATCACAATCTAGTAGTTACATGTGGAAATTTGGTTCTAGGACATTTGATTTGAGCGCAATCCTCAAACTTAGGTCAAAAAAGCCATTTAAGCCTTTTCACAGTGAGATCTATGCGATATGGCCGAGAAATGTAATTTTGATGTTAACTCCCAAACCGCTGCGCAGAAGTCAACCAAACTTCACCCAATAGTGTATTGTATCACAATCTAGTAGTTACATTTGAAAATTTTGTTCTAGGACATTTTGTTTGAACGCAATCATCAAACTTAATTAAAAAAGTCATTTAAGCCTTTTCACAGTGAGATCTATGCGATATGGCCGAGAAATGTAATTTTGATGTTAACTCCCAAACCGCTGCGCAGAAGTCAACCAAACTTCACCCATTAGTGTATTGTATCACAATCTAGTAGTTACATGTGGAAATTTGGTTATAGGACATTTGATTTGAGCGCAATCCTCAAACTTAGGTCAAAAAAGCCATTTAAGCCTTTTCACAGTGAGATCTATGCGATATGGCCGAGAAATGTAATTTTGATGTTAACTCCCAAACCGCTGCGCAGAAGTCAACCAAACTTCACCCAATAGTGTATTTTATCACAATCTAGTAGTTACATTGGGAAATTTAGTTCTAGGACATTTGATTTGAGCGCAATCTTCAAACTTAATTAAAAAAAGTCATTTAAGCCTTTTCACAGTGAGATCTATGCGATATGGCCGAGAAATGTAATTTTGATGTTCACTCCCAAACCGCTGCGCAGAAGTCAACCAAACTTCAACCATTAGTGTATTGTATCACAATCTAGTAGTTACATGTGGAAATTTGGTTCTAGGACATTTGATTTGAGCGCAATCCTCAAACTTAGGTCAAAAAAGCCATTTAAGCCTTTTCACAGTGAGATCTATGCGATATGGCCGAGAAATGTAATTTTGATGTTAACTCCCAAACCGCTGCGCAGAAGTTAACCAAACTTCACCCAATAGTGTATTGTATCACAATCTAGTAGTTACATTTGAAAATTTTGTTCTAGGACATTTTGTTTGAGCGCAATCATCAAACTTAGGTCAAAAAAGCCATTTAAGCCTTTTCACAGTGAGATCTATGCGATATGGCCGAGAAATGTAATTTTGATGTTAACTCCCAAACCGCTGCGCAGAAGTCAACCAAACTTCACCCAATAGTGTATTGTATCACATTCTAGTAGTTACATTTGAAAATTTCGTTCTAGGACATTTGGTTTGAGCGCAATCATTAAACTTAGGTCAAAAAAGCCATTTAAGCCTTTTCACAGTGAGATCTATGCGATATGGCCGAGAAATGTAATTTTGATGTTAACTCCCAAACCGCTGCGCAGAACTCAACCAAACTTCACCCAATAGTGTATTGTATCACAATCTAGTAGTTACATTTGAAAATTTTGTTCTAGGAAATTTTGTTTGAGCGCAATCATCAAACTTAATTAAAAAAGTCATTTAAGCCTTTTCACAGTGAGATCTATGCGATATGGCCGAGAAATGTAATTTTGATGTTAACTCCCAAACCGCTGCGCAGAAGTCAACCAAACTTCACCCAATAGTGTATTGTATCACATTCTAGTAGTTACATTTGAAAATTTCGTTCTAGGACATTTGGTTTGAGCGCAATTATTAAACTTAGGTCAAAAAAGCCATTTAAGCCTTTTCACAGTGAGATCTATGCGATATGGCCGAGAAATGTAATTTTGATGTTAACTCCCAAACCGCTGCGCAGAAGTAAACCAAACTTCACCCATTAGTGTATTGTATCACAATCTAGTAGTTACATGTGGAAATTTGGTTCTAGGACATTTGATTTGAGCGCAATCCTCAAACTTAGGTCAAAAAAGCCATTTAAGCCTTTTCACAGTGAGATCTATGCGATATGGCCGAGAAATGTAAATTTGATGTTAACTCCCAAACCGCTGCGCAGAAGTCAACCAAACTTCACCCAATAGTGTATTGTATCACATTCTAGTAGTTACATTTGAAAATTTCGTTCTAGGACATTTGGTTTGAGCGCAATCATTAAACTTAGGTCAAAAAAGCCATTTAAGCCTTTTCACAGTGAGATCTATGCGATATGGCCGAGAAATGTAATTTTGATGTTAACTCCCAAACCGCTGCGCAGAAGTCAACCAAACTTCACCCATTAGTGTATTGTATCACAATCTAGTAGTTACATGTGGAAATTTGGTTATTGGACATTTGATTTGAGCGCAATCCTCAAACTTAGGTCAAAAAAGCCATTTAAGCCTTTTCACAGTGAGATCTATGCGATATGGCCGAGAAATGTAATTTTGATGTTAACTCCCAAACCGCTGCGCAGAAGTCAACCAAACTTCACCCATTAGTGTATTGTATCACAATCTAGTAGTTACATGTGGAAATTTGGTTCTAGGACATTTGATTTGAGCGCAATCCTCAAACTTAGGTCAAAAAAGCCATTTAAGCTTTTTCACAGTGAGATCTATGCGATATGGCCGAGAAATGTAATTTTGATGTTAACTCCCAAACCGCTGCGCAGAAGTCAACCAAACTTCACCCATTAGTGTATTGTATCACAATCTAGTAGTTACATGTGGAAATTTGGTTCTAGGACATTTGATTTGAGCGCAATCCTCAAACTTAGGTCAAAAAAGCCATTTAAGCCTTTTCACAGTGAGATCTATGCGATATGGCCGAGAAATGTAATTTTGATGTTAACTCCCAAACCGCTGCGCAGAAGTAAACCAAACTTCACCCATTAGTGTATTGTATCACAATCTAGTAGTTACATTTGAAAATTTCGTTCTAGGACATTTGGTTTGAGCGCAATCATTAAACTTAGGTCAAAAAAGCCATTTAAGCCTTTTCACAGTTAGATCTATGCGATATGGCCGAGAAATGTAATTTTGATGTTAACTCCCAAACCGCTGCGCAGAAGTCAACCAAACTTCACCCATTAGTGTATTGTATCACAATCTAGTAATTACATGTGGAAATTTGGTTCTAGGACATTTGATTTGAGCGCAATCCTCAAACTTAGGTCAAAAAAGCCATTTAAGCCTTTTCACAGTGAGATCTATGCGATATGGCCGAGAAATGTAATTTTGATGTTAACTCCCAAACCGCTGCGCAGAAGTCAACCAAACTTCACCCATTAGTGTATTGTATCACAATCTAGTAGTTACATGTGGAAATTTGGTTCTAGGACATTTGATTTGAGCGCAATCCTTAAAATTAGGTCAAAAAAGCCATTTAAGCCTTTTCACAGTGAGATCTATGCGATATGGCCGAGAAATGTAATTTTGATGTTAACTCCCAAACCGCTGCGCAGAAGTCAACCAAACTTCACCCAATAGTGTATTGTATCACATTCTAGTAGTTACATTTGAAAATTTCGTTCTAGGACATTTGGTTTGAGCGCAATTATTAAACTTAGGTCAAAAAAGCCATTTAAGCCTTTTCACAGTGAGATCTATGCGATATGGCCGAGAAATGTAATTTTGATGTTAACTCCCAAACCGCTGCGCAGAAGTCAACCAAACTTCACCCAATAGTGTATTGTATCACATTCTAGTAGTTACATTTTAAAATTTCGTTCTAGGACATTTGGTTTGAGCGCAATCCTCAAACTTAGGTCAAAAAAGCCATTTAAGCCTTTTCACAGTGAGATCTATGCGATATGGCCGAGAAATGTAATTTTGATGTTAACTCCCAAACCGCTGCGCAGAAGTCAACCAAACTTCACCCAATAGTGTATTGTATCACATTCTAGTAGTTACATTTGAAAATTTCGTTCTAGGACATTTGGTTTGAGCGCAATCATTAAACTTAGGTCAAAAAAGCCATTTAAGCCTTTTCACAGTGAGATCTATGCGATATGGCCGAGAAATGTAATTTTGATGTTAACTCCCAAACCGCTGCGCAGAAGTAAACCAAACTTCACCCATTAGTGTATTGTATCACAATCTAGTAGTTACATTTGAAAATTTTGTTCTAGGACATTTTGTTTGAACGCAATCATCAAACTTAATTAAAAAAGTCATTTAAGCCTTTTCACAGTTAGATCTATGCGATATGGCCGAGAAATGTAATTTTGATGTTAACTCCCAAACCGCTACGCAGAAGTCAACCAAACTTCACCCATTAGTGTATTGTATCACAATCTAGTAGTTACATGTGGAAATTTGGTTCTAGGACATTTGATTTGAGCGCAATCCTCAAACTTAGGTCAAAAAAGCCATTTAAGCCTTTTCACGGTGAGATCTATGCGATATGGCCGAGAAATGTAATTTTGATGTTAACTCCCAAACCGCTGCGCAGAAGTCAACCAAACTTCACCCAATAGTGTATTGTATCACAATCTAGTAGTTACATTTGAAAATTTTGTTCTAGGACATTTTGTTTGAGCGCAATCATCAAACTTAATTAAAAAAGTCATTTAAGCCTTTTCACAGTGAGATCTATGCGATATGGCCGAGAAATGTAATTTTGATGTTAACTCCCAAACCGCTGCGCAGAAGTCAACCAAACTTCACCCATTAGTGTATTGTATCACAATCTAGTAGTTACATGTGGAAATTTGGTTCTAGGACATTTGATTTGAGCGCAATCCTCAAACTTAGGTCAAAAAAGCCATTTAAGCCTTTTCACAGTGAGATCTATGCGATATGGCCGAGAAATGTAATTTTGATGTTAACTCCCAAACCGCTGCGCAGAAGTCAACCAAACTTCACCCAATAGTGTATTGTATCACATTCTAGTAGTTACATTTGAAAATTTCGTTCTAGGACATTTGGTTTGAGCGCAATCCTCAAACTTAGGTCAAAAAAGCCATTTAAGCCTTTTCACAGTGAGATCTATGCGATATGGCCGAGAAATGTAATTTTGATGTTAACTCCCAAACCGCTGCGCAGAAGTCAACCAAACTTCACCCAATAGTGTATTGTATCACATTCTAGTAGTTACATTTGAAAATTTCGTTCTAGGACATTTGGTTTGAGCGCAATCATTAAACTTAGGTCAAAAAAGCCATTTAAGCCTTTTCACAGTGAGATCTATGCGATATGGCCGAGAAATGTAATTTTGATGTTAACTCCCAAACCGCTGCGCAGAACTCAACCAAACTTCACCCAATAGTGTATTGTATCACAATCTAGTAGTTACATTTGAAAATTTTGTTCTAGGAAATTTTGTTTGAGCGCAATCATCAAACTTAATTAAAAAAGTCATTTAAGCCTTTTCACAGTGAGATCTATGCGATATGGCCGAGAAATGTAATTTTGATGTTAACTCCCAAACCGCTGCGCAGAAGTCAACCAAACTTCACCCAATAGTGTATTGTATCACATTCTAGTAGTTACATTTGAAAATTTCGTTCTAGGACATTTGGTTTGAGCGCAATTATTAAACTTAGGTCAAAAAAGCCATTTAAGCCTTTTCACAGTGAGATCTATGCGATATGGCCGAGAAATGTAATTTTGATGTTAACTCCCAAACCGCTGCGCAGAAGTAAACCAAACTTCACCCATTAGTGTATTGTATCACAATCTAGTAGTTACATGTGGAAATTTGGTTCTAGGACATTTGATTTGAGCGCAATCCTCAAACTTAGGTCAAAAAAGCCATTTAAGCCTTTTCACAGTGAGATCTATGCGATATGGCCGAGAAATGTAAATTTGATGTTAACTCCCAAACCGCTGCGCAGAAGTCAACCAAACTTCACCCAATAGTGTATTGTATCACAATCTAGTAGTTACATTTGAAAATTTTGTTCTAGGACATTTTGTTTGAACGCAATCATCAAACTTAATTAAAAAAGTCATTTAAGCCTTTTCACAGTTAGATCTATGCGATATGGCCGAGAAATGTAATTTTGATGTTAACTCCCAAACCGCTGCGCAGAAGTCAACCAAACTTCACCCATTAGTGTATTGTATCACAATCTAGTAGTTACATGTGGAAATTTGGTTATAGGACATTTGATTTGAGCGCAATCCTCAAACTTAGGTCAAAAAAGCCATTTAAGCCTTTTCACAGTGAGATCTATGCGATATGGCCGAGAAATGTAATTTTGATGTTAACTCCCAAACCGCTGCGCAGAAGTCAACCAAACTTCACCCAATAGTGTATTGTATCACAATCTAGTAGTTACATTTGAAAATTTTGTTCTAGGACATTTTGTTTGAGCGCAATCATCAAACTTAATTAAAAAAGTCATTTAAGCCTTTTCACAGTGAGATCTATGCGATATGGCCGAGAAATGTAATTTTGATGTTAACTCCCAAACCGCTGCGCAGAAGTCAACCAAACTTCACCCATTAGTGTATTGTATCACAATCTAGTAGTTACATGTGGAAATTTGGTTCTAGGACATTTGATTTGAGCGCAATCCTCAAACTTAGGTCAAAAAAGCCATTTAAGCCTTTTCACAGTGAGATCTATGCGATATGGCCGAGAAATGTAATTTTGATGTTAACTCCCAAACCGCTGAGCAGAAGTCAACCAAACTTCACCCAATAGTGTATAGTATCACATTCTAGTAGTTACATTTGAAAATTTCGTTCTAGGACATTTGGTTTGAGCGCAATCATTAAACTTAGGTCAAAAAAGCCATTTAAGCCTTTTCACAGTTAGATCTATGCGATATGGCCGAGAAATGTAATTTTGATGTTAACTCCCAAACCGCTGCGCAGAAGTCAACCAAACTTCACCCATTAGTGTATTGTATCACAATCTAGTAATTACATGTGGAAATTTGGTTCTAGGACATTTGATTTGAGCGCAATCCTCAAACTTAGGTCAAAAAAGCCATTTAAGCCTTTTCACAGTGAGATCTATGCGATATGGCCGAGAAATGTAATTTTGATGTTAACTCCCAAACCGCTGCGCAGAAGTCAACCAAACTTCACCCATTAGTGTATTGTATCACAATCTAGTAGTTACATGTGGAAATTTGGTTCTAGGACATTTGATTTGAGCGCAATCCTCAAACTTAGGTCAAAAAAGCCATTTAAGCCTTTTCACAGTGAGATCAATGCGATATGGCCGAGAAATGTAATTTTGATGTTAACTCCCAAACCGCTGCGCAGAAGTAAACCAAACTTCACCCATTAGTGTATTGTATCACAATCTAGTAGTTACATTTGAAAATTTCGTTCTAGGACATTTGGTTTGAGCGCAATCATTAAACTTAGGTCAAAAAAGCCATTTAAGCCTTTTCACAGTTAGATCTATGCGATATGGCCGAGAAATGTAATTTTGATGTTAACTCCCAAACCGCTGCGCAGAAGTCAACCAAACTTCACCCATTAGTGTATTGTATCACAATCTAGTAGTTACATGTGGAAATTTGGTTCTAGGACATTTGATTTGAGCGCAATCCTCAAACTTAGGTCAAAAAAGCCATTTAAGCCTTTTCACAGTGAGATCTATGCGATATGGCCGAGAAATGTAATTTTGATGTTAACTCCCAAACCGCTGCGCAGAAGTAAACCAAACTTCACCCATTAGTGTATTGTATCACAATCTAGTAGTTACATGTGGAAATTTGGTTCTAGGACATTTGATTTGAGCGCAATCCTCAAACTTAGGTCAAAAAAGCCATTTAAGCCTTTTCACAGTGAGATCTATGCGATATGGCCGAGAAATGTAATTTTGATGTTAACTCCCAAACCGCTGCGCAGAAGTCAACCAAACTTCACCCAATAGTGTATTGTATCACAATCTAGTAGTTACATTTGAAAATTTTGTTCTAGGAAATTTTGTTTGAGCGCAATCATTAAACTTAATTAAAAAAGTCATTTAAGCCTTTTCACAGTGAGATCTATGCGATATGGCCGAGAAATGTAATTTTGATGTTAACTCCCAAACCGCTGCGCAGAAGTCAACCAAACTTCACCCATTAGTGTATTGTATAACAATCTAGTAGTTACATGTGAAAATTTGGTTCTAGGACATTTGATTTGAGCGCAATCCTCAAAATTAGGTCAAAAAAGCCATTTAAGCCTTTTCACAGTGAGATCTATGCGATATGGCCGAGAAATGTAATTTTGATGTTAACTCCCAAACCGCTGCGCAGAAGTCAACCAAACTTCACCCAATAGTGTATTGTATCACATTCTAGTAGTTACATGTGAAAATTTGGTTCTAGGACATTTGATTTGAGCGCAATCCTCAAAATTAGGTCAAAAAAGCCATTTAAGCCTTTTCACAGTGAGATCTATGCGATATGGCCGAGAAATGTAATTTTGATGTTAACTCCCAAACCGCTGCGCAGAAGTCAACCAAACTTCACCCAATAGTGTATTGTATCACATTCTAGTAGTTACATTTGAAAATTTCGTTCTAGGACATTTGGTTTGAGCGCAATTATTAAACTTAGGTCAAAAAAGCCATTTAAGCCTTTTCACAGTGAGATCTATGCGATATGGCCGTGAAATGTAATTTTGATGTTAACTCCCAAACCGCTGCGCAGAAGTCAACCAAACTTCACCCAATAGTGTATTGTATCACAATCTAGTAGTTACATTTGGAAAATTTTGTTCTAGGACATTTTGTTTGAACGCAATCATCAAACTTAATTAAAAAAGTCATTTAAGCCTTTTCACAGTGAGATCTATGCGATATGGCCGAGAAATGTAATTTTGATGTTAACTCCCAAACCGCTGCGCAGAAGTCAACCAAACTTCACCCATTAGTGTATTGTATCACAATCTAGTAGTTACATGTGGAAATTTGGTTCTAGGACATTTGATTTGAGCGCAATCCTCAAACTTAGGTCAAAAAAGCCATTTAAGCCTTTTCACAGTGAGATCTATGCGATATGGCCGAGAAATGTAATTTTGATGTTAACTCCCAAACCGCTGCGCAGAAGTCAACCAAACTTCACCCAATAGTGTATTGTATCACATTCTAGTAGTTACATTTTAAAATTTCGTTCTAGGACATTTGGTTTGAGCGCAATCCTCAAACTTAGGTCAAAAAAGCCATTTAAGCCTTTTCACAGTGAGATCTATGCGATATGGCCGAGAAATGTAATTTTGATGTTAACTCCCAAACCGCTGCGCAGAAGTCAACCAAACTTCACCCAATAGTGTATTGTATCACATTCTAGTAGTTACATTTGCAAATTTCGTTCTAGGACATTTGGTTTGAGCGCAATCATTAAACTTAGGTCAAAAAAGCCATTTAAGCCTTTTCACAGTGAGATCTATGCGATATGGCCGAGAAATGTAATTTTGATGTTAACTCCCAAACCGCTGCGCAGAAGTAAACCAAACTTCACCCATTAGTGTATTGTATCACAATCTAGTAGTTACATTTGAAAATTTTGTTCTAGGACATTTTGTTTGAACGCAATCATCAAACTTAATTAAAAAAGTCATTTAAGCCTTTTCACAGTTAGATCTATGCGATATGGCCGAGAAATGTAATTTTGATGTTAACTCCCAAACCGCTGCGCAGAAGTCAACCAAACTTCACCCATTAGTGTATTGTATCACAATCTAGTAGTTACATGTGGAAATTTGGTTATAGGACATTTGATTTGAGCGCAATCCTCAAACTTAGGTCAAAAAAGCCATTTAAGCCTTTTCACAGTGAGATCTATGCGATATGGCCGAGAAATGTAATTTTGATGTTAACTCCCAAACCGCTGCGCAGAAGTCAACCAAACTTCACCCAATAGTGTATTGTATCACAATCTAGTAGTTACATTTGAAAATTTTGTTCTAGGACATTTTGTTTGAGCGCAATCATCAAACTTAATTAAAAAAGTCATTTAAGCCTTTTCACAGTGAGATCTATGCGATATGGCCGAGAAATGTAATTTTGATGTTAACTCCCAAACCGCTGCGCAGAAGTCAACCAAACTTCACCCATTAGTGTATTGTATCACAATCTAGTAGTTACATGTGGAAATTTGGTTCTAGGACATTTGATTTGAGCGCAATCCTCAAACTTAGGTCAAAAAAGCCATTTAAGCCTTTTCACAGTGAGATCTATGCGATATGGCCGAGAAATGTAATTTTGATGTTAACTCCCAAACCGCTGAGCAGAAGTCAACCAAACTTCACCCAATAGTGTATAGTATCACATTCTAGTAGTTACATTTGAAAATTTCGTTCTAGGACATTTGGTTTGAGCGCAATCATTAAACTTAGGTCAAAAAAGCCATTTAAGCCTTTTCACAGTTAGATCTATGCGATATGGCCGAGAAATGTAATTTTGATGTTAACTCCCAAACCGCTGCGCAGAAGTCAACCAAACTTCACCCATTAGTGTATTGTATCACAATCTAGTAATTACATGTGGAAATTTGGTTCTAGGACATTTGATTTGAGCGCAATCCTCAAACTTAGGTCAAAAAAGCCATTTAAGCCTTTTCACAGTGAGATCTATGCGATATGGCCGAGAAATGTAATTTTGATGTTAACTCCCAAACCGCTGCGCAGAAGTCAACCAAACTTCACCCATTAGTGTATTGTATCACAATCTAGTAGTTACATGTGGAAATTTGGTTCTAGGACATTTGATTTGAGCGCAATCCTCAAACTTAGGTCAAAAAAGCCATTTAAGCCTTTTCACAGTGAGATCTATGCGATATGGCCGAGAAATGTAATTTTGATGTTAACTCCCAAACCGCTGCGCAGAAGTAAACCAAACTTCACCCATTAGTGTATTGTATCACAATCTAGTAGTTACATTTGAAAATTTCGTTCTAGGACATTTGGTTTGAGCGCAATCATTAAACTTAGGTCAAAAAAGCCATTTAAGCCTTTTCACAGTTAGATCTATGCGATATGGCCGAGAAATGTAATTTTGATGTTAACTCCCAAACCGCTGCGCAGAAGTCAACCAAACTTCACCCATTAGTGTATTGTATCACAATCTAGTAGTTACATGTGGAAATTTGGTTCTAGGACA
The DNA here is from genome assembly GCF_030265065.1 of Corythoichthys intestinalis. NCBI lineage: Eukaryota > Metazoa > Chordata > Actinopteri > Syngnathiformes > Syngnathidae > Corythoichthys > Corythoichthys intestinalis. Next base: position 48,144,124 of record NC_080411.1, on the reverse strand, counting down.
TTTGATTTGAGCGCAATCCTCAAACTTAGGTCAAAAAAGCCATTTAAGCCTTTTCACAGTGAGATCTATGCGATATGGCCGAGAAATGTAATTTTGATGTTAACTCCCAAACCGCTGCGCAGAAGTAAACCAAACTTCACCCATTAGTGTATTGTATCACAATCTAGTAGTTACATGTGGAAATTTGGTTCTAGGACATTTGATTTGAGCGCAATCCTCAAACTTAGGTCAAAAAAGCCATTTAAGCCTTTTCACAGTGAGATCTATGCGATATGGCCGAGAAATGTAATTTTGATGTTAACTCCCAAACCGCTGCGCAGAAGTCAACCAAACTTCACCCAATAGTGTATTGTATCACAATCTAGTAGTTACATTTGAAAATTTTGTTCTAGGAAATTTTGTTTGAGCGCAATCATTAAACTTAATTAAAAAAGTCATTTAAGCCTTTTCACAGTGAGATCTATGCGATATGGCCGAGAAATGTAATTTTGATGTTAACTCCCAAACCGCTGCGCAGAAGTCAACCAAACTTCACCCATTAGTGTATTGTATAACAATCTAGTAGTTACATGTGAAAATTTGGTTCTAGGACATTTGATTTGAGCGCAATCCTCAAAATTAGGTCAAAAAAGCCATTTAAGCCTTTTCACAGTGAGATCTATGCGATATGGCCGAGAAATGTAATTTTGATGTTAACTCCCAAACCGCTGCGCAGAAGTCAACCAAACTTCACCCAATAGTGTATTGTATCACATTCTAGTAGTTACATTTGAAAATTTCGTTCTAGGACATTTGGTTTGAGCGCAATTATTAAACTTAGGTCAAAAAAGCCATTTAAGCCTTTTCACAGTGAGATCTATGCGATATGGCCGAGAAATGTAATTTTGATGTTAACTCCCAAACCGCTGCGCAGAAGTCAACCAAACTTCACCCAATAGTGTATTGTATCACAATCTAGTAGTTACATTTGAAAATTTTGTTCTAGGACATTTTGTTTGAACGCAATCATCAAACTTAATTAAAAAAGTCATTTAAGCCTTTTCACAGTGAGATCTATGCGATATGGCCGAGAAATGTAATTTTGATGTTAACTCCCAAACCGCTGCGCAGAAGTCAACCAAACTTCACCCATTAGTGTATTGTATCACAATCTAGTAGTTACATGTGGAAATTTGGTTCTAGGACATTTGATTTGAGCGCAATCCTCAAACTTAGGTCAAAAAAGCCATTTAAGCCTTTTCACAGTGAGATCTATGCGATATGGCCGAGAAATGTAATTTTGATGTTAACTCCCAAACCGCTGCGCAGAAGTCAACCAAACTTCACCCAATAGTGTATTGTATCACATTCTAGTAGTTACATTTTAAAATTTCGTTCTACGACATTTGGTTTGAGCGCAATCCTCAAACTTAGGTCAAAAAAGCCATTTAAGCCTTTTCACAGTGAGATCTATGCGATATGGCCGAGAAATGTAATTTTGATGTTAACTCCCAAACCGCTGCGCAGAAGTCAACCAAACTTCACCCAATAGTGTATTGTATCACATTCTAGTAGTTACATTTGAAAATTTCGTTCTAGGACATTTGGTTTGAGCGCAATCATTAAACTTAGGTCAAAAAAGCCATTTAAGCCTTTTCACAGTGAGATCTATGCGATATGGCCGAGAAATGTAATTTTGATGTTAACTCCCAAACCGCTGCGCAGAAGTAAACCAAACTTCACCCATTAGTGTATTGTAACACAATCTAGTAGTTACATTTGAAAATTTCGTTCTAGGACATTTTGTTTGAACGCAATCATCAAACTTAATTAAAAAAGTCATTTAAGCCTTTTCACAGTTAGATCTATGCGATATGGCCGAGAAATGTAATTTTGATGTTAACTCCCAAACCGCTACGCAGAAGTCAACCAAACTTCGCCCATTAGTGTATTGTATCACAATCTAGTAGTTACATGTGGAAATTTGGTTATAGGACATTTGATTTGAGCGCAATCCTCAAACTTAGGTCAAAAAAGCCATTTAAGCCTTTTCACAGTGAGATCTATGCGATATGGCCGAGAAATGTAATTTTGATGTTAACTCCCAAACCGCTGCGCAGAAGTCAACCAAACTTCACCCAATAGGTTATTGTATCACAATCTAGTAGTTACATTTGAAAATTTTGTTCTAGGACATTTTGTTTGAGCGCAATCATCAAACTTAATTAAAAAAGTCATTTAAGCCTTTTCACAGTGAGATCTATGCGATATGGCCGAGAAATGTAATTTTGATGTTAACTCCCAAACCGCTGCGCAGAAGTCAACCAAACTTCACCCATTAGTGTATTGTATCACAATCTAGTAGTTACATGTGGAAATTTGGTTCTAGGACATTTGATTTGAGCGCAATCCTCAAACTTAGGTCAAAAAAGCCATTTAAGCCTTTTCACAGTGAGATCTATGCGATATGGCCGAGAAATGTAATTTTGATGTTAACTCCCAAACCGCTGCGCAGAAGTCAACCAAACTTCACCCAATAGTGTATTGTATCACATTCTAGTAGTTACATTTGAAAATTTCGTTCTAGGACATTTGGTTTGAGCGCAATCATTAAACTTAGGTCAAAAAAGCCATTTAAGCCTTTTCACAGTTAGATCTATGCGATATGGCCGAGAAATGTAATTTTGATGTTAACTCCCAAACCGCTGCGCAGAAGTCAACCAAACTTCACCCATTAGTGTATTGTATCACAATCTAGTAATTACATGTGGAAATTTGGTTCTAGGACATTTGATTTGAGCGCAATCCTCAAACTTAGGTCAAAAAAGCCATTTAAGCCTTTTCACAGTGAGATCTATGCGATATGGCCGAGAAATGTAATTTTGATGTTAACTCCCAAACCGCTGCGCAGAAGTCAACCAAACTTCACCCATTAGTGTATTGTATCACAATCTAGTAGTTACATGTGGAAATTTGGTTCTAGGACATTTGATTTGAGCGCAATCCTCAAACTTAGGTCAAAAAAGCCATTTAAGCCTTTTCACAGTGAGATCTATGCGATATGGCCGAGAAATGTAATTTTGATGTTAACTCCCAAACCGCTGCGCAGAAGTAAACCAAACTTCACCCATTAGTGTATTGTATCACAATCTAGTAGTTACATGTGGAAATTTGGTTCTAGGACATTTGATTTGAGCGCAATCCTCAAACTTAGGTCAAAAAAGCCATTTAAGCCTTTTCACAGTGAGATCTATGCGATATGGCCGAGAAATGTAATTTTGATGTTAACTCCCAAACCGCTGCGCAGAAGTCAACCAAACTTCACCCAATAGTGTATTGTATCACAATCTAGTAGTTACATTTGAAAATTTTGTTCTAGGACATTTTGTTTGAACGCAATCATCAAACTTAATTAAAAAAGTCATTTAAGCCTTTTCACAGTGAGATCTATGCGATATGGCCGAGAAATGTAATTTTGATGTTAACTCCCAAACCGCTGCGCAGAAGTCAACCAAACTTCACCCATTAGTGTATTGTATCACAATCTAGTAGTTACATGTGGAAATTTGGTTCTAGGACATTTGATTTGAGCGCAATCCTCAAACTTAGGTCAAAAAAGCCATTTAAGCCTTTTCACTGTGAGATCTATGCGATATGGCCGAGAAATGTAATTTTGATGTTAACTCCCAAACCGCTGCGCAGAAGTCAACCAAACTTCACCCAATAGTGTATTTTATCACAATCTAGTAGTTACATTGGGAAATTTAGTTCTAGGACATTTGATTTGAGCGCAATCTTCAAACTTAATTAAAAAAAGTCATTTAAGCCTTTTCACAGTGAGATCTATGCGATATGGCCGAGAAATGTAAATTTGATGTTCACTCACAAACCGCTGCGCAGAAGTCAACCAAACTTCAACCATTAGTGTATTGTATCACAATCTAGTAGTTACATGTGGAAATTTGGTTCTAGGACATTTGATTTGAGCGCAATCCTCAAACTTAGGTCAAAAAAGCCATTTAAGCCTTTTCACAGTGAGATCTATGCGATATGGCCGAGAAATGTAATTTTGATGTTAACTCCCAAACCGCTGCGCAGAAGTCAACCAAACTTCACCCAATAGTGTATTGTATCACAATCTAGTAGTTACATTTGAAAATTTTGTTCTAGGACATTTTGTTTGAGCGCAATCATCAAACTTAATTAAAAAAGTCATTTAAGCCTTTTCACAGTGAGATCTATGCGATATGGCCGAGAAATGTAATTTTGATGTTAACTCCCAAACCGCTGCGCAGAAGTCAACCAAACTTCACCCAATAGTGTATTGTATCACATTCTAGTAGTTACATTTGAAAATTTCGTTCTAGGACATTTGGTTTGAGCGCAATCCTCAAACTTAGGTCAAAAAAGCCATTTAAGCCTTTTCACAGTGAGATCTATGCGATATGGCCGAGAAATCTAATTTTGATGTTAACTCCCAAACCGCTGCGCAGAAGTCAACCAAACTTCACCCAATAGTGTATTGTATCACATTCTAGTAGTTACATTTGAAAATTTCGTTCTAGGACATTTGGTTTGAGCGCAATACTCAAACTTAGGTCAAAAAAGCCATTTAAGCCTTTTCACAGTGAGATCTATGCGATATGGCCGAGAAATGTAATTTTGATGTTAAATCCCAAACCGCTGCGCAGAAGTCAACCAAACTTCACCCAATAGTGTATTGTATCACATTCTAGTAGTTACATTTGAAAATTTCGTTCTAGGACATTTGGTTTGAGCGCAATTATTAAACTTAGGTCAAAAAAGCCATTTAAGCCTTTTCACAGTGAGATCTATGCGATATGGCCGAGAAATGTAATTCTGATGTTAACTCCCAAACCGCTGCGCAGAAGTAAACCAAACTTCACCCATTAGTGTATTGTATCACAATCTAGTAGTTACATGTGGAAATTTGGTTCTAGGACATTTGATTTGAGCGCAATCCTCAAACTTAGGTCAAAAAAGCCATTTAAGCCTTTTCACAGTGAGATCTATGCTATATGGCCGAGAAATGTAATTTTGATGTTACCTCCCAAACCGCTGCGCAGAAGTCAACCAAACTTCACCCAATAGTGTATTGTATCACATTCTAGTAGTTACATTTGAAAATTTCGTTCTAGGACATTTGGTTTGAGCGCAATCATTAAACTTAGGTCAAAAAAGCCATTTAAGCCTTTTCACAGTGAGATCTATGCGATATGGCCGAGAAATGTAATTTTGATGTTAACTCCCAAACCGCTGCGCAGAAGTCAACCAAACTTCACCCATTAGTGTATTGTATCACAATCTAGTAGTTACATGTGGAAATTTGGTTATTGGACATTTGATTTGAGCGCAATCCTCAAACTTAGGTCAAAAAAGCCATTTAAGCCTTTTCACAGTGAGATCTATGCGATATGGCCGAGAAATGTAATTTTGATGTTAACTCCCAAACCGCTGCGCAGAAGTCAACCAAACTTCACCCATTAGTGTATTGTATCACAATCTAGTAGTTACATGTGGAAATTTGGTTCTAGGACATTTGATTTGAGCGCAATCCTCAAACTTAGGTCAAAAAAGCCATTTAAGCCTTTTCACAGTGAGATCTATGCGATATGGCCGAGAAATGTAATTTTGATGTTAACTCCCAAACCGCTGCGCAGAAGTCAACCAAACTTCACCCAATAGTGTATTGTATCACATTCTAGTAGTTACATTTGAAAAATTCGTTCTAGGACATTTGGTTTGAGCGCAATCATTAAACTTAATTAAAAAAGTCATTTAAGCCTTTTCACAGTGAGATCTATGCGATATGGCCGAGAAATGTAATTTTGATGTTGACTCCCAAACCGCTGCGCAGAAGTCAACCAAACTTCACCCAATAGTGTATTGTATCACAATCTAGTAGTTACATTTGAAAATTTTGTTCTAGGAAATTTTGTTTGAGCGCAATCATCAAACTTAATTAAAAAAGTCATTTAAGCCTTTTCACAGTGAGATCTATGCGATATGGCCGAGAAATGTAATTTTGATGTTAACTCCCAAACCGCTGCGCAGAAGTCAACCAAACTTCACCCAATAGTGTATTGTATCACAATCTAGTAGTTACATTTGAAAATTTTGTTCTAGGACATTTTGTTTGAGCGCAATCCTCAAACTTAGGTCAAAAAAGCCATTTAAGCCTTTTCACAGTGAGATCTATGCGATATGGCCGAGAAATGTAATTTTGATGTTGACTCCCAAACCGCTGCGCAGAAGTCAACCAAACTTCACCCAATAGTGTATTGTATCACAATCTAGTAGTTACATTTGAAAATTTTGTTCTAGGAAATTTTGTTTGAGCGCAATCATCAAACTTAATTAAAAAAGCCATTTAAGCCTTTTCACAGTGAGATCTATGCGATATGGCCGAGAAATGTAATTTTGATGTTAACTCCCAAACCGCTGCGCAGAAGTAAACCAAACTTCACCCATTAGTGTATTGTATCACAATCTAGTAGTTACATGTAGAAATTTGGTTCTAGGACATTTGATTTGAGCGCAATCCTCAAACTTAGGTCAAAAAAGCCATTTAAGCCTTTTCACAGTGAGATCTATGCGATATGGCCGAGAAATGTAATTTTGATATTAACTCCCAAACCGCTGCGCAGAAGTCAACCAAACTTCACCCAATAGTGTATTGTATCACAATCTAGTAGTTACATTTGAAAATTTTGTTCTAGGAAATTTTGTTTGAGCGCAATCATCAAACTTAATTAAAAAAGTCATTTAAGCCTTTTCACAGTGAGATCTATGCGATATGGCCGAGAAATGTAATTTTGATGTTAACTCCCAAACCGCTGCGCAGAAGTCAACCAAACTTCACCCATTAGTGTATTGTATCACAATCTAGTAGTTACATGTGAAAATTTGGTTCTAGGACATTTGATTTGAGCGCAATCCTCAAACTTAGGTCAAAAAAGCCATTTAAGCCTTTTCACAGTGAGATCTATGCGATATGGCCGAGAAATGTAATTTTGATGTTAACTCCCAAACCGCTGCGCAGAAGTCAACCAAACTTCACCCAATAGTGTATTGTATCACATTCTAGTAGTTACATTTGAAAATTTCGTTCTAGGACATTTGGTTTGAGCGCAATTATTAAACTTAGGTCAAAAAAGCCATTTAAGCCTTTTCACAGTGAGATCTATGCGATATGGCCGAGAAATGTAATTTTGATGTTAACTCCCAAACCGCTGCGCAGAAGTAAACCAAACTTCACCCATTAGTGTATTGTATCACAATCTAGTAGTTACATGTGGAAATTTGGTTCTAGGACATTTGATTTGAGCGCAATCCTCAAACTTAGGTCAAAAAAGCCATTTAAGCCTTTTCACAGTGAGATCTATGCGATATGGCCGAGAAATGTAATTTTGATGTTAACTCCCAAACCGCTGCGCAGAAGTCAACTAAACTTCACCCAATAGTGTATTGTATCACATTCTAGTAGTTACATTTGAAAATTTCGTTCTAGGACATTTGGTTTGAGCGCAATCATTAAACTTAATTAAAAAAGTCATTTAAGCCTTTTCACAGTGAGATCTATGCGATATGGCCGAGAAATGTAATTTTGATGTTAACTCCCAAACCGCTGCGCAGAAGTCAACCAAACTTCACCCAATAGTGTATTGTATCACAATCTAGTAGTTACATTTGAAAATTTTGTTCTAGGACATTTTGTTTGAACGCAATCATCAAACTTAATTAAAAAAGTCATTTAAGCCTTTTCACAGTGAGATCTATGCGATATGGCCGAGAAATGTAATTTTGATGTTAACTCCCAAACCGCTGCGCAGAAGTCAACCAAACTTCACCCAATAGTGTATTGTATCACATTCTAGTAGTTACATTTGAAAATTTTGTTCTAGGAAATTTTGTTTGAGCGCAATCATCAAACTTATTTAAAAAAGTCATTTAAGCCTTTTCACAGTGAGATCTATGCGATATGGCCGAGAAATGTAATTTTGATGTTAACTCCCAAACCGCTGCGCAGAAGTCAACCAAACTTCACCCATTAGTGTATTGTATCACAATCTAGTAGTTACATGTGGAAATTTGGTTCTAGGACATTTGATTTTAGCGCAATCCTCAAACTTAGGTCAAAAAAGCCATTTAAGCCTTTTCACAGTGAGATCTATGCGATATGGCCGAGAAATGTAATTTTGATGTTAACTCCCAAACCGCTGCGCAGAAGTCAACCAAACTTCACCCAATAGTGTATTGTATCACATTCTAGTAGTTACATTTAAAAATTTCGTTCTAGGACATTTGGTTTGAGCGCAATTATTAAACTTAGGTCAAAAAAGCCATTTAAGCCTTTTCACAGTGAGATCTATGCGATATGGCCGAGAAATGTAATTTTGATGTTAACTCCCAAACCGCTGCGCAGAAGTAAACCAAACTTCACCCATTAGTGTATTGTATCACAATCTAGTAGTTACATGTGGAAATTTGGTTCTAGGACATTTGATTTGAGCGCAATCCTCAAACTTAGGTCAAAAAAGCCATTTAAGCCTTTTCACAGTGAGATCTATGCGATATGGCCGAGAAATGTAATTTTGATGTTAACTCCCAAACCGCTGCGCAGAAGTCAACCAAACTTCACCCAATAGTGTATTGTATCACAATCTAGTAGTTACATTTGAAAATTTTGTTCTAGGACATTTTGTTTGAACGCAATCATCAAACTTAATTAAAAAAGTCATTTAAGCCTTTTCACAGTGAGATCTATGCGATATGGCCGAGAAATGTAATTTTGATGTTAACTCCCAAACCGCTGCGCAGAAGTCAACCAAACTTCACCCAATAGTGTATTGTATCACAATCTAGTAGTTACATTTGAAAATTTTGTTCTAGGACATTTTGTTTGAGCGCAATCCTCAAACTTAGGTCAAAAAAGCCATTTAAGCCTTTTCACAGTGAGATCTATGCGATATGGCCGAGAAATGTAATTTTGATGTTAACTCCCAAACCGCTGCGCAGAAGTCAACCAAACTTCACCCAATAGTGTATTGTATCAAATTCTAGTAGTTACATTTGAAAATTTCGTTCTAGGACATTTGGTTTGAGATCAATCATTAAACTTAGGTCAAAAAAGCCATTTAAGCCTTTTCACAGTGAGATCTATGCGATATGGCCGAGAAATGTAATTTTGATGTTAACTCCCAAACCGCTGCGCAGAAGTCAACCAAACTTCACCCACTAGTGTATTGTATCACAATCTAGTAATTACATGTGGAAATTTGGTTCTAGGACATTTGATTTGAGCGCAATCCTCAAACTTAGGTCAAAAAAGCCATTTAAGCCTTTTCACAGTGAGATCTATGCGATATGGCCGAGAAATGTAATTTTGATGTTAACTCCCAAACCGCTGCGCAGAAGTCAACCAAACTTCACCCAATGGTGTATTGTATCACATTCTAGTAGTTACATTTTAAAATTTCGTTCTAGGACATTTGGTTTGAGCGCAATCCTCAAACTTAGGTCAAAAAAGCCATTTAAGCCTTTTCACAGTGAGATCTATGCGATATGGCCGAGAAATGTAATTTTGATGTTAACTCCCAAACCGCTGCGCAGAAGTCAACCAAACTTCACCCAATAGTGTATTGTATCACATTCTAGTAGTTACATTTGAAAATTTCGTTCTAGGACATTTGGTATGAGCGCAATCATTAAACTTAGGTCAAAAAAGCCATTTAAGCCTTTTCACAGTGAGATCTATGCGATATGGCCGAGAAATGTAATTTTGATGTTAACTCCCAAACCGCTGCGCAGAAGTCAACCAAACTTCACCCATTAGTGTATTGTATCACAATCTAGTAGTTACATGTGAAAATTTGGTTCTAGGACATTTGATTTGAGCGCAATCCTCAAACTTAGGTCAAAAAAGCCATTTAAGCCTTTTCACAGTGAGATCTATGCGATATGGCCGAGAAATGTAATTTTGATGTTAACTCCCAAACCGCTGCGCAGAAGTCAACCAAACTTCACCCAATAGTGTATTGTATCACATTCTAGTAGTTACATTTGAAAATTTCGTTCTAGGACATTTGGTTTGAGCGCAATTATTAAACTTAGGTCAAAAAAGCCATTTAAGCCTTTTCACAGTGAGATCTATGCGATATGGCCGAGAAATGTAATTTTGATGTTAACTCCCAAACCGCTGCGCAGAAGTAAACCAAACTTCACCCATTAGTGTATTGTATCACAATCTAGTAGTTACATGTGGAAATTTGGTTCTAGGACATTTGATTTGAGCGCAATCCTCAAACTTAGGTCAAAAAAGCCATTTAAGCCTTTTCACAGTGAGATCTATGCGATATGGCCGAGAAATGTAATTTTGATGTTAACTCCCAAACCGCTGCGCAGAAGTCAACTAAACTTCACCCAATAGTGTATTGTATCACATTCTAGTAGTTACATTTGAAAATTTCGTTCTAGGACATTTGGTTTGAGCGCAATCATTAAACTTAATTAAAAAAGTCATTTAAGCCTTTTCACAGTGAGATCTATGCGATATGGCCGAGAAATGTAATTTTGATGTTAACTCCCAAACCGCTGCGCAGAAGTCAACCAAACTTCACCCAATAGTGTATTGTATCACATTCTAGTAGTTACATTTGAAAATTTCGTTCTAGTACATTTGGTTTGAGCGCAATCATTAAACTTAGGTCAAAAAAGCCATTTAAGCCTTTTCACAGTGAGATCTATGCGATATGGCCGAGAAATGTAATTTTGATGTTAACTCCCAAACCGCTGCGCAGAAGTCAACCAAACTTCACCCAATAGTGTATTGTATCACAATCTAGTAGTTACATTTGAAAATTTTGTTCTAGGAAATTTTGTTTGAGCGCAATCATCAAACTTAATTAAAAAAGTCATTTAAGCCTTTTCACAGTGAGATCTATGCGATATGGCCGAGAAATGTAATTTTGATGTTAACTCCCAAACCGCTGCGCAGAAGTAAACCAAACTTCACCCATTAGTGTTTTGTATCACAATCTAGTAGTTACATGTGGAAATTTGGTTCTAGGACATTTGATTTGAGCGCAATCCTCAAACTTAGGTCAAAAAAGCCATTTAAGCCTTTTCACAGTGAGATCTATGCGATATGGCCGAGAAATGTAATTTTGATGTTAACTCCCAAACCGCTGCGCAGAAGTCAACTAAACTTCACCCAATAGTGTATTGTATCACATTCTAGTAGTTACATTTGAAAATTTCGTTCTAGGACATTTGGTTTGAGCGCAATCATTAAACTTAATTAAAAAAGTCATTTAAGCCTTTTCACAGTGAGATCTATGCGATATGGCCGAGAAATGTAATTTTGATGTTAACTCCCAAACCGCTGCGCAGAAGTCAACCAAACTTCACCCAATAGTGTATTGTATCACAATCTAGTAGTTACATTTGAAAATTTTGTTCTAGGACATTTTGTTTGAACGCAATCATCAAACTTAATTAAAAAAGTCATTTAAGCCTTTTCACAGTGAGATCTATGCGATATGGCCGAGAAATGTAATTTTGATGTTAACTCCCAAACCGCTGCGCAGAAGTCAACCAAACTTCACCCATTAGTGTATTGTATCACAATCTAGTAGTTACATGTGGAAATTTGGTTATAGGACATTTGTTTTGAGCGCAATCCTCAAACTTAGGTCAAAAAAGCCATTTAAGCCTTTTCACAGTGAGATCTATGCGATATGGCCGAGAAATGTAATTTTGATGTTAACTCCCAAACCGCTGCGCAGAAGTCAACCAAACTTCACCCAATAGTGTATTTTATCACAATCTAGTAGTTACATTGGGAAATTTAGTTCTAGGACATTTGGTTTGAGCGCAATCCTCAAACTTAATTAAAAAAAGTCATTTAAGCCTTTTCACAGTGAGATCTATGCGATATGGCCGAGAAATGTAATTTTGATGTTAACTCCCAAACCGCTGCGCAGAAGTCAACCAAACTTCACCCAATAGTGTATTGTATCACATTCTGGTAGTTACATTTGAAAATTTCGTTCTAGGACATTTGGTATGAGCGCAATCATTAAACTTAGGTCAAAAAAGCCATTTAAGCCTTTTCACAGTGAGATCTATGCGATATGGCCGAGAAATGTAATATTGATGTTAACTCCCAAACCGCTGCGCAGAAGTCAACCAAACTTCACCCATTAGTGTATTGTATCACAATCTAGTAGTTACATGTGAAAATTTGGTTCTAGGACATTTGATTTGAGCGCAATCCTCAAACTTAGGTCAAAAAAGCCATTTAAGCCTTTTCACAGTGAGATCTATGCGATATGGCCGAGAAATGTAATTTTGATGTTAACTCCCAAACCGCTGCGCAGAAGTCAACCAAACTTCACCCAATAGTGTATTGTATCACATTCTAGTAGTTACATTTGAAAATTTCGTTCTAGGACATTTGGTTTGAGCGCAATTATTAAACTTAGGTCAAAAAAGCCATTTAAGCCTTTTCACAGTGAGATCTATGCGATATGGCCGAGAAATGTAATTTTGATGTTAACTCCCAAACCGCTGCGCAGAAGTAAACCAAACTTCACCCATTAGTGTATTGTATCACAATCTAGTAGTTACATGTGGAAATTTGGTTCTAGGACATTTGATTTGAGCGCAATCCTCAAACTTAGGTCAAAAAAGCCATTTAAGCCTTTTCACAGTGAGATCTATGCGATATGGCCGAGAAATGTAATTTTGATGTTAACTCCCAAACCGCTGCGCAGAAGTCAACTAAACTTCACCCAATAGTGTATTGTATCACATTCTAGTAGTTACATTTGAAAATTTCGTTCTAGGACATTTGGTTTGAGCGCAATCATTAAACTTAATTAAAAAAGTCATTTAAGCCTTTTCACAGTGAGATCTATGCGATATGGCCGAGAAATGTAATTTTGATGTTAACTCCCAAACCGCTGCGCAGAAGTCAACCAAACTTCACCCAATAGTGTATTGTATCACAATCTAGTAGTTACATTTGAAAATTTTGTTCTAGGACATTTTGTTTGAACGCAATCATCAAACTTAATTAAAAAAGTCATTTAAGCCTTTTCACAGTGAGATCTATGCGATATGGCCGAGAAATGTAATTTTGATGTTAACTCCCAAACCGCTGCGCAGAAGTCAACCAAACTTCACCCAATAGTGTATTGTATCACATTCTAGTAGTTACATTTGAAAATTTCGTTCTAGGACATTTGGTTTGAGCGCAATCATTAAACTTAGGTCAAAAAAGCCATTTAAGCCTTTTCACAGTGAGATCTATGCGATATGGCCGAGAAATGTAATTTTGATGTTAACTCCCAAACCGCTGCGCAGAAGTCAACCAAACTTCACCCAATAGTGTATTGTATCACAATCTAGTAGTTACATTTGAAAATTTTGTTCTAGGAAATTTTGTTTGAGCGCAATCATCAAACTTAATTAAAAAAGTCATTTAAGCCTTTTCACAGTGAGATCTATGCGATATGGCCGAGAAATGTAATTTTGATGTTAACTCCCAAACCGCTGCGCAGAAGTAAACCAAACTTCACCCATTAGTGTATTGTATCACAATCTAGTAGTTACATGTGGAAATTTGGTTCTAGGACATTTGATTTGAGCGCAATCCTCAAACTTAGGTCAAAAAAGCCATTTAAGCCTTTTCACAGTGAGATCTATGCGATATGGCCGAGAAATGTAATTTTGATGTTAACTCCCAAACCGCTGCGCAGAAGTCAACTAAACTTCACCCAATAGTGTATTGTATCACATTCTAGTAGTTACATTTGAAAATTTCGTTCTAGGACATTTGGTTTGAGCGCAATTATTAAACTTAGGTCAAAAAAGCCATTTAAGCCTTTTCACAGTGAGATCTATGCGATATGGCCGAGAAATGTAATTTTGATGTTAACTCCCAAACCGCTGCGCAGAAGTAAACCAAACTTCACCCATTAGTGTATTGTATCACAATCTAGTAGTTACATGTGGAAATTTGGTTCTAGGACATTTGATTTGAGCGCAATCCTCAAACTTAGGTCAAAAAAGCCATTTAAGCCTTTTCACAGTGAGATCTATGCGATATGGCCGAGAAATGTAATTTTGATGTTAACTCCCAAACCGCTGCGCAGAAGTCAACCAAACTTCACCCAATAGTGTATTGTATCACAATCTAGTAGTTACATTTGAAAATTTTGTTCTAGGACATTTTGTTTGAACGCAATCATCAAACTTAATTAAAAAAGTCATTTAAGCCTTTTCACAGTGAGATCTATGCGATATGGCCGAGAAATGTAATTTTGATGTTAACTCCCAAACCGCTGCGCAGAAGTCAACCAAACTTCACCCAATAGTGTATTGTATCACAATCTAGTAGTTACATTTGAAAATTTTGTTCTAGGACATTTTGTTTGAGCGCAATCCTCAAACTTAGGTCAAAAAAGCCATTTAAGCCTTTTCACAGTGAGATCTATGCGATATGGCCGAGAAATGTAATTTTGATGTTAACTCCCAAACCGCTGCGCAGAAGTCAACCAAACTTCACCCAATAGTGTATTGTATCACATTCTAGTAGTTACATTTGAAAATTTCGTTCTAGGACATTTGGTTTGAGATCAATCATTAAACTTAGGTCAAAAAAGCCATTTAAGCCTTTTCACAGTGAGATCTATGCGATATGGCCGAGAAATGTAATTTTGATGTTAACTCCCAAACCGCTGCGCAGAAGTCAACCAAACTTCACCCACTAGTGTATTGTATCACAATCTAGTAATTACATGTGGAAATTTGGTTCTAGGACATTTGATTTGAGCGCAATCCTCAAACTTAGGTCAAAAAAGCCATTTAAGCCTTTTCACAGTGAGATCTATGCGATATGGCCGAGAAATGTAATTTTGATGTTAACTCCCAAACCGCTGCGCAGAAGTCAACCAAACTTCACCCAATGGTGTATTGTATCACATTCTAGTAGTTACATTTTAAAATTTCGTTCTAGGACATTTGGTTTGAGCGCAATCCTCAAACTTAGGTCAAAAAAGCCATTTAAGCCTTTTCACAGTGAGATCTATGCGATATGGCCGAGAAATGTAATTTTGATGTTAACTCCCAAACCGCTGCGCAGAAGTCAACCAAACTTCACCCAATAGTGTATTGTATCACATTCTAGTAGTTACATTTGAAAATTTCGTTCTAGGACATTTGGTATGAGCGCAATCATTAAACTTAGGTCAAAAAAGCCATTTAAGCCTTTTCACAGTGAGATCTATGCGATATGGCCGAGAAATGTAATTTTGATGTTAACTCCCAAACCGCTGCGCAGAAGTCAACCAAACTTCACCCATTAGTGTATTGTATCACAATCTAGTAGTTACATGTGAAAATTTGGTTCTAGGACATTTGATTTGAGCGCAATCCTCAAACTTAGGTCAAAAAAGCCATTTAAGCCTTTTCACAGTGAGATCTATGCGATATGGCCGAGAAATGTAATTTTGATGTTAACTCCCAAACCGCTGCGCAGAAGTCAACCAAACTTCACCCAATAGTGTATTGTATCACATTCTAGTAGTTACATTTGAAAATTTCGTTCTAGGACATTTGGTTTGAGCGCAATTATTAAACTTAGGTCAAAAAAGCCATTTAAGCCTTTTCACAGTGAGATCTATGCGATATGGCCGAGAAATGTAATTTTGATGTTAACTCCCAAACCGCTGCGCAGAAGTAAACCAAACTTCACCCATTAGTGTATTGTATCACAATCTAGTAGTTACATGTGGAAATTTGGTTCTAGGACATTTGATTTGAGCGCAATCCTCAAACTTAGGTCAAAAAAGCCATTTAAGCCTTTTCACAGTGAGATCTATGCGATATGGCCGAGAAATGTAATTTTGATGTTAACTCCCAAACCGCTGCGCAGAAGTCAACTAAACTTCACCCAATAGTGTATTGTATCACATTCTAGTAGTTACATTTGAAAATTTCGTTCTAGGACATTTGGTTTGAGCGCAATCATTAAACTTAATTAAAAAAGTCATTTAAGCCTTTTCACAGTGAGATCTATGCGATATGGCCGAGAAATGTAATTTTGATGTTAACTCCCAAACCGCTGCGCAGAAGTCAACCAAACTTCACCCAATAGTGTATTGTATCACATTCTAGTAGTTACATTTGAAAATTTCGTTCTAGGACATTTGGTTTGAGCGCAATCATTAAACTTAGGTCAAAAAAGCCATTTAAGCCTTTTCACAGTGAGATCTATGCGATATGGCCGAGAAATGTAATTTTGATGTTAACTCCCAAACCGCTGCGCAGAAGTCAACCAAACTTCACCCAATAGTGTATTGTATCACAATCTAGTAGTTACATTTGAAAATTTTGTTCTAGGAAATTTTGTTTGAGCGCAATCATCAAACTTAATTAAAAAAGTCATTTAAGCCTTTTCACAGTGAGATCTATGCGATATGGCCGAGAAATGTAATTTTGATGTTAACTCCCAAACCGCTGCGCAGAAGTAAACCAAACTTCACCCATTAGTGTTTTGTATCACAATCTAGTAGTTACATGTGGAAATTTGGTTCTAGGACATTTGATTTGAGCGCAATCCTCAAACTTAGGTCAAAAAAGCCATTTAAGCCTTTTCACAGTGAGATCTATGCGATATAGCCGAGAAATGTAATTTTGATGTTAACTCCCAAACCGCTGCGCAGAAGTCAACTAAACTTCACCCAATAGTGTATTGTATCACATTCTAGTAGTTACATTTGAAAATTTCGTTCTAGGACATTTGGTTTGAGCGCAATCATTAAACTTAATTAAAAAAGTCATTTAAGCCTTTTCACAGTGAGATCTATGCGATATGGCCGAGAAATGTAATTTTGATGTTAACTCCCAAACCGCTGCGCAGAAGTCAACCAAACTTCACCCAATAGTGTATTGTATCACAATCTAGTAGTTACATTTGAAAATTTTGTTCTAGGACATTTTGTTTGAACGCAATCATCAAACTTAATTAAAAAAGTCATTTAAGCCTTTTCACAGTGAGATCTATGCGATATGGCCGAGAAATGTAATTTTGATGTTAACTCCCAAACCGCTGCGCAGAAGTCAACCAAACTTCACCCATTAGTGTATTGTATCACAATCTAGTAGTTACATGTGGAAATTTGGTTATAGGACATTTGATTTGAGCGCAATCCTCAAACTTAGGTCAAAAAAGCCATTTAAGCCTTTTCACAGTGAGATCTATGCGATATGGCCGAGAAATGTAATTTTGATGTTAACTCCCAAACCGCTGCGCAGAAGTCAACCAAACTTCACCCAATAGTGTATTTTATCACAATCTAGTAGTTACATTGGGAAATTTAGTTCTAGGACATTTGGTTTGAGCGCAATCCTCAAACTTAATTAAAAAAAGTCATTTAAGCCTTTTCACAGTGAGATCTATGCGATATGGCCGAGAAATGTAATTTTGATGTTAACTCCCAAACCGCTGCGCAGAAGTCAACCAAACTTCACCCAATAGTGTATTGTATCACATTCTAGTAGTTACATTTGAAAATTTCGTTCTAGGACATTTGGTATGAGCGCAATCATTAAACTTAGGTCAAAAAAGCCATTTAAGCCTTTTCACAGTGAGATCTATGCGATATGGCCGAGAAATGTAATATTGATGTTAACTCCCAAACCGCTGCGCAGAAGTCAACCAAACTTCACCCATTAGTGTATTGTATCACAATCTAGTAGTTACATGTGAAAATTTGGTTCTAGGACATTTGATTTGAGCGCAATCCTCAAACTTAGGTCAAAAAAGCCATTTAAGCCTTTTCACAGTGAGATCTATGCGATATGGCCGAGAAATGTAATTTTGATGTTAACTCCCAAACCGCTGCGCAGAAGTCAACCAAACTTCACCCAATAGTGTATTGTATCACATTCTAGTAGTTACATTTGAAAATTTCGTTCTAGGACATTTGGTTTGAGCGCAATTATTAAACTTAGGTCAAAAAAGCCATTTAAGCCTTTTCACAGTGAGATCTATGCGATATGGCCGAGAAATGTAATTTTGATGTTAACTCCCAAACCGCTGCGCAGAAGTAAACCAAACTTCACCCATTAGTGTATTGTATCACAATCTAGTAGTTACATGTGGAAATTTGGTTCTAGGACATTTGATTTGAGCGCAATCCTCAAACTTAGGTCAAAAAAGCCATTTAAGCCTTTTCACAGTGAGATCTATGCGATATGGCCGAGAAATGTAATTTTGATGTTAACTCCCAAACCGCTGCGCAGAAGTCAACTAAACTTCACCCAATAGTGTATTGTATCACATTCTAGTAGTTACATTTGAAAATTTCGTTCTAGGACATTTGGTTTGAGCGCAATCATTAAACTTAATTAAAAAAGTCATTTAAGCCTTTTCACAGTGAGATCTATGCGATATGGCCGAGAAATGTAATTTTGATGTTAACTCCCAAACCGCTGCGCAGAAGTCAACCAAACTTCACCCAATAGTGTATTGTATCACAATCTAGTAGTTACATTTGAAAATTTTGTTCTAGGACATTTTGTTTGAACGCAATCATCAAACTTAATTAAAAAAGTCATTTAAGCCTTTTCACAGTGAGATCTATGCGATATGGCCGAGAAATGTAATTTTGATGTTAACTCCCAAACCGCTGCGCAGAAGTCAACCAAACTTCACCCAATAGTGTATTGTATCACATTCTAGTAGTTACATTTGAAAATTTCGTTCTAGGACATTTGGTTTGAGCGCAATCATTAAACTTAGGTCAAAAAAGCCATTTAAGCCTTTTCACAGTGAGATCTATGCGATATGGCCGAGAAATGTAATTTTGATGTTAACTCCCAAACCGCTGCGCAGAAGTCAACCAAACTTCACCCAATAGTGTATTGTATCACAATCTAGTAGTTACATTTGAAAATTTTGTTCTAGGAAATTTTGTTTGAGCGCAATCATCAAACTTAATTAAAAAAGTCATTTAAGCCTTTTCACAGTGAGATCTATTCGATATGGCCGAGAAATGTAATTTTGATGTTAACTCCCAAACCGCTGCGCAGAAGTAAACCAAACTTCACCCATTAGTGTATTGTATCACAATCTAGTAGTTACATGTGGAAATTTGGTTCTAGGACATTTGATTTGAGCGCAATCCTCAAACTTAGGTCAAAAAAGCCATTTAAGCCTTTTCACAGTGAGATCTATGCGATATGGCCGAGAAATGTAATTTTGATGTTAACTCCCAAACCGCTGCGCAGAAGTCAACTAAACTTCACCCAATAGTGTATTGTATCACATTCTAGTAGTTACATTTGAAAATTTCGTTCTAGGACATTTGGTTTGAGCGCAATCATTAAACTTAATTAAAAAAGTCATTTAAGCCTTTTCACAGTGAGATCTATGCGATATGGCCGAGAAATGTAATTTTGATGTTAACTCCCAAACCGCTGCGCAGAAGTCAACCAAACTTCACCCAATAGTGTATTGTATCACAATCTAGTAGTTACATTTGAAAATTTTGTTCTAGGACATTTTGTTTGAACGCAATCATCAAACTTAATTAAAAAAGTCATTTAAGCCTTTTCACAGTGAGATCTATGCGATATGGCCGAGAAATGTAATTTTGATGTTAACTCCCAAACCGCTGCGCAGAAGTCAACCAAACTTCACCCATTAGTGTATTGTATCACAATCTAGTAGTTACATGTGGAAATTTGGTTATAGGACATTTGATTTGAGCGCAATCCTCAAACTTAGGTCAAAAAAGCCATTTAAGCCTTTTCACAGTGAGATCTATGCGATATGGCCGAGAAATGTAATTTTGATGTTAACTCCCAAACCGCTGCGCAGAAGTCAACCAAACTTCACCCAATAGTGTATTTTATCACAATCTAGTAGTTACATTGGGAAATTTAGTTCTAGGACATTTGATTTGAGCGCAATCTTCAAACTTAATTAAAAAAAGTCATTTAAGCCTTTTCACAGTGAGATCTATGCGATATGGCCGAGAAATGTAATTTTGATGTTCACTCCCAAACCGCTGCGCAGAAGTCAACCAAACTTCAACCATTAGTGTATTGTATCACAATCTAGTAGTTACATGTGGAAATTTGGTTCTAGGACATTTGATTTGAGCGCAATCCTCAAACTTAGGTCAAAAAAGCCATTTAAGCCTTTTCACAGTGAGATCTATGCGATATGGCCGAGAAATGTAATTTTGATGTTAACTCCCAAACCGCTGCGCAGAAGTCAACCAAACTTCACCCAATAGTGTATTGTATCACAATCTAGTAGTTACATTTGAAAATTTTGTTCTAGGACATTTTGTTTGAGCGCAATCATCAAACTTAATTAAAAAAGTCATTTAAGCCTTTTCACAGTGAGATCTATGCGATATGGCCGAGAAATGTAATTTTGATGTTAACTCCCAAACCGCTGCGCAGAAGTCAACCAAACTTCACCCAATAGTGTATTGTATCACATTCTAGTAGTTACATTTGAAAATTTCGTTCTAGGACATTTGGTTTGAGCGCAATCCTCAAACTTAGGTCAAAAAAGCAATTTAAGCCTTTTCACAGTGAGATCTATGCGATATGGCCGAGAAATGTAATTTTGATGTTAACTCCCAAACCGCTGCGCAGAAGTCAACCAAACTTCACCCAATAGTGTATTGTATCACATTCTAGTAGTTACATTTGAAAATTTCGTTCTAGGACATTTGGTTTGAGCGCAATCATTAAACTTAGGTCAAAAAAGCCATTTAAGCCTTTTCACAGTGAGATCTATGCGATATGGCCGAGAAATGTAATTTTGATGTTAACTCCCAAACCGCTGCGCAGAACTCAACCAAACTTCACCCAATAGTGTATTGTATCACAATCTAGTAGTTACATTTGAAAATTTTGTTCTAGGAAATTTTGTTTGAGCGCAATCATCAAACTTAATTAAAAAAGTCATTTAAGCCTTTTCACAGTGAGATCTATGCGATATGGCCGAGAAATGTAATTTTGATGTTAACTCCCAAACCGCTGCGCAGAAGTCAACCAAACTTCACCCATTAGTGTATTGTATCACAATCTAGTAGTTACATGTGAAAATTTGGTTCTAGGACATTTGATTTGAGCGCAATCCTCAAAATTAGGTCAAAAAAGCCATTTAAGCCTTTTCACAGTGAGATCTATGCGATATGGCCGAGAAATGTAATTTTGATGTTAACTCCCAAACCGCTGCGCAGAAGTCAACCAAACTTCACCCAATAGTGTATTGTATCACAATCTAGTAGTTACATGTGGAAATTTGGTTATTGGACATTTGATTTGAGCGCAATCCTCAAACTTAGGTCAAAAAAGCCATTTAAGCCTTTTCACAGTGAGATCTATGCGATATGGCCGAGAAATGTAATTTTGATGTTAACTCCCAAACCGCTGCGCAGAAGTCAACCAAACTTCACCCATTAGTGTATTGTATCACAATCTAGTAGTTACATGTGGAAATTTGGTTCTAGGACATTTGATTTGAGCGCAATCCTCAAACTTAGGTCAAAAAAGCCATTTAAGCCTTTTCACAGTGAGATCTATGCGATATGGCCGAGATATGTAATTTTGATGTTAACTCCCAAACCGCTGCGCAGAAGTCAACCAAACTTCACCCAATAGTGTATTTTATCACAATCTAGTAGTTACATTGGGAAATTTAGTTCTAGGACATTTGATTTGAGCGCAATCTTCAAACTTAATTAAAAAAAGTCATTTAAGCCTTTTCACAGTGAGATCTATGCGATATGGCCGAGAAATGTAATTTTGATGTTCACTCACAAACCGCTGCGCAGAAGTCAACCAAACTTCAACCATTAGTGTATTGTATCACAATCTAGTAGTTACATGTGGAAATTTGGTTCTAGGACATTTGATTTGAGCGCAATCCTCAAACTTAGGTCAAAAAAGCCATTTAAGCCTTTTCACAGTGAGATCTATGCGATATGGCCGAGAAATGTAATTTTGATGTTAACTCCCAAACCGCTGCGCAGAAGTCAACCAAACTTCACCCAATAGTGTATTGTATCACAATCTAGTAGTTACATTTGAAAATTTTGTTCTAGGACATTTTGTTTGAGCGCAATCATCAAACTTAATTAAAAAAGTCATTTAAGCCTTTTCACAGTGAGATCTATGCGATATGGCCGAGAAATGTAATTTTGATGTTAACTCCCAAACCGCTGCGCAGAAGTCAACCAAACTTCACCCAATAGTGTATTGTATCACATTCTAGTAGTTACATTTGAAAATTTCGTTCTAGGACATTTGGTTTGAGCGCAATCCTCAAACTTAGGTCAAAAAAGCCATTTAAGCCTTTTCACAGTGAGATCTATGCGATATGGCCGAGAAATGTAATTTTGATGTTAACTCCCAAACCGCTGCGCAGAAGTCAACCAAACTTCACCCAATAGTGTATTGTATCACAATCTAGTAGTTACATTTGAAAATTTTGTTCTAGGACATTTTGTTTGAGCGCAATCATCAAACTTAATTAAAAAAGTCATTTAAGCCTTTTCACAGTGAGATCTATGCGATATGGCCGAGAAATGTAATTTTGATGTTAACTCCCAAACCGCTGCGCAGAAGTCAACCAAACTTCACCCAATAGTGTATTGTATCACATTCTAGTAGTTACATTTGAAAATTTCGTTCTAGGACATTTGGTTTGAGCGCAATCCTCAAACTTAGGTCAAAAAAGCAATTTAAGCCTTTTCACAGTGAGATCTATGCGATATGGCCGAGAAATGTAATTTTGATGTTAACTCCCAAACCGCTGCGCAGAAGTCAACCAAACTTCACCCAATAGTGTATTGTATCACATTCTAGTAGTTACATTTGAAAATTTCGTTCTAGGACATTTGGTTTGAGCGCAATCATTAAACTTAGGTCAAAAAAGCCATTTAAGCCTTTTCACAGTGAGATCTATGCGATATGGCCGAGAAATGTAATTTTGATGTTAACTCCCAAACCGCTGCGCAGAACTCAACCAAACTTCACCCAATAGTGTATTGTATCACAATCTAGTAGTTACATTTGAAAATTTTGTTCTAGGAAATTTTGTTTGAGCGCAATCATCAAACTTAATTAAAAAAGTCATTTAAGCCTTTTCACAGTGAGATCTATGCGATATGGCCGAGAAATGTAATTTTGATGTTAACTCCCAAACCGCTGCGCAGAAGTCAACCAAACTTCACCCATTAGTGTATTGTATCACAATCTAGTAGTTACATGTGAAAATTTGGTTCTAGGACATTTGATTTGAGCGCAATCCTCAAAATTAGGTCAAAAAAGCCATTTAAGCCTTTTCACAGTGAGATCTATGCGATATGGCCGAGAAATGTAATTTTGATGTTAACTCCCAAACCGCTGCGCAGAAGTCAACCAAACTTCACCCAATAGTGTATTGTATCACAATCTAGTAGTTACATGTGGAAATTTGGTTATTGGACATTTGATTTGAGCGCAATCCTCAAACTTAGGTCAAAAAAGCCATTTAAGCCTTTTCACAGTGAGATCTATGCGATATGGCCGAGAAATGTAATTTTGATGTTAACTCCCAAACCGCTGCGCAGAAGTCAACCAAACTTCACCCATTAGTGTATTGTATCACAATCTAGTAGTTACATGTGGAAATTTGGTTCTAGGACATTTGATTTGAGCGCAATCCTCAAACTTAGGTCAAAAAAGCCATTTAAGCCTTTTCACAGTGAGATCTATGCGATATGGCCGAGATATGTAATTTTGATGTTAACTCCCAAACCGCTGCGCAGAAGTCAACCAAACTTCACCCAATAGTGTATTTTATCACAATCTAGTAGTTACATTGGGAAATTTAGTTCTAGGACATTTGATTTGAGCGCAATCTTCAAACTTAATTAAAAAAAGTCATTTAAGCCTTTTCACAGTGAGATCTATGCGATATGGCCGAGAAATGTAATTTTGATGTTCACTCACAAACCGCTGCGCAGAAGTCAACCAAACTTCAACCATTAGTGTATTGTATCACAATCTAGTAGTTACATGTGGAAATTTGGTTCTAGGACATTTGATTTGAGCGCAATCCTCAAACTTAGGTCAAAAAAGCCATTTAAGCCTTTTCACAGTGAGATCTATGCGATATGGCCGAGAAATGTAATTTTGATGTTAACTCCCAAACCGCTGCGCAGAAGTCAACCAAACTTCACCCAATAGTGTATTGTATCACAATCTAGTAGTTACATTTGAAAATTTTGTTCTAGGACATTTTGTTTGAGCGCAATCATCAAACTTAATTAAAAAAGTCATTTAAGCCTTTTCACAGTGAGATCTATGCGATATGGCCGAGAAATGTAATTTTGATGTTAACTCCCAAACCGCTGCGCAGAAGTCAACCAAACTTCACCCAATAGTGTATTGTATCACATTCTAGTAGTTACATTTGAAAATTTCGTTCTAGGACATTTGGTTTGAGCGCAATCCTCAAACTTAGGTCAAAAAAGCCATTTAAGCCTTTTCACAGTGAGATCTATGCGATATGGCCGAGAAATGTAATTTTGATGTTAACTCCCAAACCGCTGCGCAGAAGTCAACCAAACTTCACCCAATAGTGTATTGTATCACATTCTAGTAGTTACATTTGAAAATTTCGTTCTAGGACATTTGGTTTGAGCGCAATCCTCAAACTTAGGTCAAAAAAGCCATTTAAGCCTTTTCACAGTGAGATCTATGCGATATGGCCGAGAAATGTAATTTTGATGTTAAATCCCAAACCGCTGCGCAGAAGTCAACCAAACTTCACCCAATAGTGTATTGTATCACATTCTAGTAGTTACATTTGAAAATTTCGTTCTAGGACATTTGGTTTGAGCGCAATTATTAAACTTAGGTCAAAAAAGCCATTTAAGCCTTTTCACAGTGAGATCTATGCGATATGGCCGAGAAATGTAATTTTGATGTTAACTCCCAAACCGCTGCGCAGAAGTAAACCAAACTTCACCCATTAGTGTATTGTATAACAATCTAGTAGTTACATGTGGAAATTTGGTTCTAGGACATTTGATTTGAGCGCAATCCTCAAACTTAGGTCAAAAAAGCCATTTAAGCCTTTTCACAGTGAGATCTATGCGATATGGCCGAGAAATGTAAATTTGATGTTAACTCCCAAACCGCTGCGCAGAAGTCAACCAAACTTCACCCAATAGTGTATTGTATCACATTCTAGTAGTTACATTTGAAAATTTCGTTCTAGGACATTTGGTTTGAGCGCAATCATTAAACTTAGGTCAAAAAAGCCATTTAAGCCTTTTCACAGTGAGATCTATGCGATATGGCCGAGAAATGTAATTTTGATGTTAACTCCCAAACCGCTGCGCAGAAGTCAACCAAACTTCACCCATTAGTGTATTGTATCACAATCTAGTAGTTACATGTGGAAATTTGGTTATTGGACATTTGATTTGAGCGCAATCCTCAAACTTAGGTCAAAAAAGCCATTTAAGCCTTTTCACAGTGAGATCTATGCGATATGGCCGAGAAATGTAATTTTGATGTTAACTCCCAAACCGCTGCGCAGAAGTCAACCAAACTTCACCCAATAGTGTATTGTATCACATTCTAGTAGTTACATTTGAAAATTTCGTTCTAGGACATTTGGTTTAAGCGCAATCATTAAACTTAGGTCAAAAAAGCCATTTAAGCCTTTTCACAGTGAGATCTATGCGATATGGCCGAGAAATGTAATTTTGATGTTAACTCCCAAACCGCTGCGCAGAAGTCAACCAAACTTCACCCAATAGTGTATTGTATCACAATCTAGTAGTTACATTTGAAAATTTTGTTCTAGGACATTTTGTTTGAGCGCAATCATCAAACTTAATTAAAAAAGTCATTTAAGCCTTTTCACAGTGAGATCTATGCGATATGGCCGAGAAATGTAATTTTGATGTTAACTCCCAAACCGCTGCGCAGAAGTCAACCAAACTTCACCCATTAGTGTATTGTATCACAATCTAGTAGTTACATGTGGAAATTTGGTTCTAGGACATTTGATTTGAGCGCAATCCTCAAACTTAGGTCAAAAAAGCCATTTAAGCCTTTTCACTGTGAGATCTATGCGATATGGCCGAGAAATGTAATTTTGATGTTAACTCCCAAACCGCTGCGCAGAAGTCAACCAAACTTCACCCAATAGTGTATTGTATCACATTCTAGTAGTTACATTTAAAAATTTCGTTCTAGGACATTTGGTTTGAGCGCAATTATTAAACTTAGGTCAAAAAAGCCATTTAAGCCTTTTCACAGTGAGATCTATGCGATATGGCCGAGAAATGTAATTTTGATGTTAACTCCCAAACCGCTGCGCAGAAGTAAACCAAACTTCACCCATTAGTGTATTGTATCACAATCTAGTAGTTACATGTGGAAATTTGGTTCTAGGACATTTGATTTGAGCGCAATCCTCAAACTTAGGTCAAAAAAGCCATTTAAGCCTTTTCACAGTGAGATCTATGCTATATGGCCGAGAAATGTAATTTTGATGTTAACTCCCAAACCGCTGCGCAGAAATCAACCAAACTTCACCCAATAGTGTATTGTATCACAATCTAGTAGTTACATTAGAAAATTTTGTTCTAGGACATTTTGTTTGAACGCAATCATCAAACTTAATTAAAAAAGTCATTTAAGCCTTTTCACAGTGAGATCTATGCGATATGGCCGAGAAATGTAATTTTGATGTTAACTCCCAAACCGCTGCGCAGAAGTCAACCAAACTTCACCCAATAGTGTATTGTATCACAATCTAGTAGTTACATTTGAAAATTTTGTTCTAGGACATTTTGTTTGAGCGCAATCCTCAAACTTAGGTCAAAAAAGCCATTTAAGCCTTTTCACAGTGAGATCTATGCGATATGGCCGAGAAATGTAATTTTGATGTTAACTCCCAAACCGCTGCGCAGAAGTCAACCAAACTTCACCCAATAGTGTATTGTATCACATTCTAGTAGTTACATTTGAAAATTTCGTTCTAGGACATTTGGTTTGAGATCAATCATTAAACTTAGGTCAAAAAAGCCATTTAAGCCTTTTCACAGTGAGATCTATGCGATATGGCCGAGAAATGTAATTTTGATGTTAACTCCCAAACCGCTGCGCAGAAGTCAACCAAACTTCACCCACTAGTGTATTGTATCACAATCTAGTAATTACATGTGGAAATTTGGTTCTAGGACATTTGATTTGAGCGCAATCCTCAAACTTAGGTCAAAAAAGCCATTTAAGCCTTTTCACAGTGAGATCTATGCGATATGGCCGAGAAATGTAATTTTGATGTTAACTCCCAAACCGCTGCGCAGAAGTCAACCAAACTTCACCCAATGGTGTATTGTATCACATTCTAGTAGTTACATTTTAAAATTTCGTTCTAGGACATTTGGTTTGAGCGCAATCCTCAAACTTAGGTCAAAAAAGCCATTTAAGCCTTTTCACAGTGAGATCTATGCGATATGGCCGAGAAATGTAATTTTGATGTTAACTCCCAAACCGCTGCGCAGAAGTTAACCAAACTTCACCCAATAGTGTATTGTATCACATTCTAGTAGTTACATTTGAAAATTTCGTTCTAGGACATTTGGTATGAGCGCAATCATTAAACTTAGGTCAAAAAAGCCATTTAAGCCTTTTCACAGTGAGATCTATGCGATATGGCCGAGAAATGTAATTTTGATGTTAACTCCCAAACCGCTGCGCAGAAGTCAACCAAACTTCACCCATTAGTGTATTGTATCACAATCTAGTAGTTACATGTGAAAATTTGGTTCTAGGACATTTGATTTGAGCGCAATCCTCAAACTTAGGTCAAAAAAGCCATTTAAGCCTTTTCACAGTGAGATCTATGCGATATGGCCGAGAAATGTAATTTTGATGTTAACTCCCAAACCGCTGCGCAGAAGTCAACCAAACTTCACCCAATAGTGTATTGTATCACATTCTAGTAGTTACATTTGAAAATTTCGTTCTAGGACATTTGGTTTGAGCGCAATTATTAAACTTAGGTCAAAAAAGCCATTTAAGCCTTTTCACAGTGAGATCTATGCGATATGGCCGAGAAATGTAATTTTGATGTTAACTCCCAAACCGCTGCGCAGAAGTAAACCAAACTTCACCCATTAGTGTATTGTATCACAATCTAGTAGTTACATGTGGAAATTTGGTTCTAGGACATTTGATTTGAGCGCAATCCTCAAACTTAGGTCAAAAAAGCCATTTAAGCCTTTTCACAGTGAGATCTATGCGATATGGCCGAGAAATGTAATTTTGATGTTAACTCCCAAACCGCTGCGCAGAAGTCAACTAAACTTCACCCAATAGTGTATTGTATCACATTCTAGTAGTTACATTTGAAAATTTCGTTCTAGGACATTTGGTTTGAGCGCAATCATTAAACTTAATTAAAAAAGTCATTTAAGCCTTTTCACAGTGAGATCTATGCGATATGGCCGAGAAATGTAATTTTGATGTTAACTCCCAAACCGCTGCGCAGAAGTCAACCAAACTTCACCCAATAGTGTATTGTATCACAATCTAGTAGTTACATTTGAAAATTTTGTTCTAGGACATTTTGTTTGAACGCAATCATCAAACTTAATTAAAAAAGCCATTTAAGCCTTTTCACAGTGAGATCTATGCGATATGGCCGAGAAATGTAATTTTGATGTTAACTCCCAAACCGCTGCGCAGAAGTAAACCAAACTTCACCCATTAGTGTATTGTATCACAATCTAGTAGTTACATGTGGAAATTTGGTTCTAGGACATTTGATTTGAGCGCAATCCTCAAACTTAGGTCAAAAAAGCCATTTAAGCCTTTTCACAGTGAGATCTATGCGATATGGCCGAGAAATGTAATTTTGATGTTAACTCCCAAACCGCTGCGCAGAAGTCAACCAAACTTCACCCAATAGTGTATTGTATCACAATCTAGTAGTTACATTTGAAAATTTTGTTCTAGGACATTTTGTTTGAACGCAATCATCAAACTTAATTAAAAAAGTCATTTAAGCCTTTTCACAGTGAGATCTATGCGATATGGCCGAGAAATGTAATTTTGATGTTAACTCCCAAACCGCTGCGCAGAAGTCAACCAAACTTCACCCAATAGTGTATTGTATCACAATCTAGTAGTTACATTTGAAAATTTTGTTCTAGGACATTTTGTTTGAGCGCAATCCTCAAACTTAGGTCAAAAAAGCCATTTAAGCCTTTTCACAGTGAGATCTATGCGATATGGCCGAGAAATGTAATTTTGATGTTAACTCCCAAACCGCTGCGCAGAAGTCAACCAAACTTCACCCAATAGTGTATTGTATCACATTCTAGTAGTTACATTTGAAAATTTCGTTCTAGGACATTTGGTTTGAGATCAATCATTAAACTTAGGTCAAAAAAGCCATTTAAGCCTTTTCACAGTGAGATCTATGCGATATGGCCGAGAAATGTAATTTTGATGTTAACTCCCAAACCGCTGCGCAGAAGTCAACCAAACTTCACCCACTAGTGTATTGTATCACAATCTAGTAATTACATGTGGAAATTTGGTTCTAGGACATTTGATTTGAGCGCAATCCTCAAACTTAGGTCAAAAAAGCCATTTAAGCCTTTTCACAGTGAGATCTATGCGATATGGCCGAGAAATGTAATTTTGATGTTAACTCCCAAACCGCTGCGCAGAAGTCAACCAAACTTCACCCAATGGTGTATTGTATCACATTCTAGTAGTTACATTTTAAAATTTCGTTCTAGGACATTTGGTTTGAGCGCAATCCTCAAACTTAGGTCAAAAAAGCCATTTAAGCCTTTTCACAGTGAGATCTATGCGATATGGCCGAGAAATGTAATTTTGATGTTAACTCCCAAACCGCTGCGCAGAAGTCAACCAAACTTCACCCAATAGTGTATTGTATCACATTCTAGTAGTTACATTTGAAAATTTCGTTCTAGGACATTTGGTATGAGCGCAATCATTAAACTTAGGTCAAAAAAGCCATTTAAGCCTTTTCACAGTGAGATCTATGCGATATGGCCGAGAAATGTAATTTTGATGTTAACTCCCAAACCGCTGCGCAGAAGTCAACCAAACTTCACCCATTAGTGTATTGTATCACAATCTAGTAGTTACATGTGAAAATTTGGTTCTAGGACATTTGATTTGAGCGCAATCCTCAAACTTAGGTCAAAAAAGCCATTTAAGCCTTTTCACAGTGAGATCTATGCGATATGGCCGAGAAATGTAATTTTGATGTTAACTCCCAAACCGCTGCGCAGAAGTCAACCAAACTTCACCCAATAGTGTATTGTATCACATTCTAGTAGTTACATTTGAAAATTTCGTTCTAGGACATTTGGTTTGAGCGCAATTATTAAACTTAGGTCAAAAAAGCCATTTAAGCCTTTTCACAGTGAGATCTATGCGATATGGCCGAGAAATGTAATTTTGATGTTAACTCCCAAACCGCTGCGCAGAAGTAAACCAAACTTCACCCATTAGTGTATTGTATCACAATCTAGTAGTTACATGTGGAAATTTGGTTCTAGGACATTTGATTTGAGCGCAATCCTCAAACTTAGGTCAAAAAAGCCATTTAAGCCTTTTCACAGTGAGATCTATGCGATATGGCCGAGAAATGTAATTTTGATGTTAACTCCCAAACCGCTGCGCAGAAGTCAACTAAACTTCACCCAATAGTGTATTGTATCACATTCTAGTAGTTACATTTGAAAATTTCGTTCTAGGACATTTGGTTTGAGCGCAATCATTAAACTTAATTAAAAAAGTCATTTAAGCCTTTTCACAGTGAGATCTATGCGATATGGCCGAGAAATGTAATTTTGATGTTAACTCCCAAACCGCTGCGCAGAAGTCAACCAAACTTCACCCAATAGTGTATTGTATCACAATCTAGTAGTTACATTTGAAAATTTTGTTCTAGGACATTTTGTTTGAACGCAATCATCAAACTTAATTAAAAAAGTCATTTAAGCCTTTTCACAGTGAGATCTATGCGATATGGCCGAGAAATGTAATTTTGATGTTAACTCCCGAACCGCTGCGCAGAAGTCAACCAAACTTCACCCAATAGTGTATTGTATCACATTCTAGTAGTTACATTTGAAAATTTCGTTCTAGGACATTTGGTTTGAGCGCAATCATTAAACTTAGGTCAAAAAAGCCATTTAAGCCTTTTCACAGTGAGATCTATGCGATATGGCCGAGAAATGTAATTTTGATGTTAACTCCCAAACCGCTGCGCAGAAGTCAACCAAACTTCACCCAATAGTGTATTGTATCACAATCTAGTAGTTACATTTGAAAATTTTGTTCTAGGAAATTTTGTTTGAGCGCAATCATCAAACTTAATTAAAAAAGTCATTTAAGCCTTTTCACAGTGAGATCTATGCGATATGGCCGAGAAATGTAATTTTGATGTTAACTCCCAAACCGCTGCGCAGAAGTAAACCAAACTTCACCCATTAGTGTTTTGTATCACAATCTAGTAGTTACATGTGGAAATTTGGTTCTAGGACATTTGATTTGAGCGCAATCCTCAAACTTAGGTCAAAAAAGCCATTTAAGCCTTTTCACAGTGAGATCTATGCGATATGGCCGAGAAATGTAATTTTGATGTTAACTCCCAAACCGCTGCGCAGAAGTCAACTAAACTTCACCCAATAGTGTATTGTATCACATTCTAGTAGTTACATTTGAAAATTTCGTTCTAGGACATTTGGTTTGAGCGCAATCATTAAACTTAATTAAAAAAGTCATTTAAGCCTTTTCACAGTGAGATCTATGCGATATGGCCGAGAAATGTAATTTTGATGTTAACTCCCAAACCGCTGCGCAGAAGTCAACCAAACTTCACCCAATAGTGTATTGTATCACAATCTAGTAGTTACATTTGAAAATTTTGTTCTAGGACATTTTGTTTGAACGCAATCATCAAACTTAATTAAAAAAGTCATTTAAGCCTTTTCACAGTGAGATCTATGCGATATGGCCGAGAAATGTAATTTTGATGTTAACTCCCAAACCGCTGCGCAGAAGTCAACCAAACTTCACCC
This sequence comes from Corythoichthys intestinalis, assembly GCF_030265065.1. Lineage (NCBI taxonomy): Eukaryota > Metazoa > Chordata > Actinopteri > Syngnathiformes > Syngnathidae > Corythoichthys > Corythoichthys intestinalis. The sequence continues at coordinate 48,111,953 of NC_080411.1, read as the reverse complement.
ATTAGTGTATTGTATCACAATCTAGTAGTTACATGTGGAAATTTGGTTATAGGACATTTGATTTGAGCGCAATCCTCAAACTTAGGTCAAAAAAGCCATTTAAGCCTTTTCACAGTGAGATCTATGCGATATGGCCGAGAAATGTAATTTTGATGTTAACTCCCAAACCGCTGCGCAGAAGTCAACCAAACTTCACCCAATAGTGTATTTTATCACAATCTAGTAGTTACATTGGGAAATTTAGTTCTAGGACATTTGGTTTGAGCGCAATCCTCAAACTTAATTAAAAAAAGTCATTTAAGCCTTTTCACAGTGAGATCTATGCGATATGGCCGAGAAATGTAATTTTGATGTTAACTCCCAAACCGCTGCGCAGAAGTCAACCAAACTTCACCCAATAGTGTATTGTATCACATTCTAGTAGTTACATTTGAAAATTTCGTTCTAGGACATTTGGTATGAGCGCAATCATTAAACTTAGGTCAAAAAAGCCATTTAAGCCTTTTCACAGTGAGGTCTATGCGATATGGCCGAGAAATGTAATTTTGATGTTAACTCCCAAACCGCTGCGCAGAAGTCAACCAAACTTCACCCATTAGTGTATTGTATCACAATCTAGTAGTTACATGTGAAAATTTGGTTCTAGGACATTTGATTTGAGCGCAATCCTCAAACTTAGGTCAAAAAAGCCATTTAAGCCTTTTCACAGTGAGATCTATGCGATATGGCCGAGAAATGTAATTTTGATGTTAACTCCCAAACCGCTGCGCAGAAGTCAACCAAACTTCACCCAATAGTGTATTGTATCACATTCTAGTAGTTACATTTGAAAATTTCGTTCTAGGACATTTGGTTTGAGCGCAATTATTAAACTTAGGTCAAAAAAGCCATTTAAGCCTTTTCACAGTGAGATCTATGCGATATGGCCGAGAAATGTAATTTTGATGTTAACTCCCAAACCGCTGCGCAGAAGTAAACCAAACTTCACCCATTAGTGTATTGTATCACAATCTAGTAGTTACATGTGGAAATTTGGTTCTAGGACATTTGATTTGAGCGCAATCCTCAAACTTAGGTCAAAAAAGCCATTTAAGCCTTTTCACAGTGAGATCTATGCGATATGGCCGAGAAATGTAATTTTGATGTTAACTCCCAAACCGCTGCGCAGAAGTCAACTAAACTTCACCCAATAGTGTATTGTATCACATTCTAGTAGTTACATTTGAAAATTTCGTTCTAGGACATTTGGTTTGAGCGCAATCATTAAACTTAATTAAAAAAGTCATTTAAGCCTTTTCACAGTGAGATCTATGCGATATGGCCGAGAAATGTAATTTTGATGTTAACTCCCAAACCGCTGCGCAGAAGTCAACCAAACTTCACCCAATAGTGTATTGTATCACAATCTAGTAGTTACATTTGAAAATTTTGTTCTAGGACATTTTGTTTGAACGCAATCATCAAACTTAATTAAAAAAGTCATTTAAGCCTTTTCACAGTGAGATCTATGCGATATGGCCGAGAAATGTAATTTTGATGTTAACTCCCAAACCGCTGCGCAGAAGTCAACCAAACTTCACCCAATAGTGTATTGTATCACATTCTAGTAGTTACATTTGAAAATTTCGTTCTAGGACATTTGGTATGAGCGCAATCATTAAACTTAGGTCAAAAAAGCCATTTAAGCCTTTTCACAGTGAGATCTATGCGATATGGCCGAGAAATGTAATTTTGATGTTAACTCCCAAACCGCTGCGCAGAAGTCAACCAAACTTCACCCATTAGTGTATTGTATCACAATCTAGTAGTTACATGTGAAAATTTGGTTCTAGGACATTTGATTTGAGCGCAATCCTCAAACTTAGGTCAAAAAAGCCATTTAAGCCTTTTCACAGTGAGATCTATGCGATATGGCCGAGAAATGTAATTTTGATGTTAACTCCCAAACCGCTGCGCAGAAGTCAACCAAACTTCACCCAATAGTGTATTGTATCACATTCTAGTAGTTACATTTGAAAATTTCGTTCTAGGACATTTGGTTTGAGCGCAATTATTAAACTTAGGTCAAAAAAGCCATTTAAGCCTTTTCACAGTGAGATCTATGCGATATGGCCGAGAAATGTAATTTTGATGTTAACTCCCAAACCGCTGCGCAGAAGTAAACCAAACTTCACCCATTAGTGTATTGTATCACAATCTAGTAGTTACATGTGGAAATTTGGTTCTAGGACATTTGATTTGAGCGCAATCCTCAAACTTAGGTCAAAAAAGCCATTTAAGCCTTTTCACAGTGAGATCTATGCGATATGGCCGAGAAATGTAATTTTGATGTTAACTCCCAAACCGCTGCGCAGAAGTCAACTAAACTTCACCCAATAGTGTATTGTATCACATTCTAGTAGTTACATTTGAAAATTTCGTTCTAGGACATTTGGTTTGAGCGCAATCATTAAACTTAATTAAAAAAGTCATTTAAGCCTTTTCACAGTGAGATCTATGCGATATGGCCGAGAAATGTAATTTTGATGTTAACTCCCAAACCGCTGCGCAGAAGTCAACCAAACTTCACCCAATAGTGTATTGTATCACAATCTAGTAGTTACATTTGAAAATTTTGTTCTAGGACATTTTGTTTGAACGCAATCATCAAACTTAATTAAAAAAGCCATTTAAGCCTTTTCACAGTGAGATCTATGCGATATGGCCGAGAAATGTAATTTTGATGTTAACTCCCAAACCGCTGCGCAGAAGTAAACCAAACTTCACCCATTAGTGTATTGTATCACAATCTAGTAGTTACATGTGGAAATTTGGTTCTAGGACATTTGATTTGAGCGCAATCCTCAAACTTAGGTCAAAAAAGCCATTTAAGCCTTTTCACAGTGAGATCTATGCGATATGGCCGAGAAATGTAATTTTGATGTTAACTCCCAAACCGCTGCGCAGAAGTCAACCAAACTTCACCCAATAGTGTATTGTATCACAATCTAGTAGTTACATTTGAAAATTTTGTTCTAGGACATTTTGTTTGAACGCAATCATCAAACTTAATTAAAAAAGTCATTTAAGCCTTTTCACAGTGAGATCTATGCGATATGGCCGAGAAATGTAATTTTGATGTTAACTCCCAAACCGCTGCGCAGAAGTCAACCAAACTTCACCCAATAGTGTATTGTATCACAATCTAGTAGTTACATTTGAAAATTTTGTTCTAGGACATTTTGTTTGAGCGCAATCCTCAAACTTAGGTCAAAAAAGCCATTTAAGCCTTTTCACAGTGAGATCTATGCGATATGGCCGAGAAATGTAATTTTGATGTTAACTCCCAAACCGCTGCGCAGAAGTCAACCAAACTTCACCCAATAGTGTATTGTATCACATTCTAGTAGTTACATTTGAAAATTTCGTTCTAGGACATTTGGTTTGAGATCAATCATTAAACTTAGGTCAAAAAAGCCATTTAAGCCTTTTCACAGTGAGATCTATGCGATATGGCCGAGAAATGTAATTTTGATGTTAACTCCCAAACCGCTGCGCAGAAGTCAACCAAACTTCACCCACTAGTGTATTGTATCACAATCTAGTAATTACATGTGGAAATTTGGTTCTAGGACATTTGATTTGAGCGCAATCCTCAAACTTAGGTCAAAAAAGCCATTTAAGCCTTTTCACAGTGAGATCTATGCGATATGGCCGAGAAATGTAATTTTGATGTTAACTCCCAAACCGCTGCGCAGAAGTCAACCAAACTTCACCCAATGGTGTATTGTATCACATTCTAGTAGTTACATTTTAAAATTTCGTTCTAGGACATTTGGTTTGAGCGCAATCCTCAAACTTAGGTCAAAAAAGCCATTTAAGCCTTTTCACAGTGAGATCTATGCGATATGGCCGAGAAATGTAATTTTGATGTTAACTCCCAAACCGCTGCGCAGAAGTCAACCAAACTTCACCCAATAGTGTATTGTATCACATTCTAGTAGTTACATTTGAAAATTTCGTTCTAGGACATTTGGTATGAGCGCAATCATTAAACTTAGGTCAAAAAAGCCATTTAAGCCTTTTCACAGTGAGATCTATGCGATATGGCCGAGAAATGTAATTTTGATGTTAACTCCCAAACCGCTGCGCAGAAGTCAACCAAACTTCACCCATTAGTGTATTGTATCACAATCTAGTAGTTACATGTGAAAATTTGGTTCTAGGACATTTGATTTGAGCGCAATCCTCAAACTTAGGTCAAAAAAGCCATTTAAGCCTTTTCACAGTGAGATCTATGCGATATGGCCGAGAAATGTAATTTTGATGTTAACTCCCAAACCGCTGCGCAGAAGTCAACCAAACTTCACCCAATAGTGTATTGTATCACATTCTAGTAGTTACATTTGAAAATTTCGTTCTAGGACATTTGGTTTGAGCGCAATTATTAAACTTAGGTCAAAAAAGCCATTTAAGCCTTTTCACAGTGAGATCTATGCGATATGGCCGAGAAATGTAATTTTGATGTTAACTCCCAAACCGCTGCGCAGAAGTAAACCAAACTTCACCCATTAGTGTATTGTATCACAATCTAGTAGTTACATGTGGAAATTTGGTTCTAGGACATTTGATTTGAGCGCAATCCTCAAACTTAGGTCAAAAAAGCCATTTAAGCCTTTTCACAGTGAGATCTATGCGATATGGCCGAGAAATGTAATTTTGATGTTAACTCCCAAACCGCTGCGCAGAAGTCAACTAAACTTCACCCAATAGTGTATTGTATCACATTCTAGTAGTTACATTTGAAAATTTCGTTCTAGGACATTTGGTTTGAGCGCAATCATTAAACTTAATTAAAAAAGTCATTTAAGCCTTTTCACAGTGAGATCTATGCGATATGGCCGAGAAATGTAATTTTGATGTTAACTCCCAAACCGCTGCGCAGAAGTCAACCAAACTTCACCCAATAGTGTATTGTATCACAATCTAGTAGTTACATTTGAAAATTTTGTTCTAGGACATTTTGTTTGAACGCAATCATCAAACTTAATTAAAAAAGTCATTTAAGCCTTTTCACAGTGAGATCTATGCGATATGGCCGAGAAATGTAATTTTGATGTTAACTCCCAAACCGCTGCGCAGAAGTCAACCAAACTTCACCCAATAGTGTATTGTATCACATTCTAGTAGTTACATTTGAAAATTTCGTTCTAGGACATTTGGTTTGAGCGCAATCATTAAACTTAGGTCAAAAAAGCCATTTAAGCCTTTTCACAGTGAGATCTATGCGATATGGCCGAGAAATGTAATTTTGATGTTAACTCCCAAACCGCTGCGCAGAAGTCAACCAAACTTCACCCAATAGTGTATTGTATCACAATCTAGTAGTTACATTTGAAAATTTTGTTCTAGGAAATTTTGTTTGAGCGCAATCATCAAACTTAATTAAAAAAGTCATTTAAGCCTTTTCACAGTGAGATCTATGCGATATGGCCGAGAAATGTAATTTTGATGTTAACTCCCAAACCGCTGCGCAGAAGTAAACCAAACTTCACCCATTAGTGTTTTGTATCACAATCTAGTAGTTACATGTGGAAATTTGGTTCTAGGACATTTGATTTGAGCGCAATCCTCAAACTTAGGTCAAAAAAGCCATTTAAGCCTTTTCACAGTGAGATCTATGCGATATGGCCGAGAAATGTAATTTTGATGTTAACTCCCAAACCGCTGCGCAGAAGTCAACTAAACTTCACCCAATAGTGTATTGTATCACATTCTAGTAGTTACATTTGAAAATTTCGTTCTAGGACATTTGGTTTGAGCGCAATCATTAAACTTAATTAAAAAAGTCATTTAAGCCTTTTCACAGTGAGATCTATGCGATATGGCCGAGAAATGTAATTTTGATGTTAACTCCCAAACCGCTGCGCAGAAGTCAACCAAACTTCACCCAATAGTGTATTGTATCACAATCTAGTAGTTACATTTGAAAATTTTGTTCTAGGACATTTTGTTTGAACGCAATCATCAAACTTAATTAAAAAAGTCATTTAAGCCTTTTCACAGTGAGATCTATGCGATATGGCCGAGAAATGTAATTTTGATGTTAACTCCCAAACCGCTGCGCAGAAGTCAACCAAACTTCACCCATTAGTGTATTGTATCACAATCTAGTAGTTACATGTGGAAATTTGGTTATAGGACATTTGATTTGAGCGCAATCCTCAAACTTAGGTCAAAAAAGCCATTTAAGCCTTTTCACAGTGAGATCTATGCGATATGGCCGAGAAATGTAATTTTGATGTTAACTCCCAAACCGCTGCGCAGAAGTCAACCAAACTTCACCCAATAGTGTATTTTATCACAATCTAGTAGTTACATTGGGAAATTTAGTTCTAGGACATTTGGTTTGAGCGCAATCCTCAAACTTAATTAAAAAAAGTCATTTAAGCCTTTTCACAGTGAGATCTATGCGATATGGCCGAGAAATGTAATTTTGATGTTAACTCCCAAACCGCTGCGCAGAAGTCAACCAAACTTCACCCAATAGTGTATTGTATCACATTCTAGTAGTTACATTTGAAAATTTCGTTCTAGGACATTTGGTATGAGCGCAATCATTAAACTTAGGTCAAAAAAGCCATTTAAGCCTTTTCACAGTGAGATCTATGCGATATGGCCGAGAAATGTAATTTTGATGTTAACTCCCAAACCGCTGCGCAGAAGTCAACCAAACTTCACCCATTAGTGTATTGTATCACAATCTAGTAGTTACATGTGAAAATTTGGTTCTAGGACATTTGATTTGAGCGCAATCCTCAAACTTAGGTCAAAAAAGCCATTTAAGCCTTTTCACAGTGAGATCTATGCGATATGGCCGAGAAATGTAATTTTGATGTTAACTCCCAAACCGCTGCGCAGAAGTCAACCAAACTTCACCCAATAGTGTATTGTATCACATTCTAGTAGTTACATTTGAAAATTTCGTTCTAGGACATTTGGTTTGAGCGAAATTATTAAACTTAGGTCAAAAAAGCCATTTAAGCCTTTTCACAGTGAGATCTATGCGATATGGCCGAGAAATGTAATTTTGATGTTAACTCCCAAACCGCTGCGCAGAAGTAAACCAAACTTCACCCATTAGTGTATTGTATCACAATCTAGTAGTTACATGTGGAAATTTGGTTCTAGGACATTTGATTTGAGCGCAATCCTCAAACTTAGGTCAAAAAAGCCATTTAAGCCTTTTCACAGTGAGATCTATGCGATATGGCCGAGAAATGTAATTTTGATGTTAACTCCCAAACCGCTGCGCAGAAGTCAACTAAACTTCACCCAATAGTGTATTGTATCACATTCTAGTAGTTACATTTGAAAATTTCGTTCTAGGACATTTGGTTTGAGCGCAATCATTAAACTTAATTAAAAAAGTCATTTAAGCCTTTTCACAGTGAGATCTATGCGATATGGCCGAGAAATGTAATTTTGATGTTAACTCCCAAACCGCTGCGCAGAAGTCAACCAAACTTCACCCAATAGTGTATTGTATCACAATCTAGTAGTTACATTTGAAAATTTTGTTCTAGGACATTTTGTTTGAACGCAATCATCAAACTTAATTAAAAAAGTCATTTAAGCCTTTTCACAGTGAGATCTATGCGATATGGCCGAGAAATGTAATTTTGATGTTAACTCCCAAACCGCTGCGCAGAAGTCAACCAAACTTCACCCAATAGTGTATTGTATCACATTCTAGTAGTTACATTTGAAAATTTCGTTCTAGGACATTTGGTTTGAGCGCAATCATTAAACTTAGGTCAAAAAAGCCATTTAAGCCTTTTCACAGTGAGATCTATGCGATATGGCCGAGAAATGTAATTTTGATGTTAACTCCCAAACCGCTGCGCAGAAGTCAACCAAACTTCACCCAATAGTGTATTGTATCACAATCTAGTAGTTACATTTGAAAATTTTGTTCTAGGAAATTTTGTTTGAGCGCAATCATCAAACTTAATTAAAAAAGTCATTTAAGCCTTTTCACAGTGAGATCTATGCGATATGGCCGAGAAATGTAATTTTGATGTTAACTCCCAAACCGCTGCGCAGAAGTCAACCAAACTTCACCCATTAGTGTATTGTATCACAATCTAGTAGTTACATGTGGAAATTTGGTTCTAGGACATTTGATTTGAGCGCAATCCTCAAACTTAGGTCAAAAAAGCCATTTAAGCCTTTTCACAGTGAGATCTATGCGATATGGCCGAGAAATGTAATTTTGATGTTAACTCCCAAACCGCTGCGCAGAAGTCAACTAAACTTCACCCAATAGTGTATTGTATCACATTCTAGTAGTTACATTTGAAAATTTCGTTCTAGGACATTTGGTTTGAGCGCAATCATTAAACTTAATTAAAAAAGTCATTTAAGCCTTTTCACAGTGAGATCTATGCGATATGGCCGAGAAATGTAATTTTGATGTTAACTCCCAAACCGCTGCGCAGAAGTCAACCAAACTTCACCCAATAGTGTATTGTATCACAATCTAGTAGTTACATTTGAAAATTTTGTTCTAGGACATTTTGTTTGAACGCAATCATCAAACTTAATTAAAAAAGTCATTTAAGCCTTTTCACAGTGAGATCTATGCGATATGGCCGAGAAATGTAATTTTGATGTTAACTCCCAAACCGCTGCGCAGAAGTCAACCAAACTTCACCCATTAGTGTATTGTATCACAATCTAGTAGTTACATGTGGAAATTTGGTTATAGGACATTTGATTTGAGCGCAATCCTCAAACTTAGGTCAAAAAAGCCATTTAAGCCTTTTCACAGTGAGATCTATGCGATATGGCCGAGAAATGTAATTTTGATGTTAACTCCCAAACCGCTGCGCAGAAGTCAACCAAACTTCACCCAATAGTGTATTTTATCACAATCTAGTAGTTACATTGGGAAATTTAGTTCTAGGACATTTGATTTGAGCGCAATCTTCAAACTTAATTAAAAAAAGTCATTTAAGCCTTTTCACAGTGAGATCTATGCGATATGGCCGAGAAATGTAATTTTGATGTTCACTCCCAAACCGCTGCGCAGAAGTCAACCAAACTTCAACCATTAGTGTATTGTATCACAATCTAGTAGTTACATGTGGAAATTTGGTTCTAGGACATTTGATTTGAGCGCAATCCTCAAACTTAGGTCAAAAAAGCCATTTAAGCCTTTTCACAGTGAGATCTATGCGATATGGCCGAGAAATGTAATTTTGATGTTAACTCCCAAACCGCTGCGCAGAAGTCAACCAAACTTCACCCAATAGTGTATTGTATCACAATCTAGTAGTTACATTTGAAAATTTTGTTCTAGGACATTTTGTTTGAGCGCAATCATCAAACTTAATTAAAAAAGTCATTTAAGCCTTTTCACAGTGAGATCTATGCGATATGGCCGAGAAATGTAATTTTGATGTTAACTCCCAAACCGCTGCGCAGAAGTCAACCAAACTTCACCCAATAGTGTATTGTATCACATTCTAGTAGTTACATTTGAAAATTTCGTTCTAGGACATTTGGTTTGAGCGCAATCCTCAAACTTAGGTCAAAAAAGCAATTTAAGCCTTTTCACAGTGAGATCTATGCGATATGGCCGAGAAATGTAATTTTGATGTTAACTCCCAAACCGCTGCGCAGAAGTCAACCAAACTTCACCCAATAGTGTATTGTATCACATTCTAGTAGTTACATTTGAAAATTTCGTTCTAGGACATTTGGTTTGAGCGCAATCATTAAACTTAGGTCAAAAAAGCCATTTAAGCCTTTTCACAGTGAGATCTATGCGATATGGCCGAGAAATGTAATTTTGATGTTAACTCCCAAACCGCTGCGCAGAACTCAACCAAACTTCACCCAATAGTGTATTGTATCACAATCTAGTAGTTACATTTGAAAATTTTGTTCTAGGAAATTTTGTTTGAGCGCAATCATCAAACTTAATTAAAAAAGTCATTTAAGCCTTTTCACAGTGAGATCTATGCGATATGGCCGAGAAATGTAATTTTGATGTTAACTCCCAAACCGCTGCGCAGAAGTCAACCAAACTTCACCCAATAGTGTATTGTATCACAATCTAGTAGTTACATGTGGAAATTTGGTTATTGGACATTTGATTTGAGCGCAATCCTCAAACTTAGGTCAAAAAAGCCATTTAAGCCTTTTCACAGTGAGATCTATGCGATATGGCCGAGAAATGTAATTTTGATGTTAACTCCCAAACCGCTGCGCAGAAGTCAACCAAACTTCACCCATTAGTGTATTGTATCACAATCTAGTAGTTACATGTGGAAATTTGGTTCTAGGACATTTGATTTGAGCGCAATCCTCAAACTTAGGTCAAAAAAGCCATTTAAGCCTTTTCACAGTGAGATCTATGCGATATGGCCGAGATATGTAATTTTGATGTTAACTCCCAAACCGCTGCGCAGAAGTCAACCAAACTTCACCCAATAGTGTATTTTATCACAATCTAGTAGTTACATTGGGAAATTTAGTTCTAGGACATTTGATTTGAGCGCAATCTTCAAACTTAATTAAAAAAAGTCATTTAAGCCTTTTCACAGTGAGATCTATGCGATATGGCCGAGAAATGTAATTTTGATGTTCACTCACAAACCGCTGCGCAGAAGTCAACCAAACTTCAACCATTAGTGTATTGTATCACAATCTAGTAGTTACATGTGGAAATTTGGTTCTAGGACATTTGATTTGAGCGCAATCCTCAAACTTAGGTCAAAAAAGCCATTTAAGCCTTTTCACAGTGAGATCTATGCGATATGGCCGAGAAATGTAATTTTGATGTTAACTCCCAAACCGCTGCGCAGAAGTCAACCAAACTTCACCCAATAGTGTATTGTATCACAATCTAGTAGTTACATTTGAAAATTTTGTTCTAGGACATTTTGTTTGAGCGCAATCATCAAACTTAATTAAAAAAGTCATTTAAGCCTTTTCACAGTGAGATCTATGCGATATGGCCGAGAAATGTAATTTTGATGTTAACTCCCAAACCGCTGCGCAGAAGTCAACCAAACTTCACCCAATAGTGTATTGTATCACATTCTAGTAGTTACATTTGAAAATTTCGTTCTAGGACATTTGGTTTGAGCGCAATCCTCAAACTTAGGTCAAAAAAGCCATTTAAGCCTTTTCACAGTGAGATCTATGCGATATGGCCGAGAAATGTAATTTTGATGTTAACTCCCAAACCGCTGCGCAGAAGTCAACCAAACTTCACCCAATAGTGTATTGTATCACATTCTAGTAGTTACATTTGAAAATTTCGTTCTAGGACATTTGGTTTGAGCGAAATTATTAAACTTAGGTCAAAAAAGCCATTTAAGCCTTTTCACAGTGAGATCTATGCGATATGGCCGAGAAATGTAATTTTGATGTTAACTCCCAAACCGCTGCGCAGAAGTAAACCAAACTTCACCCATTAGTGTATTGTATCACAATCTAGTAGTTACATGTGGAAATTTGGTTCTAGGACATTTGATTTGAGCGCAATCCTCAAACTTAGGTCAAAAAAGCCATTTAAGCCTTTTCACAGTGAGATCTATGCGATATGGCCGAGAAATGTAATTTTGATGTTAACTCCCAAACCGCTGCGCAGAAGTCAACTAAACTTCACCCAATAGTGTATTGTATCACATTCTAGTAGTTACATTTGAAAATTTCGTTCTAGGACATTTGGTTTGAGCGCAATCATTAAACTTAATTAAAAAAGTCATTTAAGCCTTTTCACAGTGAGATCTATGCGATATGGCCGAGAAATGTAATTTTGATGTTAACTCCCAAACCGCTGCGCAGAAGTCAACCAAACTTCACCCAATAGTGTATTGTATCACAATCTAGTAGTTACATTTGAAAATTTTGTTCTAGGACATTTTGTTTGAACGCAATCATCAAACTTAATTAAAAAAGTCATTTAAGCCTTTTCACAGTGAGATCTATGCGATATGGCCGAGAAATGTAATTTTGATGTTAACTCCCAAACCGCTGCGCAGAAGTCAACCAAACTTCACCCAATAGTGTATTGTATCACATTCTAGTAGTTACATTTGAAAATTTCGTTCTAGGACATTTGGTTTGAGCGCAATCATTAAACTTAGGTCAAAAAAGCCATTTAAGCCTTTTCACAGTGAGATCTATGCGATATGGCCGAGAAATGTAATTTTGATGTTAACTCCCAAACCGCTGCGCAGAAGTCAACCAAACTTCACCCAATAGTGTATTGTATCACAATCTAGTAGTTACATTTGAAAATTTTGTTCTAGGAAATTTTGTTTGAGCGCAATCATCAAACTTAATTAAAAAAGTCATTTAAGCCTTTTCACAGTGAGATCTATGCGATATGGCCGAGAAATGTAATTTTGATGTTAACTCCCAAACCGCTGCGCAGAAGTCAACCAAACTTCACCCATTAGTGTATTGTATCACAATCTAGTAGTTACATGTGGAAATTTGGTTCTAGGACATTTGATTTGAGCGCAATCCTCAAACTTAGGTCAAAAAAGCCATTTAAGCCTTTTCACAGTGAGATCTATGCGATATGGCCGAGAAATGTAATTTTGATGTTAACTCCCAAACCGCTGCGCAGAAGTCAACTAAACTTCACCCAATAGTGTATTGTATCACATTCTAGTAGTTACATTTGAAAATTTCGTTCTAGGACATTTGGTTTGAGCGCAATCATTAAACTTAATTAAAAAAGTCATTTAAGCCTTTTCACAGTGAGATCTATGCGATATGGCCGAGAAATGTAATTTTGATGTTAACTCCCAAACCGCTGCGCAGAAGTCAACCAAACTTCACCCAATAGTGTATTGTATCACAATCTAGTAGTTACATTTGAAAATTTTGTTCTAGGACATTTTGTTTGAACGCAATCATCAAACTTAATTAAAAAAGTCATTTAAGCCTTTTCACAGTGAGATCTATGCGATATGGCCGAGAAATGTAATTTTGATGTTAACTCCCAAACCGCTGCGCAGAAGTCAACCAAACTTCACCCATTAGTGTATTGTATCACAATCTAGTAGTTACATGTGGAAATTTGGTTATAGGACATTTGATTTGAGCGCAATCCTCAAACTTAGGTCAAAAAAGCCATTTAAGCCTTTTCACAGTGAGATCTATGCGATATGGCCGAGAAATGTAATTTTGATGTTAACTCCCAAACCGCTGCGCAGAAGTCAACCAAACTTCACCCAATAGTGTATTTTATCACAATCTAGTAGTTACATTGGGAAATTTAGTTCTAGGACATTTGATTTGAGCGCAATCTTCAAACTTAATTAAAAAAAGTCATTTAAGCCTTTTCACAGTGAGATCTATGCGATATGGCCGAGAAATGTAATTTTGATGTTCACTCCCAAACCGCTGCGCAGAAGTCAACCAAACTTCAACCATTAGTGTATTGTATCACAATCTAGTAGTTACATGTGGAAATTTGGTTCTAGGACATTTGATTTGAGCGCAATCCTCAAACTTAGGTCAAAAAAGCCATTTAAGCCTTTTCACAGTGAGATCTATGCGATATGGCCGAGAAATGTAATTTTGATGTTAACTCCCAAACCGCTGCGCAGAAGTCAACCAAACTTCACCCAATAGTGTATTGTATCACAATCTAGTAGTTACATTTGAAAATTTTGTTCTAGGACATTTTGTTTGAGCGCAATCATCAAACTTAATTAAAAAAGTCATTTAAGCCTTTTCACAGTGAGATCTATGCGATATGGCCGAGAAATGTAATTTTGATGTTAACTCCCAAACCGCTGCGCAGAAGTCAACCAAACTTCACCCAATAGTGTATTGTATCACATTCTAGTAGTTACATTTGAAAATTTCGTTCTAGGACATTTGGTTTGAGCGCAATCCTCAAACTTAGGTCAAAAAAGCAATTTAAGCCTTTTCACAGTGAGATCTATGCGATATGGCCGAGAAATGTAATTTTGATGTTAACTCCCAAACCGCTGCGCAGAAGTCAACCAAACTTCACCCAATAGTGTATTGTATCACATTCTAGTAGTTACATTTGAAAATTTCGTTCTAGGACATTTGGTTTGAGCGCAATCATTAAACTTAGGTCAAAAAAGCCATTTAAGCCTTTTCACAGTGAGATCTATGCGATATGGCCGAGAAATGTAATTTTGATGTTAACTCCCAAACCGCTGCGCAGAACTCAACCAAACTTCACCCAATAGTGTATTGTATCACAATCTAGTAGTTACATTTGAAAATTTTGTTCTAGGAAATTTTGTTTGAGCGCAATCATCAAACTTAATTAAAAAAGTCATTTAAGCCTTTTCACAGTGAGATCTATGCGATATGGCCGAGAAATGTAATTTTGATGTTAACTCCCAAACCGCTGCGCAGAAGTCAACCAAACTTCACCCAATAGTGTATTGTATCACAATCTAGTAGTTACATGTGGAAATTTGGTTATTGGACATTTGATTTGAGCGCAATCCTCAAACTTAGGTCAAAAAAGCCATTTAAGCCTTTTCACAGTGAGATCTATGCGATATGGCCGAGAAATGTAATTTTGATGTTAACTCCCAAACCGCTGCGCAGAAGTCAACCAAACTTCACCCATTAGTGTATTGTATCACAATCTAGTAGTTACATGTGGAAATTTGGTTCTAGGACATTTGATTTGAGCGCAATCCTCAAACTTAGGTCAAAAAAGCCATTTAAGCCTTTTCACAGTGAGATCTATGCGATATGGCCGAGAAATGTAATTTTGATGTTAACTCCCAAACCGCTGCGCAGAAGTCAACCAAACTTCACCCAATAGTGTATTGTATCACATTCTAGTAGTTACATTTGAAAATTTCGTTCTAGGACATTTGGTTTGAGCGCAATCATTAAACTTAGGTCAAAAAAGCCATTTAAGCCTTTTCACAGTGAGATCTATGCGATATGGCCGAGAAATGTAATTTTGATGTTAACTCCCAAACCGCTGCGCAGAAGTCAACCAAACTTCACCCACTAGTGTATTGTATCACAATCTAGTAATTACATGTGGAAATTTGGTTCTAGGACATTTGATTTGAGCGCAATCCTCAAACTTAGGTCAAAAAAGCCATTTAAGCCTTTTCACAGTGAGATCTATGCGATATGGCCGAGAAATGTAATTTTGATGTTAACTCCCAAACCGCTGCGCAGAAGTCAACCAAACTTCACCCAATGGTGTATTGTATCACATTCTAGTAGTTACATTTTAAAATTTCGTTCTAGGACATTTGGTTTGAGCGCAATCCTCAAACTTAGGTCAAAAAAGCCATTTAAGCCTTTTCACAGTGAGATCTATGCGATATGGCCGAGAAATGTAATTTTGATGTTAACTCCCAAACCGCTGCGCAGAAGTCAACCAAACTTCACCCAATAGTGTATTGTATCACATTCTAGTAGTTACATTTGAAAATTTCGTTCTAGGACATTTGGTTTGAGCGCAATCATTAAACTTAGGTCAAAAAAGCCATTTAAGCCTTTTCACAGTGAGATCTATGCGATATGGCCGAGAAATGTAATTTTGATGTTAACTCCCAAACCGCTGCGCAGAAGTCAACCAAACTTCACCCATTAGTGTATTGTATCACAATCTAGTAGTTACATGTGAAAATTTGGTTCTAGGACATTTGATTTGAGCGCAATCCTCAAACTTAGGTCAAAAAAGCCATTTAAGCCTTTTCACAGTGAGATCTATGCGATATGGCCGAGAAATGTAATTTTGATGTTAACTCCCAAACCGCTGCGCAGAAGTCAACCAAACTTCACCCAATAGTGTATTGTATCACATTCTAGTAGTTACATTTGAAAATTTCGTTCTAGGACATTTGGTTTGAGCGCAATTATTAAACTTAGGTCAAAAAAGCCATTTAAGCCTTTTCACAGTGAGATCTATGCGATATGGCCGAGAAATGTAATTTTGATGTTAACTCCCAAACCGCTGCGCAGAAGTAAACCAAACTTCACCCATTAGTGTATTGTATCACAATCTAGTAGTTACATGTGGAAATTTGGTTCTAGGACATTTGATTTGAGCGCAATCCTCAAACTTAGGTCAAAAAAGCCATTTAAGCCTTTTCACAGTGAGATCTATGCGATATGGCCGAGAAATGTAATTTTGATGTTAACTCCCAAACCGCTGCGCAGAAGTCAACTAAACTTCACCCAATAGTGTATTGTATCACATTCTAGTAGTTACATTTGAAAATTTCGTTCTAGGACATTTGGTTTGAGCGCAATCATTAAACTTAATTAAAAAAGTCATTTAAGCCTTTTCACAGTGAGATCTATGCGATATGGCCGAGAAATGTAATTTTGATGTTAACTCCCAAACCGCTGCGCAGAAGTCAACCAAACTTCACCCAATAGTGTATTGTATCACAATCTAGTAGTTACATTTGAAAATTTTGTTCTAGGACATTTTGTTTGAACGCAATCATCAAACTTAATTAAAAAAGTCATTTAAGCCTTTTCACAGTGAGATCTATGCGATATGGCCGAGAAATGTAATTTTGATGTTAACTCCCAAACCGCTGCGCAGAAGTCAACCAAACTTCACCCAATAGTGTATTGTATCACATTCTAGTAGTTACATTTGAAAATTTCGTTCTAGGACATTTGGTTTGAGCGCAATCATTAAACTTAGGTCAAAAAAGCCATTTAAGCCTTTTCACAGTGAGATCTATGCGATATGGCCGAGAAATGTAATTTTGATGTTAACTCCCAAACCGCTGCGCAGAAGTCAACCAAACTTCACCCAATAGTGTATTGTATCACAATCTAGTAGTTACATTTGAAAATTTTGTTCTAGGAAATTTTGTTTGAGCGCAATCATCAAACTTAATTAAAAAAGTCATTTAAGCCTTTTCACAGTGAGATCTATGCGATATGGCCGAGAAATGTAATTTTGATGTTAACTCCCAAACCGCTGCGCAGAAGTCAACCAAACTTCACCCATTAGTGTATTGTATCACAATCTAGTAGTTACATGTGGAAATTTGGTTCTAGGACATTTGATTTGAGCGCAATCCTCAAACTTAGGTCAAAAAAGCCATTTAAGCCTTTTCACAGTGAGATCTATGCGATATGGCCGAGAAATGTAATTTTGATGTTAACTCCCAAACCGCTGCGCAGAAGTCAACCAAACTTCACCCAATAGTGTATTGTATCACATTCTAGTAGTTACATTTGAAAATTTCGTTCTAGGACATTTGGTTTGAGCGCAATTATTAAACTTAGGTCAAAAAAGCCATTTAAGCCTTTTCACAGTGAGATCTATGCGATATGGCCGAGAAATGTAATTTTGATGTTAACTTCCAAACCGCTGCGCAGAAGTAAACCAAACTTCACCCATTAGTGTATTGTATCACAATCTAGTAGTTACATGTGGAAATTTGGTTCTAGGACATTTGATTTGAGCGCAATCCTCAAACTTAGGTCAAAAAAGCCATTTAAGCCTTTTCACAGTGAGATCTATGCGATATGGCCGAGAAATGTAATTTTGATGTTAACTCCCAAACCGCTGCGCAGAAGTCAACCAAACTTCACCCAATAGTGTATTGTATCACAATCTAGTAGTTACATTTGAAAATTTTGTTCTAGGACATTTTGTTTGAACGCAATCATCAAACTTAATTAAAAAAGTCATTTAAGCCTTTTCACAGTGAGATCTATGCGATATGGCCGAGAAATGTAATTTTGATGTTAACTCCCAAACCGCTGCGCAGAAGTCAACCAAACTTCACCCAATAGTGTATTGTATCACAATCTAGTAGTTACATTTGAAAATTTTGTTCTAGGACATTTTGTTTGAGCGCAATCCTCAAACTTAGTTCAAAAAAGCCATTTAAGCCTTTTCACAGTGAGATCTATGCGATATGGCCGAGAAATGTAATTTTGATGTTAACTCCCAAACCGCTGCGCAGAAGTCAACCAAACTTCACCCAATAGTGTATTGTATCACATTCTAGTAGTTACATTTGAAAATTTCGTTCTAGGACATTTGGTTTGAGCGCAATCATTAAACTTAGGTCAAAAAAGCCATTTAAGCCTTTTCACAGTGAGATCTATGCGATATGGCCGAGAAATGTAATTTTGATGTTAACTCCCAAACCGCTGCGCAGTAGTAAACCAAACTTCACCCATTAGTGTATTGTAACACAATCTAGTAGATACATGTGGAAATTTGGTTCTAGGACATTTGATTTGAGCGCAATCCTCAAACTTAGGTCAAAAAAGCCATTTAAGCCTTTTCACAGTGAGATCTATGCGATATGGCCGAGAAATGTAATTTTGATGTTAACTCCCAAACCGCTGCGCAGAAGTCAACCAAACTTCACCCAATAGTGTATTGTATCACAATCTAGTAGTTACATTTGAAAATTTTGTTCTAGGACATTTTGTTTGAACGCAATCATCAAACTTAATTAAAAAAGTCATTTAAGCCTTTTCACAGTGAGATCTATGCGATATGGCCGAGAAATGTAATTTTGATGTTAACTCCCAAACCGCTGCGCAGAAGTCAACCAAACTTCACCCAATAGTGTATTGTATCACAATCTAGTAGTTACATTTGAAAATTTTGTTCTAGGAAATTTTGTTTGAGCGCAATCATCAAACTTAATTAAAAAAGTCATTTAAGCCTTTTCACAGTGAGATCTATGCGATATGGCCGAGAAATGTAATTTTGATGTTAACTCCCAAACCGCTGCGCAGAAGTCAACCAAACTTCACCCAATAGTGTATTGTATCACAATCTAGTAGTTACATATGAAAATTTCGTTCTAGGACATTTGGTTTGAGCGCAATCATTAAACTTAGGTCAAAAAAGCCATTTAAGCCTTTTCACAGTGAGATCTATGCGATATGGCCGAGAAATGTAATTTTGATGTTAACTCCCAAACCGCTGCGCAGAAGTAAACCAAACTTCACCCAATAGTGTATTGTATCACAATCTAGTAGTTACATTTGGAGATTTGGTTCTAGGACATTTGGTTTGAGCGCAATCATCAAACTTAATTAAAAAAGTCATTTAAGCCTTTTCACAGTGAGATCTATGCGATATGGCCGAGAAATGTAATTTTGATGTTAACTCCCAAACCGCTGCGCAGAAGTCAACCAAACTTCACCCAATAGTGTATTGTATCACAATCTAGTAGTTACATTTGAAAATTTTGTTCTAGGAAATTTTGTTTGAGCGCAATCATCAAACTTAATTAAAAAAGTCATTTAAGCCTTTTCACAGTGAGATCTATGCGATATGGCCGAGAAATGTAATTTTGTTGTTAACTCCCAAACCGCTGCGCAGAAGTCAACCAAACTTCACCCATTAGTGTATTGTATCACAATCTAGTAGTTACATGTGAAAATTTGTTTCTAGGACATTTGATTTGAGCGCAATCCTCAAACTTAGGTCAAAAAAGCCATTTAAGCCTTTTCACAGTGAGATCTATGCGATATGGCCGAGAAATGTAATTTTGATGTTAACTCCCAAACCGCTGCGCAGAAGTCAACCAAACTTCACCCAATAGTGTATTGTATCACATTCTAGTAGTTACATTTGAAAATTTCGTTCTAGGACATTTGGTTTGAGCGCAATTATTAAACTTAGGTCAAAAAAGCCATTTAAGCCTTTTCACAGTGAGATCTATGCGATATGGCCGAGAAATGTAATTTTGATGTTAACTCCCAAACCGCTGCGCAGAAGTAAACCAAACTTCACCCATTAGTGTATTGTAACACAATCTAGTAGATACATGTGGAAATTTGGTTCTAGGACATTTGATTTGAGCGCAATCCTCAAACTTAGGTCAAAAAAGCCATTTAAGCCTTTTCACAGTGAGATCTATGCGACATGGCCGAGAAATGTAATTTTGTTAACTCCCAAACCGCTGCGCAGAAGTCAACCAAACTTCACCCAATAGTGTATTGTATCACAATCTAGTAGTTACATGTGGAAATTTGGTTCTAGGACATTTGATTTGAGCGCAATCCTCAAACTTAGGTCAAAAAAGCCATTTAAGCCTTTTCACAGTGAGATCTATGCGACATGGCCGAGAAATGTAATTTTGTTAACTCCCAAACCGCTGCGCAGAAGTCAACCAAACTTCACCCAATAGTGTATTGTATCACAATCTAGTAGTTACATGTGGAAATTTGGTTCTAGGACATTTGATTTGAGCGCAATCCTCAAACTTAGGTCAAAAAAGCCATTTAAGCCTTTTCACAGTGAGATCTATGCGACATGGCCGAGAAATGTAATTTTGTTAACTCCCAAACCGCTGCGCAGAAGTCAACCAAACTTCACCCAATAGTGTATTGTATCACAATCTAGTAGTTACATTTGAAAATTTTGTTCTAGGACATTTTGTTTGAACGCAATCATCAAACTTAATTAAAAAAGTCATTTAAGCCTTTTCACAGTGAGATCTATGCGATATGGCCGAGAAATGTAATTTTGATGTTAACTCCCAAACCGCTGCGCAGAAGTCAACCAAACTTCACCCATTAGTGTATTGTATCACAATCTAGTAGTTACATGTGGAAATTTGGTTATAGGAGATTTGATTTGAGCGCAATCCTCAAACTTAGGTCAAAAAAGCCATTTAAGCCTTTTCACAGTGAGATCTATGCGATATGGCCGAGAAATGTAATTTTGATGTTAACTCCCAAACCGCTGCGCAGAAGTCAACCAAACTTCACCCAATAGTGTATTGTATCTTATTCTAGTAGTTACATTTGAAAATTTCGTTCTAGGACATTTGGTTTGAGCACAATTATTAAACTTAGGTCAAAAAAGCCATTTAAGCCTTTTCACAGTGAGATCTATGCGATATGGCCGAGAAATGTAATTTTGATGTTAACTCCCAAACCGCTGCGCAGAAGTCAACCAAACTTCACCCAATAGTGTATTGTATCACATTCTAGTAGTTATATTTGAAAATTTCGTTCTAAAAAATTTGGTTTGAGCGCAATCATTAAACTTAGGTCAAAAAAGCCATTTAAGCCTTTTCACAGTGAGATCTATGCGATATGGCCGAGAAATGTAATTTTGATGTTAACTCCCAAACCGCTGCGCAGAAGTCAACCAAACTTCACCCAATAGTGTATTGTATCACAATCTAGTAGTTACATTTGAAAATTTTGTTCTAGGAAATTTTGTTTGAGCGCAATCATCAAACTTAATTAAAAAAGTCATTTAAGCCTTTTCACAGTGAGATCTATGCGATATGGCCGAGAAATGTAATTTTGATGTTAACTCCCAAACCGCTGCGCAGAAGTCAACCAAACTTCACCCATTAGTGTATTGTATCACAATCTAGTAGTTACATGTGAAAATTTGTTTCTAGGACATTTGATTTGAGCGCAATCCTCAAACTTAGGTCAAAAAAGCCATTTAAGCCTTTTCACAGTGAGATCTATGCGATATGGCCGAGAAATGTAATTTTGATGTTAACTCCCAAACCGCTGCGCAGAAGTCAACCAAACTTCACCCAATAGTGTATTGTATCACAATCTAGTAGTTACATTTGAAAATTTCGTTCTAGGACATTTGGTTTGAGCGCAATCATTAAACTTAGGTCAAAAAAGCCATTTAAGCCTTTTCACAGTGAGATCTATGCGATATGGCCGAGAAATGTAATTTTGATGTTAACTCCCAAACCGCTGCGCAGAAGTCAACCAAACTTCACCCAATACTGTATTGTATCACAATCTAGTAGTTACATTTGGAGATTTGGTTCTAGGACATTTGGTTTGAGCGCAATCATCAAACTTAATTAAAAAAGTCATTTAAGCCTTTTCACAGTGAGATCTATGCGATATGGCCGAGAAATGTAATTTTGATGTTAACTCCCAAACCGCTGCGCAGAAGTAAACCAAACTTCACCCATTAGTGTATTGTATCACAATCTAGTAGTTACATGTGGAAATTTGGTTCTAGGACATTTGATTTGAGCGCAATCCTCAAACTTAGGTCAAAAAAGCCATTTAAGCCTTTTCACAGTGAGATCTATGCGATATGGCCGAGAAATGTAATTTTGATGTTAACTCCCAAACCGCTGCGCAGAAGTCAACTAAACTTCACCCAATAGTGTATTGTATCACATTCTAGTAGTTACATTTGAAAATTTCGTTCTAGGACATTTGGTTTGAGCGCAATCATTAAACTTAATTAAAAAAGTCATTTAAGCCTTTTCACAGTGAGATCTATGCGATATGGCCGAGAAATGTAAT
Source organism: Corythoichthys intestinalis (assembly GCF_030265065.1). NCBI lineage: Eukaryota > Metazoa > Chordata > Actinopteri > Syngnathiformes > Syngnathidae > Corythoichthys > Corythoichthys intestinalis. Next base: position 48,089,675 of record NC_080411.1, on the reverse strand, counting down.
TTTGATGTTAACTCCCAAACCGCTGCGCAGAAGTCAACCAAACTTCACCCAATAGTGTATTGTATCACAATCTAGTAGTTACATTTGAAAATTTTGTTCTAGGACATTTTGTTTGAACGCAATCATCAAACTTAATTAAAAAAGTCATTTAAGCCTTTTCACAGTGAGATCTATGCGATATGGCCGAGAAATGTAATTTTGATGTTAACTCCCAAACCGCTGCGCAGAAGTCAACCAAACTTCACCAAATAGTGTATTGTATCACATTCTAGTAGTTACATTTGAAAATTTCGTTCTAGGACATTTGGTTTGAGCGCAATCATTAAACTTAGGTCAAAAAAGCCATTTAAGCCTTTTCACAGTGAGATCTATGCGATATGGCCGAGAAATGTAATTTTGATGTTAACTCCCAAACCGCTGCGCAGAAGTCAACCAAACTTCACCCAATAGTGTATTGTATCACAATCTAGTAGTTACATTTGAAAATTTTGTTCTAGGAAATTTTGTTTGAGCGCAATCATCAAACTTAATTAAAAAAGTCATTTAAGCCTTTTCACAGTGAGATCTATGCGATATGGCCGAGAAATGTAATTTTGATGTTAACTCCCAAACCGCTGCGCAGAAGTCAACCAAACTTCACCCATTAGTGTATTGTATCACAATCTAGTAGTTACATGTGGAAATTTGGTTCTAGGACATTTGATTTGAGCGCAATCCTCAAACTTAGGTCAAAAAAGCCATTTAAGCCTTTTCACAGTGAGATCTATGCGATATGGCCGAGAAATGTAATTTTGATGTTAACTCCCAAACCGCTGCGCAGAAGTCAACCAAACTTCACCCAATAGTGTATTGTATCACATTCTAGTAGTTACATTTGAAAATTTCGTTCTAGGACATTTGGTTTGAGCGCAATTATTAAACTTAGGTCAAAAAAGCCATTTAAGCCTTTTCACAGTGAGATCTATGCGATATGGCCGAGAAATGTAATTTTGATGTTAACTTCCAAACCGCTGCGCAGAAGTAAACCAAACTTCACCCATTAGTGTATTGTATCACAATCTAGTAGTTACATGTGGAAATTTGGTTCTAGGACATTTGATTTGAGCGCAATCCTCAAACTTAGGTCAAAAAAGCCATTTAAGCCTTTTCACAGTGAGATCTATGCGATATGGCCGAGAAATGTAATTTTGATGTTAACTCCCAAACCGCTGCGCAGAAGTCAACCAAACTTCACCCAATAGTGTATTGTATCACAATCTAGTAGTTACATTTGAAAATTTTGTTCTAGGACATTTTGTTTGAACGCAATCATCAAACTTAATTAAAAAAGTCATTTAAGCCTTTTCACAGTGAGATCTATGCGATATGGCCGAGAAATGTAATTTTGATGTTAACTCCCAAACCGCTGCGCAGAAGTCAACCAAACTTCACCCAATAGTGTATTGTATCACAATCTAGTAGTTACATTTGAAAATTTTGTTCTAGGACATTTTGTTTGAACGCAATCATCAAACTTAATTAAAAAAGTCATTTAAGCCTTTTCACAGTGAGATCTATGCGATATGGCCGAGAAATGTAATTTTGATGTTAACTCCCAAACCGCTGCGCAGAAGTCAACCAAACTTCACCCAATAGTGTATTGTATCACATTCTAGTAGTTACATTTGAAAATTTCGTTCTAGGACATTTGGTTTGAGCGCAATCATTAAACTTAGGTCAAAAAAGCCATTTAAGCCTTTTCACAGTGAGATCTATGCGATATGGCCGAGAAATGTAATTTTGATGTTAACTCCCAAACCGCTGCGCAGAAGTCAACCAAACTTCACCCAATAGTGTATTGTATCACAATCTAGTAGTTACATTTGAAAATGTTGTTCTAGGAAATTTTGTTTGAGCGCAATCATCAAACTTAATTAAAAAAGTCATTTAAGCCTTTTCACAGTGAGATCTATGCGATATGGCCGAGAAATGTAATTTTGATGTTAACTCCCAAACCGCTGCGCAGAAGTCAACCAAACTTCACCCAATAGTGTATTGTATCACAATCTAGTAGTTACATTTGGAGATTTGGTTCTAGGACATTTGGTTTGAGCGCAATCATCAAACTTAATTAAAAAAGTCATTTAAGCCTTTTCACAGTGAGATCTATGCGATATGGCCGAGAAATGTAATTTTGATGTTAACTCCCAAACCGCTGCGCAGAAGTCAACTAAACTTCACCCAATAGTGTATTGTATCACATTCTAGTAGTTACATTTGAAAATTTCGTTCTAGGACATTTGGTTTGAGCGCAATCATTAAACTTAGGTCAAAAAAGCCATTTAAGCCTTTTCACAGTGAGATCTATGCGATATGGCCGAGAAATGTAATTTTGATGTTAACTCCCAAACCGCTGCGCAGAAGTCAACCAAACTTCACCCAATAGTGTATTGTATCACAATCTAGTAGTTACATTTGAAAATTTTGTTCTAGGAAATTTTGTTTGAGCGCAATCATCAAACTTAATTAAAAAAGTCATTTAAGCCTTTTCACAGTGAGATCTATGCGATATGGCCGAGAAATGTAATTTTGATGTTAACTCCCAAACCGCTGCGCAGAAGTCAACCAAACTTCACCCATTAGTGTATTGTATCACAATCTAGTAGTTACATGTGGAAATTTGGTTCTAGGACATTTGATTTGAGCGCAATCCTCAAACTTAGGTCAAAAAAGCCATTTAAGCCTTTTCACAGTGAGATCTATGCGATATGGCCGAGAAATGTAATTTTGATGTTAACTCCCAAACCGCTGCGCAGAAGTCAACCAAACTTCACCCAATAGTGTATTGTATCACATTCTAGTAGTTACATTTGAAAATTTCGTTCTAGGACATTTGGTTTGAGCGCAATTATTAAACTTAGGTCAAAAAAGCCATTTAAGCCTTTTCACAGTGAGATCTATGCGATATGGCCGAGAAATGTAATTTTGATGTTAACTTCCAAACCGCTGCGCAGAAGTAAACCAAACTTCACCCATTAGTGTATTGTATCACAATCTAGTAGTTACATGTGGAAATTTGGTTCTAGGACATTTGATTTGAGCGCAATCCTCAAACTTAGGTCAAAAAAGCCATTTAAGCCTTTTCACAGTGAGATCTATGCGATATGGCCGAGAAATGTAATTTTGATGTTAACTCCCAAACCGCTGCGCAGAAGTCAACCAAACTTCACCCAATAGTGTATTGTATCACAATCTAGTAGTTACATTTGAAAATTTTGTTCTAGGACATTTTGTTTGAACGCAATCATCAAACTTAATTAAAAAAGTCATTTAAGCCTTTTCACAGTGAGATCTATGCGATATGGCCGAGAAATGTAATTTTGATGTTAACTCCCAAACCGCTGCGCAGAAGTCAACCAAACTTCACCCAATAGTGTATTGTATCACAATCTAGTAGTTACATTTGAAAATTTTGTTCTAGGACATTTTGTTTGAACGCAATCATCAAACTTAATTAAAAAAGTCATTTAAGCCTTTTCACAGTGAGATCTATGCGATATGGCCGAGAAATGTAATTTTGATGTTAACTCCCAAACCGCTGCGCAGAAGTCAACCAAACTTCACCCAATAGTGTATTGTATCACATTCTAGTAGTTACATTTGAAAATTTCGTTCTAGGACATTTGGTTTGAGCGCAATCATTAAACTTAGGTCAAAAAAGCCATTTAAGCCTTTTCACAGTGAGATCTATGCGATATGGCCGAGAAATGTAATTTTGATGTTAACTCCCAAACCGCTGCGCAGAAGTCAACCAAACTTCACCCAATAGTGTATTGTATCACAATCTAGTAGTTACATTTGAAAATTTTGTTCTAGGAAATTTTGTTTGAGCGCAATCATCAAACTTAATTAAAAAAGTCATTTAAGCCTTTTCACAGTGAGATCTATGCGATATGGCCGAGAAATGTAATTTTGATGTTAACTCCCAAACCGCTGCGCAGAAGTCAACCAAACTTCACCCATTAGTGTATTGTATCACAATCTAGTAGTTACATGTGGAAATTTGGTTCTAGGACATTTGATTTGAGCGCAATCCTCAAACTTAGGTCAAAAAAGCCATTTAAGCCTTTTCACAGTGAGATCTATGCGATATGGCCGAGAAATGTAATTTTGATGTTAACTCCCAAACCGCTGCGCAGAAGTCAACCAAACTTCACCCAATAGTGTATTGTATCACATTCTAGTAGTTACATTTGAAAATTTCGTTCTAGGACATTTGGTTTGAGCGCAATTATTAAACTTAGGTCAAAAAAGCCATTTAAGCCTTTTCACAGTGAGATCTATGCGATATGGCCGAGAAATGTAATTTTGATGTTAACTTCCAAACCGCTGCGCAGAAGTAAACCAAACTTCACCCATTAGTGTATTGTATCACAATCTAGTAGTTACATGTGGAAATTTGGTTCTAGGACATTTGATTTGAGCGCAATCCTCAAACTTAGGTCAAAAAAGCCATTTAAGCCTTTTCACAGTGAGATCTATGCGATATGGCCGAGAAATGTAATTTTGATGTTAACTCCCAAACCGCTGCGCAGAAGTCAACCAAACTTCACCCAATAGTGTATTGTATCACAATCTAGTAGTTACATTTGAAAATTTTGTTCTAGGACATTTTGTTTGAACGCAATCATCAAACTTAATTAAAAAAGTCATTTAAGCCTTTTCACAGTGAGATCTATGCGATATGGCCGAGAAATGTAATTTTGATGTTAACTCCCAAACCGCTGCGCAGAAGTCAACCAAACTTCACCCAATAGTGTATTGTATCACAATCTAGTAGTTACATTTGAAAATTTTGTTCTAGGACATTTTGTTTTAGCGCAATCCTCAAACTTAGTTCAAAAAAGCCATTTAAGCCTTTTCACAGTGAGATCTATGCGATATGGCCGAGAAATGTAATTTTGATGTTAACTCCCAAACCGCTGCGCAGAAGTCAACCAAACTTCACCCAATAGTGTATTGTATCACATTCTAGTAGTTACATTTGAAAATTTCGTTCTAGGACATTTGGTTTGAGCGCAATCATTAAACTTAGGTCAAAAAAGCCATTTAAGCCTTTTCACAGTGAGATCTATGCGATATGGCCGAGAAATGTAATTTTGATGTTAACTCCCAAACCGCTGCGCAGAAGTAAACCAAACTTCACCCATTAGTGTATTGTAACACAATCTAGTAGATACATGTGGAAATTTGGTTCTAGGACATTTGATTTGAGCGCAATCCTCAAACTTAGGTCAAAAAAGCCATTTAAGCCTTTTCACAGTGAGATCTATGCGATATGGCCGAGAAATGTAATTTTGATGTTAACTCCCAAACCGCTGCGCAGAAGTCAACCAAACTTCACCCAATAGTGTATTGTATCACAATCTAGTAGTTACATTTGAAAATTTTGTTCTAGGACATTTTGTTTGAACGCAATCATCAAACTTAATTAAAAAAGTCATTTAAGCCTTTTCACAGTGAGATCTATGCGATATGGCCGAGAAATGTAATTTTGATGTTAACTCCCAAACCGCTGCGCAGAAGTCAACCAAACTTCACCCAATAGTGTATTGTATCACAATCTAGTAGTTACATTTGAAAATTTTGTTCTAGGAAATTTTGTTTGAGCGCAATCATCAAACTTAATTAAAAAAGTCATTTAAGCCTTTTCACAGTGAGATCTATGCGATATGGCCGAGAAATGTAATTTTGATGTTAACTCCCAAACCGCTGCGCAGAAGTCAACCAAACTTCACCCAATAGTGTATTGTATCACAATCTAGTAGTTACATATGAAAATTTCGTTCTAGGACATTTGGTTTGAGCGCAATCATTAAACTTAGGTCAAAAAAGCCATTTAAGCCTTTTCACAGTGAGATCTATGCGATATGGCCGAGAAATGTAATTTTGATGTTAACTCCCAAACCGCTGCGCAGAAGTAAACCAAACTTCACCCAATAGTGTATTGTATCACAATCTAGTAGTTACATTTGGAGATTTGGTTCTAGGACATTTGGTTTGAGCGCAATCATCAAACTTAATTAAAAAAGTCATTTAAGCCTTTTCACAGTGAGATCTATGCGATATGGCCGAGAAATGTAATTTTGATGTTAACTCCCAAACCGCTGCGCAGAAGTCAACCAAACTTCACCCAATAGTGTATTGTATCACAATCTAGTAGTTACATTTGAAAATTTTGTTCTAGGAAATTTTGTTTGAGCGCAATCATCAAACTTAATTAAAAAAGTCATTTAAGCCTTTTCACAGTGAGATCTATGCGATATGGCCGAGAAATGTAATTTTGTTGTTAACTCCCAAACCGCTGCGCAGAAGTCAACCAAACTTCACCCATTAGTGTATTGTATCACAATCTAGTAGTTACATGTGAAAATTTGTTTCTAGGACATTTGATTTGAGCGCAATCCTCAAACTTAGGTCAAAAAAGCCATTTAAGCCTTTTCACAGTGAGATCTATGCGATATGGCCGAGAAATGTAATTTTGATGTTAACTCCCAAACCGCTGCGCAGAAGTCAACCAAACTTCACCCAATAGTGTATTGTATCACATTCTAGTAGTTACATTTGAAAATTTCGTTCTAGGACATTTGGTTTGAGCGCAATTATTAAACTTAGGTCAAAAAAGCCATTTAAGCCTTTTCACAGTGAGATCTATGCGATATGGCCGAGAAATGTAATTTTGATGTTAACTCCCAAACCGCTGCGCAGAAGTAAACCAAACTTCACCCATTAGTGTATTGTAACACAATCTAGTAGATACATGTGGAAATTTGGTTCTAGGACATTTGATTTGAGCGCAATCCTCAAACTTAGGTCAAAAAAGCCATTTAAGCCTTTTCACAGTGAGATCTATGCGATATGGCCGAGAAATGTAATTTTGATGTTAACTCCCAAACCGCTGCGCAGAAGTCAACCAAACTTCATCCAATAGTGTATTGTATCACAATCTAGTAGTTACATTTGAAAATTTTGTTCTAGGACATTTTGTCTGAACGCAATCATCAAACTTAATTAAAAAAGTCATTTAAGCCTTTTCACAGTGAGATCTATGCGATATGGCCGAGAAATGTAATTTTGATGTTAACTCCCAAACCGCTGCGCAGAAGTCAACCAAACTTCACCCAATAGTGTATTGTATCACAATCTAGTAGTTACATTTGAAAATTTTGTTCTAGGACATTTTGTTTGAGCGTAATCCTCAAACTTAGGTCAAAAAAGCCATTTAAACCTTTTCACAGTGAGATCTATGCGATATGGCCGAGAAATGTAATTTTGATGTTAACTCCCAAACCGCTGCGCAGAAGTCAACCAAACTTCACCCAATAGTGTATTGTATCACAATCTAGTAGTTACATGTGGAAATTTGGTTCTAGGACATTTGATTTGAGCGCAATCCTCAAACTTAGGTCAAAAAAGCCATTTAAGCCTTTTCACAGTGAGATCTATGCGACATGGCCGAGAAATGTAATTTTGTTAACTCCCAAACCGCTGCGCAGAAGTCAACCAAACTTCACCCAATAGTGTATTGTATCACAATCTAGTAGTTACATTTGAAAATTTTGTTCTAGGACATTTTGTTTGAACGCAATCATCAAACTTAATTAAAAAAGTCATTTAAGCCTTTTCACAGTGAGATCTATGCGATATGGCCGAGAAATGTAATTTTGATGTTAACTCCCAAACCGCTGCGCAGAAGTCAACCAAACTTCACCCATTAGTGTATTGTATCACAATCTAGTAGTTACATGTGGAAATTTGGTTATAGGAGATTTGATTTGAGCGCAATCCTCAAACTTAGGTCAAAAAAGCCATTTAAGCCTTTTCACAGTGAGATCTATGCGATATGGCCGAGAAATGTAATTTTGATGTTAACTCCCAAACCGCTGCGCAGAAGTCAACCAAACTTCACCCAATAGTGTATTGTATCTTATTCTAGTAGTTACATTTGAAAATTTCGTTCTAGGACATTTGGTTTGAGCACAATTATTAAACTTAGGTCAAAAAAGCCATTTAAGCCTTTTCACAGTGAGATCTATGCGATATGGCCGAGAAATGTAATTTTGATGTTAACTCCCAAACCGCTGCGCAGAAGTCAACCAAACTTCACCCAATAGTGTATTGTATCACATTCTAGTAGTTATATTTGAAAATTTCGTTCTAAAAAATTTGGTTTGAGCGCAATCATTAAACTTAGGTCAAAAAAGCCATTTAAGCCTTTTCACAGTGAGATCTATGCGATATGGCCGAGAAATGTAATTTTGATGTTAACTCCCAAACCGCTGCGCAGAAGTCAACCAAACTTCACCCAATAGTGTATTGTATCACAATCTAGTAGTTACATTTGAAAATTTTGTTCTAGGAAATTTTGTTTGAGCGCAATCATCAAACTTAATTAAAAAAGTCATTTAAGCCTTTTCACAGTGAGATCTATGCGATATGGCCGAGAAATGTAATTTTGATGTTAACTCCCAAACCGCTGCGCAGAAGTCAACCAAACTTCACCCATTAGTGTATTGTATCACAATCTAGTAGTTACATGTGAAAATTTGTTTCTAGGACATTTGATTTGAGCGCAATCCTCAAACTTAGGTCAAAAAAGCCATTTAAGCCTTTTCACAGTGAGATCTATGCGATATGGCCGAGAAATGTAATTTTGATGTTAACTCCCAAACCGCTGCGCAGAAGTCAACCAAACTTCACCCAATAGTGTATTGTATCACAATCTAGTAGTTACATTTGAAAATTTCGTTCTAGGACATTTGGTTTGAGCGCAATCATTAAACTTAGGTCAAAAAAGCCATTTAAGCCTTTTCACAGTGAGATCTATGCGATATGGCCGAGAAATGTAATTTTGATGTTAACTCCCAAACCGCTGCGCAGAAGTCAACCAAACTTCACCCAATACTGTATTGTATCACAATCTAGTAGTTACATTTGGAGATTTGGTTCTAGGACATTTTGTTTGAACGCAATCATCAAACTTAATTAAAAAAGTCATTTAAGCCTTTTCACAGTGAGATCTATGCGATATGGCCGAGAAATGTAATTTTGATGTTAACTCCCAAACCGCTGCGCAGAAGTAAACCAAACTTCACCCATTAGTGTATTGTATCACAATCTAGTAGTTACATGTGGAAATTTGGTTCTAGGACATTTGATTTGAGCGCAATCCTCAAACTTAGGTCAAAAAAGCCATTTAAGCCTTTTCACAGTGACATCTATGCGATATGGCCGAGAAATGTAATTTTGATGTTAACTCCCAAACCGCTGCGCAGAAGTCAACCAAACTTCACCCAATAGTGTATTGTATCACAATCTAGTAGTTACATTTGAAAATTTTGTTCTAGGACATTTTGTTTGAACGCAATCATCAAACTTAATTAAAAAAGTCATTTAAGCCTTTTCACAGTGAGATCTATGCGATATGGCCGAGAAATGTAATTTTGATGTTAACTCCCAAACCGCTGCGCAGAAGTCAACCAAACTTCACCCAATAGTGTATTGTATCACAATCTAGTAGTTACATTTGAAAATTTTGTTCTAGGACATTTTGTTTGAACGCAATCATCAAACTTAATTAAAAAAGTCATTTAAGCCTTTTCACAGTGAGATCTATGCGATATGGCCGAGAAATGTAATTTTGATGTTAACTCCCAAACCGCTGCGCAGAAGTCAACCAAACTTCACCCATTAGTGTATTGTATCACAATCTAGTAGTTACATGTGGAAATTTGGTTATAGGAGATTTGATTTGAGCGCAATCCTCAAACTTAGGTCAAAAAAGCCATTTAAGCCTTTTCACAGTGAGATCTATGCGATATGGCCGAGAAATGTAATTTTGATGTTAACTCCCAAACCGCTGCGCAGAAGTCAACCAAACTTCACCCAATAGTGTATTGTATCTTATTCTAGTAGTTACATTTGAAAATTTCGTTCTAGGACATTTGGTTTGAGCACAATTATTAAACTTAGGTCAAAAAAGCCATTTAAGCCTTTTCACAGTGAGATCTATGCGATATGGCCGAGAAATGTAATTTTGATGTTAACTCCCAAACCGCTGCGCAGAAGTCAACCAAACTTCACCCAATAGTGTATTGTATCACATTCTAGTAGTTATATTTGAAAATTTCGTTCTAAAAAATTTGGTTTGAGCGCAATCATTAAACTTAGGTCAAAAAAGCCATTTAAGCCTTTTCACAGTGAGATCTATGCGATATGGCCGAGAAATGTAATTTTGATGTTAACTCCCAAACCGCTGCGCAGAAGTCAACCAAACTTCACCCAATAGTGTATTGTATCACAATCTAGTAGTTACATTTGAAAATTTTGTTCTAGGAAATTTTGTTTGAGCGCAATCATCAAACTTAATTAAAAAAGTCATTTAAGCCTTTTCACAGTGAGATCTATGCGATATGGCCGAGAAATGTAATTTTGATGTTAACTCCCAAACCGCTGCGCAGAAGTCAACCAAACTTCACCCATTAGTGTATTGTATCACAATCTAGTAGTTACATGTGAAAATTTGTTTCTAGGACATTTGATTTGAGCGCAATCCTCAAACTTAGGTCAAAAAAGCCATTTAAGCCTTTTCACAGTGAGATCTATGCGATATGGCCGAGAAATGTAATTTTGATGTTAACTCCCAAACCGCTGCGCAGAAGTCAACCAAACTTCACCCAATAGTGTATTGTATCACAATCTAGTAGTTACATTTGAAAATTTCGTTCTAGGACATTTGGTTTGAGCGCAATCATTAAACTTAGGTCAAAAAAGCCATTTAAGCCTTTTCACAGTGAGATCTATGCGATATGGCCGAGAAATGTAATTTTGATGTTAACTCCCAAACCGCTGCGCAGAAGTCAACCAAACTTCACCCAATACTGTATTGTATCACAATCTAGTAGTTACATTTGGAGATTTGGTTCTAGGACATTTGGTTTGAGCGCAATCATCAAACTTAATTAAAAAAGTCATTTAAGCCTTTTCACAGTGAGATCTATGCGATATGGCCGAGAAATGTAATTTTGATGTTAACTCCCAAACCGCTGCGCAGAAGTAAACCAAACTTCACCCATTAGTGTATTGTATCACAATCTAGTAGTTACATGTGGAAATTTGGTTCTAGGACATTTGATTTGAGCGCAATCCTCAAACTTAGGTCAAAAAAGCCATTTAAGCCTTTTCACAGTGACATCTATGCGATATGGCCGAGAAATGTAATTTTGATGTTAACTCCCAAACCGCTGCGCAGAAGTCAACCAAACTTCACCCAATAGTGTATTGTATCACAATCTAGTAGTTACATTTGAAAATTTTGTTCTAGGACATTTTGTTTGAACGCAATCATCAAACTTAATTAAAAAAGTCATTTAAGCCTTTTCACAGTGAGATCTATGCGATATGGCCGAGAAATGTAATTTTGATGTTAACTCCCAAACCGCTGCGCAGAAGTCAACCAAACTTCACCCATTAGTGTATTGTATCACAATCTAGTAGTTACATGTGGAAATTTGGTTATAGGACATTTGATTTGAGCGCAATCCTCAAACTTAGGTCAAAAAAGCCATTTAAGCCTTTTCACAGTGAGATCTATGCGATATGGCCGAGAAATGTAATTTTGATGTTAACTCCCAAACCGCTGCGCAGAAGTCAACCAAACTTCACCCAATAGTGTATTGTATCACATTCTAGTAGTTACATTTGAAAATTTCGTTCTAGGACATTTGGTTTGAGCGCAATTATTAAACTTAGGTCAAAAAAGCCATTTAAGCCTTTTCACAGTGAGATCTATGCGATATGGCCGAGAAATGTAATTTTGATGTTAACTCCCAAACCGCTGCGCAGAAGTCAACCAAACTTCACCCAATAGTGTATTGTATCACATTCTAGTAGTTACATTTGAAAATTTCGTTCTAGGACATTTGGTTTGAGCGCAATCATTAAACTTAGGTCAAAAAAGCCATTTAAGCCTTTTCACAGTGAGATCTATGCGATATGGCCGAGAAATGTAATTTTGATGTTAACTCCCAAACCGCTGCGCAGAAGTCAACCAAACTTCACCCAATAGTGTATTGTATCACAATCTAGTAGTTACATTTGAAAATTTTGTTCTAGGAAATTTTGTTTGAGCGCAATCATCAAACTTAATTAAAAAAGTCATTTAACCCTTTTCACAGTGAGATCTATGCGATATGGCCGAGAAATGTAATTTTGATGTTAACTCCCAAACCGCTGCGCAGAAGTCAACCAAACTTCACCCATTAGTGTATTGTATCACAATCTAGTAGTTACATGTGAAAATTTGTTTCTAGGACATTTGATTTGAGCGCAATCCTCAAACTTAGGTCAAAAAAGCCATTTAAGCCTTTTCACAGTGAGATCTATGCGATATGGCCGAGAAATGTAATTTTGATGTTAACTCCCAAACCGCTGCGCAGAAGTCAACCAAACTTCACCCAATAGTGTATTGTATCACATTCCAGTAGTTACATTTGAAAATTTCGTTCTAGGACATTTGGTTTGAGCGCAATTATTAAACTTAGGTCAAAAAAGCCATTTAAGCCTTTTCACAGTGAGATCTATGCGATATGGCCGAGAAATGTAATTTTGATGTTAACTCCCAAACCGCTGCGCAGAAGTAAACCAAACTTCACCCATTAGTGTATTGTATCACAATCTAGTAGATACATGTGGAAATTTGGTTCTAGGACATTTGATTTGAGCGCAATCTTTAAACTTAGGTCAAAAAAGTCATTTAAGCCTTTTCACAGTGAGATCTATGCGATATGGCCGAGAAATGTAATTTTGATGTTAACTCCCAAACCGCTGCGCAGAAGTCAACCAAACTTTACCCATTAGTGTATTGTATCACAATCTAGTAGTTACATGTGGAAATTTGGTTATAGGACATTTGATTTGAGCGCAATCCTCAAACTTAGGTCAAAAAAGCCATTTAAGCATTTTCACAGTGAGATCTATGCGATATGGCCGAGAAATGTAATTTTGATGTTTACTCCCAAACCGCTGCGCAGAAGTCAACCAAACTTCACCCAATAGTGTATTTTATCACAATCTAGTAGTTTCATTTGGAAATTTAGTTCTAGGACATTTGATTTGAGCGCAATCTTCAAACTTAATTAAAAAAAGTCATTTAAGCCTTTTCACAGTGAGATCTATGCGATATGGCCGAGAAATGTAATTTTGATGTTCACTCCCAAACCGCTGCGCAGAAGTCAACCAAACTTCACCCAATAGTGTATTGTATCTTATTCTAGTAGTTACATTTGAAAATTTCGTTCTAGGACATTTGGTTTGAGCGCAATTATTAAACTTAGGTCAAAAAAGCCATTTAAGCCTTTTCACAGTGAGATCTATGCGATATGGCCGAGAAATGTAATTTTGATGTTAACTCCCAAACCGCTGCGCAGAAGTCAACCAAACTTCACCCAATAGTGTATTGTATCACATTCTAGTAGTTACATTTGAAAATTTCGTTCTAGGACATTTGGTTTGAGCGCAATCATTAAACTTAGGTCAAAAAAGCCATTTAAGCCTTTTCACAGTGAGATCTATGCGATATGGCCGAGAAATGTAATTTTGATGTTAACTCCCAAACCGCTGCGCAGAAGTCAACCAAACTTCACCCAATAGTGTATTGTATCACAATCTAGTAGTTACATTTGGAGATTTGGTTCTAGGACATTTGGTTTGAGCGCAATCATCAAACTTAATTAAAAAAGTCATTTAAGCCTTTTCACAGTGAGATCTATGCGATATGGCCGAGAAATGTAATTTTGATGTTAACTCCCAAACCGCTGCGCAGAAGTCAACCAAACTTCACCCAATAGTGTATTGTATCACAATCTAGTAGTTACATTTGAAAATTTTGTTCTAGGAAATTTTGTTTGAGCGCAATCATCAAACTTAATTAAAAAAGTCATTTAAGCCTTTTCACAGTGAGATCTATGCGATATGGCCGAGAAATGTAATTTTGATGTTAACTCCCAAACCGCTGCGCAGAAGTCAACCAAACTTCACCCATTAGTGTATTGTATCACAATCTAGTAGTTACATGTGAAAATTTGGTTCTAGGACATTTGATTTGAGCGCAATCCTCAAACTTAGGTCAAAAAAGCCATTTAAGCCTTTTCACAGTGAGATCTATGCGATATGGCCGAGAAATGTAATTTTGATGTTAACTCCCAAACCGCTGCGCAGAAGTCAACCAAACTTCACCCAATAGTGTATTGTATCACATTCTAGTAGTTACATTTGAAAATTTCGTTCTAGGACATTTGGTTTGAGCGCAATTATTAAACTTAGGTCAAAAAAGCCATTTAAGCCTTTTCACAGTGAGATCTGTGCGATATGGCCGAGAAATGTAATTTTGATGTTAACTCCCAAACCGCTGCGCAGAAGTAAACCAAACTTCACCCATTAGTGTATTGTATCACAATCTAGTAGATACATGTGGAAATTTGGTTCTAGGACATTTGATTTGAGCGCAATCCTCAAACTTAGGTCAAAAAAGCCATTTAAGCCTTTTCACAGTGAGAACTATGCGATATGGCCGAGAAATGTAATTTTGATGTTAACTCCCAAACCGCTGCGCAGAAGTCAACCAAACTTCATCCAATAGTGTATTGTATCACAATCTAGTAGTTACATTTGAAAATTTTGTTCTAGGACATTTTGTCTGAACGCAATCATCAAACTTAATTAAAAAAGTCATTTAAGCCTTTTCACAGTGAGATCTATGCGATATGGCCGAGAAATGTAATTTTGATGTTAACTCCCAAACCGCTGCGCAGAAGTCAACCAAACTTCACCCAATAGTGTATTGTATCACAATCTAGTAGTTACATTTGAAAATTTTGTTCTAGGACATTTTGTTTGAGCGTAATCCTCAAACTTAGGTCAAAAAAGCCATTTAAACCTTTTCACAGTGAGATCTATGCGATATGGCCGAGAAATGTAATTTTGATGTTAACTCCCAAACCGCTGCGCAGAAGTCAACCAAACTTCACCCAATAGTGTATTGTATCACAATCTAGTAGTTACATGTGGAAATTTGGTTCTAGGACATTTGATTTGAGCGCAATCCTCAAACTTAGGTCAAAAAAGCCATTTAAGCCTTTTCACAGTGAGATCTATGCGACATGGCCGAGAAATGTAATTTTGTTAACTCCCAAACCGCTGCGCAGAAGTCAACCAAACTTCACCCAATAGTGTATTGTATCACAATCTAGTAGTTACATTTGAAAATTTTGTTCTAGGACATTTTGTTTGAACGCAATCATCAAACTTAATTAAAAAAGTCATTTAAGCCTTTTCACAGTGAGATCTATGCGATATGGCCGAGAAATGTAATTTTGATGTTAACTCCCAAACCGCTGCGCAGAAGTCAACCAAACTTCACCCATTAGTGTATTGTATCACAATCTAGTAGTTACATGTGGAAATTTGGTTATAGGAGATTTGATTTGAGCGCAATCCTCAAACTTAGGTCAAAAAAGCCATTTAAGCCTTTTCACAGTGAGATCTATGCGATATGGCCGAGAAATGTAATTTTGATGTTAACTCCCAAACCGCTGCGCAGAAGTCAACCAAACTTCACCCAATAGTGTATTGTATCTTATTCTAGTAGTTACATTTGAAAATTTCGTTCTAGGACATTTGGTTTGAGCGCAATTATTAAACTTAGGTCAAAAAAGCCATTTAAGCCTTTTCACAGTGAGATCTATGCGATATGGCCGAGAAATGTAATTTTGATGTTAACTCCCAAACCGCTGCGCAGAAGTCAACCAAACTTCACCCAATAGTGTATTGTATCACATTCTAGTAGTTATATTTGAAAATTTCGTTCTAAAAAATTTGGTTTGAGCGCAATCATTAAACTTAGGTCAAAAAAGCCATTTAAGCCTTTTCACAGTGAGATCTATGCGATATGGCCGAGAAATGTAATTTTGATGTTAACTCCCAAACCGCTGCGCAGAAGTCAACCAAACTTCACCCAATAGTGTATTGTATCACAATCTAGTAGTTACATTTGAAAATTTTGTTCTAGGAAATTTTGTTTGAGCGCAATCATCAAACTTAATTAAAAAAGTCATTTAAGCCTTTTCACAGTGAGATCTATGCGATATGGCCGAGAAATGTAATTTTGATGTTAACTCCCAAACCGCTGCGCAGAAGTCAACCAAACTTCACCCATTAGTGTATTGTATCACAATCTAGTAGTTACATGTGAAAATTTGTTTCTAGGACATTTGATTTGAGCGCAATCCTCAAACTTAGGTCAAAAAAGCCATTTAAGCCTTTTCACAGTGAGATCTATGCGATATGGCCGAGAAATGTAATTTTGATGTTAACTCCCAAACCGCTGCGCAGAAGTCAACCAAACTTCACCCAATAGTGTATTGTATCACAATCTAGTAGTTACATTTGAAAATTTTGTTCTAGGACATTTTGTTTGAACGCAATCATCAAACTTAATTAAAAAAGTCATTTAAGCCTTTTCACAGTGAGATCTATGCGATATGGCCGAGAAATGTAATTTTGATGTTAACTCCCAAACCGCTGCGCAGAAGTCAACCAAACTTCACCCAATAGTGTATTGTATCACAATCTAGTAGTTACATTTGAAAATTTTGTTCTAGGACATTTTGTTTTAGCGCAATCCTCAAACTTAGTTCAAAAAAGCCATTTAAGCCTTTTCACAGTGAGATCTATGCGATATGGCCGAGAAATGTAATTTTGATGTTAACTCCCAAACCGCTGCGCAGAAGTCAACCAAACTTCACCCAATAGTGTATTGTATCACATTCTAGTAGTTACATTTGAAAATTTCGTTCTAGGACATTTGGTTTGAGCGCAATCATTAAACTTAGGTCAAAAAAGCCATTTAAGCCTTTTCACAGTGAGATCTATGCGATATGGCCGAGAAATGTAATTTTGATGTTAACTCCCAAACCGCTGCGCAGAAGTAAACCAAACTTCACCCATTAGTGTATTGTAACACAATCTAGTAGATACATGTGGAAATTTGGTTCTAGGACATTTGATTTGAGCGCAATCCTCAAACTTAGGTCAAAAAAGCCATTTAAGCCTTTTCACAGTGAGATCTATGCGATATGGCCGAGAAATGTAATTTTGATGTTAACTCCCAAACCGCTGCGCAGAAGTCAACCAAACTTCACCCAATAGTGTATTGTATCACAATCTAGTAGTTACATTTGAAAATTTTGTTCTAGGACATTTTGTTTGAACGCAATCATCAAACTTAATTAAAAAAGTCATTTAAGCCTTTTCACAGTGAGATCTATGCGATATGGCCGAGAAATGTAATTTTGATGTTAACTCCCAAACCGCTGCGCAGAAGTCAACCAAACTTCACCCAATAGTGTATTGTATCACAATCTAGTAGTTACATTTGAAAATTTTGTTCTAGGAAATTTTGTTTGAGCGCAATCATCAAACTTAATTAAAAAAGTCATTTAAGCCTTTTCACAGTGAGATCTATGCGATATGGCCGAGAAATGTAATTTTGATGTTAACTCCCAAACCGCTGCGCAGAAGTCAACCAAACTTCACCCAATAGTGTATTGTATCACAATCTAGTAGTTACATATGAAAATTTCGTTCTAGGACATTTGGTTTGAGCGCAATCATTAAACTTAGGTCAAAAAAGCCATTTAAGCCTTTTCACAGTGAGATCTATGCGATATGGCCGAGAAATGTAATTTTGATGTTAACTCCCAAACCGCTGCGCAGAAGTAAACCAAACTTCACCCAATAGTGTATTGTATCACAATCTAGTAGTTACATTTGGAGATTTGGTTCTAGGACATTTGGTTTGAGCGCAATCATCAAACTTAATTAAAAAAGTCATTTAAGCCTTTTCACAGTGAGATCTATGCGATATGGCCGAGAAATGTAATTTTGATGTTAACTCCCAAACCGCTGCGCAGAAGTCAACCAAACTTCACCCAATAGTGTATTGTATCACAATCTAGTAGTTACATTTGAAAATTTTGTTCTAGGAAATTTTGTTTGAGCGCAATCATCAAACTTAATTAAAAAAGTCATTTAAGCCTTTTCACAGTGAGATCTATGCGATATGGCCGAGAAATGTAATTTTGTTGTTAACTCCCAAACCGCTGCGCAGAAGTCAACCAAACTTCACCCATTAGTGTATTGTATCACAATCTAGTAGTTACATGTGAAAATTTGTTTCTAGGACATTTGATTTGAGCGCAATCCTCAAACTTAGGTCAAAAAAGCCATTTAAGCCTTTTCACAGTGAGATCTATGCGATATGGCCGAGAAATGTAATTTTGATGTTAACTCCCAAACCGCTGCGCAGAAGTCAACCAAACTTCACCCAATAGTGTATTGTATCACATTCTAGTAGTTACATTTGAAAATTTCGTTCTAGGACATTTGGTTTGAGCGCAATTATTAAACTTAGGTCAAAAAAGCCATTTAAGCCTTTTCACAGTGAGATCTATGCGATATGGCCGAGAAATGTAATTTTGATGTTAACTCCCAAACCGCTGCGCAGAAGTAAACCAAACTTCACCCATTAGTGTATTGTAACACAATCTAGTAGATACATGTGGAAATTTGGTTCTAGGACATTTGATTTGAGCGCAATCCTCAAACTTAGGTCAAAAAAGCCATTTAAGCCTTTTCACAGTGAGATCTATGCGATATGGCCGAGAAATGTAATTTTGATGTTAACTCCCAAACCGCTGCGCAGAAGTCAACCAAACTTCATCCAATAGTGTATTGTATCACAATCTAGTAGTTACATTTGAAAATTTTGTTCTAGGACATTTTGTCTGAACGCAATCATCAAACTTAATTAAAAAAGTCATTTAAGCCTTTTCACAGTGAGATCTATGCGATATGGCCGAGAAATGTAATTTTGATGTTAACTCCCAAACCGCTGCGCAGAAGTCAACCAAACTTCACCCAATAGTGTATTGTATCACAATCTAGTAGTTACATTTGAAAATTTTGTTCTAGGACATTTTGTTTGAGCGTAATCCTCAAACTTAGGTCAAAAAAGCCATTTAAACCTTTTCACAGTGAGATCTATGCGATATGGCCGAGAAATGTAATTTTGATGTTAACTCCCAAACCGCTGCGCAGAAGTCAACCAAACTTCACCCAATAGTGTATTGTATCACAATCTAGTAGTTACATGTGGAAATTTGGTTCTAGGACATTTGATTTGAGCGCAATCCTCAAACTTAGGTCAAAAAAGCCATTTAAGCCTTTTCACAGTGAGATCTATGCGACATGGCCGAGAAATGTAATTTTGTTAACTCCCAAACCGCTGCGCAGAAGTCAACCAAACTTCACCCAATAGTGTATTGTATCACAATCTAGTAGTTACATTTGAAAATTTTGTTCTAGGACATTTTGTTTGAACGCAATCATCAAACTTAATTAAAAAAGTCATTTAAGCCTTTTCACAGTGAGATCTATGCGATATGGCCGAGAAATGTAATTTTGATGTTAACTCCCAAACCGCTGCGCAGAAGTCAACCAAACTTCACCCATTAGTGTATTGTATCACAATCTAGTAGTTACATGTGGAAATTTGGTTATAGGAGATTTGATTTGAGCGCAATCCTCAAACTTAGGTCAAAAAAGCCATTTAAGCCTTTTCACAGTGAGATCTATGCGATATGGCCGAGAAATGTAATTTTGATGTTAACTCCCAAACCGCTGCGCAGAAGTCAACCAAACTTCACCCAATAGTGTATTGTATCTTATTCTAGTAGTTACATTTGAAAATTTCGTTCTAGGACATTTGGTTTGAGCACAATTATTAAACTTAGGTCAAAAAAGCCATTTAAGCCTTTTCACAGTGAGATCTATGCGATATGGCCGAGAAATGTAATTTTGATGTTAACTCCCAAACCGCTGCGCAGAAGTCAACCAAACTTCACCCAATAGTGTATTGTATCACATTCTAGTAGTTATATTTGAAAATTTCGTTCTAAAAAATTTGGTTTGAGCGCAATCATTAAACTTAGGTCAAAAAAGCCATTTAAGCCTTTTCACAGTGAGATCTATGCGATATGGCCGAGAAATGTAATTTTGATGTTAACTCCCAAACCGCTGCGCAGAAGTCAACCAAACTTCACCCAATAGTGTATTGTATCACAATCTAGTAGTTACATTTGAAAATTTTGTTCTAGGAAATTTTGTTTGAGCGCAATCATCAAACTTAATTAAAAAAGTCATTTAAGCCTTTTCACAGTGAGATCTATGCGATATGGCCGAGAAATGTAATTTTGATGTTAACTCCCAAACCGCTGCGCAGAAGTCAACCAAACTTCACCCATTAGTGTATTGTATCACAATCTAGTAGTTACATGTGAAAATTTGTTTCTAGGACATTTGATTTGAGCGCAATCCTCAAACTTAGGTCAAAAAAGCCATTTAAGCCTTTTCACAGTGAGATCTATGCGATATGGCCGAGAAATGTAATTTTGATGTTAACTCCCAAACCGCTGCGCAGAAGTCAACCAAACTTCACCCAATAGTGTATTGTATCACAATCTAGTAGTTACATTTGAAAATTTCGTTCTAGGACATTTGGTTTGAGCGCAATCATTAAACTTAGGTCAAAAAAGCCATTTAAGCCTTTTCACAGTGAGATCTATGCGATATGGCCGAGAAATGTAATTTTGATGTTAACTCCCAAACCGCTGCGCAGAAGTCAACCAAACTTCACCCAATACTGTATTGTATCACAATCTAGTAGTTACATTTGGAGATTTGGTTCTAGGACATTTTGTTTGAACGCAATCATCAAACTTAATTAAAAAAGTCATTTAAGCCTTTTCACAGTGAGATCTATGCGATATGGCCGAGAAATGTAATTTTGATGTTAACTCCCAAACCGCTGCGCAGAAGTAAACCAAACTTCACCCATTAGTGTATTGTATCACAATCTAGTAGTTACATGTGGAAATTTGGTTCTAGGACATTTGATTTGAGCGCAATCCTCAAACTTAGGTCAAAAAAGCCATTTAAGCCTTTTCACAGTGACATCTATGCGATATGGCCGAGAAATGTAATTTTGATGTTAACTCCCAAACCGCTGCGCAGAAGTCAACCAAACTTCACCCAATAGTGTATTGTATCACAATCTAGTAGTTACATTTGAAAATTTTGTTCTAGGACATTTTGTTTGAACGCAATCATCAAACTTAATTAAAAAAGTCATTTAAGCCTTTTCACAGTGAGATCTATGCGATATGGCCGAGAAATGTAATTTTGATGTTAACTCCCAAACCGCTGCGCAGAAGTCAACCAAACTTCACCCAATAGTGTATTGTATCACAATCTAGTAGTTACATTTGAAAATTTTGTTCTAGGACATTTTGTTTGAACGCAATCATCAAACTTAATTAAAAAAGTCATTTAAGCCTTTTCACAGTGAGATCTATGCGATATGGCCGAGAAATGTAATTTTGATGTTAACTCCCAAACCGCTGCGCAGAAGTCAACCAAACTTCACCCATTAGTGTATTGTATCACAATCTAGTAGTTACATGTGGAAATTTGGTTATAGGAGATTTGATTTGAGCGCAATCCTCAAACTTAGGTCAAAAAAGCCATTTAAGCCTTTTCACAGTGAGATCTATGCGATATGGCCGAGAAATGTAATTTTGATGTTAACTCCCAAACCGCTGCGCAGAAGTCAACCAAACTTCACCCAATAGTGTATTGTATCTTATTCTAGTAGTTACATTTGAAAATTTCGTTCTAGGACATTTGGTTTGAGCACAATTATTAAACTTAGGTCAAAAAAGCCATTTAAGCCTTTTCACAGTGAGATCTATGCGATATGGCCGAGAAATGTAATTTTGATGTTAACTCCCAAACCGCTGCGCAGAAGTCAACCAAACTTCACCCAATAGTGTATTGTATCACATTCTAGTAGTTATATTTGAAAATTTCGTTCTAAAAAATTTGGTTTGAGCGCAATCATTAAACTTAGGTCAAAAAAGCCATTTAAGCCTTTTCACAGTGAGATCTATGCGATATGGCCGAGAAATGTAATTTTGATGTTAACTCCCAAACCGCTGCGCAGAAGTCAACCAAACTTCACCCAATAGTGTATTGTATCACAATCTAGTAGTTACATTTGAAAATTTTGTTCTAGGAAATTTTGTTTGAGCGCAATCATCAAACTTAATTAAAAAAGTCATTTAAGCCTTTTCACAGTGAGATCTATGCGATATGGCCGAGAAATGTAATTTTGATGTTAACTCCCAAACCGCTGCGCAGAAGTCAACCAAACTTCACCCATTAGTGTATTGTATCACAATCTAGTAGTTACATGTGAAAATTTGTTTCTAGGACATTTGATTTGAGCGCAATCCTCAAACTTAGGTCAAAAAAGCCATTTAAGCCTTTTCACAGTGAGATCTATGCGATATGGCCGAGAAATGTAATTTTGATGTTAACTCCCAAACCGCTGCGCAGAAGTCAACCAAACTTCACCCAATAGTGTATTGTATCACAATCTAGTAGTTACATTTGAAAATTTCGTTCTAGGACATTTGGTTTGAGCGCAATCATTAAACTTAGGTCAAAAAAGCCATTTAAGCCTTTTCACAGTGAGATCTATGCGATATGGCCGAGAAATGTAATTTTGATGTTAACTCCCAAACCGCTGCGCAGAAGTCAACCAAACTTCACCCAATACTGTATTGTATCACAATCTAGTAGTTACATTTGGAGATTTGGTTCTAGGACATTTGGTTTGAGCGCAATCATCAAACTTAATTAAAAAAGTCATTTAAGCCTTTTCACAGTGAGATCTATGCGATATGGCCGAGAAATGTAATTTTGATGTTAACTCCCAAACCGCTGCGCAGAAGTAAACCAAACTTCACCCATTAGTGTATTGTATCACAATCTAGTAGTTACATGTGGAAATTTGGTTCTAGGACATTTGATTTGAGCGCAATCCTCAAACTTAGGTCAAAAAAGCCATTTAAGCCTTTTCACAGTGACATCTATGCGATATGGCCGAGAAATGTAATTTTGATGTTAACTCCCAAACCGCTGCGCAGAAGTCAACCAAACTTCACCCAATAGTGTATTGTATCACAATCTAGTAGTTACATTTGAAAATTTTGTTCTAGGACATTTTGTTTGAACGCAATCATCAAACTTAATTAAAAAAGTCATTTAAGCCTTTTCACAGTGAGATCTATGCGATATGGCCGAGAAATGTAATTTTGATGTTAACTCCCAAACCGCTGCGCAGAAGTCAACCAAACTTCACCCATTAGTGTATTGTATCACAATCTAGTAGTTACATGTGGAAATTTGGTTATAGGACATTTGATTTGAGCGCAATCCTCAAACTTAGGTCAAAAAAGCCATTTAAGCCTTTTCACAGTGAGATCTATGCGATATGGCCGAGAAATGTAATTTTGATGTTAACTCCCAAACCGCTGCGCAGAAGTCAACCAAACTTCACCCAATAGTGTATTGTATCACATTCTAGTAGTTACATTTGAAAATTTCGTTCTAGGACATTTGGTTTGAGCGCAATTATTAAACTTAGGTCAAAAAAGCCATTTAAGCCTTTTCACAGTGAGATCTATGCGATATGGCCGAGAAATGTAATTTTGATGTTAACTCCCAAACCGCTGCGCAGAAGTCAACCAAACTTCACCCAATAGTGTATTGTATCACATTCTAGTAGTTACATTTGAAAATTTCGTTCTAGGACATTTGGTTTGAGCGCAATCATTAAACTTAGGTCAAAAAAGCCATTTAAGCCTTTTCACAGTGAGATCTATGCGATATGGCCGAGAAATGTAATTTTGATGTTAACTCCCAAACCGCTGCGCAGAAGTCAACCAAACTTCACCCAATAGTGTATTGTATCACAATCTAGTAGTTACATTTGAAAATTTTGTTCTAGGAAATTTTGTTTGAGCGCAATCATCAAACTTAATTAAAAAAGTCATTTAACCCTTTTCACAGTGAGATCTATGCGATATGGCCGAGAAATGTAATTTTGATGTTAACTCCCAAACCGCTGCGCAGAAGTCAACCAAACTTCACCCATTAGTGTATTGTATCACAATCTAGTAGTTACATGTGAAAATTTGTTTCTAGGACATTTGATTTGAGCGCAATCCTCAAACTTAGGTCAAAAAAGCCATTTAAGCCTTTTCACAGTGAGATCTATGCGATATGGCCGAGAAATGTAATTTTGATGTTAACTCCCAAACCGCTGCGCAGAAGTCAACCAAACTTCACCCAATAGTGTATTGTATCACATTCCAGTAGTTACATTTGAAAATTTCGTTCTAGGACATTTGGTTTGAGCGCAATTATTAAACTTAGGTCAAAAAAGCCATTTAAGCCTTTTCACAGTGAGATCTATGCGATATGGCCGAGAAATGTAATTTTGATGTTAACTCCCAAACCGCTGCGCAGAAGTAAACCAAACTTCACCCATTAGTGTATTGTATCACAATCTAGTAGATACATGTGGAAATTTGGTTCTAGGACATTTGATTTGAGCGCAATCTTTAAACTTAGGTCAAAAAAGTCATTTAAGCCTTTTCACAGTGAGATCTATGCGATATGGCCGAGAAATGTAATTTTGATGTTAACTCCCAAACCGCTGCGCAGAAGTCAACCAAACTTTACCCATTAGTGTATTGTATCACAATCTAGTAGTTACATGTGGAAATTTGGTTATAGGACATTTGATTTGAGCGCAATCCTCAAACTTAGGTCAAAAAAGCCATTTAAGCATTTTCACAGTGAGATCTATGCGATATGGCCGAGAAATGTAATTTTGATGTTTACTCCCAAACCGCTGCGCAGAAGTCAACCAAACTTCACCCAATAGTGTATTTTATCACAATCTAGTAGTTTCATTTGGAAATTTAGTTCTAGGACATTTGATTTGAGCGCAATCTTCAAACTTAATTAAAAAAAGTCATTTAAGCCTTTTCACAGTGAGATCTATGCGATATGGCCGAGAAATGTAATTTTGATGTTCACTCCCAAACCGCTGCGCAGAAGTCAACCAAACTTCACCCAATAGTGTATTGTATCTTATTCTAGTAGTTACATTTGAAAATTTCGTTCTAGGACATTTGGTTTGAGCGCAATTATTAAACTTAGGTCAAAAAAGCCATTTAAGCCTTTTCACAGTGAGATCTATGCGATATGGCCGAGAAATGTAATTTTGATGTTAACTCCCAAACCGCTGCGCAGAAGTCAACCAAACTTCACCCAATAGTGTATTGTATCACATTCTAGTAGTTACATTTGAAAATTTCGTTCTAGGACATTTGGTTTGAGCGCAATCATTAAACTTAGGTCAAAAAAGCCATTTAAGCCTTTTCACAGTGAGATCTATGCGATATGGCCGAGAAATGTAATTTTGATGTTAACTCCCAAACCGCTGCGCAGAAGTCAACCAAACTTCACCCAATAGTGTATTGTATCACAATCTAGTAGTTACATTTGGAGATTTGGTTCTAGGACATTTGGTTTGAGCGCAATCATCAAACTTAATTAAAAAAGTCATTTAAGCCTTTTCACAGTGAGATCTATGCGATATGGCCGAGAAATGTAATTTTGATGTTAACTCCCAAACCGCTGCGCAGAAGTCAACCAAACTTCACCCAATAGTGTATTGTATCACAATCTAGTAGTTACATTTGAAAATTTTGTTCTAGGAAATTTTGTTTGAGCGCAATCATCAAACTTAATTAAAAAAGTCATTTAAGCCTTTTCACAGTGAGATCTATGCGATATGGCCGAGAAATGTAATTTTGATGTTAACTCCCAAACCGCTGCGCAGAAGTCAACCAAACTTCACCCATTAGTGTATTGTATCACAATCTAGTAGTTACATGTGAAAATTTGGTTCTAGGACATTTGATTTGAGCGCAATCCTCAAACTTAGGTCAAAAAAGCCATTTAAGCCTTTTCACAGTGAGATCTATGCGATATGGCCGAGAAATGTAATTTTGATGTTAACTCCCAAACCGCTGCGCAGAAGTCAACCAAACTTCACCCAATAGTGTATTGTATCACAATCTAGTAGTTACATTTGAAAATTTTGTTCTAGGAAATTTTGTTTGAGCGCAATCATCAAACTTAATTAAAAAAGTCATTTAAGCCTTTTCACAGTGAGATCTATGCGATATGGCCGAGAAATGTAATTTTGATGTTAACTCCCAAACCGCTGCGCAGAAGTCAACCAAACTTCACCCATTAGTGTATTGTATCACAATCTAGTAGTTACATGTGAAAATTTGTTTCTAGGACATTTGATTTGAGCGCAATCCTCAAACTTAGGTCAAAAAAGCCATTTAAGCCTTTTCACAGTGAGATCTATGCGATATGGCCGAGAAATGTAATTTTGATGTTAACTCCCAAACCGCTGCGCAGAAGTCAACCAAACTTCACCCAATAGTGTATTGTATCACAATCTAGTAGTTACATTTGAAAATTTCGTTCTAGGACATTTGGTTTGAGCGCAATCATTAAACTTAGGTCAAAAAAGCCATTTAAGCCTTTTCACAGTGAGATCTATGCGATATGGCCGAGAAATGTAATTTTGATGTTAACTCCCAAACCGCTGCGCAGAAGTCAACCAAACTTCACCCAATACTGTATTGTATCACAATCTAGTAGTTACATTTGGAGATTTGGTTCTAGGACATTTGGTTTGAGCGCAATAATCAAACTTAATTAAAAAAGTCATTTAAGCCTTTTCACAGTGAGATCTATGCGATATGGCCGAGAAATGTAATTTTGATGTTAACTCCCAAACCGCTGCGCAGAAGTAAACCAAACTTCACCCATTAGTGTATTGTATCACAATCTAGTAGTTACATGTGGAAATTTGGTTCTAGGACATTTGATTTGAGCGCAATCCTCAAACTTAGGTCAAAAAAGCCATTTAAGCCTTTTCACAGTGACATCTATGCGATATGGCCGAGAAATGTAATTTTGATGTTAACTCCCAAACCGCTGCGCAGAAGTCAACCAAACTTCACCCAATAGTGTATTGTATCACAATCTAGTAGTTACATTTGAAAATTTTGTTCTAGGACATTTTGTTTGAACGCAATCATCAATCTTAATTAAAAAAGTCATTTAAGCCTTTTCACAGTGAGATCTATGCGATATGGCCGAGAAATGTAATTTTGATGTTAACTCCCAAACCGCTGCGCAGAAGTCAACCAAACTTCACCCATTAGTGTATTGTATCACAATCTAGTAGTTACATGTGGAAATTTGGTTATAGGACATTTGATTTGAGCGCAATCCTCAAACTTAGGTCAAAAAAGCCATTTAAGCCTTTTCACAGTGAGATCTATGCGATATGGCCGAGAAATGTAATTTTGATGTTAACTCCCAAACCGCTGCGCAGAAGTCAACCAAACTTCACCCAATAGTGTATTGTATCACATTCTAGTAGTTACATTTGAAAATTTCGTTCTAGGACATTTGGTTTGAGCGCAATTATTAAACTTAGGTCAAAAAAGCCATTTAAGCCTTTTCACAGTGAGATCTATGCGATATGGCCGAGAAATGTAATTTTGATGTTAACTCCCAAACCGCTGCGCAGAAGTCAACCAAACTTCACCCAATAGTGTATTGTATCATATTCTAGTAGTTACATTTGAAAATTTCGTTCTAGGACATTTGGTTTGAGCGCAATCATTAAACTTAGGTCAAAAAAGCCATTTAAGCCTTTTCACAGTGAGATCTATGCGATATGGCCGAGAAATGTAATTTTGATGTTAACTCCCAAACCGCTGCGCAGAAGTCAACCAAACTTCACCCAATAGTGTATTGTATCACAATCTAGTAGTTACATTTGAAAATTTTGTTCTAGGAAATTTTGTTTGAGCGCAATCATCAAACTTAATTAAAAAAGTCATTTAACCCTTTTCACAGTGAGATCTATGCGATATGGCCGAGAAATGTAATTTTGATGTTAACTCCCAAACCGCTGCGCAGAAGTCAACCAAACTTCACCCATTAGTGTATTGTATCACAATCTAGTAGTTACATGTGAAAATTTGTTTCTAGGACATTTGATTTGAGCGCAATCCTCAAACTTAGGTCAAAAAAGCCATTTAAGCCTTTTCACAGTGAGATCTATGCGATATGGCCGAGAAATGTAATTTTGATGTTAACTCCCAAACCGCTGCGCAGAAGTCAACCAAACTTCACCCAATAGTGTATTGTATCACATTCCAGTAGTTACATTTGAAAATTTCGTTCTA
Organism: Corythoichthys intestinalis; assembly: GCF_030265065.1. Classification (NCBI taxonomy): domain Eukaryota; kingdom Metazoa; phylum Chordata; class Actinopteri; order Syngnathiformes; family Syngnathidae; genus Corythoichthys; species Corythoichthys intestinalis. The sequence goes on along the minus strand of NC_080411.1, from coordinate 48,061,320 downwards.
GGACATTTGGTTTGAGCGCAATTATTAAACTTAGGTCAAAAAAGCCATTTAAGCCTTTTCACAGTGAGATCTATGCGATATGGCCGAGAAATGTAATTTTGATGTTAACTCCCAAACCGCTGCGCAGAAGTAAACCAAACTTCACCCATTAGTGTATTGTATCACAATCTAGTAGATACATGTGGAAATTTGGTTCTAGGACATTTGATTTGAGCGCAATCTTTAAACTTAGGTCAAAAAAGTCATTTAAGCCTTTTCACAGTGAGATCTATGCGATATGGCCGAGAAATGTAATTTTGATGTTAACTCCCAAACCGCTGCGCAGAAGTCAACCAAACTTCACCCATTAGTGTATTGTATCACAATCTAGTAGTTACATGTGGAAATTTGGTTATAGGACATTTGATTTGAGCGCAATCCTCAAACTTAGGTCAAAAAAGCCATTTAAGCCTTTTCACAGTGAGATCTATGCGATATGGCCGAGAAATGTAATTTTGATGTTTACTCCCAAACCGCTGCGCAGAAGTCAACCAAACTTCACCCAATAGTGTATTTTATCACAATCTAGTAGTTACATTTGGAAATTTAGTTCTAGGACATTTGATTTGAGCGCAATCTTCAAACTTAATTAAAAAAAGTCATTTAAGCCTTTTCACAGTGAGATCTATGCGATATGGCCGAGAAATGTAATTTTGATGTTCACTCCCAAACCGCTGCGCAGAAGTCAACCAAACTTCACCCAATAGTGTATTGTATCTTATTCTAGTAGTTACATTTGAAAATTTCGTTCTAGGACATTTGGTTTGAGCGCAATTATTAAACTTAGGTCAAAAAAGCCATTTAAGCCTTTTCACAGTGAGATCTATGCGATATGGCCGAGAAATGTAATTTTGATGTTAACTCCCAAACCGCTGCGCAGAAGTCAACCAAACTTCACCCAATAGTGTATTGTATCACATTCTAGTAGTTACATTTGAAAATTTCGTTCTAGGACATTTGGTTTGAGCGCAATCATTAAACTTAGGTCAAAAAAGCCATTTAAGCCTTTTCACAGTGAGATCTATGCGATATGGCCGAGAAATGTAATTTTGATGTTAACTCCCAAACCGCTGCGCAGAAGTCAACCAAACTTCACCCAATAGTGTATTGTATCACAATCTAGTAGTTACATTTGAAAATTTTGTTCTAGGAAATTTTGTTTGAGCGCAATCATCAAACTTAATTAAAAAAGTCATTTAAGCCTTTTCACAGTGAGATCTATGCGATATGGCCGAGAAATGTAATTTTGATGTTAACTCCCAAACCGCTGCGCAGAAGTCAACCAAACTTCACCCAATAGTGTATTGTATCACAATCTAGTAGTTACATATGAAAATTTCGTTCTAGGACATTTGGTTTGAGCGCAATCATTAAACTTAGGTCAAAAAAGCCATTTAAGCCTTTTCACAGTGAGATCTATGCGATATGGCCGAGAAATGTAATTTTGATGTTAACTCCCAAACCGCTGCGCAGAAGTAAACCAAACTTCACCCAATAGTGTATTGTATCACAATCTAGTAGTTACATTTGGAGATTTGGTTCTAGGACATTTGGTTTGAGCGCAATCATCAAACTTAATTAAAAAAGTCATTTAAGCCTTTTCACAGTGAGATCTATGCGATATGGCCGAGAAATGTAATTTTGATGTTAACTCCCAAACCGCTGCGCAGAAGTCAACCAAACTTCACCCAATAGTGTATTGTATCACAATCTAGTAGTTACATTTGAAAATTTTGTTCTAGGAAATTTTGTTTGAGCGCAATCATCAAACTTAATTAAAAAAGTCATTTAAGCCTTTTCACAGTGAGATCTATGCGATATGGCCGAGAAATGTAATTTTGATGTTAACTCCCAAACCGCTGCGCAGAAGTCAACCAAACTTCACCCATTAGTGTATTGTATCACAATCTAGTAGTTACATGTGAAAATTTGGTTCTAGGACATTTGATTTGAGCGCAATCCTCAAACTTAGGTCAAAAAAGCCATTTAAGCCTTTTCACAGTGAGATCTATGCGATATGGCCGAGAAATGTAATTTTGATGTTAACTCCCAAACCGCTGCGCAGAAGTCAACCAAACTTCACCCAATAGTGTATTGTATCACATTCTAGTAGTTACATTTGAAAATTTCGTTCTAGGACATTTGGTTTGAGCGCAATTATTAAACTTAGGTCAAAAAAGCCATTTAAGCCTTTTCACAGTGAGATCTATGCGATATGGCCGAGAAATGTAATTTTGATGTTAACTCCCAAACCGCTGCGCAGAAGTAAACCAAACTTCACCCATTAGTGTATTGTATCACAATCTAGTAGATACATGTGGAAATTTGGTTCTAGGACATTTGATTTGAGCGCAATCCTCAAACTTAGGTCAAAAAAGCCATTTAAGCCTTTTCACAGTGAGATCTATGCGATATGGCCGAGAAATGTAATTTTGATGTTAACTCCCAAACCGCTGCGCAGAAGTCAACCAAACTTCACCCAATAGTGTATTGTATCACAATCTAGTAGTTACATTTGAAAATTTTGTTCTAGGACATTTTGTTTGAACGCAATCATCAAACTTAATTAAAAAAGTCATTTAAGCCTTTTCACAGTGAGATCTATGCGATATGGCCGAGAAATGTAATTTTGATGTTAACTCCCAAACCGCTGCGCAGAAGTCAACCAAACTTCACCCAATAGTGTATTGTATCACAATCTAGTAGTTACATTTGAAAATTTTGTTCTAGGACATTTTGTTTCAGCGTAATCCTCAAACTTAGGTCAAAAAAGCCATTTAAACCTTTTCACAGTGAGATCTATGCGATATGGCCGAGAAATGTAATTTTGATGTTAACTCCCAAACCGCTGCGCAGAAGTCAACCAAACTTCACCCAATAGTGTATTGTATCACATTCTAGTAGTTACATTTGAAAATTTTGTTCTAGGACATTTTGTTTGAACGCAATCATCAAACTTAATTAAAAAAGTCATTTAAGCCTTTTCACAGTGAGATCTATGCGATATGGCCGAGAAATGTAATTTTGATGTTAACTCCCAAACCGCTGCGCAGAAGTCAACCAAACTTCACCCAATAGTGTATTGTATCACAATCTAGTAGTTACATGTGGAAATTTGGTTATAGGACATTTGATTTGAGCGCAATCCTCAAACTTAGGTCAAAAAAGCCATTTAAGCCTTTTCACAGTGAGATCTATGCGATATGGCCGAGAAATGTAATTTTGATGTTAACTCCCAAACCGCTGCGCAGAAGTAAACCAAACTTCACCCATTAGTGTATTGTATCACAATCTAGTAGATACATGTGGAAATTTGGTTCTAGGACATTTGATTTGAGCGCAATCCTCAAACTTAGGTCAAAAAAGCCATTTAAGCCTTTTCACAGTGAGATCTATGCGATATGGCCGAGAAATGTAATTTTGATGTTAACTCCCAAACCGCTGCGCAGAAGTCAACCAAACTTCATCCAATAGTGTATTGTATCACAATGTAGTAGTTACATTTGAAAATTTTGTTCTAGGACATTTTGTTTGAACGCAATCATCAAACTTAATTAAAAAAGTCATTTAAGCCTTTTCACAGTGAGATCTATGCGATATGGCCGAGAAATGTAATTTTGATGTTAACTCCCAAACCGCTGCGCAGAAGTCAACCAAACTTCACCCAATAGTGTATTGTATCACAATCTAGTAGTTACATTTGAAAATTTTGTTCTAGGACATTTTGTTTGAGCGTAATCCTCAAACTTAGGTCAAAAAAGCCATTTAAACCTTTTCACAGTGAGATCTATGCGATATGGCCGAGAAATGTAATTTTGATGTTAACTCCCAAACCGCTGCGCAGAAGTCAACCAAACTTCACCCAATAGTGTATTGTATCACAATCTAGTAGTTACATGTGGAAATTTGGTTCTAGGACATTTGATTTGAGCGCAATCCTCAAACTTAGGTCAAAAAAGCCATTTAAGCCTTTTCACAGTGAGATAAATGCGATATGGCCGAGAAATGTAATTTTGATGTTAACTCCCAAACCGCTGCGCAGAAGTCAACCAAACTTCACCCAATAGTGTATTGTATCACAATCTAGTAGTTACATTTGAAAATTTTGTTCTAGGACATTTTGTTTGAACGCAATCATCAAACTTAATTAAAAAAGTCATTTAATCCTTTTCACAGTGAGATCTATGCGATATGGCCGAGAAATGTAATTTTGATGTTAACTCCCAAACCGCTGCGCAGAAGTCAACCAAACTTCACCCATTAGTGTATTGTATCACAATCTAGTAGTTACATGTGGAAATTTGGTTATAGGAGATTTGATTTGAGCGCAATCCTCAAACTTAGGTCAAAAAAGCCATTTAAGCCTTTTCACAGTGAGATCTATGCGATATGGCCGAGAAATGTAATTTTGATGTTAACTCCCAAACCGCTGCGCAGAAGTCAACCAAACTTCACCCATTAGTGTATTGTATCACAATCTAGTAGTTACATGTGGAAATTTGGTTATAGGACATTTGATTTGAGCGCAATCCTCAAACTTAGGTCAAAAAAGCCATTTAAGCCTTTTCACAGTGAGATCTATGCGATATGGCCGAGAAATGTAATTTTGATGTTAACTCCCAAACCGCTGCGCAGAAGTCAACCAAACTTCACCCAATAGTGTATTGTATCACATTCTAGTAGTTACATTTGAAAATTTCGTTCTAGGACATTTGGTTTGAGCGCAATCATTAAACTTAGGTCAAAAAAGCCATTTAAGCCTTTTCACAGTGAGATCTATGCGATATGGCCGAGAAATGTAATTTTGATGTTAACTCCCAAACCGCTGCGCAGAAGTCAACCAAACTTCACCCAATAGTGTATTGTATCACAATCTAGTAGTTACATTTGAAAATTTTGTTCTAGGAAATTTTGTTTGAGCGCAATCATCAAACTTAATTAAAAAAGTCATTTAAGCCTTTTCACAGTGAGATCTATGCGATATGGCCGAGAAATGTAATTTTGATGTTAACTCCCAAACCGCTGCGCAGAAGTCAACCAAACTTCACCCAATAGTGTATTGTATCACAATCTAGTAGTTACATTTGAAAATATCGTTCTAGGACATTTGGTTTGAGCGCAATCATTAAACTTAGGTCAAAAAAGCCATTTAAGCCTTTTCACAGTGAGATCTATGCGATATGGCCGAGAAATGTAATTTTGATGTTAACTCCCAAACCGCTGCGCAGAAGTAAACCAAACTTCACCCAATAGTGTATTGTATCACAATCTAGTAGTTACATTTGGAGATTTGGTTCTAGGACATTTGGTTTGAGCGCAATCATCAAACTTAATTAAAAAAGTCATTTAAGCCTTTTCACAGTGAGATCTATGCGATATGGCCGAGAAATGTAATTTTGATGTTAACTCCCAAACCGCTGCGCAGAAGTAAACCAAACATCACCCATTAGTGTATTGTATCACAATCTAGTAGTTACATGTGGAAATTTGGTTCTAGGACATTTGATTTGAGCGCAATCCTCAAACTTAGGTCAAAAAAGCCATTTAATCCTTTTCACAGTGAGATCTATGCGATATGGCCGAGAAATGTAATTTTGATGTTAACTCCCAAACCGCTGCGCAGAAGTCAACCAAACTTCACCCAATAGTGTATTGTATCACAATCTAGTAGTTACATTTGAAAATTTTGTTCTAGGACATTTTGTTTGAACGCAATCATCAAACTTAATTAAAAAAGTCATTTAAGCCTTTTCACAGTGAGATCTATGCGATATGGCCGAGAAATGTAATTTTGATGTTAACTCCCAAACCGCTGCGCAGAAGTCAACCAAACTTCACCCATTAGTGTATTGTATCACAATCTAGTAGTTACATGTGGAAATTTGGTTATAGGACATTTGATTTGAGCGCAATCCTCAAACTTAGGTCAAAAAAGCCATTTAAGCCTTTTCACAGTGAGATCTATGCGATATGGCCGAGAAATGTAATTTTGATGTTAACTCCCAAACCGCTGCGCAGAAGTCAACCAAACTTCACCAAATAGTGTATTGTATCACATTCTAGTAGTTACATTTGAAAATTTCGTTCTAGGACATTTGGTTTGAGCGCAATTATTAAACTTAGGTCAAAAAAGCCATTTAAGCCTTTTCACAGTGAGATCTATGCGATATGGCCGAGAAATGTAATTTTGATGTTAACTCCCAAACCGCTGCGCAGAAGTCAACCAAACTTCACCCAATAGTGTATTGTATCACAATCTAGTAGTTACATTTGAAAATTTTGTTCTAGGAAATTTTGTTTGAGCGCAATCATCAAACTTAATTAAAAAAGTCATTTAAGCCTTTTCACAGTGAGATCTATGCGATATGGCCGAGAAATGTAATTTTGATGTTAACTCCCAAACCGCTGCGCAGAAGTCAACCAAACTTCACCCAATAGTGTATTGTATCACAATCTAGTAGTTACATTTGAAAATTTTGTTCTAGGACATTTTGTTTGAACGCAATCATCAAACTTAATTAAAAAAGTCATTTAAGCCTTTTCACAGTGAGATCTATGCGATATGGCCGAGAAATGTAATTTTGATGTTAACTCCCAAACCGCTGCGCAGAAGTCAACCAAACTTCACCCATTAGTGTATTGTATCACAATCTAGTAGTTACATGTGGAAATTTGGTTATAGGAGATTTGATTTGAGCGCAATCCTCAAACTTAGGTCAAAAAAGCCATTTAAGCCTTTTCACAGTGAGATCTATGCGATATGGCCGAGAAATGTAATTTTGATGTTAACTCCCAAACCGCTGCGCAGAAGTCAACCAAACTTCACCCAATAGTGTATTGTATCTTATTCTAGTAGTTACATTTGAAAATTTCGTTCTAGGACATTTGGTTTGAGCGCAATTATTAAACTTAGGTCAAAAAAGCCATTTAAGCCTTTTCACAGTGAGATCTATGCGATATGGCCGAGAAATGTAATTTTGATGTTAACTCCCAAACCGCTGCGCAGAAGTCAACCAAACTTCACCCAATAGTGTATTGTATCACATTCTAGTAGTTACATTTGAAAATTTCGTTCTAGGACATTTGGTTTGAGCGCAATCATTAAACTTAGGTCAAAAAAGCCATTTAAGCCTTTTCACAGTGAGATCTATGCGATATGGCCGAGAAATGTAATTTTGATGTTAACTCCCAAACCGCTGCGCAGAAGTCAACCAAACTTCACCCAATAGTGTATTGTATCACAATCTAGTAGTTACATTTGAAAATTTTGTTCTAGGAAATTTTGTTTGAGCGCAATCATCAAACTTAATTAAAAAAGTCATTTAAGCCTTTTCACAGTGAGATCTATGCGATATGGCCGAGAAATGTAATTTTGATGTTAACTCCCAAACCGCTGCGCAGAAGTCAACCAAACTTCACCCAATAGTGTATTGTATCACAATCTAGTAGTTACATTTGAAAATATCGTTCTAGGACATTTGGTTTGAGCGCAATCATTAAACTTAGGTCAAAAAAGCCATTTAAGCCTTTTCACAGTGAGATCTATGCGATATGGCCGAGAAATGTAATTTTGATGTTAACTCCCAAACCGCTGCGCAGAAGTAAACCAAACTTCACCCAATAGTGTATTGTATCACAATCTAGTAGTTACATTTGGAGATTTGGTTCTAGGACATTTGGTTTGAGCGCAATCATCAAACTTAATTAAAAAAGTCATTTAAGCCTTTTCACAGTGAGATCTATGCGATATGGCCGAGAAATGTAATTTTGATGTTAACTCCCAAACCGCTGCGCAGAAGTAAACCAAACATCACCCATTAGTGTATTGTATCACAATCTAGTAGTTACATGTGGAAATTTGGTTCTAGGACATTTGATTTGAGCGCAATCCTCAAACTTAGGTCAAAAAAGCCATTTAATCCTTTTCACAGTGAGATCTATGCGATATGGCCGAGAAATGTAATTTTGATGTTAACTCCCAAACCGCTGCGCAGAAGTCAACCAAACTTCACCCAATAGTGTATTGTATCACAATCTAGTAGTTACATTTGAAAATTTTGTTCTAGGACATTTTGTTTCAGCGTAATCCTCAAACTTAGGTCAAAAAAGCCATTTAAACCTTTTCACAGTGAGATCTATGCGATATGGCCGAGAAATGTAATTTTGATGTTAACTCCCAAACCGCTGCGCAGAAGTCAACCAAACTTCACCCAATAGTGTATTGTATCACATTCTAGTAGTTACATTTGAAAATTTCGTTCTAGGACATTTGGTTTGAGCGCAATCATTAAACTTAGGTCAAAAAAGCCATTTAAGCCTTTTCACAGTGAGATCTATGCGATATGGCCGAGAAATGTAATTTTGATGTTAACTCCCAAACCGCTGCGCAGAAGTAAACCAAACTTCACCCATTAGTGTATTGTATCACAATCTAGTAGTTACATGTGGAAATTTGGTTCTAGGACATTTGATTTGAGCGCAATCCTCAAACTTAGGTCAAAAAAGCCATTTAAGCCTTTTCACAGTGAGATCTATGCGATATGGCCGAGAAATGTAATTTTGATGTTAACTCCCAAACCGCTGCGCAGAAGTCAACCAAACTTCACCCAATAGTGTATTGTATCACAATCTAGTAGTTACATTTGAAAATTTTGTTCTAGGACATTTTGTTTGAACGCAATCATCAAACTTAATTAAAAAAGTCATTTAAGCCTTTTCACAGTGAGATCTATGCGATATGGCCGAGAAATGTAATTTTGATGTTAACTCCCAAACCGCTGCGCAGAAGTCAACCAAACTTCACCCATTAGTGTATTGTATCACAATCTAGTAGTTACATGTGGAAATTTGGTTCTAGGACATTTGATTTGAGCGCAATCCTCAAACTTAGGTCAAAAAAGCCATTTAAGCCTTTTCACAGTGAGATCTATGCGATATGGCCGAGAAATGTAATTTTGATGTTAACTCCCAAACCGCTGCGCAGAAGTAAACCAAACTTCACCCATTAGTGTATTGTATCACAATCTAGTAGATACATGTGGAAATTTGGTTCTAGGACATTTTGTTTGAACGCAATCATCAAACTTAATTAAAAAAGTCATTTAAGCCTTTTCACAGTGAGATCTATGCGATATGGCCGAGAAATGTAATTTTGATGTTAACTCCCAAACCGCTGCGCAGAAGTCAACCAAACTTCACCCATTAGTGTATTGTATCACAATCTAGTAGTTACATGTGGAAATTTGGTTCTAGGACATTTGATTTGAGCGCAATACTCAAACTTAGGTCAAAAAAGCCATTTAAGCCTTTTCACAGTGAGATCTATGCGATATGGCCGAGAAATGTAATTTTGATGTTAACTCCCAAACCGCTGCGCAGAAGTAAACCAAACTTCACCCATTAGTGTATTGTATCACAATCTAGTAGATACATGTGGAAATTTGGTTCTAGGACATTTGATTTGAGCGCAATCCTCAAACTTAGGTCAAAAAAGCCATTTAAGCCTTTTCACAGTGAGATCTATGCGATATGGCCGAGAAATGTAATTTTGATGTTAACTCCCAAACCGCTGCGCAGAAGTCAACCAAACTTCACCCAATAGTGTATTGTATCACAATCTAGTAGTTACATTTGAAAATTTTGTTCTAGGACATTTTGTTTCAGCGTAATCCTCAAACTTAGGTCAAAAAAGCCATTTAAACCTTTTCACAGTGAGATCTATGCGATATGGCCGAGAAATGTAATTTTGATGTTAACTCCCAAACCGCTGCGCAGAAGTCAACCAAACTTCACCCAATAGTGTATTGTATCACATTCTAGTAGTTACATTTGAAAATTTCGTTCTAGGACATTTGGTTTGAGCGCAATCATTAAACTTAGGTCAAAAAAGCCATTTAAGCCTTTTCACAGTGAGATCTATGCGATATGGCCGAGAAATGTAATTTTGATGTTAACTCCCAAACCGCTGCGCAGAAGTAAACCAAACTTCACCCATTAGTGTATTGTATCACAATCTAGTAGTTACATGTGGAAATTTGGTTCTAGGACATTTGATTTGAGCGCAATCCTCAAACTTAGGTCAAAAAAGCCATTTAAGCCTTTTCACAGTGAGATCTATGCGATATGGCCGAGAAATGTAATTTTGATGTTAACTCCCAAACCGCTGCGCAGAAGTCAACCAAACTTCACCCAATAGTGTATTGTATCACAATCTAGTAGTTACATTTGAAAATTTTGTTCTAGGACATTTTGTTTGAACGCAATCATCAAACTTAATTAAAAAAGTCATTTAAGCCTTTTCACAGTGAGATCTATGCGATATGGCCGAGAAATGTAATTTTGATGTTAACTCCCAAACCGCTGCGCAGAAGTCAACCAAACTTCACCCATTAGTGTATTGTATCACAATCTAGTAGTTACATGTGGAAATTTGGTTCTAGGACATTTGATTTGAGCGCAATCCTCAAACTTAGGTAAAAAAAGCCATTTAAGCCTTTTCACAGTGAGATCTATGCGATATGGCCGAGAAATGTAATTTTGATGTTAACTCCCAAACCGCTGCGCAGAAGTAAACCAAACTTCACCCATTAGTGTATTGTATCACAATCTAGTAGATACATGTGGAAATTTGGTTCTAGGACATTTGGTTTGAGCGCAATCATCAAACTTAATTAAAAAAGTCATTTAAGCCTTTTCACAGTGAGATCTATGCGATATGGCCGAGAAATGTAATTTTGATGTTAACTCCAAAACCGCTGCGCAGAAGTAAACCAAACATCACCCATTAGTGTATTGTATCACAATCTAGTAGTTACATGTGGAAATTTGGTTCTAGGACATTTGATTTGAGCGCAATCCTCAAACTTAGGTCAAAAAAGCCATTTAATCCTTTTCACAGTGAGATCTATGCGATATGGCCGAGAAATGTAATTTTGATGTTAACTCCCAAACCGCTGCGCAGAAGTCAACCAAACTTCACCCAATAGTGTATTGTATCACAATCTAGTAGTTACATTTGAAAATTTTGTTCTAGGACATTTTGTTTGAACGCAATCATCAAACTTAATTAAAAAAGTCATTTAAGCCTTTTCACAGTGAGATCTATGCGATATGGCCGAGAAATGTAATTTTGATGTTAACTCCCAAACCGCTGCGCAGAAGTCAACCAAACTTCACCCATTAGTGTATTGTATCACAATCTAGTAGTTACATGTGGAAATTTGGTTATAGGACATTTGATTTGAGCGCAATCCTCAAACTTAGGTCAAAAAAGCCATTTAAGCCTTTTCACAGTGAGATCTATGCGATATGGCCGAGAAATGTAATTTTGATGTTAACTCCCAAACCGCTGCGCAGAAGTCAACCAAACTTCACCCAATAGTGTATTGTATCACATTCTAGTAGTTACATTTGAAAATTTCGTTCTAGGACATTTGGTTTGAGCGCAATTATTAAACTTAGGTCAAAAAAGCCATTTAAGCCTTTTCACAGTGAGATCTATGCGATATGGCCGAGAAATGTAATTTTGATGTTAACTCCCAAACCGCTGCGCAGAAGTCAACCAAACTTCACCCAATAGTGTATTGTATCACAATCTAGTAGTTACATTTGAAAATTTTGTTCTAGGAAATTTTGTTTGAGCGCAATCATCAAACTTAATTAAAAAAGTCATTTAAGCCTTTTCACAGTGAGATCTATGCGATATGGCCGAGAAATGTAATTTTGATGTTAACTCCCAAACCGCTGCGCAGAAGTCAACCAAACTTCACCCATTAGTGTATTGTATCACAATCTAGTAGTTACATGTGAAAATTTGGTTCTAGGACATTTGATTTGAGCGCAATCCTCAAACTTAGGTCAAAAAAGCCATTTAAGCCTTTTCACAGTGAGATCTATGCGATATGGCCGAGAAATGTAATTTTGATGTTAACTCCCAAACCGCTGCGCAGAAGTCAACCAAACTTCACCCAATAGTGTATTGTATCACATTCTAGTAGTTACATTTGAAAATTTCGTTCTAGGACATTTGGTTTGAGCGCAATTATTAAACTTAGGTCAAAAAAGCCATTTAAGCCTTTTCACAGTGAGATCTATGCGATATGGCCGAGAAATGTAATTTTGATGTTAACTCCCAAACCGCTGCGCAGAAGTAAACCAAACTTCACCCATTAGTGTATTGTATCACAATCTAGTAGATACATGTGGAAATTTGGTTCTAGGACATTTGATTTGAGCGCAATCCTCAAACTTAGGTCAAAAAAGCCATTTAAGCCTTTTCACAGTGAGATCTATGCGATATGGCCGAGAAATGTAATTTTGATGTTAACTCCCAAACCGCTGCGCAGAAGTCAACCAAACTTCAACCAATAGTGTATTGTATCACAATCTAGTAGTTACATTTGAAAATTTTGTTCTAGGACATTTTGTTTGAACGCAATCATCAAACTTAATTAAAAAAGTCATTTAAGCCTTTTCACAGTGAGATCTATGCGATATGGCCGAGAAATGTAATTTTGATGTTAACTCCCAAACCGCTGCGCAGAAGTCAACCAAACTTCACCCAATAGTGTATTGTATCACAATCTAGTAGTTACATTTGAAAATTTTGTTCTAGGACATTTTGTTTCAGCGTAATCCTCAAACTTAGGTCAAAAAAGCCATTTAAACCTTTTCACAGTGAGATCTATGCGATATGGCCGAGAAATGTAATTTTGATGTTAACTCCCAAACCGCTGCGCAGAAGTCAACCAAACTTCACCCAATAGTGTATTGTATCACATTCTAGTAGTTACATTTGAAAATTTCGTTCTAGGACATTTGGTTTGAGCGCAATCATTAAACTTAGGTCAAAAAAGCCATTTAAGCCTTTTCACAGTGAGATCTATGCGATATGGCCGAGAAATGTAATTTTGATGTTAACTCCCAAACCGCTGCGCAGAAGTAAACCAAACTTCACCCATTAGTGTATTGTATCACAATCTAGTAGTTACATGTGGAAATTTGGTTCTAGGACATTTGATTTGAGCGCAATCCTCAAACTTAGGTCAAAAAAGCCATTTAAGCCTTTTCGCAGTGAGATCTATGCGATATGGCCGAGAAATGTAATTTTGATGTTAACTCCCAAACCGCTGCGCAGAAGTCAACCAAACTTCACCCAATAGTGTATTGTATCACAATCTAGTAGTTACATTTGAAAATTTTGTTCTAGGACATTTTGTTTGAACGCAATCATCAAACTTAATTAAAAAAGTCATTTAAGCCTTTTCACAGTGAGATCTATGCGATATGGCCGAGAAATGTAATTTTGATGTTAACTCCCAAACCGCTGCGCAGAAGTCAACCAAACTTCACCCATTAGTGTATTGTATCACAATCTAGTAGTTACATGTGGAAATTTGGTTCTAGGACATTTGATTTGAGCGCAATCCTCAAACTTAGGTCAAAAAAGCCATTTAAGCCTTTTCACAGTGAGATCTATGCGATATGGCCGAGAAATGTAATTTTGATGTTAACTCCCAAACCGCTGCGCAGAAGTAAACCAAACTTCACCCATTAGTGTATTGTATCACAATCTAGTAGATACATGTGGAAATTTGGTTCTAGGACATTTTGTTTGAACGCAATCATCAAACTTAATTAAAAAAGTCATTTAAGCCTTTTCACAGTGAGATCTATGCGATATGGCCGAGAAATGTAATTTTGATGTTAACTCCCAAACCGCTGCGCAGAAGTCAACCAAACTTCACCCATTAGTGTATTGTATCACAATCTAGTAGTTACATGTGGAAATTTGGTTCTAGGACATTTGATTTGAGCGCAATCCTCAAACTTAGGTCAAAAAAGCCATTTAAGCCTTTTCACAGTGAGATCTATGCGATATGGCCGAGAAATGTAATTTTGATGTTAACTCCCAAACCGCTGCGCAGAAGTAAACCAAACTTCACCCATTAGTGTATTGTATCACAATCTAGTAGATACATGTGGAAATTTGGTTCTAGGACATTTGATTTGAGCGCAATCCTCAAACTTAGGTCAAAAAAGCCATTTAAGCCTTTTCACAGTGAGATCTATGCGATATGGCCGAGAAATGTAATTTTGATGTTAACTCCCAAACCGCTGCGCAGAAGTCAACCAAACTTCATCCAATAGTGTATTGTATCACAATCTAGTAGTTACATTTGAAAATTTTGTTCTAGGACATTTTGTTTGAACGCAATCATCAAACTTAATTAAAAAAGTCATTTAAGCCTTTTCACAGTGAGATCTATGCGATATGGCCGAGAAATGTAATTTTGATGTTAACTCCCAAACCGCTGCGCAGAAGTCAACCAAACTTCACCCAATAGTGTATTGTATCACAATCTAGTAGTTACATTTGAAAATTTTGTTCTAGGACATTTTGTTTGAGCGTAATCTTCAAACTTAGGTCAAAAAAGCCATTTAAACCTTTTCACAGTGAGATCTATGCGATATGGCCGAGAAATGTAATTTTGATGTTAACTCCCAAACCGCTGCGCAGAAGTCAACCAAACTTCACCCAATAGTGTATTGTATCACAATCTAGTAGTTACATGTGGAAATTTGGTTCTAGGACATTTGATTTGAGCGCAATCCTCAAACTTAGGTCAAAAAAGCCATTTAAGCCTTTTCACAGTGAGATCTATGCGATATGGCCGAGAAATGTAATTTTGATGTTAACTCCCAAACCGCTGCGCAGAAGTAAACCAAACTTCACCCAATAGTGTATTGTATCACAATCTAGTAGTTACATTTGGAGATTTGGTTCTAGGACATTTGGTTTGAGCGCAATCATCAAACTTAATTAAAAAAGTCATTTAAGCCTTTTCACAGTGAGATCTATGCGATATGGCCGAGAAATGTAATTTTGATGTTAACTCCCAAACCGCTGCGCAGAAGTAAACCAAACATCACCCATTAGTGTATTGTATCACAATCTAGTAGTTACATGTGGAAATTTGGTTCTAGGACATTTGGTTTGAGCGCAATCATCAAACTTAATTAAAAAAGTCATTTAAGCCTTTTCACAGTGAGATCTATGCGATATGGCCGAGAAATGTAATTTTGATGTTAACTCCCAAACCGCTGCGCAGAAGTAAACCAAACTTCACCCATTAGTGTATTGTATCACAATCTAGTAGATACATGTGGAAATTTGGTTCTAGGACATTTGATTTGAGCGCAATCCTCAAACTTAGGTCAAAAAAGCCATTTAAGCCTTTTCACAGTGAGATCTATGCGATATGGCCGAGAAATGTAATTTTGATGTTAACTCCCAAACCGCTGCGCAGAAGTCAACCAAACTTCATCCAATAGTGTATTGTATCACAATCTAGTAGTTACATTTGAAAATTTTGTTCTAGGACATTTTGTTTGAACGCAATCATCAAACTTAATTAAAAAAGTCATTTAAGCCTTTTCACAGTGAGATCTATGCGATATGGCCGAGAAATGTAATTTTGATGTTAACTCCCAAACCGCTGCGCAGAAGTCAACCAAACTTCACCCAATAGTGTATTGTATCACAATCTAGTAGTTACATTTGAAAATTTTGTTCTAGGACATTTTGTTTGAGCGTAATCTTCAAACTTAGGTCAAAAAAGCCATTTAAACCTTTTCACAGTGAGATCTATGCGATATGGCCGAGAAATGTAATTTTGATGTTAACTCCCAAACCGCTGCGCAGAAGTCAACCAAACTTCACCCAATAGTGTATTGTATCACAATCTAGTAGTTACATGTGGAAATTTGGTTCTAGGACATTTGATTTGAGCGCAATCCTCAAACTTAGGTCAAAAAAGCCATTTAAGCCTTTTCACAGTGAGATCTATGCGATATGGCCGAGAAATGTAATTTTGATGTTAACTCCCAAACCGCTGCGCAGAAGTAAACCAAACTTCACCCAATAGTGTATTGTATCACAATCTAGTAGTTACATTTGGAGATTTGGTTCTAGGACATTTGGTTTGAGCGCAATCATCAAACTTAATTAAAAAAGTCATTTAAGCCTTTTCACAGTGAGATCTATGCGATATGGCCGAGAAATGTAATTTTGATGTTAACTCCCAAACCGCTGCGCAGAAGTAAACCAAACTTCACCCATTAGTGTATTGTATCACAATCTAGTAGTTACATGTGGAAATTTGGTTCTAGGACATTTGGTTTGAGCGCAATCATCAAACTTAATTAAAAAAGTCATTTAAGCCTTTTCACAGTGAGATCTATGCGATATGGCCGAGAAATGTAATTTTGATGTTAACTCCCAAACCGCTGCGCAGAAGTAAACCAAACTTCACCCATTAGTGTATTGTATCACAATCTAGTAGATACATGTGGAAATTTGGTTCTAGGACATTTGATTTGAGCGCAATCCTCAAACTTAGGTCAAAAAAGCCATTTAAGCCTTTTCACAGTGAGATCTATGCGATATGGCCGAGAAATGTAATTTTGATGTTAACTCCCAAACCGCTGCGCAGAAGTCAACCAAACTTCATCCAATAGTGTATTGTATCACAATCTAGTAGTTACATTTGAAAATTTTGTTCTAGGACATTTTGTTTGAACGCAATCATCAAACTTAATTAAAAAAGTCATTTAAGCCTTTTCACAGTGAGATCTATGCGATATGGCCGAGAAATGTAATTTTGATGTTAACTCCCAAACCGCTGCGCAGAAGTCAACCAAACTTCACCCAATAGTGTATTGTATCACAATCTAGTAGTTACATTTGAAAATTTTGTTCTAGGACATTTTGTTTGAGCGTAATCTTCAAACTTAGGTCAAAAAAGCCATTTAAACCTTTTCACAGTGAGATCTATGCGATATGGCCGAGAAATGTAATTTTGATGTTAACTCCCAAACCGCTGCGCAGAAGTCAACCAAACTTCACCCAATAGTGTATTGTATCACAATCTAGTAGTTACATGTGGAAATTTGGTTCTAGGACATTTGATTTGAGCGCAATCCTCAAACTTAGGTCAAAAAAGCCATTTAAGCCTTTTCACAGTGAGATCTATGCGATATGGCCGAGAAATGTAATTTTGATGTTAACTCCCAAACCGCTGCGCAGAAGTAAACCAAACTTCACCCAATAGTGTATTGTATCACAATCTAGTAGTTACATTTGGAGATTTGGTTCTAGGACATTTGGTTTGAGCGCAATCATCAAACTTAATTAAAAAAGTCATTTAAGCCTTTTCACAGTGAGATCTATGCGATATGGCCGAGAAATGTAATTTTGATGTTAACTCCCAAACCGCTGCGCAGAAGTAAACCAAACTTCACCCATTAGTGTATTGTATCACAATCTAGTAGTTACATGTGGAAATTTGGTTCTAGGACATTTGGTTTGAGCGCAATCATCAAACTTAATTAAAAAAGTCATTTAAGCCTTTTCACAGTGAGATCTATGCGATATGGCCGAGAAATGTAATTTTGATGTTAACTCCAAAACCGCTGCGCAGAAGTAAACCAAACATCACCCATTAGTGTATTGTATCACAATCTAGTAGTTACATGTGGAAATTTGGTTCTAGGACATTTGATTTGAGCGCAATCCTCAAACTTAGGTCAAAAAAGCCATTTAATCCTTTTCACAGTGAGATCTATGCGATATGGCCGAGAAATGTAATTTTGATGTTAACTCCCAAACCGCTGCGCAGAAGTCAACCAAACTTCACCCAATAGTGTATTGTATCACAATCTAGTAGTTACATTTGAAAATTTTGTTCTAGGACATTTTGTTTGAACGCAATCATCAAACTTAATTAAAAAAGTCATTTAAGCCTTTTCACAGTGAGATCTATGCGATATGGCCGAGAAATGTAATTTTGATGTTAACTCCCAAACCGCTGCGCAGAAGTCAACCAAACTTCACCCATTAGTGTATTGTATCACAATCTAGTAGTTACATGTGGAAATTTGGTTATAGGACATTTGATCTGAGCGCAATCCTCAAACTTAGGTCAAAAAAGCCATTTAAGCCTTTTCACAGTGAGATCTATGCGATATGGCCGAGAAATGTAATTTTTATGTTAACTCCCAAACCGCTGCGCAGAAGTCAACCAAACTTCACCCAATAGTGTATTGTATCACATTCTAGTAGTTACATTTGAAAATTTCGTTCTAGGACATTTGGTTTGAGCGCAATTATTAAACTTAGGTCAAAAAAGCCATTTAAGCCTTTTCACAGTGAGATCTATGCGATATGGCCGAGAAATGTAATTTTGATGTTAACTCCCAAACCGCTGCGCAGAAGTCAACCAAACTTCACCCAATAGTGTATTGTATCACATTCTAGTAGTTACATTTGAAAATTTCGTTCTAGGACATTTGGTTTGAGCGCAATTATTAAACTTAGGTCAAAAAAGCCATTTAAGCCTTTTCACAGTGAGATCTATGCGATATGGCCGAGAAATGTAATTTTGATGTTAACTCCCAAACCGCTGCGCAGAAGTCAACCAAACTTCACCCAATAGTGTATTGTATCACAATCTAGTAGTTACATTTGAAAATTTTGTTCTAGGAAATTTTGTTTGAGCGCAATCATCAAACTTAATTAAAAAAGTCATTTAAGCCTTTTCACAGTGAGATCTATGCGATATGGCCGAGAAATGTAATTTTGATGTTAACTCCCAAACCGCTGCGCAGAAGTCAACCAAACTTCACCCAATAGTGTATTGTATCACAATCTAGTAGTTACATTTGAAAATTTTGTTCTAGGACATTTTGTTTGAACGCAATCATCAAACTTAATTAAAAAAGTCATTTAAGCCTTTTCACAGTGAGATCTATGCGATATGGCCGAGAAATGTAATTTTGATGTTAACTCCCAAACCGCTGCGCAGAAGTCAACCAAACTTCACCCAATAGTGTATTGTATCACAATCTAGTAGTTACATTTGAAAATTTTGTTCTAGGACATTTTGTTTCAGCGTAATCCTCAAACTTAGGTCAAAAAAGCCATTTAAACCTTTTCACAGTGAGATCTATGCGATATGGCCGAGAAATGTAATTTTGATGTTAACTCCCAAACCGCTGCGCAGAAGTCAACCAAACTTCACCCAATAGTGTATTGTATCACATTCTAGTAGTTACATTTGAAAATTTCGTTCTAGGACATTTGGTTTGAGCGCAATCATTAAACTTAGGTCAAAAAAGCCATTTAAGCCTTTTCACAGTGAGATCTATGCGATATGGCCGAGAAATGTAATTTTGATGTTAACTCCCAAACCGCTGCGCAGAAGTCAACCAAACTTCACCCATTAGTGTATTGTATCACAATCTAGTAGTTACATGTGGAAATTTGGTTCTAGGACATTTGATTTGAGCGCAATCCTCAAACTTAGGTCAAAAAAGCCATTTAATCCTTTTCACAGTGAGATCTATGCGATATGGCCGAGAAATGTAATTTTGATGTTAACTCCCAAACCGCTGCGCAGAAGTCAACCAAACTTCACCCAATAGTGTATTGTATCACAATCTAGTAGTTACATTTGAAAATTTTGTTCTAGGACATTTTGTTTGAACGCAATCATCAAACTTAATTAAAAAAGTCATTTAAGCCTTTTCACAGTGAGATCTATGCGATATGGCCGAGAAATGTAATTTTGATGTTAACTCCCAAACCGCTGCGCAGAAGTCAACCAAACTTCACCCATTAGTGTATTGTATCACAATCTAGTAGTTACATGTGGAAATTTGGTTATAGGACATTTGATTTGAGCGCAATCCTCAAACTTAGGTCAAAAAAGCCATTTAAGCCTTTTCACAGTGAGATCTATGCGATATGGCCGAGAAATGTAATTTTGATGTTAACTCCCAAACCGCTGCGCAGAAGTCAACCAAACTTCACCCAATAGTGTATTGTATCACATTCTAGTAGTTACATTTGAAAATTTCGTTCTAGGACATTTGGTTTGAGCGCAATTATTAAACTTAGGTCAAAAAAGCCATTTAAGCCTTTTCACAGTGAGATCTATGCGATATGGCCGAGAAATGTAATTTTGATGTTAACTCCCAAACCGCTGCGCAGAAGTCAACCAAACTTCACCCAATAGTGTATTGTATCACAATCTAGTAGTTACATTTGAAAATTTTGTTCTAGGAAATTTTGTTTGAGCGCAATCATCAAACTTAATTAAAAAAGTCATTTAAGCCTTTTCACAGTGAGATCTATGCGATATGGCCGAGAAATGTAATTTTGATGTTAACTCCCAAACCGCTGCGCAGAAGTCAACCAAACTTCACCCATTAGTGTATTGTATCACAATCTAGTAGTTACATGTGAAAATTTGGTTCTAGGACATTTGATTTGAGCGCAATCCTCAAACTTAGGTCAAAAAAGCCATTTAAGCCTTTTCACAGTGAGATCTATGCGATATGGCCGAGAAATGTAATTTTGATGTTAACTCCCAAACCGCTGCGCAGAAGTCAACCAAACTTCACCCAATAGTGTATTGTATCACATTCTAGTAGTTACATTTGAAAATTTCGTTCTAGGACATTTGGTTTGAGCGCAATTATTAAACTTAGGTCAAAAAAGCCATTTAAGCCTTTTCACAGTGAGATCTATGCGATATGGCCGAGAAATGTAATTTTGATGTTAACTCCCAAACCGCTGCGCAGAAGTAAACCAAACTTCACCCATTAGTGTATTGTATCACAATCTAGTAGATACATGTGGAAATTTGGTTCTAGGACATTTGATTTGAGCGCAATCCTCAAACTTAGGTCAAAAAAGCCATTTAAGCCTTTTCACAGTGAGATCTATGCGATATGGCCGAGAAATGTAATTTTGATGTTAACTCCCAAACCGCTGCGCAGAAGTCAACCAAACTTCACCCAATAGTGTATTGTATCACAATCTAGTAGTTACATTTGAAAATTTTGTTCTAGGACATTTTGTTTGAACGCAATCATCAAACTTAATTAAAAAAGTCATTTAAGCCTTTTCACAGTGAGATCTATGCGATATGGCCGAGAAATGTAATTTTGATGTTAACTCCCAAACCGCTGCGCAGAAGTCAACCAAACTTCACCCAATAGTGTATTGTATCACAATCTAGTAGTTACATTTGAAAATTTTGTTCTAGGACATTTTGTTTCAGCGTAATCCTCAAACTTAGGTCAAAAAAGCCATTTAAACCTTTTCACAGTGAGATCTATGCGATATGGCCGAGAAATGTAATTTTGATGTTAACTCCCAAACCGCTGCGCAGAAGTCAACCAAACTTCACCCAATAGTGTATTGTATCACATTCTAGTAGTTACATTTGAAAATTTCGTTCTAGGACATTTGGTTTGAGCGCAATCATTAAATTTAGGTCAAAAAAGCCATTTAAGCCTTTTCACAGTGAGATCTATGCGATATGGCCGAGAAATGTAATTTTGATGTTAACTCCCAAACCGCTGCGCAGAAGTAAACCAAACTTCACCCATTAGTGTATTGTATCACAATCTAGTAGTTACATGTGGAAATTTGGTTCTAGGACATTTGATTTGAGCGCAATCCTCAAACTTAGGTCAAAAAAGCCATTTAAGCCTTTTCACAGTGAGATCTATGCGATATGGCCGAGAAATGTAATTTTGATGTTAACTCCCAAACCGCTGCGCAGAAGTCAACCAAACTTCACCCAATAGTGTATTGTATCACAATCTAGTAGTTACATTTGAAAATTTTGTTCTAGGACATTTTGTTTGAACGCAATCATCAAACTTAATTAAAAAAGTCATTTAAGCCTTTTCACAGTGAGATCTATGCGATATGGCCGAGAAATGTAATTTTGATGTTAACTCCCAAACCGCTGCGCAGAAGTCAACCAAACTTCACCCAATAGTGTATTGTATCACAATCTAGTAGTTACATTTGAAAATTTTGTTCTAGGACATTTTGTTTCAGCGTAATCCTCAAACTTAGGTCAAAAAAGCCATTTAAACCTTTTCACAGTGAGATCTATGCGATATGGCCGAGAAATGTAATTTTGATGTTAACTCCCAAACCGCTGCGCAGAAGTCAACCAAACTTCACCCAATAGTGTATTGTATCACATTCTAGTAGTTACATTTGAAAATTTCGTTCTAGGACATTTGGTTTGAGCGCAATCATTAAATTTAGGTCAAAAAAGCCATTTAAGCCTTTTCACAGTGAGATCTATGCGATATGGCCGAGAAATGTAATTTTGATGTTAACTCCCAAACCGCTGCGCAGAAGTAAACCAAACTTCACCCATTAGTGTATTGTATCACAATCTAGTAGTTACATGTGGAAATTTGGTTCTAGGACATTTGATTTGAGCGCAATCCTCAAACTTAGGTCAAAAAAGCCATTTAAGCCTTTTCACAGTGAGATCTATGCGATATGGCCGAGAAATGTAATTTTGATGTTAACTCCCAAACCGCTGCGCAGAAGTCAACCAAACTTCACCCAATAGTGTATTGTATCACAATCTAGTAGTTACATTTGAAAATTTTGTTCTAGGACATTTTGTTTGAACGCAATCATCAAACTTAATTAAAAAAGTCATTTAAGCCTTTTCACAGTGAGATCTATGCGATATGGCCGAGAAATGTAATTTTGATGTTAACTCCCAAACCGCTGCGCAGAAGTCAACCAAACTTCACCCATTAGTGTATTGTATCACAATCTAGTAGTTACATGTGGAAATTTGGTTCTAGGACATTTGATTTGAGCGCAATCCTCAAACTTAGGTCAAAAAAGCCATTTAAGCCTTTTCACAGTGAGATCTATGCGATATGGCCGAGAAATGTAATTTTGATGTTAACTCCCAAACCGCTGCGCAGAAGTAAACCAAACTTCACCCATTAGTGTATTGTACACAATCTAGTAGATACATGTGGAAATTTGGTTCTAGGACATTTTGTTTGAACGCAATCATCAAACTTAATTAAAAAAGTCATTTAAGCCTTTTCACAGTGAGATCTATGCGATATGGCCGAGAAATGTAATTTTGATGTTAACTCCCAAACCGCTGCGCAGAAGTCAACCAAACTTCACCCATTAGTGTATTGTATCACAATCTAGTAGTTACATGTGGAAATTTGGTTATAGGACATTTGATTTGAGCGCAATCCTCAAACTTAGGTCAAAAAAGCCATTTAAGCCTTTTCACAGTGAGATCTATGCGATATGGCCGAGAAATGTAATTTTGATGTTAACTCCCAAACCGCTGCGCAGAAGTAAACCAAACTTCACCCATTAGTGTATTGTATCACAATCTAGTAGATACATGTGGAAATTTGGTTCTAGGACATTTGATTTGAGCGCAATCCTCAAACTTAGGTCAAAAAAGCCATTTAAGCCTTTTCACAGTGAGATCTATGCGATATGGCCGAGAAATGTAATTTTGATGTTAACTCCCAAACCGCTGCGCAGAAGTCAACCAAACTTCATCCAATAGTGTATTGTATCACAATCTAGTAGTTACATTTGAAAATTTTGTTCTAGGACATTTTGTTTGAACGCAATCATCAAACTTAATTAAAAAAGTCATTTAAGCCTTTTCACAGTGAGATCTATGCGATATGGCCGAGAAATGTAATTTTGATGTTAACTCCCAAACCGCTGCGCAGAAGTCAACCAAACTTCACCCATTAGTGTATTGTATCACAATCTAGTAGTTGCATGTGGAAATTTGGTTATAGGAGATTTGATTTGAGCGCAATCCTCAAACTTAGGTCAAAAAAGCCATTTAAGCCTTTTCACAGTGAGATCTATGCGATATGGCCGAGAAATGTAATTTTGATGTTAACTCCCAAACCGCTGCGCAGAAGTCAACCAAACTTCACCCAATAGTGTATTGTATCTTATTCTAGTAGTTACATTTGAAAATTTCGTTCTAGGACATTTGGTTTGAGCGCAATTATTAAACTTAGGTCAAAAAAGCCATTTAAGCCTTTTCACAGTGAGATCTATGCGATATGGCCGAGAAATGTAATTTTGATGTTAACTCCCAAACCGCTGCGCAGAAGTCAACCAAACTTCACCCAATAGTGTATTGTATCACATTCTAGTAGTTACATTTGAAAATTTCGTTCTAGGACATTTGGTTTGAGCGCAATCATTAAACTTAGGTCAAAAAAGCCATTTAAGCCTTTTCACAGTGAGATCTATGCGATATGGCCGAGAAATGTAATTTTGATGTTAACTCCCAAACCGCTGCGCAGAAGTCAACCAAACTTCACCCAATAGTGTATTGTATCACAATCTAGTAGTTACATTTGAAAATTTTGTTCTAGGAAATTTTGTTTGAGCGCAATCATCAAACTTAATTAAAAAAGTCATTTAAGCCTTTTCACAGTGAGATCTATGCGATATGGCCGAGAAATGTAATTTTGATGTTAACTCCCAAACCGCTGCGCAGAAGTCAACCAAACTTCACCCAATAGTGTATTGTATCACAATCTAGTAGTTACATTTGAAAATTTCGTTCTAGGACATTTGGTTTGAGCGCAATCATTAAACTTAGGTCAAAAAAGCCATTTAAGCCTTTTCACAGTGAGATCTATGCGATATGGCCGAGAAATGTAATTTTGATGTTAACTCCCAAACCGCTGCGCAGAAGTAAACCAAACTTCACCCAATAGTGTATTGTATCACAATCTAGTAGTTACATTTGAAAATTTTGTTCTAGGACATTTTGTTTGAACGCAATCATCAAACTTAATTAAAAAAGTCATTTAAGCCTTTTCACAGTGAGATCTATGCGATATGGCCGAGAAATGTAATTTTGATGTTAACTCCCAAACCGCTGCGCAGAAGTCAACCAAACTTCACCCATTAGTGTATTGTATCACAATCTAGTAGTTACATGTGGAAATTTGGTTCTAGGACATTTGATTTGAGCGCAATCCTCAAACTTAGGTCAAAAAAGCCATTTAAGCCTTTTCACAGTGAGATCTATGCGATATGGCCGAGAAATGTAATTTTGATGTTAACTCCCAAACCGCTGCGCAGAAGTCAACCAAACTTCACCCAATAGTGTATTGTATCACATTCTAGTAGTTACATTTGAAAATTTCGTTCTAGGACATTTGGTTTGAGCGCAATTATTAAACTTAGGTCAAAAAAGCCATTTAAGCCTTTTCACAGTGAGATCTATGCGATATGGCCGAGAAATGTAATTTTGATGTTAACTCCCAAACCGCTGCGCAGAAGTCAACCAAACTTCACCCAATAGTGTATTGTATCACATTCTAGTAGTTACATTTGAAAATTTCGTTCTAGGACATTTGGTTTGAGCGCAATCATTAAACTTAGGTCAAAAAAGCCATTTAAGCCTTTTCACAGTGAGATCTATGCGATATGGCCGAGAAATGTAATTTTGATGTTAACTCCCAAACCGCTGCGCAGAAGTCAACCAAACTTCACCCAATAGTGTATTGTATCACAATCTAGTAGTTACATTTGAAAATTTTGTTCTAGGAAATTTTGTTTGAGCGCAATCATCAAACTTAATTAAAAAAGTCATTTAAGCCTTTTCACAGTGAGATCTATGCGATATGGCCGAGAAATGTAATTTTGATGTTAACTCCCAAACCGCTGCGCAGAAGTCAAACAAACTTCACCCATTAGTGTATTGTATCACAATCTAGTAGTTACATGTGAAAATTTGTTTCTAGGACATTTGATTTGAGCGCAATCCTCAAACTTAGGTCAAAAAAGCCATTTAAGCCTTTTCACAGTGAGATCTATGCGATATGGCCGAGAAATGTAATTTTGATGTTAACTCCCAAACCGCTGCGCAGAAGTCAACCAAACTTCACCCAATAGTGTATTGTATCACATTCTAGTAGTTACATTTGAAAATTTCGTTCTAGGACATTTGGTTTGAGCGCAATTATTAAACTTAGGTCAAAAAAGCCATTTAAGCCTTTTCACAGTGAGATCTATGCGATATGGCCGAGAAATGTAATTTTGATGTTAACTCCCAAACCGCTGCGCAGAAGTAAACCAAACTTCACCCATTAGTGTATTGTATCACAATCTAGTAGATACATGTGGAAATTTGGTTCTAGGACATTTGATTTGAGCGCAATCTTTAAACTTAGGTCAAAAAAGTCATTTAAGCCTTTTCACAGTGAGATCTATGCGATATGGCCGAGAAATGTAATTTTGATGTTAACTCCCAAACCGCTGCGCAGAAGTCAACCAAACTTCACCCAATAGTGTATTGTATCACAATCTAGTAGTTACATTTGAAAATTTCGTTCTAGGACATTTGGTTTGAGCGCAATCATTAAACTTAGGTCAAAAAAGCCATTTAAGCCTTTTCACAGTGAGATCTATGCGATATGGCCGAGAAATGTAATTTTGATGTTAAATCCCAAACCGCTGCGCAGAAGTCAACCAAACTTCACCCAATAGTGTATTGTATCACAATCTAGTAGTTACATTTGAAAATTTTGTTCTAGGAAATTTTGTTTGAGCGCAATCATCAAACTTAATTAAAAAAGTCATTTATGCCTTTTCACAGTGAGGTCTATGCGATATGGCCGAGAAATGTAATTTTGATGTTAACTCCCAAACCGCTGCGCAGAAGTCAACCAAACTTCACCCATTAGTGTATTGTATCACAATCTAGTTGTTACATGTGAAAATTTGGTTCTAGGACATTTGATTTGAGCGCAATCCTCAAACTTAGGTCAAAAAAGCCATTTAAGCCTTTTCACAGTGAGATCTATGCGATATGGCCGAGAAATGTAATTTTGATGTTAACTCCCAAATCGCTGCGCAGAAGTCAACCAAACTTCACCCAATAGTGTATTGTATCACATTCTAGTAGTTACATTTGAAAATTTCGTTCTCGGACATTTGGTTTGAGCGCAATCATTAAACTTGGGTCAAAAAAGCCATTTAAGCCTTTTCACAGTGAGATCTATGCGATATGGCCGAGAAATGTAATTTTGATGTTAACTCCCAAACCGCTGCGCAGAAGTCAACCAAACTTCACCCAATAGTGTATTGTATCACATTCTAGTAGTTACATTTGAAAATTTCGTTCTAGGACATTTGGTTTGAGCGCAATTATTAAACTTAGGTCAAAAAAGCCATTTAAGCCTTTTCACAGTGAGATCTATGCGATATGGCCGAGAAATGTAATTTTGATGTTAACTCCCAAACCGCTGCGCAGAAGTCAACCAAACTTCACCCAATAGTGTATTGTATCACAATCTAGTAGTTACATTTGAAAATTTTGTTCTAGGAAATTTTGTTTGAGCGCAATCATCAAACTTAATTAAAAAAGTCATTTAAGCCTTTTCACAGTGAGATCTATGCGATATGGCCGAGAAATGTAATTTTGATGTTAACTCCCAAACCGCTGCGCAGAAGTCAACCAAACTTCACCCATTAGTGTATTGTATCAAAATCTAGTAGTTACATGTGAAAATTTGGTTCTAGGACATTTGATTTGAGCGCAATCCTCAAACTTAGGTCAAAAAAGCCATTTAAGCCTTTTCACAGTGAGATCTATGCGATATGGCCGAGAAATGTAATTTTGATGTTAACTCCCAAACCGCTGCGCAGAAGTCAACCAAACTTCACCCAATAGTGTATTGTATCACATTCTAGTAGTTACATTTGAAAATTTCGTTCTAGGACATTTGGTTTGAGCGCAATTATTAAACTTAGGTCAAAAAAGCCATTTAAGCCTTTTCACAGTGAGATCTATGCGATATGGCCGAGAAATGTAATTTTGATGTTAACTCCCAAACCGCTGCGCAGAAGTAAACCAAACTTCACCCATTAGTGTATTGTATCACAATCTAGTAGATACATGTGGAAATTTGGTTCTAGGACATTTGATTTGAGCGCAATCCTCAAACTTAGGTCAAAAAAGCCATTTAAGCCTTTTCACAGTGAGATCTATGCGATATGGCCGAGAAATGTAATTTTGATGTTAACTCCCAAACCGCTGCGCAGAAGTCAACCAAACTTCACCCAATAGTGTATTGTATCACAATCTAGTAGTTACATTTGAAAATTTTGTTCTAGGACATTTTGTTTGAACGCAATCATCAAACTTAATTAAAAAAGTCATTTAAGCCTTTTCACAGTGAGATCTATGCGATATGGCCGAGAAATGTAATTTTGATGTTAACTCCCAAACCGCTGCGCAGAAGTCAACCAAACTTCACCCAATAGTGTATTGTATCACAATCTAGTAGTTACATTTGAAAATTTTGTTCTAGGACATTTTGTTTCAGCGTAATCCTCAAACTTAGGTCAAAAAAGCCATTTAAACCTTTTCACAGTGAGATCTATGCGATATGGCCGAGAAATGTAATTTTGATGTTAACTCCCAAACCGCTGCGCAGAAGTCAACCAAACTTCACCCAATAGTGTATTGTATCACATTCTAGTAGTTACATTTGAAAATTTCGTTCTAGGACATTTGGTTTGAGCGCAATCATTAAATTTAGGTCAAAAAAGCCATTTAAGCCTTTTCACAGTGAGATCTATGCGATATGGCCGAGAAATGTAATTTTGATGTTAACTCCCAAACCGCTGCGCAGAAGTAAACCAAACTTCACCCATTAGTGTATTGTATCACAATCTAGTAGTTACATGTGGAAATTTGGTTCTAGGACATTTGATTTGAGCGCAATCCTCAAACTTAGGTCAAAAAAGCCATTTAAGCCTTTTCACAGTGAGATCTATGCGATATGGCCGAGAAATGTAATTTTGATGTTAACTCCCAAACCGCTGCGCAGAAGTCAACCAAACTTCACCCAATAGTGTATTGTATCACAATCTAGTAGTTACATTTGAAAATTTTGTTCTAGGACATTTTGTTTGAACGCAATCATCAAACTTAATTAAAAAAGTCATTTAAGCCTTTTCACAGTGAGATCTATGCGATATGGCCGAGAAATGTAATTTTGATGTTAACTCCCAAACCGCTGCGCAGAAGTCAACCAAACTTCACCCATTAGTGTATTGTATCACAATCTAGTAGTTACATGTGGAAATTTGGTTCTAGGACATTTGATTTGAGCGCAATCCTCAAACTTAGGTCAAAAAAGCCATTTAAGCCTTTTCACAGTGAGATCTATGCGATATGGCCGAGAAATGTAATTTTGATGTTAACTCCCAAACCGCTGCGCAGAAGTAAACCAAACTTCACCCATTAGTGTATTGTACACAATCTAGTAGATACATGTGGAAATTTGGTTCTAGGACATTTTGTTTGAACGCAATCATCAAACTTAATTAAAAAAGTCATTTAAGCCTTTTCACAGTGAGATCTATGCGATATGGCCGAGAAATGTAATTTTGATGTTAACTCCCAAACCGCTGCGCAGAAGTCAACCAAACTTCACCCATTAGTGTATTGTATCACAATCTAGTAGTTACATGTGGAAATTTGGTTCTAGGACATTTGATTTGAGCGCAATCCTCAAACTTAGGTCAAAAAAGCCATTTAAGCCTTTTCACAGTGAGATCTATGCGATATGGCCGAGAAATGTAATTTTGATGTTAACTCCCAAACCGCTGCGCAGAAGTAAACCAAACTTCACCCATTAGTGTATTGTATCACAATCTAGTAGATACATGTGGAAATTTGGTTCTAGGACATTTGATTTGAGCGCAATCCTCAAACTTAGGTCAAAAAAGCCATTTAAGCCTTTTCACAGTGAGATCTATGCGATATGGCCGAGAAATGTAATTTTGATGTTAACTCCCAAACCGCTGCGCAGAAGTCAACCAAACTTCATCCAATAGTGTATTGTATCACAATATAGTAGTTACATTTGAAAATTTTGTTCTAGGACATTTTGTTTGAACGCAATCATCAAACTTAATTAAAAAAGTCATTTAAGCCTTTTCACAGTGAGATCTATGCGATATGGCCGAGAAATGTAATTTTGATGTTAACTCCCAAACCGCTGCGCAGAAGTCAACCAAACTTCACCCATTAGTGTATTGTATCACAATCTAGTAGTTGCATGTGGAAATTTGGTTATAGGAGATTTGATTTGAGCGCAATCCTCAAACTTAGGTCAAAAAAGCCATTTAAGCCTTTTCACAGTGAGATCTATGCGATATGGCCGAGAAATGTAATTTTGATGTTAACTCCCAAACCGCTGCGCAGAAGTCAACCAAACTTCACCCAATAGTGTATTGTATCTTATTCTAGTAGTTACATTTGAAAATTTCGTTCTAGGACATTTGGTTTGAGCGCAATTATTAAACTTAGGTCAAAAAAGCCATTTAAGCCTTTTCACAGTGAGATCTATGCGATATGGCCGAGAAATGTAATTTTGATGTTAACTCCCAAACCGCTGCGCAGAAGTCAACCAAACTTCACCCAATAGTGTATTGTATCACATTCTAGTAGTTACATTTGAAAATTTCGTTCTAGGACATTTGGTTTGAGCGCAATCATTAAACTTAGGTCAAAAAAGCCATTTAAGCCTTTTCACAGTGAGATCTATGCGATATGGCCGAGAAATGTAATTTTGATGTTAACTCCCAAACCGCTGCGCAGAAGTCAACCAAACTTCACCCAATAGTGTATTGTATCACAATCTAGTAGTTACATTTGAAAATTTTGTTCTAGGAAATTTTGTTTGAGCGCAATCATCAAACTTAATTAAAAAAGTCATTTAAGCCTTTTCACAGTGAGATCTATGCGATATGGCCGAGAAATGTAATTTTGATGTTAACTCCCAAACCGCTGCGCAGAAGTCAACCAAACTTCACCCAATAGTGTATTGTATCACAATCTAGTAGTTACATTTGAAAATTTCGTTCTAGGACATTTGGTTTGAGCGCAATCATTAAACTTAGGTCAAAAAAGCCATTTAAGCCTTTTCACAGTGAGATCTATGCGATATGGCCGAGAAATGTAATTTTGATGTTAACTCCCAAACCGCTGCGCAGAAGTAAACCAAACTTCACCCAATAGTGTATTGTATCACAATCTAGTAGTTACATTTGGAGATTTGGTTCTAGGACATTTGGTTTGAGCGCAATCATCAAACTTAATTAAAAAAGTCATTTAAGCCTTTTCACAGTGAGATCTATGCGATATGGCCGAGAAATGTAATTTTGATGTTAACTCCCAAACCGCTGCGCAGAAGTAAACCAAACATCACCCATTAGTGTATTGTATCACAATCTAGTGGTTACATGTGGAAATTTGGTTCTAGGACATTTGATTTGAGCGCAATCATCAAACTTAGGTCAAAAAAGCCATTTAAGCCTTTTCACAGTGAGATCTATGCGATATGGCCGAGAAATGTAATTTTGATGTTAACTCCCAAACCGCTGCGCAGAAGTCAACCAAACTTCACCCAATAGTGTATTGTATCACAATCTAGTAGTTACATTTGAAAATTTTGTTCTAGGACATTTTGTTTGAACGCAATCATCAAACTTAATTAAAAAAGTCATTTAAGCCTTTTCACAGTGAGATCTATGCGATATGGCCGAGAAATGTAATTTTGATGTTAACTCCCAAACCGCTGCGCAGAAGTCAACCAAACTTCACCCATTAGTGTATTGTATCACAATCTAGTAGTTACATGTGGAAATTTGGTTCTAGGACATTTGATTTGAGCGCAATCCTCAAACTTAGGTCAAAAAAGCCATTTAAGCCTTTTCACAGTGAGATCTATGCGATATGGCCGAGAAATGTAATTTTGATGTTAACTCCCAAACCGCTGCGCAGAAGTCAACCAAACTTCACCCAATAGTGTATTGTATCACATTCTAGTAGTTACATTTGAAAATTTCGTTCTAGGACATTTGGTTTGAGCGCAATTATTAAACTTAGGTCAAAAAAGCCATTTAAGCCTTTTCACAGTGAGATCTATGCGATATGGCCGAGAAATGTAATTTTGATGTTAACTCCCAAACCGCTGCGCAGAAGTCAACCAAACTTCACCCAATAGTGTATTGTATCACATTCTAGTAGTTACATTTGAAAATTTCGTTCTAGGACATTTGGTTTGAGCGCAATCATTAAACTTAGGTCAAAAAAGCCATTTAAGCCTTTTCACAGTGAGATCTATGCGATATGGCCGAGAAATGTAATTTTGATGTTAACTCCCAAACCGCTGCGCAGAAGTCAACCAAACTTCACCCAATAGTGTATTGTATCACAATCTAGTAGTTACATTTGAAAATTTTGTTCTAGGAAATTTTGTTTGAGCGCAATCATCAAACTTAATTAAAAAAGTCATTTAAGCCTTTTCACAGTGAGATCTATGCGATATGGCCGAGAAATGTAATTTTGATGTTAACTCCCAAACCGCTGCGCAGAAGTCAACCAAACTTCACCCATTAGTGTATTGTATCACAATCTAGTAGTTACATGTGGAAATTTGGTTATAGGACATTTGATTTGAGCGCAATCCTCAAACTTAGGTCAAAAAAGCCATTTAAGCCTTTTCACAGTGAGATCTATGCGATATGGCCGAGAAATGTAATTTTGATGTTAACTCCCAAACCGCTGCGCAGAAGTAAACCAAACTTCACCCATTAGTGTATTGTATCACAATCTAGTAGATACATGTGGAAATTTGGTTCTAGGACATTTGATTTGAGCGCAATCCTCAAACTTAGGTCAAAAAAGCCATTTAAGCCTTTTCACAGTGAGATCTATGCGATATGGCCGAGAAATGTAATTTTGATGTTAACTCCCAAACCGCTGCGCAGAAGTCAACCAAACTTCATCCAATAGTGTATTGTATCACAATCTAGTAGTTACATTTGAAAATTTTGTTCTAGGACATTTTGTTTGAACGCAATCATCAAACTTAATTAAAAAAGTCATTTAAGCCTTTTCACAGTGAGATCTATGCGATATGGCCGAGAAATGTAATTTTGATGTTAACTCCCAAACCGCTGCGCAGAAGTCAACCAAACTTCACCCAATAGTGTATTGTATCACAATCTAGTAGTTACATTTGAAAATTTTGTTCTAGGACATTTTGTTTGAGCGTAATCCTCAAACTTAGGTCAAAAAAGCCATTTAAACCTTTTCACAGTGAGATCTATGCGATATGGCCGAGAAATGTAATTTTGATGTTAACTCCCAAACCGCTGCGCAGAAGTCAACCAAACTTCACCCATTAGTGTATTGTATCACAATCTAGTAGTTACATGTGGAAATTTGGTTATAGGACATTTGATTTGAGCGCAATCCTCAAACTTAGGTCAAAAAAGCCATTTAAGCCTTTTCACAGTGAGATCTATGCGATATGGCCGAGAAATGTAATTTTGATGTTAACTCCCAAACCGCTGCGCAGAAGTCAACCAAACTTCACCCATTAGTGTATTGTATCACAATCTAGTAGATACATGTGGAAATTTGGTTCTAGGACATTTGATTTGAGCGCAATCCTCAAACTTAGGTCAAAAAAGCCATTTAAGCCTTTTCACAGTGAGATCTATGCGATATGGCCGAGAAATGTAATTTTGATGTTAACTCCCAAACCGCTGCGCAGAAGTCAACCAAACTTCATCCAATAGTGTATTGTATCACAATCTAGTAGTTACATTTGAAAATTTTGTTCTAGGACATTTTGTTTGAACGCAATCATCAAACTTAATTAAAAAAGTCATTTAAGCCTTTTCACAGTGAGATCTATGCGATATGGCCGAGAAATGTAATTTTGATGTTAACTCCCAAACCGCTGCGCAGAAGTCAACCAAACTTCACCCAATAGTGTATTGTATCACAATCTAGTAGTTACATTTGAAAATTTTGTTCTAGGACATTTTGTTTGAGCGTAATCCTCAAACTTAGGTCAAAAAAGCCATTTAAACCTTTTCACAGTGAGATCTATGCGATATGGCCGAGAAATGTAATTTTGATGTTAACTCCCAAACCGCTGCGCAGAAGTCAACCAAACTTCACCCAATAGTGTATTGTATCACAATCTAGTAGTTACATGTGGAAATTTGGTTCTAGGACATTTGATTTGAGCGCAATCCTCAAACTTAGGTCAAAAAAGCCATTTAAGCCTTTTCACAGTGAGATCTATGCGATATGGCCGAGAAATGTAATTTTGATGTTAACTCCCAAACCGCTGCGCAGAAGTCAACCAAACTTCACCCAATAGTGTATTGTATCACAATCTAGTAGTTACATTTGAAAATTTTGTTCTAGGACATTTTGTTTGAACGCAATCATCAAACTTAATTAAAAAAGTCATTTAAGCCTTTTCACAGTGAGATCTATGCGATATGGCCGAGAAATGTAATTTTGATGTTAACTCCCAAACCGCTGCGCAGAAGTCAACCAAACTTCACCCATTAGTGTATTGTATCACAATCTAGTAGTTGCATGTGGAAATTTGGTTATAGGAGATTTGATTTGAGCGCAATCCTCAAACTTAGGTCAAAAAAGCCATTTAAGCCTTTTCACAGTGAGATCTATGCGATATGGCCGAGAAATGTAATTTTGATGTTAACTCCCAAACCGCTGCGCAGAATTCAACCAAACTTCACCCAATAGTGTATTGTATCTTATTCTAGTAGTTACATTTGAAAATTTCGTTCTAGGACATTTGGTTTGAGCGCAATTATTAAACTTAGGTCAAAAAAGCCATTTAAGCCTTTTCACAGTGAGATCTATGCGATATGGCCGAGAAATGTAATTTTGATGTTAACTCCCAAACCGCTGCGCAGAAGTCAACCAAACTTCACCCAATAGTGTATTGTATCACATTCTAGTAGTTACATTTGAAAATTTCGTTCTAGGACATTTGGTTTGAGCGCAATCATTAAACTTAGGTCAAAAAAGCCATTTAAGCCTTTTCACAGTGAGATCTATGCGATATGGCCGAGAAATGTAATTTTGATGTTAACTCCCAAACCGCTGCGCAGAAGTCAACCAAACTTCACCCAATAGTGTATTGTATCACAATCTAGTAGTTACATTTGAAAATTTTGTTCTAGGAAATTTTGTTTGAGCGCAATCTTCAAACTTAATTAAAAAAGTCATTTAAGCCTTTTCACAGTGAGATCTATGCGATATGGCCGAGAAATGTAATTTTGATGTTAACTCCCAAACCGCTGCGCAGAAGTCAACCAAACTTCACCCAATAGTGTATTGTATCACAATCTAGTAGTTACATTTGAAAATTTCGTTCTAGGACATTTGGTTTGAGCGCAATCATTAAACTTAGGTCAAAAAAGCCATTTAAGCCTTTTCACAGTGAGATCTATGCGATATGGCCGAGAAATGTAATTTTGATGTTAACTCCCAAACCGCTGCGCAGAAGTAAACCAAACTTCACCCAATAGTGTATTGTATCACAATCTAGTAGTTACATTTGGAGATTTGGTTGTAGGAGATTTGGTTTGAGCGCAATCATCAAACTTAATTAAAAAAGTCATTTAAGCCTTTTCACAGTGAGATCTATGCGATATGGCCGAGAAATGTAATTTTGATGTTAACTCCCAAACCGCTGCGCAGAAGTAAACCAAACATCACCCATTAGTGTATTGTATCACAATCTAGTGGTTACATGTGGAAATTTGGTTCTAGGACATTTGATTTGAGCGCAATCCTCAAACTTAGGTCAAAAAAGCCATTTAAGCCTTTTCACAGTGAGATCTATGCGATATGGCCGAGAAATGTAATTTTGATGTTAACTCCCAAACCGCTGCGCAGAAGTCAACCAAACTTCACCCAATAGTGTATTGTATCACAATCTAGTAGTTACATTTGAAAATTTTGTTCTAGGACATTTTGTTTGAACGCAATCATCAAACTTAATTAAAAAAGTCATTTAAGCCTTTTCACAGTGAGATCTATGCGATATGGCCGAGAAATGTAATTTTGATGTTAACTCCCAAACCGCTGCGCAGAAGTCAACCAAACTTCACCCATTAGTGTATTGTATCACAATCTAGTAGTTACATGTGGAAATTTGGTTCTAGGACATTTGATTTGAGCGCAATCCTCAAACTTAGGTCAAAAAAGCCATTTAAGCCTTTTCACAGTGAGATCTATGCGATATGGCCGAGAAATGTAATTTTGATGTTAACTCCCAAACCGCTGCGCAGAAGTCAACCAAACTTCACCCAATAGTGTATTGTATCACATTCTAGTAGTTACATTTGAAAATTTCGTTCTAGGACATTTGGTTTGAGCGCAATTATTAAACTTAGGTCAAAAAAGCCATTTAAGCCTTTTCACAGTGAGATCTATGCGATATGGCCGAGAAATGTAATTTTGATGTTAACTCCCAAACCGCTGCGCAGAAGTCAACCAAACTTCACCCAATAGTGTATTGTATCACATTCTAGTAGTTACATTTGAAAATTTCGTTCTAGGACATTTGGTTTGAGCGCAATCATTAAACTTAGGTCAAAAAAGCCATTTAAGCCTTTTCACAGTGAGATCTATGCGATATGGCCGAGAAATGTAATTTTGATGTTAACTCCCAAACCGCTGCGC
Organism: Corythoichthys intestinalis; assembly: GCF_030265065.1. Taxonomy (NCBI): domain Eukaryota; kingdom Metazoa; phylum Chordata; class Actinopteri; order Syngnathiformes; family Syngnathidae; genus Corythoichthys; species Corythoichthys intestinalis. The sequence continues at coordinate 48,024,826 of NC_080411.1, read as the reverse complement.
AGAAGTCAACCAAACTTCACCCAATAGTGTATTGTATCACAATCTAGTAGTTACATTTGAAAATTTTGTTCTAGGAAATTTTGTTTGAGCGCAATCATCAAACTTAATTAAAAAAGTCATTTATGCCTTTTCACAGTGAGGTCTATGCGATATGGCCGAGAAATGTAATTTTGATGTTAACTCCCAAACCGCTGCGCAGAAGTCAACCAAACTTCACCCATTAGTGTATTGTATCACAATCTAGTTGTTACATGTGAAAATTTGGTTCTAGGACATTTGATTTGAGCGCAATCCTCAAACTTAGGTCAAAAAAGCCATTTAAGCCTTTTCACAGTGAGATCTATGCGATATGGCCGAGAAATGTAATTTTGATGTTAACTCCCAAATCGCTGCGCAGAAGTCAACCAAACTTCACCCAATAGTGTATTGTATCACATTCTAGTAGTTACATTTGAAAATTTCGTTCTCGGACATTTGGTTTGAGCGCAATCATTAAACTTGGGTCAAAAAAGCCATTTAAGCCTTTTCACAGTGAGATCTATGCGATATGGCCGAGAAATGTAATTTTGATGTTAACTCCCAAACCGCTGCGCAGAAGTCAACCAAACTTCACCCAATAGTGTATTGTATCACAATCTAGTAGTTACATTTGAAAATTTTGTTCTAGGAAATTTTGTTTGAGCGCAATCATCAAACTTAATTAAAAAAGTCATTTAAGCCTTTTCACAGTGAGATCTATGCGATATGGCCGAGAAATGTAATTTTGATGTTAACTCCCAAACCGCTGCGCAGAAGTCAACCAAACTTCACCCAATAGTGTATTGTATCACATTCTAGTAGTTACATTTGAAAATTTCGTTCTAGGACATTTGGTTTGAGCGCAATTATTAAACTTAGGTCAAAAAAGCCATTTAAGCCTTTTCACAGTGAGATCTATGCGATATGGCCGAGAAATGTAATTTTGATGTTAACTCCCAAACCGCTGCGCAGAAGTAAACCAAACTTCACCCATTAGTGTATTGTATCACAATCTAGTAGATACATGTGGAAATTTGGTTCTAGGACATTTGATTTGAGCGCAATCCTCAAACTTAGGTCAAAAAAGCCATTTAAGCCTTTTCACAGTGAGATCTATGCGATATGGCCGAGAAATGTAATTTTGATGTTAACTCCCAAACCGCTGCGCAGAAGTCAACCAAACTTCACCCAATAGTGTATTGTATCACAATCTAGTAGTTACATTTGAAAATTTTGTTCTAGGACATTTTGTTTGAACGCAATCATCAAACTTAATTAAAAAAGTCATTTAAGCCTTTTCACAGTGAGATCTATGCGATATGGCCGACAAATGTAATTTTGATGTTAACTCCCAAACCGCTGCGCAGAAGTCAACCAAACTTCACCCAATAGTGTATTGTATCACAATCTAGTAGTTACATTTGAAAATTTTGTTCTAGGACATTTTGTTTGAGCGTAATCCTCAAACTTAGGTCAAAAAAGCCATTTAAACCTTTTCACAGTGAGATCTATGCGATATGGCCGAGAAATGTAATTTTGATGTTAACTCCCAAACCGCTGCGCAGAAGTCAACCAAACTTCACCCAATAGTGTATTGTATCACATTCTAGTAGTTACATTTGAAAATTTCGTTCTAGGACATTTGGTTTGAGCGCAATCATTAAACTTAGGTCAAAAAAGCCATTTAAGCCTTTTCACAGTGAGATCTATGCGATATGGCCGAGAAATGTAATTTTGATGTTAACTCCCAAACCGCTGCGCAGAAGTAAACCAAACTTCACCCATTAGTGTATTGTATCACAATCTAGTAGTTACATGTGGAAATTTGGTTCTAGGACATTTGATTTGAGCGCAATCCTCAAACTTAGGTCAAAAAAGCCATTTAAGCCTTTTCACAGTGAGATCTATGCGATATGGGCGAGAAATGTAATTTTGATGTTAACTCCCAAACCGCTGCGCAGAAGTCAACCAAACTTCACCCAATAGTGTATTGTATCACAATCTAGTAGTTACATTTGAAAATTTTGTTCTAGGACATTTTGTTTGAACGCAATCATCAAACTTAATTAAAAAAGTCATTTAAGCCTTTTCACAGTGAGATCTATGCGATATGGCCGAGAAATGTAATTTTGATGTTAACTCCCAAACCGATGCGCAGAAGTCAACCAAACTTCACCCATTAGTGTATTGTATCACAATCTAGTAGTTACATGTGGAAATTTGGTTATAGGACATTTGATTTGAGCGCAATCCTCAAACTTAGGTCAAAAAAGCCATTTAAGCCTTTTCACAGTGAGATCTATGCGATATGGCCGAGAAATGTAATTTTGATGTTAACTCCCAAACCGCTGCGCAGAAGTAAACCAAACTTCACCCATTAGTGTATTGTATCACAATCTAGTAGATACATGTGGAAATTTGGTTCTAGGACATTTGATTTGAGCGCAATCTTTAAACTTAGGTCAAAAAAGTCATTTAAGCCTTTTCACAGTGAGATCTATGCGATATGGCCGAGAAATGTAATTTTGATGTTAACTCCCAAACCGCTGCGCAGAAGTCAACCAAACTTCACCCAATAGTGTATTGTATCACAATCTAGTAGTTACATTTGAAAATTTTGTTCTAGGACATTTTGTTTGAGCGTAATCCTCAAACTTAGGTCAAAAAAGCCATTTAAACCTTTTCACAGTGAGATCTATGCGATATGGCCGAGAAATGTAATTTTGATGTTAACTCCCAAACCGCTGCGCAGAAGTCAACCAAACTTCACCCAATAGTGTATTGTATCACAATCTAGTAGTTACATGTGGAAATTTGGTTCTAGGACATTTGATTTGAGCGCAATCCTCAAACTTAGGTCAAAAAAGCCATTTAAGCCTTTTCACAGTGAGATCTATGCGATATGGCCGAGAAATGTAATTTTGATGTTAACTCCCAAACCGCTGCGCAGAAGTCAACCAAACTTCACCCAATAGTGTATTGTATCACAATCTAGTAGTTACATTTGAAAATTTTGTTCTAGGACATTTTGTTTGAACGCAATCATCAAACTTAATTAAAAAAGTCATTTAAGCCTTTTCACAGTGAGATCTATGCGATATGGCCGAGAAATGTAATTTTGATGTTAACTCCCAAACCGCTGCGCAGAAGTCAACCAAACTTCACCCATTAGTGTATTGTATCACAATCTAGTAGTTGCATGTGGAAATTTGGTTATAGGAGATTTGATTTGAGCGCAATCCTCAAACTTAGGTCAAAAAAGCCATTTAAGCCTTTTCACAGTGAGATCTATGCGATATGGCCGAGAAATGTAATTTTGATGTTAACTCCCAAACCGCTGCGCAGAAGTCAACCAAACTTCACCCAATAGTGTATTGTATCTTATTCTAGTAGTTACATTTGAAAATTTCGTTCTAGGACATTTGGTTTGAGCGCAATTATTAAACTTAGGTCAAAAAAGCCATTTAAGCCTTTTCACAGTGAGATCTATGCGATATGGCCGAGAAATGTAATTTTGATGTTAACTCCCAAACCGCTGCGCAGAAGTCAACCAAACTTCACCCAATAGTGTATTGTATCACATTCTAGTAGTTACATTTGAAAATTTCGTTCTAGGACATTTGGTTTGAGCGCAATCATTAAACTTAGGTCAAAAAAGCCATTTAAGCCTTTTCACAGTGAGATCTATGCGATATGGCCGAGAAATGTAATTTTGATGTTAACTCCCAAACCGCTGCGCAGAAGTCAACCAAACTTCACCCAATAGTGTATTGTATCACAATCTAGTAGTTACATTTGAAAATTTTGTTCTAGGAAATTTTGTTTGAGCGCAATCTTCAAACTTAATTAAAAAAGTCATTTAAGCCTTTTCACAGTGAGATCTATGCGATATGGCCGAGAAATGTAATTTTGATGTTAACTCCCAAACCGCTGCGCAGAAGTCAACCAAACTTCACCCAATAGTGTATTGTATCACAATCTAGTAGTTACATTTGAAAATTTCGTTCTAGGACATTTGGTTTGAGCGCAATCATTAAACTTAGGTCAAAAAAGCCATTTAAGCCTTTTCACAGTGAGATCTATGCGATATGGCCGAGAAATGTAATTTTGATGTTAACTCCCAAACCGCTGCGCAGAAGTAAACCAAACTTCACCCAATAGTGTATTGTATCACAATCTAGTAGTTACATTTGGAGATTTGGTTGTAGGACATTTGGTTTGAGCGCAATCATCAAACTTAATTAAAAAAGTCATTTAAGCCTTTTCACAGTGAGATCTATGCGATATGGCCGAGAAATGTAATTTTGATGTTAACTCCCAAACCGCTGCGCAGAAGTAAACCAAACATCACCCATTAGTGTATTGTATCACAATCTAGTGGTTACATGTGGAAATTTGGTTCTAGGACATTTGATTTGAGCGCAATCCTCAAACTTAGGTCAAAAAAGCCATTTAAGCCTTTTCACAGTGAGATCTATGCGATATGGCCGAGAAATGTAATTTTGATGTTAACTCCCAAACCGCTGCGCAGAAGTCAACCAAACTTCACCTAATAGTGTATTGTATCACAATCTAGTAGTTACATTTGAAAATTTTGTTCTAGGACATTTTGTTTGAACGCAATCATCAAACTTAATTAAAAAAGTCATTTAAGCCTTTTCACAGTGAGATCTATGCGATATGGCCGAGAAATGTAATTTTGATGTTAACTCCCAAACCGCTGCGCAGAAGTCAACCAAACTTCACCCATTAGTGTATTGTATCACAATCTAGTAGTTACATGTGGAAATTTGGTTCTAGGACATTTGATTTGAGCGCAATCCTCAAACTTAGGTCAAAAAAGCCATTTAAGCCTTTTCACAGTGAGATCTATGCGATATGGCCGAGAAATGTAATTTTGATGTTAACTCCCAAACCGCTGCGCAGAAGTCAACCAAACTTCACCCAATAGTGTATTGTATCACATTCTAGTAGTTACATTTGAAAATTTCGTTCTAGGACATTTGGTTTGAGCGCAATTATTAAACTTAGGTCAAAAAAGCCATTTAAGCCTTTTCACAGTGAGATCTATGCGATATGGCCGAGAAATGTAATTTTGATGTTAACTCCCAAACCGCTGCGCAGAAGTCAACCAAACTTCACCCAATAGTGTATTGTATCACATTCTAGTAGTTACATTTGAAAATTTCGTTCTAGGACATTTGGTTTGAGCGCAATCATTAAACTTAGGTCAAAAAAGCCATTTAAGCCTTTTCACAGTGAGATCTATGCGATATGGCCGAGAAATGTAATTTTGATGTTAACTCCCAAACCGCTGCGCAGAAGTCAACCAAACTTCACCCAATAGTGTATTGTATCACAATCTAGTAGTTACATTTGAAAATTTTGTTCTAGGAAATTTTGTTTGAGCGCAATCATCAAACTTAATTAAAAAAGTCATTTATGCCTTTTCACAGTGAGGTCTATGCGATATGGCCGAGAAATGTAATTTTGATGTTAACTCCCAAACCGCTGCGCAGAAGTCAACCAAACTTCACCCATTAGTGTATTGTATCACAATCTAGTTGTTACATGTGAAAATTTGGTTCTAGGACATTTGATTTGAGCGCAATCCTCAAACTTAGGTCAAAAAAGCCATTTAAGCCTTTTCACAGTGAGATCTATGCGATATGGCCGAGAAATGTAATTTTGATGTTAACTCCCAAATCGCTGCGCAGAAGTCAACCAAACTTCACCCAATAGTGTATTGTATCACATTCTAGTAGTTACATTTGAAAATTTCGTTCTCGGACATTTGGTTTGAGCGCAATCATTAAACTTGGGTCAAAAAAGCCATTTAAGCCTTTTCACAGTGAGATCTATGCGATATGGCCGAGAAATGTAATTTTGATGTTAACTCCCAAACCGCTGCGCAGAAGTCAACCAAACTTCACCCAATAGTGTATTGTATCACAATCTAGTAGTTACATTTGAAAATTTTGTTCTAGGAAATTTTGTTTGAGCGCAATCATCAAACTTAATTAAAAAAGTCATTTAAGCCTTTTCACAGTGAGATCTATGCGATATGGCCGAGAAATGTAATTTTGATGTTAACTCCCAAACCGCTGCGCAGAAGTCAACCAAACTTCACCCAATAGTGTATTGTATCACATTCTAGTAGTTACATTTGAAAATTTCGTTCTAGGACATTTGGTTTGAGCGCAATTATTAAACTTAGGTCAAAAAAGCCATTTAAGCCTTTTCACAGTGAGATCTATGCGATATGGCCGAGAAATGTAATTTTGATGTTAACTCCCAAACCGCTGCGCAGAAGTAAACCAAACTTCACCCATTAGTGTATTGTATCACAATCTAGTAGATACATGTGGAAATTTGGTTCTAGGACATTTGATTTGAGCGCAATCCTCAAACTTAGGTCAAAAAAGCCATTTAAGCCTTTTCACAGTGAGATCTATGCGATATGGCCGAGAAATGTAATTTTGATGTTAACTCCCAAACCGCTGCGCAGAAGTCAACCAAACTTCACCCAATAGTGTATTGTATCACAATCTAGTAGTTACATTTGAAAATTTTGTTCTAGGACATTTTGTTTGAACGCAATCATCAAACTTAATTAAAAAAGTCATTTAAGCCTTTTCACAGTGAGATCTATGCGATATGGCCGAGAAATGTAATTTTGATGTTAACTCCCAAACCGCTGCGCAGAAGTCAACCAAACTTCACCCAATAGTGTATTGTATCACAATCTAGTAGTTACATTTGAAAATTTTGTTCTAGGACATTTTGTTTGAGCGTAATCCTCAAACTTAGGTCAAAAAAGCCATTTAAACCTTTTCACAGTGAGATCTATGCGATATGGCCGAGAAATGTAATTTTGATGTTAACTCCCAAACCGCTGCGCAGAAGTCAACCAAACTTCACCCAATAGTGTATTGTATCACATTCTAGTAGTTACATTTGAAAATTTCGTTCTAGGACATTTGGTTTGAGCGCAATCATTAAACTTAGGTCAAAAAAGCCATTTAAGCCTTTTCACAGTGAGATCTATGCGATATGGCCGAGAAATGTAATTTTGATGTTAACTCCCAAACCGCTGCGCAGAAGTAAACCAAACTTCACCCATTAGTGTATTGTATCACAATCTAGTAGTTACATGTGGAAATTTGGTTCTAGGACATTTGATTTGAGCGCAATCCTCAAACTTAGGTCAAAAAAGCCATTTAAGCCTTTTCACAGTGAGATCTATGCGATATGGGCGAGAAATGTAATTTTGATGTTAACTCCCAAACCGCTGCGCAGAAGTCAACCAAACTTCACCCAATAGTGTATTGTATCACAATCTAGTAGTTACATTTGAAAATTTTGTTCTAGGACATTTTGTTTGAACGCAATCATCAAACTTAATTAAAAAAGTCATTTAAGCCTTTTCACAGTGAGATCTATGCGATATGGCCGAGAAATGTAATTTTGATGTTAACTCCCAAACCGATGCGCAGAAGTCAACCAAACTTCACCCATTAGTGTATTGTATCACAATCTAGTAGTTACATGTGGAAATTTGGTTATAGGACATTTGATTTGAGCGCAATCCTCAAACTTAGGTCAAAAAAGCCATTTAAGCCTTTTCACAGTGAGATCTATGCGATATGGCCGAGAAATGTAATTTTGATGTTAACTCCCAAACCGCTGCGCAGAAGTCAACCAAACTTCACCCAATAGTGTATTGTATCACAATCTAGTAGTTACATTTGAAAATTTTGTTCTAGGACATTTTGTTTGAACGCAATCATCAAACTTAATTAAAAAAGTCATTTAAGCCTTTTCACAGTGAGATCTATGCGATATGGCCGAGAAATGTAATTTTGATGTTAACTCCCAAACCGATGCGCAGAAGTCAACCAAACTTCACCCATTAGTGTATTGTATCACAATCTAGTAGTTACATGTGGAAATTTGGTTATAGGACATTTGATTTGAGCGCAATCCTCAAACTTAGGTCAAAAAAGCCATTTAAGCCTTTTCACAGTGAGATCTATGCGATATGGCCGAGAAATGTAATTTTGATGTTAACTCCCAAACCGCTGCGCAGAAGTAAACCAAACTTCACCCATTAGTGTATTGTATCACAATCTAGTAGATACATGTGGAAATTTGGTTCTAGGACATTTGATTTGAGCGCAATCTTTAAACTTAGGTCAAAAAAGTCATTTAAGCCTTTTCACAGTGAGATCTATGCGATATGGCCGAGAAATGTAATTTTGATGTTAACTCCCAAACCGCTGCGCAGAAGTCAACCAAACTTCACCCAATAGTGTATTGTATCACAATCTAGTAGTTACATTTGAAAATTTCGTTCTAGGACATTTGGTTTGAGCGCAATCATTAAACTTAGGTCAAAAAAGCCATTTAAGCCTTTTCACAGTGAGATCTATGCGATATGGCCGAGAAATGTAATTTTGATGTTAAATCCCAAACCGCTGCGCAGAAGTCAACCAAACTTCACCCAATAGTGTATTGTATCACAATCTAGTAGTTACATTTGAAAATTTTGTTCTAGGAAATTTTGTTTGAGCGCAATCATCAAACTTAATTAAAAAAGTCATTTATGCCTTTTCACAGTGAGGTCTATGCGATATGGCCGAGAAATGTAATTTTGATGTTAACTCCCAAACCGCTGCGCAGAAGTCAACCAAACTTCACCCATTAGTGTATTGTATCACAATCTAGTTGTTACATGTGAAAATTTGGTTCTAGGACATTTGATTTGAGCGCAATCCTCAAACTTAGGTCAAAAAAGCCATTTAAGCCTTTTCACAGTGAGATCTATGCGATATGGCCGAGAAATGTAATTTTGATGTTAACTCCCAAATCGCTGCGCAGAAGTCAACCAAACTTCACCCAATAGTGTATTGTATCACATTCTAGTAGTTACATTTGAAAATTTCGTTCTCGGACATTTGGTTTGAGCGCAATCATTAAACTTGGGTCAAAAAAGCCATTTAAGCCTTTTCACAGTGAGATCTATGCGATATGGCCGAGAAATGTAATTTTGATGTTAACTCCCAAACCGCTGCGCAGAAGTCAACCAAACTTCACCCAATAGTGTATTGTATCACAATCTAGTAGTTACATTTGAAAATTTTGTTCTAGGAAATTTTGTTTGAGCGCAATCATCAAACTTAATTAAAAAAGTCATTTAAGCCTTTTCACAGTGAGATCTATGCGATATGGCCGAGAAATGTAATTTTGATGTTAACTCCCAAACCGCTGCGCAGAAGTCAACCAAACTTCACCCATTAGTGTATTGTATCACAATCTAGTAGTTACATGTGAAAATTTGGTTCTAGGACATTTGATTTGAGCGCAATCCTCAAACTTAGGTCAAAAAAGCCATTTAAGCCTTTTCACAGTGAGATCTATGCGATATGGCCGAGAAATGTAATTTTGATGTTAACTCCCAAACCGCTGCGCAGAAGTCAACCAAACTTCACCCAATAGTGTATTGTATCACATTCTAGTAGTTACATTTGAAAATTTCGTTCTAGGACATTTGGTTTGAGCGCAATTATTAAACTTAGGTCAAAAAAGCCATTTAAGCCTTTTCACAGTGAGATCTATGCGATATGGCCGAGAAATGTAATTTTGATGTTAACTCCCAAACCGCTGCGCAGAAGTAAACCAAACTTCACCCATTAGTGTATTGTATCACAATCTAGTAGATACATGTGGAAATTTGGTTCTAGGACATTTGATTTGAGCGCAATCCTCAAACTTAGGTCAAAAAAGCCATTTAAGCCTTTTCACAGTGAGATCTATGCGATATGGCCGAGAAATGTAATTTTGATGTTAACTCCCAAACCGCTGCGCAGAAGTCAACCAAACTTCACCCAATAGTGTATTGTATCACAATCTAGTAGTTACATTTGAAAATTTTGTTCTAGGACATTTTGTTTGAACGCAATCATCAAACTTAATTAAAAAAGTCATTTAAGCCTTTTCACAGTGAGATCTATGCGATATGGCCGAGAAATGTAATTTTGATGTTAACTCCCAAACCGCTGCGCAGAAGTCAACCAAACTTCACCCAATAGTGTATTGTATCACAATCTAGTAGTTACATTTGAAAATTTTGTTCTAGGACATTTTGTTTGAGCGTAATCCTCAAACTTAGGTCAAAAAAGCCATTTAAACCTTTTCACAGTGAGATCTATGCGATATGGCCGAGAAATGTAATTTTGATGTTAACTCCCAAACCGCTGCGCAGAAGTCAACCAAACTTCACCCAATAGTGTATTGTATCACATTCTAGTAGTTACATTTGAAAATTTCGTTCTAGGACATTTGGTTTGAGCGCAATCATTAAACTTAGGTCAAAAAAGCCATTTAAGCCTTTTCACAGTGAGATCTATGCGATATGGCCGAGAAATGTAATTTTGATGTTAACTCCCAAACCGCTGCGCAGAAGTAAACCAAACTTCACCCATTAGTGTATTGTATCACAATCTAGTAGTTACATGTGGAAATTTGGTTCTAGGACATTTGATTTGAGCGCAATCCTCAAACTTAGGTCAAAAAAGCCATTTAAGCCTTTTCACAGTGAGATCTATGCGATATGGCCGAGAAATGTAATTTTGATGTTAACTCCCAAACCGCTGCGCAGAAGTCAACCAAACTTCACCCAATAGTGTATTGTATCACAATCTAGTAGTTACATTTGAAAATTTTGTTCTAGGACATTTTGTTTGAACGCAATCATCAAACTTAATTAAAAAAGTCATTTAAGCCTTTTCACAGTGAGATCTATGCGATATGGCCGAGAAATGTAATTTTGATGTTAACTCCCAAACCGATGCGCAGAAGTCAACCAAACTTCACCCATTAGTGTATTGTATCACAATCTAGTAGTTACATGTGGAAATTTGGTTATAGGACATTTGATTTGAGCGCAATCCTCAAACTTAGGTCAAAAAAGCCATTTAAGCCTTTTCACAGTGAGATCTATGCGATATGGCCGAGAAATGTAATTTTGATGTTAACTCCCAAACCGCTGCGCAGAAGTAAACCAAACTTCACCCATTAGTGTATTGTATCACAATCTAGTAGATACATGTGGAAATTTGGTTCTAGGACATTTGATTTGAGCGCAATCTTTAAACTTAGGTCAAAAAAGTCATTTAAGCCTTTTCACAGTGAGATCTATGCGATATGGCCGAGAAATGTAATTTTGATGTTAACTCCCAAACCGCTGCGCAGAAGTCAACCAAACTTCACCCAATAGTGTATTGTATCACAATCTAGTAGTTACATGTGAAAATTTCGTTCTAGGACATTTGGTTTGAGCGCAATCATTAAACTTAGGTCAAAAAAGCCATTTAAGCCTTTTCACAGTGAGATCTATGCGATATGGCCGAGAAATGTAATTTTGATGTTAAATCCCAAACCGCTGCGCAGAAGTCAACCAAACTTCACCCAATAGTGTATTGTATCACAATCTAGTAGTTACATTTGAAAATTTTGTTCTAGGAAATTTTGTTTGAGCGCAATCATCAAACTTAATTAAAAAAGTCATTTATGCCTTTTCACAGTGAGGTCTATGCGATATGGCCGAGAAATGTAATTTTGATGTTAACTCCCAAACCGCTGCGCAGAAGTCAACCAAACTTCACCCATTAGTGTATTGTATCACAATCTAGTTGTTACATGTGAAAATTTGGTTCTAGGACATTTGATTTGAGCGCAATCCTCAAACTTAGGTCAAAAAAGCCATTTAAGCCTTTTCACAGTGAGATCTATGCGATATGGCCGAGAAATGTAATTTTGTTGTTAACTCCCAAATCGCTGCGCAGAAGTCAACCAAACTTCACCCAATAGTGTATTGTATCACATTCTAGTAGTTACATTTGAAAATTTCGTTCTCGGACATTTGGTTTGAGCGCAATCATTAAACTTGGGTCAAAAAAGCCATTTAAGCCTTTTCACAGTGAGATCTATGCGATATGGCCGAGAAATGTAATTTTGATGTTAACTCCCAAACCGCTGCGCAGAAGTCAACCAAACTTCACCCAATAGTGTATTGTATCACAATCTAGTAGTTACATTTGAAAATTTTGTTCTAGGAAATTTTGTTTGAGCGCAATCATCAAACTTAATTAAAAAAGTCATTTAAGCCTTTTCACAGTGAGATCTATGCGATATGGCCGAGAAATGTAATTTTGATGTTAACTCCCAAACCGCTGCGCAGAAGTCAACCAAACTTCACCCATTAGTGTATTGTATCACAATCTAGTAGTTACATGTGAAAATTTGGTTCTAGGACATTTGATTTGAGCGCAATCCTCAAACTTAGGTCAAAAAAGCCATTTAAGCCTTTTCACAGTGAGATCTATGCGATATGGCCGAGAAATGTAATTTTGATGTTAACTCCCAAACCGCTGCGCAGAAGTCAACCAAACTTCACCCAATAGTGTATTGTATCACATTCTAGTAGTTACATTTGAAAATTTCGTTCTAGGACATTTGGTTTGAGCGCAATTATTAAACTTAGGTCAAAAAAGCCATTTAAGCCTTTTCACAGTGAGATCTATGCGATATGGCCGAGAAATGTAATTTTGATGTTAACTCCCAAACCGCTGCGCAGAAGTAAACCAAACTTCACCCATTAGTGTATTGTATCACAATCTAGTAGATACATGTGGAAATTTGGTTCTAGGACATTTGATTTGAGCGCAATCCTCAAACTTAGGTCAAAAAAGCCATTTAAGCCTTTTCACAGTGAGATCTATGCGATATGGCCGAGAAATGTAATTTTGATGTTAACTCCCAAACCGCTGCGCAGAAGTCAACCAAACTTCACCCAATAGTGTATTGTATCACAATCTAGTAGTTACATTTGAAAATTTTGTTCTAGGACATTTTGTTTGAACGCAATCATCAAACTTAATTAAAAAAGTCATTTAAGCCTTTTCACAGTGAGATCTATGCGATATGGCCGAGAAATGTAATTTTGATGTTAACTCCCAAACCGCTGCGCAGAAGTCAACCAAACTTCACCCAATAGTGTATTGTATCACAATCTAGTAGTTACATTTGAAAATTTTGTTCTAGGACATTTTGTTTGAGCGTAATCCTCAAACTTAGGTCAAAAAAGCCATTTAAACCTTTTCACAGTGAGATCTATGCGATATGGCCGAGAAATGTAATTTTGATGTTAACTCCCAAACCGCTGCGCAGAAGTCAACCAAACTTCACCCAATAGTGTATTGTATCACATTCTAGTAGTTACATTTGAAAATTTCGTTCTAGGACATTTGGTTTGAGCGCAATCATTAAACTTAGGTCAAAAAAGCCATTTAAGCCTTTTCACAGTGAGATCTATGCGATATGGCCGAGAAATGTAATTTTGATGTTAACTCCCAAACCGCTGCGCAGAAGTAAACCAAACTTCACCCATTAGTGTATTGTATCACAATCTAGTAGTTACATGTGGAAATTTGGTTCTAGGACATTTGATTTGAGCGCAATCCTCAAACTTAGGTCAAAAAAGCCATTTAAGCCTTTTCACAGTGAGATCTATGCGATATGGCCGAGAAATGTAATTTTGATGTTAACTCCCAAACCGCTGCGCAGAAGTCAACCAAACTTCACCCAATAGTGTATTGTATCACAATCTAGTAGTTACATTTGAAAATTTTGTTCTAGGACATTTTGTTTGAACGCAATCATCAAACTTAATTAAAAAAGTCATTTAAGCCTTTTCACAGTGAGATCTATGCGATATGGCCGAGAAATGTAATTTTGATGTTAACTCCCAAACCGCTGCGCAGAAGTCAACCAAACTTCACCCATTAGTGTATTGTATCACAATCTAGTAGTTACATGTGGAAATTTGGTTATAGGACATTTGATTTGAGCGCAATCCTCAAACTTAGGTCAAAAAAGCCATTTAAGCCTTTTCACAGTGAGATCTATGCGATATGGCCGAGAAATGTAATTTTGATGTTAACTCCCAAACCGCTGCGCAGAAGTCAACCAAACTTCACCCAATAGTGTATTGTATCACATTCTAGTAGTTACATTTGAAAATTTCGTTCTAGGACATTTGGTTTGAGCGCAATCATTAAACTTAGGTCAAAAAAGCCATTTAAGCCTTTTCACAGTGAGATCTATGCGATATGGCCGAGAAATGTAATTTTGATGTTAACTCCCAAACCGCTGCGCAGAAGTAAACCAAACTTCACCCATTAGTGTATTGTATCACAATCTAGTAGTTACATGTGGAAATTTGGTTCTAGGACATTTGATTTGAGCGCAATCCTCAAACTTAGGTCAAAAAAGCCATTTAAGCCTTTTCACAGTGAGATCTATGCGATATGGCCGAGAAATGTAATTTTGATGTTAACTCCCAAACCGCTGCGCAGAAGTCAACCAAACTTCACCCAATAGTGTATTGTATCACAATCTAGTAGTTACATTTGAAAATTTTGTTCTAGGACATTTTGTTTGAACGCAATCATCAAACTTAATTAAAAAAGTCATTTAAGCCTTTTCACAGTGAGATCTATGCGATATGGCCGAGAAATGTAATTTTGATGTTAACTCCCAAACCGATGCGCAGAAGTCAACCAAACTTCACCCATTAGTGTATTGTATCACAATCTAGTAGTTACATGTGGAAATTTGGTTATAGGACATTTGATTTGAGCGCAATCCTCAAACTTAGGTCAAAAAAGCCATTTAAGCCTTTTCACAGTGAGATCTATGCGATATGGCCGAGAAATGTAATTTTGATGTTAACTCCCAAACCGCTGCGCAGAAGTAAACCAAACTTCACCCATTAGTGTATTGTATCACAGTCTAGTAGATACATGTGGAAATTTGGTTCTAGGACATTTGATTTGAGCGCAATCCTCAAACTTAGGTCAAAAAAGCCATTTAAGCCTTTTCACAGTGAGATCTATGCGATATGGCCGAGAAATGTAATTTTGATGTTAACTCCCAAACCGCTGCGCAGAAGTCAACCAAACTTCATCCAATAGTGTATTGTATCACAATCTAGTAGTTACATTAGAAAATTTTGTTCTAGGACATTTTGTTTGAACGCAATCATCAAACTTAATTAAAAAAGTCATTTAAGCCTTTTCACAGTGAGATCTATGCGATATGGCCGAGAAATGTAATTTTGATGTTAACTCCCAAACCGCTGCGCAGAAGTCAACCAAACTTCACCCAATAGTGTATTGTATCACAATCTACTAGTTACATTTGAAAATTTTGTTCTAGGACATTTTGTTTGAGCGTAATCCTCAAACTTAGGTCAAAAAAGCCATTTAAACCTTTTCACAGTGAGATCTATGCGATATGGCCGAGAAATGTAATTTTGATGTTAACTCCCAAACCGCTGCGCAGAAGTCAACCAAACTTCACCCAATAGTGTATTGTATCACAATCTAGTAGTTACATTTGAAAATTTTGTTCTAGGACATTTTGTTTGAACGCAATCATCAAACTTAATTAAAAAAGTCATTTAAGCCTTTTCACAGGGAGATCTATGCGATATGGCCGAGAAATGTAATTTTGATGTTAACTCCCAAACCGCTGCGCAGAAGTCAACCAAACTTCACCCATTAGTGTATTGTATCACAATCTAGTAGATACATGTGGAAATTTGGTTCTAGGACATTTGATTTGAGCGCAATCCTCAAACTTAGGTCAAAAAAGCCATTTAAGCCTTTTCACAGTGAGATCTATGCGATATGGCCGAGAAATGTAATTTTGATGTTAACTCCCAAACCGCTGCGCAGAAGTCAACCAAACTTCATCCAATAGTGTATTGTATCACAATCTAGTAGTTACATTTGAAAATTTTGTTCTAGGACATTTTGTTTGAACGCAATCATCAAACTTAATTAAAAAAGTCATTTAAGCCTTTTCACAGTGAGATCTATGCGATATGGCCGAGAAATGTAATTTTGATGTTAACTCCCAAACCGCTGCGCAGAAGTCAACCAAACTTCACCCAATAGTGTATTGTATCACAATCTTGTAGTTACATTTGAAAATTTTGTTCTAGGACATTTTGTTTGAGCGTAATCCTCAAACTTAGGTCAAAAAAGCCATTTAAACCTTTTCACAGTGAGATCTATGCGATATGGCCGAGAAATGTAATTTTGATGTTAACTCCCAAACCGCTGCGCAGAAGTCAACCAAACTTCACCCAATAGTGTATTGTATCACAATCTAGTAGTTACATGTGGAAATTTGGTTCTAGGACATTTGATTTGAGCGCAATCCTCAAACTTAGGTCAAAAAAGCCATTTAAGCCTTTTCACAGTGAGATCTATGCGATATGGCCGAGAAATGTAATTTTGATGTTAACTCCCAAACCGCTGCGCAGAAGTCAACCAAACTTCACCCAATAGTGTATTGTATCACAATCTAGTAGTTACATTTGAAAATTTTGTTCTAGGACTTTTTGTTTGAACGCAATCATCAAACTTAATTAAAAAAGTCATTTAAGCCTTTTCACAGTGAGATCTATGCGATATGGCCGAGAAATGTAATTTTGATGTTAACTCCCAAACCGCTGCGCAGAAGTAAACCAAACTTCACCCATTAGTGTATTGTATCACAATCTAGTAGATACATGTGGAAATTTGGTTCTAGGACATTTGATTTGAGCGCAATCCTCAAACTTAGGTCAAAAAAGCCATTTAAGCCTTTTCACAGTGAGATCTATGCGATATGGCCGAGAAATGTAATTTTGATGTTAACTCCCAAACCGCTGCGCAGAAGTCAACCAAACTTCATCCAATAGTGTATTGTATCACAATCTAGTAGTTACATTTGAAAATTTTGTTCTAGGACATTTTGTTTGAACGCAATCATCAAACTTAATTAAAAAAGTCATTTAAGCCTTTTCACAGTGAGATCTATGCGATATGGCCGAGAAATGTAATTTTGATGTTAACTCCCAAACCGCTGCGCAGAAGTCAACCAAACTTCACCCAATAGTGTATTGTATCACAATCTAGTAGTTACATTTGAAAATTTTGTTCTAGGACATTTTGTTTGAGCGTAATCCTCAAACTTAGGTCAAAAAAGCCATTTAAACCTTTTCACAGTGAGATCTATGCGATATGGCCGAGAAATGTAATTTTGATGTTAACTCCCAAACCGCTGCGCAGAAGTCAACCAAACTTCACCCAATAGTGTATTGTATCACAATCTAGTAGTTACATTTGAAAATTTTGTTCTAGGACATTTTGTTTGAACGCAATCATCAAACTTAATTAAAAAAGTCATTTAAGCCTTTTCACAGTGAGATCTATGCGATATGGCCGAGAAATGTAATTTTGATGTTAACTCCCAAACCGCTGCGCAGAAGTCAACCAAACTTCACCCATTAGTGTATTGTATCACAATCTAGTAGTTACATGTGGAAATTTGGTTATAGGACATTTGATTTGAGCGCAATCCTCAAACTTAGGTCAAAAAAGCCATTTAAGCCTTTTCACAGTGAGATCTATGCGATATGGCCGAGAAATGTAATTTTGATGTTAACTCCCAAACCGCTGCGCAGAAGTAAACCAAACTTCACCCATTAGTGTATTGTATCACAATCTAGTAGATACATGTGGAAATTTGGTTCTAGGACATTTGATTTGAGCGCAATCCTCAAACTTAGGTCAAAAAAGCCATTTAAGCCTTTTCACAGTGAGATCTATGCGATATGGCCGAGAAATGTAATTTTGATGTTAACTCCCAAACCGCTGCGCAGAAGTCAACCAAACTTCATCCAATAGTGTATTGTATCACAATCTAGTAGTTACATTTGAAAATTTTGTTCTAGGACATTTTGTTTGAACGCAATCATCAAACTTAATTAAAAAAGTCATTTAAGCCTTTTCACAGTGAGATCTATGCGATATGGCCGAGAAATGTAATTTTGATGTTAACTCCCAAACCGCTGCGCAGAAGTCAACCAAACTTCACCCATTAGTGTATTGTATCACAATCTAGTAGTTACATGTGGAAATTTGGTTATAGGAGATTTGATTTGAGCGCAATCCTCAAACTTAGGTCAAAAAAGCCATTTAAGCCTTTTCACAGTGAGATCTATGCGATATGGCCGAGAAATGTAATTTTGATGTTAACTCCCAAACCGCTGCGCAGAAGTCAACCAAACTTCACCCAATAGTGTATTGTATCTTATTCTAGTAGTTACATTTGAAAATTTCGTTCTAGGACATTTGGTTTGAGCGCAATTATTAAACTTAGGTCAAAAAAGCCATTTAAGCCTTTTCACAGTGAGATCTATGCGATATGGCCGAGAAATGTAATTTTGATGTTAACTCCCAAACCGCTGCGCAGAAGTCAACCAAACTTCACCCAATAGTGTATTGTATCACATTCTAGTAGTTACATTTGAAAATTTCGTTCTAGGACATTTGGTTTGAGCGCAATCATTAAACTTAGGTCAAAAAAGCCATTTAAGCCTTTTCACAGTGAGATCTATGCGATATGGCCGAGAAATGTAATTTTGATGTTAACTCCCAAACCGCTGCGCAGAAGTCAACCAAACTTCACCCAATAGTGTATTGTATCACAATCTAGTAGTTACATTTGAAAATTTTGTTCTAGGAAATTTTGTTTGAGCGCAATCATCAAACTTAATTAAAAAAGTCATTTAAGCCTTTTCACAGTGAGATCTATGCGATATGGCCGAGAAATGTAATTTTGATGTTAACTCCCAAACCGCTGCGCAGAAGTCAACCAAACTTCACCCAATAGTGTATTGTATCACAATCTAGTAGTTACATTTGAAAATTTCGTTCTAGGACATTTGGTTTGAGCGCAATCATTAAACTTAGGTCAAAAAAGCCATTTAAGCCTTTTCACAGTGAGATCTATGCGATATGGCCGAGAAATGTAATTTTGATGTTAACTCCCAAACCGCTGCGCAGAAGTAAACCAAACTTCACCCAATAGTGTATTGTATCACAATCTAGTAGTTACATTTGGAGATTTGGTTCTAGGACATTTGGTTTGAGCGCAATCATCAAACTTAATTAAAAAAGTCATTTAAGCCTTTTCACAGTGAGATCTATGCGATATGGCCGAGAAATGTAATTTTGATGTTAACTCCCAAACCGCTGCGCAGAAGTCAACCAAACTTCACCCAATAGTGTATTGTATCACAATCTAGTAGTTACATATGAAAATTTCGTTCTAGGACATTTGGTTTGAGCGCAATCATTAAACTTAGGTCAAAAAAGCCATTTAAGCCTTTTCACAGTGAGATCTATGCGATATGGCCGAGAAATGTAATTTTGATGTTAACTCCCAAACCGCTGCGCAGAAGTAAACCAAACTTCACCCAATAGTGTATTGTATCACAATCTAGTAGTTACATTTGGAGATTTGGTTCTAGGACATTTGGTTTGAGCGCAATCAACATACTTAATTAAAAAAGTCATTTAAGCCTTTTCACAGTGAGATCTATGCGATATGGCCGAGAAATGTAATTTTGATGTTAACTCCCAAACCGCTGCGCAGAAGTCAACCAAACTTCACCCAATAGTGTATTGTATCACAATCTAGTAGTTAAATTTGAAAATTTTGTTCTAGGAAATTTTGTTTGAGCGCAATCATCAAACTTAATTAAAAAAGTCATTTAAGCCTTTTCACAGTGAGATCTATGCGATATGGCCGAGAAATGTAATTTTGATGTTAACTCCCAAACCGCTGCGCAGAAGTCAACCAAACTTCACCCATTAGTGTATTGTATCACAATCTAGTAGTTACATTTGAAAATTTTGTTCTGGGACATTTTGTTTGAACGCAATCATCAAACTTAATTAAAAAAGTCATTTAAGCCTTTTCACAGTGAGATCTATGCGATATGGCCGAGAAATGTAATTTTGATGTTAACTCCCAAACCGCTGCGCAGAAGTCAACCAAACTTCACCCAATAGTGTATTGTATCACATTCTAGTAGTTACATTTGAAAATTTCGTTCTAGGACATTTGGTTTGAGCGCAATTATTAAACTTAGGTCAAAAAAGCCATTTAAGCCTTTTCACAGTGAGATCTATGCGATATGGCCGAGAAATGTAATTTTGATGTTAACTCCCAAACCGCTGCGCAGAAGTAAACCAAACTTCACCCATTAGTGTATTGTATCACAATCTAGTAGATACATGTGGAAATTTGGTTATAGGACATTTGATTTGAGCGCAATCCTCAAACTTAGGTCAAAAAAGCCATTTAAGCCTTTTCACAGTGAGATCTATGCGATATGGCCGAGAAATGTAATTTTGATGTTAACTCCCAAACCGCTGCGCAGAAGTCAACCAAACTTCACCCAATAGTGTATTGTATCACAATCTAGTAGTTACATTTGAAAATTTTGTTCTAGGAAATTTTGTTTGAGCGCAATCATCAAACTTAATTAAAAAAGTCATTTAAGCCTTTTCACAGTGAGATCTATGCGATATGGCCGAGAAATGTAATTTTGATGTTAACTCCCAAACCGCTGCGCAGAAGTCAACCAAACTTCACCCAATAGTGTATTGTATCACAATCTAGTAGTTACATTTGGAGATTTGGTTCTAGGACATTTGGTTTGAGCGCAATCATCAAACTTAATTAAAAAAGTCATTTAAGCCTTTTCACAGTGAGATCTATGCGATATGGCCGAGAAATGTAATTTTGATGTTAACTCCCAAACCGCTGCGCAGAAGTCAACCAAACTTCACCCAATAGTGTATTGTATCACAATCTAGTAGTTACATATGAAAATTTCGTTCTAGGACATTTGGTTTGAGCGCAATCATTAAACTTAGGTCAAAAAAGCCATTTAAGCCTTTTCACAGTGAGATCTATGCGATATGGCCGAGAAATGTAATTTTGATGTTAACTCCCAAACCGCTGCGCAGAAGTAAACCAAACTTCATCCAATAGTGTATTGTATCACAATGTAGTAGTTACATTTGAAAATTTTGTTCTAGGACATTTTGTTTGAACGCAATCATCAAACTTAATTAAAAAAGTCATTTAAGCCTTTTCACAGTGAGATCTATGCGATATGGCCGAGAAATGTAATTTTGATGTTAACTCCCAAACCGCTGCGCAGAAGTCAACCAAACTTCACCCAATAGTGTATTGTATCACAATCTAGTAGTTACATTTGAAAATTTTGTTCTAGGACATTTTGTTTGAGCGTAATCCTCAAACTTAGGTCAAAAAAGCCATTTAAACCTTTTCACAGTGAGATCTATGCGATATGGCCGAGAAATGTAATTTTGATGTTAACTCCCAAACCGCTGCGCAGAAGTCAACCAAACTTCACCCAATAGTGTATTGTATCACAATCTAGTAGTTACATGTGGAAATTTGGTTCTAGGACATTTGATTTGAGCGCAATCCTCAAACTTAGGTCAAAAAAGCCATTTAAGCCTTTTCACAGTGAGATATATGCGATATGGCCGAGAAATGTAATTTTGATGTTAACTCCCAAACCGCTGCGCAGAAGTCAACCAAACTTCACCCAATAGTGTATTGTATCACAATCTAGTAGTTACATTTGAAAATTTTGTTCTAGGACATTTTGTTTGAACGCAATCATCAAACTTAATTAAAAAAGTCATTTAAGCCTTTTCACAGTGAGATCTATGCGATATGGCCGAGAAATGTAATTTTGATGTTAACTCCCAAACCGCTGCGCAGAAGTCAACCAAACTTCACCCATTAGTGTATTGTATCACAATCTAGTAGTTACATGTGGAAATTTGGTTATAGGAGATTTGATTTGAGCGCAATCCTCAAACTTAGGTCAAAAAAGCCATTTAAGCCTTTTCACAGTGAGATCTATGCGATATGGCCGAGAAATGTAATTTTGATGTTAACTCCCAAACCGCTGCGCAGAAGTCAACCAAACTTCACCCAATAGTGTATTGTATCTTATTCTAGTAGTTACATTTGAAAATTTCGTTCTAGGACATTTGGTTTGAGCGCAATTATTAAACTTAGGTCAAAAAAGCCATTTAAGCCTTTTCACAGTGAGATCTATGCGATATGGCCGAGAAATGTAATTTTGATGTTAACTCCCAAACCGCTGCGCAGAAGTCAACCAAACTTCACCCAATAGTGTATTGTATCACATTCTAGTAGTTACATTTGAAAATTTCGTTCTAGGACATTTGGTTTGAGCGCAATCATTAAACTTAGGTCAAAAAAGCCATTTAAGCCTTTTCACAGTGAGATCTATGCGATATGGCCGAGAAATGTAATTTTGATGTTAACTCCCAAACCGCTGCGCAGAAGTCAACCAAACTTCACCCAATAGTGTATTGTATCACAATCTAGTAGTTACATTTGAAAATTTTGTTCTAGGAAATTTTGTTTGAGCGCAATCATCAAACTTAATTAAAAAAGTCATTTAAGCCTTTTCACAGTGAGATCTATGCAATATGGCCGAGAAATGTAATTTTGATGTTAACTCCCAAACCGCTGCGCAGAAGTCAACCAAACTTCACCCAATAGTGTATTGTATCACAATCTAGTAGTTACATTTGAAAATTTCGTTCTAGGACATTTGGTTTGAGCGCAATCATTAAACTTAGGTCAAAAAAGCCATTTAAGCCTTTTCACAGTGAGATCTATGCGATATGGCCGAGAAATGTAATTTTGATGTTAACTCCCAAACCGCTGCGCAGAAGTAAACCAAACTTCACCCAATAGTGTATTGTATCACAATCTAGTAGTTACATTTGGAGATTTGGTTCTAGGACATTTGGTTTGAGCGCAATCATCAAACTTAATTAAAAAAGTCATTTAAGCCTTTTCACAGTGAGATCTATGCGATATGGCCGAGAAATGTAATTTTGATGTTAACTTCCAAACCGCTGCGCAGAAGTAAACCAAACATCACCCATTAGTGTATTGTATCACAATCTAGTAGTTACATGTGGAAATTTGGTTCTAGGACATTTGATTTGAGCGCAATCCTCAAACTTAGGTCAAAAAAGCCATTTAATCCTTTTCACAGTGAGATCTATGCGATATGGCCGAGAAATGTAATTTTGATGTTAACTCCCAAACCGCTGCGCAGAAGTCAACCAAACTTCACCCAATAGTGTATTGTATCACAATCTAGTAGTTACATTTGAAAATTTTGTTCTAGGACATTTTGTTTGAACGCAATCATCAAACTTAATTAAAAAAGTCATTTAAGCCTTTTCACAGTGAGATCTATGCGATATGGCCGAGAAATGTAATTTTGATGTTAACTCCCAAACCGCTGCGCAGAAGTCAACCAAACTTCACCCATTAGTGTATTGTATCACAATCTAGTAGTTACATGTGGAAATTTGGTTATAGGACATTTGATTTGAGCGCAATCCTCAAACTTAGGTCAAAAAAGCCATTTAAGCCTTTTCACAGTGAGATCTATGCGATATGGCCGAGAAATGTAATTTTGATGTTAACTCCCAAACCGCTGCGCAGAAGTCAACCAAACTTCACCCAATAGTGTATTGTATCACATTCTAGTAGTTACATTTGAAAATTTCGTTCTAGGACATTTGGTTTGAGCGCAATTATTAAACTTAGGTCAAAAAAGCCATTTAAGCCTTTTCACAGTGAGATCTATGCGATATGGCCGAGAAATGTAATTTTGATGTTAACTCCCAAACCGCTGCGCAGAAGTCAACCAAACTTCACCCAATAGTGTATTGTATCACAATCTAGTAGTTACATTTGAAAATTTTGTTCTAGGAAATTTTGTTTGAGCGCAATCATCAAACTTAATTAAAAAAGTCATTTAAGCCTTTTCACAGTGAGATCTATGCGATATGGCCGAGAAATGTAATTTTGATGTTAACTCCCAAACCGCTGCGCAGAAGTCAACCAAACTTCACCCATTAGTGTATTGTATCACAATCTAGTAGTTACATGTGAAAATTTGGTTCTAGGACATTTGATTGGAGCGCAATCCTCAAACTTAGGTCAAAAAAGCCATTTAAGCCTTTTCACAGTGAGATCTATGCGATATGGCCGAGAAATGTAATTTTGATGTTAACTCCCAAACCGCTGCGCAGAAGTCAACCAAACTTCACCCAATAGTGTATTGTATCACATTCTAGTAGTTACATTTGAAAATTTCGTTCTAGGACATTTGGTTTGAGCGCAATTATTAAACTTAGGTCAAAAAAGCCATTTAAGCCTTTTCACAGTGAGATCTATGCGATATGGCCGAGAAATGTAATTTTGATGTTAACTCCCAAACCATTGCGCAGAAGTAAACCAAACTTCACCCATTAGTGTATTGTATCACAATCTAGTAGATACATGTGGAAATTTGGTTCTAGGACATTTGATTTGAGCGCAATCCTCAAACTTAGGTCAAAAAAGCCATTTAAGCCTTTTCACAGTGAGATCTATGCGATATGGCCGAGAAATGTAATTTTGATGTTAACTCCCAAACCGCTGCGCAGAAGTCAACCAAACTTCACCCAATAGTGTATTGTATCACAATCTAGTAGTTACATTTGAAAATTTTGTTCTAGGACATTTTGTTTGAACGCAATCATCAAACTTAATTAAAAAAGTCATTTAAGCCTTTTCACAGTGAGATCTATGCGATATGGCCGAGAAATGTAATTTTGATGTTAACTCCCAAACCGCTGCGCAGAAGTCAACCAAACTTCACCCAATAGTGTATTGTATCACAATCTAGTAGTTACATTTGAAAATTTTGTTCTAGGACATTTTGTTTCAGCGTAATCCTCAAACTTAGGTCAAAAAAGCCATTTAAACCTTTTCACAGTGAGATCTATGCGATATGGCCGAGAAATGTAATTTTGATGTTAACTCCCAAACCGCTGCGCAGAAGTCAACCAAACTTCACCCAATAGTGTATTGTATCACATTCTAGTAGTTACATTTGAAAATTTCGTTCTAGGACATTTGGTTTGAGCGCAATCATTAAACTTAGGTCAAAAAAGCCATTTAAGCCTTTTCACAGTGAGATCTATGCGATATGGCCGAGAAATGTAATTTTGATGTTAACTCCCAAACCGCTGCGCAGAAGTAAACCAAACTTCACCCATTAGTGTATTGTATCACAATCTAGTAGTTACATGTGGAAATTTGGTTCTAGGACATTTGATTTGAGCGCAATCCTCAAACTTAGGTCAAAAAAGCCATTTAAGCCTTTTCACAGTGAGATCTATGCGATATGGCCGAGAAATGTAATTTTGATGTTAACTCCCAAACCGCTGCGCAGAAGTCAACCAAACTTCACCCAATAGTGTATTGTATCACAATCTAGTAGTTACATTTGAAAATTTTGTTCTAGGACATTTTGTTTGAACGCAATCATCAAACTTAATTAAAAAAGTCATTTAAGCCTTTTCACAGTGAGATCTATGCGATATGGCCGAGAAATGTAATTTTGATGTTAACTCCCAAACCGCTGCGCAGAAGTCAACCAAACTTCACCCATTAGTGTATTGTATCACAATCTAGTAGTTACATGTGGAAATTTAGTTCTAGGACATTTGATTTGAGCGCAATCCTCAAACTTAGGTCAAAAAAGCCATTTAAGCCTTTTCACAGTGAGATCTATGCGATATGGCCGAGAAATGTAATTTTGATGTTAACTCCCAAACCGCTGCGCAGAAGTAAACCAAACTTCACCCATTAGTGTATTGTATCACAATCTAGTAGATACATGTGGAAATTTGGTTCTAGGACATTTGGTTTGAGCGCAATCATCAAACTTAATTAAAAAAGTCATTTAAGCCTTTTCACAGTGAGATCTATGCGATATGGCCGAGAAATGTAATTTTGATGTTAACTCCCAAACCGCTGCGCAGAAGTAAACCAAACATCACCCATTAGTGTATTGTATCACAATCTAGTAGTTACATGTGGAAATTTGGTTCTAGGACATTTGATTTGAGCGCAATCCTCAAACTTAGGTCAAAAAAGCCATTTAATCCTTTTCACAGTGAGATCTATGCGATATGGCCGAGAAATGTAATTTTGATGTTAACTCCCAAACTGCTGCGCAGAAGTCAACCAAACTTCACCCAATAGTGTATTGTATCACAATCTAGTAGTTACATTTGAAAATTTTGTTCTAGGACATTTTGTTTGAACACAATCATCAAACTTAATTAAAAAAGTCATTTAAGCCTTTTCACAGTGAGATCTATGCGATATGGCCGAGAAATGTAATTTTGATGTTAACTCCCAAACCGCTGCGCAGAAGTCAACCAAACTTCACCCATTAGTGTATTGTATCACAATCTAGTAGTTACATGTGGAAATTTGGTTATAGGACATTTGATTTGAGCGCAATCCTCAAACTTAGGTCAAAAAAGCCATTTAAGCCTTTTCACAGTGAGATCTATGCGATATGGCCGAGAAATGTAATTTTGATGTTAACTCCCAAACCGCTGCGCAGAAGTCAACCAAACTTCACCCAATAGTGTATTGTATCACATTCTAGTAGTTACATTTGAAAATTTCGTTCTAGGACATTTGGTTTGAGCGCAATTATTAAACTTAGGTCAAAAAAGCCATTTAAGCCTTTTCACAGTGAGATCTATGCGATATGGCCGAGAAATGTAATTTTGATGTTAACTCCCAAACCGCTGCGCAGAAGTCAACCAAACTTCACCCAATAGTGTATTGTATCACAATCTAGTAGTTACATTTGAAAATTTTGTTCTAGGAAATTTTGTTTGAGCGCAATCATCAAACTTAATTAAAAAAGTCATTTAAGCCTTTTCACAGTGAGATCTATGCGATATGGCCGAGAAATGTAATTTTGATGTTAACTCCCAAACCGCTGCGCAGAAGTCAACCAAACTTCACCCATTAGTGTATTGTATCACAATCTAGTAGTTACATGTGAAAATTTGGTTCTAGGACATTTGATTTGAGCGCAATCCTCAAACTTAGGTCAAAAAAGCCATTTAAGCCTTTTCACAGTGAGATCTATGCGATATGGCCGAGAAATGTAATTTTGATGTTAACTCCCAAACCGCTGCGCAGAAGTCAACCAAACTTCACCCAATAGTGTATTGTATCACATTCTAGTAGTTACATTTGAAAATTTCGTTCTAGGACATTTGGTTTGAGCGCAATTATTAAACTTAGGTCAAAAAAGCCATTTAAGCCTTTTCACAGTGAGATCTATGCGATATGGCCGAGAAATGTAATTTTGATGTTAACTCCCAAACCGCTGCGCAGAAGTAAACCAAACTTCACCCATTAGTGTATTGTATCACAATCTAGTAGATACATGTGGAAATTTGGTTCTAGGACATTTGATTTGAGCGCAATCCTCAAACTTAGGTCAAAAAAGCCATTTAAGCCTTTTCACAGTGAGATCTATGCGATATGGCCGAGAAATGTAATTTTGATGTTAACTCCCAAACCGCTGCGCAGAAGTCAACCAAACTTCACCCAATAGTGTATTGTATCACAATCTAGTAGTTACATTTGAAAATTTTGTTCTAGGACATTTTGTTTGAACGCAATCATCAAACTTAATTAAAAAAGTCATTTAAGCCTTTTCACAGTGAGATCTATGCGATATGGCCGAGAAATGTAATTTTGATGTTAACTCCCAAACCGCTGCGCAGAAGTCAACCAAACTTCACCCAATAGTGTATTGTATCACAATCTAGTAGTTACATTTGAAAATTTTGTTCTAGGACATTTTGTTTCAGCGTAATCCTCAAACTTAGGTCAAAAAAGCCATTTAAACCTTTTCACAGTGAGATCTATGCGATATGGCCGAGAAATGTAATTTTGATGTTAACTCCCAAACCGCTGCGCAGAAGTCAACCAATCTTCACCCAATAGTGTATTGTATCACATTCTAGTAGTTACATTTGAAAATTTCGTTCTAGGACATTTGGTTTGAGCGCAATCATTAAACTTAGGTCAAAAAAGCCATTTAAGCCTTTTCACAGTGAGATCTATGCGATATGGCCGAGAAATGTAATTTTGATGTTAACTCCCAAACCGCTGCGCAGAAGTAAACCAAACTTCACCCATTAGTGTATTGTATCACAATCTAGTAGTTACATGTGGAAATTTGGTTCTAGGACATTTGATTTGAGCGCAATCCTCAAACTTAGGTCAAAAAAGCCATTTAAGCCTTTTCACAGTGAGATCTATGCGATATGGCCGAGAAATGTAATTTTGATGTTAACTCCCAAACCGCTGCGCAGAAGTCAACCAAACTTCACCCAATAGTGTATTGTATCACAATCTAGTAGTTACATTTGAAAATTTTGTTCTAGGACATTTTGTTTGAACGCAATCATCAAACTTAATTAAAAAAGTCATTTAAGCCTTTTCACAGTGAGATCTATGCGATATGGCCGAGAAATGTAATTTTGATGTTAACTCCCAAACCGCTGCGCAGAAGTCAACCAAACTTCACCCATTAGTGTATTGTATCACAATCTAGTAGTTACATGTGGAAATTTGGTTCTAGGACATTTGATTTGAGCGCAATCCTCAAACTTAGGTCAAAAAAGCCATTTAAGCCTTTTCACAGTGAGATCTATGCGATATGGCCGAGAAATGTAATTTTGATGTTAACTCCCAAACCGCTGCGCAGAAGTAAACCAAACTTCACCCATTAGTGTATTGTATCACAATCTAGTAGATACATGTGGAAATTTGGTTCTAGGACATTTTGTTTGAACGCAATCATCAAACTTAATTAAAAAAGTCATTTAAGCCTTTTCACAGTGAGATCTATGCGATATGGCCGAGAAATGTAATTTTGATGTTAACTCCCAAACCGCTGCGCAGAAGTCAACCAAACTTCACCCATTAGTGTATTGTATCACAATCTAGTAGTTACATGTGGAAATTTGGTTCTAGGACATTTGATTTGAGCGCAATCCTCAAACTTAGGTCAAAAAAGCCATTTAAGCCTTTTCACAGTGAGATCTATGCGATATGGCCGAGAAATGTAATTTTGATGTTAACTCCCAAACCGCTGCGCAGAAGTAAACCAAACTTCACCCATTAGTGTATTGTATCACAATCTAGTAGATACATGTGGAAATTTGGTTCTAGGACATTTGATTTGAGCGCAATCCTCAAACTTAGGTCAAAAAAGCCATTTAAGCCTTTTCACAGTGAGATCTATGCGATATGGCCGAGAAATGTAATTTTGATGTTAACTCCCAAACCGCTGCGCAGAAGTCAACCAAACTTCATCCAATAGTGTATTGTATCACAATCTAGTAGTTACATTTGAAAATTTTGTTCTAGGACATTTTGTTTGAACGCAATCATCAAACTTAATTAAAAAAGTCATTTAAGCCTTTTCACAGTGAGATCTATGCGATATGGCCGAGAAATGTAATTTTGATGTTAACTCCCAAACCGCTGCGCAGAAGTCAACCAAACTTCACCCAATAGTGTATTGTATCACAATCTAGTAGTTACATTTGAAAATTTTGTTCTAGGACATTTTGTTTGAGCGCAATCCTCAAACTTAGGTCAAAAAAGCCATTTAAGCCTTTTCACAGTGAGATCTATGCGATATGGCCGAGAAATGTAATTTTGATGTTAACTCCCAAACCGCTGCGCAGAAGTCAACCAAACATCACCCATTAGTGTATTGTATCACAATCTAGTAGTTACATGTGGAAATTTGGTTCTAGGACATTTGATTTGAGCGCAATCCTCAAACTTAGGTCAAAAAAGCCATTTAATCCTTTTCACAGTGAGAAATATGCGATATGGCCGAGAAATGTAATTTTGATGTTAACTCCCAAACTGCTGCGCAGAAGTCAACCAAACTTCACCCAATAGTGTATTGTATCACAATCTAGTAGTTACATTTGAAAATTTTGTTCTAGGACATTTTGTTTGAACGCAATCATCAAACTTAATTAAAAAAGTCATTTAAGCCTTTTCACAGTGAGATCTATGCGATATGGCCGAGAAATGTAATTTTGATGTTAACTCCCAAACCGCTGCGCAGAAGTCAACCAAACTTCACCCATTAGTGTATTGTATCACAATCTAGTAGTTACATGTGGAAATTTGGTTATAGGACATTTGATTTGAGCGCAATCCTCAAACTTAGGTCAAAAAAGCCATTTAAGCCTTTTCACAGTGAGATCTATGCGATATGGCCGAGAAATGTAATTTTGATGTTAACTCCCAAACCGCTGCGCAGAAGTCAACCAAACTTCACCCAATAGTGTATTGTATCACATTCTAGTAGTTACATTTGAAAATTTCGTTCTAGGACATTTGGTTTGAGCGCAATTATTAAACTTAGGTCAAAAAAGCCATTTAAGCCTTTTCACAGTGAGATCTATGCGATATGGCCGAGAAATGTAATTTTGATGTTAACTCCCAAACCGCTGCGCAGAAGTCAACCAAACTTCACCCAATAGTGTATTGTATCACAATCTAGTAGTTACATTTGAAAATTTTGTTCTAGGAAATTTTGTTTGAGCGCAATCATCAAACTTAATTAAAAAAGTCATTTAAGCCTTTTCACAGTGAGATCTATGCGATATGGCCGAGAAATGTAATTTTGATGTTAACTCCCAAACCGCTGCGCAGAAGTCAACCAAACTTCACCCATTAGTGTATTGTATCACAATCTAGTAGTTACATGTGAAAATTTGGTTCTAGGACATTTGATTTGAGCGCAATCCTCAAACTTAGGTCAAAAAAGCCATTTAAGCCTTTTCACAGTGAGATCTATGCGATATGGCCGAGAAATGTAATTTTGATGTTAACTCCCAAACCGCTGCGCAGAAGTCAACCAAACTTCACCCAATAGTGTATTGTATCACATTCTAGTAGTTACATTTGAAAATTTCGTTCTAGGACATTTGGTTTGAGCGCAATTATTAAACTTAGGTCAAAAAAGCCATTTAAGCCTTTTCACAGTGAGATCTATGCGATATGGCCGAGAAATGTAATTTTGATGT
This sequence comes from Corythoichthys intestinalis, assembly GCF_030265065.1. Classification (NCBI taxonomy): domain Eukaryota; kingdom Metazoa; phylum Chordata; class Actinopteri; order Syngnathiformes; family Syngnathidae; genus Corythoichthys; species Corythoichthys intestinalis. The sequence goes on along the minus strand of NC_080411.1, from coordinate 47,993,813 downwards.
TAACTCCCAAACCGCTGCGCAGAAGTAAACCAAACTTCACCCATTAGTGTATTGTATCACAATCTAGTAGATACATGTGGAAATTTGGTTCTAGGACATTTGATTTGAGCGCAATCCTCAAACTTAGGTCAAAAAAGCCATTTAAGCCTTTTCACAGTGAGATCTATGCGATATGGCCGAGAAATGTAATTTTGATGTTAACTCCCAAACCGCTGCGCAGAAGTCAACCAAACTTCACCCAATAGTGTATTGTATCACAATCTAGTAGTTACATTTGAAAATTTTGTTCTAGGACATTTTGTTTGAACGCAATCATCAAACTTAATTAAAAAAGTCATTTAAGCCTTTTCACAGTGAGATCTATGCGATATGGCCGAGAAATGTAATTTTGATGTTAACTCCCAAACCGCTGCGCAGAAGTCAACCAAACTTCACCCAATAGTGTATTGTATCACAATCTAGTAGTTACATTTGAAAATTTTGTTCTAGGACATTTTGTTTCAGCGTAATCCTCAAACTTAGGTCAAAAAAGCCATTTAAACCTTTTCACAGTGAGATCTATGCGATATGGCCGAGAAATGTAATTTTGATGTTAACTCCCAAACCGCTGCGCAGAAGTCAACCAAACTTCACCCAATAGTGTATTGTATCACATTCTAGTAGTTACATTTGAAAATTTCGTTCTAGGACATTTGGTTTGAGCGCAATCATTAAACTTAGGTCAAAAAAGCCATTTAAGCCTTTTCACAGTGAGATCTATGCGATATGGCCGAGAAATGTAATTTTGATGTTAACTCCCAAACCGCTGCGCAGAAGTAAACCAAACTTCACCCATTAGTGTATTGTATCACAATCTAGTAGTTACATGTGGAAATTTGGTTCTAGGACATTTGATTTGAGCGCAATCCTCAAACTTAGGTCAAAAAAGCCATTTAAGCCTTTTCACAGTGAGATCTATGCGATATGGCCGAGAAATGTAATTTTGATGTTAACTCCCAAACCGCTGCGCAGAAGTCAACCAAACTTCACCCAATAGTGTATTGTATCACAATCTAGTAGTTACATTTGAAAATTTTGTTCTAGGACATTTTGTTTGAACGCAATCATCAAACTTAATTAAAAAAGTCATTTAAGCCTTTTCACAGTGAGATCTATGCGATATGGCCGAGAAATGTAATTTTGATGTTAACTCCCAAACCGCTGCGCAGAAGTCAACCAAACTTCACCCATTAGTGTATTGTATCACAATCTAGTAGTTACATGTGGAAATTTGGTTCTAGGACATTTGATTTGAGCGCAATCCTCAAACTTAGGTCAAAAAAGCCATTTAAGCCTTTTCACAGTGAGATCTATGCGATATGGCCGAGAAATGTAATTTTGATGTTAACTCCCAAACCGCTGCGCAGAAGTAAACCAAACTTCACCCATTAGTGTATTGTATCACAATCTAGTAGATACATGTGGAAATTTGGTTCTAGGACATTTTGTTTGAACGCAATCATCAAACTTAATTAAAAAAGTCATTTAAGCCTTTTCACAGTGAGATCTATGCGATATGGCCGAGAAATGTAATTTTGATGTTAACTCCCAAACCGCTGCGCAGAAGTCAACCAAACTTCACCCATTAGTGTATTGTATCACAATCTAGTAGTTACATGTGGAAATTTGGTTCTAGGACATTTGATTTGAGCGCAATCCTCAAACTTAGGTCAAAAAAGCCATTTAAGCCTTTTCACAGTGAGATCTATGCGATATGGCCGAGAAATGTAATTTTGATGTTAACTCCCAAACCGCTGCGCAGAAGTAAACCAAACTTCACCCATTAGTGTATTGTATCACAATCTAGTAGATACATGTGGAAATTTGGTTCTAGGACATTTGATTTGAGCGCAATCCTCAAACTTAGGTCAAAAAAGCCATTTAAGCCTTTTCACAGTGAGATCTATGCGATATGGCCGAGAAATGTAATTTTGATGTTAACTCCCAAACCGCTGCGCAGAAGTCAACCAAACTTCATCCAATAGTGTATTGTATCACAATCTAGTAGTTACATTTGAAAATTTTGTTCTAGGACATTTTGTTTGAACGCAATCATCAAACTTAATTAAAAAAGTCATTTAAGCCTTTTCACAGTGAGATCTATGCGATATGGCCGAGAAATGTAATTTTGATGTTAACTCCCAAACCGCTGCGCAGAAGTCAACCAAACTTCACCCAATAGTGTATTGTATCACAATCTAGTAGTTACATTTGAAAATTTTGTTCTAGGACATTTTGTTTGAGCGCAATCCTCAAACTTAGGTCAAAAAAGCCATTTAAGCCTTTTCACAGTGAGATCTATGCGATATGGCCGAGAAATGTAATTTTGATGTTAACTCCCAAACCGCTGCGCAGAAGTCAACCAAACTTCACCCAATAGTGTATTGTATCACAATCTAGTAGTTACATTTGAAAATTTTGTTCTAGGACATTTTGTTTGAACGCAATCATCAAACTTAATTAAAAAAGTCATTTAAGCCTTTTCACAGTGAGATCTATGCGATATGGCCGAGAAATGTAATTTTGATGTTAACTCCCAAACCGCTGCGCAGAAGTCAACCAAACTTCACCCATTAGTGTATTGTATCACAATCTAGTAGTTGCATGTGGAAATTTGGTTATAGGAGATTTGATTTGAGCGCAATCCTCAAACTTAGGTCAAAAAAGCCATTTAAGCCTTTTCACAGTGAGATCTATGCGATATGGCCGAGAAATGTAATTTTGATGTTAACTCCCAAACCGCTGCGCAGAAGTCAACCAAACTTCACCCAATAGTGTATTGTATCTTATTCTAGTAGTTACATTTGAAAATTTCGTTCTAGGACATTTGGTTTGAGCGCAATTATTAAACTTAGGTCAAAAAAGCCATTTAAGCCTTTTCACAGTGAGATCTATGCGATATGGCCGAGAAATGTAATTTTGATGTTAACTCCCAAACCGCTGCGCAGAAGTCAACCAAACTTCACCCAATAGTGTATTGTATCACATTCTAGTAGTTACATTTGAAAATTTCGTTCTAGGACATTTGGTTTGAGCGCAATCATTAAACTTAGGTCAAAAAAGCCATTTAAGCCTTTTCACAGTGAGATCTATGCGATATGGCCGAGAAATGTAATTTTGATGTTAACTCCCAAACCGCTGCGCAGAAGTCAACCAAACTTCACCCAATAGTGTATTGTATCACAATCTAGTAGTTACATTTGAAAATTTTGTTCTAGGAAATTTTGTTTGAGCGCAATCATCAAACTTAATTAAAAAAGTCATTTAAGCCTTTTCACAGTGAGATCTATGCGATATGGCCGAGAAATGTAATTTTGATGTTAACTCCCAAACCGCTGCGCAGAAGTCAACCAAACTTCACCCAATAGTGTATTGTATCACAATCTAGTAGTTACATTTGAAAATTTCGTTCTAGGACATTTGGTTTGAGCGCAATCATTAAACTTAGGTCAAAAAAGCCATTTAAGCCTTTTCACAGTGAGATCTATGCGATATGGCCGAGAAATGTAATTTTGATGTTAACTCCCAAACCGCTGCGCAGAAGTAAACCAAACTTCACCCAATAGTGTATTGTATCACAATCTAGTAGTTACATTTGGAGATTTGGTTCTAGGACATTTGGTTTGAGCGCAATCATCAAACTTAATTAAAAAAGTCATTTAAGCCTTTTCACAGTGAGATCTATGCGATATGGCCGAGAAATGTAATTTTGATGTTAACTCCCAAACCGCTGCGCAGAAGTAAACCAAACATCACCCATTAGTGTATTGTATCACAATCTAGTGGTTACATGTGGAAATTTGGTTCTAGGACATTTGATTTGAGCGCAATCCTCAAACTTAGGTCAAAAAAGCCATTTAAGCCTTTTCACAGTGAGATCTATGCGATATGGCCGAGAAATGTAATTTTGATGTTAACTCCCAAACCGCTGCGCAGAAGTCAACCAAACTTCACCCAATAGTGTATTGTATCACAATCTAGTAGTTACATTTGAAAATTTTGTTCTAGGACATTTTGTTTGAACGCAATCATCAAACTTAATTAAAAAAGTCATTTAAGCCTTTTCACAGTGAGATCTATGCGATATGGCCGAGAAATGTAATTTTGATGTTAACTCCCAAACCGCTGCGCAGAAGTCAACCAAACTTCACCCATTAGTGTATTGTATCACAATCTAGTAGTTACATGTGGAAATTTGGTTCTAGGACATTTGATTTGAGCGCAATCCTCAAACTTAGGTCAAAAAAGCCATTTAAGCCTTTTCACAGTGAGATCTATGCGATATGGCCGAGAAATGTAATTTTGATGTTAACTCCCAAACCGCTGCGCAGAAGTCAACCAAACTTCACCCAATAGTGTATTGTATCACATTCTAGTAGTTACATTTGAAAATTTCGTTCTAGGACATTTGGTTTGAGCGCAATCATTAAACTTAGGTCAAAAAAGCCATTTAAGCCTTTTCACAGTGAGATCTATGCGATATGGCCGAGAAATGTAATTTTGATGTTAACTCCCAAACCGCTGCGCAGAAGTCAACCAAACTTCACCCAATAGTGTATTGTATCACAATCTAGTAGTTAAATTTGAAAATTTTGTTCTAGGAAATTTTGTTTGAGCGCAATCATCAAACTTAATTAAAAAAGTCATTTAAGCCTTTTCACAGTGAGATCTATGCGATATGGCCGAGAAATGTAATTTTGATGTTAACTCCCAAACCGCTGCGCAGAAGTCAAACAAACTTCACCCATTAGTGTATTGTATCACAATCTAGTAGTTACATGTGAAAATTTGTTTCTAGGACATTTGATTTGAGCGCAATCCTCAAACTTAGGTCAAAAAAGCCATTTAAGCCTTTTCACAGTGAGATCTATGCGATATGGCCGAGAAATGTAATTTTGATGTTAACTCCCAAACCGCTGCGCAGAAGTCAACCAAACTTCACCCAATAGTGTATTGTATCACATTCTAGTAGTTACATTTGAAAATTTCGTTCTAGGACATTTGGTTTGAGCGCAATTATTAAACTTAGGTCAAAAAAGCCATTTAAGCCTTTTCACAGTGAGATCTATGCGATATGGCCGAGAAATGTAATTTTGATGTTAACTCCCAAACCGCTGCGCAGAAGTAAACCAAACTTCACCCATTAGTGTATTGTATCACAATCTAGTAGATACATGTGGAAATTTGGTTCTAGGACATTTGATTTGAGCGCAATCTTTAAACTTAGGTCAAAAAAGTCATTTAAGCCTTTTCACAGTGAGATCTATGCGATATGGCCGAGAAATGTAATTTTGATGTTAACTCCCAAACCGCTGCGCAGAAGTCAACCAAACTTCACCCAATAGTGTATTGTATCACAATCTAGTAGTTACATTTGAAAATTTCGTTCTAGGACATTTGGTTTGAGCGCAATCATTAAACTTAGGTCAAAAAAGCCATTTAAGCCTTTTCACAGTGAGATCTATGCGATATGGCCGAGAAATGTAATTTTGATGTTAAATCCCAAACCGCTGCGCAGAAGTCAACCAAACTTCACCCAATAGTGTATTGTATCACAATCTAGTAGTTACATTTGAAAATTTTGTTCTAGGAAATTTTGTTTGAGCGCAATCATCAAACTTAATTAAAAAAGTCATTTATGCCTTTTCACAGTGAGGTCTATGCGATATGGCCGAGAAATGTAATTTTGATGTTAACTCCCAAACCGCTGCGCAGAAGTCAACCAAACTTCACCCATTAGTGTATTGTATCACAATCTAGTTGTTACATGTGAAAATTTGGTTCTAGGACATTTGATTTGAGCGCAATCCTCAAACTTAGGTCAAAAAAGCCATTTAAGCCTTTTCACAGTGAGATCTATGCAATATGGCCGAGAAATGTAATTTTGATGTTAACTCCCAAATCGCTGCGCAGAAGTCAACCAAACTTCACCCAATAGTGTATTGTATCACATTCTAGTAGTTACATTTGAAAATTTCGTTCTCGGACATTTGGTTTGAGCGCAATCATTAAACTTGGGTCAAAAAAGCCATTTAAGCCTTTTCACAGTGAGATCTATGCGATATGGCCGAGAAATGTAATTTTGATGTTAACTCCCAAACCGCTGCGCAGAAGTCAACCAAACTTCACCCAATAGTGTATTGTATCACAATCTAGTAGTTACATTTGAAAATTTTGTTCTAGGAAATTTTGTTTGAGCGCAATCATCAAACTTAATTAAAAAAGTCATTTAAGCCTTTTCACAGTGAGATCTATGCGATATGGCCGAGAAATGTAATTTTGATGTTAACTCCCAAACCGCTGCGCAGAAGTCAACCAAACTTCACCCATTAGTGTATTGTATCACAATCTAGTAGTTACATGTGGAAATTTGGTTATAGGACATTTGATTTGAGCGCAATCCTCAAACTTAGGTCAAAAAAGCCATTTAAGCCTTTTCACAGTGAGATCTATGCGATATGGCCGAGAAATGTAATTTTGATGTTAACTCCCAAACCGCTGCGCAGAAGTAAACCAAACTTCACCCATTAGTGTATTGTATCACAATCTAGTAGATACATGTGGAAATTTGGTTCTAGGACATTTGATTTGAGCGCAATCCTCAAACTTAGGTCAAAAAAGCCATTTAAGCCTTTTCACAGTGAGATCTATGCGATATGGCCGAGAAATGTAATTTTGATGTTAACTCCCAAACCGCTGCGCAGAAGTCAACCAAACTTCATCCAATAGTGTATTGTATCACAATCTAGTAGTTACATTTGAAAATTTTGTTCTAGGACATTTTGTTTGAACGCAATCATCAAACTTAATTAAAAAAGTCATTTAAGCCTTTTCACAGTGAGATCTATGCGATATGGCCGAGAAATGTAATTTTGATGTTAACTCCCAAACCGCTGCGCAGAAGTCAACCAAACTTCACCCAATAGTGTATTGTATCACAATCTAGTAGTTACATTTGAAAATTTTGTTCTAGGACATTTTGTTTGAGCGTAATCCTCAAACTTAGGTCAAAAAAGCCATTTAAACCTTTTCACAGTGAGATCTATGCGATATGGCCGAGAAATGTAATTTTGATGTTAACTCCCAAACCGCTGCGCAGAAGTCAACCAAACTTCACCCAATAGTGTATTGTATCACAATCTAGTAGTTACATTTGAAAATTTCGTTCTAGGACATTTGGTTTGAGCGCAATCATTAAACTTAGGTCAAAAAAGCCATTTAAGCCTTTTCACAGTGAGATCTATGCGATATGGCCGAGAAATGTAATTTTGATGTTAACTCCCAAAAAAGCTGCGCAGAAGTCAACCAAACTTCACCCAATAGTGTATTGTATCACAATCTAGTAGTTACATTTGGAGATTTGGTTCTAGGACATTTGGTTTGAGCGCAATCATCAAACTTAATTAAAAAAGTCATTTAAGCCTTTTCACAGTGAGATCTATGCGATATGGCCGAGAAATGTAATTTTGATGTTAACTCCCAAACCGCTGCGCAGAAGTCAACCAAACTTCACCCATTAGTGTATTGTATCACAATCTAGTAGTTACATGTGGAAATTTGGTTCTAGGACATTTGATTTGAGCGCAATCCTCAAACTTAGGTCAAAAAAGCCATTTAAGCCTTTTCACAGTGAGATCTATGCGATATGGCCGAGAAATGTAATTTTGATGTTAACTCCCAAACCGCTGCGCAGAAGTCAACCAAACTTCACCCAATAGTGTATTGTATCACATTCTAGTAGTTACATTTGAAAATTTCGTTCTAGGACATTTGGTTTGAGCGCAATTATTAAACTTAGGTCAAAAAAGCCATTTAAGCCTTTTCACAGTGAGATCTATGCGATATGGCCGAGAAATGTAATTTTGATGTTAACTCCCAAACCGCTGCGCAGAAGTCAACCAAACTTCACCCAATAGTGTATTGTATCACATTCTAGTAGTTACATTTGAAAATTTCGTTCTAGGACATTTGGTTTGAGCGCAATCATTAAACTTAGGTCAAAAAAGCCATTTAAGCCTTTTCACAGTGAGATCTATGCGATATGGCCGAGAAATGTAATTTTGATGTTAACTCCCAAACCGCTGCGCAGAAGTCAACCAAACTTCACCCAATAGTGTATTGTATCACAATCTAGTAGTTACATTTGAAAATTTTGTTCCAGGAAATTTTGTTTGAGCGCAATCATCAAACTTAATTAAAAAAGTCATTTAAGCCTTTTCACAGTGAGATCTATGCGATATGGCCGAGAAATGTAATTTTGATGTTAACTCCCAAACCGCTGCGCAGAAGTCAAACAAACTTCACCCATTAGTGTATTGTATCACAATCTAGTAGTTACATGTGAAAATTTGTTTCTAGGACATTTGATTTGAGCGCAATCCTCAAACTTAGGTCAAAAAAGCCATTTAAGCCTTTTCACAGTGAGATCTATGCGATATGGCCGAGAAATGTAATTTTGATGTTAACTCCCAAACCGCTGCGCAGAAGTCAACCAAACTTCACCCAATAGTGTATTGTATCACATTCTAGTAGTTACATTTGAAAATTTCGTTCTAGGACATTTGGTTTGAGCGCAATTATTAAACTTAGGTCAAAAAAGCCATTTAAGCCTTTTCACAGTGAGATCTATGCGATATGGCCGAGAAATGTAATTTTGATGTTAACTCCCAAACCGCTGCGCAGAAGTAAACCAAACTTCACCCATTAGTGTATTGTATCACAATCTAGTAGATACATGTGGAAATTTGGTTCTAGGACATTTGATTTGAGCGCAATCTTTAAACTTAGGTCAAAAAAGTCATTTAAGCCTTTTCACAGTGAGATCTATGCGATATGGCCGAGAAATGTAATTTTGATGTTAACTCCCAAACCGCTGCGCAGAAGTCAACCAAACTTCACCCAATAGTGTATTGTATCACAATCTAGTAGTTACATTTGAAAATTTCGTTCTAGGACATTTGGTTTGAGCGCAATCATTAAACTTAGGTCAAAAAAGCCATTTAAGCCTTTTCACAGTGAGATCTATGCGATATGGCCGAGAAATGTAATTTTGATGTTAAATCCCAAACCGCTGCGCAGAAGTCAACCAAACTTCACCCAATAGTGTATTGTATCACAATCTAGTAGTTACATTTGAAAATTTTGTTCTAGGAAATTTTGTTTGAGCGCAATCATCAAACTTAATTAAAAAAGTCATTTATGCCTTTTCACAGTGAGGTCTATGCGATATGGCCGAGAAATGTAATTTTGATGTTAACTCCCAAACCGCTGCGCAGAAGTCAACCAAACTTCACCCATTAGTGTATTGTATCACAATCTAGTTGTTACATGTGAAAATTTGGTTCTAGGACATTTGATTTGAGCGCAATCCTCAAACTTAGGTCAAAAAAGCCATTTAAGCCTTTTCACAGTGAGATCTATGCGATATGGCCGAGAAATGTAATTTTGATGTTAACTCCCAAATCGCTGCGCAGAAGTCAACCAAACTTCACCCAATAGTGTATTGTATCACATTCTAGTAATTACATTTGAAAATTTCGTTCTCGGACATTTGGTTTGAGCGCAATCATTAAACTTGGGTCAAAAAAGCCATTTAAGCCTTTTCACAGTGAGATCTATGCGATATGGCCGAGAAATGTAATTTTGATGTTAACTCCCAAACCGCTGCGCAGAAGTCAACCAAACTTCACCCAATAGTGTATTGTATCACAATCTAGTAGTTACATTTGAAAATTTTGTTCTAGGAAATTTTGTTTGAGCGCAATCATCAAACTTAATTAAAAAAGTCATTTAAGCCTTTTCACAGTGAGATCTATGCGATATGGCCGAGAAATGTAATTTTGATGTTAACTCCCAAACCGCTGCGCAGAAGTCAACCAAACTTCACCCATTAGTGTATTGTATCACAATCTAGTAGTTACATTTGAAAATTTTGTTCTAGGACATTTTGTTTGATCGTAATCCTCAAACTTAGGTCAAAAAAGCCATTTAAACCTTTTCACAGTGAGATCTATGCGATATGGCCGAGAAATGTAATTTTGATGTTAACTCCCAAACCGCTGCGCAGAAGTCAACCAAACTTCACCCAATAGTGTATTGTATCACAATCTAGTAGTTACATGTGGAAATTTGGTTCTAGGACATTTGATTTGAGCGCAATCCTCAAACTTAGGTCAAAAAAGCCATTTAAGCCTTTTCACAGTGAGATCTATGCGATATGGCCGAGAAATGTAATTTTGATGTTAACTCCCAAACCGCTGCGCAGAAGTCAACCAAACTTCACCCAATAGTGTATTGTATCACAATCTAGTAGTTACATTTGAAAATTTTGTTCTAGGACATTTTGTTTGAACGCAATCATCAAACTTAATTAAAAAAGTCATTTAAGCCTTTTCACAGTGAGATCTATGCGATATGGCCGAGAAATGTAATTTTGATGTTAACTCCCAAACCGCTGCGCAGAAGTCAACCAAACTTCACCCATTAGTGTATTGTATCACAATCTAGTAGTTGCATGTGGAAATTTGGTTATAGGAGATTTGATTTGAGCGCAATCCTCAAACTTAGGTCAAAAAAGCCATTTAAGCCTTTTCACAGTGAGATCTATGCGATATGGCCGAGAAATGTAATTTTGATGTTAACTCCCAAACCGCTGCGCAGAAGTCAACCAAACTTCACCCAATAGTGTATTGTATCTTATTCTAGTAGTTACATTTGAAAATTTCGTTCTAGGACATTTGGTTTGAGCGCAATTATTAAACTTAGGTCAAAAAAGCCATTTAAGCCTTTTCACAGTGAGATCTATGCGATATGGCCGAGAAATGTAATTTTGATGTTAACTCCCAAACCGCTGCGCAGAAGTCAACCAAACTTCACCCAATAGTGTATTGTATCACATTCTAGTAGTTACATTTGAAAATTTCGTTCTAGGACATTTGGTTTGAGCGCAATCATTAAACTTAGGTCAAAAAAGCCATTTAAGCCTTTTCACAGTGAGATCTATGCGATATGGCCGAGAAATGTAATTTTGATGTTAACTCCCAAACCGCTGCGCAGAAGTCAACCAAACTTCACCCAATAGTGTATTGTATCACAATCTAGTAGTTACATTTGAAAATTTTGTTCTAGGAAATTTTGTTTGAGCGCAATCATCAAACTTAATTAAAAAAGTCATTTAAGCCTTTTCACAGTGAGATCTATGCGATATGGCCGAGAAATGTAATTTTGATGTTAACTCCCAAACCGCTGCGCAGAAGTCAACCAAACTTCACCCAATAGTGTATTGTATCACAATCTAGTAGTTACATTTGAAAATTTCGTTCTAGGACATTTGGTTTGAGCGCAATCATTAAACTTAGGTCAAAAAAGCCATTTAAGCCTTTTCACAGTGAGATCTATGCGATATGGCCGAGAAATGTAATTTTGATGTTAACTCCCAAACCGCTGCGCAGAAGTAAACCAAACTTCACCCAATAGTGTATTGTATCACAATCTAGTAGTTACATTTGGAGATTTGGTTCTAGGACATTTGGTTTGAGCGCAATCATCAAACTTAATTAAAAAAGTCATTTAAGCCTTTTCACAGTGAGATCTATGCGATATGGCCGAGAAATGTAATTTTGATGTTAACTCCCAAACCGCTGCGCAGAAGTAAACCAAACATCACCCATTAGTGTATTGTATCACAATCTAGTGGTTACATGTGGAAATTTGGTTCTAGGACATTTGATTTGAGCGCAATCCTCAAACTTAGGTCAAAAAAGCCATTTAAGCCTTTTCACAGTGAGATCTATGCGATATGGCCGAGAAATGTAATTTTGATGTTAACTCCCAAACCGCTGCGCAGAAGTCAACCAAACTTCACCCAATAGTGTATTTTATCACAATCTAGTAGTTACATTTGAAAATTTTGTTCTAGGACATTTTGTTTGAACGCAATCATCAAACTTAATTAAAAAAGTCATTTAAGCCTTTTCACAGTGAGATCTATGCGATATGGCCGAGAAATGTAATTTTGATGTTAACTCCCAAACCGCTGCGCAGAAGTCAACCAAACTTCACCCATTAGTGTATTGTATCACAATCTAGTAGTTACATGTGGAAATTTGGTTCTAGGACATTTGATTTGAGCGCAATCCTCAAACTTAGGTCAAAAAAGCCATTTAAGCCTTTTCACAGTGAGATCTATGCGATATGGCCGAGAAATGTAATTTTGATGTTAACTCCCAAACCGCTGCGCAGAAGTCAACCAAACTTCACCCAATAGTGTATTGTATCACATTCTAGTAGTTACATTTGAAAATTTCGTTCTAGGACATTTGGTTTGAGCGCAATTATTAAACTTAGGTCAAAAAAGCCATTTAAGCCTTTTCACAGTGAGATCTATGCGATATGGCCGAGAAATGTAATTTTGATGTTAACTCCCAAACCGCTGCGCAGAAGTCAACCAAACTTCACCCAATAGTGTATTGTATCACATTCTAGTAGTTACATTTGAAAATTTCGTTCTAGGACATTTGGTTTGAGCGCAATCATTAAACTTAGGTCAAAAAAGCCATTTAAGCCTTTTCACAGTGAGATCTATGCGATATGGCCGAGAAATGTAATTTTGATGTTAACTCCCAAACCGCTGCGCAGAAGTCAACCAAACTTCACCCAATAGTGTATTGTATCACAATCTAGTAGTTACATTTGAAAATTTCGTTCTAGGACATTTGGTTTGAGCGCAATCATTAAACTTAGGTCAAAAAAGCCATTTAAGCCTTTTCACAGTGAGATCTATGCGATATGGCCGAGAAATGTAATTTTGATGTTAAATCCCAAACCGCTGCGCAGAAGTCAACCAAACTTCACCCAATAGTGTATTGTATCACAATCTAGTAGTTACATTTGAAAATTTTGTTCTAGGAAATTTTGTTTGAGCGCAATCATCAAACTTAATTAAAAAAGTCATTTATGCCTTTTCACAGTGAGGTCTATGCGATATGGCCGAGAAATGTAATTTTGATGTTAACTCCCAAACCGCTGCGCAGAAGTCAACCAAACTTCACCCATTAGTGTATTGTATCACAATCTAGTTGTTACATGTGAAAATTTGGTTCTAGGACATTTGATTTGAGCGCAATCCTCAAACTTAGGTCAAAAAAGCCATTTAAGCCTTTTCACAGTGAGATCTATGCGATATGGCCGAGAAATGTAATTTTGATGTTAACTCCCAAATCGCTGCGCAGAAGTCAACCAAACTTCACCCAATAGTGTATTGTATCACATTCTAGTAGTTACATTTGAAAATTTCGTTCTCGGACATTTGGTTTGAGCGCAATCATTAAACTTGGGTCAAAAAAGCCATTTAAGCCTTTTCACAGTGAGATCTATGCGATATGGCCGAGAAATGTAATTTTGATGTTAACTCCCAAACCGCTGCGCAGAAGTCAACCAAACTTCACCCAATAGTGTATTGTATCACAATCTAGTAGTTACATTTGAAAATTTTGTTCTAGGAAATTTTGTTTGAGCGCAATCATCAAACTTAATTAAAAAAGTCATTTAAGCCTTTTCACAGTGAGATCTATGCGATATGGCCGAGAAATGTAATTTTGATGTTAACTCCCAAACCGCTGCGCAGAAGTCAACCAAACTTCACCCATTAGTGTATTGTATCACAATCTAGTAGTTACATGTGGAAATTTGGTTATAGGACATTTGATTTGAGCGCAATCCTCAAACTTAGGTCAAAAAAGCCATTTAAGCCTTTTCACAGTGAGATCTATGCGATATGGCCGAGAAATGTAATTTTGATGTTAACTCCCAAACCGCTGCGCAGAAGTAAACCAAACTTCACCCATTAGTGTATTGTATCACAATCTAGTAGATACATGTGGAAATTTGGTTCTAGGACATTTGATTTGAGCGCAATCCTCAAACTTAGGTCAAAAAAGCCATTTAAGCCTTTTCACAGTGAGATCTATGCGATATGGCCGAGAAATGTAATTTTGATGTTAACTCCCAAACCGCTGCGCAGAAGTCAACCAAACTTCATCCAATAGTGTATTGTATCACAATCTAGTAGTTACATTTGAAAATTTTGTTCTAGGACATTTTGTTTGAACGCAATCATCAAACTTAATTAAAAAAGTCATTTAAGCCTTTTCACAGTGAGATCTATGCGATATGGCCGAGAAATGTAATTTTGATGTTAACTCCCAAACCGCTGCGCAGAAGTCAACCAAACTTCACCCAATAGTGTATTGTATCACAATCTAGTAGTTACATTTGAAAATTTTGTTCTAGGACATTTTGTTTGAGCGTAATCCTCAAACTTAGGTCAAAAAAGCCATTTAAACCTTTTCACAGTGAGATCTATGCGATATGGCCGAGAAATGTAATTTTGATGTTAACTCCCAAACCGCTGCGCAGAAGTCAACCAAACTTCACCCAATAGTGTATTGTATCACAATCTAGTAGTTACATTTGAAAATTTCGTTCTAGGACATTTGGTTTGAGCGCAATCATTAAACTTAGGTCAAAAAAGCCATTTAAGCCTTTTCACAGTGAGATCTATGCGATATGGCCGAGAAATGTAATTTTGATGTTAACTCCCAAAAAAGCTGCGCAGAAGTCAACCAAACTTCACCCAATAGTGTATTGTATCACAATCTAGTAGTTACATTTGGAGATTTGGTTCTAGGACATTTGGTTTGAGCGCAATCATCAAACTTAATTAAAAAAGTCATTTAAGCCTTTTCACAGTGAGATCTATGCGATATGGCCGAGAAATGTAATTTTGATATTAACTCCCAAACCGCTGCGCAGAAGTAAACCAAACATCACCCATTAGTGTATTGTATCACAATCTAGTGGTTACATGTGGAAATTTGGTTCTAGGACATTTGATTTGAGCGCAATCCTCAAACTTAGGTCAAAAAAGCCATTTAAGCCTTTTCACAGTGAGATCTATGCGATATGGCCGAGAAATGTAATTTTGATGTTAACTCCCAAACCGCTGCGCAGAAGTAAACCAAACTTCACCCAATAGTGTATTGTATCACAATCTAGTAGTTACATTTGAAAATTTTGTTCTAGGACATTTTGTTTGAACGCAATCATCAAACTTAATTAAAAAAGTCATTTAAGCCTTTTCACAGTGAGATCTATGCGATATGGCCGAGAAATGTAATTTTGATGTTAACTCCCAAACCGCTGCGCAGAAGTCAACCAAACTTCACCCATTAGTGTATTGTATCACAATCTAGTAGTTACATGTGGAAATTTGGTTCTAGGACATTTGATTTGAGCGCAATCCTCAAACTTAGGTCAAAAAAGCCATTTAAGCCTTTTCACAGTGAGATCTATGCGATATGGCCGAGAAATGTAATTTTGATGTTAACTCCCAAACCGCTGCGCAGAAGTCAACCAAACTTCACCCAATAGTGTATTGTATCACATTCTAGTAGTTACATTTGAAAATTTCGTTCTAGGACATTTGGTTTGAGCGCAATTATTAAACTTAGGTCAAAAAAGCCATTTAAGCCTTTTCACAGTGAGATCTATGCGATATGGCCGAGAAATGTAATTTTGATGTTAACTCCCAAACCGCTGCGCAGAAGTCAACCAAACTTCACCCAATAGTGTATTGTATCACATTCTAGTAGTTACATTTGAAAATTTCGTTCTAGGACATTTGGTTTGAGCGCAATCATTAAACTTAGGTCAAAAAAGCCATTTAAGCCTTTTCACAGTGAGATCTATGCGATATGGCCGAGAAATGTAATTTTGATGTTAACTCCCAAACCGCTGCGCAGAAGTCAACCAAACTTCACCCAATAGTGTATTGTATCACAATCTAGTAGTTACATTTGAAAATTTTGTTCCAGGAAATTTTGTTTGAGCGCAATCATCAAACTTAATTAAAAAAGTCATTTAAGCCTTTTCACAGTGAGATCTATGCGATATGGCCGAGAAATGTAATTTTGATGTTAACTCCCAAACCGCTGCGCAGAAGTCAAACAAACTTCACCCATTAGTGTATTGTATCACAATCTAGTAGTTACATGTGAAAATTTGTTTCTAGGACATTTGATTTGAGCGCAATCCTCAAACTTAGGTCAAAAAAGCCATTTAAGCCTTTTCACAGTGAGATCTATGCGATATGGCCGAGAAATGTAATTTTGATGTTAACTCCCAAACCGCTGCGCAGAAGTCAACCAAACTTCACCCAATAGTGTATTGTATCACATTCTAGTAGTTACATTTGAAAATTTCGTTCTAGGACATTTGGTTTGAGCGCAATTATTAAACTTAGGTCAAAAAAGCCATTTAAGCCTTTTCACAGTGAGATCTATGCGATATGGCCGAGAAATGTAATTTTGATGTTAACTCCCAAACCGCTGCGCAGAAGTAAACCAAACTTCACCCATTAGTGTATTGTATCACAATCTAGTAGATACATGTGGAAATTTGGTTCTAGGACATTTGATTTGAGCGCAATCTTTAAACTTAGGTCAAAAAAGTCATTTAAGCCTTTTCACAGTGAGATCTATGCGATATGGCCGAGAAATGTAATTTTGATGTTAACTCCCAAACCGCTGCGCAGAAGTCAACCAAACTTCACCCAATAGTGTATTGTATCACAATCTAGTAGTTACATTTGAAAATTTTGTTCCAGGAAATTTTGTTTGAGCGCAATCATCAAACTTAATTAAAAAAGTCATTTAAGCCTTTTCACAGTGAGATCTATGCGATATGGCCGAGAAATGTAATTTTGATGTTAACTCCCAAACCGCTGCGCAGAAGTCAAACAAACTTCACCCATTAGTGTATTGTATCACAATCTAGTAGTTACATGTGAAAATTTGTTTCTAGGACATTTGATTTGAGCGCAATCCTCAAACTTAGGTCAAAAAAGCCATTTAAGCCTTTTCACAGTGAGATCTATGCGATATGGCCGAGAAATGTAATTTTGATGTTAACTCCCAAACCGCTGCGCAGAAGTCAACCAAACTTCACCCAATAGTGTATTGTATCACATTCTAGTAGTTACATTTGAAAATTTCGTTCTAGGACATTTGGTTTGAGCGCAATTATTAAACTTAGGTCAAAAAAGCCATTTAAGCCTTTTCACAGTGAGATCTATGCGATATGGCCGAGAAATGTAATTTTGATGTTAACTCCCAAACCGCTGCGCAGAAGTAAACCAAACTTCACCCATTAGTGTATTGTATCACAATCTAGTAGATACATGTGGAAATTTGGTTCTAGGACATTTGATTTGAGCGCAATCTTTAAACTTAGGTCAAAAAAGTCATTTAAGCCTTTTCACAGTGAGATCTATGCGATATGGCCGAGAAATGTAATTTTGATGTTAACTCCCAAACCGCTGCGCAGAAGTCAACCAAACTTCACCCAATAGTGTATTGTATCACAATCTAGTAGTTACATTTGAAAATTTCGTTCTAGGACATTTGGTTTGAGCGCAATCATTAAACTTAGGTCAAAAAAGCCATTTAAGCCTTTTCACAGTGAGATCTATGCGATATGGCCGAGAAATGTAATTTTGATGTTAAATCCCAAACCGCTGCGCAGAAGTCAACCAAACTTCACCCAATAGTGTATTGTATCACAATCTAGTAGTTACATTTGAAAATTTTGTTCTAGGAAATTTTGTTTGAGCGCAATCATCAAACTTAATTAAAAAAGTCATTTATGCCTTTTCACAGTGAGGTCTATGCGATATGGCCGAGAAATGTAATTTTGATGTTAACTCCCAAACCGCTGCGCAGAAGTCAACCAAACTTCACCCATTAGTGTATTGTATCACAATCTAGTTGTTACATGTGAAAATTTGGTTCTAGGACATTTGATTTGAGCGCAATCCTCAAACTTAGGTCAAAAAAGCCATTTAAGCCTTTTCACAGTGAGATCTATGCGATATGGCCGAGAAATGTAATTTTGATGTTAACTCCCAAATCGCTGCGCAGAAGTCAACCAAACTTCACCCAATAGTGTATTGTATCACATTCTAGTAATTACATTTGAAAATTTCGTTCTCGGACATTTGGTTTGAGCGCAATCATTAAACTTGGGTCAAAAAAGCCATTTAAGCCTTTTCACAGTGAGATCTATGCGATATGGCCGAGAAATGTAATTTTGATGTTAACTCCCAAATCGCTGCGCAGAAGTCAACCAAACTTCACCCAATAGTGTATTGTATCACAATCTAGTAGTTACATTTGAAAATTTTGTTCTAGGAAATTTTGTTTGAGCGCAATCATCAAACTTAATTAAAAAAGTCATTTAAGCCTTTTCACAGTGAGATCTATGCGATATGGCCGAGAAATGTAATTTTGATGTTAACTCCCAAACCGCTGCGCAGAAGTCAACCAAACTTCACCCATTAGTGTATTGTATCACAATCTAGTAGTTACATTTGAAAATTTTGTTCTAGGACATTTTGTTTGAGCGTAATCCTCAAACTTAGGTCAAAAAAGCCATTTAAACGTTTTCACAGTGAGATCTATGCGATATGGCCGAGAAATGTAATTTTGATGTTAACTCCCAAACCGCTGCGCAGAAGTCAACCAAACTTCACCCAATAGTGTATTGTATCACAATCTAGTAGTTACATGTGGAAATTTGGTTCTAGGACATTTGATTTGAGCGCAATCCTCAAACTTAGGTCAAAAAAGCCATTTAAGCCTTTTCACAGTGAGATCTATGCGATATGGCCGAGAAATGTAATTTTGATGTTAACTCCCAAACCGCTGCGCAGAAGTCAACCAAACTTCACCCAATAGTGTATTGTATCACAATCTAGTAGTTACATTTGAAAATTTTGTTCTAGGACATTTTGTTTGAACGCAATCATCAAACTTAATTAAAAAAGTCATTTAAGCCTTTTCACAGTGAGATCTATGCGATATGGCCGAGAAATGTAATTTTGATGTTAACTCCCAAACCGCTGCGCAGAAGTCAACCAAACTTCACCCATTAGTGTATTGTATCACAATCTAGTAGTTGCATGTGGAAATTTGGTTATAGGAGATTTGATTTGAGCGCAATCCTCAAACTTAGGTCAAAAAAGCCATTTAAGCCTTTTCACAGTGAGATCTATGCGATATGGCCGAGAAATGTAATTTTGATGTTAACTCCCAAACCGCTGCGCAGAAGTCAACCAAACTTCACCCAATAGTGTATTGTATCTTATTCTAGTAGTTACATTTGAAAATTTCGTTCTAGGACATTTGGTTTGAGCGCAATTATTAAACTTAGGTCAAAAAAGCCATTTAAGCCTTTTCACAGTGAGATCTATGCGATATGGCCGAGAAATGTAATTTTGATGTTAACTCCCAAACCGCTGCGCAGAAGTCAACCAAACTTCACCCAATAGTGTATTGTATCACATTCTAGTAGTTACATTTGAAAATTTCGTTCTAGGACATTTGGTTTGAGCGCAATCATTAAACTTAGGTCAAAAAAGCCATTTAAGCCTTTTCACAGTGAGATCTATGCGATATGGCCGAGAAATGTAATTTTGATGTTAACTCCCAAACCGCTGCGCAGAAGTCAACCAAACTTCACCCAATAGTGTATTGTATCACAATCTAGTAGTTACATTTGAAAATTTTGTTCTAGGAAATTTTGTTTGAGCGCAATCATCAAACTTAATTAAAAAAGTCATTTAAGCCTTTTCACAGTGAGATCTATGCGATATGGCCGAGAAATGTAATTTTGATGTTAACTCCCAAACCGCTGCGCAGAAGTCAACCAAACTTCACCCAATAGTGTATTGTATCACAATCTAGTAGTTACATTTGAAAATTTCGTTCTAGGACATTTGGTTTGAGCGCAATCATTAAACTTAGGTCAAAAAAGCCATTTAAGCCTTTTCACAGTGAGATCTATGCGATATGGCCGAGAAATGTAATTTTGATGTTAACTCCCAAACCGCTGCGCAGAAGTAAACCAAACTTCACCCAATAGTGTATTGTATCACAATCTAGTAGTTACATTTGGAGATTTGGTTCTAGGACATTTGGTTTGAGCGCAATCATCAAACTTAATTAAAAAAGTCATTTAAGCCTTTTCACAGTGAGATCTATGCGATATGGCCGAGAAATGTAATTTTGATGTTAACTCCCAAACCGCTGCGCAGAAGTAAACCAAACATCACCCATTAGTGTATTGTATCACAATCTAGTGGTTACATGTGGAAATTTGGTTCTAGGACATTTGATTTGAGCGCAATCCTCAAACTTAGGTCAAAAAAGCCATTTAAGCCTTTTCACAGTGAGATCTATGCGATATGGCCGAGAAATGTAATTTTGATGTTAACTCCCAAACCGCTGCGCAGAAGTCAACCAAACTTCACCCAATAGTGTATTTTATCACAATCTAGTAGTTACATTTGAAAATTTTGTTCTAGGACATTTTGTTTGAACGCAATCATCAAACTTAATTAAAAAAGTCATTTAAGCCTTTTCACAGTGAGATCTATGCGATATGGCCGAGAAATGTAATTTTGATGTTAACTCCCAAACCGCTGCGCAGAAGTCAACCAAACTTCACCCATTAGTGTATTGTATCACAATCTAGTAGTTACATGTGGAAATTTGGTTCTAGGACATTTGATTTGAGCGCAATCCTCAAACTTAGGTCAAAAAAGCCATTTAAGCCTTTTCACAGTGAGATCTATGCGATATGGCCGAGAAATGTAATTTTGATGTTAACTCCCAAACCGCTGCGCAGAAGTCAACCAAACTTCACCCAATAGTGTATTGTATCACATTCTAGTAGTTACATTTGAAAATTTCGTTCTAGGACATTTGGTTTGAGCGCAATTATTAAACTTAGGTCAAAAAAGCCATTTAAGCCTTTTCACAGTGAGATCTATGCGATATGGCCGAGAAATGTAATTTTGATGTTAACTCCCAAACCGCTGCGCAGAAGTCAACCAAACTTCACCCAATAGTGTATTGTATCACATTCTAGTAGTTACATTTGAAAATTTCGTTCTAGGACATTTGGTTTGAGCGCAATCATTAAACTTAGGTCAAAAAAGCCATTTAAGCCTTTTCACAGTGAGATCTATGCGATATGGCCGAGAAATGTAATTTTGATGTTAACTCCCAAACCGCTGCGCAGAAGTCAACCAAACTTCACCCAATAGTGTATTGTATCACAATCTAGTAGTTACATTTGAAAATTTTGTTCTAGGAAATTTTGTTTGAGCGCAATCATCAAACTTAATTAAAAAAGTCATTTATGCCTTTTCACAGTGAGGTCTATGCGATATGGCCGAGAAATGTAATTTTGATGTTAACTCCCAAACCGCTGCGCAGAAGTCAACCAAACTTCACCCATTAGTGTATTGTATCACAATCTAGTTGTTACATGTGAAAATTTGGTTCTAGGACATTTGATTTGAGCGCAATCCTCAAACTTAGGTCAAAAAAGCCATTTAAGCCTTTTCACAGTGAGATCTATGCGATATGGCCGAGAAATGTAATTTTGATGTTAACTCCCAAATCGCTGCGCAGAAGTCAACCAAACTTCACCCAATAGTGTATTGTATCACATTCTAGTAGTTACATTTGAAAATTTCGTTCTCGGACATTTGGTTTGAGCGCAATCATTAAACTTGGGTCAAAAAAGCCATTTAAGCCTTTTCACAGTGAGATCTATGCGATATGGCCGAGAAATGTAATTTTGATGTTAACTCCCAAACCGCTGCGCAGAAGTCAACCAAACTTCACCCAATAGTGTATTGTATCACAATCTAGTAGTTACATTTGAAAATTTTGTTCTAGGAAATTTTGTTTGAGCGCAATCATCAAACTTAATTAAAAAAGTCATTTAAGCCTTTTCACAGTGAGATCTATGCGATATGGCCGAGAAATGTAATTTTGATGTTAACTCCCAAACCGCTGCGCAGAAGTCAACCAAACTTCACCCAATAGTGTATTGTATCACATTCTAGTAGTTACATTTGAAAATTTCGTTCTAGGACATTTGGTTTGAGCGCAATTATTAAACTTAGGTCAAAAAAGCCATTTAAGCCTTTTCACAGTGAGATCTATGCGATATGGCCGAGAAATGTAATTTTGATGTTAACTCCCAAACCGCTGCGCAGAAGTAAACCAAACTTCACCCATTAGTGTATTGTATCACAATCTAGTAGATACATGTGGAAATTTGGTTCTAGGACATTTGATTTGAGCGCAATCCTCAAACTTAGGTCAAAAAAGCCATTTAAGCCTTTTCACAGTGAGATCTATGCGATATGGCCGAGAAATGTAATTTTGATGTTAACTCCCAAACCGCTGCGCAGAAGTCAACCAAACTTCACCCAATAGTGTATTGTATCACAATCTAGTAGTTACATTTGAAAATTTTGTTCTAGGACATTTTGTTTGAGCGTAATCCTCAAACTTAGGTCAAAAAAGCCATTTAAACCTTTTCACAGTGAGATCTATGCGATATGGCCGAGAAATGTAATTTTGATGTTAACTCCCAAACCGCTGCGCAGAAGTCAACCAAACTTCACCCAATAGTGTATTGTATCACATTCTAGTAGTTACATTTGAAAATTTCGTTCTAGGACATTTGGTTTGAGCGCAATCATTAAACTTAGGTCAAAAAAGCCATTTAAGCCTTTTCACAGTGAGATCTATGCGATATGGCCGAGAAATGTAATTTTGATGTTAACTCCCAAACCGCTGCGCAGAAATAAACCAAACTTCACCCATTAGTGTATTGTATCACAATCTAGTAGTTACATGTGGAAATTTGGTTCTAGGACATTTGATTTGAGCGCAATCCTCAAACTTAGGTCAAAAAAGCCATTTAAGCCTTTTCACAGTGAGATCTATGCGATATGGCCGAGAAATGTAATTTTGATGTTAACTCCCAAACCGCTGCGCAGAAGTCAACCAAACTTCACCCAATAGTGTATTGTATCACAATCTAGTAGTTACATTTGAAAATTTTGTTCTAGGACATTTTGTTTGAACGCAATCATCAAACTTAATTAAAAAAGTCATTTAAGCCTTTTCACAGTGAGATCTATGCGATATGGCCGAGAAATGTAATTTTGATGTTAACTCCCAAACCGCTGCGCAGAAGTCAACCAAACTTCACCCAATAGTGTATTGTATCACATTCTAGTAGTTACATTTGAAAATTTCGTTCTAGGACATTTGGTTTGAGCGCAATCATTAAACTTAGGTCAAAAAAGCCATTTAAGCCTTTTCACAGTGAGATCTATGCGATATGGCCGAGAAATGTAATTTTGATGTTAACTCCCAAACCGCTGCGCAGAAGTCAACCAAACTTCACCCAATAGTGTATTGTATCACAATCTAGTAGTTACATTTGAAAATTTTGTTCTAGGAAATTTTGTTTGAGCGCAATCATCAAACTTAATTAAAAAAGTCATTTAAGCCTTTTCACAGTGAGATCTATGCGATATGGCCGAGAAATGTAATTTTGATGTTAACTCCCAAACCGCTGCGCAGAAGTCAACCAAACTTCACCCAATAGTGTATTGTATCACATTCTAGTAGTTACATTTGAAAATTTCGTTCTAGGACATTTGGTTTGAGCGCAATCATTAAACTTAGGTCAAAAAAGCCATTTAAGCCTTTTCACAGTGAGATCTATGCGATATGGCCGAGAAATGTAATTTTGATGTTAACTCCCAAACCGCTGCGCAGAAGTCAACCAAACTTCACCCAATAGTGTATTGTATCACAATCTAGTAGTTACATTTGAAAATTTTGTTCTAGGAAATTTTGTTTGAGCGCAATCATCAAACTTAATTAAAAAAGTCATTTAAGCCTTTTCACAGTGAGATCTATGCGATATGGCCGAGAAATGTAATTTTGATGTTAACTCCCAAACCGCTGCGCAGAAGTCAACCAAACTTCACCCAATAGTGTATTGTATCACAATCTAGTAGTTACATTTGAAAATTTCGTTCTAGGACATTTGGTTTGAGCGCAATCATTAAACTTAGGTCAAAAAAGCCATTTAAGCCTTTTCACAGTGAGATCTATGCGATATGGCCGAGAAATGTAATTTTGATGTTAACTCCCAAACCGCTGCGCAGAAGTAAACCAAACTTCACCCAATAGTGTATTGTATCACAATCTAGTAGTTACATTTGGAGATTTGGTTCTAGGACATTTGGTTTGAGCGCAATCATCAAACTTAATTAAAAAAGTCATTTAAGCCTTTTCACAGTGAGATCTATGCGATATGGCCGAGAAATGTAATTTTGATGTTAACTCCCAAACCGCTGCGCAGAAGTAAACCAAACATCACCCATTAGTGTATTGTATCACAATCTAGTGGTTACATGTGGAAATTTGGTTCTAGGACATTTGATTTGAGCGCAATCCTCAAACTTAGGTCAAAAAAGCCATTTAAGCCTTTTCACAGTGAGATCTATGCGATATGGCCGAGAAATGTAATTTTGATGTTAACTCCCAAACCGCTGCGCAGAAGTCAACCAAACTTCACCCAATAGTGTATTTTATCACAATCTAGTAGTTACATTTGAAAATTTTGTTCTAGGACATTTTGTTTGAACGCAATCATCAAACTTAATTAAAAAAGTCATTTAAGCCTTTTCACAGTGAGATCTATGCGATATGGCCGAGAAATGTAATTTTGATGTTAACTCCCAAACCGCTGCGCAGAAGTCAACCAAACTTCACCCATTAGTGTATTGTATCACAATCTAGTAGTTACATGTGGAAATTTGGTTCTAGGACATTTGATTTGAGCGCAATCCTCAAACTTAGGTCAAAAAAGCCATTTAAGCCTTTTCACAGTGAGATCTATGCGATATGGCCGAGAAATGTAATTTTGATGTTAACTCCCAAACCGCTGCGCAGAAGTCAACCAAACTTCACCCAATAGTGTATTGTATCACATTCTAGTAGTTACATTTGAAAATTTCGTTCTAGGACATTTGGTTTGAGCGCAATTATTAAACTTAGGTCAAAAAAGCCATTTAAGCCTTTTCACAGTGAGATCTATGCGATATGGCCGAGAAATGTAATTTTGATGTTAACTCCCAAACCGCTGCGCAGAAGTCAACCAAACTTCACCCAATAGTGTATTGTATCACATTCTAGTAGTTACATTTGAAAATTTCGTTCTAGGACATTTGGTTTGAGCGCAATCATTAAACTTAGGTCAAAAAAGCCATTTAAGCCTTTTCACAGTGAGATCTATGCGATATGGCCGAGAAATGTAATTTTGATGTTAACTCCCAAACCGCTGCGCAGAAGTCAACCAAACTTCACCCAATAGTGTATTGTATCACAATCTAGTAGTTACATTTGAAAATTTTGTTCTAGGAAATTTTGTTTGAGCGCAATCATCAAACTTAATTAAAAAAGTCATTTATGCCTTTTCACAGTGAGGTCTATGCGATATGGCCGAGAAATGTAATTTTGATGTTAACTCCCAAACCGCTGCGCAGAAGTCAACCAAACTTCACCCATTAGTGTATTGTATCACAATCTAGTTGTTACATGTGAAAATTTGGTTCTAGGACATTTGATTTGAGCGCAATCCTCAAACTTAGGTCAAAAAAGCCATTTAAGCCTTTTCACAGTGAGATCTATGCGATATGGCCGAGAAATGTAATTTTGATGTTAACTCCCAAATCGCTGCGCAGAAGTCAACCAAACTTCACCCAATAGTGTATTGTATCACATTCTAGTAGTTACATTTGAAAATTTCGTTCTCGGACATTTGGTTTGAGCGCAATCATTAAACTTGGGTCAAAAAAGCCATTTAAGCCTTTTCACAGTGAGATCTATGCGATATGGCCGAGAAATGTAATTTTGATGTTAACTCCCAAACCGCTGCGCAGAAGTCAACCAAACTTCACCCAATAGTGTATTGTATCACAATCTAGTAGTTACATTTGAAAATTTTGTTCTAGGAAATTTTGTTTGAGCGCAATCATCAAACTTAATTAAAAAAGTCATTTAAGCCTTTTCACAGTGAGATCTATGCGATATGGCCGAGAAATGTAATTTTGATGTTAACTCCCAAACCGCTGCGCAGAAGTCAACCAAACTTCACCCAATAGTGTATTGTATCACATTCTAGTAGTTACATTTGAAAATTTCGTTCTAGGACATTTGGTTTGAGCGCAATTATTAAACTTAGGTCAAAAAAGCCATTTAAGCCTTTTCACAGTGAGATCTATGCGATATGGCCGAGAAATGTAATTTTGATGTTAACTCCCAAACCGCTGCGCAGAAGTAAACCAAACTTCACCCATTAGTGTATTGTATCACAATCTAGTAGATACATGTGGAAATTTGGTTCTAGGACATTTGATTTGAGCGCAATCCTCAAACTTAGGTCAAAAATGCCATTTAAGCCTTTTCACAGTGAGATCTATGCGATATGGCCGAGAAATGTAATTTTGATGTTAACTCCCAAACCGCTGCGCAGAAGTCAACCAAACTTCACCCAATAGTGTATTGTATCACAATCTAGTAGTTACATTTGAAAATTTTGTTCTAGGACATTTTGTTTGAGCGTAATCCTCAAACTTAGGTCAAAAAAGCCATTTAAACCTTTTCACAGTGAGATCTATGCGATATGGCCGAGAAATGTAATTTTGATGTTAACTCCCAAACCGCTGCGCAGAAGTCAACCAAACTTCACCCAATAGTGTATTGTATCACATTCTAGTAGTTACATTTGAAAATTTCGTTCTAGGACATTTGGTTTGAGCGCAATCATTAAACTTAGGTCAAAAAAGCCATTTAAGCCTTTTCACAGTGAGATCTATGCGATATGGCCGAGAAATGTAATTTTGATGTTAACTCCCAAACCGCTGCGCAGAAGTAAACCAAACTTCACCCATTAGTGTATTGTATCACAATCTAGTAGTTACATGTGGAAATTTGGTTCTAGGACATTTGATTTGAGCGCAATCCTCAAACTTAGGTCAAAAAAGCCATTTAAGCCTTTTCACAGTGAGATCTATGCGATATGGCCGAGAAATGTAATTTTGATGTTAACTCCCAAACCGCTGCGCAGAAGTCAACCAAACTTCACCCAATAGTGTATTGTATCACAATCTAGTAGTTACATTTGAAAATTTTGTTCTAGGACATTTTGTTTGAACGCAATCATCAAACTTAATTAAAAAAGTCATTTAAGCCTTTTCACAGTGAGATCTATGCGATATGGCCGAGAAATGTAATTTTGATGTTAACTCCCAAACCGCTGCGCAGAAGTCAACCAAACTTCACCCAATAGTGTATTGTATCACATTCTAGTAGTTACATTTGAAAATTTCGTTCTAGGACATTTGGTTTGAGCGCAATTATTAATCTTAGGTCAAAAAAGCCATTTAAGCCTTTTCACAGTGAGATCTATGCGATATGGCCGAGAAATGTAATTTTGATGTTAACTCCCAAACCGCTGCGCAGAAGTCAACCAAACTTCACCCAATAGTGTATTGTATCACAATCTAGTAGTTACATTTGAAAATTTTGTTCTAGGAAATTTTGTTTGAGCGCAATCATCAAACTTAATTAAAAAAGTCATTTAAGCCTTTTCACAGTGAGATCTATGCGATATGGCCGAGAAATGTAATTTTGATGTTAACTCCCAAACCGCTGCGCAGAAGTCAACCAAACTTCACCCAATAGTGTATTGTATCACATTCTAGTAGTTACATTTGAAAATTTCGTTCTAGGACATTTGGTTTGAGCGCAATTATTAAACTTAGGTCAAAAAAGCCATTTAAGCCTTTTCACAGTGAGATCTATGCGATATGGCCGAGAAATGTAATTTTGATGTTAACTCCCAAACCGCTGCGCAGAAGTAAACCAAACTTCACCCATTAGTGTATTGTATCACAATCTAGTAGATACATGTGGAAATTTGGTTCTAGGACATTTGATTTGAGCGCAATCCTCAAACTTAGGTCAAAAAAGCCATTTAAGCCTTTTCACAGTGAGATCTATGCGATATGGCCGAGAAATGTAATTTTGATGTTAACTCCCAAACCGCTGCGCAGAAGTCAACCAAACTTCACCCAATAGTGTATTGTATCACAATCTAGTAGTTACATTTGAAAATTTTGTTCTAGGACATTTTGTTTGAGCGTAATCCTCAAACTTAGGTCAAAAAAGCCATTTAAACCTTTTCACAGTGAGATCTATGCGATATGGCCGAGAAATGTAATTTTGATGTTAACTCCCAAACCGCTGCGCAGAAGTCAACCAAACTTCACCCAATAGTGTATTGTATCACATTCTAGTAGTTACATTTGAAAATTTCGTTCTAGGACATTTGGTTTGAGCGCAATCATTAAACTTAGGTCAAAAAAGCCATTTAAGCCTTTTCACAGTGAGATCTATGCGATATGGCCGAGAAATGTAATTTTGATGTTAACTCCCAAACCGCTGCGCAGAAGTAAACCAAACTTCACCCATTAGTGTATTGTATCACAATCTAGTAGTTACATGTGGAAATTTGGTTCTAGGACATTTGATTTGAGCGCAATCCTCAAACTTAGGTCAAAAAAGCCATTTAAGCCTTTTCACAGTGAGATCTATGCGATATGGCCGAGAAATGTAATTTTGATGTTAACTCCCAAACCGCTGCGCAGAAGTCAACCAAACTTCACCCAATAGTGTATTGTATCACAATCTAGTAGTTACATTTGAAAATTTTGTTCTAGGACATTTTGTTTGAACGCAATCATCAAACTTAATTAAAAAAGTCATTTAAGCCTTTTCACAGTGAGATCTATGCGATATGGCCGAGAAATGTAATTTTGATGTTAACTCCCAAACCGCTGCGCAGAAGTCAACCAAACTTCACCCAATAGTGTATTGTATCACATTCTAGTAGTTACATTTGAAAATTTCGTTCTAGGACATTTGGTTTGAGCGCAATTATTAAACTTAGGTCAAAAAAGCCATTTAAGCCTTTTCACAGTGAGATCTATGCGATATGGCCGAGAAATGTAATTTTGATGTTAACTCCCAAACCGCTGCGCAGAAGTAAACCAAACTTCACCCATTAGTGTATTGTATCACAATCTAGTAGATACATGTGGAAATTTGGTTATAGGACATTTGATTTGAGCGCAATCCTCAAACTTAGGTCAAAAAAGCCATTTAAGCCTTTTCACAGTGAGATCTATGCGATATGGCCGAGAAATGTAATTTTGATGTTAACTCCCAAACCGCTGCGCAGAAGTCAACCAAACTTCACCCAATAGTGTATTGTATCACAATCTAGTAGTTACATTTGAAAATTTTGTTCTAGGACATTTTGTTTGAACGCAATCATCAAACTTAATTAAAAAAGTCATTTAAGCCTTTTCACAGTGAGATCTATGCGATATGGCCGAGAAATGTAATTTTGATGTTAACTCCCAAACCGCTGCGCAGAAGTCAACCAAACTTCACCCAATAGTGTATTGTATCACAATCTAGTAGTTACATTTGAAAATTTTGTTCTAGGACATTTTGTTTGAGCGTAATCCTCAAACTTAGGTCAAAAAAGCCATTTAAACCTTTTCACAGTGAGATCTATGCGATATGGCCGAGAAATGTAATTTTGATGTTAACTCCCAAACCGCTGCGCAGAAGTCAACCAAACTTCACCCAATAGTGTATTGTATCACATTCTAGTAGTTACATTTGAAAATTTCGTTCTAGGACATTTGGTTTGAGCGCAATCATTAAACTTAGGTCAAAAAAGCCATTTAAGCCTTTTCACAGTGAGATCTATGCGATATGGCCGAGAAATGTAATTTTGATGTTAACTCCCAAACCGCTGCGCAGAAGTAAACCAAACTTCACCCATTAGTGTATTGTATCACAATCTAGTAGTTACATGTGGAAATTTGGTTCTAGGACATTTGATTTGAGCGCAATCCTCAAACTTAGGTCAAAAAAGCCATTTAAGCCTTTTCACAGTGAGATCTATGCGATATGGCCGAGAAATGTAATTTTGATGTTAACTCCCAAACCGCTGCGCAGAAGTCAACCAAACTTCACCCAATAGTGTATTGTATCACAATCTAGTGGTTACATGTGGAAATTTGGTTCTAGGACATTTGATTTGAGCGCAATCCTCAAACTTAGGTCAAAAAAGCCATTTAAGCCTTTTCACAGTGAGATCTATGCGATATGGCCGAGAAATGTAATTTTGATGTTAACTCCCAAACCGCTGCGCAGAAGTCAACCAAACTTCACCCAATAGTGTATTTTATCACAATCTAGTAGTTACATTTGAAAATTTTGTTCTAGGACATTTTGTTTGAACGCAATCATCAAACTTAATTAAAAAAGTCATTTAAGCCTTTTCACAGTGAGATCTATGCGATATGGCCGAGAAATGTAATTTTGATGTTAACTCCCAAACCGCTGCGCAGAAGTCAACCAAACTTCACCCATTAGTGTATTGTATCACAATCTAGTAGTTACATGTGGAAATTTGGTTCTAGGACATTTGATTTGAGCGCAATCCTCAAACTTAGGTCAAAAAAGCCATTTAAGCCTTTTCACAGTGAGATCTATGCGATATGGCCGAGAAATGTAATTTTGATGTTAACTCCCAAACCGCTGCGCAGAAGTCAACCAAACTTCACCCAATAGTGTATTGTATCACATTCTAGTAGTTACATTTGAAAATTTCGTTCTAGGACATTTGGTTTGAGCGCAATTATTAAACTTAGGTCAAAAAAGCCATTTAAGCCTTTTCACAGTGAGATCTATGCGATATGGCCGAGAAATGTAATTTTGATGTTAACTCCCAAACCGCTGCGCAGAAGTCAACCAAACTTCACCCAATAGTGTATTGTATCACATTCTAGTAGTTACATTTGAAAATTTCGTTCTAGGACATTTGGTTTGAGCGCAATCATTAAACTTAGGTCAAAAAAGCCATTTAAGCCTTTTCACAGTGAGATCTATGCGATATGGCCGAGAAATGTAATTTTGATGTTAACTCCCAAACCGCTGCGCAGAAGTCAACCAAACTTCACCCAATAGTGTATTGTATCACAATCTAGTAGTTACATTTGAAAATTTTGTTCTAGGAAATTTTGTTTGAGCGCAATCATCAAACTTAATTAAAAAAGTCATTTATGCCTTTTCACAGTGAGGTCTATGCGATATGGCCGAGAAATGTAATTTTGATGTTAACTCCCAAACCGCTGCGCAGAAGTCAACCAAACTTCACCCATTAGTGTATTGTATCACAATCTAGTTGTTACATGTGAAAATTTGGTTCTAGGACATTTGATTTGAGCGCAATCCTCAAACTTAGGTCAAAAAAGCCATTTAAGCCTTTTCACAGTGAGATCTATGCGATATGGCCGAGAAATGTAATTTTGATGTTAACTCCCAAATCGCTGCGCAGAAGTCAACCAAACTTCACCCAATAGTGTATTGTATCACATTCTAGTAGTTACATTTGAAAATTTCGTTCTCGGACATTTGGTTTGAGCGCAATCATTAAACTTGGGTCAAAAAAGCCATTTAAGCCTTTTCACAGTGAGATCTATGCGATATGGCCGAGAAATGTAATTTTGATGTTAACTCCCAAACCGCTGCGCAGAAGTCAACCAAACTTCACCCAATAGTGTATTGTATCACAATCTAGTAGTTACATTTGAAAATTTTGTTCTAGGAAATTTTGTTTGAGCGCAATCATCAAACTTAATTAAAAAAGTCATTTAAGCCTTTTCACAGTGAGATCTATGCGATATGGCCGAGAAATGTAATTTTGATGTTAACTCCCAAACCGCTGCGCAGAAGTCAACCAAACTTCACCCAATAGTGTATTGTATCACATTCTAGTAGTTACATTTGAAAATTTCGTTCTAGGACATTTGGTTTGAGCGCAATTATTAAACTTAGGTCAAAAAAGCCATTTAAGCCTTTTCACAGTGAGATCTATGCGATATGGCCGAGAAATGTAATTTTGATGTTAACTCCCAAACCGCTGCGCAGAAGTAAACCAAACTTCACCCATTAGTGTATTGTATCACAATCTAGTAGATACATGTGGAAATTTGGTTCTAGGACATTTGATTTGAGCGCAATCCTCAAACTTAGGTCAAAAAAGCCATTTAAGCCTTTTCACAGTGAGATCTATGCGATATGGCCGAGAAATGTAATTTTGATGTTAACTCCCAAACCGCTGCGCAGAAGTCAACCAAACTTCACCCAATAGTGTATTTTATCACAATCTAGTAGTTACATTTGAAAATTTTGTTCTAGGACATTTTGTTTGAACGCAATCATCAAACTTAATTAAAAAAGTCATTTAAGCCTTTTCACAGTGAGATCTATGCGATATGGCCGAGAAATGTAATTTTGATGTTAACTCCCAAACCGCTGCGCAGAAGTCAACCAAACTTCACCCATTAGTGTATTGTATCACAATCTAGTAGTTACATGTGGAAATTTGGTTCTAGGACATTTGATTTGAGCGCAATCCTCAAACTTAGGTCAAAAAAGCCATTTAAGCCTTTTCACAGTGAGATCTATGCGATATGGCCGAGAAATGTAATTTTGATGTTAACTCCCAAACCGCTGCGCAGAAGTCAACCAAACTTCACCCAATAGTGTATTGTATCACATTCTAGTAGTTACATTTGAAAATTTCGTTCTAGGACATTTGGTTTGAGCGCAATTATTAAACTTAGGTCAAAAAAGCCATTTAAGCCTTTTCACAGTGAGATCTATGCGATATGGCCGAGAAATGTAATTTTGATGTTAACTCCCAAACCGCTGCGCAGAAGTCAACCAAACTTCACCCAATAGTGTATTGTATCACATTCTAGTAGTTACATTTGAAAATTTCGTTCTAGGACATTTGGTTTGAGCGCAATCATTAAACTTAGGTCAAAAAAGCCATTTAAGCCTTTTCACAGTGAGATCTATGCGATATGGCCGAGAAATGTAATTTTGATGTTAACTCCCAAACCGCTGCGCAGAAGTCAACCAAACTTCACCCAATAGTGTATTGTATCACAATCTAGTAGTTACATTTGAAAATTTTGTTCTAGGAAATTTTGTTTGAGCGCAATCATCAAACTTAATTAAAAAAGTCATTTATGCCTTTTCACAGTGAGGTCTATGCGATATGGCCGAGAAATGTAATTTTGATGTTAACTCCCAAACCGCTGCGCAGAAGTCAACCAAACTTCACCCATTAGTGTATTGTATCACAATCTAGTTGTTACATGTGAAAATTTGGTTCTAGGACATTTGATTTGAGCGCAATCCTCAAACTTAGGTCAAAAAAGCCATTTAAGCCTTTTCACAGTGAGATCTATGCGATATGGCCGAGAAATGTAATTTTGATGTTAACTCCCAAATCGCTGCGCAGAAGTCAACCAAACTTCACCCAATAGTGTATTGTATCACATTCTAGTAGTTACATTTGAAAATTTCGTTCTCGGACATTTGGTTTGAGCGCAATCATTAAACTTGGGTCAAAAAAGCCATTTAAGCCTTTTCACAGTGAGATCTATGCGATATGGCCGAGAAATGTAATTTTGATGTTAACTCCCAAACCGCTGCGCAGAAGTCAACCAAACTTCACCCAATAGTGTATTGTATCACAATCTAGTAGTTACATTTGAAAATTTTGTTCTAGGAAATTTTGTTTGAGCGCAATCATCAAACTTAATTAAAAAAGTCATTTAAGCCTTTTCACAGTGAGATCTATGCGATATGGCCGAGAAATGTAATTTTGATGTTAACTCCCAAACCGCTGCGCAGAAGTCAACCAAACTTCACCCAATAGTGTATTGTATCACATTCTAGTAGTTACATTTGAAAATTTCGTTCTAGGACATTTGGTTTGAGCGCAATTATTAAACTTAGGTCAAAAAAGCCATTTAAGCCTTTTCACAGTGAGATCTATGCGATATGGCCGAGAAATGTAATTTTGATGTTAACTCCCAAACCGCTGCGCAGAAGTAAACCAAACTTCACCCATTAGTGTATTGTATCACAATCTAGTAGATACATGTGGAAATTTGGTTCTAGGACATTTGATTTGAGCGCAATCCTCAAACTTAGGTCAAAAAAGCCATTTAAGCCTTTTCACAGTGAGATCTATGCGATATGGCCGAGAAATGTAATTTTGATGTTAACTCCCAAACCGCTGCGCAGAAGTCAACCAAACTTCACCCAATAGTGTATTGTATCACAATCTAGTAGTTACATTTGAAAATTTTGTTCTAGGACATTTTGTTTGAACGCAATCATCAAACTTAATTAAAAAAGTCATTTAAGCCTTTTCACAGTGAGATCTATGCGATATGGCCGAGAAATGTAATTTTGATGTTAACTCCCAAACCGCTGCGCAGAAGTCAACCAAACTTCACCCAATAGTGTATTGTATCACAATCTAGTAGTTACATTTGAAAATTTTGTTCTAGGACATTTTGTTTGAGCGTAATCCTCAAACTTAGGTCAAAAAAGCCATTTAAACCTTTTCACAGTGAGATCTATGCGATATGGCCGAGAAATGTAATTTTGATGTTAACTCCCAAACCGCTGCGCAGAAGTCAACCAAACTTCACCCAATAGTGTATTGTATCACATTCTAGTAGTTACATTTGAAAATTTCGTTCTAGGACATTTGGTTTGAGCGCAATCATTAAACTTAGGTCAAAAAAGCCATTTAAGCCTTTTCACAGTGAGATCTATGCGATATGGCCGAGAAATGTAATTTTGATGTTAACTCCCAAACCGCTGCGCAGAAGTAAACCAAACTTCACCCATTAGTGTATTGTATCACAATCTAGTAGTTACATGTGGAAATTTGGTTCTAGGACATTTGATTTGAGCGCAATCCTCAAACTTAGGTCAAAAAAGCCATTTAAGCCTTTTCACAGTGAGATCTATGCGATATGGCCGAGAAATGTAATTTTGATGTTAACTCCCAAACCGCTGCGCAGAAGTCAACCAAACTTCACCCAATAGTGTATTGTATCACAATCTAGTAGTTACATTTGAAAATTTTGTTCTAGGACATTTTGTTTGAACGCAATCATCAAACTTAATTAAAAAAGTCATTTAAGCCTTTTCACAGTGAGATCTATGCGATATGGCCGAGAAATGTAATTTTGATGTTAACTCCCAAACCGCTGCGCAGAAGTCAACCAAACTTCACCCAATAGTGTATTGTATCACATTCTAGTAGTTACATTTGAAAATTTCGTTCTAGGACATTTGGTTTGAGCGCAATTATTAAACTTAGGTCAAAAAAGCCATTTAAGCCTTTTCACAGTGAGATCTATGCGATATGGCCGAGAAATGTAATTTTGATGTTAACTCCCAAACCGCTGCGCAGAAGTAAACCAAACTTCACCCATTAGTGTATTGTATCACAATCTAGTAGATACATGTGGAAATTTGGTTATAGGACATTTGATTTGAGCGCAATCCTCAAACTTAGGTCAAAAAAGCCATTTAAGCCTTTTCACAGTGAGATCTATGCGATATGGCCGAGAAATGTAATTTTGATGTTAACTCCCAAACCGCTGCGCAGAAGTCAACCAAACTTCACCCAATAGTGTACTGTATCACAATCTAGTAGTTACATTTGAAAATTTTGTTCTAGGACATTTTGTTTGAACGCAATCATCAAACTTAATTAAAAAAGTCATTTAAGCCTTTTCACAGTGAGATCTATGCGATATGGCCGAGAAATGTAATTTTGATGTTAACTCCCAAACCGCTGCGCAGAAGTCAACCAAACTTCACCCAATAGTGTATTGTATCACAATCTAGTAGTTACATTTGAAAATTTTGTTCTAGGACATTTTGTTTGAGCGTAATCCTCAAACTTAGGTCAAAAAAGCCATTTAAACCTTTTCACAGTGAGATCTATGCGATATGGCCGAGAAATGTAATTTTGATGTTAACTCCCAAACCGCTGCGCAGAAGTCAACCAAACTTCACCCAATAGTGTATTGTATCACATTCTAGTAGTTACATTTGAAAATTTCGTTCTAGGACATTTGGTTTGAGCGCAATCATTAAACTTAGGTCAAAAAAGCCATTTAAGCCTTTTCACAGTGAGATCTATGCGATATGGCCGAGAAATGTAATTTTGATGTTAACTCCCAAACCGCTGCGCAGAAGTAAACCAAACTTCACCCATTAGTGTATTGTATCACAATCTAGTAGTTACATGTGGAAATTTGGTTCTAGGACATTTGATTTGAGCGCAATCCTCAAACTTAGGTCAAAAAAGCCATTTAAGCCTTTTCACAGTGAGATCTATGCGATATGGCCGAGAAATGTAATTTTGATGTTAACTCCCAAACCGCTGCGCAGAAGTCAACCAAACTTCACCCAATAGTGTATTGTATCACAATCTAGTAGTTACATTTGAAAATTTTGTTCTAGGACATTTTGTTTGAACGCAATCATCAAACTTAATTAAAAAAGTCATTTAAGCCTTTTCACAGTGAGATCTATGCGATATGGCCGAGAAATGTAATTTTGATGTTAACTCCCAAACCGATGCGCAGAAGTCAACCAAACTTCACCCATTAGTGTATTGTATCACAATCTAGTAGTTACATGTGGAAATTTGGTTATAGGACATTTGATTTGAGCGCAATCCTCAAACTTAGGTCAAAAAAGCCATTTAAGCCTTTTCACAGTGAGATCTATGCGATATGGCCGAGAAATGTAATTTTGATGTTAACTCCCAAACCTCTGCGCAGAAGTAAACCAAACTTCACCCATTAGTGTATTGTATCACAATCTAGTAGATACATGTGGAAATTTGGTTCTAGGACATTTGATTTGAGCGCAATCTTTAAACTTAGGTCAAAAAAGTCATTTAAGCCTTTTCACAGTGAGATCTATGCGATATGGCCGAGAAATGTAATTTTGATGTTAACTCCCAAACCGCTGCGCAGAAGTCAACCAAACTTCACCCAATAGTGTATTGTATCACAATCTAGTAGTTACATTTGAAAATTTCGTTCTAGGACATTTGGTTTGAGCGCAATCATTAAACTTAGGTCAAAAAAGCCATTTAAGCCTTTTCACAGTGAGATCTATGCGATATGGCCGAGAAATGTAATTTTGATGTTAAATCCCAAACCGCTGCGCAGAAGTCAACCAAACTTCACCCAATAGTGTATTGTATCACAATCTAGTAGTTACATTTGAAAATTTTGTTCTAGGAAATTTTGTTTGAGCGCAATCATCAAACTTAATTAAAAAAGTCATTTATGCCTTTTCACAGTGAGGTCTATGCGATATGGCCGAGAAATGTAATTTTGATGTTAACTCCCAAACCGCTGCGCAGAAGTCAACCAAACTTCACCCATTAGTGTATTGTATCACAATCTAGTTGTTACATGTGAAAATTTGGTTCTAGGACATTTGATTTGAGCGCAATCCTCAAACTTAGGTCAAAAAAGCCATTTAAGCCTTTTCACAGTGAGATCTATGCGATATGGCCGAGAAATGTAATTTTGATGTTAACTCCCAAATCGCTGCGCAGAAGTCAACCAAACTTCACCCAATAGTGTATTGTATCACATTCTAGTAGTTACATTTGAAAATTTCGTTCTCGGACATTTGGTTTGAGCGCAATCATTAAACTTGGGTCAAAAAAGCCATTTAAGCCTTTTCACAGTGAGATCTATGCGATATGGCCGAGAAATGTAATTTTGATGTTAACTCCCAAACCGCTGCGCAGAAGTCAACCAAACTTCACCCAATAGTGTATTGTATCACAATCTAGTAGTTACATTTGAAAATTTTGTTCTAGGAAATTTTGTTTGAGCGCAATCATCAAACTTAATTAAAAAAGTCATTTAAGCCTTTTCACAGTGAGATCTATGCGATATGGCCGAGAAATGTAATTTTGATGTTAACTCCCAAACCGCTGCGCAGAAGTCAACCAAACTTCACCCATTAGTGTATTGTATCACAATCTAGTAGTTACATGTGAAAATTTGGTTCTAGGACATTTGATTTGAGCGCAATCCTCAAACTTAGGTCAAAAAAGCCATTTAAGCCTTTTCACAGTGAGATCTATGCGATATGGCCGAGAAATGTAATTTTGATGTTAACTCCCAAACCGCTGCGCAGAAGTCAACCAAACTTCACCCATTAGTGTATTGTATCACAATCTAGTAGATACATGTGGAAATTTGGTTCTAGGACATTTGATTTGAGCGCAATCTTTAAACTTAGGTCAAAAAAGTCATTTAAGCCTTTTCACAGTGAGATCTATGCGATATGGCCGAGAAATGTAATTTTGATGTTAACTCCCAAACCGCTGCGCAGAAGTCAACCAAACTTCACCCAATAGTGTATTGTATCACAATCTAGTAGTTACATTTGAAAATTTCGTTCTAGGACATTTGGTTTGAGCGCAATCATTAAACTTAGGTCAAAAAAGCCATTTAAGCCTTTTCACAGTGAGATCTATGCGATATGGCCGAGAAATGTAATTTTGATGTTAAATCCCAAACCGCTGCGCAGAAGTCAACCAAACTTCACCCAATAGTGTATTGTATCACAATCTAGTAGTTACATTTGAAAATTTTGTTCTAGGAAATTTTGTTTGAGCGCAATCATCAAACTTAATTAAAAAAGTCATTTATGCCTTTTCACAGTGAGGTCTATGCGATATGGCCGAGAAATGTAATTTTGATGTTAACTCCCAAACCGCTGCGCAGAAGTCAACCAAACTTCACCCATTAGTGTATTGTATCACAATCTAGTTGTTACATGTGAAAATTTGGTTCTAGGACATTTGATTTGAGCGCAATCCTCAAACTTAGGTCAAAAAAGCCATTTAAGCCTTTTCACAGTGAGATCTATGCGATATGGCCGAGAAATGTAATTTTGATGTTAACTCCCAAATCGCTGCGCAGAAGTCAACCAAACTTCACCCAATAGTGTATTGTATCACATTCTAGTAGTTACATTTGAAAATTTCGTTCTCGGACATTTGGTTTGAGCGCAATCATTAAACTTGGGTCAAAAAAGCCATTTAAGCCTTTTCACAGTGAGATCTATGCGATATGGCCGAGAAATGTAATTTTGATGTTAACTCCCAAACCGCTGCGCAGAAGTCAACCAAACTTCACCCAATAGTGTATTGTATCACAATCTAGTAGTTACATTTGAAAATTTTGTTCTAGGAAATTTTGTTTGAGCGCAATCATCAAACTTAATTAAAAAAGTCATTTAAGCCTTTTCACAGTGAGATCTATGCGATATGGCCGAGAAATGTAATTTTGATGTTAACTCCCAAACCGCTGCGCAGAAGTCAACCAAACTTCACCCAATAGTGTATTGTATCACATTCTAGTAGTTACATTTGAAAATTTCGTTCTAGGACATTTGGTTTGAGCGCAATTATTAAACTTAGGTCAAAAAAGCCATTTAAGCCTTTTCACAGTGAGATCTATGCGATATGGCCGAGAAATGTAATTTTGATGTTAACTCCCAAACCGCTGCGCAGAAGTAAACCAAACTTCACCCATTAGTGTATTGTATCACAATCTAGTAGATACATGTGGAAATTTGGTTATAGGACATTTGATTTGAGCGCAATCCTCAAACTTAGGTCAAAAAAGCCATTTAAGCCTTTTCACAGTGAGATCTATGCGATATGGCCGAGAAATGTAATTTTGATGTTAACTCCCAAACCGCTGCGCAGAAGTCAACCAAACTTCACCCAATAGTGTATTGTATCACAATCTAGTAGTTACATTTGAAAATTTTGTTCTAGGACATTTTGTTTGAACGCAATCATCAAACTTAATTAAAAAAGTCATTTAAGCCTTTTCACAGTGAGATCTATGCGATATGGCCGAGAAATGTAATTTTGATGTTAACTCCCAAACCGCTGCGCAGAAGTCAACCAAACTTCACCCAATAGTGTATTGTATCACAATCTAGTAGTTACATTTGAAAATTTTGTTCTAGGACATTTTGTTTGAGCGTAATCCTCAAACTTAGGTCAAAAAAGCCATTTAAACCTTTTCACAGTGAGATCTATGCGATATGGCCGAGAAATGTAATTTTGATGTTAACTCCCAAACCGCTGCGCAGAAGTCAACCAAACTTCACCCAATAGTGTATTGTATCACATTCTAGTAGTTACATTTGAAAATTTCGTTCTAGGACATTTGGTTTGAGCGCAATCATTAAACTTAGGTCAAAAAAGCCATTTAAGCCTTTTCACAGTGAGATCTATGCGATATGGCCGAGAAATGTAATTTTGATGTTAACTCCCAAACCGCTGCGCAGAAGTAAACCAAACTTCACCCATTAGTGTATTGTATCACAATCTAGTAGTTACATGTGGAAATTTGGTTCTAGGACATTTGATTTGAGCGCAATCCTCAAACTTAGGTCAAAAAAGCCATTTAAGCCTTTTCACAGTGAGATCTATGCGATATGGCCGAGAAATGTAATTTTGATGTTAACTCCCAAACCGCTGCGCAGAAGTCAACCAAACTTCACCCAATAGTGTATTGTATCACAATCTAGTGGTTACATGTGGAAATTTGGTTCTAGGACATTTGATTTGAGCGCAATCCTCAAACTTAGGTCAAAAAAGCCATTTAAGCCTTTTCACAGTGAGATCTATGCGATATGGCCGAGAAATGTAATTTTGATGTTAACTCCCAAACCGCTGCGCAGAAGTCAACCAAACTTCACCCAATAGTGTATTTTATCACAATCTAGTAGTTACATTTGAAAATTTTGTTCTAGGACATTTTGTTTGAACGCAATCATCAAACTTAATTAAAAAAGTCATTTAAGCCTTTTCACAGTGAGATCTATGCGATATGGCCGAGAAATGTAATTTTGATGTTAACTCCCAAACCGCTGCGCAGAAGTCAACCAAACTTCACCCATTAGTGTATTGTATCACAATCTAGTAGTTACATGTGGAAATTTGGTTCTAGGACATTTGATTTGAGCGCAATCCTCAAACTTAGGTCAAAAAAGCCATTTAAGCCTTTTCACAGTGAGATCTATGCGATATGGCCGAGAAATGTAATTTTGATGTTAACTCCCAAACCGCTGCGCAGAAGTCAACCAAACTTCACCCAATAGTGTATTGTATCACATTCTAGTAGTTACATTTGAAAATTTCGTTCTAGGACATTTGGTTTGAGCGCAATTATTAAACTTAGGTCAAAAAAGCCATTTAAGCCTTTTCACAGTGAGATCTATGCGATATGGCCGAGAAATGTAATTTTGATGTTAACTCCCAAACCGCTGCGCAGAAGTCAACCAAACTTCACCCAATAGTGTATTGTATCACATTCTAGTAGTTACATTTGAAAATTTCGTTCTAGGACATTTGGTTTGAGCGCAATCATTAAACTTAGGTCAAAAAAGCCATTTAAGCCTTTTCACAGTGAGATCTATGCGATATGGCCGAGAAATGTAATTTTGATGTTAACTCCCAAACCGCTGCGCAGAAGTCAACCAAACTTCACCCAATAGTGTATTGTATCACAATCTAGTAGTTACATTTGAAAATTTTGTTCTAGGAAATTTTGTTTGAGCGCAATCATCAAACTTAATTAAAAAAGTCATTTATGCCTTTTCACAGTGAGGTCTATGCGATATGGCCGAGAAATGTAATTTTGATGTTAACTCCCAAACCGCTGCGCAGAAGTCAACCAAACTTCACCCATTAGTGTATTGTATCACAATCTAGTTGTTACATGTGAAAATTTGGTTCTAGGACATTTGATTTGAGCGCAATCCTCAAACTTAGGTCAAAAAAGCCATTTAAGCCTTTTCACAGTGAGATCTATGCGATATGGCCGAGAAATGTAATTTTGATGTTAACTCCCAAATCGCTGCGCAGAAGTCAACCAAACTTCACCCAATAGTGTATTGTATCACATTCTAGTAGTTACATTTGAAAATTTCGTTCTCGGACATTTGGTTTGAGCGCAATCATTAAACTTGGGTCAAAAAAGCCATTTAAGCCTTTTCACAGTGAGATCTATGCGATATGGCCGAGAAATGTAATTTTGATGTTAACTCCCAAACCGCTGCGCAGAAGTCAACCAAACTTCACCCAATAGTGTATTGTATCACAATCTAGTAGTTACATTTGAAAATTTTGTTCTAGGACATTTTGTTTGAACGCAATCATCAAACTTAATTAAAAAAGTCATTTAAGCCTTTTCACAGTGAGATCTATGCGATATGGCCGAGAAATGTAATTTTGATGTTAACTCCCAAACCGCTGCGCAGAAGTCAACCAAACTTCACCCAATAGTGTATTGTATCACAATCTAGTAGTTACATTTGAAAATTTTGTTCTAGGACATTTTGTTTGAGCGTAATCCTCAAACTTAGGTCAAAAAAGCCATTTAAACCTTTTCACAGTGAGATCTATGCGATATGGCCGAGAAATGTAATTTTGATGTTAACTCCCAAACCGCTGCGCAGAAGTCAACCAAACTTCACCCAATAGTGTATTGTATCACATTCTAGTAGTTACATTTGAAAATTTCGTTCTAGGACATTTGGTTTGAGCGCAATCATTAAACTTAGGTCAAAAAAGCCATTTAAGCCTTTTCACAGTGAGATCTATGCGATATGGCCGAGAAA
The DNA here is from genome assembly GCF_030265065.1 of Corythoichthys intestinalis. NCBI lineage: Eukaryota > Metazoa > Chordata > Actinopteri > Syngnathiformes > Syngnathidae > Corythoichthys > Corythoichthys intestinalis. The sequence continues at coordinate 47,951,121 of NC_080411.1, read as the reverse complement.
TGTAATTTTGATGTTAACTCCCAAACCGCTGCGCAGAAGTAAACCAAACTTCACCCATTAGTGTATTGTATCACAATCTAGTAGTTACATGTGGAAATTTGGTTCTAGGACATTTGATTTGAGCGCAATCCTCAAACTTAGGTCAAAAAAGCCATTTAAGCCTTTTCACAGTGAGATCTATGCGATATGGCCGAGAAATGTAATTTTGATGTTAACTCCCAAACCGCTGCGCAGAAGTCAACCAAACTTCACCCAATAGTGTATTGTATCACAATCTAGTAGTTACATTTGAAAATTTTGTTCTAGGACATTTTGTTTGAACGCAATCATCAAACTTAATTAAAAAAGTCATTTAAGCCTTTTCACAGTGAGATCTATGCGATATGGCCGAGAAATGTAATTTTGATGTTAACTCCCAAACCGATGCGCAGAAGTCAACCAAACTTCACCCATTAGTGTATTGTATCACAATCTAGTAGTTACATGTGGAAATTTGGTTATAGGACATTTGATTTGAGCGCAATCCTCAAACTTAGGTCAAAAAAGCCATTTAAGCCTTTTCACAGTGAGATCTATGCGATATGGCCGAGAAATGTAATTTTGATGTTAACTCCCAAACCGCTGCGCAGAAGTAAACCAAACTTCACCCATTAGTGTATTGTATCACAATCTAGTAGATACATGTGGAAATTTGGTTCTAGGACATTTGATTTGAGCGCAATCTTTAAACTTAGGTCAAAAAAGTCATTTAAGCCTTTTCACAGTGAGATCTATGCGATATGGCCGAGAAATGTAATTTTGATGTTAACTCCCAAACCGCTGCGCAGAAGTCAACCAAACTTCACCCAATAGTGTATTGTATCACAATCTAGTAGTTACATTTGAAAATTTCGTTCTAGGACATTTGGTTTGAGCGCAATCATTAAACTTAGGTCAAAAAAGCCATTTAAGCCTTTTCACAGTGAGATCTATGCGATATGGCCGAGAAATGTAATTTTGATGTTAAATCCCAAACCGCTGCGCAGAAGTCAACCAAACTTCACCCAATAGTGTATTGTATCACAATCTAGTAGTTACATTTGAAAATTTTGTTCTAGGAAATTTTGTTTGAGCGCAATCATCAAACTTAATTAAAAAAGTCATTTATGCCTTTTCACAGTGAGGTCTATGCGATATGGCCGAGAAATGTAATTTTGATGTTAACTCCCAAACCGCTGCGCAGAAGTCAACCAAACTTCACCCATTAGTGTATTGTATCACAATCTAGTTGTTACATGTGAAAATTTGGTTCTAGGACATTTGATTTGAGCGCAATCCTCAAACTTAGGTCAAAAAAGCCATTTAAGCCTTTTCACAGTGAGATCTATGCGATATGGCCGAGAAATGTAATTTTGATGTTAACTCCCAAATCGCTGCGCAGAAGTCAACCAAACTTCACCCAATAGTGTATTGTATCACATTCTAGTAGTTACATTTGAAAATTTCGTTCTCGGACATTTGGTTTGAGCGCAATCATTAAACTTGGGTCAAAAAAGCCATTTAAGCCTTTTCACAGTGAGATCTATGCGATATGGCCGAGAAATGTAATTTTGATGTTAACTCCCAAACCGCTGCGCAGAAGTCAACCAAACTTCACCCAATAGTGTATTGTATCACAATCTAGTAGTTACATTTGAAAATTTTGTTCTAGGAAATTTTGTTTGAGCGCAATCATCAAACTTAATTAAAAAAGTCATTTAAGCCTTTTCACAGTGAGATCTATGCGATATGGCCGAGAAATGTAATTTTGATGTTAACTCCCAAACCGCTGCGCAGAAGTCAACCAAACTTCACCCATTAGTGTATTGTATCACAATCTAGTAGTTACATGTGAAAATTTGGTTCTAATACATTTGATTTGAGCGCAATCCTCAAACTTAGGTCAAAAAAGCCATTTAAGCCTTTTCACAGTGAGATCTATGCGATATGGCCGAGAAATGTAATTTTGATGTTAACTCCCAAACCGCTGCGCAGAAGTCAACCAAACTTCACCCATTAGTGTATTGTATCACAATCTAGTAGATACATGTGGAAATTTGGTTCTAGGACATTTGATTTGAGCGCAATCTTTAAACTTAGGTCAAAAAAGTCATTTAAGCCTTTTCACAGTGAGATCTATGCGATATGGCCGAGAAATGTAATTTTGATGTTAACTCCCAAACCGCTGCGCAGAAGTCAACCAAACTTCACCCAATAGTGTATTGTATCACAATCTAGTAGTTACATTTGAAAATTTCGTTCTAGGACATTTGGTTTGAGCGCAATCATTAAACTTAGGTCAAAAAAGCCATTTAAGCCTTTTCACAGTGAGATCTATGCGATATGGCCGAGAAATGTAATTTTGATGTTAAATCCCAAACCGCTGCGCAGAAGTCAACCAAACTTCACCCAATAGTGTATTGTATCACAATCTAGTAGTTACATTTGAAAATTTTGTTCTAGGAAATTTTGTTTGAGCGCAATCATCAAACTTAATTAAAAAAGTCATTTATGCCTTTTCACAGTGAGGTCTATGCGATATGGCCGAGAAATGTAATTTTGATGTTAACTCCCAAACCGCTGCGCAGAAGTCAACCAAACTTCACCCATTAGTGTATTGTATCACAATCTAGTTGTTACATGTGAAAATTTGGTTCTAGGACATTTGATTTGAGCGCAATCCTCAAACTTAGGTCAAAAAAGCCATTTAAGCCTTTTCACAGTGAGATCTATGCGATATGGCCGAGAAATGTAATTTTGATGTTAACTCCCAAATCGCTGCGCAGAAGTCAACCAAACTTCACCCAATAGTGTATTGTATCACATTCTAGTAGTTACATTTGAAAATTTCGTTCTCGGACATTTGGTTTGAGCGCAATCATTAAACTTGGGTCAAAAAAGCCATTTAAGCCTTTTCACAGTGAGATCTATGCGATATGGCCGAGAAATGTAATTTTGATGTTAACTCCCAAACCGCTGCGCAGAAGTCAACCAAACTTCACCCAATAGTGTATTGTATCACAATCTAGTAGTTACATTTGAAAATTTTGTTCTAGGAAATTTTGTTTGAGCGCAATCATCAAACTTAATTAAAAAAGTCATTTAAGCCTTTTCACAGTGAGATCTATGCGATATGGCCGAGAAATGTAATTTTGATGTTAACTCCCAAACCGCTGCGCAGAAGTCAACCAAACTTCACCCAATAGTGTATTGTATCACATTCTAGTAGTTACATTTGAAAATTTCGTTCTAGGACATTTGGTTTGAGCGCAATTATTAAACTTAGGTCAAAAAAGCCATTTAAGCCTTTTCACAGTGAGATCTATGCGATATGGCCGAGAAATGTAATTTTGATGTTAACTCCCAAACCGCTGCGCAGAAGTAAACCAAACTTCACCCATTAGTGTATTGTATCACAATCTAGTAGATACATGTGGAAATTTGGTTATAGGACATTTGATTTGAGCGCAATCCTCAAACTTAGGTCAAAAAAGCCATTTAAGCCTTTTCACAGTGAGATCTATGCGATATGGCCGAGAAATGTAATTTTGATGTTAACTCCCAAACCGCTGCGCAGAAGTCAACCAAACTTCACCCAATAGTGTATTGTATCACAATCTAGTAGTTACATTTGAAAATTTTGTTCTAGGACATTTTGTTTGAACGCAATCATCAAACTTAATTAAAAAAGTCATTTAAGCCTTTTCACAGTGAGATCTATGCGATATGGCCGAGAAATGTAATTTTGATGTTAACTCCCAAACCGCTGCGCAGAAGTCAACCAAACTTCACCCAATAGTGTATTGTATCACAATCTAGTAGTTACATTTGAAAATTTTGTTCTAGGACATTTTGTTTGAGCGTAATCCTCAAACTTAGGTCAAAAAAGCCATTTAAACCTTTTCACAGTGAGATCTATGCGATATGGCCGAGAAATGTAATTTTGATGTTAACTCCCAAACCGCTGCGCAGAAGTCAACCAAACTTCACCCAATAGTGTATTGTATCACATTCTAGTAGTTACATTTGAAAATTTCGTTCTAGGACATTTGGTTTGAGCGCAATCATTAAACTTAGGTCAAAAAAGCCATTTAAGCCTTTTCACAGTGAGATCTATGCGATATGGCCGAGAAATGTAATTTTGATGTTAACTCCCAAACCGCTGCGCAGAAGTAAACCAAACTTCACCCATTAGTGTATTGTATCACAATCTAGTAGTTACATGTGGAAATTTGGTTCTAGGACATTTGATTTGAGCGCAATCCTCAAACTTAGGTCAAAAAAGCCATTTAAGCCTTTTCACAGTGAGATCTATGCGATATGGCCGAGAAATGTAATTTTGATGTTAACTCCCAAACCGCTGCGCAGAAGTCAACCAAACTTCACCCAATAGTGTATTGTATCACAATCTAGTGGTTACATGTGGAAATTTGGTTCTAGGACATTTGATTTGAGCGCAATCCTCAAACTTAGGTCAAAAAAGCCATTTAAGCCTTTTCACAGTGAGATCTATGCGATATGGCCGAGAAATGTAATTTTGATGTTAACTCCCAAACCGCTGCGCAGAAGTCAACCAAACTTCACCCAATAGTGTATTTTATCACAATCTAGTAGTTACATTTGAAAATTTTGTTCTAGGACATTTTGTTTGAACGCAATCATCAAACTTAATTAAAAAAGTCATTTAAGCCTTTTCACAGTGAGATCTATGCGATATGGCCGAGAAATGTAATTTTGATGTTAACTCCCAAACCGCTGCGCAGAAGTCAACCAAACTTCACCCATTAGTGTATTGTATCACAATCTAGTAGTTACATGTGGAAATTTGGTTCTAGGACATTTGATTTGAGCGCAATCCTCAAACTTAGGTCAAAAAAGCCATTTAAGCCTTTTCACAGTGAGATCTATGCGATATGGCCGAGAAATGTAATTTTGATGTTAACTCCCAAACCGCTGCGCAGAAGTCAACCAAACTTCACCCAATAGTGTATTGTATCACATTCTAGTAGTTACATTTGAAAATTTCGTTCTAGGACATTTGGTTTGAGCGCAATTATTAAACTTAGGTCAAAAAAGCCATTTAAGCCTTTTCACAGTGAGATCTATGCGATATGGCCGAGAAATGTAATTTTGATGTTAACTCCCAAACCGCTGCGCAGAAGTCAACCAAACTTCACCCAATAGTGTATTGTATCACATTCTAGTAGTTACATTTGAAAATTTCGTTCTAGGACATTTGGTTTGAGCGCAATCATTAAACTTAGGTCAAAAAAGCCATTTAAGCCTTTTCACAGTGAGATCTATGCGATATGGCCGAGAAATGTAATTTTGATGTTAACTCCCAAACCGCTGCGCAGAAGTCAACCAAACTTCACCCAATAGTGTATTGTATCACAATCTAGTAGTTACATTTGAAAATTTTGTTCTTGGAAATTTTGTTTGAGCGCAATCATCAAACTTAATTAAAAAAGTCATTTATGCCTTTTCACAGTGAGGTCTATGCGATATGGCCGAGAAATGTAATTTTGATGTTAACTCCCAAACCGCTGCGCAGAAGTCAACCAAACTTCACCCATTAGTGTATTGTATCACAATCTAGTTGTTACATGTGAAAATTTGGTTCTAGGACATTTGATTTGAGCGCAATCCTCAAACTTAGGTCAAAAAAGCCATTTAAGCCTTTTCACAGTGAGATCTATGCGATATGGCCGAGAAATGTAATTTTGATGTTAACTCCCAAACCGCTGCGCAGAAGTAAACCAAACTTCACCCATTAGTGTATTGTATCACAATCTAGTAGTTACATGTGGAAATTTGGTTCTAGGACATTTGATTTGAGCGCAATCCTCAAACTTAGGTCAAAAAAGCCATTTAAGCCTTTTCACAGTGAGATCTATGCGATATGGCCGAGAAATGTAATTTTGATGTTAACTCCCAAACCGCTGCGCAGAAGTCAACCAAACTTCACCCAATAGTGTATTGTATCACATTCTAGTAGTTACATTTGAAAATTTCGTTCTAGGACATTTGGTTTGAGCGCAATTATTAAACTTAGGTCAAAAAAGCCATTTAAGCCTTTTCACAGTGAGATCTATGCGATATGGCCGAGAAATGTAATTTTGATGTTAACTCCCAAACCGCTGCGCAGAAGTCAACCAAACTTCACCCAATAGTGTATTGTATCACATTCTAGTAGTTACATTTGAAAATTTCGTTCTAGGACATTTGGTTTGAGCGCAATCATTAAACTTAGGTCAAAAAAGCCATTTAAGCCTTTTCACAGTGAGATCTATGCGATATGGCCGAGAAATGTAATTTTGATGTTAACTCCCAAACCGCTGCGCAGAAGTCAACCAAACTTCACCCAATAGTGTATTGTATCACAATCTAGTAGTTACATTTGAAAATTTTGTTCTAGGAAATTTTGTTTGAGCGCAATCATCAAACTTAATTAAAAAAGTCATTTATGCCTTTTCACAGTGAGGTCTATGCGATATGGCCGAGAAATGTAATTTTGATGTTAACTCCCAAACCGCTGCGCAGAAGTCAACCAAACTTCACCCATTAGTGTATTGTATCACAATCTAGTTGTTACATGTGAAAATTTGGTTCTAGGACATTTGATTTGAGCGCAATCCTCAAACTTAGGTCAAAAAAGCCATTTAAGCCTTTTCACAGTGAGATCTATGCGATATGGCCGAGAAATGTAATTTTGATGTTAACTCCCAAACCGCTGCGCAGAAGTAAACCAAACTTCACCCATTAGTGTATTGTATCACAATCTAGTAGTTACATGTGGAAATTTGGTTATAGGACATTTGATTTGAGCGCAATCCTCAAACTTAGGTCAAAAAAGCCATTTAAGCCTTTTCACAGTGAGATCTATGCGATATGGCCGAGAAATGTAATTTTGATGTTAACTCCCAAACCGCTGCGCAGAAGTAAACCAAACTTCACCCATTAGTGTATTGTATCACAATCTAGTAGATACATGTGGAAATTTGGTTCTAGGACATTTGATTTGAGCGCAATCCTCAAACTTAGGTCAAAAAAGCCATTTAAGCCTTTTCACAGTGAGATCTATGCGATATGGCCGAGAAATGTAATTTTGATGTTAACTCCCAAACCGCTGCGCAGAAGTCAACCAAACTTCACCCAATAGTGTATTGTATCACAATCTAGTAGTTACATTTGAAAATTTTGTTCTAGGACATTTTGTTTGAACGCAATCATCAAACTTAATTAAAAAAGTCATTTAAGCCTTTTCACAGTGAGATCTATGCGATATGGCCGAGAAATGTAATTTTGATGTTAACTCCCAAACCGCTGCGCAGAAGTAAACCAAACTTCACCCATTAGTGTATTGTATCACAATCTAGTAGATACATGTGGAAATTTGGTTCTAGGACATTTGATTTGAGCGCAATCCTCAAACTTAGGTCAAAAAAGCCATTTAAGCCTTTTCACAGTGAGATCTATGCGATATGGCCGAGAAATGTAATTTTGATGTTAACTCCCAAACCGCTGCGCAGAAGTCAACCAAACTTCACCCAATAGTGTATTGTATCACAATCTAGTAGTTACATTTGAAAATTTTGTTCTAGGACATTTTGTTTGAACGCAATCATCAAACTTAATTAAAAAAGTCATTTAAGCCTTTTCACAGTGAGATCTATGCGATATGGCCGAGAAATGTAATTTTGATGTTAACTCCCAAACCGCTGCGCAGAAGTCAACCAAACTTCACCCAATAGTGTATTGTATCACAATCTAGTAGTTACATTTGAAAATTTTGTTCTAGGACATTTTGTTTGAGCGTAATCCTCAAACTTAGGTCAAAAAAGCCATTTAAACCTTTTCACAGTGAGATCTATGCGATATGGCCGAGAAATGTAATTTTGATGTTAACTCCCAAACCGCTGCGCAGAAGTCAACCAAACTTCACCCAATAGTGTATTGTATCACATTCTAGTAGTTACATTTGAAAATTTCGTTCTAGGACATTTGGTTTATGCGCAATCATTAAACTTAGGTCAAAAAAGCCATTTAAGCCTTTTCACAGTGAGATCTATGCGATATGGCCGAGAAATGTAATTTTGATGTTAACTCCCAAACCGCTGCGCAGAAGTAAACCAAACTTCACCCATTAGTGTATTGTATCACAATCTAGTAGTTACATGTGGAAATTTGGTTCTAGGACATTTGATTTGAGCGCAATCCTCAAACTTAGGTCAAAAAAGCCATTTAAGCCTTTTCACAGTGAGATCTATGCGATATGGCCGAGAAATGTAATTTTGATGTTAACTCCCAAACCGCTGCGCAGAAGTCAACCAAACTTCACCCAATAGTGTATTGTATCACAATCTAGTAGTTACATTTGAAAATTTTGTTCTAGGACATTTTGTTTGAACGCAATCATCAAACTTAATTAAAAAAGTCATTTAAGCCTTTTCACAGTGAGATCTATGCGATATGGCCGAGAAATGTAATTTTGATGTTAACTCCCAAACCGATGCGCAGAAGTCAACCAAACTTCACCCATTAGTGTATTGTATCACAATCTAGTAGTTACATGTGGAAATTTGGTTATAGGACATTTGATTTGAGCGCAATCCTCAAACTTAGGTCAAAAAAGCCATTTAAGCCTTTTCACAGTGAGATCTATGCGATATGGCCGAGAAATGTAATTTTGATGTTAACTCCCAAACCGCTGCGCAGAAGTAAACCAAACTTCACCCATTAGTGTATTGTATCACAATCTAGTAGATACATGTGGAAATTTGGTTCTAGGACATTTGATTTGAGCGCAATCTTTAAACTTAGGTCAAAAAAGTCATTTAAGCCTTTTCACAGTGAGATCTATGCGATATGGCCGAGAAATGTAATTTTGATGTTAACTCCCAAACCGCTGCGCAGAAGTCAACCAAACTTCACCCAATAGTGTATTGTATCACAATCTAGTAGTTACATTTGAAAATTTCGTTCTAGGACATTTGGTTTGAGCGCAATCATTAAACTTAGGTCAAAAAAGCCATTTAAGCCTTTTCACAGTGAGATCTATGCGATATGGCCGAGAAATGTAATTTTGATGTTAAATCCCAAACCGCTGCGCAGAAGTCAACCAAACTTCACCCAATAGTGTATTGTATCACAATCTAGTAGTTACATTTGAAAATTTTGTTCTAGGAAATTTTGTTTGAGCGCAATCATCAAACTTAATTAAAAAAGTCATTTATGCCTTTTCACAGTGAGGTCTATGCGATATGGCCGAGAAATGTAATTTTGATGTTAACTCCCAAACCGCTGCGCAGAAGTCAACCAAACTTCACCCATTAGTGTATTGTATCACAATCTAGTTGTTACATGTGAAAATTTGGTTCTAGGACATTTGATTTGAGCGCAATCCTCAAACTTAGGTCAAAAAAGCCATTTAAGCCTTTTCACAGTGAGATCTATGCGATATGGCCGAGAAATGTAATTTTGATGTTAACTCCCAAATCGCTGCGCAGAAGTCAACCAAACTTCACCCAATAGTGTATTGTATCACATTCTAGTAGTTACATTTGAAAATTTCGTTCTCGGACATTTGGTTTGAGCGCAATCATTAAACTTGGGTCAAAAAAGCCATTTAAGCCTTTTCACAGTGAGATCTATGCGATATGGCCGAGAAATGTAATTTTGATGTTAACTCCCAAACCGCTGCGCAGAAGTCAACCAAACTTCACCCAATAGTGTATTGTATCACAATCTAGTAGTTACATTTGAAAATTTTGTTCTAGGAAATTTTGTTTGAGCGCAATCATCAAACTTAATTAAAAAAGTCATTTAAGCCTTTTCACAGTGAGATCTATGCGATATGGCCGAGAAATGTAATTTTGATGTTAACTCCCAAACCGCTGCGCAGAAGTCAACCAAACTTCACCCAATAGTGTATTGTATCACATTCTAGTAGTTACATTTGAAAATTTCGTTCTAGGACATTTGGTTTGAGCGCAATTATTAAACTTAGGTCAAAAAAGCCATTTAAGCCTTTTCACAGTGAGATCTATGCGATATGGCCGAGAAATGTAATTTTGATGTTAACTCCCAAACCGCTGCGCAGAAGTAAACCAAACTTCACCCATTAGTGTATTGTATCACAATCTAGTAGATACATGTGGAAATTTGGTTCTAGGACATTTGATTTGAGCGCAATCCTCAAACTTAGGTCAAAAAAGCCATTTAAGCCTTTTCACAGTGAGATCTATGCGATATGGCCGAGAAATGTAATTTTGATGTTAACTCCCAAACCGCTGCGCAGAAGTCAACCAAACTTCACCCAATAGTGTATTGTATCACAATCTAGTAGTTACATTTGAAAATTTTGTTCTAGGACATTTTGTTTGAACGCAATCATCAAACTTAATTAAAAAAGTCATTTAAGCCTTTTCACAGTGAGATCTATGCGATATGGCCGAGAAATGTAATTTTGATGTGAACTCCCAAACCGCTGCGCAGAAGTCAACCAAACTTCACCCAATAGTGTATTGTATCACAATCTAGTAGTTACATTTGAAAATTTTGTTCTAGGACATTTTGTTTGAGCGTAATCCTCAAACTTAGGTCAAAAAAGCCATTTAAACCTTTTCACAGTGAGATCTATGCGATATGGCCGAGAAATGTAATTTTGATGTTAACTCCCAAACCGCTGCGCAGAAGTCAACCAAACTTCACCCAATAGTGTATTGTATCACATTCTAGTAGTTACATTTGAAAATTTCGTTCTAGGACATTTGGTTTGAGCGCAATCATTAAACTTAGGTCAAAAAAGCCATTTAAGCCTTTTCACAGTGAGATCTATGCGATATGGCCGAGAAATGTAATTTTGATGTTAACTCCCAAACCGCTGCGCAGAAGTAAACCAAACTTCACCCATTAGTGTATTGTATCACAATCTAGTAGTTACATGTGGAAATTTGGTTCTAGGACATTTGATTTGAGCGCAATCCTCAAACTTAGGTCAAAAAAGCCATTTAAGCCTTTTCACAGTGAGATCTATGCGATATGGCCGAGAAATGTAATTTTGATGTTAACTCCCAAACCGCTGCGCAGAAGTCAACCAAACTTCACCCAATAGTGTATTGTATCACAATCTAGTAGTTACATTTGAAAATTTTGTTCTAGGACATTTTGTTTGAACGCAATCATCAAACTTAATTAAAAAAGTCATTTAAGCCTTTTCACAGTGAGATCTATGCGATATGGCCGAGAAATGTAATTTTGATGTTAACTCCCAAACCGATGCGCAGAAGTCAACCAAACTTCACCCATTAGTGTATTGTATCACAATCTAGTAGTTACATGTGGAAATTTGGTTATAGGACATTTGATTTGAGCGCAATCCTCAAACTTAGGTCAAAAAAGCCATTTAAGCCTTTTCACAGTGAGATCTATGCGATATGGCCGAGAAATGTAATTTTGATGTTAACTCCCAAACCGCTGCGCAGAAGTAAACCAAACTTCACCCATTAGTGTATTGTATCACAATCTAGTAGATACATGTGGAAATTTGGTTCTAGGACATTTGATTTGAGCGCAATCTTTAAACTTAGGTCAAAAAAGTCATTTAAGCCTTTTCACAGTGAGATCTATGCGATATGGCCGAGAAATGTAATTTTGATGTTAACTCCCAAACCGCTGCGCAGAAGTCAACCAAACTTCACCCAATAGTGTATTGTATCACAATCTAGTAGTTACATTTGAAAATTTCGTTCTAGGACATTTGGTTTGAGCGCAATCATTAAACTTAGGTCAAAAAAGCCATTTAAGCCTTTTCACAGTGAGATCTATGCGATATGGCCGAGAAATGTAATTTTGATGTTAAATCCCAAACCGCTGCGCAGAAGTCAACCAAACTTCACCAAATAGTGTATTGTATCACAATCTAGTAGTTACATTTGAAAATTTTGTTCTAGGAAATTTTGTTTGAGCGCAATCATCAAACTTAATTAAAAAAGTCATTTATGCCTTTTCACAGTGAGGTCTATGCGATATGGCCGAGAAATGTAATTTTGATGTTAACTCCCAAACCGCTGCGCAGAAGTCAACCAAACTTCACCCATTAGTGTATTGTATCACAATCTAGTTGTTACATGTGAAAATTTGGTTCTAGGACATTTGATTTGAGCGCAATCCTCAAACTTAGGTCAAAAAAGCCATTTAAGCCTTTTCACAGTGAGATCTATGCGATATGGCCGAGAAATGTAATTTTGATGTTAACTCCCAAATCGCTGCGCAGAAGTCAACCAAACTTCACCCAATAGTGTATTGTATCACATTCTAGTAGTTACATTTGAAAATTTCGTTCTCGGACATTTGGTTTGAGCGCAATCATTAAACTTGGGTCAAAAAAGCCATTTAAGCCTTTTCACAGTGAGATCTATGCGATATGGCCGCGAAATGTAATTTTGATGTTAACTCCCAAACCGCTGCGCAGAAGTCAACCAAACTTCACCCAATAGTGTATTGTATCACAATCTAGTAGTTACATTTGAAAATTTTGTTCTAGGAAATTTTGTTTGAGCGCAATCATCAAACTTAATTAAAAAAGTCATTTAAGCCTTTTCACAGTGAGATCTATGCGATATGGCCGAGAAATGTAATTTTGATGTTAACTCCCAAACCGCTGCGCAGAAGTCAACCAAACTTCACCCATTAGTGTATTGTATCACAATCTAGTAGTTACATGTGAAAATTTGGTTCTAGGACATTTGATTTGAGCGCAATCCTCAAACTTAGGTCAAAAAAGCCATTTAAGCCTTTTCACAGTGAGATCTATGCGATATGGCCGAGAAATGTAATTTTGATGTTAACTCCCAAACCGCTGCGCAGAAGTCAACCAAACTTCACCCAATAGTGTATTGTATCACATTCTAGTAGTTACATTTGAAAATTTCGTTCTAGGACATTTGGTTTGAGCGCAATTATTAAACTTAGGTCAAAAAAGCCATTTAAGCCTTTTCACAGTGAGATCTATGCGATATGGCCGAGAAATGTAATTTTGATGTTAACTCCCAAACCGCTGCGCAGAAGTAAACCAAACTTCACCCATTAGTGTATTGTATCACAATCTAGTAGATACATTTGGAAATTTCGTTCTAGGACATTTGATTTGAGCGCAATCATTAAACTTAGGTCAAAAAAGCCATTTAAGCCTTTTCACAGTGAGATCTATGCGATATGGCCGAGAAATGTAATTTTGATGTTAACTCCCAAACCGCTGCGCAGAAGTAAACCAAACTTCACCCATTAGTGTATTGTATCACAATCTAGTAGTTACATGTGGAAATTTGGTTCTAGGACATTTTATTTGAGCGCAATCCTCAAACTTAGGTCAAAAAAGCCATTTAAGCCTTTTCACAGTGAGATCTATGCGATATGGCCGAGAAATGTAATTTTGATGTTAACTCCCAAACCGCTGCGCAGAAGTCAACCAAACTTCACCCAATAGTGTATTGTATCACAATCTAGTAGTTACATTTGAAAATTTTGTTCTAGGACATTTTGTTTGAACGCAATCATCAAACTTAATTAAAAAAGTCATTTAAGCCTTTTCACAGTGAGATCTATGCGATATGGCCGAGAAATGTAATTTTGATGTTAACTCCCAAACCGCTGCGCAGAAGTCAACCAAACTTCACCCATTAGTGTATTGTATCACAATCTAGTAGTTACATGTGGAAATTTGGTTATAGGACATTTGATTTGAGCGCAATCCTCAAACTTAGGTCAAAAAAGCCATTTAAGCCTTTTCACAGTGAGATCTATGCGATATGGCCGAGAAATGTAATTTTGATGTTAACTCCCAAACCGCTGCGCAGAAGTCAACCAAACTTCACCCAATAGTGTATTGTATCACATTCTAGTAGTTACATTTGAAAATTTCGTTCTAGGACATTTGGTTTGAGCGCAATCATTAAACTTAGGTCAAAAAAGCCATTTAAGCCTTTTCACAGTGAGATCTAAGCGATATGGCCGAGAAATGTAATTTTGATGTTAACTCCCAAACCGCTGCGCAGAAGTAAACCAAACTTCACCCATTAGTGTATTGTATCACAATCTAGTAGTTACATGTGGAAATTTGGTTCTAGGACATTTGATTTGAGCGCAATCCTCAAACTTAGGTCAAAAAAGCCATTTAAGCCTTTTCACAGTGAGATCTATGCGATATGGCCGAGAAATGTAATTTTGATGTTAACTCCCAAACCGCTGCGCAGAAGTCAACCAAACTTCACCCAATAGTGTATTGTATCACAATCTAGTAGTTACATTTGGAGATTTGGTTCTAGGACATTTGGTTTGAGCGCAATCATCAAACTTAATTAAAAAAGTCATTTAAGCCTTTTCACAGTGAGATCTATGCGATATGGCCGAGAAATGTAATTTTGATGTTAACTCCCAAACCGCTGCGCAGAAGTAAACCAAACATCACCCATTAGTGTATTGTATCACAATCTAGTAGTTACATGTGGAAATTTGGTTCTAGGACATTTGATTTGAGCGCAATCCTCAAACTTAGGTCAAAAAAGCCATTTAAGCCTTTTCACAGTGAGATCTATGCGATATGGCCGAGAAATGTAATTTTGATGTTAACTCCCAAACCGCTGCGCAGAAGTCAACCAAACTTCACCCAATAGTGTATTGTATCACAATCTAGTAGTTACATTTGAAAATTTTGTTCTAGGACATTTTGTTTGAACGCAATCATCAAACTTAATTAAAAAAGTCATTTAAGCCTTTTCACAGTGAGATCTATGCGATATGGCCGAGAAATGTAATTTTGATGTTAACTCCCAAACCGCTGCGCAGAAGTCAACCAAACTTCACCCAATAGTGTATTGTATCACATTCTAGTAGTTACATTTGAAAATTTCGTTCTAGGACATTTGGTTTGAGCGCAATTATTAAACTTAGGTCAAAAAAGCCATTTAAGCCTTTTCACAGTGAGATCTATGCGATATGGCCGAGAAATGTAATTTTGATGTTAACTCCCAAACCGCTGCGCAGAAGTCAACCAAACTTCACCCATTAGTGTATTGTATCACAATCTAGTAGTTACATGTGAAAATTTGGTTCTAGGACATTTGATTTGAGCGCAATCCTCAAACTTAGGTCAAAAAAGCCATTTAAGCCTTTTCACAGTGAGATCTATGCGATATGGCCGAGAAATGTTATTTTGATGTTAACTCCCAAACCGCTGCGCAGAAGTCAACCAAACTTCACCCATTAGTGTATTGTATCACAATCTAGTAGATACATGTGGAAATTTGGTTCTAGGACATTTGATTTGAGCGCAATCTTTAAACTTAGGTCAAAAAAGTCATTTAAGCCTTTTCACAGTGAGATCTATGCGATATGGCCGAGAAATGTAATTTTGATGTTAACTCCCAAACCGCTGCGCAGAAGTCAACCAAACTTCACCCATTAGTGTATTGTATCACAATCTAGTAGTTACATGTGAAAATTTGGTTCTAGGACATTTGATTTGAGCGCAATCCTCAAACTTAGGTCAAAAAAGCCATTTAAGCCTTTTCACAGTGAGATCTATGCGATATGGCCGAGAAATGTAATTTTGATGTTAACTCCCAAACCGCTGCGCAGAAGTCAACCAAACTTCACCCAATAGTGTATTGTATCACATTCTAGTAGTTACATTTGAAAATTTCGTTCTAGGACATTTGGTTTGAGCGCAATTATTAAACTTAGGTCAAAAAAGCCATTTAAGCCTTTTCACAGTGAGATCTATGCGATATGGCCGAGAAATGTAATTTTGATGTTAACTCCCAAACCGCTGCGCAGAAGTAAACCAAACTTCACCCATTAGTGTATTGTATCACAATCTAGTAGATACATGTGGAAATTTGGTTCTAGGACATTTGATTTGAGCGCAACCCTCAAACTTAGGTCAAAAAAGCCATTTAAGCCTTTTCACAGTGAGATCTATGCGATATGGCCGAGAAATGTAATTTTGATGTTAACTCCCAAACCGCTGCGCAGAAGTCAACCAAACTTCACCCAATAGTGTATTGTATCACAATCTAGTAGTTACATTTGAAAATTTTGTTCTAGGACATTTTGTTTGAACGCAATCATCAAACTTAATTAAAAAAGTCATTTAAGCCTTTTCACAGTGAGATCTATGCGATATGGCCGAGAAATGTAATTTTGATGTTAACTCCCAAACCGCTGCGCAGAAGTCAACCAAACTTCACCCAATAGTGTATTGTATCACAATCTAGTAGTTACATTTGAAAATTTTGTTCTAGGACATTTTGTTTGAGCGTAATCCTCAAACTTAGGTCAAAAAAGCCATTTAAACCTTTTCACAGTGAGATCTATGCGATATGGCCGAGAAATGTAATTTTGATGTTAACTCCCAAACCGCTGCGCAGAAGTCAACCAAACTTCACCCAATAGTGTATTGTATCACATTCTAGTAGTTACATTTGAAAATTTCGTTCTAGGACATTTGGTTTATGCGCAATCATTAAACTTAGGTCAAAAAAGCCATTTAAGCCTTTTCACAGTGAGATCTATGCGATATGGCCGAGAAATGTAATTTTGATGTTAACTCCCAAACCGCTGCGCAGAAGTAAACCAAACTTCACCCATTAGTGTATTGTATCACAATCTAGTAGTTACATGTGGAAATTTGGTTCTAGGACATTTGATTTGAGCGCAATCCTCAAACTTAGGTCAAAAAAGCCATTTAAGCCTTTTCACAGTGAGATCTATGCGATATGGCCGAGAAATGTAATTTTGATGTTAACTCCCAAACCGCTGCGCAGAAGTCAACCAAACTTCACCCAATAGTGTATTGTATCACAATCTAGTAGTTACATTTGAAAATTTTGTTCTAGGACATTTTGTTTGAACGCAATCATCAAACTTAATTAAAAAAGTCATTTAAGCCTTTTCACAGTGAGATCTATGCGATATGGCCGAGAAATGTAATTTTGATGTTAACTCCCAAACCGATGCGCAGAAGTCAACCAAACTTCACCCATTAGTGTATTGTATCACAATCTAGTAGTTACATGTGGAAATTTGGTTATAGGACATTTGATTTGAGCGCAATCCTCAAACTTAGGTCAAAAAAGCCATTTAAGCCTTTTCACAGTGAGATCTATGCGATATGGCCGAGAAATGTAATTTTGATGTTAACTCCCAAACCGATGCGCAGAAGTCAACCAAACTTCACCCAATAGTGTATTGTATCACAATCTAGTAGTTACATTTGAAAATTTTGTTCTAGGAAATTTTGTTTGAGCGCAATCATCAAACTTAATTAAAAAAGTCATTTAAGCCTTTTCACAGTGAGATCTATGCGATATGGCCGAGAAATGTAATTTTGATGTTAACTCCCAAACCGCTGCGCAGAAGTCAACCAAACTTCACCCAATAGTGTATTGTATCACATTCTAGTAGTTACATTTGAAAATTTCGTTCTAGGACATTTGGTTTGAGCGCAATTATTAAACTTAGGTCAAAAAAGCCATTTAAGCCTTTTCACAGTGAGATCTATGCGATATGGCCGAGAAATGTAATTTTGATGTTAACTCCCAAACCGCTGCGCAGAAGTAAACCAAACTTCACCCATTAGTGTATTGTATCACAATCTAGTAGATACATGTGGAAATTTGGTTCTAGGACATTTGATTTGAGCGCAATCCTCAAACTTAGGTCAAAAAAGCCATTTAAGCCTTTTCACAGTGAGATCTATGCGATATGGCCGAGAAATGTAATTTTGATGTTAACTCCCAAACCGCTGCGCAGAAGTCAACCAAACTTCACCCAATAGTGTATTGTATCACAATCTAGTAGTTACATTTGAAAATTTTGTTCTAGGACATTTTGTTTGAACGCAATCATCAAACTTAATTAAAAAAGTCATTTAAGCCTTTTCACAGTGAGATCTATGCGATATGGCCGAGAAATGTAATTTTGATGTTAACTCCCAAACCGCTGCACAGAAGTCAACCAAACTTCACCCAATAGTGTATTGTATCACAATCTAGTAGTTACATTTGAAAATTTTGTTCTAGGACATTTTGTTTGAGCGTAATCCTCAAACTTAGGTCAAAAAAGCCATTTAAACCTTTTCACAGTGAGATCTATGCGATATGGCCGAGAAATGTAATTTTGATGTTAACTCCCAAACCGCTGCGCAGAAGTCAACCAAACTTCACCCAATAGTGTATTGTATCACATTCTAGTAGTTACATTTGAAAATTTCGTTCTAGGACATTTGGTTTGAGCGCAATCATTAAACTTAGGTCAAAAAAGCCATTTAAGCCTTTTCACAGTGAGATCTATGCGATATGGCCGAGAAATGTAATTTTGATGTTAACTCCCAAACCGCTGCGCAGAAGTAAACCAAACTTCACCCATTAGTGTATTGTATCACAATCTAGTAGTTACATGTGGAAATTTGGTTCTAGGACATTTGATTTGAGCGCAATCCTCAAACTTAGGTCAAAAAAGCCATTTAAGCCTTTTCACAGTGAGATCTATGCGATATGGCCGAGAAATGTAATTTTGATGTTAACTCCCAAACCGCTGCGCAGAAGTCAACCAAACTTCACCCAATAGTGTATTGTATCACAATCTAGTAGTTACATTTGAAAATTTTGTTCTAGGACATTTTGTTTGAACGCAATCATCAAACTTAATTAAAAAAGTCATTAAAGCCTTTTCACAGATAGATCTATGCGATATGGCCGAGAAATGTAATTTTGATGTTAACTCCCAAACCGATGCGCAGAAGTCAACCAAACTTCACCCATTAGTGTATTGTATCACAATCTAGTAGTTACATGTGGAAATTTGGTTATAGGACATTTGATTTGAGCGCAATCCTCAAACTTAGGTCAAAAAAGCCATTTAAGCCTTTTCACAGTGAGATCTATGCGATATGGCCGAGAAATGTAATTTTGATGTTAACTCCCAAACCGCTGCGCAGAAGTAAACCAAACTTCACCCATTAGTGTATTGTATCACAATCTAGTAGATACATGTGGAAATTTGGTTCTAGGACATTTGATTTGAGCGCAATCTTTAAACTTAGGTCAAAAAAGTCATTTAAGCCTTTTCACAGTGAGATCTATGCGATATGGCCGAGAAATGTAATTTTGATGTTAACTCCCAAACCGCTGCGCAGAAGTCAACCAAACTTCACCCAATAGTGTATTGTATCACAATCTAGTAGTTACATTTGAAAATTTCGTTCTAGGACATTTGGTTTGAGCGCAATCATTAAACTTAGGTCAAAAAAGCCATTTAAGCCTTTTCACAGTGAGATCTATGCGATATGGCCGAGAAATGTAATTTTGATGTTAAATCCCAAACCGCTGCGCAGAAGTCAACCAAACTTCACCCAATAGTGTATTGTATCACAATCTAGTAGTTACATTTGAAAATTTTGTTCTAGGAAATTTTGTTTGAGCGCAATCATCAAACTTAATTAAAAAAGTCATTTATGCCTTTTCACAGTGAGGTCTATGCGATATGGCCGAGAAATGTAATTTTGATGTTAACTCCCAAACCGCTGCGCAGAAGTCAACCAAACTTCACCCATTAGTGTATTGTATCACAATCTAGTTGTTACATGTGAAAATTTGGTTCTAGGACATTTGATTTGAGCGCAATCCTCAAACTTAGGTCAAAAAAGCCATTTAAGCCTTTTCACAGTGAGATCTATGCGATATGGCCGAGAAATGTAATTTTGATGTTAACTCCCAAATCGCTGCGCAGAAGTCAACCAAACTTCACCCAATAGTGTATTGTATCACATTCTAGTAGTTACATTTGAAAATTTCGTTCTCGGACATTTGGTTTGAGCGCAATCATTAAACTTGGGTCAAAAAAGCCATTTAAGCCTTTTCACAGTGAGATCTATGCGATATGGCCGCGAAATGTAATTTTGATGTTAACTCCCAAACCGCTGCGCAGAAGTCAACCAAACTTCACCCAATAGTGTATTGTATCACAATCTAGTAGTTACATTTGAAAATTTTGTTCTAGGAAATTTTGTTTGAGCGCAATCATCAAACTTAATTAAAAAAGTCATTTAAGCCTTTTCACAGTGAGATCTATGCGATATGGCCGAGAAATGTAATTTTGATGTTAACTCCCAAACCGCTGCGCAGAAGTCAACCAAACTTCACCCATTAGTGTATTGTATCACAATCTAGTAGTTACATGTGAAAATTTGGTTCTAGGACATTTGATTTGAGCGCAATCCTCAAACTTAGGTCAAAAAAGCCATTTAAGCCTTTTCACAGTGAGATCTATGCGATATGGCCGAGAAATGTAATTTTGATGTTAACTCCCAAACCGCTGCGCAGAAGTCAACCAAACTTCACCCAATAGTGTATTGTATCACATTCTAGTAGTTACATTTGAAAATTTCGTTCTAGGACATTTGGTTTGAGCGCAATTATTAAACTTAGGTCAAAAAAGCCATTTAAGCCTTTTCACAGTGAGATCTATGCGATATGGCCGAGAAATGTAATTTTGATGTTAACTCCCAAACCGCTGCGCAGAAGTAAACCAAACTTCACCCATTAGTGTATTGTATCACAATCTAGTAGATACATGTGGAAATTTGGTTCTAGGACATTTGATTTGAGCGCAATCCTCAAACTTAGGTCAAAAAAGTCATTTAAGCCTTTTCACAGTGAGATCTATGCGATATGGCCGAGAAATGTAATTTTGATGTTAACTCCCAAACCGCTGCGCAGAAGTCAACCAAACTTCACCCAATAGTGTATTGTATCACATTCTAGTAGTTACATTTGAAAATTTCGTTCTAGGACATTTGGTTTGAGCGCAATCATTAAACTTAGGTCAAAAAAGCCATTTAAGCCTTTTCACAGTGAGATCTATGCGATATGGCCGAGAAATGTAATTTTGATGTTAACTCCCAAACCGCTGCGCAGAAGTAAACCAAACTTCACCCATTAGTGTATTGTATCACAATCTAGTAGTTACATGTGGAAATTTGGTTCTAGGACATTTTATTTGAGCGCAATCCTCAAACTTAGGTCAAAAAAGCCATTTAAGCCTTTTCACAGTGAGATCTATGCGATATGGCCGAGAAATGTAATTTTGATGTTAACTCCCAAACCGCTGCGCAGAAGTCAACCAAACTTCACCCAATAGTGTATTGTATCACAATCTAGTAGTTACATTTGAAAATTTTGTTCTAGGACATTTTGTTTGAACGCAATCATCAAACTTAATTAAAAAAGTCATTTAAGCCTTTTCACAGTGAGATCTATGCGATATGGCCGAGAAATGTAATTTTGATGTTAACTCCCAAACCGCTGCGCAGAAGTCAACCAAACTTCACCCATTAGTGTATTGTATCACAATCTAGTAGTTACATGTGGAAATTTGGTTATAGGACATTTGATTTGAGCGCAATCCTCAAACTTAGGTCAAAAAAGCCATTTAAGCCTTTTCACAGTGAGATCTATGCGATATGGCCGAGAAATGTAATTTTGATGTTAACTCCCAAACCGCTGCGCAGAAGTCAACCAAACTTCACCCAATAGTGTATTGTATCACATTCTAGTAGTTACATTTGAAAATTTCGTTTTAGGACATTTGGTTTGAGCGCAATCATTAAACTTAGGTCAAAAAAGCCATTTAAGCCTTTTCACAGTGAGATCTAAGCGATATGGCCGAGAAATGTAATTTTGATGTTAACTCCCAAACCGCTGCGCAGAAGTAAACCAAACTTCACCCATTAGTGTATTGTATCACAATCTAGTAGTTACATGTGGAAATTTGGTTCTAGGACATTTGATTTGAGCGCAATCCTCAAACTTAGGTCAAAAAAGCCATTTAAGCCTTTTCACAGTGAGATCTATGCGATATGGCCGAGAAATGTAATTTTGATGTTAACTCCCAAACCGCTGCGCAGAAGTCAACCAAACTTCACCCAATAGTGTATTGTATCACAATCTAGTAGTTACATTTGAAAATTTTGTTCTAGGACATTTTGTTTGAACGCAATCATCAAACTTAATTAAAAAAGTCATTTAAGCCTTTTCACAGTGAGATCTATGCGATATGGCCGAGAAATGTAATTTTGATGTTAACTCCCAAACCGATGCGCAGAAGTCAACCAAACTTCACCCATTAGTGTATTGTATCACAATCTAGTAGTTACATGTGGAAATTTGGTTATAGGACATTTGATTTGAGCGCAATCCTCAAACTTAGGTCAAAAAAGCCATTTAAGCCTTTTCACAGTGAGATCTATGCGATATGGCCGAGAAATGTAATTTTGATGTTAACTCCCAAACCGCTGCGCAGAAGTAAACCAAACTTCACCCATTAGTGTATTGTATCACAGTCTAGTAGATACATGTGGAAATTTGGTTCTAGGACATTTGATTTGAGCGCAATCCTCAAACTTAGGTCAAAAAAGCCATTTAAGCCTTTTCACAGTGAGATCTATGCGATATGGCCGAGAAATGTAATTTTGATGTTAACTCCCAAACCGCTGCGCAGAAGTCAACCAAACTTCATCCAATAGTGTATTGTATCACAATCTAGTAGTTACATTAGAAAATTTTGTTCTAGGACATTTTGTTTGAACGCAATCATCAAACTTAATTAAAAAAGTCATTTAAGCCTTTTCACAGTGAGATCTATGCGATATGGCCGAGAAATGTAATTTTGATGTTAACTCCCAAACCGCTGCGCAGAAGTCAACCAAACTTCACCCAATAGTGTATTGTATCACAATCTACTAGTTACATTTGAAAATTTTGTTCTAGGACATTTTGTTTGAGCGTAATCCTCAAACTTAGGTCAAAAAAGCCATTTAAACCTTTTCACAGTGAGATCTATGCGATATGGCCGAGAAATGTAATTTTGATGTTAACTCCCAAACCGCTGCGCAGAAGTCAACCAAACTTCACCCAATAGTGTATTGTATCACAATCTAGTAGTTACATTTGAAAATTTTGTTCTAGGACATTTTGTTTGAACGCAATCATCAAACTTAATTAAAAAAGTCATTTAAGCCTTTTCACAGGGAGATCTATGCGATATGGCCGAGAAATGTAATTTTGATGTTAACTCCCAAACCGCTGCGCAGAAGTCAACCAAACTTCACCCATTAGTGTATTGTATCACAATCTAGTAGTTACATGTGGAAATTTGGTTATAGGACATTTGATTTGAGCGCAATCCTCAAACTTAGGTCAAAAAAGCCATTTAAGCCTTTTCACAGTGAGATCTATGCGATATGGCCGAGAAATGTAATTTTGATGTTAACTCCCAAACCGCTGCGCAGAAGTAAACCAAACTTCACCCATTAGTGTATTGTATCACAATCTAGTAGATACATGTGGAAATTTGGTTCTAGGACATTTGATTTGAGCGCAATCCTCAAACTTAGGTCAAAAAAGCCATTTAAGCCTTTTCACAGTGAGATCTATGCGATATGGCCGAGAAATGTAATTTTGATGTTAACTCCCAAACCGCTGCGCAGAAGTCAACCAAACTTCATCCAATAGTGTATTGTATCACAATCTAGTAGTTACATTTGAAAATTTTGTTCTAGGACATTTTGTTTGAACGCAATCATCAAACTTAATTAAAAAAGTCATTTAAGCCTTTTCACAGTGAGATCAATGCGATATGGCCGAGAAATGTAATTTTGATGTTAACTCCCAAACCGCTGCGCAGAAGTCAACCAAACTTCACCCAATAGTGTATTGTATCACAATCTAGTAGTTACATTTGAAAATTTTGTTCTAGGACATTTTGTTTGAGCGTAATCCTCAAACTTAGGTCAAAAAAGCCATTTAAACCTTTTCACAGTGAGATCTATGCGATATGGCCGAGAAATGTAATTTTGATGTTAACTCCCAAACCGCTGCGCAGAAGTCAACCAAACTTCACCCAATAGTGTATTGTATCACAATCTAGTAGTTACATGTGGAAATTTGGTTCTAGGACATTTGATTTGAGCGCAATCCTCAAACTTAGGTCAAAAAAGCCATTTAAGCCTTTTCACAGTGAGATCTATGCGATATGGCCGAGAAATGTAATTTTGATGTTAACTCCCAAACCGCTGCGCAGAAGTCAACCAAACTTCACCCAATAGTGTATTGTATCACAATCTAGTAGTTACATTTGAAAATTTTGTTCTAGGACATTTTGTTTGAACGCAATCATCAAACTTAATTAAAAAAGTCATTTAAGCCTTTTCACAGTGAGATCTATGCGATATGGCCGAGAAATGTAATTTTGATGTTAACTCCCAAACCGCTGCGCAGAAGTAAACCAAACTTCACCCATTAGTGTATTGTATCACAATCTAGTAGATACATGTGGAAATTTGGTTCTAGGACATTTGATTTGAGCGCAATCCTCAAACTTAGGTCAAAAAAGCCATTTAAGCCTTTTCACAGTGAGATCTATGCGATATGGCCGAGAAATGTAATTTTGATGTTAACTCCCAAACCGCTGCGCAGAAGTCAACCAAACTTCATCCAATAGTGTATTGTATCACAATCTAGTAGTTACATTTGAAAATTTTGTTCTAGGACATTTTGTTTGAACGCAATCATCAAACTTAATTAAAAAAGTCATTTAAGCCTTTTCACAGTGAGATCTATGCGATATGGCCGAGAAATGTAATTTTGATGTTAACTCCCAAACCGCTGCGCAGAAGTCAACCAAACTTCACCCAATAGTGTATTGTATCACAATCTAGTAGTTACATTTGAAAATTTTGTTCTAGGACATTTTGTTTGAGCGTAATCCTCAAACTTAGGTCAAAAAAGCCATTTAAACCTTTTCACAGTGAGATCTATGCGATATGGCCGAGAAATGTAATTTTGATGTTAACTCCCAAACCACTGCGCAGAAGTCAACCAAACTTCACCCAATAGTGTATTGTATCACAATCTAGTAGTTACATTTGAAAATTTTGTTCTAGGACATTTTGTTTGAACGCAATCATCAAACTTAATTAAAAAAGTCATTTAAGCCTTTTCACAGGGAGATCTATGCGATATGGCCGAGAAATGTAATTTTGATGTTAACTCCCAAACCGCTGCGCAGAAGTCAACCAAACTTCACCCATTAGTGTATTGTATCACAATCTAGTAGTTACATGTGGAAATTTGGTTATAGGACATTTGATTTGAGCGCAATCCTCAAACTTAGGTCAAAAAAGCCATTTAAGCCTTTTCACAGTGAGATCTATGCGATATGGCCGAGAAATGTAATTTTGATGTTAACTCCCAAACCGCTGCGCAGAAGTAAACCAAACTTCACCCATTAGTGTATTGTATCACAATCTAGTAGATACATGTGGAAATTTGGTTCTAGGACATTTGATTTGAGCGCAATCCTCAAACTTAGGTCAAAAAAGCCATTTAAGCCTTTTCACAGTGAGATCTATGCGATATGGCCGAGAAATGTAATTTTGATGTTAACTCCCAAACCGCTGCGCAGAAGTCAACCAAACTTCATCCAATAGTGTATTGTATCACAATCTAGTAGTTACATTTGAAAATTTTGTTCTAGGACATTTTGTTTGAACGCAATCATCAAACTTAATTAAAAAAGTCATTTAAGCCTTTTCACAGTGAGATCTATGCGATATGGCCGAGAAATGTAATTTTGATGTTAACTCCCAAACCGCTGCGCAGAAGTCAACCAAACTTCACCCAATAGTGTATTGTATCACAATCTAGTAGTTACATTTGAAAATTTTGTTCTAGGACATTTTGTTTGAGCGTAATCCTCAAACTTAGGTCAAAAAAGCCATTTAAACCTTTTCACAGTGAGATCTATGCGATATGGCCGAGAAATGTAATTTTGATGTTAACTCCCAAACCGCTGCGCAGAAGTCAACCAAACTTCACCCAATAGTGTATTGTATCACAATCTAGTAGTTACATGTGGAAATTTGGTTCTAGGACATTTGATTTGAGCGCAATCCTCAAACTTAGGTCAAAAAAGCCATTTAAGCCTTTTCACAGTGAGATCTATGCGATATGGCCGAGAAATGTAATTTTGATGTTAACTCCCAAACCGCTGCGCAGAAGTCAACCAAACTTCACCCAATAGTGTATTGTATCACAATCTAGTAGTTACATTTGAAAATTTTGTTCTAGGACATTTTGTTTGAACGCAATCATCAAACTTAATTAAAAAAGTCATTTAAGCCTTTTCACAGTGAGATCTATGCGATATGGCCGAGAAATGTAATTTTGATGTTAACTCCCAAACCGCTGCGCAGAAGTAAACCAAACTTCACCCATTAGTGTATTGTATCACAATCTAGTAGATACATGTGGAAATTTGGTTCTAGGACATTTGATTTGAGCGCAATCCTCAAACTTAGGTCAAAAAAGCCATTTAAGCCTTTTCACAGTGAGATCTATGCGATATGGCCGAGAAATGTAATTTTGATGTTAACTCCCAAACCGCTGCGCAGAAGTCAACCAAACTTCATCCAATAGTGTATTGTATCACAATCTAGTAGTTACATTTGAAAATTTTGTTCTAGGACATTTTGTTTGAACGCAATCATCAAACTTAATTAAAAAAGTCATTTAAGCCTTTTCACAGTGAGATCTATGCGATATGGCCGAGAAATGTAATTTTGATGTTAACTCCCAAACCGCTGCGCAGAAGTCAACCAAACTTCACCCAATAGTGTATTGTATCACAATCTAGTAGTTACATTTGAAAATTTTGTTCTAGGACATTTTGTTTGAGCGTAATCCTCAAACTTAGGTCAAAAAAGCCATTTAAACCTTTTCACAGTGAGATCTATGCGATACGGCCGAGAAATGTAATTTTGATGTTAACTCCCAAACCGCTGCGCAGAAGTCAACCAAACTTCACCCAATAGTGTATTGTATCACAATCTAGTAGTTACATTTGAAAATTTTGTTCTAGGACATTTTGTTTGAACGCAATCATCAAACTTAATTAAAAAAGTCATTTAAGCCTTTTCACAGTGAGATCTATGCGATATGGCCGAGAAATGTAATTTTGATGTTAACTCCCAAACCGCTGCGCAGAAGTCAACCAAACTTCACCCATTAGTGTATTGTATCACAATCTAGTAGTTACATGTGGAAATTTGGTTATAGGACATTTGATTTGAGCGCAATCCTCAAACTTAGGTCAAAAAAGCCATTTAAGCCTTTTCACAGTGAGATCTATGCGATATGGCCGAGAAATGTAATTTTGATGTTAACTCCCAAACCGCTGCGCAGAAGTAAACCAAACTTCACCCATTAGTGTATTGTATCACAATCTAGTAGATACATGTGGAAATTTGGTTCTAGGACATTTGATTTGAGCGCAATCCTCAAACTTAGGTCAAAAAAGCCATTTAAGCCTTTTCACAGTGAGATCTATGCGATATGGCCGAGAAATGTAATTTTGATGTTAACTCCCAAACCGCTGCGCAGAAGTCAACCAAACTTCATCCAATAGTGTATTGTATCACAATCTAGTAGTTACATTTGAAAATTTTGTTCTAGGACATTTTGTTTGAACGCAATCATCAAACTTAATTAAAAAAGTCATTTAAGCCTTTTCACAGTGAGATCTATGCGATATGGCCGAGAAATGTAATTTTGATGTTAACTCCCAAACCGCTGCGCAGAAGTCAACCAAACTTCACCCATTAGTGTATTGTATCACAATCTAGTAGTTACATGTGGAAATTTGGTTATAGGAGATTTGATTTGAGCGCAATCCTCAAACTTAGGTCAAAAAAGCCATTTAAGCCTTTTCACAGTGAGATCTATGCGATATGGCCGAGAAATGTAATTTTGATGTTAACTCCCAAACCGCTGCGCAGAAGTCAACCAAACTTCACCCAATAGTGTATTGTATCTTATTCTAGTAGTTACATTTGAACATTTCGTTCTAGGACATTTGGTTTGAGCGCAATTATTAAACTTAGGTCAAAAAAGCCATTTAAGCCTTTTCACAGTGAGATCTATGCGATATGGCCGAGAAATGTAATTTTGATGTTAACTCCCAAACCGCTGCGCAGAAGTCAACCAAACTTCACCCAATAGTGTATTGTATCACATTCTAGTAGTTACATTTGAAAATTTCGTTCTAGGACATTTGGTTTGAGCGCAATCATTAAACTTAGGTCAAAAAAGCCATTTAAGCCTTTTCACAGTGAGATCTATGCGATATGGCCGAGAAATGTAATTTTGATGTTAACTCCCAAACCGCTGCGCAGAAGTCAACCAAACTTCACCCAATAGTGTATTGTATCACAATCTAGTAGTTACATTTGAAAATTTTGTTCTAGGAAATTTTGTTTGAGCGCAATCATCAAACTTAATTAAAAAAGTCATTTAAGCCTTTTCACAGTGAGATCTATGCGATATGGCCGAGAAATGTAATTTTGATGTTAACTCCCAAACCGCTGCGCAGAAGTCAACCAAACTTCACCCAATAGTGTATTGTATCACAATCTAGTAGTTACATTTGAAAATTTCGTTCTAGGACATTTGGTTTGAGCGCAATCATTAAACTTAGGTCAAAAAAGCCATTTAAGCCTTTTCACAGTGAGATCTATGCGATATGGCCGAGAAATGTAATTTTGATGTTAACTCCCAAACCGCTGCGCAGAAGTAAACCAAACTTCACCCAATAGTGTATTGTATCACAATCTAGTAGTTACATTTGGAGATTTGGTTCTAGGACATTTGGTTTGAGCGCAATCATCAAACTTAATTAAAAAAGTCATTTAAGCCTTTTCACAGTGAGATCTATGCGATATGGCCGAGAAATGTAATTTTGATGTTAACTCCCAAACCGCTGCGCAGAAGTAAACCAAACATCACCCATTAGTGTATTGTATCACAATCTAGTAGTTACATGTGGAAATTTGGTTCTAGGACATTTGATTTGAGCGCAATCCTCAAACTTAGGTCAAAAAAGCCATTTAAGCCTTTTCACAGTGAGATCTATGCGATATGGCCGAGAAATGTAATTTTGATGTTAACTCCCAAACCGCTGCGCAGAAGTCAACCAAACTTCACCCAATAGTGTATTGTATCACAATCTAGTAGTTACATTTGAAAATTTTGTTCTAGGACATTTTGTTTGAACGCAATCATCAAACTTAATTAAAAAAGTCATTTAAGCCTTTTCACAGTGAGATCAATGCGATATGGCCGAGAAATGTAATTTTGATGTTAACTCCCAAACCGCTGCGCAGAAGTCAACCAAACTTCACCCATTAGTGTATTGTATCACAATCTAGTAGTTACATGTGGAAATTTGGTTATAGGACATTTGATTTGAGCGCAATCCTCAAACTTAGGTCAAAAAAGCCATTTAAGCCTTTTCACAGTGAGATCTATGCGATATGGCCGAGAAATGTAATTTTGATGTTAACTCCCAAACCGCTGCGCAGAAGTCAACCAAACTTCACCCAATAGTGTATTGTATCACATTCTAGTAGTTACATTTGAAAATTTCGTTCTAGGACATTTGGTTTGAGCGCAATTATTAAACTTAGGTCAAAAAAGCCATTTAAGCCTTTTCACAGTGAGATCTATGCGATATGGCCGAGAAATGTAATTTTGATGTTAACTCCCAAACCGCTGCGCAGAAGTCAACCAAACTTCACCCAATAGTGTATTGTATCACATTCTAGTAGTTACATTTGAAAATTTCGTTCTAGGACATTTGGTTTGAGCGCAATCATTAAACTTAGGTCAAAAAAGCCATTTAAGCCTTTTCACAGTGAGATCTATGCGATATGGCCGAGAAATGTAATTTTGATGTTAACTCCCAAACCGCTGCGCAGAAGTCAACCAAACTTCACCCAATAGTGTATTGTATCACAATCTAGTAGTTACATTTGAAAATTTTGTTCTAGGAAATTTTGTTTGAGCGCAATCATCAAACTTAATTAAAAAAGTCATTTAAGCCTTTTCACAGTGAGATCTATGCGATATGGCCGAGAAATGTAATTTTGATGTTAACTCCCAAACCGCTGCGCAGAAGTCAACCAAACTTCACCCATTAGTGTATTGTATCACAATCTAGTAGTTACATGTGAAAATTTGTTTCTAGGACATTTGATTTGAGCGCAATCCTCAAACTTAGGTCAAAAAAGCCATTTAAGCCTTTTCACAGTGAGATCTATGCGATATGGCCGAGAAATGTAATTTTGATGTTAACTCCCAAACCGCTGCGCAGAAGTCAACCAAACTTCACCCAATAGTGTATTGTATCACATTCTAGTAGTTACATTTGAAAATTTCGTTCTAGGACATTTGGTTTGAGCGCAATTATTAAACTTAGGTCAAAAAAGCCATTTAAGCCTTTTCACAGTGAGATCTATGCGATATGGCCGAGAAATGTAATTTTGATGTTAACTCCCAAACCGCTGCGCAGAAGTAAACCAAACTTCACCCATTAGTGTATTGTATCACAATCTAGTAGATACATGTGGAAATTTGGTTCTAGGACATTTGATTTGAGCGCAATCTTTAAACTTAGGTCAAAAAAGTCATTTAAGCCTTTTCACAGTGAGATCTATGCGATATGGCCGAGAAATGTAATTTTGATGTTAACTCCCAAACCGCTGCGCAGAAGTCAACCAAACTTCACCCAATAGTGTATTGTATCACAATCTAGTAGTTACATTTGAAAATTTCGTTCTAGGACATTTGGTTTGAGCGCAATCATTAAACATAGGTCAAAAAAGCCATTTAAGCCTTTTCACAGTGAGATCTATGCGATATGGCCGAGAAATGTAATTTTGATGTTAACTCCCAAACCGCTGCGCAGAAGTCAACCAAACTTCACCCAATAGTGTATTGTATCACAATCTAGTAGTTACATTTGAAAATTTTGTTCTAGGAAATTTTGTTTGAGCGCAATCATCAAACTTAATTAAAAAAGTCATTTATGCCTTTTCACAGTGAGATCTATGCGATATGGCCGAGAAATGTAATTTTGATGTTAACTCCCAAACCGCTGCGCAGAAGTCAACCAAACTTCACCCAATAGTGTATTGTATCACATTCTAGTAGTTACATTTGAAAATTTCGTTCTAGGACATTTGGTTTGAGCGCAATTATTAAACTTAGGTCAAAAAAGCCATTTAAGCCTTTTCACAGTGAGATCTATGCGATATGGCCGAGAAATGTAATTTTGATGTTAACTCCCAAACCGCTGCGCAGAAGTCAACCAAACTTCACCCAATAGTGTATTGTATCACATTCTAGTAGTTACATTTGAAAATTTCGTTCTAGGACATTTGGTTTGAGCGCAATTATTAAACTTAGGTCAAAAAAGCCATTTAAGCCTTTTCACAGTGAGATCTATGCGATATGGCCGAGAAATGTAATTTTGATGTTAACTCCTAAACCGCTGCGCAGAAGTAAACCAAACTTCACCCATTAGTGTATTGTATCACAATCTAGTAGATACATGTGGAAATTTGGTTCTAGGACATTTGATTTGAGCGCAATCCTCAAACTTAGGTCAAAAAAGCCATTTAAGCCTTTTCACAGTGAGATCTATGCGATATGGCCGAGAAATGTAATTTTGATGTTAACTCCCAAACCGCTGCGCAGAAGTCAACCAAACTTCACCCAATAGTGTATTGTATCACAATCTAGTAGTTACATTTGAAAATTTTGTTCTAGGACATTTTGTTTGAACGCAATCATCAAACTTAATTAAAAAAGTCATTTAAGCCTTTTCACAGTGAGATCTATGCGATATGGCAGAGAAATGTAATTTTGATGTTAACTCCCAAACCGCTGCGCAGAAGTCAACCAAACTTCACCCAATAGTGTATTGTATCACAATCTAGTAGTTACATTTGAAAATTTTGTTCTAGGACATTTTGTTTGAGCGTAATCCTCAAACTTAGGTCAAAAAAGCCATTTAAACCTTTTCACAGTGAGATCTATGCGATATGGCCGAGAAATGTAATTTTGATGTTAACTCCCAAACCGCTGCGCAGAAGTCAACCAAACTTCACCCAATAGTGTATTGTATCACATTCTAGTAGTTACATTTGAAAATTTCGTTCTAGGACATTTGGTTTGAGCGCAATCATTAAACTTAGGTCAAAAAAGCCATTTAAGCCTTTTCACAGTGAGATCTATGCGATATGGCCGAGAAATGTAATTTTGATGTTAACTCCCAAACCGCTGCGCAGAAGTAAACCAAACTTCACCCATTAGTGTATTGTATCACAATCTAGTAGTTACATGTGGAAATTTGGTTCTAGGACATTTGATTTGAGCGCAATCCTCAAACTTAGGTCAAAAAAGCCATTTAAGCCTTTTCACAGTGAGATCTATGCGATATGGCCGAGAAATGTAATTTTGATGTTAACTCCCAAACCGCTGCGCAGAAGTCAACCAAACTTCACCCAATAGTGTATTGTATCACAATCTAGTAGTTACATTTGAAAATTTTGTTCTAGGACATTTTGTTTGAACGCAATCATCAAACTTAATTAAAAAAGTCATTTAAGCCTTTTCACAGTGAGATCTATGCGATATGGCCGAGAAATGTAATTTTGATGTTAACTCCCAAACCGCTGCGCAGAAGTCAACCAAACTTCACCCATTAGTGTATTGTATCACAATCTAGTAGTTACATGTGGAAATTTGGTTATAGGACATTTGATTTGAGCGCAATCCTCAAACTTAGGTCAAAAAAGCCATTTAAGCCTTTTCACAGTGAGATCTATGCGATATGGCCGAGAAATGTAATTTTGATGTTAACTCCCAAACCGCTGCGCAGAAGTCAACCAAACTTCACCCAATAGTGTATTGTATCACATTCTAGTAGTTACATTTGAAAATTTCGTTCTAGGACATTTGGTTTGAGCGCAATCATTAAACTTAGGTCAAAAAAGCCATTTAAGCCTTTTCACAGTGAGATCTATGCGATATGGCCGAGAAATGTAATTTTGATGTTAACTCCCAAACCGCTGCGCAGAAGTAAACCAAACTTCACCCATTAGTGTATTGTATCACAATCTAGTAGTTACATGTGGAAATTTGGTTCTAGGACATTTGATTTGAGCGCAATCCTCAAACTTAGGTCAAAAAAGCCATTTAAGCCTTTTCACAGTGAGATCTATGCGATATGGCCGAGAAATGTAATTTTGATGTTAACTCCCAAACCGCTGCGCAGAAGTCAACCAAACTTCACCCAATAGTGTATTGTATCACAATCTAGTAGTTACATTTGAAAATTTTGTTCTAGGACATTTTGTTTGAACGCAATCATCAAACTTAATTAAAAAAGTCATTTAAGCCTTTTCACAGTGAGATCTATGCGATATGGCCGAGAAATGTAATTTTGATGTTAACTCCCAAACCGATGCGCAGAAGTCAACCAAACTTCACCCATTAGTGTATTGTATCACAATCTAGTAGTTACATGTGGAAATTTGGTTATAGGACATTTGATTTGAGCGCAATCCTCAAACTTAGGTCAAAAAAGCCATTTAAGCCTTTTCACAGTGAGATCTATGCGATATGGCCGAGAAATGTAATTTTGATGTTAACTCCCAAACCGCTGCGCAGAAGTAAACCAAACTTCACCCATTAGTGTATTGTATCACAATCTAGTAGATACATGTGGAAATTTGGTTCTAGGACATTTGATTTGAGCGCAATCCTCAAACTTAGGTCAAAAAAGCCATTTAAGCCTTTTCACAGTGAGATCTATGCGATATGGCCGAGAAATGTAATTTTGATGTTAACTCCCAAACCGCTGCGCAGAAGTCAACCAAACTTCATCCAATAGTGTATTGTATCACAATCTAGTAGTTACATTTGAAAATTTTGTTCTAGGACATTTTGTTTGAACGCAATCATCAAACTTAATTAAAAAAGTCATTTAAGCCTTTTCACAGTGAGATCTATGCGATATGGCCGAGAAATGTAATTTTGATGTTAACTCCCAAACCGCTGCGCAGAAGTCAACCAAACTTCACCCAATAGTGTATTGTATCACAATCTAGTAGTTACATTTGAAAATTTTGTTCTAGGACATTTTGTTTGAACGCAATCATCAAACTTAATTAAAAAAGTCATTTAAGCCTTTTCACAGTGAGATCAATGCGATATGGCCGAGAAATGTAATTTTGATGTTAACTCCCAAACCGCTGCGCAGAAGTCAACCAAACTTCACCCATTAGTGTATTGTATCACAATCTAGTAGTTACATGTGGAAATTTGGTTATAGGAGATTTGATTTGAGCGCAATCCTCAAACTTAGGTCAAAAAAGCCATTTAAGCCTTTTCACAGTGAGATCTATGCGATATGGCCGAGAAATGTAATTTTGATGTTAACTCCCAAACCGCTGCGCAGAAGTCAACCAAACTTCACCCAATAGTGTATTGTATCTTATTCTAGTAGTTACATTTGAAAATTTCGTTCTAGGACATTTGGTTTGAGCGCAATTATTAAACTTAGGTCAAAAAAGCCATTTAAGCCTTTTCACAGTGAGATCTATGCGATATGGCCGAGAAATGTAATTTTGATGTTAACTCCCAAACCGCTGCGCAGAAGTCAACCAAACTTCACCCAATAGTGTATTGTATCACATTCTAGTAGTTACATTTGAAAATTTCGTTCTAGGACATTTGGTTTGAGCGCAATCATTAAACTTAGGTCAAAAAAGCCATTTAAGCCTTTTCACAGTGAGATCTATGCGATATGGCCGAGAAATGTAATTTTGATGTTAACTCCCAAACCGCTGCGCAGAAGTCAACCAAACTTCACCCAATAGTGTATTGTATCACAATCTAGTAGTTACATTTGAAAATTTTGTTCTAGGAAATTTTGTTTGAGCGCAATCATCAAACTTAATTAAAAAAGTCATTTAAGCCTTTTCACAGTGAGATCTATGCGATATGGCCGAGAAATGTAATTTTGATGTTAACTCCCAAACCGCTGCGCAGAAGTCAACCAAACTTCACCCATTAGTGTATTGTATCACAATCTAGTAGTTACATGTGAAAATTTGGTTCTAGGACATTTGATTTGAGCGCAATCCTCAAACTTAGGTCAAAAAAGCCATTTAAGCCTTTTCACAGTGAGATCTATGCGATATGGCCGAGAAATGTAATTTTGATGTTAACTCCCAAACCGCTGCGCAGAAGTCAACCAAACTTCACCCAATAGTGTATTGTATCACAATCTAGTAGTTACATTTGAAAATTTCGTTCTAGGACATTTGGTTTGAGCGCAATCATTAAACTTAGGTCAAAAAAGCCATTTAAGCCTTTTCACAGTGAGATCTATGCGATATGGCCGAGAAATGTAATTTTGATGTTAACTCCCAAACCGCTGCACAGAAGTCAACCAAACTTCACCCAATAGTGTATTGTATCACAATCTAGTAGTTACATTTGGAGATTTGGTTCTAGGACATTTGGTTTGAGCGCAATCATCAAACTTAATTAAAAAAGTCATTTAAGCCTTTTCACAGTGAGATCTATGCGATATGGCCGAGAAATGTAATTTTGATGTTAACTCCCAAACCGCTGCGCAGAAGTAAACCAAACATCACCCATTAGTGTATTGTATCACAATCTAGTAGTTACATGTGGAAATTTGGTTCTAGGACATTTGATTTGAGCGCAATCCTCAAACTTAGGTCAAAAAAGCCATTTAAGCCTTTTCACAGTGAGATCTATGCGATATGGCCGAGAAATGTAATTTTGATGTTAACTCCCAAACCGCTGCGCAGAAGTCAACCAAACTTCACCCAATAGTGTATTGTATCACAATCTAGTAGTTACATTTGAAAATTTTGTTCTAGGACATTTTGTTTGAACGCAATCATCAAACTTAATTAAAAAAGTCATTTAAGCCTTTTCACAGTGAGATCTATGCGATATGGCCGAGAAATGTAATTTTGATGTTAACTCCCAAACCGCTGCGCAGAAGTCAACCAAACTTCACCCAATAGTGTATTGTATCACATTCTAGTAGTTACATTTGAAAATTTCGTTCTAGGACATTTGGTTTGAGCGCAATTATTAAACTTAGGTCAAAAAAGCCATTTAAGCCTTTTCACAGTGAGATCTATGCGATATGGCCGAGAAATGTAATTTTGATGTTAACTCCCAAACCGCTGCGCAGAAGTCAACCAAACTTCACCCAATAGTGTATTGTATCACATTCTAGTAGTTACATTTGAAAATTTCGTTCTA
This sequence comes from Corythoichthys intestinalis, assembly GCF_030265065.1. Taxonomy (NCBI): domain Eukaryota; kingdom Metazoa; phylum Chordata; class Actinopteri; order Syngnathiformes; family Syngnathidae; genus Corythoichthys; species Corythoichthys intestinalis. The sequence goes on along the minus strand of NC_080411.1, from coordinate 47,914,834 downwards.
GGACATTTGGTTTGAGCGCAATCATTAAACTTAGGTCAAAAAAGCCATTTAAGCCTTTTCACAGTGAGATCTATGCGATATGGCCGAGAAATGTAATTTTGATGTTAACTCCCAAACCGCTGCGCAGAAGTCAACCAAACTTCACCCAATAGTGTATTGTATCACAATCTAGTAGTTACATTTGAAAATTTTGTTCTAGGAAATTTTGTTTGAGCGCAATCATCAAACTTAATTAAAAAAGTCATTTAAGCCTTTTCACAGTGAGATCTATGCGATATGGCCGAGAAATGTAATTTTGATGTTAACTCCCAAACCGCTGCGCAGAAGTCAACCAAACTTCACCCATTAGTGTATTGTATCACAATCTAGTAGTTACATGTGAAAATTTGTTTCTAGGACATTTGATTTGAGCGCAATCCTCAAACTTAGGTCAAAAAAGCCATTTAAGCCTTTTCACAGTGAGATCTATGCGATATGGCCGAGAAATGTAATTTTGATGTTAACTCCCAAACCGCTGCGCAGAAGTCAACCAAACTTCACCCAATAGTGTATTGTATCACATTCTAGTAGTTACATTTGAAAATTTCGTTCTAGGACATTTGGTTTGAGCGCAATTATTAAACTTAGGTCAAAAAAGCCATTTAAGCCTTTTCACAGTGAGATCTATGCGATATGGCCGAGAAATGTAATTTTGATGTTAACTCCCAAACCGCTGCGCAGAAGTAAACCAAACTTCACCCATTAGTGTATTGTATCACAATCTAGTAGATACATGTGGAAATTTGGTTCTAGGACATTTGATTTGAGCGCAATCTTTAAACTTAGGTCAAAAAAGTCATTTAAGCCTTTTCACAGTGAGATCTATGCGATATGGCCGAGAAATGTAATTTTGATGTTAACTCCCAAACCGCTGCGCAGAAGTCAACCAAACTTCACCCAATAGTGTATTGTATCACAATCTAGTAGTTACATTTGAAAATTTCGTTCTAGGACATTTGGTTTGAGCGCAATCATTAAACTTAGGTCAAAAAAGCCATTTAAGCCTTTTCACAGTGAGATCTATGCGATATGGCCGAGAAATGTAATTTTGATGTTAACTCCCAAACCGCTGCGCAGAAGTCAACCAAACTTCACCCAATAGTGTATTGTATCACAATCTAGTAGTTACATTTGAAAATTTTGTTCTAGGAAATTTTGTTTGAGCGCAATCATCAAACTTAATTAAAAAAGTCATTTATGCCTTTTCACAGTGAGATCTATGCGATATGGCCGAGAAATGTAATTTTGATGTTAACTCCCAAACCGCTGCGCAGAAGTCAACCAAACTTCACCCAATAGTGTATTGTATCACATTCTAGTAGTTACATTTGAAAATTTCGTTCTAGGACATTTGGTTTGAGCGCAATTATTAAACTTAGGTCAAAAAAGCCATTTAAGCCTTTTCACAGTGAGATCTATGCGATATGGCCGAGAAATGTAATTTTGATGTTAACTCCCAAACCGCTGCGCAGAAGTCAACCAAACTTCACCCAATAGTGTATTGTATCACATTCTAGTAGTTACATTTGAAAATTTCGTTCTAGGACATTTGGTTTGAGCGCAATCATTAAACTAAGGTCAAAAAAGCCATTTAAGCCTTTTCACAGTGAGATCTATGCGATATGGCCGAGAAATGTAATTTTGATGTTAACTCCCAAACCGCTGCGCAGAAGTAAACCAAACTTCACCCATTAGTGTATTGTATCACAATCTAGTAGTTACATGTGGAAATTTGGTTCTAGGACATTTGATTTGAGCGCAATCCTCAAACTTAGGTCAAAAAAGCCATTTAAGCCTTTTCACAGTGAGATCTATGCGATATGGCCGAGAAATGTAATTTTGATGTTAACTCCCAAACCGCTGCGCAGAAGTCAACCAAACTTCACCCAATAGTGTATTGTATCACAATCTAGTAGTTACATTTGAAAATTTTGTTCTAGGACATTTTGTTTGAACGCAATCATCAAACTTAATTAAAAAAGTCATTTAAGCCTTTTCACAGTGAGATCTATGCGATATGGCCGAGAAATGTAATTTTGATGTTAACTCCCAAACCGATGCGCAGAAGTCAACCAAACTTCACCCATTAGTGTATTGTATCACAATCTAGTAGTTACATGTGGAAATTTGGTTATAGGACATTTGATTTGAGCGCAATCCTCAAACTTAGGTCAAAAAAGCCATTTAAGCCTTTTCACAGTGAGATCTATGCGATATGGCCGAGAAATGTAATTTTGATGTTAACTCCCAAACCGCTGCGCAGAAGTAAACCAAACTTCACCCATTAGTGTATTGTATCACAATCTAGTAGATACATGTGGAAATTTGGTTCTAGGACATTTGATTTGAGCGCAATCCTCAAACTTAGGTCAAAAAAGCCATTTAAGCCTTTTCACAGTGAGATCTATGCGATATGGCCGAGAAATGTAATTTTGATGTTAACTCCCAAACCGCTGCGCAGAAGTCAACCAAACTTCATCCAATAGTGTATTGTATCACAATCTAGTAGTTACATTTGAAAATTTTGTTCTAGGACATTTTGTTTGAACGCAATCATCAAACTTAATTAAAAAAGTCATTTAAGCCTTTTCACAGTGAGATCTATGCGATATGGCCGAGAAATGTAATTTTGATGTTAACTCCCAAACCGCTGCGCAGAAGTCAACCAAACTTCACCCAATAGTGTATTGTATCACAATCTAGTAGTTACATTTGAAAATTTTGTTCTAGGACATTTTGTTTGAACGCAATCATCAAACTTAATTAAAAAAGTCATTTAAGCCTTTTCACAGTGAGATCAATGCGATATGGCCGAGAAATGTAATTTTGATGTTAACTCCCAAACCGCTGCGCAGAAGTCAACCAAACTTCACCCATTAGTGTATTGTATCACAATCTAGTAGTTACATGTGGAAATTTGGTTATAGGAGATTTGATTTGAGCGCAATCCTCAAACTTAGGTCAAAAAAGCCATTTAAGCCTTTTCACAGTGAGATCTATGCGATATGGCCGAGAAATGTAATTTTGATGTTAAATCCCAAACCGCTGCGCAGAAGTCAACCAAACTTCACCCAATAGTGTATTGTATCTTATTCTAGTAGTTACATTTGAAAATTTCGTTCTAGGACATTTGGTTTGAGCGCAATTATTAAACTTAGGTCAAAAAAGCCATTTAAGCCTTTTCACAGTGAGATCTATGCGATATGGCCGAGAAATGTAATTTTGATGTTAACTCCCAAACCGCTGCGCAGAAGTCAACCAAACTTCACCCAATAGTGTATTGTATCACATTCTAGTAGTTACATTTGAAAATTTCGTTCTAGGACATTTGGTTTGAGCGCAATCATTAAACTTAGGTCAAAAAAGCCATTTAAGCCTTTTCACAGTGAGATCTATGCGATATGGCCGAGAAATGTAATTTTGATGTTAACTCCCAAACCGCTGCGCAGAAGTCAACCAAACTTCACCCAATAGTGTATTGTATCACAATCTAGTAGTTACATTTGAAAATTTTGTTCTAGGAAATTTTGTTTGAGCGCAATCATCAAACTTAATTAAAAAAGTCATTTAAGCCTTTTCACAGTGAGATCTATGCGATATGGCCGAGAAATGTAATTTTGATGTTAACTCCCAAACCGCTGCGCAGAAGTCAACCAAACTTCACCCATTAGTGTATTGTATCACAATCTAGTAGTTACATGTGAAAATTTGTTTCTAGGACATTTGATTTGAGCGCAATCCTCAAACTTAGGTCAAAAAAGCCATTTAAGCCTTTTCACAGTGAGATCTATGCGATATGGCCGAGAAATGTAATTTTGATGTTAACTCCCAAACCGCTGCGCAGAAGTCAACCAAACTTCACCCAATAGTGTATTGTATCACAATCTAGTAGTTACATTTGAAAATTTCGTTCTAGGACATTTGGTTTGAGCGCAATCATTAAACTTAGGTCAAAAAAGCCATTTAAGCCTTTTCACAGTGAGATCTATGCGATATGGCCGAGAAATGTAATTTTGATGTTAACTCCCAAACCGCTGCACAGAAGTCAACCAAACTTCACCCAATAGTGTATTGTATCACAATCTAGTAGTTACATTTGGAGATTTGGTTCTAGGACATTTGGTTTGAGCGCAATCATCAAACTTAATTAAAAAAGTCATTTAAGCCTTTTCACAGTGAGATCTATGCGATATGGCCGAGAAATGTAATTTTGATGTTAACTCCCAAACCGCTGCGCAGAAGTAAACCAAACATCACCCATTAGTGTATTGTATCACAATCTAGTAGTTACATGTGGAAATTTGGTTCTAGGACATTTGATTTGAGCGCAATCCTCAAACTTAGGTCAAAAAAGCCATTTAAGCCTTTTCACAGTGAGATCTATGCGATATGGCCGAGAAATGTAATTTTGATGTTAACTCCCAAACCGCTGCGCAGAAGTCAACCAAACTTCACCCAATAGTGTATTGTATCACAATCTAGTAGTTACATTTGAAAATTTTGTTCTAGGACATTTTGTTTGAACGCAATCATCAAACTTAATTAAAAAAGTCATTTAAGCCTTTTCACAGTGAGATCTATGCGATATGGCCGAGAAATGTAATTTTGATGTTAACTCCCAAACCGCTGCGCAGAAGTCAACCAAACTTCACCCAATAGTGTATTGTATCACAATCTAGTAGTTACATTTGAAAATTTCGTTCTAGGACATTTGGTTTGAGCGCAATCATTAAACTTAGGTCAAAAAAGCCATTTAAGCCTTTTCACAGTGAGATCTATGCGATATGGCCGAGAAATGTAATTTTGATGTTAACTCCCAAACCGCTGCGCAGAAGTCAACCAAACTTCACCCAATAGTGTATTGTATCACAATCTAGTAGTTACATTTGGAGATTTGGTTCTAGGACATTTGGTTTGAGCGCAATCATCAAACTTAATTAAAAAAGTCATTTAAGCCTTTTCACAGTGAGATCTATGCGATATGGCCGAGAAATGTAATTTTGATGTTAACTCCCAAACCGCTGCGCAGAAGTCAACCAAACATCACCCATTAGTGTATTGTATCACAATCTAGTAGTTACATGTGGAAATTTGGTTCTAGGACATTTGATTTGAGCGCAATCCTCAAACTTAGGTCAAAAAAGCCATTTAAGCCTTTTCACAGTGAGATCTATGCGATATGGCCGAGAAATGTAATTTTGATGTTAACTCCCAAACCGCTGCGCAGAAGTCAACCAAACTTCACCCAATAGTGTATTGTATCACAATCTAGTAGTTACATTTGAAAATTTTGTTCTAGGACATTTTGTTTGAACGCAATCATCAAACTTAATTAAAAAAGTCATTTAAGCCTTTTCACAGTGAGATCTATGCGATATGGCCGAGAAATGTAATTTTGATGTTAACTCCCAAACCGCTGCGCAGAAGTCAACCAAACTTCACCCAATAGTGTATTGTATCACAATCTAGTAGTTACATTTGAAAATTTTGTTCTAGGACATTTTGTTTGAACGCAATCATCAAACTTAATTAAAAAAGTCATTTAAGCCTTTTCACAGTGAGATCTATGCGATATGGCCGAGAAATGTAATTTTGATGTTAACTCCCAAACCGCTGCGCAGAAGTCAACCAAACTTCACCCATTAGTGTATTGTATCACAATCTAGTAGTTACATGTGGAAATTTGGTTATAGGAGATTTGATTTGAGCGCAATCCTCAAACTTAGGTCAAAAAAGCCATTTAAGCCTTTTCACAGTGAGATCTATGCGATATGGCCGAGAAATGTAATTTTGATGTTAACTCCCAAACCGCTGCGCAGAAGTCAACCAAACTTCACCCAATAGTGTATTGTATCTTATTCTAGTAGTTACATTTGAAAATTTCGTTCTAGGACATTTGGTTTGAGCGCAATTATTAAACTTAGGTCAAAAAAGCCATTTAAGCCTTTTCACAGTGAGATCTATGCGATATGGCCGAGAAATGTAATTTTGATGTTAACTCCCAAACCGCTGCGCAGAAGTCAACCAAACTTCACCCAATAGTGTATTGTATCACATTCCAGTAGTTACATTTGAAAATTTCGTTCTAGGACATTTGGTTTGAGCGCAATCATTAAACTTAGGTCAAAAAAGCCATTTAAGCCTTTTCACAGTGAGATCTATGCGATATGGCCGAGAAATGTAATTTTGATGTTAACTCCCAAACCGCTGCGCAGAAGTCAACCAAACTTCACCCAATAGTGTATTGTATCACAATCTAGTAGTTACATTTGAAAATTTTGTTCTAGGAAATTTTGTTTGAGCGCAATCATCAAACTTAATTAAAAAAGTCATTTAAGCCTTTTCACAGTGAGATCTATGCGATATGGCCGAGAAATGTAATTTTGATGTTAACTCCCAAACCGCTGCGCAGAAGTCAACCAAACTTCACCCAATAGTGTATTGTATCACATTCTAGTAGTTACATTTGAAAATTTCGTTCTAGGACATTTGGTTTGAGCGCAATCATTAAACTTAGGTCAAAAAAGCCATTTAAGCCTTTTCACAGTGAGATCTATGCGATATGGCCGAGAAATGTAATTTTGATGTTAACTCCCAAACCGCTGCGCAGAAGTCAACCAAACTTCACCCAATAGTGTATTGTATCACATTCTAGTAGTTACATTTGAAAATTTCGTTCTAGGACATTTGGTTTGAGCGCAATCATTAAACTTAGGTCAAAAAAGCCATTTAAGCCTTTTCACAGTGAGATCTATGCGATATGGCCGAGAAATGTAATTTTGATGTTAACTCCCAAACCGCTGCGCAGAAGTCAACCAAACTTCACCCAATAGTGTATTGTATCACAATCTAGTAGTTACATTTGAAAATTTTGATCTAGGAAATTTTGTTTGAGCGCAATCATCAAACTTAATTAAAAAAGTCATTTAAGCCTTTTCACAGTGAGATCTATGCGATATGGCCGAGAAATGTAATTTTGATGTTAACTCCCAAACCGCTGCGCAGAAGTCAACCAAACTTCACCCATTAGTGTATTGTATCACAATCTAGTAGTTACATGTGAAAATTTGTTTCTAGGACATTTGATTTGAGCGCAATCCTCAAACTTAGGTCAAAAAAGCCATTTAAGCCTTTTCACAGTGAGATCTATGCGATATGGCCGAGAAATGTAATTTTGATGTTAACTCCCAAACCGCTGCGCAGAAGTCAACCAAACTTCACCCAATAGTGTATTGTATCTTATTCTAGAAGTTACATTTGAAAATTTCGTTCTAGGACATTTGGTTTGAGCGCAATTATTAAACTTAGGTCAAAAAAGCCATTTAAGCCTTTTCACAGTGAGATCTATGCGATATGGCCGAGAAATGTAATTTTGATGTTAACTCCCAAACCGCTGCGCAGAAGTCAACCAAACTTCACCCAATAGTGTATTGTATCACATTCTAGTAGTTACATTTGAAAATTTCGTTCTAGGACATTTGGTTTGAGCGCAATCATTAAACTTAGGTCAAAAAAGCCATTTAAGCCTTTTCACAGTGAGATCTATGCGATATGGCCGAGAAATGTAATTTTGATGTTAACTCCCAAACCGCTGCGCAGAAGTCAACCAAACTTCACCCAATAGTGTATTGTATCACAATCTAGTAGTTACATTTGAAAATTTTGTTCTAGGAAATTTTGTTTGAGCGCAATCATCAAACTTAATTAAAAAAGTCATTTAAGCCTTTTCACAGTGAGATCTATGCGATATGGCCGAGAAATGTAATTTTGATGTTAACTCCCAAACCGCTGCGCAGAAGTAAACCAAACTTCACCCATTAGTGTATTGTATCACAATCTAGTAGTTACATGTGGAAATTTGGTTCTAGGACATTTGATTTGAGCGCAATCCTCAAACTTAGGTCAAAAAAGCCATTTAAGCCTTTTCACAGTGAGATCTATGCGATATGGCCGAGAAATGTAATTTTGATGTTAACTCCCAAACCGCTGCGCAGAAGTCAACCAAACTTCACCCAATAGTGTATTGTATCACAATCTAGTAGTTACATTTGAAAATTTTGTTCTAGGACATTTTGTTTGAACGCAATCATCAAACTTAATTAAAAAAGTCATTTAAGCCTTTTCACAGTGAGATCTATGCGATATGGCCGAGAAATGTAATTTTGATGTTAACTCCCAAACCGCTGCGCAGAAGTCAACCAAACTTCACCCATTAGTGTATTGTATCACAATCTAGTAGTTACATGTGGAAATTTGGTTATAGGAGATTTGATTTGAGCGCAATCCTCAAACTTAGGTCAAAAAAGCCATTTAAGCCTTTTCACAGTGAGATCTATGCGATATGGCCGAGAAATGTAATTTTGATGTTTACTCCCAAACCGCTGCGCAGAAGTCAACCAAACTTCAACCAATAGTGTATTTTATCACAATCTAGTAGTTACATTTGGAAATTTAGTTCTAGGACATTTAATTTGAGCGCAATCTTCAAACTTAATCAAAAAAAGTCATTTAAGCCTTTTCACAGTGAGATCTATGCGATATGGCCGAGAAATGTAATTTTGATGTTCACTCCCAAACCGCTGCGCAGAAGTCAACCAAACTTCAACCATTAGTGTATTGTATCACAATCTAGTAGTTACATGTGGAAATTTGGTTCTACGACATTTGATTTGAGCGCAATCCTCAAACTTAGGTCAAAAAAGCCATTTAAGCCTTTTCACAGTGAGATCTATGCGATATGGCCGAGAAATGTAATTTTGATGTTAACTCCCAAACCGCTGCGCAGAAGTCAACCAAACTTCACCCAATAGTGTATTGTGTCACATTCTAGTAGTTACATTTGAAAATTTCGTTCTAGGACATTTGGTTTGAGCGCAATCATTAAACTTAGGTCAAAAAAGCCATTTAAGCCTTTTCACAGTGAGATCTATGCGATATGGCCGAGAAATGTAATTTTGATGTTAACTCCCAAACCGCTGCGCAGAAGTAAACCAAACTTCACCCATTAGTGTATTGTATCACAATCTAGTAGTTACATGTGGAAATTTGGTTCTAGGACATTTGATTTGAGCGCAATCCTCAAACTTAGGTCAAAAAAGCCATTTAAGCCTTTTCACAGTGAGATCTATGCGATATGGCCGAGAAATGTAATTTTGATGTTAACTCCCAAACCGCTGCGCAGAAGTCAACCAAACTTCACCCAATAGTGTATTGTATCACAATCTAGTAGTTACATTTGAAAATTTTGTTCTAGGACATTTTGTTTGAACGCAATCATCAAACTTAATTAAAAAAGTCATTTAAGCCTTTTCACAGTGAGATCTATGCGATATGGCCGAGAAATGTAATTTTGATGTTAACTCCCAAACCGCTGCGCAGAAGTCAACCAAACTTCACCCAATAGTGTATTGTATCTTATTCTAGTAGTTACATTTGAAAATTTCGTTCTAGGACATTTGGTTTGAGCGCAATTATTAAACTTAGGTCAAAAAAGCCATTTAAGCCTTTTCACAGTGAGATCTATGCGATATGGCCGAGAAATGTAATTTTGATGTTAACTCCCAAACCGCTGCGCAGAAGTCAACCAAACTTCACCCAATAGTGTATTGTATCACATTCTAGTAGTTACATTTGAAAATTTCGTTCTAGGACATTTGGTTTGAGCGCAATCATTAAACTTAGGTCAAAAAAGCCATTTAAGCCTTTTCACAGTGAGATCTATGCGATATGGCCGAGAAATGTAATTTTGATGTTAACTCCCAAACCGCTGCGCAGAAGTCAACCAAACTTCACCCAATAGTGTATTGTATCACAATCTAGTAGTTACATTTGAAAATTTTGTTCTAGGAAATTTTGTTTGAGCGCAATCATCAAACTTAATTAAAAAAGTCATTTAAGCCTTTTCACAGTGAGATCTATGCGATATGGCCGAGAAATGTAATTTTGATGTTAACTCCCAAACCGCTGCGCAGAAGTCAACCAAACTTCACCCATTAGTGTATTGTATCACAATCTAGTAGTTACATGTGAAAATTTGTTTCTAGGACATTTGATTTGAGCGCAATCCTCAAACTTAGGTCAAAAAAGCCATTTAAGCCTTTTCACAGTGAGATCTATGCGATATGGCCGAGAAATGTAATTTTGATGTTAACTCCCAAACCGCTGCGCAGAAGTCAACCAAACTTCACCCAATAGTGTATTGTATCACAATCTAGTAGTTACATTTGAAAATTTCGTTCTAGGACATTTGGTTTGAGCGCAATCATTAAACTTAGGTCAAAAAAGCCATTTAAGCCTTTTCACAGTGAGATCTATGCGATATGGCCGAGAAATGTAATTTTGATGTTAACTCCCAAACCGCTGCGCAGAAGTCAACCAAACTTCACCCAATAGTGTATTGTATCACAATCTAGTAGTTACATTTGGAGATTTGGTTCTAGGACATTTGGTTTGAGCGCAATCATCAAACTTAATTAAAAAAGTCATTTAAGCCTTTTCACAGTGAGATCTATGCGATATGGCCGAGAAATGTAATTTTGATGTTAACTCCCAAACCGCTGCGCAGAAGTCAACCAAACTTCACCCAATAGTGTATTGTATCTTATTCTAGTAGTTACATTTGAAAATTTCGTTCTAGGACATTTGGTTTGAGCGCAATTATTAAACTTAGGTCAAAAGAGCCATTTAAGCCTTTTCACAGTGAGATCTATGCGATATGGCCGAGAAATTTAATTTTGATGTTAACTCCCAAACCGCTGCGCAGAAGTCAACCAAACTTCACCCATTAGTGTATTGTATCACAATCTAGTAGTTACATGTGGAAATTTGGTTATAGGACATTTGATTTGAGCGCAATCCTCAAACTTAGGTCAAAAAAGCCATTTAAGCCTTTTCACAGTGAGATCTATGCGATATGGCCGAGAAATGTAATTTTGATGTTAACTCCCAAACCGCTGCGCAGAAGTCAACCAAACTTCACCCAATAGTGTATTGTATCACAATCTAGTAGTTACATTTGAAAATTTTGTTCTAGGACATTTTGTTTGAACGCAATCATCAAACTTAATTAAAAAAGTCATTTAAGCCTTTTCACAGTGAGATCTATGCGATATGGCCGAGAAATGTAATTTTGATGTTAACTCCCAAACCGCTGCGCAGAAGTCAACCAAACTTCACCCATTAGTGTATTGTATCACAATCTAGTAGTTACATGTGAAAATTTGTTTCTAGGACATTTGATTTGAGCGCAATCCTCAAACTTAGGTCAAAAAAGCCATTTAAGCCTTTTCACAGTGAGATCTATGCGATATGGCCGAGAAATGTAATTTTGATGTTAACTCCCAAACCGCTGCGCAGAAGTCAACCAAACTTCACCCAATAGTGTATTGTATCACAATCTAGTAGTTACATTTGAAAATTTCGTTCTAGGACATTTGGTTTGAGCGCAATCATTAAACTTAGGTCAAAAAAGCCATTTAAGCCTTTTCACAGTGAGATCTATGCGATATGGCCGAGAAATGTAATTTTGATGTTAACTCCCAAACCGCTGCGCAGAAGTAAACCAAACTTCACCCAATAGTGTATTGTATCACAATCTAGTAGTTACATTTGGAGATTTGGTTCTAGGACATTTGGTTTGAGCGCAATCATCAAACTTAATTAAAAAAGTCATTTAAGCCTTTTCACAGTGAGATCAATGCGATATGGCCGAGAAATGTAATTTTGATGTTAACTCCCAAACCGCTGCGCAGAAGTAAACCAAACATCACCCATTAGTGTATTGTATCACAATCTAGTAGTTACATGTGGAAATTTGGTTCTAGGACATTTGATTTGAGCGCAATCCTCAAACTTAGGTCAAAAAAGCCATTTAAGCCTTTTCACAGTGAGATCTATGCGATATGGCCGAGAAATGTAATTTTGATGTTAACTCCCAAACCGCTGCGCAGAAGTCAACCAAACTTCACCCAATAGTGTATTGTATCACAATCTAGTAGTTACATTTGAAAATTTTGTTCTAGGACATTTTGTTTGAACGCAATCATCAAACTTAATTAAAAAAGTCATTTAAGCCTTTTCACAGTGAGATCTATGCGATATGGCCGAGAAATGTAATTTTGATGTTAACTCCCAAACCGCTGCGCAGAAGTCAACCAAACTTCACCCATTAGTGTATTGTATCACAATCTAGTAGTTACATGTGGAAATTTGGTTATAGGACATTTGATTTGAGCGCAATCCTCAAACTTAGGTCAAAAAAGCCATTTAAGCCTTTTCACAGTGAGATCTATGCGATATGGCCGAGAAATGTAATTTTGATGTTAACTCCCAAACCGCTGCGCAGAAGTAAACCAAACTTCACCCATTAGTGTATTGTATCACAATCTAGTAGTTACATGTGGAAATTTGGTTCTAGGACATTTGATTTGAGCGCAATCCTCAAACTTAGGTCAAAAAAGCCATTTAAGCCTTTTCACAGTGAGATCTATGCGATATGGCCGAGAAATGTAATTTTGATGTTAACTCCCAAACCGCTGCGCAGAAGTCAACCAAACTTCACCCAATAGTGTATTGTATCACAATCTAGTAGTTACATTTGAAAATTTCGTTCTAGGACATTTGGTTTGAGCGCAATCATTAAACTTAGGTCAAAAAAGCCATTTAAGCCTTTTCACAGTGAGATCTATGCGATATGGCCGAGAAATGTAATTTTGATGTTAACTCCCAAACCGCTGCGCAGAAGTAAACCAAACTTCACCCAATAGTGTATTGTATCACAATCTAGTAGTTACATTTGGAGATTTGGTTCTAGGACATTTGGTTTGAGCGCAATCATCAAACTTAATTAAAAAAGTCATTTAAGCCTTTTCACAGTGAGATCAATGCGATATGGCCGAGAAATGTAATTTTGATGTTAACTCCCAAACCGCTGCGCAGAAGTAAACCAAACATCACCCATTAGTGTATTGTATCACAATCTAGTAGTTACATGTGGAAATTTGGTTCTAGGACATTTGATTTGAGCGCAATCCTCAAACTTAGGTCAAAAAAGCCATTTAAGCCTTTTCACAGTGAGATCTATGCGATATGGCCGAGAAATGTAACTTTGATGTTAACTCCCAAACCGCTGCGCAGAAGTCAACCAAACTTCACCCAATAGTGTATTGTATCAGAATCTAGTAGTTACATTTGAAAATTTTGTTCTAGGACATTTTGTTTGAACGCAATCATCAAACTTAATTAAAAAAGTCATTTAAGCCTTTTCACAGTGAGATCTATGCGATATGGCCGAGAAATGTAATTTTGATGTTAACTCCCAAACCGCTGCGCAGAAGTCAACCAAACTTCACCCATTAGTGTATTGTATCACAATCTAGTAGTTACATGTGGAAATTTGGTTATAGGACATTTGATTTGAGCGCAATCCTCAAACTTAGGTCAAAAAAGCCATTTAAGCCTTTTCACAGTGAGATCTATGCGATATGGCCGAGAAATGTAATTTTGATGTTAACTCCCAAACCGCTGCGCAGAAGTAAACCAAACTTCACCCATTAGTGTATTGTATCACAATCTAGTAGTTACATGTGGAAATTTGGTTCTAGGACATTTGATTTGAGCGCAATCCTCAAACTTAGGTCAAAAAAGCCATTTAAGCCTTTTCACAGTGAGATCTATGCGATATGGCCGAGAAATGTAATTTTGATGTTAACTCCCAAACCGCTGCGCAGAAGTCAACCAAACTTCACCCAATAGTGTATTGTATCACAATCTAGTAGTTACATTTGAAAATTTTGTTCTAGGACATTTTGTTTGAACGCAATCATCAAACTTAATTAAAAAAGTCATTTAAGCCTTTTCACAGTGAGATCTATGCGATATGGCCGAGAAATGTAATTTTGATGTTAACTCCCAAACCGCTGCGCAGAAGTCAACCAAACTTCACCCATTAGTGTATTGTATCACAATCTAGTAGTTACATGTGGAAATTTGGTTATAGGACATTTGATTTGAGCGCAATCCTCAAACTTAGGTCAAAAAAGCCATTTAAGCCTTTTCACAGTGAGATCTATGCGATATGGCCGAGAAATGTAATTTTGATGTTAACTCCCAAACCGCTGCGCAGAAGTCAACCAAACTTCACCCAATAGTGTATTGTATCACATTCTAGTAGTTACATTTGAAAATTTCGTTCTAGGACATTTGGTTTGAGCGCAATCATTAAACTTAGGTCAAAAAAGCCATTTAAGCCTTTTCACAGTGAGATCTATGCGATATGGCCGAGAAATGTAATTTTGATGTTAACTCCCAAACCGCTGCGCAGAAGTAAACCAAACTTCACCCATTAGTGTATTGTATCACAATCTAGTAGTTACATGTGGAAATTTGGTTCTAGGACATTTGATTTGAGCGCAATCCTCAAACTTAGGTCAAAAAAGCCATTTAAGCCTTTTCACAGTGAGATCTATGCGATATGGCCGAGAAATGTAATTTTGATGTTAACTCCCAAACCGCTGCGCAGAAGTCAACCAAACTTCACCCAATAGTGTATTGTATCACAATCTAGTAGTTACATTTGAAAATTTTGTTCTAGGACATTTTGTTTGAACGCAATCATCAAACTTAATTAAAAAAGTCATTTAAGCCTTTTCACAGTGAGATCTATGCGATATGGCCGAGAAATGTAATTTTGATGTTAACTCCCAAACCGCTGCGCAGAAGTCAACCAAACTTCACCCATTAGTGTATTGTATCACAATCTAATAGTTACATGTGGAAATTTGGTTATAGGACATTTGATTTGAGCGCAATCCTCAAACTTAGGTCAAAAAAGCCATTTAAGCCTTTTCACAGTGAGATCTATGCGATATGGCCGAGAAATGTAATTTTGATGTTTACTCCCAAACCGCTGCGCAGAAGTCAACCAAACTTCACCCAATAGTGTATTTTATCACAATCTAGTAGTTACATTTGGAAATTTAGTTCTAGGACATTTAATTTGAGCGCAATCTTCAAACTTAATTAAAAAAAGTCATTTAAGCCTTTTCACAGTGAGATCTATGCGATATGGCCGAGAAATGTAATTTTGATGTTCACTCCCAAACCGCTGCGCAGAAGTCAACCAAACTTCAACCATTAGTGTATTGTATCACAATCTAGTAGTTACATGTGGAAATTTGGTTCTACGACATTTGATTTGAGCGCAATCCTCAAACTTAGGTCAAAAAAGCCATTTAAGCCTTTTCACAGTGAGATCTATGCGATATGGCCGAGAAATGTAATTTTGATGTTAACTCCCAAACCGCTGCGCAGAAGTCAACCAAACTTCACCCAATAGTGTATTGTATCACAATCTAGTAGTTACATTTGAAAATTTCGTTCTAGGACATTTGGTTTGAGCGCAATCATTAAACTTAGGTCAAAAAAGCCATTTAAGCCTTTTCACAGTGAGATCTATGCGATATGGCCGAGAAATGTAATTTTGATGTTAACTCCCAAACCGCTGCGCAGAAGTCAACAAAACTTCACCCAATAGTGTATTGTATCACAATCTAGTAGTTACATTTAAAAATTTTGTTCTAGGAAATTTTGTTTGAGCGCAATCATCAAACTTAATTAAAAAAGTCATTTATGCCTTTTCACAGTGAGGTCTATTCGATATGGCCGAGAAATGTAATTTTGATGTTAACTCCCAAACCGCTGCGCAGAAGTCAACCAAACTTCACCCATTAGTGTATTGTATCACAATCTAGTTGTTACATGTGAAAATTTGGTTCTAGGACATTTGATTTGAGCGCAATCCTCAAACTTAGGTCAAAAAAGCCATTTAAGCCTTTTCACAGTGAGATCTATGCGATATGGCCGAGAAATGTAATTTTGATGTTAACTCCCAAATCGCTGCGCAGAAGTCAACCAAACTTCACCCAATAGTGTATTGTGTCACATTCTAGTAGTTACATTTGAAAATTTCGTTCTAGGACATTTGGTTTGAGCGCAATCATTAAACTTAGGTCAAAAAAGCCATTTAAGCCTTTTCACAGTGAGATCTATGCGATATGGCCGAGAAATGTAATTTTGATGTTAACTCCCAAACCGCTGCGCAGAAGTCAACCAAACTTCACCCAATAGTGTATTGTATCACAATCTAGTAGTTACATTTGAAAATTTTGTTCTAGGAAATTTTGTTTGAGCGCAATCATCAAACTTAATTAAAAAAGTCATTTAAGCCTTTTCACAGTGAGATCTATGCGATATGGCCGAGAAATGTAATTTTGATGTTAACTCCCAAACCGCTGCGCAGAAGTCAACCAAACTTCACCCATTAGTGTATTGTATCACAATCTAGTAGTTACATGTGAAAATTTGGTTCTAGGACATTTGATTTGAGCGCAATCCTCAAACTTAGGTCAAAAAAGCCATTTAAGCCTTTTCACAGTGAGATCTATGCGATATGGCCGAGAAATGTAATTTTGATGTTAACTCCCAAACCGCTGCGCAGAAGTCAACCAAACTTCACCCAATAGTGTATTGTATCACATTCTAGTAGTTACATTTGAAAATTTCGTTCTAGGACATTTGGTTTGAGCGCAATTATTAAACTTAGGTCAAAAAAGCCATTTAAGCCTTTTCACAGTGAGATCTATGCGATATGGCCGAGAAATGTAATTTTGATGTTAACTCCCAAACCGCTGCGCAGAAGTAAACCAAACTTCACCCATTAGTGTATTGTATAACAATCTAGTAGATACATGTGGAAATTTGGTTCTAGGACATTTGATTTGAGCGCAATCCTCAAACTTAGGTCAAAAAAGCCATTTAAGCCTTTTCACAGTGAGATCTATGCGATATGGCCGAGAAATGTAATTTTGATGTTAACTCCCAAACCGCTGCGCAGAAGTCAACCAAACTTCACCCAATAGTGTATTGTATCACAATCTAGTAGTTACATTTGAAAATTTTGTTCTAGGACATTTTGTTTGAACGCAATCATCAAACTTAATTAAAAAAGTCATTTAAGCCTTTTCACAGTGAGATCTATGCGATATGGCCGAGAAATGTAATTTTGATGTTAACTCCCAAACCGCTGCGCAGAAGTCAACCAAACTTCACCCATTAGTGTATTGTATCACAATCTAGTAGTTACATGTGGAAATTTGGTTATAGGACATTTGATTTGAGCGCAATCCTCAAACTTAGGTCAAAAAAGCCATTTAAGCCTTTTCACAGTGAGATCTATGCGATATGGCCGAGAAATGTAATTTTGATGTTAACTCCCAAACCGCTGCGCAGAAGTCAACCAAACTTCACCCAATAGTGTATTGTATCACATTCTAGTAGTTACATTTGAAAATTTCGTTCTAGGACATTTGGTTTGAGCGCAATCATTAAACTTAGGTCAAAAAAGCCATTTAAGCCTTTTCACAGTGAGATCTATGCGATATGGCCGAGAAATGTAATTTTGATGTTAACTCCCAAACCGCTGCGCAGAAGTAAACCAAACTTCACCCATTAGTGTATTGTATCACAATCTAGTAGTTACATGTGGAAATTTGGTTCTAGGACATTTGATTTGAGCGCAATCCTCAAACTTAGGTCAAAAAAGCCATTTAAGCCTTTTCACAGTGAGATCTATGCGATATGGCCGAGAAATGTAATTTTGATGTTAACTCCCAAACCGCTGCGCAGAAGTCAACCAAACTTCACCCAATAGTGTATTGTATCACAATCTAGTAGTTACATTTGAAAATTTTGTTCTAGGACATTTTGTTTGAACGCAATCATCAAACTTAATTAAAAAAGTCATTTAAGCCTTTTCACAGTGAGATCTATGCGATATGGCCGAGAAATGTAATTTTGATGTTAACTCCCAAACCGCTGCGCAGAAGTCAACCAAACTTCACCCATTAGTGTATTGTATCACAATCTAGTAGTTACATGTGGAAATTTGGTTATAGGACATTTGATTTGAGCGCAATCCTCAAACTTAGGTCAAAAAAGCCATTTAAGCCTTTTCACAGTGAGATCTATGCGATATGGCCGAGAAATGTAATTTTGATGTTTACTCCCAAACCGCTGCGCAGAAGTCAACCAAACTTCACCCAATAGTGTATTTTATCACAATCTAGTAGTTACATTTGGAAATTTAGTTCTAGGACATTTAATTTGAGCGCAATCTTCAAACTTAATTAAAAAAAGTCATTTAAGCCTTTTCACAGTGAGATCTATGCGATATGGCCGAGAAATGTAATTTTGATGTTCACTCCCAAACCGCTGCGCAGAAGTCAACCAAACTTCAACCATTAGTGTATTGTATCACAATCTAGTAGTTACATGTGGAAATTTGGTTCTACGACATTTGATTTGAGCGCAATCCTCAAACTTAGGTCAAAAAAGCCATTTAAGCCTTTTCACAGTGAGATCTATGCGATATGGCCGAGAAATGTAATTTTGATGTTAACTCCCAAACCGCTGCGCAGAAGTCAACCAAACTTCACCCAATAGTGTATTGTATCACAATCTAGTAGTTACATTTGAAAATTTCGTTCTAGGACATTTGGTTTGAGCGCAATCATTAAACTTAGGTCAAAAAAGCCATTTAAGCCTTTTCACAGTGAGATCTATGCGATATGGCCGAGAAATGTAATTTTGATGTTAACTCCCAAACCGCTGCGCAGAAGTCAACAAAACTTCACCCAATAGTGTATTGTATCACAATCTAGTAGTTACATTTAAAAATTTTGTTCTAGGAAATTTTGTTTGAGCGCAATCATCAAACTTAATTAAAAAAGTCATTTATGCCTTTTCACAGTGAGGTCTATTCGATATGGCCGAGAAATGTAATTTTGATGTTAACTCCCAAACCGCTGCGCAGAAGTCAACCAAACTTCACCCATTAGTGTATTGTATCACAATCTAGTTGTTACATGTGAAAATTTGGTTCTAGGACATTTGATTTGAGCGCAATCCTCAAACTTAGGTCAAAAAAGCCATTTAAGCCTTTTCACAGTGAGATCTATGCGATATGGCCGAGAAATGTAATTTTGATGTTAACTCCCAAATCGCTGCGCAGAAGTCAACCAAACTTCACCCAATAGTGTATTGTGTCACATTCTAGTAGTTACATTTGAAAATTTCGTTCTAGGACATTTGGTTTGAGCGCAATCATTAAACTTAGGTCAAAAAAGCCATTTAAGCCTTTTCACAGTGAGATCTATGCGATATGGCCGAGAAATGTAATTTTGATGTTAACTCCCAAACCGCTGCGCAGAAGTCAACCAAACTTCACCCAATAGTGTATTGTATCACAATCTAGTAGTTACATTTGAAAATTTTGTTCTAGGAAATTTTGTTTGAGCGCAATCATCAAACTTAATTAAAAAAGTCATTTAAGCCTTTTCACAGTGAGATCTATGCGATATGGCCGAGAAATGTAATTTTGATGTTAACTCCCAAACCGCTGCGCAGAAGTCAACCAAACTTCACCCATTAGTGTATTGTATCACAATCTAGTAGTTACATGTGAAAATTTGGTTCTAGGACATTTGATTTGAGCGCAATCCTCAAACTTAGGTCAAAAAAGCCATTTAAGCCTTTTCACAGTGAGATCTATGCGATATGGCCGAGAAATGTAATTTTGATGTTAACTCCCAAACCGCTGCGCAGAAGTCAACCAAACTTCACCCAATAGTGTATTGTATCACATTCTAGTAGTTACATTTGAAAATTTCGTTCTAGGACATTTGGTTTGAGCGCAATTATTAAACTTAGGTCAAAAAAGCCATTTAAGCCTTTTCACAGTGAGATCTATGCGATATGGCCGAGAAATGTAATTTTGATGTTAACTCCCAAACCGCTGCGCAGAAGTAAACCAAACTTCACCCATTAGTGTATTGTATAACAATCTAGTAGATACATGTGGAAATTTGGTTCTAGGACATTTGATTTGAGCGCAATCCTCAAACTTAGGTCAAAAAAGCCATTTAAGCCTTTTCACAGTGAGATCTATGCGATATGGCCGAGAAATGTAATTTTGATGTTAACTCCCAAACCGCTGCGCAGAAGTCAACCAAACTTCACCCAATAGTGTATTGTATCACAATCTAGTAGTTACATTTGAAAATTTTGTTCTAGGACATTTTGTTTGAACGCAATCATCAAACTTAATTAAAAAAGTCATTTAAGCCTTTTCACAGTGAGATCTATGCGATATGGCCGAGAAATGTAATTTTGATGTTAACTCCCAAACCGCTGCGCAGAAGTCAACCAAACTTCACCCAATAGTGTATTGTATCACAATCTAGTAGTTACATTTGAAAATTTTGTTCTAGGACATTTTGTTTGAGCGTAATCCTCAAACTTAGGTCAAAAAAGCCATTTAAACCTTTTCACAGTGAGATCTATGCGATATGGCCGAGAAATGTAATTTTGATGTTAACTCCCAAACCGCTGCGCAGAAGTCAACCAAACTTCACCCAATAGTGTATTGTATCACATTCTAGTAGTTACATTTGAAAATTTCGTTCTAGGACATTTGGTTTGAGCGCAATCATTAAACTTAGGTCAAAAAAGCCATTTAAGCCTTTTCACAGTGAGATCTATGCGATATGGCCGAGAAATGTAATTTTGATGTTAACTCCCAAACCGCTGCGCAGAAGTAAACCAAACTTCACCCATTAGTGTATTGTATCACAATCTAGTAGTTACATGTGGAAATTTGGTTCTAGGACATTTGATTTGAGCGCAATCCTCAAACTTAGGTCAAAAAAGCCATTTAAGCCTTTTCACAGTGAGATCTATGCGATATGGCCGAGAAATGTAATTTTGATGTTAACTCCCAAACCGCTGTGCAGAAGTCAACCAAACTTCACCCAATAGTGTATTGTATCACAATCTAGTAGTTACATTTGAAAATTTCGTTCTAGGACATTTTGTTTGAGCGCAATCATTAAACTTAGGTCAAAAAAGCCATTTAAGCCTTTTCACAGTGAGATCTATGCGATATGGCCGAGAAATGTAATTTTGATGTTAACTCCCAAACCGCTGCGCAGAAGTCAACCAAACTTCACCCAATAGTGTATTGTATCACAATCTAGTAGTTACATTTAAAAATTTTGTTCTAGGAAATTTTGTTTGAGCGCAATCATCAAACTTAATTAAAAAAGTCATTTATGCCTTTTCACAGTGAGGTCTATGCGATATGGCCGAGAAATGTAATTTTGATGTTAACTCCCAAACCGCTGCGCAGAAGTCAACCAAACTTCACCCATTAGTGTATTGTATCACAATCTAGTTGTTACATGTGAAAATTTGGTTCTAGGACATTTGATTTGAGCGCAATCCTCAAACTTAGGTCAAAAAAGCCATTTAAGCCTTTTCACAGTGAGATCTATGCGATATGGCCGAGAAATGTAATTTTGATGTTAACTCCCAAACCGCTGCGCAGAAGTCAACCAAACTTCACCCATTAGTGTATTGTATCACAATCTAGTAGTTACATGTGGAAATTTGGTTATAGGACATTTGATTTGAGCGCAATCCTCAAACTAAGGTCAAAAAAGCCATTTAAGCCTTTTCACAGTGAGATCTATGCGATATGGCCGAGAAATGTAATTTTGATGTTAACTCCCAAACCGCTGCGCAGAAGTCAACCAAACTTCACCCAATAGTGTATTGTATCACATTCTAGTAGTTACATTTGAAAATTTCGTTCTAGGACATTTGGTTTGAGCGCAATTATTAAACTTAGGTCAAAAAAGCCATTTAAGCCTTTTCACAGTGAGATCTATGCGATATGGCCGAGAAATGTAATTTTGATGTTAACTCCCAAACCGCTGCGCAGAAGTCAACCAAACTTCACCCAATAGTGTATTGTATCACAATCTAGTAGTTACATTTGAAAATTTTGTTCTAGGAAATTTTGTTTGAGCGCAATCATCAAACTTAATTAAAAAAGTCATTTAAGCCTTTTCACAGTGAGATCTATGCGATATGGCCGAGAAATGTAATTTTGATGTTAACTCCCAAACCGCTGCGCAGAAGTCAACCAAACTTCACCCATTAGTGTATTGTATCACAATCTAGTAGTTACATGTGAAAATTTGGTTCTAGGACATTTGATTTGAGCGCAATCCTCAAACTTAGGTCAAAAAAGCCATTTAAGCCTTTTCACAGTGAGATCTATGCGATATGGCCGAGAAATGTAATTTTGATGTTAACTCCCAAACCGCTGCGCAGAAGTCAACCAAACTTCACCCAATAGTGTATTGTATCACATTCTAGTAGTTACATTTGAAAATTTCGTTCTAGGACATTTGGTTTGAGCGCAATTATTAAACTTAGGTCAAAAAAGCCATTTAAGCCTTTTCACAGTGAGATCTATGCGATATGGCCGAGAAATGTAATTTTGATGTTAACTCCCAAACCGCTGCGCAGAAGTAAACCAAACTTCACCCATTAGTGTATTGTATCACAATCTAGTAGATACATGTGGAAATTTGGTTCTAGGACATTTGATTTGAGCGCAATCCTCAAACTTAGGTCAAAAAAGCCATTTAAGCCTTTTCACAGTGAGATCTATGCGATATGGCCGAGAAATGTAATTTTGATGTTAACTCCCAAACCGCTGCGCAGAAGTCAACCAAACTTCACCCAATAGTGTATTGTATCACAATCTAGTAGTTACATTTGAAAATTTTGTTCTAGGACATTTTGTTTGAACGCAATCATCAAACTTAATTAAAAAAGTCATTTAAGCCTTTTCACAGTGAGATCTATGCGATATGGCCGAGAAATGTAATTTTGATGTTAACTCCCAAACCGCTGCGCAGAAGTCAACCAAACTTCACCCAATAGTGTATTGTATCACAATCTAGTAGTTACATTTGAAAATTTTGTTCTAGGACATTTTGTTTGAGCGTAATCCTCAAACTTAGGTCAAAAAAGCCATTTAAACCTTTTCACAGTGAGATCTATGCGATATGGCCGAGAAATGTAATTTTGATGTTAACTCCCAAACCGCTGCGCAGAAGTCAACCAAACTTCACCCAATAGTGTATTGTATCACATTCTAGTAGTTACATTTGAAAATTTCGTTCTAGGACATTTGGTTTGAGCGCAATCATTAAACTTAGGTCAAAAAAGCCATTTAAGCCTTTTCACAGTGAGATCTATGCGATATGGCCGAGAAATGTAATTTTGATGTTAACTCCCAAACCGCTGCGCAGAAGTAAACCAAACTTCACCCATTAGTGTATTGTATCACAATCTAGTAGTTACATGTGGAAATTTGGTTCTAGGACATTTGATTTGAGCGCAATCCTCAAACTTAGGTCAAAAAAGCCATTTAAGCCTTTTCACAGTGAGATCTATGCGATATGGCCGAGAAATGTAATTTTGATGTTAACTCCCAAACCGCTGCGCAGAAGTCAACCAAACTTCACCCATTAGTGTATTGTATCACAATCTAGTAGTTACATGTGGAAATTTGGTTATAGGACATTTGATTTGAGCGCAATCCTCAAACTTAGGTCAAAAAAGCCATTTAAGCCTTTTCACAGTGTGATCTATGCGATATGGCCGAGAAATGTAATTTTGATGTTTACTCCCAAACCGCTGCGCAGAAGTCAACCAAACTTCACCCAATAGTGTATTTTATCACAATCTAGTAGTTACATTTGGAAATTTAGTTCTAGGACATTTGATTTGAGCGCAATCTTCAAACTTAATTAAAAAAAGTCATTTAAGCCTTGTCACAGTGAGATCTATGCGATATGGCCGAGAAATGTAATTTTGATGTTCACTCCCAAACCGCTGCGCAGAAGTCAACCAAACTTCAACCATTAGTGTATTGTATCACAATCTAGTAGTTACATGTGGAAATTTGGTTCTAGGACATTTGATTTGAGCGCAATCCTCAAACTTAGGTCAAAAAAGCCATTTAAGCCTTTTCACAGTGAGATCTATGCGATATGGCCGAGAAATGTAATTTTGATGTTAACTCCCAAACCGCTGCGCAGAAGTCAACCAAACTTCACCCAATAGTGTATTGTATCACAATCTAGTAGTTACATTTGAAAATTTCGTTCTAGGACATTTGGTTTGAGCGCAATCATTAAACTTAGGTCAAAAAAGCCATTTAAGCCTTTTCACAGTGAGATCTATGCGATTTGGCCGAGAAATGTAATTTTGATGTTAACTCCCAAACCGCTGCGCAGAAGTCAACCAAACTTCACCCAATAGTGTATTGTATCACAATCTAGTAGTTACATTTGAAAATTTTGTTCTAGGAAATTTTGTTTGAGCGCAATCATCAAACTTAATTAAAAAAGTCATTTAAGCCTTTTCACAGTGAGGTCTATGCGATATGGCCGAGAAATGTAATTTTGATGTTAATTCCCAAACCGCTGCGCAGAAGTCAACCAAACTTCACCCATTAGTGTATTGTATCACAATCTAGTAGTTACATGTGAAAATTTGGTTCTAGGACATTTGATTTGAGCGCAATCCTCAAACTTAGGTCAAAAAAGCCATTTAAGCCTTTTCACAGTGAGATCTATGCGATATGGCCGAGAAATGTAATTTTGATGTTAACTCCCAAACCGCTGCGCAGAAGTCAACCAAACTTCACCCAATAGTGTATTGTATCACATTCTAGTAGTTACATTTGAAAATTTCGTTCTAGGACATTTGGTTTGAGCGCAATCATTAAACTTAGGTCAAAAAAGCCATTTAAGCCTTTTCACAGTGAGATCTATGCGATATGGCCGAGAAATGTAATTTTGATGTTAACTCCCAAACCGCTGCGCAGAAGTAAACCAAACTTCACCCATTAGTGTATTGTATCACAATCTAGTAGTTACATGTGGAAATTTGGTTCTAGGACATTTGATTTGAGCGCAATCCTCAAATTTAGGTCAAAAAAGCCATTTAAGCCTTTTCACAGTGAGATCTATGCGATATGGCCGAGAAATGTAATTTTGATGTTAACTCCCAAACCGCTGCGCAGAAGTCAACCAAACTTCAACCAATAGTGTATTGTATCACAATCTAGTAGTTACATTTGAAAATTTTGTTCTAGGACATTTTGTTTGAACGCAATCATCAAACTTAATTAAAAAAGTCATTTAAGCCTTTTCACAGTGAGATCTATGCGATATGGCCGAGAAATGTAATTTTGATGTTAACTCCCAAACCGCTGCGCAGAAGTCAACCAAACTTCACCCATTAGTGTATTGTATCACAATCTAGTAGTTACATGTGGAAATTTGGTTCTAGGACATTTGATTTGAGCGCAATCCTCAAACGTAGGTCAAAAAAGCCATTTAAGCCTTTTCACAGTGAGATCTATGCGATATGGCCGAGAAATGTAATTTTGATGTTAACTCCCAAACCGCTGCGCAGAAGTCAACCAAACTTCACCCAATAGTGTATTGTATCACAATCTAGTAGTTACATTTGAAAATTTTGTTCTATGACATTTTGTTTGAGCGCAATCCTCAAACTTAGGTCAAAAAAGCCATTTAAGCCTTTTCACAGTGAGATCTATGCGATATGGCCGAGAAATGTAATTTTGATGTTAACTCCCAAACCGCTGCGCAGAAGTCAACCAAACTTCACCCAATAGTGTATTGTATCACATTCTAGTAGTTACATTTGAAAATTTCGTTCTAGGACATTTGGTTTGAGCGCAATTATTAAACTTAGGTCAAAAAAGCCATTTAAGCCTTTTCACAGTGAGATCTATGCGATATGGCCGAGAAATGTAATTTTGATGTTAACTCCCAAACCGCTGCGCAGAAGTCAACCAAACTTCACCCAATAGCGTATTGTATCACATTCTAGTAGTTACATTTGAAAATTTCGTTCTAGGACATTTGGTTTGAGCGCAATCATTAAACTTAGGTCAAAAAAGCCATTTAAGCCTTTTCACAGTGAGATCTATGCGATATGGCCGAGAAATGTAATTTTGATGTTAACTCCCAAACCGCTGCGCAGAAGTCAACCAAACTTCACCCAATAGTGTATTGTATCACAATCTAGTAGTTACATTTAAAAATTTTGTTCTAGGAAATTTTGTTTGAGCGCATTCATCAAACTTAATTAAAAAAGTCATTTAAGCCTTTTCACAGTGAGATCTATGCGATATGGCCGAGAAATGTAATTTTGATGTTAACTCCCAAACCGCTGCGCAGAAGTAAACCAAACTTCACCCATTAGTGTATTGTATCACAATCTAGTAGATACATGTGGAAATTTGGTTCTAGGACATTTGATTTGAGCGCAATCTTTAAACTTAGGTCAAAAAAGTCATTTAAGCCTTTTCACAGTGAGATCTATGCGATATGGCCGAGAAATGTAATTTTGATGTTAACTCCCAAACCGCTGCGCAGAAGTCAACCAAACTTCACCCATTAGTGTATTGTATCACAATCTAGTAGTTACATGTGGAAATTTGGTTATAGGACATTTGATTTGAGCGCAATCCTCAAACTTAGGTCAAAAAAGCCATTTAAGCCTTTTCACAGTGAGATCTATGCTATATGGCCGAGAAATGTAATTTTGATGTTAACTCCCAAACCGCTGCGCAGAAGTCAACCAAACTTCACCCAATAGTGTATTGTATCACATTCTAGTAGTTACATTTGAAAATTTCGTTCTAGGACATTTGGTTTGAGCGCAATCATTAAACTTAGGTCAAAAAAGCCATTTAAGCCTTTTCACAGTGAGATCTATGCGATATGGCCGAGAAATGTAATTTTGATGTTAACTCCCAAACCGCTGCGCAGAAGTCAACCAAACTTCACCCAATAGTGTATTGTATCACAATCTAGTAGTTACATTTGAAAATTTTGTTCTAGGAAATTTTGTTTGAGCGCAATCATCAAACTTAATTAAAAAAGTCATTTAAGCCTTTTCACAGTGAGATCTATGCGATATGGCCGAGAAATGTAATTTTGATGTTAACTCCCAAACCGCTGCGCAGAAGTCAACCAAACTTCACCCATTAGTGTATTGTATCACAATCTAGTAGTTACATGTGAAAATTTGTTTCTAGGACATTTGATTTGAGCGCAATCCTCAAACTTAGGTCAAAAAAGCCATTTAAGCCTTTTCACAGTGAGATCTATGCGATATGGCCGAGAAATGTAATTTTGATGTTAACTCCCAAACCGCTGCGCAGAAGTCAACCAAACTTCACCCAATAGTGTATTGTATCACATTCTAGTAGTTACATTTGAAAATTTCGTTCTAGGACATTTGGTTTGAGCGCAATTATTAAACTTAGGTCAAAAAAGCCATTTAAGCCTTTTCACAGTGAGATCTATGCGATATGGCCGAGAAATGTAATTTTGATGTTAACTCCCAAACCGCTGCGCAGAAGTAAACCAAACTTCACCCATTAGTGTATTGTATCACAATCTAGTAGATACATGTGGAAATTTGGTTCTAGGACATTTGATTTGAGCGCAATCTTTAAACTTAGGTCAAAAAAGTCATTTAAGCCTTTTCACAGTGAGATCTATGCGATATGGCCGAGAAATGTAATTTTGATGTTAACTCCCAAACCGCTGCGCAGAAGTCAACCAAACTTCACCCATTAGTGTATTGTATCACAATCTAGTAGTTACATGTGGAAATTTGGTTATAGGACATTTGATTTGAGCGCAATCCTCAAACTTAGGTCAAAAAAGCCATTTAAGCCTTTTCACAGTGAGATCTATGCGATATGGCCGAGAAATGTAATTTTGATGTTAACTCCCAAACCGCTGCGCAGAAGTAAACCAAACTTCACCCATTAGTGTATTGTATCACAATCTAGTAGATACATGTGGAAATTTGGTTCTAGGACATTTGATTTGAGCGCAATCCTCAAACTTAGGTCAAAAAAGCCATTTAAGCCTTTTCACAGTGAGATCTATGCGATATGGCCGAGAAATGTAATTTTGATGTTAACTCCCAAACCGCTGCGCAGAAGTCAACCAAACTTCACCCAATAGTGTATTGTATCACAATCTAGTAGTTACATTTGAAAATTTTGGTCTAGGACATTTTGTTTGAACGCAATCATCAAACTTAATTAAAAAAGTCATTTAAGCCTTTTCACAGTGAGATCTATGCGATATGGCCGAGAAATGTAATTTTGATGTTAACTCCCAAACCGCTGCGCAGAAGTCAACCAAACTTCACCCAATAGTGTATTGTATCACAATCTAGTAGTTACATTTGAAAATTTTGTTCTAGGACATTTTGTTTGAGCGTAATCCTCAAACTTAGGTCAAAAAAGCCATTTAAACCTTTTCACAGTGAGATCTATGCGATATGGCCGAGAAATGTAATTTTGATGTTAACTCCCAAACCGCTGCGCAGAAGTCAACCAAACTTCACCCAATAGTGTATTGTATCACATTCTAGTAGTTACATTTGAAAATTTCGTTCTAGGACATTTGGTTTGAGCGCAATCATTAAACTTAGGTCAAAAAAGCCATTTAAGCCTTTTCACAGTGAGATCTATGTGAAATGGCCGAGAAATGTAATTTTGATGTTAACTCCCAAACCGCTGCGCAGAAGTAAACCAAACTTCACCCATTAGTGTATTGTATCACAATCTAGTAGTTACATGTGGAAATTTGGTTATAGGACATTTGATTTGAGCGCAATCCTCAAACTTAGGTCAAAAAAGCCATTTAAGCCTTTTCACAGTGAGATCTATGCGATATGGCCGAGAAATGTAATTTTGATGTTAACTCCCAAACCGCTGCGCAGAAGTCAACCAAACTTCACCCAATAGTGTATTGTATCACAATCTAGTAGTTACATTTGAAAATTTTGTTCTAGGACATTTTGTTTGAACGCAATCATCAAACTTAATTAAAAAAGTCATTTAAGCCTTTTCACAGTGAGATCTATGCGATATGGCCGAGAAATGTAATTTTGATGTTAACTCCCAAACCGCTGCGCAGAAGTCAACCAAACTTCACCCATTAGTGTATTGTATCACAATCTAGTAGTTACATGTGGAAATTTGGTTATAGGACATTTGATTTGAGCGCAATCCTCAAACTTAGGTCAAAAAAGCCATTTAAGCCTTTTCACAGTGAGATCTATGCGATATGGCCGAGAAATGTAATTTTGATGTTAACTCCCAAACCGCTGCGCAGAAGTCAACCAAACTTCACCCAATAGTGTATTGTATCACAATCTAGTAGTTACATTTGAAAATTTTGTTCTAGGAAATTTTGTTTGAGCGCAATCATCAAACTTAATTAAAAAAGTCATTTAAGCCTTTTCACAGTGAGATCTATGCGATATGGCCGAGAAATGTAATTTTGATGTTAACTCCCAAACCGCTGCGCAGAAGTCAACCAAACTTCACCCATTAGTGTATTGTATCACAATCTAGTAGTTACATGTGAAAATTTGTTTCTAGGACATTTGATTTGAGCGCAATCCTCAAACTTAGGTCAAAAAAGCCATTTAAGCCTTTTCACAGTGAGATCTATGCGATATGGCCGAGAAATGTAATTTTGATGTTAACTCCCAAACCGCTGCGCAGAAGTCAACCAAACTTCACCCAATAGTGTATTGTATCACAATCTAGTAGTTACATTTGAAAATTTCGTTCTAGGACATTTGGTTTGAGCGCAATTATTAAACTTAGGTCAAAAAAGCCATTTAAGCCTTTTCACAGTGAGATCTATGCGATATGGCCGAGAAATGTAATTTTGATGTTAACTCCCAAACCGCTGCGCAGAAGTAAACCAAACTTCACCCATTAGTGTATTGTATCACAATCTAGTAGATACATGTGGAAATTTGGTTCTAGGACATTTGATTTGAGCGCAATCTTTAAACTTAGGTCAAAAAAGTCATTTAAGCCTTTTCACAGTGAGATCTATGCGATATGGCCGAGAAATGTAATTTTGATGTTAACTCCCAAACCGCTGCGCAGAAGTCAACCAAACTTCACCCATTAGTGTATTGTATCACAATCTAGTAGTTACATGTGGAAATTTGGTTATAGGACATTTGATTTGAGCGCAATCCTCAAACTTAGGTCAAAAAAGCCATTTAAGCCTTTTCACAGTGAGATCTATGCGATATGGCCGAGAAATGTAATTTTGATGTTTACTCCCAAACCGCTGCGCAGAAGTCAACCAAACTTCACCCAATAGTGTATTTTATCACAATCTAGTAGTTACATTTGGAAATTTAGTTCTAGGACATTTGATTTGAGCGCAATCTTCAAACTTAATTAAAAAAAGTCATTTAAGCCTTGTCACAGTGAGATCTATGCGATATGGCCGAGAAATGTAATTTTGATGTTCACTCCCAAACCGCTGCGCAGAAGTCAACCAAACTTCAACCATTAGTGTATTGTATCACAATCTAGTAGTTACATGTGGAAATTTGGTTCTAGGACATTTGATTTGAGCGCAATCCTCAAACTTAGGTCAAAAAAGCCATTTAAGCCTTTTCACAGTGAGATCTATGCGATATGGCCGAGAAATGTAATTTTGATGTTAACTCCCAAACCGCTGCGCAGAAGTCAACCAAACTTCACCCAATAGTGTAATGTATCACAATCTAGTAGTTACATTTGAAAATTTCGTTCTAGGACATTTGGTTTGAGCGCAATCATTAAACTTAGGTCAAAAAAGCCATTTAAGCCTTTTCACAGTGAGATCTATGCGATTTGGCCGAGAAATGTAATTTTGATGTTAACTCCCAAACCGCTGCGCAGAAGTCAACCAAACTTCACCCAATAGTGTATTGTATCACAATCTAGTAGTTACATTTGAAAATTTTGTTCTAGGAAATTTTGTTTGAGCGCAATCATCAAACTTAATTAAAAAAGTCATTTAAGCCTTTTCACAGTGAGGTCTATGCGATATGGCCGAGAAATGTAATTTTGATGTTAACTCCCAAACCGCTGCGCAGAAGTCAACCAAACTTCACCCATTAGTGTATTGTATCACAATCTAGTAGTTACATGTGAAAATTTGGTTCTAGGACATTTGATTTGAGCGCAATCCTCAAACTTAGGTCAAAAAAGCCATTTAAGCCTTTTCACAGTGAGATCTATGCGATATGGCCGAGAAATGTAATTTTGATGTTAACTCCCAAACCGCTGCGCAGAAGTCAACCAAACTTCACCCATTAGTGTATTGTATCACAATCTAGTAGTTACATGTGAAAATTTGTTTCTAGGACATTTGATTTGAGCGCAATCCTCAAACTTAGGTCAAAAAAGCCATTTAAGCCTTTTCACAGTGAGATCTATGCGATATGGCCGAGAAATGTAATTTTGATGTTAACTCCCAAACCGCTGTGCAGAAGTCAACCAAACTTCACCCAATAGTGTATTGTATCACAATCTAGTAGTTACATTTGAAAATTTTGTTCTAGGAAATTTTGTTTGAGCGCAATCATCAAACTTAATTAAAAAAGTCATTTAAGCCTTTTCACAGTGAGGTCTATGCGATATGGCCGAGAAATGTAATTTTGATGTTAACTCCCAAACCGCTGCGCAGAAGTCAACCAAACTTCACCCATTAGTGTATTGTATCACAATCTAGTAGTTACATGTGAAAATTTGGTTCTAGGACATTTGATTTGAGCGCAATCCTCAAACTTAGGTCAAAAAAGCCATTTAAGCCTTTTCACAGTGAGATCTATGCGATATGGCCGAGAAATGTAATTTTGATGTTAACTCCCAAACCGCTGCGCAGAAGTCAACCAAACTTCACCCATTAGTGTATTGTATCACAATCTAGTAGTTACATGTGAAAATTTGTTTCTAGGACATTTGATTTGAGCGCAATCCTCAAACTTAGGTCAAAAAAGCCATTTAAGCCTTTTCACAATGAGATCTATGCGATATGGCCGAGAAATGTAATTTTGATGTTTACTCCCAAACCGCTGCGCAGAAGTCAACCAAACTTCACCCAATAGTGTATTTTATCACAATCTAGTAGTTAAATTTGGAAATTTAGTTCTAGGACATTTGATTTGAGCGCAATCTTCAAACTTAATTAAAAAAAGTCATTTAAGCCTTTTCACAGTGAGATCTATGCGATATGGCCGAGAAATGTAATTTTGATGTTAACTCCCAAACCGCTGCGCAGAAGTCAACCAAACTTCAACCATTAGTGTATTGTATCACAATCTAGTAGTTACATGTGGAAATTTGGTTCTAGGACATTTGATTTGAGCGCAATCCTCAAACTTAGGTCAAAAAAGCCATTTAAGCCTTTTCACAGTGAGATCTATGCGATATGGCCGAGAAATGTAATTTTGATGTTAACTCCCAAACCGCTGCGCAGAAGTCAACCAAACTTCACCCAATAGTGTATTGTATCACAATCTAGTAGTTACATTTGAAAATTTCGTTCTAGGACATTTGGTTTGAGCGCAATCATTAAACTTAGGTCAAAAAAGCCATTTAAGCCTTTTCACAGTGAGATCTATGCGATATGGCCGAGAAATGTAATTTTGATGTTAACTCCCAAACCGCTGCGCAGAAGTCAACCAAACTTCACCCAATAGTGTATTGTATCACAATCTAGTAGTTACATTTGAAAATTTTGTTCTAGGAAATTTTGTTTGAGCGCAATCATCAAACTTAATTAAAAAAGTCATTTAAGCCTTTTCACAGTGAGATCTATGCGATATGGCCGAGAAATGTAATTTTGATGTTAACTCCCAAAACGCTGCGCAGAAGTAAACCAAACTTCACCCATTAGTGTATTGTATCACAATCTAGTAGTTACATGTGGAAATTTGGTTCTAGGACATTTGATTTGAGCGCAATCCTCAAACTTAGGTCAAAAAAGCAATTTAAGCCTTTTCACAGTGAGATCTATGCGATATGGCCGAGAAATGTAATTTTGATGTTAACTCCCAAACCGCTGCGCAGAAGTCAACCAAACTTCACCCAATAGTGTATTGTATCACAATCTAGTAGTTACATTTGAAAATTTTGTTCTAGGACATTTTGTTTGAACGCAATCATCAAACTTAATTAAAAAAGTCATTTAAGCCTTTTCACAGTGAGATCTATGCGATATGGCCGAGAAATGTAATTTTGATGTTAACTCCCAAACCGCTGCGCAGAAGTCAACCAAACTTCACCCAATAGTGTATTTTATCACAATCTAGTAGTTACATTTGGAAATTTAGTTCTAGGACATTTGATTTGAGCGCAATCTTCAAACTTAATTAAAAAAAGTCATTTAAGCCTTTTCACAGTGAGATCTATGCGATATGGCCGAGAAATGTAATTTTGATGTTAACTCCCAAACCGCTGCGCAGAAGTCAACCAAACTTCACCCATTAGTGTATTGTATCACAATCTAGTAGTTACATGTGGAAATTTGGTTCTAGGACATTTGATTTGAGCGCAATCCTCAAACTTAGGTCAAAAAAGCAATTTAAGCCTTTTCACAGTGAGATCTATGCGATATGGCCGAGAAATGTAATTTTGATGTTAACTCCCAAACCGCTGCGCAGAAGTCAACCAAACTTCACCCAATAGTGTATTGTATCACAATCTAGTAGTTACATTTGAAAATTTCGTTCTAGGACATTTGGTTTGAGCGCAATCATTAAACTTAGGTCAAAAAAGCCATTTAAGCCTTTTCACAGTGAGATCTATGCGATATGGCCGAGAAATGTAATTTTGATGTTAACTCCCAAACCGCTGCGCAGAAGTAAACAAAACTTCACCCATTAGTGTATTGTATCACAATCTAGTAAATACATGTGGAAATTTGGTTCTAGGACATTTGATTTGAGCGCAATCCTCAAACTTAGGTCAAAAAAGCCATTTAAGCCTTTTCACAGTGAGATCTATGCGATATGGCCGAGAAATGTAATTTTGATGTTAACTCCCAAACCGCTGCGCAGAAGTCAACCAAACTTCACCCAATAGTGTATTGTATCACAATCTAGTAGTTACATTTGAAAATTTTGTTCTAGGACATTTTGTTTGAACGCAATCATCAAACTTAATTAAAAAAGTCATTTAAGCCTTTTCACAGTGAGATCTATGCGATATGGCCGAGAAATGTAATTTTGATGTTAACTCCCAAACCGCTGCGCAGAAGTCAACCAAACTTCACCCAATAGTGTATTTTATCACAATCTAGTAGTTACATTTGAAAATTTTGTTCTAGGAAATTTTGTTTGAGCGCAATCATCAAACTTAATTAAAAAAGTCATTTAAGCCTTTTCACAGTGAGATCTATGCGATATGGCCGAGAAATGTAATTTTGATGTTAACTCCCAAACCGCTGCGCAGAAGTCAACCAAACTTCACCCATTAGTGTATTGTATCACAATCTAGTAGTTACATGTGAAAATTTGGTTCTAGGACATTTGATTTGAGCGCAATCCTTCAAACTTAGGTCAAAAAAGCCATTTAAGCCTTTTCACAGTGAGATCTATGCGATATGGCCGAGAAATGTAATTTTGATGTTAACTCCCAAACCGCTGCGCAGAAGTCAACCAAACTTCACCCATTAGTGTATTGTATCACAATCTAGTAGTTACATGTGAAAATTTGGTTCTAGGACATTTGATTTGAGCGCAATCCTCAAACTTAGGTCAAAAAAGCAATTTAAGCCTTTTCACAGTGAGATCTATGCAATATGGCCGAGAAATGTAATTTTGATGTTAACTCCCAAACCGCT
Organism: Corythoichthys intestinalis; assembly: GCF_030265065.1. Taxonomy (NCBI): domain Eukaryota; kingdom Metazoa; phylum Chordata; class Actinopteri; order Syngnathiformes; family Syngnathidae; genus Corythoichthys; species Corythoichthys intestinalis. The sequence goes on along the minus strand of NC_080411.1, from coordinate 47,880,110 downwards.
GCGCAGAAGTCAACCAAACTTCACCCAATAGTGTATTGTATCACATTCTAGTAGTTACATTTGAAAATTTCGTTCTAGGACATTTGGTTTGAGCGCAATTATTAAACTTAGGTCAAAAAAGCCATTTAAGCCTTTTCACAGTGAGATCTATGCGATATGGCCGAGAAATGTAATTTTGATGTTAACTCCCAAACCGCTGCGCAGAAGTAAACAAAACTTCACCCATTAGTGTATTGTATCACAATCTAGTAAATACATGTGGAAATTTGGTTCTAGGACATTTGATTTGAGCGCAATCCTCAAACTTAGGTCAAAAAAGCCATTTAAGCCTTTTCACAGTGAGATCTATGCGATATGGCCGAGAAATGTAATTTTGATGTTAACTCCCAAACCGCTGCGCAGAAGTCAACCAAACTTCACCCAATAGTGTATTGTATCACAATCTAGTAGTTACATTTGAAAATTTTGTTCTAGGACATTTTGTTTGAACGCAATCATCAAACTTAATTAAAAAAGTCATTTAAGCCTTTTCACAGTGAGATCTATGCGATATGGCCGAGAAATGTAATTTTGATGTTAACTCCCAAACCGCTGCGCAGAAGTCAACCAAACTTCACCCAATAGTGTATTTTATCACAATCTAGTAGTTACATTTGAAAATTTTGTTCTAGGAAATTTTGTTTGAGCGCAATCATCAAACTTAATTAAAAAAGTCATTTAAGCCTTTTCACAGTGAGATCTATGCGATATGGCCGAGAAATGTAATTTTGATGTTAACTCCCAAACCGCTGCGCAGAAGTCAACCAAACTTCACCCATTAGTGTATTGTATCACAATCTAGTAGTTACATGTGAAAATTTGGTTCTAGGACATTTGATTTGAGCGCAATCCTTCAAACTTAGGTCAAAAAAGCCATTTAAGCCTTTTCACAGTGAGATCTATGCGATATGGCCGAGAAATGTAATTTTGATGTTAACTCCCAAACCGCTGCGCAGAAGTCAACCAAACTTCACCCATTAGTGTATTGTATCACAATCTAGTAGTTACATGTGGAAATTTGGTTATAGGACATTTGATTTGAGCGCAATCCTCAAACTTAGGTCAAAAAAGCCATTTAAGCCTTTTCACAGTGAGATCTATGCGATATGGCCGAGAAATGTAATTTTGATGTTTACTCCCAAACCGCTGCGCAGAAGTCAACCAAACTTCACCCAATAGTGTATTTTATCACAATCTAGTAGTTACATTTGGAAATTTAGTTCTAGGACATTTGATTTGAGCGCAATCTTCAAACTTAATTAAAAAAAGTCATTTAAGCCTTTTCACAGTGAGATCTATGCGATATGGCCGAGAAATGTAATTTTGATGTTCACTCCCAAACCGCTGCGCAGAAGTCAACCAAACTTCAACCATTAGTGTATTGTATCACAATCTAGTAGTTACATGTGGAAATTTGGTTCTAGGACATTTGATTTGAGCGCAATCCTCAAACTTAGGTCAAAAAAGCCATTTAAGCCTTTTCACTGTGAGATCTATGCGATATGGCCGAGAAATGTAATTTTGATGTTAACTCCCAAATTGCTGCGCAGAAGTCAACCAAACTTCACCCAATAGTGTATTGTATCACAATCTAGTAGTTACATTTCAAAATTTCGTTCTAGGACATTTGGTTTGAGCGCAATCATTAAACTTAGGTCAAAAAAGCCATTTAAGCCTTTTCACAGTGAGATCTATGCGATATGGCCGAGAAATGTAATTTTGATGTTAACTCCCAAACCGCTGCGCAGAAGTCAACCAAACTTCACCCAATAGTGTATTGTATCACAATCTAGTAGTTACATTTGAAAATTTTGTTCTAGGAAATTTTGTTTGAGCGCAATCATCAAACTTAATTAAAAAAGTCATTTAAGCCTTTTCACAGTGAGGTCTATGCGATATGGCCGAGAAATGTAATTTTGATGTTAACTCCCAAACCGCTGCGCAGAAGTCAACCAAACTTCACCCATTAGTGTATTGTATCACAATCTAGTAGTTACATGTGAAAATTTGGTTCTAGGACATTTGATTTGAGCGCAATCCTCAAACTTAGGTCAAAAAAGCCATTTAAGCCTTTTCACAGTGAGATCTATGCGATATGGCCGAGAAATGTAATTTTGATGTTAACTCCCAAACCGCTGCGCAGAAGTCAACCAAACTTCACCCAATAGTGTATTGTATCACATTCTAGTAGTTACATTTGAAAATTTCGTTCTAGGACATTTGGTTTGAGCGCAATTATTAAACTTAGGTCAAAAAAGCCATTTAAGCCTTTTCACAGTGAGATCTATGCGATATGGCCGAGAAATGTAATTTTGATGTTAACTCCCAAACCGCTGCGCAGAAGTCAACCAAACTTCACCCAATAGTGTATTGTATCACATTCTAGTAGTTACATTTGAAAATTTCGTTCTAGGACATTTGGTTTGAGCGCAATCATTAAACTTAGGTCAAAAAAGCCATTTAAGCCTTTTCACAGTGAGATCTATGCGATATGGCAGAGAAATGTAATTTTGATGTTAACTCCCAAACCGCTGCGCAGAAGTCAACCAAACTTCACCCAATAGTGTATTGTATCACAATCTAGTAGTTGCATTTGAAAATTTTGTTCTAGGAAATTTTGTTTGAGCGCAATCATCAAACTTAATTAAAAAAGTCATTTAAGCCTTTTCACAGTGAGATCTATGCGATATGGCCGAGAAATGTAATTTTGATGTTAACTCCCAAACCGCTGCGCAGAAGTAAACCAAACTTCACCCATTAGTGTATTGTATCACAATCTAGTAGTTACATGTGGAAATTTGGTTCTAGGACATTTGATTTGAGCGCAATCCTCAAACTTAGGTCAAAAAAGCCATTTAAGCCTTTTCACAGTGAGATCTATGCGATATGGCCGAGAAATGTAATTTTGATGTTAACTCCCAAACCGCTGCGCAGAAGTCAACCAAACTTCACCCAATAGTGTATTGTATCACAATCTAGTAGTTACATTTGAAAATTTTGTTATAGGACATTTTGTTTGAACGCAATCATCAAACTTAATTAAAAAAGTCATTTAAGCCTTTTCACAGTGAGATCTATGCGATATGGCCGAGAAATGTAATTTTGATGTTAACTCCCAAACCGCTGCGCAGAAGTCAACCAAACTTCACCCATTAGTGTATTGTATCACAATCTAGTAGTTACATGTGGAAATTTGGTTATAGGAGATTTGATTTGAGCGCAATCCTCAAACTTAGGTCAAAAAAGCCATTTAAGCCTTTTCACAGTGAGATCTATGCGATATGGCCGAGAAATGTAATTTTGATGTTAACTCCCAAACCGCTGCGCAGAAGTCAACCAAACTTCACCCAATAGTGTATTGTATCACATTCTAGTAGTTACATTTTAAAATTTCGTTCTAGGACATTTGGTTTGAGCGCAATCCTCAAACTTAGGTCAAAAAAGCCATTTAAGCCTTTTCACAGTGAGATCTATGCGATATGGCCGAGAAATGTAATTTTGATGTTAACTCCCAAACCGCTGCGCAGAAGTCAACCAAACTTCACCCAATAGTGTATTGTATCACATTCTAGTAGTTACATTTGAAAATTTCGTTCTAGGACATTTGGTTTGAGCGCAATCATTAAACTTAGGTCAAAAAAGCCATTTAAGCCTTTTCACAGTGAGATCTATGCGATATGGCCGAGAAATGTAATTTTGATGTTAACTCCCAAACCGCTGCGCAGAAGTCAACCAAACTTCACCCATTAGTGTATTGTATCACAATCTAGTAGTTACATTTGAAAATTTTGTTCTAGGACATTTTGTTTGAACGCAATCATCAAACTTAATTAAAAAAGTCATTTAAGCCTTTTCACAGTGAGATCTATGCGATATGGCCGAGAAATGTAATTTTGATGTTAACTCCCAAACCGCTGCGCAGAAGTCAACCAAACTTCACCCATGAGTGTATTGTATCACAATCTAGTAGTTACATGTGGAAATTTGGTTATAGGACATTTGATTTGAGCGCAATCCTCAAACTTAGGTCAAAAAAGCCATTTAAGCCTTTTCACAGTGAGATCTATGCGATATGGCCGAGAAATGTAATTTTGATGTTTACTCCCAAACCGCTGCGCAGAAGTCAACCAAACTTCACCCAATAGTGTATTTTATCACAATCTAGTAGTTACATTTGGAAATTTAGTTCTAGGACATTTGATTTGAGCGCAATCTTCAAACTTAATTAAAAAAAGTCATTTAAGCCTTTTCACAGTGAGATCTATGCGATATGGCCGAGAAATGTAATTTTGATGTTCACTCCCAAACCGCTGCGCAGAAGTCAACCAAACTTCAACCATTAGTGTATTGTATCACAATCTAGTAGTTACATGTGGAAATTTGGTTCTAGGACATTTGATTTGAGCGCAATCCTCAAACTTAGGTCAAAAAAGCCATTTAAGCCTTTTCACAGTGAGATCTATGCGATATGGCCGAGAAATGTAATTTTGATGTTAACTCCCAAATTGCTGCGCAGAAGTCAACCAAACTTCACCCAATAGTGTATTGTATCACAATCTAGTAGTTACATTTGAAAATTTCGTTCTAGGACATTTGGTTTGAGCGCAATCATTAAACTTAGGTCAAAAAAGCCATTTAAGCCTTTTCACAGTGAGATCTATGCGATATGGCCGAGAAATGTAATTTTGATGTTAACTCCCAAACCGCTGCGCAGAAGTCAACCAAACTTCACCCAATAGTGTATTGTATCACAATCTAGTAGTTACATTTGAAAATTTTGTTCTAGGAAATTTTGTTTGAGCGCAATCATCAAACTTAATTAAAAAAGTCATTTAAGCCTTTTCACAGTGAGGTCTATGCGATATGGCCGAGAAATGTAATTTTGATGTTAACTCCCAAACCGCTGCGCAGAAGTCAACCAAACTTCACCCATTAGTGTATTGTATCACAATCTAGTAGTTACATGTGAAAATTTGGTTCTAGGACATTTGATTTGAGCGCAATCCTCAAACTTAGGTCAAAAAAGCCATTTAAGCCTTTTCACAGTGAGATCTATGCGATATGGCCGAGAAATGTAATTTTGATGTTAACTCCCAAACCGCTGCGCAGAAGTCAACCAAACTTCACCCAATAGTGTATTGTATCACATTCTAGTAGTTACATTTGAAAATTTCGTTCTAGGACATTTGGTTTGAGCGCAATTATTAAACTTAGGTCAAAAAAGCCATTTAAGCCTTTTCACAGTGAGATCTATGCGATATGGCCGAGAAATGTAATTTTGATGTTAACTCCCAAACCGCTGCGCAGAAGTCAACCAAACTTCACCCAATAGTGTATTGTATCACATTCTAGTAGTTACATTTGAAAATTTCGTTCTAGGACATTTGGTTTGAGCGCAATCATTAAACTTAGGTCAAAAAAGCCATTTAAGCCTTTTCACAGTGAGATCTATGCGATATGGCCGAGAAATGTAATTTTGATGTTAACTCCCAAACCGCTGCGCAGAAGTCAACCAAACTTCACCCAATAGTGTATTGTATCACAATCTAGTAGTTGCATTTGAAAATTTTGTTCTAGGAAATTTTGTTTGAGCGCAATCATCAAACTTAATTAAAAAAGTCATTTAAGCCTTTTCACAGTGAGATCTATGCGATATGGCCGAGAAATGTAATTTTGATGTTAACTCCCAAACCGCTGCGCAGAAGTAAACCAAACTTCACCCATTAGTGTATTGTATCACAATCTAGTAGTTACATGTGGAAATTTGGTTCTAGGACATTTGATTTGAGCGCAATCCTCAAACTTAGGTCAAAAAAGCCATTTAAGCCTTTTCACAGTGAGATCTATGCAATATGGCCGAGAAATGTAATTTTGATGTTAACTCCCAAACCGCTGCGCAGAAGTCAACCAAACTTCACCCAATAGTGTATTGTATCACAATCTAGTAGTTACATTTGAAAATTTTGTTATAGGACATTTTGTTTGAACGCAATCATCAAACTTAATTAAAAAAGTCATTTAAGCCTTTTCACAGTGAGATCTATGCGATATGGCCGAGAAATGTAATTTTGATGTTAACTCCCAAACCGCTGCGCAGAAGTCAACCAAACTTCACCCATTAGTGTATTGTATCACAATCTAGTAGTTACATGTGGAAATTTGGTTATAGGACATTTGATTTGAGCGCAATCCTCAAACTTAGGTCAAAAAAGCCATTTAAGCCTTTTCACAGTGAGATCTATGCGATATGGCCGAGAAATGTAATTTTGATGTTAACTCCCAAACCGCTGCGCAGAAGTCAACCAAACTTCACCCAATAGTGTATTGTATCACATTCTAGTAGTTACATTTGAAAATTTCGTTCTAGGACATTTGGTTTGAGCGCAATTATTAAACTTAGGTCAAAAAAGCCATTTAAGCCTTTTCACAGTGAGATCTATGCGATATGGCCGAGAAATGTAATTTTGATGTTAACTCCCAAACCGCTGCGCAGAAGTCAACCAAACTTCACCCAATAGTGTATTGTATCACATTCTAGTAGTTACATTTGAAAATTTCGTTCTAGGACATTTGGTTTGAGCGCAATCATTAAACTTAGGTCAAAAAAGCCATTTAAGCCTTTTCACAGTGAGATCTATGCGATATGGCCGAGAAATGTAATTTTGATGTTAACTCCCAAACCGCTGCGCAGAAGTCAACCAAACTTCACCCAATAGTGTATTGTATCACAATCTAGTAGTTACATTTGAAAATTTTGTTCTAGGAAATTTTGTTTGAGCGCAATCATCAAACTTAATTAAAAAAGTCATTTAAGCCTTTTCACAGTGAGATCTATGCGATATGGCCGAGAAATGTAATTTTGATGTTAACTCCCAAACCGCTGCGCAGAAGTCAACCAAACTTCACCCATTAGTGTATTGTATCACAATCTAGTAGTTACATGTGAAAATTTGGTTCTAGGACATTTGATTTGAGCGCAATCCTCAAACTTAGGTCAAAAAAGCAATTTAAACCCTTTCACAGTGAGATCTATGCGATATGGCCGAGAAATGTAATTTTGATGTTAACTCCCAAACCGCTGCGAAGAAGTCAACCAAACTTCACCCAATAGTGTATTGTATCACAATCTAGTAGTTACATTTGAAAATTTTGTTCTAGGAAATTTTGTTTGAGCGCAATCATCAAACTTAATTAAAAAAGTCATTTAAGCCTTTTCACAGTGAGATCTATGCGATATGGCCGAGAAATGTAATTTTGATGTTAACTCCCAAACCGCTGCGCAGAAGTCAACCAAACTTCACCCATTAGTGTATTGTATCACAATCTAGTAGTTACATGTGAAAATTTGGTTCTAGGACATTTGATTTGAGCGCAATCCTCAAACTTAGGTCAAAAAAGCAATTTAAACCCTTTCACAGTGAGATCTATGCGATATGGCCGAGAAATGTAATTTTGATGTTAACTCCCAAACCGCTGCGCAGAAGTCAACCAAACTTCACCCAATAGTGTATTGTATCACATTCTAGTAGTTACATTTGAAAATTTCGTTCTAGGACATTTGGTTTGAGCGCAATTATTAAACTTAGGTCAAAAAAGCCATTTAAGCCTTTTCACAGTGAGATCTATGCGATATGGCCGAGAAATGTAATTTTGATGTTAACTCCCAAACCGCTGTGCAGAAGTAAACCAAACTTCTCCCATTAGTGTATTGTATCACAATCTAGTAGATACATGTGGAAATTTGGTTCTAGGACATTTGATTTGAGCGCAATCCTCAAACTTAGGTCAAAAAAGCCATTTAAGCCTTTTCACAGTGAGATCTATGCGATATGGCCGAGAAATGTAATTTTGATGTTAACTCCCAAACCGCTGCGCAGAAGTCAACCAAACTTCACCCAATAGTGTATTGTATCACAATCTAGTAGTTACATTTGAAAATTTTGTTCTAGGACATTTTGTTTGAACGCAATCATCAAACTTAATTAAAAAAGTCATTTAAGCCTTTTCACAGTGAGATCTATGCGATATGGCCGAGAAATGTAATTTTGATGTTAACTCCCAAACCGCTGCGCAGAAGTCAACCAAACTTCACCCAATAGTGTATTGTATCACAATCTAGTAGTTACATTTGAAAATTTTGTTCTAGGACATTTTGTTTGAGCGTAATCCTCAAACTTAGGTCAAAAAAGCCATTTAAACCTTTTCACAGTGAGATCTATGCGATATGGCCGAGAAATGTAATTTTGATGTTAACTCCCAAACCGCTGCGCAGAAGTCAACCAAACTTCACCCAATAGTGTATTGTATCACATTCTAGTAGTTACATTTGAAAATTTCGTTCTAGGACATTTGATTTGAGCGCAATCCTCAAACTTAGGTCAAAAAAGCCATTTAAGCCCTTTCACAGTGAGATCTATGCGATATGGCCGAGAAATGTAATTTTGATGTTAACTCCCAAACCGCTGCGCAGAAGTCAACCAAACTTCACCCAATAGTGTATTGTATCACAATCTAGTAGTTACATTTGAAAATTTTGTTCTAGGACATTTTGTTTGAACGCAATCATCAAACTTAATTAAAAAAGTCATTTAAGCCTTTTCACAGTGAGATCTATGCGATATGGCCGAGAAATGTAATTTTGATGTTAACTCCCAAACGGCTGCGCAGAAGTCAACCAAACTTCACCCATTAGTGTATTGTATCACAATCTAGTAGTTACATGTAGAAATTTGGTTATAGGACATTTGATTTGAGCGCAATCCTCAAACTTAGGTCAAAAAAGCCATTTAAGCCTTTTCACAGTGAGATCTATGCGATATGGCCGAGAAATGTAATTTTGATGTTAACTCCCAAACCGCTGCGCAGAAGTCAACCAAACTTCACCCAATAGTGTATTGTATCACATTCTAGTAGTTACATTTGAAAATTTCGTTCTAGGACATTTGGTTTGAGCGCAATTATTAAACTTAGGTCAAAAAAGCCATTTAAGCCTTTTCACAGTGAGATCTATGCGATATGGCCGAGAAATGTAATTTTGATGTTAACTCCCAAACCGCTGCGCAGAAGTCAACCAAACTTCACCCAATAGTGTATTGTATCACATTCTAGTAGTTACATTTGAAAATTTCGTTCTAGGACATTTGGTTTGAGCGCAATCATTAAACTTAGGTCAAAAAAGCCATTTAAGCCTTTTCACAGTGAGATCTATGCGATATGGCCGAGAAATGTAATTTTGATGTTAACTCCCAAACCGCTGCGCAGAAGTCAACCAAACTTCACCCAATAGTGTATTGTATCACAATCTAGTAGTTACATGTGAAAATTTGTTTCTAGGACATTTGATTTGAGCGCAATCCTCAAACTTAGGTCAAAAAAGCCATTTAAGCCTTTTCACAGTGAGATCTATGCGATATGGCCGAGAAATGTAATTTTGATGTTAACTCCCAAACCGCTGCGCAGAAGTCAACCAAACTTCACCCAATAGTGTATTGTATCACATTCTAGTAGTTACATTTGAAAATTTCGTTCTAGGACATTTGGTTTGAGCGCAATTATTAAACTTAGGTCAAAAAAGCCATTTAAGCCTTTTCACAGTGAGATCTATGCGATATGGCCGAGAAATGTAATTTTGATGTTAACTCCCAAACCGCTGCGCAGAAGTAAACCAAACTTCACCCATTAGTGTATTGTATCACAATCTAGTAGATACATGTGGAAATTTGGTTCTAGGACATTTGATTTGAGCGCAATCTTTAAACTTAGGTCAAAAAAGCCATTTAAGCCTTTTCACAGTGAGATCTATGCGATATGGCCGAGAAATGTAAATTTGATGTTAACTCCCAAACCGCTGCGCAGAAGTCAACCAAACTTCACCCAATAGTGTATTGTATCACAATCTAGTAGTTACATTTGAAAATTTCGTTCTAGGACATTTGGTTTGAACGCAATCATCAAACTTAGGTCAAAAAAGCCATTTAAGCCTTTTCACAGTGAGATCTATGCGATATGGCCGAGAAATGTAATTTTGATGTTAACTCCCAAACCGCTGCGCAGAAGTCAACCAAACTTCACCCAATAGTGTATTGTATCACATTCTAGTAGTTACATTTGAAAATTTCGTTCTAGGACATTTGGTTTGAGCGCAATTATTAAACTTAGGTCAAAAAAGCCATTTAAGCCTTTTCACAGTGAGATCTATGCGATATGGCCGAGAAATGTAATTTTGATGTTAACTCCCAAACCGCTGCGCAGAAGTAAACCAAACTTCACCCATTAGTGTATTGTATCACAATCTAGTAGATACATGTGGAAATTTGGTTCTAGGACATTTGATTTGAGCGCAATCTTTAAACTTAGGTCAAAAAAGCCATTTAAGCCTTTTCACAGTGAGATCTATGCGATATGGCCGAGAAATGTAAATTTGATGTTAACTCCCAAACCGCTGCGCAGAAGTCAACCAAACTTCACCCAATAGTGTATTGTATCACAATCTAGTAGTTACATTTGAAAATTTTGTTCTAGGACATTTTGTTTGAACGCAATCATCAAACTTAATTAAAAAAGTCATTTAAGCCTTTTCACAGTGAGATCTATGCGATATGGCCGAGAAATGTAATTTTGATGTTAACTCCCAAACCGCTGCGCAGAAGTCAACCAAACTTCACCCAATAGTGTATTGTATCACAATCTAGTAGTTACATTTGGAAATTTGGTTCTAGGACATTTGATTTGAGCGCAATCCTCAAACTTAGGTCAAAAAAGCCATTTAAGCCTTTTCACAGTGAGATCTATGCGATATGGCCGAGAAATGTAATTTTGATGTTAACTCCCAAACCGCTGCGCAGAAGTCAACCAAACTTCACCCAATAGTGTATTGTATCACATTCTAGTAGTTACATTTTAAAATTTCGTTCTAGGACATTTGGTTTGAGCGCAATCCTCAAACTTAGGTCAAAAAAGCCATTTAAGCCTTTTCACAGTGAGATCTATGCGATATGGCCGAGAAATGTAATTTTGATGTTAACTCCCAAACCGCTGCGCAGAAGTCAACCAAACTTCACCCAATAGTGTATTGTATCACATTCTAGTAGTTACATTTGAAAATTTCGTTCTAGGACATTTGGTTTGAGCGCAATCATTAAACTTAGGTCAAAAAAGCCATTTAAGCCTTTTCACAGTGAGATCTATGCGATATGGCCGAGAAATGTAATTTTGATGTTAACTCCCAAACCGCTGCGCAGAAGTCAACCAAACTTCACCCATTAGTGTATTGTATCACAATCTAGTAGTTACATTTGAAAATTTTGTTCTAGGACATTTTGTTTGAACGCAATCATCAAACTTAATTAAAAAAGTCATTTAAGCCTTTTCACAGTGAGATCTATGCGATATGGCCGAGAAATGTAATTTTGATGTTAACTCCCAAACCGCTGCGCAGAAGTCAACCAAACTTCACCCATTAGTGTATTGTATCACAATCTAGTAGTTACATGTGGAAATTTGGTTATAGGACATTTGATTTGAGCGCAATCCTCAAACTTAGGTCAAAAAAGCCATTTAAGCCTTTTCACAGTGAGATCTATGCGATATGGCCGAGAAATGTAATTTTGATGTTTACTCCCAAACCGCTGCGCAGAAGTCAACCAAACTTCACCCAATAGTGTATTTTATCACAATCTAGTAGTTACATTTGGAAATTTAGTTCTAGGACATTTGATTTGAGCGCAATCTTCAAACTTAATTAAAAAAAGTCATTTAAGCCTTTTCACAGTGAGATCTATGCGATATGGCCGAGAAATGTAATTTTGATGTTCACTCCCAAACCGCTGCGCAGAAGTCAACCAAACTTCAACCATTAGTGTATTGTATCACAATCTAGTAGTTACATGTGGAAATTTGGTTCTAGGACATTTGATTTGAGCGCAATCCTCAAACTTAGGTCAAAAAAGCCATTTAAGCCTTTTCACAGTGAGATCTATGCGATATGGCCGAGAAATGTAATTTTGATGTTAACTCCCAAATTGCTGCGCAGAAGTCAACCAAACTTCACCCAATAGTGTATTGTATCACAATCTAGTAGTTACATTTCAAAATTTCGTTCTAGGACATTTGGTTTGAGCGCAATCATTAAACTTAGGTCAAAAAAGCCATTTAAGCCTTTTCACAGTGAGATCTATGCGATATGGCCGAGAAATGTAATTTTGATGTTAACTCCCAAACCGCTGCGCAGAAGTCAACCAAACTTCACCCAATAGTGTATTGTATCACAATCTAGTAGTTACATTTGAAAATTTTGTTCTAGGAAATTTTGTTTGAGCGCAATCATCAAACTTAATTAAAAAAGTCATTTAAGCCTTTTCACAGTGAGGTCTATGCGATATGGCCGAGAAATGTAATTTTGATGTTAACTCCCAAACCGCTGCGCAGAAGTCAACCAAACTTCACCCATTAGTGTATTGTATCACAATCTAGTAGTTACATGTGAAAATTTGGTTCTAGGACATTTGATTTGAGCGCAATCCTCAAACTTAGGTCAAAAAAGCCATTTAAGCCTTTTCACAGTGAGATCTATGCGATATGGCCGAGAAATGTAATTTTGATGTTAACTCCCAAACCGCTGCGCAGAAGTCAACCAAACTTCACCCAATAGTGTATTGTATCACATTCTAGTAGTTACATTTGAAAATTTCGTTCTAGGACATTTGGTTTGAGCGCAATTATTAAACTTAGGTCAAAAAAGCCATTTAAGCCTTTTCACAGTGAGATCTATGCGATATGGCCGAGAAATGTAATTTTGATGTTAACTCCCAAACCGCTGCGCAGAAGTCAACCAAACTTCACCCAATAGTGTATTGTATCACATTCTAGTAGTTACATTTGAAAATTTCGTTCTAGGACATTTGGTTTGAGCGCAATCATTAAACTTAGGTCAAAAAAGCCATTTAAGCCTTTTCACAGTGAGATCTATGCGATATGGCCGAGAAATGTAATTTTGATGTTAACTCCCAAACCGCTGCGCAGAAGTCAACCAAACTTCACCCAATAGTGTATTGTATCACAATCTAGTAGTTGCATTTGAAAATTTTGTTCTAGGAAATTTTGTTTGAGCGCAATCATCAAACTTAATTAAAAAAGTCATTTAAGCCTTTTCACAGTGAGATCTATGCGATATGGCCGAGAAATGTAATTTTGATGTTAACTCCCAAACCGCTGCGCAGAAGTAAACCAAACTTCACCCATTAGTGTATTGTATCACAATCTAGTAGTTACATGTGGAAATTTGGTTCTAGGACATTTGATTTGAGCGCAATCCTCAAACTTAGGTCAAAAAAGCCATTTAAGCCTTTTCACAGTGAGATCTATGCGATATGGCCGAGAAATGTAATTTTGATGTTAACTCCCAAACCGCTGCGCAGAAGTCAACCAAACTTCACCCAATAGTGTATTGTATCACAATCTAGTAGTTACATTTGAAAATTTTGTTCTAGGACATTTTGTTTGAACGCAATCATCAAACTTAATTAAAAAAGTCATTTAAGCCTTTTCACAGTGAGATCTATGCGATATGGCCGAGAAATGTAATTTTGATGTTAACTCCCAAACCGCTGCGCAGAAGTCAACCAAACTTCACCCATTAGTGTATTGTATCACAATCTAGTAGTTACATGTGGAAATTTGGTTCTAGGACATTTGATTTGAGCGCAATCCTCAAACTTAGGTCAAAAAAGCCATTTAAGCCTTTTCACAGTGAGATCTATGCGATATGGCCGAGAAATGTAATTTTGATGTTAACTCCCAAACCGCTGCGCAGAAGTCAACCAAACTTCACCCAATAGTGTATTGTATCACATTCTAGTAGTTACATTTGAAAATTTCGTTCTAGGACATTTGGTTTGAGCGCAATTATTAAACTTAGGTCAAAAAAGCCATTTAAGCCTTTTCACAGTGAGATCTATGCGATATGGCCGAGAAATGTAATTTTGATGTTAACTCCCAAACCGCTGCGCAGAAGTCAACCAAACTTTACCCAATAGTGTATTGTATCACATTCTAGTAGTTACATTTGAAAATTTCGTTCTAGGACATTTGGTTTGAGCGCAATCATTAAACTTAGGTCAAAAAAGCCATTTAAGCCTTTTCACAGTGAGATCTATGCGATATGGCCGAGAAATGTAATTTTGATGTTAACTCCCAAACCGCTGCGCAGAAGTCAACCAAACTTCACCCATTAGTGTATTGTATCACAATCTAGTAGTTACATGTGAAAATTTGGTTCTAGGACATTTGATTTGAGCGCAATCCTCAAACTTAGGTCAAAAAAGCAATTTAAACCCTTTCACAGTGAGATCTATGCGATATGGCCGAGAAATGTAATTTTGATGTTAACTCCCAAACCGCTGCGCAGAAGTCAACCAAACTTCACCCAATAGTGTATTGTATCACATTCTAGTAGTTACATTTGAAAATTTCGTTCTAGGACATTTGGTTTGAGCGCAATTATTAAACTTAGGTCAAAAAAGCCATTTAAGCCTTTTCACAGTGAGATCTATGCGATATGGCCGAGAAATGTAATTTTGATGTTAACTCCCAAACCGCTGTGCAGAAGTAAACCAAACTTCACCCATTAGTGTATTGTATCACAATCTAGTAGATACATGTGGAAATTTGGTTCTAGGACATTTGATTTGAGCGCAATCCTCAAACTTAGGTCAAAAAAGCCATTTAAGCCTTTTCACAGTGAGATCTATGCGATATGGCCGAGAAATGTAATTTTGATGTTAACTCCCAAACCGCTGCGCAGAAGTCAACCAAACTTCACCCAATAGTGTATTGTATCACAATCTAGTAGTTACATTTGAAAATTTTGTTCTAGGACATTTTGTTTGAACGCAATCATCAAACTTAATTAAAAAAGTCATTTAAGCCTTTTCACAGTGAGATCTATGCGATATGGCCGAGAAATGTAATTTTGATGTTAACTCCCAAACCGCTGCGCAGAAGTCAACCAAACTTCACCCAATAGTGTATTGTATCACAATCTAGTAGTTAAATTTGAAAATTTTGTTCTAGGAAATTTTGTTTGAGCGCAATCATCAAACTTAATTAAAAAAGTCATTTAAGCCTTTTCACAGTGAGATCTATGCGATATGGCCGAGAAATGTAATTTTGATGTTAACTCCCAAACCGCTGCGCAGAAGTCAACCAAACTTCACCCATTAGTGTATTGTATCACAATCTAGTAGTTACATGTGAAAATTTGGTTCTAGGACATTTGATTTGAGCGCAATCCTTCAAACTTAGGTCAAAAAAGCCATTTAAGCCTTTTCACAGTGAGATCTATGCGATATGGCCGAGAAATGTAATTTTGATGTTAACTCCCAAACCGCTGCGCAGAAGTAAACCAAACTTCACCCATTAGTGTATTGTATCACAATCTAGTAGATACATGTGGAAATTTGGTTCTAGGACATTTGATTTGAGCGCAATCCTCAAACTTAGGTCAAAAAAGCCATTTAAGCCTTTTCACAGTGAGATCTATGCGATATGGCCGAGAAATGTAATTTTGATGTTAACTCCCAAACCGCTGCGCAGAAGTCAACCAAACTTCACCCAATAGTGTATTGTATCACAATCTAGTAGTTACATTTGAAAATTTTGTTCTAGGACATTTTGTTTGAACGCAATCATCAAACTTAATTAAAAAAGTCATTTAAGCCTTTTCACAGTGAGATCTATGCGATACGGCCGAGAAATGTAATTTTGATGTTAACTCCCAAACCGCTGCGCAGAAGTCAACCAAACTTCACCCAATAGTGTATTGTATCACAATCTAGTAGTTACATTTGAAAATTTTGTTCTAGGACATTTTGTTTGAGCGTAATCCTCAAACTTAGGTCAAAAAAGCCATTTAAACCTTTTCACAGTGAGATCTATGCGATATGGCCGAGAAATGTAGTTTTGATGTTAACTCCCAAACCGCTGCGCAGAAGTCAACCAAACTTCACCCAATAGTGTATTGTATCAAATTCTAGTAGTTACATTTGAAAATTTCGTTCTAGGACATTTGATTTGAGCGCAATCCTCAAACTTAGGTCAAAAAAGCCATTTAAGCCTTTTCACAGTGAGATCTATGCGATATGGCCGAGAAATGTAATTTTGATGTTAACTCCCAAACCGCTGCGCAGAAGTCAACCAAACTTCACCCAATAGTGTATTGTATCACAATCTAGTAGTTACATTTGAAAATTTTTTTTCTAGGACATTTTGTTTGAACGCAATCATCAAACTTAATTAAAAAAGTCATTTAAGCCTTTTCACAGTGAGATCTATGCGATATGGCCGAGAAATGTAATTTTGATGTTAACTCCCAAACCGCTGCGCAGAAGTCAACCAAACTTCACCCATTAGTGTATTGTATCACAATCTAGTAGTTACATGTGGAAATTTGGTTATAGGACATTTGATTTGAGCGCAATCCTCAAACTTAGGTCAAAAAAGCCATTTAAGCCTTTTCACAGTGAGATCTATGCGATATGGCCGAGAAATGTAATTTTGATGTTAACTCCCAAACCGCTGCGCAGAAGTCAACCAAACTTCACCCAATAGTGTATTGTATCACATTCTAGTAGTTACATTTGAAAATTTCGTTCTAGGACATTTGGTTTGAGCGCAATTATTAAACTTAGGTCAAAAAAGCCATTTAAGCCTTTTCACAGTGAGATCTATGCGATATGGCCGAGAAATGTAATTTTGATGTTAACTCCCAAACCGCTGCGCAGAAGTCAACCAAACTTCACCCAATAGTGTATTGTATCACATTCTAGTAGTTACATTTGAAAATTTCGTTCTAGGACATTTGGTTTGAGCGCAATCATTAAACTTAGGTCAAAAAAGCCATTTAAGCCTTTTCACAGTGAGATCTATGCGATATGGCCGAGAAATGTAATTTTGATGTTAACTCCCAAACCGCTGCGCAGAAGTCAACCAAACTTCACCCAATAGTGTATTGTATCACAATCTAGTAGTTACATGTGAAAATTTGTTTCTAGGACATTTGATTTGAGCGCAATCCTCAAACTTAGGTCAAAAAAGCCATTTAAGCCTTTTCACAGTGAGATCTATGCGATATGGCCGAGAAATGTAATTTTGATGTTAACTCCCAAACCGCTGCGCAGAAGTCAACCAAACTTCACCCAATAGTGTATTGTATCACATTCTAGTAGTTACATTTGAAAATTTCGTTCTAGGACATTTGGTTTGAGCGCAATTATTAAACTTAGGTCAAAAAAGCCATTTAAGCCTTTTCACAGTGAGATCTATGCGATATGGCCGAGAAATGTAATTTTGATGTTAACTCCCAAACCGCTGCGCAGAAGTAAACCAAACTTCACCCATTAGTGTATTGTATCACAATCAAGTAGATACATGTGGAAATTTGGTTCTAGGACATTTGATTTGAGCGCAATCTTTAAACTTAGGTCAAAAAAGCCATTTAAGCCTTTTCACAGTGAGATCTATGCGATATGGCCGAGAAATGTAATTTTGATGTTAACTCCCAAACCGCTGCGCAGAAGTCAACCAAACTTCACCCAATAGTGTATTGTATCACAATCTAGTAGTTACATTTGAAAATTTTGTTCTAGGACATTTTGTTTGAACGCAATCATCAAACTTAATTAAAAAAGTCATTTAAGCCTTTTCACAGTGAGATCTATGCGATATGGCCGAGAAATGTAATTTTGATGTTAACTCCCAAACCGCTGCGCAGAAGTCAACCAAACTTCACCCAATAGTGTATTGTATCACAATCTAGTAGTTACATTTGGAAATTTGGTTCTAGGACATTTGATTTGAGCGCAATCCTCAAACTTAGGTCAAAAAAGCCATTTAAGCCTTTTCACAGTGAGATCTATGCGATATGGCCGAGAAATGTAATTTTGATGTTAACTCCCAAACCGCTGCGCAGAAGTCAACCAAACTTCACCCAATAGTGTATTGTATCACATTCTAGTAGTTACATTTGAAAATTTCGTTCTAGGACATTTGGTTTGAGCGCAATCCTCAAACTTAGGTCAAAAAAGCCATTTAAGCCTTTTCACAGTGAGATCTATGCGATATGGCCGAGAAATGTAATTTTGATGTTAACTCCCAAACCGCTGCGCAGAAGTCAACCAAACTTCACCCAATAGTGTATTGTATCACATTCTAGTAGTTACATTTGAAAATTTCGTTCTAGGACATTTGGTTTGAGCGCAATCATTAAACTTAGGTCAAAAAAGCCATTTAAGCCTTTTCACAGTGAGATCTATGCGATATGGCCGAGAAATGTAATTTTGATGTTAACTCCCAAACCGCTGCGCAGAAGTCAACCAAACTTCACCCATTAGTGTATTGTATCACAATCTAGTAGTTACATTTGAAAATTTTGTTCTAGGACATTTTGTTTGAACGCAATCATCAAACTTAATTAAAAAAGTCATTTAAGCCTTTTCACAGTGAGATCTATGCGATATGGCCGAGAAATGTAATTTTGATGTTAACTCCCAAACCGCTGCGCAGAAGTCAACCAAACTTCACCCATTAGTGTATTGTATCACAATCTAGTAGTTACATGTGGAAATTTGGTTATAGGACATTTGATTTGAGCGCAATCCTCAAACTTAGGTCAAAAAAGCCATTTAAGCCTTTTCACAGTGAGATCTATGCGATATGGCCGAGAAATGTAATTTTGATGTTTACTCCCAAACCGCTGCGCAGAAGTCAACCAAACTTCACCCAATAGTGTATTGTATCACATTCTAGTAGTTACATGTGGAAATTTGGTTCTAGGACATTTGATTTGAGCGCAATCCTCAAACTTAGGTCAAAAAAGCCATTTAAGCCTTTTCACAGTGAGATCTATGCGATATGGCCGAGAAATGTAATTTTGATGTTAACTCCCAAACCGCTGCGCAGAAGTAAACCAAACTTCACCCAATAGTGTATTGTATCACAATCTAGTAGTTACATGTGGAAATTTGGTTCTAGGACATTTGATTTGAGCGCAATCCTCAAACTTAATTAAAAAAAGTCATTTAAGCCTTTTCACAGTGAGATCTACGCGATATGGCCGAGAAATGTAATTTTGATGTTTACTCCCAAACCGCTGCGCAGAAGTCAACCAAACTTCACCCAATAGTGTATTTTATCATAATCTAGTAGTTACATTTGGAAATTTAGTTCTAGGACATTTGGTTTGAGCGCAATCTTCAAACTTAATTAAAAAAAGTCATTTAAGCCTTTTCACAGTGAGATCAATGCGATATGGCTGAGAAATGTAATTTTGATGTTAACTCCCAAACCGCTGCGCCGAAGTCAACCAAACTTCACCCAATAGTGTATTTTATCACAATCTAGTAGTTACATTTGGAAATTTAGTTCTAGGACATTTGGTTTGAGCGCAATCATCAAACTTAATTAAAAAAGTCATTTAAGCCTTTTCACAGTGAGATCTACGCGATATGGCCGAGAAATGTAATTTTGATGTTAACTCCCAAACCGCTGCGCAGAAGTCAACCAAACTTCACCCAATAGTGTATTGTATCACAATCTAGTAGTTACATGTGGAAATTTGGTTCTAGGACATTTGATTTGAGCGCAATCCTCAAACTTAGGTCAAAAAAGCCATTTAAGCCTTTTCACAGTGAGATCTATGCGATATGGCCGAGAAATGTAATTTTGATGTTAACTCCCAAACCGCTGCGCAGAAGTCAACCAAACTTCACCCAATAGTGTATTTTATCACAATCTAGTAGTTACATGTGGAAATTTGGTTCTAGGAAATTTGTTTTGAGCGCAATCCTCAAACTTAGGTCAAAAAAGCCATTTAAGCCTTTTCACAGTGAAATCTACGCGATATGGCTGAGAAATGTAATTTTGATGTTAACTCCCAAACCGCTGCGCAGAAGTCAACCAAACTTCACCCAATAGTGTATTGTATCACAATCTAGTAGTTACATTTGGAAATTTCGTTCTAGGACATTTGGTTTGAGCGCAATCATCAAACTTAATTAAAAAAGTCATTTAAGCCTTTTCACAGTGAGATCTATGCGATATGGCCGAGAAATGTAATTTTGATGTTAACTCCCAAACCGCTGCGCAGAAGTCAACCAAACTTCACCCAATAGTGTATTTTATCACAATCTAGTAGTTACATTTAGAAATTTAGTTCTAGGACATTTGGTTTGAGCGCAATCTTCAAACTTAATTAAAAAAAGTCATTTAAGCCTTTTCACAGTGAGATCTATGTGATATGGCCGAGAAATGTAATTTTGATGTTCACTCCCAAACCGCTGCGCAGAAGTCAACCAAACTTCACCCAATAGTGTATTATATCACAATTTAGTAGTTACATGTGGAAATTTGGTTCTAGGACATTTGATTTGAGCGCAATTCTCAAACTTAGGTCAAAAAAGCCATTTAAGCCTTTTCACAGTGAGATCTATGCGATATGGCCGAGAAATGTAATTTTGATGTTAACTCCCAAACCGCTGCGCAGAAGTCAACCAAACTTCACCCAATAGTGTATTGTATCACAATCTAGTAGTTACATTTGGAAATTTAGTTCTAGGACATTTGGTTAGAGCGCAATCCTCAAACTTAGGTCAAAAAAGCCATTTAAGCCTTTTCACAGTGACATCTACGCGATATGGCTGAGAAATGTAATTTTGATGTTAACTCCCAAACCGCTGCGCAGAACTCAACCAAACTTCACCCAATAGTGTATTTTATCACAATCTAGTAGTTACATTTCGAAATTTAGTTCTAGGACATTTGGTTTGAGCGCAATCATCAAACTTAGGTCAAAAAAGCCATTTAAGCCTTTTCACAGTGAGATCTATGCGATATGGCTGAGAAATGTAATTTTGATGTTAACTCCCAAACCGCTGCGCAGAAGTCAACCAAACTTCACCCAATAGTGTATTGTTTCATAATCTAGTAGTTACTTTTGGAAATTTGGTTCTAGGACATTTGGTTTGAGCGCAATCATCAAACTTAATTAAAAAAGTCATTTAAGCCTTTTCACAGTGAGATCTACGCGATATGGCCGAGAAATGTAATTTTGATGTTAACTCCCAAACCGCTGCGCAGAAGTCAACCTAACTTCACCCAATAGTGTATTGTATCACATTCTAGTAGTTCCATGTGGAAATTTGGTTCTAGGACATTTGATTTGAGCGCAATCCTCAAACTTAGGTCAAAAAAGCCATTTAAGCCTTTTCACAGTGAGATCTATGCGATATGGCCGAGAAATGTAATTTTGATGTTAACTCCCAAACTGCTGCGCAGAAGTAAACCAAACTTCACCCAATAGTGTATTGTATCACAATCTAGTAGTTACATGTGGAAATTTGGTTCTAGGACATTTGATTTGAGCGCAATCCTCAAACTTAGGTCAAAAAAGCCATTTAAGCCTTTTCACAGTGAGATCTATGCGATATGGCTGAGAAATGTAATTTTGATGTTAACTCCCAAACCGCTGCGCAGAAGTCAACCAAACTTCACCCAATAGTGTATTGTATCAGAATCTAGTAGTTACATTTGGAAATTTCGTTCTAGGACATTTGGTTTGAGCGCAATCATCAAACTTAATTAAAAAAGTCATTTAAGCCTTTTCACAGTGAGATCTATGCGATATGGCCGAGAAATGTAATTTTGATGTTAACTCCCAAACCGCTGCGCAGAAGTCAACCAAACTTCACCCAATAGTGTATTGTATCAGAATCTAGTAGTTACATTTGGAAATTTCGTTCTAGGAAATTTGGTTTGAGCGCAATCTTCAAACTTAATTAAAAAACGTCATTTAAACCTTTTCACAGTGAGATCTATGCGATATGGCCGAGAAATGTAATTTTGATGTTAACTCCCAAACCGCTGCGCAGAAGTCAACCAAACTTCACCCAATAGTGTATTGTATCACAATCTAGTAGTTACATTTGGAAATTTCGTTCTAGGACATTTGGTTTGAGCGCAATCATCAAACTTAATTCAAAAAGTCATTTAAGCCTTTTCACAGTGAGATCTATGCGATATGGCCGAGAAATGTAATTTTGATGTTAACTCCCAAACCGCTGCGCAGAAGTCAACCAAACTTCACCCAATAGTGTATTTTATCACAATCTAGTAGTTACATTTAGAAATTTAGTTCTAGGACATTTGGTTTGAGCGCAATCTTCAAACTTAATTAAAAAAAGTCATTTAAGCCTTTTCACAGTGAGATCTATGTGATATGGCCGAGAAATGTAATTTTGATGTTCACTCCCAAACCGCTGCGCAGAAGTCAACCAAACTTCACCCAATAGTGTATTATATCACAATTTAGTAGTTACATGTGGAAATTTGGTTCTAGGACATTTGATTTGAACGCAATCATCAAACTTAATTAAAAAAGTCATTTAAGCCTTTTCACAGTGAGATCTATGCGATATGGCCGAGAAATGTAATTTTGATGTTAACTCCCAAACCGCTGCGCAGAAGTCAACCAAACTTCACCCAATAGTGTATTGTATCACAATCTAGTAGTTACATTTGGAAATTTGGTTCTAGGACATTTGATTTGAGCGCAATCCTCAAACTTAGGTCAAAAAAGCCATTTAAGCCTTTTCACAGTGAGATCTATGCGATATGGCCGAGAAATGTAATTTTGATGTTAACTCCCAAACCGCTGCGCAGAAGTCAACCAAACTTCACCCAATAGTGTATTGTATCACAATCTAGTAGTTACATTTGGAAATTTGGTTCTAGGACATTTGATTTGAGCGCAATCCTCAAACTTAGGTCAAAAAAGCCATTTAAGCCTTTTCACAGTGAGATCTATGCGATATGGCCGAGAAATGTAATTTTGATGTTAACTCCCAAACCGCTGCGCAGAAGTCAACCAAACTTCACCCAATAGTGTATTGTATCACATTCTAGTAGTTACATTTTAAAATTTCGTTCTAGGACATTTGGTTTGAGCGCAATCCTCAAACTTAGGTCAAAAAAGCCATTTAAGCCTTTTCACAGTGAGATCTATGCGATATGGCCGAGAAATGTAATTTTGATGTTAACTCCCAAACCGCTGCGCAGAAGTCAACCAAACTTCACCCAATAGTGTATTGTATCACATTCTAGTAGTTACATTTGAAAATTTCGTTCTAGGACATTTGGTTTGAGCGCAATCATTAAACTTAGGTCAAAAAAGCCATTTAAGCCTTTTCACAGTGAGATCTATGCGATATGGCCGAGAAATGTAATTTTGATGTTAACTCCCAAACCGCTGCGCAGAAGTCAACCAAACTTCACCCATTAGTGTATTGTATCACAATCTAGTAGTTACATTTGAAAATTTTGTTCTAGGACATTTTGTTTGAACGCAATCATCAAACTTAATTAAAAAAGTCATTTAAGCCTTTTCACAGTGAGATCTATGCGATATGGCCGAGAAATGTAATTTTGATGTTAACTCCCAAACCGCTGCGCAGAAGTCAACCAAACTTCACCCATTAGTGTATTGTATCACAATCTAGTAGTTACATGTGGAAATTTGGTTATAGGACATTTGATTTGAGCGCAATCCTCAAACTTAGGTCAAAAAAGCCATTTAAGCCTTTTCACAGTGAGATCTATGCGATATGGCCGAGAAATGTAATTTTGATGTTTACTCCCAAACCGCTGCGCAGAAGTCAACCAAACTTCACCCAATAGTGTATTGTATCACATTCTAGTAGTTACATGTGGAAATTTGGTTCTAGGACATTTGATTTGAGCGCAATCCTCAAACTTAGGTCAAAAAAGCCATTTAAGCCTTTTCACAGTGAGATCTATGCGATATGGCCGAGAAATGTAATTTTGATGTTAACTCCCAAACCGCTGCGCAGAAGTAAACCAAACTTCACCCAATAGTGTATTGTATCACAATCTAGTAGTTACATGTGGAAATTTGGTTCTAGGACATTTGATTTGAGCGCAATCCTCAAACTTAATTAAAA
This sequence comes from Corythoichthys intestinalis, assembly GCF_030265065.1. Classification (NCBI taxonomy): domain Eukaryota; kingdom Metazoa; phylum Chordata; class Actinopteri; order Syngnathiformes; family Syngnathidae; genus Corythoichthys; species Corythoichthys intestinalis. The sequence continues at coordinate 47,856,063 of NC_080411.1, read as the reverse complement.
AAAGTCATTTAAGCCTTTTCACAGTGAGATCTACGCGATATGGCCGAGAAATGTAATTTTGATGTTTACTCCCAAACCGCTGCGCAGAAGTCAACCAAACTTCACCCAATAGTGTATTTTATCATAATCTAGTAGTTACATTTGGAAATTCAGTTCTAGGACATTTGGTTTGAGCGCAATCTTCAAACTTAATTAAAAAAAGTCATTTAAGCCTTTTCACAGTGAGATCAATGCGATATGGCTGAGAAATGTAATTTTGATGTTAACTCCCAAACCGCTGCGCCGAAGTCAACCAAACTTCACCCAATAGTGTATTTTATCACAATCTAGTAGTTACATTTGGAAATTTAGTTCTAGGACATTTGGTTTGAGCGCAATCATCAAACTTAATTAAAAAAGTCATTTAAGCCTTTTCACAGTGAGATCTACGCGATATGGCCGAGAAATGTAATTTTGATGTTAACTCCCAAACCGCTGCGCAGAAGTCAACCAAACTTCACCCAATAGTGTATTGTATCACAATCTAGTAGTTACATGTGGAAATTTGGTTCTAGGACATTTGATTTGAGCGCAATCCTCAAACTTAGGTCAAAAAAGCCATTTAAGCCTTTTCACAGTGAGATCTATGCGATATGGCCGAGAAATGTAATTTTGATGTTAACTCCCAAACCGCTGCGCAGAAGTCAACCAAACTTCACCCAATAGTGTATTTTATCACAATCTAGTAGTTACATGTGGAAATTTGGTTCTAGGAAATTTGTTTTGAGCGCAATCCTCAAACTTAGGTCAAAAAAGCCATTTAAGCCTTTTCACAGTGAAATCTACGCGATATGGCTGAGAAATGTAATTTTGATGTTAACTCCCAAACCGCTGCGCAGAAGTCAACCAAACTTCACCCAATAGTGTATTGTATCACAATCTAGTAGTTACATTTGGAAATTTCGTTCTAGGACATTTGGTTTGAGCGCAATCATCAAACTTAATTAAAAAAGTCATTTAAGCCTTTTCACAGTGAGATCTATGCGATATGGCCGAGAAATGTAATTTTGATGTTAACTCCCAAACCGCTGCGCAGAAGTCAACCAAACTTCACCCAATAGTGTATTTTATCACAATCTAGTAGTTACATTTAGAAATTTAGTTCTAGGACATTTGGTTTGAGCGCAATCTTCAAACTTAATTAAAAAAAGTCATTTAAGCCTTTTCACAGTGAGATCTATGTGATATGGCCGAGAAATGTAATTTTGATGTTCACTCCCAAACCGCTGCGCAGAAGTCAACCAAACTTCACCCAATAGTGTATTATATCACAATTTAGTAGTTACATGTGGAAATTTGGTTCTAGGACATTTGATTTGAGCGCAATTCTCAAACTTAGGTCAAAAAAGCCATTTAAGCCTTTTCACAGTGAGATCTATGCGATATGGCCGAGAAATGTAATTTTGATGTTAACTCCCAAACCGCTGCGCAGAAGTCAACCAAACTTCACCCAATAGTGTATTGTATCACAATCTAGTAGTTACATTTGGAAATTTAGTTCTAGGACATTTGGTTAGAGCGCAATCCTCAAACTTAGGTCAAAAAAGCCATTTAAGCCTTTTCACAGTGACATCTACGCGATATGGCTGAGAAATGTAATTTTGATGTTAACTCCCAAACCGCTGCGCAGAAGTCAACCAAACTTCACCCAATAGTGTATTTTATCACAATCTAGTAGTTACATTTCGAAATTTAGTTCTAGGACATTTGGTTTGAGCGCAATCATCAAACTTAGGTCAAAAAAGCCATTTAAGCCTTTTCACAGTGAGATCTATGCGATATGGCTGAGAAATGTAATTTTGATGTTAACTCCCAAACCGCTGCGCAGAAGTCAACCAAACTTCACCCAATAGTGTATTGTATCACAATCTAGTAGTTACATTTGGAAATTTGGTTCTAGGACATTTGGTTTGAGCGCAATCATCAAACTTAATTAAAAAAGTCATTTAAGCCTTTTCACAGTGAGATCTACGCGATATGGCCGAGAAATGTAATTTTGATGTTAACTCCCAAACCGCTGCGCAGAAGTCAACCTAACTTCACCCAATAGTGTATTGTATCACATTCTAGTAGTTCCATGTGGAAATTTGGTTCTAGGACATTTGATTTGAGCGCAATCCTCAAACTTAGGTCAAAAAAGCCATTTAAGCCTTTTCACAGTGAGATCTATGCGATATGGCCGAGAAATGTAATTTTGATGTTAACTCCCAAACTGCTGCGCAGAAGTAAACCAAACTTCACCCAATAGTGTATTGTATCACAATCTAGTAGTTACATGTGGAAATTTGGTTCTAGGACATTTGATTTGAGCGCAATCCTCAAACTTAGGTCAAAAAAGCCATTTAAGCCTTTTCACAGTGAGATCTACGCGATATGGCCGAGAAATGTAATTTTGATGTTTACTCCCAAACCGCTGCGCAGAAGTCAACCAAACTTCACCCAATAGTGTATTGTATCAGAATCTAGTAGTTACATTTGGAAATTTCGTTCTAGGACATTTGGTTTGAGCGCAATCATCAAACTTAATTAAAAAAGTCATTTAAGCCTTTTCACAGTGAGATCTATGCGATATGGCCGAGAAATGTAATTTTGATGTTAACTCCCAAACCGCTGCGCAGAAGTCAACCAAACTTCACCCAATAGTGTATTGTATCAGAATCTAGTAGTTACATTTGGAAATTTCGTTCTAGGACATTTGGTTTGAGCGCAATCTTCAAACTTAATTAAAAAACGTCATTTAAACCTTTTCACAGTGAGATCTATGCGATATGGCCGAGAAATGTAATTTTGATGTTCACTCCCAAACCGCTGCGCAGAAGTCAACCAAACTTCACCCATTAGTGTATTGTATCAAAATCTAGTAGTTACACGTGGAAATTTGGTTCTAGGACATTTGATTTGAGCGCAATCTTCAAACTTAATTTAAAAAAGTCATTTAAGCCTTTTCACAGTGAGATCTATGTGATATGGCCGAGAAATGTAATTTTGATGTTCACTCCCAAACCGCTGCGCAGAAGTCAACCAAACTTCACCCAATAGTGTATTATATCACAATTTAGTAGTTACATGTGGAAATTTGGTTCTAAGACATTTGATTTGAGCGCAATCCTCAAACTTAGGTCAAAAAAGCCATTTAAGCCTTTTCACAGTGAGATCTACGCGATATGGCTGAGAAATGTAATTTTGATGTTAACTCCCAAACCGCTGCGCAGAAGTCAACCAAACTTCACCCAATAGTGTATTGTATCACAATCTAGTAGTTACATTTGGAAATTTCGTTCTAGGACATTTGGTTTGAGCGCAATCATCAAACTTAATTCAAAAAGTCATTTAAGCCTTTTCACAGTGAGATCTATGCGATATGGCCGAGAAATGTAATTTTGATGTTAACTCCCAAACCGCTGCGCAGAAGTCAACCAAACTTCACCCAATAGTGTATTTTATCACAATCTAGTAGTTACATTTAGAAATTTAGTTCTAGGACATTTGGTTTGAGCGCAATCTTCAAACTTAATTAAAAAAAGTCATTTAAGCCTTTTCACAGTGAGATCTATGTGATATGGCCGAGAAATGTAATTTTGATGTTCACTCCCAAACCGCTGCGCAGAAGTCAACCAAACTTCACCCAATAGTGTATTATATCACAATTTAGTAGTTACATGTGGAAATTTGGTTCTAGGACATTTGATTTGAGCGCAATTCTCAAACTTAGGTCAAAAAAGCCATTTAAGCCTTTTCACAGTGAGATCTATGCGATATGGCCGAGAAATGTAATTTTGATGTTAACTCCCAAACCGCTGCGCAGAAGTCAACCAAACTTCACCCAATAGTGTATTGTATCACAATCTAGTAGTTACATTTGGAAATTTAGTTCTAGGACATTTGGTTAGAGCGCAATCCTCAAACTTAGGTCAAAAAAGCCATTTAAGCCTTTTCACAGTGACATCTACGCGATATGGCTGAGAAATGTAATTTTGATGTTAACTCCCAAACCGCTGCGCAGAAGTCAACCAAACTTCACCCAATAGTGTATTTTATCACAATCTAGTAGTTACATTTCGAAATTTAGTTCTAGGACATTTGGTTTGAGCGCAATCATCAAACTTAGGTCAAAAAAGCCATTTAAGCCTTTTCACAGTGAGATCTATGCGATATGGCTGAGAAATGTAATTTTGATGTTAACTCCCAAACCGCTGCGCAGAAGTCAACCAAACTTCACCCAATAGTGTATTGTATCACAATCTAGTAGTTACATTTGGAAATTTGGTTCTAGGACATTTGGTTTGAGCGCAATCATCAAACTTAATTAAAAAAGTCATTTAAGCCTTTTCACAGTGAGATCTACGCGATATGGCCGAGAAATGTAATTTTGATGTTAACTCCCAAACCGCTGCGCAGAAGTCAACCTAACTTCACCCAATAGTGTATTGTATCACATTCTAGTAGTTCCATGTGGAAATTTGGTTCTAGGACATTTGATTTGAGCGCAATCCTCAAACTTAGGTCAAAAAAGCCATTTAAGCCTTTTCACAGTGAGATCTATGCGATATGGCCGAGAAATGTAATTTTGATGTTAACTCCCAAACTGCTGCGCAGAAGTAAACCAAACTTCACCCAATAGTGTATTGTATCACAATCTAGTAGTTACATGTGGAAATTTGGTTCTAGGACATTTGATTTGAGCGCAATCCTCAAACTTAGGTCAAAAAAGCCATTTAAGCCTTTTCACAGTGAGATCTACGCGATATGGCCGAGAAATGTAATTTTGATGTTTACTCCCAAACCGCTGCGCAGAAGTCAACCAAACTTCACCCAATAGTGTATTGTATCAGAATCTAGTAGTTACATTTGGAAATTTCGTTCTAGGACATTTGGTTTGAGCGCAATCATCAAACTTAATTAAAAAAGTCATTTAAGCCTTTTCACAGTGAGATCTATGCGATATGGCCGAGAAATGTAATTTTGATGTTAACTCCCAAACCGCTGCGCAGAAGTCAACCAAACTTCACCCAATAGTGTATTGTATCAGAATCTAGTAGTTACATTTGGAAATTTCGTTCTAGGACATTTGGTTTGAGCGCAATCTTCAAACTTAATTAAAAAACGTCATTTAAACCTTTTCACAGTGAGATCTATGCGATATGGCCGAGAAATGTAATTTTGATGTTCACTCCCAAACCGCTGCGCAGAAGTCAACCAAACTTCACCCATTAGTGTATTGTATCAAAATCTAGTAGTTACACGTGGAAATTTGGTTCTAGGACATTTGATTTGAGCGCAATCTTCAAACTTAATTTAAAAAAGTCATTTAAGCCTTTTCACAGTGAGATCTATGTGATATGGCCGAGAAATGTAATTTTGATGTTCACTCCCAAACCGCTGCGCAGAAGTCAACCAAACTTCACCCAATAGTGTATTATATCACAATTTAGTAGTTACATGTGGAAATTTGGTTCTAAGACATTTGATTTGAGCGCAATCCTCAAACTTAGGTCAAAAAAGCCATTTAAGCCTTTTCACAGTGAGATCTACGCGATATGGCTGAGAAATGTAATTTTGATGTTAACTCCCAAACCGCTGCGCAGAAGTCAACCAAACTTCACCCAATAGTGTATTGTATCACAATCTAGTAGTTACATTTGGAAATTTCGTTCTAGGACATTTGGTTTGAGCGCAATCATCAAACTTAATTCAAAAAGTCATTTAAGCCTTTTCACAGTGAGATCTATGCGATATGGCCGAGAAATGTAATTTTGATGTTAACTCCCAAACCGCTGCGCAGAAGTCAACCAAACTTCACCCAATAGTGTATTTTATCACAATCTAGTAGTTACATTTAGAAATTTAGTTCTAGGACATTTGGTTTGAGCGCAATCTTCAAACTTAATTAAAAAAAGTCATTTAAGCCTTTTCACAGTGAGATCTATGTGATATGGCCGAGAAATGTAATTTTGATGTTCACTCCCAAACCGCTGCGCAGAAGTCAACCAAACTTCACCCAATAGTGTATTATATCACAATTTAGTAGTTACATGTGGAAATTTGGTTCTAGGACATTTGATTTGAGCGCAATTCTCAAACTTAGGTTAAAAAAGCCATTTAAGCCTTTTCACAGTGAGATCTATGCGATATGGCCGAGAAATGTAATTTTGATGTTAACTCCCAAACCGCTGCGCAGAAGTCAACCAAACTTCACCCAATAGTGTATTGTATCACAATCTAGTAGTTACATTTGGAAATTTAGTTCTAGGACATTTGGTTAGAGCGCAATCCTCAAACTTAGGTCAAAAAAGCCATTTAAGCCTTTTCACAGTGACATCTACGCGATATGGCTGAGAAATGTAATTTTGATGTTAACTCCCAAACCGCTGCGCAGAAGTCAACCAAACTTCACCCAATAGTGTATTTTATCACAATCTAGTAGTTACATTTCGAAATTTAGTTCTAGGACATTTGGTTTGAGCGCAATCATCAAACTTAGGTCAAAAAAGCCATTTAAGCCTTTTCACAGTGAGATCTATGCGATATGGCTGAGAAATGTAATTTTGATGTTAACTCCCAAACCGCTGCGCAGAAGTCAACCAAACTTCACCCAATAGTGTATTGTATCACAATCTAGTAGTTACATTTGGAAATTTGGTTCTAGGACATTTGGTTTGAGCGCAATCATCAAACTTAATTAAAAAAGTCATTTAAGCCTTTTCACAGTGAGATCTACGCGATATGGCCGAGAAATGTAATTTTGATGTTAACTCCCAAACCGCTGCGCAGAAGTCAACCTAACTTCACCCAATAGTGTATTGTATCACATTCTAGTAGTTCCATGTGGAAATTTGGTTCTAGGACATTTGATTTGAGCGCAATCCTCAAACTTAGGTCAAAAAAGCCATTTAAGCCTTTTCACAGTGAGATCTATGCGATATGGCCGAGAAATGTAATTTTGATGTTAACTCCCAAACTGCTGCGCAGAAGTAAACCAAACTTCACCCAATAGTGTATTGTATCACAATCTAGTAGTTACATGTGGAAATTTGGTTCTAGGACATTTGATTTGAGCGCAATCCTCAAACTTAGGTCAAAAAAGCCATTTAAGCCTTTTCACAGTGAGATCTACGCGATATGGCCGAGAAATGTAATTTTGATGTTTACTCCCAAACCGCTGCGCAGAAGTCAACCAAACTTCACCCAATAGTGTATTGTATCAGAATCTAGTAGTTACATTTGGAAATTTCGTTCTAGGACATTTGGTTTGAGCGCAATCATCAAACTTAATTAAAAAAGTCATTTAAGCCTTTTCACAGTGAGATCTACGCGATATGGCCGAGAAATGTAATTTTGATGTTAACTCCCAAACCGCTGCGCAGAAGTCAACCTAACTTCACCCAATAGTGTATTGTATCACATTCTAGTAGTTCCATGTGGAAATTTGGTTCTAGGACATTTGATTTGAGCGCAATCCTCAAACTTAGGTCAAAAAAGCCATTTAAGCCTTTTCACAGTGAGATCTATGCGATATGGCCGAGAAATGTAATTTTGATGTTAACTCCCAAACTGCTGCGCAGAAGTAAACCAAACTTCACCCAATAGTGTATTGTATCACAATCTAGTAGTTACATGTGGAAATTTGGTTCTAGGACATTTGATTTGAGCGCAATCCTCAAACTTAGGTCAAAAAAGCCATTTAAGCCTTTTCACAGTGAGATCTACGCGATATGGCCGAGAAATGTAATTTTGATGTTTACTCCCAAACCGCTGCGCAGAAGTCAACCAAACTTCACCCAATAGTGTATTGTATCAGAATCTAGTAGTTACATTTGGAAATTTCGTTCTAGGACATTTGGTTTGAGCGCAATCATCAAACTTAATTAAAAAAGTCATTTAAGCCTTTTCACAGTGAGATCTATGCGATATGGCCGAGAAATGTAATTTTGATGTTAACTCCCAAACCGCTGCGCAGAAGTCAACCAAACTTCACCCAATAGTGTATTGTATCAGAATCTAGTAGTTACATTTGGAAATTTCGTTCTAGGACATTTGGTTTGAGCGCAATCTTCAAACTTAATTAAAAAACGTCATTTAAACCTTTTCACAGTGAGATCTATGCGATATGGCCGAGAAATGTAATTTTGATGTTCACTCCCAAACCGCTGCGCAGAAGTCAACCAAACTTCACCCATTAGTGTATTGTATCAAAATCTAGTAGTTACACGTGGAAATTTGGTTCTAGGACATTTGATTTGAGCGCAATCTTCAAACTTAATTTAAAAAAGTCATTTAAGCCTTTTCACAGTGAGATCTATGTGATATGGCCGAGAAATGTAATTTTGATGTTCACTCCCAAACCGCTGCGCAGAAGTCAACCAAACTTCACCCAATAGTGTATTATATCACAATTTAGTAGTTACATGTGGAAATTTGGTTCTAAGACATTTGATTTGAGCGCAATTCTCAAACTTAGGTCAAAAAAGCCATTTAAGCCTTTTCACAGTGAGATCTATGCGATATGGCCGAGAAATGTAATTTTGATGTTAACTCCCAAACCGCTGCGCAGAAGTCAACCAAACTTCACCCAATAGTGTATTGTATCACAATCTAGTAGTTACATGTGGAAATTTGGTTCTAGGACATTTGATTTGAGCGCAATCCTCAAACTTAGGTCAAAAAAGCCATTTAAGCCTTTTCACAGTGAGATCTACGCGATATGGCCGAGAAATGTAATTTTGATGTTTACTCCCAAACCGCTGCGCAGAAGTCAACCAAACTTCACCCAATAGTGTATTGTATCAGAATCTAGTAGTTACATTTGGAAATTTCGTTCTAGGACATTTGGTTTGAGCGCAATCATCAAACTTAATTAAAAAAGTCATTTAAGCCTTTTCACAGTGAGATCTATGCGATATGGCCGAGAAATGTAATTTTGATGTTAACTCCCAAACCGCTGCGCAGAAGTCAACCAAACTTCACCCAATAGTGTATTGTATCAGAATCTAGTAGTTACATTTGGAAATTTCGTTCTAGGACATTTGGTTTGAGCGCAATCTTCAAACTTAATTAAAAAACGTCATTTAAACCTTTTCACAGTGAGATCTATGCGATATGGCCGAGAAATGTAATTTTGATGTTCACTCCCAAACCGCTGCGCAGAAGTCAACCAAACTTCACCCATTAGTGTATTGTATCAAAATCTAGTAGTTACACGTGGAAATTTGGTTCTAGGACATTTGATTTGAGCGCAATCTTCAAACTTAATTTAAAAAAGTCATTTAAGCCTTTTCACAGTGAGATCTATGTGATATGGCCGAGAAATGTAATTTTGATGTTAACTCCCAAACCGCTGCGCAGAAGTCAACCAAACTTCACCCAATAGTGTATTGTATCACAATCTAGTAGTTACATTTGGAAATTTCGTTCTAGGACATTTGTTTTGAGCGCAATCCTCAAACTTAGGTCAAAAAAGCCATTTAAGCCTTTTCACAGTGACATCTACGCGATATGGCTGAGAAATGTAATTTTGATGTTAACTCCCAAACCGCTGCGCAGAAGTCAACCAAACTTCACCCAATAGTGTATTTTATCACAATCTAGTAGTTACATTTCGAAATTTAGTTCTAGGACATTTGGTTTGAGCGCAATCATCAAACTTAGGTCAAAAAAGCCATTTAAGCCTTTTCACAGTGAGATCTATGCGATATGGCCGAGAAATGTAATTTTGATGTTCACTCCCAAACCGCTGCGCAGAAGTCAACCAAACTTCACCCAATTGTGTATTATATCACAATTTAGTAGTTACATGTGGAAATTTAGTTCTAGGACATTTGATTTGAGCGCAATTCTCAAACTTAGGTCAAAAAAGCCATTTAAGCCTTTTCACAGTGAGATCTATGCGATATGGCCGAGAAATGTAATTTTGATGTTAACTCCCAAACCGCTGCGCAGAAGTCAACCAAACTTCACCCAATAGTGTATTGTATCACAATCTAGTAGTTACATGTGGAAATTTGGTTCTAGGACATTTGATTTGAGCGCAATCCTCAAACTTAGGTCAAAAAAGCCATTTAAGCCTTTTCACAGTGAGATCTACGCGATATGGCTGAGAAATGTAATTTTGATGTTAACTCCCAAACCGCTGCGCAGAAGTCAACCAAACTTAACCCAATAGTGTATTGTATCACAATCTAGTAGTTACATTTGGAAATTTCGTTCTAGGACATTTGGTTTGAGCGCAATCATCAAACTTAATTAAAAAAGTCATTTAAGCCTTTTCACAGTGAGATCTATGCGATATGGCCGAGAAATGTAATTTTGATGTTAACTCCCAAACCGCTGCGCAGAAGTCAACCAAACTTCACCCAATAGTGTATTTTATCACAATCTAGTAGTTACATTTAGAAATTTAGTTCTAGGACATTTGGTTTGAGCGCAATCTTCAAACTTAATTAAAAAAAGTCATTTAAGCCTTTTCACAGTGAGATCTATGTGATATGGCCGAGAAATGTAATTTTGATGTTCACTCCCAAACCGCTGCGCAGAAGTCAACCAAACTTCACCCAATAGTGTATTATATCACAATCTAGTAGTTACATTTGGAAATTTAGTTCTAGGACATTTGGTTAGAGCGCAATCCTCAAACTTAGGTCAAAAAAGCCATTTAAGCCTTTTCACAGTGACATCTACGCGATATGGCTGAGAAATGTAATTTTGATGTTAACTCCCAAACCGCTGCGCAGAAGTCAACCAAACTTCACCCAATAGTGTATTTTATCACAATCTAGTAGTTACATTTCGAAATTTAGTTCTAGGACATTTGGTTTGAGCGCAATCATCAAACTTAGGTCAAAAAAGCCATTTAAGCCTTTTCACAGTGAGATCTATGCGATATGGCTGAGAAATGTAATTTTGATGTTAACTCCCAAACCGCTGCGCAGAAGTCAACCAAACTTCACCCAATAGTGTATTGTATCACAATCTAGTAGTTACATTTGGAAATTTGGTTCTAGGACATTTGGTTTGAGCGCAATCATCAAACTTAATTAAAAAAGTCATTTAAGCCTTTTCACAGTGAGATCTACGCGATATGGCCGAGAAATGTAATTTTGATGTTAACTCCCAAACCGCTGCGCAGAAGTCAACCTAACTTCACCCAATAGTGTATTGTATCACATTCTAGTAGTTCCATGTGGAAATTTGGTTCTAGGACATTTGATTTGAGCGCAATCCTCAAACTTAGGTCAAAAAAGCCATTTAAGCCTTTTCACAGTGAGATCTATGCGATATGGCCGAGAAATGTAATTTTGATGTTAACTCCCAAACTGCTGCGCAGAAGTAAACCAAACTTCACCCAATAGTGTATTGTATCACAATCTAGTAGTTACATGTGGAAATTTGGTTCTAGGACATTTGATTTGAGCGCAATCCTCAAACTTAGGTCAAAAAAGCCATTTAAGCCTTTTCACAGTGAGATCTACGCGATATGGCCGAGAAATGTAATTTTGATGTTTACTCCCAAACCGCTGCGCAGAAGTCAACCAAACTTCACCCAATAGTGTATTGTATCAGAATCTAGTAGTTACATTTGGAAATTTCGTTCTAGGACATTTGGTTTGAGCGCAATCATCAAACTTAATTAAAAAAGTCATTTAAGCCTTTTCACAGTGAGATCTATGCGATATGGCCGAGAAATGTAATTTTGATGTTAACTCCCAAACCGCTGCGCAGAAGTCAACCAAACTTCACCCAATAGTGTATTGTATCAGAATCTAGTAGTTACATTTGGAAATTTCGTTCTAGGACATTTGGTTTGAGCGCAATCTTCAAACTTAATTAAAAAACGTCATTTAAACCTTTTCACAGTGAGATCTATGCGATATGGCCGAGAAATGTAATTTTGATGTTCACTCCCAAACCGCTGCGCAGAAGTCAACCAAACTTCACCCATTAGTGTATTGTATCAAAATCTAGTAGTTACACGTGGAAATTTGGTTCTAGGACATTTGATTTGAGCGCAATCCTCAAACTTAGGTCAAAAAAGCCATTTAAGACTTTTCACAGTGAGATCTATGCGATATGGCCGAGAAATGTAATTTTGATGTTAACTCTCAAACCGCTGCGCAGAAGTAAACTAAACTTCACCCAATAGTGTATTGTATCACAATCTAGTAGTTACATGTGGAAATTTGGTTCTAGGACATTTGATTTGAGCGCAATCCTCAAACTTAGGTCAAAAAAGCCATTTAAGCCTTTTCACGAATGAGATCTACGCGATATGGCCGAGAAATGTAATTTTGATGTTAACTCCCAAACCGCTGCGCAGAAGTCAACCAAACTTCACCCAATAGTGTATTGTATCACAATCTAGTAGTTACATTTGAAAATTTCGTTCTAGGACATTTGGTTTGAGCGCAATCATCAAACTTAATTAAAAAAGTCATTTAAGCCTTTTCACAGTGAGATCTATGCGATATGGCTGAGAAATGTAATTTTGATGTTAACTCCCAAACCGCTGCGCAGAAGTCAACCAAACTTCACCCAATAGTGTATTTTATCACAATCTAGTAGTTACATTTGGAAATTTAGTTCTAGGACATTTGGTTTGAGCGCAATCATCAAACTTAATTAAAAAAGTCATTTAAGCCTTTTCACAGTGAGATCTACGCGATATGGCCGAGAAATGTAATTTTGATGTTTACTCCCAAACCGCTGCGCAGAAGTCAACCAAACTTCACCCAATAGTGTATTGTATCACAATCTAGTAGTTACATTTGGAAATTTAGTTCTAGGACATTTGGTTAGAGCGCAATCCTCAAACTTAGGTCAAAAAAGCCATTTAAGCCTTTTCACAGTGAGATCTACGCGATATGGCCGAGAAATGTAATTTTGATGTTAACTCCCAAACCGCTGCGCAGAAGTCAACCAAACTTCACCCAATAGTGTATTGTATCACAATCTAGTAGTTACATTTAGAAATTTGGTTCTAGGACATTTGGTTTGAGCACAATCCTCAAACTTAGGTCAAAAAAGTCATTTAAGCCTTTTCACAGTGAGATCTATGCGATATGGCTGAGAAATGTAATTTTGATGTTAACTCCCAAACCGCTGCGCAGAAGTCAACCAAACTTCACCCAATAGTGTATTGTATCACATTCTAGTAGTTACATGTGGAAATTTGGTTCTAGGACATTTTATTTGAGCGCAATCCTCAAACTTAGGTCAAAAAAGCCATTTAAGCCTTTTCACAGTGAGATCTATGCGATATGGCCGAGAAATGTAATTTTGATGTTAACTCCCAAACCGCTGCGCAGAAGTAAACCAAACTTCACCCAATAGTGTATTGTATCACAATCTAGTAGTTACATGTGGAAATTTGGTTCTAGGACATTTGATTTGAGCGCAATCCTCAAACTTAGGTCAAAAAAGCCACTTAAGCCTTTTCACAGTGAGATCTACGCGATATGGCCGAGAAATGTAATTTTGATGTTAACTCCCAAACCGCTGTAGTAGTTACATGTGGAAATTTGGTTCTAGGACATTTGATTTGAGCGCAATCCTCAAACTTAGGTCAAAAAAGTCACTTAAGCCTTTTCACAATGAGATCTATGCGATATGGCTGAGAAATGTAATTTTGATGTTAACTCCCAAACCGCTGCGCAGAAGTCAACCAAACTTCACCCAATAGTGTATTTTATCACAATCTAGTAGTTACATTTGGAAATTTAGTTCTAGGACATTTGGTTTGAGCGCAATCCTCAAACTTAGGTCAAAAAAGCCATTTAAGCCTTTTCACAGTGAGATCTACGCGATATGGCTGAGAAATGTAATTTTGATGTTAACTCCCAAACCGCTGCGCAGAAGTCAACCAAACTTCACCCAATAGTGTATTGTATCACAATCTAGTAGTTACATTTGGAAATTTAGTTCTAGGACATTTGGTTTGAGCGCAATCCTCAAACTTAGGTCAAAAAAGCCATTTAAGCCTTTTCACAGTGAGATCTACGCGATATGGCTGAGAAATGTAATTTTGATGTTAACTCCCAAACCGCTGCGCAGAAGTCAACCAAACTTCACCCAATAGTGTATTTTATCACAATCTAGTCGTTACATTTGGAAATTTAGTTCTAGGACATTTGGTTTGAGCGCAATCATCAAACTTAGGTCAAAAAAGCCATTTAAGCCTTTTCACAGTGAGATCTATCCGATATGGCTGAGAAATGTAATTTTGATGTTAACTCCCAAACCGCTGCGCAGAAGTCAACCAAACTTCACCCAATAGTGTATTTTATCACAATCTAGTAGTTACATTTAGAAATTTAGTTCTAGGACATTTGGTTTGAGCGCAATCCTCAAACTTAGTTAAAAAAAGTCATTTAAGCCTTTTCACAGTGAGATCTATGCGATATGGCTGAGAAATGTAATTTTGATGTTAACTCCCAATCCGCTGCGCAGAAGTCAACCAAACTTCACCCAATAGTGTATTGTATCACAATCTAGTAGTTACATGTGGAAATGTGGTTCTAGGACATTTGATTTGAGCGCAATCCTCAAACTTAGGTCAAAAAAGCCATTTAAGCCTTTTCACAGTGAGATCTATGCGATATGGCCGAGAAATGTAATTTTGATGTTAACTCCCAAACCGCTGCGCAGAAGTCAACCAAACTTCACCCAATAGTGTATTTTATCATAATCTAGTAGTTACATTTGGAAATTTAGTTCTAGGACATTTGGTTTGAGCGCAATCTTCAAACTTAATTAAAAAAAGTCATTTAAGCCTTTTCACAGTGAGATCTATGCGATATGGCCGAGAAATGTAATTTTGATGTTCACTCCCAAAACCGCTGCGCAGAAGTCAACCAAACTTCACCCAATAGTGTATTTTATCATAATCTAGTAGTTACATTTGGAAATTTAGTTCTAGGACATCTGGTTTGAGCGCAATCTTCAAACTTAATTAAAAAAAGTCATTTAAGCCTTTTCACAGTGAGATCTATGCGATATGGCTGAGAAATGTAATTTTGATGTTCACTCCCAAACCGCTGCGCCGAAGTCAACCAAACTTCACCCAATAGTGTATTTTATCACAATCTAGTAGTTACATTTGGAAATTTAGTTCTAGGACATTTGGTTTGAGCGCAATCATCAAACTTAATTAAAAAAGTCATTTAAGCCTTTTCACAGTGAGATCTACGCGATATGGCCGAGAAATGTAATTTTGATGTTAACTCCCAAACCGCTGCGCAGAAGTCAACCAAACTTCACCCAATAGTGTATTGTATCACAATCTAGTACTTACATGTGGAAATTTGGTTCTAGGACATTTGATTTGAGCGCAATCCTCAAACTTAGGTCAAAAAAGCCATTTAAGCCTTTTCACAGTGAGATCTATGCGATATGGCCGAGAAATGTAATTTTGATGTTAACTCCCAAACCGCTGCGCAGAAGTCAACCAAACTTCACCCAATAGTGTATTTTATCACAATCTAGTAGTTACATGTGGAAATTTGGTTCTAGGACATTTGTTTTGAGCGCAATCCTCAAACTTAGGTCAAAAAAGCCATTTAAGCCTTTTCACAGTGAGATCTACGCGATATGGCTGAGAAATGTAATTTTGATGTTAACTCCCAAACCGCTGCGCAGAAGTCAACCAAACTTCACCCAATAGTGTATTGTATCACAATCTAGTAGTTACATTTGGAAATTTCGTTCTAGGACATTTGGTTTGAGCGCAATCATCAAACTTAATTAAAAAAGTCATTTAAGCCTTTTCACAGTGAGATCTATGCGATATGGCCGAGAAATGTAATTTTGATGTTAACTCCCAAACCGCTGCGCAGAAGTCAACCAAACTTCACCCAATAGTGTATTTTATCACAATCTAGTAGTTACATTTAGAAATTTAGTTCTAGGACATTTGGTTTGAGCGCAATCTTCAAACTTAATTAAAAAAAGTCATTTAAGCCTTTTCACAGTGAGATCTATGCGATATGGCCGAGAAATGTAATTTTGATGTTCACTCCCAAACCGCTGCGCAGAAGTCAACCAAACTTCACCCAATAGTGTATTATATCACAATTTAGTAGTTACATGTGGAAATTTGGTTCTAGGACATTTGATTTGAGCGCAATTCTCAAACTTAGGTCAAAAAAGCCATTTAAGCCTTTTCACAGTGAGATCTATGCGATATGGCCGAGAAATGTAATTTTGATGTTAACTCCCAAACCGCTGCGCAGAAGTCAACCAAACTTCACCCAATAGTGTATTGTATCACAATCTAGTAGTTACATTTGGAAATTTAGTTCTAGGACATTTGGTTAGAGCGCAATCCTCAAACTTAGGTCAAAAAAGCCATTTAAGCCTTTTCACAGTGACATCTACGCGATATGGCTGAGAAATGTAATTTTGATGTTAACTCCCAAACCGCTGCGCAGAAGTCAACCAAACTTCACCCAATAGTGTATTTTATCACAATCTAGTAGTTACATTTGGAAATTTAGTTCTAGGACATTTGGTTTGAGCGCAATCATCAAACTTAGGTCAAAAAAGCCATTTAAGCCTTTTCACAGTGAGATCTATGCGATATGGCTGAGAAATGTAATTTTGATGTTAACTCCCAAACCGCTGCGCAGAAGTCAACCAAACTTCACCCAATAGTGTATTGTATCACAATCTAGTAGTTACATTTGGAAATTTGGTTCTAGGACATTTGGTTTGAGCACAATCATCAAACTTAATTAAAAAAGTCATTTAAGCCTTTTCACAGTGAGATCTACGCGATATGGCTGAGAAATGTAATTTTGATGTTAACTCCCAAACCGCTGCGCAGAAGTCAACCAAACTTCACCCAATAGTGTATTGTATCACATTCTAGTAGTTACATGTGGAAATTTGGTTCTAGGACATTTGATTTGAGCGCAATCCTCAAACTTAGGTCAAAAAAGCCATTTAAGCCTTTTCACAGTGAGATCTATGCGATATGGCCGAGAAATGTAATTTTGATGTTAACTCCCAAACCGCTGCGCAGAAGTAAACCAAACTTCACCCAATAGTGTATTGTATCACAATCTAGTAGTTACATGTGGAAATTTGGTTCTAGGACATTTGATTTGAGCGCAATCCTCAAACTTAATTAAAAAAAGTCATTTAAGCCTTTTCACAGTGAGATCTACGCGATATGGCCGAGAAATGTAATTTTGATGTTTACTCCCAAACCGCTGCGCAGAAGTCAACCAAACTTCACCCAATAGTGTATTTTATCATAATCTAGTAGTTACATTTGGAAATTTAGTTCTAGGACATTTGGTTTGAGCGCAATCTTCAAACTTAATTAAAAAAAGTCATTTAAGCCTTTTCACAGTGAGATCTATGCGATATGGCTGAGAAATGTAATTTTGATGTTAACTCCCAAACCGCTGCGCCGAAGTCAACCAAACTTCACCCAATAGTGTATTTTATCACAATCTAGTAGTTACATTTGGAAATTTAGTTCTAGGACATTTGGTTTGAGCGCAATCATCAAACTTAATTAAAAAAGTCATTTAAGCCTTTTCACAGTGAGATCTACGCGATATGGCCGAGAAATGTAATTTTGATGTTAACTCCCAAACCGCTGCGCAGAAGTCAACCAAACTTCACCCAATAGTGTATTTTATCACAATCTAGTAGTTACATGTGGAAATTTGGTTCTAGGACATTTGTTTTGAGCGCAATCCTCAAACTTAGGTCAAAAAAGCCATTTAAGCCTTTTCACAGTGAGATCTACGCGATATGGCTGAGAAATGTAATTTTGATGTTAACTCCCAAACCGCTGCGCAGAAGTCAACCAAACTTCACCCAATAGTGTATTGTATCACAATCTAGTAGTTACATTTGGAAATTTCGTTCTAGGACATTTGGTTTGAGCGCAATCATCAAACTTAATTAAAAAAGTCATTTAAGCCTTTTCACAGTGAGATCTATGCGATATGGCCGAGAAATGTAATTTTGATGTTAACTCCCAAACCGCTGCGCAGAAGTCAACCAAACTTCACCCAATAGTGTATTTTATCACAATCTAGTAGTTACATTTGGAAATTTAGTTCAAGGACATTTGGTTTGATCGCAATCTTCAAACTTAATTAAAAAAGTCATTTAAGCCTTTTCACAGTGAGATCTACGCGATATGGCCGAGAAATGTAATTTTGATGTTAACTCCCAAACCGCTGCGCAGAAGTCAACCAAACTTCACCCAATAGTGTATTATATCACAATCTAGTAGTTACATGTGGAAATTTGGTTCTAGGACATTTGATTTGAGCGCAATTCTCAAACTTAGGTCAAAAAAGCCATTTAAGCCTTTTCACAGTGAGATCTATGCGATATGGCCGAGAAATGTAATTTTGATGTTAACTCCCAAACCGCTGCGCAGAAGTCAACCAAACTTCACCCAATAGTGTATTGTATCACAATCTAGTAGTTACATGTGGAAATTTAGTTCTAGGACATTTGGTTAGAGCGCAATCCTCAAACTTAGGTCAAAAAAGCCATTTAAGCCTTTTCACAGTGAGATCTACGCGATATGGCTGAGAGATGTAATTTTGATGTTAACTCCCAAACCGCTGCGCAGAAGTCAACCAAACTTCACCCAATAGTGTATTGTATCACAATCTAGTAGTTACATTTGGAAATTTAGTTCTAGGACATTTGGTTTGAGCGCAATCATCAAACTTAATTAAAAAAGTCATTTAAGCCTTTTCACAGTGAGATCTATGCGATATGGCTGAGAAATGTAATTTTGATGTTAACTCCCAAACCGCTGCGCAGAAGTCAACCAAACTTCACCCAATAGTGTATTTTATCACAATCTAGTAGTTACATTTAGAAATTTAGTTCTAGGACATTTGGTTTGAGCGCAATCTTCAAACTTAATTAAAAAAAGTCATTTAAGCCTTTTCACAGTGAGATCTATGTGATATGGCCGAGAAATGTAATTTTGATGTTCACTCCCAAACCGCTGCGCAGAAGTCAACCAAACTTCACCCAATAGTGTATTATATCACAATTTAGTAGTTACATGTGGAAATTTGGTTCTAGGACATTTGATTTGAGTGCAATTCTCAAACTTAGGTCAAAAAAGCCATTTAAGCCTTTTCACAGTGAGATCTATGCGATATGGCCGAGAAATGTAATTTTGATGTTAACTCCCAAACCGCTGCGCAGAAGTCAACCAAACTTCACCCAATAGTGTATTGTATCACAATCTAGTAGTTACATTTGGAAATTTAGTTCTAGGACATTTGGTTAGAGCGCAATCCTCAAACTTAGGTCAAAAAAGCCATTTAAGCCTTTTCACAGTGACATCTACGCGATATGGCTGAGAAATGTAATTTTGATGTTAACTCCCAAACCGCTGCGCAGAAGTCAACCAAACTTCACCCAATAGTGTATTTTATCACAATCTAGTAGTTACATTTGGAAATTTAGTTCTAGGACATTTGGTTTGAGCGCAATCATCAAACTTAGGTCAAAAAAGCCATTTAAGCCTTTTCACAGTGAGATCTATGCGATATGGCTGAGAAATGTAATTTTGATGTTAACTCCCAAACCGCTGCGCAGAAGTCAACCAAACTTCACCCAATAGTGTATTGTATCACAATCTAGTAGTTACATTTGGAAATTTGGTTCTAGGACATTTGGTTTGAGCGCAATCATCAAACTTAATTAAAAAAGTCATTTAAGCCTTTTCACAGTGAGATCTACGCGATATGGCCGAGAAATGTAATTTTGATGTTAACTCCCAAACCGCTGCGCAGAAGTCAACCTAACTTCACCCAATAGTGTATTGTATCACATTCTAGTAGTTACATGTGGAAATTTGGTTCTAGGACATTTGATTTGAGCGCAATCCTCAAACTTAGGTCAAAAAAGCCATTTAAGCCTTTTCACAGTGAGATCTATGCGATATGGCCGAGAAATGTAATTTTGATGTTAACTCCCAAACTGCTGCGCAGAAGTAAACCGAACTTCACCCAATAGTGTATTGTATCACAATCTAGTAGTTACATGTGGAAATTTGGTTCTAGGACATTTGATTTGAGCGCAATCCTCAAACTTAGGTCAAAAAAGCCATTTAAGCCTTTTCACAGTGAGATCTACGCGATATGGCCGAGAAATGTAATTTTGATGTTTACTCCCAAACCGCTGCGCAGAAGTCAACCAAACTTCACCCAATAGTGTATTGTATCAGAATCTAGTAGTTACATTTGGAAATTTCGTTCTAGGACATTTGGTTTGAGCGCAATCATCAAACTTAATTAAAAAAGTCATTTAAGCCTTTTCACAGTGAGATCTATGCGATATGGCCGAGAAATGTAATTTTGATGTTAACTCCCAAACCGCTGCGCAGAAGTCAACCAAACTTCACCCAATAGTGTATTTTATCACAATCTAGTAGTTACATTTGGAAATTTAGTTCTAGGACATTTGGTTTGAGCGCAATCTTCAAACTTAATTAAAAAACGTCATTTAAACCTTTTCACAGTGAGATCTATGCGATATGGCCGAGAAATGTAATTTTGATGTTTACTCCCAAACCGCTGCGCAGAAGTCAACCAAACTTCACCCAATAGTGTATTTTATCATAATCTAGTAGTTACATTTGGAAATTTAGTTCTAGGACATTTGGTTTGAGCGCAATCTTCAAACTTAATTAAAAAAAGTCATTTAAGCCTTTTCACAGTGAGATCTATGCGATATGGCTGAGAAATGTAATTTTGATGTTAACTCCCAAACCGCTGCGCCGAAGTCAACCAAACTTCACCCAATAGTGTATTTTATCACAATCTAGCAGTTACATTTGGAAATTTAGTTCTAGGACATTTGGTTTGAGCGCAATCATCAAACTTAATTAAAAAAGTCATTTAAGCCTTTTCACAGTGAGATCTACGCGATATGGCCGAGAAATGTAATTTTGATGTTAACTCCCAAACCGCTGCGCAGAAGTCAACCTAACTTCACCCAATAGTGTATTGTATCACATTCTAGTAGTTACATGTGGAAATTTGGTTCTAGGACATTTGATTTGAGCGCAATCCTCAAACTTAGGTCAAAAAAGCCATTTAAGCCTTTTCACAGTGAGATCTATGCGATATGGCCGAGAAATGTAATTTTGATGTTAACTCCCAAACTGCTGCGCAGAAGTAAACCGAACTTCACCCAATAGTGTATTGTATCACAATCTAGTAGTTACATGTGGAAATTTGGTTCTAGGACATTTGATTTGAGCGCAATCCTCAAACTTAGGTCAAAAAAGCCATTTAAGCCTTTTCACAGTGAGATCTACGCGATATGGCCGAGAAATGTAATTTTGATGTTTACTCCCAAACCGCTGCGCAGAAGTCAACCAAACTTCACCCAATAGTGTATTGTATCAGAATCTAGTAGTTACATTTGGAAATTTCGTTCTAGGACATTTGGTTTGAGCGCAATCATCAAACTTAATTAAAAAAGTCATTTAAGCCTTTTCACAGTGAGATCTATGCGATATGGCCGAGAAATGTAATTTTGATGTTAACTCCCAAACCGCTGCGCAGAAGTCAACCAAACTTCACCCAATAGTGTATTTTATCACAATCTAGTAGTTACATTTGGAAATTTAGTTCTAGGACATTTGGTTTGAGCGCAATCTTCAAACTTAATTAAAAAACGTCATTTAAACCTTTTCACAGTGAGATCTATGCGATATGGCCGAGAAATGTAATTTTGATGTTTACTCCCAAACCGCTGCGCAGAAGTCAACCAAACTTCACCCAATAGTGTATTTTATCATAATCTAGTAGTTACATTTGGAAATTTAGTTCTAGGACATTTGGTTTGAGCGCAATCTTCAAACTTAATTAAAAAAAGTCATTTAAGCCTTTTCACAGTGAGATCTATGCGATATGGCTGAGAAATGTAATTTTGATGTTAACTCCCAAACCGCTGCGCCGAAGTCAACCAAACTTCACCCAATAGTGTATTTTATCACAATCTAGTAGTTACATTTGGAAATTTAGTTCTAGGACATTTGGTTTGAGCGCAATCATCAAACTTAATTAAAAAAGTCATTTAAGCCTTTTCACAGTGAGATCTACGCGATATGGCCGAGAAATGTAATTTTGATGTTAACTCCCAAACCGCTGCGCAGAAGTCAACCAAACTTCACCCAATAGTGTATTGTATCACAATCTAGTAGTTACATGTGGAAATTTGGTTCTAGGACATTTGATTTGAGCGCAATCCTCAAACTTAGGTCAAAAAAGCCATTTAAGCCTTTTCACAGTGAGATCTATGCGATATGGCCGAGAAATGTAATTTTGATGTTAACTCCCAAACCGCTGCGCAGAAGTCAACCAAACTTCACCCAATAGTGTATTTTATCACAATCTAGTAGTTACATGTGGAAATTTGGTTCTAGGACATTTGTTTTGAGCGCAATCCTCAAACTTAGGTCAAAAAAGCCATTTAAGCCTTTTCACAGTGAGATCTACGCGATATGGCTGAGAAATGTAATTTTGATGTTAACTCCCAAACCGCTGCGCAGAAGTCAACCAAACTTCACCCAATAGTGTATTGTATCACAATCTAGTAGTTACATTTGGAAATTTCGTTCTAGGACATTTGGTTTGAGCGCAATCATCAAACTTAATTAAAAAAGTCATTTAAGCCTTTTCACAGTGAGATCTATGCGATATGGCCGAGAAATGTAATTTTGATGTTAACTCCCAAACCGCTGCGCAGAAGTCAACCAAACTTCACCCAATAGTGTATTTTATCACAATCTAGTAGTTACATTTAGAAATTTAGTTCTAGGACATTTGGTTTGAGCGCAATCTTCAAACTTAATTAAAAAAAGTCATTTAAGCCTTTTCACAGTGAGATCTATGTGATATGGCCGAGAAATGTAATTTTGATGTTCACTCCCAAACCGCTGCGCAGAAGTCAACCAAACTTCACCCAATAGTGTATTATATCACAATTTAGTAGTTACATGTGGAAATTTGGTTCTAGGACATTTGATTTGAGCGCAATTCTCAAACTTAGGTCAAAAAAGCCATTTAAGCCTTTTCACAGTGAGATCTATGCGATATGGCCGAGAAATGTAATTTTGATGTTAACTCCCAAACCGCTGCGCAGAAGTCAATCAAACTTCACCCAATAGTGTATTGTATCACAATCTAGTAGTTACATTTGGAAATTTAGTTCTAGGACATTTGGTTAGAGCGCAATCCTCAAACTTAGGTCAAAAAAGCCATTTAAGCCTTTTCACAGTGACATCTACGCGATATGGCTGAGAAATGTAATTTTGATGTTAACTCCCAAACCGCTGCGCAGAAGTCAACCAAACTTCACCCAATAGTGTATTTTATCACAATCTAGTAGTTACATTTGGAAATTTAGTTCTAGGACATTTGGTTTGAGCGCAATCATCAAACTTAGGTCAAAAAAGCCATTTAAGCCTTTTCACAGTGAGATCTATGCGATATGGCTGAGAAATGTAATTTTGATGTTAACTCCCAAACCGCTGCGCAGAAGTCAACCAAACTTCACCCAATAGTGTATTGTATCACAATCTAGTAGTTACATTTGGAAATTTGGTTCTAGGACATTTGGTTTGAGCGCAATCATCAAACTTAATTAAAAAAGTCATTTAAGCCTTTTCACAGTGAGATCTACGCGATATGGCCGAGAAATGTAATTTTGATGTTAACTCCCAAACCGCTGCGCAGAAGTCAACCTAACTTCACCCAATAGTGTATTGTATCACATTCTAGTAGTTACATGTGGAAATTTGGTTCTAGGACATTTGATTTGAGCGCAATCCTCAAACTTAGGTCAAAAAAGCCATTTAAGCCTTTTCACAGTGAGATCTATGCGATATGGCCGAGAAATGTAATTTTGATGTTAACTCCCAAACTGCTGCGCAGAAGTAAACCGAACTTCACCCAATAGTGTATTGTATCACAATCTAGTAGTTACATGTGGAAATTTGGTTCTAGGACATTTGATTTGAGCGCAATCCTCAAACTTAGGTCAAAAAAGCCATTTAAGCCTTTTCACAGTGAGATCTACGCGATATGGCCGAGAAATGTAATTTTGATGTTTACTCCCAAACCGCTGCGCAGAAGTCAACCAAACTTCACCCAATAGTGTATTATATCAGAATCTAGTAGTTACATTTGGAAATTTCGTTCTAGGACATTTGGTTTGAGCGCAATCATCAAACTTAATTAAAAAAGTCATTTAAGCCTTTTCACAGTGAGATCTATGCGATATGGCCGAGAAATGTAATTTTGATGTTAACTCCCAAACCGCTGCGCAGAAGTCAACCAAACTTCACCCAATAGTGTATTTTATCACAATCTAGTAGTTACATTTGGAAATTTAGTTCTAGGACATTTGGTTTGAGCGCAATCTTCAAACTTAATTAAAAAACGTCATTTAAACCTTTTCACAGTGAGATCTATGCGATATGGCCGAGAAATGTAATTTTGATGTTTACTCCCAAACCGCTGCGCAGAAGTCAACCAAACTTCACCCAATAGTGTATTTTATCATAATCTAGTAGTTACATTTGGAAATTTAGTTCTAGGACATTTGGTTTGAGCGCAATCTTCAAACTTAATTAAAAAAAGTCATTTAAGCCTTTTCACAGTGAGATCTATGCGATATGGCTGAGAAATGTAATTTTGATGTTAACTCCCAAACCGCTGCGCCGAAGTCAACCAAACTTCACCCAATAGTGTATTTTATCACAATCTAGCAGTTACATTTGGAAATTTAGTTCTAGGACATTTGGTTTGAGCGCAATCATCAAACTTAATTAAAAAAGTCATTTAAGCCTTTTCACAGTGAGATCTACGCGATATGGCCGAGAAATGTAATTTTGATGTTAACTCCCAAACCGCTGCGCAGAAGTCAACCTAACTTCACCCAATAGTGTATTGTATCACATTCTAGTAGTTACATGTGGAAATTTGGTTCTAGGACATTTGATTTGAGCGCAATCCTCAAACTTAGGTCAAAAAAGCCATTTAAGCCTTTTCACAGTGAGATCTATGCGATATGGCCGAGAAATGTAATTTTGATGTTAACTCCCAAACTGCTGCGCAGAAGTAAACCGAACTTCACCCAATAGTGTATTGTATCACAATCTAGTAGTTACATGTGGAAATTTGGTTCTAGGACATTTGATTTGAGCGCAATCCTCAAACTTAGGTCAAAAAAGCCATTTAAGCCTTTTCACAGTGAGATCTACGCGATATGGCCGAGAAATGTAATTTTGATGTTTACTCCCAAACCGCTGCGCAGAAGTCAACCAAACTTCACCCAATAGTGTATTGTATCAGAATCTAGTAGTTACATTTGGAAATTTCGTTCTAGGACATTTGGTTTGAGCGCAATCATCAAACTTAATTAAAAAAGTCATTTAAGCCTTTTCACAGTGAGATCTATGCGATATGGCCGAGAAATGTAATTTTGATGTTAACTCCCAAACCGCTGCGCAGAAGTCAACCAAACTTCACCCAATAGTGTATTTTATCACAATCTAGTAGTTACATTTGGAAATTTAGTTCTAGGACATTTGGTTTGAGCGCAATCTTCAAACTTAATTAAAAAACGTCATTTAAACCTTTTCACAGTGAGATCTATGCGATATGGCCGAGAAATGTAATTTTGATGTTTACTCCCAAACCGCTGCGCAGAAGTCAACCAAACTTCACCCAATAGTGTATTTTATCATAATCTAGTAGTTACATTTGGAAATTTAGTTCTAGGACATTTGGTTTGAGCGCAATCTTCAAACTTAATTAAAAAAAGTCATTTAAGCCTTTTCACAGTGAGATCTATGCGATATGGCTGAGAAATGTAATTTTGATGTTAACTCCCAAACCGCTGCGCCGAAGTCAACCAAACTTCACCCAATAGTGTATTTTATCACAATCTAGTAGTTACATTTGGAAATTTAGTTCTAGGACATTTGGTTTGAGCGCAATCATCAAACTTAATTAAAAAAGTCATTTAAGCCTTTTCACAGTGAGATCTACGCGATATGGCCGAGAAATGTAATTTTGATGTTAACTCCCAAACCGCTGCGCAGAAGTCAACCAAACTTCACCCAATAGTGTATTGTATCACAATCTAGTAGTTACATGTGGAAATTTGGTTCTAGGACATTTGATTTGAGCGCAATCCTCAAACTTAGGTCAAAAAAGCCATTTAAGCCTTTTCACAGTGAGATCTATGCGATATGGCCGAGAAATGTAATTTTGATGTTAACTCCCAAACCGCTGCGCAGAAGTCAACCAAACTTCACCCAATAGTGTATTTTATCACAATCTAGTAGTTACATGTGGAAATTTGGTTCTAGGACATTTGTTTTGAGCGCAATCCTCAAACTTAGGTCAAAAAAGCCATTTAAGCCTTTTCACAGTGAGATCTACGCGATATGGCTGAGAAATGTAATTTTGATGTTAACTCCCAAACCGCTGCGCAGAAGTCAACCAAACTTCACCCAATAGTGTATTGTATCACAATCTAGTAGTTACATTTGGAAATTTCGTTCTAGGACATTTGGTTTGAGCGCAATCATCAAACTTAATTAAAAAAGTCATTTAAGCCTTTTCACAGTGAGATCTATGCGATATGGCCGAGAAATGTAATTTTGATGTTAACTCCCAAACCGCTGCGCAGAAGTCAACCAAACTTCACCCAATAGTGTATTTTATCACAATCTAGTAGTTACATTTAGAAATTTAGTTCTAGGACATTTGGTTTGAGCGCAATCTTCAAACTTAATTAAAAAAAGTCATTTAAGCCTTTTCACAGTGAGATCTATGTGATATGGCCGAGAAATGTAATTTTGATGTTCACTCCCAAACCGCTGCGCAGAAGTCAACCAAACTTCACCCAATAGTGTATTATATCACAATTTAGTAGTTACATGTGGAAATTTGGTTCTAGGACATTTGATTTGAGCGCAATTCTCAAACTTAGGTCAAAAAAGCCATTTAAGCCTTTTCACAGTGAGATCTATGCGATATGGCCGAGAAATGTAATTTTGATGTTAACTCCCAAACCGCTGCGCAGAAGTCAATCAAACTTCACCCAATAGTGTATTGTATCACAATCTAGTAGTTACATTTGGAAATTTAGTTCTAGGACATTTGGTTAGAGCGCAATCCTCAAACTTAGGTCAAAAAAGCCATTTAAGCCTTTTCACAGTGACATCTACGCGATATGGCTGAGAAATGTAATTTTGATGTTAACTCCCAAACCGCTGCGCAGAAGTCAACCAAACTTCACCCAATAGTGTATTTTATCACAATCTAGTAGTTACATTTGGAAATTTAGTTCTAGGACATTTGGTTTGAGCGCAATCATCAAACTTAGGTCAAAAAAGCCATTTAAGCCTTTTCACAGTGAGATCTATGCGATATGGCTGAGAAATGTAATTTTGATGTTAACTCCCAAACCGCTGCGCAGAAGTCAACCAAACTTCACCCAATAGTGTATTGTATCACAATCTAGTAGTTACATTTGGAAATTTGGTTCTAGGACATTTGGTTTGAGCGCAATCATCAAACTTAATTAAAAAAGTCATTTAAGCCTTTTCACAGTGAGATCTACGCGATATGGCCGAGAAATGTAATTTTGATGTTAACTCCCAAACCGCTGCGCAGAAGTCAACCTAACTTCACCCAATAGTGTATTGTATCACATTCTAGTAGTTACATGTGGAAATTTGGTTCTAGGACATTTGATTTGAGCGCAATCCTCAAACTTAGGTCAAAAAAGCCATTTAAGCCTTTTCACAGTGAGATCTATGCGATATGGCCGAGAAATGTAATTTTGATGTTAACTCCCAAACTGCTGCGCAGAAGTAAACCAAACTTCACCCAATAGTGTATTGTATCACAATCTAGTAGTTACATGTGGAAATTTGGTTCTAGGACATTTGATTTGAGCGCAATCCTCAAACTTAGGTCAAAAAAGCCATTTAATCCTTTTCACAGTGAGATCTACGCGATATGGCCGAGAAATGTAATTTTGATGTTTACTCCCAAACCGCTGCGCAGAAGTCAACCAAACTTCACCCAATAGTGTATTGTATCAGAATCTAGTAGTTACATTTGGAAATTTCGTTCTAGGACATTTGGTTTGAGCGCAATCATCAAACTTAATTAAAAAAGTCATTTAAGCCTTTTCACAGTGAGATCTATGCGATATGGCCGAGAAATGTAATTTTGATGTTAACTCCCAAACCGCTGCGCAGAAGTCAACCAAACTTCACCCAATAGTGTATTTTATCACAATCTAGTAGTTACATTTGGAAATTTAGTTCTAGGACATTTGGTTTGAGCGCAATCTTCAAACTTAATTAAAAAACGTCATTTAAACCTTTTCACAGTGAGATCTATGCGATATGGCCGAGAAATGTAATTTTGATGTTCACTCCCAAACCGCTGCGCAGAATTCAACCAAACTTCACCCATTAGTGTATTGTATCAAAATCTAGTAGTTACACGTGGAAATTTGGTTCTAGGACATTTGATTTGAGCGCAATCCTCAAACTTAGGTCAAAAAAGCCATTTAAGACTTTTCACAGTGAGATCTATGCGATATGGCCGAGAAATGTAATTTTGATGTTAACTCTCAAACCGCTGCGCAGAAGTAAACTAAACTTCACCCAATAGTGTATTGTATCACAATCTAGTAGTTACATGTGGAAATTTGGTTCTAGGACATTTGATTTGAGCGCAATCCTCAAACTTAGGTCAAAAAAGCCATTTAAGCCTTTTCACAGTGAGATCTACGCGATATGGCCGAGAAATGTAATTTTGATGTTAACTCCCAAACCGCTGCGCAGAAGTCAACCAAACTTCACCCAATAGTGTATTGTATCACAATCTAGTAGTTACATTTGAAAATTTCGTTCTAGGACATTTGGTTTGAGCGCAATCATCAAACTTAATTAAAAAAGTCATTTAAGCCTTTTCACAGTGAGATCTATGCGATATGGCTGAGAAATGTAATTTTGATGTTAACTCCCAAACCGCTGCGCAGAAGTCAACCAAACTTCACCCAATAGTGTATTTTATCACAATCTAGTAGTTACATTTAGAAATTTAGTTCTAGGACATTTGGTTTGAGCGCAATCTTCAAACTTAATTAAAAAAAGTCATTTAAGCCTTTTCACAGTGAGATCTATGCGATATGGCCGAGAAATGTAATTTTGATGTTAACTCCCAAACCGCTGCGCAGAAGTCAACCAAACTTCACCCAATAGTGTATTTTATCACAATCTAGTAGTTACATTTGGAAATTTAGTTCTAGGACATTTGGTTTGAGCGCAATCATCAAACTTAATTAAAAAAGTCATTTAAGCCTTTTCACAGTGAGATCTACGCGATATGGCCGAGAAATGTAATTTTGATGTTTACTCCCAAACCGCTGCGCAGAAGTCAACCAAACTTCACCCAATAGTGTATTGTATCACAATCTAGTAGTTACATTTGGAAATTTAGTTCTAGGACATTTGGTTAGAGCGCAATCCTCAAACTTAGGTCAAAAAAGCCATTTAAGCCTTTTCACAGTGAGATCTACGCGATATGGCCGAGAAATGTAATTTTGATGTTAACTCCCAAACCGCTGCGCAGAAGTCAACCTAACTTCACCCAATAGTGTATTGTATCACATTCTAGTAGTTACATGTGGAAATTTGGTTCTAGGACATTTGATTTGAGCGCAATCCTCAAACTTAGGTCAAAAAAGCCATTTAAGCCTTTTCACAGTGAGATCTATGCGATATGGCCGAGAAATGTAATTTTGATGTTAACTCCCAAACTGCTGCGCAGAAGTAAACCAAACTTCACCCAATAGTGTATTGTATCACAATCTAGTAGTTACATGTGGAAATTTGGTTCTAGGACATTTGATTTGAGCGCAATCCTCAAACTTAGGTCAAAAAAGCCATTTAAGCCTTTTCACAGTGAGATCTACGCGATATGGCCGAGAAATGTAATTTTGATGTTTACTCCCAAACCGCTGCGCAGAAGTCAACCAAACTTCACCCAATAGTGTATTGTATCAGAATCTAGTAGTTACATTTGGAAATTTCGTTCTAGGACATTTGGTTTGAGCGCAATCATCAAACTTAATTAAAAAAGTCATTTAAGCCTTTTCACAGTGAGATCTATGCGATATGGCCGAGAAATGTAATTTTGATGTTAACTCCCAAACCGCTGCGCAGAAGTCAACCAAACTTCACCCAATAGTGTATTGTATCACAATCTAGTAGTTACATTTAGAAATTTGGTTCTAGGACATTTGGTTTGAGCGCAATCCTCAAACTTAGGTTAAAAAAGTCATTTAAGCCTTTTCACAGTGAGATCTATGCGATATGGCTGAGAAATGTAATTTTGATGTTAACTCCCAAACCGCTGCACAGAAGTCAACCAAACTTCACCCAATAGTGTATTGTATCACATTCTAGTAGTTACATGTGGAAATTTGGTTCTAGGACATTTTATTTGAGCGCAATCCTCAAACTTAGGTCAAAAAAGCCATTTAAGCCTTTTCACAGTGAGATCTATGCGATATGGCCGAGAAATGTAATTTTGATGTTAACTCCCAAACCGCTGCGCAGAAGTAAACCAAACTTCACCCAATAGTGTATTGTATCACAATCTAGTAGTTACATGTGGAAATTTGGTTCTAGGACATTTGATTTGAGCGCAATCCTCAAACTTAGGTCAAAAAAGCCACTTAAGCCTTTTCACAGTGAGATCTACGCGATATGGCCGAGAAATGTAATTTTGATGTTAACTCCCAAACCGCTGTAGTAGTTACATGTGGAGATTTGGTTCTAGGACATTTGATTTGAGCGCAATCCTCAAACTTAGGTCAAAAAAGTCACTTAAGCCTTTTCACAGTGAGATCTATGCGATATGGCTGAGAAATGTAATTTTGATGTTAACTCCCAAACCGCTGCGCAGAAGTCAACCAAACTTCACCCAATAGTGTATTTTATCACAATCTAGTAGTTACATTTGGAAATTTAGTTCTAGGACATTTGGTTTGAGCGCAATCCTCAAACTTAGGTCAAAAAAGCCATTTAAGCCTTTTCACAGTGAGATCTACGCGATATGGCTGAGAAATGTAATTTTGATGTTAACTCCCAAACCGCTGCGCAGAAGTCAACCAAACTTCACCCAATAGTGTATTGTATCACAATCTAGTAGTTACATTTGGAAATTTAGTTCTAGGACATTTGGTTTGAGCGCAATCATCAAACTTAATTAAAAAAGTCATTTAAGCCTTTTCACAGTGAGATCTACGCGATATGGCCGAGAAATGTAATTTTGATGTTAACTCCCAAACCGCTGCGCAGAAGTCAACCTAACTTCACCCAATAGTGTATTGTATCACATTCTAGTAGTTACATGTGGAAATTTGGTTCTAGGACATTTGATTTGAGCGCAATCCTCAAACTTAGGTCAAAAAAGCCATTTAAGCCTTTTCACAGTGAGATCTATGCGATATGGCCGAGAAATGTAATTTTGATGTTAACTCCCAAACTGCTGCGCAGAAGTAAACCAAACTTCACCCAATAGTGTATTGTATCACAATCTAGTAGTTACATGTGGAAATTTGGTTCTAGGACATTTGATTTGAGCGCAATCCTCAAACTTAGGTCAAAAAAGCCATTTAATCCTTTTCACAGTGAGATCTACGCGATATGGCCGAGAAATGTAATTTTGATGTTTACTCCCAAACCGCTGCGCAGAAGTCAACCAAACTTCACCCAATAGTGTATTGTATCAGAATCTAGTAGTTACATTTGGAAATTTCGTTCTAGGACATTTGGTTTGAGCGCAATCATCAAACTTAATTAAAAAAGTCATTTAAGCCTTTTCACAGTGAGATCTATGCGATATGGCCGAGAAATGTAATTTTGATGTTAACTCCCAAACCGCTGCGCAGAAGTCAACCAAACTTCACCCAATAGTGTATTTTATCACAATCTAGTAGTTACATTTGGAAATTTAGTTCTAGGACATTTGGTTTGAGCGCAATCTTCAAACTTAATTAAAAAACGTCATTTAAACCTTTTCACAGTGAGATCTATGCGATATGGCCGAGAAATGTAATTTTGATGTTCACTCCCAAACCGCTGCGCAGAATTCAACCAAACTTCACCCATTAGTGTATTGTATCAAAATCTAGTAGTTACACGTGGAAATTTGGTTCTAGGACATTTGATTTGAGCGCAATCCTCAAACTTAGGTCAAAAAAGCCATTTAAGACTTTTCACAGTGAGATCTATGCGATATGGCCGAGAAATGTAATTTTGATGTTAACTCTCAAACCGCTGCGCAGAAGTAAACTAAACTTCACCCAATAGTGTATTGTATCACAATCTAGTAGTTACATGTGGAAATTTGGTTCTAGGACATTTGATTTGAGCGCAATCCTCAAACTTAGGTCAAAAAAGCCATTTAAGCCTTTTCACAGTGAGATCTACGCGATATGGCCGAGAAATGTAATTTTGATGTTAACTCCCAAACCGCTGCGCAGAAGTCAACCAAACTTCACCCAATAGTGTATTGTATCACAATCTAGTAGTTACATTTGAAAATTTCGTTCTAGGACATTTGGTTTGAGCGCAATCATCAAACTTAATTAAAAAAGTCATTTAAGCCTTTTCACAGTGAGATCTATGCGATATGGCTGAGAAATGTAATTTTGATGTTAACTCCCAAACCGCTGCGCAGAAGTCAACCAAACTTCACCCAATAGTGTATTTTATCACAATCTAGTAGTTACATTTAGAAATTTAGTTCTAGGACATTTGGTTTGAGCGCAATCTTCAAACTTAATTAAAAAAAGTCATTTAAGCCTTTTCACAGTGAGATCTATGCGATATGGCCGAGAAATGTAATTTTGATGTTAACTCCCAAACCGCTGCGCAGAAGTCAACCAAACTTCACCCAATAGTGTATTTTATCACAATCTAGTAGTTACATTTGGAAATTTAGTTCTAGGACATTTGGTTTGAGCGCAATCATCAAACTTAATTAAAAATCATTTAAGCCTTTTCACAGTGAGATCTACGCGATATGGCCGAGAAATGTAATTTTGATGTTTACTCCCAAACCGCTGCGCAGAAGTCAACCAAACTTCACCCAATAGTGTATTGTATCACAATCTAGTAGTTACATTTGGAAATTTAGTTCTAGGACATTTGGTTAGAGCGCAATCCTCAAACTTAGGTCAAAAAAGCCATTTAAGCCTTTTCACAGTGAGATCTACGCGATATGGCCGAGAAATGTAATTTTGATGTTAACTCCCAAACCGCTGCGCAGAAGTCAACCTAACTTCACCCAATAGTGTATTGTATCACATTCTAGTAGTTACATGTGGAAATTTGGTTCTAGGACATTTGATTTGAGCGCAATCCTCAAACTTAGGTCAAAAAAGCCATTTAAGCCTTTTCACAGTGAGATCTATGCGATATGGCCGAGAAATGTAATTTTGATGTTAACTCCCAAACTGCTGCGCAGAAGTAAACCAAACTTCACCCAATAGTGTATTGTATCACAATCTAGTAGTTACATGTGGAAATTTGGTTCTAGGACATTTGATTTGAGCGCAATCCTCAAACTTAGGTCAAAAAAGCCATTTAAGCCTTTTCACAGTGAGATCTACGCGATATGGCCGAGAAATGTAATTTTGATGTTTACTCCCAAACCGCTGCGCAGAAGTCAATTAAACTTCACCCAATAGTGTATTGTATCAGAATCTAGTAGTTACATTTGGAAATTTCGTTCTAGGACATTTGGTTTGAGCGCAATCATCAAACTTAATTAAAAAAGTCATTTAAGCCTTTTCACAGTGAGATCTATGCGATATGGCCGAGAAATGTAATTTTGATGTTAACTCCCAAACCGCTGCGCAGAAGTCAACCAAACTTCACCCAATAGTGTATTGTATCACAATCTAGTAGTTACATTTAGAAATTTGGTTCTAGGACATTTGGTTTGAGCGCAATCCTCAAACTTAGGTTAAAAAAGTCATTTAAGCCTTTTCACAGTGAGATCTATGCGATATGGCTGAGAAATGTAATTTTGATGTTAACTCCCAAACCGCTGCACAGAAGTCAACCAAACTTCACCCAATAGTGTATTGTATCACATTCTAGTAGTTACATGTGGAAATTTGGTTCTAGGACATTTTATTTGAGCGCAATCCTCAAACTTAGGTCAAAAAAGCCATTTAAGCCTTTTCACAGTGAGATCTATGCGATATGGCCGAGAAATGTAATTTTGATGTTAACTCCCAAACCGCTGCGCAGAAGTAAACCAAACTTCACCCAATAGTGTATTGTATCACAATCTAGTAGTTACATGTGGAAATTTGGTTCTAGGACATTTGATTTGAGCGCAATCCTCAAACTTAGGTCAAAAAAGCCACTTAAGCCTTTTCACAGTGAGATCTACGCGATATGGCCGAGAAATGTAATTTTGATGTTAACTCCCAAACCGCTGCGCAGAAGTCAACCAAACTTCACCCAATAGTGTATTTTATCACAATCTAGTAGTTACATTTAGAAATTTAGTTCTAGGACATTTGGTTTGAGCGCAATCTTCAAACTTAATTAAAAAAAGTCACTTAAGCCTTTTCACAGTGAGATCGATGCGATATGGCTGAGAAATGTAATTTTGATGTTAACTCCCAAACCGCTGCGCAGAAGTCAACCAAACTTCACCCAATAGTGTATTTTATCACAATCTAGTAGTTACATTTGGAAATTTAGTTCTAGGACATTTGGTTTGAGCGCAATCATCAAACTTAGGTCAAAAAAGCCATTTAAGCCTTTTCACAGTGAGATCTACGCGATATGGCTGAGAAATGTAATTTTGATGTTAACTCCCAAACCGCTGCGCAGAAGTCAACCAAACTTCACCCAATAGTGTATTGTATCACAATCTAGTAGTTACATGTGGAAATTTGGTTCTAGGACATTTGTTTTGAGCGCAATCCTCAAACTTAGGTCAAAAAAGCCATTTAAGCCTTTTCACAGTGAGATCTACGCGATATGGCTGAGAAATGTAATTTTGATGTTAACTCCCAAACCGCTGCGCAGAAGTCAACCAAACTTCACCCAATAGTGTATTGTATCACAATCTAGTAGTTACATGTGGAAATTTGGTTCTAGGACATTTTATTTGAGCGCAATCCTCAAACTTAGGTCAAAAAAGCCATTTAAGCCTTTTCACAGTGAGATCTATGCGATATGGCCGAGAAATGTAATTTTGATGTTAACTCCCAAACCGCTGCGCAGAAGTAAACCAAACTTCACCCAATAGTGTATTGTATCACAATCTAGTAGTTACATGTGGAAATTTGGTTCTAGGACATTTGATTTGAGCGCAATCCTCAAACTTAGGTCAAAAAAGCCACTTAAGCCTTTTCACAGTGAGATCTACGCGATATGGCCGAGAAATGTAATTTTGATGTTAACTCCCAAACCGCTGCGCAGAAGTCAACCAAACTTCACCCAATAGTGTATTTTATCACAATCTAGTAGTTACATTCAGAAATTTAGTTCTAGGACATTTGGTTTGAGCGCAATCTTCAAACTTAATTAAAAAAAGTCACTTAAGCCTTTTCACAGTGAGATCTATGCGATATGGCTGAGAAATGTAATTTTGATGTTAACTCCCAAACCGCTGCGCAGAAGTCAACCAAACTTCACCCAATAGTGTATTTTATCACAATCTAGTAGTTACATTTGGAAATTTAGTTCTAGGACATTTGGTTTGAGCGCAATCCTCAAACTTAGGTCAAAAAAGCCATTTAAGCCTTTTCACAGTGAGATCTACGCGATATGGCTGAGAAATGTAATTTTGATGTTAACTCCCAAACCGCTGCGCAGAAGTCAACCAAACTTCACCCAATAGTGTATTGTATCACAATCTAGTAGTTACATTTAGAAATTTGGTTCTAGGACATTTGATTTGAGCGTAATCCTCAAACCTAGGTCAAAAAAGCCATTTAAGCCTTTTCACAGTGAGATCTATGCGATATGGCCGAGAAATGTAATATTGATGTTAACTCCCAAACCGCTGCGCAGAAGTCAACCAAACTTCACCCAATAGTGTATTGTATCACAATCTAGTAGTTACATTTAAAAATTTTGTTCTAGGACATTTGGTTTGAGCGCAATCTTCAAACTTAATTAAAAAGTCATTTAAGCCTTTTCACAGTGAGATCTATGCGATATGGCCGAGAAATGTAATTTTGATGTTAACTCCCAAACCGCTGCGCGGAAGTCAACCAAACTTCACCCATTAGTGTATTGTATCACAATCTAGTAGTTACATGTGGAAATTTGGTTCTAGGACATTTGATTTGAGCGCAATCCTCAAACTTAGGTCAAAAAAGCCATTTAAGCCTTTTCACAGTGAGATCTATGCGATATGGCCGAGAAATGTAATTTTGATGTTAACTCCCAAACCGCTGCGCAGAAGTAAACCAAACTTCACCCATTAGTGTATTGTATCACAATCTAGTAGTTACATGTGGAAATTTGGTTCTAGGACATTTGATTTGAGCGCAATCCTCAAACTTAGGTCAAAAAAGCCATTTAAGCCTTTTCACAGTGAGATCTATGCGATATGGCCGAGAAATGTAATTTTGATGTTAACTCCCAAACCGCTGCGCAGAAGTCAACCAAAATTTCACCCAATAGTGTATTGTATCACATTCTAGTAGTTACATGTGGAAATTTGGTTCTAGGACATTTGATTTGAGCGCAATCCTCAAACTTAGGTCAAAAAAGCCATTTAAGCCTTTTCACAGTGAGATCTATGCGATATGGCCGAGAAATGTAATTTTGATGTTAACTCGCAAACCGCTGCGCAGAAGTCAACCAAACTTCACCCAATAGTGTATTGTATCACAATCTAGTAGTTACATTTGAAAATTTTGTTCTAGGACATTTTGTTTGAACGCAATCATCAAACTTAATTAAAAAAGTCATTTAAGCCTTTTCACAGTGAGATCTATGCGATATGGCCGAGA
This sequence comes from Corythoichthys intestinalis, assembly GCF_030265065.1. Classification (NCBI taxonomy): domain Eukaryota; kingdom Metazoa; phylum Chordata; class Actinopteri; order Syngnathiformes; family Syngnathidae; genus Corythoichthys; species Corythoichthys intestinalis. The sequence continues at coordinate 47,818,932 of NC_080411.1, read as the reverse complement.
AATGTAATTTTGATGTTAACTCCCAAACCGCTGCGCAGAAGTCAACCAAACTTCACCCAATAGTGTATTGTATCACAATCTAGTAGTTACATGTGGAAATTTAGTTCTAGGACATTTGGTTTGAGCGCAATCTTCAAACTTAATTAAAAAAAGTCATTTAAGCCTTTTCACAGTGAGATCTATGCGATATGGCCGAGAAATGTAATTTTGATGTTAACTCCCAAACCGTCGCGCAGAAGTCAACCAAACTTCACCCAATAGTGTATTGTATCACAATCTAGTAGTTACATTTGGAAATTTAGTTCTAGGACATTTGGTTTGAACACAATCTTCAAACTTAATTAAAAAAAAGTCATTTAAGCCTTTTCACAGTGAGATCTATGCGATATGGCCGAGAAATGTAATTTTGATGTTAACTCCCAAACGGCTACGCAGAAGTCAACCAAACTTCACCCAATAGTGTATTTTATCACAATCTAGTAGTTACATTTGGAAATTTAGTTCTAGGACATTTGGTTTGAGCGCAATCTTCAAACTTAATTAAAAAAAGTCATTTAAGCCTTTTCACAGTGAGATCTATGCGATATGGCCGAGAAATGTAAATTTGATATTAACTCCCAAACTGCTGCGCAGAAGTCAACCAAACTTCACCCAATAGTGTATTGTATCACAATCTAGTAGTTACATTTGAAAATTTCGTTCTAGGACATTTGGTTTGAGCGCAATCTTCAAACTTAATTAAAAAAAGTCATTTAAGCGTTTTCACAGTGAGATCTATGCGATATGGCCGAGAAATGTAATTTTGATGTTCACTCCCAAACCGCTGCGCAGAAGTCAACCAAACTTCACCCAATAGTGTATTTTATCACAATCTAGTAGTTACATGTAGAAATTTGGTTCTAGGACATTTGATTTGAGCGCTATCCTCAAAATTAGGTCAAAAAAGCCATTTAAGCCTTTTCACAGTGAGATCAATGCGATATGGCCGAGAAATGTAATTTTGATGTTAACTCCCAAACCGCTGCGCAGAAGTCAACCAAACTTCACCCAATAGTGTATTGTATCACATTCTAGTAGTTACATGTGGAAATTTGGTTCTAGGACATTTGATTTGAACGCAATCCTCAATATTTGGTCAAAAAAGTCATTTAATCCTTTTCACAGTGAGATCTATGCGATATGGCCGAGAAATGTAATTTTGATGTTAACTCCCAAACCGCTGCGCAGAAGTCAACCAAACTTCACCCAATAGTGTATTGTATCACAATCTAGTAGTTACATTTGGAAATTTAGTTCTAGGACATTTGGTTTGAGCGCAATCTTCAAACTTAATTAAAAAAAGTCATTTAAGCCTTTTCACAGTGAGATCTATGCGATATGGCCGAGAAATGTAATTTTGATGTTAACTCCCAAACCGCTGCGCAGAAGTCAACCAAACTTCACCCAATAGTGTATTGTATCACAATCTAGTAGTTACATTTGGAAATTTAGTTCTAGGACATTTGGTTTGAGCGCAATCTTCAAACTTAATTAAAAAAAGTCATTTAAGCCTTTTCACAGTGAGATCTATGCGATATGGCCGAGAAATGTAAATTTGATGTTAACTCCCAAACCGCTGCGCAGATGTCAACCAAACTTCACCCAATAGTGTATTGTATCACAATCTAGTAGTTACATTTGACAATTTCGTTCTAGGACATTTGGTTTGAGCGCAATCTTCAAACTTAATTAAAAAAAGTCATTTAAGCGTTTTCACAGTGAGATCTATGCGATATGGCCGAGAAATGTAATTTTGATGTTCACTCCCAAACCGCTGCACAGAAGTCAACCAAACTTCACCCAATAGTGTATTTTATCACAATCTAGTAGTTACATGTAGAAATTTGGTTCTAGGACATTTGATTTGAGCGCAATCCTCAAACTTAGGTCAAAAAAGCCATTTAAGCCTTTTCACAGTGAGATCTATGCGATATGGCCGAGAAATGTAATTTTGATGTTAACTCCCAAACCGCTGCGCAGAAGTAAACCAAACTTCACCCAATATTGTATTGTATCACAATCTAGTAGTTACATTTGAAAATTTTGTTCTAGGACATTTTGTTTGAGCGCAATCATCAAACTTAATTAAAAAAGTCATTTAAGCCTTTTCACAGTGAGATCTATGCGATATGGCCGAGAAATGTAATTTTGATGTTAACTCCCAAACCGCTGCGCAGAAGTCAACCAAACTTCACCCAATAGTGTATTTTATCACAATCTAGTAGTTACATTTGGAAATTTAGTTCTAGGACATTTGGTTTGAGCGCAATCTTCAAACTTAATTAAAAAAAGTCATTTAAGCCTTTTCACAGTGAGATCTATGCGATATGGCCGAGAAATGTAAATTTGATGTTAACTCCCAAACCGCTGCGCAGAAGTCAACCAAACTTCACCCAATAGTGTATTTTATCACAATCTAGTAGTTACATTTGGAAATTTAGTTCTAGGACATTTGGTTTGAGCGCAATCTTCAAACATAATTAAAAAAAGTCATTTAAGGCTTTTCACAGTGAGATCTATGCAATATGGCCGAGAAATGTAATTTTGATATTAACTCCCAAACCGCTGCGCAGAAGTCAACCAAACTTCACCCAAAATGTATTTTATCACAATCTAGTAGTTACATTTGGAAATTTAGTTCTAGGACATTTGATTTGAGCGCAATCTTCAAACTTAATTAAAAAAAAAGTCATTTAAGCGTTTTCACAGTGAGATCTATGCGATATGGCCGAGAAATGTAATTTTGATGTTCACTCCCAAACCGCTGCGCAGAAGTCAACCAAACTTCACCCAATAGTGTATTTTATCACAATCTAGTAGTTACATGTGGAAATTATGTTCTAGGACATTTGATTTGAGCGTAATCCTCAAACTTAGGTCAAAAAAGCCATTTAAGCCTTTTCACAGTGAGATCTATGCGATATGGCCGAGAAATGTAATTTTGATGTTAACTCCCAAACCGCTGCGCAGAAGTAAACCAAACTTCACCCAATAGTGTATTGTATCACAATCTAGTAGTTACATTTAAAAATTTTGTTCTAGGACATTTTGTTTGAGCGCAATCATCAAACTTAATTAAAAAGTCATTTAAGCCTTTTCACAGTGAGATCTATGCGATATGGCCGAGAAATGTAATTTTGATGTTAACTCCCAAACCGCTGCGCAGAAGTCAACCAAACTTCACCCATTAGTGTATTGTATCACAATCTAGTAGTTACATTTGGAAATTTAGTTCTAGGACATTTGGTTTGAGCGCAATCTTCAAACTTAATTAAAAAAAGTCATTTAAGCCTTTTCACAGTGAGATCTATGCGATATGGCCGAGAAATGTAATTTTGATGTTAACTCCCAAACCGCTGCGCGGAAGTCAACCAAACTTCACCCATTAGTGTATTGTATCACAATCTAGTAGTTACATGTGGAAATTTGGTTCTAGGACATTTGATTTGAGCGCAATCCTCAAACTTAGGTCAAAAAAGCCATTTAAGCCTTTTCACAGTGAGATCTATGCGATATGGCCGAGAAATGTAATTTTGATGTTAACTCCCAAACCGCTGCGCAGAAGTAAACCAAACTTCACCCATTAGTGTATTGTATCACAATCTAGTAGTTACATGTGGAAATTTGGTTCTAGGACATTTGATTTGAGCGCAATCCTCAAACTTAGGTCAAAAAAGCCATTAAAGCCTTTTCACAGTGAGATCTATGCGATATGGCCGAGAAATGTAATTTTGATGTTAACTCCCAAACCGCTGCGCAGAAGTCAACCAAACTTCACCCAATAGTGTATTTTATCACAATCTAGTAGTTACATTTGGAAATTTAGTTCTAGGACATTTGGTTTGAGCGCAATCTTCAAACATAATTAAAAAAAGTCATTTAAGGCTTTTCACAGTGAGATCTATGCGATATGGCCGAGAAATGTAATTTTGATATTAACTCCCAAACCGCTGCGCAGAAGTAAACCAAACTTCACCCAAAAGTGTATTTTATCACAATCTAGTAGTTACATTTGGAAATTTAGTTCTAGGACATTTGATTTGAGCGCAATCTTCAAACTTAATTAAAAAAAAAGTCATTTAAGCGTTTTCACAGTGAGATCTATGCGATATGGCCGAGAAATGTAATTTTGATGTTCACTCCCAAACCGCTGCGCAGAAGTCAACCAAACTTCACCCAATAGTGTATTTTATCACAATCTAGTAGTTACATGTGGAAATTTGGTTCTAGGACATTTGATTTGAGCGTAATCCTCAAACTTAGGTCAAAAAAGCCATTTAAGCCTTTTCACAGTGAGATCTATGCGATATGGCCGAGAAATGTAATTTTGATGTTAACTCCCAAACCGCTGCGCAGAAGTAAACCAAACTTCACCCAATAGTGTATTGTATCACAATCTAGTAGTTACATTTAAAAATTTTGTTCTAGGACATTTTGTTTGAGCGCAATCATCAAACTTAATTAAAAAGTCATTTAAGCCTTTTCACAGTGAGATCTATTCGATATGGCCGAGAAATGTAATTTTGATGTTAACTCCCAAACCGCTGCGCAGAAGTCAACCAAACTTCACCCAATAGTGTATTGTATCACAATCTAGTAGTTACATGTGGAAATTTGGTTCTAGGACATTTGGTTTGAACGCAATCTTCAAACTTAATTTAAAAAGTCATTTAAGCCTTTTCACAGTGAGATCTATGCGATATGGCCGAGAAATGTAAATTTGATGTTAACTCCCAAACCGCTGCGCAGAAGTCAACCAAACTTCACCCAATAGTGTATTGTATCACAATCTAGTAGTTACATGTGGAAATTTGGTTCTAGGACATTTGATTTGAGCGCAATCCTCAAACTTAGGTCAAAAAAGCCATTTAAGCCTTTTCACAGTGAGATCTATGCGATATGGCCGAGAAATGTAATTTTGATGTTAACTCCCAAACCGCTGCGCAGAAGTCAACCAAACTTCACCCAATAGTGTATTGTATCACAATCTAGTAGTTACATTTAAAAATTTTGTTCTAGGACATTTTGTTTGAGCGCAATCATCAAACTTAATTAAAAAGTCATTTAAGCCTTTTCACAGTGAGATCTATGCGATATGGCCGAGAAATGTAATTTTGATGTTAACTCCCAAACCGCTGCGCAGAAGTCAACCAAACTTCACCCAATAGTGTATTGTATCACAATCTAGTAGTTACATTTGGAAATTTAGTTCTAGGACATTTGGTTTGAGCGCAATCTTCAAACTTAATTAAAAAAAGTCATTTAAGCCTTTTCACAGTGAGATCTATGCGATATGGCCGAGAAATGTAATTTTGATGTTAACTCCCAAACCGCTGCGCAGAAGTCAACCAAACTTCACCCAATAGTGTATTTTATCACAATCTAGTAGTTACATTTGGAAATTTAGTTCTAGGACATTTGGTTTGAGCGCAATCTTCAAACTTAATTAAAAAAAGTCATTTAAGCCTTTTCACAGTGAGATCTATGCGATATGGCCGAGAAATGTAAATTTGATGTTAACTCCCAAACCGCTGCGCAGATGTCAACCAAACTTCACCCAATAGTGTATTGTATCACAATCTAGTAGTTACATTTGACAATTTCGTTCTAGGACATTTGGTTTGAGCGCAATCTTCAAACTTAATTAAAAAAAGTCATTTAAGCGTTTTCACAGTGAGATCTATGCGATATGGCCGAGAAATGTAATTTTGATGTTCACTCCCAAACCGCTGCGCAGAAGTCAACCAAACTTCACCCAATAGTGTATTTTATCACAATCTAGTAGTTACATGTAGAAATTTGGTTCTAGGACATTTGATTTGAGCGCAATCCTCAAACTTAGGTCAAAAAGCCATTTAAGCCTTTTCACAGTGAGATCTATGCGATATGGCCGAGAAATGTAATTTTGATGTTAACTCCCAAACCGCTGCGCAGAAGTAAACCAAACTTCACCCAATATTGTATTGTATCACAATCTAGTAGTTACATTTGAAAATTTTGTTCTAGGACATTTTGTTTGAGCGCAATCATCAAACTTAATTAAAAAAGTCATTTAAGCCTTTTCACAGTGAGATCTATGCGATATGGCCGAGAAATGTAATTTTGATGTTAACTCCCAAACCGCTGCACAGAAGTCAACCAAACTTCACCCAATAGTGTATTTTATCACAATCTAGTAGTTACATTTGGAAATTTAGTTCTAGGACATTTGGTTTGAGCGCAATCTTCAAACTTAATTAAAAAAAGTCATTTAAGCCTTTTCACAGTGAGATCTATGCGATATGGCCGAGAAATGTAAATTTGATGTTAACTCCCAAACCGCTGCGCAGAAGTCAACCAAACTTCACCCAATAGTGTATTGTATCACAATCTAGTAGTTACATTTGAAAATTTCGTTCTAGGACATTTGGTTTGAGCGCAATGTTCAAACTTACTTAAAAAAAGTCATTTAAGCCTTTTCACAATGAGATCTATGCGATATGGCCGAGAAATGTAATTTTGATGTTCACTACCAAACCGCTGCGCAGAAGTCAACCAAACTTCACCCATTAGTGTATTGTATCACAATCTAGTAGTTACATGTGGAAATTTGGTTCTAGGACATTTGATTTGAGCGCAATCCTCAAACTTAGGTCAAAAAAGCCATTTAAGCCTTTTCACAGTGAGATCTATGCGATATGGCCGAGAAATGTAATTTTGATGTTAACTCCCAAACCGCTGCGCAGAAGTAAACCAAACTTCACCCAATAGTGTATTGTATCACAATCTAGCAGTTACATTTGAAAATTTTGTTCTAGGACATTTTGTTTGAGCGCAATCATCAAACTTAATTAAAAAAGTCATTTAAGCCTTTTCACAGTGAGATCTATGCGATATGGCCGAGAAATGTAATTTTGATGTTAACTCCCAAACCGCTGCGCAGAAGTCAACCAAACTTCACCCATTAGTGTATTGTATCACAATCTAGTAGTTACATGTGGAAATTTGGTTCTAGGACATTTGATTTGAGCGCAATCCTCAAACTTAGGTCAAAAAAGCCATTTAAGCCTTTTCACAGTGAGATCTATGCGATATGGCCGAGAAATGTAATTTTGATGTTAACTCCCAAACCGCTGCGCAGAAGTAAACCAAACTTCACCCATTAGTGTATTGTATCACAATCTAGTAGTTACATGTGGAAATTTGGTTCTAGGACATTTGATTTGAGCGCAATCCTCATACTTAGGTCAAAAAAGCCATTTAAGCCTTTTCACAGTGAGATCTATGCGATATGGCCGAGAAATGTAATTTTGATGTTAACTCCCAAACCGCTGCGCAGAAGTCAACCAAACTTCACCCAATAGTGTATTGTATCACAATCTAGTAGTTACATTTGGAAATTTGGTTCTAGGACATTTGATTTGAGCGCAATCCTCAAACTTAGGTCAAAAAAGCCATTTAAGCCTTTTCACAGTGAGATCTATGCGATATGGCCGAGAAATGTAATTTTGATGTTAACTCCCAAACCGCTGCGCAGAAGTAAACCAAACTTCACCCATTAGTGTATTGTATCACAATCTAGTAGTTACATGTGGAAATTTGGTTCTAGGACATTTGATTTGAGCGCAATCCTCAAACTTAGGTCAAAAAAGCCATTTAAGCCTTTTCACAGTGAGATCTATGCGATATGGCCGAGAAATGTAATTTTGATGTTAACTCCCAAACCGCTGCGCAGAAGTCAACCAAACTTAACCCAATAGTGTATTGTATCACAATCTAGTAGTTACATTTGAAAATTTTGTTCTAGGACATTTTGTTTGAACGCAATCATCAAACTTAATTAAAAAAGTCATTTAAGGCTTTTCACAGTGAGATCTATGCGATATGGCCGAGAAATGTAATTTTGATGTTAACTCCCAAACCGCTGCGCAGAAGTCAACCAAACTTCACCCAATAGTGTATTTTATCACAATCTAGTAGTTACATTTGGAAATTTAGTTCTAGGACATTTGGTTTGAGCGCAATCTTCAAACTTAATTAAAAAAAGTCATTTAAGCCTTTTCACAGTGAGATCTATGCGATATGGCCGAGAAATGTAATTTTGATGTTAACTCCCAAACCACTGCGCAGAAGTAAACCAAACTTCACCCATTAGTGTATTGTATCACAATCTAGTAGTTACATGTAGAAATTTGGTTCTAGGACATTTGATTTGAGCGCAATCCTCAAACATAGGTCAAAAAAGCCATTTAAGCCTTTTCACAGTGAGATCTATGCGATATGGCCGAGAAATGTAATTTTGATGTTAACTCCCAAACCGCTGCGCAGAAGTCAACCAAACTTCACCCAATAGTGTATTGTATCACAATCTAGTAGTTACATTTGGAAATTTAGTTCTAAGACATTTGGTTTGAGCGCAATCCTCAAACATAGGTTAAAAAAGCCATTTAAGCCTTTTCACAGTGAGATCTATGCGATATGGCCGAGAAATGTAATTTTGATGTTAACTCCCAAACCGCTGCGCAGAAGTCAACCAAACTTCACCCAATAGTGTATTGTATCACAATCTAGTAGTTACATGTGGAAATTTGGTTCTAGGACATTTGATTTGAGCGCAATCCTCAAACTTAGGTCAAAAAAGCCATTTAAGCCTTTTCACCGTGAGATCTATGCGATATGGCCGAGAAATGTTATTTTGATGTTAACTCCCAAACCGCTGCGCAGAAGTCAACCAAACTTCACCCAATAGTGTATTGTATCACATTCTAGTAGTTACATTTGAAAATTTCGTTCTAGGACATTTGGTTTGAGCGCAATCATTAAACTTAATTACAAAAGTCATTTAAGCCTTTTCACAGTGAGATCTATGCGATATGGCCGAGAAATGTAATTTTGATGTTAATTCCCAAACCGCTGCGCAGAAGTAAACCAAACTTCACCCAATAGTGTATTGTATCACATTCTAGTAGTTACATTTGAAAATTTCGTTCTAGGACATTTGGTTTGAGCGCAATCATTAAACTTAATTAAAAAAGTCATTTAAGCCTTTTCACAGTGAGATCTATGCGATATGGCCGAGAAATGTAATTTTGATGTTAACTCCCAAACCGCTGCGCAGAAGTCAACCAAACTTCACCCATTAGTGTATGGTATCACAATCTAGTAGTTACAAGTGGAAATTTGGTTCTAGGACATTTGATTTGAGCGCAATCCTCAAACTTAGGTCAAAAAAGCCATTTAAGCCTTTTCACAGTGAGATCTATGCGATATGGCCGAGAAATGTAATTTTGATGTTAACTCCCAAACCGCTGCGCAGAAGTCAACCAAACTTCACCCAATAGTGTATTGTATCACAATCTAGTAGTTACATTTGAAAATTTGGTTCTAGGACATTTTGTTTGAACGCAATCATCAAACTTAATTAAAAAAGTCATTTAAGCCTTTTCACAGTGAGATCTATGCGATATGGCCGAGAAATGTAATTTTGATGTTAACTCCCAAACCGCTGCGCAGAAGTCAACCAAACTTCACCCAATAGTGTATTGTATCACAATCTAGTCGTTACATTTGGAAATTTAGTTCTAGGACATTTGGTTTGAGCGCAATCTTCAAACTTAATTAAAAAAAGTCATTTAAGCCTTTTCACAGTGAGATCTATGCGATATGGCCGAGAAATGTAATTTTGATGTTAACTCCCAAACCGCTGCGCAGAAGTCAACCAAACTTCACCCAATAGTGTATTTTATCACAATCTAGTAGTTACATTTGGAAATTTAGTTCTAGGACATTTGGTTTGAGCGCAATCTTCAAACTTAATTAAAAAAAGTCATTTAAGGCTTTTCACAGTGAGATCTATGCGATATGGCCGAGAAATGTAATTTTGATGTTAACTCCCAAACCGCTGCGCAGAAGTCAACCAAACTTCACCCAATAGTGTATTTTATCACAATCTAGTAGTTACATTTGGAAATTTAGTTCTAGGACATTTGATTTGAGCGCAATCTTCAAACTTAATTAAAAAAAGTCATTTAAGGCTTTTCACAGTGAGATCTATGCGATATGGCCGAGAAATGTAATTTTGATGTTAACTCCCAAACCGCTGCGCAGAAGTCAACCAAACTTCACCCAATAGTGTTTTGTATCACAATCTAGTAGTTACATTTGGAAATTTAGTTCTAAGACATTTGGTTTGAGCGCAATCCTCAAACATAGGTCAAAAAAGCCATTTAAGCCTTTTCACAGTGAGATCTATGCGATATGGCCGAGAAATGTAATTTTGATGTTAACTCCCAAACCGCTGCGCAGAAGTCAACCAAACTTCACCCAATAGTGTATTGTATCACAATCTAGTAGTTACATGTGGAAATTTGGTTCTAGGACATTTGATTTGAGCGCAATCCTCAAACTTAGGTCAAAAAAGCCATTTAAGCCTTTTCACCGTGAGATCTATGCGATATGGCCGAGAAAGGTTATTTTGATGTTAACTCCCAAACCGCTGCGCAGAAGTCAACCAAACTTCACCCAATAGTGTATTTTATCACAATCTAGTAGTTACATTTGGAAATTTAGTTCTAGGACATTTGGTTTGAGCGCAATCTTCAAACTTAATTAAAAAAAGTCATTTAAGCCTTTTCACAGTGAGATCTATGCGATATGGCCGAGAAATGTAATTTTGATGTTAACTCCCAAACCGCTGCGCAGAAGTCAACCAAACTTAACCCAATAGTGTATTGTATCACAATCTAGTAGTTACATTTGAAAATTTTGTTCTAGGACATTTTGTTTGAACGCAATCATCAAACTTAATTAAAAAAGTCATTTAAGGCTTTTCACAGTGAGATCTATGCGATATGGCCGAGAAATGTAATTTTGATGTTAACTCCCAAACCGCTGCGCAGAAGTCAACCAAACTTCACCCAATAGTGTATTTTATCACAATCTAGTAGTTACATTTGGAAATTTAGTTCTAGGACATTTGGTTTGAGCGCAATCTTCAAACTTAATTAAAAAAAGTCATTTAAGCCTTTTCACAGTGAGATCTATGCGATATGGCCGAGAAATGTAATTTTGATGTTAACTCCCAAACCACTGCGCAGAAGTAAACCAAACTTCACCCATTAGTGTATTGTATCACAATCTAGTAGTTACATGTAGAAATTTGGTTCTAGGACATTTGATTTGAGCGCAATCCTCAAACATAGGTCAAAAAAGCCATTTAAGCCTTTTCACAGTGAGATCTATGCGATATGGCCGAGAAATGTAATTTTGATGTTAACTCCCAAACCGCTGCGCAGAAGTCAACCAAACTTCACCCAATAGTGTATTGTATCACAATCTAGTAGTTACATTTGGAAATTTAGTTCTAAGACATTTGGTTTGAGCGCAATCCTCAAACATAGGTCAAAAAAGCCATTTAAGCCTTTTCACAGTGAGATCTATGCGATATGGCCGAGAAATGTAATTTTGATGTTAACTCCCAAACCGCTGCGCAGAAGTCAACCAAACTTCACCCAATAGTGTATTGTATCACAATCTAGTAGTTACATGTGGAAATTTGGTTCTAGGACATTTGATTTGAGCGCAATCCTCAAACTTAGGTCAAAAAAGCCATTTAAGCCTTTTCACCGTGAGATCTATGCGATATGGCCGAGAAATGTTATTTTGATGTTAACTCCCAAACCGCTGCGCAGAAGTCAACCAAACTTCACCCAATAGTGTATTGTATCACATTCTAGTAGTTACATTTGAAAATTTCGTTCTAGGACATTTGGTTTGAGCGCAATCATTAAACTTAATTACAAAAGTCATTTAAGCCTTTTCACAGTGAGATCTATGCGATATGGCCGAGAAATGTAATTTTGATGTTAATTCCCAAACCGCTGCGCAGAAGTAAACCAAACTTCACCCAATAGTGTATTGTATCACATTCTAGTAGTTACATTTGAAAATTTCGTTCTAGGACATTTGGTTTGAGCGCAATCATTAAACTTAATTAAAAAAGTCATTTAAGCCTTTTCACAGTGAGATCTATGCGATATGGCCGAGAAATGTAATTTTGATGTTAACTCCCAAACCGCTGCGCAGAAGTCAACCAAACTTCACCCATTAGTGTATGGTATCACAATCTAGTAGTTACAAGTGGAAATTTGGTTCTAGGACATTTGATTTGAGCGCAATCCTCAAACTTAGGTCAAAAAAGCCATTTAAGCCTTTTCACAGTGAGATCTATGCGATATGGCCGAGAAATGTAATTTTGATGTTAACTCCCAAACCGCTGCGCAGAAGTCAACCAAACTTCACCCAATAGTGTATTGTATCACAATCTAGTAGTTACATTTGAAAATTTGGTTCTAGGACATTTTGTTTGAACGCAATCATCAAACTTAATTAAAAAAGTCATTTAAGCCTTTTCACAGTGAGATCTATGCGATATGGCCGAGAAATGTAATTTTGATGTTAACTCCCAAACCGCTGCGCAGAAGTCAACCAAACTTCACCCAATAGTGTATTGTATCACAATCTAGTCGTTACATTTGGAAATTTAGTTCTAGGACATTTGGTTTGAGCGCAATCTTCAAACTTAATTAAAAAAAGTCATTTAAGCCTTTTCACAGTTAGATCTATGCGATATGGCCGAGAAATGTAATTTTGATGTTAACTCCCAAACCGCTGCGCAGAAGTCAACCAAACTTCACCCAATAGTGTATTTTATCACAATCTAGTAGTTACATTTGGAAATTTAGTTCTAGGACATTTGGTTTGAGCGCAATCTTCAAACTTAATTAAAAAAAGTCATTTAAGGCTTTTCACAGTGAGATCTATGCGATATGGCCGAGAAATGTAATTTTGATGTTAACTCCCAAACCGCTGCGCAGAAGTCAACCAAACTTCACCCAATAGTGTATTTTATCACAATCTAGTAGTTACATTTGGAAATTTAGTTCTAGGACATTTGATTTGAGCGCAATCTTCAAACTTAATTAAAAAAAGTCATTTAAGGCTTTTCACAGTGAGATCTATGCGATATGGCCGAGAAATGTAATTTTGATGTTAACTCCCAAACCGCTGCGCAGAAGTCAACCAAACTTCACCCAATAGTGTATTGTATCACAATCTAGTAGTTACATTTGGAAATTTAGTTCTAAGACATTTGGTTTGAGCGCAATCCTCAAACATAGGTCAAAAAAGCCATTTAAGCCTTTTCACAGTGAGATCTATGCGATATGGCCGAGAAATGTAATTTTGATGTTAACTCCCAAACCGCTGCGCAGAAGTCAACCAAACTTCACCCAATAGTGTATTGTATCACAATCTAGTAGTTACATGTGGAAATTTGGTTCTAGGACATTTGATTTGAGCGCAATCCTCAAACTTAGGTCAAAAAAGCCATTTAAGCCTTTTCACCGTGAGATCTATGCGATATGGCCGAGAAAGGTTATTTTGATGTTAACTCCCAAACCGCTGCGCAGAAGTCAACCAAACTTCACCCAATAGTGTATTTTATCACAATCTAGTAGTTACATTTGGAAATTTAGTTCTAGGACATTTGGTTTGAGCGCAATCTTCAAACTTAATTAAAAAAAGTCATTTAAGCCTTTTCACAGTGAGATCTATGCGATATGGCCGAGAAATGTAATTTTGATGTTAACTCCCAAACCACTGCGCAGAAGTAAACCAAACTTCACCCATTAGTGTATTGTATCACAATCTAGTAGTTACATGTAGAAATTTGGTTCTAGGACATTTGATTTGAGCGCAATCCTCAAACATAGGTCAAAAAAGCCATTTAAGCCTTTTCACAGTGAGATCTCTGCGATATGGCCGAGAAATGTAATTTTGATGTTAACTCCCAAACCGCTGCGCAGAAGTCAACCAAACTTCACCCAATAGTGTATTGTATCACAATCTAGTAGTTACATTTGGAAATTTAGTTCTAAGACATTTGGTTTGAGCGCAATCCTCAAACATAGGTCAAAAAAGCCATTTAAGCCTTTTCACAGTGAGATATATGCGATATGGCCGAGAAATGTAATTTTGATGTTAACTCCCAAACCGCTGCGCAGAAGTCAACCAAACTTCACCCAATAGTTTATTGTATCACAATCTAGTAGTTACATGTGGAAATTTGGTTCTAGGACATTTGATTTGAGCGCAATCCTCAAACTTAGGTCAAAAAAGCCATTTAAGCCTTTTCACCGTGAGATCTATGCGATATGGCCGAGAAATGTTATTTTGATGTTAACTCCCAAACCGCTGCGCAGAAGTCAACCAAACTTCACCCAATAGTGTATTGTATCAAAATCTAGTAGTTACATTTAAAAATTTTGTTCTAGGACATTTTGTTTGAGCGCAATCATCAAACTTAATTAAAAAAGTCATTTAAGCCTTTTCACAGTGAGATCTATGCGATATGGCCGAGAAATGTAATTTTGATGTTAACTCCCAAACCGCTGCGCAGAAGTCAACCAAACTTCACCCATTAGTGTATTGTATCACAATCTAGTAGTTACATGTGGAAATTTGGTTCTAGGACATTTGGTTTGAACGCAATCTTCAAACTTAATTTAAAAAGTCATTTAAGCCTTTTCACAGTGAGATCTATGCGATATGGCCGAGAAATGTAAATTTGATGTTAACTCCCAAACCGCTGCGCAGAAGTCAACCAAACTTCACCCAATAGTGTATTGTATCACAATCTAGTAGTTACATGTGGAAATTTGGTTCTAGGACATTTGATTTGAGCGCAATCCTCAAACTTAGGTCAAAAAAGCCATTTAAGCCTTTTCACAGTGAGATCTATGCGATATGGCCGAGAAATGTAATTTTGATGTTAACTCCCAAACCGCTGCGCAGAAGTCAACCAAACTTCACCCAATAGTGTATTGTATCACAATCTAGTAGTTACATTTAAAAATTTTGTTCTAGGACATTTTGTTTGAGCGCAATCATCAAACTTAATTAAAAAGTCATTTAAGCCTTTTCACAGTGAGATCTATGCGATATGGCCGAGAAATGTAATTTTGATGTTAACTCCCAAACCGCTGCGCAGAAGTCAACCAAACTTCACCCATTAGTGTATTGTATCACAATCTAGTAGTTACATTTGGAAATTTAGTTCTAGGACATTTGGTTTGAGCGCAATCTTCAAACTTAATTAAAAAAAGTCATTTAAGCCTTTTCACAGTGAGATCTATGCGATATGGCCGAGAAATGTAATTTTGATGTTAACTCCCAAACCGCTGCGCGGAAGTCAACCAAACTTCACCCATTAGTGTATTGTATCACAATCTAGTAGTTACATGTGGAAATTTGGTTCTAGGACATTTGATTTGAGCGCAATCCTCAAACTTAGGTCAAAAAAGCCATTTAAGCCTTTTCACAGTGAGATCTATGCGATATGGCCGAGAAATGTAATTTTGATGTTAATTCCCAAACCGCTGCGCAGAAGTAAACCAAACTTCACCCAATAGTGTATTGTATCACATTCTAGTAGTTACATTTGAAAATTTCGTTCTAGGACATTTGGTTTGAGCGCAATCATTAAACTTAATTAAAAAAGTCATTTAAGCCTTTTCACAGTGAGATCTATGCGATATGGCCGAGAAATGTAATTTTGATGTTAATTCCCAAACCGCTGCGCAGAAGTAAACCAAACTTCACCCAATAGTGTATTGTATCACATTCTAGTAGTTACATTTGAAAATTTCGTTCTAGGACATTTGGTTTGAGCGCAATCATTAAACTTAATTAAAAAAGTCATTTAAGCCTTTTCACAGTGAGATCTATGCGATATGGCCGAGAAATGTAATTTTGATGTTAACTCCCAAACCGCTGCGCAGAAGTCAACCAAACTTCACCCATTAGTGTATGGTATCACAATCTAGTAGTTACAAGTGGAAATTTGGTTCTAGGACATTTGATTTGAGCGCAATCCTCAAACTTAGGTCAAAAAAGCCATTTAAGCCTTTTCACAGTGAGATCTATGCGATATGGCCGAGAAATGTAATTTTGATGTTAACTCCCAAACCGCTGCGCAGAAGTCAACCAAACTTCACCCAATAGTGTATTGTATCACAATCTAGTAGTTACATTTGAAAATTTGGTTCTAGGACATTTTGTTTGAACGCAATCATCAAACTTAATTAAAAAAGTCATTTAAGCCTTTTCACAGTGAGATCTATGCGATATGGCCGAGAAATGTAATTTTGATGTTAACTCCCAAACCGCTGCGCAGAAGTCAACCAAACTTCACCCAATAGTGTATTGTATCACAATCTAGTCGTTACATTTGGAAATTTAGTTCTAGGACATTTGGTTTGAGCGCAATCTTCAAACTTAATTAAAAAAAGTCATTTAAGCCTTTTCACAGTGAGATCTATGCGATATGGCCGAGAAATGTAATTTTGATGTTAACTCCCAAACCGCTGCGCAGAAGTCAACCAAACTTCACCCAATAGTGTATTTTATCACAATCTAGTAGTTACATTTGGAAATTTAGTTCTAGGACATTTGGTTTGAGCGCAATCTTCAAACTTAATTAAAAAAAGTCATTTAAGGCTTTTCACAGTGAGATCTATGCGATATGGCCGAGAAATGTAATTTTGATGTTAACTCCCAAACCGCTGCGCAGAAGTCAACCAAACTTCACCCAATAGTGTATTTTATCACAATCTAGTAGTTACATTTGGAAATTTAGTTCTAGGACATTTGATTTGAGCGCAATCTTCAAACTTAATTAAAAAAAGTCATTTAAGCCTTTTCACAGTGAGATCTATGCGATATGGCCGAGAAATGTAATTTTGATGTTAACTCCCAAACCGCTGCGCAGAAGTCAACCAAACTTCACCCAATAGTGTATTGTATCACAATCTAGTAGTTACATTTGGAAATTTAGTTCTAAGACATTTGGTTTGAGCGCAATCCTCAAACATAGGTCAAAAAAGCCATTTAAGCCTTTTCACAGTGAGATCTATGCGATATGGCCGAGAAATGTAATTTTGATGTTAACTCCCAAACCGCTGCGCAGAAGTCAACCAAACTTCACCCAATAGTGTATTGTATCACAATCTAGTAGTTACATGTGGAAATTTGGTTCTAGGACATTTGATTTGAGCGCAATCCTCAAACTTAGGTCAAAAAAGCCATTTAAGCCTTTTCACCGTGAGATCTATGCGATATGGCCGAGAAATGTTATTTTGATGTTAACTCCCAAACCGCTGCGCAGAAGTCAACCAAACTTCACCCAATAGTGTATTGTATCAAAATCTAGTAGTTACATTTAAAAATTTTGTTCTAGGACATTTTGTTTGAGCGCAATCATCAAACTTAATTAAAAAAGTCATTTAAGCCTTTTCACAGTGAGATCTATGCGATATGGCCGAGAAATGTAATTTTGATGTTAACTCCCAAACCGCTGCGCAGAAGTCAACCAAACTTCACCCAATAGTGTATTGTATCAAAATCTAGTAGTTACATTTAAAAATTTTGTTCTAGGACATTTTGTTTGAGCGCAATCATCAAACTTAATTAAAAAAGTCATTTAAGCCTTTTCACAGTGAGATCTATGCGATATGGCCGAGAAATGTAATTTTGATGTTAACTCCCAAACCGCTGCGCAGAAGTCAACCAAACTTCACCCATTAGTGTATTGTATCACAATCTAGTAGTTACATGTGGAAATTTGGTTCTAGGACATTTGGTTTGAACGCAATCTTCAAACTTAATTTAAAAAGTCATTTAAGCCTTTTCACAGTGAGATCTATGCGATATGGCCGAGAAATGTAAATTTGATGTTAACTCCCAAACCGCTGCGCAGAAGTCAACCAAACTTCACCCAATAGTGTATTGTATCACAATCTAGTAGTTACATGTGGAAATTTGGTTCTAGGACATTTGATTTGAGCGCAATCCTCAAACTTAGGTCAAAAAAGCCATTTAAGCCTTTTCACAGTGAGATCTATGCGATATGGCCGAGAAATGTAATTTTGATGTTAACTCCCAAACCGCTGCGCAGAAGTCAACCAAACTTCACCCAATAGTGTATTGTATCACAATCTAGTAGTTACATTTAAAAATTTTGTTCTAGGACATTTTGTTTGAGCGCAATCATCAAACTTAATTAAAAAGTCATTTAAGCCTTTTCACAGTGAGATCTATGCGATATGGCCGAGAAATGTAATTTTGATGTTAACTCCCAAACCGCTGCGCAGAAGTCAACCAAACTTCACCCATTAGTGTATTGTATCACAATCTAGTAGTTACATTTGGAAATTTAGTTCTAGGACATTTGGTTTGAGCGCAATCTTCAAACTTAATTAAAAAAAGTCATTTAAGCCTTTTCACAGTGAGATCTATGCGATATGGCCGAGAAATGTAATTTTGATGTTAACTCCCAAACCGCTGCGCGGAAGTCAACCAAACTTCACCCATTAGTGTATTGTATCACAATCTAGTAGTTACATGTGGAAATTTGGTTCTAGGACATTTGATTTGAGCGCAATCCTCAAACTTAGGTCAAAAAAGCCATTTAAGCCTTTTCACAGTGAGATCTATGCGATATGGCCGAGAAATGTAATTTTGATGTTAATTCCCAAACCGCTGCGCAGAAGTAAACCAAACTTCACCCAATAGTGTATTGTATCACATTCTAGTAGTTACATTTGAAAATTTCGTTCTAGGACATTTGGTTTGAGCGCAATCATTAAACTTAATTAAAAAAGTCATTTAAGCCTTTTCACAGTGAGATCTATGCGATATGGCCGAGAAATGTAATTTTGATGTTAATTCCCAAACCGCTGCGCAGAAGTAAACCAAACTTCACCCAATAGTGTATTGTATCACATTCTAGTAGTTACATTTGAAAATTTCGTTCTAGGACATTTGGTTTGAGCGCAATCATTAAACTTAATTAAAAAAGTCATTTAAGCCTTTTCACAGTGAGATCTATGCGATATGGCCGAGAAATGTAATTTTGATGTTAACTCCCAAACCGCTGCGCAGAAGTCAACCAAACTTCACCCATTAGTGTATGGTAACACAATCTAGTAGTTACAAGTGGAAATTTGGTTCTAGGACATTTGATTTGAGCGCAATCCTCAAACTTAGGTCAAAAAAGCCATTTAAGCCTTTTCACAGTGAGATCTATGCGATATGGCCGAGAAATGTAATTTTGATGTTAACTCCCAAACCGCTGCGCAGAAGTCAACCAAACTTCACCCAATAGTGTATTTTATCACAATCTAGTAGTTACATTTGGAAATTTAGTTCTAGGACATTTGGTTTGAGCGCAATCTTCAAACTTAATTAAAAAAAGTCATTTAAGGCTTTTCACAGTGAGATCTATGCGATATGGCCGAGAAA
Organism: Corythoichthys intestinalis; assembly: GCF_030265065.1. Classification (NCBI taxonomy): domain Eukaryota; kingdom Metazoa; phylum Chordata; class Actinopteri; order Syngnathiformes; family Syngnathidae; genus Corythoichthys; species Corythoichthys intestinalis. Next base: position 47,799,555 of record NC_080411.1, on the reverse strand, counting down.
TGTAATTTTGATGTTAACTCCCAAACCGCTGCGCAGAAGTCAACCAAACTTCACCCAATAGTGTATTTTATCACAATCTAGTAGTTACATTTGGAAATTTAGTTCTAGGACATTTGATTTGAGCGCAATCTTCAAACTTAATTAAAAAAAGTCATTTAAGGCTTTTCACAGTGAGATCTATGCGATATGGCCGAGAAATGTAATTTTGATGTTAACTCCCAAACCGCTGCGCAGAAGTCAACCAAACTTCACCCAATAGTGTATTGTATCACAATCTAGTAGTTACATTTGGAAATTTAGTTCTAAGACATTTGGTTTGAGCGCAATCCTCAAACATAGGTCAAAAAAGCCATTTAAGCCTTTTCACAGTGAGATGTATGCGATATGGCCGAGAAATGTAATTTTGATGTTAACTCCCAAACCGCTGCGCAGAAGTCAACCAAACTTCACCCAATAGTGTATTTTATCACAATCTAGTAGTTACATTTGGAAATTTAGTTCTAGGACATTTGATTTGAGCGCAATCTTCAAACTTAATTAAAAAAAGTCATTTAAGCCTTTTCACAGTGAGATCTATGCGATATGGCCGAGAAATGTAATTTTGATGTTAACTCCCAAACCGCTGCGCAGAAGTCAACCAAACTTCACCCAATAGTGTATTGTATCACAATCTAGTAGTTACATTTGGAAATTTAGTTCTAAGACATTTGGTTTGAGCGCAATCCTCAAACATAGGTCAAAAAAGCCATTTAAGCCTTTTCACAGTGAGATCTATGCGATATGGCCGAGAAATGTAATTTTGATGTTAACTCCCAAACCGCTGCGCAGAAGTCAACCAAACTTCACCCAATAGTGTATTGTATCACAATCTAGTAGTTACATGTGGAAATTTGGTTCTAGGACATTTGATTTGAGCGCAATCCTCAAACTTAGGTCAAAAAAGCCATTTAAGCCTTTTCACCGTGAGATCTATGCGATATGGCCGAGAAATGTTATTTTGATGTTAACTCCCAAACCGCTGCGCAGAAGTCAACCAAACTTCACCCAATAGTGTATTGTATCAAAATCTAGTAGTTACATTTAAAAATTTTGTTCTAGGACATTTTGTTTGAGCGCAATCATCAAACTTAATTAAAAAAGTCATTTAAGCCTTTTCACAGTGAGATCTATGCGATATGGCCGAGAAATGTAATTTTGATGTTAACTCCCAAACCGCTGCGCAGAAGTCAACCAAACTTCACCCAATAGTGTATTGTATCAAAATCTAGTAGTTACATTTAAAAATTTTGTTCTAGGACATTTTGTTTGAGCGCAATCATCAAACTTAATTAAAAAAGTCATTTAAGCCTTTTCACAGTGAGATCTATGCGATATGGCCGAGAAATGTAATTTTGATGTTAACTCCCAAACCGCTGCGCAGAAGTCAACCAAACTTCACCCATTAGTGTATTGTATCACAATCTAGTAGTTACATGTGGAAATTTGGTTCTAGGACATTTGGTTTGAACGCAATCTTCAAACTTAATTTAAAAAGTCATTTAAGCCTTTTCACAGTGAGATCTATGCGATATGGCCGAGAAATGTAAATTTGATGTTAACTCCCAAACCGCTGCGCAGAAGTCAACCAAACTTCACCCAATAGTGTATTGTATCACAATCTAGTAGTTACATGTGGAAATTTGGTTCTAGGACATTTGATTTGAGCGCAATCCTCAAACTTAGGTCAAAAAAGCCATTTAAGCCTTTTCACAGTGAGATCTATGCGATATGGCCGAGAAATGTAATTTTGATGTTAACTCCCAAACCGCTGCGCAGAAGTCAACCAAACTTCACCCAATAGTGTATTGTATCACAATCTAGTAGTTACATTTAAAAATTTTGTTCTAGGACATTTTGTTTGAGCGCAATCATCAAACTTAATTAAAAAGTCATTTAAGCCTTTTCACAGTGAGATCTATGCGATATGGCCGAGAAATGTAATTTTGATGTTAACTCCCAAACCGCTGCGCAGAAGTCAACCAAACTTCACCCATTAGTGTATTGTATCACAATCTAGTAGTTACATTTGGAAATTTAGTTCTAGGACATTTGGTTTGAGCGCAATCTTCAAACTTAATTAAAAAAAGTCATTTAAGCCTTTTCACAGTGAGATCTATGCGATATGGCCGAGAAATGTAATTTTGATGTTAACTCCCAAACCGCTGCGCGGAAGTCAACCAAACTTCACCCATTAGTGTATTGTATCACAATCTAGTAGTTACATGTGGAAATTTGGTTCTAGGACATTTGATTTGAGCGCAATCCTCAAACTTAGGTCAAAAAAGCCATTTAAGCCTTTTCACAGTGAGATCTATGCGATATGGCCGAGAAATGTAATTTTGATGTTAATTCCCAAACCGCTGCGCAGAAGTAAACCAAACTTCACCCAATAGTGTATTGTATCACATTCTAGTAGTTACATTTGAAAATTTCGTTCTAGGACATTTGGTTTGAGCGCAATCATTAAACTTAATTAAAAAAGTCATTTAAGCCTTTTCACAGTGAGATCTATGCGATATGGCCGAGAAATGTAATTTTGATGTTAATTCCCAAACCGCTGCGCAGAAGTAAACCAAACTTCACCCAATAGTGTATTGTATCACATTCTAGTAGTTACATTTGAAAATTTCGTTCTAGGACATTTGGTTTGAGCGCAATCATTAAACTTAATTAAAAAAGTCATTTAAGCCTTTTCACAGTGAGATCTATGCGATATGGCCGAGAAATGTAATTTTGATGTTAACTCCCAAACCGCTGCGCAGAAGTCAACCAAACTTCACCCATTAGTGTATGGTAACACAATCTAGTAGTTACAAGTGGAAATTTGGTTCTAGGACATTTGATTTGAGCGCAATCCTCAAACTTAGGTCAAAAAAGCCATTTAAGCCTTTTCACAGTGAGATCTATGCGATATGGCCGAGAAATGTAATTTTGATGTTAACTCCCAAACCGCTGCGCAGAAGTCAACCAAACTTCACCCAATAGTGTATTTTATCACAATCTAGTAGTTACATTTGGAAATTTAGTTCTAGGACATTTGGTTTGAGCGCAATCTTCAAACTTAATTAAAAAAAGTCATTTAAGGCTTTTCACAGTGAGATCTATGCGATATGGCCGAGAAATGTAATTTTGATGTTAACTCCCAAACCGCTGCGCAGAAGTCAACCAAACTTCACCCAATAGTGTATTTTATCACAATCTAGTAGTTACATTTGGAAATTTAGTTCTAGGACATTTGATTTGAGCGCAATCTTCAAACTTAATTAAAAAAAGTCATTTAAGGCTTTTCACAGTGAGATCTATGCGATATGGCCGAGAAATGTAATTTTGATGTTAACTCCCAAACCGCTGCGCAGAAGTCAACCAAACTTCACCCAATAGTGTATTGTATCACAATCTAGTAGTTACATTTGGAAATTTAGTTCTAAGACATTTGGTTTGAGCGCAATCCTCAAACATAGGTCAAAAAAGCCATTTAAGCCTTTTCACAGTGAGATCTATGCGATATGGCCGAGAAATGTAATTTTGATGTTAACTCCCAAACCGCTGCGCAGAAGTCAACCAAACTTCACCCAATAGTGTATTGTATCACAATCTAGTAGTTACATGTGGAAATTTGGTTCTAGGACATTTGATTTGAGCGCAATCCTCAAACTTAGGTCAAAAAAGCCATTTAAGCCTTTTCACCGTGAGATCTATGCGATATGGCCGAGAAATGTTATTTTGATGTTAACTCCCAAACCGCTGCGCAGAAGTCAACCAAACTTCACCCAATAGTGTATTGTATCAAAATCTAGTAGTTACATTTAAAAATTTTGTTCTAGGACATTTTGTTTGAGCGCAATCATCAAACTTAATTAAAAAAGTCATTTAAGCCTTTTCACAGTGAGATCTATGCGATATGGCCGAGAAATGTTATTTTGATGTTAACTCCCAAACCGCTGCGCAGAAGTCAACCAAACTTCACCCAATAGTGTATTGTATCAAAATCTAGTAGTTACATTTAAAAATTTTGTTCTAGGACATTTTGTTTGAGCGCAATCATCAAACTTAATTAAAAAAGTCATTTAAGCCTTTTCACAGTGAGATCTATGCGATATGGCCGAGAAATGTAATTTTGATGTTAACTCCCAAACCGCTGCGCAGAAGTCAACCAAACTTCACCCATTAGTGTATTGTATCACAATCTAGTAGTTACATGTGGAAATTTGGTTCTAGGACATTTGGTTTGAACGCAATCTTCAAACTTAATTTAAAAAGTCATTTAAGCCTTTTCACAGTGAGATCTATGCGATATGGCCGAGAAATGTAAATTTGATGTTAACTCCCAAACCGCTGCGCAGAAGTCAACCAAACTTCACCCAATAGTGTATTGTATCACAATCTAGTAGTTACATGTGGAAATTTGGTTCTAGGACATTTGATTTGAGCGCAATCCTCAAACTTAGGTCAAAAAAGCCATTTAAGCCTTTTCACAGTGAGATCTATGCGATATGGCCGAGAAATGTAATTTTGATGTTAACTCCCAAACCGCTGCGCAGAAGTCAACCAAACTTCACCCAATAGTGTATTGTATCACAATCTAGTAGTTACATTTAAAAATTTTGTTCTAGGACATTTTGTTTGAGCGCAATCATCAAACTTAATTAAAAAAAGTCATTTAAGCCTTTTCACAGTGAGATCTATGCGATATGGCCGAGAAATGTAATTTTGATGTTAACTCCCAAACCGCTGCGCAGAAGTCAACCAAACTTCACCCATTAGTGTATTGTATCACAATCTAGTAGTTACATTTGGAAATTTAGTTCTAGGACATTTGGTTTGAGCGCAATCTTCAAACTTAATTAAAAAAAGTCATTTAAGCCTTTTCACAGTGAGATCTATGCGATATGGCCGAGAAATGTAATTTTGATGTTAACTCCCAAACCGCTGCGCGGAAGTCAACCAAACTTCACCCATTAGTGTATTGTATCACAATCTAGTAGTTACATGTGGAAATTTGGTTCTAGGACATTTGATTTGAGCGCAATCCTCAAACTTAGGTCAAAAAAGCCATTTAAGCCTTTTCACAGTGAGATCTATGCGATATGGCCGAGAAATGTAATTTTGATGTTAATTCCCAAACCGCTGCGCAGAAGTAAACCAAACTTCACCCAATAGTGTATTGTATCACATTCTAGTAGTTACATTTGAAAATTTCGTTCTAGGACATTTGGTTTGAGCGCAATCATTAAACTTAATTAAAAAAGTCATTTAAGCCTTTTCACAGTGAGATCTATGCGATATGGCCGAGAAATGTAATTTTGATGTTAATTCCCAAACCGCTGCGCAGAAGTAAACCAAACTTCACCCAATAGTGTATTGTATCACATTCTAGTAGTTACATTTGAAAATTTCGTTCTAGGACATTTGGTTTGAGCGCAATCATTAAACTTAATTAAAAAAGTCATTTAAGCCTTTTCACAGTGAGATCTATGCGATATGGCCGAGAAATGTAATTTTGATGTTAACTCCCAAACCGCTGCGCAGAAGTCAACCAAACTTCACCCATTAGTGTATGGTATCACAATCTAGTAGTTACAAGTGGAAATTTGGTTCTAGGACATTTGATTTGAGCGCAATCCTCAAACTTAGGTCAAAAAAGCCATTTAAGCCTTTTCACAGTGAGATCTATGCGATATGGCCGAGAAATGTAATTTTGATGTTAACTCCCAAACCGCTGCGCAGAAGTCAACCAAACTTCACCCAATAGTGTATTGTATCACAATCTAGTAGTTACATTTGAAAATTTGGTTCTAGGACATTTTGTTTGAACGCAATCATCAAACTTAATTAAAAAAGTCATTTAAGCCTTTTCACAGTGAGATCTATGCGATATGGCCGAGAAATGTAATTTTGATGTTAACTCCCAAACCGCTGCGCAGAAGTCAACCAAACTTCACCCAATAGTGTATTTTATCACAATCTAGTAGTTACATTTGGAAATTTAGTTCTAGGACATTTGGTTTGAGCGCAATCTTCAAACTTAATTAAAAAAAGTCATTTAAGGCTTTTCACAGTGAGATCTATGCGATATGGCCGAGAAATGTAATTTTGATGTTAACTCCCAAACCGCTGCGCAGAAGTCAACCAAACTTCACCCAATAGTGTATTTTATCACAATCTAGTAGTTACATTTGGAAATTTAGTTCTAGGACATTTGATTTGAGCGCAATCTTCAAACTTAATTAAAAAAAGTCATTTAAGGCTTTTCACAGTGAGATCTATGCGATATGGCCGAGAAATGTAATTTTGATGTTAACTCCCAAACCGCTGCGCAGAAGTCAACCAAACTTCACCCAATAGTGTATTTTATCACAATCTAGTAGTTACATGTGGAAATTTGGTTCTAGGACATTTGATTTGAGCGCAATCCTCAAACTTAGGTCAAAAAAGCCATTTAAGCCTTTTCACAGTGAGATCTATGCGATATGGCCGAGAAATGTAAATTTGATGTTAACTCCCAAACCGCTGCGCAGAAGTCAACCAAACTTCACCCAATAGTATATTGTATCAAAATCTAGTAGTTACATTTAAAAATTTTGTTCTAGGACATTTTGTTTGAGCGCAATCACCAAACTTAATTAAAAAAGTCATTTAAGCCTTTTCACAGTGAGATCTATGCGATATGGCCGAGAAATGTAATTTTGATGTTAACTCCCAAACCGCTGCGCAGAAGTCAACCAAACTTCACCCAATAGTGTATTGTATCACAATCTAGTAGTTACATTTGAAAATTTTGTTCTAGGACATTTTGTTTGAGCGCAATCATCAAACTTAATTAAAAAAGTCATTTAAGCCTTTTCACAGTGAGATCTATGCGATATGGCCGAGAAATGTAATTTTGATGTTAACTCCCAAACCGCTGCGCAGAAGTCAACCAAACTTCACCCAATAGTGTATTTTATCACAATCTAGTAGTTACATTTGGAAATTTAGTTCTAGGACATTTGGTTTGAGCGCAATCTTCAAACTTAATTAAAAAAAGTCATTTAAGCCTTTTCACAGTGAGATCTATGCGATATGGCCGAGAAATGTAAATTTGATGTTAACTCCCAAACCGCTGCGCAGAAGTCAACCAAACTTCACCCAATAGTGTATTTTATCACAATCTAGTAGTTACATTTGGAAATTTAGTTCTAGGACATTTGGTTTGAGCGCAATCTTCAAACATAATTAAAAAAAGTCATTTAAGGCTTTTCACAGTGAGATCTATGCGATATGGCCGAGAAATGTAATTTTGATATTAACTCCCAAACCGCTGCGCAGAAGTCAACCAAACTTCACCCAAAATGTATTTTATCACAATCTAGTAGTTACATTTGGAAATTTAGTTCTAGGACATTTGATTTGAGCGCAATCTTCAAACTTAATTAAAAAAAAAGTCATTTAAGCGTTTTCACAGTGAGATCTATGCGATATGGCCGAGAAATGTAATTTTGATGTTAACTCCCAAACCGCTGCGCAGAAGTAAACCAAACTTCACCCAATAGTGTATTGTATCACAATCTAGTAGTTACATTTAAAAATTTTGTTCTAGGACATTTTGTTTGAGCGCAATCATCAAACTTAATTAAAAAGTCATTTAAGCCTTTTCACAGTGAGATCTATGCGATATGGCCGAGAAATGTAATTTTGATGTTAACTCCCAAACCGCTGCGCAGAAGTCAACCAAACTTCACCCATTAGTGTATTGTATCACAATCTAGTAGTTACATTTGGAAATTTAGTTCTAGGACATTTGGTTTGAGCGCAATCTTCAAACTTAATTAAAAAAAGTCATTTAAGCCTTTTCACAGTGAGATCTATGCGATATGGCCGAGAAATGTAATTTTGATGTTAACTCCCAAACCGCTGCGCGGAAGTCAACCAAACTTCACCCATTAGTGTATTGTATCACAATCTAGTAGTTACATGTGGAAATTTGGTTCTAGGACATTTGATTTGAGCGCAATCCTCAAACTTAGGTCAAAAAAGCCATTTAAGCCTTTTCACAGTGAGATCTATGCGATATGGCCGAGTAATGTAATTTTGATGTTAACTCCCAAACCGCTGCGCAGAAGTAAACCAAACTTCACCCATTAGTGTATTGTATCACAATCTAGTAGTTACATGTGGAAATTTGGTTCTAGGACATTTGATTTGAGCGCAATCCTCAAACTTAGGTCAAAAAAGCCATTAAAGCCTTTTCACAGTGAGATCTATGCGATATGGCCGAGAAATGTAATTTTGATGTTAACTCCCAAACCGCTGCGCAGAAGTCAACCAAACTTCACCCAATAGTGTATTTTATCACAATCTAGTAGTTACATTTGGAAATTTAGTTCTAGGACATTTGGTTTGAGCGCAATCTTCAAACATAATTAAAAAAAGTCATTTAAGGCTTTTCACAGTGAGATCTATGCGATATGGCCGAGAAATGTAATTTTGATATTAACTCCCAAACCGCTGCGCAGAAGTCAACCAAACTTCACCCAAAAGTGTATTTTATCACAATCTAGTAGTTACATTTGGAAATTTAGTTCTAGGACATTTGATTTGAGCGCAATCTTCAAACTTAATTAAAAAAAAAGTCATTTAAGCGTTTTCACAGTGGGATCTATGCGATATGGCCGAGAAATGTAATTTTGATGTTCACTCCCAAACCGCTGCGCAGAAGTCAACCAAACTTCACCCAATAGTGTATTTTATCACAATCTAGTAGTTACATGTGGAAATTTGGTTCTAGGACATTTGGTTTGAACGCAATCTTCAAACTTAATTTAAAAAGTCATTTAAGCCTTTTCACAGTGAGATCTATGCGATATGGCCGAGAAATGTAAATTTGATGTTAACTCCCAAACCGCTGCGCAGAAGTCAACCAAACTTCACCCAATAGTGTATTGTATCACAATCTAGTAGTTACATGTGGAAATTTGGTTCTAGGACATTTGATTTGAGCGCAATCCTCAAACTTAGGTCAAAAAAGCCATTTAAGCCTTTTCACAGTGAGATCTATGCGATATGGCCGAGAAATGTAATTTTGATGTTAACTCCCAAACCGCTGCGCAGAAGTCAACCAAACTTCACCCAATAGTGTATTGTATCACAATCTAGTAGTTACATTTAAAAATTTTGTTCTAGGACATTTTGTCTGAGCGCAATCATCAAACTTAATTAAAAAGTCATTTAAGCCTTTTCACAGTGAGATCTATGCGATATGGCCGAGAAATGTAATTTTGATGTTAACTCCCAAACCGCTGCGCGGAAGTCAACCAAACTTCACCCATTAGTGTATTGTATCACAATCTAGTAGTTACATTTGGAAATTTGGTTCTAGGACATTTGATTTGAGCGCAATCCTCAAACTTAGGTCAAAAAAGCCATTTAAGCCTTTTCACAGTGAGATCTATGCGATATGGCCGAGAAATGTAATTTTGATGTTAATTCCCAAACCGCTGCGCAGAAGTAAACCAAACTTCACCCAATAGTGTATTGTATCACATTCTAGTAGTTACATTTGAAAATTTCGTTCTAGGACATTTGGTTTGAGCGCAATCATTAAACTTAATTAAAAAAGTCATTTAAGCCTTTTCACAGTGAGATCTATGCGATATGGCCGAGAAATGTAATTTTGATGTTAATTCCCAAACCGCTGCGCAGAAGTAAACCAAACTTCACCCAATAGTGTATTGTATCACATTCTAGTAGTTACATTTGAAAATTTCGTTCTAGGACATTTGGTTTGAGCGCAATCATTAAACTTAATTAAAAAAGTCATTTAAGCCTTTTCACAGTGAGATCTATGCGATATGGCCGAGAAATGTAATTTTGATGTTAACTCCCAAACCGCTGCGCAGAAGTCAACCAAACTTCACCCATTAGTGTATGGTATCACAATCTAGTAGTTACAAGTGGAAATTTGGTTCTAGGACATTTGATTTGAGCGCAATCCTCAAACTTAGGTCAAAAAAGCCATTTAAGCCTTTTCACAGTGAGATCTATGCGATATGGCCGAGAAATGTAATTTTGATGTTAACTCCCAAACCGCTGCGCAGAAGTCAACCAAACTTCACCCAATAGTGTATTGTATCACAATCTAGTAGTTACATTTGAAAATTTGGTTCTAGGACATTTTGTTTGAACGCAATCATCAAACTTAATTAAAAAAGTCATTTAAGCCTTTTCACAGTGAGATCTATGCGATATGGCCGAGAAATGTAATTTTGATGTTAACTCCCAAACCGCTGCGCAGAAGTCAACCAAACTTCACCCAATAGTGTATTGTATCACAATCTAGTCGTTACATTTGGAAATTTAGTTCTAGGACATTTGGTTTGAGCGCAATCTTCAAACTTAATTAAAAAAAGTCATTTAAGCCTTTTCACAGTGAGATCTATGCGATATGGCCGAGAAATGTAATTTTGATGTTAACTCCCAAACCGCTGCGCAGAAGTCAACCAAACTTCACCCAATAGTGTATTTTATCACAATCTAGTAGTTACATTTGGAAATTTAGTTCTAGGACATTTGGTTTGAGCGCAATCTTCAAACTTAATTAAAAAAAGTCATTTAAGGCTTTTCACAGTGAGATCTATGCGATATGGCCGAGAAATGTAATTTTGATGTTAACTCCCAAACCGCTGCGCAGAAGTCAACCAAACTTCACCCAATAGTGTATTTTATCACAATCTAGTAGTTACATTTGGAAATTTAGTTCTAGGACATTTGGTTTGAGCGCAATCTTCAAACTTAATTAAAAAAAGTCATTTAAGGCTTTTCACAGTGAGATCTATGCGATATGGCCGAGAAATGTAATTTTCATGTTAACTCCCAAACCGCTGCGCAGAAGTCAACCAAACTTCACCCAATAGTGTATTGTATCACAATCTAGTAGTTACATTTGAAAATTTTGTTCTAGGACATTTTGTTTGAGCGCAATCATCAAACTTAATTAAAAAAGTCATTTAAGCCTTTTCACAGTGAGATCTATGCGATATGGCCGAGAAATGTAATTTTGATGTTAACTCCCAAACCGCTGCGCAGAAGTCAACCAAACTTCACCCAATAGTGTATTTTATCACAATCTAGTAGTTACATTTGGAAATTTAGTTCTAGGACATTTGGTTTGAGCGCAATCTTCAAACTTAATTAAAAAAAGTCATTTAAGCCTTTTCACAGTGAGATCTATGCGATACGGCCGAGAAATGTAAATTTGATGTTAACTCCCAAACCGCTGCGCAGAAGTCAACCAAACTTCACCCAATAGTGTATTTTATCACAATCTAGTAGTTACATTTGGAAATTTAGTTCTAGGACATTTGGTTTGAGCGCAATCTTCAAACATAATTAAAAAAAGTCATTTAAGGCTTTTCACAGTGAGATCTATGCGATATGGCCGAGAAATGTAATTTTGATATTAACTCCCAAACCGCTGCGCAGAAGTCAACCAAACTTCACCCAAAATGTATTTTATCACAATCTAGTAGTTACATATGGAAATTTAGTTCTAGGACATTTGATTTGAGCGCAATCTTCAAACTTAATTAAAAAAAAAGTCATTTAAGCGTTTTCACAGTGAGATCTATGCGATATGGCCGAGAAATGTAATTTTGATATTCACTCCCAAACCGCTGCGCAGAAGTCAACCAAACTTCACCCAATAGTGTATTTTATCACAATCTAGTAGTTACATGTGGAAATTTGGTTCTAGGACATTTGATTTGAGCGTAATCCTCAAACTTAGGTCAAAAAAGCCATTTAAGCCTTTTCACAGTGAGATCTATGCGATATGGCCGAGAAATGTAATTTTGATGTTAACTCCCAAACCGCTGCGCAGAAGTAAACCAAACTTCACCCAATAGTGTATTGTATCACAATCTAGTAGTTACATTTAAAAATTTTGTTCTAGGACATTTTGTTTGAGCGCAATCATCAAACTTAATTAAAAAGTCATTTAAGCCTTTTCACAGTGAGATCTATGCGATATGGCCGAGAAATGTAATTTTGATGTTAACTCCCAAACCGCTGCGCAGAAGTCAACCAAACTTCACCCATTAGTGTATTGTATCACAATATAGTAGTTACATTTGGAAATTTAGTTCTAGGACATTTGGTTTGAGCGCAATCTTCAAACTTAATTAAAAAAAGTCATTTAAGCCTTTTCACAGTGAGATCTATGCGATATGGCCGAGAAATGTAATTTTGATGTTAACTCCCAAACCGCTGCGCGGAAGTCAACCAAACTTCACCCATTAGTGTATTGTATCACAATCTAGTAGTTACATGTGGAAATTTGGTTCTAGGACATTTGATTTGAGCGCAATCCTCAAACTTAGGTCAAAAAAGCCATTTAAGCCTTTTCACAGTGAGATCTATGCGATATGGCCGAGAAATGTAATTTTGATGTTAACTCCCAAACCGCTGCGCAGAAGTAAACCAAACTTCACCCATTAGTGTATTGTATCACAATCTAGTAGTTACATGTGGAAATTTGGTTCTAGGACATTTGATTTGAGCGCAATCCTCAAACTTAGGTCAAAAAAGCCATTAAAGCCTTTTCACAGTGAGATCTATGCGATATGGCCGAGAAATGTAATTTTGATGTTAACTCCCAAACCGCTGCGCAGAAGTCAACCAAACTTCACCCAATAGTGTATTTTATCACAATCTAGTAGTTACATTTGGAAATTTAATTCTAGGACATTTGGTTTGAGCGCAATCTTCAAACATAATTAAAAAAAGTCATTTAAGGCTTTTCACAGTGAGATCTATGCGATATGGCCGAGAAATGTAATTTTGATATTAACTCCCAAACCGCTGAACAGAAGTCAACCAAACTTCACCCAAAAGTGTATTTTATCACAATCTAGTAGTTACATTTGGAAATTTAGTTCTAGGACATTTGATTTGAGCGCAATCTTCAAACTTAATTAAAAAAAAAGTCATTTAAGCGTTTTCACAGTGAGATCTATGCGATATGGCCGAGAAATGTAATTTTGATGTTCACTCCAAAACCGCTGCGCAGAAGTCAACCAAACTTCACCCAATAGTGTATTTTATCACAATCTAGTAGTTACATGTGGAAATTTGGTTCTAGGACATTTGATTTGAGCGTAATCCTCAAACTTAGGTCAAAAAAGCCATTTAAGCCTTTTCACAGTGAGATCTATGCGATATGGCCGAGAAATGTAATTTTGATGTTAACTCCCAAACCGCTGCGCAGAAGTAAACCAAACTTCACCCAATAGTGTATTGTATCACAATCTAGTAGTTACATTTAAAAATTTTGTTCTAGGACATTTTGTTTGAGCGCAATCATCAAACTTAATTAAAAAGTCATTTAAGCCTTTTCACAGTGAGATCTATGCGATATGGCCGAGAAATGTAATTTTGATGTTAACTCCCAAACCGCTGCGCAGAAGTCAACCAAACTTCACCCAATAGTGTATTGTATCACAATCTAGTAGTTACATGTGGAAATTTGGTTCTAGGACATTTGGTTTGAACGCAATCTTCAAACTTAATTTAAAAAGTCATTTAAGCCTTTTCACAGTGAGATCTATGCGATATGGCCGAGAAATGTAAATTTGATGTTAACTCCCAAACCGCTGCGCAGAAGTCAACCAAACTTCACCCAATAGTGTATTGTATCACAATCTAGTAGTTACATGTGGAAATTTGGTTCTAGGACATTTGATTTGAGCGCAATCCTCAAACTTAGGTCAAAAAAGCCATTTAAGCCTTTTCACAGTGAGATCTATGCGATATGGCCGAGAAATGTAATTTTGATGTTAACTCCCAAACCGCTGCGCAGAAGTCAACCAAACTTCACCCAATAGTGTATTGTATCACAATCTAGTAGTTACATTTAAAAATTTTGTTCTAGGACATTTTGTTTGAGCGCAATCATCAAACTTAATTAAAAAGTCATTTAAGCCTTTTCACAGTGAGATCTATGCGATATGGCCGAGAAATGTAATTTTGATGTTAACTCCCAAACCGCTGCGCAGAAGTCAACCAAACTTCACCCAATAGTGTATTGTATCACAATCTAGTAGTTACATTTGGAAATTTAGTTCTAGGACATTTGGTTTGAGCGCAATCTTCAAACTTAATTAAAAAAAGTCATTTAAGCCTTTTCACAGTGAGATCTATGCGATATGGCCGAGAAATGTAATTTTGATGTTAACTCCCAAACCGCTGCGCAGAAGTCAACCAAACTTCACCCGATAGTGTATTTTATCACAATCTAGTAGTTACATTTGGAAATTTAGTTCTAGGACATTTGGTTTGAGCGCAATCTTCAAACTTAATTAAAAAAAAGTCATTTAAGCCTTTTCACAGTGAGATCTATGCGATATGGCCGAGAAATGTAAATTTGATGTTAACTCCCAAACCGCTGCGCAGATGTCAACCAAACTTCACCCAATAGTGTATTGTATCACAATCTAGTAGTTACATTTGACAATTTCGTTCTAGGACATTTGGTTTGAGCGCAATCTTCAAACTTAATTAAAAAAAGTCATTTAAGCGTTTTCACAGTGAGATCTATGCGATATGGCCGAGAAATGTAATTTTGATGTTCACTCCCAAACCGCTGCGCAGAAGTCAACCAAACTTCACCCAATAGTGTATTTTATCACAATCTAGTAGTTACATGTAGAAATTTGGTTCTAGGACATTTGATTTGAGCGCAATCCTCAAACTTAGGTCAAAAAAGCCATTTAAGCCTTTTCACAGTGAGATCTATGCGATATGGCCGAGAAATGTAATTTTGATGTTAACTCCCAAACCGCTGCGCAGAAGTAAACCAAACTTCACCCAATATTGTATTGTATCACAATCTAGTAGTTACATTTGAAAATTTTGTTCTAGGACATTTTGTTTGAGCGCAATCATCAAACTTAATTAAAAAAGTCATTTAAGCCTTTTCACAGTGAGATCTATGCGATATGGCCGAGAAATGTAATTTTGATGTTAACTCCCAAACCGCTGCGCAGAAGTCAACCAAACTTCACCCAATAGTGTATTTTATCACAATCTAGTAGTTACATTTGGAAATTTAGTTCTAGGACATTTGGTTTGAGCGCAATCTTCAAACTTAATTAAAAAAAGTCATTTAAGCCTTTTCACAGTGAGATCTATGCGATATGGCCGAGAAATGTAATTTTGATGTTCACTCCCAAACCGCTGCGCAGAAGTCAACCAAACTTCACCCAATAGTGTATTTTATCACAATCTAGTAGTTACATGTGGAAATTTGGTTCTAGGACATTTGGTTTGAACGCAATCTTCAAACTTAATTTAAAAAGTCATTTAAGCCTTTTCACAGTGAGATCTATGCGATATGGCCGAGAAATGTAAATTTGATGTTAACTCCCAAACCGCTGCGCAGAAGTCAACCAAACTTCACCCAATAGTGTATTGTATCACAATCTAGTAGTTACATGTGGAAATTTGGTTCTAGGACATTTGATTTGAGCGCAATCCTCAAACTTAGGTCAAAAAAGCCATTTAAGCCTTTTCACAGTGAGATCTATGCGATATGGCCGAGAAATGTAATTTTGATGTTAACTCCCAAACCGCTGCGCAGAAGTCAACCAAACTTCACCCAATAGTGTATTGTATCACAATCTAGTAGTTACATTTAAAAATTTTGTTCTAGGACATTTTGTCTGAGCGCAATCATCAAACTTAATTAAAAAGTCATTTAAGCCTTTTCACAGTGAGATCTATGCGATATGGCCGAGAAATGTAATTTTGATGTTAACTCCCAAACCGCTGCGCGGAAGTCAACCAAACTTCACCCATTAGTGTATTGTATCACAATCTAGTAGTTACATGTGGAAATTTGGTTCTAGGACATTTGATTTGAGCGCAATCCTCAAACTTAGGTCAAAAAAGCCATTTAAGCCTTTTCACAGTGAGATCTATGCGATATGGCCGAGAAATGTAATTTTGATGTTAATTCCCAAACCGCTGCGCAGAAGTAAACCAAACTTCACCCAATAGTGTATTGTATCACATTCTAGTAGTTACATTTGAAAATTTCGTTCTAGGACATTTGGTTTGAGCGCAATCATTAAACTTAATTAAAAAAGTCATTTAAGCCTTTTCACAGTGAGATCTATGCGATATGGCCGAGAAATGTAATTTTGATGTTAATTCCCAAACCGCTGCGCAGAAGTAAACCAAACTTCACCCAATAGTGTATTGTATCACATTCTAGTAGTTACATTTGAAAATTTCGTTCTAGGACATTTGGTTTGAGCGCAATCATTAAACTTAATTAAAAAAGTCATTTAAGCGTTTTCACAGTGAGATCTATGCGATATGGCCGAGAAATGTAATTTTGATGTTAACTCCCAAACCGCTGCGCAGAAGTCAACCAAACTTCACCCAATAGTGTATTGTATCACAATCTAGTAGTTACATTTGAAAATTTGGTTCTAGGACATTTTGTTTGAACGCAATCATCAAACTTAATTAAAAAAGTCATTTAAGCCTTTTCACAGTGAGATCTATGCGATATGGCCGAGAAATGTAATTTTGATGTTAACTCCCAAACCGCTGCGCAGAAGTCAACCAAACTTCACCCAATAGTGTATTGTATCACAATCTAGTCGTTACATTTGGAAATTTAGTTCTAGGACATTTGGTTTGAGCGCAATCTTCAAACTTAATTAAAAAAAGTCATTTAAGCCTTTTCACAGTGAGATCTATGCGATATGGCCGAGAAATGTAATTTTGATGTTAACTCCCAAACCGCTGCGCAGAAGTCAACCAAACTTCACCCAATAGTGTATTTTATCACAATCTAGTAGTTACATTTGGAAATTTAGTTCTAGGACATTTGGTATGAGCGCAATCTTCAAACTTAATTAAAAAAAGTCATTTAAGGCTTTTCACAGTGAGATCTATGCGATATGGCCGAGAAATGTAATTTTCATGTTAACTCCCAATCCGCTGCGCAGAAGTCAACCAAACTTCACCCAATAGTGTATTGTATCACAATCTAGTAGTTACATGTGGAAATTTGGTTCTAGGACATTTGATTTGAGCGCAATCCTCAAACTTAGGTCAAAAAAGCCATTTAAGCCTTTTCACAGTGAGATCTATGCGATATGGCCGAGAAATGTAATTTTGATGTTAACTCCCAAACCGCTGCGCAGAAGTCAACCAAACTTCACCCAATAGTGTATTGTATCACAATCTAGTAGTTACATTTAAAAATTTTGTTCTAGGACATTTTGTTTGAGCGCAATCATCAAACTTAATTAAAAAGTCATTTAAGCCTTTTCACAGTGAGATCTATGCGATATGGCCGAGAAATGTAATTTTGATGTTAACTCCCAAACCGCTGCGCAGAAGTCAACCAAACTTCACCCAATAGTGTATTGTATCACAATCTAGTAGTTACATTTGGAAATTTAGTTCTAGGACATTTGGTTTGAGCGCAATCTTCAAACTTAATTAAAAAAAGTCATTTAAGCCTTTTCACAGTGAGATCTATGCGATATGGCCGAGAAATGTAATTTTGATGTTAACTCCCAAACCGCTGCGCAGAAGTCAACCAAACTTCACCCGATAGTGTATTTTATCACAATCTAGTAGTTACATTTGGAAATTTAGTTCTAGGACATTTGGTTTGAGCGCAATCTTCAAACTTAATTAAAAAAAGTCATTTAAGCCTTTTCACAGTGAGATCTATGCGATATGGCCGAGAAATGTAAATTTGATGTTAACTCCCAAACCGCTGCGCAGATGTCAACCAAACTTCACCCAATAGTGTATTGTATCACAATCTAGTAGTTACATTTGACAATTTCGTTCTAGGACATTTGGTTTGAGCGCAATCTTCAAACTTAATTAAAAAAAGTCATTTAAGCGTTTTCACAGTGAGATCTATGCGATATGGCCGAGAAATGTAATTTTGATGTTCACTCCCAAACCGCTGCGCAGAAGTCAACCAAACTTCACCCAATAGTGTATTTTATCACAATCTAGTAGTTACATGTAGAAATTTGGTTCTAGGACATTTGATTTGAGCGCAATCCTCAAACTTAGGTCAAAAAAGCCATTTAAGCCTTTTCACAGTGAGATCTATGCGATATGGCCGAGAAATGTAATTTTGATGTTAACTCCCAAACCGCTGCGCAGAAGTAAACCAAACTTCACCCAATATTGTATTGTATCACAATCTAGTAGTTACATTTGAAAATTTTGTTCTAGGACATTTTGTTTGAGCGCAATCATCAAACTTAATTAAAAAAGTCATTTAAGCCTTTTCACAGTGAGATCTATGCGATATGGCCGAGAAATGTAATTTTGATGTTAACTCCCAAACCGCTGCGCAGAAGTCAACCAAACTTCACCCAATAGTGTATTTTATCACAATCTAGTAGTTACATTTGGAAATTTAGTTCTAGGACATTTGGTTTGAGCGCAATCTTCAAACTTAATTAAAAAAAGTCATTTAAGCCTTTTCACAGTGAGATCTATGCGATATGGCCGAGAAATGTAATTTTGATGTTCACTCCCAAACCGCTGCGCAGAAGTCAACCAAACTTCACCCAATAGTGTATTTTATCACAATCTAGTAGTTACATGTGGAAATTTGGTTCTAGGACATTTGGTTTGAACGCAATCTTCAAACTTAATTTAAAAAGTCATTTAAGCCTTTTCACAGTGAGATCTATGCGATATGGCCGAGAAATGTAAATTTGATGTTAACTCCCAAACCGCTGCGCAGAAGTCAACCAAACTTCACCCAATAGTGTATTGTATCACAATCTAGTAGTTACATGAGGAAATTTGGTTCTAGGACATTTGATTTGAGCGCAATCCTCAAACTTAGGTCAAAAAAGCCATTTAAGCCTTTTCACAGTGAGATCTATGCGATATGGCCGAGAAATGTAATTTTGATGTTAACTCCCAAACCGCTGCGCAGAAGTCAACCAAACTTCACCCAATAGTGTATTGTATCACAATCTAGTAGTTACATTTAAAAATTTTGTTCTAGGACATTTTGTCTGAGCGCAATCATCAAACTTAATTAAAAAGTCATTTAAGCCTTTTCACAGTGAGATCTATGCGATATGGCCGAGAAATGTAATTTTGATGTTAACTCCCAAACCGCTGCGCGGAAGTCAACCAAACTTCACCCATTAGTGTATTGTATCACAATCTAGTAGTTACATGTGGAAATTTGGTACTAGGACATTTGATTTGAGCGCAATCCTCAAACTTAGGTCAAAAAAGCCATTTAAGCCTTTTCACAGTGAGATCTATGCGATATGGCCGAGAAATGTAATTTTGATGTTAATTCCCAAACCGCTGCGCAGAAGTAAACCAAACTTCACCCAATAGTGTATTGTATCACATTCTAGTAGTTACATTTGAAAATTTCTTTCTAGGACATTTGGTTTGAGCGCAATCATTAAACTTAATTAAAAAAGTCATTTAAGCCTTTTCACAGTGAGATCTATGCGATATGGCCGAGAAATGTAATTTTGATGTTAATTCCCAAACCGCTGCGCAGAAGTAAACCAAACTTCACCCAATAGTGTATTGTATCACATTCTAGTAGTTACATTTGAAAATTTCGTTCTAGGACATTTGGTTTGAGCGCAATCATTAAACTTAATTAAAAAAGTCATTTAAGCCTTTTCACAGTGAGATCTATGCGATATGGCCGAGAAATGTAATTTTGATGTTAACTCCCAAACCGCTGCGCAGAAGTCAACCAAACTTCACCCATTAGTGTATGGTATCACAATCTAGTAGTTACAAGTGGAAATTTGGTTCTAGGACATTTGATTTGAGCGCAATCCTCAAACTTAGGTCAAAAAAGCCATTTAAGCCTTTTCACAGTGAGATCTATGCGATATGGCCGAGAAATGTAATTTTGATGTTAACTCCCAAACCGCTGCGCAGAAGTCAACCAAACTTCACCCAATAGTGTATTGTATCACAATCTAGTAGTTACATTTGAAAATTTGGTTCTAGGACATTTTGTTTGAACGCAATCATCAAACTTAATTAAAAAAGTCATTTAAGCCTTTTCACAGTGAGATCTATGCGATATGGCCGAGAAATGTAATTTTGATGTTAACTCCCAAACCGCTGCGCAGAAGTCAACCAAACTTCACCCAATAGTGTATTGTATCACAATCTAGTCGTTACATTTGGAAATTTAGTTCTAGGACATTTGGTTTGAGCGCAATCTTCAAACTTAATTAAAAAAAGTCATTTAAGCCTTTTCACAGTGAGATCTATGCGATATGGCCGAGAAATGTAATTTTGATGTTAACTCCCAAACCGCTGCGCAGAAGTCAACCAAACTTCACCCAATAGTGTATTTTATCACAATCTAGTAGTTACATTTGGAAATTTAGTTCTAGGACATTTGGTATGAGCGCAATCTTCAAACTTAATTAAAAAAAGTCATTTAAGGCTTTTCACAGTGAGATCTATGCGATATGGCCGAGAAATGTAATTTTCATGTTAACTCCCAATCCGCTGCGCAGAAGTCAACCAAACTTCACCCAATAGTGTATTGTATCACAATCTAGTAGTTACATTTGAAAATTTTGTTCTAGGACATTTTGTTTGAGCGCAATCATCAAACTTAATTAAAAAAGTCATTTAAGCCTTTTCACAGTGAGATCTATGCGATATGGCCGAGAAATGTAATTTTGATGTTAACTCCCAAACCGCTGCGCAGAAGTCAACCAAACTTCACCCAATAGTGTATTTTATCACAATCTAGTAGTTACATTTGGAAATTTAGTTCTAGGACATTTGGTTTGAGCGCAATCTTCAAACTTAATTAAAAAAAGTCATTTAAGCCTTTTCACAGTGAGATCTATGCGATACGGCCGAGAAATGTAAATTTGATGTTAACTCCCAAACCGCTGCGCAGAAGTCAACCAAACTTCACCCAATAGTGTATTTTATCACAATCTAGTAGTTACATTTGGAAATTTAGTTCTAGGACATTTGGTTTGAGCGCAATCTTCAAACATAATTAAAAAAAGTCATTTAAGGCTTTTCACAGTGAGATCTATGCGATATGGCCGAGAAATGTAATTTTGATATTAACTCCCAAACCGCTGCGCAGAAGTCAACCAAACTTCACCCAAAATGTATTTTATCACAATCTAGTAGTTACATTTGGAAATTTAGTTCTAGGACATTTGATTTGAGCGCAATCTTCAAACTTAATTAAAAAAAAAGTCATTTAAGCGTTTTCACAGTGAGATCTATGCGATATGGCCGAGAAATGTAATTTTGATGTTCACTCCCAAACCGCTGCGCAGAAGTCAACCAAACTTCACCCAATAGTGTATTTTATCACAATCTAGTAGTTACATGTGGAAATTTGGTTCTAGGACATTTGATTTGAGCGTAATCCTCAAACTTAGGTCAAAAAAGCCATTTAAGCCTTTTCACAGTGAGATCTATGCGATATGGCCGAGAAATGTAATTTTGATGTTAACTCCCAAACCGCTGCGCAGAAGTAAACCAAACTTCACCCAATAGTGTATTGTATCACAATCTAGTAGTTACATTTAAAAATTTTGTTCTAGGACATTTTGTTTGAGCGCAATCATCAAACTTAATTAAAAAGTCATTTAAGCCTTTTCACAGTGAGATCTATGCGATATGGCCGAGAAATGTAATTTTGATGTTAACTCCCAAACCGCTGCGCAGAAGTCAACCAAACTTCACCCATTAGTGTATTGTATCACAATCTAGTAGTTACATTTGGAAATTTAGTTCTAGGACATTTGGTTTGAGCGCAATCTTCAAACTTAATTTAAAAAAGTCATTTAAGCCTTTTCACAGTGAGATCTATGCGATATGGCCGAGAAATGTAATTTTGATGTTAACTCCCAAACCGCTGCGCGGAAGTCAACCAAACTTCACCCATTAGTGTATTGTATCACAATCTAGTAGTTACATGTGGAAATTTGGTTCTAGGACATTTGATTTGAGCGCAATCCTCAAACTTAGGTCAAAAAAGCCATTGAAGCCTTTTCACAGTGAGATCTATGCGATATGGCCGAGAAATGTAATTTTGATGTTAACTCCCAAACCGCTGCGCAGAAGTAAACCAAACTTCACCCATTAGTGTATTGTATCACAATCTAGTAGTTACATGTGGAAATTTGGTTCTAGGACATTTGATTTGAGCGCAATCCTCAAACTTAGGTCAAAAAAGCCATTAAAGCCTTTTCACAGTGAGATCTATGCGATATGGCCGAGAAATGTAATTTTGATGTTAACTCCCAAACCGCTGCGCAGAAGTCAACCAAACTTCACCCAATAGTGTATTTTATCACAATCTAGTAGTTACATTTGGAAATTTAGTTCTAGGACATTTGGTTTGAGCGCAATCTTCAAATATAATTAAAAAAAGTCATTTAAGGCTTTTCACAGTGAGATCTATGCGATATGGCCGAGAAATGTAATTTTGATATTAACTCCCAAACCGCTGCGCAGAAGTCAACCAAACTTCACCCAAAAGTGTATTTTATCACAATCTAGTAGTTACATTTGGAAATTTAGTTCTAGGACATTTGATTTGAGCGCAATCTTCAAACTTAATTAAAAAAAAAGTCATTTAAGCGTTTTCACAGTGAGATCTATGCGATATGGCCGAGAAATGTAATTTTGATGTTCACTCCCAAACCGCTGCGCAGAAGTCAACCAAACTTCACCCAATAGTGTATTTTATCACAATCTAGTAGTTACATGTGGAAATTTGGTTCTAGGACATTTGGTTTGAACGCAATCTTCAAACTTAATTTAAAAAGTCATTTAAGCCTTTTCACAGTGAGATCTATGCGATATGGCCGAGAAATGTAAATTTGATGTTAACTCCCAAACCGCTGCGCAGAAGTCAACCAAACTTCACCCAATAGTGTATTGTATCACAATCTAGTAGTTACATGTGGAAATTTGGTTCTAGGACATTTGATTTGAGCGCAATCCTCAAACTTAGGTCAAAAAAGCCATTTAAGCCTTTTCACAGTGAGATCTATGCGATATGGCCGAGAAATGTAATTTTGATGTTAACTCCCAAACCGCTGCGCAGAAGTCAACCAAACTTCACCCAATAGTGTATTGTATCACAATCTAGTAGTTACATTTAAAAATTTTGTTCTAGGACATTTTGTCTGAGCGCAATCATCAAACTTAATTAAAAAGTCATTTAAGCCTTTTCACAGTGAGATCTATGCGATATGGCCGAGAAATGTAATTTTGATGTTAACTCCCAAACCGCTGCGCAGAAGTCAACCAAACTTCACCCATTAGTGTATTGTATCACAATCTAGTAGTTACATTTGGAAATTTAGTTCTAGGACATTTGGTTTGAGCGCAATCTTCAAACTTAATTAAAAAAAGTCATTTAAGCCTTTTCACAGTGAGATCTATGCGATATGGCCGAGAAATGTAATTTTGATGTTAACTCCCAAACCGCTGCGCGGAAGTCAACCAAACTTCACCCATTAGTGTATTGTATCACAATCTAGTAGTTACATGTGGAAATTTGGTTCTAGGACATTTGATTTGAGCGCAATCCTCAAACTTAGGTCAAAAAAGCCATTTAAGCCTTTTCACAGTGAGATCTATGCGATATGGCCGAGAAATGTAATTTTGATGTTAACTCCCAAACCGCTGCGCAGAAGTAAACCAAACTTCACCCATTAGTGTATTGTATCACAATCTAGTAGTTACATGTGGAAATTTGGTTCTAGGACATTTGATTTGAGCGCAATCCTCAAACTTAGGTCAAAAAAGCCATTAAAGCCTTTTCACAGTGAGATCTATGCGATATGGCCGAGAAATGTAATTTTGATGTTAACTCCCAAACCGCTGCGCAGAAGTCAACCAAACTTCACCCAATAGTGTATTTTATCACAATCTAGTAGTTACATTTGGAAATTTAGTTCTAGGACATTTGGTTTGAGCGCAATCTTCAAACATAATTAAAAAAAGTCATTTAAGGCTTTTCACAGTGAGATCTATGCGATATGGCCGAGAAATGTAATTTTGATATTAACTCCCAAACCGCTGCGCAGAAGTCAACCAAACTTCACCCAAAAGTGTATTTTATCACAATCTAGTAGTTACATTTGGAAATTTAGTTCTAGGACATTTGATTTGAGCGCAATCATCAAACTTAATTAAAAAAAAAGTCATTTAAGCCTTTTCACAGTGAGATCTAATCGATATGGCCGAGAAATGTAATTTTGATGTTAACTCCCAAACCGCTGCGCAGAAGTCAACCAAACTTCACCCAATAGTGTATTGTATCACAATCTAGTAGTTACATGTGGAAATTTGGTTCTAGGACATTTGGTTTGAACGCAATCTTCAAACTTAATTTAAAAAGTCATTTAAGCCTTTTCACAGTGAGATCTATGCGATATGGCCGAGAAATGTAAATTTGATGTTAACTCCCAAACCGCTGCGCAGAAGTCAACCAAACTTCACCCAATAGTGTATTGTATCACAATCTAGTAGTTACATGTGGAAATTTGGTTCTAGGACATTTGATTTGAGCGCAATCCTCAAACTTAGGTCAAAAAAGCCATTTAAGCCTTTTCACAGTGAGATCTATGCGATATGGCCGAGAAATGTAATTTTGATGTTAACTCCCAAACCGCTGCGCAGAAGTCAATCAAACTTCACCCAATAGTGTATTGTATCACAATCTAGTAGTTACATTTAAAAATTTTGTTCTAGGACATTTTGTTTGAGCGCAATCATCAAACTTAATTAAAAAGTCATTTAAGCCTTTTCACAGTGAGATCTATGCGATATGGCCGAGAAATGTAATTTTGATGTTAACTCCCAAACCGCTGCGCAGAAGTCAACCAAACTTCACCCAATAGTGTATTGTATCACAATCTAGTAGTTACATTTGGAAATTTAGTTCTAGGACATTTGGTTTGAGCGCAATCTTCAAACTTAATTAAAAAAAGTCATTTAAGCCTTTTCACAGTGAGATCTATGCGATATGGCCGAGAAATGTAATTTTGATGTTAACTCCCAAACCGCTGCGCAGAAGTCAACCAAACTTCACCCAATAGTGTATTTTATCACAATCTAGTAGTTACATTTGGAAATTTAGTTCTAGGACATTTGGTTTGAGCGCAATCTTCAAACTTAATTAAAAAAAGTCATTTAAGCCTTTTCACAGTGAGATCTATGCGATATGGCCGAGAAATGTAAATTTGATGTTAACTCCCAAACCGCTGCGCAGATGTCAACCAAACTTCACCCAATAGTGTATTGTATCACAATCTAGTAGTTACATTTGACAATTTCGTTCTAGGACATTTGGTTTGAGCGCAATCTTCAAACTTAATTAAAAAAAGTCATTTAAGCGTTTTCACAGTGAGATCTATGCGATATGGCCGAGAAATGTAATTTTGATGTTCACTCCCAAACCGCTGCGCAGAAGTCAACCAAACTTCACCCAATAGTGTATTTTATCACAATCTAGTAGTTACATGTAGAAATTTGGTTCTAGGACATTTGATTTGAGCGCAATCCTCAAACTTAGGTCAAAAAGCCATTTAAGCCTTTTCACAGTGAGATCTATGCGATATGGCCGAGAAATGTAATTTTGATGTTCACTCCCAAACCGCTGCGCAGAAGTCAACCAAACTTCACCCAATAGTGTATTTTATCACAATCTAGTAGTTACATGTGGAAATTTGGTTCTAGGACATTTGATTTGAGCGCAATCCTCAAACTTAGGTCAAAAAAGCCATTTAAGCCTTTTCACAGTGAGATCTATGCGATATGGCCGAGTAATGTAATTTTGATGTTAACTCCCAAACCGCTGCGCAGAAGTCAACCAAACTTCACCCATTAGTGTATTGTATCACAATCTAGTAGTTACATGTGGAAATTTGGTTCTAGGACATTTGATTTGAGCGCAATCCTCAAACTTAGGTCAAAAAAGCCATTTAAGCCTTTTCACAGTGAGATCTATGCGATATGGCCGAGAAATGTAATTTTGATGTTAATTCCCAAACCGCTGCGCAGAAGTAAACCAAACTTCACCCAATAGTGTATTGTATCACATTCTAGTAGTTACATTTGAAAATTTCGTTCTAGGACATTTGGTTTGAGCGCAATCATTAAACTTAATTAAAAAAGTCATTTAAGCCTTTTCACAGTGAGATCTATGCGATATGGCCGAGAAATGTAATTTTGATGTTAAATCCCAAACCGCTGCGCAGAAGTAAACCAAACTTCACCCAATAGTGTATTGTATCACATTCTAGTAGTTACATTTGAAAATTTCGTTGTAGGACATTTGGTTTGAGCGCAATCATTAAACTTAATTAAAAAAGTCATTTAAGCCTTTTCACAGTGAGATCTATGCGATATGGCCGAGAAATGTAATTTTGATGTTAACTCCCAAACCGCTGCGCAGAAGTCAACCAAACTTCACCCATTAGTGTATGGTATCACAATCTAGTAGTTACAAGTGGAAATTTGGTTCTAGGACATTTGATTTGAGCGCAATCCTCAAACTTAGGTCAAAAAAGCCATTTAAGCCTTTTCACAGTGAGATCTATGCGATATGGCCGAGAAATGTAATTTTGATGTTAACTCCCAAACCGCTGCGCAGAAGTCAACCAAACTTCACCCAATAGTGTATTGTATCACAATCTAGTAGTTACATTTGAAAATTTGGTTCTAGGACATTTTGTTTGAACGCAATCATCAAACTTAATTAAAAAAGTCATTTAAGCCTTTTCACAGTGAGATCTATGCGATATGGCCGAGAAATGTAATTTTGATGTTAACTCCCAAACCGCTGCGCAGAAGTCAACCAAACTTCACCCAATAGTGTATTGTATCACAATCTAGTCGTTACATTTGGAAATTTAGTTCTAGGACATTTGGTTTGAGCGCAATCTTCAAACTTAATTAAAAAAAGTCATTTAAGCCTTTTCACAGTGAGATCTATGCGATATGGCCGAGAAATGTAATTTTGATGTTAACTCCCAAACCGCTGCGCAGAAGTCAACCAAACTTCACCCAATAGTGTATTTTATCACAATCTAGTAGTTACATTTGGAAATTTAGTTCTAGGACATTTGGTTTGAGCGCAATCTTCAAACTTAATTAAAAAAAGTCATTTAAGGCTTTTCACAGTGATATCTATGCGATATGGCCGAGAAATGTAATTTTGATGTTAACTCCCAAACCGCTGCGCAGAAGTCAACCAAACTTCACCCAATAGTGTATTGTATCACAATCTAGTAGTTACATTTGAAAATTTTGTTCTAGGACATTTTGTTTGAGCGCAATCATCAAACTTAATTAAAAAAGTCATTTAAGCCTTTTCACAGTGAGATCTATGCGATATGGCCGAGAAATGTAATTTTGATGTTAACTCCCAAACCGCTGCGCAGAAGTCAACCAAACTTCACCCAATAGTGTATTTTATCACAATCTAGTAGTTACATTTGGAAATTTAGTTCTAGGACATTTGGTTTGAGCGCAATCTTCAAACTTAATTAAAAAAAGTCATTTAAGCCTTTTCACAGTGAGATCTATGCGATATGGCCGAGAAATGTAAATTTGATGTTAACTCCCAAACCGCTGCGCAGAAGTCAACCAAACTTCACCCAATAGTGTATTTTATCACAATCTAGTAGTTACATTTGGAAATTTAGTTCTAGGACATTTGGTTTGAGCGCAATCTTCAAACATAATTAAAAAAAGTCATTTAAGGCTTTTCACAGTGAGATCTATGCGATATGGCCGAGAAATGTAATTTTGATATTAACTCCCAAACCGCTGCGCAGAAGTCAACCAAACTTCACCCAAAATGTATTTTATCACAATCTAGTAGTTACATTTGGAAATTTAGTTCTAGGACATTTGATTTGAGCGCAATCTTCAAACTTAATTAAAAAAAAAGTCATTTAACCGTTTTCACAGTGAGATCTATGCGATATGGCCGAGAAATGTAATTTTGATGTTCACTCCCAAACCGCTGCGCAGAAGTCAACCAAACTTCACCCAATAGTGTATTTTATCACAATCTAGTAGTTACATGTGGAAATTTGGTTCTAGGACATTTGATTTGAGCGTAATCCTCAAACTTAGGTCAAAAAAGCCATTTAAGCCTTTTCACAGTGAGATCTATGCTATATGGCCGAGAAATGTAATTTTGATGTTAACTCCCAAACCGCTGCGCAGAAGTAAACCAAACTTCACCCAATAGTGTATTGTATCACAATCTAGTAGTTACATTTAAAAATTTTGTTCTAGGACATTTTGTTTGAGCGCAATCATCAAACTTAATTAAAAAGTCATTTAAGCCTTTTCACAGTGAGATCTATGCGATATGGCCGAGAAATGTAATTTTGATGTTAACTCCCAAACCGCTGCGCAGAAGTCAACCAAACTTCACCCATTAGTGTATTGTATCACAATCTAGTAGTTACATTTGGAAATTTAGTTCTAGGACATTTGGTTTGAGCGCAATCTTCAAACTTAATTAAAAAAAGTCATTTAAGCCTTTTCACAGTGAGATCTATGCGATATGGCCGAGAAATGTAATTTTGATGTTAACTCCCAAACCGCTGCGCGGAAGTCAACCAAACTTCACCCATTAGTGTATTGTATCACAATCTAGTAGTTACATGTGGAAATTTGGTTCTAGGACATTTGATTTGAGCGCAATCCTCAAACTTAGGTCAAAAAAGCCATTTAAGCCTTTTCACAGTGAGATCTATGCGATATGGCCGAGAAATGTAATTTTGATGTTAACTCCCAAACCGCTGCGCAGAAGTAAACCAAACTTCACCCATTAGTGTATTGTATCACAATCTAGTAGTTACATGTGGAAATTTGGTTCTAGGACATTTGATTTGAGCGCAATCCTCAAACTTAGGTCAAAAAAGCCATTAAAGCCTTTTCACAGTGAGATCTATGCGATATGGCCGAGAAATGTAATTTTGATGTTAACTCCCAAACCGCTGCGCAGAAGTCAACCAAACTTCACCCAATAGTGTATTTTATCACAATCTAGTAGTTACATTTGGAAATTTAGTTCTAGGACATTTGGTTTGAGCGCAATCTTCAAACATAATTAAAAAAAGTCATTTAAGGCTTTTCACAGTGAGATCTATGCGATATGGCCGAGAAATGTAATTTTGATATTAACTCCCAAACCGCTGCGCAGAAGTCAACCAAACTTCACCCAAAAGTGTATTTTATCACAATCTAGTAGTTACATTTGGAAATTTAGTTCTAGGACATTTGATTTGAGCGCAATCTTCAAACTTAATTAAAAAAAAAGTCATTTAAGCGTTTTCACAGTGAGATCTATGCGATATGGCCGAGAAATGTAATTTTGATGTTCACTCCCAAACCGCTGCGCAGAAGTCAACCAAACTTCACCCAATAGTGTATTTTATCACAATCTAGTAGTTACATGTGGAAATTTGGTTCTAGGACATTTGATTTGAGCGTAATCATCAAACTTAGGTCAAAAAAGCCATTTAAGCCTTTTCACAGTGAGATCTATGCGATATGGCCGAGAAATGTAATTTTGATGTTAACTCCCAAACCGCTGCGCAGAAGTAAACCAAACTTCACCCAATAGTGTATTGTATCACAATCTAGTAGTTACATTTAAAAATTTTGTTCTAGGACATTTGGTTTGAACGCAATCTTCAAACTTAATTTAAAAAGTCATTTAAGCCTTTTCACAGTGAGATCTATGCGATATGGCCGAGAAATGTAAATTTGATGTTAACTCCCAAACCGCTGCGCAGAAGTCAACCAAACTTCACCCAATAGTGTATTGTATCACAATCTAGTAGTTACATGTGGAAATTTGGTTCTAGGACATTTGGTTTGAACGCAATCTTCAAACTTAATTTAAAAAGTCATTTAAGCCTTTTCACAGTGAGATCTATGCGATATGGCCGAGAAATGTAAATTTGATGTTAACTCCCAAACCGCTGCGCAGAAGTCAACCAAACTTCACCCAATAGTGTATTGTATCACAATCTAGTAGTTACATGTGGAAATTTGGTTCTAGGACATTTGATTTGAGCGCAATCCTCAAACTTAGGTCAAAAAAGCCATTTAAGCCTTTTCACAGTGAGATCTATGCGATATGGCCGAGAAATGTAATTTTGATGTTAACTCCCAAACCGCTGCGCAGAAGTCAACCAAACTTCACCCAATAGTGTATTGTATCACAATCTAGTAGTTACATTTAAAAATTTTGTTCTAGGACATTTTGTTTGAGCGCAATCATCAAACTTAATTAAAAAGTCATTTAAGCCTTTTCACAGTGAGATCTATGCGATATGGCCGAGAAATGTAATTTTGATGTTAACTCCCAAACCGCTGCGCAGAAGTCAACCAAACTTCACCCAATAGTGTATTGTATCACAATCTAGTAGTTACATTTGGAAATTTAGTTCTAGGACATTTGGTTTGAGCGCAATCTTCAAACTTAATTAAAAAAAGTCATTTAAGCCTTTTCACAGTGAGATCTATGCGATATGGCCGAGAAATGTAATTTTGATGTTAACTCCCAAACCGCTGCGCAGAAGTCAACCAAACTTCACCCGATAGTGTATTTTATCACAATCTAGTAGTTACATTTGGAAATTTAGTTCTAGGACATTTGGTTTGAGCGCAATCTTCAAACTTAATTAAAAAAAGTCATTTAAGCCTTTTCACAGTGAGATCTATGCGATATGGCCGAGAAATGTAAATTTGATGTTAACTCCCAAACCGCTGCGCAGATGTCAACCAAACTTCACCCAATAGTGTATTGTATCACAATCTAGTAGTTACATTTGACAATTTCGTTCTAGGACATTTGGTTTGAGCGCAATCTTCAAACTTAATTAAAAAAAGTCATTTAAGCGTTTTCACAGTGAGATCTATGCGATATGGCCGAGAAATGTAATTTTGATGTTCACTCCCAAACCGCTGCGCAGAAGTCAACCAAACTTCACCCAATAGTGTATTTTATCACAATCTAGTAGTTACATGTAGAAATTTGGTTCTAGGACATTTGATTTGAGCGCAATCCTCAAACTTAGGTCAAAAAAGCCATTTAAGCCTTTTCACAGTGAGATCTATGCGATATGGCCGAGAAATGTAATTTTGATGTTAACTCCCAAACCGCTGCGCAGAAGTAAACCAAACTTCACCCAATATTGTATTGTATCACAATCTAGTAGTTACATTTGAAAATTTTGTTCTAGGACATTTTGTTTGAGCGCAATCATCAAACTTAATTAAAAAAGTCATTTAAGCCTTTTCACAGTGAGATCTATGCGATATGGCCGAGAAATGTAATTTTGATGTTAACTCCCAAACCGCTGCGCAGAAGTCAACCAAACTTCACCCAATAGTGTATTTTATCACAATCTAGTAGTTACATTTGGAAATTTAGTTCTAGGACATTTGGTTTGAGCGCAATCTTCAAACTTAATTAAAAAAAGTCATTTAAGCCTTTTCACAGTGAGATCTATGCGATATGGCCGAGAAATGTAATTTTGATGTTAACTCCCAAACCGCTGCGCAGAAGTCAACCAAACTTCACCCGATAGTGTATTTTATCACAATCTAGTAGTTACATTTGGAAATTTAGTTCTAGGACATTTGGTTTGAGCGCAATCTTCAAACTTAATTAAAAAAAGTCATTTAAGCCTTTTCACAGTGAGATCTATGCGATATGGCCGAGAAATGTAAATTTGATGTTAACTCCCAAACCGCTGCGCAGATGTCAACCAAACTTCACCCAATAGTGTATTGTATCACAATCTAGTAGTTACATTTGACAATTTCGTTCTAGGACATTTGGTTTGAGCGCAATCTTCAAACTTAATTAAAAAAAGTCATTTAAGCGTTTTCACAGTGAGATCTATGCGATATGGCCGAGAAATGTAATTTTGATGTTCACTCCCAAACCGCTGCACAGAAGTCAACCAAACTTCACCCAATAGTGTATTTTATCACAATCTAGTAGTTACATGTAGAAATTTGGTTCTAGGACATTTGATTTGAGCGCAATCCTCAAACTTAGGTCAAAAAAGCCATTTAAGCCTTTTCACAGTGAGATCTATGCGATATGGCCGAGAAATGTAATTTTGATGTTAACTCCCAAACCGCTGCGCAGAAGTAAACCAAACTTCACCCAATATTGTATTGTATCACAATCTAGTAGTTACATTTGAAAATTTTGTTCTAGGACATTTTGTTTGAGCGCAATCATCAAACTTAATTAAAAAAGTCATTTAAGCCTTTTCACAGTGAGATCTATGCGATATGGCCGAGAAATGTAATTTTGATGTTAACTCCCAAACCGCTGCGCAGAAGTCAACCAAACTTCACCCAATAGTGTATTTTATCACAATCTAGTAGTTACATTTGGAAATTTAGTTCTAGGACATTTGGTTTGAGCGCAATCTTCAAACTTAATTAAAAAAAGTCATTTAAGCCTTTTCACAGTGAGATCTATGCGATATGGCCGAGAAATGTAAATTTGATGTTAACTCCCAAACCGCTGCGCAGAAGTAAACCAAACTTCACCCAATAGTGTATTGTATCACAATCTAGCAGTTACATTTGAAAATTTTGTTCTAGGACATTTTGTTTGAGCGCAATCATCAAACTTAATTAAAAAAGTCATTTAAGCCTTTTCACAGTGAGATCTATGCGATATGGCCGAGAAATGTAATTTTGATGTTAACTCCCAAACCGCTGCGCAGAAGTCAACCAAACTTCACCCATTAGTGTATTGTATCACAATCTAGTAGTTACATGTGGAAATTTGGTTCTAGGACATTTGATTTGAGCGCAATCCTCAAACTTAGGTCAAAAAAGCCATTTAAGCCTTTTCACAGTGAGATCTATGCGATATGGCCGAGAAATGTAATTTTGATGTTAACTCCCAAACCGCTGCGCAGAAGTAAACCAAACTTCACCCATTAGTGTATTGTATCACAATCTAGTAGTTACATGTGGAAATTTGGTTCTAGGACATTTGATTTGAGCGCAATCCTCATACTTAGGTCAAAAAAGCCATTTAAGCCTTTTCACAGTGAGATCTATGCGATATGGCCGAGAAATGTAATTTTGATGTTAACTCCCAAACCGCTGCGCAGAAGTCAACCAAACTTCACCCAATAGTGTATTGTATCACAATCTAGTAGTTACATTTGGAAATTTGGTTCTAGGACATTTGATTTGAGCGCAATCCTCAAACTTAGGTCAAAAAAGCCATTTAAGCCTTTTCACAGTGAGATCAATGCGATATGGCCGAGAAATGTAATTTTGATGTTAACTCCCAAACCGCTGCGCAGAAGTCAACCAAACTTCACCCATTAGTGTATTGTATCACAATCTAGTAGTTACATGTGGAAATTTGGTTCTAGGACATTTGATTTGAGCGCAATCCTCAAACTTAGGTCAAAAAAGCCATTTAAGCCTTTTCACAGTGAGATCTATGCGATATGGCCGAGAAATGTAATTTTGATGTTAACTCCCAAACCGCTGCGCAGAAGTAAACCAAACTTCACCCATTAGTGTATTGTATCACAATCTAGTAGTTACATGTGGAAATTTGGTTCTAGGACATTTGATTTGAGCGCAATCCTCATACTTAGGTCAAAAAAGCCATTTAAGCCTTTTCACAGTGAGATCTATGCGATATGGCCGAGAAATGTAATTTTGATGTTAACTCCCAAACCGCTGCGCAGAAGTCAACCAAACTTCACCCAATAGTGTATTGTATCACAATCTAGTAGTTACATTTGGAAATTTGGTTCTAGGACATTTGATTTGAGCGCAATCCTCAAACTTAGGTCAAAAAAGCCATTTAAGCCTTTTCACAGTGAGATCAATGCGATATGGCCGAGAAATGTAATTTTGATGTTAACTCCCAAACCGCTGCGCAGAAGTAAACCAAACTTCACCCATTAGTGTATTGTATCACAATCTAGTAGTTACATGTGGAAATTTGGTTCTAGGACATTTGATTTGAGCGCAATCCTCAAACTTAGGTCAAAAAAGCCATTTAAGCCTTTTCACAGTGAGATCTATGCGATATGGCCGAGAAATGTAATTTTGATGTTAACTCCCAAACCGCTGCGCAGAAGTCAACCAAACTTAACCCAATAGTGTATTGTATCACAATCTAGTAGTTACATTTGAAAATTTTGTTCTAGGACATTTTGTTTGAACGCAATCATCAAACTTAATTAAAAAAGTCATTTAAGGCTTTTCACAGTGAGATCTATGCGATATGGCCGAGAAATGTAATTTTAATGTTAACTCCCAAACCGCTGCGCAGAAGTCAACCAAACTTCACCCAATAGTGTATTGTATCACAATCTAGTAGTTACATTTAAAAATTTTGTTCTAGGACATTTTGTTTGAGCGCAATCATCAAACTTAATTAAAAAGTCATTTAAGCCTTTTCACAGTGAGATCTATGCGATATGGCCGAGAAATGTAATTTTGATGTTAACTCCCAAACCGCTGCGCAGAAGTCAACCAAACTTCACCCAATAGTGTATTGTATCACAATCTAGTAGTTACATGTGGAAATTTGGTTCTAGGACATTTGGTTTGAACGCAATCTTCAAACTTAATTTAAAAAGTCATTTAAGCCTTTTCACAGTGAGATCTATGCGATATGGCCGAGAAATGTAAATTTGATGTTAACTCCCAAACCGCTGCGCAGAAGTCAACCAAACTTCACCCAATAGTGTATTGTATCACAATCTAGTAGTTACATGTGGAAATTTGGTTCTAGGACATTTGATTTGAGCGCAATCCTCAAACTTAGGTCAAAAAAGCCATTTAAGCCTTTTCACAGTGAGATCTATGCGATATGGCCGAGAAATGTAATTTTGATGTTAACTCCCAAACCGCTGCGCAGAAGTCAACCAAACTTCACCCAATAGTGTATTGTATCACAATCTAGTAGTTACATTTAAAAATTTTGTTCTAGGACATTTTGTTTGAGCGCAATCATCAAACTTAATTAAAAAGTCATTTAAGCCTTTTCACAGTGAGATCTATGCGATATGGCCGAGAAATGTAATTTTGATGTTAACTCCCAAACCGCTGCGCAGAAGTAAACCAAACTTCACCCAATATTGTATTGTATCACAATCTAGTAGTTACATTTGAAAATTTTGTTCTAGGACATTTTGTTTGAGCGCAATCATCAAACTTAATTAAAAAAGTCATTTAAGCCTTTTCACAGTGAGATCTATGCGATATGGCCGAGAAATGTAAATTTGATGTTAACTCCCAAACCGCTGCGCAGAAGTCAACCAAACTTCACCCAATAGTGTATTGTATCACAATCTAGTAGTTACATTTGAAAATTTCGTTCTAGGACATTTGGTTTGAGCGCAATGTTCAAACTTAATTTTAAAAAGTCATTTAAGCCTTTTCACAATGAGATCTATGCGATATGGCCGAGAAATGTAATTTTGATGTTCACTACCAAACCGCTGCGCAGAAGTCAACCAAACTTCACCCATTAGTGTATTGTATCACAATCTAGTAGTTACATGTGGAAATTTGGTTCTAGGACATTTGATTTGAGCGCAATCCTCAAACTTAGGTCAAAAAAGCCATTTAAGCCTTTTCACAGTGAGATCTATGCGATATGGCCGAGAAATGTAATTTTGATGTTAACTCCCAAACCGCTGCGCAGAAGTAAACCAAACTTCACCCAATAGTGTATTGTATCACAATCTAGCAGTTACATTTGAACATTTTGTTCTAGGACATTTTGTTTGAGCGCAATCATCAAACTTAATTAAAAAAGTCACTTAAGCCTTTTCACAGTGAGATCTATGCGATATGGCCGAGAAATGTAATTTTGATGTTAACTCCCAAACCGCTGCGCAGAAGTAAACCAAACTTCACCCATTAGTGTATTGTATCACAATCTAGTAGTTACATGTGGAAATTTGGTTCTAGGACATTTGATTTGAGCGCAATCCTCAAACTTAGGTCAAAAAAGCCATTTAAGCCTTTTCACAGTGAGATCTATGCGATATGGCCGAGAAATGTAATTTTGATGTTAACTCCCAAACCGCTGCGCAGAAGTAAACCAAACTTCACCCATTAGTGTATTGTATCACAATCTAGTAGTTACATGTGGAAATTTGGTTCTAGGACATTTGATTTGAGCGCAATCCTCATACTTAGGTCAAAAAAGCCATTTAAGCCTTTTCACAGTGAGATCTATGCGATATGGCCGAGAAATGTAATTTTGATGTTAACTTCCAAACCGCTGCGCAGAAGTCAACCAAACTTCACCCATTAGTGTATTGTATCACAATCTAGTAGTTACATGTGGAAATTTGGTTCTAGGACATTTGATTTGAGCGCAATCCTCAAACTTAGGTCAAAAAAGCCATTTAAGCCTTTTCACAGTGAGATCTATGCGATATGGCCGAGAAATGTAATTTTGATGTTAACTCCCAAACCGCTGCGCAGAAGTCAACCAAACTTCACCCAATAGTGTATTGTATCACAATCTAGTAGTTACATTTAAAAATTTTGTTCTAGGACATTTTGTTTGAGCGCAATCATCAAACTTAATTAAAAAGTCATTTAAGCCTTTTCACAGTGAGATCTATGCGATATGGCCGAGAAATGTAATTTTGATGTTAACTCCCAAACCGCTGCGCAGAAGTAAACCAAACTTCACCCAATATTGTATTGTATCACAATCTAGTAGTTACATTTGAAAATTTTGTTCTAGGACATTTTGTTTGAGCGCAATCATCAAACTTAATTAAAAAAGTCATTTAAGCCTTTTCACAGTGAGATCTATGCGATATGGCCGAGAAATGTAAATTTGATGTTAACTCCCAAACCGCTGCGCAGAAGTCAACCAAACTTCACCCAATAGTGTATTGTATCACAATCTAGTAGTTACATTTGAAAATTTCGTTCTAGGACATTTGGTTTGAGCGCAATGTTCAAACTTAATTTTAAAAAGTCATTTAAGCCTTTTCACAATGAGATCTATGCGATATGGCCGAGAAATGTAATTTTGATGTTCACTACCAAACCGCTGCGCAGAAGTCAACCAAACTTCACCCATTAGTGTATTGTATCACAATCTAGTAGTTACATGTGGAAATTTGGTTCTAGGACATTTGATTTGAGCGCAATCCTCAAACTTAGGTCAAAAAAGCCATTTAAGCCTTTTCACAGTGAGATCTATGCGATATGGCCGAGAAATGTAATTTTGATGTTAACTCCCAAACCGCTGCGCAGAAGTAAACCAAACTTCACCCAATAGTGTATTGTATCACAATCTAGCAGTTACATTTGAACATTTTGTTCTAGGACATTTTGTTTGAGCGCAATCATCAAACTTAATTAAAAAAGTCACTTAAGCCTTTTCACAGTGAGATCTATGCGATATGGCCGAGAAATGTAATTTTGATGTTAACTCCCAAACCGCTGCGCAGAAGTAAACCAAACTTCACCCATTAGTGTATTGTATCACAATCTAGTAGTTACATGTGGAAATTTGGTTCTAGGACATTTGATTTGAGCGCAATCCTCAAACTTAGGTCAAAAAAGCCATTTAAGCCTTTTCACAGTGAGATCTATGCGATATGGCCGAGAAATGTAATTTTGATGTTAACTCCCAAACCGCTGCGCAGAAGTAAACCAAACTTCACCCATTAGTGTATTGTATCACAATCTAGTAGTTACATGTGGAAATTTGGTTCTAGGACATTTGATTTGAGCGCAATCCTCATACTTAGGTCAAAAAAGCCATTTAAGCCTTTTCACAGTGAGATCTATGCGATATGGCCGAGAAATGTAATTTTGATGTTAACTTCCAAACCGCTGCGCAGAAGTCAACCAAACTTCACCCATTAGTGTATTGTATCACAATCTAGTAGTTACATGTGGAAATTTGGTTCTAGGACATTTGATTTGAGCGCAATCCTCAAACTTAGGTCAAAAAAGCCATTTAAGCCTTTTCACAGTGAGATCTATGCGATATGGCCGAGAAATGTAATTTTGATGTTAACTCCCAAACCGCTGCGCAGAAGTAAACCAAACTTCACCCATTAGTGTATTGTATCACAATCTAGTAGTTACATGTGGAAATTTGGTTCTAGGACATTTGATTTGAGCGCAATCCTCAAACTTAGGTCAAAAAAGCCATTAAAGCCTTTTCACAGTGAGATCTATGCGATATGGCCGAGAAATGTAATTTTGATGTTAACTCCCAAACCGCTGCGCAGAAGTCAACCAAACTTCACCCAATAGTGTATTTTATCACAATCTAGTAGTTACATTTGGAAATTTAGTTCTAGGACATTTGGTTTGAGCGCAATCTTCAAACATAATTAAAAAAAGTCATTTAAGGCTTTTCACAGTGAGATCTATGCGATATGGCCGAGAAATGTAATTTTGATATTAACTCCCAAACCGCTGCGCAGAAGTCAACCAAACTTCACCCAAAAGTGTATTTTATCACAATCTAGTAGTTACATTTGGAAATTTAGTTCTAGGACATTTGATTTGAGCGCAATCTTCAAACTTAATTAAAAAAAAAGTCATTTAAGCGTTTTCACAGTGAGATCTATGCGATATGGCCGAGAAATGTAATTTTGATGTTCACTCCCAAACCGCTGCGCAGAAGTCAACCAAACTTCACCCAATAGTGTATTTTATCACAATCTAGTAGTTACATGTGGAAATTTGGTTCTAGGACATTTGATTTGAGCGTAATCATCAAACTTAGGTCAAAAAAGCCATTTAAGCCTTTTCACAGTGAGATCTATGCGATATGGCCGAGAAATGTAATTTTGATGTTAACTCCCAAACCGCTGCGCAGAAGTAAACCAAACTTCACCCAATAGTGTATTGTATCACAATCTAGTAGTTACATTTAAAAATTTTGTTCTAGGACATTTTGTTTGAGCGCAATCATCAAACTTAATTAAAAAGTCATTTAAGCCTTTTCACAGTGAGATCTATGCGATATGGCCGAGAAATGTAATTTTGATGTTAACTCCCAAACCGCTGCGCAGAAGTCAACCAAACTTCACCCAATAGTGTATTGTATCACAATCTAGTAGTTACATGTGGAAATTTGGTTCTAGGACATTTGGTTTGAACGCAATCTTCAAACTTAATTTAAAAAGTCATTTAAGCCTTTTCACAGTGAGATCTATGCGATATGGCCGAGAAATGTAAATTTGATGTTAACTCCCAAACCGCTGCGCAGAAGTCAACCAAACTTCACCCAATAGTGTATTGTATCACAATCTAGTAGTTACATGTGGAAATTTGGTTCTAGGACATTTGATTTGAGCGCAATCCTCAAACTTAGGTCAAAAAAGCCATTTAAGCCTTTTCACAGTGAGATCTATGCGATATGGCCGAGAAATGTAATTTTGATGTTAACTCCCAAACCGCTGCGCAGAAGTCAACCAAACTTCACCCAATAGTGTATTGTATCACAATCTAGTAGTTACATTTAAAAATTTTGTTCTAGGACATTTTGTTTGAGCGCAATCATCAAACTTAATTAAAAAGTCATTTAAGCCTTTTCACAGTGAGATCTATGCGATATGGCCGAGAAATGTAATTTTGATGTTAACTCCCAAACCGCTGCGCAGAAGTCAACCAAACTTCACCCAATAGTGTATTGTATCACAATCTAGTAGTTACATTTGGAAATTTAGTTCTAGGACATTTGGTTTGAGCGCAATCTTCAAACTTAATTAAAAAAAGTCATTTAAGCCTTTTCACAGTGAGATCTATGCGATATGGCCGAGAAATGTAATTTTGATGTTAACTCCCAAACCGCTGCGCAGAAGTCAACCAAACTTCACCCGATAGTGTATTTTATCACAATCTAGTAGTTACATTTGGAAATTTAGTTCTAGGACATTTGGTTTGAGCGCAATCTTCAAACTTAATTAAAAAAAGTCATTTAAGCCTTTTCACAGTGAGATCTATGCGATATGGCCGAGAAATGTAAATTTGATGTTAACTCCCAAACCGCTGCGCAGATGTCAACCAAACTTCACCCAATAGTGTATTGTATCACAATCTAGTAGTTACATTTGACAATTTCGTTCTAGGACATTTGGTTTGAGCGCAATCTTCAAACTTAATTAAAAAAAGTCATTTAAGCGTTTTCACAGTGAGATCTATGCGATATGGCCGAGAAATGTAATTTTGATGTTCACTCCCAAACCGCTGCGCAGAAGTCAACCAAACTTCACCCAATAGTGTATTTTATCACAATCTAGTAGTTACATGTAGAAATTTGGTTCTAGGACATTTGATTTGAGCGCAATCCTCAAACTTAGGTCAAAAAAGCCATTTAAGCCTTTTCACAGTGAGATCTATGCGATATGGCCGAGAAATGTAATTTTGATGTTAACTCCCAAACCGCTGCGCAGAAGTAAACCAAACTTCACCCAATATTGTATTGTATCACAATCTAGTAGTTACATTTGAAAATTTTGTTCTAGGACATTTTGTTTGAGCGCAATCATCAAACTTAATTAAAAAAGTCATTTAAGCCTTTTCACAGTGAGATCTATGCGATATGGCCGAGAAATGTAATTTTGATGTTAACTCCCAAACCGCTGCGCAGAAGTCAACCAAACTTCACCCAATAGTGTATTTTATCACAATCTAGTAGTTACATTTGGAAATTTAGTTCTAGGACATTTGGTTTGAGCGCAATCTTCAAAATTAATTAAAAAAAGTCATTTAAGCCTTTTCACAGTGAGATCTATGCGATATGGCCGAGAAATGTAATTTTGATGTTAACTCCCAAACCGCTGCGCAGAAGTCAACCAAACTTCACCCGATAGTGTATTTTATCACAATCTAGTAGTTACATTTGGAAATTTAGTTCTAGGACATTTGGTTTGAGCGCAATCTTCAAACTTAATTAAAAAAAGTCATTTAAGCCTTTTCACAGTGAGATCTATGCGATATGGCC
This sequence comes from Corythoichthys intestinalis, assembly GCF_030265065.1. Lineage (NCBI taxonomy): Eukaryota > Metazoa > Chordata > Actinopteri > Syngnathiformes > Syngnathidae > Corythoichthys > Corythoichthys intestinalis. The sequence goes on along the minus strand of NC_080411.1, from coordinate 47,758,448 downwards.
GAGAAATGTAAATTTGATGTTAACTCCCAAACCGCTGCGCAGATGTCAACCAAACTTCACCCAATAGTGTATTGTATCACAATCTAGTAGTTACATTTGACAATTTCGTTCTAGGACATTTGGTTTGAGCGCAATCTTCAAACTTAATTAAAAAAAGTCATTTAAGCGTTTTCACAGTGAGATCTATGCGATATGGCCGAGAAATGTAATTTTGATGTTCACTCCCAAACCGCTGCACAGAAGTCAACCAAACTTCACCCAATAGTGTATTTTATCACAATCTAGTAGTTACATGTAGAAATTTGGTTCTAGGACATTTGATTTGAGCGCAATCCTCAAACTTAGGTCAAAAAAGCCATTTAAGCCTTTTCACAGTGAGATCTATGCGATATGGCCGAGAAATGTAATTTTGATGTTAACTCCCAAACCGCTGCGCAGAAGTAAACCAAACTTCACCCAATATTGTATTGTATCACAATCTAGTAGTTACATTTGAAAATTTTGTTCTAGGACATTTTGTTTGAGCGCAATCATCAAACTTAATTAAAAAAGTCATTTAAGCCTTTTCACAGTGAGATCTATGCGATATGGCCGAGAAATGTAATTTTGATGTTAACTCCCAAACCGCTGCGCAGAAGTCAACCAAACTTCACCCAATAGTGTATTTTATCACAATCTAGTAGTTACATTTGGAAATTTAGTTCTAGGACATTTGGTTTGAGCGCAATCTTCAAACTTAATTAAAAAAAGTCATTTAAGCCTTTTCACAGTGAGATCTATGCGATATGGCCGAGAAATGTAAATTTGATGTTAACTCCCAAACCGCTGCGCAGAAGTAAACCAAACTTCACCCAATAGTGTATTGTATCACAATCTAGCAGTTACATTTGAAAATTTTGTTCTAGGACATTTTGTTTGAGCGCAATCATCAAACTTAATTAAAAAAGTCATTTAAGCCTTTTCACAGTGAGATCTATGCGATATGGCCGAGAAATGTAATTTTGATGTTAACTCCCAAACCGCTGCGCAGAAGTCAACCAAACTTCACCCATTAGTGTATTGTATCACAATCTAGTAGTTACATGTGGAAATTTGGTTCTAGGACATTTGATTTGAGCGCAATCCTCAAACTTAGGTCAAAAAAGCCATTTAAGCCTTTTCACAGTGAGATCTATGCGATATGGCCGAGAAATGTAATTTTGATGTTAACTCCCAAACCGCTGCGCAGAAGTAAACCAAACTTCACCCATTAGTGTATTGTATCACAATCTAGTAGTTACATGTGGAAATTTGGTTCTAGGACATTTGATTTGAGCGCAATCCTCATACTTAGGTCAAAAAAGCCATTTAAGCCTTTTCACAGTGAGATCTATGCGATATGGCCGAGAAATGTAATTTTGATGTTAACTCCCAAACCGCTGCGCAGAAGTCAACCAAACTTCACCCAATAGTGTATTGTATCACAATCTAGTAGTTACATTTGGAAATTTGGTTCTAGGACATTTGATTTGAGCGCAATCCTCAAACTTAGGTCAAAAAAGCCATTTAAGCCTTTTCACAGTGAGATCAATGCGATATGGCCGAGAAATGTAATTTTGATGTTAACTCCCAAACCGCTGCGCAGAAGTCAACCAAACTTCACCCATTAGTGTATTGTATCACAATCTAGTAGTTACATGTGGAAATTTGGTTCTAGGACATTTGATTTGAGCGCAATCCTCAAACTTAGGTCAAAAAAGCCATTTAAGCCTTTTCACAGTGAGATCTATGCGATATGGCCGAGAAATGTAATTTTGATGTTAACTCCCAAACCGCTGCGCAGAAGTAAACCAAACTTCACCCATTAGTGTATTGTATCACAATCTAGTAGTTACATGTGGAAATTTGGTTCTAGGACATTTGATTTGAGCGCAATCCTCATACTTAGGTCAAAAAAGCCATTTAAGCCTTTTCACAGTGAGATCTATGCGATATGGCCGAGAAATGTAATTTTGATGTTAACTCCCAAACCGCTGCGCAGAAGTCAACCAAACTTCACCCAATAGTGTATTGTATCACAATCTAGTAGTTACATTTGGAAATTTGGTTCTAGGACATTTGATTTGAGCGCAATCCTCAAACTTAGGTCAAAAAAGCCATTTAAGCCTTTTCACAGTGAGATCAATGCGATATGGCCGAGAAATGTAATTTTGATGTTAACTCCCAAACCGCTGCGCAGAAGTAAACCAAACTTCACCCATTAGTGTATTGTATCACAATCTAGTAGTTACATGTGGAAATTTGGTTCTAGGACATTTGATTTGAGCGCAATCCTCAAACTTAGGTCAAAAAAGCCATTTAAGCCTTTTCACAGTGAGATCTATGCGATATGGCCGAGAAATGTAATTTTGATGTTAACTCCCAAACCGCTGCGCAGAAGTCAACCAAACTTAACCCAATAGTGTATTGTATCACAATCTAGTAGTTACATTTGAAAATTTTGTTCTAGGACATTTTGTTTGAACGCAATCATCAAACTTAATTAAAAAAGTCATTTAAGGCTTTTCACAGTGAGATCTATGCGATATGGCCGAGAAATGTAATTTTAATGTTAACTCCCAAACCGCTGCGCAGAAGTCAACCAAACTTCACCCAATAGTGTATTGTATCACAATCTAGTAGTTACATTTAAAAATTTTGTTCTAGGACATTTTGTTTGAGCGCAATCATCAAACTTAATTAAAAAGTCATTTAAGCCTTTTCACAGTGAGATCTATGCGATATGGCCGAGAAATGTAATTTTGATGTTAACTCCCAAACCGCTGCGCAGAAGTCAACCAAACTTCACCCAATAGTGTATTGTATCACAATCTAGTAGTTACATGTGGAAATTTGGTTCTAGGACATTTGGTTTGAACGCAATCTTCAAACTTAATTTAAAAAGTCATTTAAGCCTTTTCACAGTGAGATCTATGCGATATGGCCGAGAAATGTAAATTTGATGTTAACTCCCAAACCGCTGCGCAGAAGTCAACCAAACTTCACCCAATAGTGTATTGTATCACAATCTAGTAGTTACATGTGGAAATTTGGTTCTAGGACATTTGATTTGAGCGCAATCCTCAAACTTAGGTCAAAAAAGCCATTTAAGCCTTTTCACAGTGAGATCTATGCGATATGGCCGAGAAATGTAATTTTGATGTTAACTCCCAAACCGCTGCGCAGAAGTCAACCAAACTTCACCCAATAGTGTATTGTATCACAATCTAGTAGTTACATTTAAAAATTTTGTTCTAGGACATTTTGTTTGAGCGCAATCATCAAACTTAATTAAAAAGTCATTTAAGCCTTTTCACAGTGAGATCTATGCGATATGGCCGAGAAATGTAATTTTGATGTTAACTCCCAAACCGCTGCGCAGAAGTAAACCAAACTTCACCCAATATTGTATTGTATCACAATCTAGTAGTTACATTTGAAAATTTTGTTCTAGGACATTTTGTTTGAGCGCAATCATCAAACTTAATTAAAAAAGTCATTTAAGCCTTTTCACAGTGAGATCTATGCGATATGGCCGAGAAATGTAAATTTGATGTTAACTCCCAAACCGCTGCGCAGAAGTCAACCAAACTTCACCCAATAGTGTATTGTATCACAATCTAGTAGTTACATTTGAAAATTTCGTTCTAGGACATTTGGTTTGAGCGCAATGTTCAAACTTAATTTTAAAAAGTCATTTAAGCCTTTTCACAATGAGATCTATGCGATATGGCCGAGAAATGTAATTTTGATGTTCACTACCAAACCGCTGCGCAGAAGTCAACCAAACTTCACCCATTAGTGTATTGTATCACAATCTAGTAGTTACATGTGGAAATTTGGTTCTAGGACATTTGATTTGAGCGCAATCCTCAAACTTAGGTCAAAAAAGCCATTTAAGCCTTTTCACAGTGAGATCTATGCGATATGGCCGAGAAATGTAATTTTGATGTTAACTCCCAAACCGCTGCGCAGAAGTAAACCAAACTTCACCCAATAGTGTATTGTATCACAATCTAGCAGTTACATTTGAACATTTTGTTCTAGGACATTTTGTTTGAGCGCAATCATCAAACTTAATTAAAAAAGTCACTTAAGCCTTTTCACAGTGAGATCTATGCGATATGGCCGAGAAATGTAATTTTGATGTTAACTCCCAAACCGCTGCGCAGAAGTAAACCAAACTTCACCCATTAGTGTATTGTATCACAATCTAGTAGTTACATGTGGAAATTTGGTTCTAGGACATTTGATTTGAGCGCAATCCTCAAACTTAGGTCAAAAAAGCCATTTAAGCCTTTTCACAGTGAGATCTATGCGATATGGCCGAGAAATGTAATTTTGATGTTAACTCCCAAACCGCTGCGCAGAAGTAAACCAAACTTCACCCATTAGTGTATTGTATCACAATCTAGTAGTTACATGTGGAAATTTGGTTCTAGGACATTTGATTTGAGCGCAATCCTCATACTTAGGTCAAAAAAGCCATTTAAGCCTTTTCACAGTGAGATCTATGCGATATGGCCGAGAAATGTAATTTTGATGTTAACTTCCAAACCGCTGCGCAGAAGTCAACCAAACTTCACCCATTAGTGTATTGTATCACAATCTAGTAGTTACATGTGGAAATTTGGTTCTAGGACATTTGATTTGAGCGCAATCCTCAAACTTAGGTCAAAAAAGCCATTTAAGCCTTTTCACAGTGAGATCTATGCGATATGGCCGAGAAATGTAATTTTGATGTTAACTCCCAAACCGCTGCGCAGAAGTCAACCAAACTTCACCCAATAGTGTATTGTATCACAATCTAGTAGTTACATTTAAAAATTTTGTTCTAGGACATTTTGTTTGAGCGCAATCATCAAACTTAATTAAAAAGTCATTTAAGCCTTTTCACAGTGAGATCTATGCGATATGGCCGAGAAATGTAATTTTGATGTTAACTCCCAAACCGCTGCGCAGAAGTAAACCAAACTTCACCCAATATTGTATTGTATCACAATCTAGTAGTTACATTTGAAAATTTTGTTCTAGGACATTTTGTTTGAGCGCAATCATCAAACTTAATTAAAAAAGTCATTTAAGCCTTTTCACAGTGAGATCTATGCGATATGGCCGAGAAATGTAAATTTGATGTTAACTCCCAAACCGCTGCGCAGAAGTCAACCAAACTTCACCCAATAGTGTATTGTATCACAATCTAGTAGTTACATTTGAAAATTTCGTTCTAGGACATTTGGTTTGAGCGCAATGTTCAAACTTAATTTTAAAAAGTCATTTAAGCCTTTTCACAATGAGATCTATGCGATATGGCCGAGAAATGTAATTTTGATGTTCACTACCAAACCGCTGCGCAGAAGTCAACCAAACTTCACCCATTAGTGTATTGTATCACAATCTAGTAGTTACATGTGGAAATTTGGTTCTAGGACATTTGATTTGAGCGCAATCCTCAAACTTAGGTCAAAAAAGCCATTTAAGCCTTTTCACAGTGAGATCTATGCGATATGGCCGAGAAATGTAATTTTGATGTTAACTCCCAAACCGCTGCGCAGAAGTAAACCAAACTTCACCCAATAGTGTATTGTATCACAATCTAGCAGTTACATTTGAACATTTTGTTCTAGGACATTTTGTTTGAGCGCAATCATCAAACTTAATTAAAAAAGTCACTTAAGCCTTTTCACAGTGAGATCTATGCGATATGGCCGAGAAATGTAATTTTGATGTTAACTCCCAAACCGCTGCGCAGAAGTAAACCAAACTTCACCCATTAGTGTATTGTATCACAATCTAGTAGTTACATGTGGAAATTTGGTTCTAGGACATTTGATTTGAGCGCAATCCTCAAACTTAGGTCAAAAAAGCCATTTAAGCCTTTTCACAGTGAGATCTATGCGATATGGCCGAGAAATGTAATTTTGATGTTAACTCCCAAACCGCTGCGCAGAAGTAAACCAAACTTCACCCATTAGTGTATTGTATCACAATCTAGTAGTTACATGTGGAAATTTGGTTCTAGGACATTTGATTTGAGCGCAATCCTCATACTTAGGTCAAAAAAGCCATTTAAGCCTTTTCACAGTGAGATCTATGCGATATGGCCGAGAAATGTAATTTTGATGTTAACTTCCAAACCGCTGCGCAGAAGTCAACCAAACTTCACCCATTAGTGTATTGTATCACAATCTAGTAGTTACATGTGGAAATTTGGTTCTAGGACATTTGATTTGAGCGCAATCCTCAAACTTAGGTCAAAAAAGCCATTTAAGCCTTTTCACAGTGAGATCTATGCGATATGGCCGAGAAATGTAATTTTGATGTTAACTCCCAAACCGCTGCGCAGAAGTCAACCAAACTTAACCCAATAGTGTATTGTATCACAATCTAGTAGTTACATTTGAAAATTTTGTTCTAGGACATTTTGTTTGAACGCAATCATCAAACTTAATTAAAAAAGTCATTTAAGGCTTTTCACAGTGAGATCTATGCGATATGGCCGAGAAATGTAATTTTGATGTTAACTCCCAAACCGCTGCGCAGAAGTCAACCAAACTTCACCCAATAGTGTATTTTATCACAATCTAGTAGTTACATTTGGAAATTTAGTTCTAGGACATTTGGTTTGAGCGCAATCTTCAAACTTAATTAAAAAAAGTCATTTAAGCCTTTTCACAGTGAGATCTATGCGATATGGCCGAGAAATGTAATTTTGATGTTAACTCCCAAACCACTGCGCAGAAGTAAACCAAACTTCACCCATTAGTGTATTGTATCACAATCTAGTAGTTACATGTAGAAATTTGGTTCTAGGACATTTGATTTGAGCGCAATCCTCAAACATAGGTCAAAAAAGCCATTTAAGCCTTTTCACAGTGAGATCTATGCGATATGGCCGAGAAATGTAATTTTGATGTTAACTCCCAAACCGCTGCGCAGAAGTCAACCAAACTTCACCCAATAGTGTATTGTATCACAATCTAGTAGTTACATTTGGAAATTTAGTTCTAAGACATTTGGTTTGAGCGCAATCCTCAAACATAGGTCAAAAAAGCCATTTAAGCCTTTTCACAGTGAGATCTATGCGATATGGCCGAGAAATGTAATTTTGATGTTAACTCCCAAACCGCTGCGCAGAAGTCAACCAAACTTCACCCAATAGTGTATTGTATCACAATCTAGTAGTTACATGTGGAAATTTGGTTCTAGGACATTTGATTTGAGCGCAATCCTCAAACTTAGGTCAAAAAAGCCATTTAAGCCTTTTCACCGTGAGATCTATGCGATATGGCCGAGAAATGTTATTTTGATGTTAACTCCCAAACCGCTGCGCAGAAGTCAACCAAACTTCACCCAATAGTGTATTGTATCAAAATCTAGTAGTTACATTTAAAAATTTTGTTCTAGGACATTTTGTTTGAGCGCAATCATCAAACTTAATTAAAAAAGTCATTTAAGCCTTTTCACAGTGAGATCTATGCGATATGGCCGAGAAATGTAATTTTGATGTTAACTCCCAAACCGCTGCGCAGAAGTCAACCAAACTTCACCCATTAGTGTATTGTATCACAATCTAGTAGTTACATGTGGAAATTTGGTTCTAGGACATTTGGTTTGAACGCAATCTTCAAACTTAATTTAAAAAGTCATTTAAGCCTTTTCACAGTGAGATCTATGCGATATGGCCGAGAAATGTAATTTTGATGTTAACTCCCAAACCGCTGCGCAGAAGTCAACCAAACTTCACCCAATAGTGTATTGTATCACAATCTAGTAGTTACATGTGGAAATTTGGTTCTAGGACATTTGATTTGAGCGCAATCCTCAAACTTAGGTCAAAAAAGCCATTTAAGCCTTTTCACAGTGAGATCTATGCGATATGGCCGAGAAATGTAATTTTGATGTTAACTCCCAAACCGCTGCGCAGAAGTCAACCAAACTTCACCCAATAGTGTATTGTATCACAATCTAGTAGTTACATTTAAAAATTTTGTTCTAGGACATTTTGTTTGAGCGCAATCATCAAACTTAATTAAAAAGTCATTTAAGACTTTTCACAGTGAGATCTATGCGATATGGCCGAGAAATGTAATTTTGATGTTAACTCCCAAACCGCTGCGCAGAAGTCAACCAAACTTCACCCATTAGTGTATTGTATCACAATCTAGTAGTTACATTTGGAAATTTAGTTCTAGGACATTTGGTTTGAGCGCAATCTTCAAACTTAATTAAAAAAAGTCATTTAAGCCTTTTCACAGTGAGATCTATGCGATATGGCCGAGAAATGTAATTTTGATGTTAACTCCCAAACCGCTGCGCGGAAGTCAACCAAACTTCACCCAATAGTGTATTGTATCACAATCTAGCAGTTACATTTGAACATTTTGTTCTAGGACATTTTGTTTGAGCGCAATCATCAAACTTAATTAAAAAAGTCACTTAAGCCTTTTCACAGTGAGATCTATGCGATATGGCCGAGAAATGTAATTTTGATGTTAACTCCCAAACCGCTGCGCAGAAGTCAACCAAACTTCACCCATTAGTGTATTGTATCACAATCTAGTAGTTACATGTGGAAATTTGGTTCTAGGACATTTGATTTGAGCGCAATCCTCAAACTTAGGTCAAAAAAGCCATTTAAGCCTTTTCACAGTGAGATCTATGCGATATGGCCGAGAAATGTAATTTTGATGTTAACTCCCAAACCGCTGCGCAGAAGTAAACCAAACTTCACCCATTAGTGTATTGTATCACAATCTAGTAGTTACATGTGGAAATTTGGTTCTAGGACATTTGATTTGAGCGCAATCCTCATACTTAGGTCAAAAAAGCCATTTAAGCCTTTTCACAGTGAGATCTATGCGATATGGCCGAGAAATGTAATTTTGATGTTAACTTCCAAACCGCTGCGCAGAAGTCAACCAAACTTCACCCAATAGTGTATTGTATCACAATCTAGTAGTTACATTTGGAAATTTGGTTCTAGGACATTTGATTTGAGCGCAATCCTCAAACTTAGGTCAAAAAAGCCATTTAAGCCTTTTCACAGTGAGATCTATGCGATATGGCCGAGAAATGTAATTTTGATGTTAACTCCCAAACCGCTGCGCAGAAGTAAACCAAACTTCACCCATTTGTGTATTGTATCACAATCTAGTAGTTACATGTGGAAATTTGGTTCTAGGACATTTGATTTGAGCGCAATCCTCAAACTTAGGTCAAAAAAGCCATTTAAGCCTTTTCACAGTGAGATCTATGCGATATGGCCGAGAAATGTAATTTTGATGTTAACTCCCAAACCGCTGCGCAGAAGTCAACCAAACTTAACCCAATAGTGTATTGTATCACAATCTAGTAGTTACATTTGAAAATTTTGTTCTAGGACATTTTGTTTGAACGCAATCATCAAACTTAATTAAAAAAGTCATTTAAGGCTTTTCACAGTGAGATCTATGCGATATGGCCGAGAAATGTAATTTTGATGTTAACTCCCAAACCGCTGCGCAGAAGTCAACCAAACTTCACCCAATAGTGTATTTTATCACAATCTAGTAGTTACATTTGGAAATTTAGTTCTAGGACATTTGGTTTGAGCGCAATCTTCAAACTTAATTAAAAAAAGTCATTTAAGCCTTTTCACAGTGAGATCTATGCGATATGGCCGAGAAATGTAATTTTGATGTTAACTCCCAAACCACTGCGCAGAAGTAAACCAAACTTCACCCATTAGTGTATTGTATCACAATCTAGTAGTTACATGTAGAAATTTGGTTCTAGGACATTTGATTTGAGCGCAATCCTCAAACATAGGTCAAAAAAGCCATTTAAGCCTTTTCACAGTGAGATCTATGCGATATGGCCGAGAAATGTAATTTTGATGTTAACTCCCAAACCGCTGCGCAGAAGTCAACCAAACTTCACCCAATAGTGTATTGTATCACAATCTAGTAGTTACATTTGGAAATTTAGTTCTAAGACATTTGGTTTGAGCGCAATCCTCAAACATAGGTCAAAAAAGCCATTTAAGCCTTTTCACAGTGAGATCTATGCGATATGGCCGAGAAATGTAATTTTGATGTTAACTCCCAAACCGCTGCGCAGAAGTCAACCAAACTTCACCCAATAGTGTATTGTATCACAATCTAGTAGTTACATGTGGAAATTTGGTTCTAGGACATTTGATTTGAGCGCAATCCTCAAACTTAGGTCAAAAAAGCCATTTAAGCCTTTTCACCGTGAGATCTATGCGATATGGCCGAGAAATGTTATTTTGATGTTAACTCCCAAACCGCTGCGCAGAAGTCAACCAAACTTCACCCAATAGTGTATTGTATCAAAATCTAGTAGTTACATTTAAAAATTTTGTTCTAGGACATTTTGTTTGAGCGCAATCATCAAACTTAATTAAAAAAGTCATTTAAGCCTTTTCACAGTGAGATCTATGCGATATGGCCGAGAAATGTAATTTTGATGTTAACTCCCAAACCGCTGCGCAGAAGTCAACCAAACTTCACCCATTAGTGTATTGTATCACAATCTAGTAGTTACATGTGGAAATTTGGTTCTAGGACATTTGGTTTGAACGCAATCTTCAAACTTAATTTAAAAAGTCATTTAAGCCTTTTCACAGTGAGATCTATGCGATATTGCCGAGAAATGTAAATTTGATGTTAACTCCCAAACCGCTGCGCAGAAGTCAACCAAACTTCACCCAATAGTGTATTGTATCACAATCTAGTAGTTACATGTGGAAATTTGGTTCTAGGACATTTGATTTGAGCGCAATCCTCAAACTTAGGTCAAAAAAGCCATTTAAGCCTTTTCACAGTGAGATCTATGCGATATGGCCGAGAAATGTAATTTTGATGTTAACTCCCAAACCGCTGCGCAGAAGTCAACCAAACTTCACCCAATAGTGTATTGTATCACAATCTAGTAGTTACATTTCAAAATTTTGTTCTAGGACATTTTGTTTGAGCGCAATCATCAAACTTAATTAAAAAGTCATTTAAGCCTTTTCACAGAAAGATCTATGCGATATGGCCGAGAAATGTAATTTTGATGTTAACTCCCAAACCGCTGCGCAGAAGTCAACCAAACTTCACCCATTAGTGTATTGTATCACAATCTAGTAGTTACATTTGGAAATTTAGTTCTAGGACATTTGGTTTGAGCGCAATCTTCAAACTTAATTAAAAAAAGTCATTTAAGCCTTTTCACAGTGAGATCTATGCGATATGGCCGAGAAATGTAATTTTGATGTTAACTCCCAAACCGCTGCGCGGAAGTCAACCAAACTTCACCCATTAGTGTATTGTATCACAATCTAGTAGTTACATGTGGAAATTTGGTTCTAGGACATTTGATTTGAGCGCAATCCTCAAACTTAGGTCAAAAAAGCCATTTAAGCCTTTTCACAGTGAGATCTATGCGATATGGCCGAGAAATGTAATTTTGATGTTAATTCCCAAACCGCTGCGCAGAAGTAAACCAAACTTCACCCAATAGTGTATTGTATCACATTCTAGTAGTTACATTTGAAAATTTCGTTCTAGGACATTTGGTTTGAGCGCAATCATTAAACTTAATTAAAAAAGTCATTTAAGCCTTTTCACAGTGAGATCTATGCGATATGGCCGAGAAATGTAATTTTGATGTTAATTCCCAAACCGCTGCGCAGAAGTAAACCAAACTTCACCCAATAGTATATTGTATCACATTCTAGTAGTTACATTTGAAAATTTCGTTCTAGGACATTTGGTTTGAGCGCAATCATTAAACTTAATTAAAAAAGTCATTTAAGCCTTTTCACAGTGAGATCTATGCGATATGGCCGAGAAATGTAATTTTGATGTTAACTCCCAAACCGCTGCGCAGAAGTCAACCAAACTTCACCCATTAGTGTATGGTATCACAATCTAGTAGTTACAAGTGGAAATTTGGTTCTAGGACATTTGATTTGAGCGCAATCCTCAAACTTAGGTCAAAAAAGCCATTTAAGCCTTTTCACAGTGAGAACTATGCGATATGGCCGAGAAATGTAATTTTGATGTTAACTCCCAAACCGCTGCGCAGAAGTCAACCAAACTTCACCCAATAGTGTATTGTATCACAATCTAGTAGTTACATTTGAAAATTTGGTTCTAGGACATTTTGTTTGAACGCAATCATCAAACTTAATTAAAAAAGTCATTTAAGCCTTTTCACAGTGAGATCTATGCGATATGGCCGAGAAATGTAATTTTGATGTTAACTCCCAAACCGCTGCGCAGAAGTCAACCAAACTTCACCCAATAGTGTATTTTATCACAATCTAGTAGTTACATTTGGAAATTTAGTTCTAGGACATTTGGTTTGAGCGCAATCTTCAAACTTAATTAAAAAAAGTCATTTAAGGCTTTTCACAGTGAGATCTATGCGATATGGCCGAGAAATGTAATTTTGATGTTCACTCCCAAACCGCTGCGCAGAAGTCAACCAAACTTCACCCAATAGTGTATTTTATCACAATCTAGTAGTTACATTTGGAAATTTAGTTCTAGGACATTTGGTTTGAGCGCAATCTTCAAACTTAATTAAAAAAAGTCATTTAAGGCTTTTCACAGTGAGATCTATGCGATATGGCCGAGAAATGTAATTTTGATGTTAACTCCCAAACCGCTGCGCAGAAGTCAACCAAACTTCACCCGATAGTGTATTTTATCACAATCTAGTAGTTACATTTGGAAATTTAGTTCTAGGACATTTGGTTTGAGCGCAATCTTCAAACTTAATTAAAAAAAGTCATTTAAGCCTTTTCACAGTGAGATCTATGCGATATGGCCGAGAAATGTAATTTTGATGTTAACTCCCAAACCGCTGCGCAGATGTCAACCAAACTTCACCCAATAGTGTATTGTATCACAATCTAGTAGTTACATTTGACAATTTCGTTCTAGGACATTTGGTTTGAGCGCAATCTTCAAACTTAATTAAAAAAAGTCATTTAAGCGTTTTCACAGTGAGATCTATGCGATATGGCCGAGAAATGTAATTTTGATGTTCACTCCCAAACCGCTGCGCAGAAGTCAACCAAACTTCACCCAATAGTGTATTTTATCACAATCTAGTAGTTACATGTAGAAATTTGGTTCTAGGACATTTGATTTGAGCGCAATCCTCAAACTTAGGTCAAAAAAGCCATTTAAGCCTTTTCACAGTGAGATCTATGCGATATGGCCGAGAAATGTAATTTTGATGTTATCTCCCAAACCGCTGCGCAGAAGTAAACCAAACTTCACCCAATATTGTATTGTATCACAATCTAGTAGTTACATTTGAAAATTTTGTTCTAGGACATTTTGTTTGAGCGCAATCATCAAACTTAATTAAAAAAGTCATTTAAGCCTTTTCACAGTGAGATCTATGCGATATGGCCGAGAAATGTAATTTTGATGTTAACTCCCAAACCGCTGCGCAGAAGTCAACCAAACTTCACCCAATAGTGTATTTTATCACAATCTAGTAGTTACATTTGGAAATTTAGTTCTAGGACATTTGGTTTGAGCGCAATCTTCAAACTTAATTAAAAAAAGTCATTTAAGCCTTTTCACAGTGAGATCTATGCGATATGGCCGAGAAATGTAATTTTGATGTTAACTCCCAAAACGCTGCGCAGAAGTCAACCAAACTTCACCCGATAGTGTATTTTATCACAATCTAGTAGTTACATTTGGAAATTTAGTTCTAGGACATTTGGTTTGAGCGCAATCTTCAAACTTAATTAAAAAAAGTCATTTAAGCCTTTTCACAGTGAGATCTATGCGATATGGCCGAGAAATGTAAATTTGATGTTAACTCCCAAACCGCTGCGCAGATGTCAACCAAACTTCACCCAATAGTGTATTGTATCACAATCTAGTAGTTACATGTAGAAATTTGGTTCTAGGACATTTGATTTGAGCGCAATCCTCAAACTTAGGTCAAAAAAGCCATTTAAGCCTTTTCACAGTGAGATCTATGCGATATGGCCGAGAAATGTAATTTTGATGTTAACTCCCAAACCGCTGCGCAGAAGTAAACCAAACTTCACCCAATATTGTATTGTATCACAATCTAGTAGTTACATTTGAAAATTTTGTTCTAGGACATTTTGTTTGAGCGCAATCATCAAACTTAATTAAAAAAGTCATTTAAGCCTTTTCACAGTGAGATCTATGCGATATGGCCGAGAAATGTAATTTTGATGTTAACTCCCAAACCGCTGCGCAGAAGTCAACCAAACTTCACCCAATAGTGTATTTTATCACAATCTAGTAGTTACATTTGGAAATTTAGTTCTAGGACATTTGGTTTGAGCGCAATCTTCAAACTTAATTAAAAAAAGTCATTTAAGCCTTTTCACAGTGAGATCTATGCGATATGGCCGAGAAATGTAAATTTGATGTTAACTCCCAAACCGCTGCGCAGAAGTAAACCAAACTTCACCCAATAGTGTATTGTATCACAATCTAGCAGTTACATTTGAAAATTTTGTTCTAGGACATTTTGTTTGAGCGCAATCATCAAACTTAATTAAAAAAGTCATTTAAGCCTTTTCACAGTGAGATCTATGCGATATGGCCGAGAAATGTAATTTTGATGTTAACTCCCAAACCGCTGCGCAGAAGTCAACCAAACTTCACCCATTAGTGTATTGTATCACAATCTAGTAGTTACATGTGGAAATTTGGTTCTAGGACATTTGATTTGAGCGCAATCCTCAAACTTAGGTCAAAAAAGCCATTTAAGCCTTTTCACAGTGAGATCTATGCGATATGGCCGAGAAATGTAATTTTGATGTTAACTCCCAAACCGCTGCGCAGAAGTAAACCAAACTTCACCCATTAGTGTATTGTATCACAATCTAGTAGTTACATGTGGAAATTTGGTTCTAGGACATTTGATTTGAGCGCAATCCTCATACTTAGGTCAAAAAAGCCATTTAAGCCTTTTCACAGTGAGATCTATGCGATATGGCCGAGAAATGTAATTTTGATGTTAACTCCCAAACCGCTGCGCAGAAGTCAACCAAACTTCACCCAATAGTGTATTGTATCACAATCTAGTAGTTACATTTGGAAATTTGGTTCTAGGACATTTGATTTGAGCGCAATCCTCAAACTTAGGTCAAAAAAGCCATTTAAGCCTTTTCACAGTGAGATCTATGCGATATGGCCGAGAAATGTAATTTTGATGTTAACTCCCAAACCGCTGCGCAGAAGTAAACCAAACTTCACCCATTAGTGTATTGTATCACAATCTAGTAGTTACATGTGGAAATTTGGTTCTAGGACATTTGATTTGAGCGCAATCCTCAAACTTAGGTCAAAAAAGCCATTTAAGCCTTTTCACAGTGAGATCTATGCGATATGGCCGAGAAATGTAATTTTGATGTTAACTCCCAAACCGCTGCGCAGAAGTCAACCAAACTTAACCCAATAGTGTATTGTATCACAATCTAGTAGTTACATTTGAAAATTTTGTTCTAGGACATTTTGTTTGAACGCAATCATCAAACTTAATTAAAAAAGTCATTTAAGGCTTTTCACAGTGAGATCTATGCGATATGGCCGAGAAATGTAATTTTGATGTTAACTCCCAAACCGCTGCGCAGAAGTCAACCAAACTTCACCCAATAGTGTATTGTATCACAATCTAGTAGTTACATTTAAAAATTTTGTTCTAGGACATTTTGTTTGAGCGCAATCATCAAACTTAATTAAAAAGTCATTTAAGCCTTTTCACAGTGAGATCTATGCGATATGGCCGAGAAATGTAATTTTGATGTTAACTCCCAAACCGCTGCGCAGAAGTCAACCAAACTTCACCCAATAGTGTATTGTATCACAATCTAGTAGTTACATGTGGAAATTTGGTTCTAGGACATTTGGTTTGAACGCAATCTTCAAACTTAATTTAAAAAGTCATTTAAGCCTTTTCACAGTGAGATCTATGCGATATGGCCGAGAAATGTAAATTTGATGTTAACTCCCAAACCGCTGCGCAGAAGTCAACCAAACTTCACCCAATAGTGTATTGTATCACAATCTAGTAGTTACATGTGGAAATTTGGTTCTAGGACATTTGATTTGAGCGCAATCCTCAAACTTAGGTCAAAAAAGCCATTTAAGCCTTTTCACAGTGAGATCTATGCGATATGGCCGAGAAATGTAATTTTGATGTTAACTCCCAAACCGCTGCGCAGAAGTCAACCAAACTTCACCCAATACTGTATTGTATCACAATCTAGTAGTTACATTTAAAAATTTTGTTCTAGGACATTTTGTTTGAGCGCAATCATCAAACTTAATTAAAAAGTCATTTAAGCCTTTTCACAGTGAGATCTATGCGATATGGCCGAGAAATGTAATTTTGATGTTAACTCCCAAACCGCTGCGCAGAAGTAAACCAAACTTCACCCAATATTGTATTGTATCACAATCTAGTAGTTACATTTGAAAATTTTGTTCTAGGACATTTTGTTTGAGCGCAATCATCAAACTTAATTAAAAAAGTCATTTAAGCCTTTTCACAGTGAGATCTATGCGATATGGCCGAGAAATGTAATTTTGATGTTAACTCCCAAACCGCTGCGCAGAAGTCAACCAAACTTCACCCAATAGTGTATTTTATCACAATCTAGTAGTTACATTTGAAAATTTAGTTCTAGGACATTTGGTTTGAGCGCAATCTTCAAACTTAATTAAAAAAAGTCATTTAAGCCTTTTCACAGTGAGATCTATGCGATATGGCCGAGAAATGTAAATTTGATGTTAACTCCCAAACCGCTGCGCAGAAGTCAACCAAACTTCACCCAATAGTGTATTGTATCACAATCTAGTAGTTACATTTGAAAATTTCGTTCTAGGACATTTGGTTTGAGCGCAATGTTCAAACTTAATTTTAAAAAGTCATTTAAGCCTTTTCACAATGAGATCTATGCGATATGGCCGAGAAATGTAATTTTGATGTTCACTACCAAACCGCTGCGCAGAAGTCAACCAAACTTCACCCATTAGTGTATTGTATCACAATCTAGTAGTTACATGTGGAAATTTGGTTCTAGGACATTTGATTTGAGCGCAATCCTCAAACTTAGGTCAAAAAAGCCATTTAAGCCTTTTCACAGTGAGATCTATGCGATATGGCCGAGAAATATAATTTTGATGTTAACTCCCAAACCGCTGCGCAGAAGTAAACCAAACTTCACCCAATAGTGTATTGTATCACAATCTAGCAGTTACATTTGAACATTTTGTTCTAGGACATTTTGTTTGAGCGCAATCATCAAACTTAATTAAAAAAGTCACTTAAGCCTTTTCACAGTGAGATCTATGCGATATGGCCGAGAAATGTAATTTTGATGTTAACTCCCAAACCGCTGCGCAGAAGTCAACCAAACTTCACCCATTAGTGTATTGTATCACAATCTAGTAGTTACATGTGGAAATTTGGTTCTAGGACATTTGATTTGAGCGCAATCCTCAAACTTAGGTCAAAAAAGCCATTTAAGCCTTTTCACAGTGAGATCTATGCGATATGGCCGAGAAATGTAATTTTGATGTTAACTCCCAAACCGCTGCGCAGAAGTAAACCAAACTTCACCCATTAGTGTATTGTATCACAATCTAGTAGTTACATGTGGAAATTTGGTTCTAGGACATTTGATTTGAGCGCAATCCTCATACTTAGGTCAAAAAAGCCATTTAAGCCTTTTCACAGTGAGATCTATGCGATATGGCCGAGAAATGTAATTTTGATGTTAACTTCCAAACCGCTGCGCAGAAGTCAACCAAACTTCACCCAATAGTGTATTGTATCACAATCTAGTAGTTACATTTGGAAATTTGGTTCTAGGACATTTGATTTGAGCGCAATCCTCAAACTTAGGTCAAAAAAGCCATTTAAGCCTTTTCACAGTGAGATCTATGCGATATGGCCGAGAAATGTAATTTTGATGTTAACTCCCAAACCGCTGCGCAGAAGTAAACCAAACTTCACCCATTAGTGTATTGTATCACAATCTAGTAGTTACATGTGGAAATTTGGTTCTAGGACATTTGATTTGAGCGCAATCCTCAAACTTAGGTCAAAAAAGCCATTTAAGCCTTTTCACAGTGAGATCTATGCGATATGGCCGAGAAATGTAATTTTGATGTTAACTCCCAAACCGCTGCGCAGAAGTCAACCAAACTTAACCCAATAGTGTATTGTATCACAATCTAGTAGTTACATTTGAAAATTTTGTTCTAGGACATTTTGTTTGAACGCAATCATCAAACTTAATTAAAAAAGTCATTTAAGGCTTTTCACAGTGAGATCTATGCGATATGGCCGAGAAATGTAATTTTGATGTTAACTCCCAAACCGCTGCGCAGAAGTCAACCAAACTTCACCCAATAGTGTATTTCATCACAATCTAGTAGTTACATTTGGAAATTTAGTTCTAGGACATTTGGTTTGAGCGCAATCTTCAAACTTAATTAAAAAAAGTCATTTAAGCCTTTTCACAGTGAGATCTATGCGATATGGCCGAGAAATGTAATTTTGATGTTAACTCCCAAACCACTGCGCAGAAGTAAACCAAACTTCACCCATTAGTGTATTGTATCACAATCTAGTAGTTACATGTAGAAATTTGGTTCTAGGACATTTGATTTGAGCGCAATCCTCAAACATAGGTCAAAAAAGCCATTTAAGCCTTTTCACAGTGAGATCTATGCGATATGGCCGAGAAATGTAATTTTGATGTTAACTCCCAAACCGCTGCGCAGAAGTCAACCAAACTTCACCCAATAGTGTATTGTATCACAATCTAGTAGTTACATGTGGAAATTTGGTTCTAGGACATTTGATTTGAGCGCAATCCTCAAACTTAGGTCAAAAAAGCCATTTAAGCCTTTTCACAGTGAGATCTATGCGATATGGCCGAGAAATGTAATTTTGATGTTAACTCCCAAACCGCTGCGCAGAAGTAAACCAAACTTCACCCATTAGTGTATTGTATCACAATCTAGTAGTTACATGTGGAAATTTGGTTCTAGGACATTTGATTTGAGCGCAATCCTCATACTTAGGTCAAAAAAGCCATTTAAGCCTTTTCACAGTGAGATCTATGCGATATGGCCGAGAAATGTAATTTTGATGTTAACTCCCAAACCGCTGCGCAGAAGTCAACCAAACTTAACCCAATAGTGTATTGTATCACAATCTAGTAGTTACATTTGAAAATTTTGTTCTAGGACATTTTGTTTGAACGCAATCATCAAACTTAATTAAAAAAGTCATTTAAGGCTTTTCACAGTGAGATCTATGCGATATGGCCGAGAAATGTAATTTTGATGTTAACTCCCAAACCGCTGCGCAGAAGTCAACCAAACTTCACCCATTAGTGTATTGTATCACAATCTAGTAGTTACATGTGGAAATTTGGTTATAGGACATTTGGTTTGAACGCAATCTTCAAACTTAATTTAAAAAGTCATTTAAGCCTTTTCACAGTGAGATCTATGCGATATGGCCGAGAAATGTAAATTTGATGTTAACTCCCAAACCGCTGCGCAGAAGTCAACCAAACTTCACCCAATAGTGTATTGTATCACAATCTAGTAGTTACATGTGGAAATTTGGTTCTAGGACATTTGATTTGAGCGCAATCCTCAAACTTAGGTCAAAAAAGCCATTTAAGCCTTTTCACAGTGAGATCTATGCGATATGGCCGAGAAATGTAATTTTGATGTTAACTCCCAAACCGCTGCGCAGAAGTCAACCAAACTTCACCCAATAGTGTATTGTATCACAATCTAGTAGTTACATTTAAAAATTTTGTTCTAGGACATTTTGTTTGAGCGCAATCATCAAACTTAATTAAAAAGTCATTTAAGCCTTTTCACAGTGAGATCTATGCGATATGGCCGAGAAATGTAATTTTGATGTTAACTCCCAAACCGCTGCGCAGAAGTCAACCAAACTTCACCCATTAGTGTATTGTATCACAATCTAGTAGTTACATTTGGAAATTTAGTTCTAGGACATTTGGTTTGAGCGCAATCTTCAAACTTAATTAAAAAAAGTCATTTAAGCCTTTTCACAGTGAGATCTATGCGATATGGCCGAGAAATGTAATTTTGATGTTAACTCCCAAACCGCTGCGCGGAAGTAAACCAAACTTCACCCATTAGTGTATTGTATCACAATCTAGTAGTTACATGTGGAAATTTGGTTCTAGGACATTTGATTTGAGCGCAATCCTCAAACTTAGGTCAAAAAAGCCATTTAAGCCTTTTCACAGTGAGATCTATGCGATATGGCCGAGAAATGTAATTTTGATGTTAACTCCCAAACCGCTGCGCAGAAGTCAACCAAACTTCACCCATTAGTGTATTGTATCACAATCTAGTAGTTACATGTGGAAATTTGGTTCTAGGACATTTGATTTGAGCGCAATCCTCAAACTTAGGTCAAAAAAGCCATTTAAGCCTTTTCACAGTGAGATCTATGCGATATGGCCGAGAAATGTAATTTTGATGTTAACTCCCAAACCGCTGCGCAGAAGTAAACCAAACTTCACCCATTAGTGTATTGTATCACAATCTAGTAGTTACATGTGGAAATTTGGTTCTAGGACATTTGATTTGAGCGCAATCCTCATACTTAGGTCAAAAAAGCCATTTAAGCCTTTTCACAGTGAGATCTATGCGATATGGCCGAGAAATGTAATTTTGATGTTAACTTCCAAACCGCTGCGCAGAAGTCAACCAAACTTCACCCAATAGTGTATTGTATCACAATCTAGTAGTTACATTTGGAAATTTGGTTCTAGGACATTTGATTTGAGCGCAATCCTCAAACTTAGGTCAAAAAAGCCATTTAAGCCTTTTCACAGTGAGATCTATGCGATATGGCCGAGAAATGTAATTTTGATGTTAACTCCCAAACCGCTGCGCAGAAGTAAACCAAACTTCACCCATTAGTGTATTGTATCACAATCTAGTAGTTACATGTGGAAATTTGGTTCTAGGACATTTGATTTGAGCGCAATCCTCAAACTTAGGTCAAAAAAGCCATTTAAGCCTTTTCACAGTGAGATCTATGCGATATGGCCGAGAAATGTAATTTTGATGTTAACTCCCAAACCGCTGCGCAGAAGTCAACCAAACTTAACCCAATAGTGTATTGTATCACAATCTAGTAGTTACATTTGAAAATTTTGTTGTAGGACATTTTGTTTGAACGCAATCATCAAACTTAATTAAAAAAGTCATTTAAGGCTTTTCACAGTGAGATCTATGCGATATGGCCGAGAAATGTAATTTTGATGTTAACTCCCAAACCGCTGCGCAGAAGTCAACCAAACTTCACCCAATAGTGTATTTTATCACAATCTAGTAGTTACATTTGGAAATTTAGTTCTAGGACATTTGGTTTGAGCGCAATCTTCAAACTTAATTAAAAAAAGTCATTTAAGCCTTTTCACAGTGAGATCTATGCGATATGGCCGAGAAATGTAATTTTGATGTTAACTCCCAAACCACTGCGCAGAAGTAAACCAAACTTCACCCATTAGTGTATTGTATCACAATCTAGTAGTTACATGTAGAAATTTGGTTCTAGGACATTTGATTTGAGCGCAATCCTCAAACATAGGTCAAAAAAGCCATTTAAGCCTTTTCACAGTGAGATCTATGCGATATGGCCGAGAAATGTAATTTTGATGTTAACTCCCAAACCGCTGCGCAGAAGTCAACCAAACTTCACCCAATAGTGTATTGTATCACAATCTAGTAGTTACATTTGGAAATTTAGTTCTAAGACATTTGGTTTGAGCGCAATCCTCAAACATAGGTCAAAAAAGCCATTTAAGCCTTTTCACAGTGAGATCTATGCGATATGGCCGAGAAATGTAATTTTGATGTTAACTCCCAAACCGCTGCGCAGAAGTCAACCAAACTTCACCCAATAGTGTATTGTATCACAATCTAGTAGTTACATGTGGAAATTTGGTTCTAGGACATTTGATTTGAGCGCAATCCTCAAACTTAGGTCAAAAAAGCCATTTAAGCCTTTTCACAGTGAGATCTATGCGATATGGCCGAGAAATGTAATTTTGATGTTAACTCCCAAACCGCTGCGCAGAAGTAAACCAAACTTCACCCATTAGTGTATTGTATCACAATCTAGTAGTTACATGTGGAAATTTGGTTCTAGGACATTTGATTTGAGCGCAATCCTCATACTTAGGTCAAAAAAGCCATTTAAGCCTTTTCACAGTGAGATCTATGCGATATGGCCTAGAAATGTAATTTTGATGTTAACTCCCAAACCGCTGCGCAGAAGTCAACCAAACTTAACCCAATAGTGTATTGTATCACAATCTAGTAGTTACATTTGAAAATTTTGTTCTAGGACATTTTGTTTGAACGCAATCATCAAACTTAATTAAAAAAGTCATTTAAGGCTTTTCACAGTGAGATCTATGCGATATGGCCGAGAAATGTAATTTTGATGTTAACTCCCAAACCGCTGCGCAGAAGTCAACCAAACTTCACCCAATAGTGTATTGTATCACAATCTAGTAGTTACATTTGGAAATTTAGTTCTAGGACATTTGGTTTGAGCGCAATCTTCAAACTTAATTAAAAAAAGTCATTTAAGCCTTTTCACAGTGAGATCTATGCGATATGGCCGAGAAATGTAATTTTGATGTTAACTCCCAAACCTCTGCGCAGAAGTAAACCAAACTTCACCCATTAGTGTATTGTATCACAATCTAGTAGTTACATGTAGAAATTTGGTTCTAGGACATTTGATTTTAGCGCAATCCTCAAACATAGGTCAAAAAAGCCATTTAAGCCTTTTCACAGTGAGATCTATGCGATATGGCCGAGAAATGTAATTTTGATGTTAACTCCCAAACCGCTGCGCAGAAGTCAACCAAACTTCACCCAATAGTGTATTGTATCACAATCTAGTAGTTACATTTGGAAATTTAGTTCTAAGACATTTGGTTTGAGCGCAATCCTCAAACATAGGTCAAAAAAGCCATTTAAGCCTTTTCACAGTGAGATCTATGCGATATGGCCGAGAAATGTAATTTTGATGTTAACTCCCAAACCGCTGCGCAGAAGTCAACCAAACTTCACCCAATAGTGTATTGTATCACAATCTAGTAGTTACATGTGGAAATTTGGTTCTAGGACATTTGATTTGAGCGCAATCCTCAAACTTAGGTCAAAAAAGCCATTTAAGCCTTTTCACCGTGAGATCTATGCGATATGGCCGAGAAATGTTATTTTGATGTTAACTCCCAAACCGCTGCGCAGAAGTCAACCAAACTTCACCCAATAGTGTATTGTATCAAAATCTAGTAGTTACATTTAAAAATTTTGTTCTAGGACATTTTGTTTGAGCGCAATCATCAAACTTAATTAAAAAAGTCATTTAAGCCTTTTCACAGTGAGATCTATGCGATATGGCCGAGAAATGTAATTTTGATGTTAACTCCCAAACCGCTGCGCAGAAGTCAACCAAACTTCACCCATTAGTGTATTGTATCACAATCTAGTAGTTACATGTGGAAATTTGGTTCTAGGACATTTGGTTTGAACGCAATCTTCAAACTTAATTTAAAAAGTCATTTAAGCCTTTTCACAGTGAGATCTATGCGATATGGCCGAGAAATGTAAATTTGATGTTAACTCCCAAACCGCTGCGCAGAAGTCAACCAAACTTCACCCAATAGTGTATTGTATCACAATCTAGTAGTTACATGTGGAAATTTGGTTCTAGGACATTTGATTTGAGCGCAATCCTCAAACTTAGGTCAAAAAAGCCATTTAAGCCTTTTCACAGTGAGATCTATGCGATATGGCCGAGAAATGTAATTTTGATGTTAACTCCCAAACCGCTGCGCAGAAGTCAACCAAACTTCACCCAATAGTGTATTGTATCACAATCTAGTAGTTACATTTAAAAATTTTGTTCTAGGACATTTTGTTTGAGCGCAATCATCAAACTTAATTAAAAAGTCATTTAAGCCTTTTCACAGTGAGATCTATGCGATATGGCCGAGAAATGTAATTTTGATGTTAACTCCCAAACCGCTGCGCAGAAGTCAACCAAACTTCACCCATTAGTGTATTGTATCACAATCTAGTAGTTACATTTGGAAATTTAGTTCTAGGACATTTGGTTTGAGCGCAATCTTCAAACTTAATTAAAAAAAGTCATTTAAGCCTTTTCACAGTGAGATCTATGCGATATGGCCGAGAAATGTAATTTTGATGTTAACTCCCAAACCGCTGCGCGGAAGTCAACCAAACTTCACCCATTAGTGTATTGTATCACAATCTAGTAGTTACATGTGGAAATTTGGTTCTAGGACATTTGATTTGAGCGCAATCCTCAAACTTAGGTCAAAAAAGCCATTTAAGCCTTTTCACAGTGAGATCTATGCGATATGGCCGAGAAATGTAATTTTGATGTTAACTCCCAAACCGCTGCGCAGAAGTAAACCAAACTTCACCCAATAGTGTATTGTATCACAATCTAGCAGTTACATTTGAACATTTTGTTCTAGGACATTTTGTTTGAGCGCAATCATCAAACTTAATTAAAAAAGTCACTTAAGCCTTTTCACAGTGAGATCTATGCGATATGGCCGAGAAATGTAATTTTGATGTTAACTCCCAAACCGCTGCGCAGAAGTAAACCAAACTTCACCCATTAGTGTATTGTATCACAATCTAGTAGTTACATGTGGAAATTTGGTTCTAGGACATTTGATTTGAGCGCAATCCTCATACTTAGGTCAAAAAAGCCATTTAAGCCTTTTCACAGTGAGATCTATGCGATATGGCCGAGAAATGTAATTTTGATGTTAACTTCCAAACCGCTGCGCAGAAGTCAACCAAACTTCACCCAATAGTGTATTGTATCACAATCTAGTAGTTACATTTGGAAATTTGGTTCTAGGACATTTGATTTGAGCGCAATCCTCAAACTTAGGTCAAAAAAGCCATTTAAGCCTTTTCACAGTGAGATCTATGCGATATGGCCGAGAAATGTAATTTTGATGTTAACTCCCAAACCGCTGCGCAGAAGTAAACCAAACTTCACCCATTAGTGTATTGTATCACAATCTAGTAGTTACATGTGGAAATTTGGTTCTAGGACATTTGATTTGAGCGCAATCCTCAAACTTAGGTCAAAAAAGCCATTTAAGCCTTTTCACAGTGAGATCTATGCGATATGGCCGAGAAATGTAATTTTGATGTTAACTCCCAAACCGCTGCGCAGAAGTCAACCAAACTTAACCCAATAGTGTATTGTATCACAATCTAGTAGTTACATTTGAAAATTTTGTTCTAGGACATTTTGTTTGAACGCAATCATCAAACTTAATTAAAAAAGTCATTTAAGGCTTTTCACAGTGAGATCTATGCGATATGGCCGAGAAATGTAATTTTGATGTTAACTCCCAAACCGCTGCGCAGAAGTCAACCAAACTTCACCCAATAGTGTATTTTATCACAATCTAGTAGTTACATTTGGAAATTTAGTTCTAGGACATTTGGTTTGAGCGTATTCTTCAAACTTAATTAAAAAAAGTCATTTAAGCCTTTTCACAGTGAGATCTATGCGATATGGCCGAGAAATGTAATTTTGATGTTAACTCCCAAACCACTGCGCAGAAGTAAACCAAACTTCACCCATTAGTGTATTGTATCACAATCTAGTAGTTACATGTAGAAATTTGGTTCTAGGACATTTGATTTGAGCGCAATCCTCAAACATAGGTCAAAAAAGCCATTTAAGCCTTTTCACAGTGAGATCTATGCGATATGGCCGAGAAATGTAATTTTGATGTTAACTCCCAAACCGCTGCGCAGAAGTCAACCAAACTTCACCCAATAGTGTATTGTATCACAATCTAGTAGTTACATTTGGAAATTTAGTTCTAAGACATTTGGTTTGAGCGCAATCCTCAAACATAGGTCAAAAAAGCCATTTAAGCCTTTTCACAGTGAGATCTATGCGATATGGCCGAGAAATGTAATTTTGATGTTAACTCCCAAACCGCTGCGCAGAAGTCAACCAAACTTCACCCAATAGTGTATTGTATCACAATCTAGTAGTTACATGTGGAAATTTGGTTCTAGGACATTTGATTTGAGCGCAATCCTCAAACTTAGGTCAAAAAAGCCATTTAAGCCTTTTCACCGTGAGATCTATGCGATATGGCCGAGAAATGTTATTTTGATGTTAACTCCCAAACCGCTGCGCAGAAGTCAACCAAACTTCACCCAATAGTGTATTGTATCAAAATCTAGTAGTTACATTTAAAAATTTTGTTCTAGGACATTTTGTTTGAGCGCAATCATCAAACTTAATTAAAAAAGTCATTTAAGCCTTTTCACAGTGAGATCTATGCGATATGGCCGAGAAATGTAATTTTGATGTTAACTCCCAAACCGCTGCGCAGAAGTCAACCAAACTTCACCCATTAGTGTATTGTATCACAATCTAGTAGTTACATGTGGAAATTTGGTTCTAGGACATTTGGTTTGAACGCAATATTCAAACTTAATTTAAAAAGTCATTTAAGCCTTTTCACAGTGAGATCTATGCGATATGGCCGAGAAATGTAAATTTGATGTTAACTCCCAAACCGCTGCGCAGAAGTCAACCAAACTTCACCCAATAGTGTATTGTATCACAATCTAGTAGTTACATGTGGAAATTTGGTTCTAGGACATTTGATTTGAGCGCAATCCTCAAACTTAGGTCAAAAAAGCCATTTAAGCCTTTTCACAGTGAGATCTATGCGATATGGCCGAGAAATGTAATTTTGATGTTAACTCCCAAACCGCTGCGCAGAAGTCAACCAAACTTCACCCAATAGTGTATTGTATCACAATCTAGTAGTTACATTTAAAAATTTTGTTCTAGGACATTTTGTTTGAGCGCAATCATCAAACTTAATTAAAAAGTCATTTAAGCCTTTTCACAGTGAGATCTATGCGATATGGCCGAGAAATGTAATTTTGATGTTAACTCCCAAACCGCTGCGCAGAAGTCAACCAAACTTCACCCATTAGTGTATTGTATCACAATCTAGTAGTTACATTTGGAAATTTAGTTCTAGGACATTTGGTTTGAGCGCAATCTTCAAACTTAATTAAAAAAAGTCATTTAAGCCTTTTCACAGTGAGATCTATGCGATATGGCCGAGAAATGTAATTTTGATGTTAACTCCCAAACCGCTGCGCGGAAGTCAACCAAACTTTACCCATTAGTGTATTGTATCACAATCTAGTAGTTACATGTGGAAATTTGGTTCTAGGACATTTGATTTGAGCGCAATCCTCAAACTTAGGTCAAAAAAGCCATTTAAGCCTTTTCACAGTGAGATCTATGCGATATGGCCGAGAAATGTAATTTTGATGTTAATTCCCAAACCGCTGCGCAGAAGTAAACCAAACTTCACCCAATAGTGTATTGTATCACATTCTAGTAGTTACATTTGAAAATTTCGTTCTAGGACATTTGGTTTGAGCGCAATCATTAAACTTAATTAAAAAAGTCATTTAAGCCTTTTCACAGTGAGATCTATGCGATATGGCCGAGAAATGTAATTTTGATGTTAATTCCCAAACCGCTGCGCAGAAGTAAACCAAACTTCACCCAATAGTATATTGTATCACATTCTAGTAGTTACATTTGAAAATTTCGTTCTAGGACATTTGGTTTGAGCGCAATCATTAAACTTAATTAAAAAAGTCATTTAAGCCTTTTCACAGTGAGATCTATGCGATATGGCCGAGAAATGTAATTTTGATGTTAACTCCCAAACCGCTGCGCAGAAGTCAACCAAACTTCACCCATTAGTGTATGGTATCACAATCTAGTAGTTACAAGTGGAAATTTGGTTCTAGGACATTTGATTTGAGCGCAATCCTCAAACTTAGGTCAAAAAAGCCATTTAAGCCTTTTCACAGTGAGAACTATGCGATATGGCCGAGAAATGTAATTTTGATGTTAACTCCCAAACCGCTGCGCAGAAGTCAACCAAACTTCACCCAATAGTGTATTGTATCACAATCTAGTAGTTACATTTGAAAATTTGGTTCTAGGACATTTTGTTTGAACGCAATCATCAAACTTAATTAAAAAAGTCATTTAAGCCTTTTCACAGTGAGATCTATGCGATATGGCCGAGAAATGTAATTTTGATGTTAACTCCCAAACCGCTGCGCAGAAGTCAACCAAACTTCACCCAATAGTGTATTGTATCACAATCTAGTCGTTACATTTGGAAATTTAGTTCTAGGACATTTGGTTTGAGCGCAATCTTCAAACTTAATTAAAAAAAGTCATTTAAGCCTTTTCACAGTGAGATCTATGCGATATGGCCGAGAAATGTAATTTTGATGTTAACTCCCAAACCGCTGCGCAGAAGTCAACCAAACTTCACCCAATAGTGTATTTTATCACAATCTAGTAGTTACATTTGGAAATTTAGTTCTAGGACATTTGGTTTGAGCGCAATCTTCAAACTTAATTAAAAAAAGTCATTTAAGGCTTTTCACAGTGAGATCTATGCGATATGGCCGAGAAATGTAATTTTGATGTTCACTCCCAAACCGCTGCGCAGAAGTCAACCAAACTTCACCCAATAGTGTATTTTATCACAATCTAGTAGTTACATTTGGAAATTTAGTTCTAGGACATTTGGTTTGAGCGCAATCTTCAAACTTAATTAAAAAAAGTCATTTAAGGCTTTTCACAGTGAGATCTATGCGATATGGCCGAGAAATGTAATTTTGATGTTAACTCCCAAACCGCTGCGCAGAAGTCAACCAAACTTCACCCAATAGTGTATTTTATCACAATCTAGTAGTTACATTTGGAAATTTAGTTCTAGGACATTTGATTTGAGCGCAATCCTCAAACTTAGGTCAAAAAAGCCATTTAAGCCTTTTCACAGTGAGATCTATGCGATATGGCCGAGAAATGTAATTTTGATGTTAACTCCCAAACCGCTGCGCAGAAGTACACCAAACTTCACCCAATAGTGTATTGTATCACAATCTAGTAGTTACATTTGGAAATTTAGTTCTAGGACATTTGGTTTGAGCGCAATCTTCAAACTTAATTAAAAAAAAGTCATTTAAGCCTTTTCACAGTGAGATCTATGCGATATGGCCGAGAAATGTAAATTTGATGTTAACTCCCAAACCGCTGCGCAGAAGTCAACCAAACTTCACCCAATAGTGTATTTTATCACAATCTAGTAGTTACATGTAGAAATTTGGTTCTAGGACATTTGATTTGAGCGCAATCCTCAAACTTAGGTCAAAAAAGCCATTTAAGCCTTTTCACAGTGAGATCTATGCGATATGGCCGAGAAATGTAAATTTGATGTTAACTCCCAAACCGCTGCGCAGAAGTCAACCAAACTTCACCCAATAGTGTATTGTATCACAATCTAGTAGTTACATTTGGAAATTTAGTTCTAGGACATTTGGTTTGAGCGCAATCTTCAAACTTAATTAAAAAAAGTCATTTAAGCCTTTTCACAGTGAGATCTATGCGATATGGCCGAGAAATGTAATTTTGATGTTAACTCCCAAACCGCTGCGCAGAACTCAACCAAACTTCACCCGATAGTGTATTTTATCACAATCTAGTAGTTACATTTGGAAATTTAGTTCTAGGACATTTGGTTTGAGCGCAATCTTCAAACTTAATTAAAAAAAGTCATTTAAGCCTTTTCACAGTGAGATCTATGCGATATGGCCGAGAAATGTAAATTTGATGTTAACTCCCAAACCGCTGCGCAGATGTCAACCAAACTTCACCCAATAGTGTATTGTATCACAATCTAGTAGTTACATTTGACAATTTCGTTCTAGGACATTTGGTTTGAGCGCAATCTTCAAACTTAATTAAAAAAAGTCATTTAAGCGTTTTCACAGTGAGATCTATGCGATATGGCCGAGAAATGTAATTTTGATGTTCACTCCCAAACCGCTGCGCAGAAGTCAACCAAACTTCACCCAATAGTGTATTTTATCACAATCTAGTAGTTACATGTAGAAATTTGGTTCTAGGACATTTGATTTGAGCGCAATCCTCAAACTTAGGTCAAAAAAGCCATTTAAGCCTTTTCACAGTGAGATCTATGCGATATGGCCGAGAAATGTAATTTTGATGTTAACTCCCAAACCGCTGCGCAGAAGTAAACCAAACTTCACCCAATATTGTATTGTATCACAATCTAGTAGTTACATTTGAAAATTTTGTTCTAGGACATTTTGTTTGAGCGCAATCATCAAACTTAATTAAAAAAGTCATTTAAGCCTTTTCACAGTGAGATCTATGCGATATGGCCGAGAAATGTAATTTTGATGTTAACTCCCAAACCGCTGCGCAGAAGTCAACCAAACTTCACCCAATAGTGTATTTTATCACAATCTAGTAGTTACATTTGGAAATTTAGTTCTAGGACATTTGGTTTGAGCGCAATCTTCAAACTTAATTAAAAAAAGTCATTTAAGCCTTTTCACAGTGAGATCTATGCGATATGGCCGAGAAATGTAATTTTGATGTTAACTCCCAAACCACTGCGCAGAAGTCAACCAAACTTCACCCGATAGTGTATTTTATCACAATCTAGTAGTTACATTTGGAAATTTAGTTCTAGGACATTTGGTTTGAGCGCAATCTTCAAACTTAATTAAAAAAAGTCATTTAAGCCTTTTCACAGTGAGATCTATGCGATATGGCCGAGAAATGTAAATTTGATGTTAACTCCCAAACCGCTGCGCAGATGTCAACCAAACTTCACCCAATAGTGTATTGTATCACAATCTAGTAGTTACATTTGACAATTTCGTTCTAGGACATTTGGTTTGAGCGCAATCTTCAAACTTAATTAAAAAAAGTCATTTAAGCGTTTTCACAGTGAGATCTATGCGATATGGCCGAGAAATGTAATTTTGATGTTCACTCCCAAACCGCTGCGCAGAAGTCAACCAAACTTCACCCAATAGTGTATTTTATCACAATCTAGTAGTTACATGTAGAAATTTGGTTCTAGGACATTTGATTTGAGCGCAATCCTCAAACTTAGGTCAAAAAAGCCATTTAAGCCTTTTCACAGTGAGATCTATGCGATATGGCCGAGAAATGTAATTTTGATGTTAACTCCCAAACCGCTGCGCAGAAGTAAACCAAACTTCACCCAATATTGTATTGTATCACAATCTAGTAGTTACATTTGAAAATTTTGTTCTAGGACATTTTGTTTGAGCGCAATCATCAAACTTAATTAAAAAAGTCATTTAAGCCTTTTCACAGTGAGATCTATGCGATATGGCCGAGAAATGTAATTTTGATGTTAACTCCCAAACCGCTGCGCAGAAGTCAACCAAACTTCACCCAATAGTGTATTTTATCACAATCTAGTAGTTACATGTGGAAATTTAGTTCTAGGACATTTGGTTTGAGCGCAATCTTCAAACTTAATTAAAAAAAGTCATTTAAGCCTTTTCACAGTGAGATCTATGCGATATGGCCGAGAAATGTAAATTTGATGTTAACTCCCAAACCGCTGCGCAGAAGTAAACCAAACTTCACCCAATAGTGTATTGTATCACAATCTAGCAGTTACATTTGAAAATTTTGTTCTAGGACATTTTGTTTGAGCGCAATCATCAAACTTAATTAAAAAAGTCATTTAAGCCTTTTCACAGTGAGATCTATGCGATATGGCCGAGAAATGTAATTTTGATGTTAACTCCCAAACCGCTGCGCAGAAGTCAACCAAACTTCACCCATTAGTGTATTGTATCACAATCTAGTAGTTACATGTGGAAATTTGGTTCTAGGACATTTGATTTGAGCGCAATCCTCAAACTTAGGTCAAAAAAGCCATTTAAGCCTTTTCACAGTGAGATCTATGCGATATGGCCGAGAAATGTAATTTTGATGTTAACTCCCAAACCGCTGCGCAGAAGTAAACCAAACTTCACCCATTAGTGTATTGTATCACAATCTAGTAGTTACATGTGGAAATTTGGTTCTAGGACATTTGATTTGAGCGCAATCCTCATACTTAGGTCAAAAAAGCCATTTAAGCCTTTTCACAGTGAGATCTATGCGATATGGCCGAGAAATGTAATTTTGATGTTAACTCCCAAACCGCTGCGCAGAAGTCAACCAAACTTCACCCAATAGTGTATTGTATCACAATCTAGTAGTTACATTTGGAAATTTGGTTCTAGGACATTTGATTTGAGCGCAATCCTCAAACTTAGGTCAAAAAAGCCATTTAAGCCTTTTCACAGTGAGATCTATGCGATATGGCCGAGAAATGTAATTTTGATGTTAACTCCCAAACCGCTGCGCAGAAGTAAACCAAACTTCACCCATTAGTGTATTGTATCACAATCTAGTAGTTACATGTGGAAATTTGGTTCTAGGACATTTGATTTGAGCGCAATCCTCAAACTTAGGTCAAAAAAGCCATTTAAGCCTTTTCACAGTGAGATCTGTGCGATATGGCCGAGAAATCTAATTTTGATGTTAACTCCCAAACCGCTGCGCAGAAGTCAACCAAACTTAACCCAATAGTGTATTGTATCACAATCTAGTAGTTACATTTGAAAATTTTGTTCTAGGACATTTTGTTTGAACGCAATCATCAAACTTAATTAAAAAAGTCATTTAAGGCTTTTCACAGTGAGATCTATGCGATATGGCCGAGAAATGTAATTTTGATGTTAACTCCCAAACCGCTGCGCAGAAGTCAACCAAACTTCACCCAATAGTGTATTGTATCACAATCTAGTAGTTACATTTAAAAATTTTGTTCTAGGACATTTTGTTTGAGCGCAATCATCAAACTTAATTAAAAAGTCATTTAAGCCTTTTCACAGTGAGATCTATGCGATATGGCCGAGAAATGTAATTTTGATGTTAACTCCCAAACCGCTGCGCAGAAGTCAACCAAACTTCACCCAATAGTGTATTGTATCACAATCTAGTAGTTACATGTGGAAATTTGGTTCTAGGACATTTGGTTTGAACGCAATCTTCAAACTTAATTTAAAAAGTCATTTAAGCCTTTTCACAGTGAGATCTATGCGATATGGCCGAGAAATGTAAATTTGATGTTAACTCCCAAACCGCTGCGCAGAAGTCAACCAAACTTCACCCAATAGTGTATTGTATCACAATCTAGTAGTTACATGTGGAAATTTGGTTCTAGGACATTTGATTTGAGCGCAATCCTCAAACTTAGGTCAAAAAAGCCATTTAAGCCTTTTCACAGTGAGATCTATGCGATATGGCCGAGAAATGTAATTTTGATGTTAACTCCCAAACCGCTGCGCAGAAGTCAACCAAACTTCACCCAATACTGTATTGTATCACAATCTAGTAGTTACATTTAAAAATTTTGTTCTAGGACATTTTGTTTGAGCGCAATCATCAAACCTAATTAAAAAGTCATTTAAGCCTTTTCACAGTGAGATCTATGCGATATGGCCGAGAAATGTAATTTTGATGTTAACTCCCAAACCGCTGCGCAGAAGTAAACCAAACTTCACCCAATATTGTATTGTATCACAATCTAGTAGTTACATTTGAAAATTTTGTTCTAGGACATTTTGTTTGAGCGCAATCATCAAACTTAATTAAAAAAGTCATTTAAGCCTTTTCACAGTGAGATCTATGCGATATGGCCGAAAAATGTAATTTTGATGTTAACTCCCAAACCGCTGCGCAGAAGTCAACCAAACTTCACCCAATAGTGTATTTTATCACAATCTAGTAGTTACATTTGAAAATTTAGTTCTAGGACATTTGGTTTGAGCGCAATCTTCAAACTTAATTAAAAAAAGTCATTTAAGCCTTTTCACAGTGAGATCTATGCGATATGGCCGAGAAATGTAAATTTGATGTTAACTCCCAAACCGCTGCGCAGAAGTCAACCAAACTTCACCCAATAGTGTATTGTATCACAATCTAGTAGTTACATTTGAAAATTTCGTTCTAGGACATTTGGTTTGAGCGCAATGTTCAAACTTAATTTTAAAAAGTCATTTAAGCCTTTTCACAATGAGATCTATGCGATATGGCCGAGAAATGTAATTTTGATGTTCACTACCAAACCGCTGCGCAGAAGTCAACCAAACTTCACCCATTAGTGTATTGTATCACAATCTAGTAGTTACATGTGGAAATTTGGTTCTAGGACATTTGATTTGAGCGCAATCCTCAAACTTAGGTCAAAAAAGCCATTTAAGCCTTTTCACAGTGAGATCTATGCGATATGGCCGAGAAATGTAATTTTGATGTTAACTCCCAAACCGCTGCGCAGAAGTAAACCAAACTTCACCCAATAGTGTATTGTATCACAATCTAGCAGTTACATTTGAAAATTTTGTTCTAGGACATTTTGTTTGAGCGCAATCATCAAACTTAATTAAAAAAGTCACTTAAGCCTTTTCACAGTGAGATCTATGCGATATGGCCGAGAAATGTAATTTTGATGTTAACTCCCAAACCGCTGCGCAGAAGTCAACCAAACTTCACCCATTAGTGTATTGTATCACAATCTAGTAGTTACATGTGGAAATTTGGTTCTAGGACATTTGATTTGAGCGCAATCCTCAAACTTAGGTCAAAAAAGCCATTTAAGCCTTTTCACAGTGAGATCTATGCGATATGGCCGAGAAATGTAATTTTGATGTTAACTCCCAAACCGCTGCGCAGAAGTAAACCAAACTTCACCCATTAGTGTATTGTATCACAATCTAGTAGTTACATGTGGAAATTTGGTTCTAGGACATTTGATTTGAGCGCAATCCTCATACTTAGGTCAAAAAAGCCATTTAAGCCTTTTCACAGTGAGATCTATGCGATATGGCCGAGAAATGTAATTTTGATGTTAACTTCCAAACCGCTGCGCAGAAGTCAACCAAACTTCACCCAATAGTGTATTGTATCACAATCTAGTAGTTACATTTGGAAATTTGGTTCTAGGACATTTGATTTGAGCGCAATCCTCAAACTTAGGTCAAAAAAGCCATTTAAGCCTTTTCACAGTGAGATCTATGCGATATGGCCGAGAAATGTAATTTTGATGTTAACTCCCAAACCGCTGCGCAGAAGTCAACCAAACTTCACCCAATAGTGTATTGTATCACAATCTAGTAGTTACATGTGGAAATTTGGTTCTAGGACATTTGATTTGAGCGCAATCCTCAAACTTAGGTCAAAAAAGCCATTTAAGCCTTTTCACAGTGAGATCTATGCGATATGGCCGAGAAATGTAATTTTGATGTTAACTCCCAAACCGCTGCGCAGAAGTCAACCAAACTTCACCCAATACTGTATTGTATCACAATCTAGTAGTTACATTTAAAAATTTTGTTCTAGGACATTTTGTTTGAGCGCAATCATCAAACTTAATTAAAAAGTCATTTTAAGCCTTTTCACAGTGAGATCTATGCGATATGGCCGAGAAATGTAATTTTGATGTTAACTCCCAAACCGCTGCGCAGAAGTCAACCAAACTTCACCCAATAGTGTATTTTATCACAATCTAGTAGTTACATTTGGAAATTTAGTTCTAGGACATTTGGTTTGAGCGCAATCTTCAAACTTAATTAAAAAAAGTCATTTAAGCCTTTTCACAGTGAGATCTATGCGATATGGCCGAGAAATGTAAATTTGATGTTAACTCCCAAACCGCTGCGCAGAAGTCAACCAAACTTCACCCAATAGTGTATTTTATCACAATCTAGTAGTTACATTTGGAAATTTAGTTCTAGGACATTTGGTTTGAGCGCAATCTTCAAACATAATTAAAAAAAGTCATTTAAGGCTTTTCACAGTGAGATCTATGCGATATGGCCGAGAAATGTAATTTTGATATTAACTCCCAAACCGCTGCGCAGAAGTCAACCAAACTTCACCCAAAATGTATTTTATCACAATCTAGTAGTTACATTTGGAAATTTAGTTCTAGGACATTTGATTTGAGCGCAATCTTCAAACTTAATTAAAAAAAAAGTCATTTAAGCGTTTTCACAGTGAGATCTATGCGATATGGCCGAGAAATGTAATTTTGATGTTCACTCCCAAACCGCTGCGCAGAAGTCAACCAAACTTCACCCAATAGTGTATTTTATCACAATCTAGTAGTTACATGTGGAAATTTGGTTCTAGGACATTTGATTTGAGCGTAATCCTCAAACTTAGGTCAAAAAAGCCATTTAAGCCTTTTCACAGTGAGATCTATGCTATATGGCCGAGAAATGTAATTTTGATGTTAACTCCCAAACCGCTGCGCAGAAGTAAACCAAACTTCACCCAATAGTGTATTGTATCACAATCTAGTAGTTACATTTAAAAATTTTGTTCTAGGACATTTTGTTTGAGCGCAATCATCAAACTTAATTAAAAAGTCATTTAAGCCTTTTCACAGTGAGATCTATGCGATATGGCCGAGAAATGTAATTTTGATGTTAACTCCCAAACCGCTGCGCAGAAGTCAACCAAACTTCACCCATTAGTGTATTGTATCACAATCTAGTAGTTACATTTGGAAATTTAGTTCTAGGACATTTGGTTTGAGCGCAATCTTCAAACTTAATTAAAAAAAGTCATTTAAGCCTTTTCACAGTGAGATCTATGCGATATGGCCGAGAAATGTAATTTTGATGTTAACTCCCAAACCGCTGCGCGGAAGTCAACCAAACTTCACCCATTAGTGTATTGTATCACAATCTAGTAGTTACATGTGGAAATTTGGTTCTAGGACATTTGATTTGAGCGCAATCCTCAAACTTAGGTCAAAAAAGCCATTTAAGCCTTTTCACAGTGAGATCTATGCGATATGGCCGAGAAATGTAATTTTGATGTTAACTCCCAAACCGCTGCGCAGAAGTAAACCAAACTTCACCCATTAGTGTATTGTATCACAATCTAGTAGTTACATGTGGAAATTTGGTTCTAGGACATTTGATTTGAGCGCAATCCTCAAACTTAGGTCAAAAAAGCCATTAAAGCCTTTTCACAGTGAGATCTATGCGATATGGCCGAGAAATGTAATTTTGATGTTAACTCCCAAACCGCTGCGCAGAAGTCAACCAAACTTCACCCAATAGTGTATTTTATCACAATCTAGTAGTTACATTTGGAAATTTAGTTCTAGGACATTTGGTTTGAGCGCAATCTTCAAACATAATTAAAAAAAGTCATTTAAGGCTTTTCACAGTGAGATCTATGCGATATGGCCGAGAAATGTAATTTTGATATTAACTCCCAAACCGCTGCGCAGAAGTCAACCAAACTTCACCCAAAAGTGTATTTTATCACAATCTAGTAGTTACATTTGGAAATTTAGTTCTAGGACATTTGATTTGAGCGCAATCTTCAAACTTAATTAAAAAAAAAGTCATTTAAGCGTTTTCACAGTGAGATCTATGCGATATGGCCGAGAAATGTAATTTTGATGTTCACTCCCAAACCGCTGCGCAGAAGTCAACCAAACTTCACCCAATAGTGTATTTTATCACAATCTAGTAGTTACATGTGGAAATTTGGTTCTAGGACAATTGATTTGAGCGTAATCCTCAAACTTAGGTCAAAAAAGCCATTTAAGCCTTTTCACAGTGAGATCTATGCGATATGGCCGAGAAATGTAATTTTGATGTTAACTCCCAAACCGCTGCGCAGAAGTAAACCAAACTTCACCCAATAGTGTATTGTATCACAATCTAGTAGTTACATTTAAAAATTTTGTTCTAGGACATTTTGTTTGAGCGCAATCATCAAACTTAATTAAAAAGTCATTTAAGCCTTTTCACAGTGAGATCTATGCGATATGGCCGAGAAATGTAATTTTGATGTTAACTCCCAAACCGCTGCGCAGAAGTCAACCAAACTTCACCCAATAGTGTATTGTATCACAATCTAGTAGTTACATGTGGAAATTTGGTTCTAGGACATTTGGTTTGAACGCAATCTTCAAACTTAATTTAAAAAGTCATTTAAGCCTTTTCACAGTGAGATCTATGCGATATGGCCGAGAAATGTAAATTTGATGTTAACTCCCAAACCGCTGCGCAGAAGTCAACCAAACTTCACCCAATAGTGTATTGTATCACAATCTAGTAGTTACATGTGGAAATTTGGTTCTAGGACATTTGATTTGAGCGCAATCCTCAAACTTAGGTCAAAAAAGCCATTTAAGCCTTTTCACAGTGAGATCTATGCGATATGGCCGAGAAATGTAATTTTGATGTTAACTCCCAAACCGCTGCGCAGAAGTCAACCAAACTTCACCCAATAGTGTATTGTATCACAATCTAGTAGTTACATTTAAAAATTTTGTTCTAGGACATTTTGTTTGAGCGCAATCATCAAACTTAATTAAAAAGTCATTTAAGCCTTTTCACAGTGAGATCTATGCGATATGGCCGAGAAATGTAATTTTGATGTTAACTCCCAAACCGCTGCGCAGAAGTCAACCAAACTTCACCCAATAGTGTATTGTATCACAATCTAGTAGTTACATTTGGAAATTTAGTTCTAGGACATTTGGTTTGAGCGCAATCTTCAAACTTAATTAAAAAAAGTCATTTAAGCCTTTTCACAGTGAGATCTATGCGATATGGCCGAGAAATGTAATTTTGATGTTAACTCCCAAACCGCTGCGCAGAAGTCAACCAAACTTCACCCGATAGTGTATTTTATCACAATCTAGTAGTTACATTTGGAAATTTAGTTCTAGGACATTTGGTTTGAGCGCAATCTTCAAACTTAATTAAAAAAAGTCATTTAAGCCTTTTCACAGTGAGATCTATGCGATATGGCCGAGAAATGTAAATTTGATGTTAACTCCCAAACCGCTGCGCAGATGTCAACCAAACTTCACCCAATAGTGTATTGTATCACAATCTAGTAGTTACATTTGACAATTTCGTTCTAGGACATTTGGTTTGAGCGCAATCTTCAAACTTAATTAAAAAAAGTCATTTAAGCGTTTTCACAGTGAGATCTATGCGATATGGCCGAGAAATGTAATTTTGATGTTCACTCCCAAACCGCTGCGCAGAAGTCAACCAAACTTCACCCAATAGTGTATTTTATCACAATCTAGTAGTTACATGTAGAAATTTGGTTCTAGGACATTTGATTTGAGCGCAATCCTCAAACTTAGGTCAAAAAAGCCATTTAAGCCTTTTCACAGTGAGATCTATGCGATATGGCCGAGAAATGTAATTTTGATGTTAACTCCCAAACCGCTGCGCAGAAGTAAACCAAACTTCACCCAATATTGTATTGTATCACAATCTAGTAGTTACATTTGAAAATTTTGTTCTAGGACATTTTGTTTGAGCGCAATCATCAAACTTAATTAAAAAAGTCATTTAAGCCTTTTCACAGTGAGATCTATGCGATATGGCCGAAAAATGTAATTTTGATGTTAACTCCCAAACCGCTGCGCAGAAGTCAACCAAACTTCACCCAATAGTGTATTTTATCACAATCTAGTAGTTACATTTGGAAATTTAGTTCTAGGACATTTGGTTTGAGCGCAATCTTCAAACTTAATTAAAAAAAGTCATTTAAGCCTTTTCACAGTGAGATCTATGCGATATGGCCGAGAAATGTAATTTTGATGTTAACTCCCAAACCGCTGCGCAGAAGTCAACCAAACTTCACCCGATAGTGTATTTTATCACAATCTAGTAGTTACATTTGGAAATTTAGTTCTAGGACATTTGGTTTGAGCGCAATCTTCAAACTTAATTAAAAAAAGTCATTTAAGCCTTTTCACAGTGAGATCTATGCGATATGGCCGAGAAATGTAAATTTGATGTTAACTCCCAAACCGCTGCGCAGATGTCAACCAAACTTCACCCAATAGTGTATTGTATCACAATCTAGTAGTTACATTTGACAATTTCGTTCTAGGACATTTGGTTTGAGCGCAATCTTCAAACTTAATTAAAAAAAGTCATTTAAGCGTTTTCACAGTGAGATCTATGCGATATGGCCGAGAAATGTAATTTTGATGTTCACTCCCAAACCGCTGCGCAGAAGTCAACCAAACTTCACCCAATAGTGTATTTTATCACAATCTAGTAGTTACATGTAGAAATTTGGTTCTAGGACATTTGATTTGAGCGCAATCCTCAAACTTAGGTCAAAAAAGCCATTTAAGCCTTTTCACAGTGAGATCTATGCGATATGGCCGAGAAATGTAATTTTGATGTTAACTCCCAAACCGCTGCGCAGAAGTAAACCAAACTTCACCCAATATTGTATTGTATCACAATCTAGTAGTTACATTTGAAAATTTTGTTCTAGGACATTTTGTTTGAGCGCAATCATCAAACTTAATTAAAAAAGTCATTTAAGCCTTTTCACAGTGAGATCTATGCGATATGGCCGAGAAATGTAATTTTGATGTTAACTCCCAAACCGCTGCGCAGAAGTCAACCAAACTTCACCCAATAGTGTATTTTATCACAATCTAGTAGTTACATTTGGAAATTTAGTTCTAGGACATTTGGTTTGAGCGCAATCTTCAAACTTAATTAAAAAAAGTCATTTAAGCCTTTTCACAGTGAGATCTATGCGATATGGCCGAGAAATGTAAATTTGATGTTAACTCCCAAACCGCTGCGCAGAAGTAAACCAAACTTCACCCAATAGTGTATTGTATCACAATCTAGCAGTTACATTTGAAAATTTTGTTCTAGGACATTTTGTTTGAGCGCAATCATCAAACTTAATTAAAAAAGTCATTTAAGCCTTTTCACAGTGAGATCTATGCGATATGGCCGAGAAATGTAATTTTGATGTTAACTCCCAAACCGCTGCGCAGAAGTCAACCAAACTTCACCCATTAGTGTATTGTATCACAATCTAGTAGTTACATGTGGAAATTTGGTTCTAGGACATTTGATTTGAGCGCAATCCTCAAACTTAGGTCAAAAAAGCCATTTAAGCCTTTTCACAGTGAGATCTATGCGATATGGCCGAGAAATGTAATTTTGATGTTAACTCCCAAACCGCTGCGCAGAAGTAAACCAAACTTCACCCATTAGTGTATTGTATCACAATCTAGTAGTTACATGTGGAAATTTGGTTCTAGGACATTTGATTTGAGCGCAATCCTCAAACTTAGGTCAAAAAAGCCATTTAAGCCTTTTCACAGTGAGATCTATGCGATATGGCCGAGAAATGTAATTTTGATGTTAACTCCCAAACCGCTGCGCAGAAGTAAACCAAACTTCACCCATTAGTGTATTGTATCACAATCTAGTAGTTACATGTGGAAATTTGGTTCTAGGACATTTGATTTGAGCGCAATCCTCATACTTAGGTCAAAAAAGCCATTTAAGCCTTTTCACAGTGAGATCTATGCGATATGGCCGAGAAATGTAATTTTGATGTTAACTCCCAAACCGCTGCGCAGAAGTCAACCAAACTTCACCCAATAGTGTATTGTATCACAATCTAGTAGTTACATTTGGAAATTTGGTTCTAGGACATTTGATTTGAGCGCAATCCTCAAACTTAGGTCAAAAAAGCCATTTAAGCCTTTTCACAGTGAGATCAATGCGATATGGCCGAGAAATGTAATTTTGATGTTAACTCCCAAACCGCTGCGCAGAAGTAAACCAAACTTCACCCATTAGTGTATTGTATCACAATCTAGTAGTTACATGTGGAAATTTGGTTCTAGGACATTTGATTTGAGCGCAATCCTCAAACTTAGGTCAAAAAAGCCATTTAAGCCTTTTCACAGTGAGATCTATGCGATATGGCCGAGAAATGTAATTTTGATGTTAACTCCCAAACCGCTGCGCAGAAGTCAACCAAACTTAACCCAATAGTGTATTGTATCACAATCTAG
Organism: Corythoichthys intestinalis; assembly: GCF_030265065.1. Classification (NCBI taxonomy): domain Eukaryota; kingdom Metazoa; phylum Chordata; class Actinopteri; order Syngnathiformes; family Syngnathidae; genus Corythoichthys; species Corythoichthys intestinalis. The sequence continues at coordinate 47,716,462 of NC_080411.1, read as the reverse complement.
TAGTTACATTTGAAAATTTTGTTCTAGGACATTTTGTTTGAACGCAATCATCAAACTTAATTAAAAAAGTCATTTAAGGCTTTTCACAGTGAGATCTATGCGATATGGCCGAGAAATGTAATTTTAATGTTAACTCCCAAACCGCTGCGCAGAAGTCAACCAAACTTCACCCAATAGTGTATTGTATCACAATCTAGTAGTTACATTTAAAAATTTTGTTCTAGGACATTTTGTTTGAGCGCAATCATCAAACTTAATTAAAAAGTCATTTAAGCCTTTTCACAGTGAGATCTATGCGATATGGCCGAGAAATGTAATTTTGATGTTAACTCCCAAACCGCTGCGCAGAAGTCAACCAAACTTCACCCAATAGTGTATTGTATCACAATCTAGTAGTTACATGTGGAAATTTGGTTCTAGGACATTTGGTTTGAACGCAATCTTCAAACTTAATTTAAAAAGTCATTTAAGCCTTTTCACAGTGAGATCTATGCGATATGGCCGAGAAATGTAAATTTGATGTTAACTCCCAAACCGCTGCGCAGAAGTCAACCAAACTTCACCCAATAGTGTATTGTATCACAATCTAGTAGTTACATGTGGAAATTTGGTTCTAGGACATTTGATTTGAGCGCAATCCTCAAACTTAGGTCAAAAAAGCCATTTAAGCCTTTTCACAGTGAGATCTATGCGATATGGCCGAGAAATGTAATTTTGATGTTAACTCCCAAACCGCTGCGCAGAAGTCAACCAAACTTCACCCAATAGTGTATTGTATCACAATCTAGTAGTTACATTTAAAAATTTTGTTCTAGGACATTTTGTTTGAGCGCAATCATCAAACTTAATTAAAAAGTCATTTAAGCCTTTTCACAGTGAGATCTATGCGATATGGCCGAGAAATGTAATTTTGATGTTAACTCCCAAACCGCTGCGCAGAAGTAAACCAAACTTCACCCAATATTGTATTGTATCACAATCTAGTAGTTACATTTGAAAATTTTGTTCTAGGACATTTTGTTTGAGCGCAATCATCAAACTTAATTAAAAAAGTCATTTAAGCCTTTTCACAGTGAGATCTATGCGATATGGCCGAGAAATGTAAATTTGATGTTAACTCCCAAACCGCTGCGCAGAAGTCAACCAAACTTCACCCAATAGTGTATTGTATCACAATCTAGTAGTTACATTTGAAAATTTCGTTCTAGGACATTTGGTTTGAGCGCAATGTTCAAACTTAATTTTAAAAAGTCATTTAAGCCTTTTCACAATGAGATCTATGCGATATGGCCGAGAAATGTAATTTTGATGTTCACTACCAAACCGCTGCGCAGAAGTCAACCAAACTTCACCCATTAGTGTATTGTATCACAATCTAGTAGTTACATGTGGAAATTTGGTTCTAGGACATTTGATTTGAGCGCAATCCTCAAACTTAGGTCAAAAAAGCCATTTAAGCCTTTTCACAGTGAGATCTATGCGATATGGCCGAGAAATGTAATTTTGATGTTAACTCCCAAACCGCTGCGCAGAAGTAAACCAAACTTCACCCAATAGTGTATTGTATCACAATCTAGCAGTTACATTTGAACATTTTGTTCTAGGACATTTTGTTTGAGCGCAATCATCAAACTTAATTAAAAAAGTCACTTAAGCCTTTTCACAGTGAGATCTATGCGATATGGCCGAGAAATGTAATTTTGATGTTAACTCCCAAACCGCTGCGCAGAAGTAAACCAAACTTCACCCATTAGTGTATTGTATCACAATCTAGTAGTTACATGTGGAAATTTGGTTCTAGGACATTTGATTTGAGCGCAATCCTCAAACTTAGGTCAAAAAAGCCATTTAAGCCTTTTCACAGTGAGATCTATGCGATATGGCCGAGAAATGTAATTTTGATGTTAACTCCCAAACCGCTGCGCAGAAGTAAACCAAACTTCACCCATTAGTGTATTGTATCACAATCTAGTAGTTACATGTGGAAATTTGGTTCTAGGACATTTGATTTGAGCGCAATCCTCATACTTAGGTCAAAAAAGCCATTTAAGCCTTTTCACAGTGAGATCTATGCGATATGGCCGAGAAATGTAATTTTGATGTTAACTTCCAAACCGCTGCGCAGAAGTCAACCAAACTTCACCCATTAGTGTATTGTATCACAATCTAGTAGTTACATGTGGAAATTTGGTTCTAGGACATTTGATTTGAGCGCAATCCTCAAACTTAGGTCAAAAAAGCCATTTAAGCCTTTTCACAGTGAGATCTATGCGATATGGCCGAGAAATGTAATTTTGATGTTAACTCCCAAACCGCTGCGCAGAAGTCAACCAAACTTCACCCAGTAGTGTATTGTATCACAATCTAGTAGTTACATTTAAAAATTTTGTTCTAGGACATTTTGTTTGAGCGCAATCATCAAACTTAATTAAAAAGTCATTTAAGCCTTTTCACAGTGAGATCTATGCGATATGGCCGAGAAATGTAATTTTGATGTTAACTCCCAAACCGCTGCGCAGAAGTAAACCAAACTTCACCCAATATTGTATTGTATCACAATCTAGTAGTTACATTTGAAAATTTTGTTCTAGGACATTTTGTTTGAGCGCAATCATCAAACTTAATTAAAAAAGTCATTTAAGCCTTTTCACAGTGAGATCTATGCGATATGGCCGAGAAATGTAAATTTGATGTTAACTCCCAAACCGCTGCGCAGAAGTCAACCAAACTTCACCCAATAGTGTATTGTATCACAATCTAGTAGTTACATTTGAAAATTTCGTTCTAGGACATTTGGTTTGAGCGCAATGTTCAAACTTAATTTTAAAAAGTCATTTAAGCCTTTTCACAATGAGATCTATGCGATATGGCCGAGAAATGTAATTTTGATGTTCACTACCAAACCGCTGCGCAGAAGTCAACCAAACTTCACCCATTAGTGTATTGTATCACAATCTAGTAGTTACATGTGGAAATTTGGTTCTAGGACATTTGATTTGAGCGCAATCCTCAAACTTAGGTCAAAAAAGCCATTTAAGCCTTTTCACAGTGAGATCTATGCGATATGGCCGAGAAATGTAATTTTGATGTTAACTCCCAAACCGCTGCGCAGAAGTAAACCAAACTTCACCCAATAGTGTATTGTATCACAATCTAGCAGTTACATTTGAACATTTTGTTCTAGGACATTTTGTTTGAGCGCAATCATCAAACTTAATTAAAAAAGTCACTTAAGCCTTTTCACAGTGAGATCTATGCGATATGGCCGAGAAATGTAATTTTGATGTTAACTCCCAAACCGCTGCGCAGAAGTAAACCAAACTTCACCCATTAGTGTATTGTATCACAATCTAGTAGTTACATGTGGAAATTTGGTTCTAGGACATTTGATTTGAGCGCAATCCTCAAACTTAGGTCAAAAAAGCCATTTAAGCCTTTTCACAGTGAGATCTATGCGATATGGCCGAGAAATGTAATTTTGATGTTAACTCCCAAACCGCTGCGCAGAAGTAAACCAAACTTCACCCATTAGTGTATTGTATCACAATCTAGTAGTTACATGTGGAAATTTGGTTCTAGGACATTTGATTTGAGCGCAATCCTCATACTTAGGTCAAAAAAGCCATTTAAGCCTTTTCACAGTGAGATCTATGCGATATGGCCGAGAAATGTAATTTTGATGTTAACTTCCAAACCGCTGCGCAGAAGTCAACCAAACTTCACCCATTAGTGTATTGTATCACAATCTAGTAGTTACATGTGGAAATTTGGTTCTAGGACATTTGATTTGAGCGCAATCCTCAAACTTAGGTCAAAAAAGCCATTTAAGCCTTTTCACAGTGAGATCTATGCGATATGGCCGAGAAATGTAATTTTGATGTTAACTCCCAAACCGCTGCGCAGAAGTCAACCAAACTTAACCCAATAGTGTATTGTATCACAATCTAGTAGTTACATTTGAAAATTTTGTTCTAGGACATTTTGTTTGAACGCAATCATCAAACTTAATTAAAAAAGTCATTTAAGGCTTTTCACAGTGAGATCTATGCGATATGGCCGAGAAATGTAATTTTGATGTTAACTCCCAAACCGCTGCGCAGAAGTCAACCAAACTTCACCCAATAGTGTATTTTATCACAATCTAGTAGTTACATTTGGAAATTTAGTTCTAGGACATTTGGTTTGAGCGCAATCTTCAAACTTAATTAAAAAAAGTCATTTAAGCCTTTTCACAGTGAGATCTATGCGATATGGCCGAGAAATGTAATTTTGATGTTAACTCCCAAACCACTGCGCAGAAGTAAACCAAACTTCACCCATTAGTGTATTGTATCACAATCTAGTAGTTACATGTAGAAATTTGGTTCTAGGACATTTGATTTGAGCGCAATCCTCAAACATAGGTCAAAAAAGCCATTTAAGCCTTTTCACAGTGAGATCTATGCGATATGGCCGAGAAATGTAATTTTGATGTTAACTCCCAAACCGCTGCGCAGAAGTCAACCAAACTTCACCCAATAGTGTATTGTATCACAATCTAGTAGTTACATTTGGAAATTTAGTTCTAAGACATTTGGTTTGAGCGCAATCCTCAAACATAGGTCAAAAAAGCCATTTAAGCCTTTTCACAGTGAGATCTATGCGATATGGCCGAGAAATGTAATTTTGATGTTAACTCCCAAACCGCTGCGCAGAAGTCAACCAAACTTCACCCAATAGTGTATTGTATCACAATCTAGTAGTTACATGTGGAAATTTGGTTCTAGGACATTTGATTTGAGCGCAATCCTCAAACTTAGGTCAAAAAAGCCATTTAAGCCTTTTCACCGTGAGATCTATGCGATATGGCCGAGAAATGTTATTTTGATGTTAACTCCCAAACCGCTGCGCAGAAGTCAACCAAACTTCACCCAATAGTGTATTGTATCAAAATCTAGTAGTTACATTTAAAAATTTTGTTCTAGGACATTTTGTTTGAGCGCAATCATCAAACTTAATTAAAAAAGTCATTTAAGCCTTTTCACAGTGAGATCTATGCGATATGGCCGAGAAATGTAATTTTGATGTTAACTCCCAAACCGCTGCGCAGAAGTCAACCAAACTTCACCCATTAGTGTATTGTATCACAATCTAGTAGTTACATGTGGAAATTTGGTTCTAGGACATTTGGTTTGAACGCAATCTTCAAACTTAATTTAAAAAGTCATTTAAGCCTTTTCACAGTGAGATCTATGCGATATGGCCGAGAAATGTAAATTTGATGTTAACTCCCAAACCGCTGCGCAGAAGTCAACCAAACTTCACCCAATAGTGTATTGTATCACAATCTAGTAGTTACATGTGGAAATTTGGTTCTAGGACATTTGATTTGAGCGCAATCCTCAAACTTAGGTCAAAAAAGCCATTTAAGCCTTTTCACAGTGAGATCTATGCGATATGGCCGAGAAATGTAATTTTGATGTTAACTCCCAAACCGCTGCGCAGAAGTCAACCAAACTTCACCCAATAGTGTATTGTATCACAATCTAGTAGTTACATTTAAAAATTTTGTTCTAGGACATTTTGTTTGAGCGCAATCATCAAACTTAATTAAAAAGTCATTTAAGCCTTTTCACAGTGAGATCTATGCGATATGGCCGAGAAATGTAATTTTGATGTTAACTCCCAAACCGCTGCGCAGAAGTCAACCAAACTTCACCCATTAGTGTATTGTATCACAATCTAGTAGTTACATTTGGAAATTTAGTTCTAGGACATTTGGTTTGAGCGCAATCTTCAAACTTAATTAAAAAAAGTCATTTAAGCCTTTTCACAGTGAGATCTATGCGATATGGCCGAGAAATGTAATTTTGATGTTAACTCCCAAACCGCTGCGCGGAAGTCAACCAAACTTCACCCATTAGTGTATTGTATCACAATCTAGTAGTTACATGTGGAAATTTGGTTCTAGGACATTTGATTTGAGCGCAATCCTCAAACTTAGGTCAAAAAAGCCATTTAAGCCTTTTCACAGTGAGATCTATGCGATATGGCCGAGAAATGTAATTTTGATGTTAACTCCCAAACCGCTGCGCAGAAGTAAACCAAACTTCACCCAATAGTGTATTGTATCACAATCTAGCAGTTACATTTGAACATTTTGTTCTAGGACATTTTGTTTGAGCGCAATCATCAAACTTAATTAAAAAAGTCACTTAAGCCTTTTCACAGTGAGATCTATGCGATATGGCCGAGAAATGTAATTTTGATGTTAACTCCCAAACCGCTGCGCAGAAGTCAACCAAACTTCACCCATTAGTGTATTGTATCACAATCTAGTAGTTACATGTGGAAATTTGGTTCTAGGACATTTGATTTGAGCGCAATCCTCAAACTTAGGTCAAAAAAGCCATTTAAGCCTTTTCACAGTGAGATCTATGCGATATGGCCGAGAAATGTAATTTTGATGTTAACTCCCAAACCGCTGCGCAGAAGTAAACCAAACTTCACCCATTAGTGTATTGTATCACAATCTAGTAGTTACATGTGGAAATTTGGTTCTAGGACATTTGATTTGAGCGCAATCCTCATACTTAGGTCAAAAAAGCCATTTAAGCCTTTTCACAGTGAGATCTATGCGATATGGCCGAGAAATGTAATTTTGATGTTAACTTCCAAACCGCTGCGCAGAAGTCAACCAAACTTCACCCAATAGTGTATTGTATCACAATCTAGTAGTTACATTTGGAAATTTGGTTCTAGGACATTTGATTTGAGCGCAATCCTCAAACTTAGGTCAAAAAAGCCATTTAAGCCTTTTCACAGTGAGATCTATGCGATATGGCCGAGAAATGTAATTTTGATGTTAACTCCCAAACCGCTGCGCAGAAGTAAACCAAACTTCACCCATTAGTGTATTGTATCACAATCTAGTAGTTACATGTGGAAATTTGGTTCTAGGACATTTGATTTGAGCGCAATCCTCAAACTTAGGTCAAAAAAGCCATTTAAGCCTTTTCACAGTGAGATCTATGCGATATGGCCGAGAAATGTAATTTTGATGTTAACTCCCAAACCGCTGCGCAGAAGTCAACCAAACTTAACCCAATAGTGTATTGTATCACAATCTAGTAGTTACATTTGAAAATTTTGTTCTAGGACATTTTGTTTGAACGCAATCATCAAACTTAATTAAAAAAGTCATTTAAGGCTTTTCACAGTGAGATCTATGCGATATGGCCGAGAAATGTAATTTTGATGTTAACTCCCAAACCGCTGCGCAGAAGTCAACCAAACTTCACCCAATAGTGTATTTTATCACAATCTAGTAGTTACATTTGGAAATTTAGTTCTAGGACATTTGGTTTGAGCGCAATCTTCAAACTTAATTAAAAAAAGTCATTTAAGCCTTTTCACAGTGAGATCTATGCGATATGGCCGAGAAATGTAATTTTGATGTTAACTCCCAAACCACTGTGCAGAAGTAAACCAAACTTCACCCATTAGTGTATTGTATCACAATCTAGTAGTTACATGTAGAAATTTGGTTCTAGGACATTTGATTTGAGCGCAATCCTCAAACATAGGTCAAAAAAGCCATTTAAGCCTTTTCACAGTGAGATCTATGCGATATGGCCGAGAAATGTAATTTTGATGTTAACTCCCAAACCGCTGCGCAGAAGTCAACCAAACTTCACCCAATAGTGTATTGTATCACAATCTAGTAGTTACATTTGGAAATTTAGTTCTAAGACATTTGGTTTGAGCGCAATCCTCAAACATAGGTCAAAAAAGCCATTTAAGCCTTTTCACAGTGAGATCTATGCGATATGGCCGAGAAATGTAATTTTGATGTTAACTCCCAAACCGCTGCGCAGAAGTCAACCAAACTTCACCCAATAGTGTATTGTATCACAATCTAGTAGTTACATGTGGAAATTTGGTTCTAGGACATTTGATTTGAGCGCAATCCTCAAACTTAGGTCAAAAAAGCCATTTAAGCCTTTTCACCGTGAGATCTATGCGATATGGCCGAGAAATGTTATTTTGATGTTAACTCCCAAACCGCTGCGCAGAAGTCAACCAAACTTCACCCAATAGTGTATTGTATCAAAATCTAGTAGTTACATTTAAAAATTTTGTTCTAGGACATTTTGTTTGAGCGCAATCATCAAACTTAATTAAAAAAGTCATTTAAGCCTTTTCACAGTGAGATCTATGCGATATGGCCGAGAAATGTAATTTTGATGTTAACTCCCAAACCGCTGCGCAGAAGTCAACCAAACTTCACCCATTAGTGTATTGTATCACAATCTAGTAGTTACATGTGGAAATTTGGTTCTAGGACATTTGGTTTGAACGCAATCTTCAAACTTAATTTAAAAAGTCATTTAAGCCTTTTCACAGTGAGATCTATGCGATATTGCCGAGAAATGTAAATTTGATGTTAACTCCCAAACCGCTGCGCAGAAGTCAACCAAACTTCACCCAATAGTGTATTGTATCACAATCTAGTAGTTACATGTGGAAATTTGGTTCTAGGACATTTGATTTGAGCGCAATCCTCAAACTTAGGTCAAAAAAGCCATTTAAGCCTTTTCACAGTGAGATCTATGCGATATGGCCGAGAAATGTAATTTTGATGTTAACTCCCAAACCGCTGCGCAGAAGTCAACCAAACTTCACCCAATAGTGTATTGTATCACAATCTAGTAGTTACATTTAAAAATTTTGTTCTAGGACATTTTGTTTGAGCGCAATCATCAAACTTAATTAAAAAGTCATTTAAGCCTTTTCACAGAAAGATCTATGCGATATGGCCGAGAAATGTAATTTTGATGTTAACTCCCAAACCGCTGCGCAGAAGTCAACCAAACTTCACCCATTAGTGTATTGTATCACAATCTAGTAGTTACATTTGGAAATTTAGTTCTAGGACATTTGGTTTGAGCGCAATCTTCAAACTTAATTAAAAAAAGTCATTTAAGCCTTTTCACAGTGAGATCTATGCGATATGGCCGAGAAATGTAATTTTGATGTTAACTCCCAAACCGCTGCGCGGAAGTCAACCAAACTTCACCCATTAGTGTATTGTATCACAATCTAGTAGTTACATGTGGAAATTTGGTTCTAGGACATTTGATTTGAGCGCAATCCTCAAACTTAGGTCAAAAAAGCCATTTAAGCCTTTTCACAGTGAGATCTATGCGATATGGCCGAGAAATGTAATTTTGATGTTAATTCCCAAACCGCTGCGCAGAAGTAAACCAAACTTCACCCAATAGTGTATTGTATCACATTCTAGTAGTTACATTTGAAAATTTCGTTCTAGGACATTTGGTTTGAGCGCAATCATTAAACTTAATTAAAAAAGTCATTTAAGCCTTTTCACAGTGAGATCTATGCGATATGGCCGAGAAATGTAATTTTGATGTTAATTCCCAAACCGCTGCGCAGAAGTAAACCAAACTTCACCCAATAGTATATTGTATCACATTCTAGTAGTTACATTTGAAAATTTCGTTCTAGGACATTTGGTTTGAGCGCAATCATTAAACTTAATTAAAAAAGTCATTTAAGCCTTTTCACAGTGAGATCTATGCGATATGGCCGAGAAATGTAATTTTGATGTTAACTCCCAAACCGCTGCGCAGAAGTCAACCAAACTTCACCCATTAGTGTATGGTATCACAATCTAGTAGTTACAAGTGGAAATTTGGTTCTAGGACATTTGATTTGAGCGCAATCCTCAAACTTAGGTCAAAAAAGCCATTTAAGCCTTTTCACAGTGAGAACTATGCGATATGGCCGAGAAATGTAATTTTGATGTTAACTCCCAAACCGCTGCGCAGAAGTCAACCAAACTTCACCCACTAGTGTATTGTATCACAATCTAGTAGTTACATTTGAAAATTTGGTTCTAGGACATTTTGTTTGAACGCAATCATCAAACTTAATTAAAAAAGTCATTTAAGCCTTTTCACAGTGAGATCTATGCGATATGGCCGAGAAATGTAATTTTGATGTTAACTCCCAAACCGCTGCGCAGAAGTCAACCAAACTTCACCCAATAGTGTATTTTATCACAATCTAGTAGTTACATTTGGAAATTTAGTTCTAGGACATTTGGTTTGAGCGCAATCTTCAAACTTAATTAAAAAAAGTCATTTAAGGCTTTTCACAGTGAGATCTATGCGATATGGCCGAGAAATGTAATTTTGATGTTCACTCCCAAACCGCTGCGCAGAAGTCAACCAAACTTCACCCAATAGTGTATTTTATCACAATCTAGTAGTTACATTTGGAAATTTAGTTCTAGGACATTTGGTTTGAGCGCAATCTTCAAACTTAATTAAAAAAAGTCATTTAAGGCTTTTCACAGTGAGATCTATGCGATATGGCCGAGAAATGTAATTTTGATGTTAACTCCCAAACCGCTGCGCAGAAGTCAACCAAACTTCACCCAATAGTGTATTTTATCACAATCTAGTAGTTACATTTGGAAATTTAGTTCTAGGACATTTGATTTGAGCGCAATCCTCAAACTTAGGTCAAAAAAGCCATTTAAGCCTTTTCACAGTGAGATCTATGCGATATGGCCGAGAAATGTAATTTTGATGTTAACTCCCAAACCGCTGCGCAGAAGTCAACCAAACTTCACCCGATAGTGTATTTTATCACAATCTAGTAGTTACATTTGGAAATTTAGTTCTAGGACATTTGGTTTGAGCGCAATCTTCAAACTTAATTAAAAAAAGTCATTTAAGCCTTTTCACAGTGAGATCTATGCGATATGGCCGAGAAATGTAAATTTGATGTTAACTCCCAAACCGCTGCGCAGATGTCAACCAAACTTCACCCAATAGTGTATTGTATCACAATCTAGTAGTTACATTTGACAATTTCGTTCTAGGACATTTGGTTTGAGCGCAATCTTCAAACTTAATTAAAAAAAGTCATTTAAGCGTTTTCACAGTGAGATCTATGCGATATGGCCGAGAAATGTAATTTTGATGTTCACTCCCAAACCGCTGCGCAGAAGTCAACCAAACTTCACCCAATAGTGTATTTTATCACAATCTAGTAGTTACATGTAGAAATTTGGTTCTAGGACATTTGATTTGAGCGCAATCCTCAAACTTAGGTCAAAAAAGCCATTTAAGCCTTTTCACAGTGAGATCTATGCGATATGGCCGAGAAATGTAATTTTGATGTTATCTCCCAAACCGCTGCGCAGAAGTAAACCAAACTTCACCCAATATTGTATTGTATCACAATCTAGTAGTTACATTTGAAAATTTTGTACTAGGACATTTTGTTTGAGCGCAATCATCAAACTTAATTAAAAAAGTCATTTAAGCCTTTTCACAGTGAGATCTATGCGATATGGCAGAGAAATGTAATTTTGATGTTAACTCCCAAACCGCTGCGCAGAAGTCAACCAAACTTCACCCAATAGTGTATTTTATCACAATCTAGTAGTTACATTTGGAAATTTAGTTCTAGGACATTTGGTTTGAGCGCAATCTTCAAACTTAATTAAAAAAAGTCATTTAAGCCTTTTCACAGTGAGATCTATGCGATATGGCCGAGAAATGTAATTTTGATGTTAACTCCCAAACCGCTGCGCAGAAGTCAACCAAACTTCACCCGATAGTGTATTTTATCACAATCTAGTAGTTACATTTGGAAATTTAGTTCTAGGACATTTGGTTTGAGCGCAATCTTCAAACTTAATTAAAAAAAGTCATTTAAGCCTTTTCACAGTGAGATCTATGCGATATGGCCGAGAAATGTAAATTTGATGTTAACTCCCAAACCGCTGCGCAGATGTCAACCAAACTTCACCCAATAGTGTATTGTATCACAATCTAGTAGTTACATGTAGAAATTTGGTTCTAGGACATTTGATTTGAGCGCAATCCTCAAACTTAGGTCAAAAAAGCCATTTAAGCCTTTTCACAGTGAGATCTATGCGATATGGCCGAGAAATGTAATTTTGATGTTAACTCCCAAACCGCTGCGCAGAAGTAAACCAAACTTCACCCAATATTGTATTGTATCACAATCTAGTAGTTACATTTGAAAATTTTGTTCTAGGACATTTTGTTTGAGCGCAATCATCAAACTTAATTAAAAAAGTCATTTAAGCCTTTTCACAGTGAGATCTATGCGATATGGCCGAGAAATGTAATTTTGATGTTAACTCCCAAACCGCTGCGCAGAAGTCAACCAAACTTCACCCAATAGTGTATTTTATCACAATCTTGTAGTTACATTTGGAAATTTAGTTCTAGGACATTTGGTTTGAGCGCAATCTTCAAACTTAATTAAAAAAAGTCATTTAAGCCTTTTCACAGTGAGATCTATGCGATATGGCCGAGAAATGTAAATTTGATGTTAACTCCCAAACCGCTGCGCAGAAGTAAACCAAACTTCACCCAATAGTGTATTGTATCACAATCTAGCAGTTACATTTGAAAATTTTGTTCTAGGACATTTTGTTTGAGCGCAATCATCAAACTTAATTAAAAAAGTCATTTAAGCCTTTTCACAGTGAGATCTATGCGATATGGCCGAGAAATGTAATTTTGATGTTAACTCCCAAACCGCTGCGCAGAAGTCAACCAAACTTCACCCATTAGTGTATTGTATCACAATCTAGTAGTTACATGTGGAAATTTGGTTCTAGGACATTTGATTTGAGCGCAATCCTCAAACTTAGGTCAAAAAAGCCATTTAAGCCTTTTCACAGTGAGATCTATGCGATATGGCCGAGAAATGTAATTTTGATGTTAACTCCCAAACCGCTGCGCAGAAGTAAACCAAACTTCACCCATTAGTGTATTGTATCACAATCTAGTAGTTACATGTGGAAATTTGGTTCTAGGACATTTGATTTGAGCGCAATCCTCATACTTAGGTCAAAAAAGCCATTTAAGCCTTTTCACAGTGAGATCTATGCGATATGGCCGAGAAATGTAATTTTGATGTTAACTCCCAAACCGCTGCGCAGAAGTCAACCAAACTTCACCCAATAGTGTATTGTATCACAATCTAGTAGTTACATTTGGAAATTTGGTTCTAGGACATTTGATTTGAGCGCAATCCTCAAACTTAGGTCAAAAAAGCCATTTAAGCCTTTTCACAGTGAGATCTATGCGATATGGCCGAGAAATGTAATTTTGATGTTAACTCCCAAACCGCTGCGCAGAAGTAAACCAAACTTCACCCATTAGTGTATTGTATCACAATCTAGTAGTTACATGTGGAAATTTGGTTCTAGGACATTTGATTTGAGCGCAATCCTCAAACTTAGGTCAAAAAAGCCATTTAAGCCTTTTCACAGTGAGATCTATGCGATATGGCCGAGAAATGTAATTTTGATGTTAACTCCCAAACCGCTGCGCAGAAGTCAACCAAACTTAACCCAATAGTGTATTGTATCACAATCTAGTAGTTACATTTGAAAATTTTGTTCTAGGACATTTTGTTTGAACGCAATCATCAAACTTAATTAAAAAAGTCATTTAAGGCTTTTCACAGTGAGATCTATGCGATATGGCCGAGAAATGTAATTTTGATGTTAACTCCCAAACCGCTGCGCAGAAGTCAACCAAACTTCACCCAATAGTGTATTGTATCACAATCTAGTAGTTACATTTAAAAATTTTGTTCTAGGACATTTTGTTTGAGCGCAATCATCAAACTTAATTAAAAAGTCATTTAAGCCTTTTCACAGTGAGATCTATGCGATATGGCCGAGAAATGTAATTTTGATGTTAACTCCCAAACCGCTGCGCAGAAGTCAACCAAACTTCACCCAATAGTGTATTGTATCACAATCTAGTAGTTACATGTGGAAATTTGGTTCTAGGACATTTGGTTTGAACGCAATCTTCAAACTTAATTTAAAAAGTCATTTAAGCCTTTTCACAGTGAGATCTATGCGATATGGCCGAGAAATGTAAATTTGATGTTAACTCCCAAACCGCTGCGCAGAAGTCAACCAAACTTCACCCAATAGTGTATTGTATCACAATCTAGTAGTTACATGTGGAAATTTGGTTCTAGGACATTTGATTTGAGCGCAATCCTCAAACTTAGGTCAAAAAAGCCATTTAAGCCTTTTCACAGTGAGATCTATGCGATATGGCCGAGAAATGTAATTTTGATGTTAACTCCCAAACCGCTGCGCAGAAGTCAACCAAACTTCACCCAATACTGTATTGTATCACAATCTAGTAGTTACATTTAAAAATTTTGTTCTAGGACATTTTGTTTGAGCGCAATCATCAAACTTAATTAAAAAGTCATTTAAGCCTTTTCACAGTGAGATCTATGCGATATGGCCGAGAAATGTAATTTTGATGTTAACTCCCAAACCGCTGCGCAGAAGTAAACCAAACTTCACCCAATATTGTATTGTATCACAATCTAGTAGTTACATTTGAAAATTTTGTTCTAGGACATTTTGTTTGAGCGCAATCATCAAACTTAATTAAAAAAGTCATTTAAGCCTTTTCACAGTGAGATCTATGCGATATGGCCGAGAAATGTAATTTTGATGTTAACTCCCAAACCGCTGCGCAGAAGTCAACCAAACTTCACCCAATAGTGTATTTTATCACAATCTAGTAGTTACATTTGAAAATTTAGTTCTAGGACATTTGGTTTGAGCGCAATCTTCAAACTTAATTAAAAAAAGTCATTTAAGCCTTTTCACAGTGAGATCTATGCGATATGGCCGAGAAATGTAAATTTGATGTTAACTCCCAAACCGCTGCGCAGAAGTCAACCAAACTTCACCCAATAGTGTATTGTATCACAATCTAGTAGTTACATTTGAAAATTTCGTTCTAGGACATTTGGTTTGAGCGCAATGTTCAAACTTAATTTTAAAAAGTCATTTAAGCCTTTTCACAATGAGATCTATGCGATATGGCCGAGAAATGTAATTTTGATGTTCACTACCAAACCGCTGCGCAGAAGTCAACCAAACTTCACCCATTAGTGTATTGTATCACAATCTAGTAGTTACATGTGGAAATTTGGTTCTAGGACATTTGATTTGAGCGCAATCCTCAAACTTAGGTCAAAAAAGCCATTTAAGCCTTTTCACAGTGAGATCTATGCGATATGGCCGAGAAATATAATTTTGATGTTAACTCCCAAACCGCTGCGCAGAAGTAAACCAAACTTCACCCAATAGTGTATTGTATCACAATCTAGCAGTTACATTTGAACATTTTGTTCTAGGACATTTTGTTTGAGCGCAATCATCAAACTTAATTAAAAAAGTCACTTAAGCCTTTTCACAGTGAGATCTATGCGATATGGCCGAGAAATGTAATTTTGATGTTAACTCCCAAACCGCTGCGCAGAAGTCAACCAAACTTCACCCATTAGTGTATTGTATCACAATCTAGTAGTTACATGTGGAAATTTGGTTCTAGGACATTTGATTTGAGCGCAATCCTCAAACTTAGGTCAAAAAAGCCATTTAAGCCTTTTCACAGTGAGATCTATGCGATATGGCCGAGAAATGTAATTTTGATGTTAACTCCCAAACCGCTGCGCAGAAGTAAACCAAACTTCACCCATTAGTGTATTGTATCACAATCTAGTAGTTACATGTGGAAATTTGGTTCTAGGACATTTGATTTGAGCGCAATCCTCATACTTAGGTCAAAAAAGCCATTTAAGCCTTTTCACAGTGAGATCTATGCGATATGGCCGAGAAATGTAATTTTGATGTTAACTTCCAAACCGCTGCGCAGAAGTCAACCAAACTTCACCCAATAGTGTATTGTATCACAATCTAGTAGTTACATTTGGAAATTTGGTTCTAGGACATTTGATTTGAGCGCAATCCTCAAACTTAGGTCAAAAAAGCCATTTAAGCCTTTTCACAGTGAGATCTATGCGATATGGCCGAGAAATGTAATTTTGATGTTAACTCCCAAACCGCTGCGCAGAAGTAAACCAAACTTCACCCATTAGTGTATTGTATCACAATCTAGTAGTTACATGTGGAAATTTGGTTCTAGGACATTTGATTTGAGCGCAATCCTCAAACTTAGGTCAAAAAAGCCATTTAAGCCTTTTCACAGTGAGATCTATGCGATATGGCCGAGAAATGTAATTTTGATGTTAACTCCCAAACCGCTGCGCAGAAGTCAACCAAACTTCACCCAATAGTGTATTGTATCACAATCTAGTAGTTACATGTGGAAATTTGGTTCTAGGACATTTGATTTGAGCGCAATCCTCAAACTTAGGTCAAAAAAGCCATTTAAGCCTTTTCACAGTGAGATCTATGCGATATGGCCGAGAAATGTAATTTTGATGTTAACTCCCAAACCGCTGCGCAGAAGTCAACCAAACTTCACCCAATACTGTATTGTATCACAATCTAGTAGTTACATTTAAAAATTTTGTTCTAGGACATTTTGTTTGAGCGCAATCATCAAACTTAATTAAAAAGTCATTTAAGCCTTTTCACAGTGAGATCTATGCGATATGGCCGAGAAATGTAATTTTGATGTTAACTCCCAAACCGCTGCGCAGAAGTAAACCAAACTTCACCCAATATTGTATTGTATCACAATCTAGTAGTTACATTTGAAAATTTTGTTCTAGGACATTTTGTTTGAGCGCAATCATCAAACTTAATTAAAAAAGTCATTTAAGCCTTTTCACAGTGAGATCTATGCGATATGGCCGAGAAATGTAATTTTGATGTTAACTCCCAAACCGCTGCGCAGAAGTCAACCAAACTTCACCCAATAGTGTATTTTATCACAATCTAGTAGTTACATTTGAAAATTTAGTTCTAGGACATTTGGTTTGAGCGCAATCTTCAAACTTAATTAAAAAAAGTCATTTAAGCCTTTTCACAGTGAGATCTATGCGATATGGCCGAGAAATGTAAATTTGATGTTAACTCCCAAACCGCTGCGCAGAAGTCAACCAAACTTCACCCAATAGTGTATTGTATCACAATCTAGTAGTTACATTTGAAAATTTCGTTCTAGGACATTTGGTTTGAGCGCAATGTTCAAACTTAATTTTAAAAAGTCATTTAAGCCTTTTCACAATGAGATCTATGCGATATGGCCGAGAAATGTAATTTTGATGTTCACTACCAAACCGCTGCGCAGAAGTCAACCAAACTTCACCCATTAGTGTATTGTATCACAATCTAGTAGTTACATGTGGAAATTTGGTTCTAGGACATTTGATTTGAGCGCAATCCTCAAACTTAGGTCAAAAAAGCCATTTAAGCCTTTTCACAGTGAGATCTATGCGATATGGCCGAGAAATATAATTTTGATGTTAACTCCCAAACCGCTGCGCAGAAGTAAACCAAACTTCACCCAATAGTGTATTGTATCACAATCTAGCAGTTACATTTGAACATTTTGTTCTAGGACATTTTGTTTGAGCGCAATCATCAAACTTAATTAAAAAAGTCACTTAAGCCTTTTCACAGTGAGATCTATGCGATATGGCCGAGAAATGTAATTTTGATGTTAACTCCCAAACCGCTGCGCAGAAGTCAACCAAACTTCACCCATTAGTGTATTGTATCACAATCTAGTAGTTACATGTGGAAATTTGGTTCTAGGACATTTGATTTGAGCGCAATCCTCAAACTTAGGTCAAAAAAGCCATTTAAGCCTTTTCACAGTGAGATCTATGCGATATGGCCGAGAAATGTAATTTTGATGTTAACTCCCAAACCGCTGCGCAGAAGTAAACCAAACTTCACCCATTAGTGTATTGTATCACAATCTAGTAGTTACATGTGGAAATTTGGTTCTAGGACATTTGATTTGAGCGCAATCCTCATACTTAGGTCAAAAAAGCCATTTAAGCCTTTTCACAGTGAGATCTATGCGATATGGCCGAGAAATGTAATTTTGATGTTAACTTCCAAACCGCTGCGCAGAAGTCAACCAAACTTCACCCAATAGTGTATTGTATCACAATCTAGTAGTTACATTTGGAAATTTGGTTCTAGGACATTTGATTTGAGCGCAATCCTCAAACTTAGGTCAAAAAAGCCATTTAAGCCTTTTCACAGTGAGATCTATGCGATATGGCCGAGAAATGTAATTTTGATGTTAACTCCCAAACCGCTGCGCAGAAGTAAACCAAACTTCACCCATTAGTGTATTGTATCACAATCTAGTAGTTACATGTGGAAATTTGGTTCTAGGACATTTGATTTGAGCGCAATCCTCAAACTTAGGTCAAAAAAGCCATTTAAGCCTTTTCACAGTGAGATCTATGCGATATGGCCGAGAAATGTAATTTTGATGTTAACTCCCAAACCGCTGCGCAGAAGTCAACCAAACTTAACCCAATAGTGTATTGTATCACAATCTAGTAGTTACATTTGAAAATTTTGTTCTAGGACATTTTGTTTGAACGCAATCATCAAACTTAATTAAAAAAGTCATTTAAGGCTTTTCACAGTGAGATCTATGCGATATGGCCGAGAAATGTAATTTTGATGTTAACTCCCAAACCGCTGCGCAGAAGTCAACCAAACTTCACCCAATAGTGTATTTTATCACAATCTAGTAGTTACATTTGGAAATTTAGTTCTAGGACATTTGGTTTGAGCGCAATCTTCAAACTTAATTAAAAAAAGTCATTTAAGCCTTTTCACAGTGAGATCTATGCGATATGGCCGAGAAATGTAATTTTGATGTTAACTCCCAAACCACTGCGCAGAAGTAAACCAAACTTCACCCATTAGTGTATTGTATCACAATCTAGTAGTTACATGTAGAAATTTGGTTCTAGGACATTTGATTTGAGCGCAATCCTCAAACATAGGTCAAAAAAGCCATTTAAGCCTTTTCACAGTGAGATCTATGCGATATGGCCGAGAAATGTAATTTTGATGTTAACTCCCAAACCGCTGCGCAGAAGTCAACCAAACTTCACCCAATAGTGTATTGTATCACAATCTAGTAGTTACATTTGGAAATTTAGTTCTAAGACATTTGGTTTGAGCGCAATCCTCAAACATAGGTCAAAAAAGCCATTTAAGCCTTTTCACAGTGAGATCTATGCGATATGGCCGAGAAATGTAATTTTGATGTTAACTCCCAAACCGCTGCGCAGAAGTCAACCAAACTTCACCCAATAGTGTATTGTATCACAATCTAGTAGTTACATGTGGAAATTTGGTTCTAGGACATTTGATTTGAGCGCAATCCTCAAACTTAGGTCAAAAAAGCCATTTAAGCCTTTTCACCGTGAGATCTATGCGATATGGCCGAGAAATGTTATTTTGATGTTAACTCCCAAACCGCTGCGCAGAAGTCAACCAAACTTCACCCAATAGTGTATTGTATCAAAATCTAGTAGTTACATTTAAAAATTTTGTTCTAGGACATTTTGTTTGAGCGCAATCATCAAACTTAATTAAAAAAGTCATTTAAGCCTTTTCACAGTGAGATCTATGCGATATGGCCGAGAAATGTAATTTTGATGTTAACTCCCAAACCGCTGCGCAGAAGTCAACCAAACTTCACCCATTAGTGTATTGTATCACAATCTAGTAGTTACATGTGGAAATTTGGTTATAGGACATTTGGTTTGAACGCAATCTTCAAACTTAATTTAAAAAGTCATTTAAGCCTTTTCACAGTGAGATCTATGCGATATGGCCGAGAAATGTAAATTTGATGTTAACTCCCAAACCGCTGCGCAGAAGTCAACCAAACTTCACCCAATAGTGTATTGTATCACAATCTAGTAGTTACATGTGGAAATTTGGTTCTAGGACATTTGATTTGAGCGCAATCCTCAAACTTAGGTCAAAAAAGCCATTTAAGCCTTTTCACAGTGAGATCTATGCGATATGGCCGAGAAATGTAATTTTGATGTTAACTCCCAAACCGCTGCGCAGAAGTCAACCAAACTTCACCCAATAGTGTATTGTATCACAATCTAGTAGTTACATTTAAAAATTTTGTTCTAGGACATTTTGTTTGAGCGCAATCATCAAACTTAATTAAAAAGTCATTTAAGCCTTTTCACAGTGAGATCTATGCGATATGGCCGAGAAATGTAATTTTGATGTTAACTCCCAAACCGCTGCGCAGAAGTCAACCAAACTTCACCCATTAGTGTATTGTATCACAATCTAGTAGTTACATTTGGAAATTTAGTTCTAGGACATTTGGTTTGAGCGCAATCTTCAAACTTAATTAAAAAAAGTCATTTAAGCCTTTTCACAGTGAGATCTATGCGATATGGCCGAGAAATGTAATTTTGATGTTAACTCCCAAACCGCTGCGCGGAAGTCAACCAAACTTCACCCATTAGTGTATTGTATCACAATCTAGTAGTTACATGTGGAAATTTGGTTCTAGGACATTTGATTTGAGCGCAATCCTCAAACTTAGGTCAAAAAAGCCATTTAAGCCTTTTCACAGTGAGATCTATGCGATATGGCCGAGAAATGTAATTTTGATGTTAACTCCCAAACCGCTGCGCAGAAGTCAACCAAACTTCACCCATTAGTGTATTGTATCACAATCTAGTAGTTACATGTGGAAATTTGGTTCTAGGACATTTGATTTGAGCGCAATCCTCAAACTTAGGTCAAAAAAGCCATTTAAGCCTTTTCACAGTGAGATCTATGCGATATGGCCGAGAAATGTAATTTTGATGTTAACTCCCAAACCGCTGCGCAGAAGTAAACCAAACTTCACCCATTAGTGTATTGTATCACAATCTAGTAGTTACATGTGGAAATTTGGTTCTAGGACATTTGATTTGAGCGCAATCCTCATACTTAGGTCAAAAAAGCCATTTAAGCCTTTTCACAGTGAGATCTATGCGATATGGCCGAGAAATGTAATTTTGATGTTAACTTCCAAACCGCTGCGCAGAAGTCAACCAAACTTCACCCAATAGTGTATTGTATCACAATCTAGTAGTTACATTTGGAAATTTGGTTCTAGGACATTTGATTTGAGCGCAATCCTCAAACTTAGGTCAAAAAAGCCATTTAAGCCTTTTCACAGTGAGATCTATGCGATATGGCCGAGAAATGTAATTTTGATGTTAACTCCCAAACCGCTGCGCAGAAGTAAACCAAACTTCACCCATTAGTGTATTGTATCACAATCTAGTAGTTACATGTGGAAATTTGGTTCTAGGACATTTGATTTGAGCGCAATCCTCAAACTTAGGTCAAAAAAGCCATTTAAGCCTTTTCACAGTGAGATCTATGCGATATGGCCGAGAAATGTAATTTTGATGTTAACTCCCAAACCGCTGCGCAGAAGTCAACCAAACTTAACCCAATAGTGTATTGTATCACAATCTAGTAGTTACATTTGAAAATTTTGTTGTAGGACATTTTGTTTGAACGCAATCATCAAACTTAATTAAAAAAGTCATTTAAGGCTTTTCACAGTGAGATCTATGCGATATGGCCGAGAAATGTAATTTTGATGTTAACTCCCAAACCGCTGCGCAGAAGTCAACCAAACTTCACCCAATAGTGTATTTTATCACAATCTAGTAGTTACATTTGGAAATTTAGTTCTAGGACATTTGGTTTGAGCGCAATCTTCAAACTTAATTAAAAAAAGTCATTTAAGCCTTTTCACAGTGAGATCTATGCGATATGGCCGAGAAATGTAATTTTGATGTTAACTCCCAAACCACTGCGCAGAAGTAAACCAAACTTCACCCATTAGTGTATTGTATCACAATCTAGTAGTTACATGTAGAAATTTGGTTCTAGGACATTTGATTTGAGCGCAATCCTCAAACATAGGTCAAAAAAGCCATTTAAGCCTTTTCACAGTGAGATCTATGCGATATGGCCGAGAAATGTAATTTTGATGTTAACTCCCAAACCGCTGCGCAGAAGTCAACCAAACTTCACCCAATAGTGTATTGTATCACAATCTAGTAGTTACATTTGGAAATTTAGTTCTAAGACATTTGGTTTGAGCGCAATCCTCAAACATAGGTCAAAAAAGCCATTTAAGCCTTTTCACAGTGAGATCTATGCGATATGGCCGAGAAATGTAATTTTGATGTTAACTCCCAAACCGCTGCGCAGAAGTCAACCAAACTTCACCCAATAGTGTATTGTATCACAATCTAGTAGTTACATGTGGAAATTTGGTTCTAGGACATTTGATTTGAGCGCAATCCTCAAACTTAGGTCAAAAAAGCCATTTAAGCCTTTTCACAGTGAGATCTATGCGATATGGCCGAGAAATGTAATTTTGATGTTAACTCCCAAACCGCTGCGCAGAAGTAAACCAAACTTCACCCATTAGTGTATTGTATCACAATCTAGTAGTTACATGTGGAAATTTGGTTCTAGGACATTTGATTTGAGCGCAATCCTCATACTTAGGTCAAAAAAGCCATTTAAGCCTTTTCACAGTGAGATCTATGCGATATGGCCGAGAAATGTAATTTTGATGTTAACTCCCAAACCGCTGCGCAGAAGTCAACCAAACTTAACCCAATAGTGTATTGTATCACAATCTAGTAGTTACATTTGAAAATTTTGTTCTAGGACATTTTGTTTGAACGCAATCATCAAACTTAATTAAAAAAGTCATTTAAGGCTTTTCACAGTGAGATCTATGCGATATGGCCGAGAAATGTAATTTTGATGTTAACTCCCAAACCGCTGCGCAGAAGTCAACCAAACTTCACCCAATAGTGTATTGTATCACAATCTAGTAGTTACATTTGGAAATTTAGTTCTAGGACATTTGGTTTGAGCGCAATCTTCAAACTTAATTAAAAAAAGTCATTTAAGCCTTTTCACAGTGAGATCTATGCGATATGGCCGAGAAATGTAATTTTGATGTTAACTCCCAAACCTCTGCGCAGAAGTAAACCAAACTTCACCCATTAGTGTATTGTATCACAATCTAGTAGTTACATGTAGAAATTTGGTTCTAGGACATTTGATTTTAGCGCAATCCTCAAACATAGGTCAAAAAAGCCATTTAAGCCTTTTCACAGTGAGATCTATGCGATATGGCCGAGAAATGTAATTTTGATGTTAACTCCCAAACCGCTGCGCAGAAGTCAACCAAACTTCACCCAATAGTGTATTGTATCAAAATCTAGTAGTTACATTTAAAAATTTTGTTCTAGGACATTTTGTTTGAGCGCAATCATCAAACTTAATTAAAAAAGTCATTTAAGCCTTTTCACAGTGAGATCTATGCGATATGGCCGAGAAATGTAATTTTGATGTTAACTCCCAAACCGCTGCGCAGAAGTCAACCAAACTTCACCCATTAGTGTATTGTATCACAATCTAGTAGTTACATGTGGAAATTTGGTTCTAGGACATTTGGTTTGAACGCAATCTTCAAACTTAATTTAAAAAGTCATTTAAGCCTTTTCACAGTGAGATCTATGCGATATGGCCGAGAAATGTAAATTTGATGTTAACTCCCAAACCGCTGCGCAGAAGTCAACCAAACTTCACCCAATAGTGTATTGTATCACAATCTAGTAGTTACATGTGGAAATTTGGTTCTAGGACATTTGATTTGAGCGCAATCCTCAAACTTAGGTCAAAAAAGCCATTTAAGCCTTTTCACAGTGAGATCTATGCGATATGGCCGAGAAATGTAATTTTGATGTTAACTCCCAAACCGCTGCGCAGAAGTCAACCAAACTTCACCCAATAGTGTATTGTATCACAATCTAGTAGTTACATTTAAAAATTTTGTTCTAGGACATTTTGTTTGAGCGCAATCATCAAACTTAATTAAAAAGTCATTTAAGCCTTTTCACAGTGAGATCTATGCGATATGGCCGAGAAATGTAATTTTGATGTTAACTCCCAAACCGCTGCGCGGAAGTCAACCAAACTTCACCCATTAGTGTATTGTATCACAATCTAGTAGTTACATGTGGAAATTTGGTTCTAGGACATTTGATTTGAGCGCAATCCTCAAACTTAGGTCAAAAAAGCCATTTAAGCCTTTTCACAGTGAGACCTATGCGATATGGCCGAGAAATGTAATTTTGATGTTAACTCCCAAACCGCTGCGCAGAAGTAAACCAAACTTCACCCAATAGTGTATTGTATCACAATCTAGCAGTTACATTTGAACATTTTGTTCTAGGACATTTTGTTTGAGCGCAATCATCAAACTTAATTAAAAAAGTCACTTAAGCCTTTTCACAGTGAGATCTATGCGATATGGCCGAGAAATGTAATTTTGATGTTAACTCCCAAACCGCTGCGCAGAAGTCAACCAAACTTCACCCATTAGTGTATTGTATCACAATCTAGTAGTTACATGTGGAAATTTGGTTCTAGGACATTTGATTTGAGCGCAATCCTCAAACTTAGGTCAAAAAAGCCATTTAAGCCTTTTCACAGTGAGATCTATGCGATATGGCCGAGAAATGTAATTTTGATGTTAACTCCCAAACCGCTGCGCAGAAGTAAACCAAACTTCACCCATTAGTGTATTGTATCACAATCTAGTAGTTACATGTGGAAATTTGGTTCTAGGACATTTGATTTGAGCGCAATACTCATACTTAGGTCAAAAAAGCCATTTAAGCCTTTTCACAGTGAGATCTATGCGATATGGCCGAGAAATGTAATTTTGATGTTAACTTCCAAACCGCTGCGCAGAAGTCAACCAAACTTCACCCAATAGTGTATTGTATCACAATCTAGTAGTTACATTTGGAAATTTGGTTCTAGGACATTTGATTTGAGCGCAATCCTCAAACTTAGGTCAAAAAAGCCATTTAAGCCTTTTCACAGTGAGATCTATGCGATATGGCCGAGAAATGTAATTTTGATGTTAACTCCCAAACCGCTGCGCAGAAGTAAACCAAACTTCACCCATTAGTGTATTGTATCACAATCTAGTAGTTACATGTGGAAATTTGGTTCTAGGACATTTGATTTGAGCGCAATCCTCAAACTTAGGTCAAAAAAGCCATTTAAGCCTTTTCACAGTGAGATCTATGCGATATGGCCGAGAAATGTAATTTTGATGTTAACTCCCAAACCGCTGCGCAGAAGTCAACCAAACTTAACCCAATAGTGTATTGTATCACAATCTAGTAGTTACATTTGAAAATTTTGTTCTAGGACATTTTGTTTGAACGCAATCATCAAACTTAATTAAAAAAGTCATTTAAGGCTTTTCACAGTGAGATCTATGCGATATGGCCGAGAAATGTAATTTTGATGTTAACTCCCAAACCGCTGCGCAGAAGTCAACCAAACTTCACCCAATAGTGTATTTTATCACAATCTAGTAGTTACATTTGGAAATTTAGTTCTAGGACATTTGGTTTGAGCGTATTCTTCAAACTTAATTAAAAAAAGTCATTTAAGCCTTTTCACAGTGAGATCTATGCGATATGGCCGAGAAATGTAATTTTGATGTTAACTCCCAAACCACTGCGCAGAAGTAAACCAAACTTCACCCATTAGTGTATTGTATCACAATCTAGTAGTTACATGTAGAAATTTGGTTCTAGGACATTTGATTTGAGCGCAATCCTCAAACATAGGTCAAAAAAGCCATTTAAGCCTTTTCACAGTGAGATCTATGCGATATGGCCGAGAAATGTAATTTTGATGTTAACTCCCAAACCGCTGCGCAGAAGTCAACCAAACTTCACCCAATAGTGTATTGTATCACAATCTAGTAGTTACATTTGGAAATTTAGTTCTAAGACATTTGGTTTGAGCGCAATCCTCAAACATAGGTCAAAAAAGCCATTTAAGCCTTTTCACAGTGAGATCTATGCGATATGGCCGAGAAATGTAATTTTGATGTTAACTCCCAAACCGCTGCGCAGAAGTCAACCAAACTTCACCCAATAGTGTATTGTATCACAATCTAGTAGTTACATGTGGAAATTTGGTTCTAGGACATTTGATTTGAGCGCAATCCTCAAACTTAGGTCAAAAAAGCCATTTAAGCCTTTTCACCGTGAGATCTATGCGATATGGCCGAGAAATGTTATTTTGATGTTAACTCCCAAACCGCTGCGCAGAAGTCAACCAAACTTCACCCAATAGTGTATTGTATCAAAATCTAGTAGTTACATTTAAAAATTTTGTTCTAGGACATTTTGTTTGAGCGCAATCATCAAACTTAATTAAAAAAGTCATTTAAGCCTTTTCACAGTGAGATCTATGCGATATGGCCGAGAAATGTAATTTTGATGTTAACTCCCAAACCGCTGCGCAGAAGTCAACCAAACTTCACCCATTAGTGTATTGTATCACAATCTAGTAGTTACATGTGGAAATTTGGTTCTAGGACATTTGGTTTGAACGCAATATTCAAACTTAATTTAAAAAGTCATTTAAGCCTTTTCACAGTGAGATCTATGCGATATGGCCGAGAAATGTAAATTTGATGTTAACTCCCAAACCGCTGCGCAGAAGTCAACCAAACTTCACCCAATAGTGTATTGTATCACAATCTAGTAGTTACATGTGGAAATTTGGTTCTAGGACATTTGATTTGAGCGCAATCCTCAAACTTAGGTCAAAAAAGCCATTTAAGCCTTTTCACAGTGAGATCTATGCGATATGGCCGAGAAATGTAATTTTGATGTTAACTCCCAAACCGCTGCGCAGAAGTCAACCAAACTTCACCCAATAGTGTATTGTATCACAATCTAGTAGTTACATTTAAAAATTTTGTTCTAGGACATTTTGTTTGAGCGCAATCATCAAACTTAATTAAAAAGTCATTTAAGCCTTTTCACAGTGAGATCTATGCGATATGGCCGAGAAATGTAATTT
The DNA here is from genome assembly GCF_030265065.1 of Corythoichthys intestinalis. NCBI lineage: Eukaryota > Metazoa > Chordata > Actinopteri > Syngnathiformes > Syngnathidae > Corythoichthys > Corythoichthys intestinalis. The sequence goes on along the minus strand of NC_080411.1, from coordinate 47,689,665 downwards.
TGATGTTAACTCCCAAACCGCTGCGCAGAAGTCAACCAAACTTCACCCATTAGTGTATTGTATCACAATCTAGTAGTTACATTTGGAAATTTAGTTCTAGGACATTTGGTTTGAGCGCAATCTTCAAACTTAATTAAAAAAAGTCATTTAAGCCTTTTCACAGTGAGATCTATGCGATATGGCCGAGAAATGTAATTTTGATGTTAACTCCCAAACCGCTGCGCGGAAGTCAACCAAACTTTACCCATTAGTGTATTGTATCACAATCTAGTAGTTACATGTGGAAATTTGGTTCTAGGACATTTGATTTGAGCGCAATCCTCAAACTTAGGTCAAAAAAGCCATTTAAGCCTTTTCACAGTGAGATCTATGCGATATGGCCGAGAAATGTAATTTTGATGTTAATTCCCAAACCGCTGCGCAGAAGTAAACCAAACTTCACCCAATAGTGTATTGTATCACATTCTAGTAGTTACATTTGAAAATTTCGTTCTAGGACATTTGGTTTGAGCGCAATCATTAAACTTAATTAAAAAAGTCATTTAAGCCTTTTCACAGTGAGATCTATGCGATATGGCCGAGAAATGTAATTTTGATGTTAATTCCCAAACCGCTGCGCAGAAGTAAACCAAACTTCACCCAATAGTATATTGTATCACATTCTAGTAGTTACATTTGAAAATTTCGTTCTAGGACATTTGGTTTGAGCGCAATCATTAAACTTAATTAAAAAAGTCATTTAAGCCTTTTCACAGTGAGATCTATGCGATATGGCCGAGAAATGTAATTTTGATGTTAACTCCCAAACCGCTGCGCAGAAGTCAACCAAACTTCACCCATTAGTGTATGGTATCACAATCTAGTAGTTACAAGTGGAAATTTGGTTCTAGGACATTTGATTTGAGCGCAATCCTCAAACTTAGGTCAAAAAAGCCATTTAAGCCTTTTCACAGTGAGAACTATGCGATATGGCCGAGAAATGTAATTTTGATGTTAACTCCCAAACCGCTGCGCAGAAGTCAACCAAACTTCACCCAATAGTGTATTGTATCACAATCTAGTAGTTACATTTGAAAATTTGGTTCTAGGACATTTTGTTTGAACGCAATCATCAAACTTAATTAAAAAAGTCATTTAAGCCTTTTCACAGTGAGATCTATGCGATATGGCCGAGAAATGTAATTTTGATGTTAACTCCCAAACCGCTGCGCAGAAGTCAACCAAACTTCACCCAATAGTGTATTGTATCACAATCTAGTCGTTACATTTGGAAATTTAGTTCTAGGACATTTGGTTTGAGCGCAATCTTCAAACTTAATTAAAAAAAGTCATTTAAGCCTTTTCACAGTGAGATCTATGCGATATGGCCGAGAAATGTAATTTTGATGTTAACTCCCAAACCGCTGCGCAGAAGTCAACCAAACTTCACCCAATAGTGTATTTTATCACAATCTAGTAGTTACATTTGGAAATTTAGTTCTAGGACATTTGGTTTGAGCGCAATCTTCAAACTTAATTAAAAAAAGTCATTTAAGGCTTTTCACAGTGAGATCTATGCGATATGGCCGAGAAATGTAATTTTGATGTTCACTCCCAAACCGCTGCGCAGAAGTCAACCAAACTTCACCCAATAGTGTATTTTATCACAATCTAGTAGTTACATTTGGAAATTTAGTTCTAGGACATTTGGTTTGAGCGCAATCTTCAAACTTAATTAAAAAAAGTCATTTAAGGCTTTTCACAGTGAGATCTATGCGATATGGCCGAGAAATGTAATTTTGATGTTAACTCCCAAACCGCTGCGCAGAAGTCAACCAAACTTCACCCAATAGTGTATTTTATCACAATCTAGTAGTTACATTTGGAAATTTAGTTCTAGGACATTTGATTTGAGCGCAATCCTCAAACTTAGGTCAAAAAAGCCATTTAAGCCTTTTCACAGTGAGATCTATGCGATATGGCCGAGAAATGTAATTTTGATGTTAACTCCCAAACCGCTGCGCAGAAGTACACCAAACTTCACCCAATAGTGTATTGTATCACAATCTAGTAGTTACATTTGGAAATTTAGTTCTAGGACATTTGGTTTGAGCGCAATCTTCAAACTTAATTAAAAAAAAGTCATTTAAGCCTTTTCACAGTGAGATCTATGCGATATGGCCGAGAAATGTAAATTTGATGTTAACTCCCAAACCGCTGCGCAGAAGTCAACCAAACTTCACCCAATAGTGTATTTTATCACAATCTAGTAGTTACATGTAGAAATTTGGTTCTAGGACATTTGATTTGAGCGCAATCCTCAAACTTAGGTCAAAAAAGCCATTTAAGCCTTTTCACAGTGAGATCTATGCGATATGGCCGAGAAATGTAAATTTGATGTTAACTCCCAAACCGCTGCGCAGAAGTCAACCAAACTTCACCCAATAGTGTATTGTATCACAATCTAGTAGTTACATTTGGAAATTTAGTTCTAGGACATTTGGTTTGAGCGCAATCTTCAAACTTAATTAAAAAAAGTCATTTAAGCCTTTTCACAGTGAGATCTATGCGATATGGCCGAGAAATGTAATTTTGATGTTAACTCCCAAACCGCTGCGCAGAACTCAACCAAACTTCACCCGATAGTGTATTTTATCACAATCTAGTAGTTACATTTGGAAATTTAGTTCTAGGACATTTGGTTTGAGCGCAATCTTCAAACTTAATTAAAAAAAGTCATTTAAGCCTTTTCACAGTGAGATCTATGCGATATGGCCGAGAAATGTAAATTTGATGTTAACTCCCAAACCGCTGCGCAGATGTCAACCAAACTTCACCCAATAGTGTATTGTATCACAATCTAGTAGTTACATTTGACAATTTCGTTCTAGGACATTTGGTTTGAGCGCAATCTTCAAACTTAATTAAAAAAAGTCATTTAAGCGTTTTCACAGTGAGATCTATGCGATATGGCCGAGAAATGTAATTTTGATGTTCACTCCCAAACCGCTGCGCAGAAGTCAACCAAACTTCACCCAATAGTGTATTTTATCACAATCTAGTAGTTACATGTAGAAATTTGGTTCTAGGACATTTGATTTGAGCGCAATCCTCAAACTTAGGTCAAAAAAGCCATTTAAGCCTTTTCACAGTGAGATCTATGCGATATGGCCGAGAAATGTAATTTTGATGTTAACTCCCAAACCGCTGCGCAGAAGTAAACCAAACTTCACCCAATATTGTATTGTATCACAATCTAGTAGTTACATTTGAAAATTTTGTTCTAGGACATTTTGTTTGAGCGCAATCATCAAACTTAATTAAAAAAGTCATTTAAGCCTTTTCACAGTGAGATCTATGCGATATGGCCGAGAAATGTAATTTTGATGTTAACTCCCAAACCGCTGCGCAGAAGTCAACCAAACTTCACCCAATAGTGTATTTTATCACAATCTAGTAGTTACATTTGGAAATTTAGTTCTAGGACATTTGGTTTGAGCGCAATCTTCAAACTTAATTAAAAAAAGTCATTTAAGCCTTTTCACAGTGAGATCTATGCGATATGGCCGAGAAATGTAATTTTGATGTTAACTCCCAAACCACTGCGCAGAAGTCAACCAAACTTCACCCGATAGTGTATTTTATCACAATCTAGTAGTTACATTTGGAAATTTAGTTCTAGGACATTTGGTTTGAGCGCAATCTTCAAACTTAATTAAAAAAAGTCATTTAAGCCTTTTCACAGTGAGATCTATGCGATATGGCCGAGAAATGTAAATTTGATGTTAACTCCCAAACCGCTGCGCAGATGTCAACCAAACTTCACCCAATAGTGTATTGTATCACAATCTAGTAGTTACATTTGACAATTTCGTTCTAGGACATTTGGTTTGAGCGCAATCTTCAAACTTAATTAAAAAAAGTCATTTAAGCGTTTTCACAGTGAGATCTATGCGATATGGCCGAGAAATGTAATTTTGATGTTCACTCCCAAACCGCTGCGCAGAAGTCAACCAAACTTCACCCAATAGTGTATTTTATCACAATCTAGTAGTTACATGTAGAAATTTGGTTCTAGGACATTTGATTTGAGCGCAATCCTCAAACTTAGGTCAAAAAAGCCATTTAAGCCTTTTCACAGTGAGATCTATGCGATATGGCCGAGAAATGTAATTTTGATGTTAACTCCCAAACCGCTGCGCAGAAGTAAACCAAACTTCACCCAATATTGTATTGTATCACAATCTAGTAGTTACATTTGAAAATTTTGTTCTAGGACATTTTGTTTGAGCGCAATCATCAAACTTAATTAAAAAAGTCATTTAAGCCTTTTCACAGTGAGATCTATGCGATATGGCCGAGAAATGTAATTTTGATGTTAACTCCCAAACCGCTGCGCAGAAGTCAACCAAACTTCACCCAATAGTGTATTTTATCACAATCTAGTAGTTACATGTGGAAATTTAGTTCTAGGACATTTGGTTTGAGCGCAATCTTCAAACTTAATTAAAAAAAGTCATTTAAGCCTTTTCACAGTGAGATCTATGCGATATGGCCGAGAAATGTAAATTTGATGTTAACTCCCAAACCGCTGCGCAGAAGTAAACCAAACTTCACCCAATAGTGTATTGTATCACAATCTAGCAGTTACATTTGAAAATTTTGTTCTAGGACATTTTGTTTGAGCGCAATCATCAAACTTAATTAAAAAAGTCATTTAAGCCTTTTCACAGTGAGATCTATGCGATATGGCCGAGAAATGTAATTTTGATGTTAACTCCCAAACCGCTGCGCAGAAGTCAACCAAACTTCACCCATTAGTGTATTGTATCACAATCTAGTAGTTACATGTGGAAATTTGGTTCTAGGACATTTGATTTGAGCGCAATCCTCAAACTTAGGTCAAAAAAGCCATTTAAGCCTTTTCACAGTGAGATCTATGCGATATGGCCGAGAAATGTAATTTTGATGTTAACTCCCAAACCGCTGCGCAGAAGTAAACCAAACTTCACCCATTAGTGTATTGTATCACAATCTAGTAGTTACATGTGGAAATTTGGTTCTAGGACATTTGATTTGAGCGCAATCCTCATACTTAGGTCAAAAAAGCCATTTAAGCCTTTTCACAGTGAGATCTATGCGATATGGCCGAGAAATGTAATTTTGATGTTAACTCCCAAACCGCTGCGCAGAAGTCAACCAAACTTCACCCAATAGTGTATTGTATCACAATCTAGTAGTTACATTTGGAAATTTGGTTCTAGGACATTTGATTTGAGCGCAATCCTCAAACTTAGGTCAAAAAAGCCATTTAAGCCTTTTCACAGTGAGATCTATGCGATATGGCCGAGAAATGTAATTTTGATGTTAACTCCCAAACCGCTGCGCAGAAGTAAACCAAACTTCACCCATTAGTGTATTGTATCACAATCTAGTAGTTACATGTGGAAATTTGGTTCTAGGACATTTGATTTGAGCGCAATCCTCAAACTTAGGTCAAAAAAGCCATTTAAGCCTTTTCACAGTGAGATCTATGCGATATGGCCGAGAAATCTAATTTTGATGTTAACTCCCAAACCGCTGCGCAGAAGTCAACCAAACTTAACCCAATAGTGTATTGTATCACAATCTAGTAGTTACATTTGAAAATTTTGTTCTAGGACATTTTGTTTGAACGCAATCATCAAACTTAATTAAAAAAGTCATTTAAGGCTTTTCACAGTGAGATCTATGCGATATGGCCGAGAAATGTAATTTTGATGTTAACTCCCAAACCGCTGCGCAGAAGTCAACCAAACTTCACCCAATAGTGTATTGTATCACAATCTAGTAGTTACATTTAAAAATTTTGTTCTAGGACATTTTGTTTGAGCGCAATCATCAAACTTAATTAAAAAGTCATTTAAGCCTTTTCACAGTGAGATCTATGCGATATGGCCGAGAAATGTAATTTTGATGTTAACTCCCAAACCGCTGCGCAGAAGTCAACCAAACTTCACCCAATAGTGTATTGTATCACAATCTAGTAGTTACATGTGGAAATTTGGTTCTAGGACATTTGGTTTGAACGCAATCTTCAAACTTAATTTAAAAAGTCATTTAAGCCTTTTCACAGTGAGATCTATGCGATATGGCCGAGAAATGTAAATTTGATGTTAACTCCCAAACCGCTGCGCAGAAGTCAACCAAACTTCACCCAATAGTGTATTGTATCACAATCTAGTAGTTACATGTGGAAATTTGGTTCTAGGACATTTGATTTGAGCGCAATCCTCAAACTTAGGTCAAAAAAGCCATTTAAGCCTTTTCACAGTGAGATCTATGCGATATGGCCGAGAAATGTAATTTTGATGTTAACTCCCAAACCGCTGCGCAGAAGTCAACCAAACTTCACCCAATACTGTATTGTATCACAATCTAGTAGTTACATTTAAAAATTTTGTTCTAGGACATTTTGTTTGAGCGCAATCATCAAACTTAATTAAAAAGTCATTTAAGCCTTTTCACAGTGAGATCTATGCGATATGGCCGAGAAATGTAATTTTGATGTTAACTCCCAAACCGCTGCGCAGAAGTAAACCAAACTTCACCCAATATTGTATTGTATCACAATCTAGTAGTTACATTTGAAAATTTTGTTCTAGGACATTTTGTTTGAGCGCAATCATCAAACTTAATTAAAAAAGTCATTTAAGCCTTTTCACAGTGAGATCTATGCGATATGGCCGAAAAATGTAATTTTGATGTTAACTCCCAAACCGCTGCGCAGAAGTCAACCAAACTTCACCCAATAGTGTATTTTATCACAATCTAGTAGTTACATTTGAAAATTTAGTTCTAGGACATTTGGTTTGAGCGCAATCTTCAAACTTAATTAAAAAGTCATTTAAGCCTTTTCACAGTGAGATCTATGCGATATGGCCGAGAAATGTAATTTTGATGTTAACTCCCAAACCGCTGCGCAGAAGTAAACCAAACTTCACCCATTAGTGTATTGTATCACAATCTAGTAGTTACATGTGGAAATTTGGTTCTAGGACATTTGATTTGAGCGCAATCCTCAAACTTAGGTCAAAAAAGCCATTTAAGCCTTTTCACAGTGAGATCTATGCGATATGGCCGAGAAATCTAATTTTGATGTTAACTCCCAAACCGCTGCGCAGAAGTAAACCAAACTTCACCCATTAGTGTATTGTATCACAATCTAGTAGTTACATGTGGAAATTTGGTTCTAGGACATTTGATTTGAGCGCAATCCTCATACTTAGGTCAAAAAAGCCATTTAAGCCTTTTCACAGTGAGATCTATGCGATATGGCCGAGAAATGTAATTTTGATGTTAACTCCCAAACCGCTGCGCAGAAGTCAACCAAACTTCACCCAATAGTGTATTGTATCACAATCTAGTAGTTACATTTGGAAATTTGGTTCTAGGACATTTGATTTGAGCGCAATCCTCAAACTTAGGTCAAAAAAGCCATTTAAGCCTTTTCACAGTGAGATCTATGCGATATGGCCGAGAAATGTAATTTTGATGTTAACTCCCAAACCGCTGCGCAGAAGTAAACCAAACTTCACCCATTAGTGTATTGTATCACAATCTAGTAGTTACATGTGGAAATTTGGTTCTAGGACATTTGATTTGAGCGCAATCCTCAAACTTAGGTCAAAAAAGCCATTTAAGCCTTTTCACAGTGAGATCTATGCGATATGGCCGAGAAATCTAATTTTGATGTTAACTCCCAAACCGCTGCGCAGAAGTCAACCAAACTTAACCCAATAGTGTATTGTATCACAATCTAGTAGTTACATTTGAAAATTTTGTTCTAGGACATTTTGTTTGAACGCAATCATCAAACTTAATTAAAAAAGTCATTTAAGGCTTTTCACAGTGAGATCTATGCGATATGGCCGAGAAATGTAATTTTGATGTTAACTCCCAAACCGCTGCGCAGAAGTCAACCAAACTTCACCCAATAGTGTATTGTATCACAATCTAGTAGTTACATTTAAAAATTTTGTTCTAGGACATTTTGTTTGAGCGCAATCATCAAACTTAATTAAAAAGTCATTTAAGCCTTTTCACAGTGAGATCTATGCGATATGGCCGAGAAATGTAATTTTGATGTTAACTCCCAAACCGCTGCGCAGAAGTCAACCAAACTTCACCCAATAGTGTATTGTATCACAATCTAGTAGTTACATGTGGAAATTTGGTTCTAGGACATTTGGTTTGAACGCAATCTTCAAACTTAATTTAAAAAGTCATTTAAGCCTTTTCACAGTGAGATCTATGCGATATGGCCGAGAAATGTAAATTTGATGTTAACTCCCAAACCGCTGCGCAGAAGTCAACCAAACTTCACCCAATAGTGTATTGTATCACAATCTAGTAGTTACATGTGGAAATTTGGTTCTAGGACATTTGATTTGAGCGCAATCCTCAAACTTAGGTCAAAAAAGCCATTTAAGCCTTTTCACAGTGAGATCTATGCGATATGGCCGAGAAATGTAATTTTGATGTTAACTCCCAAACCGCTGCGCAGAAGTCAACCAAACTTCACCCAATACTGTATTGTATCACAATCTAGTAGTTACATTTAAAAATTTTGTTCTAGGACATTTTGTTTGAGCGCAATCATCAAACTTAATTAAAAAGTCATTTAAGCCTTTTCACAGTGAGATCTATGCGATATGGCCGAGAAATGTAATTTTGATGTTAACTCCCAAACCGCTGCGCAGAAGTAAACCAAACTTCACCCAATATTGTATTGTATCACAATCTAGTAGTTACATTTGAAAATTTTGTTCTAGGACATTTTGTTTGAGCGCAATCATCAAACTTAATTAAAAAAGTCATTTAAGCCTTTTCACAGTGAGATCTATGCGATATGGCCGAAAAATGTAATTTTGATGTTAACTCCCAAACCGCTGCGCAGAAGTCAACCAAACTTCACCCAATAGTGTATTTTATCACAATCTAGTAGTTACATTTGAAAATTTAGTTCTAGGACATTTGGTTTGAGCGCAATCTTCAAACTTAATTAAAAAAAGTCATTTAAGCCTTTTCACAGTGAGATCTATGCGATATGGCCGAGAAATGTAAATTTGATGTTAACTCCCAAACCGCTGCGCAGAAGTCAACCAAACTTCACCCAATAGTGTATTGTATCACAATCTAGTAGTTACATTTGAAAATTTCGTTCTAGGACATTTGGTTTGAGCGCAATGTTCAAACTTAATTTTAAAAAGTCATTTAAGCCTTTTCACAATGAGATCTATGCGATATGGCCGAGAAATGTAATTTTGATGTTCACTACCAAACCGCTGCGCAGAAGTCAACCAAACTTCACCCATTAGTGTATTGTATCACAATCTAGTAGTTACATGTGGAAATTTGGTTCTAGGACATTTGATTTGAGCGCAATCCTCAAACTTAGGTCAAAAAAGCCATTTAAGCCTTTTCACAGTGAGATCTATGCGATATGGCCGAGAAATGTAATTTTGATGTTAACTCCCAAACCGCTGCGCAGAAGTAAACCAAACTTCACCCAATAGTGTATTGTATCACAATCTAGCAGTTACATTTGAAAATTTTGTTCTAGGACATTTTGTTTGAGCGCAATCATCAAACTTAATTAAAAAAGTCACTTAAGCCTTTTCACAGTGAGATCTATGCGATATGGCCGAGAAATGTAATTTTGATGTTAACTCCCAAACCGCTGCGCAGAAGTCAACCAAACTTCACCCATTAGTGTATTGTATCACAATCTAGTAGTTACATGTGGAAATTTGGTTCTAGGACATTTGATTTGAGCGCAATCCTCAAACTTAGGTCAAAAAAGCCATTTAAGCCTTTTCACAGTGAGATCTATGCGATATGGCCGAGAAATGTAATTTTGATGTTAACTCCCAAACCGCTGCGCAGAAGTAAACCAAACTTCACCCATTAGTGTATTGTATCACAATCTAGTAGTTACATGTGGAAATTTGGTTCTAGGACATTTGATTTGAGCGCAATCCTCATACTTAGGTCAAAAAAGCCATTTAAGCCTTTTCACAGTGAGATCTATGCGATATGGCCGAGAAATGTAATTTTGATGTTAACTTCCAAACCGCTGCGCAGAAGTCAACCAAACTTCACCCAATAGTGTATTGTATCACAATCTAGTAGTTACATTTGGAAATTTGGTTCTAGGACATTTGATTTGAGCGCAATCCTCAAACTTAGGTCAAAAAAGCCATTTAAGCCTTTTCACAGTGAGATCTATGCGATATGGCCGAGAAATGTAATTTTGATGTTAACTCCCAAACCGCTGCGCAGAAGTCAACCAAACTTCACCCAATAGTGTATTGTATCACAATCTAGTAGTTACATGTGGAAATTTGGTTCTAGGACATTTGATTTGAGCGCAATCCTCAAACTTAGGTCAAAAAAGCCATTTAAGCCTTTTCACAGTGAGATCTATGCGATATGGCCGAGAAATGTAATTTTGATGTTAACTCCCAAACCGCTGCGCAGAAGTCAACCAAACTTCACCCAATACTGTATTGTATCACAATCTAGTAGTTACATTTAAAAATTTTGTTCTAGGACATTTTGTTTGAGCGCAATCATCAAACTTAATTAAAAAGTCATTTAAGCCTTTTCACAGTGAGATCTATGCGATATGGCCGAGAAATGTAATTTTGATGTTAACTCCCAAACCGCTGCGCAGAAGTAAACCAAACTTCACCCAATATTGTATTGTATCACAATCTAGTAGTTACATTTGAAAATTTTGTTCTAGGACATTTTGTTTGAGCGCAATCATCAAACTTAATTAAAAAAGTCATTTAAGCCTTTTCACAGTGAGATCTATGCGATATGGCCGAGAAATGTAATTTTGATGTTAACTCCCAAACCGCTGCGCAGAAGTCAACCAAACTTCACCCAATAGTGTATTTTATCACAATCTAGTAGTTACATTTGAAAATTTAGTTCTAGGACATTTGGTTTGAGCGCAATCTTCAAACTTAATTAAAAAAAGTCATTTAAGCCTTTTCACAGTGAGATCTATGCGATATGGCCGAGAAATGTAAATTTGATGTTAACTCCCAAACCGCTGCGCAGAAGTCAACCAAACTTCACCCAATAGTGTATTGTATCACAATCTAGTAGTTACATTTGAAAATTTCGTTCTAGGACATTTGGTTTGAGCGCAATGTTCAAACTTAATTTTAAAAAGTCATTTAAGCCTTTTCACAATGAGATCTATGCGATATGGCCGAGAAATGTAATTTTGATGTTCACTACCAAACCGCTGCGCAGAAGTCAACCAAACTTCACCCATTAGTGTATTGTATCACAATCTAGTAGTTACATGTGGAAATTTGGTTCTAGGACATTTGATTTGAGCGCAATCCTCAAACTTAGGTCAAAAAAGCCATTTAAGCCTTTTCACAGTGAGATCTATGCGATATGGCCGAGAAATGTAATTTTGATGTTAACTCCCAAACCGCTGCGCAGAAGTAAACCAAACTTCACCCAATAGTGTATTGTATCACAATCTAGCAGTTACATTTGAAAATTTTGTTCTAGGACATTTTGTTTGAGCGCAATCATCAAACTTAATTAAAAAAGTCACTTAAGCCTTTTCACAGTGAGATCTATGCGATATGGCCGAGAAATGTAATTTTGATGTTAACTCCCAAACCGCTGCGCAGAAGTCAACCAAACTTCACCCATTAGTGTATTGTATCACAATCTAGTAGTTACATGTGGAAATTTGGTTCTAGGACATTTGATTTGAGCGCAATCCTCAAACTTAGGTCAAAAAAGCCATTTAAGCCTTTTCACAGTGAGATCTATGCGATATGGCCGAGAAATGTAATTTTGATGTTAACTCCCAAACCGCTGCGCAGAAGTAAACCAAACTTCACCCATTAGTGTATTGTATCACAATCTAGTAGTTACATGTGGAAATTTGGTTCTAGGACATTTGATTTGAGCGCAATCCTCATACTTAGGTCAAAAAAGCCATTTAAGCCTTTTCACAGTGAGATCTATGCGATATGGCCGAGAAATATAATTTTGATGTTAACTTCCAAACCGCTGCGCAGAAGTCAACCAAACTTCACCCAATAGTGTATTGTATCACAATCTAGTAGTTACATTTGGAAATTTGGTTCTAGGACATTTGATTTGAGCGCAATCCTCAAACTTAGGTCAAAAAAGCCATTTAAGCCTTTTCACAGTGAGATCTATGCGATATGGCCGAGAAATGTAATTTTGATGTTAACTCCCAAACCGCTGCGCAGAAGTAAACCAAACTTCACCCATTAGTGTATTGTATCACAATCTAGTAGTTACATGTGGAAATTTGGTTCTAGGACATTTGATTTGAGCGCAATCCTCAAACTTAGGTCAAAAAAGCCATTTAAGCCTTTTCACAGTGAGATCTATGCGATATGGCCGAGAAATGTAAATTTGATGTTAACTCCCAAACCGCTGCGCAGAAGTCAACCAAACTTCACCCAATAGTGTATTGTATCACAATCTAGTAGTTACATGTGGAAATTTGGTTCTAGGACATTTGATTTGAGCGCAATCCTCAAACTTAGGTCAAAAAAGCCATTTAAGCCTTTTCACAGTGAGATCTATGCGATATGGCCGAGAAATGTAATTTTGATGTTAACTCCCAAACCGCTGCGCAGAAGTCAACCAAACTTCACCCAATACTGTATTGTATCACAATCTAGTAGTTACATTTAAAAATTTTGTTCTAGGACATTTTGTTTGAGCGCAATCATCAAACTTAATTAAAAAGTCATTTAAGCCTTTTCACAGTGAGATCTATGCGATATGGCCGAGAAATGTAATTTTGATGTTAACTCCCAAACCGCTGCGCAGAAGTAAACCAAACTTCACCCAATATTGTATTGTATCACAATCTAGTAGTTACATTTGAAAATTTTGTTCTAGGACATTTTGTTTGAGCGCAATAATCAAACTTAATTAAAAAAGTCATTTAAGCCTTTTCACAGTGAGATCTATGCGATATGGCCGAGAAATGTAATTTTGATGTTAACTCCCAAACCGCTGCGCAGAAGTCAACCAAACTTCACCCAATAGTGTATTTTATCACAATCTAGTAGTTACATTTGAAAATTTAGTTCTAGGACATTTGGTTTGAGCGCAATCTTCAAACTTAATTAAAAAAAGTCATTTAAGCCTTTTCACAGTGAGATCTATGCGATATGGCCGAGAAATGTAAATTTGATGTTAACTCCCAAACCGCTGCGCAGAAGTCAACCAAACTTCACCCAATAGTGTATTGTATCACAATCTAGTAGTTACATTTGAAAATTTCGTTCTAGGACATTTGGTTTGAGCGCAATGTTCAAACTTAATTTTAAAAAGTCATTTAAGCCTTTTCACAATGAGATCTATGCGATATGGCCGAGAAATGTAATTTTGATGTTCACTACCAAACCGCTGCGCAGAAGTCAACCAAACTTCACCCATTAGTGTATTGTATCACAATCTAGTAGTTACATGTGGAAATTTGGTTCTAGGACATTTGATTTGAGCGCAATCCTCAAACTTAGGTCAAAAAAGCCATTTAAGCCTTTTCACAGTGAGATCTATGCGATATGGCCGAGAAATGTAATTTTGATGTTAACTCCCAAACCGCTGCGCAGAAGTAAACCAAACTTCACCCAATAGTGTATTGTATCACAATCTAGCAGTTACATTTGAAAATTTTGTTCTAGGACATTTTGTTTGAGCGCAATCATCAAACTTAATTAAAAAAGTCACTTAAGCCTTTTCACAGTGAGATCTATGCGATATGGCCGAGAAATGTAATTTTGATGTTAACTCCCAAACCGCTGCGCAGAAGTCAACCAAACTTCACCCATTAGTGTATTGTATCACAATCTAGTAGTTACATGTGGAAATTTGGTTCTAGGACATTTGATTTGAGCGCAATCCTCAAACTTAGGTCAAAAAAGCCATTTAAGCCTTTTCACAGTGAGATCTATGCGATATGGCCGAGAAATGTAATTTTGATGTTAACTCCCAAACCGCTGCGCAGAAGTAAACCAAACTTCACCCATTAGTGTATTGTATCACAATCTAGTAGTTACATGTGGAAATTTGGTTCTAGGACATTTGATTTGAGCGCAATCCTCATACTTAGGTCAAAAAAGCCATTTAAGCCTTTTCACAGTGAGATCTATGCGATATGGCCGAGAAATGTAATTTTGATGTTAACTTCCAAACCGCTGCGCAGAAGTCAACCAAACTTCACCCAATAGTGTATTGTATCACAATCTAGTAGTTACATTTGGAAATTTGGTTCTAGGACATTTGATTTGAGCGCAATCCTCAAACTTAGGTCAAAAAAGCCATTTAAGCCTTTTCACAGTGAGATCTATGCGATATGGCCGAGAAATGTAATTTTGATGTTAACTCCCAAACCGCTGCGCAGAAGTCAACCAAACTTCACCCAATAGTGTATTGTATCACAATCTAGTAGTTACATGTGGAAATTTGGTTCTAGGACATTTGATTTGAGCGCAATCCTCAAACTTAGGTCAAAAAAGCCATTTAAGCCTTTTCACAGTGAGATCTATGCGATATGGCCGAGAAATGTAATTTTGATGTTAACTCCCAAACCGCTGCGCAGAAGTCAACCAAACTTCACCCAATACTGTATTGTATCACAATCTAGTAGTTACATTTAAAAATTTTGTTCTAGGACATTTTGTTTGAGCGCAATCATCAAACTTAATTAAAAAGTCATTTAAGCCTTTTCACAGTGAGATCTATGCGATATGGCCGAGAAATGTAATTTTGATGTTAACTCCCAAACCGCTGCGCAGAAGTAAACCAAACTTCACCCAATATTGTATTGTATCACAATCTAGTAGTTACATTTGAAAATTTTGTTCTAGGACATTTTGTTTGAGCGCAATCATCAAACTTAATTAAAAAAGTCATTTAAGCCTTTTCACAGTGAGATCTATGCGATATGGCCGAGAAATGTAATTTTGATGTTAACTCCCAAACCGCTGCGCAGAAGTCAACCAAACTTCACCCAATAGTGTATTTTATCACAATCTAGTAGTTACATTTGAAAATTTAGTTCTAGGACATTTGGTTTGAGCGCAATCTTCAAACTTAATTAAAAAAAGTCATTTAAGCCTTTTCACAGTGAGATCTATGCGATATGGCCGAGAAATGTAAATTTGATGTTAACTCCCAAACCGCTGCGCAGAAGTCAACCAAACTTCACCCAATAGTGTATTGTATCACAATCTAGTAGTTACATTTGAAAATTTCGTTCTAGGACATTTGGTTTGAGCGCAATGTTCAAACTTAATTTTAAAAAGTCATTTAAGCCTTTTCACAATGAGATCTATGCGATATGGCCGAGAAATGTAATTTTGATGTTCACTACCAAACCGCTGCGCAGAAGTCAACCAAACTTCACCCATTAGTGTATTGTATCACAATCTAGTAGTTACATGTGGAAATTTGGTTCTAGGACATTTGATTTGAGCGCAATCCTCAAACTTAGGTCAAAAAAGCCATTTAAGCCTTTTCACAGTGAGATCTATGCGATATGGCCGAGAAATGTAATTTTGATGTTAACTCCCAAACCGCTGCGCAGAAGTAAACCAAACTTCACCCAATAGTGTATTGTATCACAATCTAGCAGTTACATTTGAAAATTTTGTTCTAGGACATTTTGTTTGAGCGCAATCATCAAACTTAATTAAAAAAGTCACTTAAGCCTTTTCACAGTGAGATCTATGCGATATGGCCGAGAAATGTAATTTTGATGTTAACTCCCAAACCGCTGCGCAGAAGTCAACCAAACTTCACCCATTAGTGTATTGTATCACAATCTAGTAGTTACATGTGGAAATTTGGTTCTAGGACATTTGATTTGAGCGCAATCCTCAAACTTAGGTCAAAAAAGCCATTTAAGCCTTTTCACAGTGAGATCTATGCGATATGGCCGAGAAATGTAATTTTGATGTTAACTCCCAAACCGCTGCGCAGAAGTAAACCAAACTTTACCCATTAGTGTATTGTATCACAATCTAGTAGTTACATGTAGAAATTTGGTTCTAGGACATTTGATTTGAGCGCAATCCTCAAACATAGGTCAAAAAAGCCATTTAAGCCTTTTCACAGTGAGATCTATGCGATATGGCCGAGAAATGTAATTTTGATGTTAACTCCCAAACCGCTGCGCAGAAGTCAACCAAACTTCACCCAATAGTGTATTGTATCACAATCTAGTAGTTACATTTGAAAATTTAGTTCTAAGACATTTGGTTTGAGCGCAATCCTCAAACATAGGTCAAAAAAGCCATTTAAGCCTTTTCACAGTGAGATCTATGCGATATGGCCGAGAAATGTAATTTTGATGTTAACTCCCAAACCGCTGCGCAGAAGTCAACCAAACTTCACCCAATAGTGTATTGTATCACAATCTAGTAGTTACATGTGGAAATTTGGTTCTAGGACATTTGATTTGAGCGCAATCCTCAAACTTAGGTCAAAAAAGCCATTTAAGCCTTTTCACCGTGAGATCTATGCGATATGGCCGAGAAATGTTATTTTGATGTTAACTCCCAAACCGCTGCGCAGAAGTCAACCAAACTTCACCCAATAGTGTATTGTATCAAAATCTAGTAGTTACATTTAAAAATTTTGTTCTAGGACATTTTGTTTGAGCGCAATCATCAAACTTAATTAAAAAAGTCATTTAAGCCTTTTCACAGTGAGATCTATGCGATATGGCCGAGAAATGTAATTTTGATGTTAACTCCCAAACCGCTGCGCAGAAGTCAACCAAACTTCACCCATTAGTGTATTGTATCACAATCTAGTAGTTACATGTGGAAATTTGGTTCTAGGACATTTGGTTTGAACGCAATCTTCAAACTTAATTTAAAAAGTCATTTAAGCCTTTTCACAGTGAGATCTATGCGATATGGCCGAGAAATGTAAATTTGATGTTAACTCCCAAACCGCTGCGCAGAAGTCAACCAAACTTCACCCAATAGTGTATTGTATCACAATCTAGTAGTTACATGTGGAAATTTGGTTCTAGGACATTTGATTTGAGCGCAATCCTCAAACTTAGGTCAAAAAAGCCATTTAAGCCTTTTCACAGTGAGATCTATGCGATATGGCCGAGAAATGTAATTTTGATGTTAACTCCCAAACCGCTGCGCAGAAGTCAACCAAACTTCACCCAATAGTGTATTGTATCACAATCTAGTAGTTACATTTAAAATTTTTGTTCTAGGACATTTTGTTTGAGCGCAATCATCAAACTTAATTAAAACGTCATTTAAGCCTTTTCACAGTGAGATCTATGCGATATGGCCGAGAAATGTAATTTTGATGTTAACTCCCAAACCGCTGCGCAGAAGTCAACCAAACTTCACCCATTAGTGTATTGTATCACAATCTAGTAGTTACATTTGGAAATTTAGTTCTAGGACATTTGGTTTGAGCGCAATCTTCAAACTTAATTAAAAAAAGTCATTTAAGCCTTTTCACAGTGAGATCTATGCGATATGGCCGAGAAATGTAATTTTGATGTTAACTCCCAAACCGCTGCGCGGAAGTCAACCAAACTTCACCCATTAGTGTATTGTATCACAATCTAGTAGTTACATGTGGAAATTTGGTTCTAGGACATTTGATTTGAGCGCAATCCTCAAACTTAGGTCAAAAAAGCCATTTAAGCCTTTTCACAGTGAGATCTATGCGATATGGCCGAGAAATGTAATTTTGATGTTAATTCCCAAACCGCTGCGCAGAAGTAAACCAAACTTCACCCAATAGTGTATTGTATCACATTCTAGTAGTTACATTTGAAAATTTCGTTGTAGGACATTTGGTTTGAGCGCAATCATTAAACTTAATTAAAAAAGTCATTTAAGCCTTTTCACAGTGAGATCTATGCGATATGGCCGAGAAATGTAATTTTGATGTTAATTCCCAAACCGCTGCGCAGAAGTAAACCAAACTTCACCCAATAGTATATTGTATCACATTCTAGTAGTTACATTTGAAAATTTCGTTCTAGGACATTTGGTTTGAGCGCAATCATTAAACTTAATTAAAAAAGTCATTTAAGCCTTTTCACAGTGAGATCTATGCGATATGGCCGAGAAATGTAATTTTGATGTTAACTCCCAAACCGCTGCGCAGAAGTCAACCAAACTTCACCCATTAGTGTATGGTATCACAATCTAGTAGTTACAAGTGGAAATTTGGTTCTAGGACATTTGATTTGAGCGCAATCCTCAAACTTAGGTCAAAAAAGCCATTTAAGCCTTTTCACAGTGAGATCTATGCGATATGGCCGAGAAATGTAATTTTGATGTTAACTCCCAAACCGCTGCGCAGAAGTCAACCAAACTTCACCCAATAGTGTATTGTATCACAATCTAGTAGTTACATTTGAAAATTTGGTTCTAGGACATTTTGTTTGAACGCAATCATCAAACTTAATTAAAAAAGTCATTTAAGCCTTTTCACAGTGAGATCTATGCGATATGGCCGAGAAATGTAATTTTGATGTTAACTCCCAAACCGCTGCGCAGAAGTCAACCAAACTTCACCCAATAGTGTATTGTATCACAATCTAGTCGTTACATTTGGAAATTTAGTTCTAGGACATTTGGTTTGAGCGCAATCTTCAAACTTAATTAAAAAAAGTCATTTAAGCCTTTTCACAGTGAGATCTATGCGATATGGCCGAGAAATGTAATTTTGATGTTAACTCCCAAACCGCTGCGCAGAAGTCAACCAAACTTCACCCAATAGTGTATTTTATCACAATCTAGTAGTTACATTTGGAAATTTAGTTCTAGGACATTTGGTTTGAGCGCAATCTTCAAACTTAATTAAAAAAAGTCATTTAAGGCTTTTCACAGTGAGATCTATGCGATATGGCCGAGAAATGTAATTTTGATGTTCACTCCCAAACCGCTGCGCAGAAGTCAACCAAACTTCACCCAATAGTGTATTTTATCACAATCTAGTAGTTAATTTGGAAATTTAGTTCTAGGACATTTGGTTTGAGCGCAATCTTCAAACTTAATTAAAAAAAGTCATTTAAGGCTTTTCACAGTGAGATCTATGCGATATGGCCGAGAAATGTAATTTTGATGTTAACTCCCAAACCGCTGCGCAGAAGTCAACCAAACTTCACCCAATAGTGTATTTTATCACAATCTAGTAGTTACATTTGGAAATTTAGTTCTAGGACATTTGATTTGAGCGCAATCCTCAAACTTAGGTCAAAAAAGCCATTTAAGCCTTTTCACAGTGAGATCTATGCGATATGGCCGAGAAATGTAATTTTGATGTTAACTCCCAAACCGCTGCGCAGAAGTACACCAAACTTCACCCAATAGTGTATTGTATCACAATCTAGTAGTTACATTTGGAAATTTAGTTCTAGGACATTTGGTTTGAGCGCAATCTTCAAACTTAATTAAAAAAAGTCATTTAAGCCTTTTCACAGTGAGATCTATGCGATATGGCCGAGAAATGTAAATTTGATGTTAACTCCCAAACCGCTGCGCAGAAGTCAACCAAACTTCACCCAATAGTGTATTGTATCACAATCTAGTAGTTACATTTGAAAATTTCGTTCTAGGACATTTGGTTTGAGCGCAATGTTCAAACTTAATTTAAAAAAGTCATTTAAGCCTTTTCACAATGAGATCTATGCGATATGGCCGAGAAATGTAATTTTGATGTTCACTACCAAACCGCTGCGCAGAAGTCAACCAAACTTCACCCATTAGTGTATTGTATCACAATCTAGTAGTTACATGTGGAAATTTGGTTCTAGGACATTTGATTTGAGCGCAATCCTCAAACTTAGGTCAAAAAAGCCATTTAAGCCTTTTCACAGTGAGATCTATGCGATATGGCCGAGAAATGTAATTTTGATGTTAACTCCCAAACCGCTGCGCAGAAGTAAACCAAACTTCACCCAATAGTGTATTGTATCACAATCTAGCAGTTACATTTGAAAATTTTGTTCTAGGACATTTTGTTTGAGCGCAATCATCAAACTTAATTAAAAAAGTCACTTAAGCCTTTTCACAGTGAGATCTATGCGATATGGCCGAGAAATGTAATTTTGATGTTAACTCCCAAACCGCTGCGCAGAAGTCAACCAAACTTCACCCATTAGTGTATTGTATCACAATCTAGTAGTTACATGTGGAAATTTGGTTCTAGGACATTTGATTTGAGCGCAATCCTCAAACTTAGGTCAAAAAAGCCATTTAAGCCTTTTCACAGTGAGATCTATGCGATATGGCCGAGAAATGTAATTTTGATGTTAACTCCCAAACCGCTGCGCAGAAGTAAACCAAACTTCACCCATTAGTGTATTGTATCACAATCTAGTAGTTACATGTGGAAATTTGGTTCTAGGACATTTGATTTGAGCGCAATCCTCATACTTAGGTCAAAAAAGCCATTTAAGCCTTTTCACAGTGAGATCTATGCGATATGGCCGAGAAATGTAATTTTGATGTTAACTCCCAAACCGCTGCGCAGAAGTCAACCAAACTTCACCCAATAGTGTATTGTATCACAATCTAGTAGTTACATTTGGAAATTTGGTTCTAGGACATTTGATTTGAGCGCAATCCTCAAACTTAGGTCAAAAAAGCCATTTAAGCCTTTTCACAGTGAGATCTATGCGATATGGCCGAGAAATGTAATTTTGATGTTAACTCCCAAACCGCTGCGCAGAAGTAAACCAAACTTCACCCATTAGTGTATTGTATCACAATCTAGTAGTTACATGTGGAAATTTGGTTCTAGGACATTTGATTTGAGCGCAATCCTCAAACTTAGGTCAAAAAAGCCATTTAAGCCTTTTCACAGTGAGATCTATGCGATATGGCCGAGAAATGTAATTTTGATGTTAACTCCCAAACCGCTGCGCAGAAGTCAACCAAACTTAACCCAATAGTGTATTGTATCACAATCTAGTAGTTACATTTGAAAATTTTGTTCTAGGACATTTTGTTTGAACGCAATCATCAAACTTAATTAAAAAAGTCATTTAAGGCTTTTCACAGTGAGATCTATGCGATATGGCCGAGAAATGTAATTTTGATGTTAACTCCCAAACCGCTGCGCAGAAGTCAACCAAACTTCACCCAATAGTGTATTTTATCACAATCTAGTAGTTACATTTGGAAATTTAGTTCTAGGACATTTGGTTTGAGCGCAATCTTCAAACTTAATTAAAAAAAGTCATTTAAGCCTTTTCACAGTGAGATCTATGCGATATGGCCGAGAAATGTAATTTTGATGTTAACTCCCAAACCACTGCGCAGAAGTAAACCAAACTTCACCCATTAGTGTATTGTATCACAATCTAGTAGTTACATGTAGAAATTTGGTTCTAGGACATTTGATTTGAGCGCAATCCTCAAACATAGGTCAAAAAAGCCATTTAAGCCTTTTCACAGTGAGATCTATGCGATATGGCCGAGAAATGTAATTTTGATGTTAACTCCCAAACCGCTGCGCAGAAGTCAACCAAACTTCACCCAATAGTGTATTGTATCACAATCTAGTAGTTACATTTGGAAATTTAGTTCTAAGACATTTGGTTTGAGCGCAATCCTCAAACATAGGTCAAAAAAGCCATTTAAGCCTTTTCACAGTGAGATCTATGCGATATGGCCGAGAAATGTAATTTTGATGTTAACTCCCAAACCGCTGCGCAGAAGTCAACCAAACTTCACCCAATAGTGTATTGTATCACAATCTAGTAGTTACATGTGGAAATTTGGTTCTAGGACATTTGATTTGAGCGCAATCCTCAAACTTAGGTCAAAAAAGCCATTTAAGCCTTTTCACCGTGAGATCTATGCGATATGGCCGAGAAATGTTATTTTGATGTTAACTCCCAAACCGCTGCGCAGAAGTCAACCAAACTTCACCCAATAGTGTATTGTATCAAAATCTAGTAGTTACATTTAAAAATTTTGTTCTAGGACATTTTGTTTGAGCGCAATCATCAAACTTAATTAAAAAAGTCATTTAAGCCTTTTCACAGTGAGATCTATGCGATATGGCCGAGAAATGTAATTTTGATGTTAACTCCCAAACCGCTGCGCAGAAGTCAACCAAACTTCACCCATTAGTGTATTGTATCACAATCTAGTAG
Organism: Corythoichthys intestinalis; assembly: GCF_030265065.1. Classification (NCBI taxonomy): domain Eukaryota; kingdom Metazoa; phylum Chordata; class Actinopteri; order Syngnathiformes; family Syngnathidae; genus Corythoichthys; species Corythoichthys intestinalis. Next base: position 47,667,458 of record NC_080411.1, on the reverse strand, counting down.
TTACATGTGGAAATTTGGTTCTAGGACATTTGGTTTGAACGCAATCTTCAAACTTAATTTAAAAAGTCATTTAAGCCTTTTCACAGTGAGATCTATGCGATATGGCCGAGAAATGTAAATTTGATGTTAACTCCCAAACCGCTGCGCAGAAGTCAACCAAACTTCACCCAATAGTGTATTGTATCACAATCTAGTAGTTACATGTGGAAATTTGGTTCTAGGACATTTGATTTGAGCGCAATCCTCAAACGTAGGTCAAAAAAGCCATTTAAGCCTTTTCACAGTGAGATCTATGCGATATGGCCGAGAAATGTAATTTTGATGTTAACTCCCAAACCGCTGCGCAGAAGTCAACCAAACTTCACCCAATAGTGTATTGTATCACAATCTAGTAGTTACATTTAAAAATTTTGTTCTAGGACATTTTGTTTGAGCGCAATCATCAAACTTAATTAAAAAGTCATTTAAGCCTTTTCACAGTGAGATCTATGCGATATGGCCGAGAAATGTAATTTTGATGTTAACTCCCAAACCGCTGCGCAGAAGTCAACCAAACTTCACCCATTAGTGTATTGTATCACAATCTAGTAGTTACATTTGGAAATTTAGTTCTAGGACATTTGGTTTGAGCGCAATCTTCAAACTTAATTAAAAAAAGTCATTTAAGCCTTTTCACAGTGAGATCTATGCGATATGGCCGAGAAATGTAATTTTGATGTTAACTCCCAAACCGCTGCGCGGAAGTCAACCAAACTTCACCCATTAGTGTATTGTATCACAATCTAGTAGTTACATGTGGAAATTTGGTTCTAGGACATTTGATTTGAGCGCAATCCTCAAACTTAGGTCAAAAAAGCCATTTAAGCCTTTTCACAGTGAGATCTATGCGATATGGCCGAGAAATGTAATTTTGATGTTAATTCCCAAACCGCTGCGCAGAAGTAAACCAAACTTCACCCAATAGTGTATTGTATCACATTCTAGTAGTTACATTTGAAAATTTCGTTCTAGGACATTTGGTTTGAGCGCAATCATTAAACTTAATTAAAAAAGTCATTTAAGCCTTTTCACAGTGAGATCTATGCGATATGGCCGAGAAATTTAATTTTGATGTTAATTCCCAAACCGCTGCGCAGAAGTAAACCAAACTTCACCCAATAGTGTATTGTATCACATTCTAGTAGTTACATTTGAAAATTTCGTTCTAGGACATTTGGTTTGAGCGCAATCATTAAACTTAATTAAAAAAGTCATTTAAGCCTTTTCACAGTGAGATCTATGCGATATGGCCGAGAAATGTAATTTTGATGTTAACTCCCAAACCGCTGCGCAGAAGTCAACCAAACTTCACCCATTAGTGTATGGTATCACAATCTAGTAGTTACAAGTGGAAATTTGGTTCTAGGACATTTGATTTGAGCGCAATCCTCAAACTTAGGTCAGAAAAGCCATTTAAGCCTTTTCACAGTGAGATCTATGCGATATGGCCGAGAAATGTAATTTTGATGTTAACTCCCAAACCGCTGCGCAGAAGTCAACCAAACTTCACCCAATAGTGTATTGTATCACAATCTAGTAGTTACATTTGAAAATTTGGTTCTAGGACATTTTGTTTGAACGCAATCATCAAACTTAATTAAAAAAGTCATTTAAGCCTTTTCACAGTGAGATCTATGCGATATGGCCGAGAAATGTAATTTTGATGTTAACTCCCAAACCGCTGCGCAGAAGTCAACCAAACTTCACCCAATAGTGTATTGTATAACAATCTAGTCGTTACATTTGAAAATTTAGTTCTAGGACATTTGGTTTGAGCGCAATCTTCAAACTTAATTAAAAAAAGTCATTTAAGCCTTTTCACAGTGAGATCTATGCGATATGGCCGAGAAATGTAATTTTGATGTTAACTCCCAAACCGCTGCGCAGAAGTCAACCAAACTTCACCCAATAGTGTATTTTATCACAATCTAGTAGTTACATTTGGAAATTTAGTTCTAGGACATTTGGTTTGAGCGCAATCTTCAAACTTAATTAAAAAAAGTCATTTAAGGCTTTTCACAGTGAGATCTATGCGATATGGCCGAGAAATGTAATTTTGATGTTCACTCCCAAACCGCTGCGCAGAAGTCAACCAAACTTCACCCAATAGTGTATTTTATCACAATCTAGTAGTTACATTTGGAAATTTAGTTCTAGGACATTTGGTTTGAGCGCAATCTTCAAACTTAATTAAAAAAAGTCATTTAAGGCTTTTCACAGTGAGATCTATGCGATATGGCCGAGAAATGTAATTTTGATGTTAACTCCCAAACCGCTGCGCAGAAGTCAACCAAACTTCACCCAATAGTGTATTTTATCACAATCTAGTAGTTACATTTGGAAATTTAGTTCTAGGACATTTGATTTGAGCGCAATCCTCAAACTTAGGTCAAAAAAGCCATTTAAGCCTTTTCACAGTGAGATCTATGCGATATGGCCGAGAAATGTAATTTTGATGTTAACTCCCAAACCGCTGCGCAGAAGTACACCAAACTTCACCCAATAGTGTATTGTATCACAATCTAGTAGTTACATGTGGAAATTTGGTTCTAGGACATTTGATTTGAGCGAAATCCTCAAACTTAGGTCAAAAAAGCCATTTAAGCCTTTTCACAGTGAGATCTACGCGATATGGCCGAGAAATGTAAATTTGATGTTAACTCCAAAACCGCTGCGCAGAAGTCAACCAAACTTCACCCAATAGTGTATTGTATCACAATCTAGTAGTTACATTTGAAAATTTTGTTCTAGGACATTTTGTTTGAGCGCAATCATCAAACTTTATTAAAAAAGTCATTTAAGCCTTTTCACAGTGAGATCTATGCGATATGGCCGAGAAATGTAAATTTGATGTTAACTCCCAAACCGCTGCGCAGAAGTCAACCAAACTTCACCCAATAGTGTATTTTATCACAATCTAGTAGTTACATTTGGAAATTTAGTTCTAGGACATTTGGTTTGAGCGCAATCTTCAAACTTAATTTAAAAAAGTCATTTAAGCCTTTTCACAGTGAGATCTATGCGATATGGCCAGAAATGTAATTTTGATGTTCACTCCCAAACCGCTGCGCAGAAGTAAACCAAACTTCACCCAATAGTGTATTGTATCACAATCTAGTAGTTACATGTGGAAATTTGGTTCTAGGACATTTGATTTGAGCGCAATCCTCAAACCTAGGTCAAAAAAGCCATTTAAGCCTTTTCACAGTGAGATCTATGCGATATGGCCGAGAAATGTAATTTTGATGTTCACTCCCAAACCGCTGCGCAGAAGTCAACCAAACTTCACCCAATAGTGTATTTTATCACAATCTAGTAGTTACATTTGGAAATTTAGTTCTAGGACATTTGGTTTGAGCGCAATCTTCAAACTTAATTAAAAAAAGTCATTTAAGGCTTTTCACAGTGAGATCTATGCGATATGGCCGAGAAATGTAATTTTGATGTTAACTCCCAAACCGCTGCGCAGAAGTACACCAAACTTCACCCAATAGTGTATTGTATCACAATCTAGTAGTTACATGTGGAAATTTGGTTCTAGGACATTTGATTTGAGCGAAATCCTCAAACTTAGGTCAAAAAAGCCATTTAAGCCTTTTCACAGTGAGATCTACGCGATATGGCCGAGAAATGTAAATTTGATGTTAACTCCAAAACCGCTGCGCAGAAGTCAACCAAACTTCACCCAATAGTGTATTGTATCACAATCTAGTAGTTACATTTGAAAATTTTGTTCTAGGACATTTTGTTTGAGCGCAATCATCAAACTTTATTAAAAAAGTCATTTAAGCCTTTTCACAGTGAGATCTATGCGATATGGCCGAGAAATGTAAATTTGATGTTAACTCCCAAACCGCTGCGCAGAAGTCAACCAAACTTCACCCAATAGTGTATTGTATCACAATCTAGTAGTTACATTTGAAAATTTTTTTCTAGGACATTTTGTTTGAGCGCAATCATCAAACTTTATTAAAAAAGCCATTTAAGCCTTTTCACAGTGAGATCTATGCGATATGGCCGAGAAATGTAATTTTGATGTTAACTCCCAAACCGCTGCGCAGAAGTAAACCAAACTTCACCCAATATTGTATTGTATCACAATCTAGTAGTTACATTTGAAAATTTTGTTCTAGGACATTTTGTTTGAGCGCAATCATCAAACTTAATTAAAAAAGTCATATAAGCCTTTTCACAGTGAGATCTATGCGATATGGCCGAGAAATGTAATTTTGATGTTAACTCCCAAACCGCTGCGCAGAAGTCAACCAAACTTCACCCGTTAGTGTATTGTATCACAATCTAGTAGTTACATGTGGAAATTTGGTTCTAGGACATTTGATTTGAGCGCAATCCTCAAACTTAGGTCAAAAAAGCCATTTAAGCCTTTTCACAGTGAGATCTATGCGATATGGCCGAGAAATGTAATTTTGATGTTAACTCCCAAACCGCTGCGCAGAAGTCAACCAAACTTCACCCATTAGTGTATTGTATCACAATCTAGTAGTTACATGTGGAAATTTGGTTCTAGGACATTTGATTTGAGCGCAATCCTCAAACTTAGGTCAAAAAAGCCATTTAAGCCTTTTCACAGTGAGATCTATGCGATATGGCCGAGAAATGTAATTTTGATGTTAACTCCCAAACCGCTGCGCAGAAGTCAACCAAACTTCACCCAATAGTGTATTGTATCACAATCTAGTAGTTACATGTGGAAATTTGGTTCTAGGACATTTGATTTGAGCGCAATCCTCAAACTTAGGTCAAAAAAGCCATTTAAGCCTTTTCACAGTGAGATCTATGCGATATGGCCGAGAAATGTAATTTTGATGTTAACTCCCAAACCGCTGCGCAGAAGTAAACCAAACTTCACCCATTAGTGTATTGTATCACAATCTAGTAGTTACATGTGGAAATTTGGTTCTAGGACATTTGATTTGAGCGCAATCCTCAAACTTAGGTCAAAAAAGCCATTTAAGCCTTTTCACAGTGAGATCTATGCGATATGGCCGAGAAATGTAATTTTGATGTTCACTCCCAAACCGCTGCGCAGAAGTCAACAAAACTTCACCCAATAGTGTATTTTATCACAATCTAGTAGTTACATTTGGAAATTTAGTTCTAGGACATTTGGTTTGAGCGCAATCTTCAAACTTAATTAAAAAAAGTCATTTAAGGCTTTTCACAGTGAGATCTATGCGATATGGTCGAGAAATGTAATTTTCATGTTAACTCCCAAACCGCTGCGCAGAAGTCAACCAAACTTCACCCAATAGTGTATTTTATCACAATCTAGTAGTTACATTTGGAAATTTAGTTCTAGGACATTTGGTTTGAGCGCAATCTTCAAACTTAATTAAAAAAAGTCATTTAAGCCTTTTCACAGTGAGATCTATGCGATATGGCCGAGAAATGTAATTTTGATGTTCACTCCCAAACCGCTGCGCAGAAGTAAACCAAACTTCACCCATTAGTGTATTGTATCACAATCTAGTAGTTACATGTGGAAATTTGGTTCTAGGACATTTGATTTGAGCGCAATCCTCAAACTTAGGTCAAAAAAGCCATTTAAGCCTTTTCACAGTGAGATCTATGCGATATGGCCGAGAAATGTAATTTTGATGTTAACTCCCAAACCGCTGCGCAGAAGTCAACCAAACTTCACCCAATAGTGTATTGTATCACAATCTAGTAGTTACATGTGGAAATTTGGTTCTAGGACATTTGATTTGAGCGCAATCCTCAAACTTAGGTCAAAAAAGCCATTTAAGCCTTTTCACAGTGAGATCTATGCGATATGGCCGAGAAATGTAATTTTGATGTTAACTCCAAAACCGCTGCGCAGAAGTAAACCAAACTTCACCCATTAGTGTATTGTATCACATTGTAGTAGTTACATGTGGAAATTTGGTTCTAGGACATTTGATTTGAGCGCAATCCTCAAACTTAGGTCAAAAAAGCCATTTAAGCCTTTTCACAGTGAGATCTATGCGATATGGCCGAGAAATGTAAATTTGATGTTAACTCCCAAACCGCTGCGCCGAAGTCAACCAAACTTCACCCAATACTGTATTGTATCACAATCTAGTAGTTACATGTGGAAATTTGGTTCTAGGACATTTGATTTGAGCGCAATCCTCAAACTTAGGTCAAAAAAGCCATTTAAGCCTTTTCACAGTGAGATCTATGCGATATGGCCGAGAAATGTAATTTTGATGTTAACTCCCAAACCGCTGCGCAGAAGTAAACCAAACTTCACCCAATATTGTATTGTATCACAATCTAGTAGTTACATTTGAAAATTTTGTTCTAGGACATTTTGTTTGAGCGCAATCATCAAACTTAATTAAAAAAGTCATTTAAGCCTTTTCACAGTGAGATCTATGCGATATGGCCGAGAAATGTAATTTTGATGTTAACTCCCAAACCGCTGCGCAGAAGTCAACCAAACTTCACCCATTAGTGTATTGTATCACAATCTAGTAGTTACATGTGGAAATTTGGTTCTAGGACATTTGATCTGAGCGCAATCCTCAAACTTAGGTCAAAAAAGCCATTTAAGCCTTTTCACAGTGAGATCTATGCGATATGGCCGAGAAATGTAATTTTGATGTTAACTCCCAAACCGCTGCGCAGAAGTAAACCAAACTTCACCCATTAGTGTATTGTATCACAATCTAGTAGTTACATGTGGAAATTTGGTTCTAGGACATTTGATTTGAGCGCAATCCTCAAACTTAGGTCAAAAAAGCCATTTAAGCCTTTTCACAGTGAGATCTATGCGATATGGCCGAGAAATGTAATTTTGATGTTAACTCCCAAACCGCTGCGCAGAAGTCAACCAAACTTCACCCAATAGTGTATTGTATCACAATCTAGTAGTTACATGTGGAAATTTGGTTCTAGGACATTTGATTTGAGCGCAATCCTCAAACTTAGGTCAAAAAAGCCATTTAAGCCTTTTCACAGTGAGATCTATGCGATATGGCCGAGAAATGTAATTTTGATGTTAACTCCCAAACCGCTGCGCAGAAGTCAACCAAACTTCACCCAATAGTGTATTTTATCACAATCTAGTAGTTACATTTGGAAATTTAGTTCTAGGACATTTGGTTTGAGCGCAATCTTCAAACTTAATTTTAAAAAGTCATTTAAGCCTTTTCACAGTGAGATCTATGCGATATGGCCGAGAAATGTAATTTTGATGTTCACTCCCAAACCGCTGCGCAGAAGTAAACCAAACTTCACCCAATAGTGTATTGTATCACAATCTAGTAGTTACATGTGGAAATTTGGTTCTAGGACATTTGATTTGAGCGCAATCCTCAAACCTAGGTCAAAAAAGCCATTTAAGCCTTTTCACAGTGAGATCTATGCGATATGGCCGAGTTATGTAATTTTGATGTTCACTCCCAAACCGCTGCGCAGAAGTCAACCAAACTTCACCCAATAGTGTATTTTATCACAATCTAGTAGTTACATTTGGAAATTTAGTTCTAGGACATTTGGTTTGAGCGCAATCTTCAAACTTAATTAAAAAAAGTCATTTAAGGCTTTTCACAGTGAGATCTATGCGATATGGCCGAGAAATGTAATTTTGATGTTAACTCCCAAACCGCTGCGCAGAAGTCAACCAAACTTCACCCAATAGTGTATTTTATCACAATCTAGTAGTTACATTTGGAAATTTAGTTCTAGGACATTTGATCTGAGCGCAATCCTCAAACTTAGGTCAAAAAAGCCATTTAAGCCTTTTCACAGTGAGATCTATGCGATATGGCCGAGAAATGTAATTTTGATGTTAACTCCCAAACCGCTGCGCAGAAGTACACCAAACTTCACCCAATAGTGTATTGTATCACAATCTAGTAGTTACAGTTGAAAATTTTGTTCTAGGACATTTTGTTTGAGCGCAATCATCAAACTTTATTAAAAAAGTCATTTAAGCCTTTTCACAGTGAGATCTATGCGATATGGCCGAGAAATGTAAATTTGATGTTAACTCCCAAACCGCTGCGCAGAAGTCAACCAAACTTCACCCAATAGTGTATTTTATCACAATCTAGTAGTTACATTTGGAAATTTAGTTCTAGGACATTTGGTTTGAGCGCAATCTTCAAACTTAATTAAAAAAAGTCATTTAAGCCTTTTCACAGTGAGATCTATGCGATATGGCCGAGAAATGTAATTTTGATGTTCACTCCCAAACCGCTGCGCAGAAGTAAACCAAACTTCACCCAATAGTGTATTGTATCACAATCTAGTAGTTACATGTGGAAATTTGGTTCTAGGACATTTGATTTGAGCGCAATCCTCAAACCTAGGTCAAAAAAGCCATTTAAGCCTTTTCACAGTGAGATCTATGCGATATGGCCGAGAAATGTAATTTTGATGTTCACTCTCAAACCGCTGCGCAGAAGTCAACCAAACTTCACCCAATAGTGTATTTTATCACAATCTAGTAGTTACATTTGGAAATTTAGTTCTAGGACATTTGGTTTGAGCGCAATCTTCAAACTTAATTAAAAAAAGTCATTTAAGGCTTTTCACAGTGAGATCAATGCGATATGGCCGAGAAATGTAATTTTGATGTTAACTCCCAAACCGCTGCGCAGAAGTCAACCAAACTTCACCCAATAGTGTATTTTATCACAATCTAGTAGTTACATTTGGAAATTTAGTTCTAGGACATTTGATTTGAGCGCAATCCTCAAACTTAGGTCAAAAAAGCCATTTAAGCCTTTTCACAGTGAGATCTATGCGATATGGCCGAGAAATGTAATTTTGATGTTAACTCCCAAACCGCTGCGCAGAAGTACACCAAACTTCACCCAATAGTGTATTGTATCACAATCTAGTAGTTACATGTGGAAATTTGGTTCTAGGACATTTGATTTGAGCGAAATCCTCAAACTTAGGTCAAAAAAGCCATTTAAGCCTTTTCACAGTGAGATCTACGCGATATGGCCGAGAAATGTAAATTTGATGTTAACTCCAAAACCGCTGCGCAGAAGTCAACCAAACTTCACCCAATAGTGTATTGTATCACAATCTAGTAGTTATATTTGAAAATTTTGTTCTAGGACATTTTGTTTGAGCGCAATCATCAAACTTTATTAAAAAAGTCATTTAAGCCTTTTCACAGTGAGATCTATGCGATATGGCCGAGAAATGTAAATTTGATGTTAACTCCCAAACCGCTGCGCAGAAGTCAACCAAACTTCACCCAATACTGTATTGTATCACAATCTAGTAGTTACATGTGGAAATTTGGTTCTAGGACATTTGATTTGAGCGCAATCCTCAAACTTAGGTCAAAAAAGCCATTTAAGCCTTTTCACAGTGAGATCTATGCGATATGGCCGAGAAATGTAATTTTGATGTTAACTCCCAAACCGCTGCGCAGAAGTCAACCAAACTTCACCCAATAGTGTATTGTATCACAATCTAGTAGTTACATGTGGAAATTTGGTTCTAGGACATTTGATTTGAGCGCAATCCTCAAACTTAGGTCAAAAAAGCCATTTAAGCCTTTTCACAGTGAGATCTATGCGATATGGCCGAGAAATGTAATTTTGATGTTAACTCCCAAACCGCTGCGCAGAAGTAAACCAAACTTCACCCATTAGTGTATTGTATCACAATCTAGTAGTTACATGTGGAAATTTGGTTCTAGGACATTTGATTTGAGCGCAATCCTCAAACTTAGGTCAAAAAAGCCATTTAAGCCTTTTCACAGTGAGATCTATGCGATATGGCCGAGAAATGTAAATTTGATGTTAACTCCCAAACCGCTGCGCAGAAGTCAACCAAACTTCACCCAATACTGTATTGTATCACAATCTAGTAGTTACATGTGGAAATTTGGTTCTAGGACATTTGATTTGAGCGCAATCCTCAAACTTAGGTCAAAAAAGCCATTTAAGCCTTTTCACAGTGAGATCTATGCGATATGGCCGAGAAATGTAATTTTGATGTTAACTCCCAAACCGCTGCGCAGAAGTAAACCAAACTTCACCCAATATTGTATTGTATCACAATCTAGTAGTTACATTTGAAAATTTTGTTCTAGGACATTTTGTTTGAGCGCAATCATCAAACTTAATTAAAAAAGTCATTTAAGCCTTTTCACAGTGAGATCTATGCGATATGGCCGAGAAATGTAATTTTGATGTTAACTCCCAAACCGCTGCGCAGAAGTCAACCAAACTTCACCCATTAGTGTATTGTATCACAATCTAGTAGTTACATGTGGAAATTTGGTTCTAGGACATTTGATTTGAGCGCAATCCTCAAACTTAGGTCAAAAAAGCCATTTAAGCCTTTTCACAGTGAGATCTATGCGATATGGCCGAGAAATGTAATTTTGATGTTAACTCCCAAACCGCTGCGCAGAAGTAAACCAAACTTCACCCATTAGTGTATTGTATCACAATCTAGTAGTTACATGTGGAAATTTGGTTCTAGGACATTTGATTTGAGCGCAATCCTCAAACTTAGGTCAAAAAAGCCATTTAAGCCTTTTCACAGTGAGATCTATGCGATATGGCCGAGAAATGTAATTTTGATGTTCACTCCCAAACCGCTGCGCAGAAGTCAACCAAACTTCACCCAATAGTGTATTTTATCACAATCTAGTAGTTACATTTGGAAATTTAGTTCTAGGACATTTGGTTTGAGCGCAATCTTCAAACTTAATTAAAAAAAGTCATTTAAGGCTTTTCACAGTGAGATCTATGCGATATGGCCGAGAAATGTAATTTTGATGTTAACTCCCAAACCGCTGCGCAGAAGTCAACCAAACTTCACCCAATAGTGTATTTTATCAAAATCTAGTAGTTACATTTGGAAATTTAGTTCTAGGACATTTGATTTGAGCGCAATCCTCAAACTTAGGTCAAAAAAGCCATTTAAGCCTTTTCACAGTGAGATCTATGCGATATGGCCGAGAAATGTAATTTTGATGTTAACTCCCAAACCGCTGCGCAGAAGTACACCAAACTTCACCCAATAGTGTATTGTATCACAATCTAGTAGTTACATGTGGAAATTTGGTTCTAGGACATTTGATTTGAGCGAAATCCTCAAACTTAGGTCAAAAAAGCCATTTAAGCCTTTTCACAGTGAGATCTACGCGATATGGCCGAGAAATGTAAATTTGATGTTAACTCCAAAACCGCTGCGCAGAAGTCAACCAAACTTCACCCAATAGTGTATTTTATCACAATCTAGTAGTTACATTTGGAAATTTAGTTCTAGGACATTTGGTTTGAGCGCAATCTTCAAACTTAATTAAAAAAAGTCATTTAAGCCTTTTCACAGTGAGATCTATGCGATATGGCCGAGAAATGTAATTTTGATGTTAACTCCCAAACCGCTGCGCAGAAGTCAACCAAACTTCACCCAATAGTGTATTGTATCACAATCTAGTAGTTATATTTGAAAATTTTGTTCTAGGACATTTTGTTTGAGCGCAATCATCAAACTTTATTAAAAAAGTCATTTAAGCCTTTTCACAGTGAGATCTATGCGATATGGCCGAGAATGTAAATTTGATGTTAACTCCCAAACCGCTGCGCAGAAGTCAACCAAACTTCACCCAATAGTGTATTGTATCACAATCTAGTAGTTACATTTGAAAATTTTGTTCTAGGACATTTTGTTTGAGCGCAATCATCAAACTTTATTAAAAAAGCCATTTAAGCCTTTTCACAGTGAGATCTATGCGATATGGCCGAGAAATGTAATTTTGATGTTAACTCCCAAACCGCTGCGCAGAAGTAAACCAAACTTCACCCAATATTGTATTGTATCACAATCTAGTAGTTACATTTGAAAATTTTGTTCTAGGACATTTTGTTTGAGCGCAATCATCAAACTTAATTAAAAAAGTCATTTAATCCTTTTCACAGTGAGATCTATGCGATATGGCCGAGAAATGTAATTTTGATGTTAACTACCAAACCGCTGCGCAGAAGTCAACCAAACTTCACCCGTTAGTGTATTGTATCACAATCTAGTAGTTACATGTGGAAATTTGGTTCTAGGACATTTGATTTGAGCGCAATCCTCAAACTTAGGTCAAAAAAGCCATTTAAGCCTTTTCACAGTGAGATCTATGCGATATGGCCGAGAAATGTAATTTTGATGTTAACTCCCAAACCGCTGCGCAGAAGTAAACCAAACTTCACCCATTAGTGTATTGTATCACAATCTAGTAGTTACATGTGGAAATTTGGTTCTAGGACATTTGATTTGAGCGCAATCCTCAAACTTAGGTCAAAAAAGCCATTTAAGCCTTTTCACAGTGAGATCTATGCGATATGGCCGAGAAATGTAATTTTGATGTTAACTCCCAAACCGCTGCGCAGAAGTCAACCAAACTTCACCCAATAGTGTATTGTATCACAATCTAGTAGTTACATGTGGAAATTTGGTTCTAGGACATTTGATTTGAGCGCAATCCTCAAACTTAGGTCAAAAAAGCCATTTAAGCCTTTTCACAGTGAGATCTATGCGATATGGCCGAGAAATGTAATTTTGATGTTAACTCCCAAACCGCTGCGCAGAAGTAAACCAAACTTCACCCATTAGTGTATTGTATCACAATCTAGTAGTTACATGTGGAAATTTGGTTCTAGGACATTTGATTTGAGCGCAATCCTCAAACTTAGGTCAAAAAAGCCATTTAAGCCTTTTCACAGTGAGATCTATGCGATATGGCCGAGAAATGTAATTTTGATGTTCACTCCCAAACCGCTGCGCAGAAGTCAACCAAACTTCACCCAATAGTGTATTTTATCACAATCTAGTAGTTACATTTGGAAATTTAGTTCTAGGACATTTGGTTTGAGCGCAATCTTCAAACTTAATTAAAAAAAGTCATTTAAGGCTTTTCACAGTGAGATCTATGCGATATGGTCGAGAAATGTAATTTTCATGTTAACTCCCAAACCGCTGCGCAGAAGTCAACCAAACTTCACCCAATAGTGTATTTTATCACAATCTAGTAGTTACATGTGGAAATTTGGTTCTAGGACATTTGATTTGAGCGCAATCCTCAAACTTAGGTCAAAAAAGCCATTTAAGCCTTTTCACAGTGAGATCTATGCGATATGGCCGAGAAATGTAATTTTGATGTTAACTCCCAAACCGCTGCGCAGAAGTAAACCAAACTTTACCCATTAGTGTATTGTATCACAATCTAGTAGTTACATGTGGAAATTTGGTTCTAGGACATTTGATTTGAGCGCAATCCTCAAACTTAGGTCAAAAAAGCCATTTAAGCCTTTTCACAGTGAGATCTATGCGATATGGCCGAGAAATGTAATTTTGATGTTAACTCCCAAACCGCTGCGCAGAAGTCAACCAAACTTCACCCAATAGTGTATTGTATCACAATCTAGTAGTTACATGTGGAAATTTGGTTCTAGGACATTTGATTTGAGCGCAATCCTCAAACTTAGGTCAAAAAAGCCATTTAAGCCTTTTCACAGTGAGATCTATGCGATATGGCCGAGAAATGTAATTTTGATGTTAACTCCCAAACCGCTGCGCAGAAGTAAACCAAACTTCACCCATTAGTGTATTGTATCACAATCTAGTAGTTACATGTGGAAATTTGGTTCTAGGACATTTGATTTGAGCGCAATCCTCAAACTTAGGTCAAAAAAGCCATTTAAGCCTTTTCACAGTGAGATCTATGCGATATGGCCGAGAAATGTAATTTTGATGTTCACTCCCAAACCGCTGCGCAGAAGTCAACCAAACTTCACCCAATAGTGTATTTTATCACAATCTAGTAGTTACATTTGGAAATTTAGTTCTAGGACATTTGGTTTGAGCGCAATCTTCAAACTTAATTAAAAAAAGTCATTTAAGGCTTTTCACAGTGAGATCTATGCGATATGGTCGAGAAATGTAATTTTCATGTTAACTCCCAAACCGCTGCGCAGAAGTCAACCAAACTTCACCCAATAGTGTATTTTATCACAATCTAGTAGTTACATTTGGAAATTTAGTTCTAGGACATTTGGTTTGAGCGCAATCTTCAAACTTAATTAAAAAAAGTCATTTAAGCCTTTTCACAGTGAGATCTATGCGATATGGCCGAGAAATGTAATTTTGATGTTCACTCCCAAACCGCTGCGCAGAAGTAAACCAAACTTAACCCATTAGTGTATTGTATCACAATCTAGTAGTTACATGTGGAAATTTGGTTCTAGGACATTTGATTTGAGCGCAATCCTCAAACTTAGGTCAAAAAAGCCATTTAAGCCTTTTCACAGTGAGATCTATGCGATATGGCCGAGAAATGTAATTTTGATGTTAACTCCCAAACCGCTGCGCAGAAGTCAACCTAACTTCACCCAATAGTGTATTGTATCACAATCTAGTAGTTACATGTGGAAATTTGGTTCTAGGACATTTGATTTGAGCGCAATCCTCAAACTTAGGTCAAAAAAGCCATTTAAGCCTTTTCACAGTGAGATCTATGCGATATGGCCGAGAAATGTAATTTTGATGTTAACTCCAAAACCGCTGCGCAGAAGTAAACCAAACTTCACCCATTAGTGTATTGTATCACATTGTAGTAGTTACATGTGGAAATTTGGTTCTAGGACATTTGATTTGAGCGCAATCCTCAAACTTAGGTCAAAAAAGCCATTTAAGCCTTTTCACAGTGAGATCTATGCGATATGGCCGAGAAATGTAAATTTGATGTTAACTCCCAAACCGCTGCGCCGAAGTCAACCAAACTTCACCCAATACTGTATTGTATCACAATCTAGTAGTTACATGTGGAAATTTGGTTCTAGGACATTTGATTTGAGCGCAATCCTCAAACTTAGGTCAAAAAAGCCATTTAAGCCTTTTCACAGTGAGATCTATGCGATATGGCCGAGAAATGTAATTTTGATGTTAACTCCCAAACCGCTGCGCAGAAGTAAACCAAACTTCACCCAATATTGTATTGTATCACAATCTAGTAGTTACATTTGAAAATTTTGTTCTAGGACATTTTGTTTGAGCGCAATCATCAAACTTAATTAAAAAAGTCATTTAAGCCTTTTCACAGTGAGATCTATGCGATATGGCCGAGAAATGTAATTTTGATGTTAACTCCCAAACCGCTGCGCAGAAGTCAACCAAACTTCACCCATTAGTGTATTGTATCACAATCTAGTAGTTACATGTGGAAATTTGGTTCTAGGACATTTGATCTGAGCGCAATCCTCAAACTTAGGTCAAAAAAGCCATTTAAGCCTTTTCACAGTGAGATCTATGCGATATGGCCGAGAAATGTAATTTTGATGTTAACTCCCAAACCGCTGCGCAGAAGTAAACCAAACTTCACCCATTAGTGTATTGTATCACAATCTAGTAGTTACATGTGGAAATTTGGTTCTAGGACATTTGATTTGAGCGCAATCCTCAAACTTAGGTCAAAAAAGCCATTTAAGCCTTTTCACAGTGAGATCTATGCGATATGGCCGAGAAATGTAATTTTGATGTTAACTCCCAAACCGCTGCGCAGAAGTCAACCAAACTTCACCCAATAGTGTATTGTATCACAATCTAGTAGTTACATGTGGAAATTTGGTTCTAGGACATTTGATTTGAGCGCAATCCTCAAACTTAGGTCAAAAAAGCCATTTAAGCCTTTTCACAGTGAGATCTATGCGATATGGCCGAGAAATGTAATTTTGATGTTAACTCCCAAACCGCTGCGCAGAAGTAAACCAAACTTCACCCATTAGTGTATTGTATCACAATCTAGTAGTTACATGTGGAAATTTGGTTCTAGGACATTTGATTTGAGCGCAATCCTCAAACTTAGGTCAAAAAAGCCATTTAAGCCTTTTCACAGTGAGATCTATGCGATATGGCCGAGAAATGTAAATTTGATGTTAACTCCCAAACCGCTGCGCAGAAGTCAACCAAACTTCACCCAATACTGTATTGTATCACAATCTAGTAGTTACATGTGGAAATTTGGTTCTAGGACATTTGATTTGAGCGCAATCCTCAAACTTAGGTCAAAAAAGCCATTTAAGCCTTTTCACAGTGAGATCTATGCGATATGGCCGAGAAATGTAATTTTGATGTTAACTCCCAAACCGCTGCGCAGAAGTAAACCAAACTTCACCCAATATTGTATTGTATCACAATCTAGTAGTTACATTTGAAAATTTTGTTCTAGGACATTTTGTTTGAGCGCAATCATCAAACTTAATTAAAAAAGTCATTTAAGCCTTTTCACAGTGAGATCTATGCGATATGGCCGAGAAATGTAATTTTGATGTTAACTCCCAAACCGCTGCGCAGAAGTCAACCAAACTTCACCCATTAGTGTATTGTATCACAATCTAGTAGTTACATGTGGAAATTTGGTTCTAGGACATTTGATCTGAGCGCAATCCTCAAACTTAGGTCAAAAAAGCCATTTAAGCCTTTTCACAGTGAGATCTATGCGATATGGCCGAGAAATGTAATTTTGATGTTAACTCCCAAACCGCTGCGCAGAAGTAAACCAAACTTCACCCATTAGTGTATTGTATCACAATCTAGTAGTTACATGTGGAAATTTGGTTCTAGGACATTTGATTTGAGCGCAATCCTCAAACTTAGGTCAAAAAAGCCATTTAAGCCTTTTCACAGTGAGATCTATGCGATATGGCCGAGAAATGTAATTTTGATGTTAACTCCCAAACCGCTGCGCAGAAGTCAACCAAACTTCACCCAATAGTGTATTGTATCACAATCTAGTAGTTACATGTGGAAATTTGGTTCTAGGACATATGATTTGAGCGCAATCCTCAAACTTAGGTCAAAAAAGCCATTTAAGCCTTTTCACAGTGAGATCTATGCGATATGGCCGAGAAATGTAATTTTGATGTTAACTCCAAAACCGCTGCGCAGAAGTAAACCAAACTTCACCCATTAGTGTATTGTATCACAATCTAGTAGTTACATGTGGAAATTTGGTTCTAGGACATTTGATTTGAGCGCAATCCTCAAACTTAGGTCAAAAAAGCCATTTAAGCCTTTTCACAGTGAGATCTATGCGATATGGCCGAGAAATGTAAATTTGATGTTAACTCCCAAACCGCTGCGCAGAAGTCAACCAAACTTCACCCAATACTGTATTGTATCACAATCTAGTAGTTACATGTGGAAATTTGGTTCTAGGACATTTGATTTGAGCGCAATCCTCAAACTTAGGTCAAAAAAGCCATTTAAGCCTTTTCACAGTGAGATCTATGCGATATGGCCGAGAAATGTAATTTTGATGTTAACTCCCAAACCGCTGCGCAGAAGTAAACCAAACTTCACCCATTAGTGTATTGTATCACAATCTAGTAGTTACATTTGAAAATTTTGTTCTAGGACATTTTGTTTGAGCGCAATCATCAAACTTTATTAAAAAAGTCATTTAAGCCTTTTCACAGTGAGATCTATGCGATATGGCCGAGAAATGTAATTTTGATGTTAACTCCCAAACCGCTGGGCAGAAGTCAACCAAACTACACCCAAAAGTGTATTTTATCACAATCTAGTAGTTACATGTGGAAATTTGGTTCTAGGACATTTGATTTTAGCGCAATCCTCAAACTTAGGTCAAAAAAGCCATTTAAGCCTTTTCACAGTGAGATCTATGCGATATGGCCGAGAAATGTAAATTTGATGTTAACTCCCAAACCGCTGCGCAGAAGTCAACCAAACTTCACCCAATAGTATATTGTATCAAAATCTAGTAGTTACATTTAAAAATTTTGTTCTAGGACATTTTGTTTGAGCGCAATCATCAAACTTAATTAAAAAAGTCATTTAAACCTTTTCACGGTGAGATCTATGCGATATGGCTGAGAAATGTAATTTTGATGTTAACTCCCAAACCGCTGCACAGAAGTCAACCAAACTTCACCCATTAGTGTATTGTATCACAATCTCGTAGTTACATGTGGAAATTTGGTTCTAGGACATTTGATTTGAGCGCAATCCTCAAACTTAGGTCAAAAAAGCCATTTAAGCCTTTTCACAGTGAGATCTATGCGATATGGCCGAGAAATGTAATTTTGATGTTAACTCCCAAACCGCTGCGCAGAAGTAAACCAAACTTCACCCATTAGTGTATTGTATCACAATCTAGTAGTTACATGTGGAAATTTGGTTCTAGGACATTTGATTTGAGCGCAATCCTCAAACTTAGGTCAAAAAAGCCATTTAAGCCTTTTCACAGTGAGATCTATGCGATATGGCCGAGAAATGAAATTTTGATGTTAACTCCCAAACCGCTGCGCAGAAGTAAACAAAACTTCACCCAATAGTGTATTGTATCACAATCTAGTAGTTACATTTGAACATTTTGTTCTAGGACATTTTGTTTGAGCGCAATCATCAAACTTAATTAAAAAAGTCATTTAAGCCTTTTCACAGTGAGATCAATGCGATATGGCCGAGAAATGTAATTTTGATGTTAACTCCCAAACCGCTGCGCAGAAGTCAACCAAACTTCACCCATTAGTGTATTGTATCACAATCTAGTAGTTACATGTGGAAATTTGGTTCTAGGACATTTGATTTGAGCGCAATCCTCAAACTTAGGTCAAAAAAGCCATTTAAGCCTTTTCATAGTGAGATCTATGCGATATGGCCGAGAAATGTAATTTTGATGTTAACTCCCAAACCGCTGCGCAGAAGTAAACCAAACTTCACCCATTAGTGTATTGTATCACAATCTAGTAGTTACATGTGGAAATTTGGTTCTAGGACATTTGATTTGAGCGCAATCCTCAATCTTAGGTCAAAAAAGCCATTTAAGCCTTTTCACAGTGAGATCTATGCGATATAGCCGAGAAATGTAATTTTGATGTTAACTCCCAAACCGCTGCGCAGAAGTCAACCAAACTTCACCCAATAGTGTATTTTATCACAATCTAGTAGTTACATTTGGAAATTTAGTTCTAGGACATTTGGTTTGAGCGCAATCTTCAAACTTAATTTAAAAAAGTCATTTAAGCCTTTTCACAGTGAGATCTATGCGATATGGCCGAGAAATGTAATTTTGATGTTCACTCCCAAACCGCTGCGCAGAAGTAAACCAAACTTCACCCAATAGTGTATTGTATCACAATCTAGTAGTTACATGTGGAAATTTGGTTCTAGGACATTTGATTTGAGCGCAATCCTCAAACCTAGGTCAAAAAAGCCATTTAAGCCTTTTCACAGTGAGATCTATGCGATATGGCCGAGAAATGTAATTTTGATGTTAACTCCCAAACCGCTGCGCAGAAGTCAACCAAACTTCACCCAATAGTGTATTTTATCACAATCTAGTAGTTACATTTGGAAATTTAGTTCTAGGACATTTGGTTTGAGCGCAATCTTCAAACTTAATTAAAAAAATTCATTTAAGCCTTTTCACAGTGAGATCTATGCGATATGGCCGAGAAACGTAATTTTGATGTTCACTCCCAAACCGCTGCGCAGAAGTCAACCAAACTTCACCCATTAGTGTATTGCATCACAATCTAGTAGTTACATGTGGAAATTTGGTTCTAGGACATTTGATTTGAGCGCAATCCTCAAACTTAGGTCAAAAAAGCCATTTAAGCCTTTTCACAGTGAGATCTATGCGATATGGCCGAGAAATGTAATTTTGATGTTAACTCCCAAACCGCTGCGCAGAAGTCAACCAAACTTCACCCAATAGTGTATTGTATCACAATCTAGTAGTTACATGTGGAAATTTGGTTCTAGGACATTTGATTTGAGCGCAATCCTCAAACTTAGGTCAAAAAAGCCATTTAAGCCTTTTCACAGTGAGATCTATGCGATATGGCCGAGAAATGTAATTTTGATGTTAACTCCCAAACCGCTGCGCAGAAGTAAACCAAACTTCACCCATTAGTGTATTGTATCACAATCTAGTAGTTACATGTGGAAATTTGGTTCTAGGACATTTGATTTGAGCGCAATCCTCAAACTTAGGTCAAAAAAGCCATTTAAGCCTTTTCACAGTGAGATCTATGCGATATGGCCGAGAAATGTAATTTTGATGTTAACTCCCAAACCGCTGCGCAGAAGTAAACCAAACTTCACCCATTAGTGTATTGTATCACAATCTAGTAGTTACATGTGGAAATTTGGTTCTAGGACATTTGATTTGAGCGCAATCCTCAAACTTAGGTCAAAAAAGCCATTTAAGCCTTTTCACAGTGAGATCTATGCGATATGGCCGAGAAATGTAATTTTGATGTTAACTCCCAAACCGCTGCGCAGAAGTCAACCAAACTTCACCCAATAGTGTATTGTATCACAATCTAGTAGTTACATGTGGAAATTTGGTTCTAGGACATATGATTTGAGCGCAATCCTCAAACTTAGGTCAAAAAAGCCATTTAAGCCTTTTCACAGTGAGATCTATGCGATATGGCCGAGAAATGTAATTTTGATGTTAACTCCCAAACCGCTGCGCAGAAGTAAACCAAACTTCACCCAATATTGTATTGTATCACAATCTAGTAGTTACATTTGAAAATTTTGTTCTAGGACATTTTGTTTGAGCGCAATCATCAAACTTAATTAAAAAAGTCATTTAAGCCTTTTCACAGTGAGATCTATGCGATATGGCCGAGAAATGTAATTTTGATGTTAACTCCCAAACCGCTGCGCAGAAGTCAACCAAACTTCACCCATTAGTGTATTGTATCACAATCTAGTAGTTACATGTGGAAATTTGGTTCTAGGACATTTGATTTGAGCGAAATCCTCAAACTTAGGTCAAAAAAGCCATTTAAGCCTTTTCACAGTGAGATCTATGCGATATGGCCGAGAAATGTAATTTTGATGTTAACTCCCAAACCGCTGCGCAGAAGTAAACCAAACTTCACCCATTAGTGTATTGTATCACAATCTAGTAGTTACATGTGGAAATTTGGTTCTAGGACATTTGATTTGAGCGCAATCCTCAAACTTAGGTCAAAAAAGCCATTTAAGCCTTTTCACAGTGAGATCTATGCGATATGGCCGAGAAATGTAATTTTGATGTTCACTCCCAAACCGCTGCGCAGAAGTCAACCAAACTTCACCCAATAGTGTATTTTATCACAATCTAGTAGTTACATTTGGAAATTTAGTTCTAGGACATTTGGTTTGAGCGCAATCTTCAAACTTAATTAAAAAAAGTCATTTAAGGCTTTTCACAGTGAGATCTATGCGATATGGCCGAGAAATGTAATTTTGATGTTAACTCCCAAACCGCTGCGCAGAAGTCAACCAAACTTCACCCAATAGTGTATTTTATCAAAATCTAGTAGTTACATTTGGAAATTTAGTTCTAGGACATTTGATTTGAGCGCAATCCTCAAACTTAGGTCAAAAAAGCCATTTAAGCCTTTTCACAGTGAGATCTATGCGATATGGCCGAGAAATGTAATTTTGATGTTAACTCCCAAACCGCTGCGCAGAAGTACACCAAACTTCACCCAATAGTGTATTGTATCACAATCTAGTAGTTACATGTGGAAATTTGGTTCTAGGACATTTGATTTGAGCGAAATCCTCAAACTTAGGTCAAAAAAGCCATTTAAGCCTTTTCACAGTGAGATCTACGCGATATGGCCGAGAAATGTAAATTTGATGTTAACTCCAAAACCGCTGCGCAGAAGTCAACCAAACTTCACCCAATAGTGTATTGTATCACAATCTAGTAGTTACATTTGAAAATTTTGTTCTAGGACATTTTGTTTGAGCGCAATCATCAAACTTTATTAAAAAAGTCATTTAAGCCTTTTCACAGTGAGATCTATGCGATATGGCCGAGAAATGTAATTTTGATGTTAACTCCCAAACCGCTGCGCAGAAGTCAACCAAACTTCACCCATTAGTGTATTGTATCACAATCTAGTAGTTACATGTGGAAATTTGGTTCTAGGACATTTGATTTGAGCGCAATCCTCAAACTTAGGTCAAAAAAGCCATTTAAGCCTTTTCATAGTGAGATCTATGCGATATGGCCGAGAAATGTAATTTTGATGTTAACTCCCAAACCGCTGCGCAGAAGTAAACCAAACTTCACCCATTAGTGTATTGTATCACAATCTAGTAGTTACATGTGGAAATTTGGTTCTAGGACATTTGATTTGAGCGCAATCCTCAATCTTAGGTCAAAAAAGCCATTTAAGCCTTTTCACAGTGAGATCTATGCGATATGGCCGAGAAATGTAATTTTGATGTTAACTCCCAAACCGCTGCGCAGAAGTCAACCAAACTTCACCCAATAGTGTATTTTATCACAATCTAGTAGTTACATTTGGAAATTTAGTTCTAGGACATTTGGTTTGAGCGCAATCTTCAAATTTAATTTAAAAAAGTCATTTAAGCCTTTTCACAGTGAGATCTATGCGATATGGCCGAGAAATGTAATTTTGATGTTCACTCCCAAACCGCTGCGCAGAAGTAAACCAAACTTCACCCAATAGTGTATTGTATCACAATCTAGTAGTTACATGTGGAAATTTGGTTCTAGGACATTTGATTTGAGCGCAATCCTCAAACCTAGGTCAAAAAAGCCATTTAAGCCTTTTCACAGTGAGATCTATGCGATATGGCCGAGAAATGTAATTTTGATGTTAACTCCCAAACCGCTGCGCAGAAGTCAACCAAACTTCACCCAATAGTGTATTTTATCACAATCTAGTAGTTACATTTGGAAATTTAGTTCTAGGACATTTGGTTTGAGCGCAATCTTCAAACTTAATTAAAAAAATTCATTTAAGCCTTTTCACAGTGAGATCTATGCGATATGGCCGAGAAACGTAATTTTGATGTTCACTCCCAAACCGCTGCGCAGAAGTCAACCAAACTTCACCCATTAGTGTATTGCATCACAATCTAGTAGTTACATGTGGAAATTTGGTTCTAGGACATTTGATTTGAGCGCAATCCTCAAACTTAGGTCAAAAAAGCCATTTAAGCCTTTTCACAGTGAGATCTATGCGATATGGCCGAGAAATGTAATTTTGATGTTAACTCCCAAACCGCTGCGCAGAAGTCAACCAAACTTCACCCAATAGTGTATTGTATCACAATCTAGTAGTTACATGTGGAAATTTGGTTCTAGGACATTTGATTTGAGCGCAATCCTCAAACTTAGGTCAAAAAAGCCATTTAAGCCTTTTCACAGTGAGATCTATGCGATATGGCCGAGAAATGTAATTTTGATGTTAACTCCCAAACCGCTGCGCAGAAGTAAACCAAACTTCACCCATTAGTGTATTGTATCACAATCTAGTAGTTACATGTGGAAATTTGGTTCTAGGACATTTGATTTGAGCGCAATCCTCAAACTTAGGTCAAAAAAGCCATTTAAGCCTTTTCACAGTGAGATCTATGCGATATGGCCGAGAAATGTAATTTTGATGTTCACTCCCAAACCGCTGCGCAGAAGTCAACCAAACTTCACCCAATAGTGTATTTTATCACAATCTAGTAGTTACATTTGGAAATTTAGTTCTAGGACATTTGGTTTGAGCGCAATCTTCAAACTTAATTAAAAAAAGTCATTTAAGGCTTTTCACAGTGAGATCTATGCGATATGGTCGAGAAATGTAATTTTCATGTTAACTCCCAAACCGCTGCGCAGAAGTCAACCAAACTTCACCCAATAGTGTATTTTATCACAATCTAGTAGTTACATTTGGAAATTTAGTTCTAGGACATTTGGTTTGAGCGCAATCTTCAAACTTAATTAAAAAAAGTCATTTAAGCCTTTTCACAGTGAGATCTATGCGATATGGCCGAGAAATGTAATTTTGATGTTCACTCCCAAACCGCTGCGCAGAAGTAAACCAAACTTCACCCATTAGTGTATTGTATCACAATCTAGTAGTTACATGTGGAAATTTGGTTCTAGGACATTTGAATTGAGCGCAATCCTCAAACTTAGGTCAAAAAAGCCATTTAAGCCTTTTCACAGTGAGATCTATGCGATATGGCCGAGAAATGTAATTTTGATGTTAACTCCCAAACCGCTGCGCAGAAGTCAACCAAACTTCACCCAATAGTGTATTGTATCACAATCTAGTAGTTACATGTGGAAATTTGGTTCTAGGACATTTGATTTGAGCGCAATCCTCAAACTTAGGTCAAAAAAGCCATTTAAGCCTTTTCACAGTGAGATCTATGCGATATGGCCGAGAAATGTAATTTTGATGTTAACTCCCAAACCGCTGCGCAGAAGTAAACCAAACTTCACCCATTAGTGTATTGTATCACAATCTAGTAGTTACATGTGGAAATTTGGTTCTAGGACATTTGATTTGAGCGCAATCCTCAAACTTAGGTCAAAAAAGCCATTTAAGCCTTTTCACAGTGAGATCTATGCGATATGGCCGAGAAATGTAATTTTGATGTTAACTCCCAAACCGCTGCGCAGAAGTCAACCAAACTTCACCCAATAGTGTATTGTATCACAATCTAGTAGTTACATGTGGAAATTTGGTTCTAGGACATATGATTTGAGCGCAATCCTCAAACTTAGGTCAAAAAAGCCATTTAAGCCTTTTCACAGTGAGATCTATGCGATATGGCCGAGAAATGTAATTTTGATGTTAACTCCCAAACCGCTGCGCAGAAGTAAACCAAACTTCACCCAATATTGTATTGTATCACAATCTAGTAGTTACATTTGAAAATTTTGTTCTAGGACATTTTGTTTGAGCGCAATCATCAAACTTAATTAAAAAAGTCATTTAAGCCTTTTCACAGTGAGATCTATGCGATATGGCCGAGAAATGTAATTTTGATGTTAACTCCCAAACCGCTGCGCAGAAGTCAACCAAACTTCACCCATTAGTGTATTGTATCACAATCTAGTAGTTACATGTGGAAATTTGGTTCTAGGACATTTGATTTGAGCGCAATCCTCAAACTTAGGTCAAAAAAGCCATTTAAGCCTTTTCACAGTGAGATCTATGCGATATGGCCGAGAAATGTAATTTTGATGTTAACTCCCAAACCGCTGCGCAGAAGTAAACCAAACTTCACCCATTAGTGTATTGTATCACAATCTAGTAGTTACATGTGGAAATTTGGTTCTAGGACATTTGATTTGAGCGCAATCCTCAAACTTAGGTCAAAAAAGCCATTTAAGCCTTTTCACAGTGAGATCTATGCGATATGGCCGAGAAATGTAATTTTGATGTTCACTCCCAAACCGCTGCGCAGAAGTCAACCAAACTTCACCCAATAGTGTATTTTATCACAATCTAGTAGTTACATTTGGAAATTTAGTTCTAGGACATTTGGTTTGAGCGCAATCTTCAAACTTAATTAAAAAAAGTCATTTAAGGCTTTTCACAGTGAGATCTATGCGATATGGCCGAGAAATGTAATTTTGATGTTAACTCCCAAACCGCTGCGCAGAAGTCAACCAAACTTCACCCAATAGTGTATTTTATCAAAATCTAGTAGTTACATTTGGAAATTTAGTTCTAGGACATTTGATTTGAGCGCAATCCTCAAACTTAGGTCAAAAAAGCCATTTAAGCCTTTTCACAGTGAGATCTATGCGATATGGCCGAGAAATGTAATTTTGATGTTAACTCCCAAACCGCTGCGCAGAAGTACACCAAACTTCACCCAATAGTGTATTGTATCACAATCTAGTAGTTACATGTGGAAATTTGGTTCTAGGACATTTGATTTGAGCGAAATCCTCAAACTTAGGTCAAAAAAGCCATTTAAGCCTTTTCACAGTGAGATCTACGCGATATGGCCGAGAAATGTAAATTTGATGTTAACTCCAAAACCGCTGCGCAGAAGTCAACCAAACTTCACCCAATAGTGTATTGTATCACAATCTAGTAGTTACATTTGAAAATTTTGTTCTAGGACATTTTGTTTGAGCGCAATCATCAAACTTTATTAAAAAAGTCATTTAAGCCTTTTCACAGTGAGATCTATGCGATATGGCCGAGAAATGTAAATTTGATGTTAACTCCCAAACCGCTGCGCAGAAGTCAACCAAACTTCACCCAATAGTGTATTTTATCACAATCTAGTAGTTACATTTGGAAATTTAGTTCTAGGACATTTGGTTTGAGCGCAATCTTCAAACTTAATTTAAAAAAGTCATTTAAGCCTTTTCACAGTGAGATCTATGCGATATGGCCGAGAAATGTAATTTTGATGTTCACTCCCAAACCGCTGCGCAGAAGTAAACCAAACTTCACCCAATAGTGTATTGTATCACAATCTAGTAGTTACATGTGGAAATTTGGTTCTAGGACATTTGATTTGGGCGCAATCCTCAAACCTAGGTCAAAAAAGCCATTTAAGCCTTTTCACAGTGAGATCTATGCGATATGGCCGAGAAATGTAATTTTGATGTTCACTCCCAAACCGCTGCGCAGAAGTCAACCAAACTTCACCCAATAGTGTATTTTATCACAATCTAGTAGTTACATTTGGAAATTTAGTTCTAGGACATTTGGTTTGAGCGCAATCTTCAAACTTAATTAAAAAAAGTCATTTAAGGCTTTTCACAGTGAGATCTATGCGATATGGCCGAGAAATGTAATTTTGATGTTAACTCCCAAACCGCTGCGCAGAAGTCAACCAAACTTCACCCAATAGTGTATTGTATCACAATCTAGTAGTTATATTTGAAAATTTTGTTCTAGGACATTTTGTTTGAGCGCAATCATCAAACTTTATTAAAAAAGTCATTTAAGCCTTTTCACAGTGAGATCTATGCGATATGGCCGAGAAATGTAAATTTGATGTTAACTCCCAAACCGCTGCGCAGAAGTCAACCAAACTTCACCCAATATTGTATTGTATAACAATCTAGTAGTTACATTTGAAAATTTTGTTCTAGGACATTTTGTTTGAGCGCAATCATCAAACTTAATTAAAAAAGTCATTTAATCCTTTTCACAGTGAGATCTATGCGATATGGCCGAGAAATGTAATTTTGATGTTAACTACCAAACCGCTGCGCAGAAGTCAACCAAACTTCACCCGTTAGTGTATTGTATCACAATCTAGTAGTTACATGTGGAAATTTGGTTCTAGGACATTTGATTTGAGCGCAATCCTCAAACTTAGGTCAAAAAAGCCATTTAAGCCTTTTCACAGTGAGATCTATGCGATATGGCCGAGAAATGTAATTTTGATGTTAACTCCCAAACCGCTGCGCAGAAGTCAACCAAACTTCACCCAATAGTGTATTGTATCACAATCTAGTAGTTACATGTGGAAATTTGGTTCTAGGACATTTGATTTGAGCGCAATCCTCAAACTTAGGTCAAAAAAGCCATTTAAGCCTTTTCACAGTGAGATCTATGCGATATGGCCGAGAAATGTAATTTTGATGTTAACTCCCAAACCGCTGCGCAGAAGTAAACCAAACTTCACCCATTAGTGTATTGTATCACAATCTAGTAGTTACATGTGGAAATTTGGTTCTAGGACATTTGATTTGAGCGCAATCCTCAAACTTAGGTCAAAAAAGCCATTTAAGCCTTTTCACAGTGAGATCTATGCGATATGGCCGAGAAATGTAATTTTGATGTTAACTCCCAAACCGCTGCGCAGAAGTCAACCAAACTTCACCCAATAGTGTATTGTATCACAATCTAGTAGTTACATGTGGAAATTTGGTTCTAGGACATTTGATTTGAGCGCAATCCTCAAACTTAGGTCAAAAAAGCCATTTAAGCCTTTTCACAGTGAGATCTATGCGATATGGCCGAGAAATGTAATTTTGATGTTAACTCCCAAACCGCTGCGCAGAAGTAAACCAAACTTCACCCATTAGTGTATTGTATCACAATCTAGTAGTTACATGTGGAAATTTGGTTCTAGGACATTTGATTTGAGCGCAATCCTCAAACTTAGGTCAAAAAAGCCATTTAAGCCTTTTCACAGTGAGATCTATGCGATATGGCCGAGAAATGTAATTTTGATGTTCACTCCCAAACCGCTGCGCAGAAGTCAACCAAACTTCACCCAATAGTGTATTTTATCACAATCTAGTAGTTACATTTGGAAATTTAGTTCTAGGACATTTGGTTTGAGCGCAATCTTCAAACTTAATTAAAAAAAGTCATTTAAGGCTTTTCACAGTGAGATCTATGCGATATGGTCGAGAAATGTAATTTTCATGTTAACTCCCAAACCGCTGCGCAGAAGTCAACCAAACTTCACCCAATAGTGTATTTTATCACAATCTAGTAGTTACATTTGGAAATTTAGTTCTAGGACATTTGGTTTGAGCGCAATCTTCAAACTTAATTAAAAAAAGTCATTTAAGCCTTTTCACAGTGAGATCTATGCGATATGGCCGAGAAATGTAATTTTGATGTTCACTCCCAAACCGCTGCGCAGAAGTAAACCAAACTTAACCCATTAGTGTATTGTATCACAATCTAGTAGTTACATGTGGAAATTTGGTTCTAGGACATTTGATTTGAGCGCAATCCTCAAACTTAGGTCAAAAAAGCCATTTAAGCCTTTTCACAGTGAGATCTATGCGATATGGCCGAGAAATGTAATTTTGATGTTAACTCCCAAACCGCTGCGCAGAAGTCAACCAAACTTCACCCAATAGTGTATTGTATCACAATCTAGTAGTTACATGTGGAAATTTGGTTCTAGGACATTTGATTTGAGCGCAATCCTCAAACTTAGGTCAAAAAAGCCATTTAAGCCTTTTCACAGTGAGATCTATGCGATATGGCCGAGAAATGTAATTTTGATGTTATCTCCAAAACCGCTGCGCAGAAGTAAACCAAACTTCACCCATTAGTGTATTGTATCACATTGTAGTAGTTACATGTGGAAATTTGGTTCTAGGACATTTGATTTGAGCGCAATCCTCAAACTTAGGTCAAAAAAGCCATTTAAGCCTTTTCACAGTGAGATCTATGCGATATGGCCGAGAAATGTAAATTTGATGTTAACTCCCAAACCGCTGCGCAGAAGTCAACCAAACTTCACCCAATACTGTATTGTATCACAATCTAGTAGTTACATGTGGAAATTTGGTTCTAGGACATTTGATTTGAGCGCAATCCTCAAACTTAGGTTAAAAAAGCCATTTAAGCCTTTTCACAGTGAGATCTATGCGATATGGCCGAGAAATGTAATTTTGATGTTAACTCCCAAACCGCTGCGCAGAAGTAAACCAAACTTCACCCAATATTGTATTGTATCACAATCTAGTAGTTACATTTGAAAATTTTGTTCTAGGACATTTTGTTTGAGCGCAATCATCAAACTTAATTAAAAAAGTCATTTAAGCCTTTTCACAGTGAGATCTATGCGATATGGCCGAGAAATGTAATTTTGATGTTAACTCCCAAACCGCTGCGCAGAAGTCAACCAAACTTCACCCATTAGTGTATTGTATCACAATCTAGTAGTTACATGTGGAAATTTGGTTCTAGGACATTTGATCTGAGCGCAATCCTCAAACTTAGGTCAAAAAAGCCATTTAAGCCTTTTCACAGTGAGATCTATGCGATATGGCCGAGAAATGTAATTTTGATGTTAACTCCCAAACCGCTGCGCAGAAGTCAACCAAACTTCACCCAATAGTGTATTGTATCACAATCTAGTAGTTACATGTGGAAATTTGGTTCTAGGACATTTGATTTGAGCGCAATCCTCAAACTTAGGTCAAAAAAGCCATTTAAGCCTTTTCACAGTGAGATCTATGCGATATGGCCGAGAAATGTAATTTTGATGTTAACTCCAAAACCGCTGCGCAGAAGTAAACCAAACTTCACCCATTAGTGTATTGTATCACATTGTAGTAGTTACATGTGGAAATTTGGTTCTAGGACATTTGATTTGAGCGCAATCCTCAAACTTAGGTCAAAAAAGCCATTTAAGCCTTTTCACAGTGAGATCTATGCGATATGGCCGAGAAATGTAAATTTGATGTTAACTCCCAAACCGCTGCGCCGAAGTCAACCAAACTTCACCCAATACTGTATTGTATCACAATCTAGTAGTTACATGTGGAAATTTGGTTCTAGGACATTTGATTTGAGCGCAATCCTCAAACTTAGGTCAAAAAAGCCATTTAAGCCTTTTCACAGTGAGATCTATGCGATATGGCCGAGAAATGTAATTTTGATGTTAACTCCCAAACCGCTGCGCAGAAGTAAACCAAACTTCACCCAATATTGTATTGTATCACAATCTAGTAGTTACATTTGAAAATTTTGTTCTAGGACATTTTGTTTGAGCGCAATCATCAAACTTAATTAAAAAAGTCATTTAAGCCTTTTCACAGTGAGATCTATGCGATATGGCCGAGAAATGTAATTTTGATGTTAACTCCCAAACCGCTGCGCAGAAGTCAACCAAACTTCACCCATTAGTGTATTGTATCACAATCTAGTAGTTACATGTGGAAATTTGGTTCTAGGACATTTGATCTGAGCGCAATCCTCAAACTTAGGTCAAAAAAGCCATTTAAGCCTTTTCACAGTGAGATCTATGCGATATGGCCGAGAAATGTAATTTTGATGTTAACTCCCAAACCGCTGCGCAGAAGTAAACCAAACTTCACCCATTAGTGTATTGTATCACAATCTAGTAGTTACATGTGGAAATTTGGTTCTAGGACATTTGATTTGAGCGCAATCCTCAAACTTAGGTCAAAAAAGCCATTTAAGCCTTTTCACAGTGAGATCTATGCGATATGGCCGAGAAATGTAATTTTGATGTTAACTCCCAAACCGCTGCGCAGAAGTCAACCAAACTTCACCCAATAGTGTATTGTATCACAATCTAGTAGTTACATGTGGAAATTTGGTTCTAGGACATTTGATTTGAGCGCAATCCTCAAACTTAGGTCAAAAAAGCCATTTAAGCCTTTTCACAGTGAGATCTATGCGATATGGCCGAGAAATGTAATTTTGATGTTAACTCCCAAACCGCTGCGCAGAAGTAAACCAAACTTCACCCATTAGTGTATTGTATCACAATCTAGTAGTTACATGTGGAAATTTGGTTCTAGGACATTTGATTTGAGCGCAATCCTCAAACTTAGGTCAAAAAAGCCATTTAAGCCTTTTCACAGTGAGATCTATGCGATATGGCCGAGAAATGTAAATTTGATGTTAACTCCCAAACCGCTGCGCAGAAGTCAACCAAACTTCACCCAATACTGTATTGTATCACAATCTAGTAGTTACATGTGGAAATTTGGTTCTAGGACATTTGATTTGAGCGCAATCCTCAAACTTAGGTCAAAAAAGCCATTTAAGCCTTTTCACAGTGAGATCTATGCGATATGGCCGAGAAATGTAATTTTGATGTTAACTCCCAAACCGCTGCGCAGAAGTAAACCAAACTTCACCCAATATTGTATTGTATCACAATCTAGTAGTTACATTTGAAAATTTTGTTCTAGGACATTTTGTTTGAGCGCAATCATCAAACTTAATTAAAAAAGTCATTTAAGCCTTTTCACAGTGAGATCTATGCGATATGGCCGAGAAATGTAATTTTGATGTTAACTCCCAAACCGCTGCGCAGAAGTCAACCAAACTTCACCCATTAGTGTATTGTATCACAATCTAGTAGTTACATGTGGAAATTTGGTTCTAGGACATTTGATCTGAGCGCAATCCTCAAACTTAGGTCAAAAAAGCCATTTAAGCCTTTTCACAGTGAGATCTATGCGATATGGCCGAGAAATGTAATTTTGATGTTAACTCCCAAACCGCTGCGCAGAAGTAAACCAAACTTCACCCATTAGTGTATTGTATCACAATCTAGTAGTTACATGTGGAAATTTGGTTCTAGGACATTTGATTTGAGCGCAATCCTCAAACTTAGGTCAAAAAAGCCATTTAAGCCTTTTCACAGTGAGATCTATGCGATATGGCCGAGAAATGTAATTTTGATGTTAACTCCCAAACCGCTGCGCAGAAGTAAACCAAACTTCACCCATTAGTGTATTGTATCACAATCTAGTAGTTACATTTGAAAATTTTGTTCTAGGACATTTTGTTTGAGCGCAATCATCAAACTTTATTAAAAAAGTCATTTAAGCCTTTTCACAGTGAGATCTATGCGATATGGCCGAGAAATGTAATTTTGATGTTAACTCCCAAACCGCTGGGCAGAAGTCAACCAAACTACACCCAAAAGTGTATTTTATCACAATCTAGTAGTTACATGTGGAAATTTGGTTCTAGGACATTTGATTTTAGCGCAATCCTCAAACTTAGGTCAAAAAAGCCATTTAAGCCTTTTCACAGTGAGATCTATGCGATATGGCCGAGAAATGTAAATTTGATGTTAACTCCCAAACCGCTGCGCAGAAGTCAACCAAACTTCGCCCAATAGTATATTGTATCAAAATCTAGTAGTTACATTTAAAAATTTTGTTCTAGGACATTTTGTTTGAGCGCAATCATCAAACTTAATTAAAAAAGTCATTTAAACCTTTTCACAGTGAGATCTATGCGATATGGCCGAGAAATGTAATTTTGATGTTAACTCCCAAACCGCTGCACAGAAGTCAACCAAACTTCACCCATTAGTGTATTGTATCACAATCTCGTAGTTACATGTGGAAATTTGGTTCTAGGACATTTGATTTGAGCGCAATCCTCAAACTTAGGTCAAAAAAGCCATTTAAGCCTTTTCACAGTGAGATCTATGCGATATGGCCGAGAAATGTAATTTTGATGTTAACTCCCAAACCGCTGCGCAGAAGTAAACCAAACTTCACCCATTAGTGTATTGTATCACAATCTAGTAGTTACATGTGGAAATTTGGTTCTAGGACATTTGATTTGAGCGCAATCCTCAAACTTAGGTCAAAAAAGCCATTTAAGCCTTTTCACAGTGAGATCTATGCGATATGGCCGAGAAATGTAATTTTGATGTTAACTCCCAAACCGCTGCGCAGAAGTAAACCAAACTTCACCCATTAGTGTATTGTATCACAATCTAGTAGTTACATGTGGAAATTTGGTTCTAGGACATTTGATTTGAGCGCAATCCTCAAACTTAGGTCAAAAAAGCCATTTAAGCCTTTTCACAGTGAGATCTATGCGATATGGCCGAGAAATGTAAATTTGATGTTAACTCCCAAACCGCTGCGCAGAAGTCAACCAAACTTCACCCAATACTGTATTGTATCACAATCTAGTAGTTACATGTGGAAATTTGGTTCTAGGACATTTGATTTGAGCGCAATCCTCAAACTTAGGTCAAAAAAGCCATTTAAGCCTTTTCACAGTGAGATCTATGCGATATGGCCGAGAAATGTAATTTTGATGTTAACTCCCAAACCGCTGCGCAGAAGTAAACCAAACTTCACCCATTATTGTATTGTATCACAATCTAGTAGTTACATTTGAACATTTTGTTCTAGGACATTTTGTTTGAGCGCAATCATCAAACTTAATTAAAAAAGTCATTTAAGCCTTTTCACAGTGAGATCTATGCGATATGGCCGAGAAATGTAATTTTGATGTTAACTCCCAAACCGCTGCGCAGAAGTCAACCAAACTTCACCCATTAGTGTATTGTATCACAATCTAGTAGTTACATGTGGAAATTTGGTTCTAGGACATTTGATTTGAGCGCAATCCTCAAACTTAGGTCAAAAAAGCCATTTAAGCCTTTTCATAGTGAGATCTATGCGATATGGCCGAGAAATGTAATTTTGATGTTAACTCCCAAACCGCTGCGCAGAAGTAAACCAAACTTCACCCATTAGTGTATTGTATCACAATCTAGTAGTTACATGTGGAAATTTGGTTCTAGGACATTTGATTTGAGCGCAATCCTCAATCTTAGGTCAAAAAAGCCATTTAAGCCTTTTCACAGTGAGATCTATGCGATATGGCCGAGAAATGTAATTTTGATGTTAACTCCCAAACCGCTGCGCAGAAGTCAACCAAACTTCACCCAATAGTGTATTTTATCACAATCTAGTAGTTACATTTGGAAATTTAGTTCTAGGACATTTGGTTTGAGCGCAATCTTCAAACTTAATTTAAAAAAGTCATTTAAGCCTTTTCACAGTGAGATCTATGCGATATGGCCGAGAAATGTAATTTTGATGTTCACTCCCAAACCGCTGCGCAGAAGTAAACCAAACTTCACCCAATAGTGTATTGTATCACAATCTAGTAGTTACATGTGGAAATTTGGTTCTAGGACATTTGATTTGAGCGCAATCCTCAAACCTAGGTCAAAAAAGCCATTTAAGCCTTTTCACAGTGAGATCTATGCGATATGGCCGAGAAATGTAATTTTGATGTTAACTCCCAAACCGCTGCGCAGAAGTCAACCAAACTTCACCCAATAGTGTATTTTATCACAATCTAGTAGTTACATTTGGAAATTTAGTTCTAGGACATTTGGTTTGAGCGCAATCTTCAAACTTAATTAAAAAAATTCATTTAAGCCTTTTCACAGTGAGATCTATGCGATATGGCCGAGAAACGTAATTTTGATGTTCACTCCCAAACCGCTGCGCAGAAGTCAACCAAACTTCACCCATTAGTGTATTGCATCACAATCTAGTAGTTACATGTGGAAATTTGGTTCTAGGACATTTGATTTGAGCGCAATCCTCAAACTTAGGTCAAAAAAGCCATTTAAGCCTTTTCACAGTGAGATCTATGCGATATGGCCGAGAAATGTAATTTTGATGTTAACTCCCAAACCGCTGCGCAGAAGTCAACCAAACTTCACCCAATAGTGTATTGTATCACAATCTAGTAGTTACATGTGGAAATTTGGTTCTAGGACATTTGATTTGAGCGCAATCCTCAAACTTAGGTCAAAAAAGCCATTTAAGCCTTTTCACAGTGAGATCTATGCGATATGGCCGAGAAATGTAATTTTGATGTTAACTCCCAAACCGCTGCGCAGAAGTAAACCAAACTTCACCCATTAGTGTATTGTATCACAATCTAGTAGTTACATGTGGAAATTTGGTTCTAGGACATTTGATTTGAGCGCAATCCTCAAACTTAGGTCAAAAAAGCCATTTAAGCCTTTTCACAGTGAGATCTATGCGATATGGCCGAGAAATGTAATTTTGATGTTCACTCCCAAACCGCTGCGCAGAAGTCAACCAAACTTCACCCAATAGTGTATTTTATCACAATCTAGTAGTTACATTTGGAAATTTAGTTCTAGGACATTTGGTTTGAGCGCAATCTTCAAACTTAATTAAAAAAAGTCATTTAAGGCTTTTCACAGTGAGATCTATGCGATATGGTCGAGAAATGTAATTTTCATGTTAACTCCCAAACTGCTGCGCAGAAGTCAACCAAACTTCACCCAATAGTGTATTTTATCACAATCTAGTAGTTACATTTGGAAATTTAGTTCTAGGACATTTGGTTTGAGCGCAATCTTCAAACTTAATTAAAAAAAGTCATTTAAGCCTTTTCACAGTGAGATCTATGCGATATGGCCGAGAAATGTAATTTTGATGTTCACTCCCAAACCGCTGCGCAGAAGTAAACCAAACTTCACCCATTAGTGTATTGTATCACAATCTAGTAGTTACATGTGGAAATTTGGTTCTAGGACATTTGATTTGAGCGCTATCCTCAAACTTAGGTCAAAAAAGCCATTTAAGCCTTTTCACAGTGAGATCTATGCGATATGGCCGAGAAATGTAATTTTGATGTTAACTCCCAAACCGCTGCGCAGAAGTCAACCAAACTTCACCCAATAGTGTATTGTATCACAATCTAGTAGTTACATGTGGAAATTTGGTTCTAGGACATTTGATTTGAGCGCAATCCTCAAACTTAGGTCAAAAAAGCCATTTAAGCCTTTTCACAGTGAGATCTATGCGATATGGCCGAGAAATGTAATTTTGATGTTAACTCCCAAACCGCTGCGCAGAAGTCAACCAAACTTCACCCAATAGTGTATTGTATCACAATCTAGTAGTTACATGTTGAAATTTGGTTCTAGGACATTTGATTTGAGCGCAATCCTCAAACTTAGGTCAAAAAAGCCATTTAAGCCTTTTCACAGTGAGATCTATGCGATATGGCCGAGAAATGTAATTTTGATGTTAACTCCCAAACCGCTGCGCAGAAGTAAACCAAACTTCACCCATTAGTGTATTGTATCACAATCTAATAGTTACATGTGGAAATTTGGTTCTAGGACATTTGATTTGAGCGCAATCCTCAAACTTAGGTCAAAAAAGCCATTTAAGCCTTTTCACAGTGAGATCTATGCGATATGGCCGAGAAATGTAATTTTGATGTTCACTCCCAAACCGCTGCGCAGAAGTCAACCAAACTTCACCCAATAGTGTATTTTATCACAATCTAGTAGTTACATTTGGAAATTTAGTTCTAGGACATTTGGTTTGAGCGCAATCTTCAAACTTAATTAAAAAAAGTCATTTAAGGCTTTTCACAGTGAGATCTATGCGATATGGTCGAGAAATGTAATTTTCATGTTAACTCCCAAACCGCTGCGCAGAAGTCAACCAAACTTCACCCAATAGTGTATTTTATCACAATCTAGTAGTTACATTTGGAAATTTAGTTCTAGGACATTTGGTTTGAGCGCAATCTTCAAACTTAATTAAAAAAAGTCATTTAAGCCTTTTCACAGTGAGATCTATGCGATATGGCCGAGAAATGTAATTTTGATGTTCACTCCCAAACCGCTGCGCAGAAGTAAACCAAACTTCACCCATTAGTGTATTGTATCACAATCTAGTAGTTACATGTGGAAATTTGGTTCTAGGACATTTGATTTGAGCGCAATCCTCAAACTTAGGTCAAAAAAGCCATTTAAGCCTTTTCACAGTGAGATCTATGCGATATGGCCGAGAAATGTAATTTTGATGTTAACTCCCAAACCGCTGCGCAGAAGTCAACCAAACTTCACCCATTAGTGTATTGTATCACAATCTAGTAGTTACATGTGGAAATTTGGTTCTAGGACATTTGATTTGAGCGCAATCCTCAAACTTAGGTCAAAAAAGCCATTTAAGCCTTTTCATAGTGAGATCTATGCGATATGGCCGAGAAATGTAATTTTGATGTTAACTCCCAAACCGCTGCGCAGAAGTCAACCAAACTTCACCCAATAGTGTATTTTATCACAATCTAGTAGTTACATTTGGAAATTTAGTTCTAGGACATTTGGTTTGAGCGCAATCTTCAAACTTAATTAAAAAAAGTCATTTAAGGCTTTTCACAGTGAGATCTATGCGATATGGTCGAGAAATGTAATTTTCATGTTAACTCCCAAACTGCTGCGCAGAAGTCAACCAAACTTCACCCAATAGTGTATTTTATCACAATCTAGTAGTTACATTTGGAAATTTAGTTCTAGGACATTTGGTTTGAGCGCAATCTTCAAACTTAATTAAAAAAAGTCATTTAAGCCTTTTCACAGTGAGATCTATGCGATATGGCCGAGAAATGTAATTTTGATGTTCACTCCCAAACCGCTGCGCAGAAGTAAACCAAACTTCACCCATTAGTGTATTGTATCACAATCTAGTAGTTACATGTGGAAATTTGGTTCTAGGACATTTGATTTGAGCGCTATCCTCAAACTTAGGTCAAAAAAGCCATTTAAGCCTTTTCACAGTGAGATCTATGCGATATGGCCGAGAAATGTAATTTTGATGTTAACTCCCAAACCGCTGCGCAGAAGTCAACCAAACTTCACCCAATAGTGTATTGTATCACAATCTAGTAGTTACATGTGGAAATTTGGTTCTAGGACATTTGATTTGAGCGCAATCCTCAAACTTAGGTCAAAAAAGCCATTTAAGCCTTTTCACAGTGAGATCTATGCGATATGGCCGAGAAATGTAATTTTGATGTTAACTCCCAAACCGCTGCGCAGAAGTCAACCAAACTTCACCCAATAGTGTATTGTATCACAATCTAGTAGTTACATGTTGAAATTTGGTTCTAGGACATTTGATTTGAGCGCAATCCTCAAACTTAGGTCAAAAAAGCCATTTAAGCCTTTTCACAGTGAGATCTATGCGATATGGCCGAGAAATGTAATTTTGATGTTAACTCCCAAACCGCTGCGCAGAAGTAAACCAAACTTCACCCATTAGTGTATTGTATCACAATCTAATAGTTACATGTGGAAATTTGGTTCTAGGACATTTGATTTGAGCGCAATCCTCAAACTTAGGTCAAAAAAGCCATTTAAGCCTTTTCACAGTGAGATCTATGCGATATGGCCGAGAAATGTAATTTTGATGTTCACTCCCAAACCGCTGCGCAGAAGTCAACCAAACTTCACCCAATAGTGTATTTTATCACAATCTAGTAGTTACATTTGGAAATTTAGTTCTAGGACATTTGGTTTGAGCGCAATCTTCAAACTTAATTAAAAAAAGTCATTTAAGGCTTTTCACAGTGAGATCTATGCGATATGGTCGAGAAATGTAATTTTCATGTTAACTCCCAAACCGCTGCGCAGAAGTCAACCAAACTTCACCCAATAGTGTATTTTATCACAATCTAGTAGTTACATTTGGAAATTTAGTTCTAGGACATTTGGTTTGAGCGCAATCTTCAAACTTAATTAAAAAAAGTCATTTAAGCCTTTTCACAGTGAGATCTATGCGATATGGCCGAGAAATGTAATTTTGATGTTCACTCCCAAACCGCTGCGCAGAAGTAAACCAAACTTCACCCATTAGTGTATTGTATCACAATCTAGTAGTTACATGTGGAAATTTGGTTCTAGGACATTTGATTTGAGCGCAATCCTCAAACTTAGGTCAAAAAAGCCATTTAAGCCTTTTCACAGTGAGATCTATGCGATATGGCCGAGAAATGTAATTTTGATGTTAACTCCCAAACCGCTGCGCAGAAGTCAACCAAACTTCACCCATTAGTGTATTGTATCACAATCTAGTAGTTACATGTGGAAATTTGGTTCTAGGACATTTGATTTGAGCGCAATCCTCAAACTTAGGTCAAAAAAGCCATTTAAGCCTTTTCATAGTGAGATCTATGCGATATGGCCGAGAAATGTAATTTTGATGTTAACTCCCAAACCGCTGCGCAGAAGTAAACCAAACTTCACCCATTAGTGTATTGTATCACAATCTAGTAGTTACATGTGGAAATTTGGTTCTAGGACATTTGATTTGAGCGCAATCCTCAAACTTAGGTCAAAAAAGCCATTTAAGCCTTTTCACAGTGAGATCTATGCGATATGGCCGAGAAATGTAATTTTGATGTTAACTCCCAAACCGCTGGGCAGAAGTCAACCAAACTTCACCCAATAGTGTATTTTATCACAATCTAGTAGTTACATTTGGAAATTTAGTTCTAGGACATTTGGTTTGAGCGCAATCTTCAAACTTAATTTAAAAAAGTCATTTAAGCCTTTTCACAGTGAGATCTATGCGATATGGCCGAGAAATGTAATTTTGATGTTCACTCCCAAACCGCTGCGCAGAAGTAAACCAAACTTCACCCAATAGTGTATTGTATCACAATCTAGTAGTTACATGTGGAAATTTGGTTCTAGGACATTTGATTTGAGCGCAATCCTCAAACCTAGGTCAAAAAAGCCATTTCAGCCTTTTCACAGTGAGATCTATGCGATATGGCCGAGAAATGTAATTTTGATGTTAACTCCCAAACCGCTGCGCAGAAGTCAACCAAACTTCACCCAATAGTGTATTTTATCACAATCTAGTAGTTACATTTGGAAATTTAGTTCTAGGACATTTGGTTTGAGCGCAATCTTCAAACTTAATTAAAAAAATTCATTTAAGCCTTTTCACAGTGAGATCTATGCGATATGGCCGAGAAACGTAATTTTGATGTTCACTCCCAAACCGCTGCGCAGAAGTCAACCAAACTTCACCCATTAGTGTATTGCATCACAATCTAGTAGTTACATGTGGAAATTTAGTTCTAGGACATTTGATTTGAGCGCAATCCTCAAACTTAGGTCAAAAAAGCCATTTAAGCCTTTTCACAGTGAGATCTATGCGATATGGCCGAGAAATGTAATTTTGATGTTAACTCCCAAACCGCTGCGCAGAAGTCAACCAAACTTCACCCAATAGTGTATTTTATCACAATCTAGTAGTTACATTTGGAAATTTAGTTCTAGGACATTTGGTTTGAGCGCAATCTTCAAACTTAATTAAAAAAAGTCATTTAAGCCTTTTCACAGTGAGATCTATGCGATATGGCCGAGAAATGTAATTTTGATGTTCACTCCCAAACCGCTGCGCAGAAGTAAACCAAACTTCACCCATTAGTGTATTGTATCACAATCTAGTAGTTACATGTGGAAATTTGGTTCTAGGACATTTGATTTGAGCGCAATCCTCAAACTTAGGTCAAAAAAGCCATTTAAGCCTTTTCACAGTGAGATCTATGCGATATGGCCGAGAAATGTAATTTTGATGTTAACTCCCAAACCGCTGCGCAGAAGTCAACCAAACTTCACCCAATAGTGTATTGTATCACAATCTAGTAGTTACATGTGGAAATTTGGTTCTAGGACATTTGATTTGAGCGCAATCCTCAAACTTAGGTCAAAAAAGCCATTTAAGCCTTTTCACAGTGAGATCTATGCGATATGGCCGAGAAATGTAATTTTGATGTTAACTCCCAAACCGCTGCGCAGAAGTCAACCAAACTTCACCCAATAGTGTATTGTATCACAATCTAGTAGTTACATGTTGAAATTTGGTTCTAGGACATTTGATTTGAGCGCAATCCTCAAACTTAGGTCAAAAAAGCCATTTAAGCCTTTTCACAGTGAGATCTATGCGATATGGCCGAGAAATGTAATTTTGATGTTAACTCCCAAACCGCTGCGCAGAAGTAAACCAAACTTCACCCATTAGTGTATTGTATCACAATCTAATAGTTACATGTGGAAATTTGGTTCTAGGACATTTGATTTGAGCGCAATCCTCAAACTTAGGTCAAAAAAGCCATTTAAGCCTTTTCACAGTGAGATCTATGCGATATGGCCGAGAAATGTAATTTTGATGTTCACTCCCAAACCGCTGCGCAGAAGTCAACCAAACTTCACCCAATAGTGTATTTTATCACAATCTAGTAGTTACATTTGGAAATTTAGTTCTAGGACATTTGGTTTGAGCGCAATCTTCAAACTTAATTAAAAAAAGTCATTTAAGGCTTTTCACAGTGAGATCTATGCGATATGGTCGAGAAATGTAATTTTCATGTTAACTCCCAAACCGCTGCGCAGAAGTCAACCAAACTTCACCCAATAGTGTATTTTATCACAATCTAGTAGTTACATTTGGAAATTTAGTTCTAGGACATTTGGTTTGAGCGCAATCTTCAAACTTAATTAAAAAAAGTCATTTAAGCCTTTTCACAGTGAGATCTATGCGATATGGCCGAGAAATGTAATTTTGATGTTCACTCCCAAACCGCTGCGCAGAAGTAAACCAAACTTCACCCATTAGTGTATTGTATCACAATCTAGTAGTTACATGTGGAAATTTGGTTCTAGGACATTTGATTTGAGCGCAATCCTCAAACTTAGGTCAAAAAAGCCATTTAAGCCTTTTCACAGTGAGATCTATGCGATATGGCCGAGAAATGTAATTTTGATGTTAACTCCCAAACCGCTGCGCAGAAGTCAACCAAACTTCACCCATTAGTGTATTGTATCACAATCTAGTAGTTACATGTGGAAATTTGGTTCTAGGACATTTGATTTGAGCGCAATCCTCAAACTTAGGTCAAAAAAGCCATTTAAGCCTTTTCATAGTGAGATCTATGCGATATGGCCGAGAAATGTAATTTTGATGTTAACTCCCAAACCGCTGCGCAGAAGTAAACCAAACTTCACCCATTAGTGTATTGTATCACAATCTAGTAGTTACATGTGGAAATTTGGTTCTAGGACATTTGATTTGAGCGCAATCCTCAAACTTAGGTCAAAAAAGCCATTTAAGCCTTTTCACAGTGAGATCTATGCGATATGGCCGAGAAATGTAATTTTGATGTTAACTCCCAAACCGCTGCGCAGAAGTCAACCAAACTTCACCCAATAGTGTATTTTATCACAATCTAGTAGTTACATTTGGAAATTTAGTTCTAGGACATTTGGTTTGAGCGCAATCTTCAAACTTAATTTAAAAAAGTCATTTAAGCCTTTTCACAGTGAGATCTATGCGATATGGCCGAGAAATGTAATTTTGATGTTCACTCCCAAACCGCTGCGCAGAAGTAAACCAAACTTCACCCAATAGTGTATTGTATCACAATCTAGTAGTTACATGTGGAAATTTGGTTCTAGGACATTTGATTTGAGCGCAATCCTCAAACCTAGGTCAAAAAAGCCATTTCAGCCTTTTCACAGTGAGATCTATGCGATATGGCCGAGAAATGTAATTTTGATGTTAACTCCCAAACCGCTGCGCAGAAGTCAACCAAACTTCACCCAATAGTGTATTTTATCACAATCTAGTAGTTACATTTGGAAATTTAGTTCTAGGACATTTGGTTTGAGCGCAATCTTCAAACTTAATTAAAAAAATTCATTTAAGCCTTTTCACAGTGAGATCTATGCGATATGGCCGAGAAATGTAATTTTGATGTTCACTCCCAAACCGCTGCGCAGAAGTAAACCAAACTTCACCCATTAGTGTATTGTATCACAATCTAGTAGTTACATGTGGAAATTTGGTTCTAGGACATTTGATTTGAGCGCAATCCTCAAACTTAGGTCAAAAAAGCCATTTAAGCCTTTTCACAGTGAGATCTATGCGATATGGCCGAGAAATGTAATTTTGATGTTAACTCCCAAACCGCTGCGCAGAAGTCAACCAAACTTCACCCAATAGTGTATTGTATCACAATCTAGTAGTTACATGTGGAAATTTGGTTCTAGGTTATTTGATTTGAGCGCAATCCTCAAACTTAGGTCAAAAAAGCCATTTAAGCCTTTTCACAGTGAGATCTATGCGATATGGCCGAGAAATGTAATTTTGATGTTAACTCCCAAACCGCTGCGCAGAAGTCAACCAAACTTCACCCAATAGTGTATTGTATCACAATCTAGTAGTTACATGTTGAAATTTGGTTCTAGGACATTTGATTTGAGCGCAATCCTCAAACTTAGGTCAAAAAAGCCATTTAAGCCTTTTCACAGTGAGATCTATGCGATATGGCCGAGAAATGTAATTTTGATGTTAACTCCCAAACCGCTGCGCAGAAGTAAACCAAACTTCACCCATTAGTGTATTGTATCACAATCTAATAGTTACATGTGGAAATTTGGTTCTAGGACATTTGATTTGAGCGCAATCCTCAAACTTAGGTCAAAAAAGCCATTTAAGCCTTTTCACAGTGAGATCTATGCGATATGGCCGAGAAATGTAAATTTGATGTTAACTCCCAAACCGCTGCGCAGAAGTCAACCAAACTTCACCCAATAGTATATTGTATCAAAATCTAGTAGTTACATTTAAAAATTTTGTTCTAGGACATTTTGTTTGAGCGCAATCATCAAACTTAATTAAAAAAGTCATTTAAGCCTTTTCACAGTGAGATCTATGCGATATGGCCGAGAAATGTAATTTTGATGTTAACTCCCAAACCGCTGCACAGAAGTCAACCAAACTTCACCCATTAGTGTATTGTATCACAATCTCGTAGTTACATGTGGAAATTTGGTTCTAGGACATTT
Organism: Corythoichthys intestinalis; assembly: GCF_030265065.1. Lineage (NCBI taxonomy): Eukaryota > Metazoa > Chordata > Actinopteri > Syngnathiformes > Syngnathidae > Corythoichthys > Corythoichthys intestinalis. The sequence goes on along the minus strand of NC_080411.1, from coordinate 47,623,706 downwards.
GATTTGAGCGCAATCCTCAAACTTAGGTCAAAAAAGCCATTTAAGCCTTTTCACAGTGAGATCTATGCGATATGGCCGAGAAATGTAAATTTGATGTTAACTCCCAAACCGCTGTGCAGAAGTCAACCAAACTTCACCCAATACTGTATTGTATCACAATCTAGTAGTTACATGTGGAAATTTGGTTCTAGGACATTTGATTTGAGCGCAATCCTCAAACTTAGGTCAAAAAAGCCATTTAAGCCTTTTCACAGTGAGATCTATGCGATATGGCCGAGAAATGTAATTTTGATGTTAACTCCCAAACCGCTGCGCAGAAGTAAACCAAACTTCACCCAATATTGTATTGTATCACAATCTAGTAGTTACATTTGAAAATTTTGTTCTAGGACATTTTGTTTGAGCGCAATCATCAAACTTAATTAAAAAAGTCATTTAAGCCTTTTCACAGTGAGATCTATGCGATATGGCCGAGAAATGTAATTTTGATGTTAACTCCCAAACCGCTGCGCAGAAGTCAACCAAACTTCACCCATTAGTGTATTGTATCACAATCTAGTAGTTACATGTGGAAATTTGGTTCTAGGACATTTGATTTGAGCGCAATCCTCAAACTTAGGTCAAAAAAGCCATTTAAGCCTTTTCACAGTGAGATCTATGCGATATGGCCGAGAAATGTAATTTTGATGTTAACTCCCAAACCGCTGCGCAGAAGTAAACCAAACTTCACCCATTAGTGTATTGTATCACAATCTAGTAGTTACATGTGGAAATTTGGTTCTAGGACATTTGATTTGAGAGCAATCCTCAAACTTAGGTCAAAAAAGCCATTTAAGCCTTTTCACAGTGAGATCTATGCGATATGGCCGAGAAATGTAATTTTGATGTTAACTCCCAAACCGCTGCGCAGAAGTCAACCAAACTTCACCCAATAGTGTATTTTATCACAATCTAGTAGTTACATTTGGAAATTTAGTTCTAGGACATTTGGTTTGAGCGCAATCTTCAAACTTAATTTAAAAAAGTCATTTAAGCCTTTTCACAGTGAGATCTATGCGATATGGCCGAGAAATGTAATTTTGATGTTCACTCCCAAACCGCTGCGCAGAAGTAAACCAAACTTCACCCAATAGTGTATTGTATCACAATCTAGTAGTTACATGTGGAAATTTGGTTCTAGGACATTTGATTTGAGCGCAATCCTCAAACCTAGGTCAAAAAAGCCATTTAAGCCTTTTCACAGTGAGATCTATGCGATATGGCCGAGAAATGTAATTTTGATGTTAACTCCCAAACCGCTGCGCAGAAGTCAACCAAACTTCACCCAATAGTGTATTTTATCACAATCTAGTAGTTACATTTGGAAATTTAGTTCTAGGACATTTGGTTTGAGCGCAATCTTCAAACTTAATTAAAAAAAGTCATTTAAGCCTTTTCACAGTGAGATCTATGCGATATGGCCGAGAAACGTAATTTTGATGTTCACTCCCAAACCGCTGCGCAGAAGTCAACCAAACTTCACCCATTAGTGTATTGCATCACAATCTAGTAGTTACATGTGGAAATTTGGTTCTAGGACATTTGATTTGAGCGCAATCCTCAAACTTAGGTCAAAAAAGCCATTTAAGCCTTTTCACAGTGAGATCTATGCGATATGGCCGAGAAATGTAATTTTGATGTTAACTCCCAAACCGCTGCGCAGAAGTCAACCAAACTTCACCCAATAGTGTATTGTATCACAATCTAGTAGTTACATGTGGAAATTTGGTTCTAGGACATTTGATTTGAGCGCAATCCTCAAACTTAGGTCAAAAAAGCCATTTAAGCCTTTTCACAGTGAGATCTATGCGATATGGCCGAGAAATGTAATTTTGATGTTAACTCCCAAACCGCTGCGCAGAAGTAAACCAAACTTCACCCATTAGTGTATTGTATCACAATCTAGTAGTTACATGTGGAAATTTGGTTCTAGGACATTTGATTTGAGCGCAATCCTCAAACTTAGGTCAAAAAAGCCATTTAAGCCTTTTCACAGTGAGATCTATGCGATATGGCCGAGAAATGTAATTTTGATGTTCACTCCCAAACCGCTGCGCAGAAGTCAACCAAACTTCACCCAATAGTGTATTTTATCACAATCTAGTAGTTACATTTGGAAATTTAGTTCTAGGACATTTGGTTTGAGCGCAATCTTCAAACTTAATTAAAAAAAGTCATTTAAGGCTTTTCACAGTGAGATCTATGCGATATGGTCGAGAAATGTAATTTTCATGTTAACTCCCAAACCGCTGCGCAGAAGTCAACCAAACTTCACCCAATAGTGTATTGTATCACAATCTAGTAGTTACATGTGGAAATTTGGTTCTAGGACATTTGATTTGAGCGCAATCCTCAAACTTAGGTCAAAAAAGCCATTTAAGCCTTTTCACAGTGAGATCTATGCGATATGGCCGAGAAATGTAATTTTGATGTTAACTCCCAAACCGCTGCGCAGAAGTCAACCAAACTTCACCCAATAGTGTATTGTATCACAATCTAGTAGTTACATGTGGAAATTTGGTTCTAGGACATTTGATTTGAGCGCAATCCTCAAACTTAGGTCAAAAAAGCCATTTAAGCCTTTTCACAGTGAGATCTATGCGATATGGCCGAGAAATGTAATTTTGATGTTAACTCCCAAACCGCTGCGCAGAAGTAAACTAAACTTCACCCAAAAGTGTATTGTATCACAATCTAGTAGTTACATGTGGAAATTTGGTTCTAGGACATTTGATTTGAGCGCAATCCTCAAACTTAGGTCAAAAAAGCCATTTAAGCCTTTTCACAGTGAGATCTATGCGATATGGCCGAGAAATGTAATTTTGATGTTAACTCCCAAACCGCTGCGCAGAAGTCAACCAAACTTCACCCAATAGTGTATTGTATCACAATCTAGTAGTTACATGTGGAAATTTGGTTCTAGGTTATTTGATTTGAGCGCAATCCTCAAACTTAGGTCAAAAAAGCCATTTAAGCCTTTTCACAGTGAGATCTATGCGATATGGCCGAGAAATGTAATTTTGATGTTAACTCCCAAACCGCTGCGCAGAAGTCAACCAAACTTCACCCAATAGTGTATTGTATCACAATCTAGTAGTTACATGTTGAAATTTGGTTCTAGGACATTTGATTTGAGCGCAATCCTCAAACTTAGGTCAAAAAAGCCATTTAAGCCTTTTCACAGTGAGATCTATGCGATATGGCCGAGAAATGTAATTTTGATGTTAACTCCCAAACCGCTGCGCAGAAGTAAACCAAACTTCACCCATTAGTGTATTGTATCACAATCTAATAGTTACATGTGGAAATTTGGTTCTAGGACATTTGATTTGAGCGCAATCCTCAAACTTAGGTCAAAAAAGCCATTTAAGCCTTTTCACAGTGAGATCTATGCGATATGGCCGAGAAATGTAAATTTGATGTTAACTCCCAAACCGCTGCGCAGAAGTCAACCAAACTTCACCCAATAGTATATTGTATCAAAATCTAGTAGTTACATTTAAAAATTTTGTTCTAGGACATTTTGTTTGAGCGCAATCATCAAACTTAATTAAAAAAGTCATTTAAGCCTTTTCACAGTGAGATCTATGCGATATGGCCGAGAAATGTAATTTTGATGTTAACTCCCAAACCGCTGCACAGAAGTCAACCAAACTTCACCCATTAGTGTATTGTATCACAATCTCGTAGTTACATGTGGAAATTTGGTTCTAGGACATTTGATTTGAGCGCAATCCTCAAACTTAGGTCAAAAAAGCCATTTAAGCCTTTTCACAGTGAGATCTATGCGATATGGCCGAGAAATGTAAATTTGATGTTAACTCCCAAACCGCTGTGCAGAAGTCAACCAAACTTCACCCAATACTGTATTGTATCACAATCTAGTAGTTACATGTGGAAATTTGGTTCTAGGACATTTGATTTGAGCGCAATCCTCAAACTTAGGTCAAAAAAGCCATTTAAGCCTTTTCACAGTGAGATCTATGCGATATGGCCGAGAAATGTAATTTTGATGTTAACTCCCAAACCGCTGCGCAGAAGTCAACCAAACTTCACCCAATAGTGTATTTTATCACAATCTAGTAGTTACATTTGGAAATTTAGTTCTAGGACATTTGGTTTGAGCGCAATCTTCAAACTTAATTAAAAAAATTCATTTAAGCCTTTTCACAGTGAGATCTATGCGATATGGCCGAGAAATGTAATTTTGATGTTCACTCCCAAACCGCTGCGCAGAAGTAAACCAAACTTCACCCATTAGTGTATTGTATCACAATCTAGTAGTTACATGTGGAAATTTGGTTCTAGGACATTTGATTTGAGCGCAATCCTCAAACTTAGGTCAAAAAAGCCATTTAAGCCTTTTCACAGTGAGATCTATGCGATATGGCCGAGAAATGTAATTTTGATGTTAACTCCCAAACCGCTGCGCAGAAGTCAACCAAACTTCACCCAATAGTGTATTGTATCACAATCTAGTAGTTACATGTGGAAATTTGGTTCTAGGTTATTTGATTTGAGCGCAATCCTCAAACTTAGGTCAAAAAAGCCATTTAAGCCTTTTCACAGTGAGATCTATGCGATATGGCCGAGAAATGTAATTTTGATGTTAACTCCCAAACCGCTGCGCAGAAGTCAACCAAACTTCACCCAATAGTGTATTGTATCACAATCTAGTAGTTACATGTTGAAATTTGGTTCTAGGACATTTGATTTGAGCGCAATCCTCAAACTTAGGTCAAAAAAGCCATTTAAGCCTTTTCACAGTGAGATCTATGCGATATGGCCGAGAAATGTAATTTTGATGTTAACTCCCAAACCGCTGCGCAGAAGTAAACCAAACTTCACCCATTAGTGTATTGTATCACAATCTAATAGTTACATGTGGAAATTTGGTTCTAGGACATTTGATTTGAGCGCAATCCTCAAACTTAGGTCAAAAAAGCCATTTAAGCCTTTTCACAGTGAGATCTATGCGATATGGCCGAGAAATGTAAATTTGATGTTAACTCCCAAACCGCTGCGCAGAAGTCAACCAAACTTCACCCAATAGTATATTGTATCAAAATCTAGTAGTTACATTTAAAAATTTTGTTCTAGGACATTTTGTTTGAGCGCAATCATCAAACTTAATTAAAAAAGTCATTTAAGCCTTTTCACAGTGAGATCTATGCGATATGGCCGAGAAATGTAATTTTGATGTTAACTCCCAAACCGCTGCACAGAAGTCAACCAAACTTCACCCATTAGTGTATTGTATCACAATCTCGTAGTTACATGTGGAAATTTGGTTCTAGGACATTTGATTTGAGCGCAATCCTCAAACTTAGGTCAAAAAAGCCATTTAAGCCTTTTCACAGTGAGATCTATGCGATATGGCCGAGAAATGTAAATTTGATGTTAACTCCCAAACCGCTGTGCAGAAGTCAACCAAACTTCACCCAATACTGTATTGTATCACAATCTAGTAGTTACATGTGGAAATTTGGTTCTAGGACATTTGATTTGAGCGCAATCCTCAAACTTAGGTCAAAAAAGCCATTTAAGCCTTTTCACAGTGAGATCTATGCGATATGGCCGAGAAATGTAATTTTGATGTTAACTCCCAAACCGCTGCGCAGAAGTAAACCAAACTTCACCCAATATTGTATTGTATCACAATCTAGTAGTTACATTTGAAAATTTTGTTCTAGGACATTTTGTTTGAGCGCAATCATCAAACTTAATTAAAAAAGTCATTTAAGCCTTTTCACAGTGAGATCTATGCGATATGGCCGAGAAATGTAATTTTGATGTTAACTCCCAAACCGCTGCGCAGAAGTCAACCAAACTTCACCCATTAGTGTATTGTATCACAATCTAGTAGTTACATGTGGAAATTTGGTTCTAGGACATTTGATTTGAGCGCAATCCTCAAACTTAGGTCAAAAAAGCCATTTAAGCCTTTTCACAGTGAGATCTATGCGATATGGCCGAGAAATGTAATTTTGATGTTAACTCCCAAACCGCTGCGCAGAAGTAAACCAAACTTCACCCATTAGTGTATTGTATCACAATCTAGTAGTTACATGTGGAAATTTGGTTCTAGGACATTTGATTTGAGAGCAATCCTCAAACTTAGGTCAAAAAAGCCATTTAAGCCTTTTCACAGTGAGATCTATGCGATATGGCCGAGAAATGTAATTTTGATGTTAACTCCCAAACCGCTGCGCAGAAGTCAACCAAACTTCACCCAATAGTGTATTTTATCACAATCTAGTAGTTACATTTGGAAATTTAGTTCTAGGACATTTGGTTTGAGCGCAATCTTCAAACTTAATTTAAAAAAGTCATTTAAGCCTTTTCACAGTGAGATCTATGCGATATGGCCGAGAAATGTAATTTTGATGTTCACTCCCAAACCGCTGCGCAGAAGTAAACCAAACTTCACCCAATAGTGTATTGTATCACAATCTAGTAGTTACATGTGGAAATTTGGTTCTAGGACATTTGATTTGAGCGCAATCCTCAAACCTAGGTCAAAAAAGCCATTTAAGCCTTTTCACAGTGAGATCTATGCGATATGGCCGAGAAATGTAATTTTGATGTTAACTCCCAAACCGCTGCGCAGAAGTCAACCAAACTTCACCCAATAGTGTATTTTATCACAATCTAGTAGTTACATTTGGAAATTTAGTTCTAGGACATTTGGTTTGAGCGCAATCTTCAAACTTAATTAAAAAAAGTCATTTAAGCCTTTTCACAGTGAGATCTATGCGATATGGCCGAGAAACGTAATTTTGATGTTCACTCCCAAACCGCTGCGCAGAAGTCAACCAAACTTCACCCATTAGTGTATTGCATCACAATCTAGTAGTTACATGTGGAAATTTGGTTCTAGGACATTTGATTTGAGCGCAATCCTCAAACTTAGGTCAAAAAAGCCATTTAAGCCTTTTCACAGTGAGATCTATGCGATATGGCCGAGAAATGTAATTTTGATGTTAACTCCCAAACCGCTGCGCAGAAGTCAACCAAACTTCACCCAATAGTGTATTGTATCACAATCTAGTAGTTACATGTGGAAATTTGGTTCTAGGACATTTGATTTGAGCGCAATCCTCAAACTTAGGTCAAAAAAGCCATTTAAGCCTTTTCACAGTGAGATCTATGCGATATGGCCGAGAAATGTAATTTTGATGTTAACTCCCAAACCGCTGCGCAGAAGTAAACCAAACTTCACCCATTAGTGTATTGTATCACAATCTAGTAGTTACATGTGGAAATTTGGTTCTAGGACATTTGATTTGAGCGCAATCCTCAAACTTAGGTCAAAAAAGCCATTTAAGCCTTTTCACAGTGAGATCTATGCGATATGGCCGAGAAATGTAATTTTGATGTTCACTCCCAAACCGCTGCGCAGAAGTCAACCAAACTTCACCCAATAGTGTATTTTATCACAATCTAGTAGTTACATTTGGAAATTTAGTTCTAGGACATTTGGTTTGAGCGCAATCTTCAAACTTAATTAAAAAAAGTCATTTAAGGCTTTTCACAGTGAGATCTATGCGATATGGTCGAGAAATGTAATTTTCATGTTAACTCCCAAACCGCTGCGCAGAAGTCAACCAAACTTCACCCAATAGTGTATTGTATCACAATCTAGTAGTTACATGTGGAAATTTGGTTCTAGGACATTTGATTTGAGCGCAATCCTCAAACTTAGGTCAAAAAAGCCATTTAAGCCTTTTCACAGTGAGATCTATGCGATATGGCCGAGAAATGTAATTTTGATGTTAACTCCCAAACCGCTGCGCAGAAGTCAACCAAACTTCACCCAATAGTGTATTGTATCACAATCTAGTAGTTACATGTGGAAATTTGGTTCTAGGACATTTGATTTGAGCGCAATCCTCAAACTTAGGTCAAAAAAGCCATTTAAGCCTTTTCACAGTGAGATCTATGCGATATGGCCGAGAAATGTAATTTTGATGTTAACTCCCAAACCGCTGCGCAGAAGTAAACTAAACTTCACCCAAAAGTGTATTGTATCACAATCTAGTAGTTACATGTGGAAATTTGGTTCTAGGACATTTGATTTGAGCGCAATCCTCAAACTTAGGTCAAAAAAGCCATTTAAGCCTTTTCACAGTGAGATCTATGCGATATGGCCGAGAAATGTAATTTTGATGTTAACTCCCAAACCGCTGCGCAGAAGTCAACCAAACTTCACCCAATAGTGTATTGTATCACAATCTAGTAGTTACATGTGGAAATTTGGTTCTAGGTTATTTGATTTGAGCGCAATCCTCAAACTTAGGTCAAAAAAGCCATTTAAGCCTTTTCACAGTGAGATCTATGCGATATGGCCGAGAAATGTAATTTTGATGTTAACTCCCAAACCGCTGCGCAGAAGTCAACCAAACTTCACCCAATAGTGTATTGTATCACAATCTAGTAGTTACATGTTGAAATTTGGTTCTAGGACATTTGATTTGAGCGCAATCCTCAAACTTAGGTCAAAAAAGCCATTTAAGCCTTTTCACAGTGAGATCTATGCGATATGGCCGAGAAATGTAATTTTGATGTTAACTCCCAAACCGCTGCGCAGAAGTAAACCAAACTTCACCCATTAGTGTATTGTATCACAATCTAATAGTTACATGTGGAAATTTGGTTCTAGGACATTTGATTTGAGCGCAATCCTCAAACTTAGGTCAAAAAAGCCATTTAAGCCTTTTCACAGTGAGATCTATGCGATATGGCCGAGAAATGTAAATTTGATGTTAACTCCCAAACCGCTGCGCAGAAGTCAACCAAACTTCACCCAATAGTATATTGTATCAAAATCTAGTAGTTACATTTAAAAATTTTGTTCTAGGACATTTTGTTTGAGCGCAATCATCAAACTTAATTAAAAAAGTCATTTAAGCCTTTTCACAGTGAGATCTATGCGATATGGCCGAGAAATGTAATTTTGATGTTAACTCCCAAACCGCTGCACAGAAGTCAACCAAACTTCACCCATTAGTGTATTGTATCACAATCTCGTAGTTACATGTGGAAATTTGGTTCTAGGACATTTGATTTGAGCGCAATCCTCAAACTTAGGTCAAAAAAGCCATTTAAGCCTTTTCACAGTGAGATCTATGCGATATGGCCGAGAAATGTAAATTTGATGTTAACTCCCAAACCGCTGTGCAGAAGTCAACCAAACTTCACCCAATACTGTATTGTATCACAATCTAGTAGTTACATGTGGAAATTTGGTTCTAGGACATTTGATTTGAGCGCAATCCTCAAACTTAGGTCAAAAAAGCCATTTAAGCCTTTTCACAGTGAGATCTATGCGATATGGCCGAGAAATGTAATTTTGATGTTAACTCCCAAACCGCTGCGCAGAAGTAAACCAAACTTCACCCAATATTGTATTGTATCACAATCTAGTAGTTACATTTGAAAATTTTGTTCTAGGACATTTTGTTTGAGCGCAATCATCAAACTTAATTAAAAAAGTCATTTAAGCCTTTTCACAGTGAGATCTATGCGATATGGCCGAGAAATGTAATTTTGATGTTAACTCCCAAACCGCTGCGCAGAAGTCAACCAAACTTCACCCATTAGTGTATTGTATCACAATCTAGTAGTTACATGTGGAAATTTGGTTCTAGGACATTTGATTTGAGCGCAATCCTCAAACTTAGGTCAAAAAAGCCATTTAAGCCTTTTCACAGTGAGATCTATGCGATATGGCCGAGAAATGTAATTTTGATGTTAACTCCCAAACCGCTGCGCAGAAGTAAACCAAACTTCACCCATTAGTGTATTGTATCACAATCTAGTAGTTACATGTGGAAATTTGGTTCTAGGACATTTGATTTGAGAGCAATCCTCAAACTTAGGTCAAAAAAGCCATTTAAGCCTTTTCACAGTGAGATCTATGCGATATGGCCGAGAAATGTAATTTTGATGTTAACTCCCAAACCGCTGCGCAGAAGTCAACCAAACTTCACCCAATAGTGTATTTTATCACAATCTAGTAGTTACATTTGGAAATTTAGTTCTAGGACATTTGGTTTGAGCGCAATCTTCAAACTTAATTTAAAAAAGTCATTTAAGCCTTTTCACAGTGAGATCTATGCGATATGGCCGAGAAATGTAATTTTGATGTTCACTCCCAAACCGCTGCGCAGAAGTAAACCAAACTTCACCCAATAGTGTATTGTATCACAATCTAGTAGTTACATGTGGAAATTTGGTTCTAGGACATTTGATTTGAGCGCAATCCTCAAACCTAGGTCAAAAAAGCCATTTAAGCCTTTTCACAGTGAGATCTATGCGATATGGCCGAGAAATGTAATTTTGATGTTAACTCCCAAACCGCTGCGCAGAAGTCAACCAAACTTCACCCAATAGTGTATTTTATCACAATCTAGTAGTTACATTTGGAAATTTAGTTCTAGGACATTTGGTTTGAGCGCAATCTTCAAACTTAATTAAAAAAAGTCATTTAAGCCTTTTCACAGTGAGATCTATGCGATATGGCCGAGAAACGTAATTTTGATGTTCACTCCCAAACCGCTGCGCAGAAGTCAACCAAACTTCACCCATTAGTGTATTGCATCACAATCTAGTAGTTACATGTGGAAATTTGGTTCTAGGACATTTGATTTGAGCGCAATCCTCAAACTTAGGTCAAAAAAGCCATTTAAGCCTTTTCACAGTGAGATCTATGCGATATGGCCGAGAAATGTAATTTTGATGTTAACTCCCAAACCGCTGCGCAGAAGTCAACCAAACTTCACCCAATAGTGTATTGTATCACAATCTAGTAGTTACATGTGGAAATTTGGTTCTAGGACATTTGATTTGAGCGCAATCCTCAAACTTAGGTCAAAAAAGCCATTTAAGCCTTTTCACAGTGAGATCTATGCGATATGGCCGAGAAATGTAATTTTGATGTTAACTCCCAAACCGCTGCGCAGAAGTAAACCAAACTTCACCCATTAGTGTATTGTATCACAATCTAGTAGTTACATGTGGAAATTTGGTTCTAGGACATTTGATTTGAGCGCAATCCTCAAACTTAGGTCAAAAAAGCCATTTAAGCCTTTTCACAGTGAGATCTATGCGATATGGCCGAGAAATGTAATTTTGATGTTCACTCCCAAACCGCTGCGCAGAAGTCAACCAAACTTCACCCAATAGTGTATTTTATCACAATCTGGTAGTTACATTTGGAAATTTAGTTCTAGGACATTTGGTTTGAGCGCAATCTTCAAACTTAATTAAAAAAAGTCATTTAAGGCTTTTCACAGTGAGATCTATGCGATATGGTCGAGAAATGTAATTTTCATGTTAACTCCCAAACCGCTGCGCAGAAGTCAACCAAACTTCACCCAATAGTGTATTGTATCACAATCTAGTAGTTACATGTGGAAATTTGGTTCTAGGACATTTGATTTGAGCGCAATCCTCAAACTTAGGTCAAAAAAGCCATTTAAGCCTTTTCACAGTGAGATCTATGCGATATGGCCGAGAAATGTAATTTTGATGTTAACTCCCAAACCGCTGCGCAGAAGTCAACCAAACTTCACCCAATAGTGTATTGTATCACAATCTAGTAGTTACATGTGGAAATTTGGTTCTAGGACATTTGATTTGAGCGCAATCCTCAAACTTAGGTCAAAAAAGCCATTTAAGCCTTTTCACAGTGAGATCTATGCGATATGGCCGAGAAATGTAATTTTGATGTTAACTCCCAAACCGCTGCGCAGAAGTAAACTAAACTTCACCCAAAAGTGTATTGTATCACAATCTAGTAGTTACATGTGGAAATTTGGTTCTAGGACATTTGATTTGAGCGCAATCCTCAAACTTAGGTCAAAAAAGCCATTTAAGCCTTTTCACAGTGAGATCTATGCGATATGGCCGAGAAATGTAATTTTGATGTTAACTCCCAAACCGCTGCGCAGAAAACCAAACTTCACCCATTAGTGTATTGTATCACGATCTAGTAGTTACATGTGGAAATTTGGTTCTAGGACATTTGATTTGAGCGCAATCCTCAAACTTAGGTCAAAAAAGCCATTTAAGCCTTTTCACAGTGAGATCTATGCGATATGGCCGAGAAATGTAATTTTGATGTTAACTCCCAAACCGCTGCGCAGAAGTCAACCAAACTTCACCCAATAGTGTATTGTATCACAATCTAGTAGTTACATGTGGAAATTTGGTTCTAGGACATTTGTTTTGAGCGCAATCCTCAAACTTAGGTCAAAAAAGCCATTTAAGCCTTTTCACAGTGAGATCTATGCGATATGGCCGAGAAATGTAATTTTGATGTTAACTCCCAAACCGCTGCGCAGAAGTAAACCAAACTTCACCCATTAGTGTATTGTATCACATTGTAGTAGTTACATGTGGAAATTTGGTTCTAGGACATTTGATTTGAGCGCAATCCTCAAACTTAGGTCAAAAAAGCCATTTAAGCCTTTTCACAGTGAGATCTATAAGATATGGCCGAGAAATGTAATTTTGATGTTAACTCCCAAACCGCTGCGCAGAAGTAAACCAAACTTCACCCAATATTGTATTGTATCACAATCTAGTAGTTACATTTGAAAATTTTGTTCTCGGACATTTTGTTTGAGCGCAATCATCAAACTTAATTAAAAAAGTCATTTAAGCCTTTTCACAGTGAGATCTATGCGATATGGCCGAGAAATATAATTTTGATGTTAACTCCCAAACCGCTGCGCAGAAGTCAACCAAACTTCACCCATTAGTGTATTGTATCACAATCTAGTAGTTACATGTGAAAATTTGGTTCTAGGACATTTGATCTGAGCGCAATCCTCAAACTTAGGTCAAAAAAGCCATTTAAGCCTTTTCACAGTGAGATCTATGCGATATGGCCGAGAAATGTAATTTTGATGTTAACTCCCAAACCGCTGCGCAGAAGTAAACCAAACTTCACCCATTAGTGTATTGTATCACAATCTAGTAGTTACATGTGGAAATTTGGTTCTAGGACATTTGATTTGAGCGCAATCCTCAAACTTAGGTCAAAAAAGCCATTTAAGCCTTTTCACAGTGAGATCTATGCGATATGGCCGAGAAATGTAATTTTGATGTTAACTCCCAAACCGCTGCGCAGAAGTCAACCAAACTTCACCCAATAGTGTATTGTATCACAATCTAGTAGTTACATGTGGAAATTTGGTTCTAGGACATTTGATTTGAGCGCAATCCTCAAACTTAGGTCAAAAAAGCCATTTAAGCCTTTTCACAGTGAGATCTATGCGATATGGCCGAGAAATGTAATTTTGATGTTAACTCCCAAACCGCTGCGCAGAAGTAAACCAAACTTCACCCATTAGTGTATTGTATCACAATCTAGTAGTTACATGTGGAAATTTGGTTCTAGGACATTTGATTTGAGCGCAATCCTCAAACTTAGGTCAAAAAAGCCATTTAAGCCTTTTCACAGTGAGATCTATGCGATATGGCCGAGAAATGTAAATTTGATGTTAACTCCCAAACCGCTGCGCAGAAGTCAACCAAACTTCACCCAATACTGTATTGTATCACAATCTAGTAGTTACATGTGGAAATTTGGTTCTAGGACATTTGATTTGAGCGCAATCCTCAAACTTAGGTCAAAAAAGCCATTTAAGCCTTTTCACAGTGAGATCTATGCGATATGGCCGAGAAATGTAATTTTGATGTTAACTCCCAAACCGCTGCGCAGAAGTAAACCAAACTTCACCCATTAGTGTATTGTATCACAATCTAGTAGTTACATTTGAAAATTTTGTTCTAGGACATTTTGTTTGAGCGCAATCATCAAACTTTATTAAAAAAGTCATTTAAGCCTTTTCACAGTGAGATCTATGCGATATGGCCGAGAAATGTAATTTTGATGTTAACTCCCAAACCGCTGGGCAGAAGTCAACCAAACTACACCCAAAAGTGTATTTTATCACAATCTAGTAGTTACATGTGGAAATTTGGTTCTAGGACATTTGATTTGAGCGCAATCCTCAAACTTAGGTCAAAAAAGCCATTTAAGCCTTTTCACAGTGAGATCTATGCGATATGGCCGAGAAATGTAAATTTGATGTTAACTCCCAAACCGCTGCGCAGAAGTCAACCAAACTTCACCCAATAGTATATTGTATCAAAATCTAGTAGTTACATTTAAAAATTTTGTTCTAGGACATTTTGTTTGAGCGCAATCATCAAACTTAATTAAAAAAGTCATTTAAGCCTTTTCACAGTGAGATCAATGCGATATGGCCGAGAAATGTAATTTTGATGTTAACTCCCAAACCGCTGCACAGAAGTCAACCAAACTTCACCCATTAGTGTATTGTATCACAATCTCGTAGTTACATGTGGAAATTTGGTTCTAGGACATTTGATTTGAGCGCAATCCTCAAACTTAGGTCAAAAAAGCCATTTAAGCCTTTTCACAGTGAGATCTATGCGATATGGCCGAGAAATGTAAATTTGATGTTAACTCCCAAACCGCTGCGCAGAAGTCAACCAAACTTCACCCAATACTGTATTGTATCACAATCTAGTAGTTACATGTGGAAATTTGGTTCTAGGACATTTGATTAGAGCGCAATCCTCAAACTTAGGTCAAAAAAGCCATTTAAGCCTTTTCACAGTGAGATCTATGCGATATGGCCGAGAAATGTAAATTTGATGTTAACTCCCAAACCGCTGCGCAGAAGTCAACCAAACTTCACCCAATACTGTATTGTATCACAATCTAGTAGTTACATGTGGAAATTTGGTTCTAGGACATTTGATTTGAGCGCAATCCTCAAACTTAGGTCAAAAAAGCCATTTAAGCCTTTTCACAGTGAGATCTATGCGATATGGCCGAGAAATGTAATTTTGATGTTAACTTCCAAACCGCTGCGCAGAAGTAAACCAAACTTCACCCATTAGTGTATTGTATCACAATCTAGTAGTTACATGTGGAAATTTGGTTCTAGGACATTTGATTTGAGCGCAATCCTCAAACTTAGGTCAAAAAAGCCATTTAAGCCTTTTCACAGTGAGATCTATGCGATATGGCCGAGAAATGTAATTTTGATGTTAACTCCCAAACCGCTGCGCAGAAGTCAACCAAACTTCACCCAATAGTGTATTTTATCACAATCTAGTAATTACATTTGGAAATTTAGTTCTAGGACATTTGGTTTGAGCGCAATCTTCAAACTTAATTTAAAAAAGTCATTTAAGCCTTTTCACAGTGAGATCTATGCGATATGGCCGAGAAATGTAATTTTGATGTTCACTCCCATACCGCTGCGCAGAAGTAAACCAAACTTCACCCAATAGTGTATTGTATCACAATCTAGTAGTTACATGTGGAAATTTGGTTCTAGGACATTTGATTTGAGCGCAATCCTCAAACCTAGGTCAAAAAAGCCATTTAAGCCTTTTCACAGTGAGATCTATGCGATATGGCCGAGAAATGTAATTTTGATGTTCACTCCCAAACCGCTGCGCAGAAGTCAACCAAACTTCACCCAATAGTGTATTTTATCACAATCTAGTAGTTACATTTGGAAATTTAGTTCTAGGACATTTGGTTTGAGCGCAATCTTCAAACTTAATTAAAAAAAGTCATTTAAGCCTTTTCACAGTGAGATCTATGCGATATGGCCGAGAAACGTAATTTTGATGTTCACTCCCAAACCGCTGCGCAGAAGTCAACCAAACTTCACCCATTAGTGTATTGCATCACAATCTAGTAGTTACATGTGGAAATTTGGTTCTAGGACATTTGATTTGAGCGCAATCCTCAAACTTAGGTCAAAAAAGTCATTTAAGCCTTTTCACAGTGAGATCAATGCGATATGGCCGAGAAATGTAATTTTGATGTTAACTCCCAAACCGCTGCACAGAAGTCAACCAAACTTCACCCATTAGTGTATTGTATCACAATCTCGTAGTTACATGTGGAAATTTGGTTCTAGGACATTTGATTTGAGCGCAATCCTCAAACTTAGGTCAAAAAAGCCATTTAAGCCTTTTCACAGTGAGATCTATGCGATATGGCCAAGAAATGTAAATTTGATGTTAACTCCCAAACCGCTGCGCAGAAGTCAACCAAACTTCACCCATTAGTGTATTGTATCACAATCTAGTAGTTACATGTGGAAATTTGGTTCTAGGACATTTGATTTGAGCGCAACCCTCAAACTTAGGTCAAAAAAGCCATTTAAGCCTTTTCACAGTGAGATCTATGCGATATGGCCGAGAAATGTAATTTTGATGTTCACTCCCAAACCGCTGCGCAGAAGTCAACCAAACTTCACCCAATAGTGTATTTTATCACAATCTAGTAGTTACATTTGGAAATTTAGTTCTAGGACATTTGGTTTGAGCGCAATCTTCAAACTTAATTAAAAAAAGTCATTTAAGGCTTTTCACAGTGAGATCTATGCGATATGGTCGAGAAATGTAATTTTCTTGTTAACTCCCAAACCGCTGCGCAGAAGTAAACCAAACTTCACCCAATAGTGTATTTTATCACAATCTAGTAGTTACATTTGGAAATTTAGTTCTAGGACATTTGGTTTGAGCGCAATCTTCAAACTTAATTAAAAAAAGTCATTTAAGCCTTTTCACAGTGAGATCTATGCGATATGGCCGAGAAATGTAATTTTGATGTTCACTCCCAAACCGCTGCGCAGAAGTAAACCAAACTTCACCCATTAGTGTATTGTATCACAATCTAGTAGTTACATGTGGAAATTTGGTTCTAGGACATTTGATTTGAGCGCAATCCTCAAACTTAGGTCAAAAAAGCCATTTAAGCCTTTTCACAGTGAGATCTATGCGATATGGCCGAGAAATGTAATTTTGATGTTAACTCCCAAACCGCTGCGCAGAAGTCAACCAAACTTCACCCAATAGTGTATTGTATCACAATCTAGTAGTTACATGTGGAAATTTGGTTCTAGGACATTTGATTTGAGCGCAATCCTCAAACTTAGGTCAAAAAAGCCATTTAAGCCTTTTCACAGTGAGATCTATGCGATATGGCCGAGAAATGTAATTTTGATGTTAACTCCCAAACCGCTGCGCAGAAGTAAACCAAACTTCACCCATTAGTGTATTGTATCACATTGTAGTAGTTACATGTGGAAATTTGGTTCTAGGACATTTTATTTGAGCGCAATCCTCAAACTTAGGTCAAAAAAGCCATTTAAGCCTTTTCACAGTGAGATCTATGCGATATGGCCGAGAAATGTAAATTTGATGTTAACTCCCAAACCGCTGCGCCGAAGTCAACCAAACTTCACCCAATACTGTATTGTATCACAATCTAGTAGTTACATGTGGAAATTTGGTTCTAGGACATTTGATTTGAGCGCAATCCTCAAACTTAGGTCAAAAAAGCCATTTAAGCCTTTTCACAGTGAGATCTATGCGATATGGCCGAGAAATGTAATTTTGATGTTAACTCCCAAACCGCTGCGCAGAAGTAAACCAAACTTCACCCAATATTGTATTGTATCACAAGCTAGTAGTTACATTTGAAAATTTTGTTCTAGGACATTTTGTTTGAGCGCAATCATCAAACTTAATTAAAAAAGTCATTTAAGCCTTTTCACAGTGAGATCTATGCGATATGGCCGAGGAATGTAATTTTGATGTTAACTCCCAAACCGCTGCGCAGAAGTCAACCAAACTTCACCCATTAGTGTATTGTATCACAATCTAGTAGTTACATGTGGAAATTTGGTTCTAGGACATTTGATCTGAGCGCAATCCTCAAACTTAGGTCAAAAAAGCCATTTAAGCCTTTTCACAGTGAGATCTATGCGATATGGCCGAGAAATGTAATTTTGATGTTAACTCCCAAACCGCTGCGCAGAAGTAAACCAAACTTCACCCATTAGTGTATTGTATCACAATCTAGTAGTTACATGTGGAAATTTGGTTCTAGGACATTTGATTTGAGCGCAATCCTCAAACTTAGGTCAAAAAAGCCATTTAAGCCTTTTCACAGTGAGATCTATGCGATATGGCCGAGAAATGTAATTTTGATGTTAACTCCCAAACCGCTGCGCAGAAGTCAACCAAACTTCACCCAATAGTGTATTGTATCACAATCTAGTAGTTACATGTGGAAATTTGGTTCTAGGACATTTGATTTGAGCGCAATCCTCAAACTTAGGTCAAAAAAGCCATTTAAGCCTTTTCACAGTGAGATCTATGCGATATGGCCGAGAAATGTAATTTTGATGTTAACTCCCAAACCGCTGCGCAGAAGTAAACCAAACTTCACCCATTAGTGTATTGTATCACAATCTAGTAGTTACATGTGGAAATTTGGTTCTAGGACATTTGATTTGAGCGCAATCCTCAAACTTAGGTCAAAAAAGCCATTTAAGCCTTTTCACAGTGAGATCTATGCGATATGGCCGAGAAATGTAAATTTGATGTTAACTCCCAAACCGCTGCGCAGAAGTCAACCAAACTTCACCCAATACTGTATTGTATCACAATCTAGTAGTTACATGTGGAAATTTGGTTCTAGGACATTTGATTTGAGCGCAATCCTCAAACTTAGGTCAAAAAAGCCATTTAAGCCTTTTCACAGTGAGATCTATGCGATATGGCCGAGAAATGTAATTTTGATGTTAACTCCCAAACCGCTGCGCAGAAGTAAACCAAACTTCACCCATTAGTGTATTGTATCACAATCTAGTAGTTACATTTGAAAATTTTGTTCTAGGACATTTTGTTTGAGCGCAATCATCAAACTTTATTAAAAAAGTCATTTAAGCCTTTTCACAGTGAGATCTATGCGATATGGCCGAGAAATGTAATTTTGATGTTAACTCCCAAACCGCTGGGCAGAAGTCAACCAAACTACACCCAAAAGTGTATTTTATCACAATCTAGTAGTTACATGTGGAAATTTGGTTCTAGGACATTTGATTTGAGCGCAATCCTCAAACTTAGGTCAAAAAAGCCATTTAAGCCTTTTCACAGTGAGATCTATGCGATATGGCCGAGAAATGTAAATTTGATGTTAACTCCCAAACCGCTGCGCAGAAGTCAACCAAACTTCACCCAATAGTATATTGTATCAAAATCTAGTAGTTACATTTAAAAATTTTGTTCTAGGACATTTTGTTTGAGCGCAATCATCAAACTTAATTAAAAAAGTCATTTAAGCCTTTTCACAGTGAGATCTATGCGATATGGCCGAGAAATGTAATTTTGATGTTAACTCCCAAACCGCTGCGCAGAAGTCAACCAAACTTCACCCATTAGTGTATTGTATCACAATCTAGTAGTTACATGTGGAAATTTGGTTCTAGGACATTTGATTTGAGCGCAATCCTCAAACTTAGGTCAAAAAAGCCATTTAAGCCTTTTCACAGTGAGATCTATGCGATATGGCCGAGAAATGTAATTTTGATGTTAACTCCCAAACCGCTGCGCAGAAGTAAACCAAACTTCACCCATTAGTGTATTGTATCACAATCTAGTAGTTACATGTGGAAATTTGGTTCTAGGACATTTGATTTGAGAGCAATCCTCAAACTTAGGTCAAAAAAGCCATTTAAGCCTTTTCACAGTGAGATCTATGCGATATGGCCGAGAAATGTAATTTTGATGTTAACTCCCAAACCGCTGCGCAGAAGTCAACCAAACTTCACCCAATAGTGTATTTTATCACAATCTAGTAGTTACATTTGGAAATTTAGTTCTAGGACATTTGGTTTGAGCGCAATCTTCAAACTTAATTTAAAAAAGTCATTTAAGCCTTTTCACAGTGAGATCTATGCGATATGGCCGAGAAATGTAATTTTGATGTTCACTCCCAAACCGCTGCGCAGAAGTAAACCAAACTTCACCCAATAGTGTATTGTATCACAATCTAGTAGTTACATGTGGAAATTTGGTTCTAGGACATTTGATTTGAGCGCAATCCTCAAACCTAGGTCAAAAAAGCCATTTAAGCCTTTTCACAGTGAGATCTATGCGATATGGCCGAGAAATGTAATTTTGATGTTAACTCCCAAACCGCTGCGCAGAAGTCAACCAAACTTCACCCAATAGTGTATTTTATCACAATCTAGTAGTTACATTTGGAAATTTAGTTCTAGGACATTTGGTTTGAGCGCAATCTTCAAACTTAATTAAAAAAAGTCATTTAAGCCTTTTCACAGTGAGATCTATGCGATATGGCCGAGAAACGTAATTTTGATGTTCACTCCCAAACCGCTGCGCAGAAGTCAACCAAACTTCACCCATTAGTGTATTGCATCACAATCTAGTAGTTACATGTGGAAATTTGGTTCTAGGACATTTGATTTGAGCGCAATCCTCAAACTTAGGTCAAAAAAGCCATTTAAGCCTTTTCACAGTGAGATCTATGCGATATGGCCGAGAAATGTAATTTTGATGTTAACTCCCAAACCGCTGCGCAGAAGTCAACCAAACTTCACCCAATAGTGTATTGTATCACAATCTAGTAGTTACATGTGGAAATTTGGTTCTAGGACATTTGATTTGAGCGCAATCCTCAAACTTAGGTCAAAAAAGCCATTTAAGCCTTTTCACAGTGAGATCTATGCGATATGGCCGAGAAATGTAATTTTGATGTTAACTCCCAAACCGCTGCGCAGAAGTAAACCAAACTTCACCCATTAGTGTATTGTATCACAATCTAGTAGTTACATGTGGAAATTTGGTTCTAGGACATTTGATTTGAGCGCAATCCTCAAACTTAGGTCAAAAAAGCCATTTAAGCCTTTTCACAGTGAGATCTATGCGATATGGCCGAGAAATGTAATTTTGATGTTCACTCCCAAACCGCTGCGCAGAAGTCAACCAAACTTCACCCAATAGTGTATTTTATCACAATCTAGTAGTTACATTTGGAAATTTAGTTCTAGGACATTTGGTTTGAGCGCAATCTTCAAACTTAATTAAAAAAAGTCATTTAAGGCTTTTCACAGTGAGATCTATGCGATATGGTCGAGAAATGTAATTTTCATGTTAACTCCCAAACCGCTGCGCAGAAGTCAACCAAACTTCACCCAATAGTGTATTGTATCACAATCTAGTAGTTACATGTGGAAATTTGGTTCTAGGACATTTGATTTGAGCGCAATCCTCAAACTTAGGTCAAAAAAGCCATTTAAGCCTTTTCACAGTGAGATCTATGCGATATGGCCGAGAAATGTAATTTTGATGTTAACTCCCAAACCGCTGCGCAGAAGTCAACCAAACTTCACCCAATAGTGTATTGTATCACAATCTAGTAGTTACATGTGGAAATTTGGTTCTAGGACATTTGATTTGAGCGCAATCCTCAAACTTAGGTCAAAAAAGCCATTTAAGCCTTTTCACAGTGAGATCTATGCGATATGGCCGAGAAATGTAATTTTGATGTTAACTCCCAAACCGCTGCGCAGAAGTAAACTAAACTTCACCCAAAAGTGTATTGTATCACAATCTAGTAGTTACATGTGGAAATTTGGTTCTAGGACATTTGATTTGAGCGCAATCCTCAAACTTAGGTCAAAAA
Organism: Corythoichthys intestinalis; assembly: GCF_030265065.1. NCBI lineage: Eukaryota > Metazoa > Chordata > Actinopteri > Syngnathiformes > Syngnathidae > Corythoichthys > Corythoichthys intestinalis. The sequence continues at coordinate 47,602,105 of NC_080411.1, read as the reverse complement.
AGCCATTTAAGCCTTTTCACAGTGAGATCTATGCGATATGGCCGAGAAATGTAATTTTGATGTTAACTCCCAAACCGCTGCGCAGAAAACCAAACTTCACCCATTAGTGTATTGTATCACAATCTAGTAGTTACATGTGGAAATTTGGTTCTAGGACATTTGATTTGAGCGCAATCCTCAAACTTAGGTCAAAAAAGCCATTTAAGCCTTTTCACAGTGAGATCTATGCGATATGGCCGAGAAATGTAATTTTGATGTTAACTCCCAAACCGCTGCGCAGAAGTCAACCAAACTTCACCCAATAGTGTATTGTATCACAATCTAGTAGTTACATGTGGAAATTTGGTTCTAGGACATTTGTTTTGAGCGCAATCCTCAAACTTAGGTCAAAAAAGCCATTTAAGCCTTTTCACAGTGAGATCTATGCGATATGGCCGAGAAATGTAATTTTGATGTTAACTCCCAAACCGCTGCGCAGAAGTAAACCAAACTTCACCCATTAGTGTATTGTATCACATTGTAGTAGTTACATGTGGAAATTTGGTTCTAGGACATTTGATTTGAGCGCAATCCTCAAACTTAGGTCAAAAAAGCCATTTAAGCCTTTTCACAGTGAGATCTATGCGATATGGCCGAGAAATGTAATTTTGATGTTAACTCCCAAACCGCTGCGCAGAAGTAAACCAAACTTCACCCAATATTGTATTGTATCACAATCTAGTAGTTACATTTGAAAATTTTGTTCTAGGACATTTTGTTTGAGCGCAATCATCAAACTTAATTAAAAAAGTCATTTAAGCCTTTTCACAGTGAGATCTATGCGATATGGCCGAGAAATATAATTTTGATGTTAACTCCCAAACCGCTGCGCAGAAGTCAACCAAACTTCACCCATTAGTGTATTGTATCACAATCTAGTAGTTACATGTGGAAATTTGGTTCTAGGACATTTGATCTGAGCGCAATCCTCAAACTTAGGTCAAAAAAGCCATTTAAGCCTTTTCACAGTGAGATCTATGCGATATGGCCGAGAAATGTAATTTTGATGTTAACTCCCAAACCGCTGCGCAGAAGTAAACCAAACTTCACCCATTAGTGTATTGTATCACAATCTAGTAGTCACATGTGGAAATTTGGTTCTAGGACATTTGATTTGAGCGCAATCCTCAAACTTAGGTCAAAAAAGCCATTTAAGCCTTTTCACAGTGAGATCTATGCGATATGGCCGAGAAATGTAATTTTGATGTTAACTCCCAAACCGCTGCGCAGAAGTCAACCAAACTTCACCCAATAGTGTATTGTATCACAATCTAGTAGTTACATGTGGAAATTTGGTTCTAGGACATTTGATTTGAGCGCAATCCTCAAACTTAGGTCAAAAAAGCCATTTAAGCCTTTTCACAGTGAGATCTATGCGATATGGCCGAGAAATGTAATTTTGATGTTAACTCCCAAACCGCTGCGCAGAAGTAAACCAAACTTCACCCATTAGTGTATTGTATCACAATCTAGTAGTTACATGTGGAAATTTGGTTCTAGGACATTTGATTTGAGCGCAATCCTCAAACTTAGGTCAAAAAAGCCATTTAAGCCTTTTCACAGTGAGATCTATGCGATATGGCCGAGAAATGTAAATTTGATGTTAACTCCCAAACCGCTGCGCAGAAGTCAACCAAACTTCACCCAATACTGTATTGTATCACAATCTAGTAGTTACATGTGGAAATTTGGTTCTAGGACATTTGATTTGAGCGCAATCCTCAAACTTAGGTCAAAAAAGCCATTTAAGCCTTTTCACAGTGAGATCTATGCGATATGGCCGAGAAATGTAATTTTGATGTTAACTCCCAAACCGCTGCGCAGAAGTAAACCAAACTTCACCCATTAGTGTATTGTATCACAATCTAGTAGTTACATTTGAAAATTTTGTTCAAGGACATTTTGTTTGAGCGCAATCATCAAACTTTATTAAAAAAGTCATTTAAGCCTTTTCACAGTGAGATCTATGCGATATGGCCGAGAAATGTAATTTTGATGTTAACTCCCAAACCGCTGGGCAGAAGTCAACCAAACTACACCCAAAAGTGTATTTTATCACAATCTAGTAGTTACATGTGGAAATTTGGTTCTAGGACATTTGATTTGAGCGCAATCCTCAAACTTAGGTCAAAAAAGCCATTTAAGCCTTTTCACAGTGAGATCTATGCGATATGGCCGAGAAATGTAAATTTGATGTTAACTCCCAAACCGCTGCGCAGAAGTCAACCAAACTTCACCCAATAGTATATTGTATCAAAATCTAGTAGTTACATTTAAAAATTTTGTTCTAGGACATTTTGTTTGAGCGCAATCATCAAACTTAATTAAAAAAGTCATTTAAGCCTTTTCACAGTGAGATCAATGCGATATGGCCGAGAAATGTAATTTTGATGTTCACTCCCAAACCGCTGCGCAGAAGTCAACCAAACTTCACCCAATAGTGTATTTTATCACAATCTAGTAGTTACATTTGGAAATTTAGTTCTAGGACATTTGGTTTGAGCGCAATCTTCAAACTTACTTAAAAAAAGTCATTTAAGCCTTTTCACAGTGAGATCTATGCGATATGGCCGAGAAATGTAATTTTGATGTTCACTCCCAAACCGCTGCGCAGAAGTAAACCAAACTTCACCCATTAGTGTATTGTATCACAATCTAGTAGTTACATGTGGAAATTTGGTTCTAGGACATTTGATTTGAGCGCAATCCTCAAACTTAGGTCAAAAAAGCCATTTAAGCCTTTTCACAGTGAGATCTATGCGATATGGCCGAGAAATGTAATTTTGATGTTAACTCCCAAACCGCTGCGCAGAAGTCAACCAAACTTCACCCAATAGTGTATTGTATCACAATCTAGTAGTTACATGTGGAAATTTGGTTCTAGGACATTTGATTTGAGCGCAATCCTCAAACTTAGGTCAAAAAAGCCATTTAAGCCTTTTTACAGTGAGATCTATGCGATATGGCCGAGAAATGTAATTTTGATGTTAACTCCCAAACCGCTGCGCAGAAGTAAACCAAACTTCACCCATTAGTGTATTGTATCACATTGTAGTAGTTACATGTGGAAATTTGGTTCTAGGACATTTTATTTGAGCGCAATCCTCAAACTTAGGTCAAAAAAGCCATTTAAGCCTTTTCACAGTGAGATCTATGCGATATGGCCGAGAAATGTAAATTTGATGTTAACTCCCAAACCGCAGCGCCGAAGTCAACCAAACTTCACCCAATACTGTATTGTATCACAATCTAGTAGTTACATGTGGAAATTTGGTTCTAGGACATTTGATTTGAGCGCAATCCTCAAACTTAGGTCAAAAAAGCCATTTAAGCCTTTTCACAGTGAGATCTATGCGATATGGCCGAGAAATGTAATTTTGATGTTAACTCCCAAACCGCTGCGCAGAAGTAAACCAAACTTCACCCAATATTGTATTGTATCACAAGCTAGTAGTTACATTTGAAAATTTTGTTCTAGGACATTTTGTTTGAGCGCAATCATCAAACTTAATTAAAAAAGTCATTTAAGCCTTTTCACAGTGAGATCTATGCGATATGGCCGAGAAATGTAATTTTGATGTTAACTCCCAAACCGCTGCGCAGAAGTCAACCAAACTTCACCCATTAGTGTATTGTATCACAATCTAGTAGTTACATGTGGAAATTTGGTTCTAGGACATTTGATCTGAGCGCAATCCTCAAACTTAGGTCAAAAAAGCCATTTAAGCCTTTTCACAGTGAGATCTATGCGATATGGCCGAGAAATGTAATTTTGATGTTAACTCCCAAACCGCTGCGCAGAAGTCAACCAAACTTCACCCAATAGTGTATTGCATCACAATCTAGTAGTTACATGTGGAAATTTGGTTCTAGGACATTTGATTTGAGCGCAATCCTCAAACTTAGGTCAAAAAAGCCATTTAAGCCTTTTCACAGTGAGATCTATGCGATATGGCCGAGAAATGTAATTTTGATGTTAACTCCCAAACCGCTGCGCAGAAGTCAACCAAACTTCACCCAATAGTGTATTGTATCACAATCTAGTAGTTATATGTGGAAATTTGGTTCTAGGAAATTTGATTTGAGCGCAATCCTCAAACTTAGGTCAAAAAAGCCATTTAAGGCTTTTCACAGTGAGATCTATGCGATATGGCCGAGAAATGTAATTTTGATGTTAACTCCCGAACCGCTGCGCAGAAGTAAACCAAACTTCACCCATTAGTGTATTGTATCACAATCTAGTAGTTACATGTGGAAATTTGGTTCTAGGACATTTGATTTGAGCGCAATCCTCAAACTTAGGTCAAAAAAGCCATTTAAGCCTTTTCACAGTGAGATCTATGCGATATGGCCGAGAAATGTAATTTTGATGTTCACTCCCAAACCGCTGCGCAGAAGTCAACCAAACTTCACCCAATAGTGTATTTTATCACAATCTAGTAGTTACATTTGGAAATTTAGTTCTAGGACATTTGGTTTGAGCGCAATCTTCAAACTTAATTAAAAAAAGTCATTTAAGGCTTTTCACAGTGAGATCTATGCGATATGGTCGAGAAATGTAATTTTCTTGTTAACTCCCAAACCGCTGCGCAGAAGTCAACCAAACTTCACCCAATAGTGTATTTTATCACAATCTAGTAGTTACATGTGGAAATTTGGTTCTAGGACATTTGATTTGAGCGCAATCCTCAAACTTAGGTCAAAAAAGCCATTTAAGCCTTTTCACAGTGAGATCTATGCGATATGGCCGAGAAATGTAATTTTGATGTTAACTCCCAAACCGCTGCGCAGAAGTAAACCAAACTTCACCCATTAGTGTATTGTATCACATTGTAGTAGTTACATGTGGAAATTTGGTTCTAGGACATTTGATTTGAGCGCAATCCTCAAACTTAGGTCAAAAAAGCCATTTAAGCCTTTTCACAGTGAGATCTATGCGATATGGCCGAGAAATGTAAATTTGATGTTAACTCCCAAACCGCTGCGCCGAAGTCAACCAAACTTCACCCAATACTGTATTGTATCACAATCTAGTAGTTACATGTGGAAATTTGGTTCTAGGACATTTGATTTGAGCGCAATCCTCAAACTTAGGTCAAAAAAGCCATTTAAGCCTTTTCACAGTGAGATCTATGCGATATGGCCGAGAAATGTAATTTTGATGTTAACTCCCAAACCGCTGCGCAGAAGTAAACCAAACTTCACCCAATATTGTATTGTATCACAATCTAGTAGTTACATTTGAAAATTTTGTTCTAGGACATTTTGTTTGAGCGCAATCATCAAACTTAATTAAAAAAGTCATTTAAGCCTTTTCACAGTGAGATCTATGCGATATGGCCGAGAAATGTAATTTTGATGTTAACTCCCAAACCGCTGCGCAGAAGTCAACCAAACTTCACCCATTAGTGTATTGTATCACAATCTAGTAGTTACATGTGGAAATTTGGTTCTAGGACATTTGATTTGAGCGCAATCCTCAAACTTAGGTCAAAAAAGCCATTTAAGCCTTTTCACAGTGAGATCTATGCGATATGGCCGAGAAATGTAATTTTGATATTAACTCCCAAACCGCTGCGCAGAAGTCAACCAAACTTCACCCAATAGTGTATTGTATCACAATCTAGTAGTTACATGTGGAAATTTGGTTCTAGGACATTTGATTTGAGCGCAATCCTCAAACTTAGGTCAAAAAAGCCATTTAAGCCTTTTCACAGTGAGATCTATGCGATATGGCCGAGAAATGTAATTTTGATGTTAACTCCCAAACCGCTGCGCAGAAGTAAACCAAACTTCACCCATTAGTGTATTGTATCACAATCTAGTAGTTACATGTGGAAATTTGGTTCTAGGACATTTGATTTGAGCGCAATCCTCAAACTTAGGTCAAAAAAGCCATTTAAGCCTTTTCACAGTGAGATCTATGCGATATGGCCGAGAAATGTAAATTTGATGTTAACTCCCAAACCGCTGCGCAGAAGTCAACCAAACTTCACCCAATAGTGTATTGTATCACAATCTAGTAGTTACATGTGGAAATTTGGTTCTAGGACATTTGATTTGAGCGCAATCCTCAAACTTAGGTCAAAAAAGCAATTTAAGCCTTTCACAGTGAGATCTATGCGATATGGCCGAGAAATGTAATTTTGATGTTAACTCCCAAACCGCTGCGCAGAAGTAAACCAAACTTCACCCATTAGTGTATTGTATCACAATCTAGTAGTTACATGTGGAAATTTGGTTCTAGGACATTTGATTTGAGCGCAATCCTCAAACTTAGGTCAAAAAAGCCATTTAAGCCTTTTCACAGTGAGATCTATGCGATATGGCCGAGAAATGTAATTTTGATGTTCACTCCCAAACCGCTGCGCAGAAGTCAACCAAACTTCAACCAATAGTGTATTTTATCACAATCTAGTAGTTACATTTGGAAATTTAGTTCTAGGACATTTGGTTTGAGCGCAATCTTCAAACTTAATTAAAAAAAGTCATTTAAGGCTTTTCACAGTGAGATCTATGCGATATGGCCGAGAAATGTAATTTTGATGTTAACTCCCAAACCGCTGCGCAGAAGTCAACCAAACTTCACCCAATAGTGTATTTTATCACAATCTAGTAGTTACATTTGGAAATTTAGTTCTAGGACATTTGGTTTGAGCGCAATCTTCAAACTTAATTAAAAAAAGTCATTTAAGCCTTTTCACAGTGAGATCTATGCGATATGGCCGAGAAATGTAAATTTGATGTTAACTCCCAAACCGCTGCGCAGAAGTCAACCAAACTTCACCCAATAGTGTATTGTATCACAATCTAGTAGTTACATTTGAAAATTTTGTTCTAGGACATTTTGTTTGAGCGCAATCATCAAACTTTATAAAAAGTCATTTAAGCCTTTTCACAGTGAGATCTATGCGATATGGCCGAGAAATGTAATTTTGATGTTAACTCCCAAACCGCTGCGCAGAAGTCAACCAAACTTCACCCATTAGTGTATTGTATCACAATCTAGTAGTTACATGTGGAAATTTGGTTCTAGGACATTTGATTTGAGCGCAATCCTCAAACTTAGGTCAAAAAAGCCATTTAAGCCTTTTCACAGTGAGATCTATGCGATATGGCCGAGAAATGTAATTTTGATGTTAACTCCCAAACCGCTGCGCAGAAGTAAACCAAACTTCACCCATTAGTGTATTGTATCACAATCTAGTAGTTACATGTGGAAATTTGGTTCTAGGACATTTGATTTGAGAGCAATCCTCAAACTTAGGTCAAAAAAGCCATTTAAGCCTTTTCACAGTGAGATCTATGCGATATGGCCGAGAAATGTAATTTTGATGTTAACTCCCAAACCGCTGCGCAGAAGTCAACCAAACTTCACCCAATAGTGTATTTTATCACAATCTAGTAGTTACATTTGGAAATTTAGTTCTAGGACATTTGGTTTGAGCGCAATCTTCAAACTTAATTTAAAAAAGTCATTTAAGCCTTTTCACAGTGAGATCTATGCGACATGGCCGAGAAATGTAATTTTGATGTTCACTCCCAAACCGCTGCGCAGAAGTAAACCAAACTTCACCCAATAGTGTATTGTATCACAATCTAGTAGTTACATGTGGAAATTTGGTTCTAGGACATTTGATTTGAGCGCAATCCTCAAACCTAGGTCAAAAAAGCCATTTAAGCCTTTTCACAGTGAGATCTATGCGATATGGCCGAGAAATGTAATTTTGATGTTAACTCCCAAACCGCTGCGCAGAAGTCAACCAAACTTCACCCAATAGTGTATTTTATCACAATCTAGTAGTTACATTTGGAAATTTAGTTCTAGGACATTTGGTTTGAGCGCAATCTTCAAACTTAATTAAAAAAAGTCATTTAAGCCTTTTCACAGTGAGATCTATGCGATATGGCCGAGAAACGTAATTTTGATGTTCACTCCCAAACCGCTGCGCAGAAGTCAACCAAACTTCACCCATTAGTGTATTGCATCACAATCTAGTAGTTACATGTGGAAATTTGGTTCTAGGACATTTGATTTGAGCGCAATCCTCAAACTTAGGTCAAAAAAGCCATTTAAGCCTTTTCACAGTGAGATCTATGCGATATGGCCGAGAAATGTAATTTTGATGTTAACTCCCAAACCGCTGCGCAGAAGTCAACCAAACTTCACCCAATAGTGTATTGTATCACAATCTAGTAGTTACATGTGGAAATTTGGTTCTAGGACATTTGATTTGAGCGCAATCCTCAAACTTAGGTCAAAAAAGCCATTTAAGCCTTTTCACAGTGAGATCTATGCGATATGGCCGAGAAATGTAATTTTGATGTTAACTCCCAAACCGCTGCGCAGAAGTAAACCAAACTTCACCCATTAGTGTATTGTATCACAATCTAGTAGTTACATGTGGAAATTTGGTTCTAGGACATTTGATTTGAGCGCAATCCTCAAACTTAGGTCAAAAAAGCCATTTAAGCCTTTTCACAGTGAGATCTATGCGATATGGCCGAGAAATGTAATTTTGATGTTCACTCCCAAACCGCTGCGCAGAAGTCAACCAAACTTCACCCAATAGTGTATTTTATCACAATCTAGTAGTTACATTTGGAAATTTAGTTCTAGGACATTTGGTTTGAGCGCAATCTTCAAACTTAATTAAAAAAAGTCATTTAAGGCTTTTCACAGTGAGATCTATGCGATATGGTCGAGAAATGTAATTTTCATGTTAACTCCCAAACCGCTGCGCAGAAGTCAACCAAACTTCACCCAATAGTGTATTGTATCACAATCTAGTAGTTACATGTGGAAATTTGGTTCTAGGACATTTGATTTGAGCGCAATCCTCAAACTTAGGTCAAAAAAGCCATTTAAGCCTTTTCACAGTGAGATCTATGCGATATGGCCGAGAAATGTAATTTTGATGTTAACTCCCAAACCGCTGCGCAGAAGTCAACCAAACTTCACCCAATAGTGTATTGTATCACAATCTAGTAGTTACATGTGGAAATTTGGTTCTAGGACATTTGATTTGAGCGCAATCCTCAAACTTAGGTCAAAAAAGCCATTTAAGCCTTTTCACAGTGAGATCTATGCGATATGGCCGAGAAATGTAATTTTGATGTTAACTCCCAAACCGCTGCGCAGAAGTAAACTAAACTTCACCCAAAAGTGTATTGTATCACAATCTAGTAGTTACATGTGGAAATTTGGTTCTAGGACATTTGATTTGAGCGCAATCCTCAAACTTAGGTCAAAAAAGCCATTTAAGCCTTTTCACAGTGAGATCTATGCGATATGGCCGAGAAATGTAATTTTGATGTTAACTCCCAAACCGCTGCGCAGAAAACCAAACTTCACCCATTAGTGTATTGTATCACAATCTAGTAGTTACATGTGGAAATTTGGTTCTAGGACATTTGATTTGAGCGCAATCCTCAAACTTAGGTCAAAAAAGCCATTTAAGCCTTTTCACAGTGAGATCTATGCGATATGGCCGAGAAATGTAATTTTGATGTTAACTCCCAAACCGCTGCGCAGAAGTCAACCAAACTTCACCCAATAGTGTATTGTATCACAATCTAGTAGTTACATGTGGAAATTTGGTTCTAGGACATTTGTTTTGAGCGCAATCCTCAAACTTAGGTCAAAAAAGCCATTTAAGCCTTTTCACAGTGAGATCTATGCGATATGGCCGAGAAATGTAATTTTGATGTTAACTCCCAAACCGCTGCGCAGAAGTAAACCAAACTTCACCCATTAGTGTATTGTATCACATTGTAGTAGTTACATGTGGAAATTTGGTTCTAGGACATTTGATTTGAGCGCAATCCTCAAACTTAGGTCAAAAAAGCCATTTAAGCCTTTTCACAGTGAGATCTATGCGATATGGCCGAGAAATGTAATTTTGATGTTAACTCCCAAACCGCTGCGCAGAAGTAAACCAAACTTCACCCAATATTGTATTGTATCACAATCTAGTAGTTACATTTGAAAATTTTGTTCTAGGACATTTTGTTTGAGCGCAATCATCAAACTTAATTAAAAAAGTCATTTAAGCCTTTTCACAGTGAGATCTATGCGATATGGCCGAGAAATATAATTTTGATGTTAACTCCCAAACCGCTGCGCAGAAGTCAACCAAACTTCACCCATTAGTGTATTGTATCACAATCTAGTAGTTACATGTGGAAATTTGGTTCTAGGACATTTGATCTGAGCGCAATCCTCAAACTTAGGTCAAAAAAGCCATTTAAGCCTTTTCACAGTGAGATCTATGCGATATGGCCGAGAAATGTAATTTTGATGTTAACTCCCAAACCGCTGCGCAGAAGTAAACCAAACTTCACCCATTAGTGTATTGTATCACAATCTAGTAGTTACATGTGGAAATTTGGTTCTAGGACATTTGATTTGAGCGCAATCCTCAAACTTAGGTCAAAAAAGCCATTTAAGCCTTTTCACAGTGAGATCTATGCGATATGGCCGAGAAATGTAATTTTGATGTTAACTCCCAAACCGCTGCGCAGAAGTCAACCAAACTTCACCCAATAGTGTATTGTATCACAATCTAGTAGTTACATGTGGAAATTTGGTTCTAGGACATTTGATTTGAGCGCAATCCTCAAACTTAGGTCAAAAAAGCCATTTAAGCCTTTTCACAGTGAGATCTATGCGATATGGCCGAGAAATGTAATTTTGATGTTAACTCCCAAACCGCTGCGCAGAAGTAAACCAAACTTCACCCATTAGTGTATTGTATCACAATCTAGTAGTTACATGTGGAAATTTGGTTCTAGGACATTTGATTTGAGCGCAATCATCAAACTTAGGTCAAAAAAGCCATTTAAGCCTTTTCACAGTGAGATCTATGCGATATGGCCGAGAAATGTAAATTTGATGTTAACTCCCAAACCGCTGCGCAGAAGTCAACCAAACTTCACCCAATACTGTATTGTATCACAATCTAGTAGTTACATGTGGAAATTTGGTTCTAGGACATTTGATTTGAGCGCAATCCTCAAACTTAGGTCAAAAAAGCCATTTAAGCCTTTTCACAGTGAGATCTATGCGATATGGCCGAGAAATGTAATTTTGATGTTAACTCCCAAACCGCTGCGCAGAAGTAAACCAAACTTCACCCATTAGTGTATTGTATCACAATCTAGTAGTTACATTTGAAAATTTTGTTCTAGGACATTTTGTTTGAGCGCAATCATCAAACTTTATTAAAAAAGTCATTTAAGCCTTTTCACAGTGAGATCTATGCGATATGGCCGAGAAATGTAATTTTGATGTTAACTCCCAAACCGCTGGGCAGAAGTCAACCAAACTACACCCAAAAGTGTATTTTATCACAATCTAGTAGTTACATGTGGAAATTTGGTTCTAGGACATTTGATTTGAGCGCAATCCTCAAACTTAGGTCAAAAAAGCCATTTAAGCCTTTTCACAGTGAGATCTATGCGATATGGCCGAGAAATGTAAATTTTATGTTAACTCCCAAACCGCTGCGCAGAAGTCAACCAAACTTCACCCAATAGTATATTGTATCAAAATCTAGTAGTTACATTTAAAAATTTTGTTCTAGGACATTTTGTTTGAGCGCAATCATCAAACTTAATTAAAAAAGTCATTTAAGCCTTTTCACAGTGAGATCAATGCGATATGGCCGAGAAATGTAATTTTGATGTTAACTCCCAAACCGCTGCACAGAAGTCAACCAAACTTCACCCATTAGTGTATTGTATCACAATCTCGTAGTTACATGTGGAAATTTGGTTCTAGGACATTTGATTTGAGCGCAATCCTCAAACTTAGGTCAAAAAAGCCATTTAAGCCTTTTCACAGTGAGATCTATGCGATATGGCCGAGAAATGTAAATTTGATGTTAACTCCCAAACCGCTGCGCAGAAGTCAACCAAACTTCACCCAATACTGTATTGTATCACAATCTAGTAGTTACATGTGGAAATTTGGTTCTAGGACATTTGATTTGAGCGCAATCCTCAAACTTAGGTCAAAAAAGCCATTTAAGCCTTTTCACAGTGAGATCTATGCGATATGGCCGAGAAATGTAAATTTGATGTTAACTCCCAAACCGCTGCGCAGAAGTCAACCAAACTTCACCCAATACTGTATTGTATCACAATCTAGTAGTTACATGTGGAAATTTGGTTCTAGGACATTTGATTTGAGCGCAATCCTCAAACTTAGGTCAAAAAAGCCATTTAAGCCTTTTCACAGTGAGATCTATGCGATATGGCCGAGAAATGTAATTTTGATGTTAACTTCCAAACCGCTGCGCAGAAGTAAACCAAACTTCACCCATTAGTGTATTGTATCACAATCTAGTAGTTACATGTGGAAATTTGGTTCTAGGACATTTGATTTGAGCGCAATCCTCAAACTTAGGTCAAAAAAGCCATTTAAGCCTTTTCACAGTGAGATCTATGCGATATGGCCGAGAAATGTAATTTTGATGTTAACTCCCAAACCGCTGCGCAGAAGTCAACCAAACTTCACCCAATAGTGTATTTTATCACAATCTAGTAGTTACATTTGGAAATTTAGTTCTAGGACATTTGGTTTGAGCGCAATCTTCAAACTTAATTTAAAAAAGTCATTTAAGCCTTTTCACAGTGAGATCTATTCGATATGGCCGAGAAATGTAATTTTGATGTTCACTCCCATACCGCTGCGCAGAAGTAAACCAAACTTCACCCAATAGTGTATTGTATCACAATCTAGTAGTTACATGTGGAAATTTGGTTCTAGGACATTTGATTTGAGCGCAATCCTCAAACCTAGGTCAAAAAAGCCATTTAAGCCTTTTCACAGTGAGATCTATGCGATATGGCCGAGAAATGTAATTTTGATGTTCACTCCCAAACCGCTGCGCAGAAGTCAACCAAACTTCACCCAATAGTGTATTTTATCACAATCTAGTAGTTACATTTGGAAATTTAGTTCTAGGACATTTGGTTTGAGCGCAATCTTCAAACTTAATTAAAAAAAGTCATTTAAGCCTTTTCACAGTGAGATCTATGCGATATGGCCGAGAAACGTAATTTTGATGTTCACTCCCAAACCGCTGCGCAGAAGTCAACCAAACTTCACCCATTAGTGTATTGCATCACAATCTAGTAGTTACATGTGGAAATTTGGTTCTAGGACATTTGATTTGAGCGCAATCCTCAAACTTAGGTCAAAAAAGCCATTTAAGCCTTTTCACAGTGAGATCTATGCGATATGGCCGAGAAATGTAATTTTGATGTTAACTCCCAAACCGCTGCGCAGAAGTCAACCAAACTTCACCCAATAGTGTATTGTATCACAATCTAGTAGTTACATGTGGAAATTTGGTTCTAGGACATTTGATTTGAGCGCAATCCTCAAACTTAGGTCAAAAAAGCCATTTAAGCCTTTTCACAGTGAGATCTATGCGATATGGCCGAGAAATGTAATTTTGATGTTCACTCCCAAACCGCTGCGCAGAAGTCAACCAAACTTCACCCAATAGTGTATTTTATCACAATCTAGTAGTTACATTTGGAAATTTAGTTCTAGGACATTTGGTTTGAGCGCAATCCTCAAACTTAGGTCAAAAAAGCCATTTAAGCCTTTTCACAGTGAGATCAATGCGATATGGCCGAGAAATGTAAATTTGATGTTAACTCCCAAACCGCTGCGCCGAAGTCAACCAAACTTCACCCAATACTGTATTGTATCACAATCTAGTAGTTACATGTGGAAATTTGGTTCTAGGACATTTGATTTGAGCGCAATCCTCAAACTTAGGTCAAAAAAGCCATTTAAGCCTTTTCACAGTGAGATCTATGCGATATGGCCGAGAAATGTAATTTTGATGTTAACTCCCAAACCGCTGCGCAGAAGTAAACCAAACTTCACCCAATATTGTATTGTATCACAAGCTAGTAGTTACATTTGAAAATTTTGTTCTAGGACATTTTGTTTGAGCGCAATCATCAAACTTAATTAAAAAAGTCATTTAAGCCTTTTCACAGTGAGATCTATGCGATATGGCCGAGAAATGTAATTTTGATGTTAACTCCCAAACCGCTGCGCAGAAGTCAACCAAACTTCACCCATTAGTGTATTGTATCACAATCTAGTAGTTACATGTGGAAATTTGGTTCTAGGACATTTGATCTGAGCGCAATCCTCAAACTTAGGTCAAAAAAGCCATTTAAGCCTTTTCACAGTGAGATCTATGCGATATGGCCGAGAAATGTAATTTTGATGTTAACTCCCAAACCGCTGCGCAGAAGTCAACCAAACTTCACCCATTAGTGTATTTTATCACAATCTAGTAGTTACATGTGGAAATTTGGTTCTAGGACATTTGATTTGAGCGCAATCCTCAAACTTAGGTCAAAAAAGCCATTTAAGCCTTTTCACAGTGAGATCTATGCGATATGGCCGAGAAATGTAATTTTGATGTTAACTCCCAAACCGCTGCGCAGAAGTCAACCAAACTTCACCCAATAGTGTATTGTATCACAATCTAGTAGTTACATGTGGAAATTTGGTTCTAGGACATTTGATTTGAGCGCAATCCTCAAACTTAGGTCAAAAAAGCCATTTAAGCCTTTTCACAGTGAGATCTATGCGATATGGCCGAGAAATGTAATTTTGATGTTAACTCCCAAACCGCTGCGCAGAAGTAAACCAAACTTCACCCATTAGTGTATTGTATCACAATCTAGTAGTTACATGTGGAAATTTGGTTCTAGGACATTTGATTTGAGCGCAATCCTCAAACTTAGGTCAAAAAAGCCATTTAAGCCTTTTCACAGTGAGATCTATGCGATATGGCCGAGAAATGTAAATTTGATGTTAACTCCCAAACCGCTGCGCAGAAGTCAACCAAACTTCACCCAATACTGTATTGTATCACAATCTAGTAGTTACATGTGGAAATTTGGTTCTAGGACATTTGATTTGAGCGCAATCCTCAAACTTAGGTCAAAAAAGCCATTTAAGCCTTTTCACAGTGAGATCTATGCGATATGGCCGAGAAATGTAATTTTGATGTTAACTCCCAAACCGCTGCGCAGAAGTAAACCAAACTTCACCCATTAGTGTATTGTATCACAATCTAGTAGTTACATTTGAAAATTATGTTCTAGGACATTTTGTTTGAGCGCAATCATCAAACTTTATTAAAAAAGTCATTTAAGCCTTTTCACAGTGAGATCTATGCGATATGGCCGAGAAATGTAATTTTGATGTTAACTCCCAAACCGCTGGGCAGAAGTCAACCAAACTACACCCAAAAGTGTATTTTATCACAATCTAGTAGTTACATGTGGAAATTTGGTTCTAGGACATTTGATTTGAGCGCAATCCTCAAACTTAGGTCAAAAAAGCCATTTAAGCCTTTTCACAGTGAGATCTATGCGATATGGCCGAGAAATGTAAATTTGATGTTAACTCCCAAACCGCTGCGCAGAAGTCAACCAAACTTCACCCAATAGTATATTGTATCAAAATATAGTAGTTACATTTAAAAATTTTGTTCTAGGACATTTTGTTTGAGCGCAATCATCAAACTTAATTAAAAAAGTCATTTAAGCCTTTTCACAGTGAGATCTATGCGATATGGCCGAGAAATGTAATTTTGATGTTCACTCCCAAACCGCTGCGCAGAAGTCAACCAAACTTCAACCAATAGTGTATTTTATCACAATCTAGTAGTTACATTTGGAAATTTAGTTCTAGGACATTTGGTTTGAGCGCAATCTTCAAACTTAATTAAAAAAAGTCATTTAAGGCTTTTCACAGTGAGATCTATGCGATATGGCCGAGAAATGTAATTTTGATGTTAACTCCAAAACCGCTGCGCAGAAGTCAACCAAACTTCACCCAATAGTGTATTTTATCACAATCTAGTAGTTACATTTGGAAATTTAGTTCTAGGACATTTGGTTTGAGCGCAATCTTCAAACTTAATTAAAAAAAGTCATTTAAGCCTTTTCACAGTGAGATCTATGCGATATGGCCGAGAAATGTAAATTTGATGTTAACTCCCAAACCGCTGCGCAGAAGTCAACCAAACTTCACCCAATAGTGTATTGTATCACAATCTAGTAGTTACATTTGAAAATTTTGTTCTAGGACATTTTGTTTGAGCGCAATCATCAAACTTTATAAAAAGTCATTTAAGCCTTTTCACAGTGAGATCTATGCGATATGGCCGAGAAATGTAATTTTGATGTTAACTACCAAACCGCTGCGCAGAAGTCAACCAAACTTCACCCAATAGTGTATTTTATCACAATCTAGTAGTTACATTTAGAAATTTAGTTCTAGGACATTTGGTTTGAGCGCAATCATCAAACTTAATTAAAAAAGTCATTTAAGCCTTTTCACAGTGAGATCTATGCGATATGGCCGAGAAATGTAATTTTGATGTTAACTCCCAAACCGCTGCGCAGAAGTCAACCAAACTTCACCCATTAGTGTATTGTATCACAATCTAGTAGTTACATGTGGAAATTTGGTTCTAGGACATTTGATTTGAGCGCAATCCTCAAACTTAGGTCAAAAAAGCCATTTAAGCCTTTTCACAGTGAGATCTATGCGATATGGCCGAGAAATGTAATTTTGATGTTAACTCCCAAACCGCTGCGCAGAAGTAAACTAAACTTCACCCAAAAGTGTATTGTATCACAATCTAGTAGTTACATGTGGAAATTTGGTTCTAGGACATTTGATTTGAGCGCAATCCTCAAACTTAGGTCAAAAAAGCCATTTAAGCCTTTTCACAGTGAGATCTACGCGATATGGCCGAGAAATGTAAATTTGATGTTAACTCCCAAACCGCTGCGCAGAAGTCAACCAAACTTCACCCAATAGTATATTGTATCAAAATCTAGTAGTTACATTTAAAAATTTTGTTCTAGGACATTTTGTTTGAGCGCAATCATCAAACTTAATTAAAAAAGTCATTTAAGCCTTTTCACAGTGAGATCTATGCGATATGGCCGAGAAATGTAAATTTGATGTTAACTCCCAAACCGCTGCGCAGAAGTCAACCAAACTTCACCCAATAGTGTATTGTATCACAATCTAGTAGTTACATTTAAAAATTTCGTTCTAGGACATTTGGTTTGAGCGCAATCTTCAAACTTAATTTAAAAAAGTCATTTAAGCCTTTTCACAGTGAGATCTATGCGATATGGCCGAGAAATGTAATTTTGATGTTAACTCCCAAACCGCTGCGCAGAAGTCAACCAAACTTCACCCAATAGTGTATTTTATCACAATCTAGTAGTTACATTTAGAAATTTAGTTCTAGGACATTTGGTTTGAGCGCAATCTTCAAACTTAATTAAAAAAAGTCATTTAAGCCTTTTCACAGTGAGATCTATGCGATATGGCCGAGAAATGTAATTTTGATGTTAACTCCCAAACCGCTGTGCAGAAGTCAACCAAACTTCACCCATTAGTGTATTGCATCACAATCTAGTAGTTACATGTGGAAATTTGGTTCTAGGACATTTGATTTGAGCGCAATCCTCAAACTTAGGTCAAAAAAGCCATTTAAGCCTTTTCACAGTGAGATCTACGCGATATGGCCGAGAAATGTAAATTTGATGTTAACTCCCAAACCGCTGCGCAGAAGTCAACCAAACTTCACCCAATAGTGTATTGTATCACAATCTAGTAGTTACATTTAAAAATTTCGTTCTAGGACATTTGGTTTGAGCGCAATCTTCAAACTTAATTTAAAAAAGTCATTTAAGCCTTTTCACAGTGAGATCTATGCGATATGGCCGAGAAATGTAATTTTGATGTTAACTCCCAAACCGCTGCGCAGAAGTCAACCAAACTTCACCCAATAGTGTATTTTATCACAATCTAGTAGTTACATTTAGAAATTTAGTTCTAGGACATTTGGTTTGAGCGCAATCTTCAAACTTAATTAAAAAAAGTCATTTAAGCCTTTTCACAGTGAGATCTATGCGATATGGCCGAGAAATGTAATTTTGATGTTAACTCCCAAACCGCTGCGCAGAAGTAAACTAAACTTCACCCAAAAGTGTATAGTATCACAATCTAGTAGTTACATGTGGAAATTTGGTTCTAGGACATTTGATTTGAGCGCAATCCTCAAACTTAGGTCAAAAAAGCCATTTAAGCCTTTTCACAGTGAGATCTACGCGATATGGCCGAGAAATGTAAATTTGATGTTAACTCCCAAACCGCTGCGCAGAAGTCAACCAAACTTCACCCAATAGTATATTGTATCAAAATCTAGTAGTTACATTTAAAAATTTTGTTCTAGGACATTTTGTTTGAGCGCAATCATCAAACTTAATTAAAAAAGTCATTTAAGCCTTTTCACAGTGAGATCTATGCGATATGGCCGAGAAATGTAAATTTGATGTTAACTCCCAAACCGCTGCGCAGAAGTCAACCAAACTTCACCCAATAGTGTATTGTATCACAATCTAGTAGTTACATTTAAAAATTTCGTTCTAGGACATTTGGTTTGAGCGCAATCTTCAAACTTAATTTAAAAAAGTCATTTAAGCCTTTTCACAGTGAGATCTATGCGATATGGCCGAGAAATGTAATTTTGATGTTAACTCCCAAACCGCTGCGCAGAAGTCAACCAAACTTCACCCAATAGTGTATTTTATCACAATCTAGTAGTTACATTTAGAAATTTAGTTCTAGGACATTTGGTTTGAGCGCAATCTTCAAACTTAATTAAAAAAAGTCATTTAAGCCTTTTCACAGTGAGATCTATGCGATATGGCCGAGAAATGTAATTTTGATGTTAACTCCCAAACCGCTGTGCAGAAGTCAACCAAACTTCACCCATTAGTGTATTGCATCACAATCTAGTAGTTACATGTGGAAATTTGGTTCTAGGACATTTGATTTGAGCGCAATCCTCAAACTTAGGTCAAAAAAGCCATTTAAGCCTTTTCACAGTGAGATCTACGCGATATGGCCGAGAAATGTAATTTTGATGTTAACTCCCAAACCGCTGCGCAGAAGTCAACCAAACTTCACCCAATAGTATATTGTATCAAAATCTAGTAGTTACATTTAAAAATTTTGTTCTAGGACATTTTGTTTGAGCGCAATCTTCAAACTTAATTAAAAAAAGTAATTTAAGCCTTTTCACAGTGAGATCTATGCGATATGGCCGAGAAATGTAATTTTGATGTTCACTCCCAAACCGCTGCGCAGATGTCAACCAAACTTCACCCAATAGTGTATTTTATCACAATCTAGTAGTTACATTTGGAAATTTAGTTCTAGGACATTTGGTTTTTAGCGCAATCATCAAACTTAGGTCAAAAAAGCCATTTAAGCCTTTTCACAGTGAGATCTATGCGATATGGCTGAGAAATGTAATTTTGATGTTCACTCCCAAACCGCTGCGCAGAAGTCAACCAAACTTCACCCAATAGTGTATTTTATCACAATCTAGTAGTTACAGTTGGAAATTTAGTTCTAGGACATTTGGTTTTTAGCGCAATCATCAAACTTAGGTCAAAAAAGCCATTTAAGCCTTTTCACAGTGAGATCTATGCGATATGGCTGAGAAATGTAATTTTGATGTTAATTCCCAAACCGCTGCGCAGAAGTAAACCAAACTTCACCCAATAGTGTATTGTATCACAATCTAGTGGTTACATGTGGAAATTTGGTTCTAGGACATTTGATTTGAGCGCAATCCTCAAACTTAGGTCAAAAAGCCATTTAAGCCTTTTCACAGTGAGATCTATGCGATATGGCCGAGAAATGTAATTTTGATGTTAACTCCCAAACCGCTGCGCAGAAGTCAACCAAACTTCACCCAATAGTGTATTTTATCACAATCTAGTAGTTACATTTGGAAATTTAGTTCTAGGACATTTGGTTTGAGCGCAATCATCAAACTTAGGTCAAAAAAGCCATTTAAGCCTTTTCACAGTGAGATCTATGCGATATGGCTGAGAAATGTAATTTTGATGTTAACTCCCAAACCGATGCGCAGAAGTCAACCAAACTTCACCCAATAGTGTATTTTATCACAATCTAGTAGTTATATTTGGAAATTTAGTTTTAGGACATTTGGTTTGAGCGCAATCTTCAAACTTAATTAAAAAAAGTCATTTAAGCCTTTTCACAGTGAGATCTATGCGATATGGCCGAGAAATGTAATTTTGATTTTAACTCCCAAACCGCTGCGCAGAAGTCAACCAAACTTCACCCAATAGTGTATTTTATCACAATCTAGTAGTTACATTTGGAAATTTAGTTCTAGGACATTTGGTTTGAGCGCAATCTTCAAACTTAATTAAAAAAAGTCATTTAAGCCTTTTCACAGTGAGATCTATGCGATATGGCCGAGAAATGTAATTTTGATGTTCACTCCCAAACCGCTGCGCAGAAGTCAACCAAACTTCACCCAATAGTGTATTTTATCACAATCTAGTAGTTACATTTGGAAATTTAGTTCTAGGACATTTGGTTTTTAGCGCAATCATCAAACTTAGGTCAAAAAAGCCATTTAAGCCTTTTCACAGTGAGATCTATGCGATATGGCTGAGAAATGTAATTTTGATGTTAACTCCCAAACCGCTGCGCAGAAGTCAACCAAACTTCACCCAATAGTGTATTTTATCACAATCTAGTAGTTACATTTAGAAATTTAGTTCTAGGACATTTGGTTTGAGCGCAATCTTCAAACTTAATTTAAAAAAGTCATTTAAGCCTTTTCACAGTGAGATCTATGCGATATGGCCGAGAAATGTAATTTTGATGTTAACTCCCAAACCGCTGCGCAGAAGTAAACCAAACTTCACCCAATAGTGTATTGTATCACAATCTAGTAGTTACATGTGGAAATTTGGTTCTAGGACATTTGATTTGAGCGCAATCCTCAAACTTAGGTCAAAAAGCCATTTAAGCCTTTTCACAGTGAGATCTATGCGATATGGCTGAGAAATGTAATTTTGATGTTAACTCTTAAACCGATGCGCAGAAGTCAACCAAACTTCACCCAATAGTGTATTTTATCACAATCTAGTAGTTACATGTGGAAATTTGGTTCTAGGACATTTGATTTGAGCGCAATCCTCAAACTTAGGTCAAAAAAGCCATTTAAGCCTTTTCACAGTGAGATCTATGCGATATGGCCGAGAAATGTAATTTTGATGTTAACTCCCAAACCGCTGCGCAGAAGTAAACTAAACTTCACCCAAAAGTGTATTGTATCACAATCTAGTAGTTACATGTGGAAATTTGGTTCTAGGACATTTGATTTGAGCGCAATCCTCAAACTTAGGTCAAAAAGCCATTTAAGCCTTTTCACAGTGAGATCTATGCGATATGGCCGAGAAATGTAATTTTGATGTTAACTCCCAAACCGCTGC
Organism: Corythoichthys intestinalis; assembly: GCF_030265065.1. Classification (NCBI taxonomy): domain Eukaryota; kingdom Metazoa; phylum Chordata; class Actinopteri; order Syngnathiformes; family Syngnathidae; genus Corythoichthys; species Corythoichthys intestinalis. Next base: position 47,580,667 of record NC_080411.1, on the reverse strand, counting down.
GCAGAAGTCAACCAAACTTCACCCAATAGTGTATTTTATCACAATCTAGTAGTTACATTTGGAAATTTAGTTCTAGGACATTTGGTTTGAGCGCAATCATCAAACTTAATTAAAAAAGTCATTTAAGCCTTTTCACAGTGAGACCTATGCGATATGGCTGAGAAATGTAATTTTGATGTTAACTCCCAAACCGATGCGCAGAAGTCAACCAAACTTCACCCAATAGTGTATTTTATCACATTCTAGTAGTTACATTTGGAAATTTAGTTTTAGGACATTTGGTTTGAGCGCAATCTTCAAACTTAATTAAAAAAAGTCATTTAAGCCTTTTCACAGTGAGATCTATGCGATATGGCCGAGAAATGTAATTTTGATGTTCACTCCCAAACCGCTGCGCAGAAGTAAACCAAACTTCACCCAATATTGTATTGTATCACAATCTAGTAGTTACATGTGGAATTTTGGTTCTAGGACATTTGAATTGAGCGCAATCCTCAAACTTAGGTCAAAAAAGCCATTTAAGCCTTTTCACAGTGAGATCTATGCGATATGGCCGAGAAATGTAATTTTGATGTTAACTCCCAAACCGCTGCGCAGAAGTCAACCAAACTTCACCCAATAGTGTATTGTATCAAAATTTAGTAGTTACATGTGGAAATTTCGTTCTAGAACATTTGGTTTGAGCGCAATCATCAAACTTAATTAAAAAAGTCATTTAAGCCTTTTCACAGTTAGATCTATGCGATATGGCCGAGAAATGTAATTTTGATGTTCACTCCCAAACCGCTGCGCAGAAGTCAACCAAACATCACCCAATAGTGTATTGTATCACAATCTAGTAGTTACATGTGGAATTTTGGTTCTAGGACATTTGATTTGAGCGCAATCCTCAAACTTAGGTCAAAAAAGCCATTTAAGCCTTTTCACAGTGAGATCTATGCAATATGGCCGAGAAATGTAATTTTGATGTTAACTCCCAAACCGCTGCGCAGAAGTCAACCAAACTTCACCCAATAGTGTATTGTATCACAATTTAGTAGTTACATGTGGAAATTTGGTTCTAGGACATTTGATTTGAGCGCAATTCTCAAACTTAGGTCAAAAAAGCCATTTAAGCCTTTTCACAGTGAGATCTATGCGATATGGCCGAGAAATGTAATTTTGATGTTCACTCCCAAACCGCTGCGCAGAAGTCAACCAAACTTCACCCATTAGTGTATTGTATCACAATCTAGTAGTTACATGTGGAAATTTGGTTCTAGGACATTTGATTTGAGCGCAATTCTCAAACTTAGGTCAAAAAAGCCGTTTAAGCCTTTTCACAGTGAGATCTATGCGATATGGCCGAGAAATGTAATTTTGATGTTCACTCCCAAACCGCTGCGCAGAAGTCAACCAAACTTCACCCATTAGTGTATTGTATCACAATCTAGTAGTTACATGTGGAAATTTGGTTCTAGGACATTTGGTTTGAGCGCAATCTTCAAACTTAATTAAAAAAAGTCATTTAAGCCTTTTCACAGTGAGATCTATGCGATATGGCTGAGAAATGTAATTTTGATGTTAACTCCCAAACCGCTGCGCAGAAGTAAACCAAACTTCACCCAATAGTGTATTGTATCACAATCTAGTAGTTACATGTGGAAATTTGGTTCTAGGACATTTGATTTGAGCGCAATCCTCAAACTTAGGTCAAAAAAGCCATTTAAGCCTTTTCACAGTGAGATCTATGCGATATGGCCGAGAAATGTAATTTTGATGTTAACTCCCAAACCGCTGCGCAGAAGTCAACCAAACTTCACCCAATAGTGTATTGTATCACAATCTAGTAGTTACATTTGGAAATTTAGTTCTAGGACATTTGGTTTGAGCGCAATCTTCAAACTTAATTAAAAAAAAGTCATTTAAGCCTTTTCACAGTGAGATCTATGCGATATGGCCGAGAAATGTAAATTTGATGTTAACTCCCAAACCGCTGCGCAGAAGTCAACCAAACTTCACCCAATAGTGTATTGTATCACAATCTAGTAGTTACATTTGAAAATTTTGTTCTAGGACATTTTGTTTGAGCGCAATCATCAAACTTTATAAAAAGTCATTTAAGCCTTTTCACAGTGAGATCTATGCGATATGGCCGAGAAATGTAATTTTGATGTTCACTCCCAAACCGCTGCGCAGAAGTCAACCAAACTTCACCCATTAGTGTATTGCATCACAATCTAGTAGTTACATGTGGAAATTTGGTTCTAGGACATTTGATTTGAGCGCAATTCTCAAACTTAGGTCAAAAAAGCCATTTAAGCCTTTTCACAGTGAGATCTATGCGATATGGCCGAGAAATGTAATTTTGATGTTAACTCCCAAACCGCTGCGCAGAAGTAAACTAAACTTCACCCAAAAGTGTATTGTATCACAATCTAGTAGTTACATGTGGAAATTTGGTTCTAGGACATTTGATTTGAGCGCAATCCTCAAACTTAGGTCAAAAAAGCCATTTAAGCCTTTTCACAGTGAGATCTACGCGATATGGCCGAGAAATGTAAATTTGATGTGAACTCCCAAACCGCTGCGCAGAAGTCAACCAAACTTCACCCAATAGTATATTGTATCAAAATCTAGTAGTTACATTTAAAAATTTTGTTCTAGGACATTTTGTTTGAGCGCAATCATCAAACTTAATTAAAAAAGTCATTTAAGCCTTTTCACAGTGAGATCTATGCGATATGGCCGAGAAATGTAAATTTGATGTTAACTCCCAAACCGCTGCGCAGAAGTCAACCAAACTTCACCCAATAGTGTATTGTATCACAATCTAGTAGTTACATTTAAAAATTTCGTTCTAGGACATTTGGTTTGAGCGCAATGTTCAAACGTAATTAAAAAAAGTCATTTAAGCCTTTTCACAGTGAGATCTATGCGATATGGCCGAGAAATGTAATTTTGATGTTAACTCCCAAACCGCTGCGCAGAAGTCAACCAAACTTCACCCAATAGTGTATTTTATCACAATCTAGTAGTTACATTTAGAAATTTAGTTCTAGGACATTTGGTTTGAGCGCAATCTTCAAACTTAATTAAAAAAAGTCATTTAAGCCTTTTCACAGTGAGATCTATGCGATATGGCCGAGAAATGTAATTTTGATGTTAACTCCCAAACCGCTGTGCAGAAGTCAACCAAACTTCACCCATTAGTGTATTGCATCACAATCTAGTAGTTACATGTGGAAATTTGGTTCTAGGACATTTGATTTGAGCGCAATCCTCAAACTTAGGTCAAAAAAGCCATTTAAGCCTTTTCACAGTGAGATCTACGCGATATGGCCGAGAAATGTAATTTTGATGTTAACTCCCAAACCGCTGCGCAGAAGTCAACCAAACTTCACCCAATAGTATATTGTATCAAAATCTAGTAGTTACATTTAAAAATTTTGTTCTAGGACATTTTGTTTGAGCGCAATCTTCAAACTTAATTAAAAAAAGTAATTTAAGCCTTTTCACAGTGAGATCTATGCGATATGGCCGAGAAATGTAATTTTGATGTTCACTCCCAAACCGCTGCGCAGATGTCAACCAAACTTCACCCAATAGTGTATTTTATCACAATCTAGTAGTTACATTTGGAAATTTAGTTCTAGGACATTTGGTTTTTAGCGCAATCATCAAACTTAGGTCAAAAAAGCCATTTAAGCCTTTTCACAGTGAGATCTATGCGATATGGCTGAGAAATGTAATTTTGATGTTCACTCCCAAACCGCTGCGCAGAAGTCAACCAAACTTCACCCAATAGTGTATTTTATCACAATCTAGTAGTTACATTTGGAAATTTAGTTCTAGGACATTTGGTTTTTAGCGCAATCATCAAACTTAGGTCAAAAAAGCCATTTAAGCCTTTTCACAGTGAGATCTATGCGATATGGCTGAGAAATGTAATTTTGATGTTAATTCCCAAACCGCTGCGCAGAAGTAAACCAAACTTCACCCAATAGTGTATTGTATCACAATCTAGTGGTTACATGTGGAAATTTGGTTCTAGGACATTTGATTTGAGCGCAATCCTCAAACTTAGGTCAAAAAGCCATTTAAGCCTTTTCACAGTGAGATCTATGCGATATGGCCGAGAAATGTAATTTTGATGTTAACTCCCAAACCGCTGCGCAGAAGTCAACCAAACTTCACCCAATAGTGTATTTTATCACAATCTAGTAGTTACATTTGGAAATTTAGTTCTAGGACATTTGGTTTGAGCGCAATCATCAAACTTAGGTCAAAAAAGCCATTTAAGCCTTTTCACAGTGAGATCTATGCGATATGGCTGAGAAATGTAATTTTGATGTTAACTCCCAAACCGATGCGCAGAAGTCAACCAAACTTCACCCAATAGTGTATTTTATCACAATCTAGTAGTTATATTTGGAAATTTAGTTTTAGGACATTTGGTTTGAGCGCAATCTTCAAACTTAATTAAAAAAAGTCATTTAAGCCTTTTCACAGTGAGATCTATGCGATATGGCCGAGAAATGTAATTTTGATTTTAACTCCCAAACCGCTGCGCAGAAGTCAACCAAACTTCACCCAATAGTGTATTTTATCACAATCTAGTAGTTACATTTGGAAATTTAGTTCTAGGACATTTGGTTTGAGCGCAATCTTCAAACTTAATTAAAAAAAGTCATTTAAGCCTTTTCACAGTGAGATCTATGCGATATGGCCGAGAAATGTAAATTTGATGTTAACTCCCAAACCGCTGCGCAGAAGTCAACCAAACTTCACCCAATAGTGTATTGTATCACAATCTAGTAGTTACATTTGAAAATTTTGTTCTAGGACATTTTGTTTGAGCGCAATCATCAAACTTTATAAAAAGTCATTTAAGCCTTTTCACAGTGAGATCTATGCGATATGGCCGAGAAATGTAATTTTGATGTTCACTCCCAAACCGCTGCGCAGAAGTCAACCAAACTTCACCCAAAAGTGTATTGTATCACAATCTAGTAGTTACATGTGGAAATTTGGTTCTAGGACATTTGATTTGAGCGCAATCCTCAAACTTAGGTCAAAAAAGCCATTTAAGCCTTTTCACAGTGAGATCTATGCGATATGGCCGAGAAATGTAATTTTGATGTTAACTCCCAAACCGCTGCGCAGAAGTAAACTAAACTTCACCCAAAAGTGTATTGTATCACAATCTAGTAGTTACATGTGGAAATTTGGTTCTAGGACATTTGATTTGAGCGCAATCCTTAAACTTATGTCAAAAAAGCCATTTAAGCCTTTTCACAGTGAGATCTACGCGATATGGCCGAGAAATGTAAATTTGATGTTAACTCCCAAACCGCTGCGCAGAAGTCAACCAAACTTCACCCAATAGTATATTGTATCAAAATCTAGTAGTTACATTTAAAAATTTTGTTCTAGGACATTTTGTTTGAGCGCAATCTTCAAACTTAATTAGAAAAAGTAATTTAAGCCTTTTCACAGTGAGATCTATGCGATATGGCCGAGAAATGTAATTTTGATGTTCACTCCCAAACCGCTGCGCAGAAGTCAACCAAACTTCACCCAATAGTGTATTTTATCACAATCTAGTAGTTACATTTGGAAATTTAGTTCTAGGACATTTGGTTTTTAGCGCAATCATCAAACTTAGGTCAAAAAAGCCATTTAAGCCTTTTCACAGTGAGATCTATGCGATATGGCTGAGAAATGTAATTTTGATGTTAACTCCCAAACCGCTGCGCAGAAGTCAACCAAACTTCACCCAATAGTGTATTTTATCACAATCTAGTAGTTACATTTAGAAATTTAGTTCTAGGACATTTGGTTTGAGCGCAATCTTCAAACTTAATTTAAAAAAGTCATTTAAGCCTTTTCACAGTGAGATCTATGCGATATGGCCGAGAAATGTAATTTTGATGTTAACTCCCAAACCGCTGCGCAGAAGTAAACCAAACTTCACCCAATAGTGTATTGTATCACAATCTAGTAGTTACATGTGGAAATTTGGTTCTAGGACATTTGATTTGAGCGCAATCCTCAAACTTAGGTCAAAAAGCCATTTAAGCCTTTTCACAGTGAGATCTATGCGATATGGCCGAGAAATGTAATTTTGATGTTAACTCCCAAACCGCTGCGCAGAAGTCAACCAAACTTCACCCAATAGTGTATATTATCACAATCTAGTAGTTACATTTGGAAATTTAGTTCTAGGACATTTGGTTTGAGCACAATCATCAAACTTAGGTCAAAAAAGCCATTTAAGCCTTTTCACAGTGAGATCTATGCGATATGGCTGAGAAATGTAATTTTGATGTTAACTCTTAAACCGATGCGCAGAAGTCAACCAAACTTCACCCAATAGTGTATTTTATCACAATCTAGTAGTTACATGTGGAAATTTGGTTCTAGGACATTTGATTTGAGCGCAATCCTCAAACTTAGGTCAAAAAAGCCATTTAAGCCTTTTCACAGTGAGATCTATGCGATATGGCCGAGAAATGTAATTTTGATGTTAACTCCCAAACCGCTGCGCAGAAGTAAACTAAACTTCACCCAAAAGTGTATTGTATCACAATCTAGTAGTTACATGTGGAAATTTGGTTCTAGGACATTTGATTTGAGCGCAATCCTCAAACTTAGGTCAAAAAGCCATTTAAGCCTTTTCACAGTGAGATCTATGCGATATGGCCGAGAAATGTAATTTTGATGTTAACTCCCAAACCGCTGCGCAGAAGTCAACCAAACTTCACCCAATAGTGTATTTTATCACAATCTAGTAGTTACATTTGGAAATTTAGTTCTAGGACATTTGGTTTGAGCGCAATCATCAAACTTAATTAAAAAAGTCATTTAAGCCTTTTCACAGTGAGACCTATGCGATATGGCTGAGAAATGTAATTTTGATATTAACTCCCAAACCGATGCGCAGAAGTCAACCAAACTTCACCCAATAGTGTATTTTATCACATTCTAGTAGTTACATTTGGAAATTTAGTTTTAGGACATTTGGTTTGAGCGCAATCTTCAAACTTAATTAAAAAAAGTCATTTAAGCCTTTTCACAGTGAGATCTATGCGATATGGCCGAGAAATGTAATTTTGATGTTAACTCCCAAACCGCTGCGCAGAAGTCAACCAAACTTCACCCAATAGTGTATTTTATCACAATCTAGTAGTTACATTTGGAAATTTAGTTCTAGGACATTTGGTTTGAGCGCAATCATCAAACTTAGGTCAAAAAAGCCATTTAAGCCTTTTCACAGTGAGATCTATGCGATATGGCTGAGAAATGTAATTTTGATGTTAACTCCCAAACCGATGCGCAGAAGTCAACCAAACTTCACCCAATAGTGTATTTTATCACAATCTAGTAGTTATATTTGGAAATTTAGTTTTAGGACATTTGGTTTGAGCGCAATCTTCAAACTTAATTAAAAAAAGTCATTTAAGCCTTTTCACAGTGAGATCTATGCGATATGGCCGAGAAATGTAATTTTGATTTTAACTCCCAAACCGCTGCGCAGAAGTCAACCAAACTTCACCCAATAGTGTATTTTATCACAATCTAGTAGTTACATTTGGAAATTTAGTTCTAGGACATTTGGTTTGAGCGCAATCTTCAAACTTAATTAAAAAAAGTCATTTAAGCCTTTTCACAGTGAGATCTATGCGATATGGCCGAGAAATGTAAATTTGATGTTAACTCCCAAACCGCTGCGCAGAAGTCAACCAAACTTCACCCAATAGTGTATTGTATCACAATCTAGTAGTTACATTTGAAAATTTTGTTCTAGGACATTTTGTTTGAGCGCAATCATCAAACTTTATAAAAAGTCATTTAAGCCTTTTCACAGTGAGATCTATGCGATATGGCCGAGAAATGTAATTTTGATGTTCACTCCCAAACCGCTGCGCAGAAGTCAACCAAACTTCACCCAAAAGTGTATTGTATCACAATCTAGTAGTTACATGTGGAAATTTGGTTCTAGGACATTTGATTTGAGCGCAATCCTCAAACTTAGGTCAAAAAAGCCATTTAAGCCTTTTCACAGTGAGATCTATGCGATATGGCCGAGAAATGTAATTTTGATGTTAACTCCCAAACCGCTGCGCAGAAGTAAACTAAACTTCACCCAAAAGTGTATTGTATCACAATCTAGTAGTTACACGTGGAAATTTGGTTCTAGGACATTTGATTTGAGCGCAATCCTTAAACTTATGTCAAAAAAGCCATTTAAGCCTTTTCACAGTGAGATCTACGCGATATGGCCGAGAAATGTAAATTTGATGTTAACTCCCAAACCGCTGCGCAGAAGTCAACCAAACTTCACCCAATAGTATATTGTATCAAAATCTAGTAGTTACATTTAAAAATTTTGTTCTAGGACATTTTGTTTGAGCGCAATCTTCAAACTTAATTAGAAAAAGTAATTTAAGCCTTTTCACAGTGAGATCTATGCGATATGGCCGAGAAATGTAATTTTGATGTTCACTCCCAAACCGCTGCGCAGAAGTCAACCAAACTTCACCCAATAGTGTATTTTATCACAATCTAGTAGTTACATTTGGAAATTTAGTTCTAGGACATTTGGTTTTTAGCGCAATCATCAAACTTAGGTCAAAAAAGCCATTTAAGCCTTTTCACAGTGAGATCTATGCGATATGGCTGAGAAATGTAATTTTGATGTTAACTCCCAAACCGCTGCGCAGAAGTCAACCAAACTTCACCCAATAGTGTATTTTATCACAATCTAGTAGTTACATTTAGAAATTTAGTTCTAGGACATTTGGTTTGAGCGCAATCTTCAAACTTAATTTAAAAAAGTCATTTAAGCCTTTTCACAGTGAGATCTATGCGATATGGCCGAGAAATGTAATTTTGATGTTAACTCCCAAACCGCTGCGCAGAAGTAAACCAAACTTCACCCAATAGTGTATTGTATCACAATCTAGTAGTTACATGTGGAAATTTGGTTCTAGGACATTTGATTTGAGCGCAATCCTCAAACTTAGGTCAAAAAGCCATTTAAGCCTTTTCACAGTGAGATCTATGCGATATGGCCGAGAAATGTAATTTTGATGTTAACTCCCAAACCGCTGCGCAGAAGTCAACCAAACTTCACCCAATAGTGTATATTATCACAATCTAGTAGTTACATTTGGAAATTTAGTTCTAGGACATTTGGTTTGAGCACAATCATCAAACTTAGGTCAAAAAAGCCATTTAAGCCTTTTCACAGTGAGATCTATGCGATATGGCTGAGAAATGTAATTTTGATGTTAACTCTTAAACCGATGCGCAGAAGTCAACCAAACTTCACCCAATAGTGTATTTTATCACAATCTAGTAGTTACATGTGGAAATTTGGTTCTAGGACATTTGATTTGAGCGCAATCCTCAAACTTAGGTCAAAAAAGCCATTTAAGCCTTTTCACAGTGAGATCTATGCGATATGGCCGAGAAATGTAATTTTGATGTTAACTCCCAAACCGCTGCGCAGAAGTAAACTAAACTTCACCCAAAAGTGTATTGTATCACAATCTAGTAGTTACATGTGGAAATTTGGTTCTAGGACATTTGATTTGAGCGCAATCCTCAAACTTAGGTCAAAAAGCCATTTAAGCCTTTTCACAGTGAGATCTATGCGATATGGCCGAGAAATGTAATTTTGATGTTAACTCCCAAACCGCTGCGCAGAAGTCAACCAAACTTCACCCAATAGTGTATTTTATCACAATCTAGTAGTTACATTTGGAAATTTAGTTCTAGGACATTTGGTTTGAGCGCAATCATCAAACTTAATTAAAAAAGTCATTTAAGCCTTTTCACAGTGAGACCTATGCGATATGGCTGAGAAATGTAATTTTGATATTAACTCCCAAACCGATGCGCAGAAGTCAACCAAACTTCACCCAATAGTGTATTTTATCACATTCTAGTAGTTACATTTGGAAATTTAGTTTTAGGACATTTGGTTTGAGCGCAATCTTCAAACTTAATTAAAAAAAGTCATTTAAGCCTTTTCACAGTGAGATCTATGCGATATGGCCGAGAAATGTAATTTTGATGTTCACTCCCAAACCGCTGCGCAGAAGTCAACCAAACTTCACCCAATAGTGTATTGTATCACAATCTAGTAGTTACATGTGGAATTTTGGTTCTAGGACATTTGAATTGAGCGCAATCCTCAAACTTAGGTCAAAAAAGCCATTTAAGCCTTTTCACAGTGAGATCTATGCGATATGGCCGAGAAATGTAATTTTGATGTTAACTCCCAAACCGCTGCGCAGAAGTCAACCAAACTTCACCCAATAGTGTATTGTATCAAAATTTAGTAGTTACATGTGGAAATTTCGTTCTAGAACATTTGGTTTGAGCGCAATCATCAAACTTAATTAAAAAAGTCATTTAAGCCTTTTCACAGTTAGATCTATGCGATATGGCCGAGAAATGTAATTTTGATGTTCACTCCCAAACCGCTGCGCAGAAGTCAACCAAACTTCACCCAATAGTGTATTGTATCACAATCTAGTAGTTACATGTGGAATTTTGGTTCTAGGACATTTGATTTGAGCGCAATCCTCAAACTTAGGTCAAAAAAGCCATTTAAGCCTTTTCACAGTGAGATCTATGCAATATGGCCGAGAAATGTAATTTTGATGTTAACTCCCAAACCGCTGCGCAGAAGTCAACCAAACTTCACCCAATAGTGTATTGTATCACAATTTAGTAGTTACATGTGGAAATTTGGTTCTAGGACATTTGATTTGAGCGCAATTCTCAAACTTAGGTCAAAAAAGCCATTTAAGCCTTTTCACAGTGAGATCTATGCGATATGGCCGAGAAATGTAATTTTGATGTTAACTCCCAAACCGCTGCGCAGAAGTCAACCAAACTTCACCCAATAGTGTATTTTATCACAATCTAGTAGTTACATTTGGAAATTTAGTTTTAGGACATTTGGTTTGAGCGCAATCTTCAAACTTAATTAAAAAAAGTCATTTAAGCCTTTTCACAGTGAGATCTATGCGATATGGCCGAGAAATGTAATTTTGATGTTCACTCCCAAACCGCTGCGCAGAAGTCAACCAAACTTCACCCATTAGTGTATTGTATCACAATCTAGTAGTTACATGTGGAAATTTGGTTCTAGGACATTTGATTTGAGCGCAATTCTCAAACTTAGGTCAAAAAAGCCGTTTAAGCCTTTTCACAGTGAGATCTATGCGATATGGCCGAGAAATGTAATTTTGATGTTCACTCCCAAACCGCTGCGCAGAAGTCAACCAAACTTCACCCATTAGTGTATTGTATCACAATCTAGTAGTTACATGTGGAAATTTGGTTCTAGGACATTTGGTTTGAGCGCAATCTTCAAACTTAATTAAAAAAAGTCATTTAAGCCTTTTCACAGTGAGATCTATGCGATATGGCTGAGAAATGTAATTTTGATGTTAACTCCCAAACCGCTGCGCAGAAGTAAACCAAACTTCACCCAATAGTGTATTGTATCACAATCTAGTAGTTACATGTGGAAATTTGGTTCTAGGACATTTGATTTGAGCGCAATCCTCAAACTTAGGTCAAAAAAGCCATTTAAGCCTTTTCACAGTGAGATCTATGCGATATGGCCGAGAAATGTAATTTTGATGTTAACTCCCAAACCGCTGCGCAGAAGTCAACCAAACTTCACCCAATAGTGTATTGTATCACAATCTAGTAGTTACATTTGGAAATTTAGTTCTAGGACATTTGGTTTGAGCGCAATCTTCAAACTTAATTAAAAAAAAGTCATTTAAGCCTTTTCACAGTGAGATCTATGCGATATGGCCGAGAAATGTAAATTTGATGTTAACTCCCAAACCGCTGCGCAGAAGTCAACCAAACTTCACCCAATAGTGTATTGTATCACAATCTAGTAGTTACATTTGAAAATTTTGTTCTAGGACATTTTGTTTGAGCGCAATCATCAAACTTTATAAAAAGTCATTTAAGCCTTTTCACAGTGAGATCTATGCGATATGGCCGAGAAATGTAATTTTGATGTTCACTCCCAAACCGCTGCGCAGAAGTCAACCAAACTTCACCCATTAGTGTATTGCATCAGAATCTAGTAGTTACATGTGGAAATTTGGTTCTAGGACATTTGATTTGAGCGCAATTCTCAAACTTAGGTCAAAAAAGCCATTTAAGCCTTTTCACAGTGAGATCTATGCGATATGGCCGAGAAATGTAATTTTGATGTTAACTCCCAAACCGCTGCGCAGAAGTAAACTAAACTTCACCCAAAAGTGTATTGTATCACAATCTAGTAGTTACATGTGGAAATTTGGTTCTAGGACATTTGATTTGAGCGCAATCCTCAAACTTAGGTCAAAAAAGCCATTTAAGCCTTTTCACAGTGAGATCTACGCGATATGGCCGAGAAATGTAAATTTGATGTGAACTCCCAAACCGCTGCGCAGAAGTCAACCAAACTTCACCCAATAGTATATTGTATCAAAATCTAGTAGTTACATTTAAAAATTTTGTTCTAGGACATTTTGTTTGAGCGCAATCATCAAACTTAATTAAAAAAGTCATTTAAGCCTTTTCACAGTGAGATCTATGCGATATGGCCGAGAAATGTAAATTTCATGTTAACTCCCAAACCGCTGCGCAGAAGTCAACCAAACTTCACCCAATAGTGTATTGTATCACAATCTAGTAGTTACATTTAAAAATTTCGTTCTAGGACATTTGGTTTGAGCGCAATGTTCAAACGTAATTAAAAAAAGTCATTTAAGCCTTTTCACAGTCAGATCTATACGATATGGCCGAGAAATGTAATTTTGATGTTCACTACCAAACCGCTGCGCAGAAAACCAAACTTCACCCATTAGTGTATTGTATAACAATCTAGTAGTTACATGTGGAAATTTGGTTCTAGGACATTTGATTTGAGCGCAATCCTCAAACTTAGGTCAAAAAAGCCATTTAAGCCTTTTCACAGTGAGATCTATGCGATATGGCCGAGAAATGTAATTTTGATGTTCACTCCCAAACCGCTGCGCAGAAGTCAACCAAACTTCACCCAATAGTGTATTGTATCACAATCTAGTAGTTACATGTGGAATTTTGGTTCTTAGACATTTGAATTGAGCGCAATCCTCAAACTTAGGTAAAAAAAGCCATTTAAGCCTTTTCACAGTGAGATCTATGCGATATGGCCGAGAAATGTAATTTTGATGTTAACTCCCAAACCGCTGCGCAGAAGTCAACCAAATTTCACCCAATAGTGTATTGTATCACAATCTAGTAGTTACATTTGGAAATTTAGTTTTAGGACATTTGGTTTGAGCGCAATCTTCAAACTTAATTAAAAAAAGTAATTTAAGCCTTTTCACAGTGAGATCTATGCGATATGGCCGAGAAATGTAATTTTGATGTTCACTCCCAAACCGCTGCGCAGAAGTCAACCAAACTTAACCCAATAGTGTATTTTATCACAATCTAGTAGTTACATTTGGAAATTTAGTTCTAGGACATTTGGTTTTTAGCGCAATCATCAAACTTAGGTCAAAAAAGCCATTTAAGCCTTTTCACAGTGAGATCTATGCGATATGGCTGAGAAATGTAATTTTGATGTTAACTCCCAAACCGATGCGCAGAAGTCAACCAAACTTCACCCAATAGTGTATTTTATCACAATCTAGTAGTTATATTTGGAAATTTAGTTTTAGGACATTTGGTTTGAGCGCAATCTTCAAACTTAATTAAAAAAAGTCATTTAAGCCTTTTCACAGTGAGATCTATGCGATATGGCCGAGAAATGTAATTTTGATTTTAACTCCCAAACCGCTGCGCAGAAGTCAACCAAACTTCACCCAATAGTGTATTTTATCACAATCTAGTAGTTACATTTGGAAATTTAGTTCTAGGACATTTGGTTTGAGCGCAATCTTCAAACTTAATTAAAAAAAGTCATTTAAGCCTTTTCACAGTGAGATCTATGCGATATGGCCGAGAAATGTAAATTTGATGTTAACTCCCAAACCGCTGCGCAGAAGTCAACCAAACTTCACCCAATAGTGTATTGTATCACAATCTAGTAGTTACATTTGAAAATTTTGTTCTAGGACATTTTGTTTGAGCGCAATCATCAAACTTTATAAAAAGTCATTTAAGCCTTTTCACAGTGAGATCTATGCGATATGGCCGAGAAATGTAATTTTGATGTTCACTCCCAAACCGCTGCGCAGAAGTCAACCAAACTTCACCCAAAAGTGTATTGTATCACAATCTAGTAGTTACATGTGGAAATTTGGTTCTAGGACATTTGATTTGAGCGCAATCCTCAAACTTAGGTCAAAAAAGCCATTTAAGCCTTTTCACAGTGAGATCTATGCGATATGGCCGAGAAATGTAATTTTGATGTTAACTCCCAAACCGCTGCGCAGAAGTAAACTAAACTTCACCCAAAAGTGTATTGTATCACAATCTAGTAGTTACACGTGGAAATTTGGTTCTAGGACATTTGATTTGAGCGCAATCCTTAAACTTATGTCAAAAAAGCCATTTAAGCCTTTTCACAGTGAGATCTACGCGATATGGCCGAGAAATGTAAATTTGATGTTAACTCCCAAACCGCTGCGCAGAAGTCAACCAAACTTCACCCAATAGTATATTGTATCAAAATCTAGTAGTTACATTTAAAAATTTTGTTCTAGGACATTTTGTTTGAGCGCAATCTTCAAACTTAATTAGAAAAAGTAATTTAAGCCTTTTCACAGTGAGATCTATGCGATATGGCCGAGAAATGTAATTTTGATGTTCACTCCCAAACCGCTGCGCAGAAGTCAACCAAACTTCACCCAATAGTGTATTTTATCACAATCTAGTAGTTACATTTGGAAATTTAGTTCTAGGACATTTGGTTTTTAGCGCAATCATCAAACTTAGGTCAAAAAAGCCATTTAAGCCTTTTCACAGTGAGATCTATGCGATATGGCTGAGAAATGTAATTTTGATGTTAACTCCCAAACCGCTGCGCAGAAGTCAACCAAACTTCACCCAATAGTGTATTTTATCACAATCTAGTAGTTACATTTAGAAATTTAGTTCTAGGACATTTGGTTTGAGCGCAATCTTCAAACTTAATTTAAAAAAGTCATTTAAGCCTTTTCACAGTGAGATCTATGCGATATGGCCGAGAAATGTAATTTTGATGTTAACTCCCAAACCGCTGCGCAGAAGTAAACCAAACTTCACCCAATAGTGTATTGTATCACAATCTAGTAGTTACATGTGGAAATTTGGTTCTAGGACATTTGATTTGAGCGCAATCCTCAAACTTAGGTCAAAAAGCCATTTAAGCCTTTTCACAGTGAGATCTATGCGATATGGCCGAGAAATGTAATTTTGATGTTAACTCCCAAACCGCTGCGCAGAAGTCAACCAAACTTCACCCAATAGTGTATATTATCACAATCTAGTAGTTACATTTGGAAATTTAGTTCTAGGACATTTGGTTTGAGCACAATCATCAAACTTAGGTCAAAAAAGCCATTTAAGCCTTTTCACAGTGAGATCTATGCGATATGGCTGAGAAATGTAATTTTGATGTTAACTCTTAAACCGATGCGCAGAAGTCAACCAAACTTCACCCAATAGTGTATTTTATCACAATCTAGTAGTTACATGTGGAAATTTGGTTCTAGGACATTTGATTTGAGCGCAATCCTCAAACTTAGGTCAAAAAAGCCATTTAAGCCTTTTCACAGTGAGATCTATGCGATATGGCCGAGAAATGTAATTTTGATGTTAACTCCCAAACCGCTGCGCAGAAGTAAACTAAACTTCACCCAAAAGTGTATTGTATCACAATCTAGTAGTTACATGTGGAAATTTGGTTCTAGGACATTTGATTTGAGCGCAATCCTCAAACTTAGGTCAAAAAGCCATTTAAGCCTTTTCACAGTGAGATCTATGCGATATGGCCGAGAAATGTAATTTTGATGTTAACTCCCAAACCGCTGCGCAGAAGTCAACCAAACTTCACCCAATAGTGTATTTTATCACAATCTAGTAGTTACATTTGGAAATTTAGTTCTAGGACATTTGGTTTGAGCGCAATCATCAAACTTAATTAAAAAAGTCATTTAAGCCTTTTCACAGTGAGACCTATGCGATATGGCTGAGAAATGTAATTTTGATATTAACTCCCAAACCGATGCGCAGAAGTCAACCAAACTTCACCCAATAGTGTATTTTATCACATTCTAGTAGTTACATTTGGAAATTTAGTTTTAGGACATTTGGTTTGAGCGCAATCTTCAAACTTAATTAAAAAAAGTCATTTAAGCCTTTTCACAGTGAGATCTATGCGATATGGCCGAGAAATGTAATTTTGATGTTCACTCCCAAACCGCTGCGCAGAAGTCAACCAAACTTCACCCAATAGTGTATTGTATCACAATCTAGTAGTTACATGTGGAATTTTGGTTCTAGGACATTTGAATTGAGCGCAATCCTCAAACTTAGGTCAAAAAAGCCATTTAAGCCTTTTCACAGTGAGATCTATGCGATATGGCCGAGAAATGTAATTTTGATGTTAACTCCCAAACCGCTGCGCAGAAGTCAACCAAACTTCACCCAATAGTGTATTGTATCAAAATTTAGTAGTTACATGTGGAAATTTCGTTCTAGAACATTTGGTTTGAGCGCAATCATCAAACTTAATTAAAAAAGTCATTTAAGCCTTTTCACAGTTAGATCTATGCGATATGGCCGAGAAATGTAATTTTGATGTTCACTCCCAAACCGCTGCGCAGAAGTCAACCAAACTTCACCCAATAGTGTATTGTATCACAATCTAGTAGTTACATGTGGAATTTTGGTTCTAGGACATTTGATTTGAGCGCAATCCTCAAACTTAGGTCAAAAAAGCCATTTAAGCCTTTTCACAGTGAGATCTATGCAATATGGCCGAGAAATGTAATTTTGATGTTAACTCCCAAACCGCTGCGCAGAAGTCAACCAAACTTCACCCAATAGTGTATTGTATCACAATTTAGTAGTTACATGTGGAAATTTGGTTCTAGGACATTTGATTTGAGCGCAATTCTCAAACTTAGGTCAAAAAAGCCATTTAAGCCTTTTCACAGTGAGATCTATGCGATATGGCCGAGAAATGTAATTTTGATGTTAACTCCCAAACCGCTGCGCAGAAGTCAACCAAACTTCACCCAATAGTGTATTTTATCACAATCTAGTAGTTACATTTGGAAATTTAGTTTTAGGACATTTGGTTTGAGCGCAATCTTCAAACTTAATTAAAAAAAGTCATTTAAGCCTTTTCACAGTGAGATCTATGCGATATGGCCGAGAAATGTAATTTTGATGTTCACTCCCAAACCGCTGCGCAGAAGTCAACCAAACTTCACCCATTAGTGTATTGTATCACAATCTAGTAGTTACATGTGGAAATTTGGTTCTAGGACATTTGATTTGAGCGCAATTCTCAAACTTAGGTCAAAAAAGCCGTTTAAGCCTTTTCACAGTGAGATCTATGCGATATGGCCGAGAAATGTAATTTTGATGTTCACTCCCAAACCGCTGCGCAGAAGTCAACCAAACTTCACCCATTAGTGTATTGTATCACAATCTAGTAGTTACATGTGGAAATTTGGTTCTAGGACATTTGGTTTGAGCGCAATCTTCAAACTTAATTAAAAAAAGTCATTTAAGCCTTTTCACAGTGAGATCTATGCGATATGGCTGAGAAATGTAATTTTGATGTTAACTCCCAAACCGCTGCGCAGAAGTAAACCAAACTTCACCCAATAGTGTATTGTATCACAATCTAGTAGTTACATGTGGAAATTTGGTTCTAGGACATTTGATTTGAGCGCAATCCTCAAACTTAGGTCAAAAAAGCCATTTAAGCCTTTTCACAGTGAGATCTATGCGATATGGCCGAGAAATGTAATTTTGATGTTAACTCCCAAACCGCTGCGCAGAAGTCAACCAAACTTCACCCAATAGTGTATTGTATCACAATCTAGTAGTTACATTTGGAAATTTAGTTCTAGGACATTTGGTTTGAGCGCAATCTTCAAACTTAATTAAAAAAAAGTCATTTAAGCCTTTTCACAGTGAGATCTATGCGATATGGCCGAGAAATGTAAATTTGATGTTAACTCCCAAACCGCTGCGCAGAAGTCAACCAAACTTCACCCAATAGTGTATTGTATCACAATCTAGTAGTTACATTTGAAAATTTTGTTCTAGGACATTTTGTTTGAGCGCAATCATCAAACTTTATAAAAAGTCATTTAAGCCTTTTCACAGTGAGATCTATGCGATATGGCCGAGAAATGTAATTTTGATGTTCACTCCCAAACCGCTGCGCAGAAGTCAACCAAACTTCACCCATTAGTGTATTGCATCAGAATCTAGTAGTTACATGTGGAAATTTGGTTCTAGGACATTTGATTTGAGCGCAATTCTCAAACTTAGGTCAAAAAAGCCATTTAAGCCTTTTCACAGTGAGATCTATGCGATATGGCCGAGAAATGTAATTTTGATGTTAACTCCCAAACCGCTGCGCAGAAGTAAACTAAACTTCACCCAAAAGTGTATTGTATCACAATCTAGTAGTTACATGTGGAAATTTGGTTCTAGGACATTTGATTTGAGCGCAATCCTCAAACTTAGGTCAAAAAAGCCATTTAAGCCTTTTCACAGTGAGATCTACGCGATATGGCCGAGAAATGTAAATTTGATGTGAACTCCCAAACCGCTGCGCAGAAGTCAACCAAACTTCACCCAATAGTATATTGTATCAAAATCTAGTAGTTACATTTAAAAATTTTGTTCTAGGACATTTTGTTTGAGCGCAATCATCAAACTTAATTAAAAAAGTCATTTAAGCCTTTTCACAGTGAGATCTATGCGATATGGCCGAGAAATGTAAATTTGATGTTAACTCCCAAACCGCTGCGCAGAAGTCAACCAAACTTCACCCAATAGTGTATTGTATCACAATCTAGTAGTTACATTTAAAAATTTCGTTCTAGGACATTTGGTTTGAGCGCAATGTTCAAACGTAATTAAAAAAAGTCATTTAAGCCTTTTCACAGTCAGATCTATACGATATGGCCGAGAAATGTAATTTTGATGTTCACTACCAAACCGCTGCGCAGAAAACCAAACTTCACCCATTAGTGTATTGTATAACAATCTAGTAGTTACATGTGGAAATTTGGTTCTAGGACATTTGATTTGAGCGCAATCCTCAAACTTAGGTCAAAAAAGCCATTTAAGCCTTTTCACAGTGAGATCTATGCGATATGGCCGAGAAATGTAATTTTGATGTTCACTCCCAAACCGCTGCGCAGAAGTCAACCAAACTTCACCCAATAGTGTATTGTATCACAATCTAGTAGTTACATGTGGAATTTTGGTTCTTAGACATTTGAATTGAGCGCAATCCTCAAACTTAGGTAAAAAAAGCCATTTAAGCCTTTTCACAGTGAGATCTATGCGATATGGCCGAGAAATGTAATTTTGATGTTAACTCCCAAACCGCTGCGCAGAAGTCAACCAAATTTCACCCAATAGTGTATTGTATCACAATCTAGTAGTTACATTTGGAAATTTAGTTTTAGGACATTTGGTTTGAGCGCAATCTTCAAACTTAATTAAAAAAAGTAATTTAAGCCTTTTCACAGTGAGATCTATGCGATATGGCCGAGAAATGTAATTTTGATGTTCACTCCCAAACCGCTGCGCAGAAGTCAACCAAACTTAACCCAATAGTGTATTTTATCACAATCTAGTAGTTACATTTGGAAATTTAGTTCTAGGACATTTGGTTTTTAGCGCAATCATCAAACTTAGGTCAAAAAAGCCATTTAAGCCTTTTCACAGTGAGATCTATGCGATATGGCTGAGAAATGTAATTTTGATGTTAACTCCCAAACCGCTGCGCAGAAGTCAACCAAACTTCACCCAATAGTGTATTTTATCACAATCTAGTAGTTACATTTGGAAATTTAGTTCTAGGACATTTGGTTTTTAGCGCAATCATCAAACTTAGGTCAAAAAAGCCATTTAAGCCTTTTCACAGTGAGATCTATGCGATATGGCTGAGAAATGTAATTTTGATGTTAACTCCCAAACCGCTGCGCAGAAGTCAACCAAACTTCACCCAATAGTGTATTGTATCACAATCTAGTAGTTACATTTAAAAATTTCGTTCTAGGACATTTGGTTTGAGCGCAATGTTCAAACGTAATTAAAAAAAGTCATTTAAGCCTTTTCACATTGAGATCTATGCGATATGGCCGAGAAATGTAATTTTGATGTTCACTACCAAACCACTGCGCAGAAAACCAAACTTCACCCATTAGTGTATTGTATCACAATCTAGTAGTTACATGTGGAAATTTGGTTCTAGGACATTTGATTTGAGCGCAATCCTCAAACTTAGGTCAAAAAAGCCATTTAAGCCTTTTCACAGTGAGATCTATGCGATATGGCCGAGAAATGTAATTTTGATGTTCACTCCCAAACCGCTGCGCAGAAGTCAACCAAACTTCACCCAATAGTGTATTGTATCACAATTTAGTAGTTACATGTGGAAATTTGGTTCTAGGACATTTGATTTGAGCGCAATTCTCAAACTTAGGTCAAAAAAGCCATTTAAGCCTTTTCACAGTGAGATCTATGCGATATGGCTGAGAAATGTAATTTTGATGTTAACTCCCAAACCGCTGCGCAGAAGTAAACCAAACTTCACCCAATAGTGTATTGTATCACAATCTAGTAGTTACATGTGGAAATTTGGTTCTAGGACATTTGATTTGAGCGCAATCCTCAAACTTAGGTCAAAAAAGCCATTTAAGCCTTTTCACAGTGAGATCTATGCGATATGGCCGAGAAATGTAATTTTGATGTTAACTCCCAAACCGCTGCGCAGAAGTCAACCAAACTTCACCCAATAGTGTATTGTATCACAATCTAGTAGTTACATTTGGAAATTTAGTTCTAGGACATTTGGTTTGAGCGCAATCTTCAAACTTAATTAAAAAAAAGTCATTTAAGCCTTTTCACAGTGAGATCTATGCGATATGGCCGAGAAATGTAAATTTGATGTTAACTCCCAAACCGCTGCGCAGAAGTCAACCAAACTTCACCCAATAGTGTATTGTATCACAATCTAGTAGTTACATTTGAAAATTTTGTTCTAGGACATTTTGTTTGAGCGCAATCATCAAACTTTATAAAAAGTCATTTAAGCCTTTTCACAGTGAGATCTATGCGATATGGCCGAGAAATGTAATTTTGATGTTCACTCCCAAACCGCTGCGCAGAAGTCAACCAAACTTCACCCATTAGTGTATTGCATCAGAATCTAGTAGTTACATGTGGAAATTTGGTTCTAGGACATTTGATTTGAGCGCAATTCTCAAACTTAGGTCAAAAAAGCCATTTAAGCCTTTTCACAGTGAGATCTATGCGATATGGCCGAGAAATGTAATTTTGATGTTAACTCCCAAACCGCTGCGCAGAAGTAAACTAAACTTCACCCAAAAGTGTATTGTATCACAATCTAGTAGTTACATGTGGAAATTTGGTTCTAGGACATTTGATTTGAGCGCAATCCTCAAACTTAGGTCAAAAAAGCCATTTAAGCCTTTTCACAGTGAGATCTACGCGATATGGCCGAGAAATGTAAATTTGATGTGAACTCCCAAACCGCTGCGCAGAAGTCAACCAAACTTCACCCAATAGTATATTGTATCAAAATCTAGTAGTTACATTTAAAAATTTTGTTCTAGGACATTTTGTTTGAGCGCAATCATCAAACTTAATTAAAAAAGTCATTTAAGCCTTTTCACAGTGAGATCTATGCGATATGGCCGAGAAATGTAAATTTGATGTTAACTCCCAAACCGCTGCGCAGAAGTCAACCAAACTTCACCCAATAGTGTATTGTATCACAATCTAGTAGTTACATTTAAAAATTTCGTTCTAGGACATTTGGTTTGAGCGCAATGTTCAAACGTAATTAAAAAAAGTCATTTAAGCCTTTTCACAGTCAGATCTATACGATATGGCCGAGAAATGTAATTTTGATGTTCACTACCAAACCGCTGCGCAGAAAACCAAACTTCACCCATTAGTGTATTGTATAACAATCTAGTAGTTACATGTGGAAATTTGGTTCTAGGACATTTGATTTGTGCGCAATCCTCAAACTTAGGTCAAAAAAGCCATTTAAGCCTTTTCACAGTGAGATCTATGCGATATGGCCGAGAAATGTAATTTTGATGTTCACTCCCAAACCGCTGCGCAGAAGTCAACCAAACTTCACCCAATAGTGTATTGTATCACAATCTAGTAGTTACATGTGGAATTTTGGTTCTTAGACATTTGAATTGAGCGCAATCCTCAAACTTAGGTAAAAAAAGCCATTTAAGCCTTTTCACAGTGAGATCTATGCGATATGGCCGAGAAATGTAATTTTGATGTTAACTCCCAAACCGCTGCGCAGAAGTCAACCAAATTTCACCCAATAGTGTATTGTATCACAATCTAGTAGTTACATTTGGAAATTTAGTTTTAGGACATTTGGTTTGAGCGCAATCTTCAAACTTAATTAAAAAAAGTAATTTAAGCCTTTTCACAGTGAGATCTATGCGATATGGCCGAGAAATGTAATTTTGATGTTCACTCCCAAACCGCTGCGCAGAAGTCAACCAAACTTAACCCAATAGTGTATTTTATCACAATCTAGTAGTTACATTTGGAAATTTAGTTCTAGGACATTTGGTTTTTAGCGCAATCATCAAACTTAGGTCAAAAAAGCCATTTAAGCCTTTTCACAGTGAGATCTATGCGATATGGCTGAGAAATGTAATTTTGATGTTAACTCCCAAACCGCTGCGCAGAAGTCAACCAAACTTCACCCAATAGTGTATTTTATCACAATCTAGTAGTTACATTTGGAAATTTAGTTCTAGGACATTTGGTTTTTAGCGCAATCATCAAACTTAGGTCAAAAAAGCCATTTAAGCCTTTTCACAGTGAGATCTATGCGATATGGCTGAGAAATGTAATTTTGATGTTAACTCCCAAACCGCTGCGCAGAAGTCAACCAAACTTCACCCAATAGTGTATTGTATCACAATCTAGTAGTTACATTTAAAAATTTCGTTCTAGGACATTTGGTTTGAGCGCAATGTTCAAACGTAATTAAAAAAAGTCATTTAAGCCTTTTCACATTGAGATCTATGCGATATGGCCGAGAAATGTAATTTTGATGTTCACTACCAAACCACTGCGCAGAAAACCAAACTTCACCCATTAGTGTATTGTATCACAATCTAGTAGTTACATGTGGAAATTTGGTTCTAGGACATTTGATTTGAGCGCAATCCTCAAACTTAGGTCAAAAAAGCCATTTAAGCCTTTTCACAGTGAGATCTATGCGATATGGCCGAGAAATGTAATTTTGATGTTCACTCCCAAACCGCTGCGCAGAAGTCAACCAAACTTCACCCAATAGTGTAATGTATCACAATCTAGTAGTTACATGTGGAATTTTGGTTCTTAGACATTTGAATTGAGCGCAATCCTCAAACTTAGGTAAAAAAAGCCATTTAAGCCTTTTCACAGTGAGATCTATGCGATATGGCCGAGAAATGTAATTTTGATGTTTACTCCCAAACCGCTGCGCAGAAGTCAACCAAACTTAACCCAATAGTGTATTTTATCACAATCTAGTAGTTACATTTGGAAATTTAGTTCTAGGACATTTGGTTTTTAGCGCAATCATCAAACTTAGGTCAAAAAAGCCATTTAAGCCTTTTCACAGTGAGATCTATGCGATATGGCTGAGAAATGTAATTTTGATGTTAACTCCCAAACCGCTGCGCAGAAGTCAACCAAACTTCACCCAATAGTGTATTTTATCACAATCTAGTAGTTACATTTAGAAATTTAGTTCTAGGACATTTGGTTTGAGCGCAATCTTCAAACTTAATTAAAAAAAGTCATTTAAGCCTTTTCACAGTGAGATCTATGCGATATTGCCGAGAAATGTAATTTTGATGTTAACTCCCAAACCGCTGCGCAGAAGTCAACCAAACTTCACCCAATAGTGTATTGTATCACAATCTAGTAGTTACATTTGGTAATTTCGTTCTAGGACATTTGGTATGAGCGCAATCATCAAACTTAATTAAAAAAGTCATTTAAGCCTTTTCACAGTGAGATCTATGCGATATGGCCGAGAAATGTAATTTTGATGTTCACTCCCAAACCGCTGCGCAGAAGTCAACCAAACTTCACCCAATAGTGTATTGTATCACAATCTAGTAGTTACATGTGGAATTTTGGTTCTCGGACATTTGAATTGAGCGCAATCCTCAAACTTAGGTCAAAAAAGCCATTTAAGCCTTTTCACAGTGAGATCTATGCGATATGGCCGAGAAATGTAATTTTGATGTTAACTCCCAAACCGCTGCGCAGAAGTCAACCAAACTTCACCCAATAGTGTATTGTATCACAATCTGGTAGTTACATGTGGAAATTTGGTTCTAGGACATTTGATTTGAGCGCAATCCTCAAACTTAGGTCAAAAAAGCCATTTAAGCCTTTTCACAGTGAGATCTATGCGATATGGCCGAGAAATGTAATTTTGATGTTAACTCCCAAACCGCTGCGCAGAAGTCAACCAAACTTCACCCAATAGTGTATTGTATCACAATCTAGTAGTTACATGTGGATATTTGGTTCTAGGACATTTGATTTGAGCGCAATCCTCAAACTTAGGTCAAAAAAGCCATTTAAGCCTTTTCACAGTGAGATCTATGCGATATGGCTGAGAAATGTAATTTTGATGTTAACTCCCAAACCGATGCGCAGAAGTCAACCAAACTTCACCCAATAGTGTATTTTATCACAATCTAGTAGTTACATTTGGAAATTTAGTTTTAGGACATTTGGTTTGAGCGCAATCTTCAAACTTAATTAAAAAAAGTCATTTAAGCCTTTTCACAGTGAGATCTATGCGATATGGCCGAGAAATGTAATTTTGATGTTCACTCCCAAACCGCTGCGCAGAAGTCAACCAAACTTCACCCATTAGTGTATTGTATCACAATCTAGTAGTTACATGTGGAAATTTGGTTCTAGGACATTTGATTTGAGCGCAATTCTCAAACTTAGGTCAAAAAAGCCATTTAAGCCTTTTCACAGTGAGATCTATGCGATATGGCCGAGAAATGTAATTTTGATGTTCACTCCCAAACCGCTGCGCAGAAGTCAACCAAACTTCACCCATTAGTGTATTGTATCACAATCTAGTAGTTACATGTGGAAATTTGGTTCTAGGACATTTGATTTGAGCGCAATCCTCAAACTTAGGTCAAAAAAGCCATTTAAGCCTTTTCACAGTGAGATCTATGCGATATGGCCGAGAAATGTAATTTTGACGTTAACTCCCAAACCGCTGCGCAGAAGTCAACCAAACTTCACCCAATAGTGTATTTTATCACAATCTAGTAGTTACATTTGGAAATTTAGTTTTAGGACATTTGGTTTGAGCGCCATCTTTAAACTTAATTAAAAAAAGTCATTTAAGCCTTTTCACAGTGAGATCTATGCGATATGGCTGAGAAATGTAATTTTGATGTTCACTCCCAAACCGCTGCGCAGAAGTCAACCAAACTTCACCTATTAGTGTAATGTATCACAATCTAGTAGTTACATGTGGAAATTTGGTTCTAGGACATTTGACTTGAGCGCAATTCTCAAACTTAGGTCAAAAAAGCCATTTAAGCCTTTTCACAGTGAGATCTATGCGATATGGCCGAGAAATGTAATTTTGATAATAACTCCCAAACCGCTGCGCAGAAGTCAACCAAACTTCACCCAATAATGTATTTTATCACAATCTAGTAGTTACATTTGGAAATTTAGTTCTAGGACATTTGGTTTGAGCGCAATCATCAAACTTAGGTCAAAAAAGCCATTTAAGCCTTTTCACAGTGAGATCTATGCGATATGGCCGAGAAATGTAATTTTGATGTTCACTCCCAAACCGCTGCGCAGAAGTCAACCAAACTTCAACCAATAGTGTATTTTATCACAATCTAGTAGTTACATTTGGAAATTTAGTTCTAGGACATTTGGTTTGAGCGCAATCTTCAAACTTAATTAAAAAAAGTCATTTAAGGCTTTTCACAGTGAGATCTATGCGATATGGCCGAGAAATGTAATTTTGATGTTAACTCCCAAACCGCTGCGCAGAAGTCAACCAAACTTCACCCAATAGTGTATTGTATCACAATCTAGTAGTTACATTTGGTAATTTCGTTCTAGGACATTTGGTATGAGCGCAATCATCAAACTTAATTAAAAAAGTCATTTAAGCCTTTTCACAGTGAGATCTATGCGATATGGCCGAGAAATGTAATTTTGATGTTAACTCCCAAACCGCTGCGCAGAAGTCAACCAAACTTCACCCAATAGTGTATTTTATCACAATCTAGTAGTTACATTTGGAAATTTAGTTTTAGGACATTTGGTTTGAGCGCAATCTTCAAACTTAATTAAAAAAAGTCATTTAAGCCTTTTCACAGTGAGATCTATGCGATATGGCCGAGAAATGTAATTTTGATATTCACTCCCAAACCGCTGCGCAGAAGTCAACCAAACTTCACCCATTAGTGTATTGTATCACAATCTAGTAGTTACATGTGGAAATTTGGTTCTAGGACATTTGATTTGAGCGCAATTCTCAAACTTAGGTCAAAAAAGCCGTTTAAGCCTTTTCACAGTGAGATCTATGCGATATGGCCGAGAAATGTAATTTTGATGTTCACTCCCAAACCGCTGCGCAGAAGTCAACCAAACTTCACCCATTAGTGTATTGTATCACAATCTAGTAGTTACATGTGGAAATTTGGTTCTAGGACATTTGATTTGAGCGCAATCCTCAAACTTAGGTCAAAAAAGCCATTTAAGCCTTTTCACAGTGAGATCTATGCGATATGGCCGAGAAATGTAATTTTGATGTTAACTCCCAAACCGCTGCGCAGAAGTCAACCAAACTTCACCCAATAGTGTATTGTATCACAATCTAGTAAATACATGTGGATATTTGGTTCTAGGACATTTGATTTGAGCGCAATCCTCAAACTTAGGTCAAAAAAGCCATTTAAGCCTTTTCACAGTGAGATCTATGCGATATGGCCGAGAAATGTAATTTTGATGTTCACTCCCAAACCGCTGCGCAGAAGTCAACCAAACTACACCCATTAGTGTATTGCATCACAATCTAGTAGTTACATGTGGAAATTTGGTTCTAGGACATTTGATTTGAGCGCAATCCTCAAACTTAGGTCAAAAAAGCCATTTAAGCCTTTTCACAGTGAGATCTATGCGATATGGCCGAGAAATGTAATTTTGATGTTAACTCCCAAACCGCTGCGCAGAAGTAAACTAAACTTCACCCAAAAGTGTATTGTATCACAATCTAGTAGTTACATGTGGAAATTTGGTTCTAGGACATTTGATTTGAGCGCAATCCTCAAACTTAGGTCAAAAAAGCCATTTATGCCTTTTCACAGTGAGATCTATGCGATATGGCCGAGAAATGTAATTTTGATGTTCACTCCCAAACCGCTGCGCAGAAGTCAACCAAACTTCAACCAATAGTGTATTTTATCACAATCTAGTAGTTACATTTGGAAATTTAGTTCTAGGACATTTGGTTTGAGCGCAATCTTCAAACTTAATTAAAAAAAGTCATTTAAGGCTTTTCACAGTGAGATCTATGCGATATGGCCGAGAAATGTAATTTTGATGTTAACTCCCAAACCGCTGCGCAGAAGTCAACCAAACTTCACCCAATAGTGTATTGTATCACAATCTAGTAGTTACATTTGGAAATTTAGTTCTAGGACATTTGGTTTGAGCGCAATCTTCAAACTTAATTAAAAAAAAGTCATTTAAGCCTTTTCACAGTGAGATCTATGCGATATGGCCGAGAAATGTAAATTTGATGTTAACTCCCAAACCGCTGCGCAGAAGTCAACCAAACTTCACCCAATAGTGTATTGTATCACAATCTAGTAGTTACATTTGAAAATTTTGTTCTAGGACATTTTGTTTGAGCGCAATCTTCAAACTTTATAAAAAGTCATTTAAGCCTTTTCACAGTGAGATCTATGCGATATGGCCGAGAAATGTAATTTTGATGTTCACTCCCAAACCGCTGCGCAGAAGTCAACCAAACTTCACCCATTAGTGTATTGCATCACAATCTAGTAGTTACATGTGGAAATTTGGTTCTAGGACATTTGATTTGAGCGCAATTCTCAAACTTAGGTCAAAAAAGCCATTTAAGCCTTTTCACAGTGAGATCTATGCGATATGGCCGAGAAATGTAATTTTGATGTTAACTCCCAAACCGCTGCGCAGAAGTAAACTAAACTTCACCCAAAAGTGTATTGTATCACAATCTAGTAGTTACATGTGGAAATTTGGTTCTAGGACATTTGATTTGAGCGCAATCCTCAAACTTAGGTCAAAAAAGCCATTTAAGCCTTTTCACAGTGAGATCTACGCGATATGGCCGAGAAATGTAAATTTGATGTGAACTCCCAAACCGCTGCGCAGAAGTCAACCAAACTTCACCCAATAGTATATTGTATCACAATCTAGTAGTTACATTTGGAAATTTAGTTCTAGGACATTTGGTTTGAGCGCAATCATCAAACTTAGGTCAAAAAAGCCATTTAAGCCTTTTCACAGTGAGATCTATGCGATATGGCCGAGAAATGTAATTTTGATGTTCACTCCCAAACCGCTGCGCAGAAGTCAACCAAACTTCAACCAATAGTGTATTTTATCACAATCTAGTAGTTACATTTGGAAATTTAGTTCTAGGACATTTGGTTTGAGCGCAATCTTCAAACTTAATTAAAAAAAGTCATTTAAGGCTTTTCACAGTGAGATCTATGCGATATGGCCGAGAAATGTAATTTTGATGTTAACTCCCAAACCGCTGCGCAGAAGTCAACCAAACTTCACCCAATAGTGTATTGTATCACAATCTAGTAGTTACATTTGGTAATTTCGTTCTAGGACATTTGGTATGAGCGCAATCATCAAACTTAATTAAAAAAGTCATTTAAGCCTTTTCACAGTGAGATCTATGCGATATGGCCGAGAAATGTAATTTTGATGTTAACTCCCAAACCGCTGCGCAGAAGTCAACCAAACTTCACCCAATAGTGTATTTTATCACAATCTAGTAGTTACATTTGGAAATTTAGTTTTAGGACATTTGGTTTGAGCGCAATCTTCAAACTTAATTAAAAAAAGTCATTTAAGCCTTTTCACAGTGAGATCTATGCGATATGGCCGAGAAATGTAATTTTGATGTTCACTCCCAAACCGCTGCGCAGAAGTCAACCAAACTTCACCCATTAGTGTATTGTATCACAATCTAGTAGTTACATGTGGAAATTTGGTTCTAGGACATTTGATTTGAGCGCAATTCTCAAACTTAGGTCAAAAAAGCCGTTTAAGCCTTTTCACAGTGAGATCTATGCGATATGGCCGAGAAATGTAATTTTGATGTTCACTCCCAAACCGCTGCGCAGAAGTCAACCAAACTTCACCCATTAGTGTATTGTATCACAATCTAGTAGTTACATGTGGAAATTTGGTTCTAGGACATTTGATTTGAGCGCAATCCTCAAACTTAGGTCAAAAAAGCCATTTAAGCCTTTTCACAGTGAGATCTATGCGATATGGCCGAGAAATGTAATTTTGATGTTAACTCCCAAACCGCTGCGCAGAAGTCAACCAAACTTCACCCAATAGTGTATTGTATCACAATCTAGTAAATACATGTGGATATTTGGTTCTAGGACATTTGATTTGAGCGCAATCCTCAAACTTAGGTCAAAAAAGCCATTTAAGCCTTTTCACAGTGAGATCTATGCGATATGGCCGAGAAATGTAATTTTGATGTTCACTCCCAAACCGCTGCGCAGAAGTCAACCAAACTACACCCATTAGTGTATTGCATCACAATCTAGTAGTTACATGTGGAAATTTGGTTCTAGGACATTTGATTTGAGCGCAATCCTCAAACTTAGGTCAAAAAAGCCATTTAAGCCTTTTCACAGTGAGATCTATGCGATATGGCCGAGAAATGTAATTTTGATGTTAACTCCCAAACCGCTGCGCAGAAGTAAACTAAACTTCACCCAAAAGTGTATTGTATCACAATCTAGTAGTTACATGTGGAAATTTGGTTCTAGGACATTTGATTTGAGCGCAATCCTCAAACTTAGGTCAAAAAAGCCATTTATGCCTTTTCACAGTGAGATCTATGCGATATGGCCGAGAAATGTAATTTTGATGTTAACTCCCAAACCGCTGCGCAGAAGTCAACCAAACTTCACCCAATAGTGTATTGTATCACAATCTAGTAGTTACATTTAAAAATTTCGTTCTAGGACATTTGGTTTGAGCGCAATGTTCAAACGTAATTAAAAAAAGTCATTTAAGCCTTTTCACATTGAGATCTATGCGATATGGCCGAGAAATGTAATTTTGATGTTCACTACCAAACCACTGCGCAGAAAACCAAACTTCACCCATTAGTGTATTGTATCACAATCTAGTAGTTACATGTGGAAATTTGGTTCTAGGACATTTGATTTGAGCGCAATCCTCAAACTTAGGTCAAAAAAGCCATTTAAGCCTTTTCACAGTGAGATCTATGCGATATGGCCGAGAAATGTAATTTTGATGTTCACTCCCAAACCGCTGCGCAGAAGTCAACCAAACTTCACCCAATAGTGTAATGTATCACAATCTAGTAGTTACATGTGGAATTTTGGTTCTTAGACATTTGAATTGAGCGCAATCCTCAAACTTAGGTAAAAAAAGCCATTTAAGCCTTTTCACAGTGAGATCTATGCGATATGGCCGAGAAATGTAATTTTGATGTTAACTCCCAAACCGCTGCGCAGAAGCCAACCAAATTTCACCCAATAGTGTATTGTATCACAATCTAGTAGTTACATTTGGAAATTTAGTTTTAGGACATTTGGTTTGAGCGCAATCTTCAAACTTAATTAAAAAAAGTAATTTAAGCCTTTTCACAGTGAGATCTATGCGATATGGCCGAGAAATGTAATTTTGATGTTTACTCCCAAACCGCTGCGCAGAAGTCAACCAAACTTAACCCAATAGTGTATTTTATCACAATCTAGTAGTTACATTTGGAAATTTAGTTCTAGGACATTTGGTTTTTAGCGCAATCATCAAACTTAGGTCAAAAAAGCCATTTAAGCCTTTTCACAGTGAGATCTATGCGATATGGCTGAGAAATGTAATTTTGATGTTAACTCCCAAACCGCTGCGCAGAAGTCAACCAAACTTCACCCAATAGTGTATTTTATCACAATCTAGTAGTTACATTTAGAAATTTAGTTCTAGGACATTTGGTTTGAGCGCAATCTTCAAACTTAATTAAAAAAAGTCATTTAAGCCTTTTCACAGTGAGATCTATGCGATATTGCCGAGAAATGTAATTTTGATGTTAACTCCCAAACCGCTGCGCAGAAGTCAACCAAACTTCACCCAATAGTGTATTGTATCACAATCTAGTAGTTACATTTGGTAATTTCGTTCTAGGACATTTGGTATGAGCGCAATCATCAAACTTAATTAAAAAAGTCATTTAAGCCTTTTCACAGTGAGATCTATGCGATATGGCCGAGAAATGTAATTTTGATGTTCACTCCCAAACCGCTGCGCAGAAGTCAACCAAACTTCACCCAATAGTGTATTGTATCACAATCTAGTAGTTACATGTGGAATTTTGGTTCTCGGACATTTGAATTGAGCGCAATCCTCAAACTTAGGTCAAAAAAGCCATTTAAGCCTTTTCACAGTGAGATCTATGCGATATGGCCGAGAAATGTAATTTTGATGTTAACTCCCAAACCGCTGCGCAGAAGTCAACCAAACTTCACCCAATAGTGTATTGTATCACAATCTGGTAGTTACATGTGGAAATTTGGTTCTAGGACATTTGATTTGAGCGCAATCCTCAAACTTAGGTCAAAAAAGCCATTTAAGCCTTTTCACAGTGAGATCTATGCGATATGGCCGAGAAATGTAATTTTGATGTTAACTCCCAAACCGCTGCGCAGAAGTCAACCAAACTTCACCCAATAGTGTATTGTATCACAATCTAGTAGTTACATGTGGATATTTGGTTCTAGGACATTTGATTTGAGCGCAATCCTCAAACTTAGGTCAAAAAAGCCATTTAAGCCTTTTCACAGTGAGATCTATGCGATATGGCTGAGAAATGTAATTTTGATGTTAACTCCCAAACCGATGCGCAGAAGTCAACCAAACTTCACCCAATAGTGTATTTTATCACAATCTAGTAGTTACATTTGGAAATTTAGTTTTAGGACATTTGGTTTGAGCGCAATCTTCAAACTTAATTAAAAAAAGTCATTTAAGCCTTTTCACAGTGAGATCTATGCGATATGGCCGAGAAATGTAATTTTGATGTTCACTCCCAAACCGCTGCGCAGAAGTCAACCAAACTTCACCCATTAGTGTATTGTATCACAATCTAGTAGTTACATGTGGAAATTTGGTTCTAGGACATTTGATTTGAGCGCAATTCTCAAACTTAGGTCAAAAAAGCCATTTAAGCCTTTTCACAGTGAGATCTATGCGATATGGCCGAGAAATGTAATTTTGATGTTCACTCCCAAACCGCTGCGCAGAAGTCAACCAAACTTCACCCATTAGTGTATTGTATCACAATCTAGTAGTTACATGTGGAAATTTGGTTCTAGGACATTTGATTTGAGCGCAATCCTCAAACTTAGGTCAAAAAAGCCATTTAAGCCTTTTCACAGTGAGATCTATGCGATATGGCCGAGAAATGTAATTTTGACGTTAACTCCCAAACCGCTGCGCAGAAGTCAACCAAACTTCACCCAATAGTGTATTTTATCACAATCTAGTAGTTACATTTGGAAATTTAGTTTTAGGACATTTGGTTTGAGCGCCATCTTTAAACTTAATTAAAAAAAGTCATTTAAGCCTTTTCACAGTGAGATCTATGCGATATGGCTGAGAAAT
Source organism: Corythoichthys intestinalis (assembly GCF_030265065.1). NCBI lineage: Eukaryota > Metazoa > Chordata > Actinopteri > Syngnathiformes > Syngnathidae > Corythoichthys > Corythoichthys intestinalis. The sequence continues at coordinate 47,547,481 of NC_080411.1, read as the reverse complement.
GTAATTTTGATGTTCACTCCCAAACCGCTGCGCAGAAGTCAACCAAACTTCACCTATTAGTGTAATGTATCACAATCTAGTAGTTACATGTGGAAATTTGGTTCTAGGACATTTGACTTGAGCGCAATTCTCAAACTTAGGTCAAAAAAGCCATTTAAGCCTTTTCACAGTGAGATCTATGCGATATGGCCGAGAAATGTAATTTTGATAATAACTCCCAAACCGCTGCGCAGAAGTCAACCAAACTTCACCCAATAATGTATTTTATCACAATCTAGTAGTTACATTTGGAAATTTAGTTCTAGGACATTTGGTTTGAGCGCAATCATCAAACTTAGGTCAAAAAAGCCATTTAAGCCTTTTCACAGTGAGATCTATGCGATATGGCCGAGAAATGTAATTTTGATGTTCACTCCCAAACCGCTGCGCAGAAGTCAACCAAACTTCAACCAATAGTGTATTTTATCACAATCTAGTAGTTACATTTGGAAATTTAGTTCTAGGACATTTGGTTTGAGCGCAATCTTCAAACTTAATTAAAAAAAGTCATTTAAGGCTTTTCACAGTGAGATCTATGCGATATGGCCGAGAAATGTAATTTTGATGTTAACTCCCAAACCGCTGCGCAGAAGTCAACCAAACTTCACCCAATAGTGTATTGTATCACAATCTAGTAGTTACATTTGGTAATTTCGTTCTAGGACATTTGGTATGAGCGCAATCATCAAACTTAATTAAAAAAGTCATTTAAGCCTTTTCACAGTGAGATCTATGCGATATGGCCGAGAAATGTAATTTTGATGTTAACTCCCAAACCGCTGCGCAGAAGTCAACCAAACTTCACCCAATAGTGTATTTTATCACAATCTAGTAGTTACATTTGGAAATTTAGTTTTAGGACATTTGGTTTGAGCGCAATCTTCAAACTTAATTAAAAAAAGTCATTTAAGCCTTTTCACAGTGAGATCTATGCGATATGGCCGAGAAATGTAATTTTGATATTCACTCCCAAACCGCTGCGCAGAAGTCAACCAAACTTCACCCATTAGTGTATTGTATCACAATCTAGTAGTTACATGTGGAAATTTGGTTCTAGGACATTTGATTTGAGCGCAATTCTCAAACTTAGGTCAAAAAAGCCGTTTAAGCCTTTTCACAGTGAGATCTATGCGATATGGCCGAGAAATGTAATTTTGATGTTCACTCCCAAACCGCTGCGCAGAAGTCAACCAAACTTCACCCATTAGTGTATTGTATCACAATCTAGTAGTTACATGTGGAAATTTGGTTCTAGGACATTTGATTTGAGCGCAATCCTCAAACTTAGGTCAAAAAAGCCATTTAAGCCTTTTCACAGTGAGATCTATGCGATATGGCCGAGAAATGTAATTTTGATGTTAACTCCCAAACCGCTGCGCAGAAGTCAACCAAACTTCACCCAATAGTGTATTGTATCACAATCTAGTAAATACATGTGGATATTTGGTTCTAGGACATTTGATTTGAGCGCAATCCTCAAACTTAGGTCAAAAAAGCCATTTAAGCCTTTTCACAGTGAGATCTATGCGATATGGCCGAGAAATGTAATTTTGATGTTCACTCCCAAACCGCTGCGCAGAAGTCAACCAAACTACACCCATTAGTGTATTGCATCACAATCTAGTAGTTACATGTGGAAATTTGGTTCTAGGACATTTGATTTGAGCGCAATCCTCAAACTTAGGTCAAAAAAGCCATTTAAGCCTTTTCACAGTGAGATCTATGCGATATGGCCGAGAAATGTAATTTTGATGTTAACTCCCAAACCGCTGCGCAGAAGTAAACTAAACTTCACCCAAAAGTGTATTGTATCACAATCTAGTAGTTACATGTGGAAATTTGGTTCTAGGACATTTGATTTGAGCGCAATCCTCAAACTTAGGTCAAAAAAGCCATTTATGCCTTTTCACAGTGAGATCTATGCGATATGGCCGAGAAATGTAATTTTGATGTTCACTCCCAAACCGCTGCGCAGAAGTCAACCAAACTTCAACCAATAGTGTATTTTATCACAATCTAGTAGTTACATTTGGAAATTTAGTTCTAGGACATTTGGTTTGAGCGCAATCTTCAAACTTAATTAAAAAAAGTCATTTAAGGCTTTTCACAGTGAGATCTATGCGATATGGCCGAGAAATGTAATTTTGATGTTAACTCCCAAACCGCTGCGCAGAAGTCAACCAAACTTCACCCAATAGTGTATTGTATCACAATCTAGTAGTTACATTTGGAAATTTAGTTCTAGGACATTTGGTTTGAGCGCAATCTTCAAACTTAATTAAAAAAAAGTCATTTAAGCCTTTTCACAGTGAGATCTATGCGATATGGCCGAGAAATGTAAATTTGATGTTAACTCCCAAACCGCTGCGCAGAAGTCAACCAAACTTCACCCAATAGTGTATTGTATCACAATCTAGTAGTTACATTTGAAAATTTTGTTCTAGGACATTTTGTTTGAGCGCAATCATCAAACTTTATAAAAAGTCATTTAAGCCTTTTCACAGTGAGATCTATGCGATATGGCCGAGAAATGTAATTTTGATGTTCACTCCCAAACCGCTGCGCAGAAGTCAACCAAACTTCACCCATTAGTGTATTGCATCACAATCTAGTAGTTACATGTGGAAATTTGGTTCTAGGACATTTGATTTGAGCGCAATTCTCAAACTTAGGTCAAAAAAGCCATTTAAGCCTTTTCACAGTGAGATCTATGCGATATGGCCGAGAAATGTAATTTTGATGTTAACTCCCAAACCGCTGCGCAGAAGTAAACTAAACTTCACCCAAAAGTGTATTGTATCACAATCTAGTAGTTACATGTGGAAATTTGGTTCTAGGACATTTGATTTGAGCGCAATCCTCAAACTTAGGTCAAAAAAGCCATTTAAGCCTTTTCACAGTGAGATCTACGCGATATGGCCGAGAAATGTAAATTTGATGTGAACTCCCAAACCGCTGCGCAGAAGTCAACCAAACTTCACCCAATAGTATATTGTATCACAATCTAGTAGTTACATTTGGAAATTTAGTTCTAGGACATTTGGTTTGAGCGCAATCATCAAACTTAGGTCAAAAAAGCCATTTAAGCCTTTTCACAGTGAGATCTATGCGATATGGCCGAGAAATGTAATTTTGATGTTCACTCCCAAACCGCTGCGCAGAAGTCAACCAAACTTCAACCAATAGTGTATTTTATCACAATCTAGTAGTTACATTTGGAAATTTAGTTCTAGGACATTTGGTTTGAGCGCAATCTTCAAACTTAATTAAAAAAAGTCATTTAAGGCTTTTCACAGTGAGATCTATGCGATATGGCCGAGAAATGTAATTTTGATGTTAACTCCCAAACCGCTGCGCAGAAGTCAACCAAACTTCACCCAATAGTGTATTGTATCACAATCTAGTAGTTACATTTGGTAATTTCGTTCTAGGACATTTGGTATGAGCGCAATCATCAAACTTAATTAAAAAAGTCATTTAAGCCTTTTCACAGTGAGATCTATGCGATATGGCCGAGAAATGTAATTTTGATGTTAACTCCCAAACCGCTGCGCAGAAGTCAACCAAACTTCACCCAATAGTGTATTTTATCACAATCTAGTAGTTACATTTGGAAATTTAGTTTTAGGACATTTGGTTTGAGCGCAATCTTCAAACTTAATTAAAAAAAGTCATTTAAGCCTTTTCACAGTGAGATCTATGCGATATGGCCGAGAAATGTAATTTTGATGTTCACTCCCAAACCGCTGCGCAGAAGTCAACCAAACTTCACCCATTAGTGTATTGTATCACAATCTAGTAGTTACATGTGGAAATTTGGTTCTAGGACATTTGATTTGAGCGCAATTCTCAAACTTAGGTCAAAAAAGCCGTTTAAGCCTTTTCACAGTGAGATCTATGCGATATGGCCGAGAAATGTAATTTTGATGTTCACTCCCAAACCGCTGCGCAGAAGTCAACCAAACTTCACCCATTAGTGTATTGTATCACAATCTAGTAGTTACATGTGGAAATTTGGTTCTAGGACATTTGATTTGAGCGCAATCCTCAAACTTAGGTCAAAAAAGCCATTTAAGCCTTTTCACAGTGAGATCTATGCGATATGGCCGAGAAATGTAATTTTGATGTTAACTCCCAAACCGCTGCGCAGAAGTCAACCAAACTTCACCCAATAGTGTATTGTATCACAATCTAGTAAATACATGTGGATATTTGGTTCTAGGACATTTGATTTGAGCGCAATCCTCAAACTTAGGTCAAAAAAGCCATTTAAGCCTTTTCACAGTGAGATCTATGCGATATGGCCGAGAAATGTAATTTTGATGTTCACTCCCAAACCGCTGCGCAGAAGTCAACCAAACTACACCCATTAGTGTATTGCATCACAATCTAGTAGTTACATGTGGAAATTTGGTTCTAGGACATTTGATTTGAGCGCAATCCTCAAACTTAGGTCAAAAAAGCCATTTAAGCCTTTTCACAGTGAGATCTATGCGATATGGCCGAGAAATGTAATTTTGATGTTAACTCCCAAACCGCTGTGCAGAAGTAAACTAAACTTCACCCAAAAGTGTATTGTATCACAATCTAGTAGTTACATGTGGAAATTTGGTTCTAGGACATTTGATTTGAGCGCAATCCTCAAACTTAGGTCAAAAAAGCCATTTATGCCTTTTCACAGTGAGATCTATGCGATATGGCCGAGAAATGTAATTTTGATGTTCACTCCCAAACCGCTGCGCAGAAGTCAACCAAACTTCAACCAATAGTGTATTTTATCACAATCTAGTAGTTACATTTGGAAATTTAGTTCTAGGACATTTGGTTTGAGCGCAATCTTCAAACTTAATTAAAAAAAGTCATTTAAGGCTTTTCACAGTGAGATCTATGCGATATGGCCGAGAAATGTAATTTTGATGTTAACTCCCAAACCGCTGCGCAGAAGTCAACCAAACTTCACCCAATAGTGTATTGTATCACAATCTAGTAGTTACATTTGGAAATTTAGTTCTAGGACATTTGGTTTGAGCGCAATCTTCAAACTTAATTAAAAAAAAGTCATTTAAGCCTTTTCACAGTGAGATCTATGCGATATGGCCGAGAAATGTAAATTTGATGTTAACTCCCAAACCGCTGCGCAGAAGTCAACCAAACTTCACCCAATAGTGTATTGTATCACAATCTAGTAGTTACATTTGAAAATTTTGTTCTAGGACATTTTGTTTGAGCGCAATCATCAAACTTTATAAAAAGTCATTTAAGCCTTTTCACAGTGAGATCTATGCGATATGGCCGAGAAATGTAATTTTGATGTTCACTCCCAAACCGCTGCGCAGAAGTCAACCAAACTTCACCCATTAGTGTATTGCATCACAATCTAGTAGTTACATGTGGAAATTTGGTTCTAGGACATTTGATTTGAGCGCAATTCTCAAACTTAGGTCAAAAAAGCCATTTAAGCCTTTTCACAGTGAGATCTATGCGATATGGCCGAGAAATGTAATTTTGATGTTAACTCCCAAACCGCTGCACAGAAGTAAACTAAACTTCACCCAAAAGTGTATTGTATCACAATCTAGTAGTTACATGTGGAAATTTGGTTCTAGGACATTTGATTTGAGCGCAATCCTCAAACTTAGGTCAAAAAAGCCATTTAAGCCTTTTCACAGTGAGATCTACGCGATATGGCCGAGAAATGTAAATTTGATGTGAACTCCCAAACCGCTGCGCAGAAGTCAACCAAACTTCACCCAATAGTATATTGTATCAAAATCTAGTAGTTACATTTAAAAATTTTGTTCTAGGACATTTTGTTTGAGCGCAGTCATCAAACTTAATTAAAAAAGTCATTTAAGCCTTTTCACAGTGAGATCTATGCGATATGGCCGAGAAATGTAAATTTGATGTTAACTCCCAAACCGCTGCGCAGAAGTCAACCAAACTTCACCCAATAGTGTATTGTATCACAATCTAGTAGTTACATTTAAAAATTTCGTTCTAGGACATTTGGTTTGAGCGCAATGTTCAAACGTAATTAAAAAAAGTCATTTAAGCCTTTTCACAGTGAGATCTATGCGATATGGCCGAGAAATGTAATTTTGATGTTCACTACCAAACCGCTGCGCAGAAAACCAAACTTCACCCATTAGTGTATTGTATCACAATCTAGTAGTTACATGTGGAAATTTGGTTCTAGGACATTTGATTTGAGCGCAATCCTCAAACTTAGGTCAAAAAAGCCATTTAAGCCTTTTCACAGTGAGATCTATGCGATATGGCCGAGAAATGTAATTTTGATGTTAACTCCCAAACCGCTGCGCAGAAGTCAACCTAACTTCACCCAATAGTGTATTGTATCACAATCTAGTAGTTACATGTGGAATTTTGGTTCTTAGACATTTGAATTGAGCGCAATCCTCAAACTTAGGTAAAAAAAGCCATTTAAGCCTTTTCACAGTGAGATCTATGCGATATGGCCGAGAAATGTAATTTTGATGTTAACTCCCAAACCGCTGCGCAGAAGTCAACCAAATTTCACCCAATAGTGTATTGTATCACAATCTAGTAGTTACATTTGGAAATTTAGTTTTAGGACATTTGGTTTGAGCGCAATCTTCAAACTTAATTAAAAAAAGTAATTTAAGCCTTTTCACAGTGAGATCTATGCGATATGGCCGAGAAATGTAATTTTGATGTTCACTCCCAAACTGCTGCGCAGAAGTCAACCAAACTTAACCCAATAGTGTATTTTATCACAATCTAGTAGTTACATTTGGAAATTTAGTTCTAGGACATTTGGTTTTTAGCGCAATCATCAAACTTAGGTCAAAAAAGCCATTTAAGCCTTTTCACAGTGAGATCTATGCGATATGGCTGAGAAATGTAATTTTGATGTTAACTCCCAAACCGCTGCGCAGAAGTCAACCAAACTTCACCCAATAGTGTATTTTATCACAATCTAGTAGTTACATTTAGAAATTTAGTTCTAGGACATTTGGTTTGAGCGCAATCTTCAAACTTAATTAAAAAAAGTCATTTAAGCCTTTTCACAGTGAGATCTATGCGATATTGCCGAGAAATGTAATTTTGATGTTAACTCCCAAACCGCTGCGCAGAAGTCAACCAAACTTCACCCAATAGTGTATTGTATCACAATCTAGTAGTTACATTTGGTAATTTCGTTCTAGGACATTTGGTATGAGCGCAATCATCAAACTTAATTAAAAAAGTCATTTAAGCCTTTTCACAGTGAGATCTATGCGATATGGCCGAGAAATGTAATTTTGATGTTCACTCCCAAACCGCTGCGCAGAAGTCAACCAAACTTCACCCAATAGTGTATTGTATCACAATCTAGTAGTTACATGTGGAATTTTGGTTCTAGGACATTTGAATTGAGCGCAATCCTCAAACTTAGGTCAAAAAAGCCATTTAAGCCTTTTCACAGTGAGATCTATGCGATATGGCCGAGAAATGTAATTTTGATGTTAACTCCCAAACCGCTGCGCAGAAGTCAACCAAACTTCACCCAATAGTGTATTGTATCACAATCTAGTAGTTACATGTGGAAATTTGGTTCTAGGACATTTGATTTGAGCGCAATCCTCAAACTTAGGTCAAAAAAGCCATTTAAGCCTTTTCACAGTGAGATCTATGCGATATGGCCGAGAAATGTAATTTTGATGTTAACTCCCAAACCGCTGCGCAGAAGTCAACCAAACTTCACCCAATAGTGTATTGTATCACAATCTAGTAGTTACATGTGGAATTTTGGTTCTTAGACATTTGAATTGAGCGCAATCCTCAAACTTAGGTAAAAAAAGCCATTTAAGCCTTTTCACAGTGAGATCTATGCGATATGGCCGAGAAATGTAATTTTGATGTTAACTCCCAAACCGCTGCGCAGAAGTCAACCAAATTTCACCCAATAGTGTATTGTATCACAATCTAGTAGTTACATTTGGAAATTTAGTTTTAGGACATTTGGTTTGAGCGCAATCTTCAAACTTAATTAAAAAAAGTAATTTAAGCCTTTTCACAGTGAGATCTATGCGATATGGCCGAGAAATGTAATTTTGATGTTCACTCCCAAACCGCTGCGCAGAAGTCAACCAAACTTAACCCAATAGTGTATTTTATCACAATCTAGTAGTTACATTTGGAAATTTAGTTCTAGGACATTTGGTTTTTAGCGCAATCATCAAACTTAGGTCAAAAAAGCCATTTAAGCCTTTTCACAGTGAGATCTATGCGATATGGCTGAGAAATGTAATTTTGATGTTAACTCCCAAACCGCTGCGCAGAAGTCAACCAAACTTCACCCAATAGTGTATTTTATCACAATCTAGTAGTTACATTTAGAAATTTAGTTCTAGGACATTTGGTTTGAGCGCAATCTTCAAACTTAATTAAAAAAAGTCATTTAAGCCTTTTCACAGTGAGATCTATGCGATATTGCCGAGAAATGTAATTTTGATGTTAACTCCCAAACCGCTGCGCAGAAGTCAACCAAACTTCACCCAATAGTGTATTGTATCACAATCTAGTAGTTACATTTGGTAATTTCGTTCTAGGACATTTGGTATGAGCGCAATCATCAAACTTAATTAAAAAAGTCATTTAAGCCTTTTCACAGTTTGATCTATGCGATATGGCCGAGAAATGTAATTTTGATGTTCACTCCCAAACCGCTGCGCAGAAGTCAACCAAACTTCACCCAATAGTGTATTGTATCACAATCTAGTAGTTACATGTGGAATTTTGGTTCTAGGACATTTGAATTGAGCGCAATCCTCAAACTTAGGTCAAAAAAGCCATTTAAGCCTTTTCACAGTGAGATCTATGCGATATGGCCGAGAAATGTAATTTTGATGTTAACTCCCAAACCGCTGCGCAGAAGTCAACCAAACTTCACCCAATAGTGTATTGTATCACAATCTAGTAGTTACATGTGGAAATTTGGTTCTAGGACATTTGATTTGAGCGCAATCCTCAAACTTAGGTCAAAAAAGCCATTTAAGCCTTTTCACAGTGAGATCTATGCGATATGGCCGAGAAATGTAATTTTGATGTTAACTCCCAAACCGCTGCGCAGAAGTCAACCAAACTTCACCCAATAGTGTATTGTATCACAATCTAGTAGTTACATGTGGATATTTGGTTCTAGGACATTTGATTTGAGCGCAATCCTCAAACTTAGGTCAAAAAAGCCATTTAAGCCTTTTAACAGTGAGATCTATGCGATATGGCTGAGAAATGTAATTTTGATGTTAACTCCCAAACCGATGCGCAGAAGTCAACCAAACTTCACCCAATAGTGTATTTTATCACAATCTAGTAGTTACATTTGGAAATTTAGTTTTAGGACATTTGGTTTGAGCGCAATCTTCAAACTTAATTAAAAAAAGTCATTTAAGCCTTTTCACAGTGAGATCTATGCGATATGGCCGAGAAATGTAATTTTGATGTTCACTCCCAAACCGCTGCGCAGAAGTCAACCAAACTTCACCCATTAGTGTATTGTATCACAATCTAGTAGTTACATGTGGAAATTTGGTTCTAGGACATTTGATTTGAGCGCAATTCTCAAACTTAGGTCAAAAAAGCCATTTAAGCCTTTTCACAGTGAGATCTATGCGATATGGCCGAGAAATGTAATTTTGATGTTCACTCCCAAACCGCTGCGCAGAAGTCAACCAAACTTCACCCATTAGTGTATTGTATCACAATCTAGTAGTTACATGTGGAAATTTGGTTCTAGGACATTTGATTTGAGCGCAATCCTCAAACTTAGGTCAAAAAAGCCATTTAAGCCTTTTCACAGTGAGATCTATGCGATATGGCCGAGAAATGTAATTTTGACGTTAACTCCCAAACCGCTGCGCAGAAGTCAACCAAACTTCACCCAATAGTGTATTTTATCACAATCTAGTAGTTACATTTGGAAATTTAGTTTTAGGACATTTGGTTTGAGCGCCATCTTTAAACTTAATTAAAAAAAGTCATTTAAGCCTTTTCACAGTGAGATCTATGCGATATGGCTGAGAAATGTAATTTTGATGTTCACTCCCAAACCGCTGCGCAGAAGTCAACCAAACTTCACCTATTAGTGTATTGTATCACAATCTAGTAGTTACATGTGGAAATTTGGTTCTAGGACATTTGACTTGAGCGCAATTCTCAAACTTAGGTCAAAAAAGCCATTTAAGCCTTTTCACAGTGAGATCTATGCGATATGGCCGAGAATGTAATTTTGATAATAACTCCCAAACCGCTGCGCAGAAGTCAACCAAACTTCACCCAATAATGTATTTTATCACAATCTAGTAGTTACATTTGGAAATTTAGTTCTAGGACATTTGGTTTGAGCGCAATCATCAAACTTAGGTCAAAAAAGCCATTTAAGCCTTTTCACAGTGAGATCTATGCGATATGGCCGAGAAATGTAATTTTGATGTTCACTCCCAAACCGCTGCGCAGAAGTCAACCAAACTTCAACCAATAGTGTATTTTATCACAATCTAGTAGTTACATTTGGAAATTTAGTTCTAGGACATTTGGTTTGAGCGCAATCTTCAAACTTAATTAAAAAAAGTCATTTAAGCCTTTTCACAGTGAGATCTATGCGATATGGCCGAGAAATGTAATTTTGATGTTCACTCCCAAACCGCTGCGCAGAAGTCAACCAAACTTCACCCATTAGTGTATTGTATCACAATCTAGTAGTTACATGTGGAAATTTGGTTCTAGGACATTTGATTTGAGCGCAATTCTCAAACTTAGGTCAAAAAAGCCGTTTAAGCCTTTTCACAGTGAGATCTATGCGATATGGCCGAGAAATGTAATTTTGATGTTCACTCCCAAACCGCTGCGCAGAAGTCAACCAAACTTCACCCATTAGTGTATTGTATCACAATCTAGTAGTTACATGTGGAAATTTGGTTCTAGGACATTTGATTTGAGCGCAATCCTCAAACTTAGGTCAAAAAAGCCATTTAAGCCTTTTCACAGTGAGATCTATGCGATATGGCCGAGAAATGTAATTTTGATGTTAACTCCCAAACCGCTGCGCAGAAGTCAACCAAACTTCACCCAATAGTGTATTGTATCACAATCTAGTAAATACATGTGGATATTTGGTTCTAGGACATTTGATTTGAGCGCAATCCTCAAACTTAGGTCAAAAAAGCCATTTAAGCCTTTTCACAGTGAGATCTATGCGATATGGCCGAGAAATGTAATTTTGATGTTCACTCCCAAACCGCTGCGCAGAAGTCAACCAAACTACACCCATTAGTGTATTGCATCACAATCTAGTAGTTACATGTGGAAATTTGGTTCTAGGACATTTGATTTGAGCGCAATCCTCAAACTTAGGTCAAAAAAGCCATTTAAGCCTTTTCACAGTGAGATCTATGCGATATGGCCGAGAAATGTAATTTTGATGTTAACTCCCAAACCGCTGCGCAGAAGTAAACTAAACTTCACCCAAAAGTGTATTGTATCACAATCTAGTAGTTACATGTGGAAATTTGGTTCTAGGACATTTAATTTGAGCGCAATCCTCAAACTTAGGTCAAAAAAGCCATTTATGCCTTTTCACAGTGAGATCTATGCGATATGGCCGAGAAATGTAATTTTGATGTTCACTCCCAAACCGCTGCGCAGAAGTCAACCAAACTTCAACCAATAGTGTATTTTATCACAATCTAGTAGTTACATTTGGAAATTTAGTTCTAGGACATTTGGTTTGAGCGCAATCTTCAAACTTAATTAAAAAAAGTCATTTAAGGCTTTTCACAGTGAGATCTATGCGATATGGCCGAGAAATGTAATTTTGATGTTAACTCCCAAACCGCTGCGCAGAAGTCAACCAAACTTCACCCAATAGTGTATTGTATCACAATCTAGTAGTTACATTTGGAAATTTAGTTCTAGGACATTTGGTTTGAGCGCAATCTTCAAACTTAATTAAAAAAAAGTCATTTAAGCCTTTTCACAGTGAGATCTATGCGATATGGCCGAGAAATGTAAATTTGATGTTAACTCCCAAACCGCTGCGCAGAAGTCAACCAAACTTCACCCAATAGTGTATTGTATCACAATCTAGTAGTTACATTTGAAAATTTTGTTCTAGGACATTTTGTTTGAGCGCAATCATCAAACTTTATAAAAAGTCATTTAAGCCTTTTCACAGTGAGATCTATGCGATATGGCCGAGAAATGTAATTTTGATGTTCACTCCCAAACCGCTGCACAGAAGTCAACCAAACTTCACCCATTAGTGTATTGCATCACAATCTAGTAGTTACATGTGGAAATTTGGTTCTAGGACATTTGATTTGAGCGCAATTCTCAAACTTAGGTCAAAAAAGCCATTTAAGCCTTTTCACAGTGAGATCTATGCGATATGGCCGAGAAATGTAATTTTGATGTTAACTCCCAAACCGCTGCACAGAAGTAAACTAAACTTCACCCAAAAGTGTATTGTATCACAATCTAGTAGTTACATGTGGAAATTTGGTTCTAGGACATTTGGTTTGAGCGCAATCCTCAAACTTAGGTCAAAAAAGCCATTTAAGCCTTTTCACAGTGAGATCTACGCGATATGGCCGAGAAATGTAAATTTGATGTGAACTCCCAAACCGCTGCGCAGAAGTCAACCAAACTTCACCCAATAGTATATTGTATCAAAATCTAGTAGTTACATTTAAAAATTTTGTTCTAGGACATTTTGTTTGAGCGCAGTCATCAAACTTAATTAAAAAAGTCATTTAAGCCTTTTCACAGTGAGATCTATGCGATATGGCCGAGAAATGTAAATTTGATGTTAACTCCCAAACCGCTGCGCAGAAGTCAACCAAACTTCACCCAATAGTGTATTGTATCACAATCTAGTAGTTACATTTAAAAATTTCGTTCTAGGACATTTGGTTTGAGCGCAATGTTCAAACGTAATTAAAAAAAGTCATTTAAGCCTTTTCACAGTGAGATCTATGCGATATGGCCGAGAAATGTAATTTTGATGTTCACTACCAAACCGCTGCGCAGAAAACCAAACTTCACCCATTAGTGTATTGTATCACAATCTAGTAGTTACATGTGGAAATTTGGTTCTAGGACATTTGATTTGAGCGCAATCCTCAAACTTAGGTCAAAAAAGCCATTTAAGCCTTTTCACAGTGAGATCTATGCGATATGGCCGAGAAATGTAATTTTGATGTTAACTCCCAAACCGCTGCGCAGAAGTCAACCTAACTTCACCCAATAGTGTATTGTATCACAATCTAGTAGTTACATGTGGAATTTTGGTTCTTAGACATTTGAATTGAGCGCAATCCTCAAACTTAGGTAAAAAAAGCCATTTAAGCCTTTTCACAGTGAGATCTATGCGATATGGCCGAGAAATGTAATTTTGATGTTAACTCCCAAACCGCTGCGCAGAAGTCAACCAAATTTCACCCAATAGTGTATTGTATCACAATCTAGTAGTTACATTTGGAAATTTAGTTTTAGGACATTTGGTTTGAGCGCAATCTTCAAACTTAATTAAAAAAAGTAATTTAAGCCTTTTCACAGTGAGATCTATGCGATATGGCCGAGAAATGTAATTTTGATGTTCACTCCCAAACTGCTGCGCAGAAGTCAACCAAACTTAACCCAATAGTGTATTTTATCACAATCTAGTAGTTACATTTAGAAATTTAGTTCTAGGACATTTGGTTTGAGCGCAATCTTCAAACTTAATTAAAAAAAGTCATTTAAGCCTTTTCACAGTGAGATCTATGCGATATTGCCGAGAAATGTAATTTTGATGTTAACTCCCAAACCGCTGCGCAGAAGTCAACCAAACTTCACCCAATAGTGTATTGTATCACAATCTAGTAGTTACATTTGGTAATTTCGTTCTAGGACATTTGGTATGAGCGCAATCATCAAACTTAATTAAAAAAGTCATTTAAGCCTTTTCACAGTGAGATCTATGCGATATGGCCGAGAAATGTAATTTTGATGTTCACTCCCAAACCGCTGCGCAGAAGTCAACCAAACTTCACCCAATAGTGTATTGTATCACAATCTAGTAGTTACATGTGGAATTTTGGTTCTAGGACATTTGAATTGAGCGCAATCCTCAAACTTAGGTCAAAAAAGCCATTTAAGCCTTTTCACAGTGAGATCTATGCGATATGGCCGAGAAATGTAATTTTGATGTTAACTCCCAAACCGCTGCGCAGAAGTCAACCAAACTTCACCCAATAGTGTATTGTATCACAATCTAGTAGTTACATGTGGAAATTTGGTTCTAGGACATTTGATTTGAGCGCAATCCTCAAACTTAGGTCAAAAAAGCCATTTAAGCCTTTTCACAGTGAGATCTATGCGATATGGCCGAGAAATGTAATTTTGATGTTAACTCCCAAACCGCTGCGCAGAAGTCAACCAAACTTCACCCAATAGTGTATTGTATCACAATCTAGTAGTTACATGTGGAATTTTGGTTCTTAGACATTTGAATTGAGCGCAATCCTCAAACTTAGGTAAAAAAAGCCATTTAAGCCTTTTCACAGTGAGATCTATGCGATATGGCCGAGAAATGTAATTTTGATGTTAACTCCCAAACCGCTGCGCAGAAGTCAACCAAATTTCACCCAATAGTGTATTGTATCACAATCTAGTAGTTACATTTGGAAATTTAGTTTTAGGACATTTGGTTTGAGCGCAATCTTCAAACTTAATTAAAAAAAGTAATTTAAGCCTTTTCACAGTGAGATCTATGCGATATGGCCGAGAAATGTAATTTTGATGTTCACTCCCAAACCGCTGCGCAGAAGTCAACCAAACTTAACCCAATAGTGTATTTTATCACAATCTAGTAGTTACATTTGGAAATTTAGTTCTAGGACATTTGGTTTTTAGCGCAATCATCAAACTTAGGTCAAAAAAGCCATTTAAGCCTTTTCACAGTGAGATCTATGCGATATGGCTGAGAAATGTAATTTTGATGTTAACTCCCAAACCGCTGCGCAGAAGTCAACCAAACTTCACCCAATAGTGTATTTTATCACAATCTAGTAGTTACATTTAGAAATTTAGTTCTAGGACATTTGGTTTGAGCGCAATCTTCAAACTTAATTAAAAAAAGTCATTTAAGCCTTTTCACAGTGAGATCTATGCGATATTGCCGAGAAATGTAATTTTGATGTTAACTCCCAAACCGCTGCGCAGAAGTCAACCAAACTTCACCCAATAGTGTATTGTATCACAATCTAGTAGTTACATTTGGTAATTTCGTTCTAGGACATTTGGTATGAGCGCAATCATCAAACTTAATTAAAAAAGTCATTTAAGCCTTTTCACAGTGAGATCTATGCGATATGGCCGAGAAATGTAATTTTGATGTTCACTCCCAAACCGCTGCGCAGAAGTCAACCAAACTTCACCCAATAGTGTATTGTATCACAATCTAGTAGTTACATGTGGAATTTTGGTTCTAGGACATTTGAATTGAGCGCAATCCTCAAACTTAGGTCAAAAAAGCCATTTAAGCCTTTTCACAGTGAGATCTATGCGATATGGCCGAGAAATGTAATTTTGATGTTAACTCCCAAACCGCTGCGCAGAAGTCAACCAAACTTCACCCAATAGTGTATTGTATCACAATCTAGTAGTTACATGTGGAAATTTGGTTCTAGGACATTTGATTTGAGCGCAATCCTCAAACTTAGGTCAAAAAAGCCATTTAAGCCTTTTCACAGTGAGATCTATGCGATATGGCCGAGAAATGTAATTTTGATGTTAACTCCCAAACCGCTGCGCAGAAGTCAACCAAACTTCACCCAATAGTGTATTGTATCACAATCTAGTAGTTACATGTGGATATTTGGTTCTAGGACATTTGATTTGAGCGCAATCCTCAAACTTAGGTCAAAAAAGCCATTTAAGCCTTTTAACAGTGAGATCTATGCGATATGGCTGAGAAATGTAATTTTGATGTTAACTCCCAAACCGATGCGCAGAAGTCAACCAAACTTCACCCAATAGTGTATTTTATCACAATCTAGTAGTTACATTTGGAAATTTAGTTTTAGGACATTTGGTTTGAGCGCAATCTTCAAACTTAATTAAAAAAAGTCATTTAAGCCTTTTCACAGTGAGATCTATGCGATATGGCCGAGAAATGTAATTTTGATGTTCACTCCCAAACCGCTGCGCAGAAGTCAACCAAACTTCACCCATTAGTGTATTGTATCACAATCTAGTAGTTACATGTGGAAATTTGGTTCTAGGACATTTGATTTGAGCGCAATTCTCAAACTTAGGTCAAAAAAGCCATTTAAGCCTTTTCACAGTGAGATCTATGCGATATGGCCGAGAAATGTAATTTTGATGTTCACTCCCAAACCGCTGCGCAGAAGTCAACCAAACTTCACCCATTAGTGTATTGTATCACAATCTAGTAGTTACATGTGGAAATTTGGTTCTAGGACATTTGATTTGAGCGCAATCCTCAAACTTAGGTCAAAAAAGCCATTTAAGCCTTTTCACAGTGAGATCTATGCGATATGGCCGAGAAATGTAATTTTGACGTTAACTCCCAAACCGCTGCGCAGAAGTCAACCAAACTTCACCCAATAGTGTATTTTATCACAATCTAGTAGTTACATTTGGAAATTTAGTTTTAGGACATTTGGTTTGAGCGTCATCTTTAAACTTAATTAAAAAAAGTCATTTAAGCCTTTTCACAGTGAGATCTATGCGATATGGCTGAGAAATGTAATTTTGATGTTCACTCCCAAACCGCTGCGCAGAAGTCAACCAAACTTCACCTATTAGTGTATTGTATCACAATCTAGTAGTTACATGTGGAAATTTGGTTCTAGGACATTTGACTTGAGCGCAATTCTCAAACTTAGGTCAAAAAAGCCATTTAAGCCTTTTCACAGTGAGATCTATGCGATATGGCCGAGAAATGTAATTTTGATAATAACTCCCAAACCGCTGCGCAGAAGTCAACCAAACTTCACCCAATAATGTATTTTATCACAATCTAGTAGTTACATTTGGAAATTTAGTTCTAGGACATTTGGTTTGAGCGCAATCATCAAACTTAGGTCAAAAAAGCCATTTAAGCCTTTTCACAGTGAGATCTATGCGATATGGCCGAGAAATGTAATTTTGATGTTCACTCCCAAACCGCTGCGCAGAAGTCAACCAAACTTCAACCAATAGTGTATTTTATCACAATCTAGTAGTTACATTTGGAAATTTAGTTCTAGGACATTTGGTTTGAGCGCAATCTTCAAACTTAATTAAAAAAAGTCATTTAAGGCTTTTCACAGTGAGATCTATGCGATATGGCCGAGAAATGTAATTTTGATGTTAACTCCCAAACCGCTGCGCAGAAGTCAACCAAACTTCACCCAATAGTGTATTGTATCACAATCTAGTAGTTACATTTGGAAATTTAGTTCTAGGACATTTGGTTTGAGCGCAATCTTCAAACTTAATTAAAAAAAAGTCATTTAAGCCTTTTCACAGTGAGATCTATGCGATATGGCCGAGAAATGTAATTTTGATGTTAACTCCCAAACCGCTGCGCAGAAGTCAACCAAACTTCACCCAATAGTGTATTGTATCACAATCTAGTAGTTACATTTGAAAATTTTGTTCTAGGACATTTTGTTTGAGCGCAATCATCAAACTTTATAAAAAGTCATTTAAGCCTTTTCACAGTGAGATCTATGCGATATGGCCGAGAAATGTAATTTTGATGTCAACTCCCAAACCGCTGCGCAGAAGTCAACCAAACTTCACCCAATAGTGTATTGTATCACAATCTAGTAGTTACATGTGGAAATTTGGTTCTAGGACATTTGATTTGAGCGCAATCCTCAAACTTAGGTCAAAAAAGCCATTTAAGCCTTTTCACAGTGAGATCTATGCGATATGGCCGAGAAATGTAATTTTGATGTTAACTCCCAAACCGCTGCGCAGAAGTCAACCAAACTTCACCCATTAGTGTATTGTATCACAATCTAGTAGTTACAAGTGGAAATTTGGTTCTAGGACATTTGATTTGAGCGCAATCCTCAAACTTAGGTCAAAAAAGCCATTTAAGCCTTTTCACAGTGAGATCTATGCGATATGGCCGAGAAATGTAATTTTGATGTTAACTCCCAAACCGCTGCGCAGAAGTCAACCAAACTTCAACCAATAGTGTATTTTATCACAATCTAGTAGTTACATTTGGAAATTTAGTTCTAGGACATTTGGTTTGAGCGCAATCTTCAAACTTAATTAAAAAAAGTCATTTAAGCCTTTTCACAGTGAGATCTATGCGATATGGCCGAGAAATGTAATTTTGATGTTCACTCCCAAACCGCTGCGCAGAAGTCAACCAAACTTCACCCATTAGTGTATTGTATCACAATCTAGTAGTTACATGTGGAAATTTGGTTCTAGGACATTTGATTTGAGCGCAATCTTCAAACTTAGGTCAAAAAAGCCATTTAAGCCTTTTCACAGTGAGATCTATGCGATATGGCCGAGAAATGTAATTTTGACGTTAACTCCCAAACCGCTGCGCAGAAGTCAACCAAACTTCACCCAATAGTGTATTTTATCACAATCTAGTAGTTACATTTGGAAATTTAGTTTTAGGACATTTGGTTTGAGCGCCATCTTTAAACTTAATTAAAAAAAGTCATTTAAGCCTTTTCACAGTGAGATCTATGCGATATGGCTGAGAAATGTAATTTTGATGTTCACTCCCAAACCGCTGCGCAGAAGTCAACCAAACTTCACCTATTAGTGTATTGTATCACAATCTAGTAGTTACATGTGGAAATTTGGTTCTAGGACATTTGACTTGAGCGCAATTCTCAAACTTAGGTCAAAAAAGCCATTTAAGCCTTTTCACAGTGAGATCTATGCGATATGGCCGAGAAATGTAATTTTGATAATAACTCCCAAACCGCTGCGCAGAAGTCAACCAAACTTCACCCAATAATGTATTTTATCACAATCTAGTAGTTACATTTGGAAATTTAGTTCTAGGACATTTGGTTTGAGCGCAATCATCAAACTTAGGTCAAAAAAGCCATTTAAGCCTTTTCACAGTGAGATCTATGCGATATGGCCGAGAAATGTAATTTTGATGTTAACTCCCAAACCGCTGCGCAGAAGTCAACCAAACTTCACCCAATAGTGTATTGTATCACAATCTAGTAGTTACATTTGGTAATTTCGTTCTAGGACATTTGGTATGAGCGCAATCATCAAACTTAATTAAAAAAGTCATTTAAGCCTTTTCACAGTGAGATCTATGCGATATGGCCGAGAAATGTAATTTTGATGTTCACTCCCAAACCGCTGCGCAGAAGTCAACCAAACTTCACCCAATAGTGTATTGTATCACAATCTAGTAGTTACATGTGGAATTTTGGTTCTAGGACATTTGAATTGAGCGCAATCCTCAAACTTAGGTCAAAAAAGCCATTTAAGCCTTTTCACAGTGAGATCTATGCGATATGGCCGAGAAATGTAATTTTGATGTTAACTCCCAAACCGCTGCGCAGAAGTCAACCAAACTTCACCCAATAGTGTATTGTATCACAATCTAGTAGTTACATGTGGAAATTTGGTTCTAGGACATTTGATTTGAGCGCAATCCTCAAACTTAGGTCAAAAAAGCCATTTAAGCCTTTTCACAGTGAGATCTATGCGATATGGCCGAGAAATGTAATTTTGATGTTAACTCCCAAACCGCTGCGCAGAAGTCAACCAAACTTCACCCAATAGTGTATTGTATCACAATCTAGTAGTTACATGTGGATATTTGGTTCTAGGACATTTGATTTGAGCGCAATCCTCAAACTTAGGTCAAAAAAGCCATTTAAGCCTTTTCACAGTGAGATCTATGCGATATGGCCGAGAAATGTAATTTTGATGTTAACTCCCAAACCGCTGCGCAGAAGTAAACCAAACTTCACCCATTAGTGTATTGTATCACAATCTAGTAGTTACATGTGGAAATTTGGTTCTAGGACATTTGATTTGAGCGCAATCCTCAAACTTAGGTCAAAAAAGCCATTTAAGCCTTTTGACAGTGAGATCTATGCGATATGGCCGAGAAATGTAATTTTGATGTTAACTCCCAAACCGCTGCGCAGAAGTCAACCAAACTTCACCCAATAGTGTATTGTATCACAATCTAGTAGTTACATTTGAAAATTTTGTTCTAGGACATTTTGTTTGAACGCAATCATCAAACTTAATTAAAAAAACCATTTAAGCCTTTTCACAGTGAGATCTATGCGATATGGCCGAGAAATGTAATTTTGATGTTAACTCCCAAACCGCTGCGCAGAAGTAAACCAAACTTCACCCAATATTGTATTGTATCACAATCTAGTAGTTACATTTGAAAATTTTGTTCTAGGACATTTTGTTTGAGCGCAATCATCAAACTTAATTAAAAAAGTCATTTAAGCCTTTTCACAGTGAGATCTATGCGATATGGCCGAGAAATGTAATTTTGATGTTAACTCCCAAACCGCTGCGCAGAAGTCAACCAAACTTCACCCATTAGGGTATTGTATCACAATCTAGTAGTTACATGTGGAAATTTGGTTCTAGGACATTTGATTTAAGAGCAATCCTCAAACTTAGGTCAAAAAAGCCATTTAAGCCTTTTCACAGTGAGATCTATGCGATATGGCCGAGAAATGTAATTTTGATGTTAACTCCCAAACCGCTGCGCAGAAGTCAACCAAACTTCACCCATTAGTGTATTGTATCACAATCTAGTAGTTACATGTGGAAATTTGGTTCTAGGACTATTGATTTGAGCGCAATCCTCAAACGTAGGTCAAAAAAGCCATATAAGCCTTTTCACAGTGAGATCTATGCGATATGGCCGAGAAATGTAATTTTGATGTTAACTCCCAAACCGCTGCGCAGAAGTCAACCAAACTTCACCCAATAGTGTATTGTATCACAATCTAGTAGTTACATGTGGAAATTTGGTTCTAGGACATTTGATTTGAGCGCAATCCTCAAACTTAGGTCAAAAAAGCCATTTAAGCCTTTTCACAGTGAGATCTATGCGATATGGCCGAGAAATGTAATTTTGATGTTAACTCCCAAACCGCTGCGCAGAAGTAAACCAAACTTCACCCATTAGTGTATTGTATCACAATCTAGTAGTTACATGTGGAAATTTGGTTCTAGGACATTTGATTTGAGCGCAATCCTCAAACTTAGGTCAAAAAAGCCATTTAAGCCTTTTCACAGTGAGATCTATGCGATATGGCCGAGAAATGTAATTTTGATGTTAACTCCCAAACCGCTGCGCAGAAGTCAACCAAACTTCAACCAATAGTGTATTTTATCACAATCTAGTAGTTACATTTGGAAATTTAGTTCTAGGACATTTGGTTTGAGCGCAATCTTCAAACTTAATTAGAAAAAGTCATTTAAGGCTTTTCACAGTGAGATCTATGCGATATGGCCGAGAAATGTAATTTTGATGTTAACTCCCAAACCGCTGCGCAGAAGTAAACCAAACTTCACCCATTAGTGTATTGTATCACAATCTAGTAGTTACATGTGGAAATTTGGTTCTAGGACATTTGATTTGAGCGCAATCCTCAAACGTAGGTCAAAAAAGCCATATAAGCCTTTTCACAGTGAGATCTATGCGATATGGCCGAGAAATGTAATTTTGATGTTAACTCCCAAACCGCTGCGCAGAAGTCAACCAAACTTCAACCAATAGTGTATTTTATCACAATCTAGTAGTTACATTTGGAAATTTAGTTCTAGGACATTTGGTTTGAGCGCAATCTTCAAACTTAATTAAAAAAAATCATTTAAGGCTTTTCACAGTGAGATCTATGCGATATGGCCGAGAAATGTAATTTTGATGTTAACTCCCAAACCGCTGCGCAGAAGTCAACCAAACTTCACCCAATAGTGTATTTTATCACAATCTAGTTGTTACATTTGGAAATTTAGTTCTAGGACATTTGGTTTGAGCGCAATCTTCAAACTTAATTAAAAAAAGTCATTTAAGCCTTTTCACAGTGAGATCTATGCGATATGGCCGAGAAATGTAAATTTGATGTTAACTCCCAAACCGCTGCGCAGAAGTCAACCAAACTTCACCCAATAGTGTATTGTATCACAATCTAGTAGTTACATGTGGAAATTTGGTTCTAGGACATTTGACTTGAGCGCAATTCTCAAACTTAGGTCAAAAAAGCCATTTAAGCCTTTTCACAGTGAGATCTATGCGATATGGCCGAGAAATGTAATTTTGATAATAACTCCCAAACCGCTGCGCAGAAGTCAACCAAACTTCACCCAATAATGTATTTTATCACAATCTAGTAGTTACATTTGGAAATTTAGTTCTAGGACATTTGGTTTGAGCGCAATCATCAAACTTAGGTCAAAAAAGCCATTTAAGCCTTTTCACAGTGAGATCTATGCGATATGGCCGAGAAATGTAATTTTGATGTTCACTCCCAAACCGCTGCGCAGAAGTCAACCAAACTTCAACCAATAGTGTATTTTATCACAATCTAGTAGTTACATTTGGAAATTTAGTTCTAGGACATTTAGTTTGAGCGCAATCTTCAAACTTAATTAAAAAAAGTCATTTAAGGCTTTTCACAGTGAGATCTATGCGATATGGCCGAGAAATGTAATTTTGATGTTAACTCCCAAACCGCTGCGCAGAAGTCAACCAAACTTCACCCAATAGTGTATTGTATCACAATCTAATAGTTACATTTGGAAATTTAGTTCTAGGACATTTGGTTTGAGCGCAATCTTCAAACTTAATTAAAAAAAAGTCATTTAAGCCTTTTCACAGTGAGATCTATGCGATATGGCCGAGAAATGTAATTTTGATGTTAACTCCCAAACCGCTGCGCAGAAGTCAACCAAACTTCACCCAATAGTGTATTGTATCACAATCTAGTAGTTACATTTGAAAATTTTGTTCTAGGACATTTTGTTTGAGCGCAATCATCAAACTTTATAAAAAGTCATTTAAGCCTTTTCACAGTGAGATCTATGCGATATGGCCGAGAAATGTAATTTTGATGTCAACTCCCAAACCGCTGCGCAGAAGTCAACCAAACTTCACCCAATAGTGTATTGTATCACAATCTAGTAGTTACATGTGGAAATTTGGTTCTAGGACATTTGATTTGAGCGCAATCCTCAAACTTAGGTCAAAAAAGCCATTTAAGCCTTTTCACAGTGAGATCTATGCGATATGGCCGAGAAATGTAATTTTGATGTTAACTCCCAAACCGCTGCGCAGAAGTCAACCAAACTTCACCCATTAGTGTATTGTATCACAATCTAGTAGTTACAAGTGGAAATTTGGTTCTAGGACATTTGATTTGAGCGCAATCCTCAAACTTAGGTCAAAAAAGCCATTTAAGCCTTTTCACAGTGAGATCTATGCGATATGGCCGAGAAATGTAATTTTGATGTTAACTCCCAAACCGCTGCGCAGAAGTCAACCAAACTTCAACCAATAGTGTATTTTATCACAATCTAGTAGTTACATTTGGAAATTTAGTTCTAGGACATTTGGTTTGAGCGCAATCTTCAAACTTAATTAAAAAAAGTCATTTAAGCCTTTTCACAGTGAGATCTATGCGATATGGCCGAGAAATGTAATTTTGATGTTCACTCCCAAACCGCTGCGCAGAAGTCAACCAAACTTCACCCATTAGTGTATTGTATCACAATCTAGTAGTTACATGTGGAAATTTGGTTCTAGGACATTTGATTTGAGCGCAATCTTCAAACTTAGGTCAAAAAAGCCATTTAAGCCTTTTCACAGTGAGATCTATGCGATATGGCCGAGAAATGTAATTTTGACGTTAACTCCCAAACCGCTGCGCAGAAGTCAACCAAACTTCACCCAATAGTGTATTTTATCACAATCTAGTAGTTACATTTGGAAATTTAGTTTTAGGACATTTGGTTTGAGCGCCATCTTTAAACTTAATTAAAAAAAGTCATTTAAGCCTTTTCACAGTGAGATCTATGCGATATGGCTGAGAAATGTAATTTTGATGTTCACTCCCAAACCGCTGCGCAGAAGTCAACCAAACTTCACCTATTAGTGTATTGTATCACAATCTAGTAGTTACATGTGGAAATTTGGTTCTAGGACATTTGACTTGAGCGCAATTCTCAAACTTAGGTCAAAAAAGCCATTTAAGCCTTTTCACAGTGAGATCTATGCGATATGGCCGAGAAATGTAATTTTGATAATAACTCCCAAACCGCTGCGCAGAAGTCAACCAAACTTCACCCAATAATGTATTTTATCACAATCTAGTAGTTACATTTGGAAATTTAGTTCTAGGACATTTGGTTTGAGCGCAATCATCAAACTTAGGTCAAAAAAGCCATTTAAGCCTTTTCACAGTGAGATCTATGCGATATGGCTGAGAAATGTAATTTTGATGTTAACTCCCAAACCGCTGCGCAGAAGTCAATCAAACTTCACCCAATAGTGTATTGTATCACAATCTAGTAGTTACATTTGGTAATTTCGTTCTAGGACATTTGGTATGAGCGCAATCATCAAACTTAATTAAAAAAGTCATTTAAGCCTTTTCACAGTGAGATCTATGCGATATGGCCGAGAAATGTAATTTTGATGTTCACTCCCAAACCGCTGCGCAGAAGTCAACCAAACTTCACCCAATAGTGTATTGTATCACAATCTAGTAGTTACATGTGGAATTTTGGTTCTAGGACATTTGAATTGAGCGCAATCCTCAAACTTAGGTCAAAAAAGCCATTTAAGCCTTTTCACAGTGAGATCTATGCGATATGGCCGAGAAATGTAATTTTGATGTTAACTCCCAAACCGCTGCGCAGAAGTCAACCAAACTTCACCCAATAGTGTATTGTATCACAATCTAGTAGTTACATGTGGAAATTTGGTTCTAGGACATTTGATTTGAGCGCAATCCTCAAACTTAGGTCAAAAAAGCCATTTAAGCCTTTTCACAGTGAGATCTATGCGATATGGCCGAGAAATGTAATTTTGATGTTAACTCCCAAACCGCTGCGCAGAAGTCAACCAAACTTCACCCAATAGTGTATTGTATCAAAATCTAGTAGTTACATGTGGATATTTGGTTCTAGGACATTTGATTTGAGCGCAATCCTCAAACTTAGGTCAAAAAAGCCATTTAAGCCTTTTCACAGTGAGATCTATGCGATATGGCCGAGAAATGTAATTTTGATGTTAACTCCCAAACCGCTGCGCAGAAGTAAACCAAACTTCACCCATTAGTGTATTGTATCACAATCTAGTAGTTACATGTGGAAATTTGGTTCTAGGACATTTGATTTGAGCGCAATCCTCAAACTTAGGTCAAAAAAGCCATTTAAGCCTTTTGACAGTGAGATCTATGCGATATGGCCGAGAAATGTAATTTTGATGTTAACTCCCAAACCGCTGCGCAGAAGTCAACCAAACTTCACCCAATAGTGTATTGTATCACAATCTAGTAGTTACATTTGAAAATTTTGTTCTAGGACATTTTGTTTGAACGCAATCATCAAACTTAATTAAAAAAACCATTTAAGCCTTTTCACAGTGAGATCTATGCGATATGGCCGAGAAATGTAATTTTGATGTTAACTCCCAAACCGCTGCGCAGAAGTAAACCAAACTTCACCCAATATTGTATTGTATCACAATCTAGTAGTTACATTTGAAAATTTTGTTCTAGGACATTTTGTTTGAGCGCAATCATCAAACTTAATTAAAAAAGTCATTTAAGCCTTTTCACAGTGAGATCTATGCGATATGGCCGAGAAATGTAATTTTGATGTTAACTCCCAAACCGCTGCGCAGAAGTCAACCAAACTTCACCCATTAGGGTATTGTATCACAATCTAGTAGTTACATGTGGAAATTTGGTTCTAGGACATTTGATTTAAGAGCAATCCTCAAACTTAGGTCAAAAAAGCCATTTAAGCCTTTTCACAGTGAGATCTATGCGATATGGCCGAGAAATGTAATTTTGATGTTAACTCCCAAACCGCTGCGCAGAAGTCAACCAAACTTCACCCATTAGTGTATTGTATCACAATCTAGTAGTTACATGTGGAAATTTGGTTCTAGGACTATTGATTTGAGCGCAATCCTCAAACGTAGGTCAAAAAAGCCATATAAGCCTTTTCACAGTGAGATCTATGCGATATGGCCGAGAAATGTAATTTTGATGTTAACTCCCAAACCGCTGCGCAGAAGTCAACCAAACTTCACCCAATAGTGTATTGTATCACAATCTAGTAGTTACATGTGGAAATTTGGTTCTAGGACATTTGATTTGAGCGCAATCCTCAAACTTAGGTCAAAAAAGCCATTTAAGCCTTTTCACAGTGAGATCTATGCGATATGGCCGAGAAATGTAATTTTGATGTTAACTCCCAAACCGCTGCGCAGAAGTAAACCAAACTTCACCCATTAGTGTATTGTATCACAATCTAGTAGTTACATGTGGAAATTTGGTTCTAGGACATTTGATTTGAGCGCAATCCTCAAACTTAGGTCAAAAAAGCCATTTAAGCCTTTTCACAGTGAGATCTATGCGATATGGCCGAGAAATGTAATTTTGATGTTAACTCCCAAACCGCTGCGCAGAAGTCAACCAGACTTCAACCAATAGTGTATTTTATCACAATCTAGTAGTTACATTTGGAAATTTAGTTCTAGGACATTTGGTTTGAGCGCAATCTTCAAACTTAATTAGAAAAAGTCATTTAAGGCTTTTCACAGTGAGATCTATGCGATATGGCCGAGAAATGTAATTTTGATGTTAACTCCCAAACCGCTGCGCAGAAGTAAACCAAACTTCACCCATTAGTGTATTGTATCACAATCTAGTAGTTACATGTGGAAATTTGGTTCTAGGACATTTGATTTGAGCGCAATCCTCAAACGTAGGTCAAAAAAGCCATATAAGCCTTTTCACAGTGAGATCTATGCGATATGGCCGAGAAATGTAATTTTGATGTTAACTCCCAAACCGCTGCGCAGAAGTAAACCAAACTTCACCCAATATTGTATTGTATCACAATCTAGTAGTTACATATGAAAATTTTGTTCTAGGACATTTTGTTTGAGCGCAATCATCAAACTTAATTAAAAAAGTCGTTTAAGCCTTTTCACAGTGAGATCTATGCGATATGGCCGAGAAATGTAATTTTGATGTTAACTCCCAAACCGCTGCGCAGAAGTCAACCAAACTTCACCCATTAGGGTATTGTATCACAATCTAGTAGTTACATGTGGAAATTTGGTTCTAGGACATTTGATTTGAGCGCAATCCTCAAACTTAGGTCAAAAAAGCCATTTAAGCCTTTTCACAGTGAGATCTATGCGATATGGCCGAGAAATGTAATTTTGATGTTAACTCCCAAACCGCTGCGCAGAAGTCAACCAAACTTCACCCAATAGTGTATTGTATCACAATCTAGTAGTTACATGTGGAAATTTGGTTCTAGGACATTTGATTTGAGCGCAATCCTCAAACTTAGGTCAAAAAAGCCATTTAAGCCTTTTCACAGTGAGATCTATGCGATATGGCCGAGAAATGTAATTTTGATGTTAACTCCCAAACCGCTGCGCAGAAGTAAACCAAACTTCACCCATTAGTGTATTGTATCACAATCTAGTAGTTACATGTGGAAATTTGGTTCTAGGACATTTGATTTGAGCGCAATCCTCAAACTTAGGTCAAAAAAGCCATTTAAGCCTTTTCACAGTGAGATCTATGCGATATGGCCGAGAAATGTAATTTTGATGTTCACTCCAAAACCGCTGCGCAGAAGTCAACCAAACTTACACCAATAGTGAATTTTATCACAATCTAGTAGTTACATTTGGAAATTTAGTTCTAGGACATTTGGTTTGAGCGCAATCTTCAAACTTAATTAAAAAAAAGTCATTTAAGGCTTTTCACAGTGAGATCTATGCGATATGGCCGAGAAATGTAATTTTGATGTTAACTCCCAAACCGCTGCGCAGAAGTCAACCAAACTTCACCCAATAGTGTATTTTATCACAATCTAGTAGTTACATTTGGAAATTTAGTTCTAGGACATTTGGTTTGAGCGCAATCTTCAAACTTAATTAAAAAAATCATTTAAGCCTTTTCACAGTGAGATCTATGCGATATGGCCGAGAAATGTAAATTTGATGTTAACTCCCAAACCGCTGCGCAGAAGTCAACCAAACTTCACCCAATAGTGTATTGTATCACAATCTAGTAGTTACATTTGAAAATTTTGTTCTAGAACATTTTGTTTGAGCGCAATCATCAAACTTTATAAAAAGTCATTTAAGCCTTTTCACAGTGAGATCTATGCGATATGGCCGAGAAATGTAATTTTGATGTTCACTCCCAAACCGCTGCGCAGAAGTCAACCAAACTTCACCCATTAGTGTATTGCATCACAATCTAGTAGTTACATGTGGAAATTTGGTTCTAGGACTTTTGATTTGAGCGCAATCCTCAAACTTAGGTCAAAAAAGCCATTTAAGCCTTTTCACAGTGAGATCTATGCGATATGGCCGAGAAATGTAATTTTGATGTTAACTCCCAAACCGCTGCGCAGAAGTAAACTAAACTTCACCCAAAAGTGTATTGTATCACAATCTAGTAGTTACATGTGGAAATTTGGTTCTAGGACATTTGATTTGAGCGCAATCCTCAAACTTAGGTCAAAAAAGCCATTTAAGCCTTTTCACAGTGAGATCTACGCGATATGGCCGAGAAATGTAAATTTGATGTTAACTCCCAAACCGCTGCGCAGAAGTCAACCAAACTTCACCCAATAGTATATTGTATCAAAATCTAGTAGTTACTTTTAAAAATTATGTTCTAGGACATTTTGTTTGAGTGCAATCATCAAACTTAATTAAAAAAGTCATTTAAGCCTTTTCACAGTGAGATCTATGCGATATGGCCGAGAAATGTAAATTTGATGTTAACTCCCAAACCGCTGCGCAGAAGTCAACCAAACTTCACCCAATAGTGTATTGTATCACAATCTAGTAGTTACATTTAAAAATTTCGTTCTAGGACATTTGGTTTGAGCGCAATGTTCAAACTTAATTAAAAAAAGTCATTTAAGCCTTTTCACAGTGAGATCTATGCGATATGGCCGAGAAATGTAATTTTGATGTTCACTCCCAAACCGCTGCGCAGAAGTCAACCAAACTTCACCCAATAGTGTATTGTATCACAATCTAGTAGTTACATTTGGAAATTTAGTTCTAGGACATTTGGTTTGAGCGCAATCTTCAAACTTAATTAAAAAAAGTCATTTAAGGCTTTTCACAGTGAGATCTATGCGATATGGCCGAGAAATGTAATTTTGATGTTAACTCCCAAACCGCTGCGCAGAAGTCAACCAAACTTCACCCAATAGTGTATTTTATCACAATCTAGTAGTTACATTTGAACATTTTGTTCTAGGACATTTTGTTTGAGCGCAATCATCAAACTTTATAAAAAGTCATTTAAGCCTTTTCACAGTGAGATCTATGCGATATGGCCGAGAAATGTAATTTTGATGTTAACTCCCAAACCGCTGCGCAGAAGTCAACCAAACTTCACCCAATAGTGTATTGTATCACAATCTAGTAGTTACATGTGGATATTTGGTTCTAGGACATTTGATTTGAGCGCAATCCTCAAACTTAGGTCAAAAAAGCCATTTAAGCCTTTTCACAGTGAGATCTATGCGATATGGCCGAGAAATGTAATTTTGATGTTAACTCCCAAACCGCTGCGCAGAAGTAAACCAAACTTCACCCATTAGTGTATTGTATCACAATCTAGTAGTTACATGTGGAAATTTGGTTCTAGGACATTTGATTTGAGCGCAATCCTCAAACTTAGGTCAAAAAAGCCATTTAAGCCTTTTGACAGTGAGATCTATGCGATATGGCCGAGAAATGTAATTTTGATGTTAACTACCAAACCGCTGCGCAGAAGTCAACCAAACTTCACCCAATAGTTTATTGTATCACAATCTAGTAGTTACATTTGAAAATTTTGTTCTAGGACATTTTGTTTGAACGCAATCATCAAACTTAATTAAAAAAGCCATTTAAGCCTTTTCACAGTGAGATCTATGCGATATGGCCGAGAAATGTAATTTTGATGTTAACTCCCAAACCGCTGCGCAGAAGTAAACCAAACTTCACCCAATATTGTATTGTATCACAATCTAGTAGTTACATTTGAAAATTTTGTTCTAGGACATTTTGTTTGAGCGCAATCATCAAACTTAATTAAAAAAGTCGTTTAAGCCTTTTCACAGTGAGATCTATGCGATATGGCCGAGAAATGTAATTTTGATGTTAACTCCCAAACCGCTGCGCAGAAGTCAACCAAACTTCACCCATTAGGGTATTGTATCACAATCTAGTAGTTACATGTGGAAATTTGGTTCTAGGACATTTGATTTGAGCGCAATCCTCAAACTTAGGTCAAAAAAGCCATTTAAGCCTTTTCACAGTGAGATCTATGCGATATGGCCGAGAAATGTAATTTTGATGTTAACTCCCAAACCGCTGCGCAGAAGTCAACCAAACTTCACCCAATAGTGTATTGTATCACAATCTAGTAGTTACATGTGGAAATTTGGTTCTAGGACATTTGATTTGAGCGCAATCCTCAAACTTAGGTCAAAAAAGCCATTTAAGCCTTTTCACAGTGAGATCTATGCGATATGGCCGAGAAATGTAATTTTGATGTTAACTCCCAAACCGCTGCGCAGAAGTAAACCAAACTTCACCCAATATTGTATTGTATCACAATCTAGTAGTTACATTTGAAAATTTTGTTCTAGGACATTTTGTTTGAGCGCAATCATCAAACTTAATTAAAAAAGTCGTTTAAGCCTTTTCACAGTGAGATCTATGCGATATGGCCGAGAAATGTAATTTTGATGTTAACTCCCAAACCGCTGCGCAGAAGTCAACCAAACTTCACCCATTAGGGTATTGTATCACAATCTAGTAGTTACATGTGGAAATTTGGTTCTAGGACATTTGATTTGAGCGCAATCCTCAAACTTAGGTCAAAAAAGCCATTTAAGCCTTTTCACAGTGAGATCTATGCGATATGGCCGAGAAATGTAATTTTGATGTTAACTCCCAAACCGCTGCGCAGAAGTCAACCAAACTTCACCCAATAGTGTATTGTATCACAATCTAGTAGTTACATGTGGAAATTTGGTTCTAGGACATTTGATTTGAGCGCAATCCTCAAACTTAGGTCAAAAAAGCCATTTAAGCCTTTTCACAGTGAGATCTATGCGATATGGCCGAGAAATGTAATTTTGATGTTAACTCCCAAACCGCTGCGCAGAAGTAAACCAAACTTCACCCATTAGTGTATTGTATCACAATCTAGTAGTTACATGTGGAAATTTGGTTCTAGGACATTTGATTTGAGCGCAATCCTCAAACTTAGGTCAAAAAAGCCATTTAAGCCTTTTCACAGTGAGATCTATGCGATATGGCCGAGAAATGTAATTTTGATTTTCACTCCCAAACCGCTGCGCAGAAGTCAACCAAACTTACACCAATAGTGAATTTTATCACAATCTAGTAGTTACATTTGGAAATTTAGTTCTAGGACATTTGCTTTGAGCGCAATCTTCAAACTTAATTAAAAAAAAGTCATTTAAGGCTTTTCACAGTGAGATCTATGCGATATGGCCGAGAAATGTAAATTTGATGTTAACTCCCAAACCGCTGCGCAGAAGTCAACCAAACTTCACCCAATAGTGTATTGTATCACAATCTAGTAGTTACATTTGAAAATTTTGTTCTAGGACATTTTGTTTGAGCGCAATCATCAAACTTTATAAAAAGTCATTTAAGCCTTTTCACAGTGAGATCTATGCGATATGGCCGAGAAATGTAATTTTGATGTTCACTCCCAAACCGCTGCGCAGAAGTCAACCAAACTTCACCCATTAGTGTATTGCATCACAATCTAGTAGTTACATGTGGAAATTTGGTTCTAGGACATTTGATTTGAGCGCAATCCTCAAACTTAGGTCAAAAAAGCCATTTAAGCCTTTTCACAGTGAGATCTATGCGATATGGCCGAGAAATGTAATTTTGATGTTAACTCCCAAACCGCTGCGCAGAAGTAAACTAAACTTCACCCAAAAGTGTATTGTATCACAATCTAGTAGTTACATGTGGAAATTTGGTTCTAGGACATTTGATTTGAGCGCAATCCTCAAACTTAGGTCAAAAAAGCCATTTAAGCCTTTTCACAGTGAGATCTACGCGATATGGCGGAGAAATGTAAATTTGATGTTAACTCCCAAACCGCTGCGCAGAAGTCAACCAAACTTCACCCAATAGTATATTGTATCAAAATCTAGTAGTTACTTTTAAAAATTATGTTCTAGGACATTTTGTTTGAGTGCAATCATCAAACTTAATTAAAAAAGTCATTTAAGCCTTTTCACAGTGAGATCTATGCGATATGGCCGAGAAATGTAATTTTGATGTTCACTACCAAACCGCTGCGCAGAAAACCAAACTTCACCCATTAGTGTATTGTATCACAATCTAGTAGTTACGTGTGGAAATTTGGTTCTAGGACATTTGATTTGAGCGCAATCCTCAAACTTAGGTCAAAAAAGCCATTTAAGCCTTTTCACAGTGAGATCTATGCGATATGGCCGAGAAATGTAATTTTGATGTTAACTCCCAAACCGCTGCGCAGAAGTCAACCAAATTTCACCCAATAGTGTATTGTATCACAATCTAGTAGTTACATTTGGAAATTTAGTTTTAGGACATTTGGTTTGAGCGCAATCTTCAAACTTAATTAAAAAAAGTAATTTAAGCCTTTTCACAGTGAGATCTATGCGATATGGCCGAGAAATGTAATTTTGATGTTCACTCCCAAACCGCTGCGCAGAAGTCAACCAAACTTCACCCAATAGTGTATTTTATCACAATCTAGTAGTTACATTTGGAAATTTAGTTCTAGGACATTTGGTTTGAGCGCAATCTTCAAACTTAATTAAAAAAAGTCATTTAAGGCTTTTCACAGTGAGATCTATGCGATATGGCCGAGAAATGTAATTTTGATGTTAACTCCCAAACCGCTGCGCAGAAGTCAACCAAACTTCACCCAATAGTGTATTTTATCACAATCTAGTAGTTACATTTGGAAATTTAGTTCTAGGACATTTGTTTTGAGCGCAATCTTCAAACTTAATTAAAAAAAGTCATTTAAGCCTTTTCACAGTGAGATCTATGCGATATGGCCGAGAAATGTAAATTTGATGTTAACTCCCAAACCGCTGCGCAGAAGTCAACCAAACTTCACCCAATAGTGTATTGTATCACAATCTAGTAGTTACATTTGAAAATTTTGTTCTAGGACATTTTGTTTGAGCGCAATCTTCAAACTTAATTAAAAAAAGTCATTTAAGCCTTTTCACAGTGAGATCTATGCGATATGGCCGAGAAATGTAATTTTGATGTTCACTCCCAAACCGCTGCGCAGAAGTCAACCAAACTACACCCAATAGTGTATTTTATCACAATCTAGTAGTTACATTTGGAAATTTAGTTCTAGGACATTTGGTTTTTAGCGCAATCATCAAACTTAGGTCAAAAAAGCCATTTAAGCCTTTTCACAGTGAGATCTATGCGATATGGCTGAGAAATGTAATATTGATGTTAACTCCCAAACCGCTGCGCAGAAGTCAACCAAACTTCACCCAATAGTGTATTTTATCACAATCTAGTAGTTACATTTAGAAATTTAGTTCTAGGACATTTGGTTTGAGCGCAATCTTCAAACTTAATTAAAAAAAGTCATTTAAGCCTTTTCACAGTGAGATCTATGCGATATGGCCGAGAAATGTAATTTTGATGTTAACTCCCAAACCGCTGCGCAGAAGTAAACCAAACTTCACCCAATAGTTTATTGTATCACAATCTAGTAGTTACATGTGGAAATTTGGTTCTAGGACATTTGATTTGAGCGCAATCCTCAAACTTAGGTCAAAAAGCCATTTAAGCCTTTTCACAGTGAGATCTATGCGATATGGCCGAGAAATGTAATTTTGATGTTAACTCCCAAACCGCTGCGCAGAAGTCAACCAAACTTCACCCAATAGTGTATTTTATCACAATCTAGTAGTTACATTTGGAAATTTAGTTCTA
The DNA here is from genome assembly GCF_030265065.1 of Corythoichthys intestinalis. Lineage (NCBI taxonomy): Eukaryota > Metazoa > Chordata > Actinopteri > Syngnathiformes > Syngnathidae > Corythoichthys > Corythoichthys intestinalis. The sequence goes on along the minus strand of NC_080411.1, from coordinate 47,513,166 downwards.
GGACATTTGGTTTGAGCGCAATCATCAAACTTAGGTCAAAAAAGCCATTTAAGCCTTTTCACAGTGAGATCTATGCGATATGGCTGAGAAATGTAATTTTGATGTTAACTCCCAAACCGATGCGCAGAAGTCAACCAAACTTCACCCAATAGTGTATTTTATCACAATCTAGTAGTTACATTTGGAAATTTAGTTTTAGGACATTTGGTTTGAGCGCAATCTTCAAACTTAATTAAAAAAAGTCATTTAAGCCTTTTCACAGTGAGATCTATGCGATATGGCCGAGAAATGTAATTTTGATGTTCACTCCCAAACCGCTGCGCAGAAGTCAACCAAACTTCACCCATTAGTGTATTGTATCACAATCTAGTAGTTACATGTGGAAATTTGGTTCTAGGACATTTGATTTGAGCGCAATCCTCAAACTTAGGTCAAAAAAGCCATTTAAGCCTTTTCACAGTGAGATCTATGCGATATGGCCGAGAAATGTAATTTTGATGTTAACTCCCAAACCGCTGCGCAGAAGTCAACCAAACTTCACCCAATAGTGTATTTTATCACAATCTAGTAGTTACATTTGGAAATATAGTTTTAGGACATTTGGTTTGAGCGCCATTCATTCATTCATTCATTTTCCATGCCGCTTATTCCTCACGAGGGTCGCGGAGGTGCTGGAGCCTATCCCAGCTAACTTCGGGCAGTAGGCAGGGGACACCCTGAATTGGTTGCCAGCCAATCGCAGGGCACAAGGAGACACACAACCATTCACGCACACACTCACACCTACGGACAATTTAGAGTGTTCAATCAGCCTACCATGCATGTTTTTGGGATGTGGGAGGAAACCGGAGTTCCCGGAGGAAACCCACGCAGGCACGGGGAGAACATGCAAACTCCACACAGGAAGGCCGAAGCCCGGGATTGAACCCTTGATCTCAAAACTGTGAGGCAGACGTGCTAACCACTAAGCCACCGTGGGTTTGAGCGCCATCTTTAAACTTAATTAAAAAAAGTCATTTAAGCCTTTTCACAGTGAGATCTATGCGATATGGCTGAGAAATGTAATTTTGATGTTCACTCCCAAACCGCTGCGCAGAAGTCAACCAAACTTCACCTATTAGTGTATTGTATCACAATCTAGTAGTTACATGTGGAAATTTGGTTCTAGGACATTTGACTTGAGCGCAATTCTCAAACTTAGGTCAAAAAAGCCATTTAAGCCTTTTCACAGTGAGATCTATGCGATATGGCCGAGAAATGTAATTTTGATAATAACTCCCAAACCGCTGCGCAGAAGTCAACCAAACTTCACCCAATAATGTATTTTATCACAATCTAGTAGTTACATTTGGAAATTTAGTTCTAGGACATTTGGTTTGAGCGCAATCATCAAACTTAGGTCAAAAAAGCCATTTAAGCCTTTTCACAGTGAGATCTATGCGATATGGCTGAGAAATGTAATTTTGATGTTAACTCCCAAACCGCTGCGCAGAAGTCAACCAAACTTCACCCAATAGTGTATTGTATCACAATCTAGTAGTTACATTTGGTAATTTCGTTCTAGGACATTTGGTATGAGCGCAATCATCAAACTTAATTAAAAAAGTCATTTAAGCCTTTTCACAGTGAGATCTATGCGATATGGCCGAGAAATGTAATTTTGATGTTCACTCCCAAACCGCTGCGCAGAAGTCAACCAAACTTCACCCAATAGTGTATTGTATCACAATCTAGTAGTTACATGTGGAATTTTGGTTCTAGGACATTTGAATTGAGCGCAATCCTCAAACTTAGGTCAAAAAAGCCATTTAAGCCTTTTCACAGTGAGATCTATGCGATATGGCCGAGAAATGTAATTTTGATGTTAACTCCCAAACCGCTGCGCAGAAGTCAACCAAACTTCACCCAATAGTGTATTGTATCACAATCTAGTAGTTACATGTGGAAATTTGGTTCTAGGACATTTGATTTGAGCGCAATCCTCAAACTTAGGTCAAAAAAGCCATTTAAGCCTTTTCACAGTGAGATCTATGCGATATGGCCGAGAAATGTAATTTTGATGTCAACTCCCAAACCGCTGCCCAGAAGTCAACCAAACTTCACCCAATAGTGTATTGTATCACAATCTAGTAGTTACATGTGGAAATTTGGTTCTAGGACATTTGATTTGAGCGCAATCCTCAAACTTAGGTCAAAAAAGCCATTTAAGCCTTTTCACAGTGAGATCTATGCGATATGGCCGAGAAATGTAATTTTGATGTTAACTCCCAAACCGCTGCGCAGAAGTCAACCAAACTTCACCCATTAGTGTATTGTATCACAATCTAGTAGTTACATGTGGAAATTTGGTTCTAGGACATTTGATTTGAGCGCAATCCTCAAACTTAGGTCAAAAAAGCCATTTAAGCCTTTTCACAGTGAGATCTATGCGATATGGCCGAGAAATGTAATTTTGATGTTAACTCCCAAACCGCTGCGCAGAAGTCAACCAAACTTCAACCAATAGTGTATTTTATCACAATCTAGTAGTTACATTTGGAAATTTAGTTCTAGGACATTTGGTTTGAGCGCAATCTTCAAACTTAATTAAAAAAAGTCATTTAAGGCTTTTCACAGTGAGATCTATGCGATATGGCCGAGAAATGTAATTTTGATGTTAACTCCCAAACCGCTGCGCAGAAGTCAACCAAACTTCACCCAATAGTGTATTTTATCACAATCTAGTAGTTACATTTGGAAATTTAGTTCTAGGACATTTGTTTTGAGCGCAATCTTCAAACTTAATTAAAAAAAGTCATTTAAGCCTTTTCACAGTGAGATCTATGCGATATGGCCGAGAAATGTAAATTTGATGTTAACTCCCAAACCGCTGCGCAGAAGTCAACCAAACTTCACCCAATAGTGTATTGTATCACAATCTAGTAGTTACATTTGAAAATTTTGTTCTAGGACATTTTGTTTGAGCGCAATCTTCAAACTTAATTAAAAAAAGTCATTTAAGCCTTTTCACAGTGAGATCTATGCGATATGGCCGAGAAATGTAATTTTGATGTTCACTCCCAAACCGCTGCGCAGAAGTCAACCAAACTACACCCATTAGTGTATTGCATCACAATCTAGTAGTTACATGTGGAAATTTGGTTCTAGGACATTTGATTTGAGCGCAATCCTTAAACTTAGGTCAAAAAAGCCATTTAAGCCTTTTCACAGTGAGATCTATGCGATATGGCCGAGAAATGTAATTTTGATGTTCACTCCCAAACCGCTGCGCAGAAGTCAACCAAACTTCAACCAATAGTGTATTTTATCACAATCTAGTAGTTACATTTGGAAATTTAGTTCTAGGACATTTGGTTTGAGCGCAATCTTCAAACTTAATTAAAAAAAGTCATTTAAGGCTTTTCACAGTGAGATCTATGCGATATGGCCGAGAAATGTAATTTTGATGTTAACTCCCAAACCGCTGCGCAGAAGTCAACCAAACTTCACCCAATAGTGTATTTTATCACAATCTAGTAGTTACATTTGGAAATTTAGTTCTAGGACATTTGGTTTGAGCGCAATCTTCAAACTTAATTAAAAAAAGTCATTTAAGCCTTTTCACAGTGAGATCTATGCGATATGGCCGAGAAATGTAAATTTGATGTTAACTCCCAAACCGCTGCGCAGAAGTCAACCAAACTTCACCCAATAGTGTATTGTATCACAATCTAGTAGTTACATGTGGATATTTGGTTCTAGGACATTTGATTTGAGCGCAATCCTCAAACTTAGGTCAAAAAAGCCACTTAAGCCTTTTCACAGTGAGATCTATGCGATATGGCCGAGAAATGTAATTTTGATGTTAACTCCCAAACCGCTGCGCAGAAGTAAACCAAACTTCACCCATTAGTGTATTGTATCACAATCTAGTAGTTACATGTGGAAATTTGGTTCTAGGACATTTGATTTGAGCGCAATCCTCAAACTTAGGTCAAAAAAGCCATTTAAGCCTTTTGACAGTGAGATCTATGCGATATGGCCGAGAAATGTAATTTTGATGTTAACTCCCAAACCGCTGCGCAGAAGTAAACCAAACTTCACCCAATAGTGTATTGTATCACAATCTAGTAGTTACATTTGGAAATTTAGTTCTAGGACATTTGGTTTGAGCGCAATCTTCAAACTTAATTAAAAAAAGTCATTTAAGCCTTTTCACAGTGAGATCTATGCGATATGGCCGAGAAATGTAAATTTGATGTTAACTCCCAAACCGCTGCGCAGAAGTCAACCAAACTTCACCCAATAGTGTATTGTATCACAATCTAGTAGTTACATTTGAAAATTTTTTTCTAGGACATTTTGTTTGAGCGCAATCATCAAACTTTATAAAAAGTCATTTAAGCCTTTTCACAGTGAGATCTATGCGATATGGCCGAGAAATGTAATTTTGATGTTAACTCCCAAACCGCTGCGCAGAAGTCAACCAAACTTCACCCAATAGTGTATTGTATCACAATCTAGTAGTTACATGTGGATATTTGGTTCTAGGACATTTGATTTGAGCGATATCCTCAAACTTAGGTCAAAAAAGCCATTTAAGCCTTTTCACAGTGAGATCTATGCGATATGGCCGAGAAATGTAATTTTGATGTTAACTCCCAAACCGCTGCGCAGAATTAAACCAAACTTCACCCATTAGTGTATTGTATCACAATCTAGTAGTTACATGTGGAAATTTGGTTCTAGGACATTTGATTTGAGCGCAATCCTCAAACTTAGGTCAAAAAAGCCATTTAAGCCTTTTGACAGTGAGATCTATGCGATATGGCCGAGAAATGTAATTTTGATGTTAACTCCCAAACCGCTGCGCAGAAGTCAACCAAACTTCACCCAATAGTGTATTGTATCACAATCTAGTAGTTACATTTGAAAATTTTGTTCTAGGACATTTTGTTTGAACGCAATCATCAAACTTAATTAAAAAAGCCATTTAAGCCTTTTCACAGTGAGATCTATGCGATATGGCCGAGAAATGTAATTTTGATGTTAACTCCCAAACCGCTGCGCAGAAGTCAACCAAACTTCACCCAATAGTGTATTTTATCACAATCTAGTAGTTACATTTGGAAATTTAGTTCTAGGACATTTGTTTTGAGCGCAATCTTCAAACTTAATTAAAAAAAGTCATTTAAGCCTTTTCACAGTGAGATCTATGCGATATGGCCGAGAAATGTAAATTTGATGTTAACTCCCAAACCGCTGCGCAGAAGTCAACCAAACTTCAACCAATAGTGTATTTTATCACAATCTAGTAGTTACATTTGGAAATTTAGTTCTAGGACATTTGGTTTGAGCGCAATCTTCAAACTTAATTAAAAAAAGTCATTTAAGGCTTTTCACAGTGAGATCTATGCGATATGGCCGAGAAATGTAATTTTGATGTTAACTCCCAAACCGCTGCGCAGAAGTCAACCAAACTTCACCCAATAGTGTATTTTATCACAATCTAGTAGTTACATTTGGAAATTTAGTTCTAGGACATTTGGTTTGAGCGCAATCTTCAAACTTAATTAAAAAAAGTCATTTAAGCCTTTTCACAGTGAGATCTATGCGATATGGCCGAGAAATGTAAATTTGATGTTAACTCCCAAACCGCTGCGCAGAAGTCAACCAAACTTCACCCAATAGTGTATTGTATCACAATCTAGTAGTTACATTTGAAAATTTTGTTCTAGGACATTTTGTTTGAGCGCAATCTTCAAACTTAATTAAAAAAAGTCATTTAAGCCTTTTCACAGTGAGATCTATGCGATATGGCCGAGAAATGTAATTTTGATGTTCACTCCCAAACCGCTGCGCAGAAGTCAACCAAACTACACCCATTAGTGTATTGCATCACAATCTAGTAGTTACATGTGGAAATTTGGTTCTAGGACATTTGATTTGAGCGCAATCCTTAAACTTAGGTCAAAAAAGCCATTTAAGCCTTTTCACAGTGAGATCTATGCGATATGGCCGAGAAATGTAATTTTGATGTTCACTCCCAAACCGCTGCGCAGAAGTCAACCAAACTTCAACCAATAGTGTATTTTATCACAATCTAGTAGTTACATTTGGAAATTTAGTTCTAGGACATTTGGTTTGAGCGCAATCTTCAAACTTAATTAAAAAAAGTCATTTAAGGCTTTTCACAGTGAGATCTATGCGATATGGCCGAGAAATGTAATTTTGATGTTAACTCCCAAACCGCTGCGCAGAAGTCAACCAAACTTCACCCAATAGTGTATTTTATCACAATCTAGTAGTTACATTTGGAAATTTAGTTCTAGGACATTTGGTTTGAGCGCAATCTTCAAACTTAATTAAAAAAAGTCATTTAAGCCTTTTCACAGTGAGATCTATGCGATATGGCCGAGAAATGTAAATTTGATGTTAACTCCCAAACCGCTGCGCAGAAGTAAACCAAACTTCACCCAATAGTGTATTGTATCACAATCTAGTAGTTACATGTGGAAATTTGGTTCTAGGACATTTGATTTGAGCGCAATCCTCAAACTTAGGTCAAAAAAGCCATTTAAGCCTTTTGACAGTGAGATCTATGCGATATGGCCGAGAAATGTAATTTTGATGTTAACTCCCAAACCGCTGCGCAGAAGTAAACCAAACTTCACCCAATAGTGTATTGTATCACAATCTAGTAGTTACATTTGGAAATTTAGTTCTAGGACATTTGGTTTGAGCGCAATCTTCAAACTTAATTAAAAAAAGTCATTTAAGCCTTTTCACAGTGAGATCTATGCGATATGGCCGAGAAATGTAAATTTGATGTTAACTCCCAAACCGCTGCGCAGAAGTCAACCAAACTTCACCCAATAGTGTATTGTATCACAATCTAGTAGTTACATTTGAAAATTTTTTTCTAGGACATTTTGTTTGAGCGCAATCATCAAACTTTATAAAAAGTCATTTAAGCCTTTTCACAGTGAGATCTATGCGATATGGCCGAGAAATGTAATTTTGATGTTAACTCCCAAACCGCTGCGCAGAAGTCAACCAAACTTCACCCAATAGTGTATTGTATCACAATCTAGTAGTTACATGTGGATATTTGGTTCTAGGACATTTGATTTGAGCGATATCCTCAAACTTAGGTCAAAAAAGCCATTTAAGCCTTTTCACAGTGAGATCTATGCGATATGGCCGAGAAATGTAATTTTGATGTTAACTCCCAAACCGCTGCGCAGAATTAAACCAAACTTCACCCATTAGTGTATTGTATCACAATCTAGTAGTTACATGTGGAAATTTGGTTCTAGGACATTTGATTTGAGCGCAATCCTCAAACTTAGGTCAAAAAAGCCATTTAAGCCTTTTGACAGTGAGATCTATGCGATATGGCCGAGAAATGTAATTTTGATGTTAACTCCCAAACCGCTGCGCAGAAGTCAACCAAACTTCACCCAATAGTGTATTGTATCACAATCTAGTAGTTACATTTGAAAATTTTGTTCTAGGACATTTTGTTTGAACGCAATCATCAAACTTAATTAAAAAAGCCATTTAAGCCTTTTCACAGTGAGATCTATGCGATATGGCCGAGAAATGTAATTTTGATGTTAACTCCCAAACCGCTGCGCAGAAGTCAACCAAACTTCACCCAATAGTGTATTTTATCACAATCTAGTAGTTACATTTGGAAATTTAGTTCTAGGACATTTGTTTTGAGCGCAATCTTCAAACTTAATTAAAAAAAGTCATTTAAGCCTTTTCACAGTGAGATCTATGCGATATGGCCGAGAAATGTAAATTTGATGTTAACTCCCAAACCGCTGCGCAGAAGTCAACCAAACTTCAACCAATAGTGTATTTTATCACAATCTAGTAGTTACATTTGGAAATTTAGTTCTAGGACATTTGGTTTGAGCGCAATCTTCAAACTTAATTAAAAAAAGTCATTTAAGGCTTTTCACAGTGAGATCTATGCGATATGGCCGAGAAATGTAATTTTGATGTTAACTCCCAAACCGCTGCGCAGAAGTCAACCAAACTTCACCCAATAGTGTATTTTATCACAATCTAGTAGTTACATTTGGAAATTTAGTTCTAGGACATTTGGTTTGAGCGCAATCTTCAAACTTAATTAAAAAAAGTCATTTAAGCCTTTTCACAGTGAGATCTATGCGATATGGCCGAGAAATGTAAATTTGATGTTAACTCCCAAACCGCTGCGCAGAAGTCAACCAAACTTCACCCAATAGTGTATTGTATCACAATCTAGTAGTTACATTTGAAAATTTTGTTCTAGGACATTTTGTTTGAGCGCAATCATCAAACTTTATAAAAAGTCATTTAAGCCTTTTCACAGTGAGATCTATGCGATATGGCCGAGAAATGTAATTTTGATGTTAACTCCCAAACCGCTGCGCAGAAGTCAACCAAACTTCACCCAATAGTGTATTGTATCACAATCTAGTAGTTACATGTGGATATTTGGTTCTAGGACATTTGATTTGAGCGCAATCCTCAAACTTAGGTCAAAAAAGCCATTTAAGCCTTTTCACAGTGAGATCTATGCGATATGGCGGAGAAATGTAATTTTGATGTTAACTCCCAAACCGCTGCGCAGAAGTAAACCAAACTTCACCCATTAGTGTATTGTATCACAATCTAGTAGTTACATGTGGAAATTTGGTTCTAGGACATTTGATTTGAGCGCAATCCTCAAACTTAGGTCAAAAAAGCCATTTAAGCCTTTTGACAGTGAGATCTATGCGATATGGCCGAGAAATGTAATTTTGATGTTAACTCCCAAACCGCTGCGCAGAAGTCAACCAAACTTCACCCAATAGTGTATTGTATCACAATCTAGTAGTTACATTTGAAAATTTTGTTCTAGGACATTTTGTTTGAACGCAATCATCAAACTTAATTAAAAAAGCCATTTAAGCCTTTTCACAGTGAGATCTATGCGATATGGCCGAGAAATGTAATTTTGATGTTAACTCCCAAACCGCTGCGCAGAAGTAAACCAAACTTCACCCAATATTGTATTGTATCACAATCTAGTAGTTACATTTGAAAATTTTGTTCTAGGACATTTTGTTTGAGCGCAATCATCAAACTTAATTAAAAAAGTCATTTAAGCCTTTTCACAGTGAGATCTATGCGATATGGCCGAGAAATGTAATTTTGATGTTAACTCCCAAACCGCTGCGCAGAAGTCAACCAAACTTCACCCAATATTGTATTGTATCACAATCTAGTAGTTACATTTGAAAATTTTGTTCTAGGACATTTTGTTTGAGCGCAATCCTCAAACTTAGGTCAAAAAAGCCATTTAAGCCTTTTCACAGTGAGATCTATGCGATATGGCCGAGAAATGTAATTTTGATGTTAACTCCCAAACCGCTGCGCAGAAGTAAACCAAACTTCACCCATTAGTGTATTGTATCACAATCTAGTAGTTACATGTGGAAATTTGGTTCTAGGACATTTGATTTGAGCGCAATCCTCAAACTTAGGTCAAAAAAGCCATTTAAGCCTTTTCACAGTGAGATCTATGCGATATGGCCGAGAAATGTAATTTTGATGTTAACTCCCAAACCGCTGCGCAGAAGTCAACCAAACTTCAACCAATAGTGTATTTTATCACAATCTAGTAGTTACATTTGGAAATTTAGTTCTAGGACATTTGGTTTGAGCGCAATCTTCAAACTTAATTAAAAAAAGTCATTTAAGGCTTTTCACAGTGAGATCTATGCGATATGGCCGAGAAATGTAATTTTGATGTTAACTCCCAAACCGCTGCGCAGAAGTCAACCAAACTTCACCCAATAGTGTATTTTATCACAATCTAGTAGTTACATTTGGAAATTTAGTTCTAGGACATTTGTTTTGAGCGCAATCTTCAAACTTAATTAAAAAAAGTCATTTAAGCCTTTTCACAGTGAGATCTATGCGATATGGCCGAGAAATGTAAATTTGATGTTAACTCCCAAACCGCTGCGCAGAAGTCAACCAAACTTCAACCAATAGTGTATTTTATCACAATCTAGTAGTTACATTTGGAAATTTAGTTCTAGGACATTTGGTTTGAGCGCAATCTTCAAACTTAATTAAAAAAAGTCATTTAAGGCTTTTCACAGTGAGATCTATGCGATATGGCCGAGAAATGTAATTTTGATGTTAACTCCCAAACCGCTGCGCAGAAGTCAACCAAACTTCACCCAATAGTGTATTTTATCACAATCTAGTAGTTACATTTGGAAATTTAGTTCTAGGACATTTGGTTTGAGCGCAATCTTCAAACTTAATTAAAAAAAGTCATTTAAGCCTTTTCACAGTGAGATCTATGCGATATGGCCGAGAAATGTAAATTTGATGTTAACTCCCAAACCGCTGCGCAGAAGTCAACCAAACTTCACCCAATAGTGTATTGTATCACAATCTAGTAGTTACATTTGAAAATTTTGTTCTAGGACATTTTGTTTGAGCGCAATCATCAAACTTTATAAAAAGTCATTTAAGCCTTTTCACAGTGAGATCTATGCGATATGGCCGAGAAATGTAATTTTGATGTTAACTCCCAAACCGCTGCGCAGAAGTCAACCAAACTTCACCCAATAGTGTATTGTATCACAATCTAGTAGTTACATGTGGATATTTGGTTCTAGGACATTTGATTTGAGCGCAATCCTCAAACTTAGGTCAAAAAAGCCATTTAAGCCTTTTCACAGTGAGATCTATGCGATATGGCGGAGAAATGTAATTTTGATGTTAACTCCCAAACCGCTGCGCAGAAGTAAACCAAACTTCACCCATTAGTGTATTGTATCACAATCTAGTAGTTACATGTGGAAATTTGGTTCTAGGACATTTGATTTGAGCGCAATCCTCAAACTTAGGTCAAAAAAGCCATTTAAGCCTTTTGACAGTGAGATCTATGCGATATGGCCGAGAAATGTAATTTTGATGTTAACTCCCAAACCGCTGCGCAGAAGTCAACCAAACTTCACCCAATAGTGTATTGTATCACAATCTAGTAGTTACATTTGAAAATTTTGTTCTAGGACATTTTGTTTGAACGCAATCATCAAACTTAATTAAAAAAGCCATTTAAGCCTTTTCACAGTGAGATCTATGCGATATGGCCGAGAAATGTAATTTTGATGTTAACTCCCAAACCGCTGCGCAGAAGTAAACCAAACTTCACCCAATATTGTATTGTATCACAATCTAGTAGTTACATTTGAAAATTTTGTTCTAGGATATTTTGTTTGAGCGCAATCATCAAACTTAATTAAAAAAGTCATTTAAGCCTTTTCACAGTGAGATCTATGCGATATGGCCGAGAAATGTAATTTTGATGTTAACTCCCAAATCGCTGCGCAGAAGTCAACCAAACTTCACCCATTAGGGTATTGTATCACAATCTAGTAGTTACATGTGGAAATTTTGTTCTAGGACATTTGATTTGAGCGCAATCCTCAAACTTAGGTCAAAAAAGCCATTTAAGCCTTTTCACAGTGAGATCTATGCGATATGGCCGAGAAATGTAATTTTGATGTTAACTCCCAAACCGCTGCGCAGAAGTAAACCAAACTTCACCCATTAGTGTATTGTATCACAATCTAGTAGTTACATGTGGAAATTTGGTTCTAGGACATTTGATTTGAGCGCAATCCTCAAACTTAGGTCAAAAAAGCCATTTAAGCCTTTTCACAGTGAGATCTATGCGATATGGCCGAGAAATGTAATTTTGATGTTAACTCCCAAACCGCTGCGCAGAAGTCAACCAAACTTCAACCAATAGTGTATTTTATCACAATCTAGTAGTTACATTTGGAAATTTAGTTCTAGGACATTTGGTTTGAGCGCAATCTTCAAACTTAATTAAAAAAAGTCATTTAAGGCTTTTCACAGTGAGATCTATGCGATATGGCCGAGAAATGTAATTTTGATGTTAACTCCCAAACCGCTGCGCAGAAGTCAACCAAACTTCACCCAATAGTGTATTTTATCACAATCTAGTAGTTACATTTGGAAATTTAGTTCTAGGACATTTGTTTTGAGCGCAATCTTCAAACTTAATTAAAAAAAGTCATTTAAGCCTTTTCACAGTGAGATCTATGCGATATGGCCGAGAAATGTAAATTTGATGTTAACTCCCAAACCGCTGCGCAGAAGTCAACCAAACTTCAACCAATAGTGTATTTTATCACAATCTAGTAGTTACATTTGGAAATTTAGTTCTAGGACATTTGGTTTGAGCGCAATCTTCAAACTTAATTAAAAAAAGTCATTTAAGGCTTTTCACAGTGAGATCTATGCGATATGGCCGAGAAATGTAATTTTGATGTTAACTCCCAAACCGCTGCGCAGAAGTCAACCAAACTTCACCCAATAGTGTATTTTATCACAATCTAGTAGTTACATTTGGAAATTTAGTTCTAGGACATTTGGTTTGAGCGCAATCTTCAAACTTAATTAAAAAAAGTCATTTAAGCCTTTTCACAGTGAGATCTATGCGATATGGCCGAGAAATGTAAATTTGATGTTAACTCCCAAACCGCTGCGCAGAAGTCAACCAAACTTCACCCAATAGTGTATTGTATCACAATCTAGTAGTTACATTTGAAAATTTTGTTCTAGGACATTATGTTTGAGCGCAATCATCAAACTTTATAAAAAGTCATTTAAGCCTTTTCACAGTGAGATCTATGCGATATGGCCGAGAAATGTAATTTTGATGTTAACTCCCAAACCGCTGCGCAGAAGTCAACCAAACTTCACCCAATAGTGTATTGTATCACAATCTAGTAGTTACATTTGGAAATTTAGTTTTAGGACATTTGGTTTGAGCGCCATTCATTCATTCATTCATTTTCCATGCCGCTTATTCCTCACGAGGGTCGCGGAGGTGCTGGAGCCTATCCCAGCTAACTTCGGGCAGTAGGCAGGGGACACCCTGAATTGGTTGCCAGCCAATCGCAGGGCACAAGGAGACACACAACCATTCACGCACACACTCACACCTACGGACAATTTAGAGTGTTCAATCAGCCTACCATGCATGTTTTTGGGATGTGGGAGGAAACCGGAGTTCCCGGAGGAAACCCACGCAGGCACGGGGAGAACATGCAAACTCCACACAGGAAGGCCGAAGCCCGGGATTGAACCCTTGATCTCAAAACTGTGAGGCAGACGTGCTAACCACTAAGCCACCGTGGGTTTGAGCGCCATCTTTAAACTTAATTTAAAAAAGTCATTTAAGCCTTTTCACAGTGAGATCTATGCGATATGGCTGAGAAATGTAATTTTGATGTTCACTCCCAAACCGCTGCGCAGAAGTCAACCAAACTTCACCTATTAGTGTATTGTATCACAATCTAGTAGTTACATGTGGAAATTTGGTTCTAGGACATTTGACTTGAGCGCAATTCTCAAACTTAGGTCAAAAAAGCCATTTAAGCCTTTTCACAGTGAGATCTATGCGATATGGCCGAGAAATGTAATTTTGATAATAACTCCCAAACCGCTGCGCAGAAGTCAACCAAACTTCACCCAATAATGTATTTTATCACAATCTAGTAGTTACATTTGGAAATTTAGTTCTAGGACATTTGGTTTGAGCGCAATCATCAAACTTAGGTCAAAAAAGCCATTTAAGCCTTTTCACAGTGAGATCTATGCGATATGGCTGAGAAATGTAATTTTGATGTTAACTCCCAAACCGCTGCGCAGAAGTCAACCAAACTTCACCCAATAGTGTATTGTATCACAATCTAGTAGTTACATTTGGTAATTTCGTTCTAGGACATTTGGTATGAGCGCAATCATCAAACTTAATTAAAAAAGTCATTTAAGCCTTTTCACAGTGAGATCTATGCGATATGGCCGAGAAATGTAATTTTGATGTTCACTCCCAAACCGCTGCGCAGAAGTCAACCAAACTTCACCCAATAGTGTATTTTATCACAATCTAGTAGTTACATTTGGAAATTTAGTTCTAGGACATTTGGTTTGAGAGCAATCTTCAAACTTAATTAAAAAAAGTCATTTAAGCCTTTTCACAGTGAGATCTATGCGATATGGCCGAGAAATGTAAATTTGATGTTAACTCCCAAACCGCTGCGCAGAAGTCAACCAAACTTCACCCAATAGTGTATTGTATCACAATCTAGTAGTTACATGTGGATATTTGGTTCTAGGACATTTGATTTGAGCGCAATCCTCAAACTTAGGTCAAAAAAGCCATTTAAGCCTTTTCACAGTGAGATCTATGCGATATGGCCGAGAAATGTAATTTTGATGTTAACTCCCAAACCGCTGCGCAGAAGTAAACCAAACTTCACCCAATAGTGTATTGTATCACAATCTAGTAGTTACATTTGGAAATTTAGTTCTAGGACATTTGGTTTGAGCGCAATCTTCAAACTTAATTAAAAAAAGTCATTTAAGCCTTTTCACAGTGAGATCTATGCGATATGGCCGAGAAATGTAAATTTGATGTTAACTCCCAAACCGCTGCGCAGAAGTCAACCAAACTTCACCCAATAGTGTATTGTATCACAATCTAGTAGTTACATTTGAAAATTTTTTTCTAGGACATTTTGTTTGAGCGCAATCATCAAACTTTATAAAAAGTCATTTAAGCCTTTTCACAGTGAGATCTATGCGATATGGCCGAGAAATGTAATTTTGATGTTAACTCCCAAACCGCTGCGCAGAAGTCAACCAAACTTCACCCAATAGTGTATTGTATCACAATCTAGTAGTTACATGTGGATATTTGGTTCTAGGACATTTGATTTGAGCGATATCCTCAAACTTAGGTCAAAAAAGCCATTTAAGCCTTTTCACAGTGAGATCTATGCGATATGGCCGAGAAATGTAATTTTGATGTTAACTCCCAAACCGCTGCGCAGAATTAAACCAAACTTCACCCATTAGTGTATTGTATCACAATCTAGTAGTTACATGTGGAAATTTGGTTCTAGGACATTTGATTTGAGCGCAATCCTCAAACTTAGGTCAAAAAAGCCATTTAAGCCTTTTGACAGTGAGATCTATGCGATATGGCCGAGAAATGTAATTTTGATGTTAACTCCCAAACCGCTGCGCAGAAGTCAACCAAACTTCACCCAATAGTGTATTGTATCACAATCTAGTAGTTACATTTGAAAATTTTGTTCTAGGACATTTTGTTTGAACGCAATCATCAAACTTAATTAAAAAAGCCATTTAAGCCTTTTCACAGTGAGATCTATGCGATATGGCCGAGAAATGTAATTTTGATGTTAACTCCCAAATCGCTGCGCAGAAGTAAACCAAACTTCACCCAATATTGTATTGTATCACAATCTAGTAGTTACATTTGAAAATTTTGTTCTAGGACATTTTGTTTGAGCGCAATCATCAAACTTAATTAAAAAAGTCATTTAAGCCTTTTCACAGTGAGATCTATGCGATATGGCCGAGAAATGTAATTTTGATGTTAACTCCCAAACCGCTGCGCAGAAGTCAACCAAACTTCACCCATTAGGGTATTGTATCACAATCTAGTAGTTACATGTGGAAATTTTGTTCTAGGACATTTGATTTGAGCGCAATCCTCAAACTTAGGTCAAAAAAGCCATTTAAGCCTTTTCACAGTGAGATCTATGCGATATGGCCGAGAAATGTAATTGTGATGTTAACTCCCAAACCGCTGCGCAGAAGTCAACCAAACTTCACCCAATAGTGTATTGTATCACAATCTAGTAGTTACATGTGGAAATTTTGTTCTAGGACATTTGATTTGAGCGCAATCCTCAAACTTAGGTCAAAAAAGCCATTTAAGCCTTTTCACAGTGAGATCTATGCGATATGGCCGAGAAATGTAATTTTGATGTTAACTCCCAAACCGCTGCGCAGAAGTAAACCAAACTTCACCCATTAGTGTATTGTATCACAATCTAGTAGTTACATGTGGAAATTTGGTTCTAGGACATTTGATTTGAGCGCAATCCTCAAACTTAGGTCAAAAAAGCCATTTAAGCCTTTTCACAGTGAGATCTATGCGATATGGCCGAGAAATGTAATTTTGATGTTCACTCCCAAACCGCTGCGCAGAAGTCAACCAAACTTCAACCAATAGTGTATTTTATCACAATCTAGTAGTTACATTTGGAAATTTAGTTCTAGGACATTTGGTTTGAGCGCAATCTTCAAACTTAATTAAAAAAAGTCATTTAAGCCTTTTCACAGTGAGATCTATGCGATATGGCCGAGAAATGTAAATTTGATGTTAACTCCCAAACCGCTGCGCAGAAGTCAACCAAACTTCACCCAATAGTGTATTGTATCACAATCTAGTAGTTACATTTGAAAATTTTGTTTTAGGACATTTTGTTTGAGCGCAATCATCAAACTTTATAAAAAGTCATTTAAGCCTTTTCACAGTGAGATCTATGCGATATGGCCAAGAAATGTAATTTTGATGTTCACTCCCAAACCGCTGCGCAGAAGTCAACCAAACTTCACCCATTAGTGTATTGCATCACAATCTAGTAGTTACATGTGGAAATTTGGTTCTAGGACATTTGATTTGAGCGCAATCCTCAAACTTAGGTCAAAAAAGCCATTTAAGCCTTTTCACAGTGAGATCTATGCGATATGGCCGAGAAATGTAATTTTGATGTTAACTCCCAAACCGCTGCGCAGAAGTAAACTAAACTTCACCCAAAAGTGTATTGTATCACAATCTAGTAGTTACATGTGGAAATTTGGTTCTAGGACATTTGATTTGAGCGCAATCCTCAAACTTAGGTCAAAAAAGCCATTTAAGCCTTTTCACAGTGAGATCTACGCGATATGGCCGAGAAATGTAAATTTGATGTTAACTCCCAAACCGCTGCGCAGAAGTCAACCAAACTTCACCCAATAGTATATTGTATCAAAATCTAGTAGTTACTTTTAAAAATTATGTTCTAGGACATTTTGTTTGAGCGCAATCATCAAACTTAATTAAAAAAGTCATTTAAGCCTTTTCACAGTGAGATCTATGCGATATGGCCGAGAAATGTAAATTTGATGTTAACTCCCAAACCGCTGCGCAGAAGTCAACCAAACTTCACCCAATAGTGTATTGTATCACAATCTAGTAGTTACATTTAAAAATTTCGTTCTAGGACATTTGGTTTGAGCGCAATGTTCAAATGTAATTAAAAAAAGTCATTTAAGCCTTTTCACAGTGAGATCTATGCGATATGGCCGAGAAATGTAATTTTGATGTTCACTACCAAACCGCTGCGCAGAAAACCAAACTTCACCCATTAGTGTATTGTATCACAATCTAGTAGTTACATGTGGAAATTTGGTTCTAGGACATTTGATTTGAGCGCAATCCTCAAACTTAGGTCAAAAAAGCCATTTAAGCCTTTTCACAGTGAGATCTATGCGATATGCCCGAGAAATGTAATTTTGATGTTCACTCCCAAACCGCTGCGCAGAAGTCAACCAAACTTCACCCAATAGTGTATTGTATCACAATCTAGTAGTTACATGTGGAATTTTGGTTCTTAGACATTTGAATTGAGCGCAATCCTCAAACTTAGGTAAAAAAAGCCATTTAAGCCTTTTCACAGTGAGATCTATGCGATATGGCCGAGAAATGTAATTTTGATGTTAACTCCCAAACCGCTGCGCAGAAGTCAACCAAATTTCACCCAATAGTGTATTGTATCACAATCTAGTAGTTACATTTGGAAATTTAGTTTTAGGACATTTGGTTTAGCGCAATCTTCAAACTTAATTAAAAAAAGTAATTTAAGCCTTTTCACAGTGAGATCTATGCGATATGGCCGAGAAATGTAATTTTGATGTTCACTCCCAAACCGCTGCGCAGAAGTCAACCAAACTTCACCCAATAGTGTATTTTATCACAATCTAGTAGTTACATTTGGAAATTTAGTTCTAGGACATTTGGTTTTTAGCGCAATCATCAAACTTAGGTCAAAAAAGCCATTTAAGCCTTTTCACAGTGAGATCTATGCGATATGGCTGAGAAATGTAATTTTGATGTTAACTCCCAAACCGCTGCGCAGAAGTCAACCAAACTTCACCCAATAGTGTATTTTATCACAATCTAGTAGTTACATTTAGAAATTTAGTTCTAGGACATTTGGTTTGAGCGCAATCTTCAAACTTAATTAAAAAAAGTCATTTTAGCCTTTTCACAGTGAGATCTATGCGATATGGCCGAGAAATGTAATTTTGATGTTCACTCCCAAACCGCTGCGCAGAAGTCAACCAAACTTCACCCAATAGTGTATTGTATCACAATCTAGTAGTTACATGTGGAAATTTGGTTCTAGGACATTTGATTTGAGCGCAATCCTCAAACTTAGGTCAAAAAGCCATTTAAGCCTTTTCACAGTGAGATCTATGCGATATGGCCGAGAAATGTAATTTTGATGTTAACTCCCAAACAGCTGCGCAGAAGTCAACCAAACTTCACCCAATAGTGTATTTTATCACAATCTAGTAGTTACATTTGGAAATTTAGTTCTAGGACATTTGGTTTGAGCGCAATCATCAAACTTAGGTCAAAAAAGCCATTTAAGCCTTTTCACAGTGAGATCTATGCGATATGGCCGAGAAATGTAATTTTGATGTTCACTCCCAAACCGCTGCGCAGAAGTCAACCAAACTTCACCCATTAGTGTATTGTATCACAATCTAGTAGTTACATGTGGAAATTTGGTTCTAGGACATTTGATTTGAGCGCAATCCTCAAACTTAGGTCAAAAAAGCCATTTAAGCCTTTTCACAGTGAGATCTATGCGATATGGCCGAGAAATGTAATTTTGATGTTAACTCCCAAACCGCTGCGCAGAAGTCAACCAAACTTCACCCAATAGTGTATTTTATCACAATCTAGTAGTTACATTTGGAAATTTAGTTTTAGGACATTTGGTTTGAGCGCCATCTTTAAACTTAATTAAAAAAAGTCATTTAAGCCTTTTCACAGTGAGATCTATGCGATATGGCTGAGAAATGTAATTTTGATGTTCACTCCCAAACCGCTGCGCAGAAGTCAACCAAACTTCACCTATTAGTGTATTGTATCACAATCTAGTAGTTACATGTGGAAATTTGGTTCTAGGACATTTGACTTGAGCGCAATTCTCAAACTTAGGTCAAAAAAGCCATTTAAGCCTTTTCACAGTGAGATCTATGCGATATGGCCGAGAAATGTAATTTTGATAATAACTCCCAAACCGCTGCGCAGAAGTCAACCAAACTTCACCCAATAATATATTTTATCACAATCTAGTAGTTACATTTGGAAATTTAGTTCTAGGACATTTGGTTTGAGCGCAATCATCAAACTTAGGTCAAAAAAGCCATTTAAGCCTTTTCACAGTGAGATCTATGCGATATGGCTGAGAAATGTAATTTTGATGTTAACTCCCAAACCGCTGCGCAGAAGTCAACCAAACTTCACCCAATAGTGTATTGTATCACAATCTAGTAGTTACATCTGGTAATTTCGTACTAGGACATTTGGTATGAGCGCAATCATCAAACTTAATTAAAAAAGTCATTTAAGCCTTTTCACAGTGAGATCTATGCGATATGGCCGAGAAATGTAATTTTGATGTTCACTCCCAAACAGCTGCGCAGAAGTCAACCAAACTTCACCCAATAGTGTATTGTATCACAATCTAGTAGTTACATGTGGAATTTTGGTTCTAGGACATTTGAATTGAGCGCAATCCTCAAACTTAGGTCAAAAAAGCCATTTAAGCCTTTTCACAGTGAGATCTATGCGATATGGCCGAGAAATGTAATTTTGATGTTAACTCCCAAACCGCTGCGCAGAAGTCAACCAAACGTCACCCAATAGTGTATTGTATCACATTCTAGTAGTTACATTTGAAAATTTCGTTCTAGGACATTTGGTTTGAGCGCAATCATTAAACTTAGGTCAAAAAAGCCATTTAAGCCTTTTCACAGTGAGATCTATGCGATATGGCCGAGAAATGTAATTTTGATGTTAACTCCCAAACCGCTGCGCAGAAGTCAACCAAACTTCACCCAATAGTGTATTTTATCACAATCTAGTAGTTACATTTGGAAATTTAGTTCTAGGACATTTGGTTTGAGCGCAATCATCAAACTTAGGTCAAAAAAGCCATTTAAGCCTTTTCACAGTGAGATCTATGCGATATGGCTGAGAAATGTAATTTTGATGTTAACTCCCAAACCGATGCGCAGAAGTCAACCAAACTTCACCCAATAGTGTATTTTATCACAATCTAGTAGTTACATTTGGAAATTTAGTTTTAGGACATTTGGTTTGAGCGCAATCTTCAAACTTAATTAAAAAAAGTCATTTAAGCCTTTTCACAGTGAGATCTATGCGATATGGCCGAGAAATGTAATTTTGATGTTCACTCCCAAACCGCTGCGCAGAAGTCAACCAAACTTCACCCATTAGTGTATTGTATCACAATCTAGTAGTTACATGTGGAAATTTGGTTCTAGGACATTTGATTTGAGCGCAATCCTCAAACTTAGGTCAAAAAAGCAATTTAAGCCTTTTCACAGTGAGATCTATGCGATATGGCCGAGAAATGTAATTTTGATAATAACTCCCAAACCGCTGCGCAGAAGTCAACCAAACTTCACCCAATAATGTATTTTATCACAATCTAGTAGTTACATTTGGAAATTTAGTTCTAGGACATTTGGTTTGAGCGCAATCATCAAACTTAGGTCAAAAAAGCCATTTAAGCCTTTTCACAGTGAGATCTATGCGATATGTCTGAGAAATGTAATTTTGATGTTAACTCCCAAACCGCTGCGCAGAAGTCAACCAAACTTCACCCAATAGTGTATTGTATCACAATCTAGTAGTTACATTTGGTAATTTCGTTCTAGGACATTTGGTATGAGCGCAATCATCAAACTTAATTAAAAAAGTCATTTAAGCCTTTTCACAGTGAGATCTATGCGATATGGCCGAGAAATGTAATTTTGATGTTCACTCCCAAACCGCTGCGCAGAAGTCAACCAAACTTCACCCAATAGTGTATTGTATCACAATCTAGTAGTTACATGTGGAATTTTGGTTCTAGGACATTTGAATTGAGCGCAATCCTCAAACTTAGGTCAAAAAAGCCATTTAAGCCTTTTCACAGTGAGATCTATGCGATATGGCCGAGAAATGTAATTTTGATGTTAACTCCCAAACCGCTGCGCAGAAGTCAACCAAACTTCACCCAATAGTGTATTGTATCACAATCTAGTAGTTACATGTGGAAATTTGGTTCTAGGACATTTGATTTGAGCGCAATCCTCAAACTTAGGTCAAAAAAGCCATTTAAGCCTTTTCACAGTGAGATCTATGCGATATGGCCGAGAAATGTAATTTTGATGTTCACTCCCAAACCGCTGCGCAGAAGTCAACCAAACTTCACCCAATAGTGTATTGTATCACAATCTAGTAGTTACATGTGGATATTTGGTTCTAGGACATTTGATTTGAGCGCAATCCTCAAACTTAGGTCAAAAAAGCCATTTAAGCCTTTTCACAGTGAGATCTATGCGATATGGCCGAGAAATGTAATTTTGATGTTAACTCCCAAACCGCTGCGCAGAAGTCAACCAAACTTCACCCATTAGTGTATTGTATCACAATCTAGTAGTTACATGTGGAAATTTGGTTCTAGGACATTTGATTTGAGCGCATTCCTCAAACTTAGGTCAAAAAAGCCATTTAAGCCTTTTCACAGTGAGATCTATGCGATATGGCCGAGAAATGTAATTTTGATGTTAACTCCCAAACCGCTGCGCAGAAGTCAACCAAACGTCACCCAATAGTGTATTGTATCACATTCTAGTAGTTACATTTGAAAATTTCGTTCTAGGACATTTGGTTTGAGCGCAATCATTAAACTTAGGTCAAAAAAGCCATTTAAGCCTTTTCACAGTGAGATCTATGCGATATGGCCGAGAAATGTAATTTTGATGTTAACTCCCAAACCGCTGCGCAGAAGTAAACCAAACTTCACCCATTAGTGTATTGTATCACAATCTAGTAGTTATATGTGGAAATTTGGTTCTAGGACATTTGTTTTGAGCGCAATCCTCAAACTTAGGTCAAAAAAGCCATTTAAGCCTTTTCACAGTGAGATCTATGCGATATGGCCGAGAAATGTAATTTTGATAATAACTCCCAAACCGCTGCGCAGAAGTCAACCAAACTTCACCCAATAATGTATTTTATCACAATCTAGTAGTTACATTTGGAAATTTAGTTCTAGGACATTTGGTTTGAGCGCAATCATCAAACTTAGGTCAAAAAAGCCATTTAAGCCTTTTCACAGTGAGATCTATGCGATATGGCTGAGAAATGTAATTTTGATGTTAACTCCCAAACCGCTGCGCAGAAGTCAACCAAACTTCACCCAATAGTGTATTGTATCACAATCTAGTAGTTACATTTGGTAATTTCGTTCTAGGACATTTGGTATGAGCGCAATCATCAAACTTAATTAAAAAAGTCATTTAAGCCTTTTCACAGTGAGATCTATGCGATATGGCCGAGAAATGTAATTTTGATGTTCACTCCCAAACCGCTGCGCAGAAGTCAACCAAACTTCACCCAATAGTGTATTGTATCACAATCTAGTAGTTAAATGTGGAATTTTGGTTCTAGGACATTTGAATTGAGCGCAATCCTCAAACTTAGGTCAAAAAAGCCATTTAAGCCTTTTCACAGTGAGATCTATGCGATATGGCCGAGAAATGTAATTTTGATGTTAACTCCCAAACCGCTGCGCAGAAGTCAACCAAACTTCACCCAATAGTGTATTGTATCACAATCTAGTAGTTACATGTGGAAATTTGGTTCTAGGACATTTGATTTGAGCGCAATCCTCAAACTTAGGTCAAAAAAGCCATTTAAGCCTTTTCACAGTGAGATCTATGCGATATGGCCGAGAAATGTAATTTTGATGTTAACTCCCAAACCGCTGCGCAGAAGTCAACCAAACTTCACCCAATAGTGTATTGTATCACAATCTAGTAGTTACATGTGGATATTTGGTTCTAGGACATTTGATTTGAGCGCAATCCTCAAACTTAGGTCAAAAAAGCCATTTAAGCCTTTTGACAGTGAGATCTATGCGATATGGCCGAGAAATGTAATTTTGATGTTAACTCCCAAACCGCTGCGCAGAAGTAAACCAAACTTCACCCATTAGTGTATTGTATCACAATCTAGTAGTTACATGTGGAAATTTGGTTCTAGGACATTTGATTTGAGCGCAATCCTCAAACTTAGGTCAAAAAAGCCATTTAAGCCTTTTGACAGTGAGATCTATGCGATATGGCCGAGAAATGTAATTTTGATGTTAACTCCCAAACCGCTGCGCAGAAGTCAACCAAACTTCACCCAATAGTGTATTGTATCACAATCTAGTAGTTACATTTGAAAATTTTGTTCTAGGACATTTTGTTTGAACGCAATCATCAAACTTAATTAAAAAAGCCATTTAAGCCTTTTCACAGTGAGATCTATGCGATATGGCCGAGAAATGTAATTTTGATGTTAACTCCCAAACCGCTGCGCAGAAGTAAACCAAACTTCACCCAATATTGTATTGTATCACAATCTAGTAGTTACATTTGAAAATTTTGTTCTAGGACATTTTGTTTGAGCGCAATCATCAAACTTAATTAAAAAAGTCATTTAAGCCTTTTCACAGTGAGATCTATGCGATATGGCCGAGAAATGTAATTTTGATGTTAACTCCCAAACCGCTGCGCAGAAGTCAACCAAACTTCACCCATTAGGGTATTGTATCACAATCTAGTAGTTACATGTGGAAATTTGGTTCTAGGACATTTGATTTAAGCGCAATCCTCAAACTTAGGTCAAAAAAGCCATTTAAGCCTTTTCACAGTGAGATCTATGCGATATGGCCGAGAAATGTAATTTTGATGTTAACTCCCAAACCGCTGCGCAGAAGTAAACCAAACTTCACCCATTAGTGTATTGTATCACAATCTAGTAGTTACATGTGGAAATTTGGTTCTAGGACATTTGATTTGAGCGCAATCCTCAAACTTAGGTCAAAAAAGCCATTTAAGCCTTTTCACATTGAGATCTATGCGATATGGCCGAGAAATGTAATTTTGATGTTAACTCCCAAACCGCTGCGCAGAAGTCAACCAAACTTCACCCAATAGTGTATTGTATCACAATCTAGTAGTTACATGTGGAAATTTGGTTCTAGGACATTTGATTTGAGCGCAATCCTCAAACCTAGGTCAAAAAAGCCATTTAAGCCTTTTCACAGTGAGATCTATGCGATATGGCCGAGAAATGTAATTTTGATGTTAACTCCCAAACCGCTGCGCAGAAGTAAACCAAACTTCACCCATTAGTGTATTGTATCACAATCTAGTAGTTACATGTGGAAATTTGGTTCTAGGACATTTGATTTGAGCGCAATCCTCAAACTTAGCTCAAAAAAGCCATTTAAGCCTTTTCACAGTGAGATCTATGCGATATGGCCGAGAAATGTAATTTTGATGTTCACTCCCAAACCGCTGCGCAGAAGTCAACCAAACTTCAACCAATAGTGTATTTTATCACAATCTAGTAGTTACATTTGGAAATTTAGTTCTAGGACATTTGGTTTGAGCGCAATCTTCAAACTTAATTAAAAAAAGTCATTTAAGGCTTTTCACAGTGAGATCTATGCGATATGGCCGAGAAATGTAATTTTGATGTTAACTCCCAAACCGCTGCGCAGAAGTCAACCAAACTTCACCCAATAGTGTATTTTATCACAATCTAGTAGTTACATTTGGAAATTTAGTTCTAGGACATTTGGTTTGAGCGCAATCTTCAAACTTAATTAAAAAAAGTCATTTAAGCCTTTTCACAGTGAGATCTATGCGATATGGCCGAGAAATGTAAATTTGATGTTAACTCCCAAACCGCTGCGCAGAAGTCAACCAAACTTCACCCAATAGTGTATTGTATCACAATCTAGTAGTTACATTTGAAAATTTTGTTCTAGGACATTTTGTTTGAGCGCAATCATCAAACTTGATAAAAAGTCATTTAAGCCTTTTCACAGTGAGATCTATGCGATATGGCCGAGAAATGTAATTTTGATGTTCACTCCCAAACCGCTGCGCAGAAGTAAACTAAACTTCACCCAAAAGTGTATTGTATCACAATCTAGTAGTTACATGTGTAAATTTGGTTCTAGGACATTTGATTTGAGCGCAATCCTCAAACTTAGGTCAAAAAAGCCATTTAAGCCTTTTCACAGTGAGATCTACGCGATATGGCCGAGAAATGTAAATTTGATGTTAACTCCCAAACCGCTGCGCAGAAGTCAACCAAACTTCACCCAATAGTATATTGTATCAAAATCTAGTAGTTACATTTAAAAATTTTGTTCTAGGACATTTTGTTTGAGCGCAATCATCAAACTTAATTAAAAAAGTCATTTAAGCCTTTTCACAGTGAGATCTATGCGATATGGCCGAGAAATGTAAATTTGATGTTAACTCCCAAACCGCTGCGCAGAAGTCAACCAAACTTCATTGTATCACAATCTAGTAGTTACATTTAAAAATTTCGTTCTAGGACATTTGGTTTGAGCGCAATGTTCAAACGTAATTAAAAAAAGTCATTTAAGCCTTTTCACAGTGAGATCTATGCGATATGGCCGAGAAATGTAATTTTGATGTTCACTACCAAACCGCTGCGCAGAAAACCAAACTTCACCCATTAGTGTATTGTATCACAATCTAGTAGTTACATGTGGAAATTTGGTTCTAGGACATTTGATTTGAGCGCAATCCTCAAACTTAGGTCAAAAAAGCCATTTAAGCCTTTTCACAGTGAGATCTATGCGATATGGCCGAGAAATGTAATTTTGATGTTAACTCCCAAACCGCTGCGCAGAAGTCAACCAAACTTCACCCAATAGTGTATTGTATCACAATCTAGTAGTTACATGTGGATATTTGGTTCTAGGACATTTGATTTGAGCGCAATCCTCAAACTTAGGTCAAAAAAGCCATTTAAGCCTTTTCACAGTGAGATCCATGCGATATGGCCGAGAAATGTAATTTTGATGTTAACTCCCAAACCGCTGCGCAGAAGTAAACCAAACTTCACCCATTAGTGTATTGTATCACAATCTAGTAGTTACATGTGGACATTTGGTTCTAGGACATTTGATTTGAGCGCAATCCTCAAACTTAGGTCAAAAAAGCCATTTAAGCCTTTTCACAGTGAGATCTATGCGATATGGCCGAGAAATGTAATTTTGATGTTAACTCCCAAACCGCTGCGCAGAAGTCAACCAAACTTCACCCAATAGTGTATTGTATCACAATCTATTAGTTACATGTGGAAATTTGGTTCTAGGACATTTGATTTGAGCGCAATCCTCAAACTTAGGTCAAAAAAGCCATTTAAGCCTTTTCACAGTGAGATCTATGCGATATGGCCGAGAAATGTAATTTTGATGTTAACTCCCAAACCGCTGCGCAGAAGTAAACCAAACTTCACCCATTAGTGTATTGTATCACAATCTAGTAGTTACATGTGGAAATTTGGTTCTAGGACATTTGATTTGAGCGCAATCCTCAAACTTAGGTCAAAAAAGCCATTTAAGCCTTTTCACAGTGAGATCTATGCGATATGGCCGAGAAATGTAATTTTGATGTTCACTCCCAAACCGCTGCGCAGAAGTCAACCAAACTTCAACCAATAGTGTATTTTATCACAATCTAGTAGTTACATTTGGAAATTTAGTTCTAGGACATTTGGTTTGAGCGCAATCTTCAAACTTAATTAAAAAAAGTCATTTAAGGCTTTTCACAGTGAGATCTATGCGATATGGCCGAGAAATGTAAATTTGATGTTAACTCCCAAACCGCTGCGCAGAAGTCAACCAAACTACACCCATTAGTGTATTGCATCACAATCTAGTAGTTACATGTGGAAATTTGGTTCTAGGACATTTGATTTGAGCGCAATCCTCAAACTTAGGTCAAAAAAGCCATTTAAGCCTTTTCACAGTGAGATCTATGCGATATGGCCGAGAAATGTAATTTTGATGTTAACTCCCAAACCGCTGCGCAGAAGTAAACTAAACTTCACCCAAAAGTGTATTGTATCACAATCTAGTAGTTACATGTGGAAATTTGGTTCTAGGACATTTGATTTGAGCGCAATCCTCAAACTTAGATCAAAAAAGCCATTTAAGCCTTTTCACAGTGAGATCTATGCGATATGGCCGAGAAATGTAATTTTGATGTTCACTCCCAAACCGCTGCGCAGAAGTCAACCAAACTTCAACCAATAGTGTATTTTATCACAATCTAGTAGTTACATTTGGAAATTTAGTTCTAGGACATTATGTTTGAGCGCAATCTTCAAACTTAATTAAAAAAAGTCATTTAAGGCTTTTCACAGTGAGATCTATGCGATATGGCCGAGAAATGTAATTTTGATGTTAACTCCCAAACCGCTGCGCAGAAGTCAACCAAACTTCACCCAATAGTGTATTTTATCACAATCTAGTAGTTACATTTGGAAATTTAGTTCTAGGACATTTGGTTTGAGCGCAATCTTCAAACTTAATTAAAAAAAGTCATTTAAGCCTTTTCACAGTGAGATCTATGCGATATGGCCGAGAAATGTAAATTTGATGTTAACTCCCAAACCGCTGCGCAGAAGTCAACCAAACTTCACCCAATAGTGTATTGTATCACAATCTAGTAGTTACATTTGAAAATTTTGTTCTAGGACATTTTGTTTGAGCGCAATCTTCAAACTTAATTAAAAAAAATCATTTAAGCCTTTTCACAGTGAGATCTATGCGATATGGCCGAGAAATGTAATTTTGATGTTCACTCCCAAACCGCTGCGCAGAAGTCAACCAAACTACACCCATTAGTGTATTGCATCACAATCTAGTAGTTACATGTGGAAATTTGGTTCTAGGACATTTGATTTGAACGCAATCCACAAACTTAGGTCAAAAAAGCCATTTAAGCCTTTTCACAGTGAGATCTATGCGATATGGCCGAGAAATGTAATTTTGATGTTAACTCCCAAACCGCTGCGCAGAAGTAAACTAAACTTCACCCAAAAGTGTATTGTATCACAATCTAGTAGTTACATGTGGAAATTTGGTTCTAGGACATTTGATTTGAGCGCAATCCTCAAACTTAGGTCAAAAAAGCCATTTAAGCCTTTTCACAGTGAGATCTACGCGATATGGCCGAGAAATGTAAATTTGATGTTAACTCCCAAACCGCTGCGCAGAAGTCAACCAAACTTCACCCAATAGTATATTGTATCAAAATCTAGTAGTTACATTTAAAAATTTTGTTCTAGGACATTTTGTTTGAGCGCAATCATCAAACTTAATTAAAAAAGTCATTTAAGCTTTTCACAGTGAGATCTATGCGATATGGCCGAGAAATGTAAATTTGATGTTAACTCCCAAACCGCTGCGCAGAAGTCAACCAAACTTCACCCAATAGTGTATTGTATCACAATCTAGTAGTTACATTTAAAAATTTCGTTCTAGGACATTTGGTTTGAGCGCAATGTTCAAACTTAATTAAAAAAAGTCATTTAAGCCTTTTCACAGTGAGATCTATGCGATATGGCCGAGAAATGTAATTTTGATGTTCACTACCAAACCGCTGCGCAGAAAACCAAACTTCACCCATTAGTGTATTGTATCACAATCTAGTAGTTACAAGTGGAAATTTGGTTCTAGGACATTTGATTTGAGCGCAATCTTCAAACTTAGGTCAAAAAAGCCATTTAAGCCTTTTCACATTGAGATCTATGCGATATGGCCGAGAAATGTAATTTTGATGTTAACTCCCAAACCGCTGCGCAGAAGTCAACCAAACTTCACCCAATAGTGTATTGTATCACAATCTAGTAGTTACATGTGGATATTTGGTTCTAGGACATTTGATTTGAGCGCAATCCTCAAACGTAGGTCAAAAAATCCATTTAAGCCTTTTCACAGTGAGATCTATGCGATATGGCCGAGAAATGTAATTTTGATGTTAACTCCCAAACCGCTGCGCAGAAGTAAACCAAACTTCACCCATTAGTGTATTGTATCACAATCTAGTAGTTACATGTGGAAATTTGGTTCTAGGACATTTGATTTGAGCGCAATCCTCAAACTTAGGTCAAAAAAGCCATTTAAGCCTTTTCACAGTGAGATCTATGCGATATGGCCGAGAAATGTAATTTTGATGTTAACTCCCAAACCGCTGCGCAGAAGTCAACCAAACTTCACCCAATAGTGTATTGTATCATAATCTAGTAGTTACATTTGAAAATTTTGTTCTAGGACATTTTGTTTGAACGCAATCATCAAACTTAATTAAAAAAGTCATTTAAGCCTTTTCACAGTGAGATCTATGCGATATGGCCGAGAAATGTAATTTTGATGTTAACTCCCAAACCGCTGCGCAGAAGTCAACCAAACTTCACCCAATAGTGTATTTTATCACAATCTAGTAGTTACATTTGGAAATTTAGTTCTAGGACATTTGGTTTGAGCGCAATCTTCAAACTTAATTAAAAAAAGCCATTTAATCCTTTTCACAGTGAGATCTATGCGATATGGCCGAGAAATGTAATTTTGATGTTAACTCCCAAACCGCTGCGCAGAAGTAAACCAAACTTCACCCATTAGGGTATTGTATCACAATCTAGTAGTTACATGTGGAAATTTGGTTCTAGGACATTTGATTTGAGCGCAATCCTCAAACTTAGGTCAAAAAAGCCATTTAAGCCTTTTCACAGTGAGATCTATGCGATATGGCCGAGAAATGTAATTTTGATGTTCACTCCCAAACCGCTGCGCAGAAGTCAACCAAACTTCACCCAATAGTGTATTGTATCACAATCTAGTAGTTACATGTGGAATTTTGGTTCTAGGACATTTGAATTGAGCGCAATCCTCAAACTTAGGTCAAAAAAGCCATTTAAGCCTTTTCACAGTGAGATCTATGCGATATGGCCGAGAAATGTAATTTTGATGTTAACTCCCAAACCGCTGCGCAGAAGTCAACCAAACTTCACCCAATAGTGTATTGTATCACAATCTAGTAGTTACATGTGGAAATTTGGTTCTAGGACATTTGATTTGAGCGCAATCCTCAAACTTAGGTCAAAAAAGCCATTTAAGCCTTTTCACAGTGAGATCTATGCGATATGGCCGAGAAATGTAATTTTGATGTTAACTCCCAAACCGCTGCGCAGAAGTCAACCAAACTTCACCCATTAGTGTATTGTATCACAATCTAGTAGTTACATGTGGAAATTTGGTTCTAGGACATTTGATTTGAGCGCAATCCTCAAACTTAGGTCAAAAAAGCCATTTAAGCCTTTTCACAGTGAGATCTATGCGATATGGCCGAGAAATGTAATTTTGATGTTAACTCCCAAACCGCTGCGCAGAAGTCAACCAAACTTCAACCAATAGTGTATTTTATCACAATCTAGTAGTTACATTTGGAAATTTAGTTCTAGGACATTTGGTTTGAGCGCAATCTTCAAACTTAATTAAAAAAAGTCATTTAAGGCTTTTCACAGTGAGATCTATGCGATATGGCCGAGAAATGTAATTTTGATGTTAACTCCCAAACCGCTGCGCAGAAGTCAACCAAACTTCACCCAATAGTGTATTTTATCACAATCTAGTAGTTACATTTGGAAATTTAGTTCTAGGACATTTGTTTTGAGCGCAATCTTCAAACTTAATTAAAAAAAGTCATTTAAGCCTTTTCACAGTGAGATCTATGCGATATGGCCGAGAAATGTAATTTTGATGTTCACTCCCAAACCGCTGCGCAGAAGTCAACCAAACTACACCCATTAGTGTATTGCATCACAATCTAGTAGTTACATGTGGAAATTTGGTTCTAGGACATTTGATTTGAGCGCAATCCTTAAACTTAGGTCAAAAAAGCCATTTAAGCCTTTTCACAGTGAGATCTATGCGATATGGCCGAGAAATGTAATTTTGATGTTCACTCCCAAACCGCTGCGCAGAAGTCAACCAAACTTCAACCAATAGTGTATTTTATCACAATCTAGTAGTTACATTTGGAAATTTAGTTCTAGGACATTTGGTTTGAGCGCAATCTTCAAACTTAATTAAAAAAAGTCATTTAAGGCTTTTCACAGTGAGATCTATGCGATATGGCCGAGAAATGTAATTTTGATGTTAACTCCCAAACCGCTGCGCAGAAGTCAACCAAACTTCACCCAATAGTGTATTTTATCACAATCTAGTAGTTACATTTGGAAATTTAGTTCTAGGACATTTGGTTTGAGCGCAATCTTCAAACTTAATTAAAAAAAGTCATTTAAGCCTTTTCACAGTGAGATCTATGCGATATGGCCGAGAAATGTAAATTTGATGTTAACTCCCAAACCGCTGCGCAGAAGTCAACCAAACTTCACCCAATAGTGTATTGTATCACAATCTAGTAGTTACATGTGGATATTTGGTTCTAGGACATTTGATTTGAGCGCAATCCTCAAACTTAGGTCAAAAAAGCCATTTAAGCCTTTTCACAGTGAGATCTATGCGATATGGCCGAGAAATGTAATTTTGATGTTAACTCCCAAACCGCTGCGCAGAAGTCAACCAAACTTCACCCATTAGTGTATTGTATCACAATCTAGTAGTTACATGTGGAAATTTGGTTCTAGGACATTTGATTTGAGCGCATTCCTCAAACTTAGGTCAAAAAAGCCATTTAAGCCTTTTCACAGTGAGATCTATGCGATATGGCCGAGAAATGTAATTTTGATGTTAACTCCCAAACCGCTGCGCAGAAGTCAACCAAACGTCACCCAATAGTGTATTGTATCACATTCTAGTAGTTACATTTGAAAATTTCGTTCTAGGACATTTGGTTTGAGCGCAATCATTAAACTTAGGTCAAAAAAGCCATTTAAGCCTTTTCACAGTGAGATCTATGCGATATGGCCGAGAAATGTAATTTTGATGTTAACTCCCAAACCGCTGCGCAGAAGTAAACCAAACTTCACCCATTAGTGTATTGTATCACAATCTAGTAGTTATATGTGGAAATTTGGTTCTAGGACATTTGTTTTGAGCGCAATCCTCAAACTTAGGTCAAAAAAGCCATTTAAGCCTTTTCACAGTGAGATCTATGCGATATGGCCGAGAAATGTAATTTTGATAATAACTCCCAAACCGCTGCGCAGAAGTCAACCAAACTTCACCCAATAATGTATTTTATCACAATCTAGTAGTTACATTTGGAAATTTAGTTCTAGGACATTTGGTTTGAGCGCAATCATCAAACTTAGGTCAAAAAAGCCATTTAAGCCTTTTCACAGTGAGATCTATGCGATATGGCTGAGAAATGTAATTTTGATGTTAACTCCCAAACCGCTGCGCAGAAGTCAACCAAACTTCACCCAATAGTGTATTGTATCACAATCTAGTAGTTACATTTGGTAATTTCGTTCTAGGACATTTGGTATGAGCGCAATCATCAAACTTAATTAAAAAAGTCATTTAAGCCTTTTCACAGTGAGATCTATGCGATATGGCCGAGAAATGTAATTTTGATGTTCACTCCCAAACCGCTGCGCAGAAGTCAACCAAACTTCACCCAATAGTGTATTGTATCACAATCTAGTAGTTAAATGTGGAATTTTGGTTCTAGGACATTTGAATTGAGCGCAATCCTCAAACTTAGGTCAAAAAAGCCATTTAAGCCTTTTCACAGTGAGATCTATGCGATATGGCCGAGAAATGTAATTTTGATGTTAACTCCCAAACCGCTGCGCAGAAGTCAACCAAACTTCACCCAATAGTGTATTGTATCACAATCTAGTAGTTACATGTGGAAATTTGGTTCTAGGACATTTGATTTGAGCGCAATCCTCAAACTTAGGTCAAAAAAGCCATTTAAGCCTTTTCACAGTGAGATCTATGCGATATGGCCGAGAAATGTAATTTTGATGTTAACTCCCAAACCGCTGCGCAGAAGTCAACCAAACTTCACCCAATAGTGTATTGTATCACAATCTAGTAGTTACATGTGGATATTTGGTTCTAGGACATTTGATTTGAGCGCAATCCTCAAACTTAGGTCAAAAAAGCCATTTAAGCCTTTTGACAGTGAGATCTATGCGATATGGCCGAGAAATGTAATTTTGATGTTAACTCCCAAACCGCTGCGCAGAAGTAAACCAAACTTCACCCATTAGTGTATTGTATCACAATCTAGTAGTTACATGTGGAAATTTGGTTCTAGGACATTTGATTTGAGCGCAATCCTCAAACTTAGGTCAAAAAAGCCATTTAAGCCTTTTGACAGTGAGATCTATGCGATATGGCCGAGAAATGTAATTTTGATGTTAACTCCCAAACCGCTGCGCAGAAGTCAACCAAACTTCACCCAATAGTGTATTGTATCACAATCTAGTAGTTACATTTGAAAATTTTGTTCTAGGACATTTTGTTTGAACGCAATCATCAAACTTAATTAAAAAAGCCATTTAAGCCTTTTCACAGTGAGATCTATGCGATATGGCCGAGAAATGTAATTTTGATGTTAACTCCCAAACCGCTGCGCAGAAGTAAACCAAACTTCACCCAATATTGTATTGTATCACAATCTAGTAGTTACATTTGAAAATTTTGTTCTAGGACATTTTGTTTGAGCGCAATCATCAAACTTAATTAAAAAAGTCATTTAAGCCTTTTCACAGTGAGATCTATGCGATATGGCCGAGAAATGTAATTTTGATGTTAACTCCCAAACCGCTGCGCAGAAGTCAACCAAACTTCACCCATTAGGGTATTGTATCACAATCTAGTAGTTACATGTGGAAATTTGGTTCTAGGACATTTGATTTAAGCGCAATCCTCAAACTTAGGTCAAAAAAGCCATTTAAGCCTTTTCACAGTGAGATCTATGCGATATGGCCGAGAAATGTAATTTTGATGTTAACTCCCAAACCGCTGCGCAGAAGTAAACCAAACTTCACCCATTAGTGTATTGTATCACAATCTAGTAGTTACATGTGGAAATTTGGTTCTAGGACATTTGATTTGAGCGCAATCCTCAAACTTAGGTCAAAAAAGCCATTTAAGCCTTTTCACATTGAGATCTATGCGATATGGCCGAGAAATGTAATTTTGATGTTAACTCCCAAACCGCTGCGCAGAAGTCAACCAAACTTCACCCAATAGTGTATTGTATCACAATCTAGTAGTTACATGTGGAAATTTGGTTCTAGGACATTTGATTTGAGCGCAATCCTCAAACCTAGGTCAAAAAAGCCATTTAAGCCTTTTCACAGTGAGATCTATGCGATATGGCCGAGAAATGTAATTTTGATGTTAACTCCCAAACCGCTGCGCAGAAGTAAACCAAACTTCACCCATTAGTGTATTGTATCACAATCTAGTAGTTACATGTGGAAATTTAGTTCTAGGACATTTGGTTTGAGCGCAATCTTCAAACTTAATTAAAAAAAGTCATTTAAGGCTTTTCACAGTGAGATCTATGCGATATGGCCGAGAAATGTAATTTTGATGTTAACTCCCAAACCGCTGCGCAGAAGTCAACCAAACTTCACCCAATAGTGTATTTTATCACAATCTAGTAGTTACATTTGGAAATTTAGTTCTAGGACATTTGGTTTGAGCGCAATCTTCAAACTTAATTAAAAAAAGTCATTTAAGCCTTTTCACAGTGAGATCTATGCGATATGGCCGAGAAATGTAATTTTGATGTTAACTCCCAAACCGCTGCGCAGAAGTAAACTAAACTTCACCCAAAAGTGTATTGTATCACAATCTAGTAGTTACATGTGGAAATTTGGTTCTAGGACATTTGATTTGAGCGCAATCCTCAAACTTAGGTCAAAAAAGCCATTTAAGCCTTTTCACAGTGAGATCTATGCGATATGGCCGAGAAATGTAATTTTGATGTTCACTCCCAAACCGCTGCGCAGAAGTCAACCAAACTTCAACCAATAGTGTATTTTATCACAATCTAGTAGTTACATTTGGAAATTTAGTTCTAGGACATTTGGTTTGAGCGCAATCTTCAAACTTAATTAAAAAAAGTCATTTAAGGCTTTTCACAGTGAGATCTATGCGATATGGCCGAGAAATGTAATTTTGATGTTAACTCCCAAACCGCTGCGCAGAAGTCAACCAAACTTCACCCAATAGTGTATTTTATCACAATCTAGTAGTTACATTTGGAAATTTAGTTCTAGGACATTTGGTTTGAGCGCAATCTTCAAACTTAATTAAAAAAAGTCATTTAAGCCTTTTCACAGTGAGATCTATGCGATATGGCCGAGAAATGTAAATTTGATGTTAACTCCCAAACCGCTGCGCAGAAGTCAACCAAACTTCACCCAATAGTGTATTGTATCACAATCTAGTAGTTACATTTGAAAATTTTGTTCTAGGACATTTTGTTTGAGCGCAATCATCAAACTTGATAAAAAGTCATTTAAGCCTTTTCACAGTGAGATCTATGCGATATGGCCGAGAAATGTAATTTTGATGTTCACTCCCAAACCGCTGCGCAGAAGTAAACTAAACTTCACCCAAAAGTGTATTGTATCACAATCTAGTAGTTACATGTGGAAATTTGGTTCTAGGACATTTGATTTGAGCGCAATCCTCAAACTTAGGTCAAAAAAGCCATTTAAGCCTTTTCACAGTGAGATCTACGCGATATGGCCGAGAAATGTAAATTTGATGTTAAATCCCAAACCGCTGCGCAGAAGTCAACCAAACTTCACCCAATAGTATATTGTATCAAAATCTAGTAGTTACATTTAAAAATTTTGTTCTAGGACATTTTGTTTGAGCGCAATCATCAAACTTAATTAAAAAAGTCATTTAAGCCTTTTCACAGTGAGATCTATGCGATATGGCCGAGAAATGTAAATTTGATGTTAACTCCCAAACCGCTGCGCAGAAGTCAACCAAACTTCATTGTATCACAATCTAGTAGTTACATTTAAAAATTTCGTTCTAGGACATTTGGTTTGAGCGCAATGTTCAAACGTAATTAAAAAAAGTCATTTAAGCCTTTTCACAGTGAGATCTATGCGATATGGCCGAGAAATGTAATTTTGATGTTCACTACCAAACCGCTGCGCAGAAAACCAAACTTCACCCATTAGTGTATTGTATCACAATCTAGTAGTTACATGTGGAAATTTGGTTCTAGGACATTTGATTTGAGCGCAATACTCAAACTTAGGTCAAAAAAGCCATTTAAGCCTTTTCACAGTGAGATCTATGCGATATGGCCGAGAAATGTAATTTTGATGTTAACTCCCAAACCGCTGCGCAGAAGTCAACCAAACTTCACCCAATAGTGTATTGTATCACAATCTAGTAGTTACATGTGGATATTTGGTTCTAGGACATTTGATTTGAGCGCAATCCTCAAACTTAGGTCAAAAAAGCCATTTAAGCCTTTTCACAGTGAGATCCATGCGATATGGCCGAGAAATGTAATTTTGATGTTAACTCCCAAACCGCTGCGCAGAAGTAAACCAAACTTCACCCATTAGTGTATTGTATCACAATCTAGTAGTTACATGTGGACATTTGGTTCTAGGACATTTGATTTGAGCGCAATCCTCAAACTTAGGTCAAAAAAGCCATTTAAGCCTTTTCACAGTGAGATCTATGCGATATGGCCGAGAAATGTAATTTTGATGTTAACTCCCAAACCGCTGCGCAGAAGTCAACCAAACTTCACCCAATAGTGTATTGTATCACAATCTATTAGTTACATGTGGAAATTTGGTTCTAGGACATTTGATTTGAGCGCAATCCTCAAACTTAGGTCAAAAAAGCCATTTAAGCCTTTTCACAGTGAGATCTATGCGATATGGCCGAGAAATGTAATTTTGATGTTAACTCCCAAACCGCTGCGCAGAAGTAAACCAAACTTCACCCATTAGTGTATTGTATCACAATCTAGTAGTTACATGTGGAAATTTGGTTCTAGGACATTTGATTTGAGCGCAATCCTCAAACTTAGGTCAAAAAAGCCATTTAAGCCTTTTCACAGTGAGATCTATGCGATATGGCCGAGAAATGTAATTTTGATGTTAACTCCCAAACCGCTGCGCAGAAGTCAACCAAACTTCACCCAATAGTGTATTTTATCACAATCTAGTAGTTACATTTGGAAATTTAGTTCTAGGACATTTGGTTTGAGCGCAATCTTCAAACTTAATTAAAAAAAGTCATTTAAGGCTTTTCACAGTGAGATCTATGCGATATGGCCGAGAAATGTAAATTTGATGTTAACTCCCAAACCGCTGCGCAGAAGTCAACCAAACTACACCCATTAGTGTATTGCATCACAATCTAGTAGTTACATGTGGAAATTTGGTTCTAGGACATTTGATTTGAGCGCAATCCTCAAACTTAGGTCAAAAAAGCCATTTAAGCCTTTTCACAGTGAGATCTATGCGATATGGCCGAGAAATGTAATTTTGATGTTAACTCCCAAACCGCTGCGCAGAAGTAAACTAAACTTCACCCAAAAGTGTATTGTATCACAATCTAGTAGTTACATGTGGAAATTTGGTTCTAGGACATTTGATTTGAGCGCAATCCTCAAACTTAGATCAAAAAAGCCATTTAAGCCTTTTCACAGTGAGATCTATGCGATATGGCCGAGAAATGTAATTTTGATGTTCACTCCCAAACCACTGCGCAGAAGTCAACCAAACTTCAACCAATAGTGTATTTTATCACAATCTAGTAGTTACATTTGGAAATTTAGTTCTAGGACATTATGTTTGAGCGCAATCTTCAAACTTAATTAAAAAAAGTCATTTAAGGCTTTTCACAGTGAGATCTATGCGATATGGCCGAGAAATGTAATTTTGATGTTAACTCCCAAACCGCTGCGCAGAAGTCAACCAAACTTCACCCAATAGTGTATTTTATCACAATCTAGTAGTTACATTTGGAAATTTAGTTCTAGGACATTTGGTTTGAGCGCAATCTTCAAACTTAATTAAAAAAAGTCATTTAAGCCTTTTCACAGTGAGATCTATGCGATATGGCCGAGAAATGTAAATTTGATGTTAACTCCCAAACCGCTGCGCAGAAGTCAACCAAACTTCACCCAATAGTGTATTGTATCACAATCTAGTAGTTACATTTGAAAATTTTGTTCTAGGACATTTTGTTTGAGCGCAATCTTCAAACTTAATTAAAAAAAGTCATTTAAGCCTTTTCACAGTGAGATCTATGCGATATGGCCGAGAAATGTAATTTTGATGTTCACTCCCAAACCGCTGCGCAGAAGTCAACCAAACTACACCCATTAGTGTATTGCATCACAATCTAGTAGTTACATGTGGAAATTTGGTTCTAGGACATTTGATTTGAACGCAATCCACAAACTTAGGTCAAAAAAGCCATTTAAGCCTTTTCACAGTGAGATCTATGCGATATGGCCGAGAAATGTAATTTTGATGTTAACTCCCAAACCGCTGCGCAGAAGTAAACTAAACTTCACCCAAAAGTGTATTGTATCACAATCTAGTAGTTACATGTGGAAATTTGGTTCTAGGACATTTGATTTGAGCGCAATCCTCAAACTTAGGTCAAAAAAGCCATTTAAGCCTTTTCACAGTGAGATCTACGCGATATGGCCGAGAAATGTAAATTTGATGTTAACTCCCAAACCGCTGCGCAGAAGTCAACCAAACTTCACCCAATAGTATATTGTATCAAAATCTAGTAGTTACATTTAAAAATTTTGTTCTAGGACATTTTGTTTGAGCGCAATCATCAAACTTAATTAAAAAAGTCATTTAAGCTTTTCACAGTGAGATCTATGCGATATGGCCGAGAAATGTAAATTTGATGTTAACTCCCAAACCGCTGCGCAGAAGTCAACCAAACTTCACCCAATAGTGTATTGTATCACAATCTAGTAGTTACATTTAAAAATTTCGTTCTAGGACATTTGGTTTGAGCGCAATGTTCAAACTTAATTAAAAAAAGTCATTTAAGCCTTTTCACAGTGAGATCTATGCGATATGGCCGAGAAATGTAATTTTGATGTTCACTACCAAACCGCTGCGCAGAAAACCAAACTTCACCCATTAGTGTATTGTATCACAATCTAGTAGTTACAAGTGGAAATTTGGTTCTAGGACATTTGATTTGAGCGCAATCCTCAAACTTAGGTCAAAAAAGCCATTTAAGCCTTTTCACATTGAGATCTATGCGATATGGCCGAGAAATGTAATTTTGATGTTAACTCCCAAACCGCTGCGCAGAAGTCAACCAAACTTCACCCAATAGTGTATTGTATCACAATCTAGTAGTTACATGTGGATATTTGGTTCTAGGACATTTGATTTGAGCGCAATCCTCAAACTTAGGTCAAAAAATCCATTTAAGCCTTTTCACAGTGAGATCTATGCGATATGGCCGAGAAATGTAATTTTGATGTTAACTCCCAAACCGCTGCGCAGAAGTAAACCAAACTTCACCCATTAGTGTATTGTATCACAATCTAGTAGTTACATGTGGAAATTTGGTTCTAGGACATTTGATTTGAGCGCAATCCTCAAACTTAGGTCAAAAAAGCCATTTAAGCCTTTTCACAGTGAGATCTATGCGATATGGCCGAGAAATGTAATTTTGATGTTAACTCCCAAACCGCTGCGCAGAAGTCAACCAAACTTCACCCAATAGTGTATTGTATCATAATCTAGTAGTTACATTTGAAAATTTTGTTCTAGGACATTTTGTTTGAACGCAATCATCAAACTTAATTAAAAAAGTCATTTAAGCCTTTTCACAGTGAGATCTATGCGATATGGCCGAGAAATGTAATTTTGATGTTAACTCCCAAACCGCTGCGCAGAAGTCAACCAAACTTCACCCAATAGTGTATTTTATCACAATCTAGTAGTTACATTTGGAAATTTAGTTCTAGGACATTTGGTTTGAGCGCAATCTTCAAACTTAATTAAAAAAAGCCATTTAATCCTTTTCACAGTGAGATCTATGCGATATGGCCGAGAAATGTAATTTTGATGTTAACTCCCAAACCGCTGCGCAGAAGTAAACCAAACTTCACCCATTAGGGTATTGTATCACAATCTAGTAGTTACATGTGGAAATTTGGTTCTAGGACATTTGATTTGAGCGCAATCCTCAAACTTAGGTCAAAAAAGCCATTTAAGCCTTTTCACAGTGAGATCTATGCGATATGGCCGAGAAATGTAATTTTGATGTTCACTCCCAAACCGCTGCGCAGAAGTCAACCAAACTTCACCCAATAGTGTATTGTATCACAATCTAGTAGTTACATGTGGAATTTTGGTTCTAGGACATTTGAATTGAGCGCAATCCTCAAACTTAGGTCAAAAAAGCCATTTAAGCCTTTTTACAGTGAGATCTATGCGATATGGCCGAGAAATGTAATTTTGATGTTAACTCCCAAACCGCTGCGCAGAAGTCAACCAAACTTCACCCAATAGTGTATTGTATCACAATCTAGTAGTTACATGTGGAAATTTGGTTCTAGGACATTTGATTTGAGCGCAATCCTCAAACTTAGGTCAAAAAAGCCATTTAAGCCTTTTCACAGTGAGATCTATGCGATATGGCCGAGAAATGTAATTTTGATGTCAACTCCCAAACCGCTGCGCAGAAGTCAACCAAACTTCACCCAATAGTGTATTGTATCACAATCTAGTAGTTACATGTGGAAATTTGGTTCTAGGACATTTGATTTGAGCGCAATCCTCAAACTTAGGTCAAAAAAGCCATTTAAGCCTTTTCACAGTGAGATCTATGCGATATGGCCGAGAAATGTAATTTTGATGTTAACTCCCAAACCGCTGCGCAGAAGTCAACCAAACTTCACCCATTAGTGTATTGTATCACAATCTAGTAGTTACATGTGGAAATTTGGTTCTAGGACATTTGATTTGAGCGCAATCCTCAAACTTAGGTCAAAAAAGCCATTTAAGCCTTTTCACAGTGAGATCTATGCGATATGGCCGAGAAATGTAATTTTGATGTTAACTCCCAAACCGCTGCGCAGAAGTCAACCAAACTTCAACCAATAGTGTATTTTATCACAATCTAGTAGTTACATTTGGAAATTTAGTTCTAGGACATTTGGTTTGAGCGCAATCTTCAAACTTAATTAAAAAAAGTCATTTAAGGCTTTTCACAGTGAGATCTATGCGATATGGCCGAGAAATGTAATTTTGATGTTAACTCCCAAACCGCTGCGCAGAAGTCAACCAAACTTCACCCAATAGTGTATTTTATCACAATCTAGTAGTTACATTTGGAAATTTAGTTCTAGGACATTTGTTTTGAGCGCAATCTTCAAACTTAATTAAAAAAAGTCATTTAAGCCTTTTCATAGTGAGATCTATGCGATATGGCCGAGAAATGTAAATTTGATGTTAACTCCCAAACCGCTGCGCAGAAGTCAACCAAACTTCACCCAATAGTGTATTGTATCACAATCTAGTAGTTACATTTGAAAATTTTGTTCTAGGACATTTTGTTTGAGCGCAATCTTCAAACTTAATTAAAAAAAGTCATTTAAGCCTTTTCACAGTGAGATCTATGCGATATGGCCGAGAAATGTAATTTTGATGTTCACTCCCAAACCGCTGCGCAGAAGTCAACCAAACTACACCCATTAGTGTATTGCATCACAATCTAGTAGTTACATGTGGAAATTTGGTTCTAGGACATTTGATTTGAGCGCAATCCTTAAACTTAGGTCAAAAAAGCCATTTAAGCCTTTTCACAGTGAGATCTATGCGATATGGCCGAGAAATGTAATTTTGATGTTCACTCCCAAACCGCTGCGCAGAAGTCAACCAAACTTCAACCAATAGTGTATTTTATCACAATCTAGTAGTTACATTTGGAAATTTAGTTCTAGGACATTTGGTTTGAGCGCAATCTTCAAACTTAATTAAAAAAAGTCATTTAAGGCTTTTCACAGTGAGATCTATGCGATATGGCCGAGAAATGTAATTTTGATGTTAACTCCCAAACCGCTGCGCAGAAGTCAACCAAACTTCACCCAATAGTGTATTTTATCACAATCTAGTAGTTACATTTGGAAATTTAGTTCTAGGACATTTGGTTTGAGCGCAATCTTCAAACTTAATTAAAAAAAGTCATTTAAGCCTTTTCACAGTGAGATCTATGCGATATGGCCGAGAAATGTAAATTTGATGTTAACTCCCAAACCGCTGCGCAGAAGTCAACCAAACTTCACCCAATAGTGTATTGTATCACAATCTAGTAGTTACATGTGGATATTTGGTTCTAGGACATTTGATTTGAGCGCAATCCTCAAACTTAGGTCAAAAAAGCCATTTAAGCCTTTTCACAGTGAGATCTATGCGATATGGCCGAGAAATGTAATTTTGATGTTAACTCCCAAACCGCTGCGCAGAAGTAAACCAAACTTCACCCATTAGTGTATTGTATCACAATCTAGTAGTTACATGTGGAAATTTGGTTCTAGGACATTTGATTTGAGCGCAATCCTCAAACTTAGGTCAAAAAAGCCATTTAAGCCTTTTGACAGTGAGATCTATGCGATATGGCCGAGAAATGTAATTTTGATGTTAACTCCCAAACCGCTGCGCAGAAGTAAACCAAACTTCACCCAATAGTGTATTGTATCACAATCTAGTAGTTACATTTGGAAATTTAGTTCTAGGACATTTGGTTTGAGCGCAATCTTCAAACTTAATTAAAAAAAGTCATTTAAGCCTTTTCACAGTGAGATCTATGCGATATGGCCGAGAAATGTAAATTTGATGTTAACTCCCAAACCGCTGCGCAGAAGTCAACCAAACTTCACCCAATAGTGTATTGTATCACAATCTAGTAGTTACATTTGAAAATTTTTTTCTAGGACATTTTGTTTGAGCGCAATCATCAAACTTTATAAAAAGTCATTTAAGCCTTTTCACAGTGAGATCTATGCGATATGGCCGAGAAATGTAATTTTGATGTTAACTCCCAAACCGCTGCGCAGAAGTCAACCAAACTTCACCCAATAGTGTATTGTATCACAATCTAGTAGTTACATGTGGATATTTGGTTCTAGGACATTTGATTTGAGCGATATCCTCAAACTTAGGTCAAAAAAGCCATTTAAGCCTTTTCACAGTGAGATCTATGCGATATGGCCGAGAAATGTAATTTTGATGTTAACTCCCAAACCGCTGCGCAGAATTAAACCAAACTTCACCCATTAGTGTATTGTATCACAATCTAGTAGTTACATGTGGAAATTTGGTTCTAGGACATTTGATTTGAGCGCAATCCTCAAACTTAGGTCAAAAAAGCCATTTAAGCCTTATGACAGTGAGATCTATGCGATATGGCCGAGAAATGTAATTTTGATGTTAACTCCCAAACCGCTGCGCAGAAGTCAACCAAACTTCACCCAATAGTGTATTGTATCACAATCTAGTAGTTACATTTGAAAATTTTGTTCTAGGACATTTCGTTTGAACGCAATCATCAAACTTAATTAAAAAAGCCATTTAAGCCTTTTCACAGTGAGATCTATGCGATATGGCCGAGAAATGTAATTTTGATGTTAACTCCCAAACCGCTGCGCAGAAGTAAACCAAACTTCACCCAATATTGTATTGTATCACAATCTAGTAGTTACATTTGAAAATTTTGTTCTAGGACATTTTGTTTGAGCGCAATCATCAAACTTAATTAAAAAAGTCATTTAAGCCTTTTCACAGTGAGATCTATGCGATATGGCCGAGAAATGTAATTTTGATGTTAACTCCCAAACCGCTGCGCAGAAGTCAACCAAACTTCACCCATTAGGGTATTGTATCACAATCTAGTAGTTACATGTGGAAATTTTGTTCTAGGACATTTGATTTGAGCGCAATCCTCAAACTTAGGTCAAAAAAGCCATTTAAGCCTTTTCACAGTGAGATCTATGCGATATGGCCGAGAAATGTAATTTTGATGTTAACTCCCAAACCGCTGCGCAGAAGTAAACCAAACTTCACCCATTAGTGTATTGTATCACAATCTAGTAGTTACATGTGGAAATTTGGTTCTAGGACATTTGATTTGAGCGCAATCCTCAAACTTAGGTCAAAAAAGCCATTTAAGCCTTTTCACAGTGAGATCTATGCGATATGGCCGAGAAATGTAATTTTGATGTTAACTCCCAAACCGCTGCGCAGAAGTCAACCAAACTTCAACCAATAGTGTATTTTATCACAATCTAGTAGTTACATTTGGAAATTTAGTTCTAGGACATTTGGTTTGAGCGCAATCTTCAAACTTAATTAAAAAAAGTCATTTAAGGCTTTTCACAGTGAGATCTATGCGATATGGCCGAGAAATGTAATTTTGATGTTAACTCCCAAACCGCTGCGCAGAAGTCAACCAAACTTCACCCAATAGTGTATTTTATCACAATCTAGTAGTTACATTTGGAAATTTAGTTCTAGGACATTTGGTTTGAGCGCAATCTTCAAACTTAATTAAAAAAAGTCATTTAAGCCTTTTCACAGTGAGATCTATGCGATATGGCCGAGAAATGTAAATTTGATGTTAACTCCCAAACCGCTGCGCAGAAGTCAACCAAACTTCACCCAATAGTGTATTGTATCACAATCTAGTAGTTACATTTGAAAATTTTGTTCTAGGACATTTTGTTTGAGCGCAATCATCAAACTTTATAAAAAGTCATTTAAGCCTTTTCACAGTGAGATCTATGCGATATGGCCGAGAAATGTAATTTTGATGTTAACTCCCAAACCGCTGCGCAGAAGTCAACCAAACTTC
This sequence comes from Corythoichthys intestinalis, assembly GCF_030265065.1. Lineage (NCBI taxonomy): Eukaryota > Metazoa > Chordata > Actinopteri > Syngnathiformes > Syngnathidae > Corythoichthys > Corythoichthys intestinalis. The sequence goes on along the minus strand of NC_080411.1, from coordinate 47,468,221 downwards.
ACCCAATAGTGTATTGTATCACAATCTAGTAGTTACATGTGGATATTTGGTTCTAGGACATTTGATTTGAGCGCAATCCTCAAACTTAGGTCAAAAAAGCCATTTAAGCCTTTTCACAGTGAGATCTATGCGATATGGCGGAGAAATGTAATTTTGATGTTAACTCCCAAACCGCTGCGCAGAAGTAAACCAAACTTCACCCATTAGTGTATTGTATCACAATCTAGTAGTTACATGTGGAAATTTGGTTCTAGGACATTTGATTTGAGCGCAATCCTCAAACTTAGGTCAAAAAAGCCATTTAAGCCTTTTGACAGTAAGATCTATGCGATATGGCCGAGAAATGTAATTTTGATGTTAACTCCCAAACCGCTGCGCAGAAGTCAACCAAACTTCACCCAATAGTGTATTGTATCACAATCTAGTAGTTACATTTGAAAATTTTGTTCTAGGACATTTCGTTTGAACGCAATCATCAAACTTAATTAAAAAAGCCATTTAAGCCTTTTCACAGTGAGATCTATGCGATATGGCCGAGAAATGTAATTTTGATGTTAACTCCCAAACCGCTGCGCAGAAGTAAACCAAACTTCACCCAATATTGTATTGTATCACAATCTAGTAGTTACATTTGAAAATTTTGTTCTAGGACATTTTGTTTGAGCGCAATCATCAAACTTAATTAAAAAAGTCATTTAAGCCTTTTCACAGTGAGATCTATGCGATATGGCCGAGAAATGTAATTTTGATGTTAACTCCCAAACCGCTGCGCAGAAGTCAACCAAACTTCACCCATTAGGGTATTGTATCACAATCTAGTAGTTACATGTGGAAATTTTGTTCTAGGACATTTGATTTGAGCGCAATCCTCAAACTTAGGTCAAAAAAGCCATTTAAGCCTTTTCACAGTGAGATCTATGCGATATGGCCGAGAAATGTAATTTTGATGTTAACTCCCAAACCGCTGCGCAGAAGTAAACCAAACTTCACCCATTAGTGTATTGTATCACAATCTAGTAGTTACATGTGGAAATTTGGTTCTAGGACATTTGATTTGAGCGCAATCCTCAAACTTAGGTCAAAAAAGCCATTTAAGCCTTTTCACAGTGAGATCTATGCGATATGGCCGAGAAATGTAATTTTGATGTTAACTCCCAAACCGCTGCGCAGAAGTCAACCAAACTTCAACCAATAGTGTATTTTATCACAATCTAGTAGTTACATTTGGAAATTTAGTTCTAGGACATTTGGTTTGAGCGCAATCTTCAAACTTAATTAAAAAAAGTCATTTAAGGCTTTTCACAGTGAGATCTATGCGATATGGCCGAGAAATGTAATTTTGATGTTAACTCCCAAACCGCTGCGCAGAAGTCAACCAAACTTCACCCAATAGTGTATTTTATCACAATCTAGTAGTTACATTTGGAAATTTAGTTCTAGGACATTTGGTTTGAGCGCAATCTTCAAACTTAATTAAAAAAAGTCATTTAAGCCTTTTCACAGTGAGATCTATGCGATATGGCCGAGAAATGTAAATTTGATGTTAACTCCCAAACCGCTGCGCAGAAGTCAACCAAACTTCACCCAATAGTGTATTGTATCACAATCTAGTAGTTACATTTGAAAATTTTGTTCTAGGACATTTTGTTTGAGCGCAATCATCAAACTTTATAAAAAGTCATTTAAGCCTTTTCACAGTGAGATCTATGCGATATGGCCGAGAAATGTAATTATGATGTTAACTCCCAAACCGCTGCGCAGAAGTCAACCAAACTTCACCCAATAGTGTATTGTATCACAATCTAGTAGTTACATGTGGATATTTGGTTCTAGGACATTTGATTTGAGCGCAATCCTCAAACTTAGGTCAAAAAAGCCATTTAAGCCTTTTCACAGTGAGATCTATGCGATATGGCGGAGAAATGTAATTTTGATGTTAACTCCCAAACCGCTGCGCAGAAGTAAACCAAACTTCACCCATTAGTGTATTGTATCACAATCTAGTAGTTACATGTGGAAATTTGGTTCTAGGACATTTGATTTGAGCGCAATCCTCAAACTTAGGTCAAAAAAGCCATTTAAGCCTTTTCACAGTGAGATCTATGCGATATGGCCGAGAAATGTAATTTTGATGTTAACTCCCAAACCGCTGCGCAGAAGTCAACCAAACTTCACCCAATAGTGTATTGTATCACAATCTAGTAGTTACATTTGAAAATTTTGTTCTAGGACATTTTGTTTGAACGCAATCATCAAACTTAATTAAAAAAGCCATTTAAGCCTTTTCACAGTGAGATCTATGCGATATGGCCGAGAAATGTAATTTTGATGTTAACTCCCAAACCGCTGCGCAGAAGTAAACCAAACTTCACCCAATATTGTATTGTATCACAATCTAGTAGTTACATTTGAAAATTTTGTTCTAGGACATTTTGTTTGAGCGCAATCATCAAACTTAATTAAAAAAGTCATTTAAGCCTTTTCACAGTGAGATCTATGCGATATGGCCGAGAAATGTAATTTTGATGTTAACTCCCAAACCGCTGCGCAGAAGTCAACCAAACTTCACCCATTAGGGTATTGTATCACAATCTAGTAGTTACATGTGGAAATTTTGTTCTAGGACATTTGATTTGAGCGCAATCCTCAAACTTAGGTCAAAAAAGCCATTTAAGCCTTTTCACAGTGAGATCTATGCGATATGGCCGAGAAATGTAATTTTGATGTTAACTCCCAAACCGCTGCGCAGAAGTAAACCAAACTTCACCCATTAGTGTATTGTATCACAATCTAGTAGTTACATGTGGAAATTTGGTTCTAGGACATTTGATTTGAGCGCAATCCTCAAACTTAGGTCAAAAAAGCCATTTAAGCCTTTTCACAGTGAGATCTATGCGATATGGCCGAGAAATGTAATTTTGATGTTAACTCCCAAACCGCTGCGCAGAAGTCAACCAAACTTCAACCAATAGTGTATTTTATCACAATCTAGTCGTTACATTTGGAAATTTAGTTCTAGGACATTTGGTTTGAGCGCAATCTTCAAACTTAATTAAAAAAAGTCATTTAAGGCTTTTCACAGTGAGATCTATGCGATATGGCCGAGAAATGTAATTTTGATGTTAACTCCCAAACCGCTGCGCAGAAGTCAACCAAACTTCACCCAATAGTGTATTTTATCACAATCTAGTAGTTACATTTGGAAATTTAGTTCTAGGACATTTGTTTTGAGCGCAATCTTCAAACTTAATTAAAAAAAGTCATTTAAGCCTTTTCACAGTGAGATCTATGCGATATGGCGGAGAAATGTAATTTTGATGTTAACTCCCAAACCGCTGCGCAGAAGTAAACCAAACTTCACCCATTAGTGTATTGTATCACAATCTAGTAGTTACATGTGGAAATTTGGTTCTAGGACATTTGATTTGAGCGCAATCCTCAAACTTAGGTCAAAAAAGCCATTTAAGCCTTTTCACAGTGAGATCTACGCGATATGGCCGAGAAATGTAAATTTGATGTTAACTCCCAAACCGCTGCGCAGAAGTCAACCAAACTTCACCCAATAGTATATTGTATCAAAATCTAGTAGTTACTTTTAAAAATTATGTTCTAGGACATTTTGTTTGAGTGCAATCATCAAACTTAATTAAAAAAGTCATTTAAGCCTTTTCACAGTGAGATCTATGCGATATGGCCGAGAAATGTAAATTTGATGTTAACTCCCAAACCGCTGCGCAGAAGTCAACCAAACTTCACCCAATAGTGTATTGTATCACAATCTAGTAGTTACATTTAAAAATTTCGTTCTAGGACATTTGGTTTGAGCGCAATGTTCAAACTTAATTAAAAAAAGTCATTTAAGCCTTTTCACAGTGAGATCTATGCGATATGGCCGAGAAATGTAATTTTGATGTTCACTACCAAACCGCTGCGCAGAAAACCAAACTTCACCCATTAGTGTATTGTATCACAATCTAGTAGTTACATGTGGAAATTTGGTTCTAGGACATTTGATTTGAGCGCAATCATCAAACTTAGGTCAAAAAAGCCATTTAAGCCTTTTCACAGTGAGATCTATGCGATATGGCCGAGAAATGTAATTTTGATGTTCACTCCCAAACCGCTGCGCAGAAGTCAACCAAACTTCACCCAATAGTGTATTTTATCACAATCTAGTAGTTACATTTAGAAATTTAGTTCTAGGACATTTGGTTTGAGCGCAATCTTCAAACTTAATTAAAAAAAGTCATTTAAGCCTTTTCACAGTGAGATCTATGCGATATGGCCGAGAAATGTAATTTTGATGTTAACTCCCAAACCGCTGCGCAGAAGTAAACCAAACTTCACCCAATAGTATATTGTATCACAATCTAGTAGTTACATGTGGAAATTTGGTTCTAGGACATTTGATTTGAGCGCAATCCTCAAACTTAGGTCAAAAAGCCATTTAAGCCTTTTCACAGTGAGATCTATGCGATATGGCCGAGAAATGTAATTTTGATGTTAACTCCCAAACCGCTGCGCAGAAGTCAACCAAACTTCACCCAATAGTGTATTTTATCACAATCTAGTAGTTACATTTGGAAATTTAGTTCTAGGACATTTGGTTTGAGCGCAATCATCAAACTTAGGTCAAAAAAGCCATTTAAGCCTTTTCACAGTGAGATCTATGCGATATGGCTGAGAAATGTAATTTTGATGTTAACTCCCAAACCGATGCGCAGAAGTCAACCAAACTTCACCCAATAGTGTATTTTATCACAATCTAGTAGTTACATTTGGAAATTTAGTTTTAGGACATTTGGTTTGAGCGCAATCTTCAAACTTAATTAAAAAAAGTCATTTAAGCCTTTTCACAGTGAGATCTATGCGATATGGCCGAGAAATGTAATTTTGATGTTAACTCCCAAACCGCTGCGCAGAAGTAAACTAAACTTCACCCAAAAGTGTATTGTATCACAATCTAGTAGTTACATGTGGAAATTTGGTTCTAGGACATTTGATTTGAGCGCAATCCTCAAACTTAGGTCAAAAAAGCCATTTAAGCCTTTTCACAGTGAGATCTATGCGATATGGCTGAGAAATGTAATTTTGATGTTAACTCCCAAACCGATGCGCAGAAGTCAACCAAACTTCACCCAATAGTGTATTTTATCACAATCTAGTAGTTACATGTGGAAATTTGGTTCTAGGACATTTGATTTGAGCGCAATCCTCAAACTTAGGTCAAAAAAGCCATTTAAGCCTTTTCACAGTGAGATCTATGCGATATGGCCGAGAAATGTAATTTTGATGTTAACTCCCAAACCGCTGCGCAGAAGTAAACTAAACTTCACCCAAAAGTGTATTGTATCACAATCTAGTAGTTACATGTGGAAATTTGGTTCTAGGACATTTGATTTGAGCGCAATCCTCAAACTTAGGTCAAAAAAGCCATTTAAGCCTTTTCACAGTGAGATCTACGCGATATGGCCGAGAAATGTAAATTTGATGTTAACTCCCAAACCGCTGCGCAGAAGTCAACCAAACTTCACCCAATAGTATATTGTATCAAAATCTAGTAGTTACTTTTAAAAATTATGTTCTAGGACATTTTGTTTGAGTGCAATCATCAAACTTAATTAAAAAAGTCATTTAAGCCTTTTCACAGTGAGATCTATGCGATATGGCCGAGAAATGTAAATTTGATGTTAACTCCCAAACCGCTGCGCAGAAGTCAACCAAACTTCACCCAATAGTGTATTGTATCACAATCTAGTAGTTACATTTAAAAATTTCGTTCTAGGACATTTGGTTTGAGCGCTGTCAAGAACGGCAAGCCGTTGATGTGAATCCCAAAAACAGACCAAGAGATCAGGTAAAGCTAAAGTTTGTGTTTAATAAGTACATCAAAGGGAGCACGCCAAAAATGCGGGTTTAACAAACTGAGAGAGCACGCAAATAAACGCGAGTATAATAATAAAGTACAACAAAGGGAGCATGCGAAATATGCATGAATATAACAGAGTACAAAAATCAAACTACAAAGCCCAAAAGAGCACTAAAGTAAAGATGACCAAACCAAAATACGACCGTAGAACGTCGGGAAACTCGAAGGCTGACGATGAACACACAGGCGGTAAGCAAGGCAAGTAGCAAGCATTAGTCCGACACTTGCAGATGGTGACAGGTTTCCTTAAATACTGAGCTTTCCTAATCAAGCACAGGTGTGTCGCATTACCCCGCCAATCTGGCTCGATCAGGTGCTGCATAAAGAAAAAAGAGCTGAGAACACACACAAATATGACAGAACCCCCCCTTCAACGGACGCCCCCTGGCGGACCACCTGGTTTCGAGGGATGAAGGGAGTGGAAATCCCGCAGCAGCGACGGATCGAGGATCCAGGAGCGGGGGACCCATTGGCGTTCCTCTGGGCCATAACCTTCCCAGTCGACCAGGTACTGCACCCCTCTACCCCGCCTCCTAGAATCAAGAATGGTACGCACCGTATACACCGGCCCACCGTCGACCACGCGAGGAGCAGGAGGAGGCACTGGCGGAGGGTTCAAGGGGCAGGTGGAGACCGGTTTGAGCAGGGACACATGGAAAACTGGGTGGACCCTCATGGAGCTAGGAAGCTTCAGCCTGACAGAGACCGGATTGACCACAGCATCCACAGCAAACGGACCAACGTATCTAGGGCTCAGCTTCCTAGAAGTCCCAGCAAGGTGCAAATCCCTCGACGACAGCCAGACCATCTCGCCTGGACGATAGACCGGAGCAGGCCTTCTGTGGCGGTCAGCTATCTGGCGGTTGCGTGCTGCCGTGCGGACCAGTGCAGCCCTTGTGTTCCTCCAGACTTTATGGGCCCTCCTCAGGTGGACCTGGACAGACGGCACAACTACTTCTGCTTCCTGCGACGGGAACAATGGAGGTTGGAATCCGTATGCGGTCATGAATGGTGACCTCCCGGTGGCTGAGCAAACGAGGGTGTTGTGGGCATACTCCACCCACGGGAGGTGTGCTGACCAGGAGGCTGGATGCAGTTGACAAACACAGCGGAGGGCGGCCTCTAGCTCCTGATTGACCCGTTCTGTCTGTCCATTCGATTGCGGGTGGTAACCAGAAGACCGGCTTGACGTGGCCCCCAATGCCTTGCAGAACGCCCCCCAAACTTTTGAGACGAATTGTGGCCCCCTATCAGAGACCAGGTCAGTAGGAATGCCGTGAGCCCGGAATATGTGCGCCACCAACAAATCAGCAGTCTCCAGAGCTGAGGGTAACTTGGGGAGTGCGACAAAGTGTGCCATCTTTGAGAAACGGTCCACCACAGTCAAGATGACAGAAAGACCTTTGGAGCGCGGGAGTCCAGTGATGAAGTCCAGTGCCACATGGGACCAAGGGCGAGATGGAACAGGAAGTGGATGCAGCAATCCAGCTGGGGGACGATGAACCGCCTTGCCTCGAGCGCAGATGGTACAAGCAGCGACGTAGTCCATGACGTCCCTGCGCATACCCGGCCACCAAAACCTCTGGAAAATGAGGAAGAACGTGCGAGACACACCTGGGTGGCAGGCGAACTTGGAAGTGTGACCCCATTTCAGCACTCCTGCACGTTGAGCATCCGGAACGAATAACTTGTCAGCGGGGCAGCCTCCAGGCACCGTTACACCCTGCAAGGCCTCCTCCACCAGACGCTCGACCTCCCACCGTAGCGCCCCAACAATCAGGCGGTCAGGTACGACCGGCTCCTCTGAAGGACCCTCCTCCACCGGTTCATGGATCCTTGATAGCGCGTCAGCCTTTCCATTCCTTGACCCTGGACGGTAAGTAATTGCAAAGTTAAAGCGGGTCAGGAACAACGACCAACGGGCCTGGCGAGAGTTGAGGCGTCTGGCAGCCCGAAGGTACTCCAAGTTTTTGTGGTCTGTGAGTATCTGGAACGGCTCTTCAGTCCCCTCCAACCAGTGCCTCCATTCCTGCAAAGCCTGCACAATGGCGAGTAGCTCCCGGTTGCCGACATCATAGTTTGCTTCCGCTGGGGTGAGGCGGCGGGAGTAGAATGCGCATGGGTGCAGTCTCTGGTCGACGGTAGACCTCTGGGACAGGACGGCCCCCACTCCGGAACTCGATGCGTCAACCTCGACCACAAACGGAAGATCAGAATCAGCATGGACCAGGACAGGTGAACTCGTAAATGCCCGTTTAAGGCCTACAAATGCGGCCTCTGCCACCGAAGACCACGTAAACGGCCTTTTGTTGGAGGTTAGTCTAGTAAGGGGCTCGGCCCTCATACTATAGTTACGAATGAAACGTCTGTAAAAGTTGGCGAACCCGAGAAACTTTTGTAGTTGCTTACGCGATGTTGGAGTCGGCCACTCGGCTACTGCCTGAATTTTAGCGGGATCAGGCCGGAGCTGTCCCTTTTCCACAATAAACCCCAGAAACTGTATTGAATCCTGGTGAAACTCGCACTTCTCTGCTTTGACAAATAGTTTGTTTTCCAGAAGTCTTTGCAGAACCAGGCGGACATGTTGCTGATGTTCCTGCAGGCTTCTTGAGAAGATTAAAATATCGTCCAGATATACAAAACAGAATACATTCAACATGTCGCGTAACACATCGTTTATGAGGCTCTGGAATACCGCAGGCGCGTTAGTCAGACCGAAAGGCATGACCAGGTATTCAAAATGCCCGAGCGGTGTTTTGAAAGCGGTTTTCCACTCATCCCCTTCACGAATCCTGACCAGGTGGTAAGCACTGCGCAAATCTAATTTCGTGAAAATTTTGGCTGATTTTAATGGGGCGAAAGCCGAATCCAACAATGGTAAGGGGTATTTGTTCTTTATAGTAATCTCATTGAGACCCCGGTAGTCAACGCACGGCCTAAGACCCCCATCTTTTTTGCCGACAAAGAAAAACCCTGCCCCCAAAGGAGAAGACGAAGGGCGAATAAGGCCAGCAGCTAAGGAAGAGGAGATGTATTCCCTCATTGCCTCCTGCTCCGGTTTAGAGACCTGATATAACCTTGAATTGGGCAGTGGGGCATTGGGCAGCAAGTTAATGGCACAATCGTAGGGACGGTGCGGCGGTAGGGTCATAGCATGCTCTTTACTAAAAACGTATTTGAGATCGTGATAATCAGTAGGAACATTGACCAAATTAACTGGCTCGGTCGTCACGTGTGCTTGAGCGGGAAGTAGACACGCCGACCGTAAACAGTGTGCATAACAGAAAGTACTCCAAGTTACTATTTGAGTTTTAGCCCAGTCAATATTGGGGTTATGTACTTTCAACCAGGGGAGCCCCAGTACTACTGGAGCAGATTTACACGGCATAACCAAAAAGCTTCGGACCTCAAAATGATTGCCCGACAGTTTTGTTTTGAGTGGAGGCGTAATAAACCTAATATCCGCCAGGGGTCGCCCATCGAGATCTAAAACCCGTTTTGGCCTAGCAAGTCTTATTAATGTACAGCCAAGAGCGTCCACAACACTCTGGTCTACAAAACAATCATCTGCCCCCGAATCGATCAGAGCAGTAAACTTAAAATTAACCCCACCATGTGACAATTCACACGGCAGTTGCAGTCTCATAACGCCTTGGGGGTGTCTGGGTTCCTTTATGTCGTCGTGGGGCAACTCACTTGACGGATTGCTGTCATGTACGAACCTCGGCCCCCCTCGGGCGAGGGGAACCCCAGGAACCGAAGATCCAGGTCGACGCGAAGGAACAGCGTCACAGGCGGCGATAGGGTGTCCCAGCGAGCCACAATAGAGACACAAGCCTGCCTCCAACCGCCTCCGTCGCTCCGCAGCAGAAAGGCGGCCGCCACCGAGTTGTGTAGGCTCCTCTCCCGTCGGGACTGGACTCTGCGTCGGCGTAGAGACGGACGGCGGCTCGACGAAGCCGTCTTTATGGACCGCAGTCGGGCTGCTCTGCGACGACGACCAACGACGTCCCCGAGGCTCCATGGCACGTTCCCTCTCCCGTTCCTTCAGACGATTGTCCAAAAGCACGGACAAGGAAATCAGGTCCTCCAGATTCGACGAATCGTCCCGGGCCGCTAACTCGTCCTTCACTGCAGAAGACAGCCCACGCCGAAAAATCCCACACAGCGCCGCTTCTCCAAAACCGCTCTCCGCGGCCAAAATGCGAAACTGAATAGAGTAGTCTGCTACCGTCAGATCGCCCTGAAAAAAATCCAACAGGCGGCTGGCTGCCTCCTTGCCCCTAACCGGATGATCAAAAACTCTCACGAACTCAGTCTCGAAAGTTTCAAAACAATTACGGACCACGTGCCTTGTGTTGCTTACCGCCATGGCCCATGTAGCCGCTTTACCGGTGAGGAGACTCATTACATAAGCTACACGGGATCTATCACTAGCAAACGTAAAAGGCTGCTGGTCAAAAATAAGGGAGCACTGATGCAAAAACTGTCGGCAAGCACCTGGCTCTCCCTCATAACGATGAGGGTGTGGCAACATAGGCTCCCGAAAAGACGCCGGCGGGCTCATCGGAGGAGGGGCGGGCAGGTCGGGCGCCGCGGTAGCGTCAATTATACCTCCGGGTTTTACAGGCGGAGCCATATTCGCAACTCTTGTGGTGAGCGAGCTGATCACATCCACTAATTTGCATATCGATTGCTCGTGTTGACTGATCATTTGGTCGTGACCAGCGAGAGCACGGAAAAGATCCTCCGAGTCCGTGGGATCCATGTGGTCGGACTATTCTGTCAAGAACGGCAAGCCGTTGATGTGAATCCCAAAAACAGACCAAGAGATCAGGTAAAGCTAAAGTTTGTGTTTAATAAGTACAACAAAGGGAGCACGCCAAAAATGCGGGTTTAACAAACTGAGAGAGCACGCCAATAAACGCGAGTGTAATAATAAATTACAGCAAAGGGAGCACGCGAAAAATGCGGATATAACAAACTGAGAGAGCACGCAAATAAACGCGAGTATAATAATAAAGTACAACAAAGGGAGCATGCGAAATATGCATGAATATAACAGAGTACAAGAATCAAACTACAAAGCCCAAAAGAGCACTAAAGTAAAGATGACCAAACCAAAATACGACCGTAGAACGTCGGGAAACTCGAAGGGTGACGATGAACACACAGGCGGTAAGCAAGGCAAGTAGCAAGCATTAGTCCGACACTTGCAGATGGTGACAGGTTTCCTTAAATACTGAGCTTTCCTAATCAAGCACAGGTGTGTCGCATTACCCCGCCAATCTGGCTCGATCAGGTGCTGCATAAAGAAAAAAGAGCTGAGAACACACACAAATATGACAAGCGCAATGTTCAAACTTAATTAAAAAAAGTCATTTAAGCCTTTTCACAGTGAGATCTATGCGATATGGCCGAGAAATGTAATTTTGATGTTAACTCCCAAACCGCTGCGCAGAAGTAAACCAAACTTCACCCATTAGTGTATTGTATCACAATCTAGTAGTTACATGTGGAAATTTAGTTCTAGGACATTTGGTTTGAGCGCAATCTTCAAACTTAATTAAAAAAAGTCATTTAAGGCTTTTCACAGTGAGATCTATGCGATATGGCCGAGAAATGTAATTTTGATGTTAACTCCCAAACCGCTGCGCAGAAGTCAACCAAACTTCACCCAATAGTGTATTTTATCACAATCTAGTAGTTACATTTGGAAATTTAGTTCTAGGACATTTGGTTTGAGCGCAATCTTCAAACTTAATTAAAAAAAGTCATTTAAGCCTTTTCACAGTGAGATCTATGCGATATGGCCGAGAAATGTAAATTTGATGTTAACTCCCAAACCGCTGCGCAGAAGTCAACCAAACTTCACCCAATAGTGTATTGTATCACAATCTAGTAGTTACATTTGAAAATTTTGTTCTAGGACATTTTGTTTGAGCGCAATCATCAAACTTTATAAAAAGTCATTTAAGCCTTTTCACAGTGAGATCTATGCGATATGGCCGAGAAATGTAATTTTGATGTTAACTCCCAAACCGCTGCGCAGAAGTCAACCAAACTTCACCCAATAGTGTATTGTATCACAATCTAGTAGTTACATGTGGATATTTGGTTCTAGGACATTTGATTTGAGCGCAATCCTCAAACTTAGGTCAAAAAAGCCATTTAAGCCTTTTCACAGTGAGATCTATGCGATATGGCGGAGAAATGTAATTTTGATGTTAACTCCCAAACCGCTGCGCAGAAGTAAACCAAACTTCACCCATTAGTGTATTGTATCACAATCTAGTAGTTACATGTGGAAATTTGGTTCTAGGACATTTGATTTGAGCGCAATCCTCAAACTTAGGTCAAAAAAGCCATTTAAGCCTTTTGACAGTGAGATCTATGCGATATGGCCGAGAAATGTAATTTTGATGTTAACTCCCAAACCGCTGCGCAGAAGTCAACCAAACTTCACCCAATAGTGTATTGTATCACAATCTAGTCGTTACATTTGAAAATTTTGTTCTAGGACATTTTGTTTGAACGCAATCATCAAACTTAATTAAAAAAGCCATTTAAGCCTTTTCACAGTGAGATCTATGCGATATGGCCGAGAAATGTAATTTTGATATTAACTCCCAAACCGCTGCGCAGAAGTAAACCAAACTTCACCCAATATTGTATTGTATCACAATCTAGTAGTTACATTTGAAAATTTTGTTCTAGGACATTTTGTTTGAGCGCAATCATCAAACTTAATTAAAAAAGTCGTTTAAGCCTTTTCACAGTGAGATCTATGCGATATGGCCGAGAAATGTAATTTTGATGTTAACTCCCAAACCGCTGCGCAGAAGTCAACCAAACTTCACCCATTAGGGTATTGTATCACAATCTAGTAGTTACATGTGGAAATTTGGTTCTAGGACATTTGATTTGAGCGCAATCCTCAAACTTAGGTCAAAAAAGCCATTTAAGCCTTTTCACAGTGAGATCTATGCGATATGGCCGAGAAATGTAATTTTGATGTTAACTCCCAAACCGCTGCGCAGAAGTCAACCAAACTTCACCCAATAGTGTATTGCATCACAATCTAGTAGTTACATGTGGAAATTTGGTTCTAGGACATTTGATTTTAACGCAATCCTCAAACTTAGGTCAAAAAAGCCATTTAAGCCTTTTCACAGTGAGATCTATGCGATATGGCCGAGAAATGTAATTTTGATGTTAACTCCCAAACCGCTGCGCAGAAGTAAACCAAACTTCACCCATTAGTGTATTGTATCACAATCTAGTAGTTACATGTGGAAATTTGGTTCTAGGACATTTGATTTGAGCGCAATCCTCAAACTTAGGTCAAAAAAGCCATTTAAGCCTTTTCACAGTGAGATCTATGCGATATGGCCGAGAAATGTAATTTTGATGTTCACTCCCAAACCGCTGCGCAGAAGTCAACCAAACTTACACCAATAGTGAATTTTATCACAATCTAGTAGTTACATTTGGAAATTTAGTTCTAGGACATTTGGTTTGAGCGCAATCTTCAAACTTAATTAAAAAAAAGTCATTTAAGGCTTTTCACAGTGAGATCTATGCGATATGGCCGAGAAATGTAATTTTGATGTTAACTCCCAAACCGCTGCGCAGAAGTCAACCAAACTTCACCCAATAGTGTATTTTATCACAATCTAGTAGTTACATTTGGAAATTTAGTTCTAGGACATTTGGTTTGAGCGCAATCTTCAAACTTAATTAAAAAAAGTCATTTAAGCCTTTTCACAGTGAGATCTATGCGATATGGCCGAGAAATGTAAATTTGATGTTAACTCCCAAACCGCTGCGCAGAAGTCAACCAAACTTCACCCAATAGTGTATTGTATCACAATCTAGTAGTTACATTTGAAAATTTTGTTCTAGGACATTTTGTTTGAGCGCAATCATCAAACTTTATAAAAAGTCATTTAAGCCTTTTCACAGTGAGATCTATGCGATATGGCCGAGAAATGTAATTTTGATGTTCACTCCCAAACCGCTGCGCAGAAGTCAACCAAACTTCACCCATTAGTGTATTGCATCACAATCTAGTAGTTACATGTGGAAATTTGGTTCTAGGACATTTGATTTGAGCGCAATCCTCAAACTTAGGTCAAAAAAGCCATTTAAGCCTTTTCACAGTGAGATCTATGCGATATGGCCGAGAAATGTAATTTTGATGTTAACTCCCAAACCGCTGCGCAGAAGTAAACTAAACTTCACCCAAAAGTGTATTGTATCACAATCTAGTAGTTACATGTGGAAATTTGGTTCTAGGACATTTGATTTGAGCGCAATCCTCAAACTTAGGTCAAAAAAGCCATTTAAGCCTTTTCACAGTGAGATCTACGCGATATGGCCGAGAAATGTAAATTTGATGTTAACTCCCAAACCGCTGCGCAGAAGTCAACCAAACTTCACCCAATAGTATATTGTATCAAAATCTAGTAGTTACTTTTAAAAATTATGTTCTAGGACATTTTGTTTGAGTGCAATCATCAAACTTAATTAAAAAAGTCATTTAAGCCTTTTCACAGTGAGATCTATGCGATATGGCCGAGAAATGTAAATTTGATGTTAACTCCCAAACCGCTGCGCAGAAGTCAACCAAACTTCACCCAATAGTGTATTGTATCACAATCTAGTAGTTACATTTAAAAATTTCGTTCTAGGACATTTGGTTTGAGCGCAATGTTCAAACTTAATTAAAAAAAGTCATTTAAGCCTTTTCACAGTGAGATCTATGCGATATGGCCGAGAAATGTAATTTTGATGTTCACTACCAAACCGCTGCGCAGAAAACCAAACTTCACCCATTAGTGTATTGTATCACAATCTAGTAGTTACATGTGGAAATTTGGTTCTAGGACATTTGATTTGAGCGCAATCATCAAACTTAGGTCAAAAAAGCCATTTAAGCCTTTTCACAGTGAGATCTATGCGATATGGCCGAGAAATGTAATTTTGATGTTCACTCCCAAACCGCTGCGCAGAAGTCAACCAAACTTCACCCAATAGTGTATTTTATCACAATCTAGTAGTTACATTTAGAAATTTAGTTCTAGGACATTTGGTTTGAGCGCAATCTTCAAACTTAATTAAAAAAAGTCATTTAAGCCTTTTCACAGTGAGATCTATGCGATATGGCCGAGAAATGTAATTTTGATGTTAACTCCCAAACCGCTGCGCAGAAGTAAACCAAACTTCACCCAATAGTGTATTGTATCACAATCTAGTAGTTACATGTGGAAATTTGGTTCTAGGACATTTGATTTGAGCGCAATCCTCAAACTTAGGTCAAAAAGCCATTTAAGCCTTTTCACAGTGAGATCTATGCGATATGGCCGAGAAATGTAATTTTGATGTTAACTCCCAAACCGCTGCGCAGAAGTCAACCAAACTTCACCCAATAGTGTATTTTATCACAATCTAGTAGTTACATTTGGAAATTTAGTTCTAGGACATTTGGTTTGAGCGCAATCATCAAACTTAGGTCAAAAAAGCCATTTAAGCCTTTTCACAGTGAGATCTATGCGATATGGCTGAGAAATGTAATTTTGATGTTAACTCCCAAACCGATGCGCAGAAGTCAACCAAACTTCACCCAATAGTGTATTGTATCACAATCTAGTAGTTACATTTAAAAATTTCGTTCTAGGACATTTGGTTTGAGCGCAATGTTCAAACTTAATTAAAAAAAGTCATTTAAGCCTTTTCACAGTGAGATCTATGCGATATGGCCGAGAAATGTAATTTTGATGTTCACTACCAAACCGCTGCGCAGAAAACCAAACTTCACCCATTAGTGTATTGTATCACAATCTAGTAGTTACATGTGGAAATTTGGTTCTAGGACATTTGATTTGAGCGCAATCATCAAACTTAGGTCAAAAAAGCCATTTAAGCCTTTTCACAGTGAGATCTATGCGATATGGCCGAGAAATGTAATTTTGATGTTCACTCCCAAACCGCTGCGCAGAAGTCAACCAAACTTCACCCAATAGTGTATTTTATCACAATCTAGTAGTTACATTTAGAAATTTAGTTCTAGGACATTTGGTTTGAGCGCAATCTTCAAACTTAATTAAAAAAAGTCATTTAAGCCTTTTCACAGTGAGATCTATGCGATATGGCCGAGAAATGTAATTTTGATGTTAACTCCCAAACCGCTGCGCAGAAGTAAACCAAACTTCACCCAATAGTGTATTGTATCACAATCTAGTAGTTACATGTGGAAATTTGGTTCTAGGACATTTGATTTGAGCGCAATCCTCAAACTTAGGTCAAAAAGCCATTTAAGCCTTTTCACAGTGAGATCTATGCGATATGGCCGAGAAATGTAATTTTGATGTTAACTCCCAAACCGCTGCGCAGAAGTCAACCAAACTTCACCCAATAGTGTATTTTATCACAATCTAGTAGTTACATTTGGAAATTTAGTTCTAGGACATTTGGTTTGAGCGCAATCATCAAACTTAGGTCAAAAAAGCCATTTAAGCCTTTTCACAGTGAGATCTATGCGATATGGCTGAGAAATGTAATTTTGATGTTAACTCCCAAACCGATGCGCAGAAGTCAACCAAACTTCACCCAATAGTGTATTTTATCACAATCTAGTAGTTACATTTGGAAATTTAGTTTTAGGACATTTGGTTTGAGCGCAATCTTCAAACTTAATTAAAAAAAGTCATTTAAGGCTTTTCACAGTGAGATCTATGCGATATGGCCGAGAAATGTAATTTTGATGTTCACTCCCAAACCGCTGCGCAGAAGTCAACCAAACTTCAACCAATAGTGTATTTTATCACAATCTAGTAGTTACATTTGGAAATTTAGTTCTAGGACATTTGGTTTGAGCGCAATCATCAAACTTAATTAAAAAAGTCATTTAAGGCTTTTCACAGTGAGATCTATGCGATATGGCCGAGAAATGTAATTTTGATGTTCACTCCCAAACCGCTGCGCAGAAGTCAACCAAACTTCACCCAATAGTGTATTGTATCACAATCTAGTAGTTACATGTGGAATTTTGGTTCAAGGACATTTGAATTGAGCGCAATCCTCAAACTTAGGTCAAAAAAGCCATTTAAGCCTTTTCACAGTGAGATCTATGCGATATGGCCGAGAAATGTAATTTTGATGTTAACTCCCAAACCGCTGCGCAGAAGTCAACCAAACTTCACCCAATAGTGTATTGTATCACAATCTAGTAGTTACATGTGGAAATTTGGTTCTAGGACATTTGATTTGAGCGCAATCCTCAAACTTAGGTCAAAAAAGCCATTTAAGCCTTTTCACAGTGAGATCTATGCGATATGGCCGAGAAATGTAATTTTGATGTCAACTCCCAAACCGCTGCGCAGAAGTCAACCAAACTTCACCCAATAGTGTATTGTATCACAATCTAGTAGTTACATGTGGAAATTTGGTTCTAGGACATTTGATTTGAGCGCAATCCTCAAACTTAGGTCAAAAAAGCCATTTAAGCCTTTTCACAGTGAGATCTATGCGATATGGCCGAGAAATGTAATTTTGATGTTAACTCCCAAACCGCTGCGCAGAAGTCAACCAAACTTCACCCAATAGTGTATTTTATCACAATCTAGTAGTTACATTTGGAAATTTAGTTCTAGGACATTTGTTTTGAGCGCAATCTTCAAACTTAATTAAAAAAAGTCATTTAAGCCTTTTCACAGTGAGATCTATGCGATATGGCCGAGAAATGTAAATTTGATGTTAACTCCCAAACCGCTGCGCAGAAGTCAACCAAACTTCACCCAATAGTGTATTGTATCACAATCTAGTAGTTACATTTGAAAATTTTGTTCTAGGACATTTTGTTTGAGCGCAATCTTCAAACTTAATTAAAAAAAGTCATTTAAGCCTTTTCACAGTGAGATCTATGCGATATGGCCGAGAAATGTAATTTTGATGTTCACTCCCAAACCGCTGCGCAGAAGTCAACCAAACTACACCCATTAGTGTATTGCATCACAATCTAGTAGTTACAAGTGGAAATTTGGTTCTAGGACATTTGATTTGAGCGCAATCCTTAAACTTAGGTCAAAAAAGCCATTTAAGCCTTTTCACAGTGAGATCTATGCGATATGGCCGAGAAATGTAATTTTGATGTTCACTCCCAAACCGCTGCGCAGAAGTCAACCAAACTTCAACCAATAGTGTATTTTATCACAATCTAGTAGTTACATTTGGAAATTTAGTTCTAGGACATTTGGTTTGAGCGCAATCTTCAAACTTAATTAAAAAAAGTCATTTAAGGCTTTTCACAGTGAGATCTATGCGATATGGCCGAGAAATGTAATTTTGATGTTAACTCCCAAACCGCTGCGCAGAAGTCAACCAAACTTCACCCAATAGTGTATTTTATCACAATCTAGTAGTTACATTTGGAAATTTAGTTCTAGGACATTTGGTTTGAGCGCAATCTTCAAACTTAATTAAAAAAAGTCATTTAAGCCTTTTCACAGTGAGATCTATGCGATATGGCCGAGAAATGTAAATTTGATGTTAACTCCCAAACCGCTGCGCAGAAGTCAACCAAACTTCACCCAATAGTGTATT
This sequence comes from Corythoichthys intestinalis, assembly GCF_030265065.1. NCBI lineage: Eukaryota > Metazoa > Chordata > Actinopteri > Syngnathiformes > Syngnathidae > Corythoichthys > Corythoichthys intestinalis. Next base: position 47,449,689 of record NC_080411.1, on the reverse strand, counting down.
GTATCACAATCTAGTAGTTACATGTGGATATTTGGTTCTAGGACATTTGATTTGAGCGCAATCCTCAAACTTAGGTCAAAAAAGCCATTTAAGCCTTTTCACAGTGAGATCTATGCGATATGGCCGAGAAATGTAATTTTGATGTTAACTCCCAAACCGCTGCGCAGAAGTAAACCAAACTTCACCCATTAGTGTATTGTATCACAATCTAGTAGTTACATGTGGGAATTTGGTTCTAGGACATTTGATTTGAGCGCAATCCTCAAACTTAGGTCAAAAAAGCCATTTAAGCCTTTTGACAGTGAGATCTATGCGATATGGCCGAGAAATGTAATTTTGATGTTAACTCCCAAACCGCTGCGCAGAAGTAAACCAAACTTCACCCAATAGTGTATTGTATCACAATCTAGTAGTTACATTTGGAAATTTAGTTCTAGGACATTTGGTTTGAGCGCAATCTTCAAACTTAATTAAAAAAAGTCATTTAAGCCTTTTCACAGTGAGATCTATGCGATATGGCCGAGAAATGTAAATTTGATGCTAACTCCCAAACCGCTGCGCAGAAGTCAACCAAACTTCACCCAATAGTGTATTGTATCACAATCTAGTAGTTACATTTGAAAATTTTTTTCTAGGACATTTTGTTTGAGCGCAATCATCAAACTTTATAAAAAGTCATTTAAGCCTTTTCACAGTGAGATCTATGCGATATGGCCGAGAAATGTAATTTTGATGTTAACTCCCAAACCGCTGCGCAGAAGTCAACCAAACTTCACCCAATAGTGTATTGTATCACAATCTAGTAGTTACATGTGGATATTTGGTTCTAGGACATTTGATTTGAGCGATATCCTCAAACTTAGGTCAAAAAAGCCATTTAAGCCTTTTCACAGTGAGATCTATGCGATATGGCCGAGAAATGTAATTTTGATGTTAACTCCCAAACCGCTGCGCAGAATTAAACCAAACTTCACCCATTAGTGTATTGTATCACAATCTAGTAGTTACATGTGGAAATTTGGTTCTAGGACATTTGATTTGAGCGCAATCCTCAAACTTAGGTCAAAAAAGCCATTTAAGCCTTTTGACAGTGAGATCTATGCGATATGGCCGAGAAATGTAATTTTGATGTTAACTCCCAAACCGCTGCGCAGAAGTCAACCAAACTTCACCCAATAGTGTATTGTATCACAATCTAGTAGTTACATTTGAAAATTTTGTTCTAGGACATTTTGTTTGAACGCAATCATCAAACTTAATTAAAAAAGCCATTTAAGCCTTTTCACAGTGAGATCTATGCGATATGGCCGAGAAATGTAATTTTGATGTTAACTCCCAAATCGCTGCGCAGAAGTAAACCAAACTTCACCCAATATTGTATTGTATCACAATCTAGTAGTTACATTTGAAAATTTTGTTCTAGGACATTTTGTTTGAGCGCAATCATCAAACTTAATTAAAAAAGTCATTTAAGCCTTTTCACAGTGAGATCTATGCGATATGGCCGAGAAATGTAATTTTGATGTTAACTCCCAAACCGCTGCGCAGAAGTCAACCAAACTTCACCCATTAGGGTATTGTATCACAATCTAGTAGTTACATGTGGAAATTTTGTTCTAGGACATTTGATTTGAGCGCAATCCTCAAACTTAGGTCAAAAAAGCCATTTAAGCCTTTTCACAGTGAGATCTATGCGATATGGCCGAGAAATGTAATTTTGATGTTAACTCCCAAACCGCTGCGCAGAAGTCAACCAAACTTCACCCAATAGTGTATTGTATCACAATCTAGTAGTTACATGTGGAAATTTTGTTCTAGGACATTTGATTTGAGCGCAATCCTCAAACTTAGGTCAAAAAAGCCATTTAAGCCTTTTCACAGTGAGATCTATGCGATATGGCCGAGAAATGTAATTTTGATGTTAACTCCCAAACCGCTGCGCAGAAGTAAACCAAACTTCACCCATTAGTGTATTGTATCACAATCTAGTAGTTACATGTGGAAATTTGGTTCTAGGACATTTGATTTGAGCGCAATCCTCAAACTTAGGTCAAAAAAGCCATTTAAGCCTTTTCACAGTGAGATCTATGCGATATGGCCGAGAAATGTAATTTTGATGTTCACTCCCAAACCGCTGCGCAGAAGTCAACCAAACTTCAACCAATAGTGTATTTTATCACAATCTAGTAGTTACATTTGGAAATTTAGTTCTAGGACATTTAGTTTGAGCGCAATCTTCAAACTTAATTAAAAAAAGTCATTTAAGGCTTTTCACAGTGAGATCTATGCGATATGGCCGAGAAATGTAATTTTGATGTTAACTCCCAAACCGCTGCGCAGAAGTCAACCAAACTTCACCCAATAGTGTATTTTATCACAATCTAGTAGTTACATTTGGAAATTTAGTTCTAGGACATTTGGTTTGAGCGCAATCTTCAAACTTAATTAAAAAAAGTCATTTAAGCCTTTTCACAGTGAGATCTATGCGATATGGCCGAGAAATGTAAATTTGATGTTAACTCCCAAACCGCTGCGCAGAAGTCAACCAAACTTCACCCAATAGTGTATTGTATCACAATCTAGTAGTTACATTTGAAAATTTTGTTCTAGGACATTTTGTTTGAGCGCAATCATCAAACTTTATAAAAAGTCATTTAAGCCTTTTCACAGTGAGATCTATGCGATATGGCCGAGAAATGTAATTTTGATGTTCACTCCCAAACCGCTGCGCAGAAGTCAACCAAACTTCACCCATTAGTGTATTGCATCACAATCTAGTAGTTACATGTGGAAATTTGGTTCTAGGACATTTGATTTGAGCGCAATCCTCAAACTTAGGTCAAAAAAGCCATTTAAGCCTTTTCACAGTGAGATCTATGCGATATGGCCGAGAAATGTAATTTTGATGTCAACTCCCAAACCGCTGCGCAGAAGTCAACCAAACTTCACCCAATAGTGTATTGTATCACAATCTAGTAGTTACATGTGGAAATTTGGTTCTAGGACATTTGATTTGAGCGCAATCCTCAAACTTAGGTCAAAAAAGCCATTTAAGCCTTTTCACAGTGAGATCTATGCGATATGGCCGAGAAATGTAATTTTGATGTTAACTCCCAAACCGCTGCGCAGAAGTCAACCAAACTTCACCCAATAGTGTATTTTATCACAATCTAGTAGTTACATTTGGAAATTTAGTTCTAGGACATTTGTTTTGAGCGCAATCTTCAAACTTAATTAAAAAAAGTCATTTAAGCCTTTTCACAGTGAGATCTATGCGATATGGCCGAGAAATGTAAATTTGATGTTAACTCCCAAACCGCTGCGCAGAAGTCAACCAAACTTCACCCAATAGTGTATTGTATCACAATCTAGTAGTTACATTTGAAAATTTTGTTCTAGGACATTTTGTTTGAGCGCAATCTTCAAACTTAATTAAAAAAAGTCATTTAAGCCTTTTCACAGTGAGATCTATGCGATATGGCCGAGAAATGTAATTTTGATGTTCACTCCCAAACCGCTGCGCAGAAGTCAACCAAACTACACCCATTAGTGTATTGCATCACAATCTAGTAGTTACAAGTGGAAATTTGGTTCTAGGACATTTGATTTGAGCGCAATCCTTAAACTTAGGTCAAAAAAGCCATTTAAGCCTTTTCACAGTGAGATCTATGCGATATGGCCGAGAAATGTAATTTTGATGTTCACTCCCAAACCGCTGCGCAGAAGTCAACCAAACTTCAACCAATAGTGTATTTTATCACAATCTAGTAGTTACATTTGGAAATTTAGTTCTAGGACATTTGGTTTGAGCGCAATCTTCAAACTTAATTAAAAAAAGTCATTTAAGGCTTTTCACAGTGAGATCTATGCGATATGGCCGAGAAATGTAATTTTGATGTTAACTCCCAAACCGCTGCGCAGAAGTCAACCAAACTTCACCCAATAGTGTATTTTATCACAATCTAGTAGTTACATTTGGAAATTTAGTTCTAGGACATTTGGTTTGAGCGCAATCTTCAAACTTAATTAAAAAAAGTCATTTAAGCCTTTTCACAGTGAGATCTATGCGATATGGCCGAGAAATGTAAATTTGATGTTAACTCCCAAACCGCTGCGCAGAAGTCAACCAAACTTCACCCAATAGTGTATTGTATCACAATCTAGTAGTTACATGTGGATATTTGGTTCTAGGACATTTGATTTGAGCGCAATCCTCAAACTTAGGTCAAAAAAGCCATTTAAGCCTTTTCACAGTGAGATCTATGCGATATGGCCGAGAAATGTAATTTTGATGTTAACTCCCAAACCGCTGCGCAGAAGTAAACCAAACTTCACCCATTAGTGTATTGTATCACAATCTAGTAGTTACATGTGGGAATTTGGTTCTAGGACATTTGATTTGAGCGCAATCCTCAAACTTAGGTCAAAAAAGCCATTTAAGCCTTTTGACAGTGAGATCTATGCGATATGGCCGAGAAATGTAATTTTGATGTTAACTCCCAAACCGCTGCGCAGAAGTAAACCAAACTTCACCCAATAGTGTATTGTATCACAATCTAGTAGTTACATTTGGAAATTTAGTTCTAGGACATTTGGTTTGAGCGCAATCTTCAAACTTAATTAAAAAAAGTCATTTAAGCCTTTTCACAGTGAGATCTATGCGATATGGCCGAGAAATGTAAATTTGATGCTAACTCCCAAACCGCTGCGCAGAAGTCAACCAAACTTCACCCAATAGTGTATTGTATCACAATCTAGTAGTTACATTTGAAAATTTTTTTCTAGGACATTTTGTTTGAGCGCAATCATCAAACTTTATAAAAAGTCATTTAAGCCTTTTCACAGTGAGATCTATGCGATATGGCCGAGAAATGTAATTTTGATGTTAACTCCCAAACCGCTGCGCAGAAGTCAACCAAACTTCACCCAATAGTGTATTGTATCACAATCTAGTAGTTACATGTGGATATTTGGTTCTAGGACATTTGATTTGAGCGATATCCTCAAACTTAGGTCAAAAAAGCCATTTAAGCCTTTTCACAGTGAGATCTATGCGATATGGCCGAGAAATGTAATTTTGATGTTAACTCCCAAACCGCTGCGCAGAATTAAACCAAACTTCACCCATTAGTGTATTGTATCACAATCTAGTAGTTACATGTGGAAATTTGGTTCTAGGACATTTGATTTGAGCGCAATCCTCAAACTTAGGTCAAAAAAGCCATTTAAGCCTTTTGACAGTGAGATCTATGCGATATGGCCGAGAAATGTAATTTTGATGTTAACTCCCAAACCGCTGCGCAGAAGTCAACCAAACTTCACCCAATAGTGTATTGTATCACAATCTAGTAGTTACATTTGAAAATTTTGTTCTAGGACATTTTGTTTGAACGCAATCATCAAACTTAATTAAAAAAGCCATTTAAGCCTTTTCACAGTGAGATCTATGCGATATGGCCGAGAAATGTAATTTTGATGTTAACTCCCAAATCGCTGCGCAGAAGTAAACCAAACTTCACCCAATATTGTATTGTATCACAATCTAGTAGTTACATTTGAAAATTTTGTTCTAGGACATTTTGTTTGAGCGCAATCATCAAACTTAATTAAAAAAGTCATTTAAGCCTTTTCACAGTGAGATCTATGCGATATGGCCGAGAAATGTAATTTTGATGTTAACTCCCAAACCGCTGCGCAGAAGTCAACCAAACTTCACCCATTAGGGTATTGTATCACAATCTAGTAGTTACATGTGGAAATTTTGTTCTAGGACATTTGATTTGAGCGCAATCCTCAAACTTAGGTCAAAAAAGCCATTTAAGCCTTTTCACAGTGAGATCTATGCGATATGGCCGAGAAATGTAATTTTGATGTTAACTCCCAAACCGCTGCGCAGAAGTCAACCAAACTTCACCCAATAGTGTATTGTATCACAATCTAGTAGTTACATGTGGAAATTTTGTTCTAGGACATTTGATTTGAGCGCAATCCTCAAACTTAGGTCAAAAAAGCCATTTAAGCCTTTTCACAGTGAGATCTATGCGATATGGCCGAGAAATGTAATTTTGATGTTAACTCCCAAACCGCTGCGCAGAAGTAAACCAAACTTCACCCATTAGTGTATTGTATCACAATCTAGTAGTTACATGTGGAAATTTGGTTCTAGGACATTTGATTTGAGCGCAATCCTCAAACTTAGGTCAAAAAAGCCATTTAAGCCTTTTCACAGTGAGATCTATGCGATATGGCCGAGAAATGTAATTTTGATGTTCACTCCCAAACCGCTGCGCAGAAGTCAACCAAACTTCAACCAATAGTGTATTTTATCACAATCTAGTAGTTACATTTGGAAATTTAGTTCTAGGACATTTAGTTTGAGCGCAATCTTCAAACTTAATTAAAAAAAGTCATTTAAGGCTTTTCACAGTGAGATCTATGCGATATGGCCGAGAAATGTAATTTTGATGTTAACTCCCAAACCGCTGCGCAGAAGTCAACCAAACTTCACCCAATAGTGTATTTTATCACAATCTAGTAGTTACATTTGGAAATTTAGTTCTAGGACATTTGGTTTGAGCGCAATCTTCAAACTTAATTAAAAAAAGTCATTTAAGCCTTTTCACAGTGAGATCTATGCGATATGGCCGAGAAATGTAAATTTGATGTTAACTCCCAAACCGCTGCGCAGAAGTCAACCAAACTTCACCCAATAGTGTATTGTATCACAATCTAGTAGTTACATTTGAAAATTTTGTTCTAGGACATTTTGTTTGAGCGCAATCATCAAACTTTATAAAAAGTCATTTAAGCCTTTTCACAGTGAGATCTATGCGATATGGCCGAGAAATGTAATTTTGATGTTCACTCCCAAACCGCTGCGCAGAAGTCAACCAAACTTCACCCATTAGTGTATTGCATCACAATCTAGTAGTTACATGTGGAAATTTGGTTCTAGGACATTTGATTTGAGCGCAATCCTCAAACTTAGGTCAAAAAAGCCATTTAAGCCTTTTCACAGTGAGATCTATGCGATATGGCCGAGAAATGTAATTTTGATGTTAACTCCCAAACCGCTGCGCAGAAGTAAACTAAACTTCACCCAAAAGTGTATTGTATCACAATCTAGTAGTTACATGTGGAAATTTGGTTCTAGGACATTTGATTTGAGCGCAATCCTCAAACTTAGGTCAAAAAAGCCATTTAAGCCTTTTCACAGTGAGATCTACGCGATATGGCCGAGAAATGTAATTTTGATGTTAACTCCCAAACCGCTGCGCAGAAGTCAACCAAACTTCACCCAATAGTGTATTTTATCACAATCTAGTAGTTACATTTGGAAATTTAGTTCTAGGACATTTGGTTTTTAGCGCAATCATCAAACTTAGGTCAAAAAAGCCATTTAAGCCTTTTCACAGTGAGATCTATGCGATATGGCTGAGAAATGTAATTTTGATGTTAACTCCCAAACCGCTGCGCAGAAGTCAACCAAACTTCACCCAATAGTGTATTTTATCACAATCTAGTAGTTACATTTAGAAATTTAGTTCTAGGACATTTGGTTTGAGCGCAATCTTCAAACTTAATTAAAAAAAGTCATTTTAGCCTTTTCACAGTGAGATCTATGCGATATGGCCGAGAAATGTAATTTTGATGGTCACTCCCAAACCGCTGCGCAGAAGTCAACCAAACTTCACCCAATAGTGTATTGTATCACAATCTAGTAGTTACATGTGGAAATTTGGTTCTAGGACATTTGATTTGAGCGCAATCCTCAAACTTAGGTCAAAAAGCCATTTAAGCCTTTTCACAGTGAGATCTATGCGATATGGCCGAGAAATGTAATTTTGATGTTAACTCCCAAACAGCTGCGCAGAAGTCAACCAAACTTCACCCAATAGTGTATTTTATCACAATCTAGTAGTTACATTTGGAAATTTAGTTCTAGGACATTTGGTTTGAGCGCAATCATCAAACTTAGGTCAAAAAAGCCATTTAAGCCTTTTCACAGTGAGATCTATGCGATATGGCTGAGAAATGTAATTTTGATGTTAACTCCCAAACCGATGCGCAGAAGTCAACCAAACTTCACCCAATAGTGTATTTTATCACAATCTAGTAGTTACATTTGGAAATTTAGTTTTAGGACATTTGGTTTGAGCGCAATCTTCAAACTTAATTAAAAAAAGTCATTTAAGCCTTTTCACAGTGAGATCTATGCGATATGGCCGAGAAATGTAATTTTGATGTTCACTCCCAAACCGCTGCGCAGAAGTCAACCAAACTTCACCTATTAGTGTATTTTATCACAATCTAGTAGTTACATGTGGAAATTTGGTTCTAGGACATTTGACTTGAGCGCAATTCTCAAACTTAGGTCAAAAAAGCCATTTAAGCCTTTTCACAGTGAGATCTATGCGATATGGCCGAGAAATGTAATTTTGATAATAACTCCCAAACCGCTGCGCAGAAGTCAACCAAACTTCACCCAATAATGTATTTTATCACAATCTAGTAGTTACATTTGGAAATTTAGTTCTAGGACATTTGGTTTGAGCGCAATCATCAAACTTAGGTCAAAAAAGCCATTTAAGCCTTTTCACAGTGAGATCTATGCGATATGGCTGAGAAATGTAATTTTGATGTTAACTCCCAAACCGCTGCGCAGAAGTCAACCAAACTTCACCCAATAGTGTATTGTATCACAATCTAGTAGTTACATTTGGTAATTTCGTTCTAGGACATTTGGTATGAGCGCAATCATCAAACTTAATTAAAAAAGTCATTTAAGCCTTTTCACAGTGAGATCTATGCGATATGGCCGAGAAATGTAATTTTGATGTTCACTCCCAAACAGCTGCGCAGAAGTCAACCAAACTTCACCCAATAGTGTATTGTATCACAATCTAGTAGTTACATGTGGAATTTTGGTTCTAGGACATTTGAATTGAGCGCAATCCTCAAACTTAGGTCAAAAAAGCCATTTAAGCCTTTTCACAGTGAGATCTATGCGATATGGCCGAGAAATGTAATTTTGATGTTAACTCCCAAACCGCTGCGCAGAAGTCAACCAAACTTCACCCAATAGTGTATTGTATCACAATCTAGTAGTTACATGTGGAAATTTGGTTCTAGGACATTTGATTTGAGCGCAATCCTCAAACTTAGGTCAAAAAAGCCATTTAAGCCTTTTCACAGTGAGATCTATGCGATATGGCCGAGAAATGTAATTTTGATGTTAACTCCCAAACCGCTGCGCAGAAGTCAACCAAACTTCACCCATTAGTGTATTGTATCACAATCTAGTAGTTACATGTGGAAATTTGGTTCTAGGACATTTGATTTGAGCGCATTCCTCAAACTTAGGTCAAAAAAGCCATTTAAGCCTTTTCACAGTGAGATCTATGCGATATGGCCGAGAAATGTAATTTTGATGTTAACTCCCAAACCGCTGCGCAGAAGTCAACCAAACGTCACCCAATAGTGTATTGTATCACATTCTAGTAGTTACATTTGAAAATTTCGTTCTAGGACATTTGGTTTGAGCGCAATCATTAAACTTAGGTCAAAAAAGCCATTTAAGCCTTTTCACAGTGAGATCTATGCGATATGGCCGAGAAATGTAATTTTGATGTTAACTCCCAAACCGCTGCGCAGAAGTCAACCAAACTTCACCCAATGATGTATTTTATCACAATCTAGTAGTTACATTTGGAAATTTAGTTCTAGGACATTTGGTTTGAGCGCAATCATCAAACTTAGGTCAAAAAAGCCATTTAAGCCTTTTCACAGTGAGATCTATGCGATATGGCTGAGAAATGTAATTTTGATGTTAACTCCCAAACCGCTGCGCAGAAGTCAACCAAACTTCACCCAATAGTGTATTTTATCACAATCTAGTAGTTACATTTGGAAATTTAGTTTTAGGACATTTGGTTTGAGCGCCATCTTTAAACTTAATTAAAAAAAGTCATTTAAGCCTTTTCACAGTGAGATCTATGCGATATGGCTGAGAAATGTAATTTTGATGTTCACTCCCAAACCGCTGCGCAGAAGTCAACCAAACTTCACCTATTAGTGTATTGTATCACAATCTAGTAGTTACATGTGGAAATTTGGTTCTAGGACATTTGACTTGAGCGCAATTCTCAAACTTAGGTCAAAAAAGCCATTTAAGCCTTTTCACAGTGAGATCTATGCGATATGGCCGAGAAATGTAATTTTGATAATAACTCCCAAACCGCTGCGCAGAAGTCAACCAAACTTCACCCAATAATGTATTTTATCACAATCTAGTAGTTACATTTGGAAATTTAGTTCTAGGACATTTGGTTTGAGCGCAATCATCAAACTTAGGTCAAAAAAGCCATTTAAGCCTTTTCACAGTGAGATCTATGCGATATGGCTGAGAAATGTAATTTTGATGTTAACTCCCAAACCGCTGCGCAGAAGTCAACCAAACTTCACCCAATAGTGTATTGTATCACAATCTAGTAGTTACATTTGGTAATTTCGTTCTAGGACATTTGGTATGAGCGCAATCATCAAACTTAATTAAAAAAGTCATTTAAGCCTTTTCACAGTGAGATCTATGCGATATGGCCGAGAAATGTAATTTTGATGTTCACTCCCAAACCGCTGCGCAGAAGTCAACCAAACTTCACCCAATAGTGTATTGTATCACAATCTAGTAGTTACATGTGGAATTTTGGTTCTAGGACATTTGAATTGAGCGCAATCCTCAAACTTAGGTCAAAAAAGCCATTTAAGCCTTTTCACAGTGAGATCTATGCGATATGGCCGAGAAATGTAATTTTGATGTTAACTCCCAAACCGCTGCGCAGAAGTCAACCAAACTTCACCCAATAGTGTATTGTATCACAATCTAGTAGTTACATGTGGAAATTTGGTTCTAGGACATTTGATTTGAGCGCAATCCTCAAACTTAGGTCAAAAAAGCCATTTAAGCCTTTTCACAGTGAGATCTATGCGATATGGCCGAGAAATGTAATTTTGATGTTCACTCCCAAACCGCTGCGCAGACGTCAACCAAACTTCACCCAATAGTGTATTGTATCACAATCTAGTAGTTACATGTGGATATTTGGTTCTAGGACATTTGATTTGAGCGCAATCCTCAAACTTAGGTCAAAAAAGCCATTTAAGCCTTTTCACAGTGAGATCTATGCGATATGGCCGAGAAATGTAATTTTGATGTTAACTCCCAAACCGCTGCGCAGAAGTCAACCAAACTTCACCCATTAGTGTATTGTATCACAATCTAGTAGTTACATGTGGAAATTTGGTTCTAGGACATTTGATTTGAGCGCATTCCTCAAACTTAGGTCAAAAAAGCCATTTAAGCCTTTTCACAGTGAGATCTATGCGATATGGCCGAGAAATGTAATTTTGATGTTAACTCCCAAACCGCTGCGCAGAAGTCAACCAAACGTCACCCAATAGTGTATTGTATCACATTCTAGTAGTTACATTTGAAAATTTCGTTCTAGGACATTTGGTTTGAGCGCAATCATTAAACTTAGGTCAAAAAAGCCATTTAAGCCTTTTCACAGTGAGATCTATGCGATATGGCCGAGAAATGTAATTTTGATGTTAACTCCCAAACCGCTGCGCAGAAGTAAACCAAACTTCACCCATTAGTGTATTGTATCACAATCTAGTAGTTATATGTGGAAATTTGGTTCTAGGACATTTGTTTTGAGCGCAATCCTCAAACTTAGGTCAAAAAAGCCATTTAAGCCTTTTCACAGTGAGATCTATGCGATATGGCCGAGAAATGTAATTTTGATGTTAACTCCCAAACCGCTGCGCAGAAGTCAACCAAACGTCACCCAATAGTGTATTGTATCACATTCTAGTAGTTACATTTGAAAATTTCGTTCTAGGACATTTGGTTTGAGCGCAATCATTAAACTTAGGTCAAAAAAGCCATTTAAGCCTTTTCACAGTGAGATCTATGCGATATGGCCGAGAAATGTAATTTTGATGTTAACTCCCAAACCGCTGCGCAGAAGTCAACCAAACTTCACCCAATGATGTATTTTATCACAATCTAGTAGTTACATTTGGAAATTTAGTTCTAGGACATTTGGTTTGAGCGCAATCATCAAACTTAGGTCAAAAAAGCCATTTAAGCCTTTTCACAGTGAGATCTATGCGATATGGCTGAGAAATGTAATTTTGATGTTAACTCCCAAACCGCTGCGCAGAAGTCAACCAAACTTCACCCAATAGTGTATTTTATCACAATCTAGTAGTTACATTTGGAAATTTAGTTTTAGGACATTTGGTTTGAGCGCCATCTTTAAACTTAATTAAAAAAAGTCATTTAAGCCTTTTCACAGTGAGATCTATGCGATATGGCTGAGAAATGTAATTTTGATGTTCACTCCCAAACCGCTGCGCAGAAGTCAACCAAACTTCACCTATTAGTGTATTGTATCACAATCTAGTAGTTACATGTGGAAATTTGGTTCTAGGACATTTGACTTGAGCGCAATTCTCAAACTTAGGTCAAAAAAGCCATTTAAGCCTTTTCACAGTGAGATCTATGCGATATGGCCGAGAAATGTAATTTTGATAATAACTCCCAAACCGCTGCGCAGAAGTCAACCAAACTTCACCCAATAATGTATTTTATCACAATCTAGTAGTTACATTTGGAAATTTAGTTCTAGGACATTTGGTTTGAGCGCAATCATCAAACTTAGGTCAAAAAAGCCATTTAAGCCTTTTCACAGTGAGATCTATGCGATATGGCTGAGAAATGTAATTTTGATGTTAACTCCCAAACCGCTGCGCAGAAGTCAACCAAACTTCACCCAATAGTGTATTGTATCACAATCTAGTAGTTACATTTGGTAATTTCGTTCTAGGACATTTGGTATGAGCGCAATCATCAAACTTAATTAAAAAAGTCATTTAAGCCTTTTCACAGTGAGATCTATGCGATATGGCCGAGAAATGTAATTTTGATGTTCACTCCCAAACCGCTGCGCAGAAGTCAACCAAACTTCACCCAATAGTGTATTGTATCACAATCTAGTAGTTACATGTGGAATTTTGGTTCTAGGACATTTGAATTGAGCGCAATCCTCAAACTTAGGTCAAAAAAGCCATTTAAGCCTTTTCACAGTGAGATCTATGCGATATGGCCGAGAAATGTAATTTTGATGTTAACTCCCAAACCGCTGCGCAGAAGTCAACCAAACTTCACCCAATAGTGTATTGTATCACAATCTAGTAGTTACATGTGGAAATTTGGTTCTAGGACATTTGATTTGAGCGCAATCCTCAAACTTAGGTCAAAAAAGCCATTTAAGCCTTTTCACAGTGAGATCTATGCGATATGGCCGAGAAATGTAATTTTGATGTTCACTCCCAAACCGCTGCGCAGACGTCAACCAAACTTCACCCAATAGTGTATTGTATCACAATCTAGTAGTTACATGTGGATATTTGGTTCTAGGACATTTGATTTGAGCGCAATCCTCAAACTTAGGTCAAAAAAGCCATTTAAGCCTTTTCACAGTGAGATCTATGCGATATGGCCGAGAAATGTAATTTTGATGTTAACTCCCAAACCGCTGCGCAGAAGTCAACCAAACTTCACCCATTAGTGTATTGTATCACAATCTAGTAGTTACATGTGGAAATTTGGTTCTAGGACATTTGATTTGAGCGCATTCCTCAAACTTAGGTCAAAAAAGCCATTTAAGCCTTTTCACAGTGAGATCTATGCGATATGGCCGAGAAATGTAATTTTGATGTTAACTCCCAAACCGCTGCGCAGAAGTCAACCAAACGTCACCCAATAGTGTATTGTATCACATTCTAGTAGTTACATTTGAAAATTTCGTTCTAGGACATTTGGTTTGAGCGCAATCATTAAACTTAGGTCAAAAAAGCCATTTAAGCCTTTTCACAGTGAGATCTATGCGATATGGCCGAGAAATGTAATTTTGATGTTAACTCCCAAACCGCTGCGCAGAAGTAAACCAAACTTCACCCATTAGTGTATTGTATCACAATCTAGTAGTTATATGTGGAAATTTGGTTCTAGGACATTTGTTTTGAGCGCAATCCTCAAACTTAGGTCAAAAAAGCCATTTAAGCCTTTTCACAGTGAGATCTATGCGATATGGCCGAGAAATGTAATTTTGATAATAACTCCCAAACCGCTGCGCAGAAGTCAACCAAACTTCACCCAATAATGTATTTTATCACAATCTAGTAGTTACATTTGGAAATTTAGTTCTAGGACATTTGGTTTGAGCGCAATCATCAAACTTAGGTCAAAAAAGCCATTTAAGCCTTTTCACAGTGAGATCTATGCGATATGGCCGAGAAATGTAATTTTGATGTTCACTCCCAAACCGCTGCGCAGAAGTCAACCAAACTTCACCCAATAGTGTATTGTATCACAATCTAGTAGTTAAATGTGGAATTTTGGTTCTAGGACATTTGAATTGAGCGCAATCCTCAAACTTAGGTCAAAAAAGCCATTTAAGCCTTTTCACAGTGAGATCTATGCGATATGGCCGAGAAATGTAATTTTGATGTTAACTCCCAAACCGCTGCGCAGAAGTCAACCAAACTTCACCCAATAGTGTATTGTATCACAATCTAGTAGTTACATTTGGTAATTTCGTTCTAGGACATTTGGTATGAGCGCAATCATCAAACTTAATTAAAAAAGTCATTTAAGCCTTTTCACAGTGAGATCTATGCGATATGGCCGAGAAATGTAATTTTGATGTTCACTCCCAAACCGCTGCGCAGAAGTCAACCAAACTTCACCCAATAGTGTATTGTATCACAATCTAGTAGTTAAATGTGGAATTTTGGTTCTAGGACATTTGAATTGAGCGCAATCCTCAAACTTAGGTCAAAAAAGCCATTTAAGCCTTTTCACAGTGAGATCTATGCGATATGGCCGAGAAATGTAATTTTGATGTTAACTCCCAAACCGCTGCGCAGAAGTCAACCAAACTTCACCCAATAGTGTATTGTATCACAATCTAGTAGTTACATGTGGAAATTTGGTTCTAGGACATTTGATTTGAGCGCAATCCTCAAACTTAGGTCAAAAAAGCCATTTAAGCCTTTTCACAGTGAGATCTATGCGATATGGCCGAGAAATGTAATTTTGATGTTAACTCCCAAACCGCTGCGCAGAAGTCAACCAAACTTCACCCAATAGTGTATTGTATCACAATCTAGTAGTTACATGTGGATATTTGGTTCTAGGACATTTGATTTGAGCGCAATCCTCAAACTTAGGTCAAAAAAGCCATTTAAGCCTTTTCACAGTGAGATCTATGCGATATGGCCGAGAAATGTAATTTTGATGTTAACTCCCAAACCGCTGCGCAGAAGTAAACCAAACTTCACCCATTAGTGTATTGTATCACAATCTAGTAGTTACATGTGGAAATTTGGTTCTAGGACATTTGATTTGAGCGCAATCCTCAAACTTAGGTCAAAAAAGCCATTTAAGCCTTTTGACAGTGAGATCTATGCGATATGGCCGAGAAATGTAATTTTGATGTTAACTCCCAAACCGCTGCGCAGAAGTCAACCAAACTTCACCCAATAGTGTATTGTATCACAATCTAGTAGTTACATTTGAAAATTTTGTTCTAGTACATTTTGTTTGAACGCAATCATCAAACTTAATTAAAAAAGCCATTTAAGCCTTTTCACAGTGAGATCTATGCGATATGGCCGAGAAATGTAATTTTGATGTTAACTCCCAAACCGCTGCGCAGAAGTAAACCAAACTTCACCCAATATTGTATTGTATCACAATCTAGTAGTTACATTTGAAAATTTTGTTCTAGGACATTTTGTTTGAGCGCAATCATCAAACTTAATTAAAAAAGTCATTTAAGCCTTTTCACAGTGAGATCTATGCGATATGGCCGAGAAATGTAATTTTGATGTTAACTCCCAAACCGCTGCGCAGAAGTCAACCAAACTTCACCCATTAGGGTATTGTATCACAATCTAGTAGTTACATGTGGAAATTTGGTTCTAGGACATTTGATTTAAGCGCAATCCTCAAACTTAGGTCAAAAAAGCCATTTAAGCCTTTTCACAGTGAGATCTATGCGATATGGCCGAGAAATGTAATTTTGATGTTAACTCCCAAACCGCTGCGCAGAAGTAAACCAAACTTCACCCATTAGTGTATTGTATCACAATCTAGTAGTTACATGTGGAAATTTGGTTCTAGGACATTTGATTTGAGCGCAATCCTCAAACTTAGGTCAAAAAAGCCATTTAAGCCTTTTCACATTGAGATCTATGCGATATGGCCGAGAAATGTAATTTTGATGTTAACTCCCAAACCGCTGCGCAGAAGTCAACCAAACTTCACCCAATAGTGTATTGTATCACAATCTAGTAGTTACATGTGGAAATTTGGTTCTAGGACATTTGATTTGAGCGCAATCCTCAAACCTAGGTCAAAAAAGCCATTTAAGCCTTTTCACAGTGAGATCTATGCGATATGGCCGAGAAATGTAATTTTGATGTTAACTCCCAAACCGCTGCGCAGAAGTAAACCAAACTTCACCCATTAGTGTATTGTATCACAATCTAGTAGTTACATGTGGAAATTTGGTTCTAGGACATTTGATTTGAGCGCAATCCTCAAACTTAGGTCAAAAAAGCCATTTAAGCCTTTTCACAGTGAGATCTATGCGATATGGCCGAGAAATGTAATTTTGATGTTCACTCCCAAACCGCTGCGCAGAAGTCAACCAAACTTCAACCAATAGTGTATTTTATCACAATCTAGTAGTTACATTTGGAAATTTAGTTCTAGGACATTTGGTTTGAGCGCAATCTTCAAACTTAATTAAAAAAAGTCATTTAAGGCTTTTCACAGTGAGATCTATGCGATATGGCCGAGAAATGTAATTTTGATGTTCACTCCCAAACCGCTGCGCAGAAGTCAACCAAACTTCACCCAATAGTGTATTGTATCACAATCTAGTAGTTAAATGTGGAATTTTGGTTCTAGGACATTTGAATTGAGCGCAATCCTCAAACTTAGGTCAAAAAAGCCATTTAAGCCTTTTCACAGTGAGATCTATGCGATATGGCCGAGAAATGTAATTTTGATGTTAACTCCCAAACCGCTGCGCAGAAGTCAACCAAACTTCACCCAATAGTGTATTGTATCACAATCTAGTAGTTACATTTGGTAATTTCGTTCTAGGACATTTGGTATGAGCGCAATCATCAAACTTAATTAAAAAAGTCATTTAAGCCTTTTCACAGTGAGATCTATGCGATATGGCCGAGAAATGTAATTTTGATGTTCACTCCCAAACCGCTGCGCAGAAGTCAACCAAACTTCACCCAATAGTGTATTGTATCACAATCTAGTAGTTAAATGTGGAATTTTGGTTCTAGGACATTTGAATTGAGCGCAATCCTCAAACTTAGGTCAAAAAAGCCATTTAAGCCTTTTCACAGTGAGATCTATGCGATATGGCCGAGAAATGTAATTTTGATGTTAACTCCCAAACCGCTGCGCAGAAGTCAACCAAACTTCACCCAATAGTGTATTGTATCACAATCTAGTAGTTACATGTGGAAATTTGGTTCTAGGACATTTGATTTGAGCGCAATCCTCAAACTTAGGTCAAAAAAGCCATTTAAGCCTTTTCACAGTGAGATCTATGCGATATGGCCGAGAAATGTAATTTTGATGTTAACTCCCAAACCGCTGCGCAGAAGTCAACCAAACTTCACCCAATAGTGTATTGTATCACAATCTAGTAGTTACATGTGGATATTTGGTTCTAGGACATTTGATTTGAGCGCAATCCTCAAACTTAGGTCAAAAAAGCCATTTAAGCCTTTTCACAGTGAGATCTATGCGATATGGCCGAGAAATGTAATTTTGATGTTAACTCCCAAACCGCTGCGCAGAAGTAAACCAAACTTCACCCATTAGTGTATTGTATCACAATCTAGTAGTTACATGTGGAAATTTGGTTCTAGGACATTTGATTTGAGCGCAATCCTCAAACTTAGGTCAAAAAAGCCATTTAAGCCTTTTGACAGTGAGATCTATGCGATATGGCCGAGAAATGTAATTTTGATGTTAACTCCCAAACCGCTGCGCAGAAGTCAACCAAACTTCACCCAATAGTGTATTGTATCACAATCTAGTAGTTACATTTGAAAATTTTGTTCTAGTACATTTTGTTTGAACGCAATCATCAAACTTAATTAAAAAAGCCATTTAAGCCTTTTCACAGTGAGATCTATGCGATATGGCCGAGAAATGTAATTTTGATGTTAACTCCCAAACCGCTGCGCAGAAGTAAACCAAACTTCACCCAATATTGTATTGTATCACAATCTAGTAGTTACATTTGAAAATTTTGTTCTAGGACATTTTGTTTGAGCGCAATCATCAAACTTAATTAAAAAAGTCATTTAAGCCTTTTCACAGTGAGATCTATGCGATATGGCCGAGAAATGTAATTTTGATGTTAACTCCCAAACCGCTGCGCAGAAGTCAACCAAACTTCACCCATTAGGGTATTGTATCACAATCTAGTAGTTACATGTGGAAATTTGGTTCTAGGACATTTGATTTAAGCGCAATCCTCAAACTTAGGTCAAAAAAGCCATTTAAGCCTTTTCACAGTGAGATCTATGCGATATGGCCGAGAAATGTAATTTTGATGTTAACTCCCAAACCGCTGCGCAGAAGTAAACCAAACTTCACCCATTAGTGTATTGTATCACAATCTAGTAGTTACATGTGGAAATTTGGTTCTAGGACATTTGATTTGAGCGCAATCCTCAAACTTAGGTCAAAAAAGCCATTTAAGCCTTTTCACATTGAGATCTATGCGATATGGCCGAGAAATGTAATTTTGATGTTAACTCCCAAACCGCTGCGCAGAAGTCAACCAAACTTCACCCAATAGTGTATTGTATCACAATCTAGTAGTTACATGTGGAAATTTGGTTCTAGGACATTTGATTTGAGCGCAATCCTCAAACCTAGGTCAAAAAAGCCATTTAAGCCTTTTCACAGTGAGATCTATGCGATATGGCCGAGAAATGTAATTTTGATGTTAACTCCCAAACCGCTGCGCAGAAGTAAACCAAACTTCACCCATTAGTGTATTGTATCACAATCTAGTAGTTACATGTGGAAATTTGGTTCTAGGACATTTGATTTGAGCGCAATCCTCAAACTTAGGTCAAAAAAGCCATTTAAGCCTTTTCACAGTGAGATCTATGCGATATGGCCGAGAAATGTAATTTTGATGTTCACTCCCAAACCGCTGCGCAGAAGTCAACCAAACTTCAACCAATAGTGTATTTTATCACAATCTAGTAGTTACATTTGGAAATTTAGTTCTAGGACATTTGGTTTGAGCGCAATCTTCAAACTTAATTAAAAAAAGTCATTTAAGGCTTTTCACAGTGAGATCTATGCGATATGGCCGAGAAATGTAATTTTGATGTTAACTCCCAAACCGCTGCGCAGAAGTCAACCAAACTTCACCCAATAGTGTATTTTATCACAATCTAGTAGTTACATTTGGAAATTTAGTTCTAGGACATTTGGTTTGAGCGCAATCTTCAAACTTAATTAAAAAAAGTCATTTAAGCCTTTTCACAGTGAGATCTATGCGATATGGCCGAGAAATGTAATTTTGATGTTAACTCCCAAACCGCTGCGCAGAAGTAAACTAAACTTCACCCAAAAGTGTATTGTATCACAATCTAGTAGTTACATGTGGAAATTTGGTTCTAGGACATTTGATTTGAGCGCAATCCTCAAACTTAGGTCAAAAAAGCCATTTAAGCCTTTTCACAGTGAGATCTATGCGATATGGCCGAGAAATGTAATTTTGATGTTCACTCCCAAACCGCTGCGCAGAAGTCAACCAAACTTCACCCAATAGTGTATTGTATCACAATCTAGTAGTTACATGTGGATATTTGGTTCTAGGACATTTGATTTGAGCGCAATCCTCAAACTTAGGTCAAAAAAGCCATTTAAGCCTTTTCACAGTGAGATCCATGCGATATGGCCGAGAAATGTAATTTTGATGTTAACTCCCAAACCGCTGCGCAGAAGTAAACCAAACTTCACCCATTAGTGTATTGTATCACAATCTAGTAGTTACATGTGGACATTTGGTTCTAGGACATTTGATTTGAGCGCAATCCTCAAACTTAGGTCAAAAAAGCCATTTAAGCCTTTTCACAGTGAGATCTATGCGATATGGCCGAGAAATGTAATTTTGATGTTAACTCCCAAACTGCTGCGCAGAAGTCAACCAAACTTCACCCAATAGTGTATTGTATCACAATCTATTAGTTACATGTGGAAATTTGGTTCTAGGACATTTGATTTGAGCGCAATCCTCAAACTTAGGTCAAAAAAGCCATTTAAGCCTTTTCACAGTGAGATCTATGCGATATGGCCGAGAAATGTAATTTTGATGTTCACTACCAAACCGCTGCGCAGAAAACCAAACTTCACCCATTAGTGTATTGTATCACAATCTAGTAGTTACATGTGGAAATTTAGTTCTAGGACATTTGGTTTGAGCGCAATCTTCAAACTTAATTAAAAAAAGTCATTTAAGGCTTTTCACAGTGAGATCTATGCGATATGGCCGAGAAATGTAAATTTGATGTTAACTCCCAAACCGCTGCGCAGAAGTCAACCAAACTACACCCATTAGTGTATTGCATCACAATCTAGTAGTTACATGTGGAAATTTGGTTCTAGGACATTTGATTTGAGCGCAATCCTCAAACTTAGGTCAAAAAAGCCATTTAAGCCTTTTCACAGTGAGATCTATGCGATATGGCCGAGAAATGTAATTTTGATGTTAACTCCCAAACCGCTGCGCAGAAGTAAACTAAACTTCACCCAAAAGTGTATTGTATCACAATCTAGTAGTTACATGTGGAAATTTGGTTCTAGGACATTTGATTTGAGCGCAATCCTCAAACCTAGGTCAAAAAAGCCATTTAAGCCTTTTCACAGTGAGATCTATGCGATATGGCCGAGAAATGTAATTTTGATGTTAACTCCCAAACCGCTGCGCAGAAGTAAACCAAACTTCACCCATTAGTGTATTGTATCACAATCTAGTAGTTACATGTGGAAATTTGGTTCTAGGACATTTGATTTGAGCGCAATCCTCAAACTTAGGTCAAAAAAGCCATTTAAGCCTTTTCACAGTGAGATCTATGCGATATGGCCGAGAAATGTAATTTTGATGTTCACTCCCAAACCGCTGCGCAGAAGTCAACCAAACTTCAACCAATAGTGTATTTTATCACAATCTAGTAGTTACATTTGGAAATTTAGTTCTAGGACATTTGGTTTGAGCGCAATCTTCAAACTTAATTAAAAAAAGTCATTTAAGGCTTTTCACAGTGAGATCTATGCGATATGGCCGAGAAATGTAATTTTGATGTTAACTCCCAAACCGCTGCGCAGAAGTCAACCAAACTTCACCCAATAGTGTATTTTATCACAATCTAGTAGTTACATTTGGAAATTTAGTTCTAGGACATTTGGTTTGAGCGCAATCTTCAAACTTAATTAAAAAAAGTCATTTAAGCCTTTTCACAGTGAGATCTATGCGATATGGCCGAGAAATGTAATTTTGATGTTAACTCCCAAACCGCTGCGCAGAAGTAAACTAAACTTCACCCAAAAGTGTATTGTATCACAATCTAGTAGTTACATGTGGAAATTTGGTTCTAGGACATTTGATTTGAGCGCAATCCTCAAACTTAGGTCAAAAAAGCCATTTAAGCCTTTTCACAGTGAGATCTATGCGATATGGCCGAGAAATGTAATTTTGATGTTCACTCCCAAACCGCTGCGCAGAAGTCAACCAAACTTCAACCAATAGTGTATTTTATCACAATCTAGTAGTTACATTTGGAAATTTAGTTCTAGGACATTTGGTTTGAGCGCAATCTTCAAACTTAATTAAAAAAAGTCATTTAAGGCTTTTCACAGTGAGATCTATGCGATATGGCCGAGAAATGTAATTTTGATGTTAACTCCCAAACCGCTGCGCAGAAGTCAACCAAACTTCACCCAATAGTGTATTTTATCACAATCTAGTAGTTACATTTGGAAATTTAGTTCTAGGACATTTGGTTTGAGCGCAATCTTCAAACTTAATTAAAAAAAGTCATTTAAGCCTTTTCACAGTGAGATCTATGCGATATGGCCGAGAAATGTAAATTTGATGTTAACTCCCAAACCGCTGCGCAGAAGTCAACCAAACTTCACCCAATAGTGTATTGTATCACAATCTAGTAGTTACATTTGAAAATTTTGTTCTAGGACATTTTGTTTGAGCGCAATCATCAAACTTTATAAAAAGTCATTTAAGCCTTTTCACAGTGAGATCTATGCGATATGGCCGAGAAATGTAATTTTGATGTTCACTCCCAAACCGCTGCGCAGAAGTAAACTAAACTTCACCCAAAAGTGTATTGTATCACAATCTAGTAGTTACATGTGGAAATTTGGTTCTAGGACATTTGATTTGAGCGCAATCCTCAAACTTAGATCAAAAAAGCCATTTAAGCCTTTTCACAGTGAGATCTATGCGATATGGCCGAGAAATGTAATTTTGATGTTCACTCCCAAACCGCTGCGCAGAAGTCAACCAAACTTCAACCAATAGTGTATTTTATCACAATCTAGTAGTTACATTTGGAAATTTAGTTCTAGGACATTTGGTTTGAGCGCAATCTTCAAACTTAATTAAAAAAAGTCATTTAAGGCTTTTCACAGTGAGATCTATGCGATATGGCCGAGAAATGTAATTTTGATGTTAACTCCCAAACCGCTGCGCAGAAGTCAACCAAACTTCACCCAATAGTGTATTTTATCACAATCTAGTAGTTACATTTGGAAATTTAGTTCTAGGACATTTGGTTTGAGCGCAATCTTCAAACTTAATTAAAAAAAGTCATTTAAGCCTTTTCACAGTGAGATCTATGCGATATGGCCGAGAAATGTAAATTTGATGTTAACTCCCAAACCGCTGCGCAGAAGTCAACCAAACTTCACCCAATAGTGTATTGTATCACAATCTAGTAGTTACATTTGAAAATTTTGTTCTAGGACATTTTGTTTGAGCGCAATCTTCAAACTTAATTAAAAAAAGTCATTTAAGCCTTTTCACAGTGAGATCTATGCGATATGGCCGAGAAATGTAATTTTGATGTTCACTCCCAAACCGCTGCGCAGAAGTCAACCAAACTACACCCATTAGTGTATTGCATCACAATCTAGTAGTTACATGTGGAAATTTGGTTCTAGGACATTTGATTTGAGCGCAATCCACAAACTTAGGTCAAAAAAGCCATTTAAGCCTTTTCACAGTGAGATCTATGCGATATGGCCGAGAAATGTAATTTTGATGTTCACTCCCAAACCGCTGCGCAGAAGTCAACCAAACTTCAACCAATAGTGTATTTTATCACAATCTAGTAGTTACATTTGGAAATTTAGTTCTAGGACATTTGGTTTGAGCGCAATCTTCAAACTTAATTAAAAAAAGTCATTTAAGGCTTTTCACAGTGAGATCTATGCGATATGGCCGAGAAATGTAAATTTGATGTTAACTCCCAAACCGCTGCGCAGAAGTCAACCAAACTACACCCATTAGTGTATTGCATCACAATCTAGTAGTTACATGTGGAAATTTGGTTCTAGGACATTTGATTTGAGCGCAATCCTCAAACTTAGGTCAAAAAAGCCATTTAAGCCTTTTCACAGTGAGATCTATGCGATATGGCCGAGAAATGTAATTTTGATGTTAACTCCCAAACCGCTGCGCAGAAGTAAACTAAACTTCACCCAAAAGTGTATTGTATCACAATCTAGTAGTTACATGTGGAAATTTGGTTCTAGGACATTTGATTTGAGCGCAATCCTCAAACTTAGATCAAAAAAGCCATTTAAGCCTTTTCACAGTGAGATCTATGCGATATGGCCGAGAAATGTAATTTTGATGTTCACTCCCAAACCGCTGCGCAGAAGTCAACCAAACTTCAACCAATAGTGTATTTTATCACAATCTAGTAGTTACATTTGGAAATTTAGTTCTAGGACATTTGGTTTGAGCGCAATCTTCAAACTTAATTAAAAAAAGTCATTTAAGGCTTTTCACAGTGAGATCTATGCGATATGGCCGAGAAATGTAATTTTGATGTTAACTCCCAAACCGCTGCGCAGAAGTCAACCAAACTTCACCCAATAGTGTATTTTATCACAATCTAGTAGTTACATTTGGAAATTTAGTTCTAGGACATTTGGTTTGAGCGCAATCTTCAAACTTAATTAAAAAAAGTCATTTAAGCCTTTTCACAGTGAGATCTATGCGATATGGCCGAGAAATGTAAATTTGATGTTAACTCCCAAACCGCTGCGCAGAAGTCAACCAAACTTCACCCAATAGTGTATTGTATCACAATCTAGTAGTTACATTTGAAAATTTTGTTCTAGGACATTTTGTTTGAGCGCAATCTTCAAACTTAATTAAAAAAAGTCATTTAAGCCTTTTCACAGTGAGATCTATGCGATATGGCCGAGAAATGTAATTTTGATGTTCACTCCCAAACCGCTGCGCAGAAGTCAACCAAACTACACCCATTAGTGTATTGCATCACAATCTAGTAGTTACATGTGGAAATTTGGTTCTAGGACATTTGATTTGAGCGCAATCCACAAACTTAGGTCAAAAAAGCCATTTAAGCCTTTTCACAGTGAGATCTATGCGATATGGCCGAGAAATGTAATTTTGATGTTAACTCCCAAACCGCTGCGCAGAAGTAAACTAAACTTCACCCAAAAGTGTATTGTATCACAATCTAGTAGTTACATGTGGAAATTTGGTTCTAGGACATTTGATTTGAGCGCAATCCTCAAACTTAGGTCAAAAAAGCCATTTAAGCCTTTTCACAGTGAGATCTACGCGATATGGCCGAGAAATGTAAATTTGATGTTAACTCCCAAACCGCTGCGCAGAAGTCAACCAAACTTCACCCAATAGTATATTGTATCAAAATCTAGTAGTTACATTTAAAAATTTTGTTCTAGGACATTTTGTTTGAGCGCAATCATCAAACTTAATTAAAAAAGTCATTTAAGCTTTTCACAGTGAGATCTATGCGATATGGCCGAGAAATGTAAATTTGATGTTAACTCCCAAACCGCTGCGCAGAAGTCAACCAAACTTCACCCAATAGTGTATTGTATCACAATCTAGTAGTTACATTTAAAAATTTCGTTCTAGGACATTTGGTTTGAGCGCAATGTTCAAACTTAATTAAAAAAAGTCATTTAAGCCTTTTCACAGTGAGATCTATGCGATATGGCCGAGAAATGTAATTTTGATGTTCACTACCAAACCGCTGCGCAGAAAACCAAACTTCACCCATTAGTGTATTGTATCACAATCTAGTAGTTACAAGTGGAAATTTGGTTCTAGGACATTTGATTTGAGCGCAATCCTCAAACTTAGGTCAAAAAAGCCATTTAAGCCTTTTCACAGTGAGATCTATGCGATATGGCCGAGAAATGTAATTTTGATGTTAACTCCCAAACCGCTGCGCAGAAGTCAACCAAACTTCACCCAATAGTGTATTGTATCACAATCTAGTAGTTACATGTGGATATTTGGTTCTAGGACATTTGATTTGAGCGCAATCCTCAAACTTAGGTCAAAAAATCCATTTAAGCCTTTTCACAGTGAGATCTATGCGATATGGCCGAGAAATGTAATTTTGATGTTAACTCCCAAACCGCTGCGCAGAAGTAAACCAAACTTCACCCATTAGTGTATTGTATCACAATCTAGTAGTTACATGTGGAAATTTGGTTCTAGGACATTTGATTTGAGCGCAATCCTCAAACTTAGGTCAAAAAAGCCATTTAAGCCTTTTCACAGTGAGATCTATGCGATATGGCCGAGAAATGTAATTTTGATGTTAACTCCCAAACCGCTGCGCAGAAGTCAACCAAACTTCACCCAATAGTGTATTGTATCATAATCTAGTAGTTACATTTGAAAATTTTGTTCTAGGACATTTTGTTTGAACGCAATCATCAAACTTAATTAAAAAAGTCATTTAAGCCTTTTCACAGTGAGATCTATGCGATATGGCCGAGAAATGTAATTTTGATGTTAACTCCCAAACCGCTGCGCAGAAGTCAACCAAACTTCACCCAATAGTGTATTTTATCACAATCTAGTAGTTACATTTGGAAATTTAGTTCTAGGACATTTGGTTTGAGCGCAATCTTCAAACTTAATTAAAAAAAGCCATTTAATCCTTTTCACAGTGAGATCTATGCGATATGGCCGAGAAATGTAATTTTGATGTTAACTCCCAAACCGCTGCGCAGAAGTAAACCAAACTTCACCCATTAGGGTATTGTATCACAATCTAGTAGTTACATGTGGAAATTTGGTTCTAGGACATTTGATTTGAGCGCAATCCTCAAACTTAGGTCAAAAAAGCCATTTAAGCCTTTTCACAGTGAGATCTATGCGATATGGCCGAGAAATGTAATTTTAATGTTAACTCCCAAACCGCTGCGCAGAAGTCAACCAAACTTCACCCAATAGTGTATTGTATCACAATCTAGTAGTTACATTTGAAAATTTTGTTCTAGGACATTTTGTTTGAGCGCAATCTTCAAACTTAATTAAAAAAAGTCATTTAAGCCTTTTCACAGTGAGATCTATGCGATATGGCCGAGAAATGTAATTTTGATGTTCACTCCCAAACCGCTGCGCAGAAGTCAACCAAACTACACCCATTAGTGTATTGCATCACAATCTAGTAGTTACATGTGGAAATTTGGTTCTAGGACATTTGATTTGAGCGCAATCCTCAAACTTAGGTCAAAAAAGCCATTTAAGCCTTTTCACAGTGAGATCTATGCGATATGGCCGAGAAATGTAATTTTGATGTTAACTCCCAAACCGCTGCGCAGAAGTAAACTAAACTTCACCCAAAAGTGTATTGTACCACAATCTAGTAGTTACATGTGGAAATTTGGTTCTAGGACATTTGATTTGAGCGCAATCCTCAAACTTAGGTCAAAAAAGCCATTTAAGCCTTTTCACAGTGAGATCTACGCGATATGGCCGAGAAATGTAAATTTCATGTTAACTCCCAAACCGCTGCGCAGAAGTCAACCAAACTTCACCCAATAGTATATTGTATCAAAATCTAGTAGTTACATTTAAAAATTTTGTTCTAGGACATTTTGTTTGAGCGCAATCATCAAACTTAATTAAAAAAGTCATTTAAGCCTTTTCACAGTGAGATCTATGCGATATGGCCGAGAAATGTAAATTTGATGTTAACTACCAAACCGCTGCGCAGAAGTCAACCAAACTTCACCCAATAGTGTATTGTATCACAATCTAGTAGTTACATTTAAAAATTTCGTTCTAGGACATTTGGTTTGAGCGCAATGTTCAAACTTAATTAAAAAAAGTCATTTAAGCCTTTTCACAGTGAGATCTATGCGATATGGCCGAGAAATGTAATTTTGATGTTCACTACCAAACCGCTGCGCAGAAAACCAAACTTCACCCATTAGTGTATTGTATCACAATCTAGTAGTTACATGTGGAAATTTGGTTCTAGGACATTTGATTTGAGCGCAATCCTCAAACTTAGGTCAAAAAAGCCATTTAAGCCTTTTCACAGTGAGATCTATGCGATATGGCCGAGAAATGTAATTTTGATGTTAACTCCCAAACCGCTGCGCAGAAGTCAACCAAACTTCACCCAATAGTGTATTGTATCACAATCTAGTAGTTACATGTGGATATTTGGTTCTAGGACATTTGATTTGAGCGCAATCCTCAAACTTAGGTCAAAAAATCCATTTAAGCCTTTTGACAGTGAGATCTATGCGATATGGCCGAGAAATGTAATTTTGATGTTAACTCCCAAACCGCTGCGCAGAAGTAAACCAAACTTCACCCATTAGTGTATTGTATCACAATCTAGTAGTTACATGTGGAAATTTGGTTCTAGGACATTTGATTTGAGCGCAATCCTCAAACTTAGGTCAAAAAAGCCATTTAAGCCTTTTCACAGTGAGATCTATGCGATATGGCCGAGAAATGTAATTTTGATGTTAACTCCCAAACCGCTGCGCAGAAGTCAACCAAACTTCACCCAATAGTGTATTGTATCATAATCTAGTAGTTACATTTGAAAATTTTGTTCTAGGACATTTTGTTTGAACGCAATCATCAAACTTAATTAAAAAAGTTATTTAAGCCTTTTCACAGTGAGATCTATGCGATATGGCCGAGAAATGTAATTTTGATGTTAACTCCCAAACCGCTGCGCAGAAGTCAACCAAACTTCACCCAATAGTGTATTTTATCACAATCTAGTAGTTACATTTGGAAATTTAGTTCTAGGACATTTGGTTTGAGCGCAATCTTCAAACTTAATTAAAAAAAGCCATTTAATCCTTTTCACAGTGAGATCTATGCGATATGGCCGAGAAATGTAATTTTGATGTTAACTCCCAAACCGCTGCGCAGAAGTAAACCAAACTTCACCCATTAGTGTATTGTATCACAATCTAGTAGTTACATGTGGAAATTTGGTTCTAGGACATTTGATTTGAGCGCAATCCTCAAACATAGGTCAAAAAAGCCATTTAAGCCTTTTCACAGTGAGATCTATGCGATATGGCCGAGAAATGTAATTTTGATGTTAACTCCCAAACCGCTGCGCAGAAGTCAACCAAACTTCACCCAATAGTGTATTTTATCACAATCTAGTAGTTACATGTGGAAATTTGGTTCTAGGACATTTGATTTGAGCGCAATCCTCAAACTTAGGTCAAAAAAGCCATTTAAGCCTTTTCACAGTGAGATCTATGCGATATGGCCGAGAAATGTAATTTTGATGTTAACTCCCAAACCGCTGCGCAGAAGTAAACTAAACTTCACCCAATAGTGTATTGTATCACAATCTAGTAGTTACATGTGGAAATTTGGTTCTAGGACATTTGATTTGAGCGCAATCCTCAAACTTACGTCAAAAAAGCCATTTAAGCCTTTTCACAGTGAGATCTACGCGATATGGCCGAGAAATGTAAATTTGATGTTCACTACCAAACCGCTGCGCAGAAGTCAACCAAACTTCACCCATTAGTGTATTGTATCACAATCTAGTAGTTACATGTGGAAATTTGGTTCTAGGACATTTGATTTGACCGCAATCCTCAAACTTAGGTCAAAAAAGCCATTTAAGCCTTTTCACAATGAGATCTATGCGATATGGCCGAGAAATGTAATTTTGATGTTAACTCCCAAACCGCTGCGCAGAAGTAAACCAAACTTCACCCAATAGTGTATTGTATCACAATCTAGTAGTTACATTTGAAAATTTTGTTCTAGGACATTTTGTTTGAGCGCAATCATCAAACTTAATTAAAAAAGTCATTTAAGCCTTTTCACAGTGAGATCTATGCGATATGGCCGAGAAATGTAATTTTGATGTTAACTCCCAAACCGCTGCGCAGAAGTCAACCAAACTTCACCCATTAGTGTATTGTATCACAATCTAGTAGTTACATGTGGAAATTTGGTTCTAGGACATTTGATTTGAGCGCAATCCTCAAACTTAGGTCAAAAAAGCCATTTAAGCCTTTTCACAGTGAGATCTATGCGATATGGCCGAGAAATGTAATTTTGATGTTAACTCCCAAACCGCTGCGCAGAAGTCAACCAAACTTCACCCAATAGTGTATTGTATCACAATCTAGTAGTTACATTTGAAAATTTTGTTCTAGGACATTTTGTTTGAACGCAATCATCAAACTTAATTAAAAAAGTCATTTAAGCCTTTTCACAGTGAGATCTATGCGATATGGCCGAGAAATGTAATTTTGATGTTAACTCCCAAACCGCTGCGCAGAAGTAAACCAAACTTCACCCAATAGTGTATTGTATCACAATCTAGTAGTTACATTTGAAAATTTTGTTCTAGGACATTTTGTTTGAGCGCAATCATCAAACTTAATTAAAAAAGTCATTTAAGCCTTTTCACAGTGAGATCTATGCGATATGGCTGAGAAATGTAAATTTGATGTTAACTCCCAAACCGCTGCGCAGAAGTCAACCAAACTTCACCCAATAGTGTATTGTATCACATTCTAGTAGTTACATTTGAAAATTTCGTTCTAGGACATTTGGTTTGAGCGCAATCATTAAACTTAATTAAAAAAGTCATTTAAGCCTTTTCACAGTGAGATCTATGCGATATGGCCGAGAAATGTAAATTTGATGTTAACTCCCAAACCGCTGCGCAGAAGTCAACCAAACTTCATCCATTAGTGTATTGTATCACAATCTAGTAGTTACATGTGGAAATTTGGTTCTCGGACATTTGATTTGAGCGCAATCCTCAAACTTAGGTCAAAAAAGCCATTTAAGCCTTTTCACAGTGAGATCTATGCGATATGGCCGAGAAATGTAATTTTGATGTTAACTCCCAAACCGCTGCGCAGAAGTAAACCAAACTTCACCCATTAGTGTATTGTATCACAATCTAGTAGTTACATGTGGAAATTTGGTTCTAGGACATTTGATTTGAGCGCAATCCTCAAACTTAGGTCAAAAAAGCCATTTAAGCCTTTTCACAGTGAGATCTATGCGATATGGCCGAGAAATGTAATTTTGATGTTAACTCCCAAACCGCTGCGCAGAAGTCAACCAAACTTCACCCAATAGTGTATTGTATCACAATCTAGTAGTTACATTTGAAAATTTTGTTCTAGGACATTTTGTTTGAACGCAATCCTCAAACTTAGGTCAAAAAAGCCATTTAAGCCTTTTCACAATGAGATCTATGCGATATGGCCGAGAAATGTAATTTTGATGTTAACTCCCAAACCGCTGCGCAGAAGTAAACCAAACTTCACCCAATAGTGTATTGTATCACAATCTAGTAGTTACATTTGAAAATTTTGTTCTAGGACATTTTGTTTGAGCGCAATCATCAAACTTAATTAAAAAAGTCATTTAAGCCTTTTCACAGTGAGATCTATGCGATATGGCCGAGAAATGTAATTTTGATGTTAACTCCCAAACCGCTGCGCAGAAGTCAACCAAACTTCACCCATTAGTGTATTGTATCACAATCTAGTAGTTACATGTGGAAATTTGGTTCTAGGACATTTGATTTGAGCGCAATCCTCAAACTTAGGTCAAAAAAGCCATTTAAGCCTTTTCACAGTGAGATCTATGCGATATGGCCGAGAAATGTAATTTTGATGTTAACTCCCAAACCGCTGCGCAGAAGAAAACCAAACTTCACCCATTAGTGTATTGTATCACAATCTAGTAGTTACATGTGGAAATTTGGTTCTAGGACATTTGATTTGAGCGCAATCCTCAAACTTAGGTCAAAAAAGCCATTTAAGCCTTTTCACAGTGAGATCTATGCGATATGGCCGAGAAATGTAATTTTGATGTTAACTCCCAAACCGCTGCGCAGAAGTCAACCAAACTTCACCCATTAGTGTATTGTATCACAATCTAGTAGTTACATGTGGAAATTTGGTTCTAGGACATTTGATTTGAGCGCAATCCTCAAACTTAGGTCAAAAAAGCCATTTAAGCCTTTTCACAGTGAGATCTATGCGATATGGCCGAGAAATGTAATTTTGATGTTAACTCCCAAACCGCTGCGCAGAAGTAAACCAAACTTCACCCATTAGTGTATTGTTTCACAATCTAGTAGTTACATGTGGAAATTTGGTTCTAGGACATTTGATTTGAGCGCAATCCTCAAACATAGGTCAAAAAAGCCATTTAAGCCTTTTCACAGTGAGATCTATGCGATATGGCCGAGAAATGTAATTTTGATGTTAACTCCCAAACCGCTGCGCAGAAGTCAACCAAACTTCACCCAATAGTGTATTGTATCACAATCTAGTAGTTACATGTGGAAATTTGGTTCTAGGACATTTGATTTGAGCGCAATCCTCAAACATAGGTCAAAAAAGCCATTTAAGCCTTTTCACAGTGAGATCTATGCGATATGGCCGAGAAATGTAATTTTGATGTTAACTCCCAAACTGCTGCGCAGAAAACCAAACTTAACCCATTAGTGTATTGTATCACAATCTAGTAGTTACATGTGGAAATTTGGTTCTAGGACATTTGATTTGAGCGCAATCCTCAAACTTAGGTCAAAAATGCCATTTAAGCCTTTTCACAGTGAGATCTATGCGATATGGCCGAGAAATGTAATTTTGATGTTAACTCCAAAACCGCTGCTCAGAAGTCAACCAAACTTCACCCAATAGTGTATTGTATCACAATCTAGTAGTTACATGTGGATATTTGGTTCTAGGACATTTGATTTGAGCGCAATCCTCAAACTTAGGTCAAAAAAGCCATTTAAGCCTTTTCACAGTGAGATCTATGCGATATGGCCGAGAAATGTAATTTTGATGTTAACTCCCAAACCGCTGCGCAGAAGTCAACCAAACTTCACCCAATAGTGTATTGTATCACAATCTAGTAGTTACATGTGGAAATTTGGTTCTAGGACATTTGATTTGAGCGCAATCCTCAAACTTAGGTCAAAAAAGCCATTTAAGCCTTTTCACAATGAGATATATGCGATATGGCCGAGAAATGTAATTTTGATGTTAACTCCCAAACCGCTGCGCAGAAGTCAACCAAACTTCACCCAATAGTGTATTGTATCACAATCTAGTAGTTACATTTGAAAATTTTGTTCTAGGACATTTTGTTTGAACGCAACCATCAAACCTAATTAAAAAAGTCATTTAAGCCTTTTCACAGTGAGATCTATGCGATATGGCCGAGAAATGTAATTTTGATGTTAACTCCCAAACCGCTGCGCAGAAGTCAACCAAACTTCACCCATTAGTGTATTGTATCACAATCTAGTAGTTACATGTGGAAATTTGGTTCTAGGACATTTGATTTGAGCGCAATCCTCAAACTTAGGTCAAAAAAGCCATTTAAGCCTTTTCACAGTGAGATCTATGCGATATGGCCGAGAAATGTAATTTTGATGTTAACTCCCAAACCGCTGCGCAGAAGTAAACCAAACTTCACCCATTAGTGTATTGTATCACAATCTAGTAGTTACATGTGGAAATTTGGTTCTAGGACATTTGATTTGAGCGCAATCCTCAAACTTAGGTCAAAAAAGCCATTTAAGCCTTTTCACAGTGAGATCTATGCGATATGGCCGAGAAATGTAATTTTGATGTTAACTCCCAAACCGCTGCGCAGAAGTCAACCAAACTTCACCCATTAGTGTATTGTATCACAATCTAGTAGTTACATGTGGAAATTTGGTTCTAGGACATTTGATTTGAGCGCAATCCTCAAACTTAGGTCAAAAAAGCCATTTAAGCCTTTTCACAGTGAGATCTATGCGATATGGCCGAGAAATGTAATTTTGATGTTAACTCCCAAACCGCTGCGCAGAAGTAAACCAAACTTCACCCATTAGTGTATTGTTTCACAATCTAGTAGTTACATGTGGAAATTTGGTTCTAGGACATTTGATTTGAGCGCAATCCTCAAACATAGGTCAAAAAAGCCATTTAAGCCTTTTCACAGTGAGATCTATGCGATATGGCCGAGAAATGTAATTTTGATGTTAACTCCCAAACCGCTGCGCAGAAGTCAACCAAACTTCACCCAATAGTGTATTGTATCACAATCTAGTAGTTACATGTGGAAATTTGGTTCTAGGACATTTGATTTGAGCGCAATCCTCAAACATAGGTCAAAAAAGCCATTTAAGCCTTTTCACAGTGAGATCTATGCGATATGGCCGAGAAATGTAATTTTGATGTTAACTCCCAAACTGCTGCGCAGAAAACCAAACTTAACCCATTAGTGTATTGTATCACAATCTAGTAGTTACATGTGGAAATTTGGTTCTAGGACATTTGATTTGAGCGCAATCCTCAAACTTAGGTCAAAAATGCCATTTAAGCCTTTTCACAGTGAGATCTATGCGATATGGCCGAGAAATGTAATTTTGATGTTAACTCCAAAACCGCTGCGCAGAAGTCAACCAAACTTCACCCAATAGTGTATTGTATCACAATCTAGTAGTTACATGTGGATATTTGGTTCTAGGACATTTGATTTGAGCGCAATCCTCAAACTTAGGTCAAAAAAGCCATTTAAGCCTTTTCACAGTGAGATCTATGCGATATGGCCGAGAAATGTAATTTTGATGTTAACTCCCAAACCGCTGCGCAGAAGTCAACCAAACTTCACCCAATAGTGTATTGTATCACAATCTAGTAGTTACATGTGGAAATTTGGTTCTAGGACATTTGATTTGAGCGCAATCCTCAAACTTAGGTCAAAAAAGCCATTTAAGCCTTTTCACAATGAGATATATGCGATATGGCCGAGAAATGTAATTTTGATGTTAACTCCCAAACCGCTGCGCAGAAGTCAACCAAACTTCACCCAATAGTGTATTGTATCACAATCTAGTAGTTACATTTGAAAATTTTGTTCTAGGACATTTTGTTTGAACGCAACCATCAAACCTAATTAAAAAAGTCATTTAAGCCTTTTCACAGTGAGATCTATGCGATATGGCCGAGAAATGTAATTTTGATGTTAACTCCCAAACCGCTGCGCAGAAGTA
Source organism: Corythoichthys intestinalis (assembly GCF_030265065.1). Lineage (NCBI taxonomy): Eukaryota > Metazoa > Chordata > Actinopteri > Syngnathiformes > Syngnathidae > Corythoichthys > Corythoichthys intestinalis. The sequence goes on along the minus strand of NC_080411.1, from coordinate 47,414,922 downwards.
AACCAAACTTCACCCAATAGTGTATTGTATCACAATCTAGTAGTTACATTTGAAAATTTTGTTCTAGGACATTTTGTTTGAGCGCAATCATCAAACTTAATTAAAAAAGTCATTTAAGCCTTTTCACAGTGAGATCTATGCGATATGGCTGAGAAATGTAAATTTGATGTTAACTCCCAAACCGCTGCGCAGAAGTCAACCAAACTTCACCCAATAGCGTATTGTATCACATTCTAGTAGTTACATTTGAAAATTTCGTTCTAGGACATTTGGCTTGAGCGCAATCATTAAACTTAATTAAAAAAGTCATTTAAGCCTTTTCACAGTGAGATCTATGCGATATGGCCGAGAAATGTAAATTTGATGTTAACTCCCAAACCGCTGCGCAGAAGTCAACCAAACTTCACCCATTAGTGTATTGTATCACAATCTAGTAGTTACATGTGGAAATTTGGTTCTAGGACATTTGATTTGAGCGCAATCCTCAAACTTAGGTCAAAAAAGCCATTTAAGCCTTTTCACAGTGAGATCTATGCGATATGGCCGAGAAATGTAATTTTGATGTTAACTCCCAAACCGCTGCGCAGAAGTCAACCAAACTTCACCCAATAGTGTATTGTATCACAATCTAGTAGTTACATTTGAAAATTTTGTTCTAGGACATTTTGTTTGAACGCAATCATCAAACTTAATTAAAAAAGTCATTTAAGCCTTTTCACAGTGAGATCTATGCGATATGGCCGAGAAATGTAATTTTGATGTTAACTCCCAAACCGCTGCGCAGAAGTAAACCAAACTTCACCCAATAGTGTATTGTATCACAATCTAGTAGTTACATTTGAAAATTTTGTTCTAGGACATTTTGTTTGAGCGCAATCATCAAACTTAATTAAAAAAGTCATTTAAGCCTTTTCACAGTGAGATCTATGCGATATGGCTGAGAAATGTAAATTTGATGTTAACTCCCAAACCGCTGCGCAGAAGTCAACCAAACTTCACCCAATAGTGTATTGTATCACATTCTAGTAGTTACATTTGAAAATTTCGTTCTAGGACATTTGGTTTGAGCGCAATCATTAAACTTAATTAAAAAAGTCATTTAAGCCTTTTCACAGTGAGATCTATGCGATATGGCCGAGAAATGTAAATTTGATGTTAACTCCCAAACCGCTGCGCAGAAGTCAACCAAACTTCACCCATTAGTGTATTGTATCACAATCTAGTAGTTACATGTGGAAATTTGGTTCTCGGACATTTGATTTGAGCGCAATCCTCAAACTTAGGTCAAAAAAGCCATTTAAGCCTTTTCACAGTGAGATCTATGCGATATGGCCGAGAAATGTAATTTTGATGTTAACTCCCAAACCGCTGCGCAGAAGTAAACCAAACTTCACCCATTAGTGTATTGTTTCACAATCTAGTAGTTACATGTGGAAATTTGGTTCTAGGACATTTGATTTGAGCGCAATCCTCAAACATAGGTCAAAAAAGCCATTTAAGCCTTTTCACAGTGAGATCTATGCGATATGGCCGAGAAATGTAATTTTGATGTTAACTCCCAAACCGCTGCGCAGAAGTCAACCAAACTTCACCCAATAGTGTATTGTATCACAATCTAGTAGTTACATGTGGAAATTTGGTTCTAGGACATTTGATTTGAGCGCAATCCTCAAACTTAGGTCAAAAAAGCCATTTAAGCCTTTTCACAGTGAGATCTACGCGATATGGCCGAGAAATGTAAATTTGATGTTCACTACCAAACCGCTGCGCAGAAGTCAACCAAACTTCACCCATTAGTGTATTGTATCACAATCTAGTAGTTACATGTGGAAATTTGGTTCTAGGACATTTGATTTGAGCGCAATCCTCAAACTTAGGTCAAAAATGCCATTTAAGCCTTTTCACAGTGAGATCTATGCGATATGGCCGAGAAATGTAATTTTGATGTTAACTCCAAAACCGCTGCGCAGAAGTCAACCAAACTTCACCCAATAGTGTATTGTATCACAATCTAGTAGTTACATGTGGATATTTGGTTCTAGGACATTTGATTTGAGCGCAATCCTCAAACTTAGGTCAAAAAAGCCATTTAAGCCTTTTCACAGTGAGATCTATGCGATATGGCCGAGAAATGTAATTTTGATGTTAACTCCCAAACCGCTGCGCAGAAGTCAACCAAACTTCACCCAATAGTGTATTGTATCACAATCTAGTAGTTACATGTGGAAATTTGGTTCTAGGACATTTGATTTGAGCGCAATCCTCAAACTTAGGTCAAAAAAGCCATTTAAGCCTTTTCACAATGAGATATATGCGATATGGCCGAGAAATGTAATTTTGATGTTAACTCCCAAACCGCTGCGCAGAAGTCAACCAAACTTCACCCAATAGTGTATTGTATCACAATCTAGTAGTTACATTTGAAAATTTTGTTCTAGGACATTTTGTTTGAACGCAACCATCAAACCTAATTAAAAAAGTCATTTAAGCCTTTTCACAGTGAGATCTATGCGATATGGCCGAGAAATGTAATTTTGATGTTAACTCCCAAACCGCTGCGCAGAAGTAAACCAAACTTCACCCAATAGTGTATTGTATCACAATCTAGTAGTTACATTTGAAAATTTTGTTCTAGGACATTTTGTTTGAGCGCAATCATCAAACTTAATTAAAAAAGTCATTTAAGCCTTTTCACAGTGAGATCTATGCGATATGGCTGAGAAATGTAAATTTGATGTTAACTCCCAAACCGCTGCGCAGAAGTCAACCAAACTTCACCCAATAGCGTATTGTATCACATTCTAGTAGTTACATTTGAAAATTTCGTTCTAGGACATTTGGCTTGAGCGCAATCATTAAACTTAATTAAAAAAGTCATTTAAGCCTTTTCACAGTGAGATCTATGCGATATGGCCGAGAAATGTAAATTTGATGTTAACTCCCAAACCGCTGCGCAGAAGTCAACCAAACTTCACCCATTAGTGTATTGTATCACAATCTAGTAGTTACATGTGGAAATTTGGTTCTAGGACATTTGATTTGAGCGCAATCCTCAAACTTAGGTCAAAAAAGCCATTTAAGCCTTTTCACAGTGAGATCTATGCGATATGGCCGAGAAATGTAATTTTGATGTTAACTCCCAAACCGCTGCGCAGAAGTCAACCAAACTTCACCCAATAGTGTATTGTATCACAATCTAGTAGTTACATTTGAAAATTTTGTTCTAGGACATTTTGTTTGAACGCAATCATCAAACTTAATTAAAAAAGTCATTTAAGCCTTTTCACAGTGAGATCTATGCGATATGGCCGAGAAATGTAATTTTGATGTTAACTCCCAAACCGCTGCGCAGAAGTAAACCAAACTTCACCCAATAGTGTATTGTATCACAATCTAGTAGTTACATTTGAAAATTTTGTTCTAGGACATTTTGTTTGAGCGCAATCATCAAACTTAATTAAAAAAGTCATTTAAGCCTTTTCACAGTGAGATCTATGCGATATGGCTGAGAAATGTAAATTTGATGTTAACTCCCAAACCGCTGCGCAGAAGTCAACCAAACTTCACCCAATAGTGTATTGTATCACATTCTAGTAGTTACATTTGAAAATTTCGTTCTAGGACATTTGGTTTGAGCGCAATCATTAAACTTAATTAAAAAAGTCATTTAAGCCTTTTCACAGTGAGATCTATGCGATATGGCCGAGAAATGTAAATTTGATGTTAACTCCCAAACCGCTGCGCAGAAGTCAACCAAACTTCACCCATTAGTGTATTGTATCACAATCTAGTAATTACATGTGGAAATTTGGTTCTCGGACATTTGATTTGAGCGCAATCCTCAAACTTAGGTCAAAAAAGCCATTTAAGCCTTTTCACAGTGAGATCTATGCGATATGGCCGAGAAATGTAATTTTGATGTTAACTCCCAAACCGCTGCGCAGAAGTAAACCAAACTTCACCCATTAGTGTATTGTTTCACAATCTAGTAGTTACATGTGGAAATTTGGTTCTAGGACATTTGATTTGAGCGCAATCCTCAAACATAGGTCAAAAAAGCCATTTAAGCCTTTTCACAGTGAGATCTATGCGATATGGCCGAGAAATGTAATTTTGATGTTAACTCCCAAACCGCTGCGCAGAAGTCAACCAAACTTCACCCAATAGTGTATTGTATCACAATCTAGTAGTTACATGTGGAAATTTGGTTCTAGGACATTTGATTTGAGCGCAATCCTCAAACTTAGGTCAAAAAAGCCATTTAAGCCTTTTCACAGTGAGATCTACGCGATATGGCCGAGAAATGTAAATTTGATGTTCACTACCAAACCGCTGCGCAGAAGTCAACCAAACTTCACCCATTAGTGTATTGTATCACAATCTAGTAGTTACATGTGGAAATTTGGTTCTAGGACATTTGATTTGAGCGCAATCCTCAAACTTAGGTCAAAAAAGCCATTTAAGCCTTTTCACAATGAGATCTATGCGATATGGCCGAGAAATGTAATTTTGATGTTAACTCCCAAACCGCTGCGCAGAAGTAAACCAAACTTCACCCAATAGTGTATTGTATCACAATCTAGTAGTTACATTTGAAAATTTTGTTCTAGGACATTTTGTTTGAGCGCAATCATCAAACTTAATTAAAAAAGTCATTTAAGCCTTTTCACAGTGAGATCTATGCGATATGGCCGAGAAATGTAATTTTGATGTTAACTCCCAAACCGCTGCGCAGAAGTCAACCAAACTTCACCCATTAGTGTATTGTATCACAATCTAGTAGTTACATGTGGAAATTTGGTTCTAGGACATTTGATTTGAGCGCAATCCTCAAACTTAGGTCAAAAAAGCCATTTAAGCCTTTTCACAGTGAGATCTATGCGATATGGCCGAGAAATGTAATTTTGATGTTAACTCCCAAACCGCTGCGCAGAAGTAAACCAAACTTCACCCATTAGTGTATTTTATCACAATCTAGTAGTTACATTTGGAAATTTGGTTCTAGGACATTTGATTTGAGCGCAATCCTCAAACTTAGGTCAAAAAAGCCATTTAAGCCTTTTCACAGTGAGATCTATGCGATATGGCCGAGAAATGTAATTTTGATGTTAACTCCCAAACCGCTGCGCAGAAGTCAACCAAACTTCACCCAATAGTGTATTGTATCACAATCTAGTAGTTACATTTCAAAATTTTGTTCTAGGACATTTTGTTTGAGCGCAATCATCAAACTTAATTAAAAAAGTCATTTAAGCCTTTTCACAGTGAGATCTATGCGATATGGCTGAGAAATGTAAATTTGATGTTAACTCCCAAACCGCTGCGCAGAAGTCAACCAAACTTCACCCAATAGTGTATTGTATCACATTCTAGTAGTTACATTTGAAAATTTCGTTCTAGGACATTTGGCTTGAGCGCAATCATTAAACTTAATTAAAAAAGTCATTTAAGCCTTTTCATAGTGAGATCTATGCGATATGGCCGAGAAATGTAATTTTGATGTTAACTCCCAAACCGCTGCGCAGAAGTCAACCAAACTTCACCCATTAGTGCATTGTATCACAATCTAGTAGTTACATGTGGAAATTTGGTTCTAGGACATTTGATTTGAGCGCAATCCTCAAACATAGGTCAAAAAAGCCATTTAAGCCTTTTCACAGTGAGATCTATGCGATATGGCCGAGAAATGTAATTTAATGTTAACTCCCAAACCGCTGCGCAGAAGTCAACCAAACTTCACCCAATAGTGTATTGTATCACAATCTAGTAGTTACATGTGGAAATTTGGTTCTAGGACATTTGATTTGAGCGCAATCCTCAAACTTAGGTAAAAAAAGCCATTTAAGCCTTTTCACAGTGAGATCTATGCGATATGGCCGAGAAATGTAATTTTGATGTTAACTCCCAAACCGCTGCGCAGAAGTAAACCAAACTTCACCCATTAGTGTATTGTATCACAATCTAGTAGTTACATGTGGAAATTTGGTTCTAGTACATTTGATTTGAGTGCAATCCTCAAACTTAGGTCAAAAAAGCCATTTAAGCCTTTTCACAGTGAGATCTATGCGATATGGCCGAGAAATGTAATTTTGATGTTAACTCCCAAACCGCTGCGCAGAAGTCAACCAAACTTCACCCAATAGTGTATTGTATCACAATCTAGTAGTTACATTTGAAAATTTTGTTCTAGGACATTTTGTTTGAACGCAATCATCAAACTTAATTAAAAAAGTCATTTAAGCCTTTTCACATTGAGATCTATGCGATATGGCCGAGAAATGTAATTTTGATGTTAACTCCCAAACCGCTGCGCAGAAGTAAACCAAAATTCACCCAATAGTGTATTGTATCACAATCTAGTAGTTACATGTGGAAATTTGGTTCTAGGACATTTGATTTGAGCGCAATCCTCAAACTTAGGTCAAAAAAGCCATTTAAGCCTTTTCACAGTGAGATCTATGCGATATGGCCGAGAAATGTAATTTTGATGTTAACTCCCAAACCGCTGCGCAGAAGTCAACCAAACTTCACCCATTAGTGTATTGTATCACAATCTAGTAGTTACATGTGGAAATTTGGTTCTAGGACATTTGATTTGAGTGCAATCCTCAAACTTAGGTCAAAAAAGCCATTTAAGCCTTTTCACAGTGAGATCTATGCGATATGGCCGAGAAATGTAATTTTGATGTTAACTCCCAAACCACTGCGCAGAAGTAAACCAAACTTCACCCAATAGTGTATTGTATCACAATCTAGTAGTTACATTTGAAAATTTTGTTCTAGGACATTTTGTTTGAGCGCAATCATCAAACTTAATTAAAAAAGTCATTTAAGCCTTTTCACAGTGAGATCTATGCGATATGGCCGAGAAATGTAATTTTGATGTTAACTCCCAAACCGCTGCGCAGAAGTAAACCAAACTTCACCCATTAGTGTATTGTATCACAATCTAGTAGTTACATGTGGAAATTTTGTTCTAGGACATTTGATTTGAGCGCAATCCTCAAACTTAGGTCAAAAAAGCCATTTAAGCCTTTTCACAGTGAGATCTATGCTATATGGCCGAGAAATGTAATTTTGATGTTAACTCCCAAACCGCTGCGCAGAAGTCAACCAAACTTCACCCAATAGTGTATTGTATCACAATCTAGTAGTTACATTTGAAAATTTTGTTCTAGGACATTTTGTTTGAACGCAATCATCAAACTCAATTAAAAAAGTCATTTAAGCCTTTTCACAGTGAGATCTATGCGATATGGCCGAGAAATGTAATTTTGATGTTAACTCCCAAACCGCTGCGCAGAAGTCAACCAAACTTCACCCAATAGTGTATTGTATCACAATCTAGTAGTTACATTTGGAAATTTAGTTCTAGGACATTTGGTTTGAGCGCAATCTTCAAACTTAATTAAAAAAAGTCATTTAAGCCTTTTCACAGTGAGATCTATGCGATATGGCCGAGAAATGTAATTTTGATGTTCACTCCCAAACCGCTGCGCAGAAGTCAACCAAACTTCACCCATTAGTGTATTGCATCACAATCTAGTAGTTACATGTCGAAATTTGGTTCTAGGACATTTTGTTTGAGCGCAATCATCAAACTTAATTAAAAAAGTCATTTAAGCCTTTTCACAGTGAGATCTATGCGATATGGCTGAGAAATGTAAATTTGATGTTAACTCCCAAACCGCTGCGCAGAAGTCAACCAAACTTCACCCAATAGTGTATTGTATCACATTCTAGTAGTTACATTTGAAAATTTCGTTCTAGGACATTTGGTTTGAGCGCAATCATTAAACTTAATTAAAAAAGTCATTTAAGCCTTTTCACAGTGAGATCTATGCGATATGGCCGAGAAATGTAAATTTGATGTTAACTCCCAAACCGCTGCGCAGAAGTCAACCAAACTTCACCCATTAGTGTATTGTATCACAATCTAGTAGTTACATGTGGAAATTTGGTTCTCGGACATTTGATTTGAGCGCAATCCTCAAACTTAGGTCAAAAAAGCCATTTAAGCCTTTTCACAGTGAGATCTATGCGATATGGCCGAGAAATGTAATTTTGATGTTAACTCCCAAACCGCTGCGCAGAAGTAAACCAAACTTCACCCATTAGTGTATTGTTTCACAATCTAGTAGTTACATGTGGAAATTTGGTTCTAGGACATTTGATTTGAGCGCAATCCTCAAACATAGGTCAAAAAAGCCATTTAAGCCTTTTCACAGTGAGATCTATGCGATATGGCCGAGAAATGTAATTTTGATGTTAACTCCCAAACCGCTGCGCAGAAGTCAACCAAACTTCACCCAATAGTGTATTGTATCACAATCTAGTAGTTACATGTGGAAATTTGGTTCTAGGACATTTGATTTGAGCGCAATCCTCAAACTTAGGTCAAAAAAGCCATTTAAGCCTTTTCACAGTGAGATCTACGCGATATGGCCGAGAAATGTAAATTTGATGTTCACTACCAAACCGCTGCGCAGAAGTCAACCAAACTTCACCCATTAGTGTATTGTATCACAATCTAGTAGTTACATGTGGAAATTTGGTTCTAGGACATTTGATTTGAGCGCAATCCTCAAACTTAGGTCAAAAAAGCCATTTAAGCCTTTTCACAATGAGATCTATGCGATATGGCCGAGAAATGTAATTTTGATGTTAACTCCCAAACCGCTGCGCAGAAGTAAACCAAACTTCACCCAATAGTGTATTGTATCACAATCTAGTAGTTACATTTGAAAATTTTGTTCTAGGACATTTTGTTTGAGCGCAATCATCAAACTTAATTAAAAAAGTCATTTAAGCCTTTTCACAGTGAGATCTATGCGATATGGCCGAGAAATGTAATTTTGATGTTAACTCCCAAACCGCTGCGCAGAAGTCAACCAAACTTCACCCATTAGTGTATTGTATCACAATCTAGTAGTTACATGTGGAAATTTGGTTCTAGGACATTTGATTTGAGCGCAATCCTCAAACTTAGGTCAAAAAAGCCATTTAAGCCTTTTCACAGTGAGATCTATGCGATATGGCCGAGAAATGTAATTTTGATGTTAACTCCCAAACCGCTGCGCAGAAGTAAACCAAACTTCACCCATTAGTGTATTTTATCACAATCTAGTAGTTACATTTGGAAATTTGGTTCTAGGACATTTGATTTGAGCGCAATCCTCAAACTTAGGTCAAAAAAGCCATTTAAGCCTTTTCACAGTGAGATCTATGCGATATGGCCGAGAAATGTAATTTTGATGTTAACTCCCAAACCGCTGCGCAGAAGTCAACCAAACTTCACCCAATAGTGTATTGTATCACAATCTAGTAGTTACATTTCAAAATTTTGTTCTAGGACATTTTGTTTGAGCGCAATCATCAAACTTAATTAAAAAAGTCATTTAAGCCTTTTCACAGTGAGATCTATGCGATATGGCTGAGAAATGTAAATTTGATGTTAACTCCCAAACCGCTGCGCAGAAGTCAACCAAACTTCACCCAATAGTGTATTGTATCACATTCTAGTAGTTACATTTGAAAATTTCGTTCTAGGACATTTGGCTTGAGCGCAATCATTAAACTTAATTAAAAAAGTCATTTAAGCCTTTTCATAGTGAGATCTATGCGATATGGCCGAGAAATGTAATTTTGATGTTAACTCCCAAACCGCTGCGCAGAAGTCAACCAAACTTCACCCATTAGTGCATTGTATCACAATCTAGTAGTTACATGTGGAAATTTGGTTCTAGGACATTTGATTTGAGCGCAATCCTCAAACATAGGTCAAAAAAGCCATTTAAGCCTTTTCACAGTGAGATCTATGCGATATGGCCGAGAAATGTAATTTAATGTTAACTCCCAAACCGCTGCGCAGAAGTCAACCAAACTTCACCCAATAGTGTATTGTATCACAATCTAGTAGTTACATGTGGAAATTTGGTTCTAGGACATTTGATTTGAGCGCAATCCTCAAACTTAGGTAAAAAAAGCCATTTAAGCCTTTTCACAGTGAGATCTATGCGATATGGCCGAGAAATGTAATTTTGATGTTAACTCCCAAACCGCTGCGCAGAAGTAAACCAAACTTCACCCATTAGTGTATTGTATCACAATCTAGTAGTTACATGTGGAAATTTGGTTCTAGGACATTTGATTTGAGTGCAATCCTCAAACTTAGGTCAAAAAAGCCATTTAAGCCTTTTCACAGTGAGATCTATGCGATATGGCCGAGAAATGTAATTTTGATGTTAACTCCCAAACCGCTGCGCAGAAGTCAACCAAACTTCACCCAATAGTGTATTGTATCACAATCTAGTAGTTACATTTGAAAATTTTGTTCTAGGACATTTTGTTTGAACGCAATCATCAAACTTAATTAAAAAAGTCATTTAAGCCTTTTCACATTGAGATCTATGCGATATGGCCGAGAAATGTAATTTTGATGTTAACTCCCAAACCGCTGCGCAGAAGTAAACCAAAATTCACCCAATAGTGTATTGTATCACAATCTAGTAGTTACATGTGGAAATTTGGTTCTAGGACATTTGATTTGAGCGCAATCCTCAAACTTAGGTCAAAAAAGCCATTTAAGCCTTTTCACAGTGAGATCTATGCGATATGGCCGAGAAATGTAATTTTGATGTTAACTCCCAAACCGCTGCGCAGAAGTCAACCAAACTTCACCCATTAGTGTATTGTATCACAATCTAGTAGTTACATGTGGAAATTTGGTTCTAGGACATTTGATTTGAGTGCAATCCTCAAACTTAGGTCAAAAAAGCCATTTAAGCCTTTTCACAGTGAGATCTATGCGATATGGCCGAGAAATGTAATTTTGATGTTAACTCCCAAACCACTGCGCAGAAGTAAACCAAACTTCACCCAATAGTGTATTGTATCACAATCTAGTAGTTACATTTGAAAATTTTGTTCTAGGACATTTTGTTTGAGCGCAATCATCAAACTTAATTAAAAAAGTCATTTAAGCCTTTTCACAGTGAGATCTATGCGATATGGCCGAGAAATGTAATTTTGATGTTAACTCCCAAACCGCTGCGCAGAAGTAAACCAAACTTCACCCATTAGTGTATTGTATCACAATCTAGTAGTTACATGTGGAAATTTTGTTCTAGGACATTTGATTTGAGCGCAATCCTCAAACTTAGGTCAAAAAAGCCATTTAAGCCTTTTCACAGTGAGATCTATGCTATATGGCCGAGAAATGTAATTTTGATGTTAACTCCCAAACCGCTGCGCAGAAGTCAACCAAACTTCACCCAATAGTGTATTGTATCACAATCTAGTAGTTACATTTGAAAATTTTGTTCTAGGACATTTTGTTTGAACGCAATCATCAAACTCAATTAAAAAAGTCATTTAAGCCTTTTCACAGTGAGATCTATGCGATATGGCCGAGAAATGTAATTTTGATGTTAACTCCCAAACCGCTGCGCAGAAGTCAACCAAACTTCACCCAATAGTGTATTGTATCACAATCTAGTAGTTACATTTGGAAATTTAGTTCTAGGACATTTGGTTTGAGCGCAATCTTCAAACTTAATTAAAAAAAGTCATTTAAGCCTTTTCACAGTGAGATCTATGCGATATGGCCGAGAAATGTAATTTTGATGTTCACTCCCAAACCGCTGCGCAGAAGTCAACCAAACTTCACCCATTAGTGTATTGCATCACAATCTAGTAGTTACATGTCGAAATTTGGTTCTAGGACATTTGATTTGAGCGCAATCCTCAAACTTAGGTCAAAAAAGCCATTTAAGCCTTTTCACAGTGAGATCTATGCGATATGGCCGAGAAATGTAATTTTGATGTTAACTCCCAAACCGCTGCGCAGAAGTCAACCAAACTTCACCCAATAGTATATTGTATAGAAATCTAGTAGTTACATTTAAAAATTTTGTTCTAGGACATTTTGTTTGAGCGCAATCATCAAACTTAATTAAAAAAGTCATTTAAGCCTTTTCACAGTGAGATCTATGCGATATGGCCGAGAAATGTAATTTTGATGTTAACTCCCAAACCGCTGCGCAGAAGTAAACCAAAATTCACCCAATAGTGTATTGTATCACAATCTAGTAGTTACATTTGAAAATTTTGTTCTAGGACATTTTGTTTGAACGCAATCATCAAACTTAATTAAAAAAGTCATTTAAGCCTTTTCACAGTGAGATCTATGCGATATGGCCGAGAAATGTAATTTTGATGTTAACTCCCAAACCGCTGCGCAGAAGTCAACCAAACTTCACCCATTAGTGTATTGTATCACAATCTAGTAGTTACATGTGGAAATTTGGTTCTAGGACATTTGATTTGAGCGCAATCCTCAAACTTAGGTCAAAAAAGCCATTTAAGCCTTTTCACAGTGAGATCTATGCGATATGGCCGAGAAATGTAATTTTGATGTTAACTCCCAAACCGCTGCGCAGAAGTAAACCAAACTTCACCCATTAGTGTATTGTATCACAATCTAGTAGTTACATGTGGAAATTTGGTTCTAGGACATTTGATTTGAGCGCAATCCTCAAACTTAGGTCAAAAAAGCCATTTAAGCCTTTTCACAGTGAGATCTATGCGATATGGCGGAGAAATGTAATTTTGATGTTAACTCCCAAACCGCTGCGCAGAAGTCAACCAAACTTCACCCAATAGTGTATTGTATCACAATCTAGTAGTTACATTTGAAAATTTTGTTCTAGGACATTTTATTTGAACGCAATCATCAAACTTAATTAAAAAAGTCATTTAAGCCTTTTCACAGTGAGATCTATGCGATATGGCCGAGAAATGTAATTTTGATGTTAACTCCCAAACCGCTGCGCAGAAGTAAACCAAACTTCACCCAATAGTGTATTGTATCACAATCTAGTAGTTACATTTGAAAATTTTGTTCTAGGACATTTTGTTTGAGCGCAATCATCAAACTTAATTAAAAAAGTCATTTAAGCCTTTTCACAGTGAGATCTATGCGATATGGCCGAGAAATGTAATTTTGATGTTAACTCCCAAACCGCTGCGCAGAAGTAAACCAAACTTCACCCATTAGTGTATTGTATCACAATCTAGTAGTTACATGTGGAAATTTGGTTCTAGGACATTTGATTTGAGCGCAATCCTCAAACTTAGGTCAAAAAAGCCATTTAAGCCTTTTCACAGTGAGATCTATGCGATATGGCCGAGAAATGTAATTTTGATGTTAACTCCCAAACCGCTGCGCAGAAGTCAACCAAACTTCACCCAATAGTGTATTGTATCACAATCTAGTAGTTACATTTGAAAATTTTGTTCTAGGACATTTTGTTTGAACGCAATCATCAAACTTAATTAAAAAAGTCATTTAAGCCTTTTCACAGTGAGATCTATGCGATATGGCCGAGAAATGTAATTTTGATGTTAACTCCCAAACCGCTGCGCAGAAGTCAACCAAACTTCACCCAATAGTGTATTGTATCAAAATCTAGTAGTTACATTTAAAAATTTTGTTCTAGGACATTCTTTTTGAGCGCAATCATCAAATTTAATTAAAAAAGTCATTTAAGCCTTTTCACAGTGAGATCTATGCGATATGGCCGAGAAATGTAAATTTGATGTTAACTACCAAAACCGCTGCGCAGAAGTCAACCAAACTTCACCCAATAGTGTATTGTATCACAATCTAGTAGTTACATTTGAACATTTCGTTCTAGGACATTTGGTTTGAGCGCAATGTTCAAACTTAATTAAAAAAAGTCATTTAAGCCTTTTTGACAATGAGATCTATGCGATATGGCCGAGAAATGTAATTTTGATGTTAACTCCCAAACCGCTGCGCAGAAGTAAACCAAAATTCACCCAATAGTGTATTGTATCACAATCTAGTAGTTACATTTGAAAATTTTGTTCTAGGACATTTTGTTTGAACGCAATCATCAAACTTAATTAAAAAAGTCATTTAAGCCTTTTCACAGTGAGATCTATGCGATATGGCCGAGAAATGTAATTTTGATGTTAACTCCCAAACCGCTGCGCAGAAGTCAACCAAAATTCACCCATTAGTGTATTGTATCACAATCTAGTAATTACATGTGGAAATTTGGTTCTAGGACATTTGATTTGAGCGCAATCCTCAAACTTAGGTCAAAAAAGCCATTTAAGCCTTTTCACAGTGAGATCTATGCGATATGGCCGAGAAATGTAATTTTGATGTTAACTCCCAAACCGCTGCGCAGAAGTCAACCAAACTTCACCCAATAGTGTATTGTATCACAATCTAGTAGTTACATTTGGAAATTTAGTTCTAGGACATTTGGTTTGAGCGCAATCTTCAAACTTAATTAAAAAAAGTCATTTAAGCCTTTTCACAGTGAGATCTATGCGATATGGCCGAGAAATGTAATTTTGATGTTAACTCCCAAACCGCTGCGCAGAAGTCAACCAAATTTCACCCAATAGTGTATTGTATCACAATCTAGTAGTTACATTTGGAAATTTAGTTCTAGGACATTTGGTTTGAGCGCAATCTTCAAACTTAATTAAAAAAAGTCATTTAAGGCTTTTCACAGTGAGATCTATGCGATATGGCCGAGAAATGTAATTTTGATGTTAACTCCCAAACCGCTGCGCAGAAGTCAACCAAACTTCACCCAATAGTGTATTTTATCACAATGTAGTAGTTACATTTGGAAATTTAGTTCTAGGACATTTGATTTGAGCGCAATCTTCAAACTTAATTAAAAAAAGTCATTTAAGCGTTTTCACAGTGAGATCTATGCGATATGGCTGAGAAATGTAATTTTGATGTTCACTCCCAAACCGCTGCGCAGAAGTCAACCAAACTTCACCCAATAGTGTATTTTATCACAATCTAGTAGTTACATTTAGAAATTTAGTTCTAGGACATTTGGTTTGAGCGAAATCTTCAAACTTAATTTAAAAAAGTCATTTAAGCCTTTTCACAGTGAGATCTATGCGATATGGCCGAGAAATGTAATTTTGATGTTCACTCCTAAACCGCTGCGCAGAAGTCAACCAAACTTCACCCATTAGTGTATTGCATCACAATCTAGTAGTTACATGTGGAAATTTGGTTCTAGGACATTTGATTTGAGCGCAATCCTCAAACTTAGGTCAAAAAAGCCATTTAAGCCTTTTCACAGTGAGATCTACGCGATATGGCCGAGAAATGTAAATTTGATGTTAACTCCCAAACCGCTGCGCAGAAGTCAACCAAACTTCACCCAATAGTATATTGTATCAAAATCTAGTAGTTACATGTAAAAATTTTGTTCTAGGACATTTTGTTTGAGCGCAATCATCAAATTTAATTAAAAAAGTCATTTAAGCCTTTTCACAGTGAGATCTATGCGATATGGCCGAGAAATGTAAATTTGATGTTAACTCCCAAACCGCTGCGCAGAAGTCAACCAAACTTCACCCAATAGTGTATTGTATCACAATCTAGTAGTTACATTTGAAAATTTCGTTCTAAGACATTTGGTTTGAGCGCAATGTTCAAACTTAATTAAAAAAAGTCATTTTAGCCTTTTCACAGTGAGATCTATGCGATATGGCCGAGAAATGTAATTTTGATGTTAACTCCTAAACCGCTGCGCAGAAGTCAACCAAACTTCACCCAATAGTATATTGTATCAAAATCTAGTAGTTACATTTAAAAATTTTGTTCTAGGACATTTTGTTTGAGCGCAATCATCAAACTTAATTAAAAAAGTCATTTAAGCCTTTTCACAGTGAGATCTATGCGATATGGCCGAGAAATGTAAATTTGATGTTAACTACCAAAACCGCTGCGCAGAAGTCAACCAAACTTCACCCAATAGTGTATTGTATCACAATCTAGTAGTTACATTTGAAAATTTCGTTCTAGGACATTTGGTTTGAGCGCAATGTTCAAACTTAATTAAAAAAAGTCATTTAAGCCTTTTTGACAATGAGATCTATGCGATATGGCCGAGAAATGTAATTTTGATGTTAACTCCCAAACCGCTGCGCAGAAGTAAACCAAAATTCACCCAATAGTGTATTGTATCACAATCTAGTAGTTACATTTGAAAATTTTGTTCTAGGACATTTTGTTTGAACGCAATCATCAAACTTAATTAAAAAAGTCATTTAAGCCTTTTCACAGTGAGATCTATGCGATATGGCCGAGAAATGTAATTTTGATGTTAACTCCCAAACCGCTGCGCAGAAGTCAACCAAACTTCACCCATTAGTGTATTGTATCACAATCTAGTAGTTACATGTGGAAATTTGGTTCTAGGACATTTGATTTGAGCGCAATCCTCAAACTTAGGTCAAAAAAGCCATTTAAGCCTTTTCACAGTGAGATCTATGCGATATGGCCGAGAAATGTAATTTTGATGTTAACTCCCAAACCGCTGCGCAGAAGTAAACCAAACTTCACCCATTAGTGTATTGTATCACAATCTAGTAGTTACATGTGGAAATTTGGTTCTAGGACATTTGATTTGAGCGCAATCCTCAAACTTAGGTCAAAAAAGCCATTTAAGCCTTTTCACAGTGAGATCTATGCGATATGGCCGAGAAATGTAATTTTGATGTTAACTCCCAAACCGCTGCGCAGAAGTCAACCAAACTTCACCCAATAGTGTATTGTATCACAATCTAGTAGTTACATTTGAAAATTTTGTTCTAGGACATTTTGTTTGAACGCAATCATCAAACTTAATTAAAAAAGTCATTTAAGCCTTTTCACAGTGAGATCTATGCGATATGGCCGAGAAATGTAATTTTGATGTTAACTCCCAAACCGCTGCGCAGAAGTAAACCAAACTTCACCCAATAGTGTATTGTATCACAATCTAGTAGTTACATTTGAAAATTTTGTTCTAGGACATTTTGTTTGAGCGCAATCATCAAACTTAATTAAAAAAGTCATTTAAGCCTTTTCACAGTGAGATCTATGCGATATGGCCGAGAAATGTAATTTTGATGTTAACTCCCAAACCGCTGCGCAGAAGTAAACCAAACTTCACCCATTAGTGTATTCTATCACAATCTAGTAGTTACATGTGGAAATTTGGTTCTAGGACATTTGATTTGAGCGCAATCCTCAAACTTAGGTCAAAAAAGCCATTTAAGCCTTTTCACAGTGAGATCTATGCGATATGGCCGAGAAATGTAATTTTGATGTTAACTCCCAATCCGCTGCGCAGAAGTCAACCAAACTTCACCCAATAGTGTATTGTATCACAATCTAGTAGTTACATTTGAAAATTTTGTTCTAGGACATTTTGTTTGAACGCAATCATCAAACTTAATTAAAAAAGTCATTTAAGCCTTTTCACAGTGAGATCTATGCGATATGGCCGAGAAATGTAATTTTGATGTTCACTCCCAAACCGCTGCGCAGAAGTCAACCAAACTTCACCCATTAGTGTATTGTATCACAATCTAGTAGTTACATGTCGAAATTTGGTTCTAGGACATTTGATTTGAGCGCAATCCTCAAACTTAGGTCAAAAAAGCCATTTAAGCCTTTTCACAGTGAGATCTATGCGATATGGCCGAGAAATGTAATTTTGATGTTAACTCCCAAACCGCTGCGCAGAAGTCAACCAAACTTCACCCAATAGTGTATTGTATCACAATCTAGTAGTTACATTTGGAAATTTAGTTCTAGGACATTTGGTTTGAGCGCAATCTTCAAACTTAATTAAAAAAAGTCATTTAAACCTTTTCACAGTGAGATCTATGCGATATGGCCGAGAAATGTAATTTTGATGTTAACTCCCAAACCGCTGCGCAGAAGTCAACCAAACTTCACCCAATAGTGTATTTTATCACAATCTAGTAGTTACATTTGGAAATTTAGTTCTAGGACATTTGGTTTGAGCGCAATCTTCAAACTTAATTAAAAAAAGTCATTTAAGGCTTTTCACAGTGAGATCTATGCGATATGGCCGAGAAATGTAATTTTGATGTTAACTCCCAAACCGCTGCGCAGAAGTCAACCAAACTTCACCCAATAGTGTATTTTATCACAATGTAGTAGTTACATTTGGAAATTTAGTTCTAGGACATTTGATTTGAGCGCAATCTTCAAACTTAATTAAAAAAAGTCATTTAAGCGTTTTCACAGTGAGATCTATGCGATATGGCCGAGAAATGTAATTTTGATGTTCACTCCCAAACCGCTGCGCAGAAGTCAACCAAACTTCACCCAATAGTGTATTTTATCACAATCTAGTAGTTACATTTAGAAATTTAGTTCTAGGACATTTGGTTTGAGCGAAATCTTCAAACTTAATTTAAAAAAGTCATTTAAGCCTTTTCACAGTGAGATCTATGCGATATGGCCGAGAAATGTAATTTTGATGTTCACTCCCAAACCGCTGCGCAGAAGTCAACCAAACTTCACCCATTAGTGTATTGCATCACAATCTAGTAGTTACATGTGGAAATTTGGTTCTAGGACATTTGATTTGAGCGCAATCCTCAAACTTAGGTCAAAAAAGCCATTTAAGCCTTTTCACAGTGAGATCTACGCGATATGGCCGAGAAATGTAAATTTGATGTTAACTCCCAAACCGCTGCGCAGAAGTCAACCAAACTTCACCCAATAGTATATTGTATCAAAATCTAGTAGTTACATGTAAAAATTTTGTTCTAGGACATTTTGTTTGAGCGCAATCATCAAACTTAATTAAAAAAGTCATTTAAGCCTTTTCACAGTGAGATCTATGCGATATGGCCGAGAAATGTAAATTTGATGTTAACTCCCAAACCGCTGCGCAGAAGTCAACCAAACTTCACCCAATAGTGTATTGTATCACAATCTAGTAGTTACATTTGAAAATTTCGTTCTAAGACATTTGGTTTGAGCGCAATGTTCAAACTTAATTAAAAAAAGTCATTTTAGCCTTTTCACAGTGAGATCTATGCGATATGGCCGAGAAATGTAATTTTGATGTTCACTACCAAACCGCTGCGCAGAAGTCAACCAAACTTCACCCATTAGTGTATTGTATCACAATCTAGTAGTTACATGTGGAAATTTGGTTCTAGGACATTTGATTTGAGCGCAATCCTCAAACTTAGGTCAAAAAAGCCATTTAAGCCTTTTCACAGTGAGATCTATGCGATATGGCCGAGAAATGTAATT
This sequence comes from Corythoichthys intestinalis, assembly GCF_030265065.1. Lineage (NCBI taxonomy): Eukaryota > Metazoa > Chordata > Actinopteri > Syngnathiformes > Syngnathidae > Corythoichthys > Corythoichthys intestinalis. Next base: position 47,395,787 of record NC_080411.1, on the reverse strand, counting down.
TTGATGTTAACTCCCAAACCGCTGCGCAGAAGTCAACCAAACTTCACCCAATAGTGTATTGTATCACAATCTAGTAGTTACATTTGAAAATTTTGTTCTAGGACATTTTGTTTGAACGCAATCATCAAACTTAATTAAAAAAGTCATTTAAGCCTTTTCACAGTGAGATCTATGCGATATGGCCGAGAAATGTAATTTTGATGTTAACTCCCAAACCACTGCGCAGAAGTAAACCAAACTTCACCCAATAGTGTATTTTATCACAATCTAGTAGTTACATTTGGAAATTTAGTTCTAGGACATTTGGTTTGAGCGCAATCTTCAAACTTAATTAAAAAAAGTCATTTAAGGCTTTTCACAGTGAGATCTATGCGATATGGCCGAGAAATGTAATTTTGATGTTAACTCCCAAACCGCTGCGCAGAAGTCAACCAAACTTCACCCAATAGTGTATTTTATCACAATGTAGTAGTTACATTTGGAAATTTAGTTCTAGGACATTTGATTTGAGCGCAATCTTCAAACTTAATTAAAAAAAGTCATTTAAGCGTTTTCACAGTGAGATCTATGCGATATGGCTGAGAAATGTAATTTTGATGTTCACTCCCAAACCGCTGCGCAGAAGTCAACCAAACTTCACCCAATAGTGTATTTTATCACAATCTAGTAGTTACATTTAGAAATTTAGTTCTAGGACATTTGGTTTGAGCGAAATCTTCAAACTTAATTTAAAAAAGTCATTTAAGCCTTTTCACAGTGAGATCTATGCGATATGGCCGAGAAATGTAATTTTGATGTTCACTCCTAAACCGCTGCGCAGAAGTCAACCAAACTTCACCCATTAGTGTATTGCATCACAATCTAGTAGTTACATGTGGAAATTTGGTTCTAGGACATTTGATTTGAGCGCAATCCTCAAACTTAGGTCAAAAAAGCCATTTAAGCCTTTTCACAGTGAGATCTACGCGATATGGCCGAGAAATGTAAATTTGATGTTAACTCCCAAACCGCTGCGCAGAAGTCAACCAAACTTCACCCAATAGTATATTGTATCAAAATCTAGTAGTTACATGTAAAAATTTTGTTCTAGGACATTTTGTTTGAGCGCAATCATCAAACTTAATTAAAAAAGTCATTTAAGCCTTTTCACAGTGAGATCTATGCGATATGGCCGAGAAATGTAAATTTGATGTTAACTCCCAAACCGCTGCGCAGAAGTCAACCAAACTTCACCCAATAGTGTATTGTATCACAATCTAGTAGTTACATTTGAAAATTTCGTTCTAAGACATTTGGTTTGAGCGCAATGTTCAAACTTAATTAAAAAAAGTCATTTTAGCCTTTTCACAGTGAGATCTATGCGATATGGCCGAGAAATGTAATTTTGATGTTAACTCCTAAACCGCTGCGCAGAAGTCAACCAAACTTCACCCAATAGTATATTGTATCAAAATCTAGTAGTTACATTTAAAAATTTTGTTCTAGGACATTTTGTTTGAGCGCAATCATCAAACTTAATTAAAAAAGTCATTTAAGCCTTTTCACAGTGAGATCTATGCGATATGGCCGAGAAATGTAAATTTGATGTTAACTACCAAAACCGCTGCGCAGAAGTCAACCAAACTTCACCCAATAGTGTATTGTATCACAATCTAGTAGTTACATTTGAAGATTTCGTTCTAGGACATTTGGTTTGAGCGCAATGTTCAAACTTAATTAAAAAAAGTCATTTAAGCCTTTTTGACAATGAGATCTATGCGATATGGCCGAGAAATGTAATTTTGATGTTAACTCCCAAACCGCTGCGCAGAAGTAAACCAAAATTCACCCAATAGTGTATTGTATCACAATCTAGTAGTTACATTTGAAAATTTTGTTCTAGGACATTTTGTTTGAACGCAATCATCAAACTTAATTAAAAAAGTCATTTAAGCCTTTTCACAGTGCGATATGGCCGAGAAATGTAATTTTGATGTTAACTCCCAAACCGCTGCGCAGAAGTCAACCAAACTTCACCCATTAGTGTATTGTATCACAATCTAGTAGTTACATGTGGAAATTTGGTTCTAGGACATTTGATTTGAGCGCAATCCTCAAACTTAGGTCAAAAAAGCCATTTAAGCCTTTTCACAGTGAGATCTATGCGATATGGCCGAGAAATGTAATTTTGATGTTAACTCCCAAACCGCTGCGCAGAAGTAAACCAAACTTCACCCATTAGTGTATTGTATCACAATCTAGTAGTTACATGTGGAAATTTGGTTCTAGGACATTTGATTTGAGCGCAATCCTCAAACTTAGGTCAAAAAAGCCATTTAAGCCTTTTCACAGTGAGATCTATGCGATATGGCCGAGAAATGTAATTTTGATGTTAACTCCCAAACCGCTGCGCAGAAGTCAACCAAACTTCACCCAATAGTGTATTGTATCACAATCTAGTAGTTACATTTGAAAATTTTGTTCTAGGACATTTTGTTTGAACGCAATCATCAAACTTAATTAAAAAAGTCATTTAAGCCTTTTCACAGTGAGATCTATGCGATATGGCCGAGAAATGTAATTTTGATGTTAACTCCCAAACCGCTGCGCAGAAGTAAACCAAACTTCACCCATTAGTGTATTGTATCACAATCTAGTAGTTACATGTGGAAATTTGGTTCTAGGACATTTGATTTGAGCGCAATCCTCAAACTTAGGTCAAAAAAGCCCTTTAAGCCTTTTCACAGTGAGATCTATGCGATATGGCCGAGAAATGTAATTTTGATGTTAACTCCCAAACCGCTGCGCAGAAGTAAACCAAACTTCACCCATTAGTGTATTGTATCACAATCTAGTAGTTACATGTGGAAATTTGGTTCTAGGACATTTGATTTGAGCGCAATCCTCAAACTTAGGTCAAAAAAGCCATTTAAGCCTTTTCACAGTGAGATCTATGCGATATGGCCGAGAAATGTAATTTTGATGTTAACTCCCAAACCGCTGCGCAGAAGTCAACCAAACTTCACCCAATAGTGTATTTTATCACAATGTAGTAGTTACATTTGGAAATTTAGTTCTAGGACATTTGATTTGAGCGCAATCTTCAAACTTAATTAAAAAAAGTCATTTAAGCGTTTTCACAGTGAGATCTATGCGATATGGCCGAGAAATGTAATTTTGATGTTCACTCCCAAACCGCTGCGCAGAAGTCAACCAAACTTCACCCAATAGTGTATTTTATCACAATCTAGTAGTTACATTTAGAAATTTAGTTCTAGGACATTTGGTTTGAGCGAAATCTTCAAACTTAATTTAAAAAAGTCATTTAAGCCTTTTCACAGTGAGATCTATGCGATATGGCCGAGAAATGTAATTTTGATGTTCACTCCCAAACCGCTGCGCAGAAGTCAACCAAACTTCACCCATTAGTGTATTGCATCACAATCTAGTAGTTACATGTGGAAATTTGGTTCTAGGACATTTGATTTGAGCGCAATCCTCAAACTTAGGTCAAAAAAGCCATTTAAGCCTTTTCACAGTGAGATCTACGCGATATGGCCGAGAAATGTAAATTTGATGTTAACTCCCAAACCGCTGCGCAGAAGTCAACCAAACTTCACCCAATAGTATATTGTATCAAAATCTAGTAGTTACATGTAAAAATTTTGTTCTAGGACATTTTGTTTGAGCGCAATCATCAAACTTAATTAAAAAAGTCATTTAAGCCTTTTCACAGTGAGATCTATGCGATATGGCCGAGAAATGTAAATTTGATGTTAACTCCCAAACCGCTGCGGAGAAGTCAACCAAACTTCACCCAATAGTGTATTGTATCACAATCTAGTAGTTACATTTGAAAATTTCGTTCTAAGACATTTGGTTTGAGCGCAATGTTCAAACTTAATTAAAAAAAGTCATTTTAGCCTTTTCACAGTGAGATCTATGCGATATGGCCGAGAAATGTAATTTTGATGTTCACTACCAAACCGCTGCGCAGAAGTCAACCAAACTTCACCCATTAGTGTATTGTATCACAATCTAGTAGTTACATGTGGAAATTTGGTTCTAGGACATTTGATTTGAGCGCAATCCTCAAACTTAGGTCAAAAAAGCCCTTTAAGCCTTTTCACAGTGAGATCTATGCGATATGGCCGAGAAATGTAATTTTGATGTTAACTCCCAAACCGCTGCGCAGAAGTAAACCAAACTTCACCCATTAGTGTATTGTATCACAATCTAGTAGTTACATGTGGAAATTTGGTTCTAGGACATTTGATTTGAGCGCAATCCTCAAACTTAGGTCAAAAAAGCCATTTAAGCCTTTTCACAGTGAGATCTATGCGATATGGCCGAGAAATGTAATTTTGATGTTAACTCCCAAACCGCTGCGCAGAAGTCAACCAAACTTCACCCAATAGTGTATTGTATCACAATCTAGTAGTTACATTTGAAAATTTTGTTCTAGGACATTTTGTTTGAACGCAATCATCAAACTTAATTAAAAAAGTCATTTAAGCCTTTTCACAGTGAGATCTATGCGATATGGCCGAGAAATGTAATTTTGATGTTAACTCCCAAACCACTGCGCAGAAGTAAACCAAACTTCACCCAATAGTGTATTTTATCACAATCTAGTAGTTACATTTGGAAATTTAGTTCTAGGACATTTGGTTTGAGCGCAATCTTCAAACTTAATTAAAAAAAGTCATTTAAGGCTTTTCACAGTGAGATCTATGCGATATGGCCGAGAAATGTAATTTTGATGTTAACTCCCAAACCGCTGCGCAGAAGTCAACCAAATTTCACCCAATAGTGTATTGTATCACAATCTAGTAGTTACATTTGGAAATTTAGTTCTAGGACATTTGGTTTGAGCGCAATCTTCAAACTTAATTAAAAAAAGTCATTTAAGGCTTTTCACAGTGAGATCTATGCGATATGGCCGAGAAATGTAATTTTGATGTTAACTCCCAAACCGCTGCGCAGAAGTCAACCAAACTTCACCCAATAGTGTATTTTATCACAATGTAGTAGTTACATTTGGAAATTTAGTTCTAGGACATTTGATTTGAGCGCAATCTTCAAACTTAATTAAAAAAAGTCATTTAAGCGTTTTCACAGTGAGATCTATGCGATATGGCTGAGAAATGTAATTTTGATGTTCACTCCCAAACCGCTGCGCAGAAGTCAACCAAACTTCACCCAATAGTGTATTTTATCACAATCTAGTAGTTACATTTAGAAATTTAGTTCTAGGACATTTGGTTTGAGCGAAATCTTCAAACTTAATTTAAAAAAGTCATTTAAGCCTTTTCACAGTGAGATCTATGCGATATGGCCGAGAAATGTAATTTTGATGTTCACTCCTAAACCGCTGCGCAGAAGTCAACCAAACTTCACCCATTAGTGTATTGCATCACAATCTAGTAGTTACATGTGGAAATTTGGTTCTAGGACATTTGATTTGAGCGCAATCCTCAAACTTAGGTCAAAAAAGCCATTTAAGCCTTTTCACAGTGAGATCTACGCGATATGGCCGAGAAATGTAAATTTGATGTTAACTCCCAAACCGCTGCGCAGAAGTCAACCAAACTTCACCCAATAGTATATTGTATCAAAATCTAGTAGTTACATGTAAAAATTTTGTTCTAGGACATTTTGTTTGAGCGCAATCATCAAACTTAATTAAAAAAGTCATTTAAGCCTTTTCACAGTGAGATCTATGCGATATGGCCGAGAAATGTAAATTTGATGTTAACTCCCAAACCGCTGCGCAGAAGTCAACCAAACTTCACCCAATAGTGTATTGTATCACAATCTAGTAGTTACATTTGAAAATTTCGTTCTAAGACATTTGGTTTGAGCGCAATGTTCAAACTTAATTAAAAAAAGTCATTTTAGCCTTTTCACAGTGAGATCTATGCGATATGGCCGAGAAATGTAATTTTGATGTTAACTCCTAAACCGCTGCGCAGAAGTCAACCAAACTTCACCCAATAGTATATTGTATCAAAATCTAGTAGTTACATTTAAAAATTTTGTTCTAGGACATTTTGTTTGAGCGCAATCATCAAACTTAATTAAAAAAGTCATTTAAGCCTTTTCACAGTGAGATCTATGCGATATGGCCGAGAAATGTAAATTTGATGTTAACTACCAAAACCGCTGCGCAGAAGTCAACCAAACTTCACCCAATAGTGTATTGTATCACAATCTAGTAGTTACATTTGAAAATTTCGTTCTAGGACATTTGGTTTGAGCGCAATGTTCAAACTTAATTAAAAAAAGTCATTTAAGCCTTTTTGACAATGAGATCTATGCGATATGGCCGAGAAATGTAATTTTGATGTTAACTCCCAAACCGCTGCGCAGAAGTAAACCAAAATTCACCCAATAGTGTATTGTATCACAATCTAGTAGTTACATTTGAAAATTTTGTTCTAGGACATTTTGTTTGAACGCAATCATCAAACTTAATTAAAAAAGTCATTTAAGCCTTTTCACAGTGAGATCTATGCGATATGGCCGAGAAATGTAATTTTGATGTTAACTCCCAAACCGCTGCGCAGAAGTCAACCAAACTTCACCCATTAGTGTATTGTATCACAATCTAGTAGTTACATGTGGAAATTTGGTTCTAGGACATTTGATTTGAGCGCAATCCTCAAACTTAGGTCAAAAAAGCCATTTAAGCCTTTTCACAGTGAGATCTATGCGATATGGCCGAGAAATGTAATTTTGATGTTAACTCCCAAACCGCTGCGCAGAAGTAAACCAAACTTCACCCATTAGTGTATTGTATCACAATCTAGTAGTTACATGTGGAAATTTGGTTCTAGGACATTTGATTTGAGCGCAATCCTCAAACTTAGGTCAAAAAAGCCATTTAAGCCTTTTCACAGTGAGATCTATGCGATATGGCCGAGAAATGTAATTTTGATGTTAACTCCCAAACCGCTGCGCAGAAGTCAACCAAACTTCACCCAATAGTGTATTGTATCACAATCTAGTAGTTACATTTGAAAATTTTGTTCTAGGACATTTTGTTTGAACGCAATCATCAAACTTAATTAAAAAAGTCATTTAAGCCTTTTCACAGTGAGATCTATGCGATATGGCCGAGAAATGTAATTTTGATGTTAACTCCCAAACCGCTGCGCAGAAGTAAACCAAACTTCACCCAATAGTGTATTGTATCACAATCTAGTAGTTACATTTGAAAATTTTGTTCTAGGACATTTTGTTTGAGCGCAATCATCAAACTTAATTAAAAAAGTCATTTAAGCCTTTTCACAGTGAGATCTATGCGATATGGCCGAGAAATGTAATTTTGATGTTAACTCCCAAACCGCTGCGCAGAAGTAAACCAAACTTCACCCATTAGTGTATTCTATCACAATCTAGTAGTTACATGTGGAAATTTGGTTCTAGGACATTTGATTTGAGCGCAATCCTCAAACTTAGGTAAAAAAAGCCATTTAAGCCTTTTCACAGTGAGATCTATGCGATATGGCCGAGAAATGTAATTTTGATGTTAACTCCCAATCCGCTGCGCAGAAGTCAACCAAACTTCACCCAATAGTGTATTGTATCACAATCTAGTAGTTACATTTGAAAATTTTGTTCTAGGACATTTTGTTTGAACGCAATCATCAAACTTAATTAAAAAAGTCATTTAAGCCTTTTCACAGTGAGATCTATGCGATATGGCCGAGAAATGTAATTTTGATGTTCACTCCCAAACCGCTGCGCAGAAGTCAACCAAACTTCACCCATTAGTGTATTGTATCACAATCTAGTAGTTACATGTCGAAATTTGGTTCTAGGACATTTGATTTGAGCGCAATCCTCAAACTTAGGTCAAAAAAGCCATTTAAGCCTTTTCACAGTGAGATCTATGCGATATGGCCGAGAAATGTAATTTTGATGTTAACTCCCAAACCGCTGCGCAGAAGTCAACCAAACTTCACCCAATAGTGTATTGTATCACAATCTAGTAGTTACATTTGGAAATTTAGTTCTAGGACATTTGGTTTGAGCGCAATCTTCAAACTTAATTAAAAAAAGTCATTTAAACCTTTTCACAGTGAGATCTATGCGATATGGCCGAGAAATGTAATTTTGATGTTAACTCCCAAACCGCTGCGCAGAAGTCAACCAAACTTCACCCAATAGTGTATTTTATCACAATCTAGTAGTTACATTTGGAAATTTAGTTCTAGGACATTTGGTTTGAGCGCAATCTTCAAACTTAATTAAAAAAAGTCATTTAAGGCTTTTCACAGTGAGATCTATGCGATATGGCCGAGAAATGTAATTTTGATGTTAACTCCCAAACCGCTGCGCAGAAGTCAACCAAACTTCACCCAATAGTGTATTTTATCACAATGTAGTAGTTACATTTGGAAATTTAGTTCTAGGACATTTGATTTGAGCGCAATCTTCAAACTTAATTAAAAAAAGTCATTTAAGCGTTTTCACAGTGAGATCTATGCGATATGGCCGAGAAATGTAATTTTGATGTTCACTCCCAAACCGCTGCGCAGAAGTCAACCAAACTTCACCCAATAGTGTATTTTATCACAATCTAGTAGTTACATTTAGAAATTTAGTTCTAGGACATTTGGTTTGAGCGAAATCTTCAAACTTAATTTAAAAAAGTCATTTAAGCCTTTTCACAGTGAGATCTATGCGATATGGCCGAGAAATGTAATTTTGATGTTCACTCCCAAACCGCTGCGCAGAAGTCAACCAAACTTCACCCATTAGTGTATTGCATCACAATCTAGTAGTTACATGTGGAAATTTGGTTCTAGGACATTTGATTTGAGCGCAATCCTCAAACTTAGGTCAAAAAAGCCATTTAAGCCTTTTCACAGTGAGATCTACGCGATATGGCCGAGAAATGTAAATTTGATGTTAACTCCCAAACCGCTGCGCAGAAGTCAACCAAACTTCACCCAATAGTATATTGTATCAAAATCTAGTAGTTACATGTAAAAATTTTGTTCTAGGACATTTTGTTTGAGCGCAATCATCAAACTTAATTAAAAAAGTCATTTAAGCCTTTTCACAGTGAGATCTATGCGATATGGCCGAGAAATGTAAATTTGATGTTAACTCCCAAACCGCTGCGGAGAAGTCAACCAAACTTCACCCAATAGTGTATTGTATCACAATCTAGTAGTTACATTTGAAAATTTCGTTCTAAGACATTTGGTTTGAGCGCAATGTTCAAACTTAATTAAAAAAAGTCATTTTAGCCTTTTCACAGTGAGATCTATGCGATATGGCCGAGAAATGTAATTTTGATGTTCACTACCAAACCGCTGCGCAGAAGTCAACCAAACTTCACCCATTAGTGTATTGTATCACAATCTAGTAGTTACATGTGGAAATTTGGTTCTAGGACATTTGATTTGAGCGCAATCCTCAAACTTAGGTCAAAAAAGCCCTTTAAGCCTTTTCACAGTGAGATCTATGCGATTTGGCCGAGAAATGTAATTTTGATGTTAACTCCCAAACCGCTGCGCAGAAGTAAACCAAACTTCACCCATTAGTGTATTGTATCACAATCTAGTAGTTACATGTGGAAATTTGGTTCTAGGACATTTGATTTGAGCGCAATCCTCAAACTTAGGTCAAAAAAGCCATTTAAGCCTTTTCACAGTGAGATCTATGCGATATGGCCGAGAAATGTAATTTTGATGTTAACTCCCAAACCGCTGCGCAGAAGTCAACCAAACTTCACCCAATAGTGTATTGTATCACAATCTAGTAGTTACATTTGAAAATTTTGTTCTAGGACATTTTGTTTGAACGCAATCATCAAACTTAATTAAAAAAGTCATTTAAGCCTTTTCACAGTGAGATCTATGCGATATGGCCGAGAAATGTAATTTTGATGTTAACTCCCAAACCACTGCGCAGAAGTAAACCAAACTTCACCCAATAGTGTATTTTATCACAATCTAGTAGTTACATTTGGAAATTTAGTTCTAGGACATTTGGTTTGAGCGCAATCTTCAAACTTAATTAAAAAAAGTCATTTAAGGCTTTTCACAGTGAGATCTATGCGATATGGCCGAGAAATGTAATTTTGATGTTAACTCCCAAACCGCTGCGCAGAAGTAAACCAAACTTCACCCATTAGTGTATTCTATCACAATCTAGTAGTTACATGTGGAAATTTGGTTCTAGGACATTTGATTTGAGCGCAATCCTCAAACTTAGGTCAAAAAAGCCATTTAATCCTTTTCACAGTGAGATCTATGCGATATGGCCGAGAAATGTAATTTTGATGTTAACTCCCAAACCGCTGCGCAGAAGTCAACCAAACTTCACCCAATAGTGTATTGTATCACAATCTAGTAGTTACATTTGAAAATTTTGTTCTAGGACATTTTGTTTGAACGCAATCATCAAACTTAATTAAAAAAGTCATTTAAGCCTTTTCACAGTGAGATCTATGCGATATGGCCGAGAAATGTAATTTTGATGTTCACTCCCAAACCGCTGCGCAGAAGTCAACCAAACTTCACCCATTAGTGTATTGTATCACAATCTAGTAGTTACATGTCGAAATTTGGTTCTAGGACATTTGATTTGAGCGCAATCCTCAAACTTAGGTCAAAAAAGCCATTTAAGCCTTTTCACAGTGAGATCTATGCGATATGGCCGAGAAATGTAATTTTGATGTTAACTCCCAAACCGCTGCGCAGAAGTCAACCAAACTTCACCCAATAGTGTATTGTATCACAATCTAGTAGTTACATTTGGAAATTTAGTTCTAGGACATTTGGTTTGAGCGCAATCTTCAAACTTAATTAAAAAAAGTCATTTAAGCCTTTTCACAGTGAGATCTATGCGATATGGCCGAGAAATGTAATTTTGATGTTAACTCCCAAACCGCTGCGCAGAAGTCAACCAAACTTCACCCAATAGTGTATTTTATCACAATCTAGTAGTTACATTTGGAAATTTAGTTCTAGGACATTTGGTTTGAGCGCAATCTTCAAACTTAATTAAAAAAAGTCATTTAAGGCTTTTCACAGTGAGATCTATGCGATATGGCCGAGAAATGTAATTTTGATGTTAACTCCCAAACCGCTGCGCAGAAGTCAACCAAACTTCACCCAATAGTGTATTTTATCACAATGTAGTAGTTACATTTGGAAATTTAGTTCTAGGACATTTGATTTGAGCGCAATCTTCAAACTTAATTAAAAAAAGTCATTTAAGCGTTTTCACAGTGAGATCTATGCGATATGGCCGAGAAATGTAATTTTGATGTTCACTCCCAAACCGCTGCGCAGAAGTCAACCAAACTTCACCCAATAGTGTATTTTATCACAATCTAGTAGTTACATTTAGAAATTTAGTTCTAGGACATTTGGTTTGAGCGAAATCTTCAAACTTAATTTAAAAAAGTCATTTAAGCCTTTTCACAGTGAGATCTATGCGATATGGCCGAGAAATGTAATTTTGATGTTCACTCCCAAACCGCTGCGAAGAAGTCAACCAAACTTCACCCATTAGTGTATTGCATCACAATCTAGTAGTTACATGTGGAAATTTGGTTCTAGGACATTTGATTTGAGCGCAATCCTCAAACTTAGGTCAAAAAAGCCATTTAAGCCTTTTCACAGTGAGATCTACGCGATATGGCCGAGAAATGTAAATTTGATGTTAACTCCCAAACCGCTGCGCAGAAGTCAACCAAACTTCACCCAATAGTATATTGTATCAAAATCTAGTAGTTACATGTAAAAATTTTGTTCTAGGACATTTTGTTTGAGCGCAATCATCAAACTTAATTAAAAAAGTCATTTAAGCCTTTTCACAGTGAGATCTATGCGATATGGCCGAGAAATGTAAATTTGATGTTAACTCCCAAACCGCTGCGCAGAAGTCAACCAAACTTCACCCAATAGTGTATTGTATCACAATCTAGTAGTTACATTTGAAAATTTCGTTCTAAGACATTTGGTTTGAGCGCAATGGTCAAACTTAATTAAAAAAAGTCATTTTAGCCTTTTCACAGTGAGATCTATGCGATATGGCCGAGAAATGTAATTTTGATGTTCACTACCAAACCGCTGCGCAGAAGTCAACCAAACTTCACCCATTAGTGTATTGTATCACAATCTAGTAGTTACATGTGGAAATTTGGTTCTAGGACATTTGATTTGAGCGCAATCCTCAAACTTAGGTCAAAAAAGCCCTTTAAGCCTTTTCACAGTGAGATCTATGCGATATGGCCGAGAAATGTAATTTTGATGTTAACTCCCAAACCGCTGCGCAGAAGTAAACCAAACTTCACCCATTAGTGTATTGTATCACAATCTAGTAGTTACATGTGGAAATTTGGTTCTAGGACATTTGATTTGAGCGCAATCCTCAAACTTAGGTCAAAAAAGCCATTTAAGCCTTTTCACAGTGAGATCTATGCGATATGGCCGAGAAATGTAATTTTGATGTTAACTCCCAAACCGCTGCGCAGAAGTCAACCAAACTTCACCCAATAGTGTATTGTATCACAATCTAGTAGTTACATTTGAAAATTTTGTTCTAGGACATTTTGTTTGAACGCAATCATCAAACTTAATTAAAAAAGTCATTTAAGCCTTTTCACAGTGAGATCTATGCGATATGGCCGAGAAATGTAATTTTGATGTTAACTCCCAAACCACTGCGCAGAAGTAAACCAAACTTCACCCAATAGTGTATTTTATCACAATCTAGTAGTTACATTTGGAAATTTAGTTCTAGGACATTTGGTTTGAGCGCAATCTTCAAACTTAATTAAAAAAAGTCATTTAAGGCTTTTCACAGTGAGATCTATGCGATATGGCCGAGAAATGTAATTTTGATGTTAACTCCCAAACCGCTGCGCAGAAGTCAACCAAACTTCACCCAATAGTGTATTTTATCACAATGTAGTAGTTACATTTGGAAATTTAGTTCTAGGACATTTGATTTGAGCGCAATCTTCAAACTTAATTAAAAAAAGTCATTTAAGCGTTTTCACAGTGAGATCTATGCGATATGGCTGAGAAATGTAATTTTGATGTTCACTCCCAAACCGCTGCGCAGAAGTCAACCAAACTTCACCCAATAGTGTATTTTATCACAATCTAGTAGTTACATTTAGAAATTTAGTTCTAGGACATTTGGTTTGAGCGAAATCTTCAAACTTAATTTAAAAAAGTCATTTAAGCCTTTTCACAGTGAGATTTATGCGATATGGCCGAGAAATGTAATTTTGATGTTCACTCCTAAACCGCTGCGCAGAAGTCAACCAAACTTCACCCATTAGTGTATTGCATCACAATCTAGTAGTTACATGTGGAAATTTGGTTCTAGGACATTTGATTTGAGCGCAATCCTCAAACTTAGGTCAAAAAAGCCATTTAAGCCTTTTCACAGTGAGATCTACGCGATATGGCCGAGAAATGTAAATTTGATGTTAACTCCCAAACCGCTGCGCAGAAGTCAACCAAACTTCACCCAATAGTATATTGTATCAAAATCTAGTAGTTACATGTAAAAAATTTTGTTCTAGGACATTTTGTTGGAGCGCAATCATCAAACTTAATTAAAAAAGTCATTTAAGCCTTTTCACAGTGAGATCTATGCGATATGGCCGAGAAATGTAAATTTGATGTTAACTCCCAAACCGCTGCGCAGAAGTCAACCAAACTTCACCCAATAGTGTATTGTATCACAATCTAGTAGTTACATTTGAAAATTTCGTTCTAAGACATTTGGTTTGAGCGCAATGTTCAAACTTAATTAAAAAAAGTCATTTTAGCCTTTTCACAGTGAGATCTATGCGATATGGCCGAGAAATGTAATTTTGATGTTAACTCCTAAACCGCTGCGCAGAAGTCAACCAAACTTCACCCAATAGTATATTGTATCAAAATCTAGTAGTTACATTTAAAAATTTTGTTCTAGGACATTTTGTTTGAGCGCAATCATCAAACTTAATTAAAAAAGTCATTTAAGCCTTTTCACAGTGAGATCTATGCGATATGGCCGAGAAATGTAAATTTGATGTTAACTACCAAAACCGCTGCGCAGAAGTCAACCAAACTTCACCCAATAGTGTATTGTATCACAATCTAGTAGTTACATTTGAAAATTTCGTTCTAGGACATTTGGTTTGAGCGCAATGTTCAAACTTAATTAAAAAAAGTCATTTAAGCCTTTTTGACAATGAGATCTATGCGATATGGCCGAGAAATGTAATTTTGATGTTAACTCCCAAACCGCTGCGCAGAAGTAAACCAAAATTCACCCAATAGTGTATTGTATCACAATCTAGTAGTTACATTTGAAAATTTTGTTCTAGGACATTTTGTTTGAACGCAATCATCAAACTTAATTAAAAAAGTCATTTAAGCCTTTTCACAGTGAGATCTATGCGATATGGCCGAGAAATGTAATTTTGATGTTAACTCCCAAACCGCTGCGCAGAAGTCAACCAAACTTCACCCATTAGTGTATTGTATCACAATCTAGTAGTTACATGTGGAAATTTGGTTCTAGGACATTTGATTTGAGCGCAATCCTCAAACTTAGGTCAAAAAAGCCATTTAAGCCTTTTCACAGTGAGATCTATGCGATATGGCCGAGAAATGTAATTTTGATGTTAACTCCCAAACCGCTGCGCAGAAGTAAACCAAACTTCACCCATTAGTGTATTGTATCACAATCTAGTAGTTACATGTGGAAATTTGGTTCTAGGACATTTGATTTGAGCGCAATCCTCAAACTTAGGTCAAAAAAGCCATTTAAGCCTTTTCACAGTGAGATCTATGCGATATGGCCGAGAAATGTAATTTTGATGTTAACTCCCAAACCGCTGCGCAGAAGTCAACCAAACTTCACCCATTAGTGTATTGTATCACAATCTAGTAGTTACATTTGAAAATTTTGTTCTAGGACATTTTGTTTGAACGCAATCATCAAACTTAATTAAAAAAGTCATTTAAGCCTTTTCACAGTGAGATCTATGCGATATGGCCGAGAAATGTAATTTTGATGTTAACTCCCAAACCGCTGCGCAGAAGTAAACCAAACTTCACCCAATAGTGTATTGTATCACAATCTAGTAGTTACATTTGAAAATTTTGTTCTAGGACATTTTGTTTGAGCGCAATCATCAAACTTAATTAAAAAAGTCATTTAAGCCTTTTCACAGTGAGATCTATGCGATATGGCCGAGAAATGTAATTTTGATGTTAACTCCCAAACCACTGCGCAGAAGTAAACCAAACTTCACCCAATAGTGTATTTTATCACAATCTAGTAGTTACATTTGGAAATTTAGTTCTAGGACATTTGGTTTGAGCGCAATCTTCAAACTTAATTAAAAAAAGTCATTTAAGGCTTTTCACAGTGAGATCTATGCGATATGGCCGAGAAATGTAATTTTGATGTTAACTCCCAAACCGCTGCGCAGAAGTAAACCAAACTTCACCCATTAGTGTATTCTATCACAATCTAGTAGTTACATGTGGAAATTTGGTTCTAGGACATTTGATTTGAGCGCAATCCTCAAACTTAGGTCAAAAAAGCCATTTAAGCCTTTTCACAGTGAGATCTATGCGATATGGCCGAGAAATGTAATTTTGATGTTAACTCCCAAACCGCTGCGCAGAAGTCAACCAAACTTCACCCAATAGTGTATTGTCTCACAATCTAGTAGTTACATTTGAAAATTTTGTTCTAGGACATTTTGTTTGAACGCAATCATCAAACTTAATTAAAAAAGTCATTTAAGCCTTTTCACAGTGAGATCTATGCGATATGGCCGAGAAATGTAATTTTGATGTTCACTCCCAAACCGCTGTGCAGAAGTCAACCAAACTTCACCCATTAGTGTATTGTATCACAATCTAGTAGTTACATGTCGAAATTTGGTTCTAGGACATTTGATTTGAGCGCAATCCTCAAACTTAGGTCAAAAAAGCCATTTAAGCCTTTTCACAGTGAGATCTATGCGATATGGCCGAGAAATGTAATTTTGATGTTAACTCCCAAACCGCTGCGCAGAAGTCAACCAAACTTCACCCAATAGTGTATTGTATCACAATCTAGTAGTTACATTTGGAAATTTAGTTCTAGGACATTTGGTTTGAGCGCAATCTTCAAACTTAATTAAAAAAAGTCATTTAAGCCTTTTCACAGTGAGATCTATGCGATATGGCCGAGAAATGTAATTTTGATGTTAACTCCCAAACCGCTGCGCAGAAGTCAACCAAACTTCACCCAATAGTGTATTTTATCACAATCTAGTAGTTACATTTGGAAATTTAGTTCTAGGACATTTGGTTTGAGCGCAATCTTCAAACTTAATTAAAAAAAGTCATTTAAGGCTTTTCACAGTGAGATCTATGCGATATGGCCGAGAAATGTAATTTTGATGTTAACTCCCAAACCGCTGCGCAGAAGTCAACCAAACTTCACCCAATAGTGTATTTTATCACAATGTAGTAGTTACATTTGGAAATTTAGTTCTAGGACATTTGATTTGAGCGCAATCTTCAAACTTAATTAAAAAAAGTCATTTAAGCGTTTTCACAGTGAGATCTATGCGATATGGCCGAGAAATGTAATTTTGATGTTCACTCCCAAACCGCTGCGCAGAAGTCAACCAAACTTCACCCAATAGTGTATTTTATCACAATCTAGTAGTTACATTTAGAAATTTAGTTCTAGGACATTTGGTTTGAGCGAAATCTTCAAACTTAATTTAAAAAAGTCATTTAAGCCTTTTCACAGTGAGATCTATGCGATATGGCCGAGAAATGTAATTTTGATGTTCACTCCCAAACCGCTGCGCAGAAGTCAACCAAACTTCACCCATTAGTGTATTGCATCACAATCTAGTAGTTACATGTGGAAATTTGGTTCTAGGACATTTGATTTGAGCGCAATCCTCAAACTTAGGTCAAAAAAGCCATTTAAGCCTTTTCACAGTGAGATCTACGCGATATGGCCGAGAAATGTAAATTTGATGTTAACTCCCAAACCACTGCGCAGAAGTCAACCAAACTTCACCCAATAGTATATTGTATCAAAATCTAGTAGTTACATGTAAAAATTTTGTTCTAGGACATTTTGTTTGAGCGCAATCATCAAACTTAATTAAAAAAGTCATTTAAGCCTTTTCACAGTGAGATCTATGCGATATGGCCGAGAAATGTAAATTTGATGTTAACTCCCAAACCGCTGCGCAGAAGTCAACCAAACTTCACCCAATAGTGTATTGTATCACAATCTAGTAGTTACATTTGAAAATTTCGTTCTAAGACATTTGGTTTGAGCGCAATGGTCAAACTTAATTAAAAAAAGTCATTTTAGCCTTTTCACAGTGAGATCTATGCGATATGGCCGAGAAATGTAATTTTGATGTTCACTACCAAACCGCTGCGCAGAAGTCAACCAAACTTCACCCATTAGTGTATTGTATCACAATCTAGTAGTTACATGTGGAAATTTGGTTCTAGGACATTTGATTTGAGCGCAATCCTCAAACTTAGGTCAAAAAAGCCCTTTAAGCCTTTTCACAGTGAGATCTATGCGATATGGCCGAGAAATGTAATTTTGATGTTCACTCCCAAACCGCTGCGCAGAAGTAAACCAAACTTCACCCATTAGTGTATTGTATCACAATCTAGTAGTTACATGTGGAAATTTGGTTCTAGGACATTTGATTTGAGCGCAATCCTCAAACTTAGGTCAAAAAAGCCATTTAAGCCTTTTCACAGTGAGATCTATGCGATATGGCCGAGAAATGGAATTTTGATGTTAACTCCCAAACCGCTGCGCAGAAGTCAACCAAACTTCACCCAATAGTGTATTGTATCACAATCTAGTAGTTACATTTGAAAATTTTGTTCTAGGACATTTTGTTTGAACGCAATCATCAAACTTAATTAAAAAAGTCATTTAAGCCTTTTCACAGTGAGATCTATGCGATATGGCCGAGAAATGTAATTTTGATGTTAACTCCCAAACCACTGCGCAGAAGTAAACCAAACTTCACCCAATAGTGTATTTTATCACAATCTAGTAGTTACATTTGGAAATTTAGTTCTAGGACATTTGGTTTGAGCGCAATCTTCAAACTTAATTAAAAAAAGTCATTTAAGGCTTTTCACAGTGAGATCTATGCGATATGGCCGAGAAATGTAATTTTGATGTTAACTCCCAAACCGCTGCGCAGAAGTCAACCAAACTTCACCCAATAGTGTATTTTATCACAATGTAGTAGTTACATTTGGAAATTTAGTTCTAGGACATTTGATTTGAGCGCAATCTTCAAACTTAATTAAAAAAAGTCATTTAAGCGTTTTCACAGTGAGATCTATGCGATATGGCTGAGAAATGTAATTTTGATGTTCACTCCCAAACCGCTGCGCAGAAGTCAACCAAACTTCACCCAATAGTGTATTTTATCACAATCTAGTAGTTACATTTAGAAATTTAGTTCTAGGACATTTGGTTTGAGCGAAATCTTCAAACTTAATTTAAAAAAGTCATTTAAGCCTTTTCACAGTGAGATTTATGCGATATGGCCGAGAAATGTAATTTTGATGTTCACTCCTAAACCGCTGCGCAGAAGTCAACCAAACTTCACCCATTAGTGTATTGCATCACAATCTAGTAGTTACATGTGGAAATTTGGTTCTAGGACATTTGATTTGAGCGCAATCCTCAAACTTAGGTCAAAAAAGCCATTTAAGCCTTTTCACAGTGAGATCTACGCGATATGGCCGAGAAATGTAAATTTGATGTTAACTCCCAAACCGCTGCGCAGAAGTCAACCAAACTTCACCCAATAGTATATTGTATCAAAATCTAGTAGT
This sequence comes from Corythoichthys intestinalis, assembly GCF_030265065.1. Classification (NCBI taxonomy): domain Eukaryota; kingdom Metazoa; phylum Chordata; class Actinopteri; order Syngnathiformes; family Syngnathidae; genus Corythoichthys; species Corythoichthys intestinalis. The sequence goes on along the minus strand of NC_080411.1, from coordinate 47,376,927 downwards.
TACATGTAAAAATTTTGTTCTAGGACATTTTGTTGGAGCGCAATCATCAAACTTAATTAAAAAAGTCATTTAAGCCTTTTCACAGTGAGATCTATGCGATATGGCCGAGAAATGTAAATTTGATGTTAACTCCCAAACCGCTGCGCAGAAGTCAACCAAACTTCACCCAATAGTGTATTGTATCACAATCTAGTAGTTACATTTGAAAATTTCGTTCTAAGACATTTGGTTTGAGCGCAATGTTCAAACTTAATTAAAAAAAGTCATTTTAGCCTTTTCACAGTGAGATCTATGCGATATGGCCGAGAAATGTAATTTTGATGTTAACTCCTAAACCGCTGCGCAGAAGTCAACCAAACTTCACCCAATAGTATATTGTATCAAAATCTAGTAGTTACATTTAAAAATTTTGTTCTAGGACATTTTGTTTGAGCGCAATCATCAAACTTAATTAAAAAAGTCATTTAAGCCTTTTCACAGTGAGATCTATGCGATATGGCCGAGAAATGTAAATTTGATGTTAACTACCAAAACCGCTGCGCAGAAGTCAACCAAACTTCACCCAATAGTGTATTGTATCACAATCTAGTAGTTACATTTGAAAATTTCGTTCTAGGACATTTGGTTTGAGCGCAATGTTCAAACTTAATTAAAAAAAGTCATTTAAGCCTTTTTGACAATGAGATCTATGCGATATGGCCGAGAAATGTAATTTTGATGTTAACTCCCAAACCGCTGCGCAGAAGTAAACCAAAATTCACCCAATAGTGTATTGTATCACAATCTAGTAGTTACATTTGAAAATTTTGTTCTAGGACATTTTGTTTGAACGCAATCATCAAACTTAATTAAAAAAGTCATTTAAGCCTTTTCACAGTGAGATCTATGCGATATGGCCGAGAAATGTAATTTTGATGTTAACTCCCAAACCGCTGCGCAGAAGTCAACCAAACTTCACCCATTAGTGTATTGTATCACAATCTAGTAGTTACATGTGGAAATTTGGTTCTAGGACATTTGATTTGAGCGCAATCCTCAAACTTAGGTCAAAAAAGCCATTTAAGCCTTTTCACAGTGAGATCTATGCGATATGGCCGAGAAATGTAATTTTGATGTTAACTCCCAAACCGCTGCGCAGAAGTAAACCAAACTTCACCCATTAGTGTATTGTATCACAATCTAGTAGTTACATGTGGAAATTTGGTTCTAGGACATTTGATTTGAGCGCAATCCTCAAACTTAGGTCAAAAAAGCCATTTAAGCCTTTTCACAGTGAGATCTATGCGATATGGCCGAGAAATGGAATTTTGATGTTAACTCCCAAACCGCTGCGCAGAAGTCAACCAAACTTCACCCAATAGTGTATTGTATCACAATCTAGTAGTTACATTTGAAAATTTTGTTCTAGGACATTTTGTTTGAACGCAATCATCAAACTTAATTAAAAAAGTCATTTAAGCCTTTTCACAGTGAGATCTATGCGATATGGCCGAGAAATGTAATTTTGATGTTAACTCCCAAACCACTGCGCAGAAGTAAACCAAACTTCACCCAATAGTGTATTTTATCACAATCTAGTAGTTATATTTGGAAATTTAGTTCTAGGACATTTGGTTTGAGCGCAATCTTCAAACTTAATTAAAAAAAGTCATTTAAGGCTTTTCACAGTGAGATCTATGCGATATGGCCGAGAAATGTAATTTTGATGTTAACTCCCAAACCGCTGCGCAGAAGTCAACCAAACTTCACCCAATAGTGTATTTTATCACAATGTAGTAGTTACATTTGGAAATTTAGTTCTAGGACATTTGATTTGAGCGCAATCTTCAAACTTAATTAAAAAAAGTCATTTAAGCGTTTTCACAGTGAGATCTATGCGATATGGCTGAGAAATGTAATTTTGATGTTCACTCCCAAACCGCTGCGCAGAAGTCAACCAAACTTCACCCAATAGTGTATTTTATCACAATCTAGTAGTTACATTTAGAAATTTAGTTCTAGGACATTTGGTTTGAGCGAAATCTTCAAACTTAATTTAAAAAAGTCATTTAAGCCTTTTCACAGTGAGATTTATGCGATATGGCCGAGAAATGTAATTTTGATGTTCACTCCTAAACCGCTGCGCAGAAGTCAACCAAACTTCACCCATTAGTGTATTGCATCACAATCTAGTAGTTACATGTGGAAATTTGGTTCTAGGACATTTGATTTGAGCGCAATCCTCAAACTTAGGTCAAAAAAGCCATTTAAGCCTTTTCACAGTGAGATCTACGCGATATGGCCGAGAAATGTAAATTTGATGTTAACTCCCAAACCGCTGCGCAGAAGTCAACCAAACTTCACCCAATAGTATATTGTATCAAAATCTAGTAGTTACATGTAAAAATTTTGTTCTAGGACATTTTGTTGGAGCGCAATCATCAAACTTAATTAAAAAAGTCATTTAAGCCTTTTCACAGTGAGATCTATGCGATATGGCCGAGAAATGTAAATTTGATGTTAACTCCCAAACCGCTGCGCAGAAGTCAACCAAACTTCACCCAATAGTGTATTGTATCACAATCTAGTAGTTACATTTGAAAATTTCGTTCTAAGACATTTGGTTTGAGCGCAATGTTCAAACTTAATTAAAAAAAGTCATTTTAGCCTTTTCACAGTGAGATCTATGCGATATGGCCGAGAAATGTAATTTTGATGTTAACTCCTAAACCGCTGCGCAGAAGTCAACCAAACTTCACCCAATAGTATATTGTATCAAAATCTAGTAGTTACATTTAAAAATTTTGTTCTAGGACATTTTGTTTGAGCGCAATCATCAAACTTAATTAAAAAAGTCATTTAAGCCTTTTCACAGTGAGATCTATGCGATATGGCCGAGAAATGTAAATTTGATGTTAACTACCAAAACCGCTGCGCAGAAGTCAACCAAACTTCACCCAATAGTGTATTGTATCACAATCTAGTAGTTACATTTGAAAATTTCGTTCTAGGACATTTGGTTTGAGCGCAATGTTCAAACTTAATTAAAAAAAGTCATTTAAGCCTTTTTGACAATGAGATCTATGCGATATGGCCGAGAAATGTAATTTTGATGTTAACTCCCAAACCGCTGCGCAGAAGTAAACCAAAATTCACCCAATAGTGTATTGTATCACAATCTAGTAGTTACATTTGAAAATTTTGTTCTAGGACATTTTGTTTGAACGCAATCATCAAACTTAATTAAAAAAGTCATTTAAGCCTTTTCACAGTGAGATCTATGCGATATGGCCGAGAAATGTAATTTTGATGTTAACTCCCAAACCGCTGCGCAGAAGTCAACCAAACTTCACCCATTAGTGTATTGTATCACAATCTAGTAGTTACATGTGGAAATTTGGTTCTAGGACATTTGATTTGAGCGCAATCCTCAAACTTAGGTCAAAAAAGCCATTTAAGCCTTTTCACAGTGAGATCTATGCGATATGGCCGAGAAATGTAATTTTGATGTTAACTCCCAAACCGCTGCGCAGAAGTAAACCAAACTTCACCCATTAGTGTATTGTATCACAATCTAGTAGTTACATGTGGAAATTTGGTTCTAGGACATTTGATTTGAGCGCAATCCTCAAACTTAGGTCAAAAAAGCCATTTAAGCCTTTTCACAGTGAGATCTATGCGATATGGCCGAGAAATGTAATTTTGATGTTAACTCCCAAACCGCTGCGCAGAAGTCAACCAAACTTCACCCATTAGTGTATTGTATCACAATCTAGTAGTTACATTTGAAAATTTTGTTCTAGGACATTTTGTTTGAACGCAATCATCAAACTTAATTAAAAAAGTCATTTAAGCCTTTTCACAGTGAGATCTATGCGATATGGCCGAGAAATGTAATTTTGATGTTAACTCCCAAACCGCTGCGCAGAAGTAAACCAAACTTCACCCAATAGTGTATTGTATCACAATCTAGTAGTTACATTTGAAAATTTTGTTCTAGGACATTTTGTTTGAGCGCAATCATCAAACTTAATTAAAAAAGTCATTTAAGCCTTTTCACAGTGAGATCTATGCGATATGGCCGAGAAATGTAATTTTGATGTTAACTCCCAAACCACTGCGCAGAAGTAAACCAAACTTCACCCAATAGTGTATTTTATCACAATCTAGTAGTTACATTTGGAAATTTAGTTCTAGGACATTTGGTTTGAGCGCAATCTTCAAACTTAATTAAAAAAAGTCATTTAAGGCTTTTCACAGTGAGATCTATGCGATATGGCCGAGAAATGTAATTTTGATGTTAACTCCCAAACCGCTGCGCAGAAGTAAACCAAACTTCACCCATTAGTGTATTCTATCACAATCTAGTAGTTACATGTGGAAATTTGGTTCTAGGACATTTGATTTGAGCGCAATCCTCAAACTTAGGTCAAAAAAGCCATTTAAGCCTTTTCACAGTGAGATCTATGCGATATGGCCGAGAAATGTAATTTTGATGTTAACTCCCAAACCGCTGCGCAGAAGTCAACCAAACTTCACCCAATAGTGTATTGTATCACAATCTAGTAGTTACATTTGAAAATTTTGTTCTAGGACATTTTGTTTGAACGCAATCATCAAACTTAATTAAAAAAGTCATTTAAGCCTTTTCACAGTGAGATCTATGCGATATGGCCGAGAAATGTAATTTTGATGTTCACTCCCAAACCGCTGCGCAGAAGTCAACCAAACTTCACCCATTAGTGTATTGTATCACAATCTAGTAGTTACATGTCGAAATTTGGTTCTAGGACATTTGATTTGAGCGCAATCCTCAAACTTAGGTCAAAAAAGCCATTTAAGCCTTTTCACAGTGAGATCTATGCGATATGGCCGAGAAATGTAATTTTGATGTTAACTCCCAAACCGCTGCGCAGAAGTCAACCAAACTTCACCCAATAGTGTATTGTATCACAATCTAGTAGTTACATTTGGAAATTTAGTTCTAGGACATTTGGTTTGAGCGCAATCTTCAAACTTAATTAAAAAAAGTCATTTAAGCCTTTTCACAGTGAGATCTATGCGATATGGCCGAGAAATGTAATTTTGATGTTAACTCCCAAACCGCTGCGCAGAAGTCAACCAAACTTCACCCAATAGTGTATTTTATCACAATCTAGTAGTTACATTTGGAAATTTAGTTCTAGGACATTTGGTTTGAGCGCAATCTTCAAACTTAATTAAAAAAAGTCATTTAAGGCTTTTCACAGTGAGATCTATGCGATATGGCCGAGAAATGTAATTTTGATGTTAACTCCCAAACCGCTGCGCAGAAGTCAACCAAACTTCACCCAATAGTGTATTTTATCACAATGTAGTAGTTACATTTGGAAATTTAGTTCTAGGACATTTGATTTGAGCGCAATCTTCAAACTTAATTAAAAAAAGTCATTTAAGCGTTTTCACAGTGAGATCTATGCGATATGGCCGAGAAATGTAATTTTGATGTTCACTCCCAAACCGCTGCGCAGAAGTCAACCAAACTTCACCCAATAGTGTATTTTATCACAATCTAGTAGTTACATTTAGAAATTTAGTTCTAGGACATTTGGTTTGAGCGAAATCTTCAAACTTAATTTAAAAAAGTCATTTAAGCCTTTTCACAGTGAGATCTATGCGATATGGCCGAGAAATGTAATTTTGATGTTCACTCCCAAACCGCTGCGCAGAAGTCAACCAAACTTCACCCATTAGTGTATTGCATCACAATCTAGTAGTTACATGTGGAAATTTGGTTCTAGGACATTTGATTTGAGCGCAATCCTCAAACTTAGGTCAAAAAAGCCATTTAAGCCTTTTCACAGTGAGATCTACGCGATATGGCCGAGAAATGTAAATTTGATGTTAACTCCCAAACCGCTGCGCAGAAGTCAACCAAACTTCACCCAATAGTATATTGTATCAAAATCTAGTAGTTACATGTAAAAATTTTGTTCTAGGACATTTTGTTTTAGCGCAATCATCAAACTTAATTAAAAAAGTCATTTAAGCCTTTTCACAGTGAGATCTATGCGATATGGCCGAGAAATGTAAATTTGATGTTAACTCCCAAACCGCTGCGCAGAAGTCAACCAAACTTCACCCAATAGTGTATTGTATCACAATCTAGTAGTTACATTTGAAAATTTCGTTCTAAGACATTTGGTTTGAGCGCAATGGTCAAACTTAATTAAAAAAAGTCATTTTAGCCTTTTCACAGTGAGATCTATGCGATATGGCCGAGAAATGTAATTTTGATGTTCACTACCAAACCGCTGCGCAGAAGTCAACCAAACTTCACCCATTAGTGTATTGTATCACAATCTAGTAGTTACATGTGGAAATTTGGTTCTAGGACATTTGATTTGAGCGCAATCCTCAAACTTAGGTCAAAAAAGCCCTTTAAGCCTTTTCACAGTGAGATCTATGCGATATGGCCGAGAAATGTAATTTTGATGTTAACTCCCAAACCGCTGCGCAGAAGTAAACCAAACTTCACCCATTAGTGTATTGTATCACAATCTAGTAGTTACATGTGGAAATTTGGTTCTAGGACATTTGATTTGAGCGCAATCCTCAAACTTAGGTCAAAAAAGCCATTTAAGCCTTTTCACAGTGAGATCTATGCGATATGGCCGAGAAATGTAATTTTGATGTTAACTCCCAAACCGCTGCGCAGAAGTCAACCAAACTTCACCCAATAGTGTATTGTATCACAATCTAGTAGTTACATTTGAAAATTTTGTTCTAGGACATTTTGTTTGAACGCAATCATCAAACTTAATTAAAAAAGTCATTTAAGCCTTTTCACAGTGAGATCTATGCGATATGGCCGAGAAATGTAATTTTGATGTTAACTCCCAAACCACTGCGCAGAAGTAAACCAAACTTCACCCAATAGTGTATTTTATCACAATCTAGTAGTTACATTTGGAAATTTAGTTCTAGGACATTTGGTTTGAGCGCAATCTTCAAACTTAATTAAAAAAAGTCATTTAAGGCTTTTCACAGTGAGATCTATGCGATATGGCCGAGAAATGTAATTTTGATGTTAACTCCCAAACCGCTGCGCAGAAGTCAACCAAACTTCACCCAATAGTGTATTTTATCACAATGTAGTAGTTACATTTGGAAATTTAGTTCTAGGACATTTGATTTGAGCGCAATCTTCAAACTTAATTAAAAAAAGTCATTTAAGCGTTTTCACAGTGAGATCTATGCGATATGGCTGAGAAATGTAATTTTGATGTTCACTCCCAAACCGCTGCGCAGAAGTCAACCAAACTTCACCCAATAGTGTATTTTATCACAATCTAGTAGTTACATTTAGAAATTTAGTTCTAGGACATTTGGTTTGAGCGAAATCTTCAAACTTAATTTAAAAAAGTCATTTAAGCCTTTTCACAGTGAGATTTATGCGATATGGCCGAGAAATGTAATTTTGATGTTCACTCCTAAACCGCTGCGCAGAAGTCAACCAAACTTCACCCATTAGTGTATTGCATCACAATCTAGTAGTTACATGTGGAAATTTGGTTCTAGGACATTTGATTTGAGCGCAATCCTCAAACTTAGGTCAAAAAAGCCATTTAAGCCTTTTCACAGTGAGATCTACGCGATATGGCCGAGAAATGTAAATTTGATGTTAACTCCCAAACCACTGCGCAGAAGTCAACCAAACTTCACCCAATAGTATATTGTATCAAAATCTAGTAGTTACATGTAAAAATTTTGTTCTAGGACATTTTGTTGGAGCGCAATCATCAAACTTAATTAAAAAAGTCATTTAAGCCTTTTCACAGTGAGATCTATGCGATATGGCCGAGAAATGTAAATTTGATGTTAACTCCCAAACCGCTGCGCAGAAGTCAACCAAACTTCACCCAATAGTGTATTGTATCACAATCTAGTAGTTACATTTGAAAATTTCGTTCTAAGACATTTGGTTTGAGCGCAATGTTCAAACTTAATTAAAAAAAGTCATTTTAGCCTTTTCACAGTGAGATCTATGCGATATGGCCGAGAAATGTAATTTTGATGTTAACTCCTAAACCGCTGCGCAGAAGTCAACCAAACTTCACCCAATAGTATATTGTATCAAAATCTAGTAGTTACATTTAAAAATTTTGTTCTAGGACATTTTGTTTGAGCGCAATCATCAAACTTAATTAAAAAAGTCATTTAAGCCTTTTCACAGTGAGATCTATGCGATATGGCCGAGAAATGTAAATTTGATGTTAACTACCAAAACCGCTGCGCAGAAGTCAACCAAACTTCACCCAATAGTGTATTGTATCACAATCTAGTAGTTACATTTGAAATATTCGTTCTAGGACATTTGGTTTGAGCGCAATGTTCAAACTTAATTAAAAAAAGTCATTTAAGCCTTTTTGACAATGAGATCTATGCGATATGGCCGAGAAATGTAATTTTGATGTTAACTCCCAAACCGCTGCGCAGAAGTAAACCAAAATTCACCCAATAGTGTATTGTATCACAATCTAGTAGTTACATTTGAAAATTTTGTTCTAGGATATTTTGTTTGAACGCAATCATCAAACTTAATTAAAAAAGTCATTTAAGCCTTTTCACAGTGAGATCTATGCGATATGGCCGAGAAATGTAATTTTGATGTTAACTCCCAAACCGCTGCGCAGAAGTCAACCAAACTTCACCCATTAGTGTATTGTATCACAATCTAGTAGTTACATGTGGAAATTTGGTTCTAGGACATTTGATTTGAGCGCAATCCTCAAACTTAGGTCAAAAAAGCCATTTAAGCCTTTTCACAGTGAGATCTATGCGATATGGCCGAGAAATGTAATTTTGATGTTAACTCCCAAACCGCTGCGCAGAAGTAAACCAAACTTCACCCATTAGTGTATTGTATCACAATCTAGTAGTTACATGTGGAAATTTGGTTCTAGGACATTTGATTTGAGCGCAATCCTCAAACTTAGGTCAAAAAAGCCATTTAAGCCTTTTCACAGTGAGATCTATGCGATATGGCCGAGAAATGTAATTTTGATGTTAACTCCCAAACCGCTGCGCAGAAGTCAACCAAACTTCACCCAATAGTGTATTGTATCACAATCTAGTAGTTACATTTGAAAATTTTGTTCTAGGACATTTTGTTTGAACGCAATCATCAAACTTAATTAAAAAAGTCATTTAAGCCTTTTCACAGTGAGATCTATGCGATATGGCCGAGAAATGTAATTTTGATGTTAACTCCCAAACCGCTGCGCAGAAGTAAACCAAACTTCACCCAATAGTGTATTGTATCACAATCTAGTAGTTACATTTGAAAATTTTGTTCTAGGACATTTTGTTTGAGCGCAATCATCAAACTTAATTAAAAAAGTCATTTAAGCCTTTTCACAGTGAGATCTATGCGATATGGCCGAGAAATGTAATTTTGATGTTAACTCCCAAACCGCTGCGCAGAAGTCAACCAAACTTCACCCATTAGTGTATTGTATCACAATCTAGTAGTTACATGTCGAAATTTGGTTCTAGGACATTTGATTTGAGCGCAATCCTCAAACTTAGGTCAAAAAAGCCATTTAAGCCTTTTCACAGTGAGATCTATGCGATATGGCCGAGAAATGTAATTTTGATGTTAACTCCCAAACCGCTGCGCAGAAGTCAACCAAACTTCACCCAATAGTGTATTGTATCACAATCTAGTAGTTACATTTGGAAATTTAGTTCTAGGACATTTGGTTTGAGCGCAATCTTCAAACTTAATTAAAAAAAGTCATTTAAGCCTTTTCACAGTGAGATCTATGCGATATGGCCGAGAAATGTAATTTTGATGTTAACTCCCAAACCGCTGCGCAGAAGTCAACCAAACTTCACCCAATAGTGTATTTTATCACAATCTAGTAGTTACATTTGGAAATTTAGTTCTAGGACATTGGTTTGAGCGCAATCTTCAAACTTAATTAAAAAAAGTCATTTAAGGCTTTTCACAGTGAGATCTATGCGATATGGCCGAGAAATGTAATTTTGATGTTAACTCCCAAACCGCTGCGCAGAAGTCAACCAAACTTCACCCAATAGTGTATTTTATCACAATGTAGTAGTTACATTTGGAAATTTAGTTCTAGGACATTTGATTTGAGCGCAATCTTCAAACTTAATTAAAAAAAGTCATTTAAGCGTTTTCACAGTGAGATCTATGCGATATGGCCGAGAAATGTAATTTTGATGTTCACTCCCAAACCGCTGCGCAGAAGTCAACCAAACTTCACCCAATAGTGTATTTTATCACAATCTAGTAGTTACATTTAGAAATTTAGTTCTAGGACATTTGGTTTGAGCGAAATCTTCAAACTTAATTTAAAAAAGTCATTTAAGCCTTTTCACAGTGAGATCTATGCGATATGGCCGAGAAATGTAATTTTGATGTTCACTCCCAAACCGCTGCGCAGAAGTCAACCAAACTTCACCCATTAGTGTATTGCATCACAATCTAGTAGTTACATGTGGAAATTTGGTTCTAGGACATTTGATTTGAGCGCAATCCTCAAACTTAGGTCAAAAAAGCCATTTAAGCCTTTTCACAGTGAGATCTACGCGATATGGCCGAGAAATGTAATTTTGATGTTAACTCCCAAACCGCTGCGCAGAAGTCAACCAAACTTCACCCAATAGTGTATTGTATCACAATCCAGTAGTTACATTTGAAAATTTTGTTCTAGGACATTTTGTTTGAACGCAATCATCAAACTTAATTAAAAAAGTCATTTAAGCCTTTTCACAGTGAGATCTATGCGATATGGCCGAGAAATGTAATTTTGATGTTAACTCCCAAACCGCTGCGCAGAAGTAAACCAAACTTCACCCAATAGTGTATTGTATCACAATCTAGTAGTTACATTTGAAAATTTTGTTCTAGGACATTTTGTTTGAGCACAATCATCAAACTTAATTAAAAAAGTCATTTAAGCCTTTTCACAGTGAGATCTATGCGATATGGCCGAGAAATGTAATTTTGATGTTAACTCCCAAACCGCTGCGCAGAAGTAAACCAAACTTCACCGATTAGTGTATTGTATCACAATCTAGTAGTTACATGTGGAAATTTGGTTCTAGGACATTTGATTTGAGCGCAATCCTCAAACTTAGGTCAAAAAAGCCATTTAAGCCTTTTCACAGTGAGATCTATGCGATATGGCCGAGAAATGTAATTTTGATGTTAACTCCCAAACCGCTGCGCAGAAGTCAACCAAACTTCACCCAATAGTGTATTGTATCACAATCTAGTAGTTACATTTGAAAATTTTGTTCTAGGACATTTTGTTTGAACGCAATCATCAAACTTAATTAAAAAAGTAATTTAAGCCTTTTCACAGTGAGATCTATGCGATATGGCCGAGAAATGTAATTTTGATGTTAACTCCCAAACCGCTGCGCAGAAGTCAACCAAACTTCACCCAATAGTGTATTGTATCACAATCTAGTAGTTACATTTGGAAATTTAGTTCTAGGACATTTGGTTTGAGCGCAATCTTCAAACTTAATTAAAAAAAGTCATTTAAGCCTTTTCACAGTGAGATCTATGCGATATGGCCGAGAAATGTAATTTTGATGTTCACTCCCAAACCGCTGCGCAGAAGTCAACCAAACTTCACCCATTAGTGTATTGCATCACAATCCAGTAGTTACATGTCGAAATTTGGTTCTAGGACATTTGATTTGAGCGCAATCCTCAAACTTAGGTCAAAAAAGCCATTTAAGCCTTTTCACAGTGAGATCTATGCGATATGGCCGAGAAATGTAATTTTGATGTTAACTCCCAAACCGCTGCGCAGAAGTCAACCAAACTTCACCCAATAGTGTATTGTATCACAATCTAGTAGTTACATTTGGAAATTTAGTTCTAGGACATTTGGTTTGAGCGCAATCTTCAAACTTAATTAAAAAAAGTCATTTAAGCCTTTTCACAGTGAGATCTATGCGATATGGCCGAGAAATGTAATTTTGATGTTAACTCCCAAACCGCTGCGCAGAAGTCAACCAAACTTCACCCAATAGTGTATTTTATCACAATCTAGTAGTTACATTTGGAAATTTAGTTCTAGGACATTTGGTTTGAGCGCAATCTTCAAACTTAATTAAAAAAAGTCATTTAAGGCTTTTCACAGTGAGATCTATGCGATATGGCCGAGAAATGTAATTTTGATGTTAACTCCCAAACCGCTGCGCAGAAGTCAACCAAACTTCACCCAATAGTGTATTTTATCACAATGTAGTAGTTACATTTGGAAATTTAGTTCTAGGACATTTGATTTGAGCGCAATCTTCAAACTTAATTAAAAAAAGCCATTTAAGCGTTTTCACAGTGAGATCTATGCGATATGGCCGAGAAATGTAATTTTGATGTTCACTCCCAAACCGCTGCGCAGAAGTCAACCAAACTTCACCCAATAGTGTATTTTATCACAATCTAGTAGTTACATTTAGAAATTTAGTTCTAGGACATTTGGTTTGAGCGAAATCTTCAAACTTAATTTAAAAAAGTCATTTAAGCCTTTTCACAGTGAGATCTATGTGATATGGCCGAGAAATGTAATTTTGATGTTCACTCCCAAACCGCTGCGCAGAAGTCAACCAAACTTCACCCATTAGTGTATTGCATCACAATCTAGTAGTTACATGTGGAAATTTGGTTCTAGGACATTTGATTTGAGCGCAATCCTCAAACTTAGGTCAAAAAAGCCATTTAAGCCTTTTCACAGTGAGATCTACGCGATATGGCCGAGAAATGTAAATTTGATGTTAACTCCCAAACCGCTCCGCAGAAGTCAACCAAACTTCACCCAATAGTATATTGTATCAAAATCTAGTAGTTACATGTAAAAATTTTGTTCTAGGACATTTTGTTTGAGCGCAATCATCAAACTTAATTAAAAAAGTCATTTAAGCCTTTTCACAGTGAGATCTATGCGATATGGCCGAGAAATGTAAATTTGATGTTAACTCCCAAACCGCTGCGCAGAAGTCAACCAAACTTCACCCAATAGTGTATTGTATCACAATCTAGTAGTTACATTTGAAAATTTCGTTCTAAGACATTTGGTTTGAGCGCAATGGTCAAACTTAATTAAAAAAAGTCATTTTAGCCTTTTCACAGTGAGATCTATGCGATATGGCCGAGAAATGTAATTTTGATGTTCACTACCAAACCGCTGCGCAGAAGTCAACCAAACTTCACCCATTAGTGTATTGTATCACAATCTAGTAGTTACATGTGGAAATTTGGTTCTAGGACATTTGATTTGAGCGCAATCCTCAAACTTAGGTCAAAAAAGCCCTTTAAGCCTTTTCACAGTGAGATCTATGCGATATGGCCGAGAAATGTAATTTTGATGTTAACTCCCAAACCGCTGCGCAGAAGTAAACCAAACTTCACCCATTAGTGTATTGTATCACAATCTAGTAGTTACATGTGGAAATTTGGTTCTAGGACATTTGATTTGAGCGCAATCCTCAAACTTAGGTCAAAAAAGCCATTTAAGCCTTTTCACAGTGAGATCTATGCGATATGGCCGAGAAATGTAATTTTGATGTTAACTCCCAAACCGCTGCGCAGAAGTCAACCAAACTTCACCCAATAGTGTATTGTATCACAATCTAGTAGTTACATTTGAAAATTTTGTTCTAGGACATTTTGTTTGAACGCAATCATCAAACTTAATTAAAAAAGTCATTTAAGCCTTTTCACAGTGAGATCTATGCGATATGGCCGAGAAATGTAATTTTGATGTTAACTCCCAAACCACTGCGCAGAAGTAAACCAAACTTCACCCAATAGTGTATTTTATCACAATCTAGTAGTTACATTTGGAAATTTAGTTCTAGGACATTTGGTTTGAGCGCAATCTTCAAACTTAATTAAAAAAAGTCATTTAAGGCTTTTCACAGTGAGATCTATGCGATATGGCCGAGAAATGTAATTTTGATGTTAACTCCCAAACCGCTGCGCAGAAGTCAACCAAACTTCACCCAATAGTGTATTTTATCACAATGTAGTAGTTACATTTGGAAATTTAGTTCTAGGACATTTGATTTGAGCGCAATCCTCAAACTTAGGTCAAAAAAGCCATTTAAGCCTTTTCACAGTGAGATCTACGCGATATGGCCGAGAAATGTAAATTTGATGTTAACTCCCAAACCGCTGCGCAGAAGTCAACCAAACTTCACCCAATAGTATATTGTATCAAAATCTAGTAGTTACATGTAAAAATTTTGTTCTAGGACATTTTGTTGGAGCGCAATCATCAAACTTAATTAAAAAAGTCATTTAAGCCTTTTCACAGTGAGATCTATGCGATATGGCCGAGAAATGTAAATTTGATGTTAACTCCCAAACCGCTGCGCAGAAGTCAACCAAACTTCACCCAATAGTGTATTGTATCACAATCTAGTAGTTACATTTGAAAATTTCGTTCTAAGACATTTGGTTTGAGCGCAATGTTCAAACTTAATTAAAAAAAGTCATTTTAGCCTTTTCACAGTGAGATCTATGCGATATGGCCGAGAAATGTAATTTTGATGTTAACTCCTAAACCGCTGCGCAGAAGTCAACCAAACTTCACCCAATAGTATATTGTATCAAAATCTAGTAGTTACATTTAAAAATTTTGTTCTAGGACATTTTGTTTGAGCGCAATCATCAAACTTAATTAAAAAAGTCATTTAAGCCTTTTCACAGTGAGATCTATGCGATATGGCCGAGAAATGTAAATTTGATGTTAACTACCAAAACCGCTGCGCAGAAGTCAACCAAACTTCACCCAATAGTGTATTGTATCACAATCTAGTAGTTACATTTGAAAATTTCGTTCTAGGACATTTGGTTTGAGCGCAATGTTCAAACTTAATTAAAAAAAGTCATTTAAGCCTTTTTGACAATGAGATCTATGCGATATGGCCGAGAAATGTAATTTTGATGTTAACTCCCAAACCGCTGCGCAGAAGTAAACCAAAATTCACCCAATAGTGTATTGTATCACAATCTAGTAGTTACATTTGAAAATTTTGTTCTAGGACATTTTGTTTGAACGCAATCATCAAACTTAATTAAAAAAGTCATTTAAGCCTTTTCACAGTGAGATCTATGCGATATGGCCGAGAAATGTAATTTTGATGTTAACTCCCAAACCGCTGCGCAGAAGTCAACCAAACTTCACCCATTAGTGTATTGTATCACAATCTAGTAGTTACATGTGGAAATTTGGTTCTAGGACATTTGATTTGAGCGCAATCCTCAAACTTAGGTCAAAAAAGCCATTTAAGCCTTTTCACAGTGAGATCTATGCGATATGGCCGAGAAATGTAATTTTGATGTTAACTCCCAAACCGCTGCGCAGAAGTAAACCAAACTTCACCCATTAGTGTATTGTATCACAATCTAGTAGTTACATGTGGAAATTTGGTTCTAGGACATTTGATTTGAGCGCAATCTTCAAACTTAGGTCAAAAAAGCCATTTAAGCCTTTTCACAGTGAGATCTATGCGATATGGCCGAGAAATGTAATTTTGATGTTAACTCCCAAACCGCTGCGCAGAAGTCAACCAAACTTCACCCAATAGTGTATTGTATCACAATCTAGTAGTTACATTTGAAAATTTTGTTCTAGGACATTTTGTTTGAACGCAATCATCAAACTTAATTAAAAAAGTCATTTAAGCCTTTTCACAGTGAGATCTATGCGATATGGCCGAGAAATGTAATTTTGATGTTAACTCCCAAACCGCTGCGCAGAAGTAAAACAAACTTCACCCAATAGTGTATTGTATCACAATCTAGTAGTTACATTTGAAAATTTTGTTCTAGGACATTTTGTTTGAGCGCAATCATCAAACTTAATTAAAAAAGTCATTTAAGCCTTTTCACAGTGAGATCTATGCGATATGGCCGAGAAATGTAATTTTGATGTTAACTCCCAAACCGCTGCGCAGAAGTCAACCAAACTTCACCCATTAGTGTATTGTATCACAATCTAGTAGTTACATGTCGAAATTTGGTTCTAGGACATTTGATTTGAGCGCAATCCTCAAACTTAGGTCAAAAAAGCCATTTAAGCCTTTTCACAGTGAGATCTATGCGATATGGCCGAGAAATGTAATTTTGATGTTAACTCCCAAACCGCTGCGCAGAAGTCAACCAAACTTCACCCAATAGTGTATTGTATCACAATCTAGTAGTTACATTTGGAAATTTAGTTCTAGGACATTTGGTTTGAGCGCAATCTTCAAACTTAATTAAAAAAAGTCATTTAAGCCTTTTCACAGTGAGATCTATGCGATATGGCCGAGAAATGTAATTTTGATGTTAACTCCCAAACCGCTGCGCAGAAGTCAACCAAACTTCACCCAATAGTGTATTTTATCACAATCTAGTAGTTACATTTGGAAATTTGGTTCTAGGACATTTGATTTGAGCGCAATCCTCAAACTTAGGTCAAAAAAGCCATTTAAGCCTTTTCACAGTGAGATCTACGCGATATGGCCGAGAAATGTAATTTTGATGTTAACTCCCAAACCGCTGCGCAGAAGTCAACCAAACTTCACCCAATAGTGTATTGTATCACAATCTAGTAGTTACATTTGAAAATTTTGTTCTAGGACATTTTGTTTGAACGCAATCATCAAACTTAATTAAAAAAGTCATTTAAGCCTTTTCACAGTGAGATCTATGCGATATGGCCGAGAAATGTAATTTTGATGTTAACTCCCAAACCGCTGCGCAGAAGTCAACCAAACTTCACCCAATAGTGTATTGTATCACAATCTAGTAGTTACATTTGAAAATTTTGTTCTAGGACATTTTGTTTGAGCACAATCATCAAACTTAATTAAAAAAGTCATTTAAGCCTTTTCACAGTGAGATCTATGCGATATGGCCGAGAAATGTAATTTTGATGTTAACTCCCAAACCGCTGCGCAGAAGTAAACCAAACTTCACCGATTAGTGTATTGTATCACAATCTAGTAGTTACATGTGGAAATTTGGTTCTAGGACATTTGATTTGAGCGCAATCCTCAAACTTAGGTCAAAAAAGCCATTTAAGCCTTTTCACAGTGAGATCTATGCGATATGGCCGAGAAATGTAATTTTGATGTTAACTCCCAAACCGCTGCGCAGAAGTCAACCAAACTTCACCCATTAGTGTTTTGTATCACAATCTAGTAGTTACATGTGGAAATTTGGTTCTAGGACATTTGATTTGAGCGCAATCCTCAAACTTAATTAAAAAAAGTCATTTAAGCCTTTTCACAGTGAGATCTATGCGATATGGCCGAGAAATGTAATTTTGATGTTCACTCCCAAACCGCTGCGCAGAAGTCAACCAAACTTCACCCATTAGTGTATTGCATCACAATCCAGTAGTTACATGTCGAAATTTGGTTCTAGGACATTTGATTTGAGCGCAATCCTCAAACTTAGGTCAAAAAAGCCATTTAAGCCTTTTCACAGTGAGATCTATGCGATATGGCCGAGAAATGTAATTTTGATGTTAACTCCCAAACCGCTGCGCAGAAGTCAACCAAACTTCACCCAATAGTGTATTGTATCACAATCTAGTAGTTACATTTGGAAATTTAGTTCTAGGACATTTGGTTTGAGCGCAATCTTCAAACTTAATTAAAAAAAGTCATTTAAGCCTTTTCACAGTGAGATCTATGCGATATGGCCGAGAAATGTAATTTTGATGTTAACTCCCAAACCGCTGCGCAGAAGTCAACCAAACTTCACCCAATAGTGTATTTTATCACAATCTAGTAGTTACATTTGGAAATTTAGTTCTAGGACATTTGGTTTGAGCGCAATCTTCAAACTTAATTAAAAAAAGTCATTTAAGGCTTTTCACAGTGAGATCTATGCGATATGGCCGAGAAATGTAATTTTGATGTTAACTCCCAAACCGCTGCGCAGAAGTCAACCAAACTTCACCCAATAGTGTATTTTATCACAATGTAGTAGTTACATTTGGAAATTTAGTTCTAGGACATTTGATTTGAGCGCAATCTTCAAACTTAATTAAAAAAAGCCATTTAAGCGTTTTCACAGTGAGATCTATGCGATATGGCCGAGAAATGTAATTTTGATGTTCACTCCCAAACCGCTGCGCAGAAGTCAACCAAACTTCACCCAATAGTGTATTTTATCACAATCTAGTAGTTACATTTAGAAATTTAGTTCTAGGACATTTGGTTTGAGCGAAATCTTCAAACTTAATTTAAAAAAGTCATTTAAGCCTTTTCACAGTGAGATCTATGCGATATGGCCGAGAAATGTAATTTTGATGTTCACTCCCAAACCGCTGCGCAGAAGTCAACCAAACTTCACCCATTAGTGTATTGCATCACAATCTAGTAGTTACATGTGGAAATTTGGTTCTAGGACATTTGATTTGAGCGCAATCCTCAAACTTAGGTCAAAAAAGCCATTTAAGCCTTTTCACAGTGAGATCTACGCGATATGGCCGAGAAATGTAAATTTGATGTTAACTCCCAAACCGCTGCGCAGAAGTCAACCAAACTTCACCCAATAGTATATTGTATCAAAATCTAGTAGTTACATGTAAAAATTTTGTTCTAGGACATTTTGTTTGAGCGCAATCATCAAACTTAATTAAAAAAGTCATTTAAGCCTTTTCACAGTGAGATCTATGCGATATGGCCGAGAAATGTAAATTTGATGTTAACTCCCAAACCGCTGCGCAGAAGTCAACCAAACTTCACCCAATAGTGTATTGTATCACAATCTAGTAGTTACATTTGAAAATTTCGTTCTAAGACATTTGGTTTGAGCGCAATGTTCAAACTTAATTAAAAAAAGTCATTTTAGCCTTTTCACAGTGAGATCTATGCGATATGGCCGAGAAATGTAATTTTGATGTTCACTGCCAAACCGCTGCGCAGAAGTCAACCAAACTTCACCCATTAGTGTATTGTATCACAATCTAGTAGTTACATGTGGAAATTTGGTTCTAGGACATTTGATTTGAGCGCAATCCTCAAACTTAGGTCAAAAAAGCCATTTAAGCCTTTTCAAGGTGAGATCTATGCGATATGGCCGAGAAATGTAATTTTGATGTTAACTCCCAAACCGCTGCGCAGAAGTCAACCAAACTTCATTCAATAGTGTATTGTATCACAATCTAGTAGTTACATTTGAAAATTTTGTTCTAGGACATTTTGTTTGAGCGCAATCATCAAACTTAATTAAAAAAGTCATTTAAGCCTTTTCACAGTGAGATCTATGCGATGTGGCCGAGAAATATAATTTTGATGTTAACTCCCAAACCGCTGCGCAGAAGTCAACCAAACTTCACCCATTAGTGTATTGTATCACAATCTAGTAGTTACATGTGGAAATTTGGTTCTAGGACATTTGATTTGAGCGCAATCCTCAAACTTAGGTCAAAAAAGCCATTTAAGCCTTTTCACAGTGAGATCTATGCGATATGGCCGAGAAATGTAATTTTGATGTTAACTCCCAAACCGCTGCGCAGAGGTAAACCAAACTTCACCCATTAGTGTATTGTATCACAATCTAGTAGTTACATGTGGAAATTTGGTTCTAGGACATTTGATTTGAGCGCAATCCTCAATTTTAGGTCAAAAAAGCCATTTAAGCCTTTTGACAGTGAGATCTATGCGATATGGCCGAGAAATGTAATTTTGATGTTAACTCCCAAACCGCTGCGCAGAAGTCAACCAAACTTCACCCAATAGTGTATTGTATCACAATCCAGTAGTTACATGTGGAAATTTGGTTCTAGGACATTTGATTTGAGCGCAATCCTCAAACTTAGGTCAAAAAAGCCATTTAAGCCTTTTCACAGTGAGATCTATGCGATATGGCCGGGAAATGTAATTTTGATGTTAACTCCCAAACCGCTGCGCAGAAGTCAACCAAACTTCACCCAATAGTGTATTGTATCACAATCTAGTAGTTACATGTGGAAATTTGGTTCTAGGACATTTGATTTGAGCGCAATCCTCAAACATAGGTCAAAAAAGCCATTTAAGCCTTTTCACAGTGAGATCTATGCGATATGGCCGAGAAATGTAATTTTGATGTTAACTCCCAAACCGCTGCGCAGAAGTCAACCAAACTTCACCCAATAGTGTATTTTATCACAATCTAGTAGTTACATTTGGAAATTTAGTTCTAGGACATTTGGTTTGAGCGCAATCTTCAAACTTAATTAAAAAAAGTCATTTAAGGCTTTTCACAGTGAGATCTATGCGATATGGCCGAGAAATGTAATTTTGATGTTAACTCCCAAACCGCTGCGCAGAAGTCAACCAAACTTCACCCAATAGTGTATTTTATCACAATGTAGTAGTTACATTTGGAAATTTAGTTCTAGGACATTTGATTTGAGCGCAATCTTCAAACTTAATTAAAAAAAGTCATTTAAGCGTTTTCACAGTGAGATCTATGCGATATGGCCGAGAAATGTAATTTTGATGTTCACTCCCAAACCGCTGCGCAGAAGTCAACCAAACTTCACCCAATAGTGTATTTTATCACAATCTAGTAGTTACATTTAGAAATTTAGTTCTAGGACATTTGGTTTGAGCGAAATCTTCAAACTTAATTTAAAAAAGTCATTTAAGCCTTTTCACAGTGAGATCTATGCGATATGGCCGAGAAATGTAATTTTGATGTTCACTCCCAAACCGCTGCGCAGAAGTCAACCAAACTTCACCCATTAGTGTATTGCATCACAATCTAGTAGTTACATGTGGAAATTTGGTTCTAGGACATTTGATTTGAGCGCAATCCTCAAACTTAGGTCAAAAAAGCCATTTAAGCCTTTTCACAGTGAGATCTACGCGATATGGCCGAGAAATGTAAATTTGATGTTAACTCCCAAACCGCTGCGCAGAAGTCAACCAAACTTCACCCAATAGTATATTGTATCAAAATCTAGTAGTTAAATGTAAAAATTTTGTTCTAGGACATTTAGTTTGAGCGCAATCATCAAACTTAATTAAAAAAGTCATTTAAGCCTTTTCACAGTGAGATCTATGCGATATGGCCGAGAAATGTAAATTTGATGTTAACTCCCAAACCGCTGCGCAGAAGTCAACCAAACTTCACCCAATAGTGTATTGTATCACAATCTAGTAGTTACATTTGAAAATTTCGTTCTAAGACATTTGGTTTGAGCGCAATGTTCAAACTTAATTAAAAAAAGTCATTTTAGCCTTTTCACAGTGAGATTCTATGCGATATGGCCGAGAAATGAAATTTTGATGTTCACTACCAAACCGCTGCGCAGAAGTCAACCAAACTTCACCCATTAGTGTATTGTATCACAATCTAGTAGTTACATGTGGAAATTTGGTTCTAGGACATTTGATTTGAGCGCAATCCTCAAACTTAGGTCAAAAAAGCCATTTAAGCCTTTTCAAGGTGAGATCTATGCGATATGGCCGAGAAATGTAATTTTGATGTTAACTCCCAAACCGCTGCGCAGAAGTCAACCAAACTTCATTCAATAGTGTATTGTATCACAATCTAGTAGTTACATTTGAAAATTTTGTTCTAGGACATTTTGTTTGAGCGCAATCATCAAACTTAATTAAAAAAGTCATTTAAGCCTTTTCACAGTGAGATCTATGCGATGTGGCCGAGAAATATAATTTTGATGTTAACTCCCAAACCGCTGCGCAGAAGTCAACCAAACTTCACCCATTAGTGTATTGTATCACAATCTAGTAGTTACATGTGGAAATTTGGTTCTAGGACATTTGATTTGAGCGCAATCCTCAAACTTAGGTCAAAAAAGCCATTTAAGCCTTTTCACAGTGAGATCTATGCGATATGGCCGAGAAATGTAATTTTGATGTTAACTCCCAAACCGCTGCGCAGAAGTAAACCAAACTTCACCCATTAGTGTATTGTATCACAATCTAGTAGTTACATGTGGAAATTTGGTTCTAGGACATTTTATTTGAGCGCAATCCTCAAACTTAGGTCAAAAAAGCCATTTAAGCCTTTTGACAGTGAGATCTATGCGATATGGCCGAGAAATGTAATTTTGATGTTAACTCCCAAACCGCTGCGCAGAAGTCAACCAAACTTCACCCAATAGTGTATTGTATCACAATCTAGTAGTTACATGTGGAAATTTGGTTCTAGGACATTTGATTTGAGCGCAATCCTCAAACTTAGGTCAAAAAAGCCATTTAAGCCCTTTCACAGTGAGATCTATGCGATATGGCCGGGAAATGTAATTTTGATGTTAACTCCCAAACCGCTGCGCAGAAGTCAACCAAACTTCACCCAATAGTGTATTGTATCACAATCTAGTAGTTACATGTGGAAATTTGGTTCTAGGACATTTGATTTGAGCGCAATCCTCAAACATAGGTCAAAAAAGCCATTTAAGCCTTTTCACAGTGAGATCTATGCGATATGGCCGAGAAATGTAATTTTGATGTTAACTCCCAAACCGCTGCGCAGAAGTCAACCAAACTTCACCCAATAGTGTATTGTATCACAATCTAGTAGTTACATGTGGAAATTTGGTTCTAGGACATTTGATTTGAGCGCAATCCTCAAACTTAGGTCAAAAAAGCCATTTAAGCCTTTTCACAGTGAGATCTATGCGATATGGCCGAGAAATGTAATTTTGATGTTAACTCCCAAACCGTTGCGCAGAAGTAAACTAAACTTCACCCATTAGTGTATTGTATTACAATCTAGTAGTTACATGTGGAAATTTGGTTCTAGGACATTTGATTTGAGCGCAATCCTCAAACTTAGGTCAAAAAAGCCATTTAAGCCTTTTCACAGTGAGATCTATGCGATATGGCCGAGAAATGTAATTTTGATGTTAACTCCCAAACCGCTGCGCAGAAGTCAACCAAACTTCACCCAATAGTGTATTGTATCACAATCTAGTAGTTACATGTGGAAATTTTGTTCTAGGACATTTGATTTGAGCGCAATCCTCAAACTTAGGTCAAAAAAGCCATTTAAGCCTTTTCACAGTGAGATCTATGCGATATGGCCGAGAAATGTAATTTTGATGTTAACTCCCAAACCGTTGCGCAGAAGTAAACTAAACTTCACCCATTAGTGTATTGTATCACAATCTAGTAGTTACATGTGGAAATTTGGTTCTAGGACATTTGATTTGTGCGCAATCCTCAAACTTAGGTCAAAAAAGCCATTTAAGCCTTTTCACAGTGAGATCTATGCGATATGGCCGAGAAATGTAATTTTGATGTTAACTCCCAAACCGCTGAGCAGAAGTAAACCAAACTTCACCCATTAGTGTATTGTATCACAATCTAGTAGTTACATGTGGAAATTTGGTTCTAGGACATTTGATTTGAGCGCAATCCTCAAACTTAGGTCAAAAAAGCCATTTAAGCCTTTTCACAGTGAGATCTATGCGATATGGCCGAGAAATGTAATTTTGATGTTAACTCCCAAACCGCTGCGCAGAAGTCAACCAAACTTCACCCAATAGTGTATTGTATCACAATCTAGTAGTTACATGTGGAAATTTGGTTCTAGGACATTTGATTTGAGCGCAATCCTCAAACTTAGGTCAAAAAAGCCATTTAAGCCTTTTCACAGTGAGATCTATGCGATATGGCCGAGAAATGTAATTTTGATGTTAACTCCCAAACCGCTGCGCAGAAGTCAAACAAACTTCACCCAATAGTGTATTGTATCACAATCTAGTAGTTACATGTGGAAATTTGGTTCTAGGACATTTGATTTGAGCGCAATCCTCAAACTTAGGTCAAAAAAGCCATTTAAGCCTTTTCACAGTGAGATCTATGCGATATGGCCGGGAAATGTAATTTTGATGTTAACTCCCAAACCGCTGCGCAGAAGTCAACCAAACTTCACCCAATAGTGTATTGTATCACAATCTAGTAGTTACATGTGGAAATTTGGTTCTAGGACATTTGATTTGAGCGCAATCCTCAAACATAGGTCAAAAAAGCCATTTAAGCCTTTTCACAGTGAGATCTATGCGATATGGCCGAGAAATGTAATTTTGATGTTAACTCCCAAACCGCTGCGCAGAAGTCAACCAAACTTCACCCAATAGTGTATTGTATCACAATCTAGTAGTTACATGTGGAAATTTGGTTCTAGGACATTTGATTTGAGCGCAATCCTCAAACTTAGGTCAAAAAAGCCATTTAAGCCTTTTCACAGTGAGATCTATGCGATATGGCCGAGAAATGTAATTTTGATGTTAACTCCCAAACCGTTGCGCAGAAGTAAACTAAACTTCACCCATTAGTGTATTGTATTACAATCTAGTAGTTACATGTGGAAATTTGGTTCTAGGACATTTGATTTGAGCGCAATCCTCAAACTTAGGTCAAAAAAGCCATTTAAGCCTTTTCACAGTGAGATCTATGCGATATGGCCGAGAAATGTAATTTTGATGTTAACTCCCAAACCGCTGCGCAGAAGTCAACCAAACTTCACCCAATAGTGTATTGTATCACAATCTAGTAGTTACATGTGGAAATTTTGTTCTAGGACATTTGATTTGAGCGCAATCCTCAAACTTAGGTCAAAAAAGCCATTTAAGCCTTTTCACAGTGAGATCTATGCGATATGGCCGAGAAATGTAATTTTGATGTTAACTCCCAAACCGTTGCGCAGAAGTAAACTAAACTTCACCCATTAGTGTATTGTATCACAATCTAGTAGTTACATGTGGAAATTTGGTTCTAGGACATTTGATTTGTGCGCAATCCTCAAACTTAGGTCAAAAAAGCCATTTAAGCCTTTTCACAGTGAGATCTATGCGATATGGCCGAGAAATGTAATTTTGATGTTAACTCCCAAACCGCTGCGCAGAAGTCAACCAAACTTCACCCAATAGTGTATTGTATCACAATCTAGTAGTTACATGTGGAAATTTGGTTCTAGGACATTTGATTTGAGCGCAATCCTCAAACTTAGGTCAAAAAAGCCATTTAAGCCTTTTCACAGTGAGATCTATGCGATATGGCCGGGAAATGTAATTTTGATGTTAACTCCCAAACCGCTGCGCAGAAGTCAACCAAACTTCACCCAATAGTGTATTGTATCACAATCTAGTAGTTACATGTGGAAATTTGGTTCTAGGACATTTGATTTGAGCGCAATCCTCAAACATAGGTCAAAAAAGCCATTTAAGCCTTTTCACAGTGAGATCTATGCGATATGGCCGAGAAATGTAATTTTGATGTTAACTCCCAAACCGCTGCGCAGAAGTCAACCAAACTTCACCCAATAGTGTATTGTATCACAATCTAGTAGTTACATGTGGAAATTTGGTTCTAGGACATTTGATTTGAGCGCAATCCTCAAACTTAGGTCAAAAAAGCCATTTAAGCCTTTTCACAGTGAGATCTATGCGATATGGCCGAGAAATGTAATTTTGATGTTAACTCCCAAACCGTTGCGCAGAAGTAAACTAAACTTCACCCATTAGTGTATTGTATCACAATCTAGTAGTTACATGTGGAAATTTGGTTCTAGGACATTTGATTTGAGCGCAATCCTCAAACTTAGGTCAAAAAAGCCATTTAAGCCTTTTCACAGTGAGATCTATGCGATATGGCCGAGAAATGTAATTTTGATGTTAACTCCCAAACCGCTGCGCAGAAGTAAACCAAACTTCACCCATTAGTGTATTGTATCACAATCTAGTAGTTACATGTGGAAATTTGGTTCTAGGACATTTGATTTGAGCGCAATCCTCAAACTTAGGTCAAAAAAGCCATTTAAGCCTTTTGACAGTGAGATCTATGCGATATGGCCGAGAAATGTAATTTTGATGTTAACTCCCAAACCGCTGCGCAGAAGTCAACCAAACTTCACCCAATAGTGTATTGTATCACAATCTAGTAGTTACATGTGGAAATTTGGTTCTAGGACATTTGATTTGAGCGCAATCCTCAAACTTAGGTCAAAAAAGCCATTTAAGCCTTTTCACAGTGAGATCTATGCGATATGGCCGGGAAATGTAAATTTGATGTTAACTCCCAAACCGCTGCGCAGAAGTCAACCAAACTTCACCCAATAGTGTATTGTATCACAATCTAGTAGTTACATGTGGAAATTTGGTTCTAGGACATTTGATTTGAGCGCAATCCTCAAACATAGGTCAAAAAAGCCATTTAAGCCTTTTCACAGTGAGATCTATCCGATATGGCCGAGAAATGTAATTTTGATGTTAACTCCCAAACCGCTGCGCAGAAGTCAACCAAACTTCACCCAATAGTGTATTGTATCACAATCTAGTAGTTACATGTGGAAATTTGGTTCTAGGACATTTGATTTGAGCGCAATCCTCAAACTTAGGTCAAAAAAGCCATTTAAGCCTTTTCACAGTGAGATCTATGCGATATGGCCGAGAAATGTAATTTTGATGTTAACTCCCAAACCGTTGCGCAGAAGTAAACTAAACTTCACCCATTAGTGTATTGTATCACAATCTAGTAGTTACATGTGGAAATTTGGTTCTAGGACATTTGATTTGAGCGCAATCCTCAAACTTAGGTCAAAAAAGCCATTTAAGCCTTTTCACAATGAGATCTACGCGATATGGCCGAGAAATGTAAATTTGATGTTAACTCCCAAACCGCTGCGCAGAAGTCAACCAAACTTCACCCAATAGTGTATTGTATCACAATCTAGTAGTTACATTTGAAAATTTCGTTCTAGGACATTTGGTTTGAGCGCAATGTTCAAACTTAATTAAAAAAAGTCATTTAAGCCTATTCACAGTGAGATCTATGCGATATGGCCGAGAAATGTAATTTTGATGTTAACTCCCAAACCGTTGCGCAGAAGTAAACCAAACTTCACCCATTAGTGTATTGCATCACAATCTAGTAGTTACATGTGGAAATTTGGTTCTAGGACATTTGATTTGAGCGCAATCCTCAAACTTAGGTCAAAAAAGCCATTTAAGCCTTTTCACAGTGAGATCTATGCG
Organism: Corythoichthys intestinalis; assembly: GCF_030265065.1. Taxonomy (NCBI): domain Eukaryota; kingdom Metazoa; phylum Chordata; class Actinopteri; order Syngnathiformes; family Syngnathidae; genus Corythoichthys; species Corythoichthys intestinalis. Next base: position 47,349,925 of record NC_080411.1, on the reverse strand, counting down.
ATATGGCCGAGAAATGTAATTTTGATGTTAACTCCCAAACCGCTGCGCAGAAGTCAACCAAACTTCACCCAATAGTGTATTGTATCACAATCTAGTAGTTACAATTGAAAATTTTGTTCTAGGACATTTTGTTTGAACACAATCATCAAACTTAATTAAAAAAGTCATTTAAGCCTTTTCACAGTGAGATCAATGCGATATGGCCGAGAAATGTAATTTTGATGTTAACTCCCAAACCGCTGCGCAGAAGTCAACCAAACTTCACCCAATAGTGTATTTTATCACAATCTAGTAGTTACATTTGGAAATTTAGTTCTAGGACATTTGGTTTGAGCGCAATCTTCAAATTTAATTAAAAAACGCCATTTAATCCTTTTCACAGTGAGATCTATGCGATATGGCCGAGAAATGTAATTTTGATGTTAACTCCCAAACCGCTGCGCAGAAGTAAACCAAACTTCACCCATTAGTGTATTGTATCAAAATCTAGTAGTTACATGTGGAAATTTGGTTCTAGGACATTTGATTTGAGCGCAATCCTCAAACATAGGTCAAAAAAGCCATTTAAGCCTTTTCACAGTGAGATCTATGCGATATGGCCGAGAAATGTAATTTTGATGTTAACTCCCAAACCGCTGCGCAGAAGTCAACCAAACTTCACCCATTAGTGTATTGTATCACAATCTAGTAGTTACATGTGGAAATTTGGTTCTAGGACATTTGATTTGTGCGCAATCCTCAAACTTAGGTCAAAAAAGCCATTTAAGCCTTTTCACAGTGAGATCTATGCGATATGGCCGAGAAATGTAATTTTGATGTTAACTCCCAAACCGCTGAGCAGAAGTAAACCAAACTTCACCCATTAGTGTATTGTATCACAATCTAGTAGTTACATGTGGAAATTTGGTTCTAGGACATTTGATTTGAGCGCAATCCTCAAACTTAGGTCAAAAAAGCCATTTAAGCCTTTTCACAGTGAGATCTATGCGATATGGCCGAGAAATGTAATTTTGATGTTAACTCCCAAACCGCTGCGCAGAAGTCAACCAAACTTCACCCAATAGTGTATTGTATCACAATCTAGTAGTTACATGTGGAAATTTGGTTCTAGGACATTTGATTTGAGCGCAATCCTCAAACTTAGGTCAAAAAAGCCATTTAAGCCTTTTCACAGTGAGATCTATGCGATATGGCCGAGAAATGTAATTTTGATGTTAACTCCCAAACCGCTGCGCAGAAGTCAAACAAACTTCACCCAATAGTGTATTGTATCACAATCTAGTAGTTACATGTGGAAATTTGGTTCTAGGACATTTGATTTGAGCGCAATCCTCAAACTTAGGTCAAAAAAGCCATTTAAGCCTTTTCACAGTGAGATCTATGCGATATGGCCGGGAAATGTAATTTTGATGTTAACTCCCAAACCGCTGCGCAGAAGTCAACCAAACTTCACCCAATAGTGTATTGTATCACAATCTAGTAGTTACATGTGGAAATTTGGTTCTAGGACATTTGATTTGAGCGCAATCCTCAAACATAGGTCAAAAAAGCCATTTAAGCCTTTTCACAGTGAGATCTATGCGATATGGCCGAGAAATGTAATTTTGATGTTAACTCCCAAACCGCTGCGCAGAAGTCAACCAAACTTCACCCAATAGTGTATTGTATCACAATCTAGTAGTTACATGTGGAAATTTGGTTCTAGGACATTTGATTTGAGCGCAATCCTCAAACTTAGGTCAAAAAAGCCATTTAAGCCTTTTCACAGTGAGATCTATGCGATATGGCCGAGAAATGTAATTTTGATGTTAACTCCCAAACCGTTGCGCAGAAGTAAACTAAACTTCACCCATTAGTGTATTGTATTACAATCTAGTAGTTACATGTGGAAATTTGGTTCTAGGACATTTGATTTGAGCGCAATCCTCAAACTTAGGTCAAAAAAGCCATTTAAGCCTTTTCACAGTGAGATCTATGCGATATGGCCGAGAAATGTAATTTTGATGTTAACTCCCAAACCGCTGCGCAGAAGTCAACCAAACTTCACCCAATAGTGTATTGTATCACAATCTAGTAGTTACATGTGGAAATTTTGTTCTAGGACATTTGATTTGAGCGCAATCCTCAAACTTAGGTCAAAAAAGCCATTTAAGCCTTTTCACAGTGAGATCTATGCGATATGGCCGAGAAATGTAATTTTGATGTTAACTCCCAAACCGTTGCGCAGAAGTAAACTAAACTTCACCCATTAGTGTATTGTATCACAATCTAGTAGTTACATGTGGAAATTTGGTTCTAGGACATTTGATTTGTGCGCAATCCTCAAACTTAGGTCAAAAAAGCCATTTAAGCCTTTTCACAGTGAGATCTATGCGATATGGCCGAGAAATGTAATTTTGATGTTAACTCCCAAACCGCTGAGCAGAAGTAAACCAAACTTCACCCATTAGTGTATTGTATCACAATCTAGTAGTTACATGTGGAAATTTGGTTCTAGGACATTTGATTTGAGCGCAATCCTCAAACTTAGGTCAAAAAAGCCATTTAAGCCTTTTCACAGTGAGATCTATGCGATATGGCCGAGAAATGTAATTTTGATGTTAACTCCCAAACCGCTGCGCAGAAGTCAACCAAACTTCACCCAATAGTGTATTGTATCACAATCTAGTAGTTACATGTGGAAATTTGGTTCTAGGACATTTGATTTGAGCGCAATCCTCAAACTTAGGTCAAAAAAGCCATTTAAGCCTTTTCACAGTGAGATCTATGCGATATGGCCGAGAAATGTAATTTTGATGTTAACTCCCAAACCGCTGCGCAGAAGTAAACCAAACTTCACCCATTAGTGTATTGTATCACAATCTAGTAGTTACATGTGGAAATTTGGTTCTAGGACATTTGATTTGAGCGCAATCCTCAAACTTAGGTCAAAAAAGCCATTTAAGCCTTTTGACAGTGAGATCTATGCGATATGGCCGAGAAATGTAATTTTGATGTTAACTCCCAAACCGCTGCGCAGAAGTCAACCAAACTTCACCCAATAGTGTATTGTATCACAATCTAGTAGTTACATGTGGAAATTTGGTTCTAGGACATTTGATTTGAGCGCAATCCTCAAACTTAGGTCAAAAAAGCCATTTAAGCCTTTTCACAGTGAGATCTATGCGATATGGCCGGGAAATGTAAATTTGATGTTAACTCCCAAACCGCTGCGCAGAAGTCAACCAAACTTCACCCAATAGTGTATTGTATCACAATCTAGTAGTTACATGTGGAAATTTGGTTCTAGGACATTTGATTTGAGCGCAATCCTCAAACATAGGTCAAAAAAGCCATTTAAGCCTTTTCACAGTGAGATCTATCCGATATGGCCGAGAAATGTAATTTTGATGTTAACTCCCAAACCGCTGCGCAGAAGTCAACCAAACTTCACCCAATAGTGTATTGTATCACAATCTAGTAGTTACATGTGGAAATTTGGTTCTAGGACATTTGATTTGAGCGCAATCCTCAAACTTAGGTCAAAAAAGCCATTTAAGCCTTTTCACAGTGAGATCTATGCGATATGGCCGAGAAATGTAATTTTGATGTTAACTCCCAAACCGTTGCGCAGAAGTAAACTAAACTTCACCCATTAGTGTATTGTATCACAATCTAGTAGTTACATGTGGAAATTTGGTTCTAGGACATTTGATTTGAGCGCAATCCTCAAACTTAGGTCAAAAAAGCCATTTAAGCCTTTTCACAATGAGATCTACGCGATATGGCCGAGAAATGTAAATTTGATGTTAACTCCCAAACCGCTGCGCAGAAGTCAACCAAACTTCACCCAATAGTGTATTGTATCACAATCTAGTAGTTACATTTGAAAATTTCGTTCTAGGACATTTGGTTTGAGCGCAATGTTCAAACTTAATTAAAAAAAGTCATTTAAGCCTATTCACAGTGAGATCTATGCGATATGGCCGAGAAATGTAATTTTGATGTTAACTCCCAAACCGTTGCGCAGAAGTAAACCAAACTTCACCCATTAGTGTATTGCATCACAATCTAGTAGTTACATGTGGAAATTTGGTTCTAGGACATTTGATTTGAGCGCAATCCTCAAACTTAGGTCAAAAAAGCCATTTAAGCCTTTTCACAGTGAGATCTATGCGATATGGCCGAGAAATGTAATTTTGATGTTAACTCCCAAACCGCTGCGCAGAAGTCAACCAAACTTCACCCAATAGTGTATTGTATCACAATCTAGTAGTTACAATTGAAAATTTTGTTCTAGGACATTTTGTTTGAACACAATCATCAAACTTAATTAAAAAAGTCATTTAAGCCTTTTCACAGTGAGATCAATGCGATATGGCCGAGAAATGTAATTTTGATGTTAACTCCCAAACCGCTGCGCAGAAGTCAACCAAACTTCACCCAATAGTGTATTTTATCACAATCTAGTAGTTACATTTGGAAATTTAGTTCTAGGACATTTGGTTTGAGCGCAATCTTCAAATTTAATTAAAAAACGCCATTTAATCCTTTTCACAGTGAGATCTATGCGATATGGCCGAGAAATGTAATTTTGATGTTAACTCCCAAACCGCTGCGCAGAAGTAAACCAAACTTCACCCATTAGTGTATTGTATCAAAATCTAGTAGTTACATGTGGAAATTTGGTTCTAGGACATTTGATTTGAGCGCAATCCTCAAACATAGGTCAAAAAAGCCATTTAAGCCTTTTCACAGTGAGATCTATGCGATATGGCCGAGAAATGTAATTTTGATGTTAACTCCCAAACCGCTGCGCAGAAGTCAACCAAACTTCACCCAATAGTGTATTGTATCACAATCTAGTAGTTACATGTGGAAATTTGGTTCTAGGACATTTGATTTGAGCGCAATCCTCAAACTTAGGTCAAAAAAGCCATTTAAGCCTTTTCACAGTGAGATCTATGCGATATGGCCGAGAAATGTAATTTTGATGTTAACTCCCAAACCGCTGCGCAGAAGTAAACTAAACTTCACCCAATAGTGTATTGTATCACAATCTAGTAGTTACATGTGGAAATTTGGTTCTAGGACATTTGATTTGAGCGCAATCCTCAAACTTAGGTCAAAAAAGCCATTTAAGCCTTTTCACAGTGAGATCTACGCGATATGGCCGAGAAATGTAAATTTGATGTTAACTCCCAAACCGCTGCGCAGAAGTCAACCAAACTTCACCCAATAGTATATTGTATCAAAATCTAGTAGTTACATTTAAAAATTTTGTTCTAGGACATTTTGTTTGAGCGCAATCATCAAACTTAATTAAAAAAGTCATTTAAGCCTTTTCACAGTGAGATCTATGCGATATGGCCGAGAAATGTAAATTTGATGTTAACTACCAAAACCGCTGCGCAGAAGTCAACCAAACTTCACCCAATAGTGTATTGTATCACAATCTAGTAGTTACATTTGAAAATTTCGTTCTAGGACATTTGGTTTGAGCGCAATGTTCAAACTTAATTAAAAAAAGTCATTTAAGCCTTTTTGACAATGAGATCTATGCGATATGGCCGAGAAATGTAATTTTGATGTTAACTCCCAAACCGCTGCGCAGAAGTAAACCAAACTTCACCCAATAGTGTATTGTATCACAATCTAGTAGTTACATTTGAAAATTTTGTTCTAGGACATTTTGTTTGAGCGCAATCATCAAACTTAATTAAAAAAGTCATTTAAGCCTTTTCACAGTGAGATCTATGCGATATGGCCGAGAAATGTAATTTTGATGTTAACTCCCAAACCGCTGCGCAGAAGTCAACCAAACTTCACCCATTAGTGTATTGTATCACAATCTAGTAGTTACATGTGGAAATTTGGTTCTAGGACATTTGATTTGAGCGCAATCCTCAAACTTAGGTCAAAAAAGCCATTTAAGCCTTTTCACAATGAGATCTACGCGATATGGCCGAGAAATGTAAATTTGATGTTAACTCCCAAACCGCTGCGCAGAAGTCAACCAAACTTCACCCAATAGTGTATTGTATCACAATCTAGTAGTTACATTTGAAAATTTCGTTCTAGGACATTTGGTTTGAGCGCAATGTTCAAACTTAATTAAAAAAAGTCATTTAAGCCTATTCACAGTGAGATCTATGCGATATGGCCGAGAAATGTAATTTTGATGTTCACTACCAAACCGCTGCGCAGAAAACCAAACTTCACCCATTAGTGTATTGCATCACAATCTAGTAGTTACATGTGGAAATTTGGTTCTAGGACATTTGATTTGAGCGCAATCCTCAAACTTAGGTCAAAAAAGCCATTTAAGCCTTTTCACAGTGAGATCTATGCGATATGGCCGAGAAATGTAATTTTGATGTTAACTCCCAAACCGCTGCGCAGAAGTCAACCAAACTTCACCCAATAGTGTATTGTATCACAATCTAGTAGTTACAATTGAAAATTTTGTTCTAGGACATTTTGTTTGAACACAATCATCAAACTTAATTAAAAAAGTCATTTAAGCCTTTTCACAGTGAGATCAATGCGATATGGCCGAGAAATGTAATTTTGATGTTAACTCCCAAACCGCTGCGCAGAAGTCAACCAAACTTCACCCAATAGTGTATTTTATCACAATCTAGTAGTTACATTTGGAAATTTAGTTCTAGGACATTTGGTTTGAGCGCAATCTTCAAATTTAATTAAAAAACGCCATTTAATCCTTTTCACAGTGAGATCTATGCGATATGGCCGAGAAATGTAATTTTGATGTTAACTCCCAAACCGCTGCGCAGAAGTAAACCAAACTTCACCCATTAGTGTATTGTATCACAATCTAGTAGTTACATGTGGAAATTTGGTTCTAGGACATTTGATTTGAGCGCAATCCTCAAACATAGGTCAAAAAAGCCATTTAAGCCTTTTCACAGTGAGATCTATGCGATATGGCCGAGAAATGTAATTTTGATGTTAACTCCCAAACCGCTGCGCAGAAGTCAACCAAACTTCACCCAATAGTGTATTGTATCACAATCTAGTAGTTACATGTGGAAATTTGGTTCTAGGACATTTGATTTGAGCGCAATCCTCAAACTTAGGTCAAAAAAGCCATTTAAGCCTTTTCACAGTGAGATCTATGCGATATGGCCGAGAAATGTAATTTTGATGTTAACTCCCAGACCGCTGCGCAGAAGTAAACTAAACTTCACCCAATAGTGTATTGTATCACAATCTAGTAGTTACATGTGGAAATTTGGTTCTAGGACATTTGATTTGAGCGCAATCCTCAAACTTAGGTCAAAAAAGCCATTTAAGCCTTTTCACAGTGAGATCTACGCGATATGGCCGAGAAATGTAAATTTGATGTTAACTCCCAAACCGCTGCGCAGAAGTCAACCAAACTTCACCCAATAGTATATTGTATCAAAATCTAGTAGTTACATTTAAAAATTTTGTTCTAGGACATTTTGTTTGAGCGCAATCATCAAACTTAATTAAAAAAGTCATTTAAGCCTTTTCACAGTGAGATCTATGCGATATGGCCGAGAAATGTAAATTTGATGTTAACTACCAAAACCGCTGCGCAGAAGTCAACCAAACTTCACCCAATAGTGTATTGTATCACAATCTAGTAGTTACATTTGAAAATTTCGTTCTAGGACATTTGGTTTGAGCGCAATGTTCAAACTTAATTAAAAAAAGTCATTTAAGCCTTTTTGACAATGAGATCTATGCGATATGGCCGAGAAATGTAATTTTGATGTTAACTCCCAAACCGCTGCGCAGAAGTAAACCAAACTTCACCCAATAGTGTATTGTATCACAATCTAGTAGTTACATTTGAAAATTTTGTTCTAGGACATTTTGTTTGAGCGCAATCATCAAACTTAATTAAAAAAGTCATTTAAGCCTTTTCACAGTGAGATCTATGCGATATGGCCGAGAAATGTAATTTTGATGTTAACTCCCAAACCGCTGCGCAGAAGTCAACCAAACTTCACCCATTAGTGTATTGTATCACAATCTAGTAGTTACATGTGGAAATTTGGTTCTAGGACATTTGATTTGAGCGCAATCCTCAAACTTAGGTCAAAAAAGCCATTTAAGCCTTTTCACAGTGAGATCTATGCGATATGGCCGAGAAATGTAATTTTGATGTTAACTCCCAAACCGCTGCGCAGAAGTAAACCAAACTTCACCCATTAGTGTATTGTATCACAATCTAGTAGTTACATGTGGAAATTTGGTTCTAGGACATTTGATTTGAGCGCAATCCTCAAACTTAGGTCAAAAAAGCCATTTAAGCCTTTTCACAGTGAGATCTATGCGATATGGCCGAGAAATGTAATTTTGATGTTAACTCCCAAACCGCTGCGCAGAAGTCAACCAAACTTCACCCAATAGTGTATTGTATCACAATCTAGTAGTTACATTTGAAAATTTTGTTCTAGGACATTTTGTTTGAACGCAATCATCAAACTTAATTAAAAAAGTCATTTAAGCCTTTTCACAGTGAGATCTATGCGATATGGCCGAGAAATGTAATTTTGATGTTAACTCCCAGACCGCTGCGCAGAAGTAAACTAAACTTCACCCAATAGTGTATTGTATCACAATCTAGTAGTTACATGTGGAAATTTGGTTCTAGGACATTTGATTTGAGCGCAATCCTCAAACTTAGGTCAAAAAAGCCATTTAAGCCTTTTCACAGTGAGATCTACGCGATATGGCCGAGAAATGTAAATTTGATGTTAACTCCCAAACCGCTGCGCAGAAGTCAACCAAACTTCACCCAATAGTATATTGTATCAAAATCTAGTAGTTACATTTAAAAATTTTGTTCTAGGACATTTTGTTTGAGCGCAATCATCAAACTTAATTAAAAAAGTCATTTAAGCCTTTTCACAGTGAGATCTATGCGATATGGCCGAGAAATGTAAATTTGATGTTAACTACCAAAACCGCTGCGCAGAAGTCAACCAAACTTCACCCAATAGTGTATTGTATCACAATCTAGTAGTTACATTTGAAAATTTCGTTCTAGGACATTTGGTTTGAGCGCAATGTTCAAACTTAATTAAAAAAAGTCATTTAAGCCTTTTTGACAATGAGATCTATGCGATATGGCCGAGAAATGTAATTTTGATGTTAACTCCCAAACCGCTGCGCAGAAGTAAACCAAACTTCACCCAATAGTGTATTGTATCACAATCTAGTAGTTACATTTGAAAATTTTGTTCTAGGACATTTTGTTTGAGCGCAATCATCAAACTTAATTAAAAAAGTCATTTAAGCCTTTTCACAGTGAGATCTATGCGATATGGCCGAGAAATGTAATTTTGATGTTAACTCCCAAACCGCTGCGCAGAAGTCAACCAAACTTCACCCATTAGTGTATTGTATCACAATCTAGTAGTTACATGTGGAAATTTGGTTCTAGGACATTTGATTTGAGCGCAATCCTCAAACTTAGGTCAAAAAAGCCATTTAAGCCTTTTCACAGTGAGATCTATGCGATATGGCCGAGAAATGTAATTTTGATGTTAACTCCCAAACCGCTGCGCAGAAGTAAACCAAACTTCACCCATTAGTGTATTGTATCACAATCTAGTAGTTACATGTGGAAATTTGGTTCTAGGACATTTGATTTGAGCGCAATCCTCAAACTTAGGTCAAAAAAGCCATTTAAGCCTTTTCACAGTGAGATCTATGCGATATGGCCGAGAAATGTAATTTTGATGTTAACTCCCAAACCGCTGCGCAGAAGTCAACCAAACTTCACCCAATAGTGTATTGTATCACAATCTAGTAGTTACATTTGAAAATTTTGTTCTAGGACATTTTGTTTGAACGCAATCATCAAACTTAATTAAAAAAGTCATTTAAGCCTTTTCACAGTGAGATCTATGCGATATGGCCGAGAAATGTAATTTTGATGTTAACTCCCAAACCGCTGCGCAGAAGTAAACCAAACTTCACCCAATAGTGTATTGTATCACAATCTAGTAGTTACATTTGAAAATTTTGTTCTAGGACATTTTGTTTGAGCGCAATCATCAAACTTAATTAAAAAAGTCATTTAAGCCTTTTCACAGTGAGATCTATGCGATATGGCCGAGAAATGTAATTTTGATGTTAACTCCCAAACCGCTGCGCAGAAGTAAACCAAACTTCACCCATTAGTGTTTTGTATCACAATCTAGTAGTTACATGTGGAAATTTGGTTCTAGGACATTTGATTTGAGCGCAATCCTCAAACTTAGGTCAAAAAAGCCATTTAAGCCTTTTCACAGTGAGATCTATGCGATATGGCCGAGAAATGTAATTTTGATGTTAACTCCCAAACCGCTGCGCAGAAGTCAACCAAACTTCACCCAATAGTGTATTGTATCACAATCTAGTAGTTACATTTGGAAATTTAGTTCTAGGACATTTGGTTTGAGCGCAATCTTCAAACTTAATTAAAAAAAGTCATTTAAGCCTTTTCACAGTGAGATCTATGCGATATGGCCGAGAAATGTAAATTTGATGTTCACTCCCAAACCGCTGCGCAGAAGTCAACCAAACTTCACCCATTAGTGTATTGCATCACAATCTAGTAGTTACATGTCGAAATTTGGTTCTAGGACATTTGATTTGAGCGCAATCCTCAAACTTAGGTCAAAAAAGCCATTTAAGCCTTTTCACAGTGAGATCTATGCGATATGGCCGAGAAATGTAATTTTGATGTTAACTCCCAAACCGCTGCGCAGAAGTCAACCAAACTTCACCCAATAGTGTATTGTATCACAATCTAGTAGTTACATTTGAAAATTTTGTTCTAGGACATTTTGTTTGAACGCAATCATCAAACTTAATTAAAAAAGTCATTTAAGCCTTTTCACAGTGAGATCTATGCGATATGGCCGAGAAATGTAATTTTGATGTTAACTCCCAAACCGCTGCGCAGAAGTCAACCAAACTTCACCCAATAGTGTATTGTATCACAATCTAGTAGTTACATTTGGAAATTTAGTTCTAGGACATTTGGTTTGAGCGCAATCTTCAAACTTAAATAAAAAAAGTCATTTAAGCCTTTTCACAGTGAGATCTATGCGATATGGCCGAGAAATGTAATTTTGATGTTAACTCCCAAACCGCTGCGCAGAAGTCAACCAAACTTCACCCAATAGTGTATTTTATCACAATCTAGTAGTTACATTTGGAAATTTAGTTCTAGGACATTTGGTTTGAGCGCAATCTTCAAACTTAATTAAAAAAAGTCATTTAAGCCTTTTCACAGTGAGATCTATGCGATATGGCCGAGAAATGTAATTTTGATGTTAACTCCCAAACCGCTGCGCAGAAGTCAACCAAACTTCACCCAATAGTGTATTTTATCACAATCTAGTAGTTACATTTGGAAATTTAGTTCTAGGACATTTGGTTTGAGCGCAATCTTCAAACTTAATTAAAAAAAGTCATTTAAGGCTTTTCACAGTGAGATCTATGCGATATGGCCGAGAAATGTAATTTTGATGTTAACTCCCAAACCGCTGCGCAGAAGTCAACCAAACTTCACCCAATAGTGTATTTTATCACAATCTAGTAGTTACATTTGGAAATTTAGTTCTAGGACATTTGATTTGAGCGCAATCTTCAAACTTAATTAAAAAAAGTCATTTAAGCGTTTTCACAGTGAGATCTATGCGATATGGCCGAGAAATGTAATTTTGATGTTCACTCCCAAACCGCTGCGCAGAAGTCAACCAAACTTCACCCAATAGTGTATTTTATCACAATCTAGTAGTTACATTTAGAAATTTAGTTCTAGGACATTTGGTTTGAGCGAAATCTTCAAACTTAATTTAAAAAAGTCATTTAAGCCTTTTCACAGTGAGATCTATGCGATATGGCCGAGAAATGTAATTTTGATGTTCACTCCCAAACCGCTGCGCAGAAGTCAACCAAACTTCACCCATTAGTGTATTGCATCACAATCTAGTAGTTACATGTGGAAATTTGGTTCTAGGACATTTGATTTGAGCGCAATCCTCAAACTTAGGTCAAAAAAGCCATTTAAGCCTTTTCACAGTGAGATCTACGCGATATGGCCGAGAAATGTAAATTTGATGTTAACTCCCAAACCGCTGCGCAGAAGTCAACCAAACTTCACCCAATAGTATATTGTATCAAAATCTAGTAGTTACATGTAAAAATTTTGTTCTAGGACATTTTGTTTGAGCGCAATCATCAAACTTAATTAAAAAAGTCATTTAAGCCTTTTCACAGTGAGATCTATGCGATATGGCCGAGAAATGTAAATTTGATGTTAACTCCCAAACCGCTGCGCAGAAGTCAACCAAACTTCACCCAAGAGTGTATTGTATCACAATCTAGTAGTTACATTTGAAAATTTCGTTCTAAGACATTTGGTTTGAGCGCAATGTTCAAACTTAATTAAAAAAAAGTCATTTTAGCCTTTTCACAGTGAGATCTATGCGATATGGCCGAGAAATGTAATTTTGATGTTCACTACCAAACCGCTGCGCAGAAGTCAACCAAACTTCACCCATTAGTGTATTGTATCACAATCTAGTAGTTACATGTGGAAATTTGGTTCTAGGACATTTGATTTGAGCGCAATCCTCAAACTTAGGTCAAAAAAGCCATTTAAGCCTTTTCAAGGTGAGATCTATGCGATATGGCCGAGAAATGTAATTTTGATGTTAACTCCCAAACCGCTGCGCAGAAGTAAACCAAACTTCACCCAATAGTGTATTGTATCACAATCTAGTAGTTACATTTGAAAATTTTGTTCTAGGACATTTTGTTTGAGCGCAATCATCAAACTTAATTAAAAAAGTCATTTAAGCCTTTTCACAGTGAGATCTATGCGATATGGCCGAGAAATGTAATTTTGATGTTAACTCCCAAACCGCTGCGCAGAAGTCAACCAAACTTCACCCATTAGTGTATTGTATCACAATCTAGTAGTTACATGTGGAAATTTGGTTCTAGGACATTTGATTTGAGCGCAATCCTCAAACTTAGGTCAAAAAAGCCATTTAAGCCTTTTCACAATGAGATCTACGCGATATGGCCGAGAAATGTAAATTTGATGTTAACTCCCAAACCGCTGCGCAGAAGTCAACCAAACTTCACCCAATAGTGTATTGTATCACAATCTAGTAGTTACATTTGAAAATTTCGTTCTAGGACATTTGGTTTGAGCGCAATGTTCAAACTTAATTAAAAAAAGTCATTTAAGCCTATTCACAGTGAGATCTATGCGATATGGCCGAGAAATGTAATTTTGATGTTCACTACCAAACCGCTGCGCAGAAAACCAAACTTCACCCATTAGTGTATTGCATCACAATCTAGTAGTTACATGTGGAAATTTGGTTCTAGGACATTTGATTTGAGCGCAATCCTCAAACTTAGGTCAAAAAAGCCATTTAAGCCTTTTCACAGTGAGATCTATGCGATATGGCCGAGAAATGTAATTTTGATGTTAACTCCCAAACCGCTGCGCAGAAGTCAACCAAACTTCACCCAATAGTGTATTGTATCACAATCTAGTAGTTACAATTGAAAATTTTGTTCTAGGACATTTTGTTTGAACACAATCATCAAACTTAATTAAAAAAGTCATTTAAGCCTTTTCACAGTGAGATCAATGCGATATGGCCGAGAAATGTAATTTTGATGTTAACTCCCAAACCGCTGCGCAGAAGTCAACCAAACTTCACCCAATAGTGTATTTTATCACAATCTAGTAGTTACATTTGGAAATTTAGTTCTAGGACATTTGGTTTGAGCGCAATCTTCAAATTTAATTAAAAAACGCCATTTAATCCTTTTCACAGTGAGATCTATGCGATATGGCCGAGAAATGTAATTTTGATGTTAACTCCCAAACCGCTGCGCAGAAGTAAACCAAACTTCACCCATTAGTGTATTGTATCACAATCTAGTAGTTACATGTGGAAATTTGGTTCTAGGACATTTGATTTGAGCGCAATCCTCAAACATAGGTCAAAAAAGCCATTTAAGCCTTTTCACAGTGAGATCTATGCGATATGGCCGAGAAATGTAATTTTGATGTTAACTCCCAAACCGCTGCGCAGAAGTCAACCAAACTTCACCCAATAGTGTATTGTATCACAATCTAGTAGTTACATGTGGAAATTTGGTTCTAGGACATTTGATTTGAGCGCAATCCTCAAACTTAGGTCAAAAAAGCCATTTAAGCCTTTTCACAGTGAGATCTATGCGATATGGCCGAGAAATGTAATTTTGATGTTAACTCCCAGACCGCTGCGCAGAAGTAAACTAAACTTCACCCAATAGTGTATTGTATCACAATCTAGTAGTTACATGTGGAAATTTGGTTCTAGGACATTTGATTTGAGCGCAATCCTCAAACTTAGGTCAAAAAAGCCATTTAAGCCTTTTCACAGTGAGATCTACGCGATATGGCCGAGAAATGTAAATTTGATGTTAACTCCCAAACCGCTGCGCAGAAGTCAACCAAACTTCACCCAATAGTATATTGTATCAAAATCTAGTAGTTACATTTAAAAATTTTGTTCTAGGACATTTTGTTTGAGCGCAATCATCAAACTTAATTAAAAAAGTCATTTAAGCCTTTTCACAGTGAGATCTATGCGATATGGCCGAGAAATGTAAATTTGATGTTAACTACCAAAACCGCTGCGCAGAAGTCAACCAAACTTCACCCAATAGTGTATTGTATCACAATCTAGTAGTTACATTTGAAAATTTCGTTCTAGGACATTTGGTTTGAGCGCAATGTTCAAACTTAATTAAAAAAAGTCATTTAAGCCTTTTTGACAATGAGATCTATGCGATATGGCCGAGAAATGTAATTTTGATGTTAACTCCCAAACCGCTGCGCAGAAGTAAACCAAACTTCACCCAATAGTGTATTGTATCACAATCTAGTAGTTACATTTGAAAATTTTGTTCTAGGACATTTTGTTTGAGCGCAATCATCAAACTTAATTAAAAAAGTCATTTAAGCCTTTTCACAGTGAGATCTATGCGATATGGCCGAGAAATGTAATTTTGATGTTAACTCCCAAACCGCTGCGCAGAAGTCAACCAAACTTCACCCATTAGTGTATTGTATCACAATCTAGTAGTTACATGTGGAAATTTGGTTCTAGGACATTTGATTTGAGCGCAATCCTCAAACTTAGGTCAAAAAAGCCATTTAAGCCTTTTCACAGTGAGATCTATGCGATATGGCCGAGAAATGTAATTTTGATGTTAACTCCCAAACCGCTGCGCAGAAGTAAACCAAACTTCACCCATTAGTGTATTGTATCACAATCTAGTAGTTACATGTGGAAATTTGGTTCTAGGACATTTGATTTGAGCGCAATCCTCAAACTTAGGTCAAAAAAGCCATTTAAGCCTTTTCACAGTGAGATCTATGCGATATGGCCGAGAAATGTAATTTTGATGTTAACTCCCAAACCGCTGCGCAGAAGTCAACCAAACTTCACCCAATAGTGTATTGTATCACAATCTAGTAGTTACATTTGAAAATTTTGTTCTAGGACATTTTGTTTGAACGCAATCATCAAACTTAATTAAAAAAGTCATTTAAGCCTTTTCACAGTGAGATCTATGCGATATGGCCGAGAAATGTAATTTTGATGTTAACTCCCAGACCGCTGCGCAGAAGTAAACTAAACTTCACCCAATAGTGTATTGTATCACAATCTAGTAGTTACATGTGGAAATTTGGTTCTAGGACATTTGATTTGAGCGCAATCCTCAAACTTAGGTCAAAAAAGCCATTTAAGCCTTTTCACAGTGAGATCTACGCGATATGGCCGAGAAATGTAAATTTGATGTTAACTCCCAAACCGCTGCGCAGAAGTCAACCAAACTTCACCCAATAGTATATTGTATCAAAATCTAGTAGTTACATTTAAAAATTTTGTTCTAGGACATTTTGTTTGAGCGCAATCATCAAACTTAATTAAAAAAGTCATTTAAGCCTTTTCACAGTGAGATCTATGCGATATGGCCGAGAAATGTAAATTTGATGTTAACTACCAAAACCGCTGCGCAGAAGTCAACCAAACTTCACCCAATAGTGTATTGTATCACAATCTAGTAGTTACATTTGAAAATTTCGTTCTAGGACATTTGGTTTGAGCGCAATGTTCAAACTTAATTAAAAAAAGTCATTTAAGCCTTTTTGACAATGAGATCTATGCGATATGGCCGAGAAATGTAATTTTGATGTTAACTCCCAAACCGCTGCGCAGAAGTAAACCAAACTTCACCCAATAGTGTATTGTATCACAATCTAGTAGTTACATTTGAAAATTTTGTTCTAGGACATTTTGTTTGAGCGCAATCATCAAACTTAATTAAAAAAGTCATTTAAGCCTTTTCACAGTGAGATCTATGCGATATGGCCGAGAAATGTAATTTTGATGTTAACTCCCAAACCGCTGCGCAGAAGTCAACCAAACTTCACCCATTAGTGTATTGTATCACAATCTAGTAGTTACATGTGGAAATTTGGTTCTAGGACATTTGATTTGAGCGCAATCCTCAAACTTAGGTCAAAAAAGCCATTTAAGCCTTTTCACAGTGAGATCTATGCGATATGGCCGAGAAATGTAATTTTGATGTTAACTCCCAAACCGCTGCGCAGAAGTAAACCAAACTTCACCCATTAGTGTATTGTATCACAATCTAGTAGTTACATGTGGAAATTTGGTTCTAGGACATTTGATTTGAGCGCAATCCTCAAACTTAGGTCAAAAAAGCCATTTAAGCCTTTTCACAGTGAGATCTATGCGATATGGCCGAGAAATGTAATTTTGATGTTAACTCCCAAACCGCTGCGCAGAAGTCAACCAAACTTCACCCAATAGTGTATTGTATCACAATCTAGTAGTTACATTTGAAAATTTTGTTCTAGGACATTTTGTTTGAACGCAATCATCAAACTTAATTAAAAAAGTCATTTAAGCCTTTTCACAGTGAGATCTATGCGATATGGCCGAGAAATGTAATTTTGATGTTAACTCCCAAACCGCTGCGCAGAAGTAAACCAAACTTCACCCAATAGTGTATTGTATCACAATCTAGTAGTTACATTTGAAAATTTTGTTCTAGGACATTTTGTTTGAGCGCAATCATCAAACTTAATTAAAAAAGTCATTTAAGCCTTTTCACAGTGAGATCTATGCGATATGGCCGAGAAATGTAATTTTGATGTTAACTCCCAAACCGCTGCGCAGAAGTAAACCAAACTTCACCCATTAGTGTTTTGTATCACAATCTAGTAGTTACATGTGGAAATTTGGTTCTAGGACATTTGATTTGAGCGCAATCCTCAAACTTAGGTCAAAAAAGCCATTTAAGCCTTTTCACAGTGAGATCTATGCGATATGGCCGAGAAATGTAATTTTGATGTTAACTCCCAAACCGCTGCGCAGAAGTCAACCAAACTTCACCCAATAGTGTATTGTATCACAATCTAGTAGTTACATTTGGAAATTTAGTTCTAGGACATTTGGTTTGAGCGCAATCTTCAAACTTAATTAAAAAAAGTCATTTAAGCCTTTTCACAGTGAGATCTATGCGATATGGCCGAGAAATGTAAATTTGATGTTCACTCCCAAACCGCTGCGCAGAAGTCAACCAAACTTCACCCATTAGTGTATTGCATCACAATCTAGTAGTTACATGTCGAAATTTGGTTCTAGGACATTTGATTTGAGCGCAATCCTCAAACTTAGGTCAAAAAAGCCATTTAAGCCTTTTCACAGTGAGATCTATGCGATATGGCCGAGAAATGTAATTTTGATGTTAACTCCCAAACCGCTGCGCAGAAGTCAACCAAACTTCACCCAATAGTGTATTGTATCACAATCTAGTAGTTACATTTGAAAATTTTGTTCTAGGACATTTTGTTTGAACGCAATCATCAAACTTAATTAAAAAAGTCATTTAAGCCTTTTCACAGTGAGATCTATGCGATATGGCCGAGAAATGTAATTTTGATGTTAACTCCCAAACCGCTGCGCAGAAGTCAACCAAACTTCACCCAATAGTGTATTGTATCACAATCTAGTAGTTACATTTGGAAATTTAGTTCTAGGACATTTGGTTTGAGCGCAATCTTCAAACTTAAATAAAAAAAGTCATTTAAGCCTTTTCACAGTGAGATCTATGCGATATGGCCGAGAAATGTAATTTTGATGTTAACTCCCAAACCGCTGCGCAGAAGTCAACCAAACTTCACCCAATAGTGTATTTTATCACAATCTAGTAGTTACATTTGGAAATTTAGTTCTAGGACATTTGGTTTGAGCGCAATCTTCAAACTTAATTAAAAAAAGTCATTTAAGCCTTTTCACAGTGAGATCTATGCGATATGGCCGAGAAATGTAATTTTGATGTTAACTCCCAAACCGCTGCGCAGAAGTCAACCAAACTTCACCCAATAGTGTATTTTATCACAATCTAGTAGTTACATTTGGAAATTTAGTTCTAGGACATTTGGTTTGAGCGCAATCTTCAAACTTAATTAAAAAAAGTCATTTAAGGCTTTTCACAGTGAGATCTATGCGATATGGCCGAGAAATGTAATTTTGATGTTAACTCCCAAACCGCTGCGCAGAAGTCAACCAAACTTCACCCAATAGTGTATTTTATCACAATCTAGTAGTTACATTTGGAAATTTAGTTCTAGGACATTTGATTTGAGCGCAATCTTCAAACTTAATTAAAAAAAGTCATTTAAGCGTTTTCACAGTGAGATCTATGCGATATGGCCGAGAAATGTAATTTTGATGTTCACTCCCAAACCGCTGCGCAGAAGTCAACCAAACTTCACCCAATAGTGTATTTTATCACAATCTAGTAGTTACATTTAGAAATTTAGTTCTAGGACATTTGGTTTGAGCGAAATCTTCAAACTTAATTTAAAAAAGTCATTTAAGCCTTTTCACAGTGAGATCTATGCGATATGGCCGAGAAATGTAATTTTGATGTTCACTCCCAAACCGCTGCGCAGAAGTCAACCAAACTTCACCCATTAGTGTATTGCATCACAATCTAGTAGTTACATGTGGAAATTTGGTTCTAGGACATTTGATTTGAGCGCAATCCTCAAACTTAGGTCAAAAAAGCCATTTAAGCCTTTTCACAGTGAGATCTACGCGATATGGCCGAGAAATGTAAATTTGATGTTAACTCCCAAACCGCTGCGCAGAAGTCAACCAAACTTCACCCAATAGTATATTGTATCAAAATCTAGTAGTTACATGTAAAAATTTTGTTCTAGGACATTTTGTTTGAGCGCAATCATCAAACTTAATTAAAAAAGTCATTTAAGCCTTTTCACAGTGAGATCTATGCGATATGGCCGAGAAATGTAAATTTGATGTTAACTCCCAAACCGCTGCGCAGAAGTCAACCAAACTTCACCCAAGAGTGTATTGTATCACAATCTAGTAGTTACATTTGAAAATTTCGTTCTAAGACATTTGGTTTGAGCGCAATGTTCAAACTTAATTAAAAAAAAGTCATTTTAGCCTTTTCACAGTGAGATCTATGCGATATGGCCGAGAAATGTAATTTTGATGTTCACTACCAAACCGCTGCGCAGAAGTCAACCAAACTTCACCCATTAGTGTATTGTATCACAATCTAGTAGTTACATGTGGAAATTTGGTTCTAGGACATTTGATTTGAGCGCAATCCTCAAACTTAGGTCAAAAAAGCCATTTAAGCCTTTTCAAGGTGAGATCTATGCGATATGGCCGAGAAATGTAATTTTGATGTTAACTCCCAAACCGCTGCGCAGAAGTCAACCAAACTTCACTCAATAGTGTATTGTATCACAATCTAGTAGTTACATTTGAAAATTTTGTTCTAGGACATTTTGTTTGAGCGCAATCATCAAACTTAATTAAAAAAGTCATTTAAGCCTTTTCACAGTGAGATCTATGCGATGTGGCCGAGAAATATAATTTTGATGTTAACTCCCAAACCGCTGCGCAGAAGTCAACCAAACTTCACCCATTAGTGTATTGTATCACAATCTAGTAGTTACATGTGGAAATTTGGTTCTAGGACATTTGATTTGAGCGCAATCCTCAAACTTAGGTCAAAAAAGCCATTTAAGCCTTTTCACAGTGAGATCTATGCGATATGGCCGAGAAATGTAATTTTGATGTTAACTCCCAAACCGCTGCGCAGAAGTCAACCAAACTTCACCCAATAGTGTATTGTATCACAATCTCGTAGTTACATTTGAAAATTTTGTTCTAGGACATTTTGTTTGAACGCAATCATCAAACTTAATTAAAAAAGTCATTTAAGCCTTTTCACAGTGAGATCTATGCGATATGGCCGAGAAATGTAATTTGATGTTAACTCCCAAACCGCTGCGCAGAAGTAAACCAAACTTCACCCAATAGTGTATTGTATCACAATCTAGTAGTTACATTTGAAAATTTTGTTCTACGACATTTTGTTTGAGCGCAATCATCAAACTTAATTAAAAAAGTCATTTAAGCCTTTTCACAGTGAGATCTATGCGATATGGCCGAGAAATGTAAATTTGATGTTAATTCCCAAACCGCTGCGCAGAAGTCAACCAAACTTCACCCAATAGTGTATTGTATCACATTCTAGTAGTTACATTTGAAAATTTCGTTCTAGGACATTTGGTTTGAGCGCAATCATTAAACTTATTTAAAAAAGTCATTTAAGCCTTTTCACAGTGAGATCTATGCGATATGGCCGAGAAATGTAAATTTGATGTTAACTCCCAAACCGCTGCGCAGAAGTAAACCAAACTTCACCCATTAGTGTATTGTATCACAATCTAGTAGTTACATGTGGAAATTTGGTTCTAGGACATTTGATTTGAGCGCAATCCTCAAACATAGGTCAAAAAAGACATTTAAGCCTTTTCACAGTGAGATCTATGCGATATGGCCGAGAAATGTAATTTTGATGTTAACTCCCAAACCGCTGCGCAGAAGTCAACCAAACTTCACCCAATAGTGTATTGTATCACAATCTAGTAGTTACATGTGGAAATTTGGTTCTAGGACATTTGATTTGAGCGCAATCCTCAAACTTAGGTCAAAAAAGCCATTTAAGCCTTTTCACAGTGAGATCTATGCGATATGGCCGAGAAATGTAATTTTGATGTTAACTCCCAAACCGCTGCGCAGAAGTCAACCAAACTTCACCCAATAGTGTATTGTATCACAATCTAGTAGTTACATGTGGAAATTTGGTTCTAGGACATTTGATTTGAGCGCAATCCTTAAACTTAGGTCAAAAAAGCCATTTAAGCCTTTTCACAGTGAGATCTATGCGATATGGCCGAGAAATGTCATTTTGATGTTAACTCCCAAACCGCTGCGCAGAAGTAAACCAAACTTCACCCATTAGTGTATTGTATCACAATCTAGTAGTTACATGTGGAAATTTGGTTCTAGGACATTTGATTTGAGCGCAATCCTCAAACTTAGGTCAAAAAAGCCATTTAAGCCTTTTCACAGTGAGATCTATGCGATATGGCCGAGAAATGTAATTTTGATGTTAACTCCCAAACCGCTGCGCAGAAGTCAACCAAACTTCACCCAATAGTGTATTGTATCACAATCTAGTAGTTACATTTGAAAATTTTGTTCTAGGACATTTTGTTTGAACACAATCATCAAATTTAATTAAAAAAGTCATTTAAGCCTTTTCACAGTGAGATCTATGCGATATGGCCGAGAAATGTAATTTTGATGTTAACTCCCAAACCGCTGCGCAGAAGTCAACCAAACTTCACCCAATAGTGTATTGTATCACAATCTAGTAGTTACATTTGGAAATTTAGTTCTAGGACATTTGGTTTGAGCGCAATCTTCAAACTTAATTAAAAAAAGTCATTTAAGGCTTTTCACAGTGAGATCTATGCGATATGGCCGAGAAATGTAAATTTGATGTTAACTCCCAAACCGCTGCGCAGAAGTCAACCAAACTTCACCCAATAGTATATTGTATCAAAATCTAGTAGTTACATGTAAAAATTTTGTTCTAGGACATTTTGTTTGAGCGCAATCATCAAACTTAATTAAAAAAGTCATTTAAGCCTTTTCACAGTGAGATCTATGCGATATGGCCGAGAAATGTAAATTTGATGTTAACTCCCAAACCGCTGCGCAGAAGTCAACCAAACTTCACCCAATAGTGTATTGTATCACAATCTAGTAGTTACATTTGAAAATTTCGTTCTAGGACATTTGGTTTTAGCGCAATGTTCAAACTTAATTAAAAAAAGTCATTTAAGCCTTTTCACAGTGAGATCTATGCGATATGGCCGAGAAATGTAATTTTGATGTTCACTACCAAACCGCTGCGCAGAAGTCAACCAAACTTCACCCATTAGTGTATTGTATCACAATCTAGTAGTTACATGTGGAAATTTGGTTCTAGGACATTTGATTTGAGCGCAATCCTCAAACTTAGGTCAAAAAAGCCATTTAAGCCTTTTCAAGGTGAGATCTATGCGATATGGCCGAGAAATGTAATTTTGATGTTAACTCCCAAACCGCTGCGCAGAAGTCAACCAAACTTCACTCAATAGTGTATTGTATCACAATCTAGTAGTTACATTTGAAAATTTTGTTCTAGGACATTTTGTTTGAGCGCAATCATCAAACTTAATTAAAAAAGTCATTAAAGCCTTTTCACAGTGAGATCTATGCGATATGGCCGAGAAATATAATTTTGATGTTAACTCCCAAACCGCTGCGCAGAAGTCAACCAAACTTCACCCATTAGTGTATTGTATCACAATCTAGTAGTTACATGTGGAAATTTGGTTCTAGGACATTTGATTTGAGCGCAATCCTCAAACTTAGGTCAAAAAAGCCATTTAAGCCTTTTCACAGTGAGATCTATGCGATATGGCCGAGAAATGTAATTTTGATGTTAACTCCCAAACCGCTGCGCAGAAGTCAACCAAACTTCACCCATTAGTGTATTGTATCACAATCTAGTAGTTACATGTGGAAATTTGGTTCTAGGACATTTGATTTGAGCGCAATCCTCAAACTTAGGTCAAAAAAGCCATTTAAGCCTTTTCACAGTGAGATCTATGCGATATGGCCGAGAAATGTAATTTTGATGTTAACTCCCAAACCGCTGCGCAGAAGTCAACCAAACTTCACCCAATAGTGTATTGTATCACAATCTAGTAGTTACATGTGGAAATTTGGTTCTAGGACATTTGATTTGAGCGCAATCCTCAAACTTAGGTCAAAAAAGCCATTTAAGCCTTTTCACAGTGAGATCTATGCGATATGGCCGAGAAATGTAATTTTGATGTTAACTCCCAAACCGCTGCGCAGAAGTCAACCAAACTTCACCCAATAGTGTATTGTATCACAATCTAGTAGTTACATGTGGAAATTTGGTTCTAGGACATTTGATTTGAGCGCAATCCTTAAACTTAGGTCAAAAAAGCCATTTAAGCCTTTTCACAGTGAGATCTATGCGATATGGCCGAGAAATGTCATTTTGATGTTAACTCCCAAACCGCTGCGCAGAAGTAAACCAAACTTCACCCATTAGTGTATTGTATCACAATCTAGTAGTTACATGTGGAAATTTGGTTCTAGGACATTTGATTTGAGCGCAATCCTCAAACTTAGGTCAAAAAAGCCATTTAAGCCTTTTCACAGTGAGATCTATGCGATATGGCCGAGAAATGTAATTTTGATGTTAACTCCCAAACCGCTGCGCAGAAGTCAACCAAACTTCACCCAATAGTGTATTGTATCACAATCTAGTAGTTACATTTGAAAATTTTGTTCTAGGACATTTTGTTTGAACACAATCATCAAACTTAATTAAAAAAGTCATTTAAGCCTTTTCACAGTGAGATCTATGCGATATGGCCGAGAAATGTAATTTTGATGTTAACTCCCAACCGCTGCGCAGAAGTCAACCAAACTTCACCCAATAGTGTATTGTATCACAATCTAGTAGTTACATTTGGAAATTTAGTTCTAGGACATTTGGTTTGAGCGCAATCTTCAAACTTAATTAAAAAAAGTCATTTAAGGCTTTTCACAGTGAGATCTATGCGATATGGCCGAGAAATGTAAATTTGATGTTAACTCCCAAACCGCTGCGCAGAAGTCAACCAAACTTCACCCAATAGTATATTGTATCAAAATCTAGTAGTTACATGTAAAAATTTTGTTCTAGGACATTTTGTTTGAGCGCAATCATCAAACTTAATTAAAAAAGTCATTTAAGCCTTTTCACAGTGAGATCTATGCGATATGGCCGAGAAATGTAAATTTGATGTTAACTCCCAAACCGCTGCGCAGAAGTCAACCAAACTTCACCCAATAGTGTATTGTATCACAATCTAGTAGTTACATTTGAAAATTTCGTTCTAGGACATTTGGTTTGAGCGCAATGTTCAAACTTAATTAAAAAAAGTCATTTAAGCCTTTTTGACAATGAGATCTATGCGATATGGCCGAGAAATGTAATTTTGATGTTAACTCCCAAACCGCTGCGCAGAAGTAAACCAAACTTCACCCAATAGTGTATTGTATCACAATCTAGTAGTTACATTTGAAAATTTTGTTCTAGGACATTTTGTTTGAGCGCAATCATCAAACTTAATTAAAAAAGTCATTTAAGCCTTTTCACAGTGAGATCTATGCGATATGGCCGAGAAATGTAATTTTGATGTTAACTCCCAAACCGCTGCGCAGAAGTCAACCAAACTTCACCCATTAGTGTATTGTATCACAATCTAGTAGTTACATGTGGAAATTTGGTTCTAGGACATTTGATTTGAGCGCAATCCTCAAACTTAGGTCAAAAAAGCCATTTAAGCCTTTTCACAGTGAGATCTATGCGATATGGCCGAGAAATGTAATTTTGATGTTAACTCCCAAACCGCTGCGCAGAAGTAAACCAAACTTCACCCATTAGTGTATTGTATCACAATCTAGTAGTTACATGTGGAAATTTGGTTCTAGGACATTTGATTTGAGCGCAATCCTCAAACTTAGGTCAAAAAAGCCATTTAAGCCTTTTCACAGTGAGATCTATGCGATATGGCCGAGAAATGTAATTTTGATGTTAACTCCCAAACCGCTGCGCAGAAGTCAACCAAACTTCACCCAATAGTGTATTGTATCACAATCTAGTAGTTACATTTGAAAATTTTGTTCTAGGACATTTTGTTTGAACGCAATCATCAAACTTAATTAAAAAAGTCATTTAAGCCTTTTCACAGTGAGATCTATGCGATATGGCCGAGAAATGTAATTTTGATGTTAACTCCCAAACCGCTGCGCAGAAGTAAACCAAACTTCACCCAATAGTGTATTGTATCACAATCTAGTAGTTACATTTGAAAATTTTGTTCTAGGACATTTTGTTTGAGCGCAATCATCAAACTTAATTAAAAAAGTCATTTAAGCCTTTTCACAGTGAGATCTATGCGATATGGCCGAGAAATGTAATTTTGATGTTAACTCCCAAACCGCTGCGCAGAAGTAAACCAAACTTCACCCATTAGTGTTTTGTATCACAATCTAGTAGTTACATGTGGAAATTTGGTTCTAGGACATTTGATTTGAGCGCAATCCTCAAACTTAGGTCAAAAAAGCCATTTAAGCCTTTTCACAGTGAGATCTATGCGATATGGCCGAGAAATGTAATTTTGATGTTAACTCCCAAACCGCTGCGCAGAAGTCAACCAAACTTCACCCAATAGTGTATTGTATCACAATCTAGTAGTTACATTTGGAAATTTAGTTCTAGGACATTTGGTTTGAGCGCAATCTTCAAACTTAATTAAAAAAAGTCATTTAAGCCTTTTCACAGTGAGATCTATGCGATATGGCCGAGAAATGTAAATTTGATGTTCACTCCCAAACCGCTGCGCAGAAGTCAACCAAACTTCACCCATTAGTGTATTGCATCACAATCTAGTAGTTACATGTCGAAATTTGGTTCTAGGACATTTGATTTGAGCGCAATCCTCAAACTTAGGTCAAAAAAGCCATTTAAGCCTTTTCACAGTGAGATCTATGCGATATGGCCGAGAAATGTAATTTTGATGTTAACTCCCAAACCGCTGCGCAGAAGTCAACCAAACTTCACCCAATAGTGTATTGTATCACAATCTAGTAGTTACATTTGAAAATTTTGTTCTAGGACATTTTGTTTGAACGCAATCATCAAACTTAATTAAAAAAGTCATTTAAGCCTTTTCACAGTGAGATCTATGCGATATGGCCGAGAAATGTAATTTTGATGTTAACTCCCAAACCGCTGCGCAGAAGTCAACCAAACTTCACCCAATAGTGTATTGTATCACAATCTAGTAGTTACATTTGGAAATTTAGTTCTAGGACATTTGGTTTGAGCGCAATCTTCAAACTTAAATAAAAAAAGTCATTTAAGCCTTTTCACAGTGAGATCTATGCGATATGGCCGAGAAATGTAATTTTGATGTTAACTCCCAAACCGCTGCGCAGAAGTCAACCAAACTTCACCCAATAGTGTATTTTATCACAATCTAGTAGTTACATTTGGAAATTTAGTTCTAGGACATTTGGTTTGAGCGCAATCTTCAAACTTAATTAAAAAAAGTCATTTAAGCCTTTTCACAGTGAGATCTATGCGATATGGCCGAGAAATGTAATTTTGATGTTAACTCCCAAACCGCTGCGCAGAAGTCAACCAAACTTCACCCAATAGTGTATTTTATCACAATCTAGTAGTTACATTTGGAAATTTAGTTCTAGGACATTTGGTTTGAGCGCAATCTTCAAACTTAATTAAAAAAAGTCATTTAAGGCTTTTCACAGTGAGATCTATGCGATATGGCCGAGAAATGTAATTTTGATGTTAACTCCCAAACCGCTGCGCAGAAGTCAACCAAACTTCACCCAATAGTGTATTTTATCACAATCTAGTAGTTACATTTGGAAATTTAGTTCTAGGACATTTGATTTGAGCGCAATCTTCAAACTTAATTAAAAAAAGTCATTTAAGCGTTTTCACAGTGAGATCTATGCGATATGGCCGAGAAATGTAATTTTGATGTTCACTCCCAAACCGCTGCGCAGAAGTCAACCAAACTTCACCCAATAGTGTATTTTATCACAATCTAGTAGTTACATTTAGAAATTTAGTTCTAGGACATTTGGTTTGAGCGAAATCTTCAAACTTAATTTAAAAAAGTCATTTAAGCCTTTTCACAGTGAGATCTATGCGATATGGCCGAGAAATGTAATTTTGATGTTCACTCCCAAACCGCTGCGCAGAAGTCAACCAAACTTCACCCATTAGTGTATTGCATCACAATCTAGTAGTTACATGTGGAAATTTGGTTCTAGGACATTTGATTTGAGCGCAATCCTCAAACTTAGGTCAAAAAAGCCATTTAAGCCTTTTCACAGTGAGATCTACGCGATATGGCCGAGAAATGTAAATTTGATGTTAACTCCCAAACCGCTGCGCAGAAGTCAACCAAACTTCACCCAATAGTATATTGTATCAAAATCTAGTAGTTACATGTAAAAATTTTGTTCTAGGACATTTTGTTTGAGCGCAATCATCAAACTTAATTAAAAAAGTCATTTAAGCCTTTTCACAGTGAGATCTATGCGATATGGCCGAGAAATGTAAATTTGATGTTAACTCCCAAACCGCTGCGCAGAAGTCAACCAAACTTCACCCAAGAGTGTATTGTATCACAATCTAGTAGTTACATTTGAAAATTTCGTTCTAAGACATTTGGTTTGAGCGCAATGTTCAAACTTAATTAAAAAAAAGTCATTTTAGCCTTTTCACAGTGAGATCTATGCGATATGGCCGAGAAATGTAATTTTGATGTTCACTACCAAACCGCTGCGCAGAAGTCAACCAAACTTCACCCATTAGTGTATTGTATCACAATCTAGTAGTTACATGTGGAAATTTGGTTCTAGGACATTTGATTTGAGCGCAATCCTCAAACTTAGGTCAAAAAAGCCATTTAAGCCTTTTCAAGGTGAGATCTATGCGATATGGCCGAGAAATGTAATTTTGATGTTAACTCCCAAACCGCTGCGCAGAAGTCAACCAAACTTCACTCAATAGTGTATTGTATCACAATCTAGTAGTTACATTTGAAAATTTTGTTCTAGGACATTTTGTTTGAGCGCAATCATCAAACTTAATTAAAAAAGTCATTTAAGCCTTTTCACAGTGAGATCTATGCGATGTGGCCGAGAAATATAATTTTGATGTTAACTCCCTAACCGCTGCGCAGAAGTCAACCAAACTTCACCCATTAGTGTATTGTATCACAATCTAGTAGTTACATGTGGAAATTTGGTTCTAGGACATTTGATTTGAGCGCAATCCTCAAACTTAGGTCAAAAAAGCCATTTAAGCCTTTTCACAGTGAGATCTATGCGATATGGCCGAGAAATGTAATTTTGATGTTAACTCCCAAACCGCTGCGCAGAAGTCAACCAAACTTCACCCAATAGTGTATTGTATCACAATCTCGTAGTTACATTTGAAAATTTTGTTCTAGGACATTTTGTTTGAACGCAATCATCAAACTTAATTAAAAAAGTCATTTAAGCCTTTTCACAGTGAGATCTATGCGATATGGCCGAGAAATGTAATTTGATGTTAACTCCCAAACCGCTGCGCAGAAGTAAACCAAACTTCACCCAATAGTGTATTGTATCACAATCTAGTAGTTACATTTGAAAATTTTGTTCTACGACATTTTGTTTGAGCGCAATCATCAAACTTAATTAAAAAAGTCATTTAAGCCTTTTCACAGTGAGATCTATGCGATATGGCCGAGAAATGTAAATTTGATGTTAATTCCCAAACCGCTGCGCAGAAGTCAACCAAACTTCACCCAATAGTGTATTGTATCACATTCTAGTAGTTACATTTGAAAATTTCGTTCTAGGACATTTGGTTTGAGCGCAATCATTAAACTTATTTAAAAAAGTCATTTAAGCCTTTTCACAGTGAGATCTATGCGATATGGCCGAGAAATGTAAATTTGATGTTAACTCCCAAACCGCTGCGCAGAAGTAAACCAAACTTCACCCATTAGTGTATTGTATCACAATCTAGTAGTTACATGTGGAAATTTGGTTCTAGGACATTTGATTTGAGCGCAATCCTCAAACATAGGTCAAAAAAGACATTTAAGCCTTTTCACAGTGAGATCTATGCGATATGGCCGAGAAATGTAATTTTGATGTTAACTCCCAAACCGCTGCGCAGAAGTCAACCAAACTTCACCCAATAGTGTATTGTATCACAATCTAGTAGTTACATGTGGAAATTTGGTTCTAGGACATTTGATTTGAGCGCAATCCTCAAACTTAGGTCAAAAAAGCCATTTAAGCCTTTTCACAGTGAGATCTATGCGATATGGCCGAGAAATGTAATTTTGATGTTAACTCCCAAACCGCTGCGCAGAAGTCAACCAAACTTCACCCAATAGTGTATTGTATCACAATCTAGTAGTTACATGTGGAAATTTGGTTCTAGGACATTTGATTTGAGCGCAATCCTTAAACTTAGGTCAAAAAAGCCATTTAAGCCTTTTCACAGTGAGATCTATGCGATATGGCCGAGAAATGTCATTTTGATGTTAACTCCCAAACCGCTGCGCAGAAGTAAACCAAACTTCACCCATTAGTGTATTGTATCACAATCTAGTAGTTACATGTGGAAATTTGGTTCTAGGACATTTGATTTGAGCGCAATCCTCAAACTTAGGTCAAAAAAGCCATTTAAGCCTTTTCACAGTGAGATCTATGCGATATGGCCGAGAAATGTAATTTTGATGTTAACTCCCAAACCGCTGCGCAGAAGTCAACCAAACTTCACCCAATAGTGTATTGTATCACAATCTAGTAGTTACATTTGAAAATTTTGTTCTAGGACATTTTGTTTGAACACAATCATCAAATTTAATTAAAAAAGTCATTTAAGCCTTTTCACAGTGAGATCTATGCGATATGGCCGAGAAATGTAATTTTGATGTTAACTCCCAAACCGCTGCGCAGAAGTCAACCAAACTTCACCCAATAGTGTATTGTATCACAATCTAGTAGTTACATTTGGAAATTTAGTTCTAGGACATTTGGTTTGAGCGCAATCTTCAAACTTAATTAAAAAAAGTCATTTAAGGCTTTTCACAGTGAGATCTATGCGATATGGCCGAGAAATGTAAATTTGATGTTAACTCCCAAACCGCTGCGCAGAAGTCAACCAAACTTCACCCAATAGTATATTGTATCAAAATCTAGTAGTTACATGTAAAAATTTTGTTCTAGGACATTTTGTTTGAGCGCAATCATCAAACTTAATTAAAAAAGTCATTTAAGCCTTTTCACAGTGAGATCTATGCGATATGGCCGAGAAATGTAAATTTGATGTTAACTCCCAAACCGCTGCGCAGAAGTCAACCAAACTTCACCCAATAGTGTATTGTATCACAATCTAGTAGTTACATTTGAAAATTTCGTTCTAGGACATTTGGTTTTAGCGCAATGTTCAAACTTAATTAAAAAAAGTCATTTAAGCCTTTTCACAGTGAGATCTATGCGATATGGCCGAGAAATGTAATTTTGATGTTCACTACCAAACCGCTGCGCAGAAGTCAACCAAACTTCACCCATTAGTGTATTGTATCACAATCTAGTAGTTACATGTGGAAATTTGGTTCTAGGACATTTGATTTGAGCGCAATCCTCAAACTTAGGTCAAAAAAGCCATTTAAGCCTTTTCAAGGTGAGATCTATGCGATATGGCCGAGAAATGTAATTTTGATGTTAACTCCCAAACCGCTGCGCAGAAGTCAACCAAACTTCACTCAATAGTGTATTGTATCACAATCTAGTAGTTACATTTGAAAATTTTGTTCTAGGACATTTTGTTTGAGCGCAATCATCAAACTTAATTAAAAAAGTCATTAAAGCCTTTTCACAGTGAGATCTATGCGATATGGCCGAGAAATATAATTTTGATGTTAACTCCCAAACCGCTGCGCAGAAGTCAACCAAACTTCACCCATTAGTGTATTGTATCACAATCTAGTAGTTACATGTGGAAATTTGGTTCTAGGACATTTGATTTGAGCGCAATCCTCAAACTTAGGTCAAAAAAGCCATTTAAGCCTTTTCACAGTGAGATCTATGCGATATGGCCGAGAAATGTAATTTTGATGTTAACTCCCAAACCGCTGCGCAGAAGTCAACCAAACTTCACCCATTAGTGTATTGTATCACAATCTAGTAGTTACATGTGGAAATTTGGTTCTAGGACATTTGATTTGAGCGCAATCCTCAAACTTAGGTCAAAAAAGCCATTTAAGCCTTTTCACAGTGAGATCTATGCGATATGGCCGAGAAATGTAATTTTGATGTTAACTCCCAAACCGCTGCGCAGAAGTCAACCAAACTTCACCCAATAGTGTATTGTATCACAATCTAGTAGTTACATGTGGAAATTTGGTTCTAGGACATTTGATTTGAGCGCAATCCTCAAACTTAGGTCAAAAAAGCCATTTAAGCCTTTTCACAGTGAGATCTATGCGATATGGCCGAGAAATGTAATTTTGATGTTAACTCCCAAACCGCTGCGCAGAAGTCAACCAAACTTCACCCAATAGTGTATTGTATCACAATCTAGTAGTTACATGTGGAAATTTGGTTCTAGGACATTTGATTTGAGCGCAATCCTTAAACTTAGGTCAAAAAAGCCATTTAAGCCTTTTCACAGTGAGATCTATGCGATATGGCCGAGAAATGTCATTTTGATGTTAACTCCCAAACCGCTGCGCAGAAGTAAACCAAACTTCACCCATTAGTGTATTGTATCACAATCTAGTAGTTACATGTGGAAATTTGGTTCTAGGACATTTGATTTGAGCGCAATCCTCAAACTTAGGTCAAAAAAGCCATTTAAGCCTTTTCACAGTGAGATCTATGCGATATGGCCGAGAAATGTAATTTTGATGTTAACTCCCAAACCGCTGCGCAGAAGTCAACCAAACTTCACCCAATAGTGTATTGTATCACAATCTAGTAGTTACATTTGAAAATTTTGTTCTAGGACATTTTGTTTGAACACAATCATCAAACTTAATTAAAAAAGTCATTTAAGCCTTTTCACAGTGAGATCTATGCGATATGGCCGAGAAATGTAATTTTGATGTTAACTCCCAACCGCTGCGCAGAAGTCAACCAAACTTCACCCAATAGTGTATTGTATCACAATCTAGTAGTTACATTTGGAAATTTAGTTCTAGGACATTTGGTTTGAGCGCAATCTTCAAACTTAATTAAAAAAAGTCATTTAAGGCTTTTCACAGTGAGATCTATGCGATATGGCCGAGAAATGTAAATTTGATGTTAACTCCCAAACCGCTGCGCAGAAGTCAACCAAACTTCACCCAATAGTATATTGTATCAAAATCTAGTAGTTACATGTAAAAATTTTGTTCTAGGACATTTTGTTTGAGCGCAATCATCAAACTTAATTAAAAAAGTCATTTAAGCCTTTTCACAGTGAGATCTATGCGATATGGCCGAGAAATGTAAATTTGATGTTAACTCCCAAACCGCTGCGCAGAAGTCAACCAAACTTCACCCAATAGTGTATTGTATCACAATCTAGTAGTTACATTTGAAAATTTTGTTCTAGGACATTTTGTTTGAACGCAATCATCAAACTTAATTAAAAAAGTCATTTAAGCCTTTTCACAGTGAGATCTATGCGATATGGCCGAGAAATGTAATTTGATGTTAACTCCCAAACCGCTGCGCAGAAGTAAACCAAACTTCACCCAATAGTGTATTGTATCACAATCTAGTAGTTACATTTGAAAATTTTGTTCTACGACATTTTGTTTGAGCGCAATCATCAAACTTAATTAAAAATGTCATTTAAGCCTTTTCACAGTGAGATCTATGCGATATGGCCGAGAAATGTAATTTTGATGTTAACTCCCAAACCGCTGCGCAGAAGTCAACCAAACTTCACCCAATAGTGTATTGTATCACAATCTAGTAGTTACATGTGGAAATTTGGTTCTAGGACATTTGATTTGAGCGCAATCCTCAAAAATAGGTCAAAAAAGCCATTTAAGCCTTTTCACAGTGAGATCTATGCGATATGGCCGAGAAATGTAATTTTGATGTTAACTCCCAAACCGCTGCGCAGAAGTCAACCAAACTTCACCCAATAGTGTATTGTATCACAATCTAGTAGTTACATGTGGAAATTTGGTTCTAGGACATTTGATTTGAGCGCAATCCTCAAACTTAGGTCAAAAAAGCCATTTAAGCCTTTTCACAGTGAGATCTATGCGATATGGCCGAGAAATGTAATTTTGATGTTAACTCCCAAACCGCTGCGCAGAAGTCAACCAAACTTCACCCAATAGTGTATTGTATCACAATCTAGTAGTTACATGTGGAAATTTGGTTCTAGGACATTTGATTTGAGCGCAATCCTTAAACTTAGGTCAAAAAAGCCATTTAAGCCTTTTCACAGTGAGATCTATGCGATATGGCCGAGAAATGTCATTTTGATGTTAACTCCCAAACCGCTGCGCAGAAGTAAACCAAACTTCACCCAATAGAGTATTGTATCACAATCTAGTAGTTACATTTGAAAATTTTGTTCTAGGACATTTTGTTTGAACACAATCATCAAACTTAATTAAAAAAGTCATTTAAGCCTTTTCACAGTGAGATCTATGCGATATGGCCGAGAAATGTAATTTGATGTTAACTCCCAAACCGCTGCGCAGAAGTAAACCAAACTTCACCCAATAGTGTATTGTATCACAATCTAGTAGTTACATTTGAAAATTTTGTTCTACGACATTTTGTTTGAGCGCAATCATCAAACTTAATTAAAAAAGTCATTTAAGCCTTTTCACAGTG
Organism: Corythoichthys intestinalis; assembly: GCF_030265065.1. Classification (NCBI taxonomy): domain Eukaryota; kingdom Metazoa; phylum Chordata; class Actinopteri; order Syngnathiformes; family Syngnathidae; genus Corythoichthys; species Corythoichthys intestinalis. The sequence continues at coordinate 47,315,930 of NC_080411.1, read as the reverse complement.
AGATCTATGCGATATGGCCGAGAAATGTAATTTTGATGTTAACTCCCAAACCGCTGCGCAGAAGTCAACCAAACTTCACCCAATAGTGTATTGTATCACAATCTAGTAGTTACATGTGGAAATTTGGTTCTAGGACATTTGATTTGAGCGCAATCCTCAAAAATAGGTCAAAAAAGCCATTTAAGCCTTTTCACAGTGAGATCTATGCGATATGGCCGAGAAATGTAATTTTGATGTTAACTCCCAAACCGCTGCGCAGAAGTCAACCAAACTTCACCCAATAGTGTATTGTATCACAATCTAGTAGTTACATGTGGAAATTTGGTTCTAGGACATTTGATTTGAGCGCAATCCTCAAACTTAGGTCAAAAAAGCCATTTAAGCCTTTTCACAGTGAGATCTATGCGATATGGCCGAGAAATGTAATTTTGATGTTAACTCCCAAACCGCTGCGCAGAAGTCAACCAAACTTCACCCAATAGTGTATTGTATCACAATCTAGTAGTTACATGTGGAAATTTGGTTCTAGGACATTTGATTTGAGCGCAATCCTTAAACTTAGGTCAAAAAAGCCATTTAAGCCTTTTCACAGTGAGATCTATGCGATATGGCCGAGAAATGTCATTTTGATGTTAACTCCCAAACCGCTGCGCAGAAGTAAACCAAACTTCACCCAATAGTGTATTGTATCACAATCTAGTAGTTACATTTGAAAATTTTGTTCTAGGACATTTTGTTTGAACACAATCATCAAACTTAATTAAAAAAGTCATTTAAGCCTTTTCACAGTGAGATCTATGCGATATGGCCGAGAAATGTAATTTTGATGTTAACTCCCAAACCGCTGCGCAGAAGTCAACCAAACTTCACCCAATAGTGTATTGTATCACAATCTAGTAGTTACATTTGGAAATTTAGTTCTAGGACATTTGGTTTGAGCGCAATCTTCAAACTTAATTAAAAAAAGTCATTTAAGGCTTTTCACAGTGAGATCTATGCGATATGGCCGAGAAATGTAAATTTGATGTTAACTCCCAAACCGCTGCGCAGAAGTCAACCAAACTTCACCCAATAGTATATTGTATCAAAATCTAGTAGTTACATGTAAAAATTTTGTTCTAGGACATTTTGTTTGAGCGCAATCATCAAACTTAATTAAAAAAGTCATTTAAGCCTTTTCACAGTGAGATCTATGCGATATGGCCGAGAAATGTAAATTTGATGTTAACTCCCAAACCGCTGCGCAGAAGTCAACCAAACTTCACCCAATAGTGTATTGTATCACAATCTAGTAGTTACATTTGAAAATTTCGTTCTAGGACATTTGGTTTTAGCGCAATGTTCAAACTTAATTAAAAAAAGTCATTTAAGCCTTTTCACAGTGAGATCTATGCGATATGGCCGAGAAATGTAATTTTGATGTTCACTACCAAACCGCTGCGCAGAAGTCAACCAAACTTCACCCATTAGTGTATTGTATCACCATCTAGTAGTTACATGTGGAAATTTGGTTCTAGGACATTTGATTTGAGCGCAATCCTCAAACTTAGGTCAAAAAAGCCATTTAAGCCTTTTCAAGGTGAGATCTATGCGATATGGCCGAGAAATGTAATTTTGATGTTAACTCCCAAACCGCTGCGCAGAAGTAAACCAAACTTCACTCAATAGTGTATTGTATCACAATCTAGTAGTTACATTTGAAAATTTTGTTCTAGGACATTTTGTTTGAGCGCAATCATCAAACTTAATTAAAAAAGTCATTTAAGCCTTTTCACAGTGAGATCTATGCGATATGGCCGAGAAATATAATTTTGATGTTAACTCCCAAACCGCTGCGCAGAAGTCAACCAAACTTCACCCATTAGTGTATTGTATCACAATCTAGTAGTTACATGTGGAAATTTGGTTCTAGGACATTTGATTTGAGCGCAATCCTCAAACTTAGGTCAAAAAAGCCATTTAAGCCTTTTCACAGTGAGATCTATGCGATATGGCCGAGAAATGTCATTTTGATGTTAACTCCCAAACCGCTGCGCAGAAGTCAACCAAACTTCACCCATTAGTGTATTGTATCACAATCTAGTAGTTACATGTGGAAATTTGGTTCTAGGACATTTGATTTGAGCGCAATCCTCAAACTTAGGTCAAAAAAGCCATTTAAGCCTTTTCACAGTGAGATCTATGCGATATGGCCGAGAAATGTAATTTTGATGTTAACTCCCAAACCGCTGCGCAGAAGTCAACCAAACTACACCCAAAAGTGTATTTTATCACAATCTAGTAGTTACATGTGGAAATTTGGTTCTAGGACATTTGATTTGAGCGCAATCCTCAAACTTAGCTCAAAAAAGCCATTTAATCCTTTTCACAGTGAGATCTATGCGATATGGCCGAGAAATGTAAATTTGATGTTAACTCCCAAACCGCTGCGCAGAAGTCAACCAAACTTCACCCAATAGTATATTGTATCAAAATCTAGTAGTTACATTTAAAAATTTTGTTCTAGGACAAATTGATTGAGCGCAATCATCAAACTTAATTAAAAAAGTCATTTAAGCCTTTTCACAGTGAGATCTATGCGATATGGCCGAGAAATGTAAATTTGATGTTAACTCCCAAACCGCTGCGCAGAAGTCAACCAAACTTCACCCAATAGTGTATTATATCACAATCTAGTAGTTACATTTGAAAATTTCGTTCTAGGACATTTGGTTTGAGCGCAATGTTCAAACTTAATTAAAAAAAGTCATTTAAGCCTTTTCACAGTGAGATCTATGCGATATGGCCGAGAAATGTAATTTTGATGTTCACTACCAAACGGCTGCGCAGAAGTCAACCAAACTTCACCCATTAGTGTATTGTATCACAATCTAGTAGTTACATGTGGAAATTTGGTTCTAGGACATTTGATTTGAGCGCAATCCTCAAACTTAGCTCAAAAAAGCCATTTAAGCCTTTTCACAGTGAGATCTATGCGATATGGCCGAGAAATGTAAATTTGATGTTAACTCCCAAACCGCTGCGCAGAAGTCAACCAAACTTCACCCAATAGTATATTGTATCAAAATCTAGTAGTTACATTTAAAAATTTTGTTCTAGGACAAATTGTTTGAGCGCAATCATCAAACTTAATTAAAAAAGTCATTTAAGCCTTTTCACAGTGAGATCTATGCGATATGGCCGAGAAATGTAAATTTGATGTTAACTCCCAAACCGCTGCGCAGAAGTCAACCAAACTTCACCCAATAGTGTATTGTATCACAATCTAGTAGTTACATTTGAAAATTTCGTTCTAGGACATTTGGTTTGAGCGCAATGTTCAAACTTAATTAAAAAAAGTCATTTAAGCCTTTTCACAGTGAGATCTATGCGATATGGCCGAGAAATGTAATTTTGATGTTCACTACCAAACGGCTGCGCAGAAGTCAACCAAACTTCACCCATTAGTGTATTGTATCACAATCTAGTAGTTACATGTGGAAATTTGGTTCTAGGACATTTGATTTGAGCGCAATCCTCAAACTTAGGTCAAAAAAGCCATTTAAGCCTTTTCACAGTGAGATCTATTCGATATGGCCGAGAAATGTAATTTTGATGTTAACTCCCAAACCGCTGCGCAGAAGTAAACCAAACTTCACCCATTAGTGTATTGTATCACAATCTAGTAGTTACATGTGGAAATTTGGTTCTAGGACATTTGATTTGAGCGCAATCCTCAAACTTAGGTCAAAAAAGCCATTTAAGCCTTTTCACAGTGAGATCTATGAGATATGGCCGAGAAATGTAATTTTGATGTTAACTCCCAAACCGCTGCGCAGAAGTCAACCAAACTTCACCCAATAGTGTATTGTATCACAATCTAGTAGTTACATGTGGATATTTGGTTCTAGGACATTTGATTTGAGCGCAATCCTCAAACTTAGGTCAAAAAAGCCATTTAAGCCTTTTCACAGTGAGATCTATTCGATATGGCCGAGAAATGTAATTTTGATGTTAACTCCCAAACCGCTGCGCAGAAGTAAACCAAACTTCACCCATTAGTGTATTGTATCACAATCTAGTAGTTACATGTGGAAATTTGGTTCTAGGACATTTGATTTGAGCGCAATCCTCAAACTTAGGTCAAAAAAGCCATTTAAGCCTTTTCACAGTGAGATCTATGAGATATGGCCGAGAAATGTAATTTTGATGTTAACTCCCAAACCGCTGCGCAGAAGTCAACCAAACTTCACCCAATAGTGTATTGTATCACAATCTAGTAGTTACATTTGAAAATTTTGTTCTAGGACATTTTGTTTGAACGCAATCATCAAACTTAATTAAAAAAGCCATTTAAGCCTTTTCACAGTGAGATCTATGCGATATGGCCGAGAAATGTAATTTTGATGTTAACTCCCAAACCGCTGCGCAGAAGTAAACCAAACTTCACCCAATATTGTATTGTATCACAATCTAGTAGTTACATTTGAAAATTTTGTTCTAGGACTTTTTGTTTGAGCGCAATCATCAAACTTAATTAAAAAAGTCATTTAAGCCTTTTCACAGTGAGATCTATGCGATATGGCCGAGAAATGTAATTTTGATGTTAACTCCCAAACCGCTGCGCAGAAGTCAACCAAACTTCACCCATTAGTGTATTGTATCACAATCTAGTAGTTACATGTGGAAATTTGGTTCTAGGACATTTGATTTGAGCGCAATCCTCAAACTTAGGTCAAAAAAGCCATTTAAGCCTTTTCACAGTGAGATCTATGCGATATGGCCGAGAAATGTAATTTTGATGTTAACTCCCAAACCGCTGCGCAGAAGTAAACCAAACTTCACCCATTAGTGTATTGTATCACAATCTAGTAGTTACATGTGGAAATTTGGTTCTAGGACATTTGATTTGAGCGCAATCCTCAAACTTAGGTCAAAAAAGCCATTTAAGCCTTTTCACAGTGAGATCTATGCGATATGGCCGAGAAATGTAATTTTGATGTTAACTCCCAAACCGCTGCGCAGAAGTCAACCAAACTTCACCCAATAGTGTATTGTATCACAATCTAGTAGTTACATTTGAAAATTTTGTTCTAGGACATTTTGTTTGAACGCAATCATCAAACTTAATTAAAAAAGTCATTTAAGCCTTTTCACAGTGAGATCTATGCGATATGGCCGAGAAATGTAATTTTGATGTTAACTCCCAAACCGCTGCGCAGAAGTCAACCAAACTTCACCCAATAGTGTATTGTATCACAATCTAGTAGTTACATTTGAAAATATTGTTCTAGGACATTTTGTTTGAACGCAATCATCAAACTTAATTAAAAAAGTCATTTAAGCCTTTTCACAGTGAGATCTATGCGATATGGCCGAGAAATGTAATTTTGATGTTAACTCCCAAACCGCTGCGCAGAAGTCAACCAAACTTCACCCAATAGTGTATTGTATCACAATCTAGTAGTTACATTTGGAAATTTAGTTCTAGGACATTTGGTTTGAGTGCAATCTTCAAACTTAATTAAAAAAAGTCATTTAAGCCTTTTCACAGTGAGATCTATGCGATATGGCCGAGAAATGTAATTTTGATGTTAACTCCCAAACCGCTGCGCAGAAGTCAACCAAACTTCACCCAATAGTGTATTTTATCACAATCTAGTAGTTACATTTGGAAATTTAGTTCTAGGACATTTGGTTTGAGCGCAATCTTCAAACTTAATTAAAAAAAGTCATTTAAGGCTTTTCACAGTGAGATCTATGCGATATGGCCGAGAAATGTAATTTTGATGTTAACTCCCAAACCGCTGCGCAGAAGTCAACCAAACTTCACCCAATAGTGTATTTTATCACAATCTAGTAGTTACATTTGGAAATTTAGTTCTAGGACATTTGATTTGAGCGCAATCTTCAAACTTAATTAAAAAAAAGTCATTTAAGCGTTTTCACAGTGAGATCTATGCGATATGGCCGAGAAATGTAATTTTGATGTTCACTCCCAAACCGCTGCGCAGAAGTCAACCAAACTTCACCCAATAGTGTATTTTATCACAATCTAGTAGTTACATTTAGAAATTTAGTTCTAGGACATTTGGTTTGAGCGAAATCTTCAAACTTAATTTAAAAAAGTCATTTAAGCCTTTTCACAGTGAGATCTATGCGATATGGCCGAGAAATGTAATTTTGATGTTCACTCCCAAACCGCTGCGCAGAAGTCAACCAAACTTCACCCATTAGTGTATTGCATCACAATCTAGTAGTTACATGTGGAAATTTGGTTCTAGGACATTTGATTTGAGCGCAATCCTCAAACTTAGGTCAAAAAAGCCATTTAAGCCTTTTCACAGTGATATCTATGCGATATGGCCGAGAAATGTAAATTTGATGTTAACTCCCAAACCGCTGCGCAGAAGTCAACCAAACTTCACCCAATAGTGTATTGTATCACAATCTAGTAGTTACATTTGAAAATTTCGTTCTAAGACATTTGGTTTGAGCGCAATGTTCAAACTTAATTAAAAAAAGTCATTTTAGCCTTTTCACAGTGAGATCTATGCGATATGGCCGAGAAATGTAATTTTGATGTTCACTACCAAACCGCTGCGCAGAAGTCAACCAAACTTCACCCATTAGTGTATTGTATCACAATCTAGTAGTTACATGTGAAAATTTGGTTCTAGGACATTTGATTTGAGCGCAATCCTCAAACTTAGGTCAAAAAAGCCATTTAAGCCTTTTCAAGGTGAGATCTATGCGATATGGCCGAGAAATGTAATTTTGATGTTAACTCCCAAACCGCTGCGCAGAAGTCAACCAAACTTCACTCAATAGTGTATTGTATCACAATCTAGTAGTTACATTTGAAAATTTTGTTCTAGGACATTTTGTTTGAGCGCAATCATCAAACTTAATTAAAAAAGTCATTTAAGCCTTTTCACAGTGAGATCTATGCGATGTGGCCGAGAAATATAATTTTGATGTTAACTCCCAAACCGCTGCGCAGAAGTCAACCAAACTTCACCCATTAGTGTATTGTATCACAATCTAGTAGTTACATGTGGAAATTTGGTTCTAGGACATTTGATTTGAGCGCAATCCTCAAACTTAGGTCAAAAAAGCCATTTAAGCCTTTTCACAGTGAGATCTATGCGATATGGCCGAGAAATGTAATTTTGATGTTAACTCCCAAACCGCTGCGCAGAAGTAAACCAAACTTCACCCATTAGTGTATTGTATCACAATCTAGTAGTTACATGTGGAAATTTGGTTCTAGGACATTTGATTTGAGCGCAATCCTCAAACTTAGGTCAAAAAAGCCATTTAAGCCTTTTGACAGTGAGATCTATGCGATATGGCCGAGAAATGTAATTTTGATGTTAACTCCCAAACCGCTGCGCAGAAGTCAACCAAACTTCACCCAATAGTGTATTGTATCACAATCTAGTAGTTACATGTGGAAATTTGGTTCTAGGACATTTGATTTGAGCGCAATCCTCAAACTTAGGTCAAAAAAGCCATTTAAGCCTTTTCACAGTGAGATCTATGCGATATGGCCGAGAAATGTAAATTTGATGTTAACTCCCAAACCGCTGCGCAGAAGTCAACCAAACTTCACCCATTAGTGTATTGTATCACAATCTAGTAGTTACATTTGAAAATTTTGTTCTAGGACATTTTGTTTGAACGCAATCATCAAACTTAATTAAAAAAGTCATTTAAGCCTTTTCACTGTGAGATCTATGCGATATGGCCGAGAAATGTAATTTTGATGTTAACTCCCAAACCGCTGCGCAGAAGTCAACCAAACTTCACCCAATAGTGTATTGTATCACAATCTAGTAGTTACATTTGGAAATTTAGTTCTAGGACATTTGGTTTGAGCGCAGTCTTCAAACTTAATTAAAAAAAGTCATTTAAGCCTTTTCACAGTGAGATCTATGCGATATGGCCGAGAAATGTAATTTTGATGTTCACTCCCAAACCGCTGCGCAGAAGTCAACCAAACTTCACCCATTAGTGTATTGCATCACAATCTAGTAGTTACATGTGGAAAATTGGTTCTAGGACATTTGATTTGAGCGCAATCCTCAAACTTAGGTCAAAAAAGCCATTTAAGCCTTTTCACAGTGAAATCTATGCGATATGGCCGAGAAATGTAATTTTGATGTTAACTCCCAAACCGCTGCGCAGAAGTCAACCAAACTTCACCCAATAGTGTATTGTATCACAATCTAGTAGTTACATTTGAAAATTTTGTTCTAGGACATTTTGTTTGAACGCAATCATCAAACTTAAATAAAAAAGTCATTTAAGCCTTTTCACAGTGAGATCTATGCGATATGGCCGAGAAATGTAAATTTGATGTTAACTCCCAAACCGCTGCGCAGAAGTCAACCAAACTTCACCCAATAGTGTATTGTATCACATTCTAGTAGTTACATGTGGAAATTTGGTTCTAGGACATTTGATTTGAGGGCAATCCTCAAACTTAGGTCAAAAAAGCCATTTAAGCCTTTTCACAGTGAGATCAATGCGATATGGCCGAGAAATGTAATTTTGATGTTAACTCCCAAACCGCTGCGCAGAAGTAAACCAAACTTCACCCATTAGTGTATTGTATAACAATCTAGTAGTTGCATGTGGAAATTTGGTTCTAGGACATTTGATTTGAGCGCAATCCTCAAACATAGGTCAAAAAAGCCATTTAAGCCTTTTCACAGTGAGATCTATGCGATATGGCCGAGAAATGTAATTTTGATGTTAACTCCCAAACCGCTGCGCAGAAGTCAACCAAACTTCACCCAATAGTGTATTGTATCACAATCTAGTAGTTACATTTGAAAATTTTGTTCTAGGACATTTTGTTTGAACACAATCATCAAACTTAATTAAAAAAGTCATTTAAGCCTTTTCACAGTGAGATCTATGCGATATGGCCGAGAAATGTAATTTTGATGTTAACTCCCAAACCGCTGCGCAGAAGTCAACCAAACTTCACCCAATAGTGTATTGTATCACAATCTAGTAGTTACATTTGGAAATTTAGTTCTAGGACATTTGGTTTGAGCGCAATCTTCAAACTTAATTAAAAAAAGTCATTTAAGGCTTTTCACAGTGAGATCTATGCGATATGGCCGAGAAATGTAAATTTGATGTTAACTCCCAAACCGCTGCGCAGAAGTCAACCAAACTTCACCCAATAGTGTATTGTATCACAATCTAGTAGTTACATTTGAAAATTTCGTTCTAGGACATTTGGTTTTAGCGCAATGTTCAAACTTAATTAAAAAAAGTCATTTAAGCCTTTTCACAGTGAGATCTATGCGATATGGCCGAGAAATGTAATTTTGATGTTCACTACCAAACCGCTGCGCAGAAGTCAACCAAACTTCACCCATTAGTGTATTGTATCACAATCTAGTAGTTACATGTGGAAATTTGGTTCTAGGACATTTGATTTGAGCGCAATCCTCAAACTTAGGTCAAAAAAGCCATTTAAGCCTTTTCAAGGTGAGATCTATGCGATATGGCCGAGAAATGTAATTTTGATGTTAACTCCCAAACCGCTGCGCAGAAGTAAACCAAACTTCACTCAATAGTGTATTGTATCACAATCTAGTAGTTACATTTGAAAATTTTGTTCTAGGACATTTTGTTTGAGCGCAATCATCAAACTTAATTAAAAAAGTCATTTAAGCCTTTTCACAGTGAGATCTATGCGATATGGCCGAGAAATGTAATTTTGATGTTAACTCCCAAACTGCTGCGCAGAAGTCAACCAAACTTCACCCATTAGTGTATTGTATCACAATCTAGTAGTTACATGTGGAAATTTGGTTCTAGGACATTTGATTTGAGCGCAATCCTCAAACTTAGGTCAAAAAAGCCATTTAAGCCTTTTCACAGTGAGATCTATGCGATATGGCCGAGAAATGTAATTTTGATGTTAACTCCCAAACCGCTGCGCAGAAGTCAACCAAACTTCACCCATTAGTGTATTGTATCACAATCTAGTAGTTACATGTGGAAATTTGGTTCTAGGACATTTGATTTGAGCGCAATCCTCAAACTTAGGTCAAAAAAGCCATTTAAGCCTTTTCACAGTGAGATCTATGCGATATGGCCGAGAAATGTAATTTTGATGTTAACTCCCAAACCGCTGCGCAGAAGTCAACCAAACTTCACCCAATAGTGTATTGTATCACAATCTAGTAGTTACATGTGGAAATTTGGTTCTAGGACATTTGATTTGAGCGCAATTCTCAAACTTAGGTCAAAAAAGCCATTTAAGCATTTTCACAGTGAGATCTATGCGATATGGCCGAGAAATGTAATTTTGATGTTAACTCCCAAACCGCTGCGCAGAAGTCAACCAAACTACACCCAAAAGTGTATTTTATCACAATCTAGTAGTTACATGTGGAAATTTGGTTCTAGGACATTTGATTTGAGCGCAATCCTCAAACTTAGGTCAAAAAAGCCATTTAAGCCTTTTCACAGTGAGATCTATGCGATATGGCCGAGAAATGTAAATTTGATGTTAACTCCCAAACCGCTGCGCAGAAGTCAACCAAACTTCACCCAATAGTATATTGTATCAAAATCTAGTAGTTACATTTAAAAATTTTGTTCTAGGACAAATTGTTTGAGCGCAATCATCAAACTTAATTAAAAAAGTCATTTAAGCCTTTTCACAGTGAGATCTATGCGATATGGCCGAGAAATGTAAATTTGATGTTAACTCCCAAACCGCTGCGCAGAAGTCAACCAAACTTCACCCAATAGTGTATTGTATCACAATCTAGTAGTTACATTTGAAAATTTCGTTCTAGGACATTTGGTTTGAGCGCAATGTTCAAACTTAATTAAAAAAAGTCATTTAAGCCTTTTCACAGTGAGATCTATGCGATATGGCCGAGAAATGTAATTTTGATGTTCACTACCAAACGGCTGCGCAGAAGTCAACCAAACTTCACCCATTAGTGTATTGTATCACAATCTAGTAGTTACATGTGGAAATTTGGTTCTAGGACATTTGATTTGAGCGCAATCCTCAAACTTAGGTCAAAAAAGCCATTTAAGCCTTTTCACAGTGAGATCTATGCGATATGGCCGAGAAATGTAATTTTGATGTTAACTCCCAAACCGCTGCGCAGAAGTCAACCAAACTTCACCCAATAGTGTATTGTATCACAATCTAGTAGTTACATGTGGATATTTGGTTCTAGGACATTTGATTTGAGCGCAATCCTCAAACTTAGGTCAAAAAAGCCATTTAAGCCTTTTCACAGTGAGATCTATTCGATATGGCCGAGAAATGTAATTTTGATGTTAACTCCCAAACCGCTGCGCAGAAGTAAACCAAACTTCACCCATTAGTGTATTGTATCACAATCTAGTAGTTACATGTGGAAATTTGGTTCTAGTACATTTGATTTGAGCGCAATCCTCAAACTTAGGTCAAAAAAGCCATTTAAGCCTTTTCACAGTGAGATCTATGAGATATGGCCGAGAAATGTAATTTTGATGTTAACTCCCAAACCGCTGCGCAGAAGTCAACCAAACTTCACCCAATAGTGTATTGTATCACAATCTAGTAGTTACATGTGGATATTTGGTTCTAGGACATTTGATTTGAGCGCAATCCTCAAACTTAGGTCAAAAAAGCCATTTAAGCCTTTTCACAGTGAGATCTATTCGATATGGCCGAGAAATGTAATTTTGATGTTAACTCCCAAACCGCTGCGCAGAAGTAAACCAAACTTCACCCATTAGTGTATTGTATCACAATCTAGTAGTTACATGTGGAAATTTGGTTCTAGTACATTTGATTTGAGCGCAATCCTCAAACTTAGGTCAAAAAAGCCATTTAAGCCTTTTCACAGTGAGATCTATGAGATATGGCCGAGAAATGTAATTTTGATGTTAACTCCCAAACCGCTGCGCAGAAGTCAACCAAACTTCACCCAATAGTGTATTGTATCACAATCTAGTAGTTACATTTGAAAATTTTGTTCTAGGACATTTTGTTTGAACGCAATCATCAAACTTAATTAAAAAAGCCATTTAAGCCTTTTCACAGTGAGATCTATGCGATATGGCCGAGAAATGTAATTTTGATGTTAACTCCCAAACCGCTGCGCAGAAGTAAACCAAACTTCACCCAATATTGTATTGTATCACAATCTAGTAGTTACATTTGAAAATTTTGTTCTAGGACATTTTGTTTGAGCGCAATCATCAAACTTAATTAAAAAAGTCATTTAAGCCTTTTCACAGTGGGATCTATGCGATATGGCCGAGAAATGTAATTTTGATGTTAACTCCCAAACCGCTGCGCAGAAGTCAACCAAACTTCACCCATTAGTGTATTGTATCACAATCTAGTAGTTACATGTGGAAATTTGGTTCTAGGACATTTGATTTGAGCGCAATCCTCAAACTTAGGTCAAAAAAGCCATTTAAGCCTTTTCACAGTGAGATCTATGCGATATGGCCGAGAAATGTAATTTTGATGTTAACTCCCAAACCGCTGCGCAGAAGTCAACCAAACTTCACCCAATAGTGTATTGTATCACAATCTAGTAGTTACATGTGGAAATTTGGTTCTAGGACATTTGATTTGAGCGCAATCCTCAAACTTAGGTCAAAAAAGCCATTCAACCCTTTTCACAGTGAGATCTATGCGATATGGCTGAGAAATGTAATTTTGATGTTAACTCCCAAACCGCTGCGCAGAAGTAAACCAAACTTCACCCATTAGTGTATTGTATCACAATCTAGTAGTTACATGTGGAAATTTGGTTCTAGGACATTTGATTTGAGCGCAATCCTCAAACTTAGGTCAAAAAAGCCATTTAAGCCTTTTCACAGTGAGATCTATGCGATATGGCCGAGAAATGTAATTTTGATGTTAACTCCCAAACCGCTGCGCAGAAGTAAACCAAACTTAACCCAATAGTGTATTGTATCACAATCTAGTAGTTACATTTGAAAATTTTGTTCTAGGACATTTTGTTTGAGCGCAATCATCAAACTTAATTAAAAAAGTCATTTAAGCCTTTTCACAGTGAGATCTATGCGATATGGCCGAGAAATGTAATTTTGATGTTAACTCCCAAACCGCTGCGCAGAAGTAAACCAAACTTCACCCATTAGTGTATTGTATCACAATCTAGTAGTTACATGTGGAAATTTGGTTCTAGGACATTTGATTTGAGCGCAATCCTCAAACTTAGGTCAAAAAAGCCATTTAAGCCTTTTCACAGTAAGATCTATGCGATATGGCCGAGAAATGTAATTTTGATGTTAACTCCCAAACCGCTGCGCAGAAGTCAACCAAACTTCACCCAATAGTGTATTGTATCACAATCTAGTAGTTACATTTGAAAATTTTGTTCTAGGACATTTTGTTTGAACGCAATCATCAAACTTAATTAAAAAAGTCATTTAAGCCTTTTCACAGTGAGATCTATGCGATATGGCCGAGAAATGTAATTTTGATGTTAACTCCCAAACCGCTGCGCAGAAGTCAACCAAACTTCACCCAATAGTGTATTGTATCACAATCTAGTAGTTACATTTGAAAATTTTGTTCTAGGACATTTTGTTTGAACGCAATCATCAAACTTAATTAAAAAAGTCATTTAAGCCTTTTCACAGTGAGATCTATGCGATATGGCCGAGAAATGTAATTTTGATGTTAACTCCCAAACCGCTGCGCAGAAGTCAACCAAACTTCACCCAATAGTGTATTGTATCACAATCTAGTAGTTACATTTGGAAATTTAGTTCTAGGACATTTGGTTTGAGTGCAATCTTCAAACTTAATTAAAAAAAGTCATTTAAGCCTTTTCACAGTGAGATCTATGCGATATGGCCGAGAAATGTAATTTTGATGTTAACTCCCAAACCGCTGCGCAGAAGTCAACCAAACTTCACCCAATAGTGTATTTTATCACAATCTAGTAGTTACATTTGGAAATTTAGTTCTAGGACATTTGGTTTGAGCGCAATCTTCAAACTTAATTAAAAAAAGTCATTTAAGGCTTTTCACAGTGAGATCTATGCGATATGGCCGAGAAATGTAATTTTGATGTTAACTCCCAAACCGCTGCGCAGAAGTCAACCAAACTTCACCCAATAGTGTATTTTATCACAATCTAGTAGTTACATTTGGAAATTTAGTTCTAGGACATTTGATTTGAGCGCAATCTTCAAACTTAATTAAAAAAAGTCATTTAAGCGTTTTCACAGTGAGATCTATGCGATATGGCCGAGAAATGTAATTTTGATGTTCACTCCCAAACCGCTGCGCAGAAGTCAACCAAACTTCACCCAATAGTGTATTTTATCACAATCTAGTAGTTACATTTAGAAATTTAGTTCTAGGACATTTGGTTTGAGCGAAATCTTCAAACTTAATTTAAAAAAGTCATTTAAGCCTTTTCACAGTGAGATCTATGCGATATGGCCGAGAAATGTAATTTTGATGTTCACTCCCAAACCGCTGCGCAGAAGTCAACCAAACTTCACACATTAGTGTATTGCATCACAATCTAGTAGTTACATGTGGAAATTTGGTTCTAGGACATTTGATTTGAGCGCAATCCTCAAACTTAGGTCAAAAAAGCCATTTAAGACTTTTCACAGTGAGATCTACGCGATATGGCCGAGAAATGTAAATTTGATGTTAACTCCCAAACCGCTGCGCAGAAGTCAACCAAACTTCACCCAATAGTATATTGTATCAAAATCTAGTAGTTACATGTAAAAATTTTGTTCTAGGACATTTTGTTTGAGCGCAATCATCAAACTTAATTAAAAAAGTCATTTAAGCCTTTTCACAGTGATATCTATGCGATATGGCCGAGAAATGTAAATTTGATGTTAACTCCCAAACCGCTGCGCAGAAGTCAACCAAACTTCACCCAATAGTGTATTGTATCACAATCTAGTAGTTACATTTGAAAATTTCGTTCTAAGACATTTGGTTTGAGCGCAATGTTCAAACTTAATTAAAAAAAGTCATTTTAGCCTTTTCACAGTGAGATCTATGCGATATGGCCGAGAAATGTAATTTTGATGTTCACTACCAAACCGCTGCGCAGAAGTCAACCAAACTTCACCCATTAGTGTATTGTATCACAATCTAGTAGTTACATGTGAAAATTTGGTTCTAGGACATTTGATTTGAGCGCAATCCTCAAACTTAGGTCAAAAAAGCCATTTAAGCCTTTTCAAGGTGAGATCTATGCGATATGGCCGAGAAATGTAATTTTGATGTTAACTCCCAAACCGCTGCGCAGAAGTCAACCAAACTTCACTCAATAGTGTATTGTATCACAATCTAGTAGTTACATTTGAAAATTTTGTTCTAGGACATTTTGTTTGAGCGCAATCATCAAACTTAATTAAAAAAGTCATTTAAGCCTTTTCACAGTGAGATCTATGCGATGTGGCCGAGAAATATAATTTTGATGTTAACTCCCAAACCGCTGCGCAGAAGTCAACCAAACTTCACCCAATAGTGTATTTTATCACAATCTAGTAGTTACATGTGGAAATTTGGTTCTAGGACATTTGATTTGAGCGCAATCCTCAAACTTAGGTCAAAAAAGCCATTTAAGCCTTTTCACAGTGAGATCTATGCGATATTGCCGAGAAATGTAATTTTGATGTTAACTCCCAAACCGCTGCGCAGAAGTCAACCAAACTTCACCCAATAGTGTATTTTATCACAATCTAGTAGTTACATGTGGAAATTTGGTTCTAGGACATTTGATTTGAGCGCAATCCTCAAACTTAGGTCAAAAAAGCCATTTAAGCCTTTTCACAGTGAGATCTATGCGATATTGCCGAGAAATGTAAATTTGATGTTAACTCCCAAACCGCTGCGCAGAAGTCAACCAAACTTCACCCATTAGTGTATTGTATCACAATCTAGTAGTTACATTTGAAAATTTTGTTATAGGACATTTTGTTTGAACGCAATCATCAAACTTAATTAAAAAAGTCATTTAAGCCTTTTCACAGTGAGATCTATGCGATATGGCCGAGAAATGTAATTTTGATGTTAACTCCCAAACCGCTGCGCAGAAGTCAACCAAACTTCACCCAATAGTGTATTGTATCACAATCTAGTAGTTACATTTGGAAATTTAGTTCTAGGACATTTGGTTTGAGCGCAATCTTCAAACTTAATTAAAAAAGTCATTTAAGCCTTTTCACAGTGAGATCTATGCGATATGGCCGAGAAATGTAATTTTGATGTTCACTCCCAAACCGCTGCGCAGAAGTCAACCAAACTTCACCCAATAGTGTATTGTATCACATTCTAGTAGTTACATGTGGAAATTTGGTTCTAGGACATTTGATTTGAGGGCAATCCTCAAACTTAGGTCAAAAAAGCCATTTAAGCCTTTTCACAGTGAGATCTATGCGATATGGCCGAGAAATGTAATTTTGATGTTAACTCCCAAACCGCTGCGCAGAAGTAAACCAAACTTCACCCATTAGTGTATTGTATCACAATCTAGTAGTTGCATGTGGAAATTTGGTTCTAGGACATTTGATTTGAGCGCAATCCTCAAACATAGGTCAAAAAAGCCATTTAAGCCTTTTCACAGTGAGATCTATGCGATATGGCCGAGAAATGTAATTTTGATGTTAACTCCCAAACCGCTGCGCAGAAGTCAACCAAACTTCACCCAATAGTGTATTGTATCACAATCTAGTAGTTACATTTGAAAATTTTGTTCTAGGACATTTTGTTTGAACACAATCATCAAACTTAATTAAAAAAGTCATTTAAGCCTTTTCACAGTGAGATCTATGCGATATGGCCGAGAAATGTAATTTTGATGTTAACTCCCAAACCGCTGCGCAGAAGTCAACCAAACTTCACCCAATAGTGTATTGTATCACAATCTAGTAGTTACATTTGGAAATTTAGTTCTAGGACATTTGGTTTGAGCGCAATCTTCAAACTTAATTAAAAAAAGTCATTTAAGGCTTTTCACAGTGAGATCTATGCGATATGGCCGAGAAATGTAAATTTGATGTTAACTCCCAAACCGCTGCGCAGAAGTCAACCAAACTTCACCCAATAGTGTATTGTATCACAATCTAGTAGTTACATTTGAAAATTTCGTTCTAGGACATTTGGTTTTAGCGCAATGTTCAAACTTAATTAAAAAAAGTCATTTAAGCCTTTTCACAGTGAGATCTATGCGATATGGCCGAGAAATGTAATTTTGATGTTCACTACCAAACCGCTGCGCAGAAGTCAACCAAACTTCACCCATTAGTGTATTGTATCACAATCTAGTAGTTACATGTGGAAATTTGGTTCTAGGACATTTGATGTGAGCGCAATCCTCAAACTTAGGTCAAAAAAGCCATTTAAGCCTTTTCAAGGTGAGATCTATGCGATATGGCCGAGAAATGTAATTTTGATGTTAACTCCCAAACCGCTGCGCAGAAGTAAACCAAACTTCACTCAATAGTGTATTGTATCACAATCTAGTAGTTACATTTGAAAATTTTGTTCTAGGACATTTTGTTTGAGCGCAATCATCAAACTTAATTAAAAAAGTCATTTAAGCCTTTTCACAGTGAGATCTATGCGATATGGCCGAGAAATGTAATTTTGATGTTAACTCCCAAACCGCTGCGCAGAAGTCAACCAAACTTCACCCATTAGTGTACTGTATCACAATCTAGTAGTTACATGTGGAAATTTGGTTCTAGGACATTTGATTTGAGCGCAATCCTCAAACTTAGGTCAAAAAAGCCATTTAAGCCATTTCACAGTGAGATCTATGCGATATGGCCGAGAAATGTAATTTTGATGTTAACTCCCAAACCGCTGCGCAGAAGTCAACCAAACTTCACCCATTAGTGTATTGTATCACAATCTAGTAGTTACATGTGGAAATTTGGTTCTAGGACATTTGATTTGAGCGCAATCCTCAAACTTAGGTCAAAAAAGCCATTTAAGCCTTTTCACAGTGAGATCTATGCGATATGGCCGAGAAATGTAATTTTGATGTTAACTCCCAAACCGCTGCGCAGAAGTCAACCAAACTTCACCCAATAGTGTATTGTATCACAATCTAGTAGTTACATGTGGAAATTTGGTTCTAGGACATTTGATTTGAGCGCAATTCTCAAACTTAGGTCAAAAAAGCCATTTAAGCCTTTTCACAGTGAGATCTATGCGATATGGCCGAGAAATGTAATTTTGATGTTAACTCCCAAACCGCTGCGCAGAAGTCAACCAAACTACACCCAAAAGTGTATTTTATCACAATCTAGTAGTTACATGTGGAAATTTGGTTCTAGGACATTTGATTTGAGCGCAATCCTCAAACTTAGGTCAAAAAAGCCATTTAAGCCTTTTCACAGTGAGATCTATGCGATATGGCCGAGAAATGTAAATTTGATGTTAACTCCCAAACCGCTGCGCAGAAGTCAACCAAACTTCACCCAATAGTATATTGTATCAAAATCTAGTAGTTACATTTAAAAATTTTGTTCTAGGACAAATTGTTTGAGCGCAATCATCAAACTTAATTAAAAAAGTCATTTAAGCCTTTTCACAGTGAGATCTATGCGATATGGCCGAGAAATGTAAATTTGATGTTAACTCCCAAACCGCTGCGCAGAAGTCAACCAAACTTCACCCAATAGTGTATTGTATCACAATCTAGTAGTTACATTTGAAAATTTCGTTCTAGGACATTTGGTTTGAGCGCAATGTTCAAACTTAATTAAAAAAAGTCATTTAAGCCTTTTCACAGTGAGATCTATGCGATATGGCCGAGAAATGTAATTTTGATGTTCACTACCAAACGGCTGCGCAGAAGTCAACCAAACTTCACCCATTAGTGTATTGTATCACAATCTAGTAGTTACATGTGGAAATTTGGTTCTAGGACATTTGATTTGAGCGCAATCCTCAAACTTAGGTCAAAAAAGCCATTTAAGCCTTTTCACAGTGAGATCTATGCGATATGGCCGAGAAATGTAATTTTGATGTTAACTCCCAAACCGCTGCGCAGAAGTCAACCAAACTTCACCCAATAGTGTATTGTATCACAATCTAGTAGTTACATGTGGATATTTGGTTCTAGGACATTTGATTTGAGCGCAATCCTCAAACTTAGGTCAAAAAAGCCATTTAAGCCTTTTCACAGTGAGATCTATGCGATATGGCCGAGAAATGTAATTTTGATGTTAACTCCCAAACCGCTGCGCAGAAGTCAACCAAACTTCACCCAATAGTGTATTGTATCACAATCTAGTAGTTACATTTGAAAATTTTGTTCTAGGACATTTTGTTTGAACGCAATCATCAAACTTAAATAAAAAAGTCATTTAAGCCTTTTCACAGTGAGATCTATGCGATATGGCCGAGAAATGTAATTTGATGTTAACTCCCAAACCGCTGCGCAGAAGTAAACCAAACTTCACCCAATAGTGTATTGTATCACAATCTAGTAGTTACATTTGAAAATTTTGTTCTACGACATTTTGTTTGAGCGCAATCATCAAACTTAATTAAAAAAGTCATTTAAGCCTTTTCACAGTGAGATCTATGCGATATGGCCGAGAAATGTAATTTGATGTTAACTCCCAAACCGCTACGCAGAAGTAAACCAAACTTCACCCAATAGTGTATTGTATCACAATCTAGTAGTTACATTTGAAAATTTTGTTCTACGACATTTTGTTTGAGCGCAATCATCAAACTTAATTAAAAAAGTCATTTAAGCCTTTTCACAGTGAGATCTATGCGATATGGCCGAGAAATGTAAATTTGATGTTAACTCCCAAACCGCTGCGCAGAAGTCAACCAAACTTCACCCAATAGTGTATTGTATCACATTCTAGTAGTTACATGTGGAAATTTGGTTCTAGGACATTTGGTTTGAACACAATCATCAAACTTAATTAAAAAAGTCATTTAAGCCTTTTCACAGTGAGATCTATGCGATATGGCCGAGAAATGTAATTTTGATGTTAACTCCCAAACCGCTGCGCAGAAGTCAACCAAACTTCACCCAATAATGTATTGTATCACAATCTAGTAGTTACATTTGGAAATTTAGTTCTAGGACATTTGGTTTGAGCGCAATCTTCAAACTTAATTAAAAAAAGTCATTTAAGGCTTTTCACAGTGAGATCTATGCGATATGGCCGAGAAATGTAAATTTGATGTTAACTCCCAAACCGCTGCGCAGAAGTCAACCAAACTTCACCCAATAGTGTATTGTATCACAATCTAGTAGTTACATTTGAAAATTTCGTTCTAGGACATTTGGTTTTAGCGCAATGTTCAAACTTAATTAAAAAAAAGTCATTTAAGCCTTTTCACAGTGAGATCTATGCGATATGGCCGAGAAATGTAATTTTGATGTTCACTACCAAACCGCTGCGCAGAAGTCAACCAAACTTCACCCATTAGTGTATTGTATCACAATCTAGTAGTTACATGTGGAAATTTGGTTCTAGGACATTTGATTTGAGCGCAATCCTCAAACTTAGGTCAAAAAAGCCATTTAAGCCTTTTCAAGGTGAGATCTATGCGATATGGCCGAGAAATGTAATTTTGATGTTAACTCCCAAACCGCTGCGCAGAAGTAAACCAAACTTCACTCAATAGTGTATTGTATCACAATCTAGTAGTTACATTTGAAAATTTTGTTCTAGGACATTTTGTTTGAGCGCAATCCTCAAACTTAGGTCAAAAAAGCCATTTAAGCCTTTTCACAGTGAGATCTATGCGATATGGCCGAGAAATGTAATTTTGATGTTAACTCCAAAACCGCTGCGCAGAAGTCAACCAAACTTCACCCAATAGTATATTGTATCAAAATCTAGTAGTTACATTTAAAAATTTTGTTCTAGGACAAATTGTTTGAGCGCAATCATCAAACTTAATTAAAAAAGTCATTTAAGCCTTTTCACAGTGAGATCTATGCGATATGGCCGAGAAATGTAAATTTGATGTTAACTCCCAAACCGCTGCGCAGAAGTCAACAAAACTTCACCCAATAGTGTATTGTATCACAATCTAGTAGTTACATTTGAAAATTTCGTTCTAGGACATTTGGTTTGAGCGCAATGTTCAAACTTAATTAAAAAAAGTCATTTAAGCCTTTTCACAGTGAGATCTATGCGATATGGCCGAGAAATGTAATTTTGATGTTCACTACCAAACGGCTGCGCAGAAGTCAACCAAACTTCACCCATTAGTGTATTGTATCACAATCTAGTAGTTACATGTGGAAATTTGGTTCTAGGACATTTGATTTGAGCGCAATCCTCAAACTTAGGTCAAAAAAGCCATTTAAGCCTTTTCACAGTGAGATCTATGCGATATGGCCGAGAAATGTAATTTTGATGTTAACTCCCAAACCGCTGCGCAGAAGTCAACCAAACTTCACCCAATAGTGTATTGTATCACAATCTAGTAGTTACATGTGGATATTTGGTTCTAGGACATTTGATTTGAGCGCAATCCTCAAACTTAGGTCAAAAAAGCCATTTAAGCCTTTTCAGAGTGAGATCTATTCGATATGGCCGAGAAATGTAATTTTGATGTTAACTCCCAAACCGCTGCGCAGAAGTAAACCAAACTTCACCCATTAGTGTATTGTATCACAATCTAGTAGTTACATGTGGAAATTTGGTTCTAGTACATTTGATTTGAGCGCAATCCTCAAACTTAGGTCAAAAAAGCCATTTAAGCCTTTTCACAGTGAGATCTATGAGATATGGCCGAGAAATGTAATTTTGATGTTAACACCCAAACCGCTGCGCAGAAGTCAACCAAACTTCACCCAATAGTGTATTGTATCACAATCTAGTAGTTACATTTGAAAATTTTGTTCTAGGACATTTTGTTTGAACGCAATCATCAAACTTAATTAAAAAAGCCATTTATGCCTTTTCACAGTGAGATCTATGCGATATGGCCGAGAAATGTAATTTTGATGTTAACTCCCAAACCGCTGCGCAGAAGTAAACCAAACTTCACCCAATATTGTATTGTATCACAATCTAGTAGTTACATTTGAAAATTTTGTTCTAGGACATTTTGTTTGAGCGCAATCATCAAACTTAATTAAAAAAGTCATTTAAGCCTTTTCACAGTGGGATCTATGCGATATGGCCGAGAAATGTAATTTTGATGTTAACTCCCAAACCGCTGCGCAGAAGTCAACCAAACTTCACCCATTAGTGTATTGTATCACAATCTAGTAGTTACATGTGGAAATTTGGTTCTAGGACATTTGATTTGAGCGCAATCCTCAAACTTAGGTCAAAAAAGCCATTTAAGCCTTTTCACAGTGAGATCTATGCGATATGGCCGAGAAATGTAATTTTGATGTTAACTCCCAAACCGCTGCGCAGAAGTAAACCAAACTTCACCCATTAGTGTATTGTATCACAATCTAGTAGTTACATGTGGAAATTTGGTTCTAGGACATTTGATTTGAGCGCAATCCTCAAACTTAGGTCAAAAAAGCCATTTAAGCCTTTTGACAGTGAGATCTATGCGATATGGCCGAGAAATGTAATTTTGATGTTAACTCCCAAACCGCTGCGCAGAAGTCAACCAAACTTCACCCAATAGTGTATTGTATCACAATCTAGTAGTTACATGTGGAAATTTGGTTCTAGGACATTTGATTTGAGCGCAATCCTCAAACTTAGGTCAAAAAAGCCATTTAAGCCTTTTCACAGTGAGATCTATGCGATATGGCTGAGAAATGTAATTTTGATGTTAACTCCCAAACCGCTGCGCAGAAGTAAACCAAACTTCACCCATTAGTGTATTGTATCACAATCTAGTAGTTACATGTGGAAATTTGGTTCTAGGACATTTGATTTGAGCGCAATCCTCAAACTTAGGTCAAAAAAGCCATTTAAGCCTTTTCACAGTGAGATCTATGCGATATGGCCGAGAAATGTAATTTTGATGTTAACTCCCAAACCGCTGCGCAGAAGTAAACCAAACTTCACCCAATAGTGTATTGTATCACAATCTAGTAGTTACATTTGAAAATTTTGTTCTAGGACATTTTGTTTGAGCGCAATCATCAAACTTAATTAAAAAAGTCATTTAAGCCTTTTCACAGTGAGATCTATGCGATATGGCCGAGAAATGTAATTTTGATGTTAACTCCCAAACCGCTGCGCAGAAGTAAACCAAACTTCACCCATTAGTGTATTGTATCACAATCTAGTAGTTACATGTGGAAATTTGGTTCTAGGACATTTGATTTGAGCGCAATCCTCAAACTTAGGTCAAAAAAGCCATTTAAGCCTTTTCACAGTGAGATCTATGCGATATGGCCGAGAAATGTAATTTTGATGTTAACTCCCAAACCGCTGCGCAGAAGTCAACCAAACTTCACCCAATAGTGTATTGTATCACAATCTAGTAGTTACATTTGAAAATTTTGTTCTAGGACATTTTGTTTGAACGCAATCATCAAACTTAATTAAAAAAGTCATTTAAGCCTTTTCACAGTGAGATCTATGCGATATGGCCGAGAAATGTAATTTTGATGTTAACTCCCAAACCGCTGCGCAGAAGTCAACCAAACTTCACCCAATAGTGTATTGTATCACAATCTAGTAGTTACATTTGAAAATTTTGTTCTAGGACATTTTGTTTGAACGCAATCATCAAACTTAATTAAAAAAGTCATTTAAGCCTTTTCACAGTGAGATCTATGCGATATGGCCGAGAAATGTAATTTTGATGTTAACTCCCAAACCGCTGCGCAGAAGTCAACCAAACTTCACCCAATAGTGTATTGTATCACAATCTAGTAGTTACATTTGGAAATTTAGTTCTAGAACATTTGGTTTGAGTGCAATCTTCAAACTTAATTAAAAAAAGTCATTTAACCCTTTTCACAGTGAGATCTATGCGATATGGCCGAGAAATGTAATTTTGATGTTAACTCCCAAACCGCTGCGCAGAAGTCAACCAAACTTCACCCAATAGTGTATTTTATCACAATCTAGTAGTTACATTTGGAAATTTAGTTCTAGGACATTTGGTTTGAGCGCAATCTTCAAACTTAATTAAAAAAAGTCATTTAAGGCTTTTCACAGTGAGATCTATGCGATATGGCCGAGAAATGTAATTTTGATGTTAACTCCCAAACCGCTGCGCAGAAGTCAACCAAACTTCACCCAATAGTGTATTTTATCACAATCTAGTAGTTACATTTGGAAATTTAGTTCTAGGACATTTGATTTGAGCGCAATCTTCAAACTTAATTAAAAAAAGTCATTTAAGCGTTTTCACAGTGAGATCTATGCGATATGGCCGAGAAATGTAATTTTGATGTTCACTCCCAAACCGCTGCGCAGAAGTCAACCAAACTTCACCCAATAGTGTATTTTATCACAATCTAGTAGTTACATTTAGAAATTTAGTTCTAGGACATTTGGTTTGAGCGAAATCTTCAAACTTAATTTAAAAAAGTCATTTAAGCCTTTTCACAGTGAGATCTATGCGATATGGCCGAGAAATGTAATTTTGATGTTCACTCCCAAACCGCTGCGCAGAAGTCAACCAAACTTCACCCATTAGTGTATTGCATCACAATCTAGTAGTTACATGTGGAAATTTGGTTCTAGGACATTTGATTTGAGCGCAATCCTCAAACTTAGGTCAAAAAAGCCATTTAAGACTTTTCACAGTGAGATCTACGCGATATGGCCGAGAAATGTAAATTTGATGTTAACTCCCAAACCGCTGCGCAGAAGTCAACCAAACTTCACCCAATAGTATATTGTATCAAAATCTAGTAGTTACATGTAAAAATTTTGTTCTAGGACATTTTGTTTGAGCGCAATCATCAAACTTAATTAAAAAAGTCATTTAAGCCTTTTCACAGTGATATCTATGCGATATGGCCGAGAAATGTAAATTTGATGTTAACTCCCAAACCGCTGCGCAGAAGTCAACCAAACTTCACCCAATAGTGTATTGTATCACAATCTAGTAGTTACATTTGAAAATTTCGTTCTAAGACATTTGGTTTGAGCGCAATGTTCAAACTTAATTAAAAAAAGTCATTTTAGCCTTTTCACAGTGAGATCTATGCGATATGGCCGAGAAATGTAATTTTGATGTTCACTACCAAACCGCTGCGCAGAAGTCAACCAAACTTCACCCATTAGTGTATTGTATCACAATCTAGTAATTACAGGTGAAAATTTGGTTCTAGGACATTTGATTTGAGCGCAATCCTCAAACTTAGGTCAAAAAAGCCATTTAAGCCTTTTCAAGGTGAGATCTATGCGATATGGCCGAGAAATGTAATTTTGATGTTAACTCCCAAACCGCTGCGCAGAAGTCAACCAAACTTCACTCAATAGTGTATTGTATCACAATCTAGTAGTTACATTTGAAAATTTTGTTCTAGGACATTTTGTTTGAGCGCAATCATCAAACTTAATTAAAAAAGTCATTTAAGCCTTTTCACAGTGAGATCTATGCGATGTGGCCGAGAAATATAATTTTGATGTTAACTCCCAAACCGCTGCGCAGAAGTCAACCAAACTTCACCCAATAGTGTATTTTATCACAATCTAGTAGTTACATGTGGAAATTTGGTTCTAGGACATTTGATTTGAGCGCAATACTCAAACTTAGGTCAAAAAAGCCATTTAAGCCTTTTCACAGTGAGATCTATGCGATATGGCCGAGAAATGTAAATTTGATGTTAACTCCCAAACCGCTGCGCAGAAGTCAACCAAACTTCACCCATTAGTGTATTGTATCACAATCTAGTAGTTACATTTTAAAATTTTGTTCTAGGACATTTTGTTTGAACGCAATCATCAAACTTAATTAAAAAAGTCATTTAAGCCTTTTCACAGTGAGATCTATGCGATATGGCCGAGAAATGTAATTTGATGTTAACTCCCAAACCGCTGCGCAGAAGTAAACCAAACTTCACCCAATAGTGTATTGTATCACAATCTAGTAGTAACATTTGAAAATTTTGTTCTACGACATTTTGTTTGAGCGCAATCATCAAACTTAATTAAAAAAGTCATTTAAGCCTTTTCACAGTGAGATCAATGCGATATGGCCGAGAAATGTAAATTTGATGTTAACTCCCAAACCGCTGCGCAGAAGTCAACCAAACTTCACCCAATAGTGTATTGTATCACATTCTAGTAGTTACATGTGGAAATTTGGTTCTAGGACATTTGATTTGAGGGCAATCCTCAAACTTAGGTCAAAAAAGCCATTTAAGCCTTTTCACAGTGAGATCTATGCGATATGGCCGAGAAATGTAATTTTGATGTTAACTCCCAAACCGCTGCGCAGAAGTAAACCAAACTTCACCCATTAGTGTATTGTATCACAATCTAGTAGTTGCATGTGGAAATTTGGTTCTAGGACATTTGATTTGAGCGCAATCCTCAAACATAGGTCAAAAAAGCCATTTAAGCCTTTTCACAGTGAGATCTATGCGATATGGCCGAGAAATGTAATTTTGATGTTAACTCCCAAACCGCTGCGCAGAAGTCAACCAAACTTCACCCAATAGTGTATTGTATCACAATCTAGTAGTTACATTTGAAAATTTTGTTCTAGGACATTTTGTTTGAACACAATCATCAAACTTAATTAAAAAAGTCATTTAAGCCTTTTCACAGTGAGATCTATGCGATATGGCCGAGAAATGTAATTTTGATGTTAAATCCCAAACCGCTGCGCAGAAGTCAACCAAACTTCACCCAATAGTGTATTGTATCAAAATCTAGTAGTTACATTTGGAAATTTAGTTCTAGGACATTTGGTTTGAGCGCAATCTTCAAACTTAATTAAAAAAAGTCATTTAAGACTTTTCACAGTGAGATCTATGCGATATGGCCGAGAAATGTAAATTTGATGTTAACTCCCAAACCGCTGCGCAGAAGTCAACCAAACTTCACCCAATAGTGTATTGTATCACAATCTAGTAGTTACATTTGAAAATTTCGTTCTAGGACATTTGGTTTTAGCGCAATGTTCAAACTTAATTAAAAAAAGTCATTTAAGCCTTTTCACAGTGAGATCTATGCGATATGGCCGAGAATTGTAATTTTGATGTTCACTACCAAACCGCTGCGCAGAAGTCAACCAAACTTCACCCATTAGTGTATTGTATCACAATCTAGTAGTTACATGTGGAAATTTGGTTCTAGGACATTTGATTTGAGCGCAATCCTCAAACTTAGGTCAAAAAAGCCATTTAAGCCTTTTCAAGGTGAGATCTATGCGATATGGCCGAGAAATGTAATTTTGATGTTAACTCCCAAACCGCTGCGCAGAAGTAAACCAAACTTCACTCAATAGTGTATTGTATCACAATCTAGTAGTTACATTTGAAAATTTTGTTCTAGGACATTTTGTTTGAGCGCAATCATCAAACTTAATTAAAAAAGTCATTTAAGCCTTTTCACAGTGAGATCTATGCGATATGGCCGAGAAATGTAATTTTGATGTTAACTCCCAAACCGCTGCGCAGAAGTCAACCAAACTTCACCCATTAGTGTATTGTATCACAATCTAGTAGTTACATGTGGAAATTTGGTTCTAGGACATTTGATTTGAGCGCAATCCTCAAACTTAGGTCAAAAAAGCCATTTAAGCCTTTTCACAGTGAGATCTATGCGATATGGCCGAGAAATGTAATTTTGATGTTAACTCCCAAACCGCTGCGCAGAAGTCAACCAAACTTCACCCATTAGTGTATTGTATCACAATCTAGTAGTTACATGTGGAAATTTGGTTCTAGGACATTTGATTTGAGCGCAATCCTCAAACTTAGGTCAAAAAAGCCATTTAAGCCTTTTCACAGTGAGATCTATGCGATATGGCCGAGAAATGTAATTTTGATGTTAACTCCCAAACCGCTGCGCAGAAGTCAACCAAACTTCACCCAATAGTGTATTGTATCACAATCTAGTAGTTACATGTGGAAATTTGGTTCTAGGACATTTGATTTGAGCGCAATTCTCAAACTTAGGTCAAAAAAGCCATTTAAGCCTTTTCACAGTGAGATCTATGCGATATGGCCGAGAAATGTAATTTTGATGTTAACTCCCAAACCGCTGCGCAGAAGTCAACCAAACTACACCCAAAAGTGTATTTTATCACAATCTAGTAGTTACATGTGGAAATTTGGTTCTAGGACATTTGATTTGAGCGCAATCCTCAAACTTAGGTCAAAAAAGCCATTTAAGCCTTTTCACAGTGAGATCTATGCGATATGGCCGAGAAATGTAAATTTGATGTTAACTCCCAAACCGCTGCGGAGAAGTCAACCAAACTTCACCCAATAGTATATTGTATCAAAATCTAGTAGTTACATTTAAAAATTTTGTTCTAGGACAAATTGTTTGAGCGCAATCATCAAACTTAATTAAAAAAGTCATTTAAGCCTTTTCACAGTGAGATCTATGCGATATGGCCGAGAAATGTAAATTTGATGTTAACTCCCAAACCGCTGCGCAGAAGTCAACCAAACTTCACCCAATAGTGTATTGTATCACAATCTAGTAGTTACATTTGAAAATTTCGTTCTAGGACATTTGGTTTGAGCGCAATGTTCAAACTTAATTAAAAAAAGTCATTTAAGCCTTTTCACAGTGAGATCTATGCGATATGGCCGAGAAATGTAATTTTGATGTTCACTACCAAAC
Organism: Corythoichthys intestinalis; assembly: GCF_030265065.1. Classification (NCBI taxonomy): domain Eukaryota; kingdom Metazoa; phylum Chordata; class Actinopteri; order Syngnathiformes; family Syngnathidae; genus Corythoichthys; species Corythoichthys intestinalis. Next base: position 47,287,214 of record NC_080411.1, on the reverse strand, counting down.
GGCTGCGCAGAAGTCAACCAAACTTCACCCATTAGTGTATTGTATCACAATCTAGTAGTTACATTTGAAAATTTTGTTCTAAGACATTTTGTTTGAGCGCAATCATCAAACTTAATTAAAAAAGTCATTTAAGCCTTTTCACAGTGGGATCTATGCGATATGGCCGAGAAATGTAATTTTGATGTTAACTCCCAAACCGCTGCGCAGAAGTCAACCAAACTTCACCCATTAGTGTATTGTATCACAATCTAGTAGTTACATGTGGAAATTTGGTTCTAGGACATTTGATTTGAGCGCAATCCTCAAACTTAGGTCAAAAAAGCCATTTAAGCCTTTTCACAGTGAGATCTATGCGATATGGCCGAGAAATGTAATTTTGATGTTAACTCCCAAACCGCTGCGCAGAAGTAAACCAAACTTCACCCATTAGTGTATTGTATCACAATCTAGTAGTTACATGTGGAAATTTGGTTCTAGGACATTTGATTTGAGCGCAATCCTCAAACTTAGGTCAAAAAAGCCATTTAAGCCTTTTGACAGTGAGATCTATGCGATATGGCCGAGAAATGTAATTTTGATGTTAACTCCCAAACCGCTGCGCAGAAGTCAACCAAACTTCACCCAATAGTGTATTGTATCACAATCTAGTAGTTACATGTGGAAATTTGGTTCTAGGACATTTGATTTGAGCGCAATCCTCAAACTTAGGTCAAAAAAGCCATTTAAGCCTTTTCACAGTGAGATCTATGCGATATGGCTGAGAAATGTAATTTTGATGTTAACTCCCAAACCGCTGCGCAGAAGTAAACCAAACTTCACCCATTAGTGTATTGTATCACAATCTAGTAGTTACATGTGGAAATGTGGTTCTAGGACATTTGATTTGAGCGCAATCCTCAAACTTAGGTCAAAAAAGCCATTTAAGCCTTTTCACAGTGAGATCTATGCGATATGGCCGAGAAATGTAATTTTGATGTTAACTCCCAAACCGCTGCGCAGAAGTAAACCAAACTTCACCCAATAGTGTATTGTATCACAATCTAGTAGTTACATTTGAAAATTTTGTTCTAGGACATTTTGTTTGAGCGCAATCATCAAACTTAATTAAAAAAGTCATTTAAGCCTTTTCACAGTGAGATCTATGCGATATGGCCGAGAAATGTAATTTTGATGTTAACTCCCAAACCGCTGCGCAGAAGTAAACCAAACTTCACCCATTAGTGTATTGTATCACAATCTAGTAGTTACATGTGGAAATTTGGTTCTAGGACATTTGATTTGAGCGCAATCCTCAAACTTAGGTCAAAAAAGCCATTTAAGCCTTTTCACAGTGAGATCTATGCGATATGGCCGAGAAATGTAATTTTGATATTAACTCCCAAACCGCTGCGCAGAAGTCAACCAAACTTCACCCAATAGTGTATTGTATCACAATCTAGTAGTTACATTTGAAAATTTTGTTCTAGGACATTTTGTTTGAACGCAATCATCAAACTTAATTAAAAAAGTCATTTAAGCCTTTTCACAGTGAGATCTATGCGATATGGCCGAGAAATGTAATTTTGATGTTAACTCCCAAACCGCTGCGCAGAAGTCAACCAAACTTCACCCAATAGTGTATTGTATCACAATCTAGTAGTTACATTTGAAAATTTTGTTCTAGGACATTTTGTTTGAACGCAATCATCAAACTTAATTAAAAAAGTCATTTAAGCCTTTTCACAGTGAGATCTATGCGATATGGCCGAGAAATGTAATTTTGATGTTAACTCCCAAACCGCTGCGCAGAAGTCAACCAAACTTCACCCAATAGTGTATTGTATCACAATCTAGTAGTTACATTTGGAAATTTAGTTCTAGGACATTTGGTTTGAGTGCAATCTTCAAACTTAATTAAAAAAAGTCATTTAAGCCTTTTCACAGTGAGATCTATGCCATATGGCCGAGAAATGTAATTTTGATGTTAACTCCCAAACCGCTGCGCAGAAGTCAACCAAACTTCACCCAATAGTGTATTTTATCACAATCTAGTAGTTACATTTGGAAATTTAGTTCTAGGACATTTGGTTTGAGCGCAATCTTCAAACTTAATTAAAAAAAGTCATTTAAGGCTTTTCACAGTGAGATCTATGCGATATGGCCGAGAAATGTAATTTTGATGTTAACTCCCAAACCGCTGCGCAGAAGTCAACCAAACTTCACCCAATAGTGTATTTTATCACAATCTAGTAGTTACATTTGGAAATTTAGTTCTAGGACATTTGATTTGAGCGCAATCTTCAAACTTAATTAAAAAAAGTCATTTAAGCGTTTTCACAGTGAGATCTATGCGATATGGCCGAGAAATGTAATTTTGATGTTCACTCCCAAACCGCTGCGCAGAAGTCAACCAAACTTCACCCAATAGTGTATTTTATCACAATCTAGTAGTTACATTTAGAAATTTAGTTCTAGGACATTTGGTTTGAGCGAAATCTTCAAACTTAATTTAAAAAAGTCATTTAAGCCTTTTCACAGTGAGATCTATGCGATATGGCCGAGAAATGTAATTTTGATGTTCACTCCCAAACCGCTGCGCAGAAGTCAACCAAACTTCACCCATTAGTGTATTGCATCACAATCTAGTAGTTACATGTGGAAATTTGGTTCTAGGACATTTGATTTGAGCGCAATCCTCAAACTTAGGTCAAAAAAGCCATTTAAGACTTTTCACAGTGAGATCTACGCGATATGGCCGAGAAATGTAAATTTGATGTTAACTCCCAAACCGCTGCGCAGAAGTCAACCAAACTTCACCCAATAGTATATTGTATCACAATCTAGTAGTTACATTTGAAAATTTCGTTCTAAGACATTTGGTTTGAGCGCAATGTTCAAACTTAATTAAAAAAAGTCATTTTAGCCTTTTCACAGTGAGATCTATGCGATATGGCCGAGAAATGTAATTTTGATGTTAACTCCCAAACCGCTGCGCAGAAGTCAACCAAACTTCACCCAATAGTGTATTGTATCACAATCTAGTAGTTACATTTGAAAATTTCGTTCTAAGACATTTGGTTTGAGCGCAATGTTCAAACTTAATTAAAAAAAGTCATTTTAGCCTTTTCACAGTGAGATCTATGCGATATGGCCGAGAAATGTAATTTTGATGTTCACTACCAAACCGCTGCGCAGAAGTCAACCAAACTTCACCCTTAGTGTATTGTATCACAATCTAGTAGTTACATGTGAAAATTTGGTTCTAGGACATTTGATTTGAGCGCAATCCTCAAACTTAGGTCAAAAAAGCCATTTAAGCCTTTTCAAGGTGAGATCTATGCGATATGGCCGAGAAATGTAATTTTGATGTTAACTCCCAAACCGCTGCGCAGAAGTCAACCAAACTTCACTCAATAGTGTATTGTATCACAATCTAGTAGTTACATTTGAAAATTTTGTTCTAGGACATTTTGTTTGAGCGCAATCATCAAACTTAATTAAAAAAGTCATTTAAGCCTTTTCACAGTGAGATCTATGCGATGTGGCCGAGAAATATAATTTTGATGTTAACTCCCAAACCGCTGCGCAGAAGTCAACCAAACTTCACCCAATAGTGTATTTTATCACAATCTAGTAGTTACATGTGGAAATTTGGTTCTAGGACATTTGATTTGCGCGCAATCCTCAAACTTAGGTCAAAAAAGCCATTTAAGCCTTTTCACAGTGAGATCTATGCGATATGGCCGAGAAATGTAAATTTGATGTTAACTCCCAAACCGCTGCGCAGAAGTCAACCAAACTTCACCCAATAGTGTATTGTATCACAATCTAGTAGTTACATTTGAAAATTTTGTTCTAGGACATTTTGTTTGAACACAATCATCAAACTTAATTAAAAAAGTCATTTAAGCCTTTTCACAGTGAGATCTATGCGATATGGCCGAGAAATGTAATTTTGATGTTAACTCCCAAACCGCTGCGCAGAAGTCAACCAAACTTCACCCAATAGTGTATTGTATCACAATCTAGTAGTTACATTTGGAAATTTAGTTCTAGGACATTTGGTTTGAGCGCAATCTTCAAACTTAATTAAAAAAAGTCATTTAAGCCTTTTCACAGTGAGATCTATGCGATATGGCCGAGAAATGTAATTTTGATGTTCACTCCCAAACCGCTGCGCAGAAGTCAACCAAACTTCACCCATTAGTGTATTGCATCACAATCTAGTAGTTACATGTGGAAATTTGGTTCTAGGACATTTGATTTGAGCGCAATCCTCAAACTTAGGTCAAAAAAGCCATTTAAGCCTTTTCAAGGTGAGATCTATGCGATATGGCCGAGAAATGTAATTTTGATGTTAACTCCCAAACCGCTGCGCAGAAGTCAACCAAACTTCACCCAATAGTGTATTGTATCACAATCTAGTAGTTACATTTGAAAATTTCGTTCTAGGACATTTGGTTTTAGCGCAATGTTCAAACTTAATTAAAAAAAGTCATTTAAGCCTTTTCACAGTGAGATCTATGCGATATGGCCGAGAAATGTAATTTTGATGTTCACTCCCAAACCGCTGCGCAGAAGTCAACCAAACTTCACCCATTAGTGTATTGCATCACAATCTAGTAGTTACATGTGGAAATTTGGTTCTAGGACATTTGATTTGAGCGCAATCCTCAAACTTAGGTCAAAAAAGCCATTTAAGCCTTTTCACAGTGAGATCTATGCGATATGGCCGAGAAATGTAATTTTGATGTTAACTCCCAAACCGCTGCGCAGAAGTCAACCAAACTTCACCCAATAGTGTATTGTATCACAATCTAGTAGTTACATTTGAAAATTTTGTTCTAGGACATTTTGTTTGAACGCAATCATCAAACTTAAATAAAAAAGTCATTTAAGCCTTTTCACAGTGAGATCTATGCGATATGGCCGAGAAATGTAATTTGATGTTAACTCCCAAACCGCTGCGCAGAAGTAAACCAAACTTCACCCAATAGTGTATTGTATCACAATCTAGTAGTTACATTTGAAAATTTTGTTCTACGACATTTTGTTTGAGCGCAATCATCAAACTTAATTAAAAAAGTCATTTAAGCCTTTTCACAGTGAGATCTATGCGATATGGCCGAGAAATGTAAATTTGATGTTAATTCCCAAACCGCTGCGCAGAAGTCAACCAAACTTCACCCAATAGTGTATTGTATCACATTCTAGTAGTTACATGTGGAAATTTGGTTCTAGGACATTTGATTTGAGGGCAATCCTCAAACTTAGGTCAAAAAAGCCATTTAAGCCTTTTCACAGTGAGATCTATGCGATATGGCCGAGAAATGTAATTTTGATGTTAACTCCCAAACCGCTGCGCAGAAGTAAACCAAACTTCACCCATTAGTGTATTGTATCACAATCTAGTAGTTGCATGTGGAAATTTGGTTCTAGGACATTTGATTTGAGCGCAATCCTCAAACATAGGTCAAAAAAGCCATTTAAGCCTTTTCACAGTGAGATCTATGCGATATGGCCGAGAAATGTAATTTTGATGTTAACTCCCAAACCGCTGCGCAGAAGTCAACCAAACTTCACCCAATAGTGTATTGTATCACAATCTAGTAGTTACATTTGAAAATTTTGTTCTAGGACATTTTGTTTGAACACAATCATCAAACTTAATTAAAAAAGTCATTTAAGCCTTTTCACAGTGAGATCTATGCGATATGGCCGAGAAATGTAATTTTGATGTTAACTCCCAAACCGCTGCGCAGAAGTCAACCAAACTTCACCCAATAGTGTATTGTATCACAATCTAGTAGTTACATTTGGAAATTTAGTTCTAGGACATTTGGTTTGAGCGCAATCTTCAAACTTAATTAAAAAAAGTCATTTAAGGCTTTTCACAGTGAGATCTATGCGATATGGCAGAGAAATGTAAATTTGATGTTAACTCCCAAACCGCTGCGCAGAAGTCAACCAAACTTCACCCAATAGTGTATTGTATCACAATCTAGTAGTTACATTTGAAAATTTCGTTCTAGGACATTTGGTTTTAGCGCAATGTTCAAACTTAATTAAAAAAAGTCATTTAAGCCTTTTCACAGTGAGATCTATGCGATATGGCCGAGAAATGTAATTTTGATGTTCACTACCAAACCGCTGCGCAGAAGTCAACCAAACTTCACCCATTAGTGTATTGCATCACAATCTAGTAGTTACATGTGGAAATTTGGTTCTAGGACATTTGATTTGAGCGCAATCCTCAAACTTAGGTCAAAAAAGCCATTTAAGCCTTTTCACAGTGAGATCTATGCGATATGGCCGAGAAATGTAATTTTGATGTTAACTCCCAAACCGCTGCGCAGAAGTCAACCAAACTTCACCCAATAGTGTATTGTATCACAATCTAGTAGTTACATTTGAAAATTTTGTTCTAGGACATTTTGTTTGAACGCAATCATCAAACTTAAATAAAAAAGTCATTTAAGCCTTTTCACAGTGAGATCTATGCGATATGGCCGAGAAATGTAATTTGATGTTAACTCCCAAACCGCTGCGCAGAAGTAAACCAAACTTCACCCAATAGTGTATTGTATCACAATCTAGTAGTTACATTTGAAAATTTTGTTCTACGACATTTTGTTTGAGCGCAATCATCAAACTTAATTAAAAAAGTCATTTAAGCCTTTTCACAGTGAGATCTATGCGATATGGCCGAGAAATGTAAATTTGATGTTAACTCCCAAACCGCTGCGCAGAAGTCAACCAAACTTCACCCATTAGTGTATTGCATCACAATCTAGTAGTTACATGTGGAAATTTGGTTCTAGGACATTTGATTTGAGCGCAATCCTCAAACTTAGGTCAAAAAAGCCATTTAAGCCTTTTCACAGTGAGATCTATGCGATATGGCCGAGAAATGTAATTTTGATGTTAACTCCCAAACCGCTGCGCAGAAGTCAACCAAACTTCACCCAATAGTGTATTGTATCACAATCTAGTAGTTACATTTGAAAATTTTGTTCTAGGACATTTTGTTTGAACGCAATCATCAAACTTAAATAAAAAAGTCATTTAAGCCTTTTCACAGTGAGATCTATGCGATATGGCCGAGAAATGTAATTTGATGTTAACTCCCAAACCGCTGCGCAGAAGTAAACCAAACTTCACCCAATAGTGTATTGTATCACAATCTAGTAGTTACATTTGAAAATTTTGTTCTACGACATTTTGTTTGAGCGCAATCATCAAACTTAATTAAAAAAGTCATTTAAGCCTTTTCACAGTGAGATCTATGCGATATGGCCGAGAAATGTAAATTTGATGTTAATTCCCAAACCGCTGCGCAGAAGTCAACCAAACTTCACCCAATAGTGTATTGTATCACATTCTAGTAGTTACATGTGGAAATTTGGTTCTAGGACATTTGATTTGAGGGCAATCCTCAAACTTAGGTCAAAAAAGCCATTTAAGCCTTTTCACAGTGAGATCTATGCGATATGGCCGAGAAATGTAATTTTGATGTTAACTCCCAAACCGCTGCGCAGAAGTAAACCAAACTTCACCCATTAGTGTATTGTATCACAATCTAGTAGTTGCATGTGGAAATTTGGTTCTAGGACATTTGATTTGAGCGCAATCCTCAAACATAGGTCAAAAAAGCCATTTAAGCCTTTTCACAGTGAGATCTATGCGATATGGCCGAGAAATGTAATTTTGATGTTAACTCCCAAACCGCTGCGCAGAAGTCAACCAAACTTCACCCAATAGTGTATTGTATCACAATCTAGTAGTTACATTTGAAAATTTTGTTCTAGGACATTTTGTTTGAACACAATCATCAAACTTAATTAAAAAAGTCATTTAAGCCTTTTCACAGTGAGATCTATGCGATATGGCCGAGAAATGTAATTTTGATGTTAACTCCCAAACCGCTGCGCAGAAGTCAACCAAACTTCACCCAATAGTGTATTGTATCACAATCTAGTAGTTACATTTGGAAATTTAGTTCTAGGACATTTGGTTTGAGCGCAATCTTCAAACTTAATTAAAAAAAGTCATTTAAGGCTTTTCACAGTGAGATCTATGCGATATGGCAGAGAAATGTAAATTTGATGTTAACTCCCAAACCGCTGCGCAGAAGTCAACCAAACTTCACCCAATAGTGTATTGTATCACAATCTAGTAGTTACATTTGAAAATTTCGTTCTAGGACATTTGGTTTTAGCGCAATGTTCAAACTTAATTAAAAAAAGTCATTTAAGCCTTTTCACAGTGAGATCTATGCGATATGGCCGAGAAATGTAATTTTGATGTTCACTACCAAACCGCTGCGCAGAAGTCAACCAAACTTCACCCATTAGTGTATTGCATCACAATCTAGTAGTTACATGTGGAAATTTGGTTCTAGGACATTTGATTTGAGCGCAATCCTCAAACTTAGGTCAAAAAAGCCATTTAAGCCTTTTCACAGTGAGATCTATGCGATATGGCCGAGAAATGTAATTTTGATGTTAACTCCCAAACCGCTGCGCAGAAGTCAACCAAACTTCACCCAATAGTGTATTGTATCACAATCTAGTAGTTACATTTGAAAATTTTGTTCTAGGACATTTTGTTTGAACGCAATCATCAAACTTAAATAAAAAAGTCATTTAAGCCTTTTCACAGTGAGATCTATGCGATATGGCCGAGAAATGTAATTTGATGTTAACTCCCAAACCGCTGCGCAGAAGTAAACCAAACTTCACCCAATAGTGTATTGTATCACAATCTAGTAGTTACATTTGAAAATTTTGTTCTACGACATTTTGTTTGAGCGCAATCATCAAACTTAATTAAAAAAGTCATTTAAGCCTTTTCACAGTGAGATCTATGCGATATGGCCGAGAAATGTAAATTTGATGTTAACTCCCAAACCGCTGCGCAGAAGTCAACCAAACTTCACCCAATAGTGTATTGTATCACATTCTAGTAGTTACATGTGGAAATTTGGTTCTAGGACATTTGATTTGAGGGCAATCCTCAAACTTAGGTCAAAAAAGCCATTTAAGCCTTTTCACAGTGAGATCTATGCGATATGGCCGAGAAATGTAATTTTGATGTTAACTCCCAAACCGCTGCGCAGAAGTAAACCAAACTTCACCCATTAGTGTATTGTATCACAATCTAGTAGTTGCATGTGGAAATTTGGTTCTAGGACATTTGATTTGAGCGCAATCCTCAAACATAGGTCAAAAAAGCCATTTAAGCCTTTTCACAGTGAGATCTATGCGATATGGCCGAGAAATGTAATTTTGATGTTAACTCCCAAACCGCTGCGCAGAAGTCAACCAAACTTCACCCAATAGTGTATTGTATCACAATCTAGTAGTTACATTTGAAAATTTTGTTCTAGGACATTTTGTTTGAACACAATCATCAAACTTAATTAAAAAAGTCATTTAAGCCTTTTCACAGTGAGATCTATGCGATATGGCCGAGAAATGTAATTTTGATGTTAACTCCCAAACCGCTGCGCAGAAGTCAACCAAACTTCACCCAATAGTGTATTGTATCACAATCTAGTAGTTACATTTGGAAATTTAGTTCTAGGACATTTGGTTTGAGCGCAATCTTCAAACTTAATTAAAAAAAGTCATTTAAGGCTTTTCACAGTGAGATCTATGCGATATGGCAGAGAAATGTAAATTTGATGTTAACTCCCAAACCGCTGCGCAGAAGTCAACCAAACTTCACCCAATAGTGTATTGTATCACAATCTAGTAGTTACATTTGAAAATTTCGTTCTAGGACATTTGGTTTTAGCGCAATGTTCAAACTTAATTAAAAAAAGTCATTTAAGCCTTTTCACAGTGAGATCTATGCGATATGGCCGAGAAATGTAATTTTGATGTTCACTACCAAACCGCTGCGCAGAAGTCAACCAAACTTCACCCATTAGTGTATTGTATCACAATCTAGTAGTTACATGTGGAAATTTGGTTCTAGGACATTTGATTTGAGCGCAATCCTCAAACTTAGGTCAAAAAAGCCATTTAAGCCTTTTCAAGGTGAGATCTATGCGATATGGCCGAGAAATGTAATTTTGATGTTAACTCCCAAACCGCTGCGCAGAAGTAAACCAAACTTCACTCAATAGTGTATTGTATCACAATCTAGTAGTTACATTTGAAAATTTTGTTCTAGGACATTTTGTTTGAGCGCAATCATCAAACTTAATTAAAAAAGTCATTTAAGCCTTTTCACAGTGAGATCTATGCGATATGGCCGAGAAATGTAATTTTGATGTTAACTCCCAAACCGCTGCGCAGAAGTCAACCAAACTTCACCCATTAGTGTATTGTATCACAATCTAGTAGTTACATGTGGAAATTTGGTTCTAGGACATTTGATTTGAGCGCAATCCTCAAACTTAGGTCAAAAAAGCCATTTAAGCCTTTTCACAGTGAGATCTATGCGATATGGCCGAGAAATGTAATTTTGATGTTAACTCCCAAACCGCTGCGCAGAAGTCAACCAAACTTCACCCATTAGTGTATTGTATCACAATCTAGTAGTTACATGTGGAAATTTGGTTCTAGGACATTTGATTTGAGCGCAATCCTCAAACTTAGGTCAAAAAAGCCATTTAAGCCTTTTCACAGTGAGATCTATGCGATATGGCCGAGAAATGTAATTTTGATGTTAACTCCCAAACCGCTGCGCAGAAGTCAACCAAACTTCACCCAATAGTGTATTGTATCACAATCTAGTAGTTACATGTGGAAATTTGGTTCTAGGACATTTGATTTGAGCGCAATTCTCAAACTTAGGTCAAAAAAGCCATTTAAGCCTTTTCACAGTGAGATCTATGCGATATGGCCGAGAAATGTAATTTTGATGTTAACTCCCAAACCGCTGCGCAGAAGTCAACCAAACTACACCCAAAAGTGTATTTTATCACAATCTAGTAGTTACATGTGGAAATTTGGTTCTAGGACATTTGATTTGAGCGCAATCCTCAAACTTAGGTCAAAAAAGCCATTTAAGCCTTTTCACAGTGAGATCTATGCGATATGGCCGAGAAATGTAAATTTGATGTTAACTCCCAAACCGCTGCGCAGAAGTCAACCAAACTTCACCCAATAGTATATTGTATCAAAATCTAGTAGTTACATTTAAAAATTTTGTTCTAGGACAAATTGTTTGAGCGCAATCATCAAACTTAATTAAAAAAGTCATTTAAGCCTTTTCACAGTGAGATCTATGCGATATGGCCGAGAAATGTAAATTTGATGTTAACTCCCAAACCGCTGCGCAGAAGTCAACCAAACTTCACCCAATAGTGTATTGTATCACAATCTAGTAGTTACATTTGAAAATTTCGTTCTAGGACATTTGGTTTGAGCGCAATGTTCAAACTTAATTAAAAAAAGTCATTTAAGCCTTTTCACAGTGAGATCTATGCGATATGGCCGAGAAATGTAATTTTGATGTTCACTACCAAACGGCTGCGCAGAAGTCAACCAAACTTCACCCATTAGTGTATTGTATCACAATCTAGTAGTTACATGTGGAAATTTGGTTCTAGGACATTTGATTTGAGCGCAATCCTCAAACTTAGGTCAAAAAAGCCATTTAAGCCTTTTCACAGTGAGATCTATGCGATATGGCCGAGAAATGTAATTTTGATGTTAACTCCCAAACCGCTGCGCAGAAGTCAACCAAACTTCACCCAATAGTGTATTGTATCACAATCTAGTAGTTACATGTGGATATTTGGTTGTAGGACATTTGATTTGAGCGCAATCCTCAAACTTAGGTCAAAAAAGCCATTTAAGCCTTTTCACAGTGAGATCTATTCGATATGGCCGAGAAATGTAATTTTGATGTTAACTCCCAAACCGCTGCGCAGAAGTAAACCAAACTTCACCCATTAGTGTATTGTATCACAATCTAGTAGTTACATGTGGAAATTTGGTTCTAGTACATTTGATTTGAGCGCAATCCTCAAACTTAGGTCAAAAAAGCCATTTAAGCCTTTTCACAGTGAGATCTATGAGATATGGCCGAGAAATGTAATTTTGATGTTAACTCCCAAACCGCTGCGCAGAAGTCAACCAAACTTCACCCAATAGTGTATTGTATCACAATCTAGTAGTTACATTTGAAAATTTTGTTCTAGGACATTTTGTTTGAACGCAATCATCAAACTTAATTAAAAAAGCCATTTAAGCCTTTTCACAGTGAGATCTATGCGATATGGCCGAGAAATGTAATTTTGATGTTAACTCCCAAACCGCTGCGCAGAAGTAAACCAAACTTCACCCAATATTGTATTGTATCACAATCTAGTAGTTACATTTGAAAATTTTGTTCTAGGACATTTTGTTTGAGCGCAATCATCAAACTTAATTAAAAAAGTCATTTAAGCCTTTTCACAGTGGGATCTATGCGATATGGCCGAGAAATGTAATTTTGATGTTAACTCCCAAACCGCTGCGCAGAAGTCAACCAAACTTCACCCATTAGTGTATTGTATCACAATCTAGTAGTTACATGTGGAAATTTGGTTCTAGGACATTTGATTTGAGCGCAATCCTCAAACTTAGGTCAAAAAAGCCATTTAAGCCTTTTCACAGTGAGATCTATGCGATATGGCCGAGAAATGTAATTTTGATGTTAACTCCCAAACCGCTGCGCAGAAGTAAACCAAACTTCACCCATTAGTGTATTGTATCACAATCTAGTAGTTACATGTGGAAATTTGGTTCTAGGACATTTGATTTGAGCGCAATCCTCAAACTTAGGTCAAAAAAGCCATTTAAGCCTTTTGACAGTGAGATCTATGCGATATGGCCGAGAAATGTAATTTTGATGTTAACTCCCAAACCGCTGCGCAGAAGTCAACCAAACTTCACCCAATAGTGTATTGTATCACAATCTAGTAGTTACATGTGGAAATTTGGTTCTAGGACATTTGATTTGAGCGCAATCCTCAAACTTAGGTCAAAAAAGCCATTTAAGCCTTTTCACAGTGAGATCTATGCGATATGGCTGAGAAATGTAATTTTGATGTTAACTCCCAAACCGCTGCGCAGAAGTAAACCAAACTTCACCCATTAGTGTATTGTATCACAATCTAGTAGTTACATGTGGAAATTTGGTTCTAGGACATTTGATTTGAGCGCAATCCTCAAACTTAGGTCAAAAAAGCCATTTAAGCCTTTTCACAGTGAGATCAATGCGATATGGCCGAGAAATGTAATTTTGATGTTAACTCCCAAACCGCTGCGCAGAAGTAAACCAAACTTCACCCAATAGTGTATTGTATCACAATTTAGTAGTTACATTTGAAAATTTTGTTCTAGGACATTTTGTTTGAGCGCAATCATCAAACTTAATTAAAAAAGTCATTTAAGCCTTTTCACAGTGAGATCTATGCGATATGGCCGAGAAATGTAATTTTGATGTTAACTCCCAAACCGCTGCGCAGAAGTAAACCAAACTTCACCCATTAGTGTATTGTATCACAATCTAGTAGTTACATGTGGAAATTTGGTTCTAGGACATTTGATTTGAGCGCAATCCTCAAACTTAGGTCAAAAAAGCCATTTAAGCCTTTTCACAGTGAGATCAATGCGATATGGCCGAGAAATGTAATTTTGATGTTAACTCCCAAACCGCTGCGCAGAAGTAAACCAAACTTCACCCAATAGTGTATTGTATCACAATTTAGTAGTTACATTTGAAAATTTTGTTCTAGGACATTTTGTTTGAACGCAATCATCAAACTTAATTAAAAAAGCCATTTAAGCCTTTTCACAGTGAGATCTATGCGATATGGCCGAGAAATGTAATTTTGATGTTAACTCCCAAACCGCTGCGCAGAAGTAAACCAAACTTCACCCAATATTGTATTGTATCACAATCTAGTAGTTACATTTGAAAATTTTGTTCTAGGACATTTTGTTTGAGCGCAATCATCAAACTTAATTAAAAAAGTCATTTAAGCCTTTTCACAGTGGGATCTATGCGATATGGCCGAGAAATGTAATTTTGATGTTAACTCCCAAACCGCTGCGCAGAAGTCAACCAAACTTCACCCATTAGTGTATTGTATCACAATCTAGTAGTTACATGTGGAAATTTGGTTCTAGGACATTTGATTTGAGCGCAATCCTCAAACTTAGGTCAAAAAAGCCATTTAAGCCTTTTCACAGTGAGATCTATGCGATATGGCCGAGAAATGTAATTTTGATGTTAACTCCCAAACCGCTGCGCAGAAGTAAACCAAACTTCACCCATTAGTGTATTGTATCACAATCTAGTAGTTACATGTGGAAATTTGGTTCTAGGACATTTGATTTGAGCGCAATCCTCAAACTTAGGTCAAAAAAGCCATTTAAGCCTTTTGACAGTGAGATCTATGCGATAAGGCCGAGAAATGTAATTTTGATGTTAACTCCCAAACCGCTGCGCAGAAGTCAACCAAACTTCACCCAATAGTGTATTGTATCACAATCTAGTAGTTACATGTGGAAATTTGGTTCTAGGACATTTGATTTGAGCGCAATCCTCAAACTTAGGTCAAAAAAGCCATTTAAGCCTTTTCACAGTGAGATCTATGCGATATGGCTGAGAAATGTAATTTTGATGTTAACTCCCAAACCGCTGCGCAGAAGTAAACCAAACTTCACCCATTAGTGTATTGTATCACAATCTAGTAGTTACATGTGGAAATTTGGTTCTAGGACATTTGATTTGAGCGCAATCCTCAAACTTAGGTCAAAAAAGCCATTTAAGCCTTTTCACAGTGAGATCAATGCGATATGGCCGAGAAATGTAATTTTGATGTTAACTCCCAAACCGCTGCGCAGAAGTAAACCAAACTTCACCCAATAGTGTATTGTATCACAATTTAGTAGTTACATTTGAAAATTTTGTTCTAGGACATTTTGTTTGAGCGCAATCATCAAACTTAATTAAAAAAGTCATTTAAGCCTTTTCACAGTGAGATCTATGCGATATGGCCGAGAAATGTAATTTTGATGTTAACTCCCAAACCGCTGCGCAGAAGTAAACCAAACTTCACCCATTAGTGTATTGTATCACAATCTAGTAGTTACATGTGGAAATTTGGTTCTAGGACATTTGATTTGAGCGCAATCCTCAAACTTAGGTCAAAAAAGCCATTTAAGCCTTTTCACAGTGAGATCTATGCGATATGGCCGAGAAATGTAATTTTGATGTTAACTCCCAAACCGCTGCGCAGAAGTCAACCAAACTTCACCCAATAGTGTATTGTATCACAATCTAGTAGTTACATTTGAAAATTTTGTTCTAGGACATTTTGTTTGAACGCAATCATCAAACTTAATTAAAAAAGTCATTTAAGCCTTTTCACAGTGAGATCTATGCGATATGGCCGAGAAATGTAATTTTGATGTTAACTCCCAAACCGCTGCGCAGAAGTCAACCAAACTTCACCCAATAGTGTATTGTATCACAATCTAGTAGTTACATTTGGAAATTTAGTTCTAGGACATTTGGTTTGAGTGCAATCTTCAAACTTAATTAAAAAAAGTCATTTAAGCCTTTTCACAGTGAGATCTATGCCATATGGCCGAGAAATGTAATTTTGATGTTAACTCCCAAACCGCTGCGCAGAAGTCAACCAAACTTCACCCAATAGTGTATTTTATCACAATCTAGTAGTTACATTTGGAAATTTAGTTCTAGGACATTTGGTTTGAGCGCAATCTTCAAACTTAATTAAAAAAAGTCATTTAAGGCTTTTCACAGTGAGATCTATGCGATATGGCCGAGAAATGTAATTTTGATGTTAACTCCCAAACCGCTGCGCAGAAGTCAACCAAACTTCACCCAATAGTGTATTTTATCACAATCTAGTAGTTACATTTGGAAATTTAGTTCTAGGACATTTGATTTGAGCGCAATCTTCAAACTTAATTAAAAAAAGTCATTTAAGCGTTTTCACAGTGAGATCTATGCGATATGGCCGAGAAATGTAATTTTGATGTTCACTCCCAAACCGCTGCGCAGAAGTCAACCAAACTTCACCCATTAGTGTATTGCATCAAAATCTAGTAGTTACATGTGGAAATTTGGTTCTAGGACATTTGATTTGAGCGCAATCCTCAAACTTAATTAAAAAAGTCATTTAAGCCTTTTCACAGTGATATCTATGCGATATGGCCGAGAAATGTAAATTTGATGTTAACTCCCAAACCGCTGCGCAGAAGTCAACCAAACTTCACCCAATAGTGTATTGTATCACAATCTAGTAGTTACATTTGAAAATTTCGTTCTAAGACATTTGGTTTGAGCGCAATGTTCAAACTTAATTAAAAAAAGTCATTTTAGCCTTTTCACAGTGAGATCTATGCGATATGGCCGAGAAATGTAATTTTGATGTTCACTACCAAACCGCTGCGCAGAAGTCAACCAAACTTCACCCATTAGTGTATTGTATCACAATCTAGTAGTTACATGTGAAAATTTGGTTCTAGGACATTTGATTTGAGCGCAATCCTCAAACTTAGGTCAAAAAAGCCATTTAAGCCTTTTCAAGGTGAGATCTATGCGATATGGCCGAGAAATGTAATTTTGATGTTAACTCCCAAACCGCTGCGCAGAAGTCAACCAAACTTCACTCAATAGTGTATTGTATCACAATCTAGTAGTTACATTTGAAAATTTTGTTCTAGGACATTTTGTTTGAGCGCAATCATCAAACTTAATTAAAAAAGTCATTTAAGCCTTTTCACAGTGAGATCTATGCGATGTGGCCGAGAAATATAATTTTGATGTTAACTCCCAAACCGCTGCGCAGAAGTCAACCAAACTTCACCCATTAGTGTATTGTATCACAATCTAGTAGTTACATGTGGAAATTTGGTTCTAGGACATTTGATTTGAGCGCAATCCTCAAACTTAGGTCAAAAAAGCCATTTAAGCCTTTTCACAGTGAGATCTATGCGATATGGCCGAGAAATGTAATTTTGATGTTAACTCCCAAACCGCTGCGCAGAAGTAAACCAAACTTCACCCATTAGTGTATTGTATCACAATCTAGTAGTTACATGTGGAAATTTGGTTCTAGGACATTTGATTTGAGCGCAATCTTCAAACTTAGGTCAAAAAAGCCATTTAAGCCTTTTGACAGTGAGATCTATGCGATTTGGCCGAGAAATGTAATTTTGATGTTAACTCCCAAACCGCTGCGCAGAAGTCAACCAAACTTCACCCAATAGTGTATTGTATCACAATCTAGTAGTTACATGTGGAAATTTGGTTCTAGGACATTTGATTTGAGCGCAATCCTCAAACTTAATTAAAAAAGTCATTTAAGCCTTTTCACAGTGAGATCTATGCGATATGGCCGAGAAATGTAATTTTGATGTTAACTCCCAAACCGCTGCGCAGAAGTCAACCAAACTTCACCCAATAGTGTATTGTATCACAATCTAGTAGTTACATGTGGAAATTTGGTTCTAGGACATTTGATTTGAGCGCAATCCTCAAACTTAGGTCAAAAAAGCCATTTAAGCCTTTTCACAGTGAGATCTATGCGATATGGCCGAGAAATGTAAATTTGATGTTAACTCCCAAACCGCTGCGCAGAAGTCAACCAAACTTCACCCATTAGTGTATTGTATCACAATCTAGTAGTTACATTTGAAAATTTCGTTCTAAGACATTTGGTTTGAGCGCAATGTTCAAACTTAATTAAAAAAAGTCATTTTAGCCTTTTCACAGTGAGATCTATGCGATATGGCCGAGAAATGTAATTTTGATGTTCACTACCAAACCGCTGCGCAGAAGTCAACCAAACTTCACCCATTAGTGTATTGTATCACAATCTAGTAGTTACATGTGAAAATTTGGTTCTAGGACATTTGATTTGAGCGCAATCCTCAAACTTAGGTCAAAAAAGCCATTTAAGCCTTTTCAAGGTGAGATCTATGCGATATGGCCGAGAAATGTAATTTTGATGTTAACTCCCAAACCGCTGCGCAGAAGTCAACCAAACTTCACTCAATAGTGTATTGTATCACAATCTAGTAGTTACATTTGAAAATTTTGTTCTAGGACATTTTGTTTGAGCGCAATCATCAAACTTAATTAAAAAAGTCATTTAAGCCTTTTCACAGTGAGATCTATGCGATGTGGCCGAGAAATATAATTTTGATGTTAACTCCCAAACCGCTGCGCAGAAGTCAACCAAACTTCACCCATTAGTGTATTGTATCACAATCTAGTAGTTACATGTGGAAATTTGGTTCTAGGACATTTGATTTGAGCGCAATCCTCAAACTTAGGTCAAAAAAGCCATTTAAGCCTTTTCACAGTGAGATCTATGCGATATGGCCGAGAAATGTAATTTTGATGTTAACTCCCAAACCGCTGCGCAGAAGTCAACCAAACTTCACCCAATAGTGTATTGTATCACAATCTAGTAGTTACATGTGGAAATTTGGTTCTAGGACATTTGATTTGAGCGCAATCCTCAAACTTAATTAAAAAAGTCATTTAAGCCTTTTCACAGTGAGATCTATGCGATATGGCCGAGAAATGTAATTTTGATGTTAACTCCCAAACCGCTGCGCAGAAGTCAACCAAACTTCACCCAATAGTGTATTGTATCACAATCTAGTAGTTACATGTGGAAATTTGGTTCTAGGACATTTGATTTGAGCGCAATCCTCAAACTTAGGTCAAAAAAGTCATTTAAGCCTTTTCACAGTGAGATCTATGCGATATGGCCGAGAAATGTAATTTTGATGTTAACTCCCAAACCGCTGCGCAGAAGTCAACCAAACTTCACCCAATAGTGTATTGTATCACAATCTAGTAGTTACATTTGGAAATTTAGTTCTAGGACATTTGGTTTGAGCGCAATCTTCAAATTTAATTAAAAAAAGTCATTTAAGCCTTTTCACAGTGAGATCTATGCGATATGGCCGAGAAATGTAAATTTGATGTTCACTCCCAAACCGATGCGCAGAAGTCAACCAAACTTCACCCATTAGTGTATTGCATCACAATCTAGTAGTTACATGTGGAAATTTGGTTCTAGGACATTTGATTTGAGCGCAATCCTCAAACTTAGGTCAAAAAAGCCATTTAAGCCTTTTCACAGTGAGATCTATGCGATATGGCCGAGAAATGTAATTTTGATGTTAACTCCCAAACCGCTGCGCAGAAGTCAACCAAACTTCACCCAATAGTGTATTGTATCACAATCTAGTAGTTACATTTGAAAATTTTGTTCTAGGACATTTTGTTTGAACGCAATCATCAAACTTAAATAAAAAAGTCATTTAAGCCTTTTCACAGTGAGATCTATGCGATATGGCCGAGAAATGTAATTTGATGTTAACTCCCAAACCGCTGCGCAGAAGTAAACCAAACTTCACCCAATAGTGTATTGTATCACAATCTAGTAGTTACATTTGAAAATTTTGTTCTACGATATTTTGTTTGAGCGCAATCATCAAACTTAATTAAAAAAGTCATTTAAGCCTTTTCACAGTGAGATCTATGCGATATGGCCGAGAAATGTAAATTTGATGTTAACTCCCAAACCGCTGCGCAGAAGTCAACCAAACTTCACCCAATAGTGTATTGTATCACATTCTAGTAGTTACATGTGGAAATTTGGTTCTAGGACATTTGATTTGAGGGCAATCCTCAAACTTAGGTCAAAAAAGCCATTTAAGCCTTTTCACAGTGAGATCTATGCGATATGGCCGAGAAATGTAATTTTGATGTTAACTCCCAAACCGCTGCGCAGAAGTAAACCAAACTTCACCCATTAGTGTATTGTATCACAATCTAGTAGTTGCATGTGGAAATTTGGTTCTAGGACATTTGATTTGAGCGCAATCCTCAAACATAGGTCAAAAAAGCCATTTAAGCCTTTTCACAGTGAGATCTATGCGATATGGCCGAGAAATGTAATTTTGATGTTAACTCCCAAACCGCTGCGCAGAAGTCAACCAAACTTCACCCAATAGTGTATTGTATCACAATCTAGTAGTTACATTTGAAAATTTTGTTCTAGGACATTTTGTTTGAGCGCAATCATCAAACTTAATTAAAAAAGTCATTTAAGCCTTTTCACAGTGAGATCTATGCGATATGGCCGAGAAATGTAATTTTGATGTTAACTCCCAAACCGCTGCGCAGAAGTAAACCAAACTTCACCCATTAGTGTATTGTATCACAATCTAGTAGTTACATGTGGAAATTTGGTTCTAGGACATTTGATTTGAGCGCAATCCTCAAACTTAGGTCAAAAAAGCCATTTAAGCCTTTTCACAGTGAGATCTATGCGATATGGCCGAGAAATGTAATTTTGATGTTAACTCCCAAACCGCTGCGCAGAAGTCAACCAAACTTCACCCAATAGTGTATTCTATCACAATCTAGTAGTTACATTTGAAAATTTTGTTCTAGGACATTTTGTTTGAACGCAATCATCAAACTTAATTAAAAAAGTCATTTAAGCCTTTTCACAGTGAGATCTATGCGATTTGGCCGAGAAATGTAATTTTGATGTTAACTCCCAAACCGCTGCGCAGAAGTCAACCAAACTTCACCCAATAGTGTATTGTATCACAATCTAGTAGTTACATTTGAAAATTTCGTTCTAAGACATTTGGTTTGAGCGCAATGTTCAAACTTAATTAAAAAAAGTCATTTTAGCCTTTTCACAGTGAGATCTATGCGATATGGCCGAGAAATGTAATTTTGATGTTAACTCCCAAACCGCTGCGCAGAAGTCAACCAAACTTCACCCAATAGTGTATTGTATCACAATCTAGTAGTTACATGTGGAAATTTGGTTCTAGGACATTTGATTTGAGCGCAATCCTCAAACTTAGGTCAAAAAAGCCATTTAAGCCTTTTCACAGTGAGATCTATGCGATATGGCCGAGAAATGTAAATTTGATGTTAACTCCCAAACCGCTGCGCAGAAGTCAACCAAACTTCACCCATTAGTGTATTGTATCACAATCTAGTAGTTACATTTGAAAATTTTGTTCTAGGACATTTTGTTTGAACGCAATCATCAAACTTAATTAAAAAAGTCATTTAAGCCTTTTCACAGTGAGATCTATGCGATATGGCCGAGAAATGTAATTTTGATGTTAACTCCCAAACCGCTGCGCAGAAGTCAACCAAACTTCACCCAATAGTGTATTGTATCACAATCTAGTAGTTACATTTGGAAATTTAGTTCTAGGACATTTGGTTTGAGCGCAATCTTCAAACTTAATTAAAAAAAGTCATTTAAGCCTTTTCACAGTGAGATCTATGCGATATGGCCGAGAAATGTAAATTTGATGTTCACTCCCAAACCGATGCGCAGAAGTCAACCAAACTTCACCCATTAGTGTATTGCATCACAATCTAGTAGTTACATGTGGAAATTTGGTTCTAGGACATTTGATTTGAGCGCAATCCTCAAACTTAGGTCAAAAAAGCCATTTAAGCCTTTTCACAGTGAGATCTATGCGATATGGCCGAGAAATGTAATTTTGATGTTAACTCCCAAACCGCTGCGCAGAAGTCAACCAAACTTCACCCAATAGTGTATTGTATCACAATCTAGTAGTTACATTTGAAAATTTTGTTCTAGGACATTTTGTTTGAACGCAATCATCAAACTTAAATAAAAAAGTCATTTAAGCCTTTTCACAGTGAGATCTATGCGATATGGCCGAGAAATGTAATTTGATGTTAACTCCCAAACCGCTGCGCAGAAGTAAACCAAACTTCACCCAATAGTGTATTGTATCACAATCTAGTAGTTACATTTGAAAATTTTGTTCTACGACATTTTGTTTGAGCGCAATCATCAAACTTAATTAAAAAAGTCATTTAAGCCTTTTCACAGTGAGATCTATGCGATATGGCCGAGAAATGTAAATTTGATGTTAACTCCCAAACCGCTGCGCAGAAGTCAACCAAACTTCACCCAATAGTGTATTGTATCACATTCTAGTAGTTACATGTGGAAATTTGGTTCTAGGACATTTGATTTGAGGGCAATCCTCAAACTTAGGTCAAAAAAGCCATTTAAGCCTTTTCACAGTGAGATCTATGCGATATGGCCGAGAAATGTAATTTTGATGTTAACTCCCAAACCGCTGCGCAGAAGTAAACCAAACTTCACCCATTAGTGTATTGTATCACAATCTAGTAGTTGCATGTGGAAATTTGGTTCTAGGACATTTGATTTGAGCGCAATCCTCAAACATAGGTCAAAAAAGCCATTTAAGCCTTTTCACAGTGAGATCTATGCGATATGGCCGAGAAATGTAATTTTGATGTTAACTCCCAAACCGCTGCGCAGAAGTCAACCAAACTTCACCCAATAGTGTATTGTATCACAATCTAGTAGTTACATGTGGAAATTTGGTTCTAGGACATTTTGTTTGAGCGCAATCATCAAACTTAATTAAAAAAGTCATTTAAGCCTTTTCACAGTGAGATCTATGCGATATGGCCGAGAAATGTAATTTTGATGTTAACTCCCAAACCGCTGCGCAGAAGTTAACCAAACTTCACCCAATAGTGTATTGTATCACAATCTAGTAGTTACATGTGGAAATTTGGTTCTAGGACATTTGATTTGAGCGCAATCCTCAAACTTAGGTCAAAAAAGCCATTTAAGCCTTTTCAAGGTGAGATCTATGCGATATGGCCGAGAAATGTAATTTTGATGTTAACTCCCAAACCGCTGCGCAGAAGTCAACCAAACTTCACTCAATAGTGTATTGTATCACAATCTAGTAGTTACATTTGAAAATTTTGTTCTAGGACATTTTGTTTGAGCGCAATCATCAAACTTAATTAAAAAAGTCATTTAAGCCTTTTCACAGTGAGATCTATGCGATGTGGCCGAGAAATATAATTTTGATGTTAACTCCCAAACCGCTGCGCAGAAGTCAACCAAACTTCACCCATTAGTGTATTGTATCACAATCTAGTAGTTACATGTGGAAATTTGGTTCTAGGACATTTGATTTGAGCGCAATCCTCAAACTTAGGTCAAAAAAGCCATTTAAGCCTTTTCACAGTGAGATCTATGCGATATGGCCGAGAAATGTAATTTTGATGTTAACTCCCAAACCGCTGCGCAGAAGTAAACCAAACTTCACCCATTAGTGTATTGTATCACAATCTAGTAGTTACATGTGGAAATTTGGTTCTAGGACATTTGATTTGAGCGCAATCTTCAAACTTAGGTCAAAAAAGCCATTTAAGCCTTTTGACAGTGAGATCTATGCGATTTGGCCGAGAAATGTAATTTTGATGTTAACTCCCAAACCGCTGCGCAGAAGTCAACCAAACTTCACCCAATAGTGTATTGTATCACAATCTAGTAGTTACATGTGGAAATTTGGTTCTAGGACATTTGATTTGAGCGCAATCCTCAAACTTAATTAAAAAAGTCATTTAAGCCTTTTCACAGTGAGATCTATGCGATATGGCCGAGAAATGTAATTTTGATGTTAACTCCCAAACCGCTGCGCAGAAGTCAACCAAACTTCACCCAATAGTGTATTGTATCACAATCTAGTAGTTACATGTGGAAATTTGGTTCTAGGACATTTGATTTGAGCGCAATCCTCAAACTTAGGTCAAAAAAGCCATTTAAGCCTTTTCACAGTGAGATCTATGCGATATGGCCGAGAAATGTAAATTTGATGTTAACTCCCAAACCGCTGCGCAGAAGTCAACCAAACTTCACCCATTAGTGTATTGTATCACAATCTAGTAGTTACATTTGAAAATTTTGTTCTAGGACATTTTGTTTGAACGCAATCATCAAACTTAATTAAAAAAGTCATTTAAGCCTTTTCACAGTGAGATCTATGCGATATGGCCGAGAAATGTAATTTTGATGTTAACTCCCAAACCGCTGCGCAGAAGTCAACCAAACTTCACCCAATAGTGTATTGTATCACAATCTAGTAGTTACATTTGGAAATTTAGTTCTAGGACATTTGGTTTGAGCGCAATCTTCAAACTTAATTAAAAAAAGTCATTTAAGCCTTTTCACAGTGAGATCTATGCGATATGGCCGAGAAATGTAAATTTGATGTTCACTCCCAAACCGATGCGCAGAAGTCAACCAAACTTCACCCATTAGTGTATTGCATCACAATCTAGTAGTTACATGTGGAAATTTGGTTCTAGGACATTTGATTTGAGCGCAATCCTCAAACTTAGGTCAAAAAAGCCATTTAAGCCTTTTCACAGTGAGATCTATGCGATATGGCCGAGAAATGTAATTTTGATGTTAACTCCCAAACCGCTGCGCAGAAGTCAACCAAACTTCACCCAATAGTGTATTGTATCACAATCTAGTAGTTACATTTGAAAATTTTGTTCTAGGACATTTTGTTTGAACGCAATCATCAAACTTAAATAAAAAAGTCATTTAAGCCTTTTCACAGTGAGATCTATGCGATATGGCCGAGAAATGTAATTTGATGTTAACTCCCAAACCGCTGCGCAGAAGTAAACCAAACTTCACCCAATAGTGTATTGTATCACAATCTAGTAGTTACATTTGAAAATTTTGTTCTACGACATTTTGTTTGAGCGCAATCATCAAACTTAATTAAAAAAGTCATTTAAGCCTTTTCACAGTGAGATCTATGCGATATGGCCGAGAAATGTAAATTTGATGTTAACTCCCAAACCGCTGCGCAGAAGTCAACCAAACTTCACCCAATAGTGTATTGTATCACATTCTAGTAGTTACATGTGGAAATTTGGTTCTAGGACATTTGATTTGAGGGCAATCCTCAAACTTAGGTCAAAAAAGCCATTTAAGCCTTTTCACAGTGAGATCTATGCGATATGGCCGAGAAATGTAATTTTGATGTTAACTCCCAAACCGCTGCGCAGAAGTAAACCAAACTTCACCCATTAGTGTATTGTATCACAATCTAGTAGTTGCATGTGGAAATTTGGTTCTAGGACATTTGATTTGAGCGCAATCCTCAAACATAGGTCAAAAAAGCCATTTAAGCCTTTTCACAGTGAGATCTATGCGATATGGCCGAGAAATGTAATTTTGATGTTAACTCCCAAACCGCTGCGCAGAAGTCAACCAAACTTCACCCAATAGTGTATTGTATCACAATCTAGTAGTTACATTTGAAAATTTTGTTCTAGGACATTTTGTTTGAGCGCAATCATCAAACTTAATTAAAAAAGTCATTTAAGCCTTTTCACAGTGAGATCTATGCGATATGGCCGAGAAATGTAATTTTGATGTTAACTCCCAAACCGCTGCGCAGAAGTCAACCAAACTTCACCCATTAGTGTATTGTATCACAATCTAGTAGTTACATGTGGAAATTTGGTTCTAGGACATTTGATTTGAGCGCAATCCTCAAACTTAGGTCAAAAAAGCCATTTAAGCCTTTTCACAGTGAGATCTATGCGATATGGCCGAGAAATGTAATTTTGATGTTAACTCCCAAACCGCTGCGCAGAAGTCAACCAAACTTCACCCAATAGTGTATTCTATCACAATCTAGTAGTTACATTTGAAAATTTTGTTCTAGGACATTTTGTTTGAACGCAATCATCAAACTTAATTAAAAAAGTCATTTAAGCCTTTTCACAGTGAGATCTATGCGATTTGGCCGAGAAATGTAATTTTGATGTTAACTCCCAAACCGCTGCGCAGAAGTCAACCAAACTTCACCCAATAGTGTATTGTATCACAATCTAGTAGTTACATTTGAAAATTTCGTTCTAAGACATTTGGTTTGAGCGCAATGTTCAAACTTAATTAAAAAAAGTCATTTTAGCCTTTTCACAGTGAGATCTATGCGATATGGCCGAGAAATGTAATTTTGATGTTAACTCCCAAACCGCTGCGCAGAAGTCAACCAAACTTCACCCAATAGTGTATTGTATCACAATCTAGTAGTTACATGTGGAAATTTGGTTCTAGGACATTTGATTTGAGCGCAATCCTCAAACTTAGGTCAAAAAAGCCATTTAAGCCTTTTCACAGTGAGATCTATGCGATATGGCCGAGAAATGTAAATTTGATGTTAACTCCCAAACCGCTGCGCAGAAGTAAACCAAACTTCACCCATTAGTGTATTGTATCACAATCTAGTAGTTACATGTGGAAATTTGGTTCTAGGACATTTGATTTGAGCGCAATCCTCAAACTTAGGTCAAAAAAGCCATTTAAGCCTTTTCACAGTGAGATTTATGCGATATGGCCGAGAAATGTAATTTTGATGTTAACTCCCAAACCGCTGCGCAGAAGTCAACCAAACTTCACCCAATAGTGTATTCTATCACAATCTAGTAGTTACATTTGAAAATTTTGTTCTAGGACATTTTGTTTGAACGCAATCATCAAACTTAATTAAAAAAGTCATTTAAGCCTTTTCACAGTGAGATCTATGCGATATGGCCGAGAAATGTAATTTTGATGTTAACTCCCAAACCGCTGCGCAGAAGTCAACCAAACTTCACCCAATAGTGTATTGTATCACAATCTAGTAGTTACATTTGAAAATTTTGTTCTAGGACATTTTGTTTGAACGCAATCATCAAACTTAATTAAAAAAGTCATTTAAGCCTTTTCACAGTGAGATCTATGCGATATGGCCGAGAAATGTAATTTTGATGTTAACTCCCAAACCGCTGCGCAGAAGTAAACCAAACTTCACCCAATAGTGTATTGTATCACAATCTAGTAGTTACATTTGAAAATTTTGTTCTACGATATTTTGTTTGAGCGCAATCATCAAACTTAATTAAAAAAGTCATTTAAGCCTTTTCACAGTGAGATCTATGCGATATGGCCGAGAAATGTAAATTTGATGTTAACTCCCAAACCGCTGCGCAGAAGTCAACCAAACTTCACCCAATAGTGTATTGTATCACATTCTAGTAGTTACATGTGGAAATTTGGTTCTAGGACATTTGATTTGAGGGCAATCCTCAAACTTAGGTCAAAAAAGCCATTTAAGCCTTTTCACAGTGAGATCTATGCGATATGGCCGAGAAATGTAATTTTGATGTTAACTCCCAAACCGCTGCGCAGAAGTAAACCAAACTTCACCCATTAGTGTATTGTATCACAATCTAGTAGTTGCATGTGGAAATTTGGTTCTAGGACATTTGATTTGAGCGCAATCCTCAAACATAGGTCAAAAAAGCCATTTAAGCCTTTTCACAGTGAGATCTATGCGATATGGCCGAGAAATGTAATTTTGATGTTAACTCCCAAACCGCTGCGCAGAAGTCAACCAAACTTCACCCAATAGTGTATTGTATCACAATCTAGTAGTTACATTTGAAAATTTTGTTCTAGGACATTTTGTTTGAGCGCAATCATCAAACTTAATTAAAAAAGTCATTTAAGCCTTTTCACAGTGAGATCTATGCGATATGGCCGAGAAATGTAATTTTGATGTTAACTCCCAAACCGCTGCGCAGAAGTAAACCAAACTTCACCCATTAGTGTATTGTATCACAATCTAGTAGTTACATGTGGAAATTTGGTTCTAGGACATTTGATTTGAGCGCAATCCTCAAACTTAGGTCAAAAAAGCCATTTAAGCCTTTTCACAGTGAGATCTATGCGATATGGCCGAGAAATGTAATTTTGATGTTAACTCCCAAACCGCTGCGCAGAAGTCAACCAAACTTCACCCAATAGTGTATTCTATCACAATCTAGTAGTTACATTTGAAAATTTTGTTCTAGGACATTTTGTTTGAACGCAATCATCAAACTTAATTAAAAAAGTCATTTAAGCCTTTTCACAGTGAGATCTATGCGATTTGGCCGAGAAATGTAATTTTGATGTTAACTCCCAAACCGCTGCGCAGAAGTCAACCAAACTTCACCCAATAGTGTATTGTATCACAATCTAGTAGTTACATTTGAAAATTTCGTTCTAAGACATTTGGTTTGAGCGCAATGTTCAAACTTAATTAAAAAAAGTCATTTTAGCCTTTTCACAGTGAGATCTATGCGATATGGCCGAGAAATGTAATTTTGATGTTAACTCCCAAACCGCTGCGCAGAAGTCAACCAAACTTCACCCAATAGTGTATTGTATCACAATCTAGTAGTTACATGTGGAAATTTGGTTCTAGGACATTTGATTTGAGCGCAATCCTCAAACTTAGGTCAAAAAAGCCATTTAAGCCTTTTCACAGTGAGATCTATGCGATATGGCCGAGAAATGTAAATTTGATGTTAACTCCCAAACCGCTGCGCAGAAGTCAACCAAACTTCACCCATTAGTGTATTGTATCACAATCTAGTAGTTACATTTGAAAATTTTGTTCTAGGACATTTTGTTTGAACGCAATCATCAAACTTAATTAAAAAAGTCATTTAAGCCTTTTCACAGTGAGATCTATGCGATATGGCCGAGAAATGTAATTTTGATGTTAACTCCCAAACCGCTGCGCAGAAGTCAACCAAACTTCACCCAATAGTGTATTGTATCACAATCTAGTAGTTACATTTGGAAATTTAGTTCTAGGACATTTGGTTTGAGCGCAATCTTCAAACTTAATTAAAAAAAGTCATTTAAGCCTTTTCACAGTGAGATCTATGCGATATGGCCGAGAAATGTAAATTTGATGTTCACTCCCAAACCGATGCGCAGAAGTCAACCAAACTTCACCCATTAGTGTATTGCATCACAATCTAGTAGTTACATGTGGAAATTTGGTTCTAGGACATTTGATTTGAGCGCAATCCTCAAACTTAGGTCAAAAAAGCCATTTAAGCCTTTTCACAGTGAGATCTATGCGATATGGCCGAGAAATGTAATTTTGATGTTAACTCCCAAACCGCTGCGCAGAAGTCAACCAAACTTCACCCAATAGTGTATTGTATCACAATCTAGTAGTTACATTTGAAAATTTTGTTCTAGGACATTTTGTTTGAACGCAATCATCAAACTTAAATAAAAAAGTCATTTAAGCCTTTTCACAGTGAGATCTATGCGATATGGCCGAGAAATGTAATTTGATGTTAACTCCCAAACCGCTGCGCAGAAGTAAACCAAACTTCACCCAATAGTGTATTGTATCACAATCTAGTAGTTACATTTGAAAATTTTGTTCTACGACATTTTGTTTGAGCGCAATCATCAAACTTAATTAAAAAAGTCATTTAAGCCTTTTCACAGTGAGATCTATGCGATATGGCCGAGAAATGTAAATTTGATGTTAACTCCCAAACCGCTGCGCAGAAGTCAACCAAACTTCACCCAATAGTGTATTGTATCACATTCTAGTAGTTACATGTGGAAATTTGGTTCTAGGACATTTGATTTGAGGGCAATCCTCAAACTTAGGTCAAAAAAGCCATTTAAGCCTTTTCACAGTGAGATCTATGCGATATGGCCGAGAAATGTAATTTTGATGTTAACTCCCAAACCGCTGCGCAGAAGTAAACCAAACTTCACCCATTAGTGTATTGTATCACAATCTAGTAGTTGCATGTGGAAATTTGGTTCTAGGACATTTGATTTGAGCGCAATCCTCAAACATAGGTCAAAAAAGCCATTTAAGCCTTTTCACAGTGAGATCTATGCGATATGGCCGAGAAATGTAATTTTGATGTTAACTCCCAAACCGCTGCGCAGAAGTCAACCAAACTTCACCCAATAGTGTATTGTATCACAATCTAGTAGTTACATTTGAAAATTTTGTTCTAGGACATTTTGTTTGAGCGCAATCATCAAACTTAATTAAAAAAGTCATTTAAGCCTTTTCACAGTGAGATCTATGCGATATGGCCGAGAAATGTAATTTTGATGTTAACTCCCAAACCGCTGCGCAGAAGTAAACCAAACTTCACCCATTAGTGTATTGTATCACAATCTAGTAGTTACATGTGGAAATTTGGTTCTAGGACATTTGATTTGAGCGCAATCCTCAAACTTAGGTCAAAAAAGCCATTTAAGCCTTTTCACAGTGAGATCTATGCGATATGGCCGAGAAATGTAATTTTGATGTTAACTCCCAAACCGCTGCGCAGAAGTCAACCAAACTTCACCCAATAGTGTATTCTATCACAATCTAGTAGTTACATTTGAAAATTTTGTTCTAGGACATTTTGTTTGAACGCAATCATCAAACTTAATTAAAAAAGTCATTTAAGCCTTTTCACAGTGAGATCTATGCGATTTGGCCGAGAAATGTAATTTTGATGTTAACTCCCAAACCGCTGCGCAGAAGTCAACCAAACTTCACCCAATAGTGTATTGTATCACAATCTAGTAGTTACATTTGAAAATTTCGTTCTAAGACATTTGGTTTGAGCGCAATGTTCAAACTTAATTAAAAAAAGTCATTTTAGCCTTTTCACAGTGAGATCTATGCGATATGGCCGAGAAATGTAATTTTGATGTTAACTCCCAAACCGCTGCGCAGAAGTCAACCAAACTTCACCCAATAGTGTATTGTATCACAATCTAGTAGTTACATGTGGAAATTTGGTTCTAGGACATTTGATTTGAGCGCAATCCTCAAACTTAGGTCAAAAAAGCCATTTAAGCCTTTTCACAGTGAGATCTATGCGATATGGCCGAGAAATGTAAATTTGATGTTAACTCCCAAACCGCTGCGCAGAAGTAAACCAAACTTCACCCATTAGTGTATTGTATCACAATCTAGTAGTTACATGTGGAAATTTGGTTCTAGGACATTTGATTTGAGCGCAATCCTCAAACTTAGGTCAAAAAAGCCATTTAAGCCTTTTCACAGTGAGATTTATGCGATATGGCCGAGAAATGTAATTTTGATGTTAACTCCCAAACCGCTGCGCAGAAGTCAACCAAACTTCACCCAATAGTGTATTCTATCACAATCTAGTAGTTACATTTGAAAATTTTGTTCTAGGACATTTTGTTTGAACGCAATCATCAAACTTAATTAAAAAAGTCATTTAAGCCTTTTCACAGTGAGATCTATGCGATATGGCCGAGAAATGTAATTTTGATGTTAACTCCCAAACCGCTGCGCAGAAGTCAACCAAACTTCACCCAATAGTGTATTGTATCACAATCTAGTAGTTACATTTGAAAATTTTGTTCTAGGACATTTTGTTTGAACGCAATCATCAAACTTAATTAAAAAAGTCATTTAAGCCTTTTCACAGTGAGATCTATGCGATATGGCCGAGAAATGTAATTTTGATGTTAACTCCCAAACCGCTGCGCAGAAGTCAACCAAACTTCACCCAATAGTGTATTGTATCACAATCTAGTAGTTACATTTGGAAATTTAGTTCTAGGACATTTGGTTTGAGTGCAATCTTCAAACTTAATTAAAAAAAGTCATTTAAGCCTTTTCACAGTGAGATCTATGCGATATGGCCGAGAAATGTAATTTTGATGTTAACTCCCAAACCGCTGCGCAGAAGTCAACCAAACTTCACCCAATAGTGTATTTTATCACAATCTAGTAGTTACATTTGGAAATTTAGTTCTAGGACATTTGGTTTGAGCGCAATCTTCAAACTTAATTAAAAAAAGTCATTTAAGGCTTTTCACAGTGAGATCTATGCGATATGGCCGAGAAATGTAATTTTGATGTTAACTCCCAAACCGCTGCGCAGAAGTCAACCAAACTTCACCCAATAGTGTATTTTATCACAATCTAGTAGTTACATTTGGAAATTTAGTTCTAGGACATTTGATTTGAGCGCAATCTTCAAACTTAATTAAAAAAAGTCATTTAAGCGTTTTCACAGTGAGATCTATGCGATATGGCCGAGAAATGTAATTTTGATGTTCACTCCCAAACCGCTGCGCAGAAGTCAACCAAACTTCACCCAATAGTGTATTTTATCACAATCTAGTAGTTACATTTAGAAATTTAGTTCTAGGACATTTGGTTTGAGCGAAATCTTCAAACTTAATTTAAAAAAGTCATTTAAGCCTTTTCACAGTGAGATCTATGCGATATGGCCGAGAAATGTAATTTTGATGTTCACTCCCAAACCGCTGCGCAGAAGTCAACCAAACTTCACCCATTAGTGTATTGCATCACAATCTAGTAGTTACTCGTGGAAATTTGGTTCTAGGACATTTGATTTGAGCGCAATCCTCAAACTTAGGTCAAAAAAGCCATTTAAGACTTTTCAAAGTGAGATCTACGCGATATGGCCGAGAAATGTAAATTTGATGTTAACTCCCAAACCGCTGCGCAGAAGTCAACCAAACTTCACCCAATAGTATATTGTATCAAAATCTAGTAGTTACATGTAAAAATTTTGTTCTAGGACATTTTGTTTGAGCGCAATCATCAAACTTAATTAAAAAAGTCATTTAAGCCTTTTCACAGTGATATCTATGCGATATGGCCGAGAAATGTAAATTTGATGTTAACTCCCAAACCGCTGCGCAGAAGTCAACTAAACTTCACCCAATAGTGTATTGTATCACAATCTAGTAGTTACATTTGAAAATTTCGTTCTAAGACATTTGGTTTGAGCGCAATGTTCAAACCTAATTAAAAAAAGTCATTTTAGCCTTTTCACAGTGAGATCTATGCGATATGGCCGAGAAATGTAATTTTGATGTTCACTACCAAACCGCTGCGCAGAAGTCAACCAAACTTCACCCATTAGTGTATTGTATCACAATCTAGTAGTTACATGTGAAAATTTGGTTCTAGGACATTTGATTTGAGCGCAATCCTCAAACTTAGGTCAAAAAAGCCATTTAAGCCTTTTCAAGGTGAGATCTATGCGATATGGCCGAGAAATGTAATTTTGATGTTAACTCCCAAACCGCTGCGCAGAAGTCAACCAAACTTCACTCAATAGTGTATTGTATCACAATCTAGTAGTTACATTTGAAAATTTTGTTCTAGGACATTTGGTTTGAGCGCAATGTTCAAACTTAATTAAAAAAGTCATTTAAGCCTTTTCACAGTGAGATCTATGCGATGTGGCCGAGAAATATAATTTTGATGTTAACTCCCAAACCGCTGCGCAGAAGTCAACCAAACTTCACCCATTAGTGTATTGTATCACAATCTAGTAGTTACATGTGGAAATTTGGTTCTAGGACATTTGATTTGAGCGCAATCCTCAAACTTAGGTCAAAAAAGCCATTTAAGCCTTTTCACAGTGAGATCTATGCGATATGGCCGAGAAATGTAATTTTGATGTTAACTCCCAAACCGCTGCGCAGAAGTAAACCAAACTTCACCCATTAGTGTATTGTATCACAATCTAGTAGTTACATGTGGAAATTTGGTTCTAGGACATTTGATTTGAGCGCAATCCTCAAACTTAGGTCAAAAAAGCCATTTAAGCCTTTTGACAGTGAGATCTATGCGATATGGCCGAGAAATGTAATTTTGATGTTAACTCCCAAACCGCTGCGCAGAAGTCAACCAAACTTCACCCAATAGTGTATTGTATCACAATCTAGTAGTTACATGTGGAAATTTGGTTCTAGGACATTTGATTTGAGCGCAATCCTCAAACTTAGGTCAAAAAAGCCATTTAAGCCTTTTCACAGTGAGATCTATGCGATATGGCCGGGAAATGTAATTTTGATGTTAACTCCCAAACTGCTGCGCAGAAGTCAACCAAACTTCACCCAATAGTGTATTGTATCACAATCTAGTAGTTACATGTGGAAATTTGGTTCTAGGACATTTGATTTGAGCGCAATCCTCAAACTTAGGTCAAAAAAGCCATTTAAGCCTTTTCACAGTGAGATCTATGCGATATGGCCGAGAAATGTAAATTTGATGTTAACTCCCAAACCGCTGCGCAGAAGTCAACCAAACTTCACCCATTAGTGTATTGTATCACAATCTAGTAGTTACATTTGAAAATTTTGTTCTAGGACATTTTGTTTGAACGCAATCATCAAACTTAATTAAAAAAGTCATTTAAGCCTTTTCACAGTGAGATCTATGCGATATGGCCGAGAAATGTAATTTTGATGTTAACTCCCAAACCGCTGCGCAGAAGTCAACCAAACTTCACCCAATAGTGTATTGTATCACAATCTAGTAGTTACATTTGGAAATTTAGTTCTAGGACATTTGGTTTGAGCGCAATCTTCAAACTTAATTAAAAAAAGTCATTTAAGCCTTTTCACAGTGAGATCTATGCGATATGGCCGAGAAATGTAATTTTGATGTTCACTCCCAAACCGCTGCGCAGAAGTCAACCAAACTTCACCCATTAGTGTATTGCATCACAATCTAGTAGTTACATGTGGAAATTTGGTTCTAGGACATTTGATTTGAGCGCAATCCTCAAACTTAGGTCAAATGCCATTTAAGCCTTTTCACAGTGAGATCTATGCGATATGGCCGAGAAATGTAATTTTGATGTTAACTCCCAAACCGCTGCGCAGAAGTCAACCAAACTTCACCCAATAGTGTATTGTATCACAATCTAGTAGTTACATTTGAAAATTTTGTTCTAGGACATTTTGTTTGAACGCAATCATCAAACTTAAATAAAAAAGTCATTTAAGCCTTTTCACAGTGAGATCTATGCGATATGGCCGAGAAATGTAATTTTGATGTTCACTACCAAACCGCTGCGCAGAAGTCAACCAAACTTCACCCATTAGTGTATTGTATCACAATCTAGTAGTTACATGTGGAAATTTGGTTCTAGGACATTTGATTTGAGCGCAATCCTCAAACTTAGGTCAAAAAAGCCATTTAAGCCTTTTCAAGGTGAGATCTATGCGATATGGCCGAGAAATGTAATTTTGATGTTAACTCCCAAACCGCTGCGCAGAAGTAAACCAAACTTCACTCAATAGTGTATTGTATCACAATCTAGTAGTTACATTTGAAAATTTTGTTCTAGGACATTTTGTTTGAGCGCAATCATCAAACTTAATTAAAAAAGTCATTTAAGCCTTTTCACAGTGAGATCTATGCGATATGGCCGAGAAATATAATTTTGATGTTAACTCCCAAACCGCTGCGCAGAAGTCAAACTTCACCCATTAGTGTATTGTATCACAATCTAGTAGTTACATGTGGAAATTTTGTTCTAGGACATTTGATTTGAGCGCAATCCTCAAACTTAGGTCAAAAAAGCCATTTAAGCCTTTTCACAGTGAGATCTATGCGATATGGCCGAGAAATGTAATTTTGATGTTAACTCCCAAACCGCTGCGCAGAAGTCAACCAAACTTCACCCATTAGTGTATTGTATCACAATCTAGTAGTTACATGTGGAAATTTGGTTCTAGGACATTTGATTTGAGCGCAATCGTCAAACTTAGGTCAAAAAAGCCATTTAAGCCTTTTCACAGTGAGATCTATGCGATATGGCCGAGAAATGTAATTTAAATGTTAACTCCCAAACCGCTGCGCAGAAGTCAACCAAACTTCACCCAATAGTGTATTGTATCACAATCTAGTAGTTACATGTGGAAATTTGGTTCTAGGACATTTGATTTGAGCGCAATTCTCAAACTTAGGTCAAAAAAGCCATTTAAGCCTTTTCAGAGTGAGATCTATGCGATATGGCCGAGAAATGTAATTTTGATGTTAACTCCCAAACCGCTGCGCAGAAGTCAACCAAACTACACCCAAAAGTGTATTTTATCACAATCTAGTAGTTACATGTGGAAATTTGGTTCTAGGACATTTGATTTGAGCGCAATCCTCAAACTTATGTCAAAAAAGCCATTTAAGCCTTTTCACAGTGAGATCTATGCGATATGGCCGAGAAATGTAAATTTGATGTTAACTCCCAAACCGCTGCGCAGAAGTCAACCAAACTTCACCCAATAGTATATTGTATCAAAATCTAGTAGTTACATTTAAAAATTTTGTTCTAGGACAAATTGTTTGAGCGCAATCATCAAACTTAATTAAAAAAGTCATTTAAGCCTTTTCACAGTGAGATCTATGCGATATGGCCGAGAAATGTAAATTTGATGTTAACTCCCAAACCGCTGCGCAGAAGTCAACCAAACTTCACCCAATAGTGTATTGTATCACAATCTAGTAGTTACATTTGAAAATTTCGTTCTAGGACATTTGGTTTGAGCGCAATCCTCAAACTTAGGTCAAAAAAGCCATTTAAGCCTTTTCACAGTGAGATCTATGCGATATGGCCGAGAAATGTAATTTTGATGTTAACTCCCAAACCGCTGCGCAGAAGTAAACCAAACTTCACTCAATAGTGTATTGTATCACAATCTAGTAGTTACATTTGAAAATTTTGTTCTAGGACATTTTGTTTGAGCGCAATCATCAAACTTAATTAAAAAAGTCATTTAAGCCTTTTCACAGTGAGATCTATGCGATATGGCCGAGAAATATAATTTTGATGTTAACTCCCAAACCGCTGCGCAGAAGTCAAACTTCACCCATTAGTGTATTGTATCACAATCTAGTAGTTACATGTGGAAATTTTGTTCTAGGACATTTGATTTGAGCGCAATCCTCAAACTTAGGTCAAAAAAGCCATTTAAGCCTTTTCACAGTGAGATCTATGCGATATGGCCGAGAAATGTAATTTTGATGTTAACTCCCAAACCGCTGCGCAGAAGTCAACCAAACTTCACCCATTAGTGTATTGTATCACAATCTAGTAGTTACATGTGGAAATTTGGTTCTAGGACATTTGATTTGAGCGCAATCCTCAAACTTAGGTCAAAAAAGCCATTTAAGCCTTTTCACAGTGAGATCTATGCGATATGGCCGAGAAATGTAATTTTGATGTTCACTACCAAACGGCTGCGCAGAAGTCAACCAAACTTCACCCATTAGTGTATTGTATCACAATCTAGTAGTTACATGTGGAAATTTGGTTCTAGGACATTTGATTTGAGCGCAATCCTCAAACTTAGGTCAAAAAAGCCATTTAAGCCTTTTCACAGTGAGATCTATGCGATATGGCCGAGAAATGTAATTTTGATGTTAACTCCCAAACCGCTGCGCAGAAGTCAACCAAACTTCACCCAATAGTGTATTGTATCACAATCTAGTAGTTACATGTGGATATTTGGTTCTAGGACATTTGATTTGAGCGCAATCCTCAAACTTAGGTCAAAAAAGCCATTTAAGCCTTTTCACAGTGAGATCTATGCGATATGGCCGAGAAATGTAATTTTGATGTTAACTCCCAAACCGCTGCGCAGAAGTAAACCAAACTTCACCCATTAGTGTATTGTATCACAATCTAGTAGTTACATGTGGAAATTTGGTTCTAGTACATTTGATTTGAGCGCAATCCTCAAACTTAGGTCAAAAAAGCCATTTAAGCCTTTTCACAGTGAGATCTATGCGATATGGCCGAGAAATGTAATTTTGATGTTAACTCCCAAACCGCTGCGCAGAAGTAAACCAAACTTCACCCATTAGTGTATTGTATCACAATCTAGTAGTTGCATGTGGAAATTTGGTTCTAGGACATTTGATTTGAGCGCAATCCTCAAACATAGGTCAAAAAAGCCATTTAAGCCTTTTCACAGTGAGATCTATGCGATATGGCCGAGAAATGTAATTTTGATGTAAACTCCCAAACCGCTGCGCAGAAGTCAACCAAACTTCACCCAATAGTGTATTGTATCACAATCTAGTAGTTACATGTGGAAATTTGGTTCTAGGACATTTGATTTGAGCGCAATCCTCAAACTTAGGTCAAAAAAGCCATTTAAGCCTTTTCACAGTGAGATCTATGCGATATGGCCGAGAAATGTAATTTTGATGTTAACTCCCAAACCGCTGCGCAGAAGTCAACCAAACTTCACCCAATAGTGTATTGTATCACAATCTAGTAGTTACATGTGGAAATTTGGTTCTAGGACATTTGATTTGAGCGCAATCCTTAAACTTAGGTCAAAAAAGCCATTTAAGCCTTTTCACAGTGAGATCTATGCGATATGGCCGAGAAATGTCATTTTGATGTTAACTCCCAAACCGCTGCGCAGAAGTAAACCAAACTTCACCCATTAGTGTATTGTATCACAATCTAGTAGTTACATGTGGAAATTTGGTTCTAGGACATTTGATTTGAGCGCAATCCTCAAACTTAGGTCAAAAAAGCCATTTAAGCCTTTTCACAGTGAGATCTATGCGATATGGCCGAGAAATGTA
Source organism: Corythoichthys intestinalis (assembly GCF_030265065.1). NCBI lineage: Eukaryota > Metazoa > Chordata > Actinopteri > Syngnathiformes > Syngnathidae > Corythoichthys > Corythoichthys intestinalis. The sequence goes on along the minus strand of NC_080411.1, from coordinate 47,249,106 downwards.
ATTTTGATGTTAACTCCCAAACCGCTGCGCAGAAGTCAACCAAACTTCACCCAATAGTGTATTGTATCACAATCTAGTAGTTACATTTGAAAATTTTGTTCTAGGACATTTTGTTTGAACGCAATCATCAAACTTAATTAAAAAAGTCATTTAAGCCTTTTCACAGTGAGATCTATGCGATATGGCCGAGAAATGTAATTTTGATGTTAACTCCCAAACCGCTGCGCAGAAGTCAACCAAACTTCACCCAATAGTGTATTGTATCACAATCTAGTAGTTACATTTGGAAATTTAGTTCTAGGACATTTGGTTTGAGCGCAATCTTCAAACTTAATTAAAAAAAGTCATTTAAGGCTTTTCACAGTGAGATCTATGCGATATGGCCGAGAAATGTAAATTTGATGTTAACTCCCAAACCGCTGCGCAGAAGTCAACCAAACTTCACCCAATAGTATATTGTATCAAAATCTAGTAGTTACATGTAAAAATTTTGTTCTAGGACATTTTGTTTGAGCGCAATCATCAAACTTAATTAAAAAAGTCATTTAAGCCTTTTCACAGTGAGATCTATGCGATATGGCCGAGAAATGTAAATTTGATGTTAACTCCCAAACCGCTGCGCAGAAGTCAACCAAACTTCACCCAATAGTGTATTGTATCACAATCTAGTAGTTACATTTGAAAATTTCGTTCTAGGACATTTGGTTTTATCGCAATGTTCAAACTTAATTAAAAAAAGTCATTTAAGCCTTTTCACAGTGAGATCTATGCGATATGGCCGAGAAATGTAATTTTGATGTTCACTACCAAACCGCTGCGCAGAAGTCAACCAAACTTCACCCATTAGTGTATTGTATCACAATCTAGTAGTTACATGTGGAAATTTGGTTCTAGGACATTTGATTTGAGCGCAATCCTCAAACTTAGGTCAAAAAAGCCATTTAAGCCTTTTCAAGGTGAGATCTATGCGATATGGCCGAGAAATGTAATTTTGATGTTAACTCCCAAACCGCTGCGCAGAAGTAAACCAAACTTCACTCAATAGTGTATTGTATCACAATCTAGTAGTTACATTTGAAAATTTTGTTCTAGGACATTTTGTTTGAGCGCAATCATCAAACTTAATTAAAAAAGTCATTTAAGCCTTTTCACAGTGAGATCTATGCGATATGGCCGAGAAATGTAATTTTGATGTTAACTCCCAAACCGCTGCGCAGAAGTCAACCAAACTTCACCCAATAGTGTATTGTATCACAATCTAGTAGTTACATGTGGAAATTTGGTTCTAGGACATTTGATTTGAGCGCAATCCTCAAACTTAGGTCAAAAAAGCCATTTAAGCCTTTTCACAGTGAGATCTATGCGATATGGCCGAGAAATGTAATTTTGATGTTAACTCCCAAACCGCTGCGCAGAAGTCAACCAAACTTCACCCAATAGTGTATTGTATCACAATCTAGTAGTTACATGTGGAAATTTGGTTCTAGGACATTTGATTTGAGCGCAATCCTCAAACTTAGGTCAAAAAAGCCATTTAAGCCTTTTCAAAGTGAGATCTATGCGATATGGCCGAGAAATGTAATTTTGATGTTAACTCCCAAACCGCTGCGCAGAAGTCAACCAAACTTCACCCAATAGTGTATTGTATCACAATCTAGTAGTTACATTTGAAAATTTTGTTCTAGGACATTTTGTTTGAACGCAATCATCAAACTTAATTAAAAAAGTCATTTAAGCCTTTTCACAGTGAGATCTATGCGATATGGCCGAGAAATGTAATTTTGATGTTAACTCCCAAACCGCTGCGCAGAAGTCAACCAAACTTCACCCAATAGTGTATTGTATCACAATCTAGTAGTTACATTTGGAAATTTAGTTCTAGGACATTTGGTTTGAGCGCAATCTTCAAACTTAATTAAAAAAAGTCATTTAAGGCTTTTCACAGTGAGATCTATGCGATATGGCCGAGAAATGTAAATTTGATGTTAACTCCCAAACCGCTGCGCAGAAGTCACCCAAACTTCACCCAATAGTATATTGTATCAAAATCTAGTAGTTACATGTAAAAATTTTGTTCTAGGACATTTTGTTTGAGCGCAATCATCAAACTTAATTAAAAAAGTCATTTAAGCCTTTTCACAGTGAGATCTATGCGATATGGCCGAGAAATGTAAATTTGATGTTAACTCCCAAACCGCTGCGCAGAAGTCAACCAAACTTCACCCAATAGTGTATTGTATCACAATCTAGTAGTTACATTTGAAAATTTCGTTCTAGGACATTTGGTTTTATCGCAATGTTCAAACTTAATTAAAAAAAGTCATTTAAGCCTTTTCACAGTGAGATCTATGCGATATGGCCGAGAAATGTAATTTTGATGTTCACTACCAAACCGCTGCGCAGAAGTCAACCAAACTTCACCCATTAGTGTATTGTATCACAATCTAGTAGTTACATGTGGAAATTTGGTTCTAGGACATTTGATTTGAGCGCAATCCTCAAACTTAGGTCAAAAAAGCCATTTAAGCCTTTTCAAGGTGAGATCTATGCGATATGGCCGAGAAATGTAATTTTGATGTTAACTCCCAAACCGCTGCGCAGAAGTAAACCAAACTTCACTCAATAGTGTATTGTATCACAATCTAGTAGTTACATTTGAAAATTTTGTTCTAGGACATTTTGTTTGAGCGCAATCATCAAACTTAATTAAAAAAGTCATTTAAGCCTTTTCACAGTGAGATCTATGCGATATGGCCGAGAAATATAATTTTGATGTTAACTCCCAAACCGCTGCGCAGAAGTCAAACTTCACCCATTAGTGTATTGTATCACAATCTAGTAGTTACATGTGGAAATTTTGTTCTAGGACATTTGATTTGAGCGCAATCCTCAAACTTAGGTCAAAAAAGCCATTTAAGCCTTTTCACAGTGAGATCTATGCGATATGGCCGAGAAATGTAATTTTGATGTTAACTCCCAAACCGCTGCGCAGAAGTCAACCAAACTTCACCCATTAGTGTATTGTATCACAATCTAGTAGTTACGTGTGGAAATTTGGTTCTAGGACATTTGATTTGAGCGCAATCCTCAAACTTAGGTCAAAAAAGCCATTTAAGCATTTTCACAGTGAGATCTATGCGATATGGCCGAGAAATGTAATTTAAATGTTAACTCCCAAACCGCTGCGCAGAAGTCAACCAAACTTCACCCAATAGTGTATTGTATCACAATCTAGTAGTTACATGTGGAAATTTGGTTCTAGGACATTTGATTTGAGCGCAATTCTCAAACTTAGGTCAAAAAAGCCATTTAAGCCTTTTCACAGTGAGATCTATGCGATATGGCCGAGAAATGTAATTTTGATGTTAACTCCCAAACCGCTGCGCAGAAGTCAACCAAACTACACCCAAAAGTGTATTTTATCACAATCTAGTAGTTACATGTGGAAATTTGGTTCTAGGACATTTGATTTGAGCGCAATCCTCAAACTTATGTCAAAAAAGCCATTTAAGCCTTTTCACAGTGAGATCTATGCGATATGGCCGAGAAATGTAAATTTGATGTTAACTCCCAAACCGCTGCGCAGAAGTCAACCAAACTTCACCCAATAGTATATTGTATCAAAATCTAGTAGTTACATTTAAAAATTTTGTTCTAGGACAAATTGTTTGAGCGCAATCATCAAACTTAATTAAAAAAGTCATTTAAGCCTTTTCACAGTGAGATCTATGCGATATGGCCGAGAAATGTAAATTTGATGTTAACTCCCAAACCGCTGCGCAGAAGTCAACCAAACTTCACCCAATAGTGTATTGTATCACAATCTAGTAGTTACATTTGAAAATTTCGTTCTAGGACATTTGGTTTGAGCGCAATGTTCAAACTTAATTAAAAAAAGTCATCTAAGCCTTTTCACAGTGAGATCTATGCGATATGGCCGAGAAATGTAATTTTGATGTTCACTACCAAACGGCTGCGCAGAAGTCAACCAAACTTCACCCATTAGTGTATTGTATCACAATCTAGTAGTTACATGTGGAAATTTGGTTCTAGGACATTTGATTTGAGCGCAATCCTCAAACTTAGGTCAAAAAAGCCATTTAAGCCTTTTCACAGTGAGATCTATGCGATATGGCCGAGAAATGTAATTTTGATGTTAACTCCCAAACCGCTGCGCAGAAGTCAACCAAACTTCACCCAATAGTGTATTGTATCACAATCTAGTAGTTACATGTGGATATTTGGTTCTAGGACATTTGATTTGAGCGCAATCCTCAAACTTAGGTCAAAAAAGCCATTTAAGCCTTTTCACAGTGAGATCTATGCGATATGGCCGAGAAATGTAATTTTGATGTTAACTCCCAAACCGCTGCGCAGAAGTAAACCAAACTTCACCCATTAGTGTATTGTATCACAATCTAGTAGTTACATGTGGAAATTTGGTTCTAGTACATTTGATTTGAGCGCAATCCTCAAACTTAGGTCAAAAAAGCCATTTAAGCCTTTTCACAGTGAGATCTATGAGATATGGCCGAGAAATGTAATTTTGATGTTAACTCCCAAACCGCTGCGCAGAAGTCAACCAAACTTCACCCAATAGTGTATTGTATCACAATCTAGTAGTTACATTTGAAAATTTTGTTCTAGGACATTTTGTTTGAACGCAATCATCAAACTTAATTAAAAAAGCCATTTAAGCCTTTTCACAGTGAGATCTATGCGATATGGCCGAGAAATGTAATTTTGATGTTAACTCCCAAACCGCTGCGCAGAAGTAAACCAAACTTCACCCAATATTGTATTGTATCACAATCTAGTAGTTACATTTGAAAATTTTGTTCTAGGACATTTTGTTTGAGCGCAATCATCAAACTTAATTAAAAAAGTCATTTAAGCCTTTTCACAGTGAGATCTATGCGATATGGCCGAGAAATGTAATTTTGATGTTAACTCCCAAACCGCTGCGCAGAAGTCAACCAAACTTCACCCATTAGTGTATTGTATCACAATCTAGTAGTTACATGTGGAAATTTGGTTCTAGGACATTTGATTTGAGCGCAATCCTCAAACTTAGGTCAAAAAAGCCATTTAAGCCTTTTCACAGTGAGATCTATGCGATATGGCCGAGAAATGTAATTTTGATGTTAACTCCCAAACCGCTGCGCAGAAGTAAACCAAACTTCACCCATTAGTGTATTGTATCACAATCTAGTAGTTACATGTGGAAATTTGGTTCTAGGACATTTGATTTGAGCGCAATCCTCAAACTTAGGTCAAAAAAGCCATTTAAGCCTTTTGACAGTGAGATCTATGCGATATGGCCGAGAAATGTAATTTTGATGTTAACTCCCAAACCGCTGCGCAGAAGTCAACCAAACTTCACCCAATAGTGTATTGTATCACAATCTAGTAGTTACATGTGGAAATTTGGTTCTAGGACATTTGATTTGAGCGCAATCCTCAAACTTAGGTCAAAAAAGCCATTTAAGCCTTTTCACAGTGAGATCTATGCGATATGGCCGAGAAATGTAATTTTGATGTTAACTCCCAAACCGCTGCGCAGAAGTAAACCAAACTTCACCCATTAGTGTATTGTAACACAATCTAGTAGTTACATGTGGAAATTTGGTTCTAGGACATTTGATTTGAGCGCAATCCTCAAACTTAGGTCAAAAAAGCCATTTAAGCCTTTTCACAGTGAGATCTATGAGATATGGCCGAGAAATGTAATTTTGATGTTAACTCCCAAACCGCTGCGCAGAAGTCAACCAAACTTCACCCAATAGTGTATTGTATCACAATCTAGTAGTTACATTTGAAAATTTCGTTCTAGGACATTTGGTTTGAGCGCAATCATTAAACTTAATTAAAAAAGTCATTTAAGCCTTTTCACAGTGAGATCTATGCGATATGGCCGAGAAATGTAAATTTGATGTTAACTCCCAAACCGCTGCGCAGAAGTCAACCAAACTTCACCCATTAGTGTATTGTATCACAATCTAGTAGTTACATGTGGAAATTTGGTTCTAGGACATTTGATTTGAGCGCAATCCTCAAACTTAGGTCAAAAAAGCAATTTAAGCCTTTTGACAGTGAGATCTATGCGATATGGCCGAGAAATGTAAATTTGATGTTAACTCCCGAACCGCTGCGCAGAAGTCAACCAAACTTCACCCAATAGTATATTGTATCAAAATCTAGTAGTTACATTTAAAAATTTTGTTCTAGGACAAATTGTTTGAGCGCAATCATCAAACTTAATTAAAAAAGTCATTTAAGCCTTTTCACAGTGAGATCTATGCGATATGGCCGAGAAATGTAAATTTGATGTTAACTCCCAAACCGCTGCGCAGAAGTCAACCAAACTTCACCCAATAGTGTATTGTATCACAATCTAGTAGTTACATTTGAAAATTTCGTTCTAGGACATTTGGTTTGAGCGCAATGTTCAAACTTAATTAAAAAAAGTCATCTAAGCCTTTTCACAGTGAGATCTATGCGATATGGCCGAGAAATGTAATTTTGATGTTCACTACCAAACGGCTGCGCAGAAGTCAACCAAACTTCACCCATTAGTGTATTGTATCACAATCTAGTAGTTACATGTGGAAATTTGGTTCTAGGACATTTGATTTGAGCGCAATCCTCAAACTTAGGTCAAAAAAGCCATTTAAGCCTTTTCACAGTGAGATCTATGCGATATGGCCGAGAAATGTAATTTTGATGTTAACTCCCAAACCGCTGCGCAGAAGTCAACCAAACTTCACCCAATAGTGTATTGTATCACAATCTAGTAGTTACATGTGGAAATTTGGTTCTAGGACATTTGATTTGAGCGCAATCCTCAAACTTAGGTCAAAAAAGCCATTTAAGCCTTTTCACAGTGAGATCTATGCGATATGGCCGAGAAATGTAATTTTGATGTTAACTCCCAAACCGCTGCGCAGAAGTAAACCAAACTTCACCCATTAGTGTATTGTAACACAATCTAGTAGTTACATGTGGAAATTTGGTTCTAGGACATTTGATTTGAGCGCAATCCTCAAACTTAGGTCAAAAAAGCCATTTAAGCCTTTTCACAGTGAGATCTATGAGATATGGCCGAGAAATGTAATTTTGATGTTAACTCCCAAACCGCTGCGCAGAAGTCAACCAAACTTCACCCAATAGTGTATTGTATCACAATCTAGTAGTTACATTTGAAAATTTTGTTCTAGGACATTTTGTTTGAACGCAATCATCAAACTTAATTAAAAAAGCCATTTAAGCCTTTTCACAGTGAGATCTATGCGATATGGCCGAGAAATGTAATTTTGATGTTAACTCCCAAACCGCTGCGCAGAAGTAAACCAAACTTCACCCAATATTGTATTGTATCACAATCTAGTAGTTACATTTGAAAATTTTGTTCTAGGACATTTTGTTTGAGCGCAATCATCAAACTTAATTAAAAAAGTCATTTAAGCCTTTTCACAGTGAGATCTATGCGATATGGCCGAGAAATGTAATTTTGATGTTAACTCCCAAACCGCTGCGCAGAAGTCAACCAAACTTCACCCATTAGTGTATTGTATCATAATCTAGTAGTTACATGTGGAAATTTGGTTCTAGGACATTTGATTTGAGCGCAATCCTCAAACTTAGGTCAAAAAAGCCATTTAAGCCTTTTCATAGTGAGATCTATGCGATATGGCCGAGAAATGTAATTTTGATGTTGACTCCCAAACCGCTGCGCAGAAGTAAACCAAACTTCACCCATTAGTGTATTGTATCACAATCTAGTAGTTACATGTGGAAATTTGGTTCTAGGACATTTGATTTGAGCGCAATCCTCAAACTTAGGTCAAAAAAGCCATTTAAGCCTTTTGACAGTGAGATCTATGCGATATGGCCGAGAAATGTAATTTTGATGTTAACTCCCAAACCGCTGCGCAGAAGTCAACCAAACTTCACCCAATAGTGTATTGTATCACAATCTAGTAGTTACATGTGGAAATTTGGTTCTAGGACATTTGATTTGAGCGCAATCCTCAAACTTAGGTCAAAAAAGCCATTTAAGCCTTTTCACAGTGAGATCTATGCGATATGGCCGAGAAATGTAATTTTGATGTTAACTCCCAAACCGCTGCGCAGAAGTAAACCAAACTTCACCCATTAGTGTATTGTAACACAATCTAGTAGTTACATGTGGAAATTTGGTTCTAGGACATTTGATTTGAGCGCAATCCTCAAACTTAGGTCAAAAAAGCCATTTAAGCCTTTTCACAGTGAGATCTATGCGATATGGCCGAGAAATGTAATTTTGATGTTCACTCCCAAATCGCTGCGCAGAAGTCAACCAAACTTAAACCAATAGTGTATTTTATCACAATCTAGTAGTTACATTTGGAAATTTAGTTCTAGGACATTTGGTTTGAGCGCAATCTTCAAACTTAATTAAAAAAAGTCTTTTAAGGCTTTTCACAGTGAGATCTATGCGATATGGCCGAGAAATGTAATTTTGATGTTAACTCCCAAACCGCTGCGCAGAAGTCAACCAAACTTCACCCAATAGTGTATTGTATCACAATCTAGTAGTTACATGTGGAAATTTGGTTCTAGGACATTTGATTTGAGCGCAATTCTCAAACTTAGGTCAAAAAAGCCATTTAAGCCTTTTCACAGTGAGATCTATGCAATATGGCCGAGAAATGTAATTTTGATGTTAACTCCCAAACCGCTGCGCAGAAGTCAACCAAACTACACCCAAAAGTGTATTTTATCACAATCTAGTAGTTACATGTGGAAATTTGGTTCTAGGACATTTGATTTGAGCGCAATCCTCAAACTTAGGTCAAAAAAGCCATTTAAGCCTTTTCACAGTGAGATCTATGCGATATGGCCGAGAAATGTAAATTTGATGTTAACTCCCAAACCGCTGCGCAGAAGTCAACCAAACTTCACCCAATAGTATATTGTATCAAAATCTAGTAGTTACATTTAAAAATTTTGTTCTAGGACATTTTTTTTGAGCGCAATCATCAAACTTAATTAAAAAAGTCATTTAAGCCTTTTCACAGTGAGATCTATGCGATATGACCGAGAAATGTAAATTTGATGTTAACTCCCAAACCGCTGCGCAGAAGTCAACCAAACTTCACCCAATAGTGTATTGTATCACAATCTAGTAGTTACATTTGAAAATTTTGTTCTAGGACATTTTGTTTGAACGCAATCATCAAACTTAATTAAAAAAGTCATTTAAGCCTTTTCACAGTGAGATCTATGCGATATGGCCGAGAAATGTAATTTTGATGTTAACTCCCAAACCGCTGCGCAGAAGTCAACCAAACTTCACCCAATAGTGTATTGTATCACAATCTAGTAGTTACATTTGAAAATTTCGTTCTAGGACATTTGGTTTGAGCGCAATCATTAAACTTAATTAAAAAAGTCATTTAAGCCTTTTCACAGTGAGATCTATGCGATATGGCCGAGAAATGTAAATTTGATGTTAACTCCCAAACCGCTGCGCAGAAGTCAACCAAACTTCACCCATTAGTGTATTGTATCACAATCCAGTAGTTACATGTGGAAATATGGTTCTAGGACATTTGATTTGAGCGCAATCCTCAAACTTAGGTCAAAAAAGCCATTTAAGCCTTTTCACAGTGAGATCTATGCGATATGGCCGAGAAATGTAATTTTGATGTTAACTCCCAAACCGCTGCGCAGAAGTAAACCAAACATCACCCATTAGTGTATTGTATCACAATCTAGTAGTTACATGTGGGAATTTGGTTCTAGGACATTTGATTTGAGCGCAATCCTCAAACTTAGGTCAAAAAAGCCATTTAAGCCTTTTCACAGTGAGATCTATGCGATATGGCCGAGAAATGTAATTTTGATGTTAACTCCCAAACCGCTGCGCAGAAGTCAACCAAACTTCACCCAATAGTGTATTGTATCACAATCTAGTAGTTACATTTGGAAATTTAGTTCTAGGACATTTGGTTTGAGCGCAATCTTCAAACTTAATTAAAAAAAGTCATTTAAGGCTTTTCACAGTGAGATCTATGCGATATGGCCGAGAAATGTAAATTTGATGTTAACTCCCAAACCGCTGCGCAGAAGTCAACCAAACTTCACCCAATAGTATATTGTATCAAAATCTAGTAGTTACATGTAAAAATTTTGTTCTAGGACATTTTGTTTGAGCGCAATCATCAAACTTAATTAAAAAAGTCATTTAAGCCTTTTCACAGTGAGATCTATGCGATATGGCCGAGAAATGTAAATTTGATGTTAACTCCCAAACCGCTGCGCAGAAGTCAACCAAACTTCACCCAATAGTGTATTGTATCACAATCTAGTAGTTACATTTGAAAATTTCGTTCTAGGACATTTGGTTTTAGCGCAATGTTCAAACTTAATTAAAAAAAGTCATTTAAGCCTTTTCACAGTGAGATCTATGCGATATGGCCGAGAAATGTAATTTTGATGTTCACTACCAAACCGCTGCGCAGAAGTCAACCAAACTTCACCCATTAGTGTATTGTATCACAATCTAGTAGTTACATGTGGAAATTTGGTTCTAGGACATTTGATTTGAGCGCAATCCTCAAACCTAGGTCAAAAAAGCCATTTAAGCCTTTTCAAGGTGAGATCTATGCGATATGGCCGAGAAATGTAATTTTGATGTTAACTCCCAAACCGCTGCGCAGAAGTAAACCAAACTTCACTCAATAGTGTATTGTATCACAATCTAGTAGTTACATTTGAAAATTTTGTTCTAGGACATTTTGTTTGAGCGCAATCATCAAACTTAATTAAAAAAGTCATTTAAGCCTTTTCACAGTGAGATCTATGCGATATGGCCGAGAAATATAATTTTGAAGTTAACTCCCAAACCGCTGCGCAGAAGTCAACCAAACTTCACCCATTAGTGTATTGTATCACAATCTAGTAGTTACATGTGGAAATTTGGTTCTAGGACATTTGATTTGAGCGCAATCCTCAAACTTAGGTCAAAAAAGCCATTTAAGCCTTTTCACAGTGAGATCTATGCGATATGGCCGAGAAATGTAATTTTGATGTTAACTCCCAAACCGCTGCGCAGAAGTCAACCAAACTTCACCCATTAGTGTATTGTATCACAATCTAGTAGTTACATGTGGAAATTTGGTTCTAGGACATTTGATTTGAGCGCAATCCTCAAACTTAGGTCAAAAAAGCCATTTAAGCCTTTTCACAGTGAGATCTATGCGATATGGCCGAGAAATGTAATTTTGATGTTAACTCCCAAACCGCTGCGCAGAAGTCAACCAAACTTCACCCAATAGTGTATTGTATCACAATCTAGTAGTTACATGTGGAAATTTGGTTCTAGGACATTTGATTTGAGCGCAATTCTCAAACTTAGGTCAAAAAAGCCATTTAAGCCTTTTCACAGTGAGATCTATGCGATATGGCCGAGAAATGTAATTTTGATGTTAACTCCCAAACCGCTGCGCAGAAGTCAACCAAACTACACCCAAAAGTGTATTTTATCACAATCTAGTAGTTACATGTGGAAATTTGGTTCTAGGACATTTGATTTGAGCGCAATCCTCAAACTTAGGTCAAAAAAGCCATTTAAGCCTTTTCACAGTGAGATCTATGCGATATGGCCGAGAAATGTAAATTTGATGTTAACTCCCAAACCGCTGCGCAGAAGTCAACCAAACTTCACCCAATAGTATATTGTATCAAAATCTAGTAGTTACATTTAAAAATTTTGTTCTAGGACATTTTGTTTGAGCGCAATCATCAAACTTAACTAAAAAAGTCATTTAAGCCTTTTCACAGTGAGATCTATGCGATATGGCCGAGAAATGTAAATTTGATGTTAACTCCCAAACCGCTGCGCAGAAGTCAACCAAACTTCACCCAATAGTGTATTGTATCACAATCTAGTAGTTACATTTGAAAATTTCGTTCTAGGACATTTGGTTTGAGCGCAATGTTCAAACTTAATTAAAAAAAGTCATTTAAGCCTTTTCACAGTGAGATCTATGCGATATGGCCGAGAAATGTAATTTTGATGTTCACTACCAAATCGCTGTGCAGAAGTCAACCAAACTTCACCCATTAGTGTATTGTATCACAATCCAGTAGTTACATGTGGAAATATGGTTCTAGGACATTTGATTTGAGCGCAATCCTCAAACTTAGGTCAAAAAAGCCATTTAAGCCTTTTCACAGTGAGATCTATGCGATATGGCCGAGAAATGTAATTTTGATGTTAACTCCCAAACCGCTGCGCAGAAGTAAACCAAACATCACCCATTAGTGTATTGTATCACAATCTAGTAGTTACATGTGGGAATTTGGTTCTAGGACATTTGATTTGAGCGCAATCCTCAAACTTAGGTCAAAAAAGCCATTTAAGCCTTTTCACAGTGAGATCTATGCGATATGGCCGAGAAATGTAATTTTGATGTTAACTCCCAAACCGCTGCGCAGAAGTCAACCAAACTTCACCCAATAGTGTATTGTATCACAATCTAGTAGTTACATTTGGAAATTTAGTTCTAGGACATTTGGTTTGAGCGCAATCTTCAAACTTAATTAAAAAAAGTCATTTAAGGCTTTTCACAGTGAGATCTATGCGATATGGCCGAGAAATGTAAATTTGATGTTAACTCCCAAACCGCTGCGCAGAAGTCAACCAAACTTCACCCAATAGTATATTGTATCAAAATCTAGTAGTTACATGTAAAAATTTTGTTCTAGGACATTTTGTTTGAGCGCAATCATCAAACTTAATTAAAAAAGTCATTTAAGCCTTTTCACAGTGAGATCTATGCGATATGGCCGAGAAATGTAAATTTGATGTTAACTCCCAAACCGCTGCGCAGAAGTCAACCAAACTTCACCCAATAGTGTATTGTATCACAATCTAGTAGTTACATTTGAAAATTTCGTTCTAGGACATTTGGTTTTAGCGCAATGTTCAAACTTAATTAAAAAAAGTCATTTAAGCCTTTTCACAGTGAGATCTATGCGATATGGCCGAGAAATGTAATTTTGATGTTCACTACCAAACCGCTGCGCAGAAGTCAACCAAACTTCACCCATTAGTGTATTGTATCACAATCTAGTAGTTACATGTGGAAATTTGGTTCTAGGACATTTGATTTGAGCGCAATCCTCAAACCTAGGTCAAAAAAGCCATTTAAGCCTTTTCAAGGTGAGATCTATGCGATATGGCCGAGAAATGTAATTTTGATGTTAACTCCCAAACCGCTGCGCAGAAGTAAACCAAACTTCACTCAATAGTGTATTGTATCACAATCTAGTAGTTACATTTGAAAATTTTGTTCTAGGACATTTTGTTTGAGCGCAATCATCAAACTTAATTAAAAAAGTCATTTAAGCCTTTTCACAGTGAGATCTATGCGATATGGCCGAGAAATATAATTTTGATGTTAACTCCCAAACCGCTGCGCAGAAGTCAACCAAACTTCACCCATTAGTGTATTGTATCACAATCTAGTAGTTACATGTGGAAATTTGGTTCTAGGACATTTGATTTGAGCGCAATCCTCAAACTTAGGTCAAAAAAGCCATTTAAGCCTTTTCACAGTGAGATCTATGCGATATGGCCGAGAAATGTAATTTTGATGTTAACTCCCAAACCGCTGCGCAGAAGTCAACCAAACTTCACCCATTAGTGTATTGTATCACAATCTAGTAGTTACATGTGGAAATTTGGTTCTAGGACATTTGATTTGAGCGCAATCCTCAAACTTAGGTCAAAAAAGCCATTTAAGCCTTTTCACAGTGAGATCTATGCGATATGGCCGAGAAATGTAATTTTGATGTTAACTCCCAAACCGCTGCGCAGAAGTCAACCAAACTTCACCCAATAGTGTATTGTATCACAATCTAGTAGTTACATGTGGAAATTTGGTTCTAGGACATTTGATTTGAGCGCAATTCTCAAACTTAGGTCAAAAAAGCCATTTAAGCCTTTTCACAGTGAGATCTATGCGATATGGCCGAGAAATGTAATTTTGATGTTAACTCCCAAACCGCTGCGCAGAAGTCAACCAAACTACACCCAAAAGTGTATTTTATCACAATCTAGTAGTTACATGTGGAAATTTGGTTCTAGGACATTTGATTTGAGCGCAATCCTCAAACTTAGGTCAAAAAAGCCATTTAAGCCTTTTCACAGTGAGATCTATGCGATATGGCCGAGAAATGTAAATTTGATGTTAACTCCCAAACCGCTGCGCAGAAGTCAACCAAACTTCACCCAATAGTATATTGTATCAAAATCTAGTAGTTACATTTAAAAATTTTGTTCTAGGACATTTTGTTTGAGCGCAATCATCAAACTTAACTAAAAAAGTCATTTAAGCCTTTTCACAGTGAGATCTATGCGATATGGCCGAGAAATGTAAATTTGATGTTAACTCCCAAACCGCTGCGCAGAAGTCAACCAAACTTCACCCAATAGTGTATTGTATCACAATCTAGTAGTTACATTTGAAAATTTCGTTCTAGGACATTTGGTTTGAGCGCAATGTTCAAACTTAATTAAAAAAAGTCATTTAAGCCTTTTCACAGTGAGATCTATGCGATATGGCCGAGAAATGTAATTTTGATGTTCACTACCAAATCGCTGTGCAGAAGTCAACCAAACTTCACCCATTAGTGTATTGTATCACAATCCAGTAGTTACATGTGGAAATATGGTTCTAGGACATTTGATTTGAGCGCAATCCTCAAACTTAGGTCAAAAAAGCCATTTAAGCCTTTTCACAGTGAGATCTATGCGATATGGCCGAGAAATGTAATTTTGATGTTAACTCCCAAACCGCTGCGCAGAAGTAAACCAAACATCACCCATTAGTGTATTGTATCACAATCTAGTAGTTACATGTGGGAATTTGGTTCTAGGACATTTGATTTGAGCGCAATCCTCAAACTTAGGTCAAAAAAGCCATTTAAGCCTTTTCACAGTGAGATCTATGCGATATGGCCGAGAAATGTAATTTTGATGTTAACTCCCAAACCGCTGCGCAGAAGTCAACCAAACTTCACCCAATAGTGTATTGTATCACAATCTAGTAGTTACATTTGGAAATTTAGTTCTAGGACATTTGGTTTGAGCGCAATCTTCAAACTTAATTAAAAAAAGTCATTTAAGGCTTTTCACAGTGAGATCTATGCGATATGGCCGAGAAATGTAAATTTGATGTTAACTCCCAAACCGCTGCGCAGAAGTCAACCAAACTTCACCCAATAGTATATTGTATCAAAATCTAGTAGTTACATGTAAAAATTTTGTTCTAGGACATTTTGTTTGAGCGCAATCATCAAACTTAATTAAAAAAGTCATTTAAGCCTTTTCACAGTGAGATCTATGCGATATGGCCGAGAAATGTAAATTTGATGTTAACTCCCAAACCGCTGCGCAGAAGTCAACCAAACTTCACCCATTAGTGTATTGTATCACAATCTAGTAGTTACATGTGGAAATTTGGTTCTAGGACATTTGATTTGAGCGCAATCCTCAAACTTAGGTCAAAAAAGCCATTTAAGCCTTTTCACAGTGAGATCTATGCGATATGGCCGAGAAATGTAATTTTGATGTTAACTCCCAAACCGCTGCGCAGAAGTCAACCAAACTTCACCCAATAGTGTATTGTATCACAATCTAGTAGTTACATGTGGATATTTGGTTCAAGGACATTTGATTTGAGCGCAATCCTCAAACTTAGGTCAAAAAAGCCATTTAAGCCTTTTCACAGTGAGATCTATGCGATATGGCCGAGAAATGTAAATTTGATGTTAACTCCCAAACCGCTGCGCAGAAGTCAACCAAACTTCACCCAATAGTATATTGTATCAAAATCTAGTAGTTACATTTAAAAATTTTGTTCTAGGACATTTTGTTTGAGCGCAATCATCAAACTTAATTAAAAAAGTCATTTAAGCCTTTTCACAGTGAGATCTATGCGATATGGCCGAGAAATGTAAATTTGATGTTAACTCCCAAACCGCTGCGAAGAAGTCAACCAAACTTCACCCAATAGTGTATTGTATCACAATCTAGTAGTTACATTTGAAAATTTCGTTCTAGGACATTTGGTTTGAGCGCAATGTTCAAACTTAATTAAAAAAAGTCATTTAAGCCTTTTCACAGTGAGATCTATGCGATATGGCCGAGAAATGTAATTTTGATGTTCACTACCAAACCGCTGTGCAGAAGTCAACCAAACTTCACCCATTAGTGTATTGTATCACAATCTAGTAGTTACATGTGGAAATTTGGTTCTAGGACATTTGATTTGAGCGCAATCCTCAAACTTAGGTCAAAAAAGCCATTTAAGCCTTTTCACAGTGAGATCTATGCGATATGGCCGAGAAATGTAATTTTGATGTTAACTCCCAAACCGCTGCGCAGAAGTCAACCAAACTTCACCCATTAGTGTATTGTATGACAATCTAGTAGTTACATGTGGAAATTTGGTATTAGGACATTTGATTTGAGCGCAATCCTCAAACTTAGGTCAAAAAAGCCATTTAAGCCTTTTCACAGTGAGATCTATGCGATATGGCCGAGAAATGTAATTTTGATGTTAACTCCCAAACCGCTGCGCAGAAGTCAACCAAACTTCACCCAATAGTGTATTGTATCACAATCTAGTAGTTACATGTGGAAATTTGGTTCTAGGACATTTGATTTGAGCGCAATTCTCAAACTTAGGTCAAAAAAGCCATTTAAGCCTTTTCACAGTGAGATCTATGCGATATGGCCGAGAAATGTAATTTTGATGTTAACTCCCAAACCGCTGCGCAGAAGTCAACCAAACTACACCCAAAAGTGTATTTTATCACAATCTAGTAGTTACATGTGGAAATTTGGTTCTAGGACATTTGATTTGAGCGCAATCCTC
Source organism: Corythoichthys intestinalis (assembly GCF_030265065.1). Classification (NCBI taxonomy): domain Eukaryota; kingdom Metazoa; phylum Chordata; class Actinopteri; order Syngnathiformes; family Syngnathidae; genus Corythoichthys; species Corythoichthys intestinalis. The sequence goes on along the minus strand of NC_080411.1, from coordinate 47,232,175 downwards.
AAACTTAGGTCAAAAAAGCCATTTAAGCCTTTTCACAGTGAGATCTATGCGATATGGCCGAGAAATGTAAATTTGATGTTAACTCCCAAACCGCTGCGCAGAAGTCAACCAAACTTCACCCAATAGTATATTGTATCAAAATCTAGTAGTTACATTTAAAAATTTTGTTCTAGGACATTTTGTTTGAGCGCAATCATCAAACTTAATTAAAAAAGTCATTTAAGCCTTTTCACAGTGAGATCTATGCGATATGGCCGAGAAATGTAAATTTGATGTTAACTCCCAAACCGCTGCGCAGAAGTCAACCAAACTTCACCCAATAGTGTATTGTATCACAATCTAGTAGTTACATTTGAAAATTTCGTTCTAGGACATTTGGTTTGAGCGCAATGTTCAAACTTAATTAAAAAAAGTCATTTAAGCCTTTTCACAGTGAGATCTATGCGATATGGCCGAGAAATGTAATTTTGATGTTCACTACCAAATCGCTGTGCAGAAGTCAACCAAACTTCACCCATTAGTGTATTGTATCACAATCTAGTAGTTACATGTGGAAATTTGGTTCTAGGACATTTGATTTGAGCGCAATCCTCAAACTTAGGTCAAAAAAGCCATTTAAGCCTTTTCACAGTGAGATCTATGCGATATGGCCGAGAAATGTAATTTTGATGTTAACTCCCAAACCGCTGCGCAGAAGTCAACCAAACTTCACCCAATAGTGTATTGTATCACAATCTAGTAGTTACATGTGGATATTTGGTTCTAGGACATTTGATTTGAGCGCAATCCTCAAACTTAGGTCAAAAAAGCCATTTAAGCCTTTTCACAGTGAGATCTATGCGATATGGCCGAGAAATGTAATTTTGATGTTAACTCCCAAACCGCTGCGCAGAAGTAAACCAAACTTCACCCATTAGTGTATTGTATCACAATCTAGTAGTTACATGTGGAAATTTGGTTCTAGTACATTTGATTTGAGCGCAATCCTCAAACTTAGGTCAAAAAAGCCATTTAAGCCTTTTCACAGTGAGATCTATGAGATATGGCCGAGAAATGTAATTTTGATGTTAACTCCCAAACCGCTGCGCAGAAGTCAACCAAACTTCACCCAATAGTGTATTGTATCACAATCTAGTAGTTACATTTGAAAATTTTGTTCTAGGACATTTTGTTTGAACGCAATCATCAAACTTAATTAAAAAAGCCATTTAAGCCTTTTCACAGTGAGATCTATGCGATATGGCCGAGAAATGTAATTTTGATGTTAACTCCCAAACCGCTGCGCAGAAGTAAACCAAACTTCACCCAATATTGTATTGTATCACAATCTAGTAGTTACATTTGAAAATTTTGTTCTAGGACATTTTGTTTGAGCGCAATCATCAAACTTAATTAAAAAAGTCATTTAAGCCTTTTCACAGTGAGATCTATGCGATATGGCCGAGAAATGTAATTTTGATGTTAACTCCCAAACCGCTGCGCAGAAGTCAACCAAACTTCACCCATTAGTGTATTGTATCACAATCTAGTAGTTACATGTGGAAATTTGGTTCTAGGACATTTGATTTGAGCGCAATCCTCAAACTTAGGTCAAAAAAGCCATTTAAGCCTTTTCACAGTGAGATCTATGCGATATGGCCGAGAAATGTAATTTTGATGTTAACTCCCAAACCGCTGCGCAGAAGTAAACCAAACTTCACCCATTAGTGTATTGTATCACAATCTAGTAGTTACATGTGGAAATTTGGTTCTAGGACATTTGATTTGAGCGCAATCCTCAAACTTAGGTCAAAAAAGCCATTTAAGCCTTTTGACAGTGAGATCTATGCGATATGGCCGAGAAATGTAATTTTGATGTTAACTCCCAAACCGCTGCGCAGAAGTCAACCAAACTTCACCCAATAGTGTATTGTATCACAATCTAGTAGTTACATGTGGAAATTTGGTTCTAGGACATTTGATTTGAGCGCAATCCTCAAACTTAGGTCAAAAAAGCCATTTAAGCCTTTTCACAGTGAGATCTATGCGATATGGCCGAGAAATGTAATTTTGATGTTAACTCCCAAACCGCTGCGCAGAAGTAAACCAAACTTCACCCATTAGTGTATTGTAACACAATCTAGTAGTTACATGTGGAAATTTGGTTCTAGGACATTTGATTTGAGCGCAATCCTCAAACTTAGGTCAAAAAAGCCATTTAAGCCTTTTCACAGTGAGATCTATGAGATATGGCCGAGAAATGTAATTTTGATGTTAACTCCCAAACCGCTGCGCAGAAGTCAACCAAACTTCACCCAATAGTGTATTGTATCACAATCTAGTAGTTACATTTGAAAATTTCGTTCTAGGACATTTGGTTTGAGCGCAATCATTAAACTTAATTAAAAAAGTCATTTAAGCCTTTTCACAGTGAGATCTATGCGATATGGCCGAGAAATGTAAATTTGATGTTAACTCCCAAACCGCTGCGCAGAAGTCAACCAAACTTCACCCATTAGTGTATTGTATCACAATCTAGTAGTTACATGTGGAAATTTGGTTCTAGGACATTTGATTTGAGCGCAATCCTCAAACTTAGGTCAAAAAAGCAATTTAAGCCTTTTGACAGTGAGATCTATGCGATATGGCCGAGAAATGTAAATTTGATGTTAACTCCCGAACCGCTGCGCAGAAGTCAACCAAACTTCACCCAATAGTATATTGTATCAAAATCTAGTAGTTACATTTAAAAATTTTGTTCTAGGACAAATTGTTTGAGCGCAATCATCAAACTTAATTAAAAAAGTCATTTAAGCCTTTTCACAGTGAGATCTATGCGATATGGCCGAGAAATGTAAATTTGATGTTAACTCCCAAACCGCTGCGCAGAAGTCAACCAAACTTCACCCAATAGTGTATTGTATCACAATCTAGTAGTTACATTTGAAAATTTCGTTCTAGGACATTTGGTTTGAGCGCAATGTTCAAACTTAATTAAAAAAAGTCATCTAAGCCTTTTCACAGTGAGATCTATGCGATATGGCCGAGAAATGTAATTTTGATGTTCACTACCAAACGGCTGCGCAGAAGTCAACCAAACTTCACCCATTAGTGTATTGTATCACAATCTAGTAGTTACATGTGGAAATTTGGTTCTAGGACATTTGATTTGAGCGCAATCCTCAAACTTAGGTCAAAAAAGCCATTTAAGCCTTTTCACAGTGAGATCTATGCGATATGGCCGAGAAATGTAATTTTGATGTTAACTCCCAAACCGCTGCGCAGAAGTCAACCAAACTTCACCCAATAGTGTATTGTATCACAATCTAGTAGTTACATGTGGAAATTTGGTTCTAGGACATTTGATTTGAGCGCAATCCTCAAACTTAGGTCAAAAAAGCCATTTAAGCCTTTTCACAGTGAGATCTATGCGATATGGCCGAGAAATGTAATTTTGATGTTAACTCCCAAACCGCTGCGCAGAAGTAAACCAAACTTCACCCATTAGTGTATTGTAACACAATCTAGTAGTTACATGTGGAAATTTGGTTCTAGGACATTTGATTTGAGCGCAATCCTCAAACTTAGGTCAAAAAAGCCATTTAAGCCTTTTCACAGTGAGATCTATGAGATATGGCCGAGAAATGTAATTTTGATGTTAACTCCCAAACCGCTGCGCAGAAGTCAACCAAACTTCACCCAATAGTGTATTGTATCACAATCTAGTAGTTACATTTGAAAATTTTGTTCTAGGACATTTTGTTTGAACGCAATCATCAAACTTAATTAAAAAAGCCATTTAAGCCTTTTCACAGTGAGATCTATGCGATATGGCCGAGAAATGTAATTTTGATGTTAACTCCCAAACCGCTGCGCAGAAGTAAACCAAACTTCACCCAATATTGTATTGTATCACAATCTAGTAGTTACATTTGAAAATTTTGTTCTAGGACATTTTGTTTGAGCGCAATCATCAAACTTAATTAAAAAAGTCATTTAAGCCTTTTCACAGTGAGATCTATGCGATATGGCCGAGAAATGTAATTTTGATGTTAACTCCCAAACCGCTGCGCAGAAGTCAACCAAACTTCACCCATTAGTGTATTGTATCATAATCTAGTAGTTACATGTGGAAATTTGGTTCTAGGACATTTGATTTGAGCGCAATCCTCAAACTTAGGTCAAAAAAGCCATTTAAGCCTTTTCATAGTGAGATCTATGCGATATGGCCGAGAAATGTAATTTTGATGTTGACTCCCAAACCGCTGCGCAGAAGTAAACCAAACTTCACCCATTAGTGTATTGTATCACAATCTAGTAGTTACATGTGGAAATTTGGTTCTAGGACATTTGATTTGAGCGCAATCCTCAAACTTAGGTCAAAAAAGCCATTTAAGCCTTTTGACAGTGAGATCTATGCGATATGGCCGAGAAATGTAATTTTGATGTTAACTCCCAAACCGCTGCGCAGAAGTCAACCAAACTTCACCCAATAGTGTATTGTATCACAATCTAGTAGTTACATGTGGAAATTTGGTTCTAGGACATTTGATTTGAGCGCAATCCTCAAACTTAGGTCAAAAAAGCCATTTAAGCCTTTTCACAGTGAGATCTATGCGATATGGCCGAGAAATGTAATTTTGATGTTAACTCCCAAACCGCTGCGCAGAAGTAAACCAAACTTCACCCATTAGTGTATTGTAACACAATCTAGTAGTTACATGTGGAAATTTGGTTCTAGGACATTTGATTTGAGCGCAATCCTCAAACTTAGGTCAAAAAAGCCATTTAAGCCTTTTCACAGTGAGATCTATGCGATATGGCCGAGAAATGTAATTTTGATGTTCACTCCCAAATCGCTGCGCAGAAGTCAACCAAACTTAAACCAATAGTGTATTTTATCACAATCTAGTAGTTACATTTGGAAATTTAGTTCTAGGACATTTGGTTTGAGCGCAATCTTCAAACTTAATTAAAAAAAGTCTTTTAAGGCTTTTCACAGTGAGATCTATGCGATATGGCCGAGAAATGTAATTTTGATGTTAACTCCCAAACCGCTGCGCAGAAGTCAACCAAACTTCACCCAATAGTGTATTGTATCACAATCTAGTAGTTACATGTGGAAATTTGGTTCTAGGACATTTGATTTGAGCGCAATTCTCAAACTTAGGTCAAAAAAGCCATTTAAGCCTTTTCACAGTGAGATCTATGCAATATGGCCGAGAAATGTAATTTTGATGTTAACTCCCAAACCGCTGCGCAGAAGTCAACCAAACTACACCCAAAAGTGTATTTTATCACAATCTAGTAGTTACATGTGGAAATTTGGTTCTAGGACATTTGATTTGAGCGCAATCCTCAAACTTAGGTCAAAAAAGCCATTTAAGCCTTTTCACAGTGAGATCTATGCGATATGGCCGAGAAATGTAAATTTGATGTTAACTCCCAAACCGCTGCGCAGAAGTCAACCAAACTTCACCCAATAGTATATTGTATCAAAATCTAGTAGTTACATTTAAAAATTTTGTTCTAGGACATTTTGTTTGAGCGCAATCATCAAACTTAATTAAAAAAGTCATTTAAGCCTTTTCACAGTGAGATCTATGCGATATGACCGAGAAATGTAAATTTGATGTTAACTCCCAAACCGCTGCGCAGAAGTCAACCAAACTTCACCCAATAGTGTATTGTATCACAATCTAGTAGTTACATTTGAAAATTTTGTTCTAGGACATTTTGTTTGAACGCAATCATCAAACTTAATTAAAAAAGTCATTTAAGCCTTTTCACAGTGAGATCTATGCGATATGGCCGAGAAATGTAATTTTGATGTTAACTCCCAAACCGCTGCGCAGAAGTCAACCAAACTTCACCCAATAGTGTATTGTATCACAATCTAGTAGTTACATTTGAAAATTTCGTTCTAGGACATTTGGTTTGAGCGCAATCATTAAACTTAATTAAAAAAGTCATTTAAGCCTTTTCACAGTGAGATCTATGCGATATGGCCGAGAAATGTAAATTTGATGTTAACTCCCAAACCGCTGCGCAGAAGTCAACCAAACTTCACCCATTAGTGTATTGTATCACAATCCAGTAGTTACATGTGGAAATATGGTTCTAGGACATTTGATTTGAGCGCAATCCTCAAACTTAGGTCAAAAAAGCCATTTAAGCCTTTTCACAGTGAGATCTATGCGATATGGCCGAGAAATGTAATTTTGATGTTAACTCCCAAACCGCTGCGCAGAAGTAAACCAAACATCACCCATTAGTGTATTGTATCACAATCTAGTAGTTACATGTGGGAATTTGGTTCTAGGACATTTGATTTGAGCGCAATCCTCAAACTTAGGTCAAAAAAGCCATTTAAGCCTTTTCACAGTGAGATCTATGCGATATGGCCGAGAAATGTAATTTTGATGTTAACTCCCAAACCGCTGCGCAGAAGTCAACCAAACTTCACCCAATAGTGTATTGTATCACAATCTAGTAGTTACATTTGGAAATTTAGTTCTAGGACATTTGGTTTGAGCGCAATCTTCAAACTTAATTAAAAAAAGTCATTTAAGGCTTTTCACAGTGAGATCTATGCGATATGGCCGAGAAATGTAAATTTGATGTTAACTCCCAAACCGCTGCGCAGAAGTCAACCAAACTTCACCCAATAGTATATTGTATCAAAATCTAGTAGTTACATGTAAAAATTTTGTTCTAGGACATTTTGTTTGAGCGCAATCATCAAACTTAATTAAAAAAGTCATTTAAGCCTTTTCACAGTGAGATCTATGCGATATGGCCGAGAAATGTAAATTTGATGTTAACTCCCAAACCGCTGCGCAGAAGTCAACCAAACTTCACCCAATAGTGTATTGTATCACAATCTAGTAGTTACATTTGAAAATTTCGTTCTAGGACATTTGGTTTTAGCGCAATGTTCAAACTTAATTAAAAAAAGTCATTTAAGCCTTTTCACAGTGAGATCTATGCGATATGGCCGAGAAATGTAATTTTGATGTTCACTACCAAACCGCTGCGCAGAAGTCAACCAAACTTCACCCATTAGTGTATTGTATCACAATCTAGTAGTTACATGTGGAAATTTGGTTCTAGGACATTTGATTTGAGCGCAATCCTCAAACCTAGGTCAAAAAAGCCATTTAAGCCTTTTCAAGGTGAGATCTATGCGATATGGCCGAGAAATGTAATTTTGATGTTAACTCCCAAACCGCTGCGCAGAAGTAAACCAAACTTCACTCAATAGTGTATTGTATCACAATCTAGTAGTTACATTTGAAAATTTTGTTCTAGGACATTTTGTTTGAGCGCAATCATCAAACTTAATTAAAAAAGTCATTTAAGCCTTTTCACAGTGAGATCTATGCGATATGGCCGAGAAATATAATTTTGATGTTAACTCCCAAACCGCTGCGCAGAAGTCAACCAAACTTCACCCATTAGTGTATTGTATCACAATCTAGTAGTTACATGTGGAAATTTGGTTCTAGGACATTTGATTTGAGCGCAATCCTCAAACTTAGGTCAAAAAAGCCATTTAAGCCTTTTCACAGTGAGATCTATGCGATATGGCCGAGAAATGTAATTTTGATGTTAACTCCCAAACCGCTGCGCAGAAGTCAACCAAACTTCACCCATTAGTGTATTGTATCACAATCTAGTAGTTACATGTGGAAATTTGGTTCTAGGACATTTGATTTGAGCGCAATCCTCAAACTTAGGTCAAAAAAGCCATTTAAGCCTTTTCACAGTGAGATCTATGCGATATGGCCGAGAAATGTAATTTTGATGTTAACTCCCAAACCGCTGCGCAGAAGTCAACCAAACTTCACCCAATAGTGTATTGTATCACAATCTAGTAGTTACATGTGGAAATTTGGTTCTAGGACATTTGATTTGAGCGCAATTCTCAAACTTAGGTCAAAAAAGCCATTTAAGCCTTTTCACAGTGAGATCTATGCGATATGGCCGAGAAATGTAATTTTGATGTTAACTCCCAAACCGCTGCGCAGAAGTCAACCAAACTACACCCAAAAGTGTATTTTATCACAATCTAGTAGTTACATGTGGAAATTTGGTTCTAGGACATTTGATTTGAGCGCAATCCTCAAACTTAGGTCAAAAAAGCCATTTAAGCCTTTTCACAGTGAGATCTATGCGATATGGCCGAGAAATGTAAATTTGATGTTAACTCCCAAACCGCTGCGCAGAAGTCAACCAAACTTCACCCAATAGTATATTGTATCAAAATCTAGTAGTTACATTTAAAAATTTTGTTCTAGGACATTTTGTTTGAGCGCAATCATCAAACTTAACTAAAAAAGTCATTTAAGCCTTTTCACAGTGAGATCTATGCGATATGGCCGAGAAATGTAAATTTGATGTTAACTCCCAAACCGCTGCGCAGAAGTCAACCAAACTTCACCCAATAGTGTATTGTATCACAATCTAGTAGTTACATTTGAAAATTTCGTTCTAGGACATTTGGTTTGAGCGCAATGTTCAAACTTAATTAAAAAAAGTCATTTAAGCCTTTTCACAGTGAGATCTATGCGATATGGCCGAGAAATGTAATTTTGATGTTCACTACCAAATCGCTGTGCAGAAGTCAACCAAACTTCACCCATTAGTGTATTGTATCACAATCCAGTAGTTACATGTGGAAATATGGTTCTAGGACATTTGATTTGAGCGCAATCCTCAAACTTAGGTCAAAAAAGCCATTTAAGCCTTTTCACAGTGAGATCTATGCGATATGGCCGAGAAATGTAATTTTGATGTTAACTCCCAAACCGCTGCGCAGAAGTAAACCAAACATCACCCATTAGTGTATTGTATCACAATCTAGTAGTTACATGTGGGAATTTGGTTCTAGGACATTTGATTTGAGCGCAATCCTCAAACTTAGGTCAAAAAAGCCATTTAAGCCTTTTCACAGTGAGATCTATGCGATATGGCCGAGAAATGTAATTTTGATGTTAACTCCCAAACCGCTGCGCAGAAGTCAACCAAACTTCACCCAATAGTGTATTGTATCACAATCTAGTAGTTACATTTGGAAATTTAGTTCTAGGACATTTGGTTTGAGCGCAATCTTCAAACTTAATTAAAAAAAGTCATTTAAGGCTTTTCACAGTGAGATCTATGCGATATGGCCGAGAAATGTAAATTTGATGTTAACTCCCAAACCGCTGCGCAGAAGTCAACCAAACTTCACCCAATAGTATATTGTATCAAAATCTAGTAGTTACATGTAAAAATTTTGTTCTAGGACATTTTGTTTGAGCGCAATCATCAAACTTAATTAAAAAAGTCATTTAAGCCTTTTCACAGTGAGATCTATGCGATATGGCCGAGAAATGTAAATTTGATGTTAACTCCCAAACCGCTGCGCAGAAGTCAACCAAACTTCACCCAATAGTGTATTGTATCACAATCTAGTAGTTACATTTGAAAATTTCGTTCTAGGACATTTGGTTTTAGCGCAATGTTCAAACTTAATTAAAAAAAGTCATTTAAGCCTTTTCACAGTGAGATCTATGCGATATGGCCGAGAAATGTAATTTTGATGTTCACTACCAAACCGCTGCGCAGAAGTCAACCAAACTTCACCCATTAGTGTATTGTATCACAATCTAGTAGTTACATGTGGAAATTTGGTTCTAGGACATTTGATTTGAGCGCAATCCTCAAACCTAGGTCAAAAAAGCCATTTAAGCCTTTTCAAGGTGAGATCTATGCGATATGGCCGAGAAATGTAATTTTGATGTTAACTCCCAAACCGCTGCGCAGAAGTAAACCAAACTTCACTCAATAGTGTATTGTATCACAATCTAGTAGTTACATTTGAAAATTTTGTTCTAGGACATTTTGTTTGAGCGCAATCATCAAACTTAATTAAAAAAGTCATTTAAGCCTTTTCACAGTGAGATCTATGCGATATGGCCGAGAAATATAATTTTGATGTTAACTCCCAAACCGCTGCGCAGAAGTCAACCAAACTTCACCCATTAGTGTATTGTATCACAATCTAGTAGTTACATGTGGAAATTTGGTTCTAGGACATTTGATTTGAGCGCAATCCTCAAACTTAGGTCAAAAAAGCCATTTAAGCCTTTTCACAGTGAGATCTATGCGATATGGCCGAGAAATGTAATTTTGATGTTAACTCCCAAACCGCTGCGCAGAAGTCAACCAAACTTCACCCATTAGTGTATTGTATCACAATCTAGTAGTTACATGTGGAAATTTGGTTCTAGGACATTTGATTTGAGCGCAATCCTCAAACTTAGGTCAAAAAAGCCATTTAAGCCTTTTCACAGTGAGATCTATGCGATATGGCCGAGAAATGTAATTTTGATGTTAACTCCCAAACCGCTGCGCAGAAGTCAACCAAACTTCACCCAATAGTGTATTGTATCACAATCTAGTAGTTACATGTGGAAATTTGGTTCTAGGACATTTGATTTGAGCGCAATTCTCAAACTTAGGTCAAAAAAGCCATTTAAGCCTTTTCACAGTGAGATCTATGCGATATGGCCGAGAAATGTAATTTTGATGTTAACTCCCAAACCGCTGCGCAGAAGTCAACCAAACTACACCCAAAAGTGTATTTTATCAAAATCTAGTAGTTACATGTGGAAATTTGGTTCTAGGACATTTGATTTGAGCGCAATCCTCAAACTTAGGTCAAAAAAGCCATTTAAGCCTTTTCACAGTGAGATCTATGCGATATGGCCGAGAAATGTAAATTTGATGTTAACTCCCAAACCGCTGCGCAGAAGTCAACCAAACTTCACCCAATAGTATATTGTATCAAAATCTAGTAGTTACATTTAAAAATTTTGTTCTAGGACATTTTGTTTGAGCGCAATCATCAAACTTAACTAAAAAAGTCATTTAAGCCTTTTCACAGTGAGATCTATGCGATATGGCCGAGAAATGTAAATTTGATGTTAACTCCCAAACCGCTGCGCAGAAGTCAACCAAACTTCACCCAATAGTGTATTGTATCACAATCTAGTAGTTACATTTGAAAATTTCGTTCTAGGACATTTGGTTTGAGCGCAATGTTCAAACTTAATTAAAAAAAGTCATTTAAGCCTTTTCACAGTGAGATCTATGCGATATGGCCGAGAAATGTAATTTTGATGTTCACTACCAAATCGCTGTGCAGAAGTCAACCAAACTTCACCCATTAGTGTATTGTATCACAATCCAGTAGTTACATGTGGAAATATGGTTCTAGGACATTTGATTTGAGCGCAATCCTCAAACTTAGGTCAAAAAAGCCATTTAAGCCTTTTCACAGTGAGATCTATGCGATATGGCCGAGAAATGTAATTTTGATGTTAACTCCCAAACCGCTGCGCAGAAGTAAACCAAACATCACCCATTAGTGTATTGTATCACAATCTAGTAGTTACATGTGGGAATTTGGTTCTAGGACATTTGATTTGAGCGCAATCCTCAAACTTAGGTCAAAAAAGCCATTTAAGCCTTTTCACAGTGAGATCTATGCGATATGGCCGAGAAATGTAATTTTGATGTTAACTCCCAAACCGCTGCGCAGAAGTCAACCAAACTTCACCCAATAGTGTATTGTATCACAATCTAGTAGTTACATTTGGAAATTTAGTTCTAGGACATTTGGTTTGAGCGCAATCTTCAAACTTAATTAAAAAAAGTCATTTAAGGCTTTTCACAGTGAGATCTATGCGATATGGCCGAGAAATGTAAATTTGATGTTAACTCCCAAACCGCTGCGCAGAAGTCAACCAAACTTCACCCATTAGTGTATTGTATCACAATCTAGTAGTTACATGTGGAAATTTGGTTCTAGGACATTTGATTTGAGCGCAATCCTCAAACTTAGGTCAAAAAAGCCATTTAAGCCTTTTCACAGTGAGATCTATGCGATATGGCCGAGAAATGTAATTTTGATGTTAACTCCCAAACCGCTGCGCAGAAGTCAACCAAACTTCACCCAATAGTGTATTGTATCACAATCTAGTAGTTACATGTGGAAATTTGGTTCTAGGACATTTGATTTGAGCGCAATTCTCAAACTTAGGTCAAAAAAGCCATTTAAGCCTTTTCACAGTGAGATCTATGCGATATGGCCGAGAAATGTAATTTTGATGTTAACTCCCAAACCGCTGCGCAGAAGTCAACCAAACTACACCCAAAAGTGTATTTTATCACAATCTAGTAGTTACATGTGGAAATTTGGTTCTAGGACATTTGATTTGAGCGCAATCCTCAAACTTAGGTCAAAAAAGCCATTTAAGCCTTTTCACAGTGAGATCTATGCGATATGGCCGAGAAATGTAAATTTGATGTTAACTCCCAAACCGCTGCGCAGAAGTCAACCAAACTTCACCCAATAGTATATTGTATCAAAATCTAGTAGTTACATTTAAAAATTTTGTTCTAGGACATTTTGTTTGAGCGCAATCATCAAACTTAACTAAAAAAGTCATTTAAGCCTTTTCACAGTGAGATCTATGCGATATGGCCGAGAAATGTAAATTTGATGTTAACTCCCAAACCGCTGCGCAGAAGTCAACCAAACTTCACCCAATAGTGTATTGTATCACAATCTAGTAGTTACATTTGAAAATTTCGTTCTAGGACATTTGGTTTGAGCGCAATGTTCAAACTTAATTAAAAAAAGTCATTTAAGCCTTTTCACAGTGAGATCTATGCGATATGGCCGAGAAATGTAATTTTGATGTTCACTACCAAATCGCTGTGCAGAAGTCAACCAAACTTCACCCATTAGTGTATTGTATCACAATCCAGTAGTTACATGTGGAAATATGGTTCTAGGACATTTGATTTGAGCGCAATCCTCAAACTTAGGTCAAAAAAGCCATTTAAGCCTTTTCACAGTGAGATCTATGCGATATGGCCGAGAAATGTAATTTTGATGTTAACTCCCAAACCGCTGCGCAGAAGTAAACCAAACATCACCCATTAGTGTATTGTATCACAATCTAGTAGTTACATGTGGGAATTTGGTTCTAGGACATTTGATTTGAGCGCAATCCTCAAACTTAGGTCAAAAAAGCCATTTAAGCCTTTTCACAGTGAGATCTATGCGATATGGCCGAGAAATGTAATTTTGATGTTAACTCCCAAACCGCTGCGCAGAAGTCAACCAAACTTCACCCAATAGTGTATTGTATCACAATCTAGTAGTTACATTTGGAAATTTAGTTCTAGGACATTTGGTTTGAGCGCAATCTTCAAACTTAATTAAAAAAAGTCATTTAAGGCTTTTCACAGTGAGATCTATGCGATATGGCCGAGAAATGTAAATTTGATGTTAACTCCCAAACCGCTGCGCAGAAGTCAACCAAACTTCACCCAATAGTATATTGTATCAAAATCTAGTAGTTACATGTAAAAATTTTGTTCTAGGACATTTTGTTTGAGCGCAATCATCAAACTTAATTAAAAAAGTCATTTAAGCCTTTTCACAGTGAGATCTATGCGATATGGCCGAGAAATGTAAATTTGATGTTAACTCCCAAACCGCTGCGCAGAAGTCAACCAAACTTCACCCAATAGTGTATTGTATCACAATCTAGTAGTTACATTTGAAAATTTCGTTCTAGGACATTTGGTTTTAGCGCAATGTTCAAACTTAATTAAAAAAAGTCATTTAAGCCTTTTCACAGTGAGATCTATGCGATATGGCCGAGAAATGTAATTTTGATGTTCACTACCAAACCGCTGCGCAGAAGTCAACCAAACTTCACCCATTAGTGTATTGTATCACAATCTAGTAGTTACATGTGGAAATTTGGTTCTAGGACATTTGATTTGAGCGCAATCCTCAAACCTAGGTCAAAAAAGCCATTTAAGCCTTTTCAAGGTGAGATCTATGCGATATGGCCGAGAAATGTAATTTTGATGTTAACTCCCAAACCGCTGCGCAGAAGTAAACCAAACTTCACTCAATAGTGTATTGTATCACAATCTAGTAGTTACATTTGAAAATTTTGTTCTAGGACATTTTGTTTGAGCGCAATCATCAAACTTAATTAAAAAAGTCATTTAAGCCTTTTCACAGTGAGATCTATGCGATATGGCCGAGAAATATAATTTTGATGTTAACTCCCAAACCGCTGCGCAGAAGTCAACCAAACTTCACCCATTAGTGTATTGTATCACAATCTAGTAGTTACATGTGGAAATTTGGTTCTAGGACATTTGATTTGAGCGCAATCCTCAAACTTAGGTCAAAAAAGCCATTTAAGCCTTTTCACAGTGAGATCTATGCGATATGGCCGAGAAATGTAATTTTGATGTTAACTCCCAAACCGCTGCGCAGAAGTCAACCAAACTTCACCCATTAGTGTATTGTATCACAATCTAGTAGTTACATGTGGAAATTTGGTTCTAGGACATTTGATTTGAGCGCAATCCTCAAACTTAGGTCAAAAAAGCCATTTAAGCCTTTTCACAGTGAGATCTATGCGATATGGCCGAGAAATGTAATTTTGATGTTAACTCCCAAACCGCTGCGCAGAAGTCAACCAAACTTCACCCAATAGTGTATTGTATCACAATCTAGTAGTTACATGTGGAAATTTGGTTCTAGGACATTTGATTTGAGCGCAATTCTCAAACTTAGGTCAAAAAAGCCATTTAAGCCTTTTCACAGTGAGATCTATGCGATATGGCCGAGAAATGTAATTTTGATGTTAACTCCCAAACCGCTGCGCAGAAGTCAACCAAACTACACCCAAAAGTGTATTTTATCAAAATCTAGTAGTTACATGTGGAAATTTGGTTCTAGGACATTTGATTTGAGCGCAATCCTCAAACTTAGGTCAAAAAAGCCATTTAAGCCTTTTCACAGTGAGATCTATGCGATATGGCCGAGAAATGTAAATTTGATGTTAACTCCCAAACCGCTGCGCAGAAGTCAACCAAACTTCACCCAATAGTATATTGTATCAAAATCTAGTAGTTACATTTAAAAATTTTGTTCTAGGACATTTTGTTTGAGCGCAATCATCAAACTTAACTAAAAAAGTCATTTAAGCCTTTTCACAGTGAGATCTATGCGATATGGCCGAGAAATGTAAATTTGATGTTAACTCCCAAACCGCTGCGCAGAAGTCAACCAAACTTCACCCAATAGTGTATTGTATCACAATCTAGTAGTTACATTTGAAAATTTCGTTCTAGGACATTTGGTTTGAGCGCAATGTTCAAACTTAATTAAAAAAAGTCATTTAAGCCTTTTCACAGTGAGATCTATGCGATATGGCCGAGAAATGTAATTTTGATGTTCACTACCAAATCGCTGTGCAGAAGTCAACCAAACTTCACCCATTAGTGTATTGTATCACAATCCAGTAGTTACATGTGGAAATATGGTTCTAGGACATTTGATTTGAGCGCAATCCTCAAACTTAGGTCAAAAAAGCCATTTAAGCCTTTTCACAGTGAGATCTATGCGATATGGCCGAGAAATGTAATTTTGATGTTAACTCCCAAACCGCTGCGCAGAAGTAAACCAAACATCACCCATTAGTGTATTGTATCACAATCTAGTAGTTACATGTGGGAATTTGGTTCTAGGACATTTGATTTGAGCGCAATCCTCAAACTTAGGTCAAAAAAGCCATTTAAGCCTTTTCACAGTGAGATCTATGCGATATGGCCGAGAAATGTAATTTTGATGTTAACTCCCAAACCGCTGCGCAGAAGTCAACCAAACTTCACCCAATAGTGTATTGTATCACAATCTAGTAGTTACATTTGGAAATTTAGTTCTAGGACATTTGGTTTGAGCGCAATCTTCAAACTTAATTAAAAAAAGTCATTTAAGGCTTTTCACAGTGAGATCTATGCGATATGGCCGAGAAATGTAAATTTGATGTTAACTCCCAAACCGCTGCGCAGAAGTCAACCAAACTTCACCCAATAGTATATTGTATCAAAATCTAGTAGTTACATGTAAAAATTTTGTTCTAGGACATTTTGTTTGAGCGCAATCATCAAACTTAATTAAAAAAGTCATTTAAGCCTTTTCACAGTGAGATCTATGCGATATGGCCGAGAAATGTAAATTTGATGTTAACTCCCAAACCGCTGCGCAGAAGTCAACCAAACTTCACCCATTAGTGTATTGTATCACAATCTAGTAGTTACATGTGGAAATTTGGTTCTAGGACATTTGATTTGAGCGCAATCCTCAAACTTAGGTCAAAAAAGCCATTTAAGCCTTTTCACAGTGAGATCTATGCGATATGGCCGAGAAATGTAATTTTGATGTTAACTCCCAAACCGCTGCGCAGAAGTCAACCAAACTTCACCCAATAGTGTATTGTATCACAATCTAGTAGTTACATGTGGATATTTGGTTCAAGGACATTTGATTTGAGCGCAATCCTCAAACTTAGGTCAAAAAAGCCATTTAAGCCTTTTCACAGTGAGATCTATGCGATATGGCCGAGAAATGTAAATTTGATGTTAACTCCCAAACCGCTGCGCAGAAGTCAACCAAACTTCACCCAATAGTATATTGTATCAAAATCTAGTAGTTACATTTAAAAATTTTGTTCTAGGACATTTTGTTTGAGCGCAATCATCAAACTTAATTAAAAAAGTCATTTAAGCCTTTTCACAGTGAGATCTATGCGATATGGCCGAGAAATGTAAATTTGATGTTAACTCCCAAACCGCTGCGAAGAAGTCAACCAAACTTCACCCAATAGTGTATTGTATCACAATCTAGTAGTTACATTTGAAAATTTCGTTCTAGGACATTTGGTTTGAGCGCAATGTTCAAACTTAATTAAAAAAAGTCATTTAAGCCTTTTCACAGTGAGATCTATGCGATATGGCCGAGAAATGTAATTTTGATGTTCACTACCAAACCGCTGTGCAGAAGTCAACCAAACTTCACCCATTAGTGTATTGTATCACAATCTAGTAGTTACATGTGGAAATTTGGTTCTAGGACATTTGATTTGAGCGCAATCCTCAAACTTAGGTCAAAAAAGCCATTTAAGCCTTTTCACAGTGAGATCTATGCGATATGGCCGAGAAATGTAATTTTGATGTTAACTCCCAAACCGCTGCGCAGAAGTCAACCAAACTTCACCCATTAGTGTATTGTATGACAATCTAGTAGTTACATGTGGAAATTTGGTATTAGGACATTTGATTTGAGCGCAATCCTCAAACTTAGGTCAAAAAAGCCATTTAAGCCTTTTCACAGTGAGATCTATGCGATATGGCCGAGAAATGTAATTTTGATGTTAACTCCCAAACCGCTGCGCAGAAGTCAACCAAACTTCACCCAATAGTGTATTGTATCACAATCTAGTAGTTACATGTGGAAATTTGGTTCTAGGACATTTGATTTGAGCGCAATTCTCAAACTTAGGTCAAAAAAGCCATTTAAGCCTTTTCACAGTGAGATCTATGCGATATGGCCGAGAAATGTAATTTTGATGTTAACTCCCAAACCGCTGCGCAGAAGTCAACCAAACTACACCCAAAAGTGTATTTTATCACAATCTAGTAGTTACATGTGGAAATTTGGTTCTAGGACATTTGATTTGAGCGCAATCCTCAAACTTAGGTCAAAAAAGCCATTTAAGCCTTTTCACAGTGAGATCTATGCGATATGGCCGAGAAATGTAAATTTGATGTTAACTCCCAAACCGCTGCGCAGAAGTCAACCAAACTTCACCCAATAGTATATTGTATCAAAATCTAGTAGTTACATTTAAAAATTTTGTTCTAGGACATTTTGTTTGAGCGCAATCATCAAACTTAATTAAAAAAGTCATTTAAGCCTTTTCACAGTGAGATCTATGCGATATGGCCGAGAAATGTAAATTTGATGTTAACTCCCAAACCGCTGCGCAGAAGTCAACCAAACTTCACCCAATAGTGTATTGTATCACAATCTAGTAGTTACATTTGAAAATTTCGTTCTAGGACATTTGGTTTGAGCGCAATGTTCAAACTTAATTAAAAAAAGTCATTTAAGCCTTTTCACAGTGAGATCTATGCGATATGGCCGAGAAATGTAATTTTGATGTTCACTACCAAATCGCTGTGCAGAAGTCAACCAAACTTCACCCATTAGTGTATTGTATCACAATCTAGTAGTTACATGTGGAAATTTGGTTCTAGGACATTTGATTTGAGCGCAATCCTCAAACTTAGGTCAAAAAAGCCATTTAAGCCTTTTCACAGTGAGATCTATGCGATATGGCCGAGAAATGTAATTTTGATGTTAACTCCCAAACCGCTGCGCAGAAGTCAACCAAACTTCACCCAATAGTGTATTGTATCACAATCTAGTAGTTACATGTGGATATTTGGTTCTAGGACATTTGATTTGAGCGCAATCCTCAAACTTAGGTCAAAAAAGCCATTTAAGCCTTTTCACAGTGAGATCTATGCGATATGGCCGAGAAATGTAATTTTGATGTTAACTCCCAAACCGCTGCGCAGAAGTAAACCAAACTTCACCCATTAGTGTATTGTATCACAATCTAGTAGTTACATGTGGAAATTTGGTTCTAGTACATTTGATTTGAGCGCAATCCTCAAACTTAGGTCAAAAAAGCCATTTAAGCCTTTTCACAGTGAGATCTATGAGATATGGCCGAGAAATGTAATTTTGATGTTAACTCCCAAACCGCTGCGCAGAAGTCAACCAAACTTCACCCAATAGTGTATTGTATCACAATCTAGTAGTTACATTTGAAAATTTTGTTCTAGGACATTTTGTTTGAACGCAATCATCAAACTTAATTAAAAAAGTCATTTAAGCCTTTTCACAGTGAGATCTATGCGATATGGCCGAGAAATGTAAATTTGATGTTAACTCCCAAACCGCTGCGCAGAAGTCAACCAAACTTCACCAAATAGTGTATTGTATCACAATCTAGTAGTTACATTTGAAAATTTCGTTCTAGGACATTTGGTTTGAGTGCAATGTTCAAACTTAATTAAAAAAAGTCATTTAAGCCTTTTCACAGTGAGATCTATGCGATATGGCCGAGAAATGTAATTTTGATGTTCACTACCAAACCGCTGTGCAGAAGTCAACCAAACTTCACCCATTAGTGTATTGTATCACAATCTAGTAGTTACATGTGGAAATTTGGTTCTAGGACATTTGATTTGAGCGCAATCCTCACACTTAGGTCAAAAAAGCCATTTAAGCCTTTTCACAGTGAGATCTATGCGATATGGCCGAGAAATGTAATTTTGATGTTAACTCCCAAACCGCTGCGCAGAAGTCAACCAAACTTCACCCAATAGTGTATTGTATCACAATCTAGTAGTTACATGTGGATATTTGGTTCTAGGACATTTGATTTGAGCGCAATCCTCAAACTTAGGTCAAAAAAGCCATTTAAGCCTTTTCACAGTGAGATCTATGCGATATGGCCGAGAAATGTAATTTTGATGTTAACTCCCAAACCGCTGCGCAGAAGTCAACCAAACTTCACCCAATAATGTATTGTATCACAATCTAGTAGTTACATTTGGAAATTTAGTTCTAGGACATTTGGTTTGAGCGCAATCTTCAAACTTAATTAAAAAAAGTCATTTAAGGCTTTTCACAGTGAGATCTATGCGATATGGCCGAGAAATGTAAATTTGATGTTAACTCCCAAACCGCTGCGCAGAAGTCAACCAAACTTCACCCAATAGTATATTGTATCAAAATCTAGTAGTTACATGTAAAAATTTTGTTCTAGGACATTTTGTTTGAGCGCAATCATCAAACTTAATTAAAAAAGTCATTTAAGCCTTTTCACAGTGAGATCTATGCGATATGGCCGAGAAATGTAAATTTGATGTTAACTCCCAAACCGCTGCGCAGAAGTCAACCAAACTTCACCCAATAGTGTATTGTATCACAATCTAGTAGTTACATTTGAAAATTTCGTTCTAGGACATTTGGTTTTAGCGCAATGTTCAAACTTAATTAAAAAAAGTCATTTAAGCCTTTTCACAGTGAGATCTATGCGATATGGCCGAGAAATGTAATTTTGATGTTCACTACCAAACCGCTGCGCAGAAGTCAACCAAACTTCACCCATTAGTGTATTGTATCACAATCTAGTAGTTACATGTGGAAATTTGGTTCTAGGACATTTGATTTGAGCGCAATCCTCAAACCTAGGTCAAAAAAGCCATTTAAGCCTTTTCAAGGAGAGATCTATGCGATATGGCCGAGAAATGTAATTTTGATGTTAACTCCCAAACCGCTGCGCAGAAGTAAACCAAACTTCACTCAATAGTGTATTGTATCACAATCTAGTAGTTACATTTGAAAATTTTGTTCTAGGACATTTTGTTTGAGCGCAATCATCAAACTTAATTAAAAAAGTCATTTAAGCCTTTTCACAGTGAGATCTATGCGATATGGCCGAGAAATATAATTTTGATGTTAACTCCCAAACCGCTGCGCAGAAGTCAACCAAACTTCACCCAATAGTGTATTGTATCACAATCTAGTAGTTACATGTGGAAATTTGGTTCTAGGACATTTGATTTGAGCGCAATCCTCAAACTTAGGTCAAAAAAGCCATTTAAGCCTTTTCACAGTGAGATCTATGCGATATGGCCGAGAAATGTAATTTTGATGTTAACTCCCAAACCGCTGCGCAGAAGTCAACCAAACTTCACCCATTAGTGTATTGTATCACAATCTAGTAGTTACATGTGGAAATTTGGTTCTAGGACATTTGATTTGAGCGCAATCCTCAAACTTAGGTCAAAAAAGCCATTTAAGCCTTTTCACAGTGAGATCTATGCGATATGGCCGAGAAATGTAATTTTGATGTTAACTCCCAAACCGCTGCGCAGAAGTCAACCAAACTTCACCCAATAGTGTATTGTATCACAATCTAGTAGTTACATGTGGAAATTTGGTTCTAGGACATTTGATTTGAGCGCAATTCTCAAACTTAGGTCAAAAAAGCCATTTAAGCCTTTTCACAGTGAGATCTATGCGATATGGCCGAGAAATGTAATTTTGATGTTAACTCCCAAACCGCTGCGCAGAAGTCAACCAAACTACAACCAAAAGTGTATTTTATCACAATCTAGTAGTTACATGTGGAAATTTGGTTCTAGGACATTTGATTTGAGCGCAATCCTCAAACTTAGGTCAAAAAAGCCATTTAAGCCTTTTCACAGTGAGATCTATGCGATATGGCCGAGAAATGTAAATTTGATGTTAACTCCCAAACCGCTGCGCAGAAGTCAACCAAACTTCACCCAATAGTATATTGTATCAAAATCTAGTAGTTACATTTAAAAATTTTGTTCTAGGACATTTTGTTTGAGCGCAATCATCAAACTTAATTAAAAAAGTCATTTAAGCCTTTTCACAGTGAGATCTATGCGATATGGCCGAGAAATGTAAATTTGATGTTAACTCCCAAACCGCTGCGAAGAAGTCAACCAAACTTCACCCAATAGTGTATTGTATCACAATCTAGTAGTTACATTTGAAAATTTCGTTCTAGGACATTTGGTTTGAGCGCAATGTTCAAACTTAATTAAAAAAAGTCATTTAAGCCTTTTCACAGTGAGATCTATGCGATATGGCCGAGAAATGTAATTTTGATGTTCACTACCAAACCGCTGTGCAGAAGTCAACCAAACTTCACCCATTAGTGTATTGTATCACAATCTAGTAGTTACATGTGGAAATTTGGTTCTAGGACATTTGATTTGAGCGCAATCCTCAAACTTAGGTCAAAAAAGCCATTTAAGCCTTTTCACAGTGAGATCTATGCGATATGGCCGAGAAATGTAATTTTGATGTTAACTCCCAAACCGCTGCGCAGAAGTCAACCAAACTTCACCCATTAGTGTATTGTATGACAATCTAGTAGTTACATGTGGAAATTTGGTATTAGGACATTTGATTTGAGCGCAATCCTCAAACTTAGGTCAAAAAAGCCATTTAAGCCTTTTCACAGTGAGATCTATGCGATATGGCCGAGAAATGTAATTTTGATGTTAACTCCCAAACCGCTGCGCAGAAGTCAACCAAACTTCACCCAATAGTGTATTGTATCACAATCTAGTAGTTACATGTGGAAATTTGGTTCTAGGACATTTGATTTGAGCGCAATTCTCAAACTTAGGTCAAAAAAGCCATTTAAGCCTTTTCACAGTGAGATCTATGCGATATGGCCGAGAAATGTAATTTTGATGTTAACTCCCAAACCGCTGCGCAGAAGTCAACCAAACTACACCCAAAAGTGTATTTTATCACAATCTAGTAGTTACATGTGGAAATTTGGTTCTAGGACATTTGATTTGAGCGCAATCCTCAAACTTAGGTCAAAAAAGCCATTTAAGCCTTTTCACAGTGAGATCTATGCGATATGGCCGAGAAATGTAAATTTGATGTTAACTCCCAAACCGCTGCGCAGAAGTCAACCAAACTTCACCCAATAGTATATTGTATCAAAATCTAGTAGTTACATTTAAAAATTTTGTTCTAGGACATTTTGTTTGAGCGCAATCATCAAACTTAATTAAAAAAGTCATTTAAGCCTTTTCACAGTGAGATCTATGCGATATGGCCGAGAAATGTAAATTTGATGTTAACTCCCAAACCGCTGCGCAGAAGTCAACCAAACTTCACCCAATAGTGTATTGTATCACAATCTAGTAGTTACATTTGAAAATTTCGTTCTAGGACATTTGGTTTGAGCGCAATGTTCAAACTTAATTAAAAAAAGTCATTTAAGCCTTTTCACAGTGAGATCTATGCGATATGGCCAAGAAATGTAATTTTGATGTTCACTACCAAATCGCTGTGCAGAAGTCAACCAAACTTCACCCATTAGTGTATTGTATCACAATCTAGTAGTTACATGTGGAAATTTGGTTCTAGGACATTTGATTTGAGCGCAATCCTCAAACTTAGGTCAAAAAAGCCATTTAAGCCTTTTCACAGTGAGATCTATGCGATATGGCCGAGAAATGTAATTTTGATGTTAACTCCCAAACCGCTGCGCAGAAGTCAACCAAACTTCACCCAATAGTGTATTGTATCACAATCTAGTAGTTACATGTGGATATTTGGTTCTAGGACATTTGATTTGAGCGCAATCCTCAAACTTAGGTCAAAAAAGCCATTTAAGCCTTTTCACAGTGAGATCTATGCGATATGGCCGAGAAATGTAATTTTGATGTTAACTCCCAAACCGCTGCGCAGAAGTAAACCAAACTTCACCCATTAGTGTATTGTATCACAATCTAGTAGTTACATGTGGAAATTTGGTTCTAGTACATTTGATTTGAGCGCAATCCTCAAACTTAGGTCAAAAAAGCCATTTAAGCCTTTTCACAGTGAGATCTATGAGATATGGCCGAGAAATGTAATTTTGATGTTAACTCCCAAACCGCTGCGCAGAAGTCAACCAAACTTCACCCAATAGTGTATTGTATCACAATCTAGTAGTTACATTTGAAAATTTTGTTCTAGGACATTTTGTTTGAACGCAATCATCAAACTTAATTAAAAAAGTCATTTAAGCCTTTTCACAGTGAGATCTATGCGATATGGCCGAGAAATGTAAATTTGATGTTAACTCCCAAACCGCTGCGCAGAAGTCAACCAAACTTCACCCAATAGTGTATTGTATCACAATCTAGTAGTTACATTTGAAAATTTCGTTCTAGGACATTTGGTTTGAGCGCAATGTTCAAACTTAATTAAAAAAAGTCATTTAAGCCTTTTCACAGTGAGATCTATGCGATATGGCCGAGAAATGTAATTTTGATGTTCACTACCAAACCGCTGTGCAGAAGTCAACCAAACTTCACCCATTAGTGTATTGTATCACAATCTAGTAGTTACATGTGGAAATTTGGTTCTAGGACATTTGATTTGAGCGCAATCCTCACACTTAGGTCAAAAAAGCCATTTAAGCCTTTTCACAGTGAGATCTATGCGATATGGCCGAGAAATGTAATTTTGATGTTAACTCCCAAACCGCTGCGCAGAAGTCAACCAAACTTCACCCAATAGTGTATTGTATCACAATCTAGTAGTTACATGTGGATATTTGGTTCTAGGACATTTGATTTGAGCGCAATCCTCAAACTTAGGTCAAAAAAGCCATTTAAGCCTTTTCACAGTGAGATCTATGCGATATGGCCGAGAAATGTAATTTTGATGTTAACTCCCAAACCGCTGCGCAGAAGTCAACCAAACTTCACCCAATAGTGTATTGTATCACAATCTAGTAGTTACATTTGGAAATTTAGTTCTAGGACATTTGGTTTGAGCGCAATCTTCAAACTTAATTAAAAAAAGTCATTTAAGGCTTTTCACAGTGAGATCTATGCGATATGGCCGAGAAATGTAAATTTGATGTTAACTCCCAAACCGCTGCGCAGAAGTCAACCAAACTTCACCCAATAGTATATTGTATCAAAATCTAGTAGTTACATGTAAAAATTTTGTTCTAGGACATTTTGTTTGAGCGCAATCATCAAACTTAATTAAAAAAGTCATTTAAGCCTTTTCACAGTGAGATCTATGCGATATGGCCGAGAAATGTAAATTTGATGTTAACTCCCAAACCGCTGCGCAGAAGTCAACCAAACTTCACCCAATAGTGTATTGTATCACAATCTAGTAGTTACATTTGAAAATTTCGTTCTAGGACATTTGGTTTTAGCGCAATGTTCAAACTTAATTAAAAAAAGTCATTTAAGCCTTTTCACAGTGAGATCTATGCGATATGGCCGAGAAATGTAATTTTGATGTTCACTACCAAACCGCTGCGCAGAAGTCAACCAAACTTCACCCATTAGTGTATTGTATCACAATCTAGTAGTTACATGTGGAAATTTGGTTCTAGGACATTTGATTTGAGCGCAATCCTCAAACCTAGGTCAAAAAAGCCATTTAAGCCTTTTCAAGGAGAGATCTATGCGATATGGCCGAGAAATGTAATTTTGATGTTAACTCCCAAACCGCTGCGCAGAAGTAAACCAAACTTCACTCAATAGTGTATTGTATCACAATCTAGTAGTTACATTTGAAAATTTTGTTCTAGGACATTTTGTTTGAGCGCAATCATCAAACTTAATTAAAAAAGTCATTTAAGCCTTTTCACAGTGAGATCTATGCGATATGGCCGAGAAATATAATTTTGATGTTAACTCCCAAACCGCTGCGCAGAAGTCAACCAAACTTCACCCAATAGTGTATTGTATCACAATCTAGTAGTTACATGTGGAAATTTGGTTCTAGGACATTTGATTTGAGCGCAATCCTCAAACTTAGGTCAAAAAAGCCATTTAAGCCTTTTCACAGTGAGATCTATGCGATATGGCCGAGAAATGTAATTTTGATGTTAACTCCCAAACCGCTGCGCAGAAGTCAACCAAACTTCACCCATTAGTGTATTGTATCACAATCTAGTAGTTACATGTGGAAATTTGGTTCTAGGACATTTGATTTGAGCGCAATCCTCAAACTTAGGTCAAAAAAGCCATTTAAGCCTTTTCACAGTGAGATCTATGCGATATGGCCGAGAAATGTAATTTTGATGTTAACTCCCAAACCGCTGCGCAGAAGTCAACCAAACTTCACCCAATAGTGTATTGTATCACAATCTAGTAGTTACATGTGGAAATTTGGTTCTAGGACATTTGATTTGAGCGCAATTCTCAAACTTAGGTCAAAAAAGCCATTTAAGCCTTTTCACAGTGAGATCTATGCGATATGGCCGAGAAATGTAATTTTGATGTTAACTCCCAAACCGCTGCGCAGAAGTCAACCAAACTACAACCAAAAGTGTATTTTATCACAATCTAGTAGTTACATGTGGAAATTTGGTTCTAGGACATTTGATTTGAGCGCAATCCTCAAACTTAGGTCAAAAAAGCCATTTAAGCCTTTTCACAGTGAGATCTATGCGATATGGCCGAGAAATGTAAATTTGATGTTAACTCCCAAACCGCTGCGCAGAAGTCAACCAAACTTCACCCAATAGTATATTGTATCACAATCTAGTAGTTAAATTTGAAAATTTTGTTCTAGGACATTTTGTTTGAACGCAATCATCAAACTTAATTAAAAAAGTCATTTAAGCCTTTTCACAGTGAGATCTATGCGATATGGCCGAGAAATGTAAATTTGATGTTAACTCCCAAACCGCTGCGCAGAAGTCAACCAAACTTCACCCAATAGTGTATTGTATCACAATCTAGTAGTTACATTTGAAAATTTCGTTCTAGGACATTTGGTTTGAGCGCAATGTTCAAACTTAATTAAAAAAAGTCATTTAAGCCTTTTC
Source organism: Corythoichthys intestinalis (assembly GCF_030265065.1). Classification (NCBI taxonomy): domain Eukaryota; kingdom Metazoa; phylum Chordata; class Actinopteri; order Syngnathiformes; family Syngnathidae; genus Corythoichthys; species Corythoichthys intestinalis. The sequence continues at coordinate 47,205,839 of NC_080411.1, read as the reverse complement.
ACAGTGAGATCTATGCGATATGGCCGAGAAATGTAATTTTGATGTTCACTACCAAACCGCTGTGCAGAAGTCAACCAAACTTCACCCATTAGTGTATTGTATCACAATCTAGTAGTTACATGTGGAAATTTGGTTCTAGGACATTTGATTTGAGCGCAATCCTCACACTTAGGTCAAAAAAGCCATTTAAGCCTTTTCACAGTGAGATCTATGCGATATGGCCGAGAAATGTAATTTTGATGTTAACTCCCAAACCGCTGCGCAGAAGTCAACCAAACTTCACCCAATAGTGTATTGTATCACAATCTAGTAGTTACATGTGGATATTTGGTTCTAGGACATTTGATTTGAGCGCAATCCTCAAACTTAGGTCAAAAAAGCCATTTAAGCCTTTTCACAGTGAGATCTATGCGATATGGCCGAGAAATGTAATTTTGATGTTAACTCCCAAACCGCTGCGCAGAAGTCAACCAAACTTCACCCAATAGTGTATTGTATCACAATCTAGTAGTTACATTTGGAAATTTAGTTCTAGGACATTTGGTTTGAGCGCAATCTTCAAACTTAATTAAAAAAAGTCATTTAAGGCTTTTCACAGTGAGATCTATGCGATATGGCCGAGAAATGTAAATTTGATGTTAACTCCCAAACCGCTGCGCAGAAGTCAACCAAACTTCACCCAATAGTATATTGTATCAAAATCTAGTAGTTACATGTAAAAATTTTGTTCTAGGACATTTTGTTTGAGCGCAATCATCAAACTTAATTAAAAAAGTCATTTAAGCCTTTTCACAGTGAGATCTATGCGATATGGCCGAGAAATGTAAATTTGATGTTAACTCCCAAACCGCTGCGCAGAAGTCAACCAAACTTCACCCAATAGTGTATTGTATCACAATCTAGTAGTTACATTTGAAAATTTCGTTCTAGGACATTTGGTTTTAGCGCAATGTTCAAACTTAATTAAAAAAAGTCATTTAAGCCTTTTCACAGTGAGATCTATGCGATATGGCCGAGAAATGTAATTTTGATGTTCACTACCAAACCGCTGCGCAGAAGTCAACCAAACTTCACCCATTAGTGTATTGTATCACAATCTAGTAGTTACATGTGGAAATTTGGTTCTAGGACATTTGATTTGAGCGCAATCCTCAAACCTAGGTCAAAAAAGCCATTTAAGCCTTTTCAAGGAGAGATCTATGCGATATGGCCGAGAAATGTAATTTTGATGTTAACTCCCAAACCGCTGCGCAGAAGTAAACCAAACTTCACTCAATAGTGTATTGTATCACAATCTAGTAGTTACATTTGAAAATTTTGTTCTAGGACATTTTGTTTGAGCGCAATCATCAAACTTAATTAAAAAAGTCATTTAAGCCTTTTCACAGTGAGATCTATGCGATATGGCCGAGAAATATAATTTTGATGTTAACTCCCAAACCGCTGCGCAGAAGTCAACCAAACTTCACCCAATAGTGTATTGTATCACAATCTAGTAGTTACATGTGGAAATTTGGTTCTAGGACATTTGATTTGAGCGCAATCCTCAAACTTAGGTCAAAAAAGCCATTTAAGCCTTTTCACAGTGAGATCTATGCGATATGGCCGAGAAATGTAATTTTGATGTTAACTCCCAAACCGCTGCGCAGAAGTCAACCAAACTTCACCCAATAGTGTATTGTATCACAATCTAGTAGTTACATGTGGAAATTTGGTTCTAGGACATTTGATTTGAGCGCAATTCTCAAACTTAGGTCAAAAAAGCCATTTAAGCCTTTTCACAGTGAGATCTATGCGATATGGCCGAGAAATGTAATTTTGATGTTAACTCCCAAACCGCTGCGCAGAAGTCAACCAAACTACAACCAAAAGTGTATTTTATCACAATCTAGTAGTTACATGTGGAAATTTGGTTCTAGGACATTTGATTTGAGCGCAATCCTCAAACTTAGGTCAAAAAAGCCATTTAAGCCTTTTCACAGTGAGATCTATGCGATATGGCCGAGAAATGTAAATTTGATGTTAACTCCCAAACCGCTGCGCAGAAGTCAACCAAACTTCACCCAATAGTATATTGTATCAAAATCTAGTAGTTACATTTAAAAATTTTGTTCTAGGACATTTTGTTTGAGCGCAATCATCAAACTTAATTAAAAAAGTCATTTAAGCCTTTTCACAGTGAGATCTATGCGATATGGCCGAGAAATGTAAATTTGATGTTAACTCCCAAACCGCTGCGCAGAAGTCAACCAAACTTCACCCAATAGTGTATTGTATCACAATCTAGTAGTTACATTTGAAAATTTCGTTCTAGGACATTTGGTTTGAGCGCAATGTTCAAACTTAATTAAAAAAAGTCATTTAAGCCTTTTCACAGTGAGATCTATGCGATATGGCCGAGAAATGTAATTTTGATGTTCACTACCAAACCGCTGTGCAGAAGTCAACCAAACTTCACCCATTAGTGTATTGTATCACAATCTAGTAGTTACATGTGGAAATTTGGTTCTAGGACATTTGATTTGAGCGCAATCCTCAAACTTAGGTCAAAAAAGCCATTTAAGCCTTTTCACAGTGAGATCTATGCGATATGGCCGAGAAATGTAATTTTGATGTTAACTCCCAAACCGCTGCGCAGAAGTCAACCAAACTTCACCCAATAGTGTATTGTATCACAATCTAGTAGTTACATGTGGATATTTGGTTCTAGGACATTTGATTTGAGCGCAATCCTCAAACTTAGGTCAAAAAAGCCATTTAAGCCTTTTCACAGTGAGATCTATGCGATATGGCCGAGAAATGTAATTTTGATGTTAACTCCCAAACCGCTGCGCAGAAGTAAACCAAACGTCACCCATTAGTGTATTGTATCACAATCTAGTAGTTACATGTGGAAATTTGGTTCTAGTACATTTGATTTGAGCGCAATCCTCAAACTTAGGTCAAAAAAGCCATTTAAGCCTTTTCACAGTGAGATCTATGAGATATGGCCGAGAAATGTAATTTTGATGTTAACTCCCAAACCGCTGCGCAGAAGTCAACCAAACTACACCCAAAAGTGTATTTTATCACAATCTAGTAGTTACATGTGGAAATTTGGTTCTAGGACATTTGATTTGAGCGCAATCCTCAAACTTAGGTCAAAAAAGCCATTTAAGCCTTTTCACAGTGAGATCTATGCGATATGGCCGAGAAATGTAATTTTGATGTTAACTCCCAAACCGCTGCGCAGAAGTCAACCAAACTTCACCCAATAGTGTATTGTATCACAATCTAGTAGTTACATTTGAAAATTTTGTTCTAGGACATTTTGTTTGAACGCAATCATCAAACTTAATTAAAAAAGTCATTTAAGCCTTTTCACAGTGAGATCTATGCGATATGGCCGAGAAATGTAAATTTGATGTTAACTCCCAAACCGCTGCGCAGAAGTCAACCAAACTTCACCCAATAGTGTATTGTATCACAATCTAGTAGTTACATTTGAAAATTTCGTTCTAGGACATTTGGTTTGAGCGCAATGTTCAAACTTAATTAAAAAAAGTCATTTAAGCCTTTTCACAGTGAGATCTATGCGATATGGCCGAGAAATGTAATTTTGATGTTCACTACCAAACCGCTGTGCAGAAGTCAACCAAACTTCACCCATTAGTGTATTGTATCACAATTTAGTAGTTACATGTGGAAATTTGGTTCTAGGACATTTGATTTGAGCGCAATCCTCAAACTTAGGTCAAAAAAGCCATTTAAGCCTTTTCACAGTGAGATCTATGCGATATGGCCGAGAAATGTAATTTTGATGTTAACTCCCAAACCGCTGCGCAGAAGTCAACCAAACTTCACCCAATAGTGTATTGTATCACAATCTAGTAGTTACATGTGGATATTTGGTTCTAGGACATTTGATTTGAGCGCAATCCTCAAACTTAGGTCAAAAAAGCCATTTAAGCCTTTTCACAGTGAGATCTATGCTATATGGCCGAGAAATGTAATTTTGATGTTAACTCCCAAACCGCTGCGCAGAAGTAAACCAAACTTCACCCATTAGTGTATTGTATCACAATCTAGTAGTTACATGTGGAAATTTGGTTCTAGTACATTTGATTTGAGCGCAATCCTCAAACTTAGGTCAAAAAAGCCATTTAAGCCTTTTCACAGTGAGATCTATGAGATATGGCCGAGAAATGTAATTTTGATGTTAACTCCCAAACCGCTGCGCAGAAGTCAACCAAACTTCACCCAATAGTGTATTGTATCACAATCTAGTAGTTACATTTGAAAATTTTGTTCTAGGACATTTTGTTTGAGCGCAATCATCAAACTTAATTAAAAAAGTCATTTAAGCCTTTTCACAGTGAGATCTATGCGATATGGCCGAGAAATGTAATTTTGATGTTAACTCCCAAACCGCTGCGCAGAAGTAAACCAAACTTCACCCAATATTGTATTGTATCACAATCTAGTATTCACATTTGAAAATTTTGTTCTAGGACATTTTGTTTGAGCGCAATCATCAAACTTAATTAAAAAAGTCATTTAAGCCTTTTCACAGTGAGATCTATGCGATATGGCCGAGAAATGTAATTTTGATGTTAACTCCCAAACCGCTGCGCAGAAGTCAACCAAACTTCACCCATTAGTGTATTGTATCACAATCTAGTAGTTACATGTGGAAATTTGGTTCTAGGACATTTGATTTGAGCGCAATCCTCAAACTTAGGTCAAAAAAGCCATTTAAGCCTTTTCACAGTGAGATCTATGCGATATGGCCGAGAAATGTAATTTTGATGTTAACTCCCAAACCGCTGCGCAGAAGTCAACCAAACTTCACCCATTAGTGTATTGTATCACAATCTAGTAGTTACATGTGGAAATTTGGTTCTAGGACATTTGATTTGAGCGCAATCCTCAAACTTAGGTCAAAAAAGCCATTTAAGCCTTTTGACAGTGAGATCTATGCGATATGGCCGAGAAATGTAATTTTGATGTTAACTCCCAAACCGCTGCGCAGAAGTCAACCAAACTTCACCCAATAGTGTATTGTATCACAATCTAGTAGTTACATGTGGAAATTTGGTTCTAGGACATTTGATTTGAGCGCAATCCTCAAACTTAGGTCAAAAAAGCCATTTAAGCCTTTTCACAGTGAGATCTATGCGATATGGCCGAGAAATGTAATTTTGATGTTAACTCCCACACCGCTGCGCAGAAGTAAACCAAACTTCACCCATTAGTGTATTGTATCACAATCTAGTAGTTACATGTGGAAATTTGGTTCTAGGACATTTGATTTGAGCGCAATCCTCAAACTTAGGTCAAAAAAGCCATTTAAGCCTTTTCACAGTGAGATCTATGCGATATGGCCGAGAAATGTAATTTTGATGTTCACTCCCAAACTGCTGCGCAGAAGTCAACCAAACTTAAACCAATAGTGTATTTTATCACAATCTAGTAGTTACATTTGGAAATTTAGTTCTAGGACATTTGGTTTGAGCGCAATCTTCAAACTTAATTAAAAAAAGTCATTTAAGGCTTTTCACAGTGAGATCTATGCGATATGGCCGAGAAATGTAATTTTGATGTTAACTCCCAAACCGCTGCGCAGAAGTCAACCAAACTTCACCCAATAGTGTATTTTATCACAATCTAGTAGTTACATTTGAAAATTTCGTTCTAGGACATTTGGTTTGAGCGCAATGTTCAAACTTAATTAAAAAAAGTCATTTAAGCCTTTTCACAGTGAGATCTATGCGATATGGCCGAGAAATGTAATTTTGATGTTCACTACCAAACCGCTGTGCAGAAGTCAACCAAACTTCACCCATTAGTGTATTGTATCACAATCTAGTAGTTACATGTGGAAATTTGGTTCTAGGACATTTGATTTGAGCGCAATCCTCAAACTTAGGTCAAAAAAGCCATTTAAGCCTTTTCACAGTGAGATCTATGCGATATGGCCGAGAAATGTAATTTTGATGTTAACTCCCAAACCGCTGCGCAGAAGTCAACCAAACTTCACCCAATAGTGTATTGTATCACAATCTAGTAGTTACATGTGGATATTTGGTTCTAGGACATTTGATTTGAGCGCAATCCTCAAACTTAGGTCAAAAAAGCCATTTAAGCCTTTTCACAGTGAGATCTATGCGATATGGCCGAGAAATGTAATTTTGATGTTAACTCCCAAACCGCTGCGCAGAAGTAAACCAAACGTCACCCATTAGTGTATTGTATCACAATCTAGTAGTTACATGTGGAAATTTGGTTCTAGTACATTTGATTTGAGCGCAATCCTCAAACTTAGGTCAAAAAAGCCATTTAAGCCTTTTCACAGTGAGATCTATGAGATATGGCCGAGAAATGTAATTTTGATGTTAACTCCCAAACCGCTGCGCAGAAGTCAACCAAACTACACCCAAAAGTGTATTTTATCACAATCTAGTAGTTACATGTGGAAATTTGGTTCTAGGACATTTGATTTGAGCGCAATCCTCAAACTTAGGTCAAAAAAGCCATTTAAGCCTTTTCACAGTGAGATCTATGCGATATGGCCGAGAAATGTAATTTTGATGTTAACTCCCAAACCGCTGCGCAGAAGTCAACCAAACTTCACCCAATAGTGTATTGTATCACAATCTAGTAGTTACATTTGAAAATTTTGTTCTAGGACATTTTGTTTGAACGCAATCATCAAACTTAATTAAAAAAGTCATTTAAGCCTTTTCACAGTGAGATCTATGCGATAAGGCCGAGAAATGTAAATTTGATGTTAACTCCCAAACCGCTGCGCAGAAGTCAACCAAACTTCACCCAATAGTGTATTGTATCACAATCTAGTAGTTACATTTGAAAATTTCGTTCTAGGACATTTGGTTTGAGCGCAATGTTCAAACTTAATTTAAAAAAGTCATTTAAGCCTTTTCACAGTGAGATCTATGCGATATGGCCGAGAAATGTAATTTTGATGTTCACTCCCAAACCGCTGCGCAGAAGTCAACCAAACTTCACCCATTAGTGTATTGCATCACAATCTAGTAGTTACATGTGGAAATTTGGTTCTAGGACATTTGATTTGAGCGCAATCCTCAAACTTAGGTCAAAAAAGCCATTTAAGCCTTTTCACAGTGAGATCTATGCGATATGGCCGAGAAATGTAATTTTGATGTTAACTCCCAAACCGCTGCGCAGAAGTCAACCAAACTTCACCCAATAGTATATTGTATCAAAATCTAGTAGTTACATTTAAAAATTTTGTTCTAGGACATTTTGTTTGAGCGCAATCATCAAACTTAATTAAAAAAGTCATTTAAGCCTTTTCACAGTGAGATCTATGCGATATGGCCGAGAAATGTAAATTTGATGTTAACTCCCAAACCGCTGCGCAGAAGTCAACCAAACTTCACCCAATAGTGTATTGTATCACAATCTAGTAGTTACATTTGAAAATTTCGTTCTAGGACATTTGGTTTGAGCGCAATGTTCAAACTTAATTAAAAAAAGTCATTTAAGCCTTTTCACAGTGAGATCTATGCGATATGGCCGAGAAATGTAATTTTGATGTTCACTACCAAACCGCTGTGCAGAAGTCAACCAAACTTCACCCATTAGTGTATTGTATCACAATCTAGTAGTTACATGTGGAAATTTGGTTCTAGGACATTTGATTTGAGCGCAATCCTCAAACTTAGGTCAAAAAAGCCATTTAAGCCTTTTCACAGTGAGATCTATGCGATATGGCCGAGAAATGTAATTTTGATGTTAACTCCCAAACCGCTGCGCAGAAGTCAACCAAACTTCACCCAATAGTGTATTGTATCACAATCTAGTAGTTACATGTGGATATTTGGTTCTAGGACATTTGATTTGAGCGCAATCCTCAAACTTAGGTCAAAAAAGCCATTTAAGCCTTTTCACAGTGAGATCTATGCGATATGGCCGAGAAATGTAATTTTGATGTTAACTCCCAAACCGCTGCGCAGAAGTATACCAAACGTCACCCATTAGTGTATTGTATCACAATCTAGTAGTTACATGTGGAAATTTGGTTCTAGTACATTTGATTTGAGCGCAATCCTCAAACTTAGGTCAAAAAAGCCATTTAAGCCTTTTCACAGTGAGATCTATGAGATATGGCCGAGAAATGTAATTTTGATGTTAACTCCCAAACCGCTGCGCAGAAGTCAACCAAACTACACCCAAAAGTGTATTTTATCACAATCTAGTAGTTACATGTGGAAATTTGGTTCTAGGACATTTGATTTGAGCGCAATCCTCAAACTTAGGTCAAAAAAGCCATTTAAGCCTTTTCACAGTGAGATCTATGCGATATGGCCGAGAAATGTAATTTTGATGTTAACTCCCAAACCGCTGCGCAGAAGTCAACCAAACTTCACCCAATAGTGTATTGTATCACAATCTAGTAGTTACATTTGAAAATTTTGTTCTAGGACATTTTGTTTGAACGCAATCATCAAACTTAATTAAAAAAGTCATTTAAGCCTTTTCACAGTGAGATCTATGCGATATGGCCGAGAAATGTAAATTTGATGTTAACTCCCAAACCGCTGCGCAGAAGTCAACCAAACTTCACCCAATAGTGTATTGTATCACAATCTAGTAGTTACATTTGAAAATTTCGTTCTAGGACATTTGGTTTGAGCGCAATGTTCAAACTTAATTAAAAAAAGTCATTTAAGCCTTTTCACAGTGAGATCTATGCGATATGGCCGAGAAATGTAATTTTGATGTTCACTACCAAACCGCTGTGCAGAAGTCAACCAAACTTCACCCATTAGTGTATTGTATCACAATTTAGTAGTTACATGTGGAAATTTGGTTCTAGGACATTTGATTTGAGCGCAATCCTCAAACTTAGGTCAAAAAAGCCATTTAAGCCTTTTCACAGTGAGATCTATGCGATATGGCCGAGAAATGTAATTTTGATGTTAACTCCCAAACCGCTGCGCAGAAGTCAACCAAACTTCACCCAATATTGTATTGTATCACAATCTAGTATTCACATTTGAAAATTTTGTTCTAGGACATTTTGTTTGAGCGCAATCATCAAACTTAATTAAAAAAGTCATTTAAGCCTTTTCACAGTGAGATCTATGCGATATGGCCGAGAAATGTAATTTTGATGTTAACTCCCAAACCGCTGCGCAGAAGTCAACCAAACTTCACCCATTAGTGTATTGTATCACAATCTAGTAGTTACATGTGGAAATTTGGTTCTAGGACATTTGATTTGAGCGCAATCCTCAAACTTAGGTCAAAAAAGCCATTTAAGCCTTTTCACAGTGAGATCTATGCGATATGGCCGAGAAATGTAATTTTGATGTTAACTCCCAAACCGCTGCGCAGAAGTCAACCAAACTTCACCCATTAGTGTATTGTATCACAATCTAGTAGTTACATGTGGAAATTTGGTTCTAGGACATTTGATTTGAGCGCAATCCTCAAACTTAGGTCAAAAAAGCCATTTAAGCCTTTTGACAGTGAGATCTATGCGATATGGCCGAGAAATGTAATTTTGATGTTAACTCCCAAACCGCTGCGCAGAAGTCAACCAAACTTCACCCAATAGTGTATTGTATCACAATCTAGTAGTTACATGTGGAAATTTGGTTCTAGGACATTTGATTTGAGCGCAATCCTCAAACTTAGGTCAAAAAAGCCATTTAAGCCTTTTCACAGTGAGATCTATGCGATATGGCCGAGAAATGTAATTTTGATGTTAACTCCCAAACCGCTGCGCAGAAGTAAACCAAACTTCACCCATTAGTGTATTGTATCACAATCTAGTAGTTACATGTGGAAATTTGGTTCTAGGACATTTGATTTGAGCGCAATCCTCAAACTTAGGTCAAAAAAGCCATTTAAGCCTTTTCACAGTGAGATCTATGCGATATGGCCGAGAAATGTAATTTTGATGTTCACTCCCAAACTGCTGCGCAGAAGTCAACCAAACTTAAACCAATAGTGTATTTTATCACAATCTAGTAGTTACATTTGGAAATTTAGTTCTAGGACATTTGGTTTGAGCGCAATCTTCAAACTTAATTAAAAAAAGTCATTTAAGGCTTTTCACAGTGAGATCTATGCGATATGGCCGAGAAATGTAATTTTGATGTTAACTCCCAAACCGCTGCGCAGAAGTCAACCAAACTTCACCCAATAGTGTATTTTATCACAATCTAGTAGTTACATTTGAAAATTTCGTTCTAGGACATTTGGTTTGAGCGCAATGTTCAAACTTAATTAAAAAAAGTCATTTAAGCCTTTTCACAGTGAGATCTATGCGATATGGCCGAGAAATGTAATTTTGATGTTCACTACCAAACCGCTGTGCAGAAGTCAACCAAACTTCACCCATTAGTGTATTGTATCACAATCTAGTAGTTACATGTGGAAATTTGGTTCTAGGACATTTGATTTGAGCGCAATCCTCAAACTTAGGTCAAAAAAGCCATTTAAGCCTTTTCACAGTGAGATCTATGCGATATGGCCGAGAAATGTAATTTTGATGTTAACTCCCAAACCGCTGCGCAGAAGTCAACCAAACTTCACCCAATAGTGTATTGTATCACAATCTAGTAGTTACATGTGGATATTTGGTTCTAGGACATTTGATTTGAGCGCAATCCTCAAACTTAGGTCAAAAAAGCCATTTAAGCCTTTTCACAGTGAGATCTATGCGATATGGCCGAGAAATGTAATTTTGATGTTAACTCCCAAACCGCTGCGCAGAAGTAAACCAAACGTCACCCATTAGTGTATTGTATCACAATCTAGTAGTTACATGTGGAAATTTGGTTCTAGTACATTTGATTTGAGCGCAATCCTCAAACTTAGGTCAAAAAAGCCATTTAAGCCTTTTCACAGTGAGATCTATGAGATATGGCCGAGAAATGTAATTTTGATGTTAACTCCCAAACCGCTGCGCAGAAGTCAACCAAACTACACCCAAAAGTGTATTTTATCACAATCTAGTAGTTACATGTGGAAATTTGGTTCTAGGACATTTGATTTGAGCGCAATCCTCAAACTTAGGTCAAAAAAGCCATTTAAGCCTTTTCACAGTGAGATCTATGCGATATGGCCGAGAAATGTAATTTTGATGTTAACTCCCAAACCGCTGCGCAGAAGTCAACCAAACTTCACCCAATAGTGTATTGTATCACAATCTAGTAGTTACATTTGAAAATTTTGTTCTAGGACATTTTGTTTGAACGCAATCATCAAACTTAATTAAAAAAGTCATTTAAGCCTTTTCACAGTGAGATCTATGCGATATGGCCGAGAAATGTAAATTTGATGTTAACTCCCAAACCGCTGCTCAGAAGTCAACCAAACTTCACCCAATAGTGTATTGTATCACAATCTAGTAGTTACATTTGAAAATTTCGTTCTAGGACATTTGGTTTGAGCGCAATGTTCAAACTTAATTAAAAAAAGTCATTTAAGCCTTTTCACAGTGAGATCTATGCGATATGGCCGAGAAATGTAATTTTGATGTTCACTACCAAACCGCTGTGCAGAAGTCAACCAAACTTCACCCATTAGTGTATTGTATCACAATCTAGTAGTTACATGTGGAAATTTGGTTCTAGGACATTTGATTTGAGCGCAATCCTCAAACTTAGGTCAAAAAAGCCATTTAAGCCTTTTCACAGTGAGATCTATGCGATATGGCCGAGAAATGTAATTTTGATGTTAACTCCCAAACCGCTGCGCAGAAGTCAACCAAACTTCACCCAATAGTGTATTGTATCACAATCTAGTAGTTACATGTGGATATTTGGTTCTAGGACATTTGATTTGAGCGCAATCCTCAAACTTAGGTCAAAAAAGCCATTTAAGCCTTTTCACAGTGAGATCTATGCTATATGGCCGAGAAATGTAATTTTGATGTTAACTCCCAAACCGCTGCGCAGAAGTCAACCAAACTTCACCCATTAGTGTATTGTATCACAATCTAGTAGTTACATGTGGAAATTTGGTTCTAGTACATTTGATTTGAGCGCAATCCTCAAACATAGGTCAAAAAAGCCATTTAAGCCTTTTCACAGTGAGATCTATGAGATATGGCCGAGAAATGTAATTTTGATGTTAACTCCCAAACCGCTGCGCAGAAGTCAACCAAACTTCACCCAATAGTGTATTGTATCACAATCTAGTAGTTACATTTGAAAATTTTGTTCTAGGACATTTTGTTTGAGCGCAATCATCAAACTTAATTAAAAAAGTCATTTAAGCCTTTTCACAGTGAGATCTATGCGATATGGCCGAGAAATGTAATTTTGATGTTAACTCCCAAACCGCTGCGCAGAAGTAAACCAAACTTCACCCAATATTGTATTGTATCACAATCTAGTAGTTACATTTGAAAATTTTGTTCTAGGACATTTTGTTTGAGCGCAATCATCAAACTTAATTAAAAAAGTCATTTAAGCCTTTTCACAGTGAGATCTATGCGATATGGCCGAGAAATGTAATTTTGATGTTAACTCCCAAACCGCTGCGCAGAAGTCAACCAAACTTCACCCATTAGTGTATTGTATCACAATCTAGTAGTTACATGTGGAAATTTGGTTCTAGGACATTTGATTTGAGCGCAATCCTCAAACTTAGGTCAAAAAAGCCATTTAAGCCTTTTCACAGTGAGATCTATGCGATATGGCCGAGAAATGTAATTTTGATGTTAACTCCCAAACCGCTGCGCAGAAGTAAACCAAACTTCACCCATTAGTGTATTGTATCACAATCTAGTAGTTACATGTGGAAATTTGGTTCTAGGACATTTGATTTGAGCGCAATCCTCAAACTTAGGTCAAAAAAGCCATTTAAGCCTTTTGACAGTGAGATCTATGCGATATGGCCGAGAAATGTAATTTTGATGTTAACTCCCAAACCGCTGCGCAGAAGTCAACCAAACTTCACCCAATAGTGTATTGTATCACAATCTAGTAGTTACATGTGGAAATTTGGTTCTAGGACATTTGATTTGAGCGCAATCCTCAAACTTAGGTCAAAAAAGCCATTTAAGCCTTTTCACAGTGAGATCTATGCGATATGGCCGAGAAATGTAATTTTGATGTTAACTCCCAAACCGCTGCGCAGAAGTAAACCAAACTTCACCCATTAGTGTATTGTATCACAATCTAGTAGTTACATGTGGAAATTTGGTTCTAGGACATTTGATTTGAGCGCAATCCTCAAACTTAGGTCAAAAAAGCCATTTAAGCCTTTTCACAGTGAGATCTATGCGATATGGCCGAGAAATGTAATTTTGATGTTAACTCCCAAACCGCTGCGCAGAAGTCAACCAAACTTCACCCAATAGTGTATTTTATCACAATCTAGTAGTTACATTTGGAAATTTAGTTCTACGACATTTGGTTTGAGCGCAATCTTCAAACTTAATTAAAAAAAGTCATTTAAGCCTTTTCACAGTGAGATCTATGCGATATGGCCGAGAAATGTAAATTTGATGTTAACTCCCAAACCGCTGCGCAGAAGTCAACCAAACTTCACCCAATAGTGTATTGTATCACAATCTAGTAGTTACATTTGAAAATTTTGTTCTAGGACATTTTGTTTGAGCGCAATCATCAAACTTTATTAAAAAAGTCATTTAAGCCTTTTCACAGTGAGATCTATGCGATATGGCCGAGAAATGTAATTTTGATGTTAACTCCCAAACCGCTGCGCAGAAGTAAACCAAACTTCACCCAATATTGTATTGTATCACAATCTAGTAGTTACATTTGAAAATTTTGTTCTAGGACATTTTGTTTGAGCGCAATCATCAAACTTAATTAAAAAAGTCATTTAAGCCTTTTCACAGTGAGATCTATGCGATATGGCCGAGAAATGTAATTTTGATGTTAACTCCCAAACCGCTGCGCAGAAGTCAACCAAACTTCACCCAATAGTGTATTGTATCACAATCTAGTAGTTACATGTGGAAATTTGGTTCTAGGACATTTGATTTGGGCGCAATCCTCAAACTTAGGTCAAAAAAGCCATTTAAGCCTTTTCACAGTGAGATCTATGCGATATGGCCGAGAAATGTAATTTTGATGTTCACTCCCAAACCGCTGCGCAGAAGTCAACCAAACTTAAACCAATAGTGCATTTTATCACAATCTAGTAGTTACATTTGGAAATTTAGTTCTAGGACATTTGGTTTGAGCGCAATCTTCAAACTTAATTAAAAAAAGTCATTTAAGGCTTTTCACAGTGAGATCTATGCGATATGGCCGAGAAATGTAATTTTGATGTTAACTCCCAAACCGCTGCGCAGAAGTCAACCAAACTTCACCCAATAGTGTATTTTATCACAATCTAGTAGTTACATTTGGAAATTTAGTTCTACGACATTTGGTTTGAGCGCAATCTTCAAACTTAATTAAAAAAAGTCATTTAAGCCTTTTCACAGTGAGATCTATGCGATATGGCCGAGAAATGTAAATTTGATGTTAACTCCCAAACCGCTGCGCAGAAGTCAACCAAACTTCACCCAATAGTGTATTGTATCACAATCTAGTAGTTACATTTGAAAATTTCGTTCTAGGACATTTGGTTTGAGCGCAATGTTCAAACTTAATTAAAAAAAGTCATTTAAGCCTTTTCACAGTGAGATCTATGCGATATGGCCGAGAAATGTAATTTTGATGTTCACTACCAAACCGCTGCGCAGAAGTCAACCAAACTTCACCCATTAGTGTATTGTATCACAATCTAGTAGTTACATGTGGAAATTTGGTTCTAGGACATTTGATTTGAGCGCAATCCTCAAACTTAGGTCAAAAAAGCCATTTAAGCCTTTTCACAGTGAGATCTATGCGATATGGCCGAGAAATGTAATTTTGATGTTAACTCCCAAACCGCTGAGCAGAAGTAAACCAAACTTCACCCATTAGTGTATTGTATCACATTCTAGTAGTTACATGTGGAAATTTGGTTCTAGTACATTTGATTTGAGCGCAATCCTCAAACTTAGGTCAAAAAAGCCATTTAAGCCTTTTCACAGTGAGATCTATGAGATATGGCCGAGAAATGTAATTTTGATGTTAACTCCCAAACCGCTGCGCAGAAGTCAACCAAACTTCACCCATTAGTGTATTGTATCACAATCTAGTAGTTACATGTGGAAATTTGGTTCTAGGACATTTGATTTGAGCGCAATCCTCAAACTTAGGTCAAAAAAGCCATTTAAGCCTTTTCACAGTGAGATCTATGCGATATGGCCGAGAAATGTAATTTTGATGTTAACTCCCAAACCGCTGCGCAGAAGTAAACCAAACTTCACCCATTAGTGTATTGTATCACAATCTAGTAGTTACATGTGGAAATTTGGTTCTAGGACATTTGATTTGAGCGCAATCCTCAAACTTAGGTCAAAAAAGCCATTTAAGCCTTTTGACAGTGAGATCTATGCGATATGGCCGAGAAATGTAATTTTGATGTTAACTCCCAAACCGCTGCGCAGAAGTCAACCAAACTTCACCCAATAGTGTATTGTATCACAATCTAGTAGTTACATGTGGAAATTTGGTTCTAGGACATTTGATTTGAGCGCAATCCTCAAACTTAGGTCAAAAAAGCCATTTAAGCCTTTTCACAGTGAGATCTATGCGATATGGCCGAGAAATGTAATTTTGATGTTAACTCCCAAACCGCTGCGCAGAAGTAAACCAAACTTCACCCATTAGTGTATTGTATCACAATCTAGTAGTTACATGTGGAAATTTGGTTCTAGGACATTTGATTTGAGCGCAATCCTCAAACTTAGGTCAAAAAAGCCATTTAAGCCTTTTCACAGTGAGATCTATGCGATATGGCCGAGAAATGTAATTTTGATGTTAACTCCCAAACCGCTGCGCAGAAGTCAACCAAACTTCACCCAATAGTGTATTTTATCACAATCTAGTAGTTACATTTGGAAATTTAGTTCTACGACATTTGGTTTGAGCGCAATCTTCAAACTTAATTAAAAAAAGTCATTTAAGCCTTTTCACAGTGAGATCTATGCGATATGGCCGAGAAATGTAAATTTGATGTTAACTCCCAAACCGCTGCGCAGAAGTCAACCAAACTTCACCCAATAGTGTATTGTATCACAATCTAGTAGTTACATTTGAAAATTTTGTTCTAGGACATTTTGTTTGAGCGCAATCATCAAACTTTATTAAAAAAGTCATTTAAGCCTTTTCACAGTGAGATCTATGCGATATGGCCGAGAAATGTAATTTTGATGTTAACTCCCAAACCGCTGCGCAGAAGTAAACCAAACTTCACCCAATATTGTATTGTATCACAATCTAGTAGTTACATTTGAAAATTTTGTTCTAGGACATTTTGTTTGAGCGCAATCATCAAACTTAATTAAAAAAGTCATTTAAGCCTTTTCACAGTGAGATCTATGCGATATGGCCGAGAAATGTAATTTTGATGTTAACTCCCAAACCGCTGCGCAGAAGTCAACCAAACTTCACCCAATAGTGTATTGTATCACAATCTAGTAGTTACATGTGGAAATTTGGTTCTAGGACATTTGATTTGGGCGCAATCCTCAAACTTAGGTCAAAAAAGCCATTTAAGCCTTTTCACAGTGAGATCTATGCGATATGGCCGAGAAATGTAATTTTGATGTTCACTCCCAAACCGCTGCGCAGAAGTCAACCAAACTTAAACCAATAGTGCATTTTATCACAATCTAGTAGTTACATTTGGAAATTTAGTTCTAGGACATTTGGTTTGAGCGCAATCTTCAAACTTAATTAAAAAAAGTCATTTAAGGCTTTTCACAGTGAGATCTATGCGATATGGCCGAGAAATGTAATTTTGATGTTAACTCCCAAACCGCTGCGCAGAAGTCAACCAAACTTCACCCAATAGTGTATTTTATCACAATCTAGTAGTTACATTTGGAAATTTAGTTCTACGACATTTGGTTTGAGCGCAATCTTCAAACTTAATTAAAAAAAGTCATTTAAGCCTTTTCACAGTGAGATCTATGCGATATGGCCGAGAAATGTAAATTTGATG
This sequence comes from Corythoichthys intestinalis, assembly GCF_030265065.1. Taxonomy (NCBI): domain Eukaryota; kingdom Metazoa; phylum Chordata; class Actinopteri; order Syngnathiformes; family Syngnathidae; genus Corythoichthys; species Corythoichthys intestinalis. The sequence goes on along the minus strand of NC_080411.1, from coordinate 47,188,784 downwards.
TTAACTCCCAAACCGCTGCGCAGAAGTCAACCAAACTTCACCCAATAGTGTATTGTATCACAATCTAGTAGTTACATTTGAAAATTTTGTTCTAGGACATTTTGTTTGAGCGCAATCATCAAACTTTATTAAAAAAGTCATTTAAGCCTTTTCACAGTGAGATCTATGCGATATGGCCGAGAAATGTAATTTTGATGTTAACTCCCAAACCGCTGCGCAGAAGTCAACCAAACTTCACCCAATAGTGTATTTTATCACAATCTAGTAGTTACATTTAGAAATTTAGTTCTAGGACATTTGGTTTGAGCGCAATCTTCAAACTTAATTTAAAAAAGTCATTTAAGCCTTTTCACAGTGAGATCTATGCGATATGGCCGAGAAATGTAATTTTGATGTTCACTCCCAAACCGCTGCGCAGAAGTCAACCAAACTTCACCCATTAGTGTATTGCATCACAATCTAGTAGTTACATGTGGAAATTTGGTTCTAGGACATTTGATTTGAGCGCAATCCTCAAACTTAGGTCAAAAAAGCCATTTAAGCCTTTTCACAGTGAGATCTATGCGATATGGCCGAGAAATGTAATTTTGATGTTAACTCCCAAACCGCTGCGCAGAAGTAAACCAAACTTCACCCATTAGTGTATTGTATCACAATCTAGTAGTTACATGTGGAAATTTGGTTCTAGGACATTTGATTTGAGCGCAATCCTCAAACTTAGGTCAAAAAAGCCATTTAAGCCTTTTCACAGTGAGATCTATGCGATATGGCCGAGAAATGTAATTTTGATGTTAACTCCCAAACCGCTGCGCAGAAGTCAACCAAACTTCACCCAATAGTGTATTGTATCAAAATCTAGTAGTTACATTTGAAAATTTCGTTCTAGGACATTTGGTTTGAGCGCAATGTTCAAACTTAATTAAAAAAAGTCATTTAAGCCTTTTCACAGTGAGATCTATGCGATATGGCCGAGAAATGTAATTTTGATGTTCACTACCAAACCGCTGCGCAGAAGTCAACCAAACTTCACCCATTAGTGTATTGTATCACAATCTAGTAGTTACATGTGGAAATTTGGTTCTAGGACATTTGATTTGAGCGCAATCCTCAAACTTAGGTCAAAAAAGCCATTTAAGCCTTTTCACAGTGAGATCTATGCGATATGGCCGAGAAATGTAATTTTGATGTTAACTCCCTAACCGCTGCGCAGAAGTCAACCAAACTTCACCCAATAGTGCATTGTATCACAATCTAGTAGTTACATGTGGATATTTGGTTCTAGGACATTTGATTTGAGCGCAATCCTCAAACTTAGGTCAAAAAAGCCATTTAAGCCTTTTCACAGTGAGATCTATGCGATATGGCCGAGAAATGTAATTTTGATGTTAACTCCCAAACCGCTGAGCAGAAGTAAACCAAACTTCACCCATTAGTGTATTGTATCACAATCTAGTAGTTACATGTGGAAATTTGGTTCTAGTACATTTGATTTGAGCGCAATCCTCAAACTTAGGTCAAAAAAGCCATTTAAGCCTTTTCACAGTGAGATCTATGAGATATGGCCGAGAAATGTAATTTTGATGTTAACTCCCAAACCGCTGCGCAGAAGTCAACCAAACTTCACCCAATAGTGTATTGTATCACAATCTAGTAGTTACATTTGAAAATTTTGTTCTAGGACATTTTGTTTGAACGCAATCATCAAACTTAATTAAAAAAGCCATTTAACCCTTTTCACAGTGAGATCTATGCGATATGGCCGAGAAATGTAATTTTGATGTTAACTCCCAAACCGCTGCGCAGAAGTAAACCAAACTTCACCCAATATTGTATTGTATCACAATCTAGTAGTTACATTTGAAAATTTTGTTCTAGGACATTTTGTTTGAGCGCAATCATCAAACTTAATTAAAAAAGTCATTTAAGCCTTTTCACAGTGAGATCTATGCGATATGGCCGAGAAATGTAATTTTGATGTTAACTCCCAAACCGCTGCGCAGAAGTCAACCAAACTTCACCCAATAGTATATTGTATCAAAGTCTAGTAGTTACATGTAAAAATTTTGTTCTAGGACATTTTGTTTGAGCGCAATCATCAAACTTAATTAAAAAAGTCATTTAAGCCTTTTCACAGTGAGATCTATGCGATATGGCCGAGAAATGTAAATTTGATGTTAACTCCCAAACCGCTGCGCAGAAGTCAACCAAACTTCACCCAATAGTGTATTGTATCACAATCTAGTAGTTACATTTGAAAATTTCGTTCTAGGACATTTGGTTTGAGCGCAATGTTCAAACTTAATTAAAAAAAGTCATTTAAGCCTTTTCACAGTGAGATCTATGCGATATGGCCGAGAAATGTAATTTTGATGTTCATTACCAAACCGCTGCGCAGAAGTCAACCAAACTTCACCCATTAGTGTATTGTATCACAATCTAGTAGTTACATTTGAAAATTTTGTTCTAGGACATTTTGTTTGAGCGCAATCATCAAACTTAATTAAAAAAGTCATTTAAGCCTTTTCACAGTGAGATCTATGCGATATGGCCGAGAAATGTAATTTTGATGTTAACTCCCAAACCGCTGCGCAGAAGTCAACCAAACTTCACCCAATAGTATATTGTATCAAAATCTAGTAGTTACATGTAAAAATTTTGTTCTAGGACATTTTGTTTGAGCGCAATCATCAAACTTAATTAAAAAAGTCATTTAAGCCTTTTCACAGTGAGATCTATGCGATATGGCCGAGAAATGTAAATTTGATGTTAACTCCCAAACCGCTGCGCAGAAGTCAACCAAACTTCACCCAATAGTGTATTGTATCACAATCTAGTAGTTACATTTGGAAATTTAGTTCTACGACATTTGGTTTGAGCGCAATCTTCAAACTTAATTAAAAAAAGTCATTTAAGCCTTTTCACAGTGAGATCTATGCGATATGGCCGAGAAATGTAAATTTGATGTTAACTCCCAAACCGCTGCGCAGAAGTCAACCAAACTTCACCCAATAGTGTATTGTATCACAATCTAGTAGTTACATTTGAAAATTTTGTTCTAGGACATTTTGTTTGAGCGCAATCATCAAACTTTATTAAAAAAGTCATTTAAGCCTTTTCACAGTGAGATCTATGCGATATGGCCGAGAAATGTAATTTTGATGTTAACTCCCAAACCGCTGCGCAGAAGTAAACCAAACTTCACCCAATATTGTATTGTATCACAATCTAGTAGTTACATTTGAAAATTTTGTTCTAGGACATTTTGTTTGAGCGCAATCATCAAACTTAATTAAAAAAGTCATTTAAGCCTTTTCACAGTGAGATCTATGCGATATGGCCGAGAAATGTAATTTTGATGTTAACTCCCAAACCGTTGCGCAGAAGTCAACCAAACTTCACCCAATAGTGTATTGTATCACAATCTAGTAGTTACATGTGGAAATTTGGTTCTAGGACATTTGATTTGGGCGCAATCCTCAAACTTAGGTCAAAAAAGCCATTTAAGCCTTTTCACAGTGAGATCTATGCGATATGGCCGAGAAATGTAATTTTGATGTTCACTCCCAAACCGCTGCGCAGAAGTAAACCAAACTTCACCCAATAGTGTACTTTATCATAATCTAGTAGTTACATTTGGAAATTTAGTTCTAGGACATTTGGTTGGAGCGCAATCTTCAAACTTAATTAAAAAAAGTCATTTAAGGCTTTTCACAGTGAGATCTATGCGATATGGCCGAGAAATGTAATTTTGATGTTAACTCCCAAACCGCTGCGCAGAAGTCAACCAAACTTCACCCAATAGTGTATTTTATCACAATCTAGTAGTTACATTTGGAAATTTAGTTCTACGACATTTGGTTTGAGCGCAATCTTCAAACTTAATTAAAAAAAGTCATTTAAGCCTTTTCACAGTGAGATCTATGCGATATGGCCGAGAAATGTAAATTTGATGTTAACTCCCAAACCGCTGCGCAGAAGTCAACCAAACTTCACCCAATAGTGTATTGTATCACAATCTAGTAGTTACATTTGAAAATTTTGTTCTAGGACATTTTGTTTGAGCGCAATCATCAAACTTTATTAAAAAAGTCATTTAAGCCTTTTCACAGTGAGATCTATGCGATATGGCCGAGAAATGTAATTTTGATGTTAACTCCCAAACCGCTGCGCAGAAGTCAACCAAACTTCACCCAATAGTGTATTTTATCACAATCTAGTAGTTACATTTAGAAATTTAGTTCTAGGACATTTGGTTTGAGCGCAATCTTCAAACTTAATTTAAAAAAGTCATTTAAGCCTTTTCACAGTGAGATCTATGCGATATGGCCGAGAAATGTAATTTTGATGTTCACTCCCAAACCGCTGCGCAGAAGTCAACCAAACTTCACCCATTAGTGTATTGCATCACAATCTAGTAGTTACATTTGAAAATTTCGTTCTAGGACATTTGGTTTGAGCGCAATGTTCAAACTTAATTAAAAAAAGTCATTTAAGCCTTTTCACAGTGAGATCTATGCGATATGGCCGAGAAATGTAATTTTGATGTTCACTACCAAACCGCTGCGCAGAAGTCAACCAAACTTCACCCATTAGTGTATTGTATCACAATCTAGTAGTTACATGTGGAAATTTGGTTCTAGGACATTTGATTTGAGCGCAATCCTCAAACTTAGGTCAAAAAAGCCATTTAAGCCTTTTCACAGTGAGATCTATGCGATATGGCCGAGAAATGTAATTTTGATGTTAACTCCCAAACCGCTGCGCAGAAGTCAACCAAACTTCACCCAATAGTGTATTGTATCACAATCTAGTAGTTACATGTGGATATTTGGTTCTAGGACATTTGATTTGAGCGCAATCCTCAAACTTAGGTCAAAAAAGCCATTTAAGCCTTTTCACAGTGAGATCTATGCGATATGGCCGAGAAATGTAATTTTGATGTTAACTCCCAAACCGCTGAGCAGAAGTAAACCAAACTTCACCCATTAGTGTATTGTATCACAATCTAGTAGTTACATGTGGAAATTTGGTTCTAGTACATTTGATTTGAGCGCAATCCTCAAACTTAGGTCAAAAAAGCCATTTAAGCCTTTTCACAGTGAGATCTATGAGATATGGCCGAGAAATGTAATTTTGATGTTAACTCCCAAACCGCTGCGCAGAAGTCAACCAAACTTCACCCAATAGTGTATTGTATCACAATCTAGTAGTTACATTTGAAAATTTTGTTCTAGGACATTTTGTTTGAACGCAATCATCAAACTTAATTAAAAAAGCCATTTAACCCTTTTCACAGTGAGATCTATGCGATATGGCCGAGAAATGTAATTTTGATGTTAACTCCCAAACCGCTGCGCAGAAGTAAACCAAACTTCACCCAATATTGTATTGTATCACAATCTAGTAGTTACATTTGAAAATTTTGTTCTAGGACATTTTGTTTGAGCGCAATCATCAAACTTAATTAAAAAAGTCATTTAAGCCTTTTCACAGTGAGATCTATGCGATATGGCCGAGAAATGTAATTTTGATGTTAACTCCCAAACCGCTGCGCAGAAGTCAACCAAACTTCACCCAATAGTATATTGTATCAAAATCTAGTAGTTACATGTAAAAATTTTGTTCTAGGACATTTTGTTTGAGCGCAATCATCAAACTTAATTAAAAAAGTCATTTAAGCCTTTTCACAGTGAGATCTATGCGATATGGCCGAGAAATGTAAATTTGATGTTAACTCCCAAACCGCTGCGCAGAAGTCAACCAAACTTCACCCAATAGTGTATTGTATCACAATCTAGTAGTTACATTTGAAAATTTCGTTCTAGGACATTTGGTTTGAGCGCAATGTTCAAACTTAATTAAAAAAAGTCATTTAAGCCTTTTCACAGTGAGATCTATGCGATATGGCCGAGAAATGTAATTTTGATGTTCATTACCAAACCGCTGCGCAGAAGTCAACCAAACTTCACCCATTAGTGTATTGTATCACAATCTAGTAGTTACATGTAGAAATTTGGTTCTAGGACATTTGATTTGAGCGCAATCCTCAAACTTAGGTCAAAAAAGCCATTTAAGCCTTTTCAAGGTGAGATCTATGCGATATGGCCGAGAAATGTAATTTTGATGTTAACTCCCAAACCGCTGCGCAGGAGTCAACCAAACTTCACCCAATAGTGTATTGTATCACAATCTAGTAGTTACATTTGAAAATTTTGTTCTAGGACATTTTGTTTGAGCGCAATCATCAAACTTTATTAAAAAAGTCATTTAAGCCTTTTCACAGTGAGATCTATGCGATATGGCCGAGAAATGTAATTTTGATGTTAACTCCCAAACCGCTGCGCAGAAGTCAACCAAACTTCACCCAATAGTGAATTTTATCACAATCTAGTAGTTACATTTAGAAATTTAGTTCTAGGACATTTGGTTTGAGCGCAATCTTCAAACTTAATTTAAAAAAGTCATTTAAGCCTTTTCACAGTGAGATCTATGCGATATGGCCGAGAAATGTAATTTTGATGTTAACTCCCAAACCGCTGCGCAGAAGTCAACCAAACTTCACCCATTAGTGTATTGTATCACAATCTAGTAGTTACATTTGAAAATTTTGTTCTAGGACATTTTGTTTGAGCGCAATCATCAAACTTAATTAAAAAAGTCATTTAAGCCTTTTCACAGTGAGATCTATGCGATATGCCCGAGAAATGTAATTTTGATGTTAACTCCCAAACCGCTGCGCAGAAGTCAACCAAACTTCACCCAATAGTATATTGTATCAAAATCTAGTAGTTACATGTAAAAATTTTGTTCTAGGACATTTTGTTTGAGCGCAATCATCAAACTTAATTAAAAAAGTCATTTAAGCCTTTTCACAGTGAGATCTATGCGATATGGCCGAGAAATGTAAATTTGATGTTAACTCCCAAACCGCTGCGCAGAAGTCAACCAAACTTCACCCAATAGTGTATTGTATCACAATCTAGTAGTTACATTTGAAAATTTCGTTCTAGGACATTTGGTTTGAGCGCAATGTTCAAACTTAATTAAAAAAAGTCATTTAAGCCTTTTCACAGTGAGATCTATGCGATATGGCCGAGAAATGTAATTTTGATGTTCATTACCAAACCGCTGCGCAGAAGTCAACCAAACTTCACCCATTAGTGTATTGTATCACAATCTAGTTACATGTAGAAATTTGGTTCTAGGACATTTGATTTGAGCGCAATCCTCAAACTTAGGTCAAAAAAGCCATTTAAGCCTTTTCAAGGTGAGATCTATGCGATATGGCCGAGAAATGTAATTTTGATGTTAACTCCCAAACCGCTGCGCAGAAGTCAACCAAACTTCACCCAATAGTGTATTGTATCACAATCTAGTAGTTACATTTGAAAATTTTGTTCTAGGACATTTTGTTTGAGCGCAATCATCAAACTTTATTAAAAAAGTCATTTAAGCCTTTTCACAGTGAGATCTATGCGATATGGCCGAGAAATGTAATTTTGATGTTAACTCCCAAACCGCTGCGCAGAAGTCAACCAAACTTCACCCAATAGTGTATTTTATCACAATCTAGTAGTTACATTTAGAAATTTAGTTCTAGGACATTTGGTTTGAGCGCAATCTTCAAACTTAATTTAAAAAAGTCATTTAAGCCTTTTCACAGTGAGATCTATGCGATATGGCCGAGAAATGTAATTTTGATGTTAACTCCCAAACCGCTGCGCAGAAGTCAACCAAACTTCACCCAATAGTGTATTGTATCACAATCTAGTAGTTACATGTGGAAATTTGGTTCTAGGACATTTGATTTGAGCGCAATCCTCAAACATAGGTCAAAAAAGCCATTTAAGCCTTTTCACAGTGAGATCTTTGCGATATGGCCGAGAAATGTAATTTTGATGTTAACTCCCAAACCGCTGCGCAGAAGTCAACCAAACTTCACCCAATAGTGTATTGTATCACAATCTAGTAGTTACATTTGAAAATTTGGTTCTAGGACATTTGATTTGAGCGCAATCCTCAAACTTAGGTCAAAAAAGCCATTTAAGCCTTTTCACAGTGAGATCTATGCGATATGGCCGAGAAATGTAATTTTGATGTTAACTCCCAAACCGCTGCGCAGAAGTAAACCAAACTTCACCCATTAGTGTATTGTATCACAATCTAGTAGTTACATGTGGAAATTTGGTTCTAGGACATTTGATTTGAGCGTAATCCTCAAACTTAGGTCAAAAAAGCCATTTAAGCCTTTTGACAGTGAGATCTATGCGATATGGCCGAGAAATGTAATTTTGATGTTAACTCCCAAACCGCTGCGCAGAAGTCAACCAAACTTCAACCAATAGTGTATTGTATCACAATCTAGTAGTTACATTTGAAAATTTTGTTCTAGGACATTTTGTTTGAGCGCAATCATCAAACTTAATTAAAAAAGTCATTTAAGCCTTTTCACAGTGAGATCTATGCGATATGGCCGAGAAATGTAATTTTGATGTTAACTCCCAAACCGCTGCGCAGAAGTCAACCAAACTTCACCCAATAGTGTATTGTATCACAATCTAGTAGTTACATTTGAAAATTTTGTTCTAGGACATTTTGTTTGAGCGAAATCTTCAAACTTAATTTAAAAAAGTCATTTAAGCCTTTTCACAGTGAGATCTATGCGATATGGCCGAGAAATGTAATTTTGATGTTCACTCCCAAACCGCTGCGCAGAAGTCAACCAAACTTCACCCATTAGTGTATTGCATCACAATCTAGTAGTTACATGTGGAAATTTGGTTCTAGGACATTTGATTTGAGCGCAATCCTCAAACTTAGGTCAAAAAAGCCATTTAAGCCTTTTCACAGTGAGATCTATGCGATATGGCCGAGAAATGTAATTTTGATGTTAACTCCCAAACCGCTGCGCAGAAGTAAACCAAACTTCACCCATTAGTGTATTGTATCACAATCTAGTAGTTACATGTGGAAATTTGGTTCTAGGACATTTGATTTGAGCGCAATCCTCAAACTTAGGTCAAAAAAGCCATTTAAGCCTTTTCACAGTGAGATCTATGCGATATGGCCGAGAAATGTAATTTTGATGTTAACTCCCAAACCGCTGCGCAGAAGTCAACCAAACTTCACCCAATAGTGTATTGTATCACAATCTAGTAGTTACATTTGAAAATTTCGTTCTAGGACATTTGGTTTGAGCGCAATGTTCAAACTTAATTAAAAAAAGTCATTTAAGCCTTTTCACAGTGAGATCTATGCGATATGGCCGAGAAATGTAATTTTGATGTTCACTACCAAACCGCTGCGCAGAAGTCAACCAAACTTCACCCATTAGTGTATTGTATCACAATCTAGTAGTTACATGTGGAAATTTGGTTCTAGGACATTTGATTTGAGCGCAATCCTCAAACTTAGGTCAAAAAAGCCATTTAAGCCTTTTCACAGTGAGATCTATGCGATATGGCCGAGAAATGTAATTTTGATGTTAACTCCCAAACCGCTGCGCAGAAGTCAACCAAACTTCACCCAATAGTGTATTGTATCACAATCTAGTAGTTACATGTGGAAATTTGGTTCTAGGACATTTGATTTGAGCGCAATCCTCAAACTTAGGTCAAAAAAGCCATTTAAGCCTTTTCACAGTGAGATCTATGCGATATGGCCGAGAAATGTAATTTTGATGTTAACTCCCAAACCGCTGCGCAGAAGTAAACCAAACTTCACCCATTAGTGTATTGTATCACAATCTAGTAGTTACATGTGGAAATTTGGTTCTAGGACATTTGATTTGAGCGAAATCCTCAAACTTAGGTCAAAAAAGCCATTTAAGCCTTTTCACAGTGAGATCTATGCGATATGGCCGAGAAAAGTAATTTTGATGTTAACTCCCAAACCGCTGCGCAGAAGTCAACCAAACTTCACCCAATAGTGTATTGTATCACAATCTAGTAGTTACATTTGAAAATTTCGTTCTAGGACATTTGGTTTGAGCGCAATGTTCAAACTTAATTAAAAAAAGTCATTTAAGCCTTTTCACAGTGAGATCTATGCGATATGGCCGAGAAATGTAATTTTGATGTTCACTACCAAACCGCTGCGCAGAAGTCAACCAAACTTCACCCATTAGTGTATTGTATCACAATCTAGTAGTTACATGTGGAAATTTGGTTCTAGGACATTTGATTTGAGCGCAATCCTCAAACTTAGGTCAAAAAAGCCATTTAAGCCTTTTCACAGTGAGATCTATGCGATATGGCCGAGAAATGTAATTTTGATGTTAACTCCCAAACCGCTGAGCAGAAGTAAACCAAACTTCACCCATTAGTGTATTGTATCACAATCTAGTAGTTACATGTGGAAATTTGGTTCTAGTACATTTGATTTGAGCGCAATCCTCAAACTTAGGTCAAAAAAGCCATTTAAGCCTTTTCACAGTGAGATCTATGAGATATGGCCGAGAAATGTAATTTTGATGTTAACTCCCAAACCGCTGCGCAGAAGTCAACCAAACTTCACCCAATAGTGTATTGTATCACAATCTAGTAGTTACATTTGAAAATTTTGTTCTAGGACATTTTGTTTGAACGCAATCATCAAACTTAATTAAAAAAGCCATTTAACCCTTTTCACAGTGAGATCTATGCGATATGGCCGAGAAATGTAATTTTGATGTTAACTCCCAAACCGCTGCGCAGAAGTAAACCAAACTTCACCCAATATTGTATTGTATCACAATCTAGTAGTTACATTTGAAAATTTTGTTCTAGGACATTTTGTTTGAGCGCAATCATCAAACTTAATTAAAAAAGTCATTTAAGCCTTTTCACAGTGAGATCTATGCGATATGGCCGAGAAATGTAATTTTGATGTTAACTCCCAAACCGCTGCGCAGAAGTCAACCAAACTTCACCCAATAGTATATTGTATCAAAATCTAGTAGTTACATGTAAAAATTTTGTTCTAGGACATTTTGTTTGAGCGCAATCATCAAACTTAATTAAAAAAGTCATTTAAGCCTTTTCACAGTGAGATCTATGCGATATGGCCGAGAAATGTAAATTTGATGTTAACTCCCAAACCGCTGCGCAGAAGTCAACCAAACTTCACCCAATAGTGTATTGTATCACAATCTAGTAGTTACATTTGAAAATTTCGTTCTAGGACATTTGGTTTGAGCGCAATGTTCAAACTTAATTAAAAAAAGTCATTTAAGCCTTTTCACAGTGAGATCTATGCGATATGGCCGAGAAATGTAATTTTGATGTTCATTACCAAACCGCTGCGCAGAAGTCAACCAAACTTCACCCATTAGTGTATTGTATCACAATCTAGTAGTTACATGTAGAAATTTGGTTCTAGGACATTTGATTTGAGCGCAATCCTCAAACTTAGGTCAAAAAAGCCATTTAAGCCTTTTCAAGGTGAGATCTATGCGATATGGCCGAGAAATGTAATTTTGATGTTAACTCCCAAACCGCTGCGCAGAAGTCAACCAAACTTCACCCAATAGTGTATTGTATCACAATCTAGTAGTTACATTTGAAAATTTTGTTCTAGGACATTTTGTTTGAGCGCAATCATCAAACTTTATTAAAAAAGTCATTTAAGCCTTTTCACAGTGAGATCTATGCGATATGGCCGAGAAATGTAATTTTGATGTTAACTCCCAAACCGCTGCGCAGAAGTCAACCAAACTTCACCCAATAGTGAATTTTATCACAATCTAGTAGTTACATTTAGAAATTTAGTTCTAGGACATTTGGTTTGAGCGCAATCTTCAAACTTAATTTAAAAAAGTCATTTAAGCCTTTTCACAGTGACATCTATGCGATATGGCCGAGAAATGTAATTTTGATGTTAACTCCCAAACCGCTGCGCAGAAGTCAACCAAACTTCACCCATTAGTGTATTGTATCACAATCTAGTAGTTACATTTGAAAATTTTGTTCTAGGACATTTTGTTTGAGCGCAATCATCAAACTTAATTAAAAAAGTCATTTAAGCCTTTTCACAGTGAGATCTATGCGATATGCCCGAGAAATGTAATTTTGATGTTAACTCCCAAACCGCTGCGCAGAAGTCAACCAAACTTCACCCAATAGTATATTGTATCAAAATCTAGTAGTTACATGTAAAAATTTTGTTCTAGGACATTTTGTTTGAGCGCAATCATCAAACTTAATTAAAAAAGTCATTTAAGCCTTTTCACAGTGAGATCTATGCGATATGGCCGAGAAATGTAAATTTGATGTTAACTCCCAAACCGCTGCGCAGAAGTCAACCAAACTTCACCCAATAGTGTATTGTATCACAATCTAGTAGTTACATTTGAAAATTTCGTTCTAGGACATTTGGTTTGAGCGCAATGTTCAAACTTAATTAAAAAAAGTCATTTAAGCCTTTTCACAGTGAGATCTATGCGATATGGCCGAGAAATGTAATTTTGATGTTCATTACCAAACCGCTGCGCAGAAGTCAACCAAACTTCACCCATTAGTGTATTGTATCACAATCTAGTTACATGTAGAAATTTGGTTCTAGGACATTTGATTTGAGCGCAATCCTCAAACTTAGGTCAAAAAAGCCATTTAAGCCTTTTCAAGGTGAGATCTATGCGATATGGCCGAGAAATGTAATTTTGATGTTAACTCCCAAACCGCTGCGCAGAAGTCAACCAAACTTCACCCAATAGTGTATTGTATCACAATCTAGTAGTTACATTTGAAAATTTTGTTCTAGGACATTTTGTTTGAGCGCAATCATCAAACTTTATTAAAAAAGTCATTTAAGCCTTTTCACAGTGAGATCTATGCGATATGGCCGAGAAATGTAATTTTGATGTTAACTCCCAAACCGCTGCGCAGAAGTCAACCAAACTTCACCCAATAGTGTATTTTATCACAATCTAGTAGTTACATTTAGAAATTTAGTTCTAGGACATTTGGTTTGAGCGCAATCTTCAAACTTAATTTAAAAAAGTCATTTAAGCCTTTTCACAGTGAGATCTATGCGATATGGCCGAGAAATGTAATTTTGATGTTAACTCCCAAACCGCTGCGCAGAAGTCAACCAAACTTCACCCAATAGTGTATTGTATCACAATCTAGTAGTTACATGTGGAAATTTGGTTCTAGGACATTTGATTTGAGCGCAATCCTCAAACATAGGTCAAAAAAGCCATTTAAGCCTTTTCACAGTGAGATCTTTGCGATATGGCCGAGAAATGTAATTTTGATGTTAACTCCCAAACCGCTGCGCAGAAGTCAACCAAACTTCACCCAATAGTGTATTGTATCACAATCTAGTAGTTACATGTGGAAATTTGGTTCTAGGACATTTGATTTGAGCGCAATCCTCAAACTTAGGTCAAAAAAGCCATTTAAGCCTTTTCACAGTGAGATCTATGCGATATGGCCGAGAAATGTAATTTTGATGTTAACTCCCAAACCGCTGCGCAGAAGTAAACCAAACTTCACCCATTAGTGTATTGTATCACAATCTAGTAGTTACATGTGGAAATTTGGTTCTAGGACATTTGATTTGAGCGTAATCCTCAAACTTAGGTCAAAAAAGCCATTTAAGCCTTTTGACAGTGAGATCTATGCGATATGGCCGAGAAATGTAATTTTGATGTTAACTCCCAAACCGCTGCGCAGAAGTCAACCAAACTTCACCCAATAGTGTATTGTATCACAATCTAGTAGTTACATTTGAAAATTTTGTTCTAGGACATTTTGTTTGAGCGCAATCATCAAACTTAATTAAAAAAGTCATTTAAGCCTTTTCACAGTGAGATCTATGCGATATGGCCGAGAAATGTAAATTTGATGTTAACTCCCAAACCGCTGCGCAGAAGTCAACCAAACTTCACCCAATAGTGTATTGTATCACAATCTAGTAGTTACATTTGAAAATTTCGTTCTAGGACATTTGGTTTGAGCGCAATGTTCAAACTTAATTAAAAAAAGTCATTTAAGCCTTTTCACAGTGAGATCTATGCGATATGGCCGAGAAATGTAATTTTGATGTTCATTACCAAACCGCTGCGCAGAAGTCAACCAAACTTCACCCATTAGTGTATTGTATCACAATCTAGTAGTTACATGTAGAAATTTGGTTCTAGGACATTTGATTTGAGCGCAATCCTCAAACTTAGGTCAAAAAAGCCATTTAAGCCTTTTCAAGGTGAGATCTATGCGATATGGCCGAGAAATGTAATTTTGATGTTAACTCCCAAACCGCTGCGCAGAAGTCAACCAAACTTCACCCAATAGTGTATTGTATCACAATCTAGTAGTTACATTTGAAAATTTTGTTCTAGGACATTTTGTTTGAGCGCAATCATCAAACTTTATTAAAAAAGTCATTTAAGCCTTTTCACAGTGAGATCTATGCGATATGGCCGAGAAATGTAATTTTGATGTTAACTCCCAAACCGCTGCGCAGAAGTCAACCAAACTTCACCCAATAGTGAATTTTATCACAATCTAGTAGTTACATTTAGAAATTTAGTTCTAGGACATTTGGTTTGAGCGCAATCTTCAAACTTAATTAAAAAAAGTCATTTAAGCCTTTTCACAGTGACATCTATGCGATATGGCCGAGAAATGTAATTTTGATGTTAACTCCCAAACCGCTGCGCAGAAGTCAACCAAACTTCACCCATTAGTGTATTGTATCACAATCTAGTAGTTACATTTGAAAATTTTGTTCTAGGACATTTTGTTTGAGCGCAATCATCAAACTTAATTAAAAAAGTCATTTAAGCCTTTTCACAGTGAGATCTATGCGATATGCCCGAGAAATGTAATTTTGATGTTATATCCCAAACCGCTGCGCAGAAGTCAACCAAACTTCACCCAATAGTATATTGTATCAAAATCTAGTAGTTACATGTAAAAATTTTGTTCTAGGACATTTTGTTTGAGCGCAATCATCAAACTTAATTAAAAAAGTCATTTAAGCCTTTTCACAGTGAGATCTATGCGATATGGCCGAGAAATGTAAATTTGATGTTAACTCCCAAACCGCTGCGCAGAAGTCAACCAAACTTCACCCAATAGTGTATTGTATCACAATCTAGTAGTTACATTTGAAAATTTCGTTCTAGGACATTTGGTTTGAGCGCAATGTTCAAACTTAATTAAAAAAAGTCATTTAAGCCTTTTCACAGTGAGATCTATGCGATATGGCCGAGAAATGTAATTTTGATGTTCATTACCAAACCGCTGCGCAGAAGTCAACCAAACTTCACCCATTAGTGTATTGTATCACAATCTAGTTACATGTAGAAATTTGGTTCTAGGACATTTGATTTGAGCGCAATCCTCAAACTTAGGTCAAAAAAGCCATTTAAGCCTTTTCAAGGTGAGATCTATGCGATATGGCCGAGAAATGTAATTTTGATGTTAACTCCCAAACCGCTGCGCAGAAGTCAACCAAACTTCACCCAATAGTGTATTGTATCACAATCTAGTAGTTACATTTGAAAATTTTGTTCTAGGACATTTTGTTTGAGCGCAATCATCAAACTTTATTAAAAAAGTCATTTAAGCCTTTTCACAGTGAGATCTATGCGATATGGCCGAGAAATGTAATTTTGATGTTAACTCCCAAACCGCTGCGCAGAAGTCAACCAAACTTCACCCAATAGTGTATTTTATCACAATCTAGTAGTTACATTTAGAAATTTAGTTCTAGGACATTTGGTTTGAGCGCAATCTTCAAACTTAATTTAAAAAAGTCATTTAAGCCTTTTCACAGTGAGATCTATGCGATATGGCCGAGAAATGTAATTTTGATGTTAACTCCCAAACCGCTGCGCAGAAGTCAACCAAACTTCACCCAATAGTGTATTGTATCACAATCTAGTAGTTACATGTGGAAATTTGGTTCTAGGACATTTGATTTGAGCGCAATCCTCAAACATAGGTCAAAAAAGCCATTTAAGCCTTTTCACAGTGAGATCTTTGCGATATGGCCGAGAAATGTAATTTTGATGTTAACTCCCAAACCGCTGCGCAGAAGTCAACCAAACTTCACCCAATAGTGTATTGTATCACAATCTAGTAGTTACATGTGGAAATTTGGTTCTAGGACATTTGATTTGAGCGCAATCCTCAAACTTAGGTCAAAAAAGCCATTTAAGCCTTTTCACAGTGAGATCTATGCGATATGGCCGAGAAATGTAATTTTGATGTTAACTCCCAAACCGCTGCGCAGAAGTAAACCAAACTTCACCCATTAGTGTATTGTATCACAATCTAGTAGTTACATGTGGAAATTTGGTTCTAGGACATTTGATTTGAGCGTAATCCTCAAACTTAGGTCAAAAAAGCCATTTAAGCCTTTTGACAGTGAGATCTATGCGATATGGCCGAGAAATGTAATTTTGATGTTAACTCCCAAACCGCTGCGCAGAAGTCAACCAAACTTCACCCAATAGTGTATTGTATCACAATCTAGTAGTTACATTTGAAAATTTTGTTCTAGGACATTTTGTTTGAGCGCAATCATCAAACTTAATTAAAAAAGTCATTTAAGCCTTTTCACAGTGAGATCTATGCGATATGGCCGAGAAATGTAATTTTGATGTTAACTCCCAAACCGCTGCGCAGAAGTAAACCAAACTTCACCCAATATTGTATTGTATCACAATCTAGTAGTTACATTTGAAAATTTTGTTCTAGGACATTTTGTTTGAGCGCAATCATCAAACTTAATTAAAAAAGTCATTTAAGCCTTTTCACAGTGAGATCTATGCGATATGGCCGAGAAATGTAATTTTGATGTTAACTCCCAAACCGCTGCGCAGAAGTCAACCAAACTTCACCCATTAGTGTATTGTATCACAATCTAGTAGTTACATGTGGAAATTTGGTTCTAGGACATTTGATTTGAGCGCAATCCTCAAACTTAGGTCAAAAAAGCCATTTAAGCCTTTTCACAGTGAGATCTATGCGATATGGCCGAGAAATGTAATTTTGATGTTAACTCCCAAACCGCTGCGCAGAAGTAAACCAAACTTCACCCATTAGTGTATTGTATCACAATCTAGTAGTTACATGTGGAAATTTGGTTCTAGGACATTTGATTTGAGCGCAATCCTCAAACTTAGGTCAAAAAAGCCATTTAAGCCTTTTGACAGTGAGATCTATGCGATATGGCCGAGAAATGTAATTTTGATGTTCACTCCCAAACCGCTGCGCAGAAGTCAACCAAACTTAAACCAATAGTGTATTTTATCACAATCTAGTAGTTACATTTGGAAATTTAGTTCTAGGACATTTGGTTTGAGCGCAATCTTCAAACTTAATTAAAAAAAGTCATTTAAGGCTTTTCACAGTGAGATCTATGCGATATGGCCGAGAAATGTAATTTTGATGTTAACTCCCAAACCGCTGCGCAGAAGTCAACCAAACTTCACCCAATAGTGTATTTTATCACAATCTAGTAGTTACATTTGGAAATTTAGTTCTACGACATTTGGTTTGAGCGCAATCTTCAAACTTAATTAAAAAAAGTCATTTAAGCCTTTTCACAGTGAGATCTATGCGATATGGCCGAGAAATGTAAATTTGATGTTAACTCCCAAACCGCTGCGCAGAAGTCAACCAAACTTCACCCAATAGTGTATTGTATCACAATCTAGTAGTTACATTTGAAAATTTTGTTCTAGGACATTTTGTTTGAGCGCAATCATCAAACTTTATTAAAAAAGTCATTTAAGCCTTTTCACAGTGAGATCTATGCGATATGGCCGAGAAATGTAATTTTGATGTTAACTCCCAAACCGCTGCGCAGAAGTCAACCAAACTTCACCCAATAGTGTATTTTATCACAATCTAGTAGTTACATTTAGAAATTTAGTTCTAGGACATTTGGTTTGAGCGCAATCTTCAAACTTAATTTAAAAAAGTCATTTAAGCCTTTTCACAGTGAGATCTATGCGATATGGCCGAGAAATGTAATTTTGATGTTCACTCCCAAACCGCTGCGCAGAAGTCAACCAAACTTCACCCATTAGTGTATTGCATCACAATCTAGTAGTTACATGTGGAAATTTGGTTCTAGGACATTTGATTTGAGCGCAATCCTCAAACTTAGGTCAAAAAAGCCATTTAAGCCTTTTCACAGTGAGATCTATGCGATATGGCCGAGAAATGTAATTTTGATGTTAACTCCCAAACCGCTGCGCAGAAGTCAACCAAACTTCACCCAATAGTGTATTGTATCACAATCTAGTAGTTACATTTGAAAATTTCGTTCTAGGACATTTGGTTTGAGCGCAATGTTCAAACTTAATTAAAAAAAGTCATTTAAGCCTTTTCACAGTGAGATCTATGCGATATGGCCGGGAAATGTAATTTTGATGTTCACTACCAAACCGCTGCGCAGAAGTCAACCAAACTTCACCCATTAGTGTATTGTATCACAATCTAGTAGTTACATGTGGAAATTTGGTTCTAGGACATTTGATTTGAGCGCAATCCTCAAACTTAGGTCAAAAAAGCCATTTAAGCCTTTTCACAGTGAGATCTATGCGATATGGCCGAGAAATGTAATTTTGATGTTAACTCCCAAACCGCTGCGCAGAAGTCAACCAAACTTCACCCAATAGTGTATTGTATCACAATCTAGTAGTTACATGTGGATATTTGGTTCTAGGACATTTGATTTGAGCGCAATCCTCAAACTTAGGTCAAAAAAGCCATTTAAGCCTTTTCACAGTGAGATCTATGCGATATGGCCGAGAAATGTAATTTTGATGTTAACTCCCAAACCGCTGAGCAGAAGTAAACCAAACTTCACCCATTAGTGTATTGTATCACAATCTAGTAGTTACATGTGGAAATTTGGTTCTAGTACATTTGATTTGAGCGCAATCCTCAAACTTAGGTCAAAAAAGCCATTTAAGCCTTTTCACAGTGAGATCTATGAGATATGGCCGAGAAATGTAATTTTGATGTTAACTCCCAAACCGCTGCGCAGAAGTCAACCAAACTTCACCCAATAGTGTATTGTATCACAATCTAGTAGTTACATTTGAAAATTTTGTTCTAGGACATTTTGTTTGAACGCAATCATCAAACTTAATTAAAAAAGCCATTTAACCCTTTTCACAGTGAGATCTATGCGATATGGCCGAGAAATGTAATTTTGATGTTAACTCCCAAACCGCTGCGCAGAAGTAAACCAAACTTCACCCAATATTGTATTGTATCACAATCTAGTAGTTACATTTGAAAATTTTGTTCTAGGACATTTTGTTTGAGCGCAATCATCAAACTTAATTAAAAAAGTCATTTAAGCCTTTTCACAGTGAGATCTATGCGATATGGCCGAGAAATGTAATTTTGATGTTAACTCCCAAACCGCTGCGCAGAAGTCAACCAAACTTCACCCAATAGTATATTGTATCAAAATCTAGTAGTTACATGTAAAAATTTTGTTCTAGGACATTTTGTTTGAGCGCAATCATCAAACTTAATTAAAAAAGTCATTTAAGCCTTTTCACAGTGAGATCTATGCGATATGGCCGAGAAATGTAAATTTGATGTTAACTCCCAAACCGCTGCGCAGAAGTCAACCAAACTTCACCCAATAGTGTATTGTATCACAATCTAGTAGTTACATTTGAAAATTTCGTTCTAGGACATTTGGTTTGAGCGCAATGTTCAAACTTAATTAAAAAAAGTCATTTAAGCCTTTTCACAGTGAGATCTATGCGATATGGCCGAGAAATGTAATTTTGATGTTCATTACCAAACCGCTGCGCAGAAGTCAACCAAACTTCACCCATTAGTGTATTGTATCACAATCTAGTAGTTACATGTAGAAATTTGGTTCTAGGACATTTGATTTGAGCGCAATCCTCAAACTTAGGTCAAAAAAGCCATTTAAGCCTTTTCAAGGTGAGATCTATGCG
This sequence comes from Corythoichthys intestinalis, assembly GCF_030265065.1. NCBI lineage: Eukaryota > Metazoa > Chordata > Actinopteri > Syngnathiformes > Syngnathidae > Corythoichthys > Corythoichthys intestinalis. Next base: position 47,168,857 of record NC_080411.1, on the reverse strand, counting down.
ATATGGCCGAGAAATGTAATTTTGATGTTAACTCCCAAACCGCTGCGCAGAAGTCAACCAAACTTCACCCAATAGTGTATTGTATCACAATCTAGTAGTTACATTTGAAATTTTTGTTCTAGGACATTTTGTTTGAGCGCAATCATCAAACTTTATTAAAAAAGTCATTTAAGCCTTTTCACAGTGAGATCTATGCGATATGGCCGAGAAATGTAATTTTGATGTTAACTCCCAAACCGCTGCGCAGAAGTCAACCAAACTTCACCCAATAGTGTATTTTATCACAATCTAGTAGTTACATTTAGAAATTTAGTTCTAGGACATTTGGTTTGAGCGCAATCTTCAAACTTAATTTAAAAAAGTCATTTAAGCCTTTTCACAGTGAGATCTATGCGATATGGCCGAGAAATGTAATTTTGATGTTAACTCCCAAACCGCTGCGCAGAAGTCAACCAAACTTCACCCATTAGTGTATTGTATCACAATCTAGTAGTTACATTTGAAAATTTTGTTCTAGGACATTTTGTTTGAGCGCAATCATCAAACTTAATTAAAAAAGTCATTTAAGCCTTTTCACAGTGAGATCTATGCGATATGGCCGAGAAATGTAATTTTGATGTTAACTCCCAAACCGCTGCGCAGAAGTCAACCAAACTTCACCCAATAGTATATTGTATCAAAATCTAGTAGTTACATGTAAAAATTTTGTTCTAGGACATTTTGTTTGAGCGCAATCATCAAACTTAATTAAAAAAGTCATTTAAGCCTTTTCACAGTGAGATATATGCGATATGGCCGAGAAATGTAAATTTGATGTTAACTCCCAAACCGCTGCGCAGAAGTCAACCAAACTTCACCCAATAGTGTATTGTATCACAATCTAGTAGTTACATTTGAAAATTTCGTTCTAGGACATTTGGTTTGAGCGCAATGTTCAAACTTAATTAAAAAAAGTCATTTAAGCCTTTTCACAGTGAGATCTATGCGATATGGCCGAGAAATGTAATTTTGATGTTCATTACCAAACCGCTGCGCAGAAGTCAACCAAACTTCACCCATTAGTGTATTGTATCACAATCTAGTAGTTACATGTAGAAATTTGGTTCTAGGACATTTGATTTGAGCGCAATCCTCAAACTTAGGTCAAAAAAGCCATTTAAGCCTTTTCAAGGTGAGATCTATGCGATATGGCCGAGAAATGTAATTTTGATGTTAACTCCCAAACCGCTGCGCAGAAGTCAACCAAACTTCACCCAATAGTGTATTGTATCACAATCTAGTAGTTACATTTGAAAATTTTGTTCTAGGACATTTTGTTTGAGCGCAATCATCAAACTTTATTAAAAAAGTCATATAAGCCTTTTCACAGTGAGATCTATGCGATATGGCCGAGAAATGTAATTTTGATGTTAACTCCCAAACCGCTGCGCAGAAGTCAACCAAACTTCACCCAATAGTGTATTGTATCACAATCTAGTAGTTACATTTGAAAATTTTGTTCTAGGACATTTTGTTTGAGCGCAATCATCAAACTTAATTAAAAAAGTCATTTAAGCCTTTTCACAGTGAGATCTATGCGATATGGCCGAGAAATGTAATTTTGATGTTAACTCCCAAACCGCTGCGCAGAAGTAAACCAAACTTCACCCAATATTGTATTGTATCACAATCTAGTAGTTACATTTGAAAATTTTGTTCTAGGACATTTTGTTTGAGCGCAATCATCAAACTTAATTAAAAAAGTCATTTAAGCCTTTTCACAGTGAGATCTATGCGATATGGCCGAGAAATGTAATTTTGATGTTAACTCCCAAACCGCTGCGCAGAAGTCAACCAAACTTCACCCATTAGTGTATTGTATCACAATCTAGTAGTTACATGTGGAAATTTGGTTCTAGGACATTTGATTTGAGCGCAATCCTCAAACTTAGGTCAAAAAAGCCATTTAAGCCTTTTCACAGTGAGATCTATGCGATATGGCCGAGAAATGTAATTTTGATGTTAACTCCCAAACCGCTGCGCAGAAGTAAACCAAACTTCACCCATTAGTGTATTGTATCACAATCTAGTAGTTACATGTGGAAATTTGGTTCTAGGACATTTGATTTGAGCGCAATCCTCAAACTTAGGTCAAAAAAGCCATTTAAGCCTTTTGACAGTGAGATCTATGCGATATGGCCGAGAAATGTAATTTTGAAGTTCACTCCCAAACCGCTGCGCAGAAGTCAACCAAACTTAAACCAATAGTGTATTTTATCACAATCTAGTAGTTACATTTGGAAATTTAGTTCTAGGACATTTGGTTTGAGCGCAATCTTCAAACTTAATTAAAAAAAGTCATTTAAGGCTTTTCACAGTGAGATCTATGCGATATGGCCGAGAAATGTAATTTTGATGTTAACTCCCAAACCGCTGCGCAGAAGTCAACCAAACTTCACCCAATAGTGTATTTTATCACAATCTAGTAGTTACATTTGGAAATTTAGTTCTACGACATTTGGTTTGAGCGCAATCTTCAAACTTAATTAAAAAAAGTCATTTAAGCCTTTTCACAGTGAGATCTATGCGATATGGCCGAGAAATGTAAATTTGATGTTAACTCCCAAACCGCTGCGCAGAAGTCAACCAAACTTCACCCAATAGTGTATTGTATCACAATCTAGTAGTTACATTTGAAAATTTTGTTCTAGGACATTTTGTTTGAGCGCAATCATCAAACTTTATTAAAAAAGTCATTTAAGCCTTTTCACAGTGAGATCTATGCGATATGGCCGAGAAATGTAATTTTGATGTTAACTCCCAAACCGCTGCGCAGAAGTCAACCAAACTTCACCCAATAGTGTATTTTATCACAATCTAGTAGTTACATTTAGAAATTTAGTTCTAGGACATTTGGTTTGAGCGCAATCTTCAAACTTAATTTAAAAAAGTCATTTAAGCCTTTTCACAGTGAGATCTATGCGATATGGCCGAGAAATGTAATTTTGATGTTCACTCCCAAACCGCTGCGCAGAAGTCAACCAAACTTCACCCATTAGTGTATTGCATCACAATCTAGTAGTTACATGTGGAAATTTGGTTCTAGGACATTTGATTTGAGCGCAATCCTCAAACTTAGGTCAAAAAAGCCATTTAAGCCTTTTCACAGTGAGATCTATGCGATATGGCCGAGAAATGTAATTTTGATGTTAACTCCCAAACCGCTGCGCAGAAGTCAACCAAACTTCACCCAATAGTGTATTGTATCACAATCTAGTAGTTACATTTGAAAATTTCGTTCTAGGACATTTGGTTTGAGCGCAATGTTCAAACTTAATTAAAAAAAGTCATTTAAGCCTTTTCACAGTGAGATCTATGCGATATGGCCGAGAAATGTAATTTTGATGTTCACTACCAAACCGCTGCGCAGAAGTCAACCAAACTTCACCCATTAGTGTATTGTATCACAATCTAGTAGTTACATGTGGAAATTTGGTTCTAGGACATTTGATTTGAGCGCAATCCTCAAACTTAGGTCAAAAAAGCCATTTAAGCCTTTTCACAGTGAGATCTATGCGATATGGCCGAGAAATGTAATTTTGATGTTAACTCCCAAACCGCTGCGCAGAAGTCAACCAAACTTCACCCAATAGTGTATTGTATCACAATCTAGTAGTTACATGTGGATATTTGGTTCTAGGACATTTGATTTGAGCGCAATCCTCAAACTTAGGTCAAAAAAGCCATTTAAGCCTTTTACAGTGAGATCTATGCGATATGGCCGAGAAATGTAATTTTGATGTTAACTCCCAAACCGCTGAGCAGAAGTAAACCAAACTTCACCCATTAGTGTATTGTATCACAATCTAGTAGTTACATGTGGAAATTTGGTTCTAGTACATTTGATTTGAGCGCAATCCTCAAACTTAGGTCAAAAAAGCCATTTAAGCCTTTTCACAGTGAGATCTATGAGATATGGCCGAGAAATGTAATTTTGATGTTAACTCCCAAACCGCTGCGCAGAAGTCAACCAAACTTCACCCAATAGTGTATTGTATCACAATCTAGTAGTTACATTTGAAAATTTTGTTCTAGGACATTTTGTTTGAACGCAATCATCAAACTTAATTAAAAAAGCCATTTAACCCTTTTCACAGTGAGATCTATGCGATATGGCCGAGAAATGTAATTTTGATGTTAACTCCCAAACCGCTGCGCAGAAGTAAACCAAACTTCACCCAATATTGTATTGTATCACAATCTAGTAGTTACATTTGAAAATTTTGTTCTAGGACATTTTGTTTGAGCGCAATCATCAAACTTAATTAAAAAAGTCATTTAAGCCTTTTCACAGTGAGATCTATGCGATATGGCCGAGAAATGTAATTTTGATGTTAACTCCCAAACCGCTGCGCAGAAGTCAACCAAACTTCACCCAATAGTATATTGTATCAAAATCTAGTAGTTACATGTAAAAATTTTGTTCTAGGACATTTTGTTTGAGCGCAATCATCAAACTTAATTAAAAAAGTCATTTAAGCCTTTTCACAGTGAGATCTATGCGATATGGCCGAGAAATGTAAATTTGATGTTAACTCCCAAACCGCTGCGCAGAAGTCAACCAAACTTCACCCAATAGTGTATTGTATCACAATCTAGTAGTTACATTTGAAAATTTGGTTCTAGGACATTTGATTTGAGCGCAATTCTCAAACTTAGGTCAAAAAAGCCATTTAAGCCTTTTCACAGTGAGATCTATGCGATATGGCCGAGAAATGTAATTTTGATGTTAACTCCCAAACCGCTGCGCAGAAGTCAACCAAACTACACCCAAAAGTGTATTTTATCACAATCTAGTAGTTACATGTGGAAATTTGGTTCTAGGACATTTGATTTGAGCGCAATCCTCAAACTTAGGTCAAAAAAGCCATTTAAGCCTTTTCACAGTGAGATCTATGCGATATGGCCGAGAAATGTAAATTTGATGTTAACTCCCAAACCGCTGCGCAGAAGTCAACCAAACTTCACCCAATAGTGTATTGTATCACAATCTAGTAGTTACATGTGGAAATTTGGTTCTAGGACATTTGATTTGAGCGCAATCCTCAAACTTAGGTCAAAAAAGCCATTTAAGCCTTTTCAAGGTGAGATCTATGCGATATGGCCGAGAAATGTAATTTTGATGTTCACTCCCAAACCGCTGCGCAGAAGTAAACCAAACTTCACCCATTAGTGTATTGTATCACAATCTAGTAGTTACATGTGGAAATTTGGTTCTAGGACATTTGATTTGAGCGTAATCCTCAAACTTAGGTCAAAAAAGCCATTTAAGCCTTTTGACAGTGAGATCTATGCGATATGGCCGAGAAATGTAATTTTGATGTTAACTCCCAAACCGCTGCGCAGAAGTCAACCAAACTTCACCCAATAGTGTATTGTATCACAATCTAGTAGTTACATGTGGAAATTTGGTTCTAGGACATTTGATTTGAGCGCAATTCTCAAACTTAGGTCAAAAAAACCATTTAAGCCTTTTCACAGTGAGATCTATGCGATATGGCCGAGAAATGTAATTTTGATGTTAACTCCCAAACCGCTGCGCAGAAGTCAACCAAACTACACCCAAAAGTGTATTTTATCACAATCTAGTAGTTACATGTGGAAATTTGGTTCTAGGACATTTGATTTGAGCGCAATCCTCAAACTTAGGTCAAAAAAGCCATTTAAGCCTTTTCACAGTGAGATCTATGCGATATGGCCGAGAAATGTAAATTTGATGTTAACTCCCAAACCGCTGCGCAGAAGTCAACCAAACTTCACCCAATAGTATATTGTATCAAAATCTAGTAGTTACATTTAAAAATTTTGTTCTAGGACATTTTGTTTGAGCGCAATCATCAAACTTAATTAAAAAAGTCATTTAAGCCTTTTCACAGTGAGATCTATGCGATATGGCCGAGAAATGTAAATTTGATGTTAACTCCCAAACCGCTGCGCAGAAGTCAACCAAACTTCACCCAATAGTGTATTGTATCACAATCTAGTAGTTACATTTGAAAATTTCGTTCTAGGACATTTGGTTTGAGCGCAATGTTCAAACTTAATTAAAAAAAGTCATTTAAGCCTTTTCACAGTGAGATCTATGCGATATGGCCGAGAAATGTAATTTTGATGTTCACTACCAAACCGCTGCGCAGAAGTCAACCAAACTTCACCCATTAGTGTATTGTATCACAATCTAGTAGTTACATGTGGAAATTTGGTTCTAGGACATTTGATTTGAGCGCAATCCTCAAACTTAGGTCAAAAAAGCCATTTAAGGCTTTTCACAGTGAGATCTATGCGATATGGCCGAGAAATGTAATTTTGATGTTAACTCCCAAACCGCTGCGCAGAAGTCAACCAAACTTCACCCAATAGTGTATTGTATCACAATCTAGTAGTTACATGTGGAAATTTGGTTCTAGGACATTTGATTTGAGCGCAATCCTCAAACATAGGTCAAAAAAGCCATTTAAGCCTTTTCACAGTGAGATCTTTGCGATATGGCCGAGAAATGTAATTTTGATGTTAACTCCCAAACCGCTGCGCAGAAGTCAACCAAACTTCACCCAATAGTGTATTGTATCACAATCTAGTAGTTACATGTGGAAATTTGGTTCTAGGACATTTGATTTGAGCGCAATCCTCAAACTTAGGTCAAAATAGCCATTTAAGCCTTTTCACAGTGAGATCTATGCGATATGGCCGAGAAATGTAATTTTGATGTTAACTCCCAAACCGCTGCACAGAAGTCAACCAAACTTCACCCAATAGTGTATTGTATCACAATCTAGTAGTTACATGTGGAAATTTGGTTCTAGGACATTTGATTTGAGCGCAATCCTCAAACTTAGGTCAAAAAAGCCATTTAAGCCTTTTCACAGTGAGATCTATGCGATATGGCCGAGAAATGTAATTTTGATGTTAACTCCCAAACCGCTGCACAGAAGTAAACCAAACTTCACCCATTAGTGTATTGTATCACAATCTAGTAGTTACATGTGGAAATTTGGTTCTAGGACATTTGATTTGAGCGCAATCATCAAACTTAATTAAAAAAGTCATTTAAGCCTTTTCACAGTGAGATCTATGCGATATGGCCGAGAAATGTAATTTTGATGTTAACTCCCAAACCGCTGCGCAGAAGTCAACCAAACTTCACCCAATAGTGTATTTTATCACAATCTAGTAGTTACATGTGGATATTTGGTTCTAGGACATTTGGTTTGAGCGCAATCCTCAAACTTAGGTCAAAAAAGCCATTTAAGCCTTTTCAAAGTGAGATCTATGCGATATGGCCGAGAAATGTAATTTTGATGTTAACTCCCAAACCGCTGCGCAGAAGTAAACAAAACTTCACCCATTAGTGTATTGTATCACAATCTAGTAGTTACATGTGGAAATTTGGTTCTAGGACATTTGATTTTAGCGCAATCCTCAAACTTAGGTCAAAAAAGCCATTTAAGCCTTTTCACAGTGAGATCTATGCGATATGGCCGAGAAATGTAATTTTGATGTTAACTCACAAACCGCTGCGCAGAAGTCAACCAAACTTCACCCAATAGTGTATTGTATCACAATCTAGTAGTTACATTTGAAAATTTTGTTCTAGGACATTTTGTTTGAACGCAATCATCAAACTTAATTAAAAAAGTCATTTAAGCCTTTTCACAGTGAGATCTATGCGATATGGCCGAGAAATGTAATTTTGATGTTAACTCCCAAACCGCTGCGCAGAAGTCAACCAAACTTCACCCAATAGTGTATTTTATCACAATCTAGTAGTTACATTTGGAAATTTAGTTCTAGGACATTTGGTTTGAGCGCAATCTTCAAACTTAATTAAAAAAAGCCATTTAATCCTTTTCACAGTGAGATCTATGCGATATGGCCGAGAAATGTAATTTTGATGTTAACTCCCAAACCGCTGCGCAGAAGTAAACCAAACTTCACCCATTAGTGTATTGTATCACAATCTAGTAGTTACATGTGGAAATTTGGTTCTAGGACATTTGATTTGAGCGCAATCCTCAAACATAGGTCAAAAAAGCCATTTAAGCCTATTCACAGTGAGATCTACCCGATATGGCCGAGAAATGTAAATTTGATGTTAACTCCCAAACCGCTGCGCAGAAGTCAACCAAACTTCACCCAATAGTATATTGTATCAAAATCTAGTAGTTACATTTAAAAATTTTGTTCTAGGACATTTTGTTTGAGCGCAATCATCAAACTTAATTAAAAAAGTCATTTAAGCCTTTTCAAAGTGAGATCTATGCGATATGGCCGAGAAATGTAAATTTGATGTTAACTCCCAAACCGCTGCGCAGAAGTCAACCAAACTTCACCCAATAGTGTATTGTATCACAATCTAGTAGTTACATTTGAAAATTTCGTTCTAGGACATTTGGTTTGAGCGCAATGTTCAAACTTAATTAAAAAAAGTCATTTAAGCCTTTTCACAGTGAGATCTATGCGATATGGCCGAGAAATGTAATTTTGATGTTAACTCCCAAACCGCTGCGCAGAAGCAAACCAAACTTAACTCAATAGTGTATTGTATCACAATCTAGTAGTTACATTTGAAAATTTTGTTCTAGGACATTTTGTTTGAGCGCAATCATCAAACTTAATTAAAAAAGTCATTTAAGCCTTTTCACAGTGAGATCTATGCGATATGGCCGAGAAATATAATTTTGATGTTAACTCCCAAACCGCTGCGCAGAAGTCAACCAAACTTCACCCATTAGTGTATTGTATCACAATCTAGTAGTTACATGTGGAAATTTGGTTCTAGGACATTTGATTTGAGCGCAATCCTAAAACGTAGGTCAAAAAAGCCATTTAAGCCTTTTCACAGTGAGATCTATGCGATATGGCCGAGAAATGTAATTTTGATGTTAACTCCCAAACCGCTGCGCAGAAGTAAACCAAACTTCACCCATTAGTGTATTGTATCACAATCTAGTAGTTACATGTGGAAATTTGGTTCTAGGACATTTGATTTGAGCGCAATCCTCAAACTTAGGTCAAAAAAGCCATTTAAGCCTTTTCACAGTGAGATCTATGCGATATGGCCGAGAAATGTAAATTTGATGTTAACTCCCAAACCGCTGCGCAGAAGTCAACCAAACTTCACCCAATAGTTTATTGTATCACAATCTAGTAGTTACATGTGGAAATTTGGTTCTAGGACATTTGATTTGAGCGCAATTCTCAAACTTAGGTCAAAAAAGCCATTTAAGCCTTTTCACAGTGATATCTATGCGATATGGCCGAGAAATGTAATTTTGATGTTCACTCCCAAACCGCTGCGCAGAAGTCAACCAAACTTCACCCATTAGTGTATTGCATCACAATCTAGTAGTTACATGTGGAAATTTGGTTCTAGGACATTTGATTTGAGCGCAATCCTCAAACTTAGGTCAAAAAAGCCATTTAAGCCTTTTCACAGTGAGATCTATGCGATATGGCCGAGAAATGTAATTTTGATGTTAACTCCCAAACCGCTGCGCAGAAGTAAACCAAACTTCACCCATTAGTGTATTGTATCACAATCTAGTAGTTACATGTGGAAATTTGGTTCTAGGACATTTGATTTGAGCGCAATCCTCAAACTTAGGTCAAAAAAGCCATTTAAGCCTTTTCACAGTGAGATCTATGCGATATGGCCGAGAAATGTAATTTTGATGTTAACTCCCAAACCGCTGCGCAGAAGTAAACCAAACTTCACCCATTAGTGTATTGTATCACAATCTAGTAGTTACATGTGGAAATTTGGTTCTAGGACATTTGATTTGAGCGCAATCTTCAAACTTAATTTAAAAAAGTCATTTAAGGCTTTTCACAGTGAGATCTATGCGATATGGCCGAGAAATGTAAATTTGATGTTAACTCCCAAACCGCTGCGCAGAAGTCAACCAAACTTCACCCAATAGTATATTGTATCAAAATCTAGTAGTTACATGTAAAAATTTGTTCTAGGACATTTTGTTTGAGCGCAATCATCAAACTTAATTAAAAAAGTCATTTAAGCCTTTTCACAGTGAGATCTATGCGATATGGCCGAGAAATGTAAATTTGATGTTAACTCCCAAACCGCTGCGCAGAAGTCAACCAAACTTCACCCAATAGTGTATTGTATCACAATCTAGTAGTTACATTTGAAAATTTCGTTCTAGGACATTTGGTTTGAGCGCAATGTTCAAACTTAATTAAAAAAAGTCATTTAAGCCTTTTCACAGTGAGATCTATGCGATATGGCCGAGAAATGTATTTCTGATGTTCACTACCAAACCGCTGCGCAGAAGTCAACCAAACTTCACCCATTAGTGTATTGTATCACAATCTAGTAGTTACATGTGGAAATTTGGTTCTAGGACATTTGATTTGAGCGCAATCCTCAAACTTAGGTCAAAAAAAGCCATTTAAGCCTTTTCACAGTGAGATCTATGCGATATGGCCGAGAAATGTAATTTTGATGTTAACTCCCAAACCGCTGCGCAGAAGTCAACCAAACTTCACCCAATAGTGTATTGTATCACAATCTAGTAGTTACATGTGGAAATTTGGTTCTAGGACATTTGATTTGAGCGCAATCCTCAAACATAGGTCAAAAAAGCCATTTAAGCCTTTTCACAGTGAGATCTATGCGATATGGCCGAGAAATGTAATTTTGATGTTAACTCCCAAACTGCTGCGCAGAAGTCAACCAAACTTCACCCAATAGTGTATTGTATCACAATCTAGTAGTTACATGTGGAAATTTGGTTCTAGGACATTTGATTTGAGCCTATCCTCAAACTTAGGTCAAAAAAGCCATTTAAGCCTTTTCACAGTGAGATCTATGCGATATGGCCGAGAAATGTAATTTTGATGTTAACTCCCAAACCGCTGCGCAGAAGTCAACCAAACTTCACCCATTAGTGTATTGTATCACAATCTAGTAGTAACATTTGGAAATTTCGTTCTAGGACATTTGGTTTGAGCGCAATGTTCAAACTTAATTTAAAAAAGTCATTTAAGCCTTTTCACAGTGAGATCTATGCGATATGGCCGAGAAATTTAATTTTGATGTTCACTACCAAACCGCTGCGCAGAAGTCAACCAAACTTCACCCATTAGTGTATTGTATCACAATCTAGTAGTTACATGTGGAAATTTGATTCTAGGACATTTGATTTGAGCGCAATCCTCAAACTTAGGTCAAAAAAGCCATTTAAGCCTTTTCAAGGTGAGATCTATGCGATATGGCCGAGAAATGTAATTTTGATGTTAACTCCCAAACCGCTGCGCAGAAGTAAACCAAACTTCACTCAATAGTGTATTGTATCACAATCTAGTAGTTACATTGGAAAATTTTGTTCTAGGACATTTTGTTTGAGCGCAATCATCAAACTTAATTAAAAAAGTCATTTAAGCCTTTTCACAGTGAGATCTATGCGATATGGCCGAGAAATATAATTTTAATGTTAACTCCCAAACCGCTGCGCAGAAGTCAACCAAACTTCACCCATTAGTGTATTGTATCACAATCTAGTAGTTACATGTGGAAATTTGGTTCTAGGACATTTGATTTGAGCGCAATCCTCAAACATAGGTCAAAAAAGCCATTTAAGCCTTTTCACAGTGAGATCTACGCGATATGGCCGAGAAATGTAAATTTGATGTTAACTCCCAAACCGCTGCGCAGAAGTCAACCAAACTTCACCCAATAGTGTATTGTATCACAATCTAGTAGTTACATTTGAAAATTTCGTTCTAGGACATTTGGTTTGAGCGCAATGTTCAAACTTAATTTAAAAAAGTCATTTAAGCCTTTTCACAGTGAGATCTATGCGATATGGCCGAGAAATGTAATTTTGATGTTCACTACCAAACCGCTGCGCAGAAGTCAACCAAACTTCACCCATTAGTGTATTGTATCACAATCTAGTAGTTACATGTGGAAATTTGGTTCTAGGACATTTGATTTGAGCGCAATCCTCAAACTTAGGTCAAAAAAGCCATTTAAGCCTTTTCAAGGTGAGATCTATGCGATATGGCCGAGAAATGTAATTTTGATGTTAACTCCCAAACCGCTGCGCAGAAGTAAACCAAACTTAACTCAATAGTGTATTGTATCACAATCTAGTAGTTACATTTGAAAATTTTGTTCTAGGACATTTTGTTTGAGCGCAATCATCAAACTTAATTAAAAAAGTCATTTAAGCCTTTTCACAGTGAGATCTATGCGATATGGCCGAGAAATATAATTTTGATGTTAACTCCCAAACCGCTGCGCAGAAGTCAACCAAACTTCACCCATTAGTGTATTGTATCACAATCTAGTAGTTACATGTGGAAATTTGGTTCTAGGACATTTGATTTGAGCGCAATCCTAAAACGTAGGTCAAAAAAGCCATTTAAGACTTTTCACAGTGAGATCTATGCGATATGGCCGAGAAATGTAATTTTGATGTTAACTCCCAAACCGCTGCGCAGAAGTAAACCAAACTTCACCCATTAGTGTATTGTATCACAATCTAGTAGTTACATGTGGAAATTTGGTTCTAGGACATTTGATTTGAGCGCAATCCTCAAACTTAGGTCAAAAAAGCCATTTAAGCCTTTTGACAGTGAGATCTATGCGATATGGCCGAGAAATGTAATTTTGATGTTAACTCCCAAACCGCTGCGCAGAAGTCAACCAAACTTCACCCAATAGTGTATTGTATCACAATCTAGTAGTTACATGTGGAAATTTGGTTCTAGGACATTTGATTTGAGCGCAATTCTCAAACTTAGGTCAAAAAAGCCATTTAAGCCTTTTCACAGTGATATCTATGCGATATGGCCGAGAAATGTAATTTTGATGTTCACTCCCAAACCGCTGCGCAGAAGTCAACCAAACTTCACCCATTAGTGTATTGCATCACAATCTAGTAGTTACATGTGGAAATTTGGTTCTAGGACATTTGATTTGAGCGCAATCCTCAAACTTAGGTCAAAAAAGCCATTTAAGCCTTTTCACAGTGAGATCTATGCGATATGGCCGAGAAATGTAATTTTGATGTTAACTCCCAAACCGCTGCGCAGAAGTAAACCAAACTTCACCCATTAGTGTATTGTATCACAATCTAGTAGTTACATGTGGAAATTTGGTTCTAGGACATTTGATTTGAGCGCAATCCTCAAACTTAGGTCAAAAAAGCCATTTAAGCCTTTTGACAGTGAGATCTATGCGATATGGCCGAGAAATGTAATTTTGATGTTAACTCCCAAACCGCTGCGCAGAAGTCAACCAAACTTCACCCAATAGTGTATTGTATCACAATCTAGTAGTTACATGTGGAAATTTGGTTCTAGGACATTTGATTTGAGCGCAATTCTCAAACTTAGGTCAAAAAAGCCATTTAAGCCTTTTCACAGTGATATCTATGCGATATGGCCGAGAAATGTAATTTTGATGTTCACTCCCAAACCGCTGCGCAGAAGTCAACCAAACTTCACCCATTAGTGTATTGCATCACAATCTAGTAGTTACATGTGGAAATTTGGTTCTAGGACATTTGATTTGAGCGCAATCCTCAAACTTAGGTCAAAAAAGCCATTTAAGCCTTTTCACAGTGAGATCTATGCGATATGGCCGAGAAATGTAATTTTGATGTTAACTCCCAAACCGCTGCGCAGAAGTAAACCAAACTTCACCCACTAGTGTATTGTATCACAATCTAGTAGTTACATGTGGAAATTTGGTTCTAGGACATTTGATTTGAGCGCAATCCTCAAACTTAGGTCAAAAAAGCCATTTAAGCCTTTTCACAGTGAGATCTATGCGATATGGCCGAGAAATGTAATTTTGATGTTAACTCCCAAACCGCTGCGCAGAAGTAAACCAAACTTCACCCATTAGTGTATTGTATCACAATCTAGTAGTTACATGTGGAAATTTGGTTCTAGGACATTTGATTTGAGCGCAATCTTCAAACTTAATTTAAAAAAGTCATTTAAGCCTTTTCACAGTGAGATCTATGCGATATGGCCGAGAAATGTAAATTTGATGTTAACTCCCAAACCGCTGCGCAGAAGTCAACCAAACTTCACCCAATAGTATATTGTATCAAAATCTAGTAGTTACATGTAAAAATTTGTTCTAGGACATTTTGTATGAGCGCAATCATCAAACTTAATTTAAAAAGTCATTTAAGCCTTTTCACAGTGAGATCTATGCGATATGGCAGAGAAATGTAAATTTGATGTTAACTCCCAAACCGCTGCGCAGAAGTCAACCAAACTTCACCCAATAGTGTATTGTATCACAATCTAGTAGTTACATTTGAAAATTTCGTTCTAGGACATTTGGTTTGAGCGCAATGTTCAAACTTAATTAAAAAAAGTCATTTAAGCCTTTTCACAGTGAGATCTATGCGATATGGCCGAGAAATGTATTTCTGATGTTCACTACCAAACCGCTGCGCAGAAGTCAACCAAACTTCACCCATTAGTGTATTGTATCACAATCTAGTAGTTACATGTGGAAATTTGGTTCTAGGACATTTGATTTGAGCGCAATCCTCAAACTTAGGTCAAAAAAAGCCATTTAAGCCTTTTCACAGTGAGATCTATGCGATATGGCCGAGAAATGTAATTTTGATGTTAACTCCCAAACCGCTGCGCAGAAGTCAACCAAACTTCACCCAATAGTGTATTGTATCACAATCTAGTAGTTACATGTGGAAATTTGGTTCTAGGACATTTGATTTGAGCGCAATCCTCAAACATAGGTCAAAAAAGCCATTTAAGCCTTTTCACAGTGAGATCTATGCGATATGGCCGAGAAATGTAATTTTGATGTTAACTCCCAAACTGCTGCGCAGAAGTCAACCAAACTTCACCCAATAGTGTATTGTATCACAATCTAGTAGTTACATGTGGAAATTTGGTTCTAGGACATTTGATTTGAGCCTATCCTCAAACTTAGGTCAAAAAAGCCATTTAAGCCTTTTCACAGTGAGATCTATGCGATATGGCCGAGAAATGTAATTTTGATGTTAACTCCCAAACCGCTGCGCAGAAGTCAACCAAACTTCACCCATTAGTGTATTGTATCACAATCTAGTAGTAACATTTGGAAATTTCGTTCTAGGACATTTGGTTTGAGCGCAATGTTCAAACTTAATTTAAAAAAGTCATTTAAGCCTTTTCACAGTGAGATCTATGCGATATGGCCGAGAAATTTAATTTTGATGTTCACTACCAAACCGCTGCGCAGAAGTCAACCAAACTTCACCCATTAGTGTATTGTATCACAATCTAGTAGTTACATGTGGAAATTTGATTCTAGGACATTTGATTTGAGCGCAATCCTCAAACTTAGGTCAAAAAAGCCATTTAAGCCTTTTCAAGGTGAGATCTATGCGATATGGCCGAGAAATGTAATTTTGATGTTAACTCCCAAACCGCTGCGCAGAAGTAAACCAAACTTCACTCAATAGTGTATTGTATCACAATCTAGTAGTTACATTGGAAAATTTTGTTCTAGGACATTTTGTTTGAGCGCAATCATCAAACTTAATTAAAAAAGTCATTTAAGCCTTTTCACAGTGAGATCTATGCGATATGGCCGAGAAATATAATTTTAATGTTAACTCCCAAACCGCTGCGCAGAAGTCAACCAAACTTCACCCATTAGTGTATTGTATCACAATCTAGTAGTTACATGTGGAAATTTGGTTCTAGGACATTTGATTTGAGCGCAATCCTCAAACATAGGTCAAAAAAGCCATTTAAGCCTTTTCACAGTGAGATCTACGCGATATGGCCGAGAAATGTAAATTTGATGTTAACTCCCAAACCGCTGCGCAGAAGTCAACCAAACTTCACCCAATAGTGTATTGTATCACAATCTAGTAGTTACATTTGAAAATTTCGTTCTAGGACATTTGGTTTGAGCGCAATGTTCAAACTTAATTTAAAAAAGTCATTTAAGCCTTTTCACAGTGAGATCTATGCGATATGGCCGAGAAATGTAATTTTGATGTTCACTACCAAACCGCTGCGCAGAAGTCAACCAAACTTCACCCATTAGTGTATTGTATCACAATCTAGTAGTTACATGTGGAAATTTGGTTCTAGGACATTTGATTTGAGCGCAATCCTCAAACTTAGGTCAAAAAAGCCATTTAAGCCTTTTCAAGGTGAGATCTATGCGATATGGCCGAGAAATGTAATTTTGATGTTAACTCCCAAACCGCTGCGCAGAAGTAAACCAAACTTAACTCAATAGTGTATTGTATCACAATCTAGTAGTTACATTTGAAAATTTTGTTCTAGGACATTTTGTTTGAGCGCAATCATCAAACTTAATTAAAAAAGTCATTTAAGCCTTTTCACAGTGAGATCTATGCGATATGGCCGAGAAATATAATTTTGATGTTAACTCCCAAACCGCTGCGCAGAAGTCAACCAAACTTCACCCATTAGTGTATTGTATCACAATCTAGTAGTTACATGTGGAAATTTGGTTCTAGGACATTTGATTTGAGCGCAATCCTAAAACGTAGGTCAAAAAAGCCATTTAAGACTTTTCACAGTGAGATCTATGCGATATGGCCGAGAAATGTAATTTTGATGTTAACTCCCAAACCGCTGCGCAGAAGTAAACCAAACTTCACCCATTAGTGTATTGTATCACAATCTAGTAGTTACATGTGGAAATTTGGTTCTAGGACATTTGATTTGAGCGCAATCCTCAAACTTAGGTCAAAAAAGCCATTTAAGCCTTTTGACAGTGAGATCTATGCGATATGGCCGAGAAATGTAATTTTGATGTTAACTCCCAAACCGCTGCGCAGAAGTCAACCAAACTTCACCCAATAGTGTATTGTATCACAATCTAGTAGTTACATGTGGAAATTTGGTTCTAGGACATTTGATTTGAGCGCAATTCTCAAACTTAGGTCAAAAAAGCCATTTAAGCCTTTTCACAGTGATATCTATGCGATATGGCCGAGAAATGTAATTTTGATGTTCACTCCCAAACCGCTGCGCAGAAGTCAACCAAACTTCACCCATTAGTGTATTGCATCACAATCTAGTAG
This sequence comes from Corythoichthys intestinalis, assembly GCF_030265065.1. Classification (NCBI taxonomy): domain Eukaryota; kingdom Metazoa; phylum Chordata; class Actinopteri; order Syngnathiformes; family Syngnathidae; genus Corythoichthys; species Corythoichthys intestinalis. Next base: position 47,151,755 of record NC_080411.1, on the reverse strand, counting down.
TTACATGTGGAAATTTGGTTCTAGGACATTTGATTTGAGCGCAATCCTCAAACTTAGGTCAAAAAAGCCATTTAAGCCTTTTCACAGTGAGATCTATGCGATATGGCCGAGAAATGTAATTTTGATGTTAACTCCCAAACCGCTGCGCAGAAGTAAACCAAACTTCACCCATTAGTGTATTGTATCACAATCTAGTAGTTACATGTGGAAATTTGGTTCTAGGACATTTGATTTGAGCGCAATCCTCAAACTTAGGTCAAAAAAGCCATTTAAGCCTTTTGACAGTGAGATCTATGCGATATGGCCGAGAAATGTAATTTTGATGTTAACTCCCAAACCGCTGCGCAGAAGTCAACCAAACTTCACCCAATAGTGTATTGTATCACAATCTAGTAGTTACATGTGGAAATTTGGTTCTAGGACATTTGATTTGAGCGCAATTCTCAAACTTAGGTCAAAAAAGCCATTTAAGCCTTTTCACAGTGATATCTATGCGATATGGCCGAGAAATGTAATTTTGATGTTCACTCCCAAACCGCTGCGCAGAAGTCAACCAAACTTCACCCATTAGTGTATTGCATCACAATCTAGTAGTTACATGTGGAAATTTGGTTCTAGGACATTTGATTTGAGCGCAATCCTCAAACTTAGGTCAAAAAAGCCATTTAAGCCTTTTCACAGTGAGATCTATGCGATATGGCCGAGAAATGTAATTTTGATGTTAACTCCCAAACCGCTGCGCAGAAGTAAACCAAACTTCACCCACTAGTGTATTGTATCACAATCTAGTAGTTACATGTGGAAATTTGGTTCTAGGACATTTGATTTGAGCGCAATCCTCAAACTTAGGTCAAAAAAGCCATTTAAGCCTTTTCACAGTGAGATCTATGCGATATGGCCGAGAAATGTAATTTTGATGTTAACTCCCAAACCGCTGCGCAGAAGTAAACCAAACTTCACCCATTAGTGTATTGTATCACAATCTAGTAGTTACATGTGGAAATTTGGTTCTAGGACATTTGATTTGAGCGCAATCTTCAAACTTAATTTAAAAAAGTCATTTAAGCCTTTTCACAGTGAGATCTATGCGATATGGCCGAGAAATGTAAATTTGATGTTAACTCCCAAACCGCTGCGCAGAAGTCAACCAAACTTCACCCAATAGTATATTGTATCAAAATCTAGTAGTTACATGTAAAAATTTGTTCTAGGACATTTTGTATGAGCGCAATCATCAAACTTAATTTAAAAAGTCATTTAAGCCTTTTCACAGTGAGATCTATGCGATATGGCAGAGAAATGTAAATTTGATGTTAACTCCCAAACCGCTGCGCAGAAGTCAACCAAACTTCACCCAATAGTGTATTGTATCACAATCTAGTAGTTACATTTGAAAATTTCGTTCTAGGACATTTGGTTTGAGCGCAATGTTCAAACTTAATTAAAAAAAGTCATTTAAGCCTTTTCACAGTGAGATCTATGCGATATGGCCGAGAAATGTAATTTTGATGTTCACTACCAAACCGCTGCGCAGAAGTCAACCAAACTTCACCCATTAGTGTATTGTATCACAATCTAGTAGTTACATGTGGAAATTTGGTTCTAGGACATTTGATTTGAGCGCAATCCTCAAACTTAGGTCAAAAAAAGCCATTTAAGCCTTTTCACAGTGAGATCTATGCGATATGGCCGAGAAATGTAATTTTGATGTTAACTCCCAAACCGCTGCGCAGAAGTCAACCAAACTTCACCCAATAGTGTATTGTATCACAATCTAGTAGTTACATGTGGAAATTTGGTTCTAGGACATTTGATTTGAGCGCAATCCTCAAACATAGGTCAAAAAAGCCATTTAAGCCTTTTCACAGTGAGATCTATGCGATATGGCCGAGAAATGTAATTTTGATGTTAACTCCCAAACCGCTGCGCAGAAGTCAACCAAACTTCACCCAATAGTGTATTGTATCACAATCTAGTAGTTACATGTGGAAATTTGGTTCTAGGACATTTGATTTGAGCGCAATCCTCAAACTTAGGTCAAAAAGCCATTTAAGCCTTTTCACAGTGAGATCTATGCGATATGGCCGAGAAATGTAATTTTGATGTTAACTCCCAAACCGCTGCGCAGAAGTAAACCAAACTTCACCCATTAGTGTATTGTATCACAATCTAGTAGTAACATTTGGAAATTTCGTTCTAGGACATTTGGTTTGAGCGCAATGTTCAAACTTAATTAAAAAAAGTCATTTAAGCCTTTTCACAGTGAGATCTATGCGATATGGCCGAGAAATTTAATTTTGATGTTCACTACCAAACCGCTGCGCAGAAGTCAACCAAACTTCACCCATTAGTGTATTGTATCACAATCTAGTAGTTACATGTGGAAATTTGGTTCTAGGACATTTGATTTGAGCGCAATCCTCAAACTTAGGTCAAAAAAGCCATTTAAGCCTTTTCAAGGTGAGATCTATGCGATATGGCCGAGAAATGTAATTTTGATGTTAACTCCCAAACCGCTGCGCAGAAGTAAACCAAACTTCACTCAATAGTGTATTGTATCACAATCTAGTAGTTACATTGGAAAATTTTGTTCTAGGACATTTTGTTTGAGCGCAATCATCAAACTTAATTAAAAAAGTCATTTAAGCCTTTTCACAGTGAGATCTATGCGATATGGCCGAGAAATATAATTTTGATGTTAACTCCCAAACCGCTGCGCAGAAGTCAACCAAACTTCACCCAATAGTGTATTGTATCACAATCTAGTAGTTACATGTGGAAATTTGGTTCTAGGACATTTGATTTGAGCGCAATCCTCAAACTTAGGTCAAAAAAGCCATTTAAGCCTTTTCACAGTGAGATCTATGCGATATGGCCGAGAAATGTAATTTTGATGTAAACTCCCAAACCGCTGCGCAGAAGTAAACCAAACTTCACCCATTAGTGTATTGTATCACAATCTAGTAGTTACATGTGGAAATTTGGTTCTAGGACATTTGATTTGAGCGCAATCCTCAAACTTAGGTCAAAAAAGCCATTTAAGCCTTTTCACAGTGAGATCTATGCGATATGGCCGAGAAATGTAATTTTGATGTAAACTCCCAAACCGCTGCGCAGAAGTCAACCAAACTTCACCCAATAGTGTATTGTATCACAATCTAGTAGTTACATGTGGAAATTTGGTTCTAGGACATTTGATTTGAGCGCAATTCTCAAACTTAGGTCAAAAAAGCCATTTAAGCCTTTTCACAGTGAGATCTATGCGATATGGCCGAGAAATGTAATTTTGATGTTAACTCCCAAACCGCTGCGCAGAAGTCAACCAAACTACACCCAAAAGTGTATTTTATCACAATCTAGTAGTTACATGTGGAAATTTGGTTCTAGGACATTTGATTTGAGCGCAATCCTCAAACTTAGGTCAAAAAAGCCATTTAAGCCTTTTCACAGTGAGATCTATGCGATATGGCCGAGAAATGTAAATTTGATGTTAACTCCCAAACCGCTGCGCAGAAGTCAACCAAACTTCACCCAATAGTATATTGTATCAAAATCTAGTAGTTACATTTAAAAATTTTGTTCTAGGACATTTTGTTTGAGCGCAATCATCAAACTTAATTAAAAAAGTCATTTAAGCCTTTTCACAGTGAGATCTATGCGATATGGCCGAGAAATATAATTTTAATGTTAACTCCCAAACCGCTGCGCAGAAGTCAACCAAACTTCACCCATTAGTGTATTGTATCACAATCTAGTAGTTACATGTGGAAATTTGGTTCTAGGACATTTGATTTGAGCGCAATCCTCAAACATAGGTCAAAAAAGCCATTTAAGCCTTTTCACAGTGAGATCTACGCGATATGGCCGAGAAATGTAAATTTGATGTTAACTCCCAAACCGCTGCGCAGAAGTCAACCAAACTTCACCCAATAGTGTATTGTATCACAATCTAGTAGTTACATTTGAAAATTTCGTTCTAGGACATTTGGTTTGAGCGCAATGTTCAAACTTAATTTAAAAAAGTCATTTAAGCCTTTTCACAGTGAGATCTATGCGATATGGCCGAGAAATGTAATTTTGATGTTCACTACCAAACCGCTGCGCAGAAGTCAACCAAACTTCACCCATTAGTGTATTGTATCACAATCTAGTAGTTACATGTGGAAATTTGGTTCTAGGACATTTGATTTGAGCGCAATCCTCAAACTTAGGTCAAAAAAGCCATTTAAGCCTTTTCAAGGTGAGATCTATGCGATATGGCCGAGAAATGTAATTTTGATGTTAACTCCCAAACCGCTGCGCAGAAGTAAACCAAACTTAACTCAATAGTGTATTGTATCACAATCTAGTAGTTACATTTGAAAATTTTGTTCTAGGACATTTTGTTTGAGCGCAATCATCAAACTTAATTAAAAAAGTCATTTAAGCCTTTTCACAGTGAGATCTATGCGATATGGCCGAGAAATATAATTTTGATGTTAACTCCCAAACCGCTGCGCAGAAGTCAACCAAACTTCACCCATTAGTGTATTGTATCACAATCTAGTAGTTACATGTGGAAATTTGGTTCTAGGACATTTGATTTGAGCGCAATCCTAAAACGTAGGTCAAAAAAGCCATTTAAGACTTTTCACAGTGAGATCTATGCGATATGGCCGAGAAATGTAATTTTGATGTTAACTCCCAAACCGCTGCGCAGAAGTAAACCAAACTTCACCCATTAGTGTATTGTATCACAATCTAGTAGTTACATGTGGAAATTTGGTTCTAGGACATTTGATTTGAGCGCAATCCTCAAACTTAGGTCAAAAAAGCCATTTAAGCCTTTTGACAGTGAGATCTATGCGATATGGCCGAGAAATGTAATTTTGATGTTAACTCCCAAACCGCTGCGCAGAAGTCAACCAAACTTCACCCAATAGTGTATTGTATCACAATCTAGTAGTTACATGTGGAAATTTGGTTCTAGGACATTTGATTTGAGCGCAATTCTCAAACTTAGGTCAAAAAAGCCATTTAAGCCTTTTCACAGTGATATCTATGCGATATGGCCGAGAAATGTAATTTTGATGTTCACTCCCAAACCGCTGCGCAGAAGTCAACCAAACTTCACCCATTAGTGTATTGCATCACAATCTAGTAGTTACATGTGGAAATTTGGTTCTAGGACATTTGATTTGAGCGCAATCCTCAAACTTAGGTCAAAAAAGCCATTTAAGCCTTTTCACAGTGAGATCTATGCGATATGGCCGAGAAATGTAATTTTGATGTTAACTCCCAAACCGCTGCGCAGAAGTAAACCAAACTTCACCCATTAGTGTATTGTATCACAATCTAGTAGTTACATGTGGAAATTTGGTTCTAGGACATTTGATTTGAGCGCAATCCTCAAACTTAGGTCAAAAAAGCCATTTAAGCCTTTTGACAGTGAGATCTATGCGATATGGCCGAGAAATGTAATTTTGATGTTAACTCCCAAACCGCTGCGCAGAAGTCAACCAAACTTCACCCAATAGTGTATTGTATCACAATCTAGTAGTTACATGTGGAAATTTGGTTCTAGGACATTTGATTTGAGCGCAATTCTCAAACTTAGGTCAAAAAAGCCATTTAAGCCTTTTCACAGTGATATCTATGCGATATGGCCGAGAAATGTAATTTTGATGTTCACTCCCAAACCGCTGCGCAGAAGTCAACCAAACTTCACCCATTAGTGTATTGCATCACAATCTAGTAGTTACATGTGGAAATTTGGTTCTAGGACATTTGATTTGAGCGCAATCCTCAAACTTAGGTCAAAAAAGCCATTTAAGCCTTTTCACAGTGAGATCTATGCGATATGGCCGAGAAATGTAATTTTGATGTTAACTCCCAAACCGCTGCGCAGAAGTAAACCAAACTTCACCCACTAGTGTATTGTATCACAATCTAGTAGTTACATGTGGAAATTTGGTTCTAGGACATTTGATTTGAGCGCAATCCTCAAACTTAGGTCAAAAAAGCCATTTAAGCCTTTTCACAGTGAGATCTATGCGATATGGCCGAGAAATGTAATTTTGATGTTAACTCCCAAACCGCTGCGCAGAAGTAAACCAAACTTCACCCATTAGTGTATTGTATCACAATCTAGTAGTTACATGTGGAAATTTGGTTCTAGGACATTTGATTTGAGCGCAATCTTCAAACTTAATTTAAAAAAGTCATTTAAGCCTTTTCACAGTGAGATCTATGCGATATGGCCGAGAAATGTAAATTTGATGTTAACTCCCAAACCGCTGCGCAGAAGTCAACCAAACTTCACCCAATAGTATATTGTATCAAAATCTAGTAGTTACATGTAAAAATTTGTTCTAGGACATTTTGTATGAGCGCAATCATCAAACTTAATTTAAAAAGTCATTTAAGCCTTTTCACAGTGAGATCTATGCGATATGGCAGAGAAATGTAAATTTGATGTTAACTCCCAAACCGCTGCGCAGAAGTCAACCAAACTTCACCCAATAGTGTATTGTATCACAATCTAGTAGTTACATTTGAAAATTTCGTTCTAGGACATTTGGTTTGAGCGCAATGTTCAAACTTAATTAAAAAAAGTCATTTAAGCCTTTTCACAGTGAGATCTATGCGATATGGCCGAGAAATGTAATTTTGATGTTCACTACCAAACCGCTGCGCAGAAGTCAACCAAACTTCACCCATTAGTGTATTGTATCACAATCTAGTAGTTACATGTGGAAATTTGGTTCTAGGACATTTGATTTGAGCGCAATCCTCAAACTTAGGTCAAAAAAAGCCATTTAAGCCTTTTCACAGTGAGATCTATGCGATATGGCCGAGAAATGTAATTTTGATGTTAACTCCCAAACCGCTGCGCAGAAGTCAACCAAACTTCACCCAATAGTGTATTGTATCACAATCTAGTAGTTACATGTGGAAATTTGGTTCTAGGACATTTGATTTGAGCGCAATCCTCAAACATAGGTCAAAAAAGCCATTTAAGCCTTTTCACAGTGAGATCTATGCGATATGGCCGAGAAATGTAATTTTGATGTTAACTCCCAAACCGCTGCGCAGAAGTCAACCAAACTTCACCCAATAGTGTATTGTATCACAATCTAGTAGTTACATGTGGAAATTTGGTTCTAGGACATTTGATTTGAGCGCAATCCTCAAACTTAGGTCAAAAAGCCATTTAAGCCTTTTCACAGTGAGATCTATGCGATATGGCCGAGAAATGTAATTTTGATGTTAACTCCCAAACCGCTGCGCAGAAGTAAACCAAACTTCACCCATTAGTGTATTGTATCACAATCTAGTAGTAACATTTGGAAATTTCGTTCTAGGACATTTGGTTTGAGCGCAATGTTCAAACTTAATTAAAAAAAGTCATTTAAGCCTTTTCACAGTGAGATCTATGCGATATGGCCGAGAAATTTAATTTTGATGTTCACTACCAAACCGCTGCGCAGAAGTCAACCAAACTTCACCCATTAGTGTATTGTATCACAATCTAGTAGTTACATGTGGAAATTTGGTTCTAGGACATTTGATTTGAGCGCAATCCTCAAACTTAGGTCAAAAAAGCCATTTAAGCCTTTTCAAGGTGAGATCTATGCGATATGGCCGAGAAATGTAATTTTGATGTTAACTCCCAAACCGCTGCGCAGAAGTAAACCAAACTTCACTCAATAGTGTATTGTATCACAATCTAGTAGTTACATTGGAAAATTTTGTTCTAGGACATTTTGTTTGAGCGCAATCATCAAACTTAATTAAAAAAGTCATTTAAGCCTTTTCACAGTGAGATCTATGCGATATGGCCGAGAAATATAATTTTGATGTTAACTCCCAAACCGCTGCGCAGAAGTCAACCAAACTTCACCCAATAGTGTATTGTATCACAATCTAGTAGTTACATGTGGAAATTTGGTTCTAGGACATTTGATTTGAGCGCAATCCTCAAACTTAGGTCAAAAAAGCCATTTAAGCCTTTTCACAGTGAGATCTATGCGATATGGCCGAGAAATGTAATTTTGATGTAAACTCCCAAACCGCTGCGCAGAAGTAAACCAAACTTCACCCATTAGTGTATTGTATCACAATCTAGTAGTTACATGTGGAAATTTGGTTCTAGGACATTTGATTTGAGCGCAATCCTCAAACTTAGGTCAAAAAAGCCATTTAAGCCTTTTCACAGTGAGATCTATGCGATATGGCCGAGAAATATAATTTTGATGTAAACTCCCAAACCGCTGCGCAGAAGTCAACCAAACTTCACCCAATAGTGTATTGTATCACAATCTAGTAGTTACATGTGGAAATTTGGTTCTAGGACATTTGATTTGAGCGCAATTCTCAAACTTAGGTCAAAAAAGCCATTTAAGCCTTTTCACAGTGAGATCTATGCGATATGGCCGAGAAATGTAATTTTGATGTTAACTCCCAAACCGCTGCGCAGAAGTCAACCAAACTACACCCAAAAGTGTATTTTATCACAATCTAGTAGTTACATGTGGAAATTTGGTTCTAGGACATTTGATTTGAGCGCAATCCTCAAACTTAGGTCAAAAAAGCCATTTAAGCCTTTTCACAGTGAGATCTATGCGATATGGCCGAGAAATGTAAATTTGATGTTAACTCCCAAACCGCTGCGCAGAAGTCAACCAAACTTCACCCAATAGTATATTGTATCAAAATCTAGTAGTTACATTTAAAAATTTTGTTCTAGGACATTTTGTTTGAGCGCAATCATCAAACTTAATTAAAAAAGTCATTTAAGCCTTTTCACAGTGAGATCTATGCGATATGGCCGAGAAATATAATTTTAATGTTAACTCCCAAACCGCTGCGCAGAAGTCAACCAAACTTCACCCATTAGTGTATTGTATCACAATCTAGTAGTTACATGTGGAAATTTGGTTCTAGGACATTTGATTTGAGCGCAATCCTCAAACATAGGTCAAAAAAGCCATTTAAGCCTTTTCACAGTGAGATCTACGCGATATGGCCGAGAAATGTAAATTTGATGTTAACTCCCAAACCGCTGCGCAGAAGTCAACCAAACTTCACCCAATAGTGTATTGTATCACAATCTAGTAGTTACATTTGAAAATTTCGTTCTAGGACATTTGGTTTGAGCGCAATGTTCAAACTTAATTTAAAAAAGTCATTTAAGCCTTTTCACAGTGAGATCTATGCGATATGGCCGAGAAATGTAATTTTGATGTTCACTACCAAACCGCTGCGCAGAAGTCAACCAAACTTCACCCATTAGTGTATTGTATCACAATCTAGTAGTTACATGTGGAAATTTGGTTCTAGGACATTTGATTTGAGCGCAATCCTCAAACTTAGGTCAAAAAAGCCATTTAAGCCTTTTCAAGGTGAGATCTATGCGATATGGCCGAGAAATGTAATTTTGATGTTAACTCCCAAACCGCTGCGCAGAAGTAAACCAAACTTAACTCAATAGTGTATTGTATCACAATCTAGTAGTTACATTTGAAAATTTTGTTCTAGGACATTTTGTTTGAGCGCAATCATCAAACTTAATTAAAAAAGTCATTTAAGCCTTTTCACAGTGAGATCTATGCGATATGGCCGAGAAATATAATTTTGATGTTAACTCCCAAACCGCTGCGCAGAAGTCAACCAAACTTCACCCATTAGTGTATTGTATCACAATCTAGTAGTTACATGTGGAAATTTGGTTCTAGGACATTTGATTTGAGCGCAATCCTAAAACGTAGGTCAAAAAAGCCATTTAAGACTTTTCACAGTGAGATCTATGCGATATGGCCGAGAAATGTAATTTTGATGTTAACTCCCAAACCGCTGCGCAGAAGTAAACCAAACTTCACCCATTAGTGTATTGTATCACAATCTAGTAGTTACATGTGGAAATTTGGTTCTAGGACATTTGATTTGAGCGCAATCCTCAAACTTAGGTCAAAAAAGCCATTTAAGCCTTTTGACAGTGAGATCTATGCGATATGGCCGAGAAATGTAATTTTGATGTTAACTCCCAAACCGCTGCGCAGAAGTCAACCAAACTTCACCCAATAGTGTATTGTATCACAATCTAGTAGTTACATGTGGAAATTTGGTTCTAGGACATTTGATTTGAGCGCAATTCTCAAACTTAGGTCAAAAAAGCCATTTAAGCCTTTTCACAGTGATATCTATGCGATATGGCCGAGAAATGTAATTTTGATGTTCACTCCCAAACCGCTGCGCAGAAGTCAACCAAACTTCACCCATTAGTGTATTGCATCACAATCTAGTAGTTACATGTGGAAATTTGGTTCTAGGACATTTGATTTGAGCGCAATCCTCAAACTTAGGTCAAAAAAGCCATTTAAGCCTTTTCACAGTGAGATCTATGCGATATGGCCGAGAAATGTAATTTTGATGTTAACTCCCAAACCGCTGCGCAGAAGTAAACCAAACTTCACCCATTAGTGTATTGTATCACAATCTAGTAGTTACATGTGGAAATTTGGTTCTAGGACATTTGATTTGAGCGCAATCCTCAAACTTAGGTCAAAAAAGCCATTTAAGCCTTTTGACAGTGAGATCTATGCGATATGGCCGAGAAATGTAATTTTGATGTTAACTCCCAAACCGCTGCGCAGAAGTCAACCAAACTTCACCCAATAGTGTATTGTATCACAATCTAGTAGTTACATGTGGAAATTTGGTTCTAGGACATTTGATTTGAGCGCAATTCTCAAACTTAGGTCAAAAAAGCCATTTAAGCCTTTTCACAGTGATATCTATGCGATATGGCCGAGAAATGTAATTTTGATGTTCACTCCCAAACCGCTGCGCAGAAGTCAACCAAACTTCACCCATTAGTGTATTGCATCACAATCTAGTAGTTACATGTGGAAATTTGGTTCTAGGACATTTGATTTGAGCGCAATCCTCAAACTTAGGTCAAAAAAGCCATTTAAGCCTTTTCACAGTGAGATCTATGCGATATGGCCGAGAAATGTAATTTTGATGTTAACTCCCAAACCGCTGCGCAGAAGTAAACCAAACTTCACCCACTAGTGTATTGTATCACAATCTAGTAGTTACATGTGGAAATTTGGTTCTAGGACATTTGATTTGAGCGCAATCCTCAAACTTAGGTCAAAAAAGCCATTTAAGCCTTTTCACAGTGAGATCTATGCGATATGGCCGAGAAATGTAATTTTGATGTTAACTCCCAAACCGCTGCGCAGAAGTAAACCAAACTTCACCCATTAGTGTATTGTATCACAATCTAGTAGTTACATGTGGAAATTTGGTTCTAGGACATTTGATTTGAGCGCAATCTTCAAACTTAATTTAAAAAAGTCATTTAAGCCTTTTCACAGTGAGATCTATGCGATATGGCCGAGAAATGTAAATTTGATGTTAACTCCCAAACCGCTGCGCAGAAGTCAACCAAACTTCACCCAATAGTATATTGTATCAAAATCTAGTAGTTACATGTAAAAATTTGTTCTAGGACATTTTGTATGAGCGCAATCATCAAACTTAATTTAAAAAGTCATTTAAGCCTTTTCACAGTGAGATCTATGCGATATGGCAGAGAAATGTAAATTTGATGTTAACTCCCAAACCGCTGCGCAGAAGTCAACCAAACTTCACCCAATAGTGTATTGTATCACAATCTAGTAGTTACATTTGAAAATTTCGTTCTAGGACATTTGGTTTGAGCGCAATGTTCAAACTTAATTAAAAAAAGTCATTTAAGCCTTTTCACAGTGAGATCTATGCGATATGGCCGAGAAATGTAATTTTGATGTTCACTACCAAACCGCTGCGCAGAAGTCAACCAAACTTCACCCATTAGTGTATTGTATCACAATCTAGTAGTTACATGTGGAAATTTGGTTCTAGGACATTTGATTTGAGCGCAATCCTCAAACTTAGGTCAAAAAAAGCCATTTAAGCCTTTTCACAGTGAGATCTATGCGATATGGCCGAGAAATGTAATTTTGATGTTAACTCCCAAACCGCTGCGCAGAAGTCAACCAAACTTCACCCAATAGTGTATTGTATCACAATCTAGTAGTTACATGTGGAAATTTGGTTCTAGGACATTTGATTTGAGCGCAATCCTCAAACATAGGTCAAAAAAGCCATTTAAGCCTTTTCACAGTGAGATCTATGCGATATGGCCGAGAAATGTAATTTTGATGTTAACTCCCAAACCGCTGCGCAGAAGTCAACCAAACTTCACCCAATAGTGTATTGTATCACAATCTAGTAGTTACATGTGGAAATTTGGTTCTAGGACATTTGATTTGAGCGCAATCCTCAAACTTAGGTCAAAAAAGCCATTTAAGCCTTTTCAAGGTGAGATCTATGCGATATGGCCGAGAAATGTAATTTTGATGTTAACTCCCAAACCGCTGCGCAGAAGTAAACCAAACTTCACTCAATAGTGTATTGTATCACAATCTAGTAGTTACATTGGAAAATTTTGTTCTAGGACATTTTGTTTGAGCGCAAACATCAAACTTAATTAAAAAAGTCATTTAAGCCTTTTCACAGTGAGATCTATGCGATATGGCCGAGAAATATAATTTTGATGTTAACTCCCAAACCGCTGCGCAGAAGTCAACCAAACTTCACCCAATAGTGTATTGTATCACAATCTAGTAGTTACATGTGGAAATTTGGTTCTAGGACATTTGATTTGAGCGCAATCCTCAAACTTAGGTCAAAAAAGCCATTTAAGCCTTTTCACAGTGAGATCTATGCGATATGGCCGAGAAATGTAATTTTGATGTAAACTCCCAAACCGCTGCGCAGAAGTAAACCAAACTTCACCCATTAGTGTATTGTATCACAATCTAGTAGTTACATGTGGAAATTTGGTTCTAGGACATTTGATTTGAGCGCAATCCTCAAACTTAGGTCAAAAAAGCCATTTAAGCCTTTTCACAGTGAGATCTATGCGATATGGCCGAGAAATGTAATTTTGATGTAAACTCCCAAACCGCTGCGCAGAAGTCAACCAAACTTCACCCAATAGTGTATTGTATCACAATCTAGTAGTTACATGTGGAAATTTGGTTCTAGGACATTTGATTTGAGCGCAATTCTCAAACTTAGGTCAAAAAAGCCATTTAAGCCTTTTCACAGTGAGATCTATGCGATATGGCCGAGAAATGTAATTTTGATGTTAACTCCCAAACCGCTGCGCAGAAGTCAACCAAACTACACCCAAAAGTGTATTTTATCACAATCTAGTAGTTACATGTGGAAATTTGGTTCTAGGACATTTGATTTGAGCGCAATCCTCAAACTTAGGTCAAAAAAGCCATTTAAGCCTTTTCACAGTGAGATCTATGCGATATGGCCGAGAAATGTAAATTTGATGTTAACTCCCAAACCGCTGCGCAGAAGTCAACCAAACTTCACCCAATAGTATATTGTATCAAAATCTAGTAGTTACATTTAAAAATTTTGTTCTAGGACATTTTGTTTGAGCGCAATCATCAAACTTAATTAAAAAAGTCATTTAAGCCTTTTCACAGTGAGATCTATGCGATATGGCCGAGAAATATAATTTTAATGTTAACTCCCAAACCGCTGCGCAGAAGTCAACCAAACTTCACCCATTAGTGTATTGTATCACAATCTAGTAGTTACATGTGGAAATTTGGTTCTAGGACATTTGATTTGAGCGCAATCCTCAAACATAGGTCAAAAAAGCCATTTAAGCCTTTTCACAGTGAGATCTACGCGATATGGCCGAGAAATGTAAATTTGATGTTAACTCCCAAACCGCTGCGCAGAAGTCAACCAAACTTCACCCAATAGTGTATTGTATCACAATCTAGTAGTTACATTTGAAAATTTCGTTCTAGGACATTTGGTTTGAGCGCAATGTTCAAACTTAATTTAAAAAAGTCATTTAAGCCTTTTCACAGTGAGATCTATGCGATATGGCCGAGAAATGTAATTTTGATGTTCACTACCAAACCGCTGCGCAGAAGTCAACCAAACTTCACCCATTAGTGTATTGTATCACAATCTAGTAGTTACATGTGGAAATTTGGTTCTAGGACATTTGATTTGAGCGCAATCCTCAAACTTAGGTCAAAAAAGCCATTTAAGCCTTTTCAAGGTGAGATCTATGCGATATGGCCGAGAAATGTAATTTTGATGTTAACTCCCAAACCGCTGCGCAGAAGTAAACCAAACTTAACTCAATAGTGTATTGTATCACAATCTAGTAGTTACATTTGAAAATTTTGTTCTAGGACATTTTGTTTGAGCGCAATCATCAAACTTAATTAAAAAAGTCATTTAAGCCTTTTCACAGTGAGATCTATGCGATATGGCCGAGAAATATAATTTTGATGTTAACTCCCAAACCGCTGCGCAGAAGTCAACCAAACTTCACCCATTAGTGTATTGTATCACAATCTAGTAGTTACATGTGGAAATTTGGTTCTAGGACATTTGATTTGAGCGCAATCCTAAAACGTAGGTCAAAAAAGCCATTTAAGACTTTTCACAGTGAGATCTATGCGATATGGCCGAGAAATGTAATTTTGATGTTAACTCCCAAACCGCTGCGCAGAAGTAAACCAAACTTCACCCATTAGTGTATTGTATCACAATCTAGTAGTTACATGTGGAAATTTGGTTCTAGGACATTTGATTTGAGCGCAATCCTCAAACTTAGGTCAAAAAAGCCATTTAAGCCTTTTGACAGTGAGATCTATGCGATATGGCCGAGAAATGTAATTTTGATGTTAACTCCCAAACCGCTGCGCAGAAGTCAACCAAACTTCACCCAATAGTGTATTGTATCACAATCTAGTAGTTACATGTGGAAATTTGGTTCTAGGACATTTGATTTGAGCGCAATTCTCAAACTTAGGTCAAAAAAGCCATTTAAGCCTTTTCACAGTGATATCTATGCGATATGGCCGAGAAATGTAATTTTGATGTTCACTCCCAAACCGCTGCGCAGAAGTCAACCAAACTTCACCCATTAGTGTATTGCATCACAATCTAGTAGTTACATGTGGAAATTTGGTTCTAGGACATTTGATTTGAGCGCAATCCTCAAACTTAGGTCAAAAAAGCCATTTAAGCCTTTTCACAGTGAGATCTATGCGATATGGCCGAGAAATGTAATTTTGATGTTAACTCCCAAACCGCTGCGCAGAAGTAAACCAAACTTCACCCATTAGTGTATTGTATCACAATCTAGTAGTTACATGTGGAAATTTGGTTCTAGGACATTTGATTTGAGCGCAATCCTCAAACTTAGGTCAAAAAAGCCATTTAAGCCTTTTGACAGTGAGATCTATGCGATATGGCCGAGAAATGTAATTTTGATGTTAACTCCCAAACCGCTGCGCAGAAGTCAACCAAACTTCACCCAATAGTGTATTGTATCACAATCTAGTAGTTACATGTGGAAATTTGGTTCTAGGACATTTGATTTGAGCGCAATTCTCAAACTTAGGTCAAAAAAGCCATTTAAGCCTTTTCACAGTGATATCTATGCGATATGGCCGAGAAATGTAATTTTGATGTTCACTCCCAAACCGCTGCGCAGAAGTCAACCAAACTTCACCCAATAGTGTATTGTATCACAATCTAGTAGTTACATTTGAAAATTTCGTTCTAGGACATTTGGTTTGAGCGCAATGTTCAAACTTAATTAAAAAAAGTCATTTAAGCCTTTTCACAGTGAGATCTATGCGATATGGCCGAGAAATGTAATTTTGATGTTCACTACCAAACCGCTGCGCAGAAGTCAACCAAACTTCACCCATTAGTGTATTGTATCACAATCTAGTAGTTACATGTGGAAATTTGGTTCTAGGACATTTGATTTGAGCGCAATCCTCAAACTTAGGTCAAAAAAGCCATTTAAGCCTTTTCACAATGAGATCTATGCGATATGGCCGAGAAATGTAATTTTGATGTTAACTCCCAAACCGCTGCGCAGAAGTCAACCAAACTTCACCCAATAGTGTATTGTATCACAATCTTGTAGTTACATGTGGATATTTGGTTCTAGGACATTTGATTTGAGCGCAATCCTCAAACTTAGGTCAAAAAAGCCATTTAAGCCTTTTCACAGTGAGATCTATGCGATATGGCCGAGAAATGTAATTTTGATGTTAACTCCCAAACCGCTGCGCAGAAGTCAACCAAACTTCACCCAATAGTGTATTGTATCACAATCTAGTAGTTACATGTGGAAATTTGGTTCTAGGACATTTGATTTGAGCGCAATCCTCAAACTTAGGTCAAAAAAGCCATTTAAGCCTTTTGACAGTGAGATCTACGCGATATGGCCGAGAAATGTAAATTTGATGTTAACTCCCAAACCGCTGCGCAGAAGTCAACCAAACTTCACCCAATAGTGTATTGTATCACAATCTAGTAGTTACATTTGAAAATTTCGTTCTAGGACATTTGGTTTGAGCGCAATGTTCAAACTTAATTAAAAAAAGTCATTTAAGCCTTTTCACAGTGAGATCTATGCGATATGGCCGAGAAATGTAATTTTGATGTTCACTACCAAACCGCTGCGCAGAAAACCAAACTTCACCCATTAGTGTATTGTATCACAATCTAGTAGTTACATGTGGAAATTTGGTTCTAGGACATTTGATTTGAGCGCAATCCTCAAACTTAGGTCAAAAAAGCCATTTAAGCCTTTTCACAGTGAGATCTATGCGATATGGCCGAGAAATGTAATTTTGATGTTAACTCCCAAACCGCTGCGCAGAAGTCAACCAAACTTCACCCAATAGTGTATTGTATCACAATCTAGTAGTTACATGTGGATATTTGGTTCTAGGACATTTGATTTGAGCGCAATCCTCAAACTTAGGTCAAAAAAGCCATTTAAGCCTTTTCACAGTGAGATCTATGCGATATGGCCGAGAAATGTAATTTTGATGTTAACTCCCAAACCGCTGCGCAGAAGTAAACAAAACTTCACCCATTAGTGTATTGTATCACAATCTAGTAGTTACATGTGGAAATTTGGTTCTAGGACATTTGATTTGAGCGCAATCCTCAAACTTAGGTCAAAAAAGCCATTTAAGCCTTTTCACAGTGAGATCTATGCGATATGGCCGAGAAATGTAATTTTGATGTTAACTCCCAAACCGCTGCGCAGAAGTCAACCAAACTTCACCCAATAGTGTATTGTATCACAATCTAGTAGTTACATTTGAAAATTTTGTTCTAGGACATTTTGTTTGAACGCAATCATCAAACTTAATTAAAAAAGTCATTTAAGCCTTTTCACAGTGAGATCTATGCGATATGGCCGAGAAATGTAATTTTGATGTTAACTCCCAAACCGCTGCGCAGAAGTAAACCAAACTTCACCCAATAGTGTATTGTATCACAATCTAGTAGTTACATTTGAAAATTTTGTTCTAGGACATTTTGTTTGAGCGCAATCATCAAACTTAATTAAAAAAGTCATTTAAGCCTTTTCACAGTGAGATCTATGCGATATGGCCGAGAAATGTAATTTTGATGTTAACTCCCAAACCGCTGCGCAGAAGTAAACCAAACTTCACCCATTAGTGTATTGTATCACAATCTAGTAGTAACATTTGGAAATTTGGTTCTAGGACATTTGGTTTGAGCGCAATGTTCAAACTTAGGTCAAAAAAGCTATTTAAGCCTTTTCACAATGAGATCTATGCGATATGGCCGAGAAATGTAATTTTGATGTTAACTCCCAAACCGCTGCGCAGAAGTAAACCAAACTTCACCCAATAGTGTATTGTATCACAATCTAGTAGTTACATTTGAAAATTTTGTTCTAGGACATTTTGTTTGAGCGCAATCATCAAACTTAATTAAAAAAGTCATTTAAGCCTTTTCACAGTGAGATCTATGCGATATGGCCGAGAAATGTAATTTTGATGTTAACTCCCAAACCGCTGCGCAGAAGTCAACCAAACTTCACCCATTAGTGTATTGTATCACAATCTAGTAGTTACATGTGGAAATTTGGTTCTAGGACATTTGATTTGAGCGCAATCCTCAAACTTAGGTCAAAAAAGCCATTTAAGCCTTTTCACAGTGAGATCTATGCGATATGGCCGAGAAATGTAATTTTGATGTTCACTCCCAAACCGCTGCGCAGAAGTAAACCAAACTTCACCCATTAGTGTATTGTATCACAATCTAGTAGTAACATTTGGAAATTTCGTTCTAGGACATTTGGTTTGAGCGCAATGTTCAAACTTAATTAAAAAAAGTCATTTAAGCCTTTTCACAGTGAGATCTATGCGATATGGCCGAGAAATTTAATTTTGATGTTCACTACCAAACCGCTGCGCAGAAGTCAACCAAACTTCACCCATTAGTGTATTGTATCACAATCTAGTAGTTACATGTGGAAATTTGGTTCTAGGACATTTGATTTGAGCGCAATCCTCAAACTTAGGTCAAAAAAGCCATTTAAGCCTTTTCAAGGTGAGATCTATGCGATATGGCCGAGAAATGCAATTTTGATGTTAACTCCCAAACCGCTGCGCAGAAGTAAACCAAACTTCACTCAATAGTGTATTGTATCACAATCTAGTAGTTACATTGGAAAATTTTGTTCTAGGACATTTTGTTTGAGCGCAATCATCAAACTTAATTAAAAAAGTCATTTAAGCCTTTTCACAGTGAGATCTATGCGATATGGCCGAGAAATATAATTTTGATGTTAACTCCCAAACCGCTGCGCAGAAGTCAACCAAACTTCACCCATTAGTGTATTGTATCACAATCTAGTAGTTACATGTGGAAATTTGGTTCTAGGACATTTGATTTGAGCGCAATCCTCAAACTTAGGTCAAAAAAGCCATTTAAGCCTTTTGACAGTGAGATCTATGCGATATGGCCGAGAAATGTAATTTTGATGTTAACTCCCAAACCGCTGCGCAGAAGTCAACCAAACTTCACCCAATAGTGTATTGTATCACAATCTAGTAGTTACATGTGGAAATTTGGTTCTAGGACATTTGATTTGAGCGCAATTCTCAAACTTTGGTCAAAAAAGCCATTTAAGCCTTTTCACAGTGAGATCTATGCGATATGGCCGAGAAATGTAAATTTGATGTTAACTCCCAAACCGCTGCGCAGAAGTAAACAAAACTTCACCCATTAGTGTATTGTATCACAATCTAGTAGTTACATGTGGAAATTTGGTTCTAGGACATTTGATTTGAGCGCAATCCTCAAACTTAGGTCAAAAAAGCCATTTAAGCCTTTTCACAGTGAGATCTATGCGATATGGCCGAGAAATGTAATTTTGATGTTAACTCCCAAACCGCTGCGCAGAAGTCAACCAAACTTCACCCAATAGTGTATTGTATCACAATCTAGTAGTTACATTTGAAAATTTTGTTCTAGGACATTTTGTTTGAACGCAATCATCAAACTTAATTAAAAAAGTCATTTAAGCCTTTTCACAGTGAGATCTATGCGATATGGCCGAGAAATGTAATTTTGATGTTAACTCCCAAACCGCTGCGCAGAAGTCAACCAAACTTCACCCAATAGTGTATTTTATCACAATCTAGTAGTTACATTTGGAAATTTAGTTCTAGGACATTTGGTTTGAGCGCAATCTTCAAACTTAATTAAAAAAAGCCATTTAATCCTTTTCACAGTGAGATCTATGCGATATGGCCGAGAAATGTAAATTTGATGTTAACTCCCAAACCGCTGCGCAGAAGTCAACCAAACTTCACCCAATAGTGTATTGTATCACAATCTAGTAGTTACATGTGGAAATTTGGTTCTAGGACATTTGATTTGAGCGCAATCCTCAAACATAGGTCAAAAAAGCCATTTAAGCCTTTTCACAGTGAGATCTACGCGATATGGCCGAGAAATGTAAATTTGATGTTAACTCCCAAACCGCTGCGCAGTAGTCAACCAAACTTCACCCAATAGTATATTGTATCAAAATCTAGTAGTAACATTTAAAAATTTTGTTCTAGGACATTTTGTTTGAGCGCAATCATCAAACTTAATTAAAAAAGTCATTTAAGCCTTTTCACAGTGAGATCTATGCGATATGGCCGAGAAATGTAAATTTGATGTTAACTCCCAAACCGCTGCGCAGAAGTCAACCAAACTTCACCCAATAGTGTATTGTATCACAATCTAGTAGTTACATGTGGAAATTTGGTTCTAGGACATTTGGTTTGAGCGCAATGTTCAAACTTAGGTCAAAAAAGCCATTTAAGCCTTTTCACAATGAGATCTATGCGATATGGCCGAGAAATGTAATTTTGATGTTAACTCCCAAACCGCTGCGCAGAAATAAACCAAACTTCACCCAATAGTGTATTGTATCACAATCTAGTAGTTACATTTGAAAATTTTGTTCTAGGACATTTTGTTTTAACGCAATCATCAAACTTAATTAAAAAAGTCATTTAAGCCTTTTCACAGTGAGATCTATGCGATATGGCCGAGAAATGTAATTTTGATGTTAACTCCCAAACCGCTGCGCAGAAGTCAACCAAACTTCACCCATTAGTGTATTGTATCACAATCTAGTAGTTACATGTGGAAATTTGGTTCTAGGACATTTGATTTGAGCGCAATCCTCAAACTTAGGTCAAAAAAGCCATTTAAGCCTTTTCACAGTGAGATCTATGCGATATGGCCGAGAAATGTAATTTTGATGTTAACTCCCAAACCGCTGCGCAGAAGTAAACCAAACTTCACCCAATAGTGTATTGTATCACAATCTAGTAGTTACATTTGAAAATTTTGTTCTAGGACATTTTGTTTGAGCGCAATCATCAAACTTAATTAAAAAAGTCATTTAAGCCTTTTCACAGTGAGATCTATGCGATATGGCCGAGAAATGTAATTTTGATGTTAACTCCCAAACCGCTGCGCAGAAGTAAACCAAACTTCACCCATTAGTGTATTGTATCACAATCTAGTAGTAACATTTGGAAATTTGGTTCTAGGACATTTGGTTTGAGCGCAATGTTCAAACTTAGGTCAAAAAAGCCATTTAAGCCTTTTCACAATGAGATCTATGCGATATGGCCGAGAAATGTAATTTTGATGTTAACTCCCAAACCGCTGCGCAGAAGTAAACCAAACTTCACCCAATAGTGTATTGTATCACAATCTAGTAGTTACATTTGAAAATTTTGTTCTAGGACATTTTGTTTGAGCGCAATCATCAAACTTAATTAAAAAAGTCATTTAAGCCTTTTCACAGTGAGATCTATGCGATATGGCCGAGAAATGTAATTTTGATGTTAACTCCCAAACCGCTGCGCAGAAGTCAACCAAACTTCACCCAATAGTGTATTGTATCACAATCTAGTAGTTACATGTGGAAATTTGGTTCTAGGACATTTGATTTGAGCGCAATCCTCAAACTTAGGTCAAAAAAGCCATTTAAGCCTTTTGACAGTGAGATCTACGCGATATGGCCGAGAAATGTAAATTTGATGTTAACTCCCAAACCGCTGCGCAGAAGTCAACCAAACTTCACCCAATTGTGTATTGTATCACAATCTAGCAGTAACATTTGAAAATTTCGTTCTAGGACATTTGGTTTGAGCGCAATGTTCAAACTTAATTAAAAAAAGTCATTTAAGCCTTTTCACAGTGAGATCTATGCGATATGGCCGAGAAATGTAATTTTGATGTTCACTACCAAACCGCTGCGCAGAAAACCAAACTTCACCCATTAGTGTATTGTATCACAATCTAGTAGTTACATGTGGAAATTTGGTTCTAGGACATTTGATTTGAGCGCAATCCTCAAACTTAGGTCAAAAAAGCCATTTAAGCCTTTTCACAGTGAGATCTATGCGATATGGCCGAGAAATGTAATTTTGATGTTAACTCCCAAACCGCTGCGCAGAAGTCAACCAAACTTCACCCAATAGTGTATTGTATCACAATCTAGTAGTTACATGTGGATATTTGGTTCTAGGACATTTGATTTGAGCGCAATCCTCAAACTTAGGTCAAAAAAGCCATTTAAGCCTTTTCACAGTGAGATCTATGCGATATGGCCGAGAAATGTAATTTTGATGTTAACTCCCAAACCGCTGCGCAGAAGTAAACAAAACTTCACCCATTAGTGTATTGTATCACAATCTAGTAGTTACATGTGGAAATTTGGTTCTAGGACATTTGATTTGAGCGCAATCCTCAAACTTAGGTCAAAAAAGCCATTTAAGCCTTTTCACAGTGAGATCTATGCGATATGGCCGAGAAATGTAAATTTGATGTTAACTCCCAAACCGCTGCGCAGAAGTAAACAAAACTTCACCCATTAGTGTATTGTATCACAATCTAGTAGTTACATGTGGAAATTTAGTTCTAGGACATTTGGTTTGAGCGCAATCTTCAAACTTAATTAAAAAAAGCCATTTAATCCTTTTCACAGTGAGATCTATGCGATATGGCCGAGAAATGTAAATTTGATGTTAACTCCCAAACCGCTGCGCAGAAGTCAACCAAACTTCACCCAATAGTGTATTGTATCACAATCTAGTAGTTACATGTGGAAATTTGGTTCTAGGACATTTGATTTGAGCGCAATCCTCAAACATAGGTCAAAAAAGCCATTTAAGCCTTTTCACAGTGAGATCTACGCGATATGGCCGAGAAATGTAAATTTGATGTTAACTCCCAAACCGCTGCGCAGAAGTCAACCAAACTTCACCCAATAGTATATTGTATCAAAATCTAGTAGTAACATTTAAAAATTTTGTTCTAGGACATTTTGTTTGAGCGCAATCATCAAACTTAATTAAAAAAGTCATTTAAGCCTTTTCACAGTGAGATCTATGCGATATGGCCGAGAAATGTAAATTTGATGTTAACTCCCAAACCGCTGCGCAGAAGTCAACCAAACTTCACCCAATAGTGTATTGTATCACAATCTAGTAGTTACATGTGGAAATTTGGTTCTAGGACATTTGGTTTGAGCGCAATGTTCAAACTTAGGTCAAAAAAGCCATTTAAGCCTTTTCACAATGAGATCTATGCGATATGGCCGAGAAATGTAATTTTGATGTTAACTCCCAAACCGCTGCGCAGAAGTAAACCAAACTTCACCCAATAGTGTATTGTATCACAATCTAGTAGTTACATTTGAAAATTTTGTTCTAGGACATTTTGTTTTAACGCAATCATCAAACTTAATTAAAAAAGTCATTTAAGCCTTTTCACAGTGAGATCTATGCGATATGGCCGAGAAATGTAATTTTGATGTTAACTCCCAAACCGCTGCGCAGAAGTCAACCAAACTTCACCCATTAGTGTATTGTATCACAATCTAGTAGTTACATGTGGAAATTTGGTTCTAGGACATTTGATTTGAGCGCAATCCTCAAACTTAGGTCAAAAAAGCCATTTAAGCCTTTTCACAGTGAGATCTATGCGATATGGCCGAGAAATGTAATTTTGATGTTAACTCCCAAACCGCTGCGCAGAAGTAAACCAAACTTCACCCAATAGTGTATTGTATCACAATCTAGTAGTTACATTTGAAAATTTTGTTCTAGGACATTTTGTTTGAGCGCAATCATCAAACTTAATTAAAAAAGTCATTTAAGCCTTTTCACAGTGAGATCTATGCGATATGGCCGAGAAATGTAATTTTGATGTTAACTCCCAAACCGCTGCGCAGAAGTCAACCAAACTTCACCCAATAGTGTATTTTATCACAAACTAGTAGTTACATTTGGAAATTTAGTTCTAGGACATTTGGTTTGAGCGCAATCTTCAAACTTAATTAAAAAAAGCCATTTAATCCTTTTCACAGTGAGATCTATGCGATATGGCCGAGAAATGTAAATTTGATGTTAACTCCCAAACCGCTGCGCAGAAGTCAACCAAACTTCACCCAATAGTGTATTGTATCACAATCTAGTAGTTACATGTGGAAATTTGGTTCTAGGACATTTGATTTGAGCGCAATCCTCAAACATAGGTCAAAAAAGCCATTTAAGCCTTTTCACAGTGAGATCTACGCGATATGGCCGAGAAATGTAAATTTGATGTTAACTCCCAAACCGCTGCGCAGAAGTCAACCAAACTTCACCCAATAGTATATTGTATCAAAATCTAGTAGTAACATTTAAAAATTTTGTTCTAGGACATTTTGTTTGAGCGCAATCATCAAACTTAATTAAAAAAGTCATTTAAGCCTTTTCACAGTGAGATCTATGCGATATGGCCGAGAAATGTAAATTTGATGTTAACTCCCAAACCGCTGCGCAGAAGTCAACCAAACTTCACCCAATAGTGTATTGTATCACAATCTAGTAGTTACATGTGGAAATTTGGTTCTAGGACATTTGGTTTGAGCGCAATGTTCAAACTTAGGTCAAAAAAGCCATTTAAGCCTTTTCACAATGAGATCTATGCGATATGGCCGAGAAATGTAATTTTGATGTTAACTCCCAAACCGCTGCGCAGAAGTAAACCAAACTTCACCCAATAGTGTATTGTATCACAATCTAGTAGTTACATTTGAAAATTTTGTTCTAGGACATTTTGTTTTAACGCAATCATCAAACTTAATTAAAAAAGTCATTTAAGCCTTTTCACAGTGAGATCTATGCGATATGGCCGAGAAATGTAATTTTGATGTTAACTCCCAAACCGCTGCGCAGAAGTCAACCAAACTTCACCCATTAGTGTATTGTATCACAATCTAGTAGTTACATGTGGAAATTTGGTTCTAGGACATTTGATTTGAGCGCAATCCTCAAACTTAGGTCAAAAAAGCCATTTAAGCCTTTTCACAGTGAGATCTATGCGATATGGCCGAGAAATGTAATTTTGATGTTAACTCCCAAACCGCTGCGCAGAAGTAAACCAAACTTCACCCAATAGTGTATTGTATCACAATCTAGTAGTTACATTTGAAAATTTTGTTCTAGGACATTTTGTTTGAGCGCAATCATCAAACTTAATTAAAAAAGTCATTTAAGCCTTTTCACAGTGAGATCTATGCGATATGGCCGAGAAATGTAATTTTGATGTTAACTCCCAAACCGCTGCGCAGAAGTAAACCAAACTTCACCCATTAGTGTATTGTATCACAATCTAGTAGTAACATTTGGAAATTTGGTTCTAGGACATTTGGTTTGAGCGCAATGTTCAAACTTAATTTAAAAAAGCCATTTAAGCCTTTTCACAATGAGATCTATGCGATATGGCCGAGAAATGTAATTTTGATGTTAACTCCCAAACCGCTGCGCAGAAGTAAACCAAACTTCACCCAATAGTGTATTGTATCACAATCTAGTAGTTACATTTGAAAATTTTGTTCTAGGACATTTTGTTTGAGCGCAATCATCAAACTTAATTAAAAAAGTCATTTAAGCCTTTTCACAGTGAGATCTATGCGATATGGCCGAGAAATGTAATTTTGATGTTAACTCCCAAACCGCTGCGCAGAAGTAAACCAAACTTCACCCATTAGTGTATTGTATCACAATCTAGTAGTAACATTTGGAAATTTGGTTCTAGGACATTTGGTTTGAGCGCAATGTTCAAACTTAATTTAAAAAAGCCATTTAAGCCTTTTCACAATGAGATCTATGCGATATGGCCGAGAAATGTAATTTTGATGTTAACTCCCAAACCGCTGCGCAGAAGTAAACCAAACTTCACCCAATAGTGTATTGTATCACAATCTAGTAGTTACATTTGAAAATTTTGTTCTAGGACATTTTGTTTGAGCGCAATCATCAAACTTAATTAAAAAAGTCATTTAAGCCTTTTCACAGTGAGATCTATGCGATATGGCCGAGAAATGTAATTTTGATGTTAACTCCCAAACCGCTGCGCAGAAGTCAACCAAACTTCACCCATTAGTGTATTGTATCACAATCTAGTAGTTACATGTGGAAATTTGGTTCTAGGACATTTGATTTGAGCGCAATCCTCAAACTTAGGTCAAAAAAGCCATTTAAGCCTTTTCACAGTGAGATCTATGCGATATGGCCGAGAAATGTAATTTTGATGTTCACTCCCAAACCGCTGCGCAGAAGTAAACCAAACTTCACCCATTAGTGTATTGTATCACAATCTAGTAGTAACATTTGGAAATTTCGTTCTAGGACATTTGGTTTGAGCGCAATGTTCAAACTTAATTAAAAAAAGTCATTTAAGCCTTTTCACAGTGAGATCTATGCGATATGGCCGAGAAATTTAATTTTGATGTTCACTACCAAACCGCTGCGCAGAAGTCAACCAAACTTCACCCATTAGTGTATTGTATCACAATCTAGTAGTTACATGTGGAAATTTGGTTCTAGGACATTTGATTTGAGCGCAATCCTCAAACTTAGGTCAAAAAAGCCATTTAAGCCTTTTCAAGGTGAGATCTATGCGATATGGCCGAGAAATGTAATTTTGATGTTAACTCCCAAACCGCTGCGCAGAAGTCAACCAAACTTCACCCAATAGTGTATTGTATCACAATCTAGTAGTTACATGTGGAAATTTGGTTCTAGGACATTTGATTTGAGCGCAATTCTCAAACTTAGGTCAAAAAAGCCATTTAAGCCTTTTCACAGTGAGATCTATGCGATATGGCCGAGAAATGTAATTTTGATGTTAACTCCCAAACCGCTGCGCAGAAGTCAACCAAACTACACCCAAAAGTGTATTTTATCACAATCTAGTAGTTACATGTGGAAATTTGGTTCTAGGACATTTGATTTGAGCGCAATCCTCAAACTTAGGTCAAAAAAGCCATTTAAGCCTTTTCACAGTGAGATCTATGCGATATGGCCGAGAAATGTAAATTTGATGTTAACTCCCAAACCGCTGCGCAGAAGTCAACCAAACTTCACCCAATAGTGTATTGTATCACAATCTAGTAGTTACATGTGGAAATTTGGTTCTAGGACATTTGATTTGAGCGCAATCCTCAAACATAGGTCAAAAAAGCCATTTAAGCCTTTTCACAGTGAGATCTACGCGATATGGCCGAGAAATGTAAATTTGATGTTAACTCCCAAACCGCTGCGCAGAAGTCAACCAAACTTCACCCAATAGTATATTGTATCAAAATCTAGTAGTAACATTTAAAAATTTTGTTCTAGGACATTTTGTTTGAGCGCAATCATCAAACTTAATTAAAAAAGTCATTTAAGCCTTTTCACAGTGAGATCTATGCGATATGGCCGAGAAATGTAAATTTGATGTTAACTCCCAAACCGCTGCGCAGAAGTCAACCAAACTTCACCCAATAGTGTATTGTATCACAATCTAGTAGTTACATGTGGAAATTTGGTTCTAGGACATTTGGTTTGAGCGCAATGTTCAAACTTAGGTCAAAAAAGCCATTTAAGCCTTTTCACAATGAGATCTATGCGATATGGCCGAGAAATGTAATTTTGATGTTAACTCCCAAACCGCTGCGCAGAAGTAAACCAAACTTCACCCAATAGTGTATTGTATCACAATCTAGTAGTTACATTTGAAAATTTTGTTCTAGGACATTTTGTTTTAACGCAATCATCAAACTTAATTAAAAAAGTCATTTAAGCCTTTTCACAGTGAGATCTATGCGATATGGCCGAGAAATGTAATTTTGATGTTAACTCCCAAACCGCTGCGCAGAAGTCAACCAAACTTCACCCATTAGTGTATTGTATCACAATCTAGTAGTTACATGTGGAAATTTGGTTCTAGGACATTTGATTTGAGCGCAATCCTCAAACTTAGGTCAAAAAAGCCATTTAAGCCTTTTCACAGTGAGATCTATGCGATATGGCCGAGAAATGTAATTTTGATGTTAACTCCCAAACCGCTGCGCAGAAGTAAACCAAACTTCACCCAATAGTGTATTGTATCACAATCTAGTAGTTACATTTGAAAATTTTGTTCTAGGACATTTTGTTTGAGCGCAATCATCAAACTTAATTAAAAAAGTCATTTAAGCCTTTTCACAGTGAGATCTATGCGATATGGCCGAGAAATGTAATTTTGATGTTAACTCCCAAACCGCTGCGCTGAAGTCAACCAAACTTCACCCAATAGTGTATTGTATCACAAACTAGTAGTTACATTTGAAAATTTTGTTCTAGGACATTTTGTTTGAACGCAATCATCAAACTTAATTAAAAAAGTCATTTAAGCCTTTTCACAGTGAGATCTATGCGATATGGCCGAGAAATGTAATTTTGATGTTAACTCCCAAACCGCTGCGCAGAAGTCAACCAAACTTCACCCAATAGTGTATTTTATCACAATCTAGTAGTTACATTTGGAAATTTAGTTCTAGGACATTTGGTTTGAGCGCAATCTTCAAACTTAATTAAAAAAAGCCATTTAATCCTTTTCACAGTGAGATCTATGCGATATGGCCGAGAAATGTAAATTTGATGTTAACTCCCAAACCGCTGCGCAGAAGTCAACCAAACTTCACCCAATAGTGTATTGTATCACAATCTAGTAGTTACATGTGGAAATTTGGTTCTAGGACATTTGATTTGAGCGCAATCCTCAAACATAGGTCAAAAAAGCCATTTAAGCCTTTTCACAGTGAGATCTACGCGATATGGCCGAGAAATGTAAATTTGATGTTAACTCCCAAACCGCTGCGCAGAAGTCAACCAAACTTCACCCAATAGTATATTGTATCAAAATCTAGTAGTAACATTTAAAAATTTTGTTCTAGGACATTTTGTTTGAGCGCAATCATCAAACTTAATTAAAAAAGTCATTTAAGCCTTTTCACAGTGAGATCTATGCGATATGGCCGAGAAATGTAAATTTGATGTTAACTCCCAAACCGCTGCGCAGAAGTCAACCAAACTTCACCCAATAGTGTATTGTATCACAATCTAGTAGTTACATGTGGAAATTTGGTTCTAGGACATTTGGTTTGAGCGCAATGTTCAAACTTAGGTCAAAAAAGCCATTTAAGCCTTTTCACAATGAGATCTATGCGATATGGCCGAGAAATGTAATTTTGATGTTAACTCCCAAACCGCTGCGCAGAAGTAAACCAAACTTCACCCAATAGTGTATTGTATCACAATCTAGTAGTTACATTTGAAAATTTTGTTCTAGGACATTTTGTTTTAACGCAATCATCAAACTTAATTAAAAAAGTCATTTAAGCCTTTTCACAGTGAGATCTATGCGATATGGCCGAGAAATGTAATTTTGATGTTAACTCCCAAACCGCTGCGCAGAAGTCAACCAAACTTCACCCATTAGTGTATTGTATCACAATCTAGTAGTTACATGTGGAAATTTGGTTCTAGGACATTTGATTTGAGCGCAATCCTCAAACTTAGGTCAAAAAAGCCATTTAAGCCTTTTCACAGTGAGATCTATGCGATATGGCCGAGAAATGTAATTTTGATGTTAACTCCCAAACCGCTGCGCAGAAGTAAACCAAACTTCACCCAATAGTGTATTGTATCACAATCTAGTAGTTACATTTGAAAATTTTGTTCTAGGACATTTTGTTTGAGCGCAATCATCAAACTTAATTAAAAAAGTCATTTAAGCCTTTTCACAGTGAGATCTATGCGATATGGCCGAGAAATGTAATTTTGATGTTAACTCCCAAACCGCTGCGCAGAAGTCAACCAAACTTCACCCAATAGTGTATTGTATCACAAACTAGTAGTTACATTTGAAAATTTTGTTCTAGGACATTTTGTTTGAACGCAATCATCAAACTTAATTAAAAAAGTCATTTAAGCCTTTTCACAGTGAGATCTATGCGATATGGCCGAGAAATGTAATTTTGATGTTAACTCCCAAACCGCTGCGCAGAAGTCAACCAAACTTCACCCAATAGTGTATTTTATCACAATCTAGTAGTTACATTTGGAAATTTAGTTCTAGGACATTTGGTTTGAGCGCAATCTTCAAACTTAATTAAAAAAAGCCATTTAATCCTTTTCACAGTGAGATCTATGCGATATGGCCGAGAAATGTAAATTTGATGTTAACTCCCAAACCGCTGCGCAGAAGTCAACCAAACTTCACCCAATAGTGTATTGTATCACAATCTAGTAGTTACATGTGGAAATTTGGTTCTAGGACATTTGATTTGAGCGCAATCCTCAAACATAGGTCAAAAAAGCCATTTAAGCCTTTTCACAGTGAGATCTACGCGATATGGCCGAGAAATGTAAATTTGATGTTAACTCCCAAACCGCTGCGCAGAAGTCAACCAAACTTCACCCAATAGTATATTGTATCAAAATCTAGTAGTAACATTTAAAAATTTTGTTCTAGGACATTTTGTTTGAGCGCAATCATCAAACTTAATTAAAAAAGTCATTTAAGCCTTTTCACAGTGAGATCTATGCGATATGGCCGAGAAATGTAAATTTGATGTTAACTCCCAAACCGCTGCGCAGAAGTCAACCAAACTTCACCCAATAGTGTATTGTATCACAATCTAGTAGTTACATGTGGAAATTTGGTTCTAGGACATTTGGTTTGAGCGCAATGTTCAAACTTAGGTCAAAAAAGCCATTTAAGCCTTTTCACAATGAGATCTATGCGATATGGCCGAGAAATGTAATTTTGATGTTAACTCCCAAACCGCTGCGCAGAAGTAAACCAAACTTCACCCAATAGTGTATTGTATCACAATCTAGTAGTTACATTTGAAAATTTTGTTCTAGGACATTTTGTTTTAACGCAATCATCAAACTTAATTAAAAAAGTCATTTAAGCCTTTTCACAGTGAGATCTATGCGATATGGCCGAGAAATGTAATTTTGATGTTAACTCCCAAACCGCTGCGCAGAAGTCAACCAAACTTCACCCATTAGTGTATTGTATCACAATCTAGTAGTTACATGTGGAAATTTGGTTCTAGGACATTTGATTTGAGCGCAATCCTCAAACTTAGGTCAAAAAAGCCATTTAAGCCTTTTCACAGTGAGATCTATGCGATATGGCCGAGAAATGTAATTTTGATGTTAACTCCCAAACCGCTGCGCAGAAGTAAACCAAACTTCACCCAATAGTGTATTGTATCACAATCTAGTAGTTACATTTGAAAATTTTGTTCTAGGACATTTTGTTTGAGCGCAATCATCAAACTTAATTAAAAAAGTCATTTAAGCCTTTTCACAGTGAGATCTATGCGATATGGCCGAGAAATGTAATTTTGATGTTAACTCCCAAACCGCTGCGCAGAAGTAAACCAAACTTCACCCATTAGTGTATTGTATCACAATCTAGTAGTAACATTTGGAAATTTGGTTCTAGGACATTTGGTTTGAGCGCAATGTTCAAACTTAATTTAAAAAAGCCATTTAAGCCTTTTCACAATGAGATCTATGCGATATGGCCGAGAAATGTAATTTTGATGTTAACTCCCAAACCGCTGCGCAGAAGTAAACCAAACTTCACCCAATAGTGTATTGTATCACAATCTAGTAGTTACATTTGAAAATTTTGTTCTAGGACATTTTGTTTGAGCGCAATCATCAAACTTAATTAAAAAAGTCATTTAAGCCTTTTCACAGTGAGATCTATGCGATATGGCCGAGAAATGTAATTTTGATGTTAACTCCCAAACCGCTGCGCAGAAGTCAACCAAACTTCACCCATTAGTGTATTGTATCACAATCTAGTAGTTACATGTGGAAATTTGGTTCTAGGACATTTGATTTGAGCGCAATCCTCAAACTTAGGTCAAAAAAGCCATTTAAGCCTTTTCACAGTGAGATCTATGCGATATGGCCGAGAAATGTAATTTTGATGTTCACTCCCAAACCGCTGCGCAGAAGTAAACCAAACTTCACCCATTAGTGTATTGTATCACAATCTAGTAGTAACATTTGGAAATTTCGTTCTAGGACATTTGGTTTGAGCGCAATGTTCAAACTTAATTAAAAAAAGTCATTTAAGCCTTTTCACAGTGAGATCTATGCGATATGGCCGAGAAATTTAATTTTGATGTTCACTACCAAACCGCTGCGCAGAAGTCAACCAAACTTCACCCATTAGTGTATTGTATCACAATCTAGTAGTTACATGTGGAAATTTGGTTCTAGGACATTTGATTTGAGCGCAATCCTCAAACTTAGGTCAAAAAAGCCATTTAAGCCTTTTCAAGGTGAGATCTATGCGATATGGCCGAGAAATGTAATTTTGATGTTAACTCCCAAACCGCTGCGCAGAAGTCAACCAAACTTCACCCAATAGTGTATTGTATCACAATCTAGTAGTTACATGTGGAAATTTGGTTCTAGGACATTTGATTTGAGCGCAATTCTCAAACTTAGGTCAAAAAAGCCATTTAAGCCTTTTCACAGTGAGATCTATGCGATATGGCCGAGAAATGTAATTTTGATGTTAACTCCCAAACCGCTGCGCAGAAGTCAACCAAACTACACCCAAAAGTGTATTTTATCACAATCTAGTAGTTACATGTGGAAATTTGGTTCTAGGACATTTGATTTGAGCGCAATCCTCAAACTTAGGTCAAAAAAGCCATTTAAGCCTTTTCACAGTGAGATCTATGCGATATGGCCGAGAAATGTAAATTTGATGTTAACTCCCAAACCGCTGCGCAGAAGTCAACCAAACTTCACCCAATAGTATATTGTATCAAAATCTAGTAGTTACATTTAAAAATTTTGTTCTAGGACATTTTGTTTGAGCGCAATCATCAAACTTAATTAAAAAAGTCATTTAAGCCTTTTCACAGTGAGATCTATGCGATATGGCCGAGAAATGTAAATTTGATGTTAACTCCCAAACCGCTGCGCAGAAGTCAACCAAACTTCACCCAATAGTGTATTGTATCACAATCTAGTAGTTACATTTGAAAATTTCGTTCTAGGACATTTGGTATGAGCGCAATGTTCAAACTTAATTAAAAAAAGTCATTTAAGCCTTTTCACAGTGAGATCTATGCGATATGGCCGAGAAATGTAATTTTGATGTTCACTACCAAACCGCTGCGCAGAAGTCAACCAAACTTCACCCATTAGTGTATTGTATCACAATCTAGTAGTTACATGTGGAAATTTGGTTCTAGGACATTTGATTTGAGCGCAATCCTCAAACTTAGGTCAAAAAAGCCATTTAAGCCTTTTCACAGTGAGATCTATGCGATATGGCCGAGAAATGTAATTTTGATGTTAACTCCCAAACCGCTGCGCAGAAGTCAACCAAACTTCACCCAATAGTGTATTGTATCACAATCTTGTAGTTACATGTGGATATTTGGTTCTAGGACATTTGATTTCAGCGCAATCCTCAAACTTAGGTCAAAAAAGCCATTTAAGCCTTTTCACAGTGAGATCTATGCGATATGGCCGAGAAATGTAAATTTGATGTTAACTCCCAAACCGCTGCGCAGAAGTCAACCAAACTTCACCCAATAGTATATTGTATCAAAATCTAGTAGTTACATTTAAAAATTTTGTTCTAGGACATTTTGTTTGAGCGCAATCATCAAACTTAATTAAAAAAGTCATTTAAGCCTTTTCACAGTGAGATCTATGCGATATGGCCGAGAAATGTAAATTTGATGTTAACTCCCAAACCGCTGCGCAGAAGTCAACCAAACTTCACCCAATAGTGTATTGTATCACAATCTAGTAGTTACATTTGAAAATTTCGTTCTAGGACATTTGGTTTGAGCGCAATGTTCAAACTTAATTAAAAAAAGTCATTTAAGCCTTTTCACAGTGAGATCTATGCGATATGGCCGAGAAATGTAATTTTGATGTTCACTACCAAACCGCTGCGCAGAAGTCAACCAAACTTCACCCATTAGTGTATTGTATCACAATCTAGTAGTTACATGTGGAAATTTGGTTCTAGGACATTTGATTTGAGCGCAATCCTCAAACTTAGGTCAAAAAAGCCATTTAAGCCTTTTCACAGTGAGATCTATGCGATATGGCCGAGAAATGTAATTTTGATGTTAACTCCCAAACCGCTGCGCAGAAGTCAACCAAACTTCACCCAATAGTGTATTGTATCACAATCTTGTAGTTACATGTGGATATTTGGTTCTAGGACATTTGATTTGAGCGCAATCCTCAAACTTAGGTCAAAAAAGCCATTTAAGCCTTTTCACAGTGAGATCTATGCGATATGGCCGAGAAATGTAATTTTGATGTTAACTCCCAAACCGCTGCGCAGAAGTCAACCAAACTTCACCCAATAGTGTATTGTATCACAATCTAGTAGTTACATTTGAAAATTTTGTTCTAGGACATTTTGTTTGAACGCAATCATCAAACTTAATTAAAAAAGTCATTTAAGCCTTTTCACAGTGAGATCTATGCGATATGGCCGAGAAATGTAATTTTGATGTTAACTCCCAAACCGCTGCGCAGAAGTCAACCAAACTTCACCCAATAGTGTATTTTATCACAATCTAGTAGTTACATTTGGAAATTTAGTTCTAGGACATTTGGTTTGAGCGCAATCTTCAAACTTAATTAAAAAAAGCCATTTAATCCTTTTCACAGTGAGATCTATGCGATATGGCCGAGAAATGTAATTTTGATGTTAACTCCCAAACCGCTGCGCAGAAGTCAACCAAACTTCACCCAATAGTGTATTGTATCACAATCTAGTAGTTACATGTGGAAATTTGGTTCTAGGACATTTGATTTGAGCGCAATCCTCAAACATAGGTCAAAAAAGCCATTTAAGCCTTTTCACAGTGAGATCTACGCGATATGGCCGAGAAATGTAAATTTGATGTTAACTCCCAAACCGCTGCGCAGAAGTCAACCAAACTTCACCCAATAGTATATTGTATCAAAATCTAGTAGTAACATTTAAAAATTTTGTTCTAGGACATTTTGTTTGAGCGCAATCATCAAACTTAATTAAAAAAGTCATTTAAGCCTTTTCACAGTGAGATCTATGCGATATGGCCGAGAAATGTAAATTTGATGTTAACTCCCAAACCGCTGCGCAGAAGTCAACCAAACTTCACCCAATAGTGTATTGTATCACAATCTAGTAGTTACATGTGGAAATTTGGTTCTAGGACATTTGGTTTGAGCGCAATGTTCAAACTTAGGTCAAAAAAGCCATTTAAGCCTTTTCACAATGAGATCTATGCGATATGGCCGAGAAATGTAATTTTGATGTTAACTCCCAAACCGCTGCGCAGAAGTAAACCAAACTTCACCCAATAGTGTATTGTATCACAATCTAGTAGTTACATTTGAAAATTTTGTTCTAGGACATTTTGTTTTAACGCAATCATCAAACTTAATTAAAAAAGTCATTTAAGCCTTTTCACAGTGAGATCTATGCGATATGGCCGAGAAATGTAATTTTGATGTTAACTCCCAAACCGCTGCGCAGAAGTAAACCAAACTTCACCCATTAGTGTATTGTATCACAATCTAGTAGTAACATTTGGAAATTTGGTTCTAGGACATTTGGTTTGAGCGCAATGTTCAAACTTAGGTCAAAAAAGCCATTTAAGCCTTTTCACAATGAGATCTATGCGATATGGCCGAGAAATGTAATTTTGATGTTAACTCCCAAACCGCTGCGCAGAAGTAAACCAAACTTCACCCAATAGTGTATTGTATCACAATCTAGTAGTTACATGTGGATATTTGGTTCTAGGACATTTGATTTCAGCGCAATCCTCAAACTTAGGTCAAAAAAGCCATTTAAGCCTTTTCACAGTGAGATCTATGCGATATGGCCGAGAAATGTAAATTTGATGTTAACTCCCAAACCGCTGCGCAGAAGTCAACCAAACTTCACCCAATAGTATATTGTATCAAAATCTAGTAGTTACATTTAAAAATTTTGTTCTAGGACATTTTGTTTGAGCGCAATCATCAAACTTAATTAAAAAAGTCATTTAAGCCTTTTCACAGTGAGATCTATGCGATATGGCCGAGAAATGTAAATTTGATGTTAACTCCCAAACCGCTGCGCAGAAGTCAACCAAACTTCACCCAATAGTGTATTGTATCACAATCTAGTAGTTACATTTGAAAATTTCGTTCTAGGACATTTGGTTTGAGCGCAATGTTCAAACTTAATTAAAAAAAGTCATTTAAGCCTTTTCACAGTGAGATCTATGCGATATGGCCGAGAAATGTAATTTTGATGTTCACTACCAAACCGCTGCGCAGAAGTCAACCAAACTTCACCCATTAGTGTATTGTATCACAATCTAGTAGTTACATGTGGAAATTTGGTTCTAGGACATTTGATTTGAGCGCAATCCTCAAACTTAGGTCAAAAAAGCCATTTAAGCCTTTTCACAGTGAGATCTATGCGATATGGCCGAAAAATGTAATTTTGATGTTAACTCCCAAACCGCTGCGCAGAAGTCAACCAAACTTCACCCAATATTGTATTGTATCACAATCTTGTAGTTACATGTGGATATTTGGTTCTAGGACATTTGATTTGAGCGCAATCCTCAAACTTAGGTCAAAAAAGCCATTTAAGCCTTTTCACAGTGAGATCTATGCGATATGGCCGAGAAATGTAATTTTGATGTTAACTCCCAAACCGCTGCGCAGAAGTCAACCAAACTTCACCCAATAGTGTATTGTATCACAATCTAGTAGTTACATTTGAAAATTTTGTTCTAGGACATTTTGTTTGAACGCAATCATCAAACTTAATTAAAAAAGTCATTTAAGCCTTTTCACAGTGAGATCTATGCGATATGGCCGAGAAATGTAATTTTGATGTTAACTCCCAAACCGCTGCGCAGAAGTCAACCAAACTTCACCCAATAGTGTATTTTATCACAATCTAGTAGTTACATTTGGAAATTTAGTTCTAGGACATTTGGTTTGAGCGCAATCTTCAAACTTAATTAAAAACAGCCATTTAATCCTTTTCACAGTGAGATCTATGCGATATGGCCGAGAAATGTAATTTTGATGTTAACTCCCAAACCGCTGCGCAGAAGTCAACCAAACTTCACCCAATAGTGTATTGTATCACAATCTAGTAGTTACATGTGGAAATTTGGTTCTAGGACATTTGATTTGAGCGCAATCCTCAAACATAGGTCAAAAAAGCCATTTAAGCCTTTTCACAGTGAGATCTACGCGATATGGCCGAGAAATGTAAATTTGATGTTAACTCCCAAACCGCTGCGCAGAAGTCAACCAAACTTCACCCAATAGTATATTGTATCAAAATCTAGTAGTAACATTTAAAAATTTTGTTCTAGGACATTTTGTTTGAGCGCAATCATCAAACTTAATTAAAAAAGTCATTTAAGCCTTTTCACAGTGAGATCTATGCGATATGGCCGAGAAATGTAAATTTGATGTTAACTCCCAAACCGCTGCGCAGAAGTCAACCAAACTTCACCCAATAGTGTATTGTATCACAATCTAGTAGTTACATGTGGAAATTTGGTTCTAGGACATTTGGTTTGAGCGCAATGTTCAAACTTAGGTCAAAAAAGCCATTTAAGCCTTTTCACAATGAGATCTATGCGATATGGCCGAGAAATGTAATTTTGATGTTAACTCCCAAACCGCTGCGCAGAAGTAAACCAAACTTCACCCAATAGTGTATTGTATCACAATCTAGTAGTTACATTTGAAAATTTTGTTCTAGGACATTTTGTTTTAACGCAATCATCAAACTTAATTAAAAAAGTCATTTAAGCCTTTTCACAGTGAGATCTATGCGATATGGCCGAGAAATGTAATTTTGATGTTAACTCCCAAACCGCTGCGCAGAAGTCAACCAAACTTCACCCATTAGTGTATTGTATCACAATCTAGTAGTTACATGTGGAAATTTGGTTCTAGGACATTTGATTTGAGCGCAATCCTCAAACTTAGGTCAAAAAAGCCATTTAAGCCTTTTCACAGTGAGATCTATGCGATATGGCCGAGAAATGTAATTTTGATGTTAACTCCCAAACCGCTGCGCAGAAGTAAACCAAACTTCACCCAATAGTGTATTGTATCACAATCTAGTAGTTACATTTGAAAATTTTGTTCTAGGACATTTTGTT
Source organism: Corythoichthys intestinalis (assembly GCF_030265065.1). Classification (NCBI taxonomy): domain Eukaryota; kingdom Metazoa; phylum Chordata; class Actinopteri; order Syngnathiformes; family Syngnathidae; genus Corythoichthys; species Corythoichthys intestinalis. The sequence goes on along the minus strand of NC_080411.1, from coordinate 47,113,762 downwards.
TGAGCGCAATCATCAAACTTAATTAAAAAAGTCATTTAAGCCTTTTCACAGTGAGATCTATGCGATATGGCCGAGAAATGTAATTTTGATGTTAACTCCCAAACCGCTGCGCAGAAGTAAACCAAACTTCACCCATTAGTGTATTGTATCACAATCTAGTAGTAACATTTGGAAATTTGGTTCTAGGACATTTGGTTTGAGCGCAATGTTCAAACTTAGGTCAAAAAAGCCATTTAAGCCTTTTCACAATGAGATCTATGCGATATGGCCGAGAAATGTAATTTTGATGTTAACTCCCAAACCGCTGCGCAGAAGTAAACCAAACTTCACCCAATAGTGTATTGTATCACAATCTAGTAGTTACATTTGAAAATTTTGTTCTAGGACATTTTGTTTGAGCGCAATCATCAAACTTAATTAAAAAAGTCATTTAAGCCTTTTCACAGTGAGATCTATGCGATATGGCCGAGAAATGTAATTTTGATGTTAACTCCCAAACCGCTGCGCAGAAGTCAACCAAACTTCACCCATTAGTGTATTGTATCACAATCTAGTAGTAACATTTGGAAATTTCGTTCTAGGACATTTGGTTTGAGCGCAATGTTCAAACTTAATTAAAAAAAGTCATTTAAGCCTTTTCACAGTGAGATCTATGCGATATGGCCGAGAAATTTAATTTTGATGTTCACTACCAAACCGCTGCGCAGAAGTCAACCAAACTTCACCCATTAGTGTATTGTATCACAATCTAGTAGTTACATGTGGAAATTTGGTTCTAGGACATTTGATTTGAGCGCAATCCTCAAACTTAGGTCAAAAAAGCCATTTAAGCCTTTTCAAGGTGAGATCTATGCGATATGGCCGAGAAATGTAATTTTGATGTTAACTCCCAAACCGCTGCGCAGAAGTCAACCAAACTTCACCCATTAGTGTATTGTATCACAATCTAGTAGTTACATGTGGAAATTTGGTTCTAGGACATTTGATTTGAGCGCAATCCTCAAACTTAGGTCAAAAAAGCCATTTAAGCCTTTTCACAGTGAGATCTATGCGATATGGCCGAGAAATGTAATTTTGATGTTAACTCCCAAACCGCTGCGCAGAAGTCAACCAAACTTCACCCAATAGTGTATTGTATCACAATCTTGTAGTTACATGTGGATATTTGGTTCTAGGACATTTGATTTCAGCGCAATCCTCAAACTTAGGTCAAAAAAGCCATTTAAGCCTTTTCACAGTGAGATCTATGCGATATGGCCGAGAAATGTAAATTTGATGTTAACTCCCAAACCGCTGCGCAGAAGTCAACCAAACTTCACCCAATAGTATATTGTATCAAAATCTAGTAGTTACATTTAAAAATTTTGTTCTAGGACATTTTGTTTGAGCGCAATCATCAAACTTAATTAAAAAAGTCATTTAAGCCTTTTCACAGTGAGATCTATGCGATATGGCCGAGAAATGTAAATTTGATGTTAACTCCCAAACCGCTGCGCAGAAGTCAACCAAACTTCACCCAATAGTGTATTGTATCACAATCTAGTAGTTACATTTGAAAATTTCGTTCTAGGACATTTGGTTTGAGCGCAATGTTCAAACTTAATTAAAAAAAGTCATTTAAGCCTTTTCACAGTGAGATCTATGCGATATGGCCGAGAAATGTAATTTTGATGTTCACTACCAAACCGCTGCGCAGAAGTCAACCAAACTTCACCCATTAGTGTATTGTATCACAATCTAGTAGTTACATGTGGAAATTTGGTTCTAGGACATTTGATTTGAGCGCAATCCTCAAACTTAGGTCAAAAAAGCCATTTAAGCCTTTTCACAGTGAGATCTATGCGATATGGCCGAGAAATGTAATTTTGATGTTAACTCCCAAACCGCTGCGCAGAAGTCAACCAAACTTCACCCAATAGTGTATTGTATCACAATCTTGTAGTTACATGTGGATATTTGGTTCTAGGACATTTGATTTGAGCGCAATCCTCAAACTTAGGTCAAAAAAGCCATTTAAGCCTTTTCACAGTGAGATCTATGCGATATGGCCGAGAAATGTAATTTTGATGTTAACTCCCAAACCGCTGCGCAGAAGTCAACCAAACTTCACCCAATAGTGTATTGTATCACAATCTAGTAGTTACATTTGAAAATTTTGTTCTAGGACATTTTGTTTGAACGCAATCATCAAACTTAATTAAAAAAGTCATTTAAGCCTTTTCACAGTGAGATCTATGCGATATGGCCGAGAAATGTAATTTTGATGTTAACTCCCAAACCGCTGCGCAGAAGTCAACCAAACTTCACCCAATAGTGTATTTTATCACAATCTAGTAGTTACATTTGGAAATTTAGTTCTAGGACATTTGGTTTGAGCGCAATCTTCAAACTTAATTAAAAAAAGCCATTTAATTCTTTTCACAGTGAGATCTATGCGATATGGCCGAGAAATGTAAATTTGATGTTAACTCCCAAACCGCTGCGCAGAAGTCAACCAAACTTCACCCAATAGTGTATTGTATCACAATCTAGTAGTTACATGTGGAAATTTGGTTCTAGGACATTTGATTTGAGCGCAATCCTCAAACATAGGTCAAAAAAGCCATTTAAGCCTTTTCACAGTGAGATCTACGCGATATGGCCGAGAAATGTAAATTTGATGTTAACTCCCAAACCGCTGCGCAGAAGTCAACCAAACTTCACCCAATAGTATATTGTATCAAAATCTAGTAGTAACATTTAAAAATTTTGTTCTAGGACATTTTGTTTGAGCGCAATCATCAAACTTAATTAAAAAAGTCATTTAAGCCTTTTCACAGTGAGATCTATGCGATATGGCCGAGAAATGTAAATTTGATGTTAACTCCCAAACCGCTGCGCAGAAGTCAACCAAACTTCACCCAATAGTGTATTGTATCACAATCTAGTAGTTACATGTGGAAATTTGGTTCTAGGACATTTGGTTTGAGCGCAATGTTCAAACTTAGGTCAAAAAAGCCATTTAAGCCTTTTCACAATGAGATCTATGCGATATGGCCGAGAAATGTAATTTTGATGTTAACTCCCAAACCGCTGCGCAGAAGTAAACCAAACTTCACCCAATAGTGTATTGTATCACAATCTAGTAGTTACATTTGAAAATTTTGTTCTAGGACATTTTGTTTTAACGCAATCATCAAACTTAATTAAAAAAGTCATTTAAGCCTTTTCACAGTGAGATCTATGCGATATGGCCGAGAAATGTAATTTTGATGTTAACTCCCAAACCGCTGCGCAGAAGTCAACCAAACTTCACCCATTAGTGTATTGTATCACAATCTAGTAGTTACATGTGGAAATTTGGTTCTAGGACATTTGATTTGAGCGCAATCCTCAAACTTAGGTCAAAAAAGCCATTTAAGCCTTTTCACAGTGAGATCTATGCGATATGGCCGAGAAATGTAATTTTGATGTTAACTCCCAAACCGCTGCGCAGAAGTAAACCAAACTTCACCCAATAGTGTATTGTATCACAATCTAGTAGTTACATTTGAAAATTTTGTTCTAGGACATTTTGTTTGAGCGCAATCATCAAACTTAATTAAAAAAGTCATTTAAGCCTTTTCACAGTGAGATCTATGCGATATGGCCGAGAAATGTAATTTTGATGTTAACTCCCAAACCGCTGCGCAGAAGTAAACCAAACTTCACCCATTAGTGTATTGTATCACAATCTAGTAGTAACATTTGGAAATTTGGTTCTAGGACATTTGGTTTGAGCGCAATGTTCAAACTTAGGTCAAAAAAGCCATTTAAGCCTTTTCACAATGAGATCTATGCGATATGGCCGAGAAATGTAATTTTGATGTTAACTCCCAAACCGCTGCGCAGAAGTAAACCAAACTTCACCCAATAGTGTATTGTATCACAATCTAGTAGTTACATTTGAAAATTTTGTTCTAGGACATTTTGTTTGAGCGCAATCATCAAACTTAATTAAAAAAGTCATTTAAGCCTTTTCACAGTGAGATCTATGCGATATGGCCGAGAAATGTAATTTTGATGTTAACTCCCAAACCGCTGCGCAGAAGTCAACCAAACTTCACCCATTAGTGTATTGTATCACAATCTAGTAGTTACATGTGGAAATTTGGTTCTAGGACATTTGATTTGAGCGCAATCCTCAAACTTAGGTCAAAAAAGCCATTTAAGCCTTTTCACAGTGAGATCTATGCGATATGGCCGAGAAATGTAATTTTGATGTTCACTCCCAAACCGCTGCGCAGAAGTAAACCAAACTTCACCCATTAGTGTATTGTATCACAATCTAGTAGTAACATTTGGAAATTTCGTTCTAGGACATTTGGTTTGAGCGCAATGTTCAAACTTAATTAAAAAAAGTCATTTAAGCCTTTTCACAGTGAGATCTATGCGATATGGCCGAGAAATTTAATTTTGATGTTCACTACCAAACCGCTGCGCAGAAGTCAACCAAACTTCACCCATTAGTGTATTGTATCACAATCTAGTAGTTACATGTGGAAATTTGGTTCTAGGACATTTGATTTGAGCGCAATCCTCAAACTTAGGTCAAAAAAGCCATTTAAGCCTTTTCAAGGTGAGATCTATGCGATATGGCCGAGAAATGTAATTTTGATGTTAACTCCCAAACCGCTGCGCAGAAGTCAACCAAACTTCACCCAATAGTGTATTGTATCACAATCTAGTAGTTACATGTGGAAATTTGGTTCTAGGACATTTGATTTGAGCGCAATTCTCAAACTTAGGTCAAAAAAGCCATTTAAGCCTTTTCACAGTGAGATCTATGCGATATGGCCGAGAAATGTAATTTTGATGTTAACTCCCAAACCGCTGCGCAGAAGTCAACCAAACTACACCCAAAAGTGTATTTTATCACAATCTAGTAGTTACATGTGGAAATTTGGTTCTAGGACATTTGATTTGAGCGCAATCCTCAAACTTAGGTCAAAAAAGCCATTTAAGCCTTTTCACAGTGAGATCTATGCGATATGGCCGAGAAATGTAAATTTGATGTTAACTCCCAAACCGCTGCGCAGAAGTCAACCAAACTTCACCCAATAGTATATTGTATCAAAATCTAGTAGTTACATTTAAAAATTTTGTTCTAGGACATTTTGTTTGAGCGCAATCATCAAACTTAATTAAAAAAGTCATTTAAGCCTTTTCACAGTGAGATCTATGCGATATGGCCGAGAAATGTAAATTTGATGTTAACTCCCAAACCGCTGCGCAGAAGTCAACCAAACTTCACCCAATAGTGTATTGTATCACAATCTAGTAGTTACATTTGAAAATTTCGTTCTAGGACATTTGGTTTGAGCGCAATGTTCAAACTTAATTAAAAAAAGTCATTTAAGCCTTTTCACAGTGAGATCTATGCGATATGGCCGAGAAATGTAATTTTGATGTTCACTACCAAACCGCTGCGCAGAAGTCAACCAAACTTCACCCATTAGTGTATTGTATCACAATCTAGTAGTTACATGTGGATATTTGGTTCTAGGACATTTGATTTGAGCGCAATCCTCAAACTTAGGTCAAAAAAGCCATTTAAGCCTTTTCACAGTGAGATCTATGCGATATGGCCGAGAAATGTAATTTTGATGTTAACTCCCAAACCGCTGCGCAGAAGTCAACCAAACTTCACCCAATAGTGTATTGTATCACAATCTTGTAGTTACATGTGGATATTTGGTTCTAGGACATTTGATTTCAGCACAATCCTCAAACTTAGGTCAAAAAAGCCATTTAAGCCTTTTCACAGTGAGATCTATGCGATATGGCCGAGAAATGTAAATTTGATGTTAACTCCCAAACCGCTGCGCAGAAGTCAACCAAACTTCACCCAATAGTATATTGTATCAAAATCTAGTAGTTACATTTAAAAATTTTGTTCTAGGACATTTTGTTTGAGCGCAATCATCAAACTTAATTAAAAAAGTCATTTAAGCCTTTTCACAGTGAGATCTATGCGATATGGCCGAGAAATGTAAATTTGATGTTAACTCCCAAACCGCTGCGCAGAAGTCAACCAAACTTCACCCAATAGTGTATTGTATCACAATCTAGTAGTTACATTTGAAAATTTCGTTCTAGGACATTTGGTTTGAGCGCAATGTTCAAACTTAATTAAAAAAAGTCATTTAAGCCTTTTCACAGTGAGATCTATGCGATATGGCCGAGAAATGTAATTTTGATGTTCACTACCAAACCGCTGCGCAGAAGTCAACCAAACTTCACCCATTAGTGTATTGTATCACAATCTAGTAGTTACATGTGGAAATTTGGTTCTAGGACATTTGATTTGAGCGCAATCCTCAAACTTAGGTCAAAAAAGCCATTTAAGCCTTTTCACAGTGAGATCTATGCGATATGGCCGAGAAATGTAATTTTGATGTTAACTCCCAAACCGCTGCGCAGAAGTCAACCAAACTTCACCCAATAGTGTATTGTATCACAATCTTGTAGTTACATGTGGATATTTGGTTCTAGGACATTTGATTTGAGCGCAATCCTCAAACTTAGGTCAAAAAAGCCATTTAAGCCTTTTCACAGTGAGATCTATGCGATATGGCCGAGAAATGTAATTTTGATGTTAACTCCCAAACCGCTGCGCAGAAGTCAACCAAACTTCACCCAATAGTATATTGTATCAAAATCTAGTAGTTACATTTAAAAATTTTGTTCTAGGACATTTTGTTTGAGCGCAATCATCAAACTTAATTAAAAAAGTCATTTAAGCCTTTTCACAGTGAGATCTATGCGATATGGCCGAGAAATGTAAATTTGATATTAACTCCCAAACCGCTGCGCAGAAGTCAACCAAACTTCACCCAATAGTGTATTGTATCACAATCTAGTAGTTACATTTGAAAATTTCGTTCTAGGACATTTGGTTTGAGCGCAATGTTCAAACTTAATTAAAAAAAGTCATTTAAGCCTTTTCACAGTGAGATCTATGCGATATGGCCGAGAAATGTAATTTTGATGTTAACTCCCAAACCGCTGCGCAGAAGTCAACCAAACTTCACCCAATAGTGTATTGTATCACAATCTTGTAGTTACATGTGGATATTTGGTTCTAGGACATTTGATTTGAGCGCAATCCTCAAACTTAGGTCAAAAAAGCCATTTAAGCCTTTTCACAGTGAGATCTATGCGATATGGCCGAGAAATGTAATTTTGATGTTAACTCCCAAACCGCTGCGCAGAAGTCAACCAAACTTCACCCAATAGTGTATTGTATCACAATCTAGTAGTTACATGTGGAAATTTGGTTCTAGGACATTTGATTTGAGCGCAATTCTCAAACTTAGGTCAAAAAAGCCATTTAAGCCTTTTCACAGTGAGATCTATGCGATATGGCCGAGAAATGTAAATTTGATGTTAACTCCCAAACCGCTGCGCAGAAGTCAACCAAACTTCACCCAATAGTATATTGTATCAAAATCTAGTAGTTACATTTAAAAATTTTGTTCTAGGACATTTTGTTTGAGCGCAATCATCAAACTTAATTAAAAAAGTCATTTAAGCCTTTTCACAGTGAGATCTATGCGATATGGCCGAGAAATGTAAATTTGATGTTAACTCCCAAACCGCTGCGCAGAAGTCAACCAAACTTCACCCAATAGTGTATTGTATCACAATCTAGTAGTTACATTTGAAAATTTCGTTCTAGGACATTTGGTTTGAGCGCAATGTTCAAACTTAATTAAAAAAAGTCATTTAAGCCTTTTCACAGTGAGATCTATGCGATATGGCCGAGAAATGTAATTTTGATGTTCACTACCAAACCGCTGCGCAGAAGTCAACCAAACTTCACCCATTAGTGTATTGTATCACAATCTAGTAGTTACATGTGGAAATTTGGTTCTAGGACATTTGATTTGAGCGCAATCCTCAAACTTACGTCAAAAAAGCCATTTAAGCCTTTTCACAGTGAGATCTATGCGATATGGCCGAGAAATGTAATTTTGATGTTAACTCCCAAACCGCTGCGCAGAAGTCAACCAAACTTCACCCAATAGTGTATTGTATCACAATCTTGTAGTTACATGTGGATATTTGGTTCTAGGACATTTGATTTGAGCGCAATCCTCAAACTTAGGTCAAAAAAGCCATTTAAGCCTTTTCACAGTGAGATCTATGCGATATGGCCGAGAAATGTAAATTTGATGTTAACTCCCAAACCGCTGCGCAGAAGTCAACCAAACTTCACCCAATAGTATATTGTATCAAAATCTAGTAGTTACATTTAAAAATTTTGTTCTAGGACATTTTGTTTGAGCGCAATCATCAAACTTAATTAAAAAAGTCATTTAAGCCTTTTCACAGTGAGATCTATGCGATATGGCCGAGAAATGTAAATTTGATGTTAACTCCCAAACCGCTGCGCAGAAGTCAACCAAACTTCACCCAATAGTGTATTGTATCACAATCTAGTAGTTACATTTGAAAATTTCGTTCTAGGACATTTGGTTTGAGCGCAATGTTCAAACTTAATTAAAAAAAGTCATTTAAGCCTTTTCACAGTGAGATCTATGCGATATGGCCGAGAAATGTAATTTTGATGTTCACTACCAAACCGCTGCGCAGAAGTCAACCAAACTTCACCCAATAGTGTATTGTATCACAATCTTGTAGTTACATGTGGATATTTGGTTCTAGGACATTTGATTTGAGCGCAATCCTCAAACTTAGGTCAAAAAAGCCATTTAAGCCTTTTCACAGTGAGATCTATGCGATATGGCCGAGAAATGTAATTTTGATGTTAACTCCCAAACCGCTGCGCAGAAGTCAACCAAACTTCACCCAATAGTGTATTGTATCACAATCTAGTAGTTACATTTGAAAATTTTGTTCTAGGACATTTTGTTTGAACGCAATCATCAAACTTAATTAAAAAAGTCATTTAAGCCTTTTCACAGTGAGATCTATGCGATATGGCCGAGAAATGTAATTTTGATGTTAACTCCCAAACCGCTGCGCAGAAGTCAACCAAACTTCACCCAATAGTGTATTTTATCACAATCTAGTAGTTACATTTGGAAATTTAGTTCTAGGACATTTGGTTTGAGCGCAATCTTCAAACTTAATTAAAAAAAGCCATTTAATCCTTTTCACAGTGAGATCTATGCGATATGGCCGAGAAATGTAAATTTGATGTTAACTCCCAAACCGCTGCGCAGAAGTCAACCAAACTTCACCCAATAGTGTATTGTATCACAATCTAGTAGTTACATGTGGAAATTTGGTTCTAGGACATTTGATTTGAGCGCAATCCTCAAACATAGGTCAAAAAAGCCATTTAAGCCTTTTCACAGTGAGATCTACGCGATATGGCCGAGAAATGTAAATTTGATGTTAACTCCCAAACCGCTGCGCAGAAGTCAACCAAACTTCACCCAATAGTGTATTGTATCAAAATCTAGTAGTAACATTTAAAAATTTTGTTCTAGGACATTTTGTTTGAGCGCAATCATCAAACTTAATTAAAAAAGTCATTTAAGCCTTTTCACAGTGAGATCTATGCGATATGGCCGAGAAATGTAAATTTGATGTTAACTCCCAAACCGCTGCGCAGAAGTCAACCAAACTTCACCCAATAGTGTATTGTATCACAATCTAGTAGTTACATGTGGAAATTTGGTTCTAGGACATTTGGTTTGAGCGCAATGTTCAAACTTAGGTCAAAAAAGCCATTTAAGCCTTTTCACAATGAGATCTATGCGATATGGCCGAGAAATGTAATTTTGATGTTAACTCCCAAACCGCTGCGCAGAAGTAAACCAAACTTCACCCAATAGTGTATTGTATCACAATCTAGTAGTTACATTTGAAAATTTTGTTCTAGGACATTTTGTTTTAACGCAATCATCAAACTTAATTAAAAAAGTCATTTAAGCCTTTTCACAGTGAGATCTATGCGATATGGCCGAGAAATGTAATTTTGATGTTAACTCCCAAACCGCTGCGCAGAAGTCAACCAAACTTCACCCATTAGTGTATTGTATCACAATCTAGTAGTTACATGTGGAAATTTGGTTCTAGGACATTTGATTTGAGCGCAATCCTCAAACTTAGGTCAAAAAAGCCATTTAAGCCTTTTCACAGTGAGATCTATGCGATATGGCCGAGAAATGTAATTTTGATGTTAACTCCCAAACCGCTGCGCAGAAGTAAACCAAACTTCACCCAATAGTGTATTGTATCACAATCTAGTAGTTACATTTGAAAATTTTGTTCTAGGACATTTTGTTTGAGCGCAATCATCAAACTTAATTAAAAAAGTCATTTAAGCCTTTTCACAGTGAGATCTATGCGATATGGCCGAGAAATGTAATTTTGATGTTAACTCCCAAACCGCTGCGCAGAAGTAAACCAAACTTCACCCAATAGTGTATTGTATCACAATCTAGTAGTTACATTTGAAAATTTTGTTCTAGGACATTTTGTATGAGCGCAATCATCAAACTTAATTAAAAAAGTCATTTAAGCCTTTTCACAGTGAGATCTATGCGATATGGCCGAGAAATGTAATTTTGATGTTAACTCCCAAACCGCTGCGCAGAAGTCAACCAAACTTCACCCATTAGTGTATTGTATCACAATCTAGTAGTTACATGTGGAAATTTGGTTCTAGGACATTTGATTTGAGCGCAATCCTCAAACTTAGGTCAAAAAAGCCATTTAAGCCTTTTCACAGTGAGATCTATGCGATATGGCCGAGAAATGTAATTTTGATGTTCACTCCCAAACCGCTGCGCAGAAGTAAACCAAACTTCACCCATTAGTGTATTGTATCACAATCTAGTAGTAACATTTGGAAATTTCGTTCTAGGACATTTGGTTTGAGCGCAATGTTCAAACTTAATTAAAAAAAGTCATTTAAGCCTTTTCACAGTGAGATCTATGCGATATGGCCGAGAAATTTAATTTTGATGTTCACTACCAAACCGCTGCGCAGAAGTCAACCAAACTTCACCCATTAGTGTATTGTATCACAATCTAGTAGTTACATGTGGAAATTTGGTTCTAGGACATTTGATTTGAGCGCAATCCTCAAACTTAGGTCAAAAAAGCCATTTAAGCCTTTTCAAGGTGAGATCTATGCGATATGGCCGAGAAATGTAATTTTGATGTTAACTCCCAAACCGCTGCGCAGAAGTCAACCAAACTTCACCCAATAGTGTATTGTATCACAATCTAGTAGTTACATGTGGAAATTTGGTTCTAGGACATTTGATTTGAGCGCAATTCTCAAACTTAGGTCAAAAAAGCCATTTAAGCCTTTTCACAGTGAGATCTATGCGATATGGCCGAGAAATGTAATTTTGATGTTAACTCCCAAACCGCTGCGCAGAAGTCAACCAAACTACACCCAAAAGTGTATTTTATCACAATCTAGTAGTTACATGTGGAAATTTGGTTCTAGGACATTTGATTTGAGCGCAATCCTCAAACTTAGGTCAAAAAAGCCATTTAAGCCTTTTCACAGTGAGATCTATGCGATATGGCCGAGAAATGTAAATTTGATGTTAACTCCCAAACCGCTGCGCAGAAGTCAACCAAACTTCACCCAATAGTGTATTGTATCACAATCTAGTAGTTACATTTGAAAATTTCGTTCTAGGACATTTTGTTTGAGCGCAATCATCAAACTTAATTAAAAAAGTCATTTAAGACTTTTCACAGTGAGATCTATGCGATATGGCCGAGAAATGTAAATTTGATGTTAACTCCCAAACCGCTGCGCAGAAGTCAACCAAACTTCACCCAATAGTGTATTGTATCACAATCTAGTAGTTACATTTGAAAATTTCGTTCTAGGACATTTGGTTTGAGCGCAATGTTCAAACTTAATTAAAAAAAGTCATTTAAGCCTTTTCACAGTGAGATCTATGCGATATGGCCGAGAAATGTAATTTTGATGTTAACTCCCAAACCGCTGCGCAGAAGTCAACCAAACTTCACCCAATAGTGTATTGTATCACAATCTTGTAGTTACATGTGGATATTTGGTTCTAGGACATTTGATTTGAGCGCAATCCTCAAACTTAGGTCAAAAAAGCCATTTAAGCCTTTTCACAGTGAGATCTATGCGATATGGCCGAGAAATGTAATTTTGATGTTAACTCCCAAACCGCTGCGCAGAAGTCAACCAAACTTCACCCAATAGTGTATTGTATCACAATCTAGTAGTTACATGTGGAAATTTGGTTCTAGGACATTTGATTTGAGCGCAATTCTCAAACTTAGGTCAAAAAAGCCATTTAAGCCTTTTCACAGTGAGATCTATGCGATATGGCCGAGAAATGTAAATTTGATGTTAACTCCCAAACCGCTGCGCAGAAGTCAACCAAACTTCACCCAATAGTATATTGTATCAAAATCTAGTAGTTACATTTAAAAATTTTGTTCTAGGACATTTTGTTTGAGCGCAATCATCAAACTTAATTAAAAAAGTCATTTAAGCCTTTTCACAGTGAGATCTATGCGATATGGCCGAGAAATGTAAATTTGATGTTAACTCCCAAACCGCTGCGCAGAAGTCAACCAAACTTCACCCAATAGTGTATTGTATCACAATCTAGTAGTTACATTTGAAAATTTCGTTCTAGGACATTTGGTTTGAGCGCAATGTTCAAACTTAATTAAAAAAAGTCATTTAAGCCTTTTCACAGTGAGATCTATGCGATATGGCCGAGAAATGTAATTTTGATGTTCACTACCAAACCGCTGCGCAGAAGTCAACCAAACTTCACCCATTAGTGTATTGTATCACAATCTAGTAGTTACATGTGGAAATTTGGTTCTAGGACATTTGATTTGAGCGCAATCCTCAAACTTACGTCAAAAAAGCCATTTAAGCCTTTTCACAGTGAGATCTATGCGATATGGCCGAGAAATGTAATTTTGATGTTAACTCCCAAACCGCTGCGCAGAAGTCAACCAAACTTCACCCAATAGTGTATTGTATCACAATCTTGTAGTTACATGTGGATATTTGGTTCTAGGACATTTGATTTCAGCGCAATCCTCAAACTTAGGTCAAAAAAGCCATTTAAGCCTTTTCACAGTGAGATCTATGCGATATGGCCGAGAAATGTAAATTTGATGTTAACTCCCAAACCGCTGCGCAGAAGTCAACCAAACTTCACCCAATAGTATATTGTATCAAAATCTAGTAGTTACATTTAAAAATTTTGTTCTAGGACATTTTGTTTGAGCGCAATCATCAAACTTAATTAAAAAAGTCATTTAAGCCTTTTCACAGTGAGATCTATGCGATATGGCCGAGAAATGTAAATTTGATGTTAACTCCCAAACCGCTGCGCAGAAGTCAACCAAACTTCACCCAATAGTGTATTGTATCACAATCTAGTAGTTACATTTGAAAATTTCGTTCTAGGACATTTGGTTTGAGCGCAATGTTCAAACTTAATTAAAAAAAGTCATTTAAGCCTTTTCACAGTGAGATCTATGCGATATGGCCGAGAAATGTAATTTTGATGTTCACTACCAAACCGCTGCGCAGAAGTCAACCAAACTTCACCCATTAGTGTATTGTATCACAATCTAGTAGTTACATGTGGAAATTTGGTTCTAGGACATTTGATTTGAGCGCAATCCTCAAACTTAGGTCAAAAAAGCCATTTAAGCCTTTTCACAGTGAGATCTATGCGATATGGCCGAGAAATGTAATTTTGATGTTAACTCCCAAACCGCTGCGCAGAAGTCAACCAAACTTCACCCAATAGTGTATTGTATCACAATCTTGTAGTTACATGTGGATATTTGGTTCTAGGACATTTGATTTGAGCGCAATCCTCAAACTTAGGTCAAAAAAGCCATTTAAGCCTTTTCACAGTGAGATCTATGCGATATGGCCGAGAAATGTAATTTTGATGTTAACTCCCAAACCGCTGCGCAGAAGTCAACCAAACTTCACCCAATAGTGTATTGTATCACAATCTAGTAGTTACATTTGAAAATTTTGTTCTAGGACATTTTGTTTGAACGCAATCATCAAACTTAATTAAAAAAGTCATTTAAGCCTTTTCACAGTGAGATCTATGCGATATGGCCGAGAAATGTAATTTTGATGTTAACTCCCAAACCGCTGCGCAGAAGTCAACCAAACTTCACCCAATAGTGTATTTTATCACAATCTAGTAGTTACATTTGGAAATTTAGTTCTAGGACATTTGGTTTGAGCGCAATCTTCAAACTTAATTAAAAAAAGCCATTTAATCCTTTTCACAGTGAGATCTATGCGATATGGCCGAGAAATGTAAATTTGATGTTAACTCCCAAACCGCTGCGCAGAAGTCAACCAAACTTCACCCAATAGTGTATTGTATCACAATCTAGTAGTTACATGTGGAAATTTGGTTCTAGGACATTTGATTTGAGCGCAATCCTCAAACATAGGTCAAAAAAGCCATTTAAGCCTTTTCACAGTGAGATCTACGCGATATGGCCGAGAAATGTAAATTTGATGTTAACTCCCAAACCGCTGCGCAGAAGTCAACCAAACTTCACCCAATAGTGTATTGTATCAAAATCTAGTAGTAACATTTAAAAATTTTGTTCTAGGACATTTTGTTTGAGCGCAATCATCAAACTTAATTAAAAAAGTCATTTAAGCCTTTTCACAGTGAGATCTATGCGATATGGCCGAGAAATGTAAATTTGATGTTAACTCCCAAACCGCTGCGCAGAAGTCAACCAAACTTCACCCAATAGTGTATTGTATCACAATCTAGTAGTTACATGTGGAAATTTGGTTCTAGGACATTTGGTTTGAGCGCAATGTTCAAACTTAGGTCAAAAAAGCCATTTAAGCCTTTTCACAATGAGATCTATGCGATATGGCCGAGAAATGTAATTTTGATGTTAACTCCCAAACCGCTGCGCAGAAGTAAACCAAACTTCACCCAATAGTGTATTGTATCACAATCTAGTAGTTACATTTGAAAATTTTGTTCTAGGACATTTTGTTTTAACGCAATCATCAAACTTAATTAAAAAAGTCATTTAAGCCTTTTCACAGTGAGATCTATGCGATATGGCCGAGAAATGTAATTTTGATGTTAACTCCCAAACCGCTGCGCAGAAGTCAACCAAACTTCACCCATTAGTGTATTGTATCACAATCTAGTAGTTACATGTGGAAATTTGGTTCTAGGACATTTGATTTGAGCGCAATCCTCAAACTTAGGTCAAAAAAGCCATTTAAGCCTTTTCACAGTGAGATCTATGCGATATGGCCGAGAAATGTAATTTTGATGTTAACTCCCAAACCGCTGCGCAGAAGTAAACCAAACTTCACCCAATAGTGTATTGTATCACAATCTAGTAGTTACATTTGAAAATTTTGTTCTAGGACATTTTGTTTGAGCGCAATCATCAAACTTAATTAAAAAAGTCATTTAAGCCTTTTCACAGTGAGATCTATTCGATATGGCCGAGAAATGTAATTTTGATGTTAACTCCCAAACCGCTGCGCAGAAGTAAACCAAACTTCACCCATTAGTGTATTGTATCACAATCTAGTAGTAACATTTGGAAATTTGGTTCTAGGACATTTGGTTTGAGCGCAATGTTCAAACTTAGGTCAAAAAAGCCATTTAAGCCTTTTCACAATGAGATCTATGCGATATGGCCGAGAAATGTAATTTTGATGTTAACTCCCAAACCGCTGCGCAGAAGTAAACCAAACTTCACCCAATAGTGTATTGTATCACAATCTAGTAGTTACATTTGAAAATTTTGTTCTAGGACATTTTGTATGAGCGCAATCATCAAACTTAATTAAAAAAGTCATTTAAGCCTTTTCACAGTGAGATCTATGCGATATGGCCGAGAAATGTAATTTTGATGTTAACTCCCAAACCGCTGCGCAGAAGTCAACCAAACTTCACCCATTAGTGTATTGCATCACAATCTAGTAGTTACATGTGGAAATTTGGTTCTAGGACATTTGATTTGAGCGCAATCCTCAAACTTAGGTCAAAAAAGCCATTTAAGCCTTTTCACAGTGAGATCTATGCGATATGGCCGAGAAATGTAATTTTGATGTTCACTCCCAAACCGCTGCGCAGAAGTAAACCAAACTTCACCCATTAGTGTATTGTATCACAATCTAGTAGTAACATTTGGAAATTTCGTTCTAGGACATTTGGTTTGAGCGCAATGTTCAAACTTAATTAAAAAAAGTCATTTAAGCCTTTTCACAGTGAGATCTATGCGATATGGCCGAGAAATTTAATTTTGATGTTCACTACCAAACCGCTGCGCAGAAGTCAACCAAACTTCACCCATTAGTGTATTGTATCACAATCTAGTAGTTACATGTGGAAATTTGGTTCTAGGACATTTGATTTGAGCGCAATCCTCAAACTTAGGTCAAAAAAGCCATTTAAGCCTTTTCAAGGTGAGATCTATGCGATATGGCCGAGAAATGTAATTTTGATGTTAACTCCCAAACCGCTGCGCAGAAGTCAACCAAACTTCACCCAATAGTGTATTGTATCACAATCTAGTAGTTACATGTGGAAATTTGGTTCTAGGACATTTGATTTGAGCGCAATTCTCAAACTTAGGTCAAAAAAGCCATTTAAGCCTTTTCACAGTGAGATCTATGCGATATGGCCGAGAAATGTAATTTTGATGTTAACTCCCAAACCGCTGCGCAGAAGTCAACCAAACTACACCCAAAAGTGTATTTTATCACAATCTAGTAGTTACATGTGGAAATTTGGTTCTAGGACATTTGATTTGAGCGCAATCCTCAAACTTAATTAAAAAAGTCATTTAAGCCTTTTCACAGTGAGATCTATGCGATATGGCCGAGAAATGTAAATTTGATGTTAACTCCCAAACCGCTGCGCAGAAGTCAACCAAACTTTACCCAATAGTGTATTGTATCACAATCTAGTAGTTACATTTGAAAATTTCGTTCTAGGACATTTGGTTTGAGCGCAATGTTCAAACTTAATTAAAAAAAGTCATTTAAGCCTTTTCACAGTGAGATCTATGCGATATGGCCGAGAAATGTAATTTTGATGTTCACTACCAAACCGCTGCGCAGAAGTCAACCAAACTTCACCCATTAGTGTATTGTATCACAATCTAGTAGTTACATGTGGAAATTTGGTTCTAGGACATTTGATTTGAGCGCAATCCTCAAACTTAGGTCAAAAAAGCCATTTAAGCCTTTTCACAGTGAGATCTATGCGATATGGCCGAGAAATGTAATTTTGATGTTAACTCCCAAACCGCTGCGCAGAAGTCAACCAAACTTCACCCAATAGTGTATTGTATCACAATCTTGTAGTTACATGTGGATATTTGGTTCTAGGACATTTGATTTCAGCGCAATCCTCAAACTTAGGTCAAAAAAGCCATTTAAGCCTTTTCACAGTGAGATCTATGCGATATGGCCGAGAAATGTAAATTTGATGTTAACTCCCAAACCGCTGCGCAGAAGTCAACCAAACTTCACCCAATAGTATATTGTATCAAAATCTAGTAGTTACATTTAAAAATTTTGTTCTAGGACATTTTGTTTGAGCGCAATCATCAAACTTAATTAAAAAAGTCATTTAAGCCTTTTCACAGTGAGATCTATGCGATATGGCCGAGAAATGTAAATTTGATGTTAACTCCCAAACCGCTGCGCAGAAGTCAACCAAACTTCACCCAATAGTGTATTGTATCACAATCTAGTAGTTACATTTGAAAATTTCGTTCTAGGACATTTGGTTTGAGCGCAATGTTCAAACTTAATTAAAAAAAGTCATTTAAGCCTTTTCACAGTGAGATCTATGCGATATGGCCGAGAAATGTAATTTTGATGTTCACTACCAAACCGCTGCGCAGAAGTCAACCAAACTTCACCCATTAGTGTATTGTATCACAATCTAGTAGTTACATGTGGAAATTTGGTTCTAGGACATTTGATTTGAGCGCAATCCTCAAACTTAGGTCAAAAAAGCCATTTAAGCCTTTTCACAGTGAGATCTATGCGATATGGCCGAGAAATGTAATTTTGATGTTAACTCCCAAACCGCTGCGCAGAAGTCAACCAAACTTCACCCAATAGTGTATTGTATCACAATCTTGTAGTTACATGTGGATATTTGGTTCTAGGACATTTGATTTGAGCGCAATCCTCAAACTTAGGTCAAAAAAGCCATTTAAGCCTTTTCACAGTGAGATCTATGCGATATGGCCGAGAAATGTAATTTTGATGTTAACTCCCAAACCGCTGCGCAGAAGTAAACCAAACTTCACCCAATAGTGTATTGTATCACAATCTAGTAGTTACATTTGAAAATTTTGTTCTAGGACATTTTGTTTGAGCGCAATCATCAAACTTAATTAAAAAAGTCATTTAAGCCTTTTCACAGTGAGATCTATGCGATATGGCCGAGAAATGTAATTTTGATGTTAACTCCCAAACCGCTGCGCAGAAGTAAACCAAACTTCACCCATTAGTGTATTGTATCACAATCTAGTAGTAACATTTGGAAATTTGGTTCTAGGACATTTGGTTTGAGCGCAATGTTCAAACTTAGGTCAAAAAAGCCATTTAAGCCTTTTCACAATGAGATCTATGCGATATGGCCGAGAAATGTAATTTTGATGTTAACTCCCAAACCGCTGCGCAGAAGTAAACCAAACTTCACCCAATAGTGTATTGTATCACAATCTAGTAGTTACATTTGAAAATTTTGTTCTAGGACATTTTGTATGAGCGCAATCATCAAACTTAATTAAAAAAGTCATTTAAGCCTTTTCACAGTGAGATCTATGCGATATGGCCGAGAAATGTAATTTTGATGTTCACTCCCAAACCGCTGCGCAGAAGTAAACCAAACTTCACCCATTAGTGTATTGTATCACAATCTAGTAGTAACATTTGGAAATTTCGTTCTAGGACATTTGGTTTGAGCGCAATGTTCAAACTTAATTAAAAAAAGTCATTTAAGCCTTTTCACAGTGAGATCTATGCGATATGGCCGAGAAATTTAATTTTGATGTTCACTACCAAACCGCTGCGCAGAAGTCAACCAAACTTCACCCATTAGTGTATTGTATCACAATCTAGTAGTTACATGTGGAAATTTGGTTCTAGGACATTTGATTTGAGCGCAATCCTCAAACTTAGGTCAAAAAAGCCATTTAAGCCTTTTCAAGGTGAGATCTATGCGATATGGCCGAGAAATGTAATTTTGATGTTAACTCCCAAACCGCTGCGCAGAAGTCAACCAAACTACACCCAAAAGTGTATTTTATCACAATCTAGTAGTTACATGTGGAAATTTGGTTCTAGGACATTTGATTTGAGCGCAATCCTCAAACTTAATTAAAAAAGTCATTTAAGCCTTTTCACAGTGAGATCTATGCGATATGGCCGAGAAATGTAAATTTGATGTTAACTCCCAAACCGCTGCGCAGAAGTCAACCAAACTTTACCCAATAGTGTATTGTATCACAATCTAGTAGTTACATTTGAAAATTTCGTTCTAGGACATTTGGTTTGAGCGCAATGTTCAAACTTAATTAAAAAAAGTCATTTAAGCCTTTTCACAGTGAGATCTATGCGATATGGCCGAGAAATGTAATTTTGATGTTCACTACCAAACCGCTGCGCAGAAGTCAACCAAACTTCACCCATTAGTGTATTGTATCACAATCTAGTAGTTACATGTGGAAATTTGGTTCTAGGACATTTGATTTGAGCGCAATCCTCAAACTTAGGTCAAAAAAGCCATTTAAGCCTTTTCACAGTGAGATCTATGCGATATGGCCGAGAAATGTAATTTTGATGTTAACTCCCAAACCGCTGCGCAGAAGTCAACCAAACTTCACCCAATAGTGTATTGTATCACAATCTTGTAGTTACATGTGGATATTTGGTTCTAGGACATTTGATTTCAGCGCAATCCTCAAACTTAGGTCAAAAAAGCCATTTAAGCCTTTTCACAGTGAGATCTATGCGATATGGCCGAGAAATGTAAATTTGATGTTAACTCCCAAACCGCTGCGCAGAAGTCAACCAAACTTCACCCAATAGTATATTGTATCAAAATCTAGTAGTTACATTTAAAAATTTTGTTCTAGGACATTTTGTTTGAGCGCAATCATCAAACTTAATTAAAAAAGTCATTTAAGCCTTTTCACAGTGAGATCTATGCGATATGGCCGAGAAATGTAAATTTGATGTTAACTCCCAAACCGCTGCGCAGAAGTCAACCAAACTTCACCCAATAGTGTATTGTATCACAATCTAGTAGTTACATTTGAAAATTTCGTTCTAGGACATTTGGTTTGAGCGCAATGTTCAAACTTAATTAAAAAAAGTCATTTAAGCCTTTTCACAGTGAGATCTATGCGATATGGCCGAGAAATGTAATTTTGATGTTCACTACCAAACCGCTGCGCAGAAGTCAACCAAACTTCACCCATTAGTGTATTGTATCACAATCTAGTAGTTACATGTGGAAATTTGGTTCTAGGACATTTGATTTGAGCGCAATCCTCAAACTTAGGTCAAAAAAGCCATTTAAGCCTTTTCACAGTGAGATCTATGCGATATGGCCGAGAAATGTAATTTTGATGTTAACTCCCAAACCGCTGCGCAGAAGTCAACCAAACTTCACCCAATAGTGTATTGTATCACAATCTTGTAGTTACATGTGGATATTTGGTTCTAGGACATTTGATTTGAGCGCAATCCTCAAACTTAGGTCAAAAAAGCCATTTAAGCCTTTTCACAGTGAGATCTATGCGATATGGCCGAGAAATGTAATTTTGATGTTAACTCCCAAACCGCTGCGCAGAAGTCAACCAAACTTCACCCAATAGTGTATTGTATCACAATCTAGTAGTTACATGTGGAAATTTGGTTCTAGGACATTTGATTTGAGCGCAATCCTCAAACTTAGGTCAAAAAAGCCATTTAAGCCTTTTGACAGTGAGATCTACGCGATATGGCCGAGAAATGTAAATTTGATGTTAACTCCCAAACCGCTGCGCAGAAGTCAACCAAACTTCACCCAATAGTGTATTGTATCACAATCTAGTAGTTACATTTGAAAATTTCGTTCTAGGACATTTGGTTTGAGCGCAATGTTCAAACTTAATTAAAAAAAGTCATTTAAGCCTTTTCACAGTGAGATCTATGCGATATGGCCGAGAAATGTAATTTTGATGTTCACTACCAAACCGCTGCGCAGAAAACCAAACTTCACCCATTAGTGTATTGTATCACAATCTAGTAGTTACATGTGGAAATTTGGTTCTAGGACATTTGATTTGAGCGCAATCCTCAAACTTAGGTCAAAAAAGCCATTTAAGCCTTTTCACAGTGAGATCTATGCGATATGGCCGAGAAATGTAATTTTGATGTTAACTCCCAAACCGCTGCGCAGAAGTCAACCAAACTTCACCCAATAGTGTATTGTATCACAATCTAGTAGTTACATGTGGATATTTGGTTCTAGGACATTTGATTTGAGCGCAATCCTCAAACTTAGGTCAAAAAAGCCATTTAAGCCTTTTCACAGTGAGATCTATGCGATATGGCCGAGAAATGTAATTTTGATGTTAACTCCCAAACCGCTGCGCAGAAGTAAACAAAACTTCACCCATTAGTGTATTGTATCACAATCTAGTAGTTACATGTGGAAATTTGGTTCTAGGACATTTGATTTGAGCGCAATCCTCAAACGTAGGTCAAAAAAGCCATTTAAGCCTTTTCACAGTGAGATCTATGCGATATGGCCGAGAAATGTAATTTTGATGTTAACTCCCAAACCGCTGCGCAGAAGTCAACCAAACTTCACCCAATAGTGTATTGTATCACAATCTAGTAGTTACATTTGAAAATTTTGTTCTAGGACATTTTGTTTGAACGCAATCATCAAACTTAATTAAAAAAGTCATTTAAGCCTTTTCACAGTGAGATCTATGCGATATGGCCGAGAAATGTAATTTTGATGTTAACTCCCAAACCGCTGCGCAGAAGTCAACCAAACTTCACCCAATAGTGTATTTTATCACAATCTAGTAGTTACATTTGGAAATTTAGTTCTAGGACATTTGGTTTGAGCGCAATCTTCAAACTTAATTAAAAAAAGCCATTTAATCCTTTTCACAGTGAGATCTATGCGATATGGCCGAGAAATGTAAATTTGATGTTAACTCCCAAACCGCTGCGCAGAAGTCAACCAAACTTCACCCAATAGTGTATTGTATCACAATCTAGTAGTTACATGTGGAAATTTGGTTCTAGGACATTTGATTTGAGCGCAATCCTCAAACATAGGTCAAAAAAGCCATTTAAGCCTTTTCACAGTGAGATCTACGCGATATGGCCGAGAAATGTAAATTTGATGTTAACTCCCAAACCGCTGCGCAGAAGTCAACCAAACTTCACCCAATAGTATATTGTATCAAAATCTAGTAGTAACATTTAAAAATTTTGTTCTAGGACATTTTGTTTGAGCGCAATCATCAAACTTAATTAAAAAAGTCATTTAAGCCTTTTCACAGTGAGATCTATGCGATATGGCCGAGAAATGTAAATTTGATGTTAACTCCCAAACCGCTGCGCAGAAGTCAACCAAACTTCACCCAATAGTGTATTGTATCACAATCTAGTAGTTACATGTGGAAATTTGGTTCTAGGACATTTGGTTTGAGCGCAATGTTCAAACTTAGGTCAAAAAAGCCATTTAAGCCTTTTCACAATGAGATCTATGCGATATGGCCGAGAAATGTAATTTTGATGTTAACTCCCAAACCGCTGCGCAGAAGTAAACCAAACTTCACCCAATAGTGTATTGTATCACAATCTAGTAGTTACATTTGAAAATTTTGTTCTAGGACATTTTGTTTTAACGCAATCATCAAACTTAATTAAAAAAGTCATTTAAGCCTTTTCACAGTGAGATCTATGCGATATGGCCGAGAAATGTAATTTTGATGTTAACTCCCAAACCGCTGCGCAGAAGTCAACCAAACTTCACCCATTAGTGTATTGTATCACAATCTAGTAGTTACATGTGGAAATTTGGTTCTAGGACATTTGATTTGAGCGCAATCCTCAAACTTAGGTCAAAAAAGCCATTTAAGCCTTTTCACAGTGAGATCTATGCGATATGGCCGAGAAATGTAATTTTGATGTTAACTCCCAAACCGCTGCGCTAAAGTAAACAAAACTTCACCCATTAGTGTATTGTATCACAATCTAGTAGTTACATGTGGAAATTTGGTTCTAGGACATTTGATTTGAGCGCAATCCTCAAACTTAGGTCAAAAAAGCCATTTAAGCCTTTTCACAGTGAGATCTATGCGATATGGCCGAGAAATGTAATTTTGATGTTCACTCCCAAACCGCTGCGCAGAAGTCAACCAAACTTCACCCATTAGTATATTGCATCACAATCTAGTAGTTACATGTGGAAATTTGGTTCTAGGACATTTGATTTGAGCGCAATCCTCAAACTTAGGTCAAAAAAGCCATTTAGGCCTTTTCACAGTGAGATCTATGCGATATGGCCGAGAAATGTAATTTTGATGTTAACTCCCAAACCGCTGCGCAGAAGTCAACCAAACTTCACCCAATAGTGTATTGTATCACAATCTAGTAGTTACATTTGAAAATTTTGTTCTAGGACATTTTGTTTGAACGCAATCATCAAACTTAATTAAAAAGGTCATTTAAGCCTTTTCACAGTGAGATCTATGCGATATGGCCGAGAAATGTAATTTTGATGTTAACTCCCAAACCGCTGCGCAGAAGTAAACCAAACTTCACCCAATAGTGTATTGTATCACAATCTAGTCGTTACATTTGAAAATTTTGTTCTACGACATTTTGTTTGAGCGCAATCATCAAACTTAATTAAAAAAGTCATTTAAGCCTTTTCACAGTGAGATCTATGCGATATGGCCGAGAAATGTAAATTTGATGTTAACTCCCAAACCGCTGCGCAGAAGTCAACCAAACTTCACCCAATAGTGTATTGTATCACAATCTAGTAGATACATTTAGAAATTTAGTTCTAGGACATTTGGTTTGAGCGCAATCTTCAAACTTAATTAAAAAAAGCCATTTAAGCCTTTTCACAGTGAGATCTATGCGATATGGCCGAGAAATGTAATTATTATGTTCACTCCCAAACCGCTGCGCAGAAGTCAACCAAACTTCACCCAATAGTGTATTTTATTACAATCTAGTAGTTACATTTGGAAATTTAGTTCTAGGACATTTGGTTTGAGCGCAATCATCAAACTTAATTAAAAAAGTCATTTAAGCCTTTTCACAGTGAGATCTACGCGATATGGCCGAGAAAAGTAATTTTGATGTTAACTCCCAAACCGCTGCGCAGAAGTCAACCAAACTTCACCCAATAGTGTATTGTATGACAATCTAGTAGTTACATGTGGAAATTTGGTTCTAGGACATTTGATTTGAGCGCAATCCTTAAACTTAGGTCAAAAAAGCCATTTAAGCCTTTTCACAATGAGATCTATGCGATATGGCCGAGAAATGTAATTTTGATGTTAACTCCCAAACCGCTGCGCAGAAGTCAACCAAACTTCACCCAATAGTGTATTGTATCACAATTTAGTAGTTACATGTGGAAAGTTGGTTCTAGGACATTTGTTTTGAGCGCAATCCTCAAACTTAGGTCAAAAAAGCCATTTAAGCCTTTTCACAGTGAGATCTATGCGATATGGCTGAGAAATGTAATTTTGATGTTAACTCCCAAACCGCTGCGCAGAAGTAAACCAAACTTCACCCATTAGTGTATTGTATCACAATCTAGTAGTTACATTTGGAAATTTTGTTCTAGGACATTTGGTTTGAGCGCAATCATCAAACTTAATTTAAAAAGTCATTGAAGCCTTTTGACAGTGAGATCTATGCGATTCGGCCGAGAAATGTAATTTTGATTTTAACTCCCAAACCGCTGCGCAGAACTCAACCAAACCACCCAATAGTGTATTGTATCACAATCTAGTAGTTAGATTTGGAAATTTGGTTCTAGGACATATGGTTTGAGCGCAATCCTCAAACTTAGTTAAAAAAAAGTCATTTAAGTCTTCTGACAGTGAGATCTACGCGATTCTGCCGAGAAATGTAATTTTGATGTTAACTCCCAAACCGCTGCGCAGAAGTCAACCAAACTTCACCCAATAGTGTATTGTATCACAATCTAGTAGTTATATTTGGAAATTCGGTTCTAGGACATTTGGTTTGAGCGAAATCCTTAAACTTAGTTAAAATAAGTCATTTAAGCCTTTTAACAGTGAGATTTACGCGATTCGGCCGAGAAATGTAATTTTGATGTTAACTCCCAAACCGCTGCGCAGAAGTATACCAAACTTCACCCAATAGTGTATTGTATCACAATATAGTAGTTACATTTGGAAATTTGGTTCTAGGACATTTGGTTTGAGCGCAATCCTCAAACTTAGTTAAAAAAGGTCATTTAAGTCTTCTGACAGTGAGATCTACGCGAATCGGCCGAGAAATGTAATTTTGATGTTAACTCCCAAACCGCTGCGCAGAAGTCAACCAAACTTAACCAAATAGTGTATTGTATCACAATCTAGTAGTTACATTTGGAAATTTGGTTCTAGGACATTTGGTTTGAGCGCAATCCTTAAACTTAGTTAAAACAAGTCATTTAAGCCTTTTGACAGTGAGATTTACGCGATTCGGCCGAGAAATGTAATTTTGATGTTAACTCCCAAACCGCTGCGCAGAAGTATGCCAAACTTCACCCAATAGTGTATTGTATCACAATATAGTAGTTACATTTGGAAATTTGGTTCTAGGACATTTGGTTTGAGCACAATCCTCAAACTTAGTTAAAAAAGGTCATTTAAGCCTTCTGACAGTGAGATCTACGCGAATCGGCCGAGAAATGTAATTTTGATGTTAACTCCCAAACCGCTGCGCAGAAGTCAACCAAACTTCACCCAATAGTGTATTGTATCACAATCTAGTAGTTACATTTGGAAATTTGGTTCTAGGACATTTGGTTTGAGCGCAATCCTCTAACTGAGTTCAAAAAAGCCATTCTCACCTTTTGACACTGAGTTCTACTCACTACGGCCGAGAAATGTAATTTTGATGTTAACTCCCAAACCGCTGCGCAGAAGTATACCAAACTTCACCCAATAGTGTATTGTATCACAATCTAGTAGTTACATTTGGAAATTTGGTTCTAGGACATTTGGTTTGACCGCAATCCTTAAACTTAGTTTTTAAAAAAAGTCATTGAAGCCTTTTGACAGTGAGATCTACACGATTCGGCCGAGAAATGTAATTTTGATTTTAACTCCCAAACCGCTGCGCAGAACTCAACCAAACCACCCAATAGTGTATTGTATCACAATCTAGTAGTTAGATTTGGAAATTTGGTTCTAGGACATATGGTTTGAGCGCAATCCTCAAACTTAGTTAAAAAAATGTCATTTAAGCCTTCTGACAGTGAGATTTACGCGATTCGGCCGAGAAATGTAATTTTGATGTTAACTCCCAAACCGCTGCGCAGAAGTCAACCAAACTTCACCCAATAGTGTATTGAATCACAATCTAGTAGTTACATTTGGAAATTTTGTTCTAGGACATTTGGTTTGAGCGCAATCCTCAAACTTAGTTAAAAAAGGTCATTTAAGCCTTCTGACAGTGAGATCTACGCGAATCGGCCGAGAAATGTAATTTTGATGTTAACTCCCAAACCGCTGCGCAGAAGTCAAACAAACTTCACCCAATAGTGTATTGTATCACAATCTAGTAGTTACATTTGGAAATTTGGTTCTAGGACATTTGGTTTGAGCGCAATCCTCTAACTGAGTTCAAAAAAGCCGTTCTCACCTTTTGACACTGAGTTCTACTCACTTCGGCCGAGAAATGTAATTTTGATATTAACTCCCAAACCGCTGCGCAGAAGTCAACCAAACTTCACCCAATAGTGTATTGTATCACAATCTAGTAGTTATATTTGGAAATTCGGTTCTGGGACATTTGGTTTGAGCGCAATCCTTAAACTTAGTTTTAAAAAGTCATTTAAGCCTTTTGACGGTGAGATCTACGCAATTCGGCTGAGAAATGTAATTTTGATGTTAACTCCCAAACCGCTGCGCAGAAGTATGCCAAACTTCACCCAATAGTGTATTGTATCACAATATAGTAGTTACATTTGGAAATTTGGTTCTAGGACATTTGGTTTGAGCACAATCCTCAAACTTAGTTAAAAAAGGTCATTTAAGCCTTCTGACAGTGAGATCTACGCGAATCGGCCGAGAAATGTAATTTTGATGTTAACTCCCAAACCGCTGCGCAGAAGTCAACCAAACTTCACCCAATAGTGTATTGTATCACAATCTAGTAGTTACATTTGGAAATTTGGTTCTAGGACATTTGGTTTGAGCGCAATCCTCTAACTGAGTTCAAAAAAGCCATTCTCACCTTTTGACACTGAGTTCTACTCACTTCGGCCGAGAAATGTAATTTTGATGTTAACTCCCAAACCGCTGCGCAGAAGTTAACCAAACTTCACCCAATAGTGTATTGTATCACAATCTAGTAGTTACATTTGGAAATTTGGTTCTAGGACATTTGGTTTGACTGCAATCCTTAAACTTAGTTAAAAAAAAGTAATTTAAGCCTTTTGACAGTGAGATCTACGCGATTCGGCCGAGAAATGTAATTTTGATGTTAACTCCCAAAACGCTGCGCAGAAGTCAACCAAACTTCACCCAATAGTGTATTGAATCACAATCTAGTAGTTACATTTGGAAATTTTGTTCTAGGACATTTGGTTTGAGCGCAATCCTCAAACTTAGTTAAAAAAGGTCATTTAAGCCTTCTGACAGTGAGATCTACGCGAATCGGCCGAGAAATGTAATTTTGATGTTAACTCCCAAACCGCTGCGCAGAAGTCAACCAAACTTCACCCAATAGTGTATTGTATCACAATCTAGTAGTTACATTTGGAAATTTGGTTCTAGGACATTTGGTTGAGCGCAATCCTCTAACTGAGTTCAAAAAAGCCGTTCTCACCTTTTGACACTGAGTTCTACTCACTTCGGCCGAGAAATGTAATTTTGATATTAACTCCCAAACCGCTGCGCAGAAGTCAACCAAACTTCACCCAATAGTGTATTGTATCACAATCTAGTAGTTATATTTGGAAATTCGGTTCTGGGACATTTGGTTTGAGCGCAATCCTTAAACTTAGTTTTAAAAAGTCATTTAAGCCTTTTGACGGTGAGATCTACGCAATTCGGCTGAGAAATGTAATTTTGATGTTAACTCCCAAACCGCTGCGCAGAAGTCAACCAAACTTCACCCAATAGTGTATTGTATCACAATCTAGTAGTTACATTTGGAAATTTGGTTCTAGGACATTTGGTTTGAGCGCAATCCTCAAACTTAGTTAAAAAAAAAGTCATTTCAGCCTTCTAACAGTGAGATCTACGCGATTTGGCCGAGAAATGTAATTTTGATGTTAACTCCCAAACCGCTGCGCAGAAGTATACCAAACTTCACCCAATAGTGTATTGTATCACAATATAGTAGTTACATTTGGAAATTTGGTTCTAGGACATTTGGTTTGAGCGCAATCCTCAAACTTAGTTAAAAAAGGTCATTTAAGCCTTCTGACAGTGAGATCTACGCGAATCGGCCGAGAAATGTAATTTTGATGTTAACTCCCAAACCGCTGCGCAGAAGTCAACCAAACTTCACCCAATAGTGTATTGTATCACAATCTAGTAGTTACATTTGGAAATTTGGTTCTAGGACATTTGGTTTGACCGCAATCCTTAAACTTAGTTTAAAAAAAAAGTCATTTAAGCCTTTTGACAGTGAGATCTACGCGATTCGGCCGAGAAATGTAATTTTGATGTTAAATCCCAAACCGCTGCGCAGAAGTCAACCAAACCACCCAATAGTGTATTGTATCACAATCTAGTAGTTACATTTGGAAATTTGGTTCTAAGATATTTGGTTTGACCGCAAGCCTTAAACTTAGTTAAAAAAAAAAGTCATTTAAGCCTTTTGACAGTGAGATCTAAGCGATTCGGCCGAGAAATGTAATTTTGATGTTAACTCACAAACCGCTGCGCAGAAGTCATCCAAACCACCCAATAGTGTATTGTATCACAATCTAGTAGTTAGATTTGGAAATTTGGTTCTAGGACATATGGTTTGAGCGCAATCCTCAAACTTAGTTAAAAAAAGTCATTTAAGCCTTTTGACAGTGAGATCTACGCGATTCGGCCGAGAAATGTAATTTTGATGTTAACTCCCAAAACGCTGCGCAGAAGTCAACCAAACTTCACCCAATAGTGTATTTAATCACAATCTAGTAGTTACATTTGGAAATTTTGTTCTAGGACATTTGGTTTGAGCGCAATCCTCAAACTTAGTTAAAAAAGGTCATTTAAGCCTTCTGACAGTGAGATCTACGCGAATCGGCCGAGAAATGTAATTTTGATGTTAACTCCCAAACCGCTGCGCAGAAGTCAACCAAACCACCCAATAGTGTATTGTATCACAATCTAGTAGTTACATTTGGAAATTTGGTTCTAAGATATTTGGTTTGACCGCAATCCTCTAACTGAGTTCAAAAAAGCCATTCTCACCTTTTGACACTGAGTTCTACTCACTTCGGCCGAGAAATGTAATTTTGATGTTAACTCCCAAACCGCTGCGCAGAAGTTAACCAAACTTCACCCAATAGTGTATTGTATCACAATCTAGTAGTTACATTTGGAAATTTGGTTCTAGGACATTTGGTTTGACTGCAATCCTTAAACTTAGTTAAAAAAAAGTAATTTAAGCCTTTTGACAGTGAGATCTACGCGATTCGGCCGAGAAATGTCATTTTGATGTTAACTCCCAAAACGCTGCGCAGAAGTCAACCAAACTTCACCCAATAGTGTATTGAATCACAATCTAGTAGTTACATTTGGAAATTTTGTTCTAGGACATTTGGTTTGAGCGCAATCCTCAAACTTAGTTAAAAAAGGTCATTTAAGCCTTCTGACAGTGAGATCTACGCGAATCGGCCGAGAAATGTAATTTTGATGTTAACTCCCAAACCGCTGCGCAGAAGTCAACCAAACTTCACCCAATAGTGTATTGTATCACAATCTAGTAGTTACATTTGGAAATTTGGTTCTAGGACATTTGGTTTGAGCGCAATCCTCTAACTGAGTTCAAAAAAGCCGTTCTCACCTTTTGACACTGAGTTCTACTCACTTCGGCCGAGAAATGTAATTTTGATGTTAACTCCCAAACCGCTGCGCAGAAGTCAACCAAACTTCACCCAATAGTGTATTGTATCACAATCTAGTAGTTACATTTGGAAATTTGGTTCTAGGACATTTGGTTTGAGCGCAATCCTCTAACTGAGTTCAAAAAAGCCGTTCTCACCTTTTGACACTGAGTTCTACTCACTTCGGCCGAGAAATGTAATTTTGATGTTAACTCCCAAACCGCTGCGCAGAAGTGAACCAAACTTCACCCAATAGTGTATTGTATTACAATCTAGTAGTTACATTTGGAAATTTGGTTCTAGGACATTTGGTTTGACCGCAATCCTTAAACTTAGTTTTAAAAAAAAGTCATTTAAGCCTTTTGACAGTGAGATCTAAGCGATTCGGCCGAGAAATGTAATTTTGATGTTAACTCCCAAACCGCTGCGCAGAAGTCATCCAAACCACCCAATAGTGTATTGTATCACAATCTAGTAGTTAGATTTGGAAATTTGGTTCTAGGACATATGGTTTGAGCGCAATTCTCAAACTTAGTTAAAAAAAGTCATTTAAGCCTTCTGACAGTGAGATCTACGCGAATCGGCCGAGAAATGTAATTTTGATGTTAACTCCCAAACCGCTGCGCAGAAGTCAACCAAACTTCACCCAATAGTGTATTGTATCACAATCTAGTAGTTACATTTGGAAATTTGGTTCTAGGACATTTGGTTTGAGCGCAATCCTCTAACTGAGTTCAAAAAAGCCATTCTCACCTTTTGACACTGAGTTCTACTCACTTCGGCCGAGAAATGTAATTTTGATGTTAACTCCCAAACCGCTGCGCAGAAGTCAACCAAACTTCACCCAATAGTGTATTGTATCACAATCTAGTAGTTACATTTGGAAATTTGGTTCTAGGACATTTGGTTTGAGCGCAATCCTCTAACTGAGTTCAAAAAAGCCGTTCTCACCTTTTGACACTGAGTTCTACTCACTTCGGCCGAGAAATGTAATTTTGATGTTAACTCCCAAACCGCTGCGCAGAAGTGAACCAAACTTCACCCAATAGTGTATTGTATTACAATCTAGTAGTTACATTTGGAAATTTGGTTCTAGGACATTTGGTTTGACCGCAATCCTTAAACTTAGTTTTAAAAAAAAGTCATTTAAGCCTTTTGACAGTGAGATCTAAGCGATTCGGCCGAGAAATGTAATTTTGATGTTAACTCCCAAACCGCTGCGCAGAAGTCATCCAAACCACCCAATAGTGTATTGTATCACAATCTAGTAGTTAGATTTGGAAATTTGGTTCTAGGACATATGGTTTGAGCGCAATTCTCAAACTTAGTTAAAAAAAGTCATTTAAGCCTTCTGACAGTGAGATCTACGCGAATCGGCCGAGAAATGTAATTTTGATGTTAACTCCCAAACCGCTGCGCAGAAGTCAACCAAACTTCACCCAATAGTGTATTGTATCACAATCTAGTAGTTACATTTGGAAATTTGGTTCTAGGACATTTGGTTTGAGCGCAATCCTCTAACTGAGTTCAAAAAAGCCATTCTCACCTTTTGACACTGAGTTCTACTCACTTCGGCCGAGAAATGTAATTTTGATGTTAACTCCCAAACCGCTGCGCAGAAGTTAACCAAACTTCACCCAATAGTGTATTGTATCACAATCTAGTAGTTATATTTGGAAATTTGGTTCTAGGACATTTGGTTTGACTGCAATCCTTAAACTTAGTTAAAAAAAAAGTAATTTAAGCCTTTTGACAGTGAGATCTACGCGATTCGGCCGAGAAATGTAATTTTGATGTTAACTCCCAAACCGCTGCGCAGAAGTCAACCAAACTTCACCCAATAGTGTATTGTATCACAATCTAGTAGTTACATTTGGAAATTTGGTTCTAGGACATTTGGTTTGAGCGCAATCCTCTAACTGAGTTCAAAAAAGCCATTCTCACCTTTTGACACTGAGTTCTACTCACTTCGGCCGAGAAATGTAATTTTGATGTTAACTCCCAAAACGCTGCGCAGAAGTCAACCAAACTTCACCCAATAGTGTATTGAATCACAATCTAGTAGTTACATTTGGAAATTTTGTTCTAGGACATTTGGTTTGAGCGCAATCCTCAAACTTAGTTAAAAAAGGTCATTTAAGCCTTCTGACAGTGAGATCTACGCGAATCGGCCGAGAAATGTAATTTTGATGTTAACTCCCAAACCGCTGCGCAGAAGTCAACCAAACTTCACCCAATAGTGTATTGTATCACAATCTAGTAGTTACATTTGGAAATTTGGTTCTAGGACATTTGGTTTGACCGCAATCCTTAAACTTAGTTTAAAAAAAAAAGTCATTTAAGCCTTTTGACAGTGAGATCTACGCGATTCGGCCGAGAAATGTAATTTTGATGTTAAATCCCAAACCGCTGCGCAGAAGTCAACCAAACCACCCAATAGTGTATTGTATCACAATCTAGTAGTTACATTTGGAAATTTGGTTCTAAGATATTTGGTTTGACCGCAATCCTTAAACTTAGTTAAAAAAAAAAGTCATTTAAGCCTTTTGACAGTGAGATCTACGCGATTCGGCCGAGAAATGTAATTTTGATGTTAACTCCCAAACCGCTGCGCAGAAGTCAACCAAACCACCCAATAGTGTATTGTATCACAATCTAGTAGTTAGATTTGGAAATTTGGTTCTAGGACATATGGTTTGAGCGCAATCCTCAAACTTAGTTAAAAAAAGTCATTTAAGCCTTTTGACAGTGAGATCTACGCGATTCGGCCGAGAAATGTAATTTTGATGTTAACTCCCAAAACGCTGCGCAGAAGTCAACCAAACTTCACCCAATAGTGTATTGTATCAAAATCTAGTAGTTACATTTGGAAATTTTGTTCTAGGACATTTGGTTTGAGCGCAATCCTTAAACTTAGTTAAAAAAAGTCATTTAAGCCTTTTGACAGTGAGATTTACGCGATTCGGCCGAGAAATGTAATTTTGATGTTAACTCCCAAAACGCTGCGCAGAAGTATGCCAAACTTCACCCAATAGTGTATTGTATCACAATATAGTAGTTACATTTGGAAATTTGGTTCTAGGACATTTGGTTTGAGCACAATCCTCAAACTTAGTTAAAAAAGGTCATTTAAGCCTTCTGACAGTGAGATCTACGCGAATCGGCCGAGAAATGTAATTTTGATGTTAACTCCCAAACCGCTGCGCAGAAGTCAACCAAACTTCACCCAATAGTGTATTGTATCACAATCTAGTAGTTACATTTGGAAATTTGGTTCTAGGACATTTGGTTTGAGCGCAATCCTCTAACTGAGTTCAAAAAAGCCATTCTCACCTTTTGACACTGAGTTCTACTCACTTCGGCCGAGAAATGTAATTTTGATGTTAACTCCCAAACCGCTGCGCAGAAGTTAACCAAACTTCACCCAATAGTGTATTGTATCACAATCTAGTAGTTACATTTGGAAATTTGGTTCTAGGACATTTGGTTTGACTGCAATCCTTAAACTTAGTTTAAAAAAAAGTAATTTAAGCCTTTTGACAGTGAGATCTACGCGATTCGGCCGAGAAATGTAATTTTGATGTTAACTCCCAAAACGCTGCGCAGAAGTCAACCAAACTTCACCCAATAGTGTATTGAATCACAATCTAGTAGTCACATTTGGAAATTTTGTTCTAGGACATTTGGTTTGAGCGCAATCCTCAAACTTAGTTAAAAAAGGTCATTTAAGCCTTCTGACAGTGAGATCTACGCGAATCGGCCGAGAAATGTAATTTTGATGTTAACTCCCAAACCGCTGCGCAGAAGTCAAACAAACTTCACCCAATAGTGTATTGTATCACAATCTAGTAGTTACATTTGGAAATTTGGTTCTAGGACATTTGGTTTGAGCGCAATCCTCTAACTGAGTTCAAAAAAGCCGTTCTCACCTTTTGACACTGAGTTCTACTCACTTCGGCCGAGAAATGTAATTTTGATATTAACTCCCAAACCGCTGCGCAGAAGTCAACCAAACTTCACCCAATAGTGTATTGTATCACAATCTAGTAGTTATATTTGGAAATTCGGTTCTGGGACATTTGGTTTGAGCGCAATCCTTAAACTTAGTTTTAAAAAGTCATTTAAGCCTTTTGACGGTGAGATCAACGCAATTCGGCTGAGAAATGTAATTTTGATGTTAACTCCCAAACCGCTGCGCAGAAGTCAACCAAACTTCACCCAATAGTGTATTGTATCACAATCTAGTAGTTACATTTGGAAATTTGGTTCTAGGACATTTGGTTTGACCGCAATCCTTAAACTTAGTTTTAAAAAAAAGTCATTGAAGCCTTTTGACAGTGAGATCTACGCGATTCGGCCGAGAAATGTAATTTTGATGTTAACTCCCAAACCGCTGCGCAGAAGTCAACCAAACGACCCAATAGTGTATTGTATCACAATCTAGTAGTTAGATTTGGAAATTTGGTTCTAGAAGATATGGTTTGAGCGCAATCCTCAAACTTAGTTAAAAAAAAGTCATTTAAGCCTTCTGACAGTGAGATCTACGCGATTCTGCCGAGAAATGTAATTTTGATGTTAACTCCCAAACCGCTGCGCAGAAGTCAACCAAACTTCACCCAATAGTGTATTGTATCACAATCTAGTAGTTATATTTGGAAATTCGGTTCTAGGACATTTGGTTTGAGCGAAATCCTTAAACTTAGTTAAAACAAGTCATTTAAGCCTTTTGACAGTGAGATTTACGCGATTCGGCCGAGAAATGTAATTTTGATGTTAACTCCCAAACCGCTGCGCAGAAGTATACCAAACTTCACCCAATAGTGTATTGTATCACAATATAGTAGTTACATTTGGAAATTTGGTTCTAGGACATTTGGTTTGAGCGCAATCCTCAAACTTAGTTAAAAAAGGTCATTTAAGTCTTCTGACAGTGAGATCTACGCGAATCGGCCGAGAAATGTAATTTTGATGTTAACTCCCAAACCGCTGCGCAGAAGTCAACCAAACTTTACCCAATAGTGTATTGTATCACAATCTAGTAGTTACATTTGGAAATTTGGTTCTAGGACATTTGGTTTGAGCGCAATCCTCTAACTGAGTTCAAAAAAGCCGTTCTCACCTTTTGACACTGAGTTCTACTCACTTCGGCCGAGAAATGTAATTTTGATGTTAACTCCCAAACCGCTGCGCAGAAGTCAACCAAACTTCACCCAATAGTGTATTGTATCACAATCTAGTAGTTACATTTGGAAATTTGGTTCTAGGACATTTGGTTTGACTGCAATCCTTAAACTTAGTTAAAAAAAAGTAATTTAAGCCTTTTGACAGTGAGATCTCCGCGATTCGGCCGAGAAATGTAATTTTGATGTTAACTCCCAAAACGCTGCGCAGAAGTCAACCAAACTTCACCCAATAGTGTATTGAATCACAATCTAGTAGTTACAATTGGAAATTTTGTTCTAGGACATTTGGTTTGAGCGCAATCCTCAAACTTAGTCAAAAAAGGTCATTTAAGCCTTCTGACAGTGAGATCTACGCGAATCGGCCGAGAAATGTAATTTTGATGTTAACTCCCAAACCGCTGCGCAGAAGTCAACCAAACTTCACCCAATAGTGTATTGTATCACAATCTAGTAGTTACATTTGGAAATTTGGTTCTAGGACATTTGGTTTGAGCGCAATCCTCTAACTGAGTTCAAAAAAGCCGTTCTCACCTTTTGACACTGAGTTCTACTCACTTCGGCCGAGAAATGTAATTTTGATGTTAACTCCCAAACCGCTGCGCAGAAGTCAACCAAACTTCACCCAATAGTGTATTGTATCACAATCTAGTAGTTACATTTGGAAATTTGGTTCTAGGACATTTGGTTTGAGCGCAATCCTCTAACTGAGTTCAAAAAAGCCGTTCTCACCTTTTGACACTGAGTTCTACTCACTTCGGCCGAGAAATGTAATTTTGATGTTAAATCCCAAACCGCTGCGCAGAAGTGAACCAAACTTCACCCAATAGTGTATTGTATCACAATCTAGTAGTTACATTTGGAAATTTGGTTCTAGGACATTTGGTTTGACCGCAATCCTTAAACTTAGTTTTAAAAAAAAGTCATTTAAGCCTTTTGACAGTGAGATCTACGCGATTCGGCCGAGAAATGTAATTTTGATGTTAAATCCCAAACCGCTGCGCAGAAGTCAACCAAACCACCCAATAGTGTATTGTATCACAATCTAGTAGTTACATTTGGAAATTTGGTTCTAAGATATTTGGTTTGACCGCAATCCTTAAACTTAGTTAAAAAAAAAAGTCATTTAAGCCTTTTGACAGTGAGATCTAAGCGATTCGGCCGAGAAATGTAATTTTGATGTTAACTCCCAAACCGCTGCGCAGAAGTCAACCAAACCACCCAATAGTGTATTGTATCACAATCTAGTAGTTAGATTTGGAAATTTGGTTCTAGGACATTTGGTTTGAGCGCAATCCTTAAACTTAGTTAAAAAAAGTCATTTAAGCCTTTTGACAGTGAGATTTACGCGATTCGGCCGAGAAATGTAATTTTGATGTTAACTCCCAAACCGCTGCGCAGAAGTATGCAATAATGTATTGTATCACAATATAGTAGTTACATTTGGAAATTTGGTTCTAGGACATTTGGTTTGAGCACAATCCTCAAACTTAGTTAAAAAAGGTCATTTAAGCCTTCTGACAGTGAGATCTACGCGAATCGGCCGAGAAATGTAATTTTGATGTTAACTCCCAAACCGCTGCGCAGAAGTCAACCAAACTTCACCCAATAGTGTATTGTATCACAATCTAGTAGTTACATTTGGAAATTTGGTTCTAGGACATTTGGTTTGAGCGCAATCCTCTAACTGAGTTCAAAAAAGCCATTCTCACCTTTTGACACTGAGTTCTACTCACTTCGGCCGAGATATGTAATTTTGATATTAACTCCCAAACCGCTGCGCAGAAGTCAACCAAACTTCACCCAATAGTGTATTGTATCACAATCTAGTAGTTACATTTGGAAATTTGGTTCTAGGACATTTGGTTTGACTGCAATCCTTAAACTTAGTTAAAAAAAAAGTAATTTAAGCCTTTTGACAGTGAGATCTACGCGATTCGGCCGAGAAATGTAATTTTGATGTTAACTCCCAAAACGCTGCGCAGAAGTCAACCAAACTTCACCCAATAGTGTATTGAATCACAATCTAGTAGTTACATTTGGAAATTTTGTTCTAGGACATTTGGTTTTGAGCGCAATCCTCAAACTTAGTTAAAAAAGGTCATTTAAGCCTTCTGACAGTGAGATCTACGCGAATCGGTCGAGAAATGTAATTTTGATGTTAACTCCCAAACCGCTGCGCAGAAGTCAACCAAACTTCACCCAATAGTGTATTGTATCACAATCTAGTAGTTACATTTGGAAATTTGGTTCTAGGACATTTGGTTTGAGCGCAATCCTCTAACTGAGTTCAAAAAAGCCGTTCTCACCTTTTGACACTGAGTTCTACTCACTTCGGCCGAGAAATGTAATTTTGATGTTAACTCCCAAACCGCTGCGCAGAAGTCAACCAAACTTCACCCAATAGTGTATTGTATCACAATCTAGTAGTTATATTTGGAAATTCGGTTCTGGGACATTTGGTTTGAGCGCAATCCTTAAACTTAGTTTTAAAAAGTCATTTAAGCCTTTTGACGGTGAGATCTACGCAATTCGGCTGAGAAATGTAATTTTGATGTTAACTCCCAAACCGCTGCGCAGAAGTCAACCAAACTTCACCCAATAGTGTATTGTATCACAATCTAGTAGTTACATTTGGAAATTTGGTTCTAGGACATTTGGTTTGAGCGCAATCCTCAAA
Organism: Corythoichthys intestinalis; assembly: GCF_030265065.1. Taxonomy (NCBI): domain Eukaryota; kingdom Metazoa; phylum Chordata; class Actinopteri; order Syngnathiformes; family Syngnathidae; genus Corythoichthys; species Corythoichthys intestinalis. The sequence goes on along the minus strand of NC_080411.1, from coordinate 47,075,564 downwards.
CTTAGTTTAAAAAAAGTCATTTCAGCCTTCTAACAGTGAGATCTACGCGATTTGGCCGAGGAATGTAATTTTGATGTTAACTCCCAAACCGCTGCGCAGAAGTCAACCAAACTTCACCCAATAGTGTATTGTATCACAATATAGTAGTTACATTTGGAAATTTGGTTCTAGGACATTTGGTTTTAGCGCAATCCTCAAACTTATTTAAAAAAGTCATTTAAGCCTTCTGACAGTGAGATCTACGCGAATCGGCCGAGAAATGTAATTTTGATGTTAACTCCCAAACCGCTGCGCAGAAGTCAACCAAACTTCACCCAATAGTGTATTGTATCACAATCTAGTAGTTACATTTGGAAATTTGGTTCTAGGACATTTGGTTTGACCGCAATCCTTAAACTTAGTTTTAAAAAAAAGTCATTGAAGCCTTTTGACAGTGAGATCTACGCGATTCGGCCGAGAAATGTAATTTTGATGTTAAATCCCAAACCGCTGCGCAGAAGTCAACCAAACCACCCAATAGTGTATTGTATCACAATCTAGTAGTTACATTTGGAAATTTGGTTCTAAGATATTTGGTTTGACCGCAATCCTTAAACTTAGTTAAAAAAAAAAAGTCATTTAAGCCTTTTGACAGTGAGATCTAAGCGATTCGGCCGAGAAATGTAATTTTGATGTTAACTCCCAAACCGCTGCGCAGAAGTCAACCAAACCACCCAATAGTGTATTGTATCACAATCTATTAGTTAGATTTGGAAATTTGGTTCTAGGACATATGGTTTGAGCGCAATCCTCAAACTTAGTTAAAAAAAGTCATTTAAGCCTTTTGACAGTGAGATCTACGCGATTCGGCCGAGAAATGTAATTTTGATGTTAACTCCCAAAACGCTGCGCAGAAGTATGCCAAACTTCACCCAATAGTGTATTGTATCACAATATAGTAGTTACATTTGGAAATTTGGTTCTAGGACATTTGGTTTGAGCGCAATCCTCTAACTGAGTTCAAAAAAGCCATTCTCACCTTTTGACACTGAGTTCTACTCACTTCGGCCGAGAAATGTAATTTTGATGTTAACTCCCAAACCGCTGCGCAGAAGTCAACCAAACTTCACCCAATAGTGTATTGTATCACAATCTAGTAGTTACATTTGGAAATTTGGTTCTAGGACATTTGGTTTGAGCGCAATACTCTAACTGAGTTCAAAAAAGCCGTTCTCACCTTTTGACACTGAGTTCTACTCACTTCGGCCGAGAAATGTAATTTTGATGTTAACTCCCAAACCGCTGCGCAGAAGTCAACCAAGCTTAACCAAATAGTGTATTGTATCACAATCTAGTAGTTACATTTGGAAATTTGGTTGTAGGACATTTGGTTTGAGCGCAATCCTTAAACTTAGTTAAAACAAGTCATTTAAGCCTTTTGACAGTGAGATTTACGCAATTCGGCCGAGAAATGTAATTTTGATGTTAACTCCCAAACCGCTGCGCAGAAGTATACCAAACTTCACCCAATAGTGTATTGTATCACAATATAGTAGTTACATTTGGAAATTTGGTTCTAGGACATTTGGTTTGAGCGCATCCTCAAACTTAGTTAAAAAAGGTCATTTAATCCTTCTGACAGTGAGATCTACACGAATCGGCCGAGAAATGTAATTTTGATGTAACTCCCAAACCGCTGCGCAGAAGTCAACCAAACTTCACCCAATAGTGTATTGTATCACAATCTAGTAGTTACATTTGGAAATTTGGTTCTAGGACATTTGGTTTGAGCGCAATCCTCTAACTGAGTTCAAAAAAGTCGTTCTCACCTTTTGACACTGAGATTTACGCGATTCGGCCGAGAAATGTAATTTTGATGTTAACTCCCAAACCGCTGCGCAGAAGTATGCCAAACTTCACCCAATAGTGTATTGTATCACAATATAGTAGTTACATTTGGAAATTTGGTTCTAGGACATTTGGTTTGAGCACAATCCTCAAACTTAGTTAAAAAAGGTCATTTAAGCCTTCTGACAGTGAGATCTACGCGAATCGGCCGAGAAATGTAATTTTGATGTTAACTCCCAAAACGCTGCGCAGAAGTCAACCAAACTTCACCCAATAGTGTATTGTATCAAAATCTAGTAGTTACATTTGGAAATTTGGTTCTAGGACATTTGGTTTGAGCGCAATCCTTAAACTTAGTTAAAAAAAGTCATTTAAGCCTTTTGACAGTGAGATTTACGCGATTCGGCCGAGAAATGTAATTTTGATGTTAACTCCCAAACCGCTGCGCAGAAGTATACCAAACTTCACCCAATAGTGTATTGTATCACAATATAGTAGTTACATTTGGAAATTTGGTTCTAGGACATTTGGTTTGAGCGCATCCTCAAACTTAGTTAAAAAAGGTCATTTAATCCTTCTGACAGTGAGATCTACACGAATCGGCCGAGAAATGTAATTTTGATGTTAACTCCCAAACCGCTGCGCAGAAGTCAACCAAACTTCACCCAATAGTGTATTGTATCACAATCTAGTAGTTACATTTGGAAATTTGGTTCTAGGACATTTGGTTTGACCGCAATCCTTAAACTTAGTTTTAAAAAAAAGTCATTGAAGCCTTTTGACAGTGAGATCTACGCGATTCGGCCGAGAAATGTAATTTTGATGTTAACTCCCAAACCGCTGCGCAGAAGTCAACCAAACCACCCAATAGTGTATTGTATCACAATCTAGTAGTTAGATTTGGAAATTTGGTTCTAGGACATATGGTTTGAGCGCAATCCTCAAACTTAGTTAAAAAAAAGTCATTTAAGCCTTCTGACAGTGAGATCTACGCGATTCTGCCGAGAAATGTAATTTTGATGTTAACTCCCAAACCGCTGCGCAGAAGTCAACCAAACTTCACCCAATAGTGTATTGTATCACAATCTAGTAGTTACATTTGGAAATTTGGTTCTAGGACATTTGGTTTGAGCGCAATCCTTAAACTTAGTTAAAACAAGTCATTTAAGCCTTTTGAAAGTGAGATTTACGCGATTCGGCCGAGAAATGTAATTTTGATGTTAACTCCCAAACCGCTGCGCAGAAGTATACCAAACTTCACCCAATAGTGTATTGTATCACAATATAGTAGTTACATTTGGAAATTTGGTTCTAGGACATTTGGTTTGAGCGCATCCTCAAACTTAGTTAAAAAAGGTCATTTAATCCTTCTGACAGTGAGATCTACACGAATCGGCCGAGAAATGTAATTTTGATGTTAACTCTCAAACCGCTGCGCAGAAGTCAACCAAACTTCAGCCAATAGTGTATTGTATCACAATCTAGTAGTTACATTTGGAAATTTGGTTCTAGGACATTTGGTTTGAGCGCAATCCTCAAACTTAGTTAAAAAAAGTCATTGAAGCCTTTTGACAGTGAGATCTACGCGATTCGGCCGAGAAATGTAATTTTGATGTTAACTCCCAAACCGCTGCGCAGAAGTCAACCAAACCACCCAATAGTGTATTGTATCACAATCTAGTAGTTAGATTTGGAAATTTGGTTCTAGGACATATGGTTTGAGCGCAATCCTTAAACTTAGTTAAAAAAAAGTCATTTAAGCCTTTTCGCAGTGAGATCTACGCGATATGGCCGAGAAATGTAATTTTGATGTTAACTCCAAAACCGCTGGGCAGAAGTCAACCAAACTTCAGCCAATAGTGTATTGTATCACAATCTAGTAGTTACATTTGGAAATTTGGTTCTAGGACATTTGGTTTGAGCGCAATCCTCAAACTTAGTTAAAAAAAGTCATTTAAGCCTTTTGACAGTGAGATTTACGCAATTCGGCCGAGAAATGTAATTTTGATGTTAACTCCCAAACCGCTGCGCAGAAGTATACCAAACTTCACCCAATAGTGTATTGTATCACAATATAGTAGTTACATTTGGAAATTTGGTTCTAGGACATTTGGTTTGAGCGCATCCTCAAACTTAGTTAAAAAAGGTCATTTAATCCTTCTGACAGTGAGATCTACACGAATCGGCCGAGAAATGTAATTTTGATGTAACTCCCAAACCGCTGCGCAGAAGTCAACCAAACTTCACCCAATAGTGTATTGTATCACAATCTAGTAGTTACATTTGGAAATTTGGTTCTAGGACATTTGGTTTGAGCGCAATCCTCTAACTGAGTTCAAAAAAGTCGTTCTCACCTTTTGACACTGAGATTTACGCGATTCGGCCGAGAAATGTAATTTTGATGTTAACTCCCAAACCGCTGCGCAGAAGTATGCCAAACTTCACCCAATAGTGTATTGTATCACAATATAGTAGTTACATTTGGAAATTTGGTTCTAGGACATTTGGTTTGAGCACAATCCTCAAACTTAGTTAAAAAAGGTCATTTAAGCCTTCTGACAGTGAGATCTACGCGAATCGGCCGAGAAATGTAATTTTGATGTTAACTCCCAAAACGCTGCGCAGAAGTCAACCAAACTTCACCCAATAGTGTATTGTATCAAAATCTAGTAGTTACATTTGGAAATTTGGTTCTAGGACATTTGGTTTGAGCGCAATCCTTAAACTTAGTTTAAAAAAGTCATTTAAGCCTTTTGACGGTGAGATCAACGCAATTCGGCTGAGAAATGTAATTTTGATGTTAACTCCCAAACCGCTGCGCAGAAGTCAACCAAACTTCACCCAATAGTGTATTGTATCACAATCTAGTAGTTACATTTGGAAATTTGGTTCTAGGACATTTGGTTTGACCGCAATCCTTAAACTTAGTTTTAAAAAAAAGTCATTGAAGCCTTTTGACAGTGAGATCTACGCGATTCGGCCGAGAAATGTAATTTTGATGTTAACTCCCAAACCGCTGCGCAGAAGTCAACCAAACCACCCAATAGTGTATTGTATCACAATCTAGTAGTTAGATTTGGAAATTTGGTTCTAGAAGATATGGTTTGAGCGCAATCCTCAAACTTAGTTAAAAAAAAGTCATTTAAGCCTTCTGACAGTGAGATCTACGCGATTCTGCCGAGAAATGTAATTTTGATGTTAACTCCCAAACCGCTGCGCAGAAGTCAACCAAACTTCACCCAATAGTGTATTGTATCACAATCTAGTAGTTATATTTGGAAATTCGGTTCTAGGACATTTGGTTTGAGCGAAATCCTTAAACTTAGTTAAAACAAGTCATTTAAGCCTTTTGACAGTGAGATTTACGCGATTCGGCCGAGAAATGTAATTTTGATGTTAACTCCCAAACCGCTGCGCAGAAGTATACCAAACTTCACCCAATAGTGTATTGTATCACAATATAGTAGTTACATTTGGAAATTTGGTTCTAGGACATTTGGTTTGAGCGCAATCCTCAAACTTAGTTAAAAAAGGTCATTTAAGTCTTCTGACAGTGAGATCTACGCGAATCGGCCGAGAAATGTAATTTTGATGTTAACTCCCAAACCGCTGCGCAGAAGTCAACCAAACTTTACCCAATAGTGTATTGTATCACAATCTAGTAGTTACATTTGGAAATTTGGTTCTAGGACATTTGGTTTGAGCGCAATCCTCTAACTGAGTTCAAAAAAGCCGTTCTCACCTTTTGACACTGAGTTCTACTCACTTCGGCCGAGAAATGTAATTTTGATGTTAACTCCCAAACCGCTGCGCAGAAGTCAACCAAACTTCACCCAATAGTGTATTGTATCACAATCTAGTAGTTACATTTGGAAATTTGGTTCTAGGACATTTGGTTTGAGCGCAATCCTCAAACTTAGTTAAAAAAAAGTCATTTCAGCCTTCTAACAGTGAGATCTACGCGATTTGGCCGAGAAATGTAATTTTGATGTTAACTCCCAAACCGCTGCGCAGAAGTATACCAAACTTCACCCAATAGTGTATTGTATCACAATATAGTAGTTACATTTGGAAATTTGGTTCTAGGACATTTGGTTTGAGCGCAATCCTCAAACTTATTTAAAAAAGGTCATTTAAGCCTTCTGACAGTGAGATCTACGCGAATCGGCCGAGAAATGTAATTTTGATGTTAACTCCCAAACCGCTGCGCAGAAGTCAACCAAACTTCACCCAATAGTGTATTGTATCACAATCTAGTAGTTACATTTGGAAATTTGGTTCTAGGACATTTGGTTTGAGCGCAATCCTCTAACTGAGTTCAAAAAAGCCGTTCTCACCTTTTGACACTGAGTTCTACTCACTTCGGCCGAGAAATGTAATTTTGATGTTAAATCCCAAACCGCTGCGCAGAAGTGAACCAAACTTCACCCAATAGTGTATTGTATCACAATCTAGTAGTTACATTTGGAAATTTGGTTCTAGGACATTTGGTTTGACCGCAATCCTTAAACTTAGTTTTAAAAAAAAGTCATTTAAGCCTTTTGACAGTGAGATCTACGCGATTCGGCCGAGAAATGTAATTTTGATGTTAAATCCCAAACCGCTGCGCAGAAGTCAACCAAACCACCCAATAGTGTATTGTATCACAATCTAGTAGTTACATTTGGAAATTTGGTTCTAAGATATTTGGTTTGACCGCAATCCTTAAACTTAGTTAAAAAAAAAAAGTCATTTAAGCTTTTTGACAGTGAGATCTAAGCGATTCGGCCGAGAAATGTAATTTTGATGTTAACTCCCAAACCGCTGCGCAGAAGTCAACCAAACCACCCAATAGTGTATTGTATCACAATCTAGTAGTTAGATTTGGAAATTTGGTTCTAGGACATTTGGTTTGAGCGCAATCCTTAAACTTAGTTAAAAAAAGTCATTTAAGCCTTTTGACAGTGAGATTTACGCGATTCGGCCGAGAAATGTAATTTTGATGTTAACTCCCAAACCGCTGCGCAGAAGTATGCAATAATGTATTGTATCACAATATAGTAGTTACATTTGGAAATTTGGTTCTAGGACATTTGGTTTGAGCACAATCCTCAAACTTAGTTAAAAAAGGTCATTTAAGCCTTCTGACAGTGAGATCTACGCGAATCGGCCGAGAAATGTAATTTTGATGTTAACTCCCAAACCGCTGCGCAGAAGTCAACCAAACTTCACCCAATAGTGTATTGTATCACAATCTAGTAGTTACATTTGGAAATTTGGTTCTAGGACATTTGGTTTGAGCGCAATCCTCTAACTGAGTTCAAAAAAGCCATTCTCACCTTTTGACACTGAGTTCTACTCACTTCGGCCGAGATATGTAATTTTGATATTAACTCCCAAACCGCTGCGCAGAAGTCAACCAAACTTCACCCAATAGTGTATTGTATCACAATCTAGTAGTTACATTTGGAAATTTGGTTCTAGGACATTTGGTTTGACTGCAATCCTTAAACTTAGTTAAAAAAAAAGTAATTTAAGCCTTTTGACAGTGAGATCTACGCGATTCGGCCGAGAAATGTAATTTTGATGTTAACTCCCAAAACGCTGCGCAGAAGTCAACCAAACTTCACCCAATAGTGTATTGAATCACAATCTAGTAGTTACATTTGGAAATTTTGTTCTAGGACATTTGGTTTGAGCGCAATCCTCAAACTTAGTTAAAAAAGGTCATTTAAGCCTTCTGACAGTGAGATCTACGCGAATCGGTCGAGAAATGTAATTTTGATGTTAACTCCCAAACCGCTGCGCAGAAGTCAACCAAACTTCACCCAATAGTGTATTGTATCACAATCTAGTAGTTACATTTGGAAATTTGGTTCTAGGACATTTGGTTTGAGCGCAATCCTCTAACTGAGTTCAAAAAAGCCGTTCTCACCTTTTGACACTGAGTTCTACTCACTTCGGCCGAGAAATGTAATTTTGATGTTAACTCCCAAACCGCTGCGCAGAAGTCAACCAAACTTCACCCAATAGTGTATTGTATCACAATCTAGTAGTTATATTTGGAAATTCGGTTCTGGGACATTTGGTTTGAGCGCAATCCTTAAACTTAGTTTTAAAAAGTCATTTAAGCCTTTTGACGGTGAGATCTACGCAATTCGGCTGAGAAATGTAATTTTGATGTTAACTCCCAAACCGCTGCGCAGAAGTCAACCAAACTTCACCCAATAGTGTATTGTATCACAATCTAGTAGTTACATTTGGAAATTTGGTTCTAGGACATTTGGTTTGAGCGCAATCCTCAAACTTAGTTTAAAAAAAGTCATTTCAGCCTTCTAACAGTGAGATCTACGCGATTTGGCCGAGGAATGTAATTTTGATGTTAACTCCCAAACCGCTGCGCAGAAGTCAACCAAACTTCACCCAATAGTGTATTGTATCACAATATAGTAGTTACATTTGGAAATTTGGTTCTAGGACATTTGGTTTTAGCGCAATCCTCAAACTTATTTAAAAAAGTCATTTAAGCCTTCTGACAGTGAGATCTACGCGAATCGGCCGAGAAATGTAATTTTGATGTTAACTCCCAAACCGCTGCGCAGAAGTCAACCAAACTTCACCCAATAGTGTATTGTATCACAATCTAGTAGTTACATTTGGAAATTTGGTTCTAGGACATTTGGTTTGACCGCAATCCTTAAACTTAGTTTTAAAAAAAAGTCATTGAAGCCTTTTGACAGTGAGATCTACGCGATTCGGCCGAGAAATGTAATTTTGATGTTAAATCCCAAACCGCTGCGCAGAAGTCAACCAAACCACCCAATAGTGTATTGTATCACAATCTAGTAGTTACATTTGGAAATTTGGTTCTAAGATATTTGGTTTGACCGCAATCCTTAAACTTAGTTTAAAAAAAAAAGTCATTTAAGCCTTTTGACAGTGAGATCTAAGCGATTCGGCCGAGAAATGTAATTTTGATGTTAACTCCCAAACCGCTGCGCAGAAGTCAACCAAACCACCCAATAGTGTATTGTATCACAATCTAGTAGTTAGATTTGGAAATTTGGTTCTAGGACATATGGTTTGAGCGCAATCCTCAAACTTAGTTAAAAAAAGTCATTTAAGCCTTTTGACAGTGAGATCTACGCGATTCGGCCGAGAAATGTAATTTTGATGTTAACTCCCAAAACGCTGCGCAGAAGTCAACCAAACTTCACCCAATAGTGTATTGTATCAAAATCTAGTAGTTACATTTGGAAATTTGGTTCTAGGACATTTGGTTTGAGCGCAATCCTTAAACTTAGTTAAAAAAAGTCATTTAAGCCTTTTGACAGTGAGATTTACGCGATTCGGCCGAGAAATGTAATTTTGATGTTAACTCCCAAACCGCTGCGCAGAAGTATGCCAAACTTCACCCAATAGTGTATTGTATCACAATATAGTAGTTACATTTGGAAATTTGGTTCTAGGACATTTGGTTTGAGCACAATCCTCAAACTTAGTTAAAAAAGGTCATTTAAGCCTTCTGACAGTGAGATCTACGCGAATCGGCCGAGAAATGTAATTTTGATGTTAACTCCCAAACCGCTGCGCAGAAGTCAACCAAACTTCACCCAATAGTGTATTGTATCACAATCTAGTAGTTACATTTGGAAATTTGGTTCTAGGACATTTGGTTTGAGCGCAATCCTCTAACTGAGTTCAAAAAAGCCATTCTCACCTTTTGACACTGAGTTCTACTCACTTCGGCCGAGAAATGTAATTTTGATATTAACTCCCAAACCGCTGCGCAGAAGTCAACCAAACTTCACCCAATAGTGTATTGTATCACAATCTAGTAGTTACATTTGGAAATTTGGTTCTAGGACATTTGGTTTGACTGCAATCCTTAAACTTAGTTAAAAAAAAAGTAATTTAAGCCTTTTGACAGTGAGATCTACGCGATTCGGCCGAGAAATGTAATTTTGATGTTAACTCCCAAAACGCTGCGCAGAAGTCAACCAAACTTCACCCAATAGTGTATTGAATCACAATCTAGTAGTTACATTTGGAAATTTTGTTCTAGGACATTTGGTTTGAGCGCAATCCTCAAACTTAGTTAAAAAAGGTCATTTAAGCCTTCTGACAGTGAGATCTACGCGAATCGGTCGAGAAATGTAATTTTGATGTTAACTCCCAAACCGCTGCGCAGAAGTCAACCAAACTTCACCCAATAGTGTATTGTATCACAATCTAGTAGTTACATTTGGAAATTTGGTTCTAGGACATTTGGTTTGAGCGCAATCCTCTAACTGAGTTCAAAAAAGCCGTTCTCACCTTTTGACACTGAGTTCTACTCACTTCGGCCGAGAAATGTAATTTTGATGTTAACTCCCAAACCGCTGCGCAGAAGTCAACCAAACTTCACCCAATAGTGTATTGTATCACAATCTAGTAGTTATATTTGGAAATTCGGTTCTGGGACATTTGGTTTGAGCGCAATCCTTAAACTTAGTTTTAAAAAGTCATTTAAGCCTTTTGACGGTGAGATCTACGCAATTCGGCTGAGAAATGTAATTTTGATGTTAACTCCCAAACCGCTGCGCAGAAGTCAACCAAACTTCACCCAATAGTGTATTGTATCACAATCTAGTAGTTACATTTGGAAATTTGGTTCTAGGACATTTGGTTTGAGCGCAATCCTCAAACTTAGTTTAAAAAAAGTCATTTCAGCCTTCTAACAGTGAGATCTACGCGATTTGGCCGAGGAATGTAATTTTGATGTTAACTCCCAAACCGCTGCGCAGAAGTCAACCAAACTTCACCCAATAGTGTATTGTATCACAATATAGTAGTTACATTTGGAAATTTGGTTCTAGGACATTTGGTTTTAGCGCAATCCTCAAACTTATTTAAAAAAGGTCATTTAAGCCTTCTGACAGTGAGATCTACGCGAATCGGCCGAGAAATGTAATTTTGATGTTAACTCCCAAACCGCTGCGCAGAAGTCAACCAAACTTCACCCAATAGTGTATTGTATCACAATCTAGTAGTTACATTTGGAAATTTGGTTCTAGGACATTTGGTTTGACCGCAATCCTTAAACTTAGTTTTAAAAAAAAGTCATTGAAGCCTTTTGATAGTGAGATCTACGCGATTCGGCCGAGAAATGTAATTTTGATGTTAACTCCCAAACCGCTGCGCAGAAGTCAAACAAACCACCCAATAGTGTATTGTATCACAATCTAGTAGTTAGATTTGGAAATTTGGTTCTAGGACATATGGTTTGAGCGCAATCCTCAAACTTAGTTAAAAAAAAGTCATTTAAGCCTTCTGACAGTGAGATCTACGCGATTCTGCCGAGAAATGTAATTTTGATGTTAACTCCCAAACCGCTGCGCAGAAGTCAACCAAACTTCACCCAATAGTGTATTGTATCACAATCTAGTAGTTACATTTGAAAATTTTGTTCTAGGACATTTTGTTTGAGCGTAATCCTCAAACTTAGGTCAAAAAAGCCATTTAAACCTTTTCACAGTGAGATCTATGCGATATGGCCGAGAAATGTAATTTTGATGTTAACTCCCAAACCGCTGCGCAGAAGTCAACCAAACTTCACCCAATAGTGTATTGTATCACAATCTAGTAGTTACATTTGGAAATTTGGTTCTAGGACATTTGGTTTGACCGCAATCCTTAAACTTAGTTTTAAAAAAAAGTCATTGAAGCCTTTTGACAGTGAGATCTACGCGATTCGGCCGAGAAATGTAATTTTGATGTTAAATCCCAAACCGCTGCGCAGAAGTCAACCAAACCACCCAATAGTGTATTGTATCACAATCTAGTAGTTACATTTGGAAATTTGGTTCTAAGATATTTGGTTTGACCGCAATCCTTAAACTTAGTTAAAAAAAAAAAGTCATTTAAGCCTTTTGACAGTGAGATCTAAGCGATTCGGCCGAGAAATGTAATTTTGATGTTAACTCCCAAACCGCTGCGCAGAAGTCAACCAAACCACCCAATAGTGTATTGTATCACAATCTAGTAGTTAGATTTGGAAATTTGGTTCTAGGACATATGGTTTGAGCGCAATCCTCAAACTTAGTTAAAAAAAGTCATTTAAGCCTTTTGACAGTGAGATCTACGCGATTCGGCCGAGAAATGTAATTTTGATGTTAACTCCCAAAACGCTGCGCAGAAGTCAACCAAACTTCACCCAATAGTGTATTGTATCAAAATCTAGTAGTTACATTTGGAAATTTGGTTCTAGGACATTTGGTTTGAGCGCAATCCTTAAACTTAGTTAAAAAAAGTCATTTAAGCCTTTTGACAGTGAGATTTACGCGATTCGGCCGAGAAATGTAATTTTGATGTTAACTCCCAAACCGCTGCGCAGAAGTATGCCAAACTTCACCCAATAGTGTATTGTATCACAATATAGTAGTTACATTTGGAAATTTGGTTCTAGGACATTTGGTTTGAGCACAATCCTCAAACTTAGTTAAAAAAGGTCATTTAAGCCTTCTGACAGTGAGATCTACGCGAATCGGCCGAGAAATGTAATTTTGATGTTAACTCCCAAACCGCTGCGCAGAAGTCAACCAAACTTCACCCAATAGTGTATTGTATCACAATCTAGTAGTTACATTTGGAAATTTGGTTCTAGGACATTTGGTTTGAGCGCAATCCTCTAACTGAGTTCAAAAAAGCCATTCTCACCTTTTGACACTGAGTTCTACTCACTTCGGCCGAGAAATGTAATTTTGATATTAACTCCCAAACCGCTGCGCAGAAGTCAACCAAACTTCACCCAATAGTGTATTGTATCACAATCTAGTAGTTACATTTGGAAATTTGGTTCTAGGACATTTGGTTTGACTGCAATCCTTAAACTTAGTTAAAAAAAAAGTAATTTAAGCCTTTTGACAGTGAGATCTACGCGATTTGGCCGAGAAATGTAATTTTGATGTTAACTCCCAAAACGCTGCGCAGAAGTCAACCAAACTTCACCCAATAGTGTATTGAATCACAATCTAGTAGTTACATTTGGAAATTTTGTTCTAGGACATTTGGTTTGAGCGCAATCCTCAAACTTAGTTAAAAAAGGTCATTTAAGCCTTCTGACAGTGAGATCTACGCGAATCGGTCGAGAAATGTAATTTTGATGTTAACTCCCAAACCGCTGCGCAGAAGTCAACCAAACTTCACCCAATAGTGTATTGTATCACAATCTAGTAGTTACATTTGGAAATTTGGTTCTAGGACATTTGGTTTGAGCGCAATCCTCTAACTGAGTTCAAAAAAGCCGTTCTCACCTTTTGACACTGAGTTCTACTCACTTCGGCCGAGAAATGTAATTTTGATGTTAACTCCCAAACCGCTGCGCAGAAGTCAACCAAACTTCACCCAATAGTGTATTGTATCACAATCTAGTAGTTATATTTGGAAATTCGGTTCTGGGACATTTGGTTTGAGCGCAATCCTTAAACTTAGTTTTAAAAAGTCATTTAAGCCTTTTGACGGTGAGATCTACGCAATTCGGCTGAGAAATGTAATTTTGATGTTAACTCCCAAACCGCTGCGCAGAAGTCAACCAAACTTCACCCAATAGTGTATTGTATCACAATCTAGTAGTTACATTTGGAAATTTGGTTCTAGGACATTTGGTTTGAGCGCAATCCTCAAACTTAGTTTAAAAAAAGTCATTTCAGCCTTCTAACAGTGAGATCTACGCGATTTGGCCGAGGAATGTAATTTTGATGTTAACTCCCAAACCGCTGCGCAGAAGTCAACCAAACTTCACCCAATAGTGTATTGTATCACAATATAGTAGTTACATTTGGAAATTTGGTTCTAGGACATTTGGTTTTAGCGCAATCCTCAAACTTATTTAAAAAAGGTCATTTAAGCCTTCTGACAGTGAGATCTACGCGAATCGGCCGAGAAATGTAATTTTGATGTTAACTCCCAAACCGCTGCGCAGAAGTCAACCAAACTTCACCCAATAGTGTATTGTATCACAATCTAGTAGTTACATTTGGAAATTTGGTTCTAGGACATTTGGTTTGACCGCAATCCTTAAACTTAGTTTTAAAAAAAAGTCATTGAAGCCTTTTGATAGTGAGATCTACGCGATTCGGCCGAGAAATGTAATTTTGATGTTAACTCCCAAACCGCTGCGCAGAAGTCAAACAAACCACCCAATAGTGTATTGTATCACAATCTAGTAGTTAGATTTGGAAATTTGGTTCTAGGACATATGGTTTGAGCGCAATCCTCAAACTTAGTTAAAAAAAAGTCATTTAAGCCTTCTGACAGTGAGATCTACGCGATTCTGCCGAGAAATGTAATTTTGATGTTAACTCCCAAACCGCTGCGCAGAAGTCAACCAAACTTCACCCAATAGTGTATTGTATCACAATCTAGTAGTTATATTTGGAAATTCGGTTCTAGGACATTTGGTTTGAGCGAAATCATTAAACTTAGTTAAAACAAGTCATTTAAGCCTTTTGACAGTGAGATTTACGCGATTCGGCCGAGACATGTAATTTTGATGTTAACTCCCAAACCGCTGCGCAGAAGTATACCAAACTTCACCCAATAGTGTATTGTATCACAATATAGTAGTTACAATTGGAAATTTGGTTCTAGGACATTTGGTTTGAGCGCAATCCTCAAACTTAGTTAAAAAAGGTCATTTAAGTCTTCTGACAGTGAGATCTACGCGAATCGGCCGAGAAATGTAATTTTGATGTTAACTCCCAAACCGCTGCGCAGAAGTCAACCAAACTTTACCCAATAGTGTATTGTATCACAATCTAGTAGTTACATTTGGAAATTTGGTTCTAGGACATTTGGTTTGAGCGCAATCCTCTAACTGAGTTCAAAAAAGCCGTTCTCACCTTTTGACACTGAGTTCTACTCACTTCGGCCGAGAAATGTAATTTTGATGTTAACTCCCAAACCGCTGCGCAGAAGTCAACCAAACTTAACCCAATAGTGTATTGTATCACAATCTAGTAGTTACATTTGGAAATTTGGTTCTAGGACATTTGGTTTGAGCGCAATCCTCTAACTGAGTTCAAAAAAGCCGTTCTCACCTTTTGACACTGAGTTCTACTCACTTCGGCCGAGAAATGTAATTTTGATGTTAACTCCCAAACCGCTGCGCAGAAGTGAACTAAACTTCACCCAATAGTGTATTGTATCACAATCTAGTAGTTACATTTGGAAATTTGGTTCTAGGACATTTGGTTTGAGCGCAATCCTCAAACTTAGTTAAAAAAAAGTCATTTAAGCCTTCTGACAGTGAGATCTACGCGATTCTGCCGAGAAATGTAATTTTGATGTTAACTCCCAAACCGCTGCGCAGAAGTCAACCAAACTTCACCCAATAGTGTATTGTATCACAATCTAGTAGTTATATTTGGAAATTCGGTTCTAGGACATTTGGTTTGAGCGAAATCATTAAACTTAGTTAAAACAAGTCATTTAAGCCTTTTGACAGTGAGATTTACGCGATTCGGCCGAGACATGTAATTTTGATGTTAACTCCCAAACCGCTGCGCAGAAGTATACCAAACTTCACCCAATAGTGTATTGTATCACAATATAGTAGTTACAATTGGAAATTTGGTTCTAGGACATTTGGTTTGAGCGCAATCCTCAAACTTAGTTAAAAAAGGTCATTTAAGTCTTCTGACAGTGAGATCTACGCGAATCGGCCGAGAAATGTAATTTTGATGTTAACTCCCAAACCGCTGCGCAGAAGTCAACCAAACTTTACCCAATAGTGTATTGTATCACAATCTAGTAGTTACATTTGGAAATTTGGTTCTAGGACATTTGGTTTGAGCGCAATCCTCTAACTGAGTTCAAAAAAGCCGTTCTCACCTTTTGACACTGAGTTCTACTCACTTCGGCCGAGATATGTAATTTTGATGTTAACTCCCAAACCGCTGCGCAGAAGTCAACCAAACTTAACCAAATAGTGTATTGTATCACAATCTAGTAGTTACATTTGGAAATTTGGTTCTAGGACATTTGGTTTGAGCGCAATCCTTAAACTTAGTTAAAACAAGTCATTTAAGCCTTTTGACAGTGAGATTTACGCGATTCGGCCGAGAAATGTAATTTTGATGTTAACTCCCAAACCGCTGCGCAGAAGTATACCAAACTTCACCCAATAGTGTATTGTATCACAATATAGTAGTTACATTTGGAAATTTGGTTCTAGGACATTTGGTTTGAGCGCATCCTCAAACTTAGTTAAAAAAGGTCATTTAAGCCTTCTGACAGTGAGATCTACACGAATCGGCCGAGAAATGTAATTTTGATGTAACTCCCAAACCGCTGCGCAGAAGTCAACCAAACTTCACCCAATAGTGTATTGTATCACAATCTAGTAGTTACATTTGGAAATTTGGTTCTCGGACATTTGGTTTTAGCGCAATCCTCTAACTGAGTTCAAAAAAGCCGTTCTCACCTTTTGACACTGAGTTCTACTCACTTCGGCCGAGAAATGTAATTTTGATGTTAACTCCCAAACCGCTGCGCAGAAGTGAACTAAACTTCACCCAATAGTGTATTGTATCACAATCTAGTAGTTACATTTGGAAATTTGGTTCTAGGACATTTGGTTTGACCGCAATCCTTAAACTTAGTTTTAAAAAAAAGTCATTTAAGCCTTTTGACAGTGAGATCTACGCGATTCGGCCGAGAAATGTAATTTTGATGTTAAATCCCAAACCGCTGCGCAGAAGTCAACCAAACCACCCAATAGTGTATTGTATCACAATCTAGTAGTTACATTTGGAAATTTGGTTCTAAGATATTTGGTTTGACCGCAATCCTTAAACTTAGTTTAAAAAAAAAAGTCATTTAAGCCTTTTGACAGTGAGATCTAAGCGATTCGGCCGAGAAATGTAATTTTGATGTTAACTCCCAAACCGCTGCGCAGAAGTCAACCAAACCACCCAATAGTGTATTGTATCACAATCTAGTAGTTAGATTTGGAAATTTGGTTCTAGGACATATGGTTTGAGCGCAATCCTCAAACTTAGTTAAAAAAAGTCATTTAAGCCTTTTGACAGTGAGATTTACGCGATTCGGCCGAGAAATGTAATTTTGATGTTAACTCCCAAACCGCTGCGCAGAAGTATGCCAAACTTCACCCAATAGTGTATTGTATCACAATATAGTAGTTACATTTGGAAATTTGGTTCTAGGACATTTGGTTTGAGCACAATCCTCAAACTTAGTTAAAAAAGGTCATTTAAGCCTTCTGACAGTGAGATCTACGCGAATCGGCCGAGAAATGTAATTTTGATGTTAACTCCCAAACCGCTGCGCAGAAGTCAACCAAACTTCACCCAATAGTGTATTGTATCACGATCTAGTAGTTACATTTGGAAATTTGGTTCTAGGACATTTGGTTTGAGCGCAATCCTCTAACTGAGTTCAAAAAAGCCATTCTCACCTTTTGACACTGAGTTCTACTCACTTCGGCCGAGAAATGTAATTTTGATGTTAACTCCCAAACCGCTGCGCAGAAGTGAACCAAACTTCACCCAATAGTGTATTGTATCACAATCTAGTGGTTACATTTGGAAATTTGGTTCTAGGACATTTGGTTTGACCGCAATCCTTAAACTTAGTTTAAAAAAAAAGTCATTTAAGCCTTTTGACAGTGAGATCTACGCGATTCGGCCGAGAAATGTAATTTTGATGTTAAATCCCAAACCGCTGCGCAGAAGTCAACCAAACCACCCAATAGTGTATTGTATCACAATCTAGTAGTTACATTTGGAAATTTGGTTCTAAGATATTTGGTTTGACCGCAATCCTTAAACTTAGTTTAAAAAAAAGTCATTTAAGCCTTTTGACAGTGAGATCTAAGCGATTCGGCCGAGAAATGTAATTTTGATGTTAACTCCCAAACCGCTGCGCAGAAGTCATCCAAACCACCCAATAGTGTATTGTATCACAATCTAGTAGTTAGATTTGGAAATTTGGTTCTAGGACATATGGTTTGAGCGCAATTCTCAAACTTAGTTAAAAAAAGTCATTTAAGCCTTTTGACAGTGAGATCTACGCGATTCGGCCGAGAAATGTAATTTTGATGTTAACTCCCAAAACGCTGCGCAGAAGTCAACCAAACTTCACCCAATAGTGTATTGTATCAAAATCTAGTAGTTACATTTGGAAATTTGGTTCTAGGACATTTGGTTTGAGCGCAATCCTTAAACTTAGTTAAAAAAAGTCATTTAAGCCTTCTGACAGTGAGATCTACGCGAATCGGCCGAGAAATGTAATTTTGATGTTAACTCCCAAACCGCTGCGCAGAAGTCAACCAAACTTCACCCAATAGTGTATTGTATCACAATCTAGTAGTTACATTTGGAAATTTGGTTCTAGGACATTTGGTTTGAGCGCAATCCTCTAACTGAGTTCAAAAAAGCCATTCTCACCTTTTGACACTGAGTTCTACTCACTTCGGCCGAGAAATGTAATTTTGATGTTAACTCCCAAACCGCTGCGCAGAAGTTAACCAAACTTCACCCAATAGTGTATTGTATCACAATCTAGTAGTTACATTTGGAAATTTGGTTCTAGGACATTTGGTTTGACTGCAATCCTTAAACTTAGTTAAAAAAAAAGTAATTTAAGCCTTTTGACAGTGAGATCTACGCGATTCGGCCGAGAAATGTAATTTTGATGTTAACTCCCAAACCGCTGCGCAGAAGTCAACCAAACTTCACCCAATAGTGTATTGTATCACAATCTAGTAGTTACATTTGGAAATTTGGTTCTAGGACATTTGGTTTGAACGCAATCCTCTAACTGAGTTCAAAAAAGCCATTCTCACCTTTTGACACTGAGTTCTACTCACTTCGGCCGAGAAATGTAATTTTGATGTTAACTCCCAAAACGCTGCGCAGAAGTCAACCAAACTTCACCCAATAGTGTATTGAATCACAATCTAGTAGTTACATTTGGAAATTTTGTTCTAGGACATTTGGTTTGAGCGCAATCCTCAAACTTAGTTAAAAAAGGTCATTTAAGCCTTCTGACAGTGAGATCTACGCGAATCGGCCGAGAAATGTAATTTTGATGTTAACTCCCAAACCGCTGCGCAGAAGTCAACCAAACTTCACCCAATAGTGTATTGTATCACAATCTAGTAGTTACATTTGGAAATTTGGTTCTAGGACATTTGGTTTGAGCGCAATCCTCTAACTGAGTTCAAAAAAGCCGTTCTCACCTTTTGACACTGAGTTCTACTCACTTCGACCGAGAAATGTAATTTTGATGTTAACTCCCAAACCGCTGCGCAGAAGTCAACCAAACTTCACCCAATAGTGTATTGTATCACAATCTAGTAGTTACATTTGGAAATTTGGTTCTAGGACATTTGGTTTGAGCGCAATCCTCTAACTGAGTTCAAAAAAGCCGTTCTCACCTTTTGACACTGAGTTCTACTCACTTCGGCCGAGAAATGTAATTTTGATGTTAACTCCCAAACCGCTGCGCAGAAGTCAACCAAACTTCACCCAATAGTGTATTGTATCACAATCTAGTAGTTATATTTGGAAATTCGGTTCTAGGACATTTGGTTTGAGCGAAATCATTAAACTTAGTTAAAACAAGTCATTTAAGCCTTTTGACAGTGAGATTTACGCGATTCGGCCGAGACATGTAATTTTGATGTTAACTCCCAAACCGCTGCGCAGAAGTATACCAAACTTCACCCAATAGTGTATTGTATCACAATATAGTAGTTACAATTGGAAATTTGGTTCTAGGACATTTGGTTTGAGCGCAATCCTCAAACTTAGTTAAAAAAGGTCATTTAAGTCTTCTGACAGTGAGATCTACGCGAATCGGCCGAGAAATGTAATTTTGATGTTAACTCCCAAACCGCTGCGCAGAAGTCAACCAAACTTTACCCAATAGTGTATTGTATCACAATCTAGTAGTTACATTTGGAAATTTGGTTCTAGGACATTTGGTTTGAGCGCAATCCTCTAACTGAGTTCAAAAAAGCCGTTCTCACCTTTTGACACTGAGTTCTACTCACTTCGGCCGAGAAATGTAATTTTGATGTTAACTCCCAAACCGCTGCGCAGAAGTCAACCAAACTTAACCAAATAGTGTATTGTATCACAATCTAGTAGTTACATTTGGAAATTTGGTTCTAGGACATTTGGTTTGAGCGCAATCCTTAAACTTAGTTAAAACAAGTCATTTAAGCCTTTTGACAGTGAGATTTACGCGATTCGGCCGAGAAATGTAATTTTGATGTTAACTCCCAAACCGCTGCGCAGAAGTATACCAAACTTCACCCAATAGTGTATTGTATCACAATATAGTAGTTACATTTGGAAATTTGGTTCTAGGACATTTGGTTTGAGCGCATCCTCAAACTTAGTTAAAAAAGGTCATTTAAGCCTTCTGACAGTGAGATCTACACGAATCGGCCGAGAAATGTAATTTTGATGTAACTCCCAAACCGCTGCGCAGAAGTCAACCAAACTTCACCCAATAGTGTATTGTATCACAATCTAGTAGTTACATTTGGAAATTTGGTTCTCGGACATTTGGTTTGAGCGCAATCCTCTAACTGAGTTCAAAAAAGCCGTTCTCACCTTTTGACACTGAGTTCTACTCACTTCGGCCGAGAAATGTAATTTTGATGTTAACTCCCAAACCGCTGCGCAGAAGTCAACCAAACTTCACCCAATAGTGTATTGTATCACAATCTAGTAGTTACATTTGGAAATTTGGTTCTAGGACATTTGGTTTGAGCGCAATCCTCTAACTGAGTTCAAAAAAGCCGTTCTCACCTTTTGACACTGAGTTCTACTCACTTCGGCCGAGAAATGTAATTTTGATGTTAACTCCCAAACCGCTGCGCAGAAGTGAACTAAACTTCACCCAATAGTGTATTGTATCACAATCTAGTAGTTACATTTGGAAATTTGGTTCTAGGACATTTGGTTTGAGCGCAATCCTCAAACTTAGTTAAAAAAAAGTCATTTAAGCCTTCTGACAGTGAGATCTACGCGATTCTGCCGAGAAATGTAATTTTGATGTTAACTCCCAAACCGCTGCGCAGAAGTCAACCAAACTTCACCCAATAGTGTATTGTATCACAATCTAGTAGTTATATTTGGAAATTCGGTTCTAGGACATTTGGTTTGAGCGAAATCATTAAACTTAGTTAAAACAAGTCATTTAAGCCTTTTGACAGTGAGATTTACGCGATTCGGCCGAGACATGTAATTTTGATGTTAACTCCCAAACCGCTGCGCAGAAGTATACCAAACTTCACCCAATAGTGTATTGTATCACAATATAGTAGTTACAATTGGAAATTTGGTTCTAGGACATTTGGTTTGAGCGCAATCCTCAAACTTAGTTAAAAAAGGTCATTTAAGTCTTCTGACAGTGAGATCTACGCGAATCGGCCGAGAAATGTAATTTTGATGTTAACTCCCAAACCGCTGCGCAGAAGTCAACCAAACTTTACCCAATAGTGTATTGTATCACAATCTAGTAGTTACATTTGGAAATTTGGTTCTAGGACATTTGGTTTGAGCGCAATCCTCTAACTGAGTTCAAAAAAGCCGTTCTCACCTTTTGACACTGAGTTCTACTCACTTCGGCCGAGATATGTAATTTTGATGTTAACTCCCAAACCGCTGCGCAGAAGTCAACCAAATTTAACCAAATAGTGTATTGTATCACAATCTAGTAGTTACATTTGGAAATTTGGTTCTAGGACATTTGGTTTGAGCGCAATCCTTAAACTTAGTTAAAACAAGTCATTTAAGCCTTTTGACAGTGAGATTTACGCGATTCGGCCGAGAAATGTAATTTTGATGTTAACTCCCAAACCGCTGCGCAGAAGTATACCAAACTTCACCCAATAGTGTATTGTATCACAATATAGTAGTTACATTTGGAAATTTGGTTCTAGGACATTTGGTTTGAGCGCATCCTCAAACTTAGTTAAAAAAGGTCATTTAAGCCTTCTGACAGTGAGATCTACACGAATCGGCCGAGAAATGTAATTTTGATGTAACTCCCAAACCGCTGCGCAGAAGTCAACCAAACTTCACCCAATAGTGTATTGTATCACAATCTAGTAGTTACATTTGGAAATTTGGTTCTCGGACATTTGGTTTGAGCGCAATCCTCTAACTGAGTTCAAAAAAGCCGTTCTCACCTTTTGACACTGAGTTCTACTCACTTCGGCCGAGAAATGTAATTTTGATGTTAACTCCCAAACCGCTGCGCAGAAGTGAACTAAACTTCACCCAATAGTGTATTGTATCACAATCTAGTAGTTACATTTGGAAATTTGGTTCTAGGACATTTGGTTTGACCGCAATCCTTAAACTTAGTTTTAAAAAAAAGTCATTTAAGCCTTTTGACAGTGAGATCTACGCGATTCGGCCGAGAAATGTAATTTTGATGTTAAATCCCAAACCGCTGCGCAGAAGTCAACCAAACCACCCAATAGTGTATTGTATCACAATCTAGTAGTTACATTTGGAAATTTGGTTCTAAGATATTTGGTTTGACCGCAATCCTTAAACTTAGTTTAAAAAAAAAAGTCATTTAAGCCTTTTGACAGTGAGATCTAAGCGATTCGGCCGAGAAATGTAATTTTGATGTTAACTCCCAAACCGCTGCGCAGAAGTCAACCAAACCACCCAATAGTGTATTGTATCACAATCTAGTAGTTAGATTTGGAAATTTGGTTCTAGGACATATGGTTTGAGCGCAATCCTCAAACTTAGTTAAAAAAAGTCATTTAAGCCTTTTGACAGTGAGATTTACGCGATTCGGCCGAGAAATGTAATTTTGATGTTAACTCCCAAACCGCTGCGCAGAAGTATGCCAAACTTCACCCAATAGTGTATTGTATCACAATATAGTAGTTACATTTGGAAATTTGGTTCTAGGACATTTGGTTTGAGCACAATCCTCAAACTTAGTTAAAAAAGGTCATTTAAGCCTTCTGACAGTGAGATCTACGCGAATCGGCCGAGAAATGTAATTTTGATGTTAACTCCCAAACCGCTGCGCAGAAGTCAACCAAACTTCACCCAATAGTGTATTGTATCACAATCTAGTAGTTACATTTGGAAATTTGGTTCTAGGACATTTGGTTTGAGCGCAATCCTCTAACTGAGTTCAAAAAAGCCATTCTCACCTTTTGACACTGAGTTCTACTCACTTCGGCCGAGAAATGTAATTTTGATATTAACTCCCAAACCGCTGCGCAGAAGTCAACCAAACTTCACCCAATAGTGTATTGTATCACAATCTAGTAGTTACATTTGGAAATTTGGTTCTAGGACATTTGGTTTGAGCGCAATCCTCTAACTGAGTTCAAAAAAGCCATTCTCACCTTTTGACACTGAGTTCTACTCACTTCGGCCGAGAAATGTAATTTTGATGTTAACTCCCAAACCGCTGCGCAGAAGTTAACCAAACTTCACCCAATAGTGTATTGTATCACAATCTAGTAGTTACATTTGGAAATTTGGTTCTAGGACATTTGGTTTGACTGCAATCCTTAAACTTAGTTAAAAAAAAAAAGTAATTTAAACCTTTTGACAGTGAGATCTACGCGATTCGGCCGAGAAATGTAATTTTGATGTTAACTCCCAAAACGCTGCGCAGAAGTCAACCAAACTTCACCGAATAGTGTATTGAATCACAATCTAGTAGTTACATTTGGAAATTTGGTTCTAGGACATTTGGTTTGAGCGCAATCCTCTAACTGAGTTCAAAAAAGCCGTTCTCACCTTTTGACACTGAGTTCTACTCACTTCGGCCGAGAAATGTAATTTTGATGTTAACTCCCAAACCGCTGCGCAGAAGTCAACCAAACTTAACCAAATAGTGTATTGTATCACAATCTAGTAGTTACATTTGGAAATTTCGTTCTAGGTCATTTGGTTTGAGCGCAATCCTTAAACTTAGTTAAAACAAGTCATTTAAGCCTTTTGACAGTGAGATTTACGCGATTCGGCCGAGAAATGTAATTTTGATGTTAACTCCCAAACCGCTGCGCAGAAGTATACCAAACTTCACCCAATAGTGTATTGTATCACAATATAGTAGTTACATTTGGAAATTTGGTTCTAGGACATTTGGTTTGAGCGCATCCTCAAACTTAGTTAAAAAAGGTCATTTAAGCCTTCTGACAGTGAGATCTACACGAATCGGCCGAGAAATGTAATTTTGATGTAACTCCCAAACCGCTGCGCAGAAGTCAACCAAACTTCACCCAATAGTGTATTGTATCACAATCTAGTAGTTACATTTGGAAATTTGGTTCTAGGACATTTGGTTTGAGCGCAATCCTCTAACTGAGTTCAAAAAAGCCGTTCTCACCTTTTGACACTGAGTTCTACTCACTTCGGCCGAGAAATGTAATTTTGATGTTAACTCCCAAACCGCTGCGCAGAAGTGAACCAAACTTCACCCAATAGTGTATTGTATCACAATCTAGTGGTTACATTTGGAAATTTGGTTCTAGGACATTTGGTTTGACCGCAATCCTTAAACTTAGTTTAAAAAAAAAGTCATTTAAGCCTTTTGACAGTGAGATCTACGCGATTCGGCCGAGAAATGTAATTTTGATGTTAAATCCCAAACCGCTGCGCAGAAGTCAACCAAACCACCCAATAGTGTATTGTATCACAATCTAGTAGTTACATTTGGAAATTTGGTTCTAAGATATTTGGTTTGACCGCAATCCTTAAACTTAGTTTAAAAAAAAGTCATTTAAGCCTTTTGACAGTGAGATCTAAGCGATTCGGCCGAGAAATGTAATTTTGATGTTAACTCCCAAACCGCTGCGCAGAAGTCAACCAAACCACCCAATAGTGTATTGTATCACAATCTAGTAGTTAGATTTGGAAATTTGGTTCTAGGACATATGGTTTGAGCGCAATCCTCAAACTTAGTTAAAAAAAGTCATTTAAGCCTTTTGACAGTGAGATCTACGCGATTCGGCCGAGAAATGTAATTTTGATGTTAACTCCCAAAACGCTGCGCAGAAGTCAACCAAACTTCACCCAATAGTGTATTGTATCAAAATCTAGTAGTTACATTTGGAAATTTGGTTCTAGGACATTTGGTTTGAGCGCAATCCTTAAACTTAGTTAAAAAAAGTCATTTAAGCCTTTTGACAGTGAG
The DNA here is from genome assembly GCF_030265065.1 of Corythoichthys intestinalis. Taxonomy (NCBI): domain Eukaryota; kingdom Metazoa; phylum Chordata; class Actinopteri; order Syngnathiformes; family Syngnathidae; genus Corythoichthys; species Corythoichthys intestinalis. Next base: position 47,050,559 of record NC_080411.1, on the reverse strand, counting down.
ATTTACGCGATTCGGCCGAGAAATGTAATTTTGATGTTAACTCCCAAACCGCTGCGCAGAAGTATGCCAAACTTCACCCAATAGTGTATTGTATCACAATATAGTAGTTACATTTGGAAATTTGGTTCTAGGAAATTTGGTTTGAGCACAATCCTCAAACTTAGTTAAAAAAGGTCATTTAAGCCTTCTGACAGTGAGATCTACGCGAATCGGCCGAGAAATGTAATTTTGATGTTAACTCCCAAACCGCTGCGCAGAAGTCAACCAAACTTCACCCAATAGTGTATTGTATCACAATCTAGTAGTTACATTTGGAAATTTGGTTCTAGGACATTTGGTTTGAGCGCAATCCTCTAACTGAGTTCAAAAAAGCCGTTGTCACCTTTTGACACTGAGTTCTACTCACTTCGGCCGAGAAATGTAATTTTGATGTTAACTCCCAAACCGCTGCGCAGAAGTGAACCAAACTTCACCCAATAGTGTATTGTATTACAATCTAGTAGTTACATTTGGAAATTTGGTTCTAGGACATTTGGTTTGACCGCAATCCTTAAACTTAGTTTTAAAAAAAAGTCATTTAAGCCTTTTGACAGTGAGATCTAAGCGATTCGGCCGAGAAATGTAATTTTGATGTTAACTCCCAAACCGCTGCGCAGAAGTCATCCAAACCACCCAATAGTGTATTGTATCACAATCTAGTAGTTAGATTTGGAAATTTGGTTCTAGGACATATGGTTTGAGCGCAATTCTCAAACTTAGTTAAAAAAAGTCATTTAAGCCTTTTGACAGTGAGATCTACGCGATTCGGCCGAGAAATGTAATTTTGATGTTAACTCCCAAAACGCTGCTCAGAAGTCAACCAAACTTCACCCAATAGTGTATTGTATCAAAATCTAGTAGTTACATTTGGAAATTTGGTTCTAGGACATTTGGTTTGAGCGCAATCCTTAAACTTAGTTAAAAAAAGTCATTTAAGCCTTCTGACAGTGAGATCTACGCGAATCGGCCGAGAAATGTAATTTTGATGTTAACTCCCAAACCGCTGCGCAGAAGTCAACCAAACTTCACCCAATAGTGTATTGTATCACAATCTAGTAGTTACATTTGGAAATTTGGTTCTAGGACATTTGGTTTGAGCGCAATCCTCTAACTGAGTTCAAAAAAGCCATTCTCACCTTTTGACACTGAGTTCTACTCACTTCGGCCGAGAAATGTAATTTTGATGTTAACTCCCAAACCGCTGCGCAGAAGTTAACCAAACTTCACCCAATAGTGTATTGTATCACAATCTAGTAGTTACATTTGGAAATTTGGTTCTAGGACATTTGGTTTGACTGCAATCCTTAAACTTAGTTAAAAAAAAAGTAATTTAAGCCTTTTGACAGTGAGATCTACGCGATTCGGCCGAGAAATGTAATTTTGATGTTAACTCCCAAACCGCTGCGCAGAAGTCAACCAAACTTCACCCAATAGTGTATTGTATCACAATCTAGTAGTTACATTTGGAAATTTGGTTCTAGGACATTTGGTTTGAGCGCAATCCTCTAACTGAGTTCAAAAAAGCCATTCTCACCTTTTGACACTGAGTTCTACTCACTTCGGCCGAGAAATGTAATTTTGATGTTAACTCCCAAAACGCTGCGCAGAAGTCAACCAAACTTCACCCAATAGTGTATTGAATCACAATCTAGTAGTTACATTTGGAAATTTTGTTCTAGGACATTTGGTTTGAGCGCAATCCTCAAACTTAGTTAAAAAAGGTCATTTAAGCCTTCTGACAGTGAGATCTACGCGAATCGGCCGAGAAATGTAATTTTGATGTTAACTCCCAAACCGCTGCGCAGAAGTCAACCAAACTTCACCCAATAGTGTATTGTATCACAATCTAGTAGTTACATTTGGAAATTTGGTTCTAGGACATTTGGTTTGAGCGCAATCCTCTAACTGAGTTCAAAAAAGCCGTTCTCACCTTTTGACACTGAGTTCTACTCACTTCGACCGAGAAATGTAATTTTGATGTTAACTCCCAAACCGCTGCGCAGAAGTCAACCAAACTTCACCCAATAGTGTATTGTATCACAATCTAGTAGTTACATTTGGAAATTTGGTTCTAGGACATTTGGTTTGAGCGCAATCCTCTAACTGAGTTCAAAAAAGCCGTTCTCACCTTTTGACACTGAGTTCTACTCACTTCGGCCGAGAAATGTAATTTTGATGTTAACTCCCAAACCGCTGCGCAGAAGTCAACCAAACTTCACCCAATAGTGTATTGTATCACAATCTAGTAGTTATATTTGGAAATTCGGTTCTAGGACATTTGGTTTGAGCGAAATCATTAAACTTAGTTAAAACAAGTCATTTAAGCCTTTTGACAGTGAGATTTACGCGATTCGGCCGAGACATGTAATTTTGATGTTAACTCCCAAACCGCTGCGCAGAAGTATACCAAACTTCACCCAATAGTGTATTGTATCACAATATAGTAGTTACAATTGGAAATTTGGTTCTAGGACATTTGGTTTGAGCGCAATCCTCAAACTTAGTTAAAAAAGGTCATTTAAGTCTTCTGACAGTGAGATCTACGCGAATCGGCCGAGAAATGTAATTTTGATGTTAACTCCCAAACCGCTGCGCAGAAGTCAACCAAACTTTACCCAATAGTGTATTGTATCACAATCTAGTAGTTACATTTGGAAATTTGGTTCTAGGACATTTGGTTTGAGCGCAATCCTCTAACTGAGTTCAAAAAAGCCGTTCTCACCTTTTGACACTGAGTTCTACTCACTTCGGCCGAGATATGTAATTTTGATGTTAACTCCCAAACCGCTGCGCAGAAGTCAACCAAACTTAACCAAATAGTGTATTGTATCACAATCTAGTAGTTACATTTGGAAATTTGGTTCTAGGACATTTGGTTTGAGCGCAATCCTTAAACTTAGTTAAAACAAGTCATTTAAGCCTTTTGACAGTGAGATTTACGCGATTCGGCCGAGAAATGTAATTTTGATGTTAACTCCCAAACCGCTGCGCAGAAGTATACCAAACTTCACCCAATAGTGTATTGTATCACAATATAGTAGTTACATTTGGAAATTTGGTTCTAGGACATTTGGTTTGAGCGCATCCTCAAACTTAGTTAAAAAAGGTCATTTAAGCCTTCTGACAGTGAGATCTACACGAATCGGCCGAGAAATGTAATTTTGATGTAACTCCCAAACCGCTGCGCAGAAGTCAACCAAACTTCACCCAATAGTGTATTGTATCACAATCTAGTAGTTACATTTGGAAATTTGGTTCTCGGACATTTGGTTTGAGCGCAATCCTCTAACTGAGTTCAAAAAAGCCGTTCTCACCTTTTGACACTGAGTTCTACTCACTTCGGCCGAGAAATGTAATTTTGATGTTAACTCCCAAACCGCTGCGCAGAAGTGAACTAAACTTCACCCAATAGTGTATTGTATCACAATCTAGTAGTTACATTGGGAAATTTGGTTCTAGGACATTTGGTTTGACCGCAATCCTTAAACTTAGTTTTAAAAAAAAGTCATTTAAGCCTTTTGACAGTGAGATCTACGCGATTCGGTCGAGAAATGTAATTTTGATGTTAAATCCCAAACCGCTGCGCAGAAGTCAACCAAACCACCCAATAGTGTATTGTATCACAATCTAGTAGTTACATTTGGAAATTTGGTTCTAAGATATTTGGTTTGACCGCAATCCTTAAACTTAGTTTAAAAAAAAAAGTCATTTAAGCCTTTTGACATTGAGATCTAAGCGATTCGGCCGAGAAATGTAATTTTGATGTTAACTCCCAAACCGCTGCGCAGAAGTCAACCAAACCACCCAATAGTGTATTGTATCACAATCTAGTAGTTAGATTTGGAAATTTGGTTCTAGGACATATGGTTTGAGCGCAATCCTCAAACTTAGTTAAAAAAAGTCATTTAAGCCTTTTGACAGTGAGATTTACGCGATTCGGCCGAGAAATGTAATTTTGATGTTAACTCCCAAACCGCTGCGCAGAAGTATGCCAAACTTCACCCAATAGTGTATTGTATCACAATATAGTAGTTACATTTGGAAATTTGGTTCTAGGACATTTGGTTTGAGCACAATCCTCAAACTTAGTTAAAAAAGGTCATTTAAGCCTTCTGACAGTGAGATCTACGCGAATCGGCCGAGAAATGTAATTTTGATGTTAACTCCCAAACCGCTGCGCAGAAGTCAACCAAACTTCACCCAATAGTGTATTGTATCACAATCTAGTAGTTACATTTGGAAATTTGGTTCTAGGACATTTGGTTTGAGCGCAATCCTCTAACTGAGTTCAAAAAAGCCATTCTCACCTTTTGACACTGAGTTCTACTCACTTCGGCCGAGAAATGTAATTTTGATATTAACTCCCAAACCGCTGCGCAGAAGTCAACCAAACTTCACCCAATAGTGTATTGTATCACAATCTAGTAGTTACATTTGGAAATTTGGTTCTAGGACATTTGGTTTGAGCGCAATCCTCTAACTGAGTTCAAAAAAGCCATTCTCACCTTTTGACACTGAGTTCTACTCACTTCGGCCGAGAAATGTAATTTTGATGTTAACTCCCAAACCGCTGCGCAGAAGTTAACCAAACTTCACCCAATAGTGTATTGTATCACATTCTAGTAGTTACATTTGGAAATTTGGTTCTAGGACATTTGGTTTGACTGCAATCCTTAAACTTAGTTAAAAAAAAAGTAATTTAAACCTTTTGACAGTGAGATCTACGCGATTCGGCCGAGAAATGTAATTTTGATGTTAACTCCCAAAACGCTGCGCAGAAGTCAACCAAACTTCACCGAATAGTGTATTGAATCACAATCTAGTAGTTACATTTGGAAATTTGGTTCTAGGACATTTGGTTTGAGCGCAATCCTCTAACTGAGTTCAAAAAAGCCGTTCTCACCTTTTGACACTGAGTTCTACTCACTTCGGCCGAGAAATGTAATTTTGATGTTAACTCCCAAACCGCTGCGCAGAAGTCAACCAAACTTAACCAAATAGTGTATTGTATCACAATCTAGTAGTTACATTTGGAAATTTCGTTCTAGGTCATTTGGTTTGAGCGCAATCCTTAAACTTAGTTAAAACAAGTCATTTAAGCCTTTTGACAGTGAGATTTACGCGATTCGGCCGAGAAATGTAATTTTGATGTTAACTCCCAAACCGCTGCGCAGAAGTCATCCAAACCACCCAATAGTGTATTGTATCACAATCTAGTAGTTAGATTTGGAAATTTGGTTCTAGGACATATGGTTTGAGCGCAATTCTCAAACTTAGTTAAAAAAAGTCATTTAAGCCTTTTGACAGTGAGATCTACGCGATTCGGCCGAGAAATGTAATTTTGATGTTAACTCCCAAAACGCTGCGCAGAAGTCAACCAAACTTCACCCAATAGTGTATTGTATCAAAATCTAGTAGTTACATTTGGAAATTTGGTTCTAGGACATTTGGTTTGAGCGCAATCCTTAAACTTAGTTAAAAAAAGTCATTTAAGCCTTCTGACAGTGAGATCTACGCGAATCGGCCGAGAAATGTAATTTTGATGTTAACTCCCAAACCGCTGCGCAGAAGTCAACCAAACTTCACCCAATAGTGTATTGTATCACAATCTAGTAGTTACATTTGGAAATTTGGTTCTAGGACATTTGGTTTGAGCGCAATCCTCTAACTGAGTTCAAAAAAGCCATTCTCACCTTTTGACACTGAGTTCTACTCACTTCGGCCGAGAAATGTAATTTTGATGTTAACTCCCAAACCGCTGCGCAGAAGTTAACCAAACTTCACCCAATAGTGTATTGTATCACAATCTAGTAGTTACATTTGGAAATTTGGTTCTAGGACATTTGGTTTGACTGCAATCCTTAAACTTAGTTAAAAAAAAAGTAATTTAAGCCTTTTGACAGTGAGATCTACGCGATTCGGCCGAGAAATGTAATTTTGATGTTAACTCCCAAACCGCTGCGCAGAAGTCAACCAAACTTCACCCAATAGTGTATTGTATCACAATCTAGTAGTTACATTTGGAAATTTGGTTCTAGGACATTTGGTTTGAGCGCAATCCTCTAACTGAGTTCAAAAAAGCCATTCTCACCTTTTGACACTGAGTTCTACTCACTTCGGCCGAGAAATGTAATTTTGATGTTAACTCCCAAAACGCTGCGCAGAAGTCAACCAAACTTCACCCAATAGTGTATTGAATCACAATCTAGTAGTTACATTTGGAAATTTTGTTCTAGGACATTTGGTTTGAGCGCAATCCTCAAACTTAGTTAAAAAAGGTCATTTAAGCCTTCTGACAGTGAGATCTACGCGAATCGGCCGAGAAATGTAATTTTGATGTTAACTCCCAAACCGCTGCGCAGAAGTCAACCAAACTTCACCCAATAGTGTATTGTATCACAATCTAGTAGTTACATTTGGAAATTTGGTTCTAGGACATTTGGTTTGAGCGCAATCCTCTAACTGAGTTCAAAAAAGCCGTTCTCACCTTTTGACACTGAGTTCTACTCACTTCGACCGAGAAATGTAATTTTGATGTTAACTCCCAAACCGCTGCGCAGAAGTCAACCAAACTTCACCCAATAGTGTATTGTATCACAATCTAGTAGTTACATTTGGAAATTTGGTTCTAGGACATTTGGTTTGAGCGCAATCCTCTAACTGAGTTCAAAAAAGCCGTTCTCACCTTTTGACACTGAGTTCTACTCACTTCGGCCGAGAAATGTAATTTTGATGTTAACTCCCAAACCGCTGCGCAGAAGTGAACCAAACTTCACCCAATAGTGTATTGTATCACAATCTAGTAGTTACATTTGGAAATTTGGTTCTAGGACATTTGGTTTGACCGCAATCCTTAAACTTAGTTTAAAAAAAAAAGTCATTTAAGCCTTTTGACAGTGAGATCTACGCGATTCGGCCGAGAAATGTAATTTTGATGTTAAATCCCAAACCGCTGCGCAGAAGTCAACCAAACCACCCAATAGTGTATTGTATCACAATCTAGTAGTTACATTTGGAAATTTGGTTCTAAGATATTTGGTTTGACCGCAATCCTTAAACTTAGTTAAAAAAAAAAGTCATTTAAGCCTTTTGACAGTGAGATCTAAGCGATTCGGCCGAGAAATGTAATTTTGATGTTAACTCCCAAACCGCTGCGCAGAAGTCAACCAAACCACCCAATAGTGTATTGTATCACAATCTAGTAGTTAGATTTGGAAATTTGGTTCTAGGACATATGGTTTGAGCGCAATCCTCAAACGTAGTTAAAAAAAGTCATTTAAGCCTTTTGACAGTGAGATCTACGCGATTCGGCCGAGAAATGTAATTTTGATGTTAACTCCCAAAACGCTGCGCAGAAGTCAACCAAACTTCACCCAATAGTGTATTGTATCAAAATCTAGTAGTTACATTTGGAAATTTTGTTCTAGGACATTTGGTTTGAGCGCAATCCTTAAACTTAGTTAAAAAAAGTCATTTAAGCCTTTTGACAGTGAGATTTACGCGATTCGGCCGAGAAATGTAATTTTGATGTTAACTCCCAAAACGCTGCGCAGAAGTATGCCAAACTTCACCCAATAGTGTATTGTATCACAATATAGTAGTTACATTTGGAAATTTGGTTCTAGGACATTTGGTTTGAGCACAATCCTCAAACTTAGTTAAAAAAGGTCATTTAAGCCTTCTGACAGTGAGATCTACGCGAATCGGCCGAGAAATGTAATTTTGATGTTAACTCCCACACCGCTGCGCAGAAGTCAACCAAACTTCACCCAATAGTGTATTGTATCACAATCTAGTAGTTACATTTGGAAATTTGGTTCTAGGACATTTGGTTTGAGCGCAATCCTCTAACTGAGTTCAAAAAAGCCATTCTCACCTTTTGACACTGAGTTCTACTCACTTCGGCCGAGAAATGTAATTTTGATGTTAACTCCCAAACCGCTGCGCAGAAGTTAACCAAACTTCACCCAATAGTGTATTGTATCACAATCTAGTAGTTACATTTGGAAATTTGGTTGTAGGACATTTGGTTTGACTGCAATCCTTAAACTTAGTTAAAAAAAAAGTAATTTAAGCCTTTTGACAGTGAGATCTACGCGATTCGGCCGAGAAATGTAATTTTGATGTTAACTCCCAAAACGCTGCGCAGAAGTCAACCAAACTTCACCCAATAGTGTATTGAATCACAATCTAGTAGTTACATTTGGAAATTTTGTTCTAGGACATTTGGTTTGAGCGCAATCCTCAAACTTAGTTAAAAAAGGTCATTTAAGCCTTCTGACAGTGAGGTCTACGCGAATCGGCCGAGAAATGTAATTTTGATGTTAACTCCCAAACCGCTGCGCAGAAGTCAACCAAACTTCACCCAATAGTGTATTGTATCACAATCTAGTAGTTACATTTGGAAATTTGGTTCTAGGACATTTGGTTTGAGCGCAATCCTCTAACTGAGTTCAAAAAAGCCGTTCTCACCTTTTGACACTGAGTTCTACTCACTTCGGCCGAGAAATGTAATTTTGATATTAACTCCCAAACCGCTGCACAGAAGTCAACCAAACTTCACCCAATAGTGTATTGTATCACAATCTAGTAGTTATATTTGGAAATTCGGTTCTGGGACATTTGGTTTGAGCGCAATCCTTAAACTTAGTTTTAAAAAGTCATTTAAGCCTTTTGACGGTGAGATCTACGCAATTCGGCTGAGAAATGTAATTTTGATGTTAACTCCCAAACCGCTGCGCAGAAGTCAACCAAACTTCACCCAATAGTGTATTGTATCACAATCTAGTAGTTACATTTGGAAATTTGGTTCTAGGACATTTGGTTTGACCGCAATCCTTAAACTTAGTTTTCAAAAAAAGTCATTGAAGCCTTTTGACAGTGAGATCTACGCGATTCGGCCTAGAAATGTAATTTTGATGTTAACTCCCAAACCGCTGCGCAGAAGTCAACCAAACCACCCAATAGTGTATTGTATCACAATCTAGTAGTTAGATTTGGAAATTTGGTTCTAGAAGATATGGTTTGAGCGCAATCCTCAAACTTAGTTAAAAAAAAGTCATTTAAGCCTTCTGACAGTGAGATCTACGCGATTCTGCCGAGAAATGTAATTTTGATGTTAACTCCCAAACCGCTGCGCAGAAGTCAACCAAACTTCACCCAATAGTGTATTGTATCACAATCTAGTAGTTATATTTGGAAATTCGGTTCTAGGACATTTGGTTTGAGCGAAATCCTTAAACTTAGTTAAAACAAGTCATTTAAGCCTTTTGACAGTGAGATTTACGCGATTCGGCCGAGAAATGTAATTTTGATGTTAACTCCCAAACCGCTGCGCAGAAGTATACCAAACTTCACCCAATAGTGTATTGTATCACAATATAGTAGTTACATTTGGAAATTTGGTTCTAGGACATTTGGTTTGAGCGCAATCCTCAAACTTATTTAAAAAAGGTCATTTAAGCCTTCTGACAGTGAGATCTACGCGAATCGGCCGAGAAATGTAATTTTGATGTTAACTCCCAAACCGCTGCGCAGAAGTCAACCAAACTTCACCCAATAGTGTATTGTATCACAATCTAGTAGTTACATTTGGAAATTTGGTTCTAGGACATTTGGTTTGAGCGCAATCCTCTAACTGAGTTCAAAAAAGCCATTCTCACCTTTTGACACTGAGTTCTACTCACTTCGGCCGAGAAATGTAATTTTGATGTTAACTCCCAAACCGCTGCGCAGAAGTTAACCAAACTTCACCCAATAGTGTATTGTATCACAATCTAGTAGTTACATTTGGAAATTTGGTTCTAGGACATTTGGTTTGACTGCAATCCTTAAACTTAGTTAAAAAAAAGTAATTTAAGCCTTTTGACAGTGAGATCTACGCGATTCGGCCGAGAAATGTAATTTTGATGTTAACTCCCAAAACGCTGCCCAGAAGTCAACCAAACTTCACCCAATAGTGTATTGAATCACAATCTAGTAGTTACAATTGGAAATTTTGTTCTAGGACATTTGGTTTGAGCGCAATCCTCAAACTTAGTTAAAAAAGGTCATTTAAGCCTTCTGACAGTGAGATCTACGCGAATCGGCCGAGAAATGTAATTTTGATGTTAACTCCCAAACCGCTGCGCAGAAGTCAACCAAACTTCACCCAATAGTGTATTGTATCACAATCTAGTAGTTACATTTGGAAATTTGGTTCTAGGACATTTGGTTTGAGCGCAATCCTCTAACTGAGTTCAAAAAAGCCGTTCTCACCTTTTGACACTGAGTTCTACTCACTTCGGCCGAGAAATGTAATTTTGATGTTAACTCCCAAACCGCTGCGCAGAAGTCAACCAAACTTCACCCAATAGTGTATTGTATCACAATCTAGTAGTTACATTTGGAAATTTGGTTCTAGGACATTTGGTTTGAGCGCAATCCTCTAACTGAGTTCAAAAAAGCCGTTCTCACCTTTTGACACTGAGTTCTACTCACTTCGGCCGAGAAATGTAATTTTGATGTTAAATCCCAAACCGCTGCGCAGAAGTGAACCAAACTTCACCCAATAGTGTATTGTATCACAATCTAGTAGTTACATTTGGAAATTTGGTTCTAGGACATTTGGTTTGACCGCAATCCTTAAACTTAGTTTTAAAAAAAAGTCATTTAAGCCTTTTGACAGTGAGATCTACGCGATTCGGCCGAGAAATGTAATTTTGATGTTAAATCCCAAACCGCTGCGCAGAAGTCAACCAAACCACCCAATAGTGTATTGTATCACAATCTAGTAGTTACATTTGGAAATTTGGTTCTAAGATATTTGGTTTGACCGCAATCCTTAAACTTAGTTAAAAAAAAAAAGTCATTTAAGCCTTTTGACAGTGAGATCTAAGCGATTCGGCCGAGAAATGTAATTTTGATGTTAACTCCCAAAACGCTGCGCAGAAGTCAACCAAACTTCACCCAATAGTGTATTGTATCAAAATCTAGTAGTTACATTTGGAAATTTGGTTCTAGGACATTTGGTTTGAGCGCAATCCTTAAACTTAGTTAAAAAAAGTCATTTAAGCCTTTTGACAGTGAGATTTACGCGATTCGGCCGAGAAATGTAATTTTGATGTTAACTCCCAAACCGCTGCGCAGAAGTATGCCAAACTTCACCCAATAATGTATTGTATCACAATATAGTAGTTACATTTGGAAATTTGGTTCTAGGACATTTGGTTTGAGCACAATCCTCAAACTTAGTTAAAAAAGGTCATTTAAGCCTTCTGACAGTGAGATCTATGCGAATCGGCCGAGAAATGTAATTTTGATGTTAACTCCCAAACCGCTGCGCAGAAGTCAACCAAACTTCACCCAATAGTGTATTGTATCACAATCTAGTAGTTACATTTGGAAATTTGGTTCTAGGACATTTGGTTTGAGCGCAATCCTCTAACTGAGTTCAAAAAAGCCATTCTCACCTTTTGACACTGAGTTCTACTCACTTCGGCCGAGAAATGTAATTTTGATATTAACTCCCAAACCGCTGCGCAGAAGTCAACCAAACTTCACCCAATAGTGTATTGTATCACAATCTAGTAGTTACATTTGGAAATTTGGTTCTAGGACATTTGGTTTGACTGCAATCCTTAAACTTAGTTAAAAAAAAAGTAATTTAAGCCTTTTGACAGTGAGATCTACGCGATTCGGCCGAGAAATGTAATTTTGATGTTAACTCCCAAAACGCTGTGCAGAAGTCAACCAAACTTCACCCAATAGTGTATTGAATCACAATCTAGTAGTTACATTTGGAAATTTTGTTCTAGGACATTTGGTTTGAGCGCAATCCTCAAACTTAGTTAAAAAAGGTCATTTAAGCCTTCTGACAGTGAGATCTACGCGAATCGGTCGAGAAATGTAATTTTGATGTTAACTCCCAAACCGCTGCGCAGAAGTCAACCAAACTTCACCCAATAGTGTATTGTATCACAATCTAGTAGTTACATTTGGAAATTTGGTTCTAGGACATTTGGTTTGAGCGCAATCCTCTAACTGAGTTCAAAAAAGCCGTTCTCACCTTTTGACACTGAGTTCTACTCACTTCGGCCGAGAAATGTAATTTTGATGTTAACTCCCAAACCGCTGCGCAGAAGTCAACCAAACTTCACCCAATAGTGTATTGTATCACAATCTAGTAGTTATATTTGGAAATTCGGTTCTGGGACATTTGGTTTGAGCGCAATCCTTAAACTTAGTTTTAAAAAGTCATTTAAGCCTTTTGACGGTGAGATCTACGCAATTCGGCTGAGAAATGTAATTTTGATGTTAACTCCCAAACCGCTGCGCAGAAGTCAACCAAACTTCACCCAATAGTGTATTGTATCACAATCTAGTAGTTACATTTGGAAATTTGGTTCTAGGACATTTGGTTTGAGCGCAATCCTCAAACTTAGTTTAAAAAAAGTCATTTCAGCCTTCTAACAGTGAGATCTACGCGATTTGGCCGAGGAATGTAATTTTGATGTTAACTCCCAAACCGCTGCGCAGAAGTCAACCAAACTTCACCCAATAGTGTATTGTATCACAATATAGTAGTTACATTTGGAAATTTGGTTCTAGGACATTTGGTTTTAGCGCAATCCTCAAACTTATTTAAAAAAGTCATTTAAGCCTTCTGACAGTGAGATCTACGCGAATCGGCCGAGAAATGTAATTTTGATGTTAACTCCCAAACCGCTGCGCAGAAGTCAACCAAACTTCACCCAATAGTGTATTGTATCACAATCTAGTAGTTACATTTGGAAATTTGGTTCTAGGACATTTGGTTTGACCGCAATCCTTAAACTTAGTTTTAAAAAAAAGTCATTGAAGCCTTTTGACAGTGAGATCTACGCGATTCGGCCGAGAAATGTAATTTTGATGTTAAATCCCAAACCGCTGCGCAGAAGTCAACCAAACCACCCAATAGTGTATTGTATCACAATCTAGTAGTTACATTTGGAAATTTGGTTCTAAGATATTTGGTTTGACCGCAATCCTTAAACTTAGTTAAAAAAAAAAAGTCATTTAAGCCTTTTGACAGTGAGATCTAAGCGATTCGGCCGAGAAATGTAATTTTGATGTTAACTCCCAAACCGCTGCGCAGAAGTCAACCAAACCACCCAATAGTGTATTGTATCACAATCTAGTAGTTAGATTTGGAAATTTGGTTCTAGGACATATGGTTTGAGCGCAATCCTCAAACTTAGTTAAAAAAAGTCATTTAAGCCTTTTGACAGTGAGATCTACGCGATTCGGCCGAGAAATGTAATTTTGATGTTAACTCCCAAAACGCTGCGCAGAAGTCAACCAAACTTCACCCAATAGTGTATTGTATCAAAATCTAGTAGTTACATTTGGAAATTTGGTTCTAGGACATTTGGTTTGAGCGCAATCCTTAAACTTAGTTAAAAAAAGTCATTTAAGCCTTTTGACAGTGAGATTTACGCGATTCGGCCGAGAAATGTAATTTTGATGTTAACTCCCAAACCGCTGCGCAGAAGTATGCCAAACTTCACCCAATAGTGTATTGAATCACAATCTAGTAGTTACATTTGGAAATTTTGTTCTAGGACATTTGGTTTGAGCGCAATCCTCAAACTTAGTTAAAAAAGGTCATTTAAGCCTTCTGACAGTGAGATCTACGCGAATCGGTCGAGAAATGTAATTTTGATGTTAACTCCCAAACCGCTGCGCAGAAGTCAACCAAACTTCACCCAATAGTGTATTGTATCACAATCTAGTAGTTACATTTGGAAATTTGGTTCTAGGACATTTGGTTTGAGCGCAATCCTCTAACTGAGTTCAAAAAAGCCGTTCTCACCTTTTGACACTGAGTTCTACTCACTTCGGCCGAGAAATGTAATTTTGATGTTAACTCCCAAACCGCTGCGCAGAAGTCAACCAAACTTCACCCAATAGTGTATTGTATCACAATCTAGTAGTTATATTTGGAAATTCGGTTCTGGGACATTTGGTTTGAGCGCAATCCTTAAACTTAGTTTTAAAAAGTCATTTAAGCCTTTTGACGGTGAGATCTACGCAATTCGGCTGAGAAATGTAATTTTGATGTTAACTCCCAAACCGCTGCGCAGAAGTCAACCAAACTTCACCCAATAGTGTATTGTATCACAATCTAGTAGTTACATTTGGAAATTTGGTTCTAGGACATTTGGTTTGAGCGCAATCCTCAAACTTAGTTTAAAAAAAGTCATTTCAGCCTTCTAACAGTGAGATCTACGCGATTTGGCCGAGGAATGTAATTTTGATGTTAACTCCCAAACCGCTGCGCAGAAGTCAACCAAACTTCACCCAATAGTGTATTGTATCACAATATAGTAGTTACATTTGGAAATTTGGTTCTAGGACATTTGGTTTTAGCGCAATCCTCAAACTTATTTAAAAAAGGTCATTTAAGCCTTCTGACAGTGAGATCTACGCGAATCGGCCGAGAAATGTAATTTTGATGTTAACTCCCAAACCGCTGCGGAGAAGTCAACCAAACTTCACCCAATAGTGTATTGTATCACAATCTAGTAGTTACATTTGGAAATTTGGTTCTAGGACATTTGGTTTGAGCGCAATCCTCAAACTTATTTAAAAAAGGTCATTTAAGCCTTCTGACAGTGAGATCTACGCGAATCGGCCGAGAAATGTAATTTTGATGTTAACTCCCAAACCGCTGCGCAGAAGTCAACCAAACTTCACCCAATAGTGTATTGTATCACAATCTAGTAGTTACATTTGGAAATTTGGTTCTAGGACATTTGGTTTGAGCGCAATCCTCTAACTGAGTTCAAAAAAGCCATTCTCACCTTTTGACACTGAGTTCTACTCACTTCGGCCGAGAAATGTAATTTTGATGTTAACTCCCAAACCGCTGCGCAGAAGTTAACCAAACTTCACCCAATAGTGTATTGTATCACAATCTAGTAGTTACATTTGGAAATTTGGTTCTAGGACATTTGGTTTGACTGCAATCCTTAAACTTAGTTAAAAAAAAGTAATTTAAGCCTTTTGACAGTGAGATCTACGCGATTCGGCCGAGAAATGTAATTTTGATGTTAACTCCCAAAACGCTGCGCAGAAGTCAACCAAACTTCACCCAATAGTGTATTGAATCACAATCTAGTAGTTACAATTGGAAATTTTGTTCTAGGACATTTGGTTTGAGCGCAATCCTCAAACTTAGTTAAAAAAGGTCATTTAAGCCTTCTGACAGTGAGATCTACGCGAATCGGCCGAGAAATGTAATTTTGATGTTAACTCCCAAACCGCTGCGCAGAAGTCAACCAAACTTCACCCAATAGTGTATTGTATCACAATCTAGTAGTTACATTTGGAAATTTGGTTCTAGGACATTTGGTTTGAGCGCAATCCTCTAACTGAGTTCAAAAAAGCCGTTCTCACCTTTTGACACTGAGTTCTACTCACTTCGGCCGAGAAATGTAATTTTGATGTTAAATCCCAAACCGCTGCGCAGAAGTGAACCAAACTTCACCCAATAGTGTATTGTATCACAATCTAGTAGTTACATTTGGAAATTTGGTTCTAGGACATTTGGTTTGACCGCAATCCTTAAACTTAGTTTTAAAAAAAAGTCATTTAAGCCTTTTGACAGTGAGATCTACGCGATTCGGCCGAGAAATGTAATTTTGATGTTAAATCCCAAACCGCTGCGCAGAAGTCAACCAAACCACCCAATAGTGTATTGTATCACAATCTAGTAGTTACATTTGGAAATTTGGTTCTAAGATATTTGGTTTGACCGCAATCCTTAAACTTAGTTAAAAAAAAAAAGTCATTTAAGCCTTTTGACAGTGAGATCTAAGCGATTCGGCCGAGAAATGTAATTTTGATGTTAACTCCCAAAACGCTGCGCAGAAGTCAACCAAACTTCACCCAATAGTGTATTGTATCAAAATCTAGTAGTTACATTTGGAAATTTGGTTCTAGGACATTTGGTTTGAGCGCAATCCTTAAACTTAGTTAAAAAAAGTCATTTAAGCCTTTTGACAGTGAGATTTACGCGATTCGGCCGAGAAATGTAATTTTGATGTTAACTCCCAAACCGCTGCGCAGAAGTATGCCAAACTTCACCCAATAATGTATTGTATCACAATATAGTAGTTACATTTGGAAATTTGGTTCTAGGACATTTGGTTTGAGCACAATCCTCAAACTTAGTTAAAAAAGGTCATTTAAGCCTTCTGACAGTGAGATCTATGCGAATCGGCCGAGAAATGTAATTTTGATGTTAACTCCCAAACCGCTGCGCAGAAGTCAACCAAACTTCACCCAATAGTGTATTGTATCACAATCTAGTAGTTACATTTGGAAATTTGGTTCTAGGACATTTGGTTTGAGCGCAATCCTCTAACTGAGTTCAAAAAAGCCATTCTCACCTTTTGACACTGAGTTCTACTCACTTCGGCCGAGAAATGTAATTTTGATATTAACTCCCAAACCGCTGCGCAGAAGTCAACCAAACTTCACCCAATAGTGTATTGTATCACAATCTAGTAGTTACATTTGGAAATTTGGTTCTAGGACATTTGGTTTGAGCGCAATCCTCTAACTGAGTTCAAAAAAGCCATTCTCTCCTTTTGACACTGAGTTCTACTCACTTCGGCCGAGAAATGTAATTTTGATGTTAACTCCCAAACCGCTGCGCAGAAGTTAACCAAACTTCACCCAATAGTGTATTGTATCACAATCTAGTAGTTACATTTGGAAATTTGGTTCTAGGACATTTGGTTTGACTGCAATCCTTAAACTTAGTTAAAAAAAAAGTAATTTAAGCCTTTTGACAGTGAGATCTACGCGATTCGGCCGAGAAATGTAATTTTGATGTTAACTCCCAAAACGCTGCGCAGAAGTCAACCAAACTTCACCGAATAGTGTATTGAATCACAATCTAGTAGTTACATTTGGAAATTTGGTTCTAGGACATTTGGTTTGAGCGCAATCCTCTAACTGAGTTCAAAAAAGCCGTTCTCACCTTTTGACACTGAGTTCTACTCACTTCGGCCGAGAAATGTAATTTTGATGTTAACTCCCAAACCGCTGCGCAGAAGTCAACCAAACTTAACCAAATAGTGTATTGTATCACAATCTAGTAGTTACATTTGGAAATTTCGTTCTAGGTCATTTGGTTTGAGCGCAATCCTTAAACTTAGTTAAAACAAGTCATTTAAGCCTTTTGACAGTGAGATTTACGCGATTCGGCCGAGAAATGTAATTTTGATGTTAACTCCCAAACCGCTGCGCAGAAGTATACCAAACTTCACCCAATAGTGTATTGTATCACAATATAGTAGTTACATTTGGAAATTTGGTTCTAGGACATTTGGTTTGAGCGCATCCTCAAACTTAGTTAAAAAAGGTCATTTAAGCCTTCTGACAGTGAGATCTACACGAATCGGCCGAGAAATGTAATTTTGATGTAACTCCCAAACCGCTGCGCAGAAGTCAACCAAACTTCACCCAATAGTGTATTGTATCACAATCTAGTAGTTACATTTGGAAATTTGGTTCTAGGACATTTGGTTTGAGCGCAATCCTCTAACTGAGTTCAAAAAAGCCGTTCTCACCTTTTGACACTGAGTTCTACTCACTTCGGCCGAGAAATGTAATTTTGATGTTAACTCCCAAACCGCTGCGCAGAAGTGAACCAAACTTCACCCAATAGTGTATTGTATCACAATCTAGTGGTTACATTTGGAAATTTGGTTCTAGGACATTTGGTTTGACCGCAATCCTTAAACTTAGTTTTAAAAAAAAGTCATTTAAGCCTTTTGACAGTGAGATCTACGCGATTCGGCCGAGAAATGTAATTTTGATGTTAAATCCCAAACCGCTGCGCAGAAGTCAACCAAACGACCCAATAGTGTATTGTATCACAATCTAGTAGTTACATTTGGAAATTTGGTTCTAAGATATTTGGTTTGACCGCAATCCTTAAACTTAGTTTAAAAAAAAGTCATTTAAGCCTTTTGACAGTGAGATCTAAGCGATTCGGCCGAGAAATGTAATTTTGATGTTAACTCCCAAACCGCTGCGCAGAAGTCAACCAAACCACCCAATAGTGTATTGTATCACAATCTAGTAGTTAGATTTGGAAATTTGGTTCTAGGACATATGGTTTGAGCGCAATCCTCAAACTTAGTTAAAAAAAGTCATTTAAGCCTTTTGACAGTGAGATCTACGCGATTCGGCCGAGAAATGTAATTTTGATGTTAACTCCCAAAACGCTGCGCAGAAGTCAACCAAACTTCACCCAATAGTGTATTGTATCAAAATCTAGTAGTTACATTTGGAAATTTGGTTCTAGGACATTTGGTTTGAGCACAATCCTCAAACTTAGTTAAAAAAGGTCATTTAAGCCTTCTGACAGTGAGATCTACGCGAATCGGCCGAGAAATGTAATTTTGATGTTAACTCCCAAACCGCTGCGCAGAAGTCAACCAAACTTCACCCAATAGTGTATTGTATCACAATCTAGTAGTTACATTTGGAAATTTGGTTCTAGGACATTTGGTTTGAGCGCAATCCTCTAACTGAGTTCAAAAAAGCCATTCTCAAATTTTGACACTGAGTTCTACTCACTTCGGCCGAGAAATGTAATTTTGATATTAACTCCCAAACCGCTGCGCAGAAGTCAACCAAACTTCACCCAATAGTGTATTGTATCACAATCTAGTAGTTACATTTGGAAATTTGGTTCTAGGACATTTGGTTTGAGCGCAATCCTCTAACTGAGTTCAAAAAAGCCATTCTCACCTTTTGACACTGAGTTCTACTCACTTCGGCCGAGAAATGTAATTTTGATGTTAACTCCCAAACCGCTGCGCAGAAGTTAACCAAACTTCACCCAATAGTGTATTGTATCACAATCTAGTAGTTACATTTGGAAATTTGGTTCTAGGACATTTGGTTTGACTGCAATCCTTAAACTTAGTTAAAAAAAAAGTAATTTAAGCCTTTTGACAGTGAGATCTACGCGATTCGGCCGAGAAATGTAATTTTGATGTTAACTCCCAAAACGCTGCGCAGAAGTCAACCAAACTTCACCGAATAGTGTATTGAATCACAATCTAGTAGTTACATTTGGAAATTTGGTTCTAGGACATTTGGTTTGAGCGCAATCCTCTAACTGAGTTCAAAAAAGCCGTTCTCACCTTTTGACACTGAGTTCTACTCACTTCGGCCGAGAAATGTAATTTTGATGTTAACTCCCAAACCGCTGCGCAGAAGTCAACCAAACTTAACCAAATAGTGTATTGTATCACAATCTAGTAGTTACATTTGGAAATTTCGTTCTAGGTCATTTGGTTTGAGCGCAATCCTTAAACTTAGTTAAAACAAGTCATTTAAGCCTTTTGACAGTGAGATTTACGCGATTCGGCCGAGAAATGTAATTTTGATGTTAACTCCCAAACCGCTGCGCAGAAGTATACCAAACTTCACCCAATAGTGTATTGTATCACAATATAGTAGTTACATTTGGAAATTTGGTTCTAGGACATTTGGTTTGAGCGCATCCTCAAACTTAGTTAAAAAAGGTCATTTAAGCCTTCTGACAGTGAGATCTACACGAATCGGCCGAGAAATGTAATTTTGATGTAACTCCCAAACCGCTGCGCAGAAGTCAACCAAACTTCACCCAATAGTGTATTGTATCACAATCTAGTAGTTACATTTGGAAATTTGGTTCTAGGACATTTGGTTTGAGCGCAATCCTCTAACTGAGTTCAAAAAAGCCGTTCTCACCTTTTGACACTGAGTTCTACTCACTTCGGCCGAGAAATGTAATTTTGATGTTAACTCCCAAACCGCTGCGCAGAAGTGAACCAAACTTCACCCAATAGTGTATTGTATCACAATCTAGTGGTTACATTTGGAAATTTGGTTCTAGGACATTTGGTTTGACCGCAATCCTTAAACTTAGTTTAAAAAAAAAGTCATTTAAGCCTTTTGACAGTGAGATCTACGCGATTCGGCCGAGAAATGTAATTTTGATGTTAAATCCCAAACCGCTGCGCAGAAGTCAACCAAACCACCCAATAGTGTATTGTATCACAATCTAGTAGTTACATTTGGAAATTTGGTTCTAAGATATTTGGTTTGACCGCAATCCTTAAACTTAGTTTAAAAAAAAGTCATTTAAGCCTTTTGACAGTGAGATCTAAGCGATTCGGCCGAGAAATGTAATTTTGATGTTAACTCCCAAACCGCTGCGCAGAAGTCAACCAAACCACCCAATAGTGTATTGTATCACAATCTAGTAGTTAGATTTGGAAATTTGGTTCTAGGACATATGGTTTGAGCGCAATCCTCAAACTTAGTTAAAAAAAGTCATTTAAGCCTTTTGACAGTGAGATCTACGCGATTCGGCCGAGAAATGTAATTTTGATGTTAACTCCCAAAACGCTGCGCAGAAGTCAACCAAACTTCACCCAATAGTGTATTGTATCAAAATCTAGTAGTTACATTTGGAAATTTGGTTCTAGGACATTTGGTTTGAGCGCAATCCTTAAACTTAGTTAAAAAAAGTCATTTAAGCCTTTTGACAGTGAGATTTACGCGATTCGGCCGAGAAATGTAATTTTGATGTTAACTCCCAAACCGCTGCGCAGAAGTATGCCAAACTTCACCCAATAGTGTATTGTATCACAATATAGTAGTTACATTTGGAAATTTGGTTCTAGGAAATTTGGTTTGAGCACAATCCTCAAACTTAGTTAAAAAAGGTCATTTAAGCCTTCTGACAGTGAGATCTACGCGAATCGGCCGAGAAATGTAATTTTGATGTTAACTCCCAAACCGCTGCGCAGAAGTCAACCAAACTTCACCCAATAGTGTATTGTATCACAATCTAGTAGTTACATTTGGAAATTTGGTTCTAGGACATTTGGTTTGAGCGCAATCCTCTAACTGAGTTCAAAAAAGCCGTTGTCACCTTTTGACACTGAGTTCTACTCACTTCGGCCGAGAAATGTAATTTTGATGTTAACTCCCAAACCGCTGCGCAGAAGTCAACCAAACTTCACCCAATAGTGTATTGTATCACAATCTAGTAGTTATATTTGGAAATTCGGTTCTGGGACATTTGGTTTGAGCGCAATCCTTAAACTTAGTTTTAAAAAGTCATTTAAGCCGTTTGACGGTGAGATCTACGCAATTCGGCTGAGAAATGTAATTTTGATGTTAACTCCCAAACCGCTGCGCAGAAGTCAACCAAACTTCACCCAATAGTGTATTGTATCACAATCTAGTAGTTACATTTGGAAATTTGGTTCTAGGACATTTGGTTTGAGCGCAATCCTCAAACTTAGTTAAAAAAAAAATCATTTCAGCCTTCTAACAGTGAGATCTACGCCATTTGGCCGAGAAATGTAATTTTGATGTTAACTCCCAAACCGCTGCGCAGAAGTATACCAAACTTCACCAAATAGTGTATTGTATCACAATATAGTAGTTACATTTGGAAATTTGGTTCTAGGACATTTGGTTTGAGCGCAATCCTCAAACTTATTTAAAAAAGGTCATTTAAGCCTTCTGACAGTGAGATCTACGCGAATCGGCCGAGAAATGTAATTTTGAATTTAACTCCCAAACCGCTGCGCAGAAGTCAACCAAACTTCACCCAATAGTGTATTGTATCACAATCTAGTAGTTACATTTGGAAATTTGGTTCTAGGACATTTGGTTTGACCGCAATCCTTAAACTTAGTTTTAAAAAAAAGTCACTGAAGCCTTTTGACAGTGAGATCTACGCGATTCGGCCGAGAAATGTAATTTTGATGTTAACTCCCAAACCGCTGCGCAGAAGTCAACCAAACCACACAATAGTGTATTGTATCACAATCTAGTAGTTAGATTTGGAAATTTGGTTCTAGGACATATGGTTTGAGCGCAATCCTCAAACTTGGTTAAAAAAAAGTCATTTAAGCCTTCTGACAGTGAGATCTACGCGATTCTGCCGAGAAATGTAATTTTGATGTTAACTCCCAAACCGCTGCGCAGAAGTCAACCAAACTTCACCCAATAGTGTATTGTATCACAATCTAGTAGTTATATTTGGAAATTCGGTTCTAGGACATTTGGTTTGAGCGAAATCCTCAAACTTAGTTAAAAAAATTCATTTAAGCCTTTTGACAGTGAGATTTACGCGATTCGGCCGAGAAATGTAATTTTGATGTTAACTCCCAAACCGCTGCGCAGAAGTATGCCAAACTTCACCCAATAGTGTATTGTATCACAATATAGTAGTTACATTTGGAAATTTGGTTCTAGGACATTTGGTTTGAGCACAATCCTCAAACTTAGTTAAAAAAGGTCATTTAAGCCTTCTGACAGTGAGATCTACGCGAATCGGCCGAGAAATGTAATTTTGATGTTAACTCCCAAACCGCTGCGCAGAAGTCAACCAAACTTCACCCAATAGTGTATTGTATCACAATCTAGTAGTTACATTTGGAAATTTGGTTCTAGGACATTTGGTTTGAGCGCAATCCTCTAACTGAGTTCAAAAAAGCCATTCTCACCTTTTGACACTGAGTTCTACTCACTTCGGCCGAGAAATGTAATTTTGATGTTAACTCCCAAACCGCTGCGCAGAAGTTAACCAAACTTCACCCAATAGTGTATTGTATCACAATCTAGTAGTTACATTTGGAAATTTGGTTCTAGGACATTTGGTTTGACTGCAATCCTTAAACTTAGTTAAAAAAAAAGTAATTTAAGCCTTTTGACAGTGAGATCTACGCCATTCGGCCGAGAAATGTAATTTTGATGTTAACTCCCAAAACGCTGCGCAGAAGTCAACCAAACTTCACCGAATAGTGTATTGAATCACAATCTAGTAGTTACATTTGGAAATTTGGTTCTAGGACATTTGGTTTGAGCGCAATCCTCTAACTGAGTTCAAAAAAGCCGTTCTCACCTTTTGACACTGAGTTCTACTCACTTCGGCCGAGAAATGTAATTTTGATGTTAACTCCCAAACCGCTGCGCAGAAGTCAACCAAACTTAACCAAATAGTGTATTGTATCACAATCTAGTAGTTACATTTGGAAATTTCGTTCTAGGTCATTTGGTTTGAGCGCAATCCTTAAACTTAGTTAAAACAAGTCATTTAAGCCTTTTGACAGTGAGATTTACGCGATTCGGCCGAGAAATGTAATTTTGATGTTAACTCCCAAACCGCTGCGCAGAAGTATACCAAACTTCACCCAATAGTGTATTGTATCACAATATAGTAGTTACATTTGGAAATTTGGTTCTAGGACATTTGGTTTGAGCGCATCCTCAAACTTAGTTAAAAAAGGTCATTTAAGCCTTCTGACAGTGAGATCTACACGAATCGGCCGAGAAATGTAATTTTGATGTAACTCCCAAACCGCTGCGCAGAAGTCAACCAAACTTCACCCAATAGTGTATTGTATCACAATCTAGTAGTTACATTTGGAAATTTGGTTCTAGGACATTTGGTTTGAGCGCAATCCTCTAACTGAGTTCAAAAAAGCCGTTCTCACCTTTTGACACTGAGTTCTACTCACTTCGACCGAGAAATGTAATTTTGATGTTAACTCCCAAACCGCTGCGCAGAAGTGAACCAAACTTCACCCAATAGTGTATTGTATCACAATCTAGTGGTTACATTTGGAAATTTGGTTCTAGGACATTTGGTTTGACCGCAATCCTTAAACTTAGTTTAAAAAAAAAGTCATTTAAGCCTTTTGACAGTGACATCTACGCGATTCGGCCGAGAAATGTAATTTTGATGTTAAATCCCAAACCGCTGCGCAGAAGTCAACCAAACCACCCAATAGTGTATTGTATCACAATCTAGTAGTTACATTTGGAAATTTGGTTCTAAGATATTTGGTTTGACCGCAATCCTTAAACTTAGTTTAAAAAAAAGTCATTTAAGCCTTTTGACAGTGAGATCTAAGCGATTCGGCCGAGAAATGTAATTTTGATGTTAACTCCCAAACCGCTGTGCAGAAGTCAACCAAACCACCCAATAGTGTATTGTATCACAATCTAGTAGTTAGATTTGGAAATTTGGTTCTAGGACATATGGTTTGAGCGCAATCCTCAAACTTAGTTAAAAAAAGTCATTTAAGCCTTTTGACGTTGAGATCTACGCGATTCGGCCGAGAAATGTAATTTTGATGTTAACTCCCAAAACGCTGCGCAGAAGTCAACCAAACTTCACCCAATAGTGTATTGTATCAAAATCTAGTAGTTACATTTGGAAATTTGGTTCTAGGACATTTGGTTTGAGCGCAATCCTTAAACTTAGTTAAAAAAAGTCATTTAAGCCTTTTGACAGTGAGATTTACGCGATTCGGCCGAGAAATGTAATTTTGATGTTAACTCCCAAACCGCTGCGCAGAAGTATGCCAAACTTCACCCAATAGTGTATTGTATCACAATATAGTAGTTACATTTGGAAATTTGGTTCTAGGAAATTTGGTTTGAGCACAATCCTCAAACTTAGTTAAAAAAGGTCATTTAAGCCTTCTGACAGTGAGATCTACGCGAATCGGCCGAGAAATGTAATTTTGATGTTAACTCCCAAACCGCTGCGCAGAAGTCAACCAAACTTCACCCAATAGTGTATTGTATCACAATCTAGTAGTTACATTTGGAAATTTGGTTCTAGGACATTTGGTTTTAGCGCAATCCTCTAACTGAGTTCAAAAAAGCCGTTGTCACCTTTTGACACTGAGTTCTATTCACTTCGGTCGAGAAATGTAATTTTGATGTTAACTCCCAAACCGCTGCGCAGAAGTCAACCAAACTTCACCCAATAGTGTATTGTATCACAATCTAGTAGTTACATTTGGAAATTTGGTTCTAGGACATTTGGTTTGAGCGCAATCCTCAAACTTAGTTAAAAAAAAAATCATTTCAGCCTTCTAACAGTGAGATCTACGCCATTTGGCCGAGAAATGTAATTTTGATGTTAACTCCCAAACCGCTGCGCAGAAGTATACCAAACTTCACCAAATAGTGTATTGTATCACAATATAGTAGTTACATTTGGAAATTTGGTTCTAGGACATTTGGTTTGAGCGCAATCCTCAAACTTATTTAAAAAAGGTCATTTAAGCCTTCTGACAGTGAGATCTACGCGAATCGGCCGAGAAATGTAATTTTGAATTTAACTCCCAAACCGCTGCGCAGAAGTCAACCAAACTTCACCCAATAGTGTATTGTATCACAATCTAGTAGTTACATTTGGAAATTTGGTTCTAGGACATTTGGTTTGACCGCAATCCTTAAACTTAGTTTTAAAAAAAAGTCACTGAAGCCTTTTGACAGTGAGATCTACGCGATTCGGCCGAGAAATGTAATTTTGATGTTAACTCCCAAACCGCTGCGCAGAAGTCAACCAAACCACACAATAGTGTATTGTATCACAATCTAGTAGTTAGATTTGGAAATTTGGTTCTAGGACATATGGTTTGAGCGCAATCCTCAAACTTGGTTAAAAAAAAGTCATTTAAGCCTTCTGACAGTGAGATCTACGCGATTCTGCCGAGAAATGTAATTTTGATGTTAACTCCCAAACCGCTGCGCAGAAGTCAACCAAACTTCACCCAATAGTGTATTGTATCACAATCTAGTAGTTATATTTGGAAATTCGGTTCTAGGACATTTGGTTTGAGCGAAATCCTTAAACTTAGTTAAAACAAGTCATTTAAGCCTTTTGACAGTGAGATTTACGCGATTCGGCCGAGAAATGTAATTTTGATGTTAACTCCCAAACCGCTGCGCAGAAGTATACCAAACTTCACCCAATAGTGTATTGTATCACAATATAGTAGTTACATTTGGAAATTTGGTTCTAGGACATTTGGTTTGGGCGCAATCCTCAAACTTAGTTAAAAAAGGTCATTTAAGTCTTCTGACAGTGAGATCTACGCGAATCGGCCGAGAAATGTAATTTTGATGTTAACTTTCAAACCGCTGCGCAGAAGTCAACCAAACTTTACCCAATAGTGTATTGTATCACAATCTAGTAGTTACATTTGGAAATTTGTTTCTAGGACATTTGGTTTGAGCGCAATCCTCTAACTGAGTTCAAAAAAGCCGTTCTCACCTTTTGACACTGAGTTCTACTCACTTCGGCCGAGAAATGTAATTTTGATGTTAACTCCCAAACCGCTGCGCAGAAGTCAACCAAACTTAACCAAATAGTGTATTGTATCACAATCTAGTAGTTACATTTGGAAATTTGGTTCTAGGACATTTGGTTTGAGCGCAATCCTTAAACTTAGTTAAAACAAGTCATTTAAGCCTTTTGACAGTGAGATTTACGCGATTCGGCCGAGAAATGTAATTTTGATGTTAACTCCCAAACCGCTGCGCAGAAGTATACCAAACTTCACCCAATAGTGTATTGTATCACAATATAGTAGTTACATTTGGAAATTTGGTTCTAGGACATTTGGTTTGAGCGCATCCTCAAACTTAGTTAAAAAAGGTCATTTAAGCCTTCTGACAGTGAGATCTACACGAATCGGCCGAGAAATGTAATTTTGAAGTTAACTCCCAAACCGCTGCTCAGAAGTCAACCAAACTTCACCCAATAGTGTATTGTATCACAATCTAGTAGTTACATTTGGAAATTTGGTTCTAGGACATTTGGTTTGAGCGCAATCCTCTAACTTAGTTCAAAAAAGCCGTTCTCACCTTTTGACACTGAGTTCTACTCACTTCGGCCGAGAAATGTAATTTTGATGTTAACTCCCAAACCGCTGCGCAGAAGTGAACCAAACTTCACCCAATAGTGTATTGTATCACAATCTAGTAGTTACATTTGGAAATTTGGTTCTAGGACATTTGGTTTGACCGCAATCCTTAAACTTAGTTTTAAAAAAAAGTCATTTAAGCCTTTTGACAGTGAGATCTACGCGATTCGGCCGAGAAATGTAATTTTGATGTTAAATCCCAAACCGCTGCGCAGAAGTCAACCAAACCACCCAATAGTGTATTGTATCACAATCTAGTAGTTACATTTGGAAATTTGGTTCTAAGATATTTGGTTTGACCGCAATCCTTAAACTTAGTTTAAAAAAAAAGTCATTTAAGCCTTTTGACAGTGAGATCTAAGCGATTCGGCCGAGAAATATAATTTTGATGTTAACTCCCAAACCGCTGCGCAGAAGTCAACCAAACCACCCAATAGTGTATTGTATCACAATCTAGTAGTTAGATTTGGAAATTTGGTTCTAGGACATATGGTTTGAGCGCAATCCTCAAACTTAGTTAAAAAAAGTCATTTAAGCCTTTTGACAGTGAGATCTACGCGATTCGGCCGAGAAATGTAATTTTGATGTTAACTCCCAAAACGCTGCGCAGAAGTCAACCAAACTTCACCCAATAGTGTATTGTATCAAAATCTAGTAGTTACATTTGGAAATTTGGTTCTAGGACATTTGGTTTGAGCGCAATCCTTAAACTTAGTTAAAAAAAAAGTCATTTAAGCCTTTTGACAGTGAGATTTACGCGATTCGGCCGAGAAATGTAATTTTGATGTTAACTCCCAAACCGCTGCGCAGAAGTATGCCAAACTTCACCCAATAGTGTATTGTATCACAATATAGTAGTTACATTTGGAAATTTGGTTCTAGGACATTTGGTTGAGCACAATCCTCAAACTTAGTTAAAAAAGGTCATTTAATCCTTCTGACAGTGAGATCTACGCGAATCGGCCGAGAAATGTAATTTTGATGTTAACTCCCAAACCGCTGCGCAGAAGTCAACCAAACTTCACCCAATAGTGTATTGTATCACAATCTAGTAGTTACATTTGGAAATTTGGTTCTAGGACATTTGGTTTGAGTGCAATCCTCTAACTGAGTTCAAAAAAGCCATTCTCACCTTTTGACACTGAGTTCTACTCACTTCGGCCGAGAAATGTAATTTTGATGTTAACTCCCAAACCGCTGCGCAGAAGTTAACCAAACTTCACCCAATAGTGTATTGTATCACAATCTAGTAGTTACGTTTGGAAATTTGGTTCTAGGACATTTGGTTTGACTGCAATCCTTAAACTTAGTTTAAAAAAAAGTAATTTAAGCCTTTTGACAGTGAGATCTACGCGATTCGGCCGAGAAATGTAATTTTGATGTTAACTCCCAAAACGCTGCGCAGAAGTCAACCAAACTTCACCCAATAGTGTATTGAATCACAATCTAGTAGTTACATTTGGAAATTTTGTTCTAGGACATTTGGTTTGATCGCAATCCTCAAACTTAGTTAAAAAAGGTCATTTAAGCCTTCTGACAGTGAGATCTACGCGAATCGGCCGAGAAATGTAATTTTGATGTTAACTCCCAAACCGCTGCGCAGAAGTCAACCAAACTTCACCCAATAGTGTATTGTATCACAATCTAGTAGTTACATTTGGAAATTTGGTTCTAGGACATTTGGTTTGAGCGCAATCCTCTAACTGAGTTCAAAAAAGCCGTTCTCACCTTTTGACACTGAGTTCTACTCACTTCGGCCGAGAAATGTAATTTTGATGTTAGCTCCCAAACCGCTGCGCAGAAGTCAACCAAACTTAACCAAATAGTGTATTGTATCACAATCTAGTAGTTACATTTGGAAATTTGGTTGTAGGACATTTGGTTTGAGCGCAATCCTTAAACTTAGTTAAAACAAGTCATTTAAGCCTTTTGACAGTGAGATTTACGCGATTCGGCCGAGAAATGTAATTTTGATGTTAACTCCCAAACCGCTGCGCAGAAGTATACCAAACTTCACCCAATAGTGTATTGTATCACAATATAGTAGTTACATTTGGAAATTTGGTTCTAGGACATTTGGTTTGAGCGCATCCTCAAACTTAGTTAAAAAAGGTCATTTAATCCTTCTGACAGTGAGATCTACACGAATCGGCCGAGAAATGTAATTTTGATGTTAACTCCCAAACCGCTGCGCAGAAGTCAACCAAACTTCACCCAATAGTGTATTGTATCACAATCTAGTAGCTACATTTGGAAATTTGGTTCTAGGACATTTGGTTTGACCGCAATCCTTAAACTTAGTTAAAAAAAAGTCATTTAAGCCTTTTCGCAGTGAGATCTACGCGATATGGCCGAGAAATGTAATTTTGATGTTAACTCCAAAACCGCTGGGCAGAAGTCAACCAAACCACCCAATAGTGTATTGTATCACAATCTAGTAGTTAGATTTGGAAATATGGTTCTAGGACATATGGTTTGAGCGCAATCCTCAAACTTAGTTAAAAAAAGTCATTTAAGCCTTTTGACAGTGAGATCTACGCGATTCGGCCGAGAAATGTAATTTTGATGTTAACTCCCAAAACGCTGCGCAGAAGTCAACCAAACTTCACTCAATAGTGTATTGTATCAAAATCTAGTAGTTACATTTGGAAATTTGATTCTAGGACATTTGGTTTGAGCGCAATCCTTAAACTTAGTTAAAAAAAAGTCATTTAAGCCTTTTGACAGTGAGATTTACGCGATTCGGCCGAGAAATGTAATTTTGATGTTAACTCCCAAACCGCTGCGCAGAAGTCAACCAAACTTCACCCAATAGTGTATTGAATCACAATCTTGTAGTTACATTTGGAAATTTGGTTCTGGGACATTTGGTTTGAGCGCAATCCTTAAACTTACTTTTAAAAAGTCATTTAAGCCTTTTGACGGTGAGATCTACGCAATTCGGCTGAGAAATGTAATTTTGATGTTAACTCCCAAACCGCTGCGCAGAAGTCAACCAAACTTCACCCAATAGTGTATTGTATCACAATCTAGTAGTTACATTTGGAAATTTGGTTCTAGGACATTTGGTTTGAGCGCAATCCTCAAACTTAGTTAAAAAAAAGTCATTTCAGCCTTCTAACAGTGATATCTACGCCATTTGGCCGAGAAATGTAATTTTGATGTTAACTCCCAAACCGCTGCGCAGAAGTATACCAAACTTCACCCAATAGTGTATTGTATCACAATATAGTAGTTACATTTGGAAATTTGGTTCTAGGACATTTGGTTTGAGCGCAATCCTCAAACTTATTTAAAAAAGGTCATTTAAGCCTTCTGACAGTGAGATCTACGCGAATCGGCCGAGAAATGTAATTTTGATGTTAACTCCCAAACCGCTGCGCAGAAGTCAACCAAACTTCACCCAATAGTGTATTGTATCACAATCTAGTAGTTACATTTGGTTCTAGGACATTTGGTTTGACCGCAATCCTTAAACTTAGTTTTAAAAAAAAGTCATTGAAGCCTTTTGACAGTGAGATCTACGCGATTCGGCCGAGAAATGTAATTTTGATGTTAACTCCCAAACCGCTGCGCAGAAGTCAACCAAACCACCCAATAGTGTATTGTATCACAATATAGTAGTTACATTTGGAAATTTGGTTCTAGGACATATGGTTTGAGCGCAATCCTCAAACTTAGTTAAAAAAAAGTCATTTAAGCCTTCTGACAGTGAGATCTACGCGATTCTGCCGAGAAATGTAATTTTGATGTTAACTCCCAAATCGCTGCGCAGAAGTCAACCAAACTTCACCCAATAGTGTATTGTATCACAATCTAGTAGTTATATTTGGAAATTCGGTTCTAGGACATTTGGTTTGAGCGAAATCCTTAAACTTAGTTAAAACAAGTCATTTAAGCCTTTTGACAGTGAGATTTACGCGATTCGGCCGAGAAATGTAATTTTGATGTTAACTCCCAAACCGCTGCGCAGAAGTATACCAAACTTCACCCAATAGTGTATTGTATCACAATATAGTAGTTACATTTGGAAATTTGGTTCTAGGACATTTGGTTTGAGCGCAATCCTCAAACTTAGTTAAAAAAGGTCATTTAAGTCTTCTGACAGTGAGATCTACGCGAATCGGCCGAGAAATGTAATTTTGATGTTAACTCCCAAACCGCTGCGCAGAAGTCAACCAAACTTTACCCAATAGTGTATTGTATCACAATCTAGTAGTTACATTTGGAAATTTGGTTCTAGGACATTTGGTTTGAGCGCAATCCTCTAACTGAGTTCAAAAAAGCCGTTCTCACCTTTTGACACTGAGTTCTACTCACTTCGGCCGAGAAATGTAATTTTGATGTTAACTCCCAAACCGCTGCGCAGAAGTCAACCAAACTTAACCAAATAGTGTATTGTATCACAATCTAGTAGTTACATTTGGAAATTTGGTTCTAGGACATTTGGTTTGAGCGCAATCCTCAAACTTAGTTAAAAAAGGTCATTTAATCCTTCTGACAGTGAGATCTACACGAATCGGCCGAGAAATGTAATTTTGATGTTAACTCCCAAACCGCTGCGCAGAAGTCAACCAAACTTCACCCAATAGTGTATTGTATCACAATCTAGTAGCTACATTTGGAAATTTGGTTCTAGGACATTTGGTTTGACCGCAATCCTTAAACTTAGTTAAAAAAAAGTCATTTAAGCCTTTTCGCAGTGAGATCTACGCGATATGGCCGAGAAATGTAATTTTGATGTTAACTCCAAAACCGCTGGGCAGAAGTCAACCAAACTTCAGCCAATAGTGTATTGTATCACAATCTAGTAGTTACATTTGGAAATTTGGTTCTAGGACATTTGGTTTGACCGCAATCCTTAAACTTAGTTAAAAAAAGTCATTTAAGCCTTTTGACAGTGAGATTTACGCGATTCGGCCGAGAAATGTAATTTTGATGTTAACTCCCAAACCGCTGCGCAGAAGTCAACCAAACTTCACCCAATAGTGTATTGAATCACAATCTAGTAGTTACATTTGGAAATTTTGTTCTAGGACATTTGGTTTGAGCGCAATCCTCAAACTTAGTTAAAAAAGGTCATTTAAGCCTTCTGACAGTGAGATCTACGCGAATCGGCCGAGAAATGTAATTTTGATGTTAACTCCCAAACCGCTGCGCAGAAGTCAACCAAACTTCACCCAATAGTGTATTGTATCACAATCTAGTAGTTACATTTGGAAATTTGGTTCTAGGACATTTGGTTTGAGCGCAATCCTCTAACTGAGTTCAAAAAAGCCATTCTCACCTTTTGACACTGAGTTCTACTCACTTCGGCCGAGAAATGTAATTTTGATGTTAACTCCCAAACCGCTGCGCAGAAGTTAACCAAACTTCACCCAATAGTGTATTGTATCACAATCTAGTAGTTACGTTTGGAAATTTGGTTCTAGGACATTTGGTTTGACTGCAATCCTTAAACTTAGTTTAAAAAAAAAGTAATTTAAGCCTTTTGACAGTGAGATCTACGCGATTCGGCCGAGAAATGTAATTTTGATGTTAACTCCCAAAACGCTGCGCAGAAGTCAACCAAACTTCACCCAATAGTGTATTGAATCACAATCTAGTAGTTACATTTGGAAATTTTGTTCTAGGACATTTGGTTTGAGCGCAATCCTCAAACTTAGTTAAAAAAGGTCATTTAAGCCTTCTGACAGTGAGATCTACGCGAATCGGCCGAGAAATGTAATTTTGATGTTAACTCCCAAACCGCTGCGCAGAAGTCAACCAAACTTCACCCAATAGTGTATTGTATCACAATCTAGTAGTTACATTTGGAAATTTGGTTCTAGGACATTTGGTTTGAGCGCAATCCTCTAACTGAGTTCAAAAAAGCCGTTCTCACCTTTTGACACTGAGTTCTACTCACTTCGGCCGAGAAATGTAATTTTGATGTTAACTCCCAAACCGCTGCGCAGAAGTCAACCAAACTTAACCAAATAGTGTATTGTATCACAATCTAGTAGTTACATTTGGAAATTTGGTTCTAGGACATTTGGTTTGAGCGCAATCCTCAAACTTAGTTAAAAAAGGTCATTTAATCCTTCTGACAGTGAGATCTACACGAATCGGCCGAGAAATGTAATTTTGATGTTAACTCCCAAACCGCTGCGCAGAAGTCAACCAAACTTCACCCAATAGTGTATTGTATCACAATCTAGTAGCTACATTTGGAAATTTGGTTCTAGGACATTTGGTTTGACCGCAATCCTTAAACTTAGTTAAAAAAAAGTCATTTAAGCCTTTTCGCAGTGAGATCTACGCGATATGGCCGAGAAATGTAATTTTGATGTTAACTCCAAAACCGCTGGGCAGAAGTCAACCAAACTTCAGCCAATAGTGTATTGTATCACAATCTAGTAGTTACATTTGGAAATTTGGTTCTAGGACATTTGGTTTGACCGCAATCCTTAAACTTAGTTAAAAAAAGTCATTTAAGCCTTTTGACAGTGAGATTTACGCGATTCGGCCGAGAAATGTAATTTTGATGTTAACTCCCAAACCGCTGCGCAGAAGTCAACCAAACTTCACCCAATAGTGTATTGAATCACAATCTAGTAGTTACATTTGGAAATTTTGTTCTAGGACATTTGGTTTGAGCGCAATCCTCAAACTTAGTTAAAAAAGGTAATTTAAGCCTTCTGACAGTGAGATCTACGCGAATCGGCCGAGAAATGTAATTTTGATGTTAACTCCCAAACCGCTGCGCAGAAGTCAACCAAACTTCACCCAATAGTGTATTGTATCACAATCTAGTAGTTACATTTGGAAATTTGGTTCTAGGACATTTGGTTTGAGCGCAATCCTCTAACTGAGTTCAAAAAAGCCATTCTCACCTTTTGACACTGAGTTCTACTCACTTCGGCCGAGAAATGTAATTTTGATGTTAACTCCCAAACCGCTGCGCAGAAGTTAACCAAACTTCACCCAATAGTGTATTGTATCACAATCTAGTAGTTACGTTTGGAAATTTGGTTCTAGGACATTTGGTTTGACTGCAATCCTTAAACTTAGTTAAAAAAAAAAGTAATTTAAGCCTTTTGACAGTGAGATCTACGCGATTCGGCCGAGAAATGTAATTTTGATGTTAACTCCGAAAACGCTGCGCAGAAGTCAACCAAACTTCACCCAATAGTGTATTGAATCACAATCTAGTAGTTACATTTGGAAATTTTGTTCTAGGACATTTGGTTTGAGCGCAATCCTCAAACTTAGTTAAAAAAGGTCATTTAAGCCTTCTGACAGTGAGATCTACGCGAATCGGCCGAGAAATGTAATTTTGATGTTAACTCCCAAACCGCTGCGCAGAAGTCAACCAAACTTCACCCAATAGTGTATTGTATCACAATCTAGTAGTTACATTTGGAAATTTGGTTCTAGGACATTTGGTTTGAGCGCAATCCTCTAACTGAGTTCAAAAAAGCCGTTCTCACCTTTTGACACTGAGTTCTACTCACTTCGGCCGAGAAATGTAATTTTGATGTTAACTCCCAAACCGCTGCGCAGAAGTATACCAAACTTCACCCAATAGTGTATTGTATCACAATATAGTAGTTACATTTGGAAATTTGGTTCTAGGACATTTGGTTTGAGCGCATCCTCAAACTTAGTTAAAAAAGGTCATTTAATCCTTCTGACAGTGAGATCTACACGAATCGGCCGAGAAATGTAATTTTGATGTTAACTCCCAAACCGCTGCGCAGAAGTCAACCAAACTTCACCCAATAGTGTATTGTATCACAATCTAGTAGCTACATTTGGAAATTTGGTTCTAGGACATTTGGTTTGACCGCAATCCTTAAACTTAGTTTAAAAAAAGTCATTTAAGCCTTTTCGCAGTGAGATCTACGCGATATGGCCGAGAAATGTAATTTTGATGTTAACTCCAAAACCGCTGGGCAGAAGTCAACCAAACCACCCAATAGTGTATTGTATCACAATCTAGTAGTTAGATTTGGAAATATGGTTCTAGGACATATGGTTTGAGCGCAATCCTCAAACTTAGTTAAAAAAAGTCATTTAAGCCTTTTGACAGTGAGATCTACGCGATTCGGCCGAGAAATGTAATTTTGATGTTAACTCCCAAAACGCTGCGCAGAAGTCAACCAAACTTCACCCAATAGTGTATTGTATCAAAATCTAGTAGTTACATTTGGAAATTTGGTTCTAGGACATTTGGT
Source organism: Corythoichthys intestinalis (assembly GCF_030265065.1). Lineage (NCBI taxonomy): Eukaryota > Metazoa > Chordata > Actinopteri > Syngnathiformes > Syngnathidae > Corythoichthys > Corythoichthys intestinalis. The sequence continues at coordinate 47,015,524 of NC_080411.1, read as the reverse complement.
TTGAGCGCAATCCTTAAACTTAGTTAAAAAAAAGTCATTTAAGCCTTTTGACAGTGAGATTTACGCGATTCGGCCGAGAAATGTAATTTTGATGTTAACTCCCAAACCGCTGCGCAGAAGTCAACCAAACTTCACCCAATAGTGTATTGAATCACAATCTTGTAGTTACATTTGGAAATTTGGTTCTACGACATTTGGTTTGAGCGCAATCCTCAAACTTAGTTAAAAAAGGTCATTTAAGCCTTCTGACAGTGAGATCTACGCGAATCGGCCGAGAAATGTAATTTTGATGTTAACTCCCAAACCGCTGCGCAGAAGTCAACCAAACTTCACCCAATAGTGTATTGTATCACAATCTAGTAGTTACATTTGGAAATTTGGTTCTAGGACATTTGGTTTGAGCGAAATCCTTAAACTTAGTTAAAACAAGTCATTTAAGCCTTTTGACAGTGAGATTTACGCGATTCGGCCGAGAAATGTAATTTTGATGTTAACTCCCAAACCGCTGCGCAGAAGTATACCAAACTTCACCCAATAGTGTATTGTATCACAATATAGTAGTTACATTTGGAAATTTGGTTCTAGGACATTTGGTTTGAGCGCAATCCTCAAACTTAGTTAAAAAAGGTCATTTAAGTCTTCTGACAGTGAGATCTACGCGAATCGGCCGAGAAATGTAATTTTGATGTTAACTCCCAAACCGCTGCGCAGAAGTCAACCAAACTTTACCCAATAGTGTATTGTATCACAATCTAGTAGTTACATTTGGAAATTTGGTTCTAGGACATTTGGTTTGAGCGCAATCCTCTAACTGAGTTCAAAAAAGCCGTTCTCACCATTTGACACTGAGTTCTACTCACTTCGGCCGAGAAATGTAATTTTGATGTTAACTCCCAAACCGCTGCGCAGAAGTCAACCAAACTTAACCAAATAGTGTATTGTATCACAATCTAGTAGTTACATTTGGAAATTTGGTTCTACGACATTTGGTTTGAGCGCAATCCTTAAACTTAGTTAAAACAAGTCATTTAAGCCTTCTGACAGTGAGATCTAAGCGATTCGGCCGAGAAATGTAATTTTGATGTTAACTCCCAAACCGCTGCGCAGAAGTCAACCAAACCACCCAATAGTGTATTGTATCACAATCTAGTAGTTAGATTTGGAAATTTGGTTCTAGGACATATGGTTTGAGCGCAATCCTCAAACTTAGTTAAAAAAAAGTCATTTAAGCCTTTTGACAGTGAGATCTACGCGATTCGGCCGAGAAATGTAATTTTGATGTTAACTCCCAAAACGCTGCGCAGAAGTCAACCAAACTTCACCCAATAGTGTATTGTATCACAATATAGTAGTTACATTTGGAAATTTGGTTCTAGGACATTTGGTTTGAGCGCAATCCTTAAACTTAGTTAAAAAAAGTCATTTAAGCCTTTTGACAGTGAGATTTACGCGATTCGGCCGAGAAATGTAATTTTGATGTTAACTCCCAAACCGCTGCGCAGAAGTATGCCAAACTTCACCCAATAGTGTATTGTATCACAATATAGTAGTTACATTTGGAAATTTGGTTCTAGGACATTTGGTTTGAGCACAATCCTCAAACTTAGTTAAAAAAGGTCATTTAAGCCTTCTGACAGTGAGATCTACGCGAATCGGCCGAGAAATGTAATTTTGATGTTAACTCCCAAACCGCTGCGCAGAAGTCAACCAAACTTCACCCAATAGTGTATTGTATCACAATCTAGTAGTTACATTTGGAAATTTGGTTCTAGGACATTTGGTTTGAGCGCAATCCTCTAACTGAGTTCAAAAAAGCCATTCTCACCTTTTGACACTGAGTTCTACTCACTTCGGCCGAGAAATGTAATTTTGATGTTAACTCCCAAACCGCTGCGCAGAAGTTAACCAAACTTCACCCAATAGTGTATTGTATCACAATCTAGTAGTTACATTTGGAAATTTGGTTCTAGGACATTTGGTTTGACTGCAATCCTTAAACTTAGTTAAAAAAAAAAAGTAATTTAAGCCTTTTGACAGTGAGATCTACGCGATTCGGCCGAGAAATGTAATTTTGATGTTAACTCCCAAAACGCTGCGCAGAAGTCAACCAAACTTCACCCAATAGTGTATTGAATCACAATCTAGTAGTTACATTTGGAAATTTTGTTCTAGGACATTTGGTTTGAGCGCAATCCTCAAACTTAGTTAAAAAAGGTCATTTAAGCCTTCTGACAGTGAGATCTACGCGAATCGTCCGAGAAATGTAATTTTGATGTTAACTCCCAAACCGCTGCGCAGAAGTCAACCAAACTTCACCCAATAGTGTATTGTATCACAATCTAGTAGTTACATTTGGAAATTTGGTTCTAGGACATTTGGTTTGAGCGCAATCCTCTAACTGAGTTCAAAAAAGCCTTTCTCACCTTTTGACACTGAGTTCTACTCACTTCGGCCGAGAAATGTAATTTTGATGTTAACTCCCAAACCGCTGCGCAGAAGTCAATCAAACTTCACCCAATAGTGTATTGTATCACAATCTAGTAGTTATATTTGGAAATTCGGTTCTGGGACATTTGGTTTGAGCGCAATCCTTAAACGTAGTTTTAAAAAGTCATTTAAGCCTTTTGACGGTGAGATCTACGCGAATCGGCTGAGAAATGTAATTTTGATGTTAACTCCCAAACCGCTGCGCAGAAGTCAACCAAACTTCACCCAATAGTGTATTGTATCACAATCTAGTAGTTACATTTGGAAATTTGGTTCTAGGACATTTGGTTTGAGCGCAATCCTTAAACTTAGTTAAAAAAAAGACATTTCAGCCTTCTAACAGTGAGATCTACGCGATTCGGCCGAGAAATGTAATTTTGATGTTAACTCCCAAACCGCTGCGCAGAAGTCAACCAAACCACCCAATAGTGTATTGTATCACAATCTAGTAGTTAGATTTGGAAATTTGGTTCTAGGACATATGGTTTGAGCGCAATCCTCAAACTTAGTTAAAAAAAAGTCATTTAAGCCTTCTGACAGTGAGATCTACGCGATTCTGCCGAGAAATGTAATTTTGATGTTAACTCCCAAACCGCTGCGCAGAAGTCAACCAAACTTCACCCAATAGTGTATTGTATCACAATCTAGTAGTTATATTTGGAAATTCGGTTCTAGGACATTTGGTTTGAGCGAAATCCTTAAACTTAGTTAAAACAAGTCATTTAAGCCTTTTGACAGTGAGATTTACGCGATTCGGCCGAGAAATGTAATTTTGATGTTAACTCCCAAACCGCTGCGCAGAAGTATACCAAACTTCACCCAATAGTGTATTGTATCACAATATAGTAGTTACATTTGGAAATTTGGTTCTAGGACATTTGGTTTGAGCGCAATCCTCAAACTTAGTTAAAAAAGGTCATTTAAGCCTTCTGACAGTGAGATCTACGCGAATCGGCCGAGAAATGTAATTTTGATGTTAACTCCCAAACCGCTGCGCAGAAGTCAACCAAACTTTACCCAATAGTGTATTGTATCACAATCTAGTAGTTACATTTGGAAATTTGGTTCTAGGACATTTGGTTTGAGCGCAATCCTCTAACTGAGTTCAAAAAAGCCGTTCTCACCTTTTGACACTGAGTTCTACTCACTTCGGCCGAGAAATGTAATTTTGATGTTAACTCCCAAACCGCTGCGCAGAAGTGAACCAAACTTCACCCAATAGTGTATTGTATCACAATCTAGTAGTTACATTTGGAAATTTGGTTCTAGGACATTTGGTTTGACCGCAATCCTTAAACTTAGTTTAAAAAAAAAGTCATTTAAGCCTTTTGACAGTGAGATCTACGCGATTCGGCCGAGAAATGTAATTTTGATGTTAAATCCCAAACCGCTGCGCAGAAGTCAACCAAACCACCCAATAGTGTATTGTATCACAATCTAGTAGTTACATTTGGAAATTTGGTTCTAAGATATTTGGTTTGACCGCAATCCTTAAACTTAGTTTTAAAAAAAAAGTCATTTAAGCCTTTTGACAGTGAGATCTAAGCGATTCGGCCGAGAAATGTAATTTTGATGTTAACTCCCAAAACGCTGCGCAGAAGTCAACCAAACTTCACCCAATAGTGTATTGTATCAAAATCTAGTAGTTACATTTGGAAATTTGGTTCTAGGACATTTGGTTTGAGCGCAATCCTTAAACTTAGTTTAAAAAAAGTCATTTAAGCCTTTTGACAGTGAGATTTACGCGATTCGGCCGAGAAATGTAATTTTGATGTTAACTCCCAAACCGCTGCGCAGAAGTATGCCAAACTTCACCCAATAGTGTATTGTATCACAATATAGTAGTTACATTTGGAAATTTGGTTCTAGGACATTTGGTTTGAGCGCAATCCTCTAACTGAGTTCAAAAAAGCCATTCTCACCTTTTGACACTGAGTTCTACTCACTTCGGCCGAGAAATGTAATTTTGATGTTAACTCCCAAACCGCTGCGCAGAAGTCAACCAAACTTCACCCAATAGTGTATTGTATCACAATCTAGTAGTTACATTTGGAAATTTGGTTCTAGGACATTTGGTTTGAGCGCAATACTCTAACTGAGTTCAAAAAAGCCGTTCTCACCTTTTGACACTGAGTTCTACTCACTTCGGCCGAGAAATGTAATTTTGATGTTAACTCCCAAACCGCTGCGCAGAAGTCAACCAAGCTTAACCAAATAGTGTATTGTATCACAATCTAGTAGTTACATTTGGAAATTTGGTTGTAGGACATTTGGTTTGAGCGCAATCCTTAAACTTAGTTAAAACAAGTCATTTAAGCCTTTTGACAGTGAGATTTACGCAATTCGGCCGAGAAATGTAATTTTGATGTTAACTCCCAAACCGCTGCGCAGAAGTATACCAAACTTCACCCAATAGTGTATTGTATCACAATATAGTAGTTACATTTGGAAATTTGGTTCTAGGACATTTGGTTTGAGCGCATCCTCAAACTTAGTTAAAAAAGGTCATTTAATCCTTCTGACAGTGAGATCTACACGAATCGGCCGAGAAATGTAATTTTGATGTAACTCCCAAACCGCTGCGCAGAAGTCAACCAAACTTCACCCAATAGTGTATTGTATCACAATCTAGTAGTTACATTTGGAAATTTGGTTCTAGGACATTTGGTTTGAGCGCAATCCTCTAACTGAGTTCAAAAAAGTCGTTCTCACCTTTTGACACTGAGATTTACGCGATTCGGCCGAGAAATGTAATTTTGATGTTAACTCCCAAACCGCTGCGCAGAAGTATGCCAAACTTCACCCAATAGTGTATTGTATCACAATATAGTAGTTACATTTGGAAATTTGGTTCTAGGACATTTGGTTTGAGCACAATCCTCAAACTTAGTTAAAAAAGGTCATTTAAGCCTTCTGACAGTGAGATCTACGCGAATCGGCCGAGAAATGTAATTTTGATGTTAACTCCCAAAACGCTGCGCAGAAGTCAACCAAACTTCACCCAATAGTGTATTGTATCAAAATCTAGTAGTTACATTTGGAAATTTGGTTCTAGGACATTTGGTTTGAGCGCAATCCTTAAACTTAGTTAAAAAAAGTCATTTAAGCCTTTTGACAGTGAGATTTACGCGATTCGGCCGAGAAATGTAATTTTGATGTTAACTCCCAAACCGCTGCGCAGAAGTATACCAAACTTCACCCAATAGTGTATTGTATCACAATATAGTAGTTACATTTGGAAATTTGGTTCTAGGACATTTGGTTTGAGCGCATCCTCAAACTTAGTTAAAAAAGGTCATTTAATCCTTCTGACAGTGAGATCTACACGAATCGGCCGAGAAATGTAATTTTGATGTTAACTCCCAAACCGCTGCGCAGAAGTCAACCAAACTTCACCCAATAGTGTATTGTATCACAATCTAGTAGTTACATTTGGAAATTTGGTTCTAGGACATTTGGTTTGACCGCAATCCTTAAACTTAGTTTTAAAAAAAAGTCATTGAAGCCTTTTGACAGTGAGATCTACGCGATTCGGCCGAGAAATGTAATTTTGATGTTAACTCCCAAACCGCTGCGCAGAAGTCAACCAAACCACCCAATAGTGTATTGTATCACAATCTAGTAGTTAGATTTGGAAATTTGGTTCTAGGACATATGGTTTGAGCGCAATCCTCAAACTTAGTTAAAAAAAAGTCATTTAAGCCTTCTGACAGTGAGATCTACGCGATTCTGCCGAGAAATGTAATTTTGATGTTAACTCCCAAACCGCTGCGCAGAAGTCAACCAAACTTCACCCAATAGTGTATTGTATCACAATCTAGTAGTTATATTTGGAAATTCGGTTCTAGGACATTTGGTTTGAGCGAAATCCTTAAACTTAGTTAAAACAAGTCATTTAAGCCTTTTGACAGTGAGATTTACGCGATTCGGCCGAGAAATGTAATTTTGATGTTAACTCCCAAACCGCTGCGCAGAAGTATACCAAACTTCACCCAATAGTGTATTGTATCACAATATAGTAGTTACATTTGGAAATTTGGTTCTAGGACATTTGGTTTGAGCGCAATCCTCAAACTTAGTTAAAAAAGGTCATTTAAGTCTTCTGACAGTGAGATCTACGCGAATCGGCCGAGAAATGTAATTTTGATGTTAACTCCCAAACCGCTGCGCAGAAGTCAACCAAACTTTACCCAATAGTGTATTGTATCACAATCTAGTAGTTACATTTGGAAATTTGGTTCTAGGACATTTGGTTTGAGCGCAATCCTCTAACTGAGTTCAAAAAAGCCGTTCTCACCTTTTGACACTGAGTTCTACTCACTTCGGCCGAGAAATGTAATTTTGATGTTAACTCCCAAACCGCTGCGCAGAAGTCAACCAAACTTAACCAAATAGTGTATTGTATCACAATCTAGTAGTTACATTTGGAAATTTGGTTCTAGGACATTTGGTTTGAGCGCAATCCTTAAACTTAGTTAAAACAAGTCATTTAAGCCTTTTGAAAGTGAGATTTACGCGATTCGGCCGAGAAATGTAATTTTGATGTTAACTCCCAAACCGCTGCGCAGAAGTATACCAAACTTCACCCAATAGTGTATTGTATCACAATATAGTAGTTACATTTGGAAATTTGGTTCTAGGACATTTGGTTTGAGCGCATCCTCAAACTTAGTTAAAAAAGGTCATTTAATCCTTCTGACAGTGAGATCTACACGAATCGGCCGAGAAATGTAATTTTGATGTTAACTCTCAAACCGCTGCGCAGAAGTCAACCAAACTTCAGCCAATAGTGTATTGTATCACAATCTAGTAGTTACATTTGGAAATTTGGTTCTAGGACATTTGGTTTGAGCGCAATCCTCAAACTTAGTTAAAAAAAGTCATTGAAGCCTTTTGACAGTGAGATCTACGCGATTCGGCCGAGAAATGTAATTTTGATGTTAACTCCCAAACCGTTGCGCAGAAGTCAACCAAACCACCCAATAGTGTATTGTATCACAATCTAGTAGTTAGATTTGGAAATTTGGTTCTAGGACATATGGTTTGAGCGCAATCCTCAAACTTAGTTAAAAAAAAGTCATTTAAGCCTTCTGACAGTGAGATCTACGCGATTCTGCCGAGAAATGTAATTTTGATGTTAACTCCCAAACCGCTGCGCAGAAGTCAACCAAACTTCACCCAATAGTGTATTGTATCACAATCTAGTAGTTATATTTGGAAATTCGGTTCTAGGACATTTGGTTTGAGCGAAATCCTTAAACTTAGTTAAAAAAGGTCATTTAATCCTTCTGACAGTGAGATCTACACGAATCGGCCGAGAAATGTAATTTTGATGTAACTCCCAAACCGCTGCGCAGAAGTCAACCAAACTTCACCCAATAGTGTATTGTATCACAATCTAGTAGTTACATTTGGAAATTTGGTTCTAGGACATTTGGTTTGAGCGCAATCCTCTAACTGAGTTCAAAAAAGTCGTTCTCACCTTTTGACACTGAGATTTACGCGATTCGGCCGAGAAATGTAATTTTGATGTTAACTCCCAAACCGCTGCGCAGAAGTATGCCAAACTTCACCCAATAGTGTATTGTATCACAATATAGTAGTTACATTTGGAAATTTGGTTCTAGGACATTTGGTTTGAGCACAATCCTCAAACTTAGTTAAAAAAGGTCATTTAAGCCTTCTGACAGTGAGATCTACGCGAATCGGCCGAGAAATGTAATTTTGATGTTAACTCCCAAAACGCTGCGCAGAAGTCAACCAAACTTCACCCAATAGTGTATTGTATCAAAATCTAGTAGTTACATTTGGAAATTTGGTTCTAGGACATTTGGTTTGAGCGCAATCCTTAAACTTAGTTTAAAAAAGTCATTTAAGCCTTTTGACAGTGAGATTTACGCGATTCGGCCGAGAAATGTAATTTTGATGTTAACTCCCAAACCGCTGCGCAGAAGTATACCAAACTTCACCCAATAGTGTATTGTATCACAATATAGTAGTTACATTTGGAAATTTGGTTCTAGGACATTTGGTTTGAGCGCATCCTCAAACTTAGTTAAAAAAGGTCATTTAATCCTTCTGACAGTGAGATCTACACGAATCGGCCGAGAAATGTAATTTTGATGTTAACTCCCAAACCGCTGCGCAGAAGTCAACCAAACTTCACCCAATAGTGTATTGTATCACAATCTAGTAGTTACATTTGGAAATTTGGTTCTAGGACATTTGGTTTGACCGCAATCCTTAAACTTAGTTTTAAAAAAAAGTCATTGAAGCCTTTTGACAGTGAGATCTACGCGATTCGGCCGAGAAATGTAATTTTGATGTTAACTCCCAAACCGCTGCGCAGAAGTCAACCAAACCACCCAATAGTGTATTGTATCACAATCTAGTAGTTAGATTTGGAAATTTGGTTCTAGGACATATGGTTTGAGCGCAATCCTCAAACTTAGTTAAAAAAAAGTCATTTAAGCCTTCTGACAGTGAGATCTACGCGATTCTGCCGAGAAATGTAATTTTGATGTTAACTCCCAAACCGCTGCGCAGAAGTCAACCAAACTTCACCCAATAGTGTATTGTATCACAATCTAGTAGTTATATTTGGAAATTCGGTTCTAGGACATTTGGTTTGAGCGAAATCCTTAAACTTAGTTAAAACAAGTCATTTAAGCCTTTTGACAGTGAGATTTACGCGATTCGGCCGAGAAATGTAATTTTGATGTTAACTCCCAAACCGCTGCGCAGAAGTATACCAAACTTCACCCAATAGTGTATTGTATCACAATATAGTAGTTACATTTGGAAATTTGGTTCTAGGACATTTGGTTTGAGCGCAATCCTCAAACTTAGTTAAAAAAGGTCATTTAAGTCTTCTGACAGTGAGATCTACGCGAATCGGCCGAGAAATGTAATTTTGATGTTAACTCCCAAACCGCTGCGCAGAAGTCAACCAAACTTTACCCAATAGTGTATTGTATCACAATCTAGTAGTTACATTTGGAAATTTGGTTCTAGGACATTTGGTTTGAGCGCAATCCTCTAACTGAGTTCAAAAAAGCCGTTCTCACCTTTTGACACTGAGTTCTACTCACTTCGGCCGAGAAATGTAATTTTGATGTTAACTCCCAAACCGCTGCGCAGAAGTCAACCAAACTTAACCAAATAGTGTATTGTATCACAATCTAGTAGTTACATTTGGAAATTTGGTTCTAGGACATTTGGTTTGAGCGCAATCCTTAAACTTAGTTAAAACAAGTCATTTAAGCCTTTTGAAAGTGAGATTTACGCGATTCGGCCGAGAAATGTAATTTTGATTTTAACTCTCAAACCGCTGCGCAGAAGTCAACCAAACTTCAGCCAATAGTGTATTGTATCACAATCTAGTAGTTACATTTGGAAATTTGGTTCTAGGATATTTGGTTTGAGCGCAATCCTCAAACTTAGTTAAAAAAAAGTCATTGAAGCCTTTTGACAGTGAGATCTACGCGATTCGGCCGAGAAATGTAATTTTGATGTTAACTCCCAAACCGCTGCGCAGAAGTCAACCAAACCACCCAATAGTGTATTGTATCACAATCTAGTAGTTAGATTTGGAAATTTGGTTCTAGGACATTTGGTTTGAGCGCAATCCTCAAACTTAGTTAAAAAAGGTCATTTAAGTCTTCTGACAGTGAGATCTACGCGAATCGGCCGAGAAATGTAATTTTGATGTTAACTCCCAAACCGCTGCGCAGAAGTCAACCAAACTTTACCCAATAGTGTATTGTATCACAATCTAGTAGTTACATTTGGAAATTTGGTTCTAGGACATTTGGTTTGAGCGCAATCCTCTAACTGAGTTCAAAAAGGTCATTTAATCCTTCTGACAGTGAGATCTACACGAATCGGCCGAGAAATGTAATTTTGATGTTAACTCCCAAACCGCTGCGCAGAAGTATACCAAACTTCACCCAATAGTGTATTGTATCACAATATAGTAGTTACATTTGGAAATTTGGTTCTAGGACATTTGGTTTGAGCGCATCCTCAAACTTAGTTAAAAAAGGTCATTTAATCCTTCTGACAGTGAGATCTACACGAATCGGCCGAGAAATGTAATTTTGATGTTAACTCTCAAACCGCTGCGCAGAAGTCAACCAAACTTCAGCCAATAGTGTATTGTATCACAATCTAGTAGTTACATTTGGAAATTTGGTTCTAGGACATTTGGTTTGAGCGCAATCCTCAAACTTAGTTAAAAAAAGTCATTGAAGCCTTTTGACAGTGAGATCTACGCGATTCGGCCGAGAAATGTAATTTTGATGTTAACTCCCAAACCGCTGCGCAGAAGTCAACCAAACCACCCAATAGTGTATTGTATCACAATCTAGTAGTTAGATTTGGAAATTTGGTTCTAGGACATATGGTTTGAGCGCAATCCTCAAACTTAGTTAAAAAAAAGTCATTTAAGCCTTCTGACAGTGAGATCTACGCGATTCTGCCGAGAAATGTAATTTTGATGTTAACTCCCAAACCGCTGCGCAGAAGTCAACCAAACTTCACCCAATAGTGTATTGTATCACAATCTAGTAGTTATATTTGGAAATTCGGTTCTAGGACATTTGGTTTGAGCGAAATCCTTAAACTTAGTTAAAACAAGTCATTTAAGCCTTTTGACAGTGAGATTTACGCGATTCGGCCGAGAAATGTAATTTTGATGTTAACTCCCAAACCGCTGCGCAGAAGTATACCAAACTTCACCCAATAGTGTATTGTATCACAATATAGTAGTTACATTTGGAAATTTGGTTCTAGGACATTTGGTTTGAGCGCAATCCTCAAACTTAGTTAAAAAAGGTCATTTAAGTCTTCTGACAGTGAGATCTACGCGAATCGGCCGAGAAATGTAATTTTGATGTTAACTCCCAAACCGCTGCGCAGAAGTCAACCAAACTTTACCCAATAGTGTATTGTATCACAATCTAGTAGTTACATTTGGAAATTTGGTTCTAGGACATTTGGTTTGAGCGCAATCCTCTAACTGAGTTCAAAAAAGCCGTTCTCACCTTTTGACACTGAGTTCTACTCACTTCGGCCGAGAAATGTAATTTTGATGTTAACTCCCAAACCGCTGCGCAGAAGTCAACCAAACTTAACCAAATAGTGTATTGTATCACAATCTAGTAGTTACATTTGGAAATTTGGTTCTAGGACATTTGGTTTGAGCGCAATCCTTAAACTTAGTTAAAACAAGTCATTTAAGCCTTTTGAAAGTGAGATTTACGCGATTCGGCCGAGAAATGTAATTTTGATGTTAACTCCCAAACCGCTGCGCAGAAGTATACCAAACTTCACCCAATAGTGTATTGTATCACAATATAGTAGTTACATTTGGAAATTTGGTTCTAGGACATTTGGTTTGAGCGCATCCTCAAACTTAGTTAAAAAAGGTCATTTAATCCTTCTGACAGTGAGATCTACACGAATCGGCCGAGAAATGTAATTTTGATGTTAACTCTCAAACCGCTGCGCAGAAGTCAACCAAACTTCAGCCAATAGTGTATTGTATCACAATCTAGTAGTTACATTTGGAAATTTGGTTCTAGGACATTTGGTTTGAGCGCAATCCTCAAACTTAGTTAAAAAAAGTCATTGAAGCCTTTTGACAGTGAGATCTACGCGATTCGGCCGAGAAATGTAATTTTGATGTTAACTCCCAAACCGCTGCGCAGAAGTCAACCAAACCACCCAATAGTGTATTGTATCACAATCTAGTAGTTAGATTTGGAAATTTGGTTCTAGGACATATGGTTTGAGCGCAATCCTTAAACTTAGTTAAAAAAAAGTCATTTAAGCCTTTTCGCAGTGAGATCTACGCGATATGGCCGAGAAATGTAATTTTGATGTTAACTCCAAAACCGCTGGGCAGAAGTCAACCAAACTTCAGCCAATAGTGTATTGTATCACAATCTAGTAGTTACATTTGGAAATTTGGTTCTAGGACATTTGGTTTGAGCGCAATCCTCAAACTTAGTTAAAAAAAGTCATTGAAGCCTTTTGACAGTGAGATCTACGCGATTCGGCCGAGAAATGTAATTTTTATGTTAACTCCCAAACCGCTGCGCAGAAGTCAACCAAACCACCCAATAGTGTATTGTATCACAATCTAGTAGTTAGATTTGGAAATTTGGTTCTAGGACATATGGTTTGAGCGCAATCCTCAAACTTAGTTAAAAAAAAGTCATTTAAGCCTTCTGACAGTGAGATCTACGCGATTCTGCCGAGAAATGTAATTTTGATGTTAACTCCCAAACCGCTGCGCAGAAGTCAACCAAACTTCACCCAATAGTGTATTGTATCACAATCTAGTAGTTATATTTGGAAATTCGGTTCTAGGACATTTGGTTTGAGCGAAATCCTTAAACTTAGTTAAAACAAGTCATTTAAGCCTTTTGACAGTGAGATTTACGCGATTCGGCCGAGAAATGTAATTTTGATGTTAACTCCCAAACCGCTGCGCAGAAGTATACCAAACTTCACCCAATAGTGTATTGTATCACAATATAGTAGTTACATTTGGAAATTTGGTTCTAGGACATTTGGTTTGAGCGCATCCTCAAACTTAGTTAAAAAAGGTCATTTAATCCTTCTGACAGTGAGATCTACACGAATCGGCCGAGAAATGTAATTTTGATGTTAACTCCCAAACCGCTGCGCAGAAGTCAACCAAACTTCACCCAATAGTGTATTGTATCACAATCTAGTAGTTACATTTGGAAATTTGGTTCTAGGACATTTGGTTTGACCGCAATCCTTAAACTTAGTTTTAAAAAAAAGTCATTGAAGCCTTTTGACAGTGAGATCTACGCGATTCGGCCGAGAAATGTAATTTTGATGTTAACTCCCAAACCGCTGCGCAGAAGTCAACCAAACCACCCAATAGTGTATTGTATCACAATCTAGTAGTTAGATTTGGAAATTTGGTTCTAGGACATATGGTTTGAGCGCAATCCTTAAACTTAGTTAAAAAAAGTCATTGAAGCCTTTTGACAGTGAGATCTACGCGATTCGGCCGAGAAATGTAATTTTTATGTTAACTCCCGAACCGCTGCGCAGAAGTCAACCAAACCACCCAATAGTGTATTGTATCACAATCTAGTAGTTAGATTTGGAAATTTGGTTCTAGGACATATGGTTTGAGCGCAATCCTCAAACTTAGTTAAAAAAAAGTCATTTAAGCCTTCTGACAGTGAGATTTACGCGATTCGGCCGAGAAATGTAATTTTGATGTTAACTCCCAAACCGCTGCGCAGAAGTATACCAAACTTCACCCAATAGTGTATTGTATCACAATATAGTAGTTACATTTGGAAATTTGGTTCTAGGACATTTGGTTTGAGCGCAATCCTCAAACTTAGTTAAAAAAGGTCATTTAAGTCTTCTGACAGTGAGATCTACGCGAATCGGCCGAGAAATGTAATTTTGATGTTAACTCCCAAACCGCTGCGCAGAAGTCAACCAAACTTTACCCAATAGTGTATTGTATCACAATCTAGTAGTTACATTTGGAAATTTGGTTCTAGGACATTTGGTTTGAGCGCAATCCTCTAACTGAGTTCAAAAAAGCCGTTCTCACCTTTTGACACTGAGTTCTACTCACTTCGGCCGAGAAATGTAATTTTGATGTTTACTCCCAAACCGCTGCGCAGAAGTCAACCAAACTTAACCAAATAGTGTATTGTATCACAATCTAGTAGTTACATTTGGAAATTTGGTTCTAGGACATTTGGTTTGAGCGCAATCCTTAAACTTAGTTAAAACAAGTCATTTAAGCCTTTTGACAGTGAGATTTACGCGATTCGGCCGAGAAATGTAATTTTGATGTTAACTCCCAAACCGCTGCGCAGAAGTATACCAAACTTCACCCAATAGTGTATTGTATCACAATATAGTAGTTACATTTGGAAATTTGGTTCTAGGACATTTGGTTTGAGAGCATCCTCAAACTTAGTTAAAAAAGGTCATTTAATCCTTCTGACAGTGAGATCTACACGAATCGGCCGAGAAATGTAATTTTGATGTTAACTCCCAAACCGCTGCGCAGAAGTCAACCAAACTTCACCCAATAGTGTATTGTATCACAATCTAGTAGTTACATTTGGAAATTTTGTTCTAGGACATTTGGTTTGAGCGCAATCCTCAAACTTAGTTAAAAAAGGTCATTCTCACCTTTTGACACTGAGTTCTACTCACTTCGGCCGAGAAATGTAATTTTGATGTTAACTCCCAAACCGCTGCGCAGAAGTCAACCAAACTTCACCCAATAGTGTATTGTATCACAATCTAGTAGTTACATTTGGAAATTTGGTTCTAGGACATTTGGTTTGAGCGCAATCCTCTAACTGAGTTCAAAAAAGCCGTTCTCACCTTTTGACACTGAGTTCTACTCACTTCGGCCGAGAAATGTAATTTTGATGTTAACTCCCAAACCGCTGCGCAGAAGTCAACCAAACTTCACCCAATAGTGTATTGTATCACAATCTAGTAGTTATATTTGGAAATTCGGTTCTAGGACATTTGGTTTGAGCGAAATCCTTAAACTTAGTTAAAACAAGTCATTTAAGCCTTTTGACAGTGAGATTTACGCGATTCGGCCGAGAAATGTAATTTTGATGTTAACTCCCAAACCGCTGCGCAGAAGTATACCAAACTTCACCCAATAGTGTATTGTATCACAATATAGTAGTTACATTTGGAAATTTGGTTCTAGGACATTTGGTTTGAGCGCAATCCTCAAACTTAGTTAAAAAAGGTCATTTAAGTCTTCTGACAGTGAGATCTACGCGAATCGGCCGAGAAATGTAATTTTGATGTTAACTCCCAAACCGCTGCGCAGAAGTCAACCAAACTTTACCCAATAGTGTATTGTATCACAATCTAGTAGTTACATTTGGAAATTTGGTTCTAGGACATTTGGTTTGAGCGCAATCCTCTAACTGAGTTCAAAAAAGCCGTTCTCACCTTTTGACACTGAGTTCTACTCACTTCGGCCGAGAAATGTAATTTTGATGTTAACTCCCAAACCGCTGCGCAGAAGTCAACCAAACTTAACCAAATAGTGTATTGTATCACAATCTAGTAGTTACATTTGGAAATTTGGTTCTACGACATTTGGTTTGAGCGCAATCCTTAAACTTAGTTAAAACAAGTCATTTAAGCCTTCTGACAGTGAGATCTACACGAATCGGCCAAGAAATGTAATTTTGATGTTAACTCCCAAACCGCTGCGCAGAAGTCAACCAAACTTCACCCAATAGTGTATTGTATCACAATCTAGTAGCTACATTTGGAAATTTGGTTCTAGGACATTTGGTTTGACCGCAATCCTTAAACTTAGTTAAAAAAAAGTCATTTAAGCCTTTTCGCAGTGAGATCTACGCGATATGGCCGAGAAATGTAATTTTGATGTTAACTCCAAAACCGCTGGGCAGAAGTCAACCAAACTTCAGCCAATAGTGTATTGTATCACAATCTAGTAGTTACATTTGGAAATTTGGTTCTAGGACATTTGGTTTGACCGCAATCCTTAAACTTAGTTAAAAAAAAAAGTCATTTAAGCCTTTTGACAGTGAGATCTAAGCGATTCGGCCGAGAAATGTAATTTTGATGTTAACTCCCAAACCGCTGCGCAGAAGTCAACCAAACCACCCAATAGTGTATTGTATCACAATCTAGTAGTTAGATTTGGAAATTTGGTTCTAGGACATATGGTTTGAGCGCAATCCTCAAACTTAGTTAAAAAAAAGTCATTTAAGCCTTTTGACAGTGAGATCTACGCGATTCGGCCGAGAAATGTAATTTTGATGTTAACTCCCAAAACGCTGCGCAGAAGTCAACCAAACCACCCAATAGTGTATTGTATCACAATCTAGTAGTTAGATTTGGAAATTTGGTTCTAGGACATATGGTTTGAGCGCAATCCTTAAACTTAGTTAAAAAAAAGTCATTTAAGCCTTTTCGCAGTGAGATCTACGCGATATGGCCGAGAAATGTAATTTTGATGTTAACTCCAAAACCGCTGGGCAGAAGTCAACCAAACTTCAGCCAATAGTGTATTGTATCACAATCTAGTAGTTACATTTGGAAATTTTGTTCTAGGACATTTGGTTTGAGCGCAATCCTAAAACTTAGTTAAAAAAAGTCATTGAAGCCTTTTGACAGTGAGATCTACGCGATTCGGCCGAGACATGTAATTTTGATGTTAACTCCCAAACCGCTGCGCAGAAGTCAACCAAACCACCCAATAGTGTATTGTATCACAATCTAGTAGTTAGATTTGGAAATTTGGTTCTAGGACATATGGTTTGAGCGCAATCCTTAAACTTAGTTAAAAAAAGTAATTGAAGCCTTTTGACAGTGAGATCTACGCGATTCGGCCGAGAAATGTAATTTTTATGTTAACTCCCAAACCGCTGCGCAGAAGTCAACCAAACCACCCAATAGTGTATTGTATCACAATCTAGTAGTTAGATTTGGAAATTTGGTTCTAGGACATATGGTTTGAGCGCAATCCTCAAACTTAGTTAAAAAAAAGTCATTTAAGCCTTCTGACAGTGAGATTTACGCGATTCGGCCGAGAAATGTAATTTTGATGTTAACTCCCAAACCGCTGCGCAGAAGTATACCAAACTTCACCCAATAGTGTATTGTATCACAATATAGTAGTTACATTTGGAAATTTGGTTCTAGGACATTTGGTTTGAGCGCAATCCTCAAACTTAGTTAAAAAAGGTCATTTAAGTCTTCTGACAGTGAGATCTACGCGAATCGGCCGAGAAATGTAATTTTGATGTTAACTCCCAAACCGCTGCGCAGAAGTCAACCAAACTTTACCCAATAGTGTATTGTATCACAATCTAGTAGTTACATTTGGAAATTTGGTTCTAGGACATTTGGTTTGAGCGCAATCCTCTAACTGAGTTCAAAAAAGCCGTTCTCACCTTTTGACACTGAGTTCTACTCACTTCGGCCGAGAAATGTAATTTTGATGTTTACTCCCAAACCGCTGCGCAGAAGTCAACCAAACTTAACCAAATAGTGTATTGTATCACAATCTAGTAGTTACATTTGGAAATTTGGTTCTAGGACATTTGGTTTGAGCGCAATCCTTAAACTTAGTTAAAACAAGTCATTTAAGCCTTTTGACAGTGAGATTTACGCGATTCGGCCGAGAAATGTAATTTTGATGTTAACTCCCAAACCGCTGCGCAGAAGTATACCAAACTTCACCCAATAGTGTATTGTATCACAATATAGTAGTTACATTTGGAAATTTGGTTCTAGGACATTTGGTTTGAGAGCATCCTCAATTTTAGTTAAAAAAGGTCATTTAATCCTTCTGACAGTGAGATCTACACGAATCGGCCGAGAAATGTAATTTTGATGTTAACTCCCAAACCGCTGCGCAGAAGTCAACCAAACTTCACCCAATAGTGTATTGTATCACAATCTAGTAGTTACATTTGGAAATTTTGTTCTAGGACATTTGGTTTGAGCGCAATCCTCAAACTTAGTTAAAAAAGGTCATTCTCACCTTTTGACACTGAGTTCTACTCACTTCGGCCGAGAAATGTAATTTTGATGTTAACTCCCAAACCGCTGCGCAGAAGTCAACCAAACTTCACCCAATAGTGTATTGTATCACAATCTAGTAGTTACATTTGGAAATTTGGTTCTAGGACATTTGGTTTGAGCGCAATCCTCTAACTGAGTTCAAAAAAGCCGTTCTCACCTTTTGACACTGAGTTCTACTCACTTCGGCCGAGAAATGTAATTTTGATGTTAACTCCCAAACCGCTGCGCAGAAGTCAACCAAACTTCACCCAATAGTGTATTGTATCACAATCTAGTAGTTATATTTGGAAATTCGGTTCTAGGACATTTGGTTTGAGCGAAATCCTTAAACTTAGTTAAAACAAGTCATTTAAGCCTTTTGACAGTGAGATTTACGCGATTCGGCCGAGAAATGTAATTTTGATGTTAACTCCCAAACCGCTGCGCAGAAGTATACCAAACTTCACCCAATAGTGTATTGTATCACAATATAGTAGTTACATTTGGAAATTTGGTTCTAGGACATTTGGTTTGAGCGCAATCCTCAAACTTAGTTAAAAAAGGTCATTTAAGTCTTCTGACAGTGAGATCTACGCGAATCGGCCGAGAAATGTAATTTTGATGTTAACTCCCAAACCGCTGCGCAGAAGTCAACCAAACTTTACCCAATAGTGTATTGTATCACAATCTAGTAGTTACATTTGGAAATTTGGTTCTAGGACATTTGGTTTGAGCGCAATCCTCTAACTGAGTTCAAAAAAGCCGTTCTCACCTTTTGACACTGAGTTCTACTCACTTCGGCCGAGAAATGTAATTTTGATGTTAACTCCCAAACCGCTGCGCAGAAGTCAACCAAACTTAACCAAATAGTGTATTGTATCACAATCTAGTAGTTACATTTGGAAATTTGGTTCTACGACATTTGGTTTGAGCGCAATCCTTAAACTTAGTTAAAACAAGTCATTTAAGCCTTCTGACAGTGAGATCTACACGAATCGGCCAAGAAATGTAATTTTGATGTTAACTCCCAAACCGCTGCGCAGAAGTCAACCAAACTTCAGCCAATAGTGTATTGTATCACAATCTAGTAGTTACATTTGGAAATTTGGTTCTAGGACATTTGGTTTGACCGCAATCCTTAAACTTAGTTAAAAAAAAAAGTCATTTAAGCCTTTTGACAGTGAGATCTAAGCGATTCGGCCGAGAAATGTAATTTTGATGTTAACTCCCAAACCGCTGCGCAGAAGTCAACCAAACCACCCAATAGTGTATTGTATCACAATCTAGTAGTTAGATTTGGAAATTTGGTTCTAGGACATATGGTTTGAGCGCAATCCTCAAACTTAGTTAAAAAAAAGTCATTTAAGCCTTTTGACAGTGAGATCTACGCGATTCGGCCGAGAAATGTAATTTTGATGTTAACTCCCAAAACGCTGCGCAGAAGTCAACCAAACTTCACCCAATAGTGTATTGTATCACAATATAGTAGTTACATTTGGAAATTTGGTTCTAGGACATTTGGTTTGAGCGCAATCCTTAAACTTAGTTAAAAAAAGTCATTTAAGCCTTTTGACAGTGAGATTTACGCGATTCGGCCGAGAAATGTAATTTTGATGTTAACTCCCAAACCGCTGCGCAGAAGTATGCCAAACTTCACCCAATAGTGTATTGTATCACAATATAGTAGTTACATTTGGAAATTTGGTTCTAGGACATTTGGTTTGAGCACAATCCTCAAACTTATTTAAAAAAGGTCATTTAAGCCTTCTGACAGTGAGATCTACACGAATCGGCCGAGAAATGTAATTTTGATGTTAACTCCCAAACCGCTGCGCAGAAGTCAACCAAACTTCACCCAATAGTGTATTGTATCACAATCTAGTAGCTACATTTGGAAATTTGGTTCTAGGACATTTGGTTTGACCGCAATCCTTAAACTTAGTTAAAAAAAAGTCATTTAAGCCTTTTCGCAGTGAGATCTACGCGATATGGCCGAGAAATGTAATTTTGATGTTAACTCCAAAACCGCTGGGCAGAAGTCAACCAAACTTCAGCCAATAGTGTATTGTATCACAATCTAGTAGTTACATTTGGAAATTTGGTTCTAGGACATTTGGTTTGAGCGCAATCCTCAAACTTAGTTAAAAAAAGTCATTGAAGCCTTTTGACAGTGAGATCTACGCGATTCGGCCGAGAAATGTAATTTTGATGTTAACTCCCAAACCGCTGCGCAGAAGTCAACCAAACCACCCAATAGTGTATTGTATCACAATCTAGTAGTTAGATTTGGAAATTTGGTTCTAGGACATATGGTTTGAGCGCAATCCTTAAACTTAGTTAAAAAAAAAGTCATTTAAGCCTTTTCGCTGTGAGATCTACGCGATATGGCCGAGAAATGTAATTTTGATGTTAACTCCAAAACCGCTGGGCAGAAGTCAACCAAACTTCAGCCAATAGTGTATTGTATCACAATCTAGTAGTTACATTTGGAAATTTGGTTCTAGGACATTTGGTTTGAGCGCAATCCTCAAACTTAGTTAAAAAAAGTCATTGAAGCCTTTTGACAGTGAGATCTACGCGATTCGGCCGAGAAATGTAATTTTGATGTTAACTCCCAAACCGCTGCGCAGAAGTAAACCAAACCACCCAATAGTGTATTGTATCACAATATAGTAGTTAGATTTGGAAATTTGGTTCTAGGACATATGGTTTGAGCGCAATCCTCAAACTTAGTTAAAAAAAAGTCATTTAAGCCTTCTGACAGTGAGATCTACGCGATTCTGCCGAGAAATGTAATTTTGATGTTAACTCCCAAACCGCTGCGCAGAAGTCAACCAAACTTCACCCAATAGTGTATTGTATCACAATCTAGTAGTTAAATTTGGAAATTTGGTTCTAGGACATTTGGTTTGAGCGCAATCCTCTAACTGAGTTCAAAAAAGCCGTTCTCACCTTTTGACACTGAGTTCTACTCACTTCGGCCGAGAAATGTAATTTTGATGTTAACTCCCAAACCGCTGCGCAGAAGTCAACCAAACTTCACCCAATAGTGTATTGTATCACAATCTAGTAGTTACATTTGGAAATTTGGTTCTAGGACATTTGGTTTGAGCGCAATCCTCTAACTGAGTTCAAAAAAGCCGTTCTCACCTTTTGACACTGAGTTCTACTCACTTCGGCCGAGAAATGTAATTTTGATGTTAACTCCCAAACCGCTGCGCAGAAGTCAACCAAACTTCACCCAATAGTGTATTGTATCACAATCTAGTAGTTATATTTGGAAATTCGGTTCTAGGACATTTGGTTTGAGCGAAATCCTTAAACTTAGTTAAAACAAGTCATTTAAGCCTTTTGACAGTGAGATTTACGCGATTCGGCCGAGAAATGTAATTTTGATGTTAACTCCCAAACCGCTGCGCAGAAGTATACCAAACTTCACCCAATAGTGTATTGTATCACAATATAGTAGTTACATTTGGAAATTTGGTTCTAGGACATTTGGTTTGAGCGCAATCCTCAAACTTAGTTAAAAAAGGTCATTTAAGCCTTCTGACAGTGAGATCTACGCGAATCGGCCGAGAAATGTAATTTTAATGTTAACTCCCAAACCGCTGCGCAGAAGTCAACCAAACTTTACCCAATAGTGTATTGTATCACAATCTAGTAGTTACATTTGGAAATTTGGTTCTAGGACATTTGGTTTGAGCGCAATCCTCTAACTGAGTTCAAAAAAGCCGTTCTCACCTTTTGACACTGAGTTCTACTCACTTCGGCCGAGAAATGTAATTTTGATGTTAACTCCCAAACCGCTGCGCAGAAGTGAACCAAACTTCACCCAATAGTGTATTGTATCACAATCTAGTAGTTACATTTTAAAATTTGGTTCTAGGACATTTGGTT
Organism: Corythoichthys intestinalis; assembly: GCF_030265065.1. Lineage (NCBI taxonomy): Eukaryota > Metazoa > Chordata > Actinopteri > Syngnathiformes > Syngnathidae > Corythoichthys > Corythoichthys intestinalis. The sequence goes on along the minus strand of NC_080411.1, from coordinate 46,993,546 downwards.
TGACCGCAATCCTTAAACTTAGTTTTAAAAAAAAAAGTCATTTAAGCCTTTTGACAGTGAGATCTACGCGATTCGGCCGAGAAATGTAATTTTGATGTTAAATCCCAAACCGCTGCGCAGAAGTCAACCAAACCACCCAATAGTGTATTGTATCACAATCTAGTAGTTACATTTGGAAATTTGGTTCTAAGATATTTCGTTTGACCGCAATCCTTAAACTTAGTTTTAAAAAAAAGTCATTTAAGCCTTTTGACAGTGAGATCTAAGCGATTCGGCCGAGAAATGTAATTTTGATGTTAACTCCCAAACCGCTGCGCAGAAGTCAACCAAACCACCCAATAGTGTATTGTATCACAATCTAGTAGTTAGATTTGGAAATTTGGTTCTAGGACATATGGTTTGAGCGCAATCCTCAAACTTAGTTAAAAAAAGTCATTTAAGCCTTTTGACAGTGAGATCTACGCGATTCGGCCGAGAAATGTAATTTTGATGTTAACTCCCAAAACGCTGCGCAGAAGTCAACCAAACTTCACCCAATAGTGTATTGTATCAAAATCTAGTAGTTACATTTGGAAATTTTGTTCTAGGACATTTGGTTTGAGCGCAATCCTTAAACTTAGTTTAAAAAAAGTCATTTAAGCCTTTTGACAGTGAGATTTACGCGATTCGGCCGAGAAATGTAATTTTGATGTTAACTCCCAAACCGCTGCGCAGAAGTATGCCAAACTTCACCCAATAGTGTATTGTATCACAATATAGTAGTTACATTTGGAAATTTGATTCTAGGACATTTGGTTTGAGCGCAATCCTCTAACTGAGTTCAAAAAAGCCATTCTCACCTTTTGACACTGAGTTCTACTCACTTCGGCCGAGAAATGTAATTTTGATGTTAACTCCCAAACCGCTGCGCAGAAGTCAACCAAACTTCACCCAATAGTGTATTGTATCACAATCTAGTAGTTACATTTGGAAATTTGGTTCTAGGACATTTGGTTTGAGCGCAATCCTCTGAGTTCAAAAAAGCCGTTCTCACCTTTTGACACTGAGTTCTACTCACTTCGGCCGAGAAATGTAATTTTGATGTTAACTCCCAAACCGCTGCGCAGAAGTCAACCAAACTTAACCAAATAGTGTATTGTATCACAATCTAGTAGTTACATTTGGAAATTTGGTTGTAGGACATTTGGTTTGAGCGCAATCCTCAAACTTAGTTAAAAAAGGTCATTTAAGCCTTCTGACAGTGAGATCTACGCGAATCGGCCGAGAAATGTAATTTTGATGTTAACTCCCAAAACGCTGCGCAGAAGTCAACCAAACTTCACCCAATAGTGTATTGTATCAAAATCTAGTAGTTACATTTGGAAATTTGGTTCTAGGACATTTGGTTTGAGCGCAATCCTTAAACTTAGTTAAAAAAGTCATTTAAGCCTTTTGACAGTGAGATTTACGCGATTCGGCCGAGAAATGTAATTTTGATGTTAACTCCCAAACCGCTGCGCAGAAGTATACCAAACTTCACCCAATAGTGTATTGTATCACAATATAGTAGTTACATTTGGATATTTGGTTCTAGGACATTTGGTTTGAGCGCATCCTCAAACTTAGTTAAAAAAGGTCATTTAATCCTTCTGACAGTGAGATCTACACGAATCGGCCGAGAAATGTAATTTTGATGTAACTCCCAAACCGCTGCGCAGAAGTCAACCAAACTTCACCCAATAGTGTATTGTATCACAATCTAGTAGCTACATTTGGAAATTTGGTTCTAGGACATTTGGTTTGACCGCAATCCTTAAACTTAGTTAAAAAAAAGTAATTTAAGCCTTTTCGCAGTGAGATCTACGCGATATGGCCGAGAAATGTAATTTTGATGTTAACTCCAAAACCGCTGGGCAGAAGTCAACCAAACTTCAGCCAATAGTGTATTGTATCACAATCTAGTAGTTACATTTGGAAATTTGGTTCTAGGACATTTGGTTTGAGCGCAATCCTCTAACTGAGTTCAAAAAAGCCATTCTCACCTTTTGACACTGAGTTCTACTCACTTCGGCCGAGAAATGTAATTTTGATGTTAACTCCCAAACCGCTGCACAGAAGTCAACCAAACTTCACCCAATAGTGTATTGTATCACAATCTAGTAGTTACATTTGGAAATTTGGTTCTAGGACATATGGTTTGAGCGCAATCCTCAAACTTAGTTAAAAAAAAGTCATTTAAGCCTTCTGACAGTGAGATCTACGCGATTCTGCCGAGAAATGTAATTTTGATGTTAACTCCCAAACCGCTGCGCAGAAGTCAACCAAACTTCACCCAATAGTGTATTGTATCACAATCTAGTAGTTATATTTGGAAATTCGGTTCTAGGACATTTGGTTTGAGCGAAATCCTTAAACTTAGTTAAAACAAGTCATTTAAGCCTTTTGACAGTGAGATTTACGCGATTCGGCCGAGAAATGTAATTTTGATGTTAACTCCCAAACCGCTGCGCAGAAGTATACCAAACTTCACCCAATAGTGTATTGTATCACAATATAGTAGTTACATTTGGAAATTTGGTTCTAGGACATTTGGTTTCAGCGCAATCCTCAAACTTAGTTAAAAAAGGTCATTTAAGTCTTCTGACAGTGAGATCTACGCGAATCGGCCGAGAAATGTAATTTTGATGTTAACTCCCAAACCGCTGCGCAGAAGTCAACCAAACTTTACCCAATAGTGTATTGTATCACAATCTAGTAGTTACATTTGGAAATTTGGTTCTAGGACATTTGGTTTGAGCGCAATCCTCTAACTGAGTTCAAAAAAGCCGTTCTCACCTTTTGACACTGAGTTCTACTCACTTCGGCCGAGAAATGTAATTTTGATGTTAACTCCCAAACCGCTGCGCAGAAGTCAACCAAACTTAACCAAATAGTGTATTGTATCACAATCTAGTAGTTACATTTGGAAATTTGGTTCTAGGACATTTGGTTTGAGCGCAATCCTTAAACTTAGTTAAAACAAGTCATTTAAGCCTTTTGACAGTGAGATTTACGCGATTCGGCCGAGAAATGTAATTTTGATGTTAACTCCCAAACCGCTGCGCAGAAGTATACCAAACTTCACCCAATAGTGTATTGTATCACAATATAGTAGTTACATTTGGAAATTTGGTTCTAGGACATTTGGTTTGAGCGCATCCTCAAACTTAGTTAAAAAAGGTCATTTAATCCTTCTGACAGTGAGATCTACACGAATCGGCCGAGAAATGTAATTTTGATGTTAACTCCCAAACCGCTGCGCAGAAGTCAACCAAACTTCACCCAATAGTGTATTGTATCACAATCTAGTAGCTACATTTGGAAATTTGGTTCTAGGACATTTGGTTTGACCGCAATCCTTAAACTTAGTTAAAAAAAAGTCATTTAAGCCTTTTCGCAGTGAGATCTACGCGATATGGCCGAGAAATGTAATTTTGATGTTAACTCCAAAACCGCTGGGCAGAAGTCAACCAAACTTCAGCCAATAGTGTATTGTATCACAATCTAGTAGTTACATTTGGAAATTTGGTTCTAGGACATTTGGTTTGAGCGCAATCCTCAAACTTAGTTAAAAAAAGTCATTGAAGCCTTTTGACAGTGAGATCTACGCGATTCGGCCGAGAAATGTAATTTTGATGTTAACTCCCAAACCGCTGCGCAGAAGTCAACCAAACCACCCAATAGTGTATTGTATCACAATCTAGTAGTTAGATTTGGAAATTTGGTTCTAGGACATATGGTTTGAGCGCAATCCTTAAACTTAGTTAAAAAAAAGTCATTTAAGCCTTTTCGCAGTGAGATCTACGCGATATGGCCGAGAAATGTAATTTTGATGTTAACTCCAAAACCGCTGGGCAGAAGTCAACCAAACTTCAGCCAATAGTGTATTGTATCACAATCTAGTAGTTACATTTGGAAATTTGGTTCTAGGATATTTGGTTTGAGCGCAATCCTCAAACTTAGTTAAAAAAAAGTCATTGAAGCCTTTTGACAGTGAGATCTACGCGATTCGGCCGAGAAATGTAATTTTGATGTTAACTCCCAAACCGCTGCGCAGAAGTCAACCAAACCACCCAATAGTGTATTGTATCACAATCTAGTAGTTAGATTTGGAAATTTGGTTCTAGGACATTTGGTTTGAGCGCAATCCTCAAACTTAGTTAAAAAAGGTCATTTAAGTCTTCTGACAGTGAGATCTACGCGAATCGGCCGAGAAATGTAATTTTGATGTTAACTCCCAAACCGCTGCGCAGAAGTCAACCAAACTTTACCCAATAGTGTATTGTATCACAATCTAGTAGTTACATTTGGAAATTTGGTTCTAGGACATTTGGTTTGAGCGCAATCCTCTAACTGAGTTCAAAAAGGTCATTTAATCCTTCTGACAGTGAGATCTACACGAATCGGCCGAGAAATGTAATTTTGATGTTAACTCCCAAACCGCTGCGCAGAAGTCAACCAAACTTCACCCAATAGTGTATTGTATCACAATCTAGTAGCTACATTTGGAAATTTGGTTCTAGGACATTTGGTTTGACCGCAATCCTTAAACTTAGTTAAAAAAAAGTCATTTAAGCCTTTTCGCAGTGAGATCTACGCGATATGGCCGAGAAATGTAATTTTGATGTTAACTCCAAAACCGCTGGGCAGAAGTCAACCAAACTTCAGCCAATAGTGTATTGTATCACAATCTAGTAGTTACATTTGGAAATTTGGTTCTAGGACATTTGGTTTGACCGCAATCCTTAAACTTAGTTAAAAAAAGTCATTTAAGCCTTTTGACAGTGAGATTTACGCGATTCGGCCGAGAAATGTAATTTTGATGTTAACTCCCAAACCGCTGCGCAGAAGTCAACCAAACTTCACCCAATAGTGTATTGAATCACAATCTAGTAGTTACATTTGGAAATTTTGTTCTAGGACATTTGGTTTGAGCGCAATCCTCAAACTTAGTTAAAAAAGGTCATTCTCACCTTTTGACACTGAGTTCTACTCACTTCGGCCGAGAAATGTAATTTTGATGTTAACTCCCAAACCGCTGCGCAGAAGTCAACCAAACTTCACCCAATAGTGTATTGTATCACAATCTAGTAGTTACATTTGGAAATTTGGTTCTAGGACATTTGGTTTGAGCGCAATCCTCTAACTGAGTTCAAAAAAGCCGTTCTCACCTTTTGACACTGAGTTCTACTCACTTCGGCCGAGAAATGTAATTTTGATGTTAACTCCCAAACCGCTGCGCAGAAGTCAACCAAACTTCACCCAATAGTGTATTGTATCACAATCTAGTAGTTACATTTGGAAATTTGGTTCTAGGACATTTGGTTTGAGCGCAATCCTCAAACTTAGTTAAAAAATAGTCATTTCAGCCTTCTAACAGTGAGATCTACGCGATTTGGCCGAGAAATGTAATTTTGATGTTAACTCCCAAACCGCTGCGCAGAAGTATACCAAACTTCACCCAATAGTGTATTGTATCACAATCTAGTAGTTATATTTGGAAATTTGGTTCTAGGACATTTGGTTTGAGCGTATCCTCAAACTTAGTTAAAAAAGGTCATTTAATCCTTCTGACAGTGAGATCTACACGAATCGGCCGAGAAATGTAATTTTGATGTTAACTCCCAAACCGCTGCGCAGAAGTCAACCAAACTTCACCCAATAGTGTATTGTATCACAATCTAGTAGCTACATTTGGAAATTTGGTTCTAGGACATTTGGTTTGACCGCAATCCTTAAACTTAGTTAAAAAAAAGTCATTTAAGCCTTTTCGCAGTGAGATCTACGCGATATGGCCGAGAAATGTAATTTAATGTTAACTCCAAAACCGCTGCGCAGAAGTCAACCAAACTTCAGCCAATAGTGTATTGTATCACAATCTAGTAGTTACATTTGGAAATTTGGTTCTAGGACATTTGGTTTGAGCGCAATCCTTAAACTTAGTTAAAAAAAGTCATTTAAGCCTTTTGACAGTGAGATTTACGCGATTCGGCCGAGAAATGTAATTTTGATGTTAACTCCCAAACCGCTGCGCAGAAGTATGCCAAACTTCACCCAATAGTGTATTGTATCACAATCTAGTAGTTACATTTGGAAATTTGGTTCTAGGACATTTGGTTTGAGCGCAATCCTCTAACTGAGTTCAAAAAAGCCATTCTCACCTTTTGACACTGAGTTCTACTCACTTCGGCCGAGAAATGTAATTTTGATGTTAACTCCCAAACCGCTGCGCAGAAGTTAACCAAACTTCACCTAATAGTGTATTGTATCACAATCTAGTAGTTACATTTGGAAATTTGGTTCTAGGACATTTGGTTTGACTGCAATCCTTAAACTTAGTTAAAAAAAAAAATAATTTAAGCCTTTTGACAGTGAGATCTACGCGATTCGGCCGAGAAATGTAATTTTGATGTTAACTCCCAAAACGCTGCGCAGAAGTCAACCAAACTTCACCCAATAGTGTATTGAATCACAATCTAGTAGTTACATTTGGAAATTTTGTTCTAGGACATTTGGTTTGAGCGCAATCCTCAAACTTAGTTAAAAAAGGTCATTTAAGCCTTCTGACAGTGAGATCTACGCGAATCGGCCGAGAAATGTAATTTTGATGTTAACTCCCAAACCGCTGCGCAGAAGTCAACCAAACTTCACCCAATAGTGTATTGTATCACAATCTAGTAGTTACATTTGGAAATTTGGTTCTAGGACATTTGGTTTGAGCGCAATCCTCTAACTGAGTTCAAAAAAGCCATTCTCACCTTTTGACACTGAGTTCTACTCACTTCGGCCGAGAAATGTAATTTTGATGTTAACTCCCAAACCGCTGCGCAGAAGTCAACCAAACTTCACCCAATAGTGTATTGTATCACAATCTAGTAGTTATATTTGGAAATTCGGTTCTGGGACATTTGGTTTGAGCGCAATCCTTAAACTTAGTTTTAAAAAGTCATTTCAGCCTTCTAACAGTGAGATCTACGCGATTTGGCCGAGAAATGTAATTTTGATGTTAACTCCCAAACCGCTGCGCAGAAGTATACCAAACTTCACCCAATAGTGTATTGTATCACAATATAGTAGTTACATTTGGAAATTTGGTTCTAGGACATTTGGTTTGAGCGCAATCCTCAAACTTATTTAAAAAAGGTCATTTAAGCCTTCTGACAGTGAGATCTACGCGAATCGGCCGAGAAATGTAATTTTGATGTTAACTCCCAAACCGCTGCGCAGAAGTCAACCAAACTTCACCCAATAGTGTATTGTATCACAATCTAGTAGTTACATTTGGAAATTTGGTTCTAGGACATTTGGTTTGACCGCAATCCTTAAACTTAGTTTTAAAAAAAAAAGTCATTTAAGCCTTCTGACAGTGAGATCTACGCGAATCGGCCGAGAAATGTAATTTTGATGTTAACTCCCAAACCGCTGCGCAGAAGTCAACCAAACCACCCAATAGTGTATTGTATCACAATCTAGTAGTTACATTTGGAAATTTGGTTCTAGGACATTTGGTTTGAGCGCAATCCTCTAACTGAGTTCAAAAAAGCCGTTCTCACCTTTTGACACTGAGTTCTACTCACTTCGGCCGAGAAATGTAATTTTGATGTTAACTCCCAAACCGCTGCGCAGAGGTCAACCAAACTTAACCAAATAGTGTATTGTATCACAATCTAGTAGTTACATTTGGAAATTTGGTTCTAGGACATTTGGTTTGAGCGCATCCTCAAACTTAGTTAAAAAAGGTCATTTAATCCTTCTGACAGTGAGATCTACACGAATCGGCCGAGAAATGTAATTTTGATGTTAACTCCCAAACCGCTGCGCAGAAGTCAACCAAACTTCACCCAATAGTGTATTGTATCACAATCTAGTAGCTACATTTGGAAATTTGGTTCTAGGACATTTGGTTTGACCGCAATCCTTAAACTTAGTTAAAAAAAAGTCATTTAAGCCTTTTCGCAGTGAGATCTACGCGATATGGCCGAGAAATGTAATTTTGATGTTAACTCCAAAACCGCTGGGCAGAAGTCAACCAAACTTCAGCCAATAGTGTATTGTATCACAATCTAGTAGTTACATTTGGAAATTTGGTTCTAGGACATTTGGTTTGACCGCAATCCTTAAACTTAGTTAAAAAAAGTCATTTAAGCCTTTTGACAGTGAGATTTACGCGATTCGGCCGAGAAATGTAATTTTGATGTTAACTCCCAAACCGCTGCGCAGAAGTCAACCAAACTTCACCCAATAGTGTATTGAATCACAATCTAGTAGTTACATTTGGAAATTTTGTTCTAGGACATTTGGTTTGAGCGCAATCCTCAAACTTAGTTAAAAAAGGTCATTCTCACCTTTTGACACTGAGTTCTACTCACTTCGGCCGAGAAATGTAATTTTGATGTTAACTCCCAAACAGCTGCGCAGAAGTCAACCAAACTTCACCCAATAGTGTATTGTATCACAATCTAGTAGTTACATTTGGAAATTTGGTTCTAGGACATTTGGTTTGAGCGCAATCCTCTAACTGAGTTCAAAAAAGCCGTTCTCACCTTTTGACACTGAGTTCTACTCACTTCGGCCGAGAAATGTAATTTTGATGTTAACTCCCAAACCGCTGCGCAGAAGTCAACCAAACTTCACCCAATAGTGTATTGTATCACAATCTAGTAGTTACATTTGGAAATTTGGTTCTAGGACATTTGGTTTGAGCGCAATCCTCAAACTTAGTTAAAAAAAAGTCATTTCAGCCTTCTAACAGTGAGATCTACGCGATTTGGCCGAGAAATGTAATTTTGATGTTAACTCCCAAACCGCTGCGCAGAAGTATACCAAACTTCACCCAATAGTGTATTGTATCACAATCTAGTAGTTATATTTGGAAATTTGGTTCTAGGACATTTGGTTTGAGCGTATCCTCAAACTTAGTTAAAAAAGGTCATTTAATCCTTCTGACAGTGAGATCTACACGAATCGGCCGAGAAATGTAATTTTGATGTTAACTCCCAAACCGCTGCGCAGAAGTCAACCAAACTTCACCCAATAGTGTATTGTATCACAATCTAGTAGCTACATTTGGAAATTTGGTTCTAGGACATTTGGTTTGACCGCAATCCTTAAACTTAGTTAAAAAAAAGTCATTTAAGCCTTTTCGCAGTGAGATCTACGCGATATGGCCGAGAAATGTAATTTAATGTTAACTCCAAAACCGCTGCGCAGAAGTCAACCAAACTTCAGCCAATAGTGTATTGTATCACAATCTAGTAGTTACATTTGGAAATTTGGTTCTAGGACATTTGGTTTGACCGCAATCCTTAAACTTAGTTAAAAAAAAAAGTCATTTAAGCCTTTTGACAGTGAGATCTAAGCGATTCGGCCGAGAAATGTAATTTTGATGTTAACTCCCAAACCGCTGCGCAGAAGTCAACCACACCACCCAATAGTGTATTGTATCACAATCCAGTAGTTAGATTTGGAAATTTGGTTCTAGGACATATGGTTTGAGCGCAATCCTCAAACTTAGTTAAAAAAAAGTCATTTAAGCCTTTTGACAGTGAGATCTACGCGATTCGGCCGAGAAATGTAATTTTGATGTTAACTCCCAAAACGCTGCGCAGAAGTCAACCAAACTTCACCCAATAGTGTATTGTATCACAATATAGTAGTTACATTTGGAAATTTGGTTCTAGGACATTTGGTTTGAGCGCAATCCTTAAACTTAGTTTAAAAAAGTCATTTAAGCCTTTTGACAGTGAGATTTACGCGATTCGGCCGAGAAATGTAATTTTGATGTTAACTCCCAAACCGCTGCGCAGAAGTATGCCAAACTTCACCCAATAGTGTATTGTATCACAATATAGTAGTTACATTTGGAAATTTGGTTCTAGGACATTTGGTTTGAGCACAATCCTCAAACTTAGTTAAGAAAGGTCATTTAAGCCTTCTGACAGTGAGATCTACGCGAATCGGCCGAGAAATGTAATTTTGATGTTAACTCCCAAACCGCTGCGCAGAAGTCAACCAAACTTCACCCAATAGTGTATTGTATCACAATCTAGTAGTTACATTTGGAAATTTGGTTCTAGGACATTTGGTTTGAGCGCAATCCTCTAACTGAGTTCAAAAAAGCCATTCTCACCTTTTGACACTGAGTTCTACTCACTTCGGCCGAGAAATGTAATTTTGATGTTAACTCCCAAACCGCTGCGCAGAAGTTAACCAAACTTCACCTAATAGTGTATTGTATCACAATCTAGTAGTTACATTTGGAAATTTGGTTCTAGGACATTTGGTTTGACTGCAATCCTTAAACTTAGTTAAAAAAAAAAATAATTTAAGCCTTTTGACAGTGAGATCTACGCGATTCGGCCGAGAAATGTAATTTTGATGTTAACTCCCAAAACGCTGCGCAGAAGTCAACCAAACTTCACCCAATAGTGTATTGAATCACAATCTAGTAGTTACATTTGGAAATTTTGTTCTAGGACATTTGGTTTGAGCGCAATCCTCAAACTTAGTTAAAAAAGGTCATTTAAGCCTTCTGACAGTGAGATCTACGCGAATCGGCCGAGAAATGTAATTTTGATGTTAACTCCCAAACCGCTGCGCAGAAGTCAACCAAACTTCACCCAATAGTGTATTGTATCACAATCTAGTAGTTACATTTGGAAATTTGGTTCTAGGACATTTGGTTTGAGCGCAATCCTCTAACTGAGTTCAAAAAAGCCATTCTCACCTTTTGACACTGAGTTCTACTCACTTCGGCCGAGAAATGTAATTTTGATGTTAACTCCCAAACCGCTGCGCAGAAGTCAACCAAACTTCACCCAATAGTGTATTGTATCACAATCTAGTAGTTATATTTGGAAATTCGGTTCTGGGACATTTGGTTTGAGCGCAATCCTTAAACTTAGTTTTAAAAAGTCATTTCAGCCTTCTAACAGTGAGATCTACGCGATTTGGCCGAGAAATGTAATTTTGATGTTAACTCCCAAACCGCTGCGCAGAAGTATACCAAACTTCACCCAATAGTGTATTGTATCACAATATAGTAGTTACATTTGGAAATTTGGTTCTAGGACATTTGGTTTGAGCGCAATCCTCAAACTTATTTAAAAAAGGTCATTTAAGCCTTCTGACAGTGAGATCTACGCGAATCGGCCGAGAAATGTAATTTTGATGTTAACTCCCAAACCGCTGCGCAGAAGTCAACCAAACTTCACCCAATAGTGTATTGTATCACAATCTAGTAGTTACATTTGGAAATTTGGTTCTAGGACATTTGGTTTGACCGCAATCCTTAAACTTAGTTTTTAAAAAAAAGTCATTTAAGCCTTTTGACAGTGAGATCTACGCGATTCGGCCGAGAAATGTAATTTTGATGTTAACTCCCAAACCGCTGCGCAGAAGTCAACCAAACCACCCAATAGTGTATTGTATCACAATCTAGTAGTTAGATTTGGAAATTTGGTTCTAGGACATATGGTTTGAGCGCAATCCTCAAACTTAGTTAAAAAAAAGTCATTTAAGCCTTCTGACAGTGAGATCTACGCGATTCTGCCGAGAAATGTAATTTTGATGTTAACTCCCAAACCGCTGCGCAGAAGTCAACCAAACTTCACCCAATAGTGTATTGTATCACAATCTAGTAGTTATATTTGGAAATTCGGTTCTAGGACATTTGGTTTGAGCGAAATCCTTAAACTTAGTTAAAACAAGTCATTTAAGCCTTTTGACAGTGAGATTTACGCGATTCGGCCGAGAAATGTAATTTTGATGTTAACTCCCAAACCGCTGCGCATAAGTATACCAAACTTCACCCAATAGTGTATTGTATCACAATATAGTAGTTACATTTGGAAATTTGGTTCTAGGACATTTGGTTTGAGCGCAATCCTCAAACTTAGTTAAAAAAAGTCATTTCAGCCTTCTAACAGTGAGATCTACGCGATTTGGCCGAGAAATGTAATTTTGATGTTAACTCCCAAACCGCTGCGCAGAAGTATACCAAACTTCACCCAATAGTGTATTGTATCACAATATAGTAGTTACATTTGGAAATTTGGTTCTAGGACATTTGGTTTGAGCGCAATCCTCAAACTTATTTAAAAAAGGTCATTTAAGCCTTCTGACAGTGAGATCTACGCGAATCGGCCGAGAAATGTAATTTTGATGTTAACTCCCAAACCGCTGCGCAGAAGTGAACCAAACTTCACCCAATAGTGTATTGTATCACAATCTAGTAGTTACATTTGGAAATTTGGTTCTAGGACATTTGGTTTGACCGCAATCCTTAAACTTAGTTTTAAAAAAAAGTCATTTAAGCCTTTTGACAGTGAGATCTACGCGATTCGGCCGAGAAATGTAATTTTGATGTTAAATCCCAAACCGCTGCGCAGAAGTCAACCAAACCACCCAATAGTGTATTGTATCACAATCTAGTAGTTACATTTGGAAATTTGGTTCTAAGATATTTGGTTTGACCGCAATCCTTAAACTTAGTTTTAAAAAAAAGTCATTTAAGCATTTTGACAGTGAGATCTAAGCGATTCGGCCGAGAAATGTAATTTTGATGTTAACTCCCAAACCGCTGCGCAGAAGTCAACCAAACCACCCAATAGTGTATTGTATCACAATCTAGTAGTTAGATTTGGAAATTTGGTTCGAGGACATATGGTTTGAGCGCAATCCTCAAACTTAGTTAAAAAAAGTCATTTAAGCCTTTTGACAGTGAGATCTACGCGATTCGGCCGAGAAATGTAATTTTGATGTTAACTCCCAAAACGCTGCGCAGAAGTCAACCAAACTTCACCCAATAGTGTATTGTATCAAAATCTAGTAGTTACATTTGGAAATTTGGTTCTAGGACATTTGGTTTGAGCGCAATCCTTAAACTTAGTTAAAAAAAAGTCATTTAAGCCTTTTGACAGTGAGATTTACGCGATTCGGCCGAGAAATGTAATTTTGATGTTAACTCCCAAACCGCTGCGCAGAAGTATGCCAAACTTCACCCAATAGTGTATTGTATCACAATATAGTAGTTACATTTGGAAATTTGGTTCTAGGACATTTGGTTTGAGCGCAATCCTCTAACTGAGTTCAAAAAAGCCGTTCTCACCTTTTGACACTGAGTTCTACTCACTTCGGCCGAGAAATGTAATTTTGATGTTAACTCCCAAACCGCTGCGCAGAAGTCAACCAAACTTAACCAAATAGTGTATTGTATCACAATCTAGTAGTTACATTTTGAAATTTGGTTGTAGGACATTTGGTTTGAGCGCAATCCTTAAACTTAGTTAAAACAAGTCATTTAAGCCTTTTGACAGTGAGATTTACGCAATTCGGCCGAGAAATGTAATTTTGATGTTAACTCCCAAACCGCTGCGCAGAAGTATACCAAACTTCACCCAATAGTGTATTGTATCACAATATAGTAGTTACATTTGGAAATTTGGTTCTAGGACATTTTGTTTGAGCGCATCCTCAAACTTAGTTAAAAAAGGTCATTTAATCCTTCTGACAGTGAGATCTACACGAATCGGCCGAGAAATGTAATTTTGATGTAACTCCCAAACCGCTGCGCAGAAGTCAACCAAACTTCACCCAATAGTGTATTGTATCACAATCTAGTAGTTACATTTGGAAATTTGGTTCTAGGACATTTGGTTTGAGCGCAATCCTCTAACTGAGTTCAAAAAAGTCGTTCTCACCTTTTGACACTGAGATTTACGCGATTCGGCCGAGAAATGTAATTTTGATGTTAACTCCCAAACCGCTGCGCAGAAGTATGCCAAACTTCACCCAATAGTGTATTGTATCACAATATAGTAGTTACATTTGGAAATTTGGTTCTAGGACATTTGGTTTGAGCACAATCCTCAAACTTAGTTAAAAAAGGTCATTTAAGCCTTCTGACAGTGAGATCTACGCGAATCGGCCGAGAAATGTAATTTTGATGTTAACTCCCAAACCATTGCGCAGAAGTCAACCAAACTTCAGCCAATAGTGTATTGTATCACAATCTAGTAGTTACATTTGGAAATTTGGTTCTAGGACATTTGGTTTGAGCGCAATCCTTAAACTTAGTTAAAAAAAGTCATTTAAGCCTTTTGACAGTGAGATTTACGCGATTCGGCCGAGAAATGTAATTTTGATGTTAACTCCCAAACCGCTGCGCAGAAGTATGCCAAACTTCACCCAATAGTGTATTGTATCACAATATAGTAGTTACATTTGGAAATTTGGTTCTAGGACATTTGGTTTGAGCACAATCCTCAAACTTAGTTAAGAAAGGTCATTTAAGCCTTCTGACAGTGAGATCTACGCGAATCGGCCGAGAAATGTAATTTTGATGTTAACTCCCAAACCGCTGCGCAGAAGTCAACCAAACTTCACCCAATAGTGTATTGTATCACAATCTAGTAGTTACATTTGGAAATTTGGTTCTAGGACATTTGGTTTGAGCGCAATCCTCTAACTGAGTTCAAAAAAGCCATTCTCACCTTTTGACACTGAGTTCTACTCACTTCGGCCGAGAAATGTAATTTTGATGTTAACTCCCAAACCGCTGCGCAGAAGTCAACCAAACTTCACCCAATAGTGTATTGTATCACAATCTAGTAGTTATATTTGGAAATTCGGTTCTGGGACATTTGGTTTGAGCGCAATCCTTAAACTTAGTTTTAAAAAGTCATTTCAGCCTTCTAACAGTGAGATCTACGCGATTTGGCCGAGAAATGTAATTTTGATGTTAACTCCCAAACCGCTGCGCAGAAGTATACCAAACTTCACCCAATAGTGTATTGTATCACAATATAGTAGTTACATTTGGAAATTTGGTTCTAGGACATTTGGTTTGAGCGCAATCCTCAAACTTATTTAAAAAAGGTCATTTAAGCCTTCTGACAGTGAGATCTACGCGAATCGGCCGAGAAATGTAATTTTGATGTTAACTCCCAAACCGCTGCGCAGAAGTCAACCAAACTTCACCCAATAGTGTATTGTATCACAATCTAGTAGTTACATTTGGAAATTTGGTTCTAGGACATTTGGTTTGACCGCAATCCTTAAACTTAGTTTTTAAAAAAAAGTCATTTAAGCCTTTTGACAGTGAGATCTACGCGATTCGGCCGAGAAATGTAATTTTGATGTTAACTCCCAAACCGCTGCGCAGAAGTCAACCAAACCACCCAATAGTGTATTGTATCACAATCTAGTAGTTAGATTTGGAAATTTGGTTCTAGGACATATGGTTTGAGCGCAATCCTCAAACTTAGTTAAAAAAAAGTCATTTAAGCCTTCTGACAGTGAGATCTACGCGATTCTGCCGAGAAATGTAATTTTGATGTTAACTCCCAAACCGCTGCGCAGAAGTCAACCAAACTTCACCCAATAGTGTATTGTATCACAATCTAGTAGTTATATTTGGAAATTCGGTTCTAGGACATTTGGTTTGAGCGAAATCCTTAAACTTAGTTAAAACAAGTCATTTAAGCCTTTTGACAGTGAGATTTACGCGATTCGGCCGAGAAATGTAATTTTGATGTTAACTCCCAAACCGCTGCGCATAAGTATACCAAACTTCACCCAATAGTGTATTGTATCACAATATAGTAGTTACATTTGGAAATTTGGTTCTAGGACATTTGGTTTGAGCGCAATCCTCAAACTTAGTTAAAAAAAGTCATTTCAGCCTTCTAACAGTGAGATCTACGCGATTTGGCCGAGAAATGTAATTTTGATGTTAACTCCCAAACCGCTGCGCAGAAGTATACCAAACTTCACCCAATAGTGTATTGTATCACAATATAGTAGTTACATTTGGAAATTTGGTTCTAGGACATTTGGTTTGAGCGCAATCCTCAAACTTATTTAAAAAAGGTCATTTAAGCCTTCTGACAGTGAGATCTACGCGAATCGGCCGAGAAATGTAATTTTGATGTTAACTCCCAAACCGCTGCGCAGAAGTGAACCAAACTTCACCCAATAGTGTATTGTATCACAATCTAGTAGTTACATTTGGAAATTTGGTTCTAGGACATTTGGTTTGACCGCAATCCTTAAACTTAGTTTTAAAAAAAAGTCATTTAAGCCTTTTGACAGTGAGATCTACGCGATTCGGCCGAGAAATGTAATTTTGATGTTAAATCCCAAACCGCTGCGCAGAAGTCAACCAAACCACCCAATAGTGTATTGTATCACAATCTAGTAGTTACATTTGGAAATTTGGTTCTAAGATATTTGGTTTGACCGCAATCCTTAAACTTAGTTTTAAAAAAAAGTCATTTAAGCATTTTGACAGTGAGATCTAAGCGATTCGGCCGAGAAATGTAATTTTGATGTTAACTCCCAAACCGCTGCGCAGAAGTCAACCAAACCACCCAATAGTGTATTGTATCACAATCTAGTAGTTAGATTTGGAAATTTGGTTCTAGGACATATGGTTTGAGCGCAATCCTCAAACTTAGTTAAAAAAAGTCATTTAAGCCTTTTGACAGTGAGATCTACGCGATTCGGCCGAGAAATGTAATTTTGATGTTAACTCCCAAAACGCTGCGCAGAAGTCAACCAAACTTCACCCAATAGTGTATTGTATCAAAATCTAGTAGTTACATTTGGAAATTTGGTTCTAGGACATTTGGTTTGAGCGCAATCCTTAAACTTAGTTAAAAAAAAGTCATTTAAGCCTTTTGACAGTGAGATTTACGCGATTCGGCCGAGAAATGTAATTTTGATGTTAACTCCCAAACCGCTGCGCAGAAGTCAACCAAACTTCACCCAATAGTGTATTGTATCACAATCTAGTAGTTACATTTGGAAATTTGGTTCTAGGACATTTGGTTTGACCGCAATCCTTAAACTTAGTTTTAAAAAAAAAAGTCATTTAAGCCTTCTGACAGTGAGATCTACGCGAATCGGCCGAGAAATGTAATTTTGATGTTAACTCCCAAACCGCTGCGCAGAAGTCAACCAAACCACCCAATAGTGTATTGTATCACAATCTAGTAGTTACATTTGGAAATTTGGTTCTAGGACATTTGGTTTGAGCGCAATCCTCTAACTGAGTTCAAAAAAGCCGTTCTCACCTTTTGACACTGAGTTCTACTCACTTCGGCCGAGAAATGTAATTTTGATGTTAACTCCCAAACCGCTGCGCAGAGGTCAACCAAACTTAACCAAATAGTGTATTGTATCACAATCTAGTAGTTACATTTGGAAATTTGGTTCTAGGACATTTGGTTTGAGCGCATCCTCAAACTTAGTTAAAAAAGGTCATTTAATCCTTCTGACAGTGAGATCTACACGAATCGGCCGAGAAATGTAATTTTGATGTTAACTCCCAAACCGCTGCGCAGAAGTCAACCAAACTTCACCCAATAGTGTATTGTATCACAATCTAGTAGCTACATTTGGAAATTTGGTTCTAGGACATTTGGTTTGACCGCAATCCTTAAACTTAGTTAAAAAAAAGTCATTTAAGCCTTTTCGCAGTGAGATCTACGCGATATGGCCGAGAAATGTAATTTTGATGTTAACTCCAAAACCGCTGGGCAGAAGTCAACCAAACTTCAGCCAATAGTGTATTGTATCACAATCTAGTAGTTACATTTGGAAATTTGGTTCTAGGACATTTGGTTTGACCGCAATCCTTAAACTTAGTTAAAAAAAGTCATTTAAGCCTTTTGACAGTGAGATTTACGCGATTCGGCCGAGAAATGTAATTTTGATGTTAACTCCCAAACCGCTGCGCAGAAGTCAACCAAACTTCACCCAATAGTGTATTGAATCACAATCTAGTAGTTACATTTGGAAATTTTGTTCTAGGACATTTGGTTTGAGCGCAATCCTCAAACTTAGTTAAAAAAGGTCATTCTCACCTTTTGACACTGAGTTCTACTCACTTCGGCCGAGAAATGTAATTTTGATGTTAACTCCCAAACAGCTGCGCAGAAGTCAACCAAACTTCACCCAATAGTGTATTGTATCACAATCTAGTAGTTACATTTGGAAATTTGGTTCTAGGACATTTGGTTTGAGCGCAATCCTCTAACTGAGTTCAAAAAAGCCGTTCTCACCTTTTGACACTGAGTTCTACTCACTTCGGCCGAGAAATGTAATTTTGATGTTAACTCCCAAACCGCTGCGCAGAAGTCAACCAAACTTCACCCAATAGTGTATTGTATCACAATCTAGTAGTTACATTTGGAAATTTGGTTCTAGGACATTTGGTTTGAGCGCAATCCTCAAACTTAGTTAAAAAAAAGTCATTTCAGCCTTCTAACAGTGAGATCTACGCGATTTGGCCGAGAAATGTAATTTTGATGTTAACTCCCAAACCGCTGCGCAGAAGTATACCAAACTTCACCCAATAGTGTATTGTATCACAATCTAGTAGTTATATTTGGAAATTTGGTTCTAGGACATTTGGTTTGAGCGTATCCTCAAACTTAGTTAAAAAAGGTCATTTAATCCTTCTGACAGTGAGATCTACACGAATCGGCCGAGAAATGTAATTTTGATGTTAACTCCCAAACCGCTGCGCAGAAGTCAACCAAACTTCACCCAATAGTGTATTGTATCACAATCTAGTAGCTACATTTGGAAATTTGGTTCTAGGACATTTGGTTTGACCGCAATCCTTAAACTTAGTTAAAAAAAAGTCATTTAAGCCTTTTCGCAGTGAGATCTACGCGATATGGCCGAGAAATGTAATTTAATGTTAACTCCAAAACCGCTGCGCAGAAGTCAACCAAACTTCAGCCAATAGTGTATTGTATCACAATCTAGTAGTTACATTTGGAAATTTGGTTCTAGGACATTTGGTTTGACCGCAATCCTTAAACTTAGTTAAAAAAAAAAGTCATTTAAGCCTTTTGACAGTGAGATCTAAGCGATTCGGCCGAGAAATGTAATTTTGATGTTAACTCCCAAACCGCTGCGCAGAAGTCAACCACACCACCCAATAGTGTATTGTATCACAATCCAGTAGTTAGATTTGGAAATTTGGTTCTAGGACATATGGTTTGAGCGCAATCCTCAAACTTAGTTAAAAAAAAGTCATTTAAGCCTTTTGACAGTGAGATCTACGCGATTCGGCCGAGAAATGTAATTTTGATGTTAACTCCCAAAACGCTGCGCAGAAGTCAACCAAACTTCACCCAATAGTGTATTGTATCACAATATAGTAGTTACATTTGGAAATTTGGTTCTAGGACATTTGGTTTGAGCGCAATCCTTAAACTTAGTTTAAAAAAGTCATTTAAGCCTTTTGACAGTGAGATTTACGCGATTCGGCCGAGAAATGTAATTTTGATGTTAACTCCCAAACCGCTGCGCAGAAGTATGCCAAACTTCACCCAATAGTGTATTGTATCACAATATAGTAGTTACATTTGGAAATTTGGTTCTAGGACATTTGGTTTGAGCACAATCCTCAAACTTAGTTAAGAAAGGTCATTTAAGCCTTCTGACAGTGAGATCTACGCGAATCGGCCGAGAAATGTAATTTTGATGTTAACTCCCAAACCGCTGCGCAGAAGTCAACCAAACTTCACCCAATAGTGTATTGTATCACAATCTAGTAGTTACATTTGGAAATTTGGTTCTAGGACATTTGGTTTGAGCGCAATCCTCTAACTGAGTTCAAAAAAGCCATTCTCACCTTTTGACACTGAGTTCTACTCACTTCGGCCGAGAAATGTAATTTTGATGTTAACTCCCAAACCGCTGCGCAGAAGTTAACCAAACTTCACCTAATAGTGTATTGTATCACAATCTAGTAGTTACATTTGGAAATTTGGTTCTAGGACATTTGGTTTGACTGCAATCCTTAAACTTAGTTAAAAAAAAAAATAATTTAAGCCTTTTGACAGTGAGATCTACGCGATTCGGCCGAGAAATGTAATTTTGATGTTAACTCCCAAAACGCTGCGCAGAAGTCAACCAAACTTCACCCAATAGTGTATTGAATCACAATCTAGTAGTTACATTTGGAAATTTTGTTCTAGGACATTTGGTTTGAGCGCAATCCTCAAACTTAGTTAAAAAAGGTCATTTAAGCCTTCTGACAGTGAGATCTACGCGAATCGGCCGAGAAATGTAATTTTGATGTTAACTCCCAAACCGCTGCGCAGAAGTCAACCAAACTTCACCCAATAGTGTATTGTATCACAATCTAGTAGTTACATTTGGAAATTTGGTTCTAGGACATTTGGTTTGAGCGCAATCCTCTAACTGAGTTCAAAAAAGCCATTCTCACCTTTTGACACTGAGTTCTACTCACTTCGGCCGAGAAATGTAATTTTGATGTTAACTCCCAAACCGCTGCGCAGAAGTCAACCAAACTTCACCCAATAGTGTATTGTATCACAATCTAGTAGTTATATTTGGAAATTCGGTTCTGGGACATTTGGTTTGAGCGCAATCCTTAAACTTAGTTTTAAAAAGTCATTTCAGCCTTCTAACAGTGAGATCTACGCGATTTGGCCGAGAAATGTAATTTTGATGTTAACTCCCAAACCGCTGCGCAGAAGTATACCAAACTTCACCCAATAGTGTATTGTATCACAATATAGTAGTTACATTTGGAAATTTGGTTCTAGGACATTTGGTTTGAGCGCAATCCTCAAACTTATTTAAAAAAGGTCATTTAAGCCTTCTGACAGTGAGATCTACGCGAATCGGCCGAGAAATGTAATTTTGATGTTAACTCCCAAACCGCTGCGCAGAAGTCAACCAAACTTCACCCAATAGTGTATTGTATCACAATCTAGTAGTTACATTTGGAAATTTGGTTCTAGGACATTTGGTTTGACCGCAATCCTTAAACTTAGTTTTTAAAAAAAAAGTCATTTAAGCCTTTTGACAGTGAGATCTACGCGATTCGGCCGAGAAATGTAATTTTGATGTTAACTCCCAAACCGCTGCGCAGAAGTCAACCAAACCACCCAATAGTGTATTGTATCACAATCTAGTAGTTAGATTTGGAAATTTGGTTCTAGGACATATGGTTTGAGCGCAATCCTCAAACTTAGTTAAAAAAAAGTCATTTAAGCCTTCTGACAGTGAGATCTACGCGATTCTGCCGAGAAATGTAATTTTGATGTTAACTCCCAAACCGCTGCGCAGAAGTCAACCAAACTTCACCCAATAGTGTATTGTATCACAATCTAGTAGTTATATTTGGAAATTCGGTTCTAGGACATTTGGTTTGAGCGAAATCCTTAAACTTAGTTAAAACAAGTCATTTAAGCCTTTTGACAGTGAGATTTACGCGATTCGGCCGAGAAATGTAATTTTGATGTTAACTCCCAAACCGCTGCGCATAAGTATACCAAACTTCACCCAATAGTGTATTGTATCACAATATAGTAGTTACATTTGGAAATTTGGTTCTAGGACATTTGGTTTGAGCGCAATCCTCAAACTTAGTTAAAAAAAGTCATTTCAGCCTTCTAACAGTGAGATCTACGCGATTTGGCCGAGAAATGTAATTTTGATGTTAACTCCCAAACCGCTGCGCAGAAGTATACCAAACTTCACCCAATAGTGTATTGTATCACAATATAGTAGTTACATTTGGAAATTTGGTTCTAGGACATTTGGTTTGAGCGCAATCCTCAAACTTATTTAAAAAAGGTCATTTAAGCCTTCTGACAGTGAGATCTACGCGAATCGGCCGAGAAATGTAATTTTGATGTTAACTCCCAAACCGCTGCGCAGAAGTGAACCAAACTTCACCCAATAGTGTATTGTATCACAATCTAGTAGTTACATTTGGAAATTTGGTTCTAGGACATTTGGTTTGACCGCAATCCTTAAACTTAGTTTTAAAAAAAAGTCATTTAAGCCTTTTGACAGTGAGATCTACGCGATTCGGCCGAGAAATGTAATTTTGATGTTAAATCCCAAACCGCTGCGCAGAAGTCAACCAAACCACCCAATAGTGTATTGTATCACAATCTAGTAGTTACATTTGGAAATTTGGTTCTAAGATATTTGGTTTGACCGCAATCCTTAAACTTAGTTTTAAAAAAAAGTCATTTAAGCATTTTGACAGTGAGATCTAAGCGATTCGGCCGAGAAATGTAATTTTGATGTTAACTCCCAAACCGCTGCGCAGAAGTCAACCAAACCACCCAATAGTGTATTGTATCACAATCTAGTAGTTAGATTTGGAAATTTGGTTCGAGGACATATGGTTTGAGCGCAATCCTCAAACTTAGTTAAAAAAAGTCATTTAAGCCTTTTGACAGTGAGATCTACGCGATTCGGCCGAGAAATGTAATTTTGATGTTAACTCCCAAAACGCTGCGCAGAAGTCAACCAAACTTCACCCAATAGTGTATTGTATCAAAATCTAGTAGTTACATTTGGAAATTTGGTTCTAGGACATTTGGTTTGAGCGCAATCCTTAAACTTAGTTAAAAAAAAGTCATTTAAGCCTTTTGACAGTGAGATTTACGCGATTCGGCCGAGAAATGTAATTTTGATGTTAACTCCCAAACCGCTGCGCAGAAGTATGCCAAACTTCACCCAATAGTGTATTGTATCACAATATAGTAGTTACATTTGGAAATTTGGTTCTAGGACATTTGGTTTGAGCGCAATCCTCTAACTGAGTTCAAAAAAGCCGTTCTCACCTTTTGACACTGAGTTCTACTCACTTCGGCCGAGAAATGTAATTTTGATGTTAACTCCCAAACCGCTGCGCAGAAGTCAACCAAACTTAACCAAATAGTGTATTGTATCACAATCTAGTAGTTACATTTTGAAATTTGGTTGTAGGACATTTGGTTTGAGCGCAATCCTTAAACTTAGTTAAAACAAGTCATTTAAGCCTTTTGACAGTGAGATTTACGCAATTCGGCCGAGAAATGTAATTTTGATGTTAACTCCCAAACCGCTGCGCAGAAGTATACCAAACTTCACCCAATAGTGTATTGTATCACAATATAGTAGTTACATTTGGAAATTTGGTTCTAGGACATTTTGTTTGAGCGCATCCTCAAACTTAGTTAAAAAAGGTCATTTAATCCTTCTGACAGTGAGATCTACACGAATCGGCCGAGAAATGTAATTTTGATGTAACTCCCAAACCGCTGCGCAGAAGTCAACCAAACTTCACCCAATAGTGTATTGTATCA
Organism: Corythoichthys intestinalis; assembly: GCF_030265065.1. Lineage (NCBI taxonomy): Eukaryota > Metazoa > Chordata > Actinopteri > Syngnathiformes > Syngnathidae > Corythoichthys > Corythoichthys intestinalis. Next base: position 46,970,393 of record NC_080411.1, on the reverse strand, counting down.
CAATCTAGTAGTTACATTTGGAAATTTGGTTCTAGGACATTTGGTTTGAGCGCAATCCTCTAACTGAGTTCAAAAAAGTCGTTCTCACCTTTTGACACTGAGATTTACGCGATTCGGCCGAGAAATGTAATTTTGATGTTAACTCCCAAACCGCTGCGCAGAAGTATGCCAAACTTCACCCAATAGTGTATTGTATCACAATATAGTAGTTACATTTGGAAATTTGGTTCTAGGACATTTGGTTTGAGCACAATCCTCAAACTTAGTTAAAAAAGGTCATTTAAGCCTTCTGACAGTGAGATCTACGCGAATCGGCCGAGAAATGTAATTTTGATGTTAACTCCCAAACCATTGCGCAGAAGTCAACCAAACTTCAGCCAATAGTGTATTGTATCACAATCTAGTAGTTACATTTGGAAATTTGGTTCTAGGACATTTGGTTTGAGCGCAATCCTTAAACTTAGTTAAAAAAAGTCATTTAAGCCTTTTGACAGTGAGATTTACGCGATTCGGCCGAGAAATGTAATTTTGATGTTAACTCCCAAACCGCTGCGCAGAAGTATGCCAAACTTCACCCAATAGTGTATTGTATCACAATATAGTAGTTACATTTGGAAATTTGGTTCTAGGACATTTGGTTTGAGCACAATCCTCAAACTTAGTTAAGAAAGGTCATTTAAGCCTTCTGACAGTGAGATCTACGCGAATCGGCCGAGAAATGTAATTTTGATGTTAACTCCCAAACCGCTGCGCAGAAGTCAACCAAACTTCACCCAATAGTGTATTGTATCACAATCTAGTAGTTACATTTGGAAATTTGGTTCTAGGACATTTGGTTTGAGCGCAATCCTCTAACTGAGTTCAAAAAAGCCATTCTCACCTTTTGACACTGAGTTCTACTCACTTCGGCCGAGAAATGTAATTTTGATGTTAACTCCCAAACCGCTGCGCAGAAGTCAACCAAACTTCACCCAATAGTGTATTGTATCACAATCTAGTAGTTATATTTGGAAATTCGGTTCTGGGACATTTGGTTTGAGCGCAATCCTTAAACTTAGTTTTAAAAAGTCATTTCAGCCTTCTAACAGTGAGATCTACGCGATTTGGCCGAGAAATGTAATTTTGATGTTAACTCCCAAACCGCTGCGCAGAAGTATACCAAACTTCACCCAATAGTGTATTGTATCACAATATAGTAGTTACATTTGGAAATTTGGTTCTAGGACATTTGGTTTGAGCGCAATCCTCAAACTTATTTAAAAAAGGTCATTTAAGCCTTCTGACAGTGAGATCTACGCGAATCGGCCGAGAAATGTAATTTTGATGTTAACTCCCAAACCGCTGCGCAGAAGTCAACCAAACTTCACCCAATAGTGTATTGTATCACAATCTAGTAGTTACATTTGGAAATTTGGTTCTAGGACATTTGGTTTGACCGCAATCCTTAAACTTAGTTTTTAAAAAAAAGTCATTTAAGCCTTTTGACAGTGAGATCTACGCGATTCGGCCGAGAAATGTAATTTTGATGTTAACTCCCAAACCGCTGCGCAGAAGTCAACCAAACCACCCAATAGTGTATTGTATCACAATCTAGTAGTTAGATTTGGAAATTTGGTTCTAGGACATATGGTTTGAGCGCAATCCTCAAACTTAGTTAAAAAAAAGTCATTTAAGCCTTCTGACAGTGAGATCTACGCGATTCTGCCGAGAAATGTAATTTTGATGTTAACTCCCAAACCGCTGCGCAGAAGTCAACCAAACTTCACCCAATAGTGTATTGTATCACAATCTAGTAGTTATATTTGGAAATTCGGTTCTAGGACATTTGGTTTGAGCGAAATCCTTAAACTTAGTTAAAACAAGTCATTTAAGCCTTTTGACAGTGAGATTTACGCGATTCGGCCGAGAAATGTAATTTTGATGTTAACTCCCAAACCGCTGCGCATAAGTATACCAAACTTCACCCAATAGTGTATTGTATCACAATATAGTAGTTACATTTGGAAATTTGGTTCTAGGACATTTGGTTTGAGCGCAATCCTCAAACTTAGTTAAAAAAAGTCATTTCAGCCTTCTAACAGTGAGATCTACGCGATTTGGCCGAGAAATGTAATTTTGATGTTAACTCCCAAACCGCTGCGCAGAAGTATACCAAACTTCACCCAATAGTGTATTGTATCACAATATAGTAGTTACATTTGGAAATTTGGTTCTAGGACATTTGGTTTGAGCGCAATCCTCAAACTTATTTAAAAAAGGTCATTTAAGCCTTCTGACAGTGAGATCTACGCGAATCGGCCGAGAAATGTAATTTTGATGTTAACTCCCAAACCGCTGCGCAGAAGTGAACCAAACTTCACCCAATAGTGTATTGTATCACAATCTAGTAGTTACATTTGGAAATTTGGTTCTAGGACATTTGGTTTGACCGCAATCCTTAAACTTAGTTTTAAAAAAAAGTCATTTAAGCCTTTTGACAGTGAGATCTAAGCGATTCGGCCGAGAAATGTAATTTTGATGTTAAATCCCAAACCGCTGCGCAGAAGTCAACCAAACCACCCAATAGTGTATTGTATCACAATCTAGTAGTTACATTTGGAAATTTGGTTCTAAGATATTTGGTTTGACCGCAATCCTTAAACTTAGTTTTAAAAAAAAGTCATTTAAGCATTTTGACAGTGAGATCTAAGCGATTCGGCCGAGAAATGTAATTTTGATGTTAACTCCCAAACCGCTGCGCAGAAGTCAACCAAACCACCCAATAGTGTATTGTATCACAATCTAGTAGTTAGATTTGGAAATTTGGTTCTAGGACATATGGTTTGAGCGCAATCCTCAAACTTAGTTAAAAAAAGTCATTTAAGCCTTTTGACAGTGAGATCTACGCGATTCGGCCGAGAAATGTAATTTTGATGTTAACTCCCAAAACGCTGCGCAGAAGTCAACCAAACTTCACCCAATAGTGTATTGTATCAAAATCTAGTAGTTACATTTGGAAATTTGGTTCTAGGACATTTGGTTTGAGCGCAATCCTTAAACTTAGTTAAAAAAAAGTCATTTAAGCCTTTTGACAGTGAGATTTACGCGATTCGGCCGAGAAATGTAATTTTGATGTTAACTCCCAAACCGCTGCGCAGAAGTATGCCAAACTTCACCCAATAGTGTATTGTATCACAATATAGTAGTTACATTTGGAAATTTGGTTCTAGGACATTTGGTTTGAGCGCAATCCTCTAACTGAGTTCAAAAAAGCCGTTCTCACCTTTTGACACTGAGTTCTACTCACTTCGGCCGAGAAATGTAATTTTGATGTTAACTCCCAAACCGCTGCGCAGAAGTCAACCAAACTTAACCAAATAGTGTATTGTATCACAATCTAGTAGTTACATTTTGAAATTTGGTTGTAGGACATTTGGTTTGAGCGCAATCCTTAAACTTAGTTAAAACAAGTCATTTAAGCCTTTTGACAGTGAGATTTACGCAATTCGGCCGAGAAATGTAATTTTGATGTTAACTCCCAAACCGCTGCGCAGAAGTATACCAAACTTCACCCAATAGTGTATTGTATCACAATATAGTAGTTACATTTGGAAATTTGGTTCTAGGACATTTTGTTTGAGCGCATCCTCAAACTTAGTTAAAAAAGGTCATTTAATCCTTCTGACAGTGAGATCTACACGAATCGGCCGAGAAATGTAATTTTGATGTAACTCCCAAACCGCTGCGCAGAAGTCAACCAAACTTCACCCAATAGTGTATTGTATCACAATCTAGTAGTTACATTTGGAAATTTGGTTCTAGGACATTTGGTTTGAGCGCAATCCTCTAACTGAGTTCAAAAAAGTCGTTCTCACCTTTTGACACTGAGATTTACGCGATTCGGCCGAGAAATGTAATTTTGATGTTAACTCCCAAACCGCTGCGCAGAAGTATGCCAAACTTCACCCAATAGTGTATTGTATCACAATATAGTAGTTACATTTGGAAATTTGGTTCTAGGACATTTGGTTTGAGCACAATCCTCAAACTTAGTTAAAAAAGGTCATTTAAGCCTTCTGACAGTGAGATCTACGCGAATCGGCCGAGAAATGTAATTTTGATGTTAACTCCCAAACCATTGCGCAGAAGTCAACCAAACTTCAGCCAATAGTGTATTGTATCACAATCTAGTAGTTACATTTGGAAATTTGGTTCTAGGACATTTGGTTTGAGCGCAATCCTTAAACTTAGTTAAAAAAAGTCATTTAAGCCTTTTGACAGTGAGATTTACGCGATTCGGCCGAGAAATGTAATTTTGATGTTAACTCCCAAACCGCTGCGCAGAAGTATGCCAAACTTCACCCAATAGTGTATTGTATCACAATATAGTAGTTACATTTGGAAATTTGGTTCTAGGACATTTGGTTTGAGCACAATCCTCAAACTTAGTTAAGAAAGGTCATTTAAGCCTTCTGACAGTGAGATCTACGCGAATCGGCCGAGAAATGTAATTTTGATGTTAACTCCCAAACCGCTGCGCAGAAGTCAACCAAACTTCACCCAATAGTGTATTGTATCACAATCTAGTAGTTACATTTGGAAATTTGGTTCTAGGACATTTGGTTTGAGCGCAATCCTCTAACTGAGTTCAAAAAAGCCATTCTCACCTTTTGACACTGAGTTCTACTCACTTCGGCCGAGAAATGTAATTTTGATGTTAACTCCCAAACCGCTGCGCAGAAGTTAACCAAACTTCACCTAATAGTGTATTGTATCACAATCTAGTAGTTACATTTGGAAATTTGGTTCTAGGACATTTGGTTTGACTGCAATCCTTAAACTTAGTTAAAAAAAAAAATAATTTAAGCCTTTTGACAGTGAGATCCACGCGATTCGGCCGAGAAATGTAATTTTGATGTTAACTCCCAAAACGCTGCGCAGAAGTCAACCAAACTTCACCCAATAGTGTATTGAATCACAATCTAGTAGTTACATTTGGAAATTTTGTTCTAGGACATTTGGTTTGAGCGCAATCCTCAAACTTAGTTAAAAAAGGTCATTTAAGCCTTCTGACAGTGAGATCTACGCGAATCGGCCGAGAAATGTAATTTTGATGTTAACTCCCAAACCGCTGCGCAGAAGTCAACCAAACTTCACCCAATAGTGTATTGTATCACAATCTAGTAGTTACATTTGGAAATTTGGTTCTAGGACATTTGGTTTGAGCGCAATCCTCTAACTGAGTTCAAAAAAGCCATTCTCACCTTTTGACACTGAGTTCTACTCACTTCGGCCGAGAAATGTAATTTTGATGTTAACTCCCAAACCGCTGCGCAGAAGTCAACCAAACTTCACCCAATAGTGTATTGTATCACAATCTAGTAGTTATATTTGGAAATTCGGTTCTGGGACATTTGGTTTGAGCGCAATCCTTAAACTTAGTTTTAAAAAGTCATTTCAGCCTTCTAACAGTGAGATCTACGCGATTTGGCCGAGAAATGTAATTTTGATGTTAACTCCCAAACCGCTGCGCAGAAGTATACCAAACTTCACCCAATAGTGTATTGTATCACAATATAGTAGTTACATTTGGAAATTTGGTTCTAGGACATTTGGTTTGAGCGCAATCCTTAAACTTATTTAAAAAAGGTCATTTAAGCCTTCTGACAGTGAGATCTACGCGAATCGGCCGAGAAATGTAATTTTGATGTTAACTCCCAAACCGCTGCGCAGAAGTCAACCAAACTTCACCCAATAGTGTATTGTATCACAATCTAGTAGTTACATTTGGAAATTTGGTTCTAGGACATTTGGTTTGACCGCAATCCTTAAACTTAGTTTTAAAAAAAAAGTCATTTAAGCCTTTTGACAGTGAGATCTACGCGATTCGGCCGAGAAATGTAATTTTGATGTTAACTCCCAAACCGCTGCGCAGAAGTCAACCAAACCACCCAATAGTGTATTGTATCACAATCTAGTAGTTAGATTTGGAAATTTGGTTCTAGGACATATGGTTTGAGCGCAATCCTCAAACTTAGTTAAAAAAAAGTCATTTAAGCCTTCTGACAGTGAGATCTACGCGATTCTGCCGAGAAATGTAATTTTGATGTTAACTCCCAAACCGCTGCGCAGAAGTCAACCAAACTTCACCCAATAGTGTATTGTATCACAATCTAGTAGTTATATTTGGAAATTCGGTTCTAGGACATTTGGTTTGAGCGAAATCCTTAAACTTAGTTAAAACAAGTCATTTAAGCCTTTTGACAGTGAGATTTACGCGATTCGGCCGAGAAATGTAATTTTGATGTTAACTCCCAAACCGCTGCGCATAAGTATACCAAACTTCACCCAATAGTGTATTGTATCACAATATAGTAGTTACATTTGGAAATTTGGTTCTAGGACATTTGGTTTGAGCGCAATCCTCAAACTTAGTTAAAAAAAGTCATTTCAGCCTTCTAACAGTGAGATCTACGCGATTTGGCCGAGAAATGTAATTTTGATGTTAACTCCCAAACCGCTGCGCAGAAGTATACCAAACTTCACCCAATAGTGTATTGTATCACAATATAGTAGTTACATTTGGAAATTTGGTTCTAGGACATTTGGTTTGAGCGCAATCCTCAAACTTATTTAAAAAAGGTCATTTAAGCCTTCTGACAGTGAGATCTACGCGAATCGGCCGAGAAATGTAATTTTGATGTTAACTCCCAAACCGCTGCGCAGAAGTGAACCAAACTTCACCCAATAGTGTATTGTATCACAATCTAGTAGTTACATTTGGAAATTTGGTTCTAGGACATTTGGTTTGACCGCAATCCTTAAACTTAGTTTTAAAAAAAAGTCATTTAAGCCTTTTGACAGTGAGATCTACGCGATTCGGCCGAGAAATGTAATTTTGATGTTAAATCCCAAACCGCTGCGCAGAAGTCAACCAAACCACCCAATAGTGTATTGTATCACAATCTAGTAGTTACATTTGGAAATTTGGTTCTAAGATATTTGGTTTGACCGCAATCCTTAAACTTAGTTTTAAAAAAAAGTCATTTAAGCATTTTGACAGTGAGATCTAAGCGATTCGGCCGAGAAATGTAATTTTGATGTTAACTCCCAAACCGCTGCGCAGAAGTCAACCAAACCACCCAATAGTGTATTGTATCACAATCTAGTAGTTAGATTTGGAAATTTGGTTCTAGGACATATGGTTTGAGCGCAATCCTCAAACTTAGTTAAAAAAAGTCATTTAAGCCTTTTGACAGTGAGATCTACGCGATTCGGCCGAGAAATGTAATTTTGATGTTAACTCCCAAAACGCTGCGCAGAAGTCAACCAAACTTCACCCAATAGTGTATTGTATCAAAATCTAGTAGTTACATTTGGAAATTTGGTTCTAGGACATTTGGTTTGAGCGCAATCCTTAAACTTAGTTAAAAAAAAGTCATTTAAGCCTTTTGACAGTGAGATTTACGCGATTCGGCCGAGAAATGTAATTTTGATGTTAACTCCCAAACCGCTGCGCAGAAGTATGCCAAACTTCACCCAATAGTGTATTGTATCACAATATAGTAGTTACATTTGGAAATTTGGTTCTAGGACATTTGGTTTGAGCGCAATCCTCTAACTGAGTTCAAAAAAGCCGTTCTCACCTTTTGACACTGAGTTCTACTCACTTCGGCCGAGAAATGTAATTTTGATGTTAACTCCCAAACCGCTGCGCAGAAGTCAACCAAACTTAACCAAATAGTGTATTGTATCACAATCTAGTAGTTACATTTTGAAATTTGGTTGTAGGACATTTGGTTTGAGCGCAATCCTTAAACTTAGTTAAAACAAGTCATTTAAGCCTTTTGACAGTGAGATTTACGCAATTCGGCCGAGAAATGTAATTTTGATGTTAACTCCCAAACCGCTGCGCAGAAGTATACCAAACTTCACCCAATAGTGTATTGTATCACAATATAGTAGTTACATTTGGAAATTTGGTTCTAGGACATTTTGTTTGAGCGCATCCTCAAACTTAGTTAAAAAAGGTCATTTAATCCTTCTGACAGTGAGATCTACACGAATCGGCCGAGAAATGTAATTTTGATGTAACTCCCAAACCGCTGCGCAGAAGTCAACCAAACTTCACCCAATAGTGTATTGTATCACAATCTAGTAGTTACATTTGGAAATTTGGTTCTAGGACATTTGGTTTGAGCGCAATCCTCTAACTGAGTTCAAAAAAGTCGTTCTCACCTTTTGACACTGAGATTTACGCGATTCGGCCGAGAAATGTAATTTTGATGTTAACTCCCAAACCGCTGCGCAGAAGTATGCCAAACTTCACCCAATAGTGTATTGTATCACAATATAGTAGTTACATTTGGAAATTTGGTTCTAGGACATTTGGTTTGAGCACAATCCTCAAACTTAGTTAAAAAAGGTCATTTAAGCCTTCTGACAGTGAGATCTACGCGAATCGGCCGAGAAATGTAATTTTGATGTTAACTCCCAAACCATTGCGCAGAAGTCAACCAAACTTCAGCCAATAGTGTATTGTATCACAATCTAGTAGTTACATTTGGAAATTTGGTTCTAGGACATTTGGTTTGAGCGCAATCCTCTAACTGAGTTCAAAAAAGCCATTCTCACCTTTTGACACTGAGTTCTACTCACTTCGGCCGAGAAATGTAATTTTGATGTTAACTCCCAAACCGCTGCGCAGAAGTGAACCAAACTTCACCCAATAGTGTATTGTATCACAATCTAGTAGTTACATTTGGAAATTTGGTTCTAGGACATTTGGTTTGACTGCAATCCTTAAACTTAGTTAAAAAAAAGTAATTTAAGCCTTTTGACAGTGAGATCTACGCGATTCGGCCGAGAAATGTAATTTTGATGTTAACTCCCAAAACGCTGCGCAGAAGTCAACCAAACTTCACCCAATAGTGTATTGAATCACAATCTAGTAGTTACATTTGGAAATTTTGTTCTAGGACATTTGGTTTGAGCGCAATCCTCAAACTTAGTTAAAAAAAAAAAGTCATTTAAGCCTTCTGACAGTGAGATCTACGCGATTCGGCCGAGAAATGTAATTTTGATGTTTACTCGCAAACCGCTGCGCAGAAGTCAACCAAACTTCACCCAATATTGTATTGTATCACAATCTAGTAGTTACATTTGGACATTTGGTTCTAGGACATTTGGTTTGAGCGCAATCCTCAAACTTAGTTAAAAAAAAAAAAGTCATTTAAGCCTTCTGACAGTGAGATCTACGCGATTCGGCCGAGAAATGTAATTTTGATGTTAACTCCCAAAACGCTGCGCAGAAGTCAACCAAACTTCACCCAATAGTGTATTGTATCAAAATCTAGTAGTTACATTTGGAAATTTGGTTCTAGGACATTTGGTTTGAGCGCAATCCTTAAACTTAGTTTAAAAAAGTCATTTAAGCCTTTTGACGGTGAGATCTACGCAATTCGGCTGAGAAATGTAATTTTAATGTTAACTCCCAAAACGCTGCGCAGAAGTCAACCAAACTTCACCCAATAGTGTATTGAATCACAATCTAGTAGTTACATTTGGAAATTTTGTTCTAGGACATTTGGTTTGAGCGCAATCCTCAAACTTAGTTAAAAAAGGTCATTTAAGCCTTCTGACAGTGAGATCTACGCGAATCGGCCGAGAAATGTAATTTTGATGTTAACTCCCAAACCGCTGCGCAGAAGTCAACCAAACTTAACCAAATAGTGTATTGTATCACAATCTAGTAGTTACATTTGGAAATTTGGTTCTAGGACATTTGGTTTGAGCGCAATCCTTAAACTTAGTTAAAACAAGTCATTTAAGCCTTTTGACAGTGAGATTTACGCGATTCGGCCGAGAAATGTAATTTTGATGTTAACTCCCAAACCGCTGCGCAGAAGTCAACCAAACTTCACCCAATAGTGTATTGTATCACAATCTAGTAGTTACATTTGGAAATTTGGTTCTAGGACATTTGGTTTGAGCGCAATCCTCTAACTGAGTTCAAAAAAGCCATTCTCACCTTATGACACTGAGTTCTACTCACTTCGGCCGAGAAATGTAATTTTGATGTTAACTCCCAAACCGCTGCGCAGAAGTGAACCAAACTTCACCCAATAGTGTATTGTATCACAATCTAGTAGTTACATTTGGAAATTTGGTTCTAGGACATTTGGTTTGACTGCAATCCTTAAACTTAGTTAAAAAAAAGGTAATTTAAGCCTTTTGACAGTGAGATCTACGCGATTCGGCCGAGAAATGTAATTTTGATGTTAACTCCCAAAACGCTGCGCAGAAGTCAACCAAACTTCACCCAATAGTGTATTGAATCACAATCTAGTAGTTACATTTGGAAATTTTGTTCTAGGACATTTGGTTTGTGCACAATCCTCAAACTTAGTTAAAAAAAAGTCATTTAAGCCTTCTGACAGTGAGATCTACGCGATTCGGCCGAGAAATGTAATTTTGATGTTAACTCGCAAACCGCTGCGCAGAAGTCAACCAAACTTCACCCAATATTGTATTGTATCACAATCTAGTAGTTACATTTGGAAATTTGGTTCTAGGACATTTGGTTTGAGCGCAATCCTCAAACTTAGTTAAAAAAAAAAAGTCATTTAAGCCTTCTGACAGTGAGATCTACGCGATTCGGCCGAGAAATGTAATTTTGATGTTAACTCCCAAACCGCTGCGCAGAAGTCAACCAAACTTCACCCAATAGTGTATTGTATCACAATCTAGTAGTTATATTTGGAAATTCGGTTCTAGGACATTTGGTTTGAGCGCAATCCTTAAACTTAGTTTAAAAAAGTCATTTAAGCCTTTTGACAGTGAGATTTACGCGATTCGGCCGAGAAATGTAATTTTGATGTTAACTCCCAAACCGCTGCGCAGAAGTATGCCAAACTTCACCCAATAGTGTATTGTATCACAATATAGTAGTTACATTTGGAAATTTGGTTCTAGGACATTTGGTTTGAGCGCAATCCTCTAACTGAGTTCAAAAAAGCCATTCTCACCTTTTGACACTGAGTTCTACTCACTTCGGCCGAGAAATGTAATTTTGATGTTAACTCCCAAACCGCTGCGCAGAAGTCAACCAAACTTCACCCAATAGTGTATTGTATCACAATCTAGTAGTTACATTTGGAAATTTGGTTCTAGGACATTTGGTTTGAGCGCAATCCTCTAACTGAGTTCAAAAAAGCCGTTCTCACCTTTTGACACTGAGTTCTACTCACTTCGGCCGAGAAATGTAATTTTGATGTTAACTCCCAAACCGCTGCGCAGAAGTCAACCAAACTTAACCAAATAGTGTATTGTATCACAATCTAGTAGTTACATTTTGAAATTTGGTTGTAGGACATTTGGTTTGAGCGCAATCCTTAAACTTAGTTAAAACAAGTCATTTAAGCCTTTTGACAGTGAGATTTACGCAATTCGGCCGAGAAATGTAATTTTGATGTTAACTCCCAAACCGCTGCGCAGAAGTATACCAAACTTCACCCAATAGTGTATTGTATCACAATATAGTAGTTACATTTGGAAATTTGGTTCTAGGACATTTGGTTTGAGCGCATCCTCAAACTTAGTTAAAAAAGGTCATTTAATCCTTCTGACAGTGAGATCTACACGAATCGGCCGAGAAATGTAATTTTGATGTAACTCCCAAACCGCTGCGCAGAAGTCAACCAAACTTCACCCAATAGTGTATTGTATCACAATCTAGTAGTTACATTTGGAAATTTGGTTCTAGGACATTTGGTTTGAGCGCAATCCTCTAACTGAGTTCAAAAAAGTCGTTCTCACCTTTTGACACTGAGATTTACGCGACTCGGCCGAGAAATGTAATTTTGATGTTAACTCCCAAACCGCTGCGCAGAAGTATGCCAAACTTCACCCAATAGTGTATTGTATCACAATATAGTAGTTACATTTGGAAATTTGGTTCTAGAACATTTGGTTTGAGCACAATCCTCAAACTTAGTTAAAAAAGGTCATTTAAGCCTTCTGACAGTGAGATCTACGCGAATCGGCCGAGAAATGTAATTTTGATGTTAACTCCCAAACCGCTGCGCAGAAGTCAACCAAACTTCAGCCAATAGTGTATTGTATCACAATCTAGTAGTTACATTTGGAAATTTGGTTCTAGGACATTTGGTTTGAGCGCAATCCTCTAACTGAGTTCAAAAAAGCCATTCTCACCTTTTGACACTGAGTTCTACTCACTTCGGCCGAGAAATGTAATTTTGATGTTAACTCCCAAACCGCTGCGCAGAAGTGAACCAAACTTCACCCAATAGTGTATTGTATCACAATCTAGTAGTTACATTTGGAAATTTGGTTCTAGGACATTTGGTTTGACTGCAATCCTTAAACTTAGTTAAAAAAAAGTAATTTAAGCCTTTTGACAGTGAGATCTACGCGATTCGGCCGAGAAATGTAATTTTGATGTTAACTCCCAAAACGCTGCGCAGAAGTCAACCAAACTTCACCCAATAGTGTATTGAATCACAATCTAGTAGTTACATTTGGAAATTTTGTTCTAGGACATTTGGTTTGAGCGCAATCCTCAAACTTAGTTAAAAAAAAAAAGTCATTTAAGCCTTCTGACAGTGAGATCTACGCGATTCGGCCGAGAAATGTAATTTTGATGTTAACTCGCAAACCGCTGCGCAGAAGTCAACCAAACTTCACCCAATATTGTATTGTATCACAATCTAGTAGTTACATTTGGACATTTGGTTCTAGGACATTTGGTTTGAGCGCAATCCTCAAACTTAGTTAAAAAAAAAAAAAGTCATTTAAGCCTTCTGACAGTGAGATCTACGCGATTCGGCCGAGAAATGTAATTTTGATGTTAACTCCCAAAACGCTGCGCAGAAGTCAACCAAACTTCACCCAATAGTGTATTGTATCAAAATCTAGTAGTTACATTTGGAAATTTGGTTCTAGGACATTTGGTTTGAGCGCAATCCTTAAACTTAGTTTAAAAAAGTCATTTAAGCCTTCTGACAGTGAGATCTACGCGAATCGGCCGAGAAATGTAATTTTGATGTTAACTCCCAAACCGCTGCGCAGAAGTCAACCAAACTTCACCCAATAGTGTATTGTATCACAATCTAGTAGTTACATTTGGAAATTTGGTTCTAGGACATTTGGTTTGAGCGCAATCCTCTAACTGAGTTCAAAAAAGCCGTTCTCACCTTTTGACACTGAGTTCTACTCACTTCGGCCGAGAAATGTAATTTTGATGTTAACTCCCAAACCGCTGCGCAGAAGTCAACCAAACTTAACCAAATAGTGTATTGTATCACAATCTAGTAGTTACATTTGGAAATTTGGTTCTAGGACATTTGGTTTGAGCGCAATCCTTAAACTTAGTTAAAACAAGTCATTTAAGCCTTTTGACAGTGAGATTTACGCGATTCGGCCGAGAAATGTAATTTTGATGTTAACTCCCAAACCGCTGCGCAGAAGTCAACCAAACTTCACCCAATAGTGTATTGTATCACAATCTAGTAGTTACATTTGGAAATTTGGTTCTAGGACATTTGGTTTGAGCGCAATCCTCTAACTGAGTTCAAAAAAGCCATTCTCACCTTTTGACACTGAGTTCTACTCACTTCGGCCGAGAAATGTAATTTTGATGTTAACTCCCAAACCGCTGCGCAGAAGTGAACCAAACTTCACCCAATAGTGTATTGTATCACAATCTAGTAGTTATATTTGGAAATTCGGTTCTAGGACATTTGGTTTGAGCGCAATCCTTAAACTTAGTTTAAAAAAGTCATTTAAGCCTTTTGACGGTGAGATCTACGCAATTCGGCTGAGAAATGTAATTTTAATGTTAACTCCACAAACGCTGCGCAGAAGTCAACCAAACTTCACCCAATAGTGTATTGAATAACAATCTAGTAGTTACATTTGGAAATTTTGTTCTAGGACATTTGGTTTGAGCGCAATCCTCAAACTTAGTTAAAAAAGGTCATTTAAGCCTTCTAACAGTGAGATCTACGCGAATCGGCCGAGAAATGTAATTTTGATGTTAACTCCCAAACCGCTGCGCAGAAGTCAACCAAACTTCACCCAATAGTGTATTGTATCACAATCTAGTAGTTACATTTGGAAATTTGGTTCTAGGACATTTGGTTTGAGCGCAATCCTCTAACTGAGTTCAAAAAAGCCGTTCTCACCTTTTGACACTGAGTTCTACTCACTTCGGCCGAGAAATGTAATTTTGATGTTAACTCCCAAACCGCTGCGCAGAAGTCAACCAAACTTAACCAAATAGTGTATTGTATCACAATCTAGTAGTTACATTTGGAAATTTGGTTGTAGGACATTTGGTTTGAGCGCAATCCTTAAACTTAGTTAAAACAAGTCATTTAAGCCTTTTGACAGTGAGATTTACGCGATTCGGCCGAGAAATGTAATTTTGATGTTAACTCCCAAACCGCTGCGCAGAAGTATACCAAACTTCACCCAATAGTGTATTGTATCACAATATAGTAGTTACATTTGGAAATTTGGTTCTAGGACATTTGGTTTGAGCGCATCCTCAAACTTAGTTAAAAAAGGTCATTTGATCCTTCTGACAGTGAGATCTACACGAATCGGCCGAGAAATGTAATTTTGATGTAACTCCCAAACCGCTGCGCAGAAGTCAACCAATCTTCACCCAATAGTGTATTGTATCACAATCTAGTAGTTACATTTGGAAATTTGGTTCTAGGACATTTGGTTTGAGCGCAATCCTCTAACTGAGTTCAAAAAAGTCGTTCTCACCTTTAGACACTGAGATTTACGCGATTCGGCCGAGAAATGTAATTTTGATGTTAACTCCCAAACCGCTGCGCAGAAGTATGCCAAACTTCACCCAATAGTGTATTGTATCACAATATAGTAGTTACATTTGGAAATTTGGTTCTAGGACATTTGGTTTGAGCACAATCCTCAAACTTAGTTAAAAAAGGTCATTTAAGCCTTCTGACAGTGAGATCTACGCGAATCGGCCGAGAAATGTAATTTTGATGTTAACTCCCAAACCGCTGCGCAGAAGTCAACCAAACTTCAGCCAATAGTGTATTGTATCACAATCTAGTAGTTACATTTGGAAATTTGGTTCTAGGACATTTGGTTTGAGCGCAATCCTTAAACTTAGTTAAAACAAGTCATTTAAGCCTTTTGACAGTGAGATTTACGCGATTCGGCCGAGAAATGTAATTTTGATGTTAACTCCCAAACCGCTGCGCAGAAGTATACCAAACTTCACCCAATAGTGTATTGTATCACAATCTAGTAGTTACATTTGGAAATTTGGTTCTAGGACATTTGGTTTGACTGCAATCCTTAAACTTAGTTAAAAAAAGGTAATTTAAGCCTTTTGACAGTGAGATCTACGCGATTCGGCCGAGAAATGTAATTTTGATGTTAACTCCCAAAACGCTGCGCAGAAGTCAACCAAACTTCACCCAATAGTGTATTGAATCACAATCTAGTAGTTACATTTGAAAATTTTGTTCTAGGACATTTGGTTTGTGCACAATCCTCAAACTTAGTTAAAAAAAAGTCATTTAAGCCTTCTGACAGTGAGATCTACGCGATTCGGCCGAGAAATGTAATTTTGATGTTAACTCGCAAACCGCTGCGCAGAAGTCAACCAAACTTCACCCAATATTGTATTGTATCACAATCTAGTAGTTACATTTGGAAATTTGGTTCTAGGACATTTGGTTTGAGCGCAATCCTCAAACTTAGTTAAAAAAAAAAAGTCATTTAAGCCTTCTGACAGTGAGATCTACGCGATTCGGCCGAGAAATGTAATTTTGATGTTAACTCCCAAACCGCTGCGCAGAAGTCAACCAAACTTCACCCAATAGTGTATTGTATCACAATCTAGTAGTTATATTTGGAAATTCGGTTCTAGGACATTTGGTTTGAGCGCAATCCTTAAACTTAGTTTAAAAAAGTCATTTAAGCCTTTTGACGGTGAGATCTACGCAATTCGGCTGAGAAATGTAATTTTAATGTTAACTCCACAAACGCTGCGCAGAAGTCAACCAAACTTCACCCAATAGTGTATTGAATAACAATCTAGTAGTTACATTTGGAAATTTTGTTCTAGGACATTTGGTTTGAGCGCAATCCTCAAACTTAGTTAAAAAAGGTCATTTAAGCCTTCTAACAGTGAGATCTACGCGAATCGGCCGAGAAATGTAATTTTGATGTTAACTCCCAAACCGCTGCGCAGAAGTCAACCAAACTTCACCCAATAGTGTATTGTATCACAATCTAGTAGTTACATTTGGAAATTTGGTTCTAGGACATTTGGTTTGAGCGCAATCCTCTAACTGAGTTCAAAAAAGCCGTTCTCACCTTTTGACACTGAGTTCTACTCACTTCGGCCGAGAAATGTAATTTTGATGTTAACTCCCAAACCGCTGCGCAGAAGTCAACCAAACTTAACCAAATAGTGTATTGTATCACAATCTAGTAGTTACATTTGGAAATTTGGTTGTAGGACATTTGGTTTGAGCGCAATCCTTAAACTTAGTTAAAACAAGTCATTTAAGCCTTTTGACAGTGAGATTTACGCGATTCGGCCGAGAAATGTAATTTTGATGTTAACTCCCAAACCGCTGCGCAGAAGTATACCAAACTTCACCCAATAGTGTATTGTATCACAATATAGTAGTTACATTTGGAAATTTGGTTCTAGGACATTTGGTTTGAGCGCATCCTCAAACTTAGTTAAAAAAGGTCATTTGATCCTTCTGACAGTGAGATCTACACGAATCGGCCGAGAAATGTAATTTTGATGTAACTCCCAAACCGCTACGCAGAAGTCAACCAATCTTCACCCAATAGTGTATTGTATCACAATCTAGTAGTTACATTTGGAAATTTGGTTCTAGGACATTTGGTTTGAGCGCAATCCTCTAACTGAGTTCAAAAAAGTCGTTCTCACCTTTAGACACTGAGATTTACGCGATTCGGCCGAGAAATGTAATTTTGATGTTAACTCCCAAACCGCTGCGCAGAAGTATGCCAAACTTCACCCAATAGTGTATTGTATCACAATATAGTAGTTACATTTGGAAATTTGGTTCTAGGACATTTGGTTTGAGCACAATCCTCAAACTTAGTTAAAAAAGGTCATTTAAGCCTTCTGACAGTGAGATCTACGCGAATCGGCCGAGAAATGTAATTTTGATGTTAACTCCCAAACCGCTGCGCAGAAGTCAACCAAACTTCAGCCAATAGTGTATTGTATCACAATCTAGTAGTTACATTTGGAAATTTGGTTCTAGGACATTTGGTTTGAGCGCAATCCTTAAACTTAGTTAAAACAAGTCATTTAAGCCTTTTGACAGTGAGATTTACGCGATTCGGCCGAGAAATGTAATTTTGATGTTAACTCCCAAACCGCTGCGCAGAAGTATACCAAACTTCACCCAATAGTGTATTGTATCACAATCTAGTAGTTACATTTGGAAATTTGGTTCTAGGACATTTGGTTTGACTGCAATCCTTAAACTTAGTTAAAAAAAGGTAATTTAAGCCTTTTGACAGTGAGATCTACGCGATTCGGCCGAGAAATGTAATTTTGATGTTAACTCCCAAAACGCTGCGCAGAAGTCAACCAAACTTCACCCAATAGTGTATTGAATCACAATCTAGTAGTTACATTTGAAAATTTTGTTCTAGGACATTTGGTTTGTGCACAATCCTCAAACTTAGTTAAAAAAAAGTCATTTAAGCCTTCTGACAGTGAGATCTACGCGATTCGGCCGAGAAATGTAATTTTGATGTTTACTCGCAAACCGCTGCGCAGAAGTCAACCAAACTTCACCCAATATTGTATTGTATCACAATCTAGTAGTTACATTTGGAAATTTGGTTCTAGGACATTTGGTTTGAGCGCAATCCTCAAACTTAGTTAAAAAAAAAAAGTCATTTAAGCCTTCTGACAGTGAGATCTACGCGATTCGGCCGAGAAATGTAATTTTGATGTTAACTCCCAAACCGCTGCGCAGAAGTCAACCAAACTTCACCCAATAGTGTATTGTATCACAATCTAGTAGTTATATTTGGAAATTCGGTTCTAGGACATTTGGTTTGAGCGCAATCCTTAAACTTAGTTTAAAAAAGTCATTTAAGCCTTTTGACGGTGAGATCTACGCAATTCGGCTGAGAAATGTAATTTTAATGTTAACTCCCAAAACGCTGCGCAGAAGTCAACCAAACTTCACCCAATAGTGTATTGAATAACAATCTAGTAGTTACATTTGGAAATTTTGTTCTAGGACATTTGGTTTGAGCGCAATCCTCAAACTTAGTTAAAAAAGGTCATTTAAGCCTTCTGACAGTGAGATCTACGCGAATCGGCCGAGAAATGTAATTTTGATGTTAACTCCCAAACCGCTGCGCAGAAGTCAACCAAACTTCACCCAATAGTGTATTGTATCACAATCTAGTAGTTACATTTGGAAATTTGGTTCTAGGACATTTGGTTTGAGCGCAATCCTCTAACTGAGTTCAAAAAAGCCGTTCTCACCTTTTGACACTGAGTTCTACTCACTTCGGCCGAGAAATGTAATTTTGATGTTAACTCCCAAACCGCTGCGCAGAAGTCAACCAAACTTAACCAAATAGTGTATTGTATCACAATCTAGTAGTTACATTTGGAAATTTGGTTCTAGGACATTTGGTTTGAGCGCAATCCTTAAACTTAGTTAAAACAAGTCATTTAAGCCTTTTGACAGTGAGATTTACGCGATTCGGCCGAGAAATGTAATTTTGATGTTAACTCCCAAACCGCTGCGCAGAAGTATACCAAACTTCACCCAATAGTGTATTGTATCACAATATAGTAGTTACATTTGGAAATTTGGTTCTAGGACATTTGGTTTGAGCGCATCCTCAAACTTAGTTAAAAAAGGTCATTTAATCCTTCTGACAGTGAGATCTACACGAATCGGCCGAGAAATGTAATTTTGATGTAACTCCCAAACCGCTGCGCAGAAGTCAACCAAACTTCACCCAATAGTGTATTATATCACAATCTAGTAGTTACATTTGGAAATTTGGTTCTAGGACATTTGGTTTGAGCGCAATCCTCTAACTGAGTTCAAAAAAGTCGTTCTCACCTTTAGACACTGAGATTTACGCGATTCGGCCGAGAAATGTAATTTTTATGTTAACTCCCAAACCGCTGCGCAGAAGTATGCCAAACTTCACCCAATAGTGTATTGTATCACAATATAGTAGTTACATTTGGAAATTTGGTTCTAGGACATTTGGTTTGAGCACAATCCTCAAACTTAGTTAAAAAAGGTCATTTAAGCCTTCTGACAGTGAGATCTACACGAATCGGCCGAGAAATGTAATTTTGATGTAACACCTAAACCGCTGCGCAGAAGTCAACCAAACTTCACCCAATAGTGTATTGTATCACAATCTAGTAGTTACATTTGGAAATTTGGTTCTAGGACATTTGGTTTGAGCGCATCCTCAAACTTAGTTAAAAAAGGTCATTTAAGCCTTCTGACAGTGAGATCTACACGAATCGGCCGAGAAATGTAATTTTGATGTTAACTCCCAAACCGCTGCGCAGAAGTGAACCAAACTTCACCCAATAGTGTATTGTATCACAATCTAGTAGTTACATTTGGAAATTTGGTTGTAGGACATTTGGTTTGACCGCAATCCTTAAACTTAGTTTTTAAAAAAAAGTCATTTAAGCCTTTTGACAGTGAGATCTACGCGATTCGGCCGAGAAATGTAATTTTGAAGTTAACTCCCAAAACGCTGCGCAGAAGTCAACCAAACTTCACCCAATAGTGTATTGAATCACAATCTAGTAGTTACATTTGGAAATTTTGTTCTAGGACATTTGGTTTGTGCACAATCCTCAAACTTAGTTAAAAAAAAGTCATTTAAGCCTTCTGACAGTGAGATCTACGCGATTCGGCCGAGAAATGTAATTTTGATGTTAACTCGCAAACCGCTGCGCAGAAGTCAACCAAACTTCACCCAATATTGTATTGTATCACAATCTAGTAGTTACATTTGGAAATTTGGTTCTAGGACATTTGGTTTGAGCGCAATCCTCAAACTTACTTAAAAAAAAAAAGTCATTTAAGCCTTCTGACAGTGAGATCTACGCGATTCGGCCGAGAAATGTAATTTTGATGTTAACTCCCAAACCGCTGCGCAGAAGTCAACCAAACCACCCAATAGTGTATTGTATCACAATCTAGTAGTTAGATTTGGAAATTTGGTTCTAGGACATTTGGTTTGAGCGCAATCCTCAAACTTAGTTAAAAAAAAAAAAGTCATTTAAGCCTTCTGACAGTGAGATCTACGCGATTCGGCCGAGAAATGTAATTTTGATGTTAACTCCCAAAACGCTGCGCAGAAGTCAACCAAACTTCACCCAATAGTGTATTGTATCACAATCTAGTAGTTACATTTGGAAATTTGGTTCTAGGACATTTGGTTTGAGCGCAATCCTTAAACTTAGTTAAAAAAAGTCATTTAAGCCTTTTGACAGTGAGATTTACGCGATTCGGCCGAGAAATGTAATTTTGATGTTAACTCCCAAACCAATGCGCAGAAGTATGCCAAACTTCACCCAATAGTGTACTGTATCACAATCTAGTAGTTACATTTGGAAATTTGGTTCTAGGACATTTGGTTTGAGCACAATCCTCAAACTTAGTTAAAAAAGGTCATTTAAGCCTTCTGACAGTGAGATCTACGCGAATCGGCCGAGAAATGTAATTTTGATGTTAACTCCCAAACCACTGCGCAGAAGTCAACCAAACTTCAGCCAATAGTGTATTGTATCACGATCTAGTAGTTACATTTGGAAATTTGGTTCTAGGACATTTGGTTTGAGCGCAATCCTCTGAGTTCAAAAAAGCCATTCTCACCTTTTGACACTGAGTTCTACTCACTTCGGCCGAGAAATGTAATTTTGATGTTAACTCCCAAACCGCTGCGCAGAAGTGAACCAAACTTCACCCAATAGTGTATTGTATCACAATCTAGTAGTTACATTTGGAAATTTGGTTCTAGGACATTTGGTTTGACTGCAATCCTTAAACTTAGTTTAAAAAAAAGTAATTTAAGCCTTTTGACAGTGAGATCTACGCGATTCGGCCGAGAAATGTAATTTTGATGTTAACTCCCAAAACGCTGCGCAGAAGTCAACCAAACTTCACCCAATAGTGTACTGTATCACAATCTAGTAGTTACATTTGGAAATTTGGTTTAGGACATTTGGTTTGAGCGCAATCCTTAAACTTAGTTAAAACAAGTCATTTAAGCCTTTTGACAGTGAGATTTACGCGATTCGGCCGAGAAATGTAATTTTGATGTTAACTCCCAAACCGCTGCGCAGAAGTATACCAAACTTCACCCAATAGTGTATTGTATCACAATCTAGTAGTTACATTTGGAAATTTGGTTCTAGGACATTTGGTTTGAGCGCAATCCTCAAACTTAGTTAAAAAAAAGCCATTATCACCTTTTGAAAGTGAGATCTATTCACTTCGGCCGAGAAATGTAATATTGATGATAACTCCCAAACTTCTGCGCAGAAGTGAACCAAACTTCACCCAATAGTGTATTGTGTCACATTCTAGTAGTTACATTTGGAAATTTGGTTCTAGGACATTTGGTTTGAGCGGAATCCTCAAACCGAGTTCAAAAAAGCCATTCTAACTGAGTTCAAAAAAGCCATTCTCACCTTTTGAAAGCTTGATCTATTCACTTCGGCCGAGAAATGTAATATTGATGATAACTCCCAAACCGCTACGTAGAAGTGAACCAAACTTCACCCAATAGTGTATTGTGTCACATTCTAGTAGTTACATTTGAAAATTTGGTTCTAGGACATTTGGTCTGAGCACAATCCTCTAACTGAGTTCAAAAAAGCCATTCTCACCTTTTGAAATTGAGATCTAGTCACTTCAGCTAAGTAATGTAATATTGATGATAACTCCCAAACCGCTGTGCAGAAGTGAACCACACTTCACCCAATAGTGTATTGAATCACAATCTAGTAGTTACATTTGGAAATTTGGTTCTAGGACACTTGGTTTGAGCGCAATCCTCTAACTGAGTTCAAAAAAGCCATTCAGGCCTTTTGACAGTGAGATCTATTCACTTCGGCCGAGAAATGTAATTTTGATCATAACTCCCAAACCGCTGCGCAGAAGTGAACCAAACTTCACCCAATAGTGTATTGTGTCACATTCTAGTAGTTATATTTGGAAATTTGGTTCTAGGACATTTGGTTTGAGCGCAATCCTTAAACTTAGTTTAAAAAAGTCATTTAAGCCTTTTGACGGTGAGATCTACGCAATTCGGCTGAGAAATGTAATTTTAATGTTAACTCCCAAACCGCTGCGCAGAACTCAACCAAACTTCACCCAATAGTGTACTGTATCACAATCTAGTAGTTACATTTGGAAATTTGGTTCTAGGACATTTGGTTTGAGCGCAATCCTTAAACTTAGTTAAAACAAGTCATTTAAGCCTTTTGACAGTGAGATTTACGCGATTCGGCCGAGAAATGTAATTTTGATGTTAACTCCCAAACCGCTGCGCAGAAGTATACCAAACTTCACCCAATAGTGTATTGTATCACAATATAGTAGTTACATTTGGAAATCTGGTTCTAGGACATTTGGTTTGAGCGCAATCCTCAAACTTAGTTAAAAAAGGTCATTTAAGCCTTCTGACAGTGAGATCTACGCGAATCGGCCGAGAAATGTAATTTTGATGTTAACTCCCAAACCGCTGCGCAGAAGTGAACAAAATTTCACCCAATAGTGTATTGTGCCACATTCTAGTAGTTACATTTGGAAATTTGGTTTTAGGACATTTGGTTTAAGCGCAATCCTCAGACTGAGTTCAAAAAAGCCATTCTCACCTTTTGAAATCCTGATCTATTCACTTCAGCCGAGAAATGTAATATTGATGATAACTCCCAAACCGTTGCGCAGAAGTGAACCAAACTTCACCCAATAGTGTTTTGTGTCACATTTGAGAAGTTACATTTGGAAATTTGGTTCTAGGACATTTGGTTTCAGCGGAATCCTCAAACAGAGTTCAAAAAAGCCATTCTCACCTTTTGAAAGCCTGATCTATTCACTTCGGCCGAGAAATGTAATATTGATAACTCCCAAACCGCTGCGCAGAAGTGAACCAAACTTCACCCAATAGTGTATTGTGTCACATTCTAGTATTTACATTTGGAAATTTGGTTCTAGGACATTTGGTTTGAGCGGAATCCTCAAACCGAGTTCAAAAAAGACATTCTCACCTTTTGAAAGCCTGATCTATTCACTTTGGCCGAGAAATGTAATATTGATGATAACTCCCAAACAGCTGCGCAGAAGTAAACCAAATTTCACCCAATAGTGTATTGTATCACAATCTAATGGTTACATTTGGAAATTTGGTTCTAGGACATTTGGTTTGAGCGCAATCCTCAAACTGAGTTCAAAAAAGCCATTCTCGCCTTT
This sequence comes from Corythoichthys intestinalis, assembly GCF_030265065.1. NCBI lineage: Eukaryota > Metazoa > Chordata > Actinopteri > Syngnathiformes > Syngnathidae > Corythoichthys > Corythoichthys intestinalis. The sequence goes on along the minus strand of NC_080411.1, from coordinate 46,946,865 downwards.
TGAAAGTGAGATCGATTCACTCCCAAACTGCTGCGCAGAAGTGAACCAAACTTCACCCAATAGTGTATTGTGTCACATTCTAGTTATTACATTTGGAAATTTGGTTCTAGGACATTTAGTTTGAGCGCAATCCTCCAACTGAGTTCAAAAAAGCCATTCTCACCTTTTGAAATTGAGATCTAGTCACTTCGGCCGAGTAATGTAATATTGATGATAACTCCCAAACCGCTGCGCAGAAGTGAACCAAACTTCACCCAATAGTGTATTGTATCACAATCTAGTAGTTACATTTGGAAATTTCGTTCTAAGACATTTAGTTAGCCATTCAAACTCAGTTCAAAAAAGCCATTCTCACCTTTTGAAAGCCTGATCTATTCACTTCGGCCGAGAAATGTAATATTGATGATAACTCCCAAACCGCTGCGCAGAAGGCAAAGGCAAGGCGAATTTATTGATATAGCACAATTCAACACAAGGCAATTCCAAGTGCTTTACATCACATGAAGACCATAAAAATCACATTTAAATCAACACAACGTAAAAACCAAGACAAAAGATTGCATTTAATCACAGATTAAAAATAAATAAATAAAAATAAAACAAAAATAAAAATGACGCAAAAACTACTACTACTAATAATCATTGAAATCAGCAATAGAGATAAGCACAAGAGGAATAGAAGGCAGGTAGAGTGAAATATATAGACAGTTATGGATATGCAGTGCTAAACAAAAGCGTTTTTAGCCCTGATTTAAAGGAGCTAACAGTTTGAGCATACTTCAGACGTTCGGGTAACTTGTTCCAGAGGTGAGGAGCATAATAACTAAATGCTGCCTCACCCTGCTTGGCTCTTGTTCTTGGAACATGCAGAAGACCCGTTCCAGATGACCTTAGGGGTCTAGATGTCTCATAGGAATCTAACAAGTCAAGCATGTATTTTGGTCCAAGGCCATTAAGTGTTTTGTAGACAAGCAGTAGTATTTTATAGTCTATCCTTTGACTCACTGGAAGCCAGTGTAGCGATTTCAAAACCGGTGTAATGTGGTCCAGCTTCCTTGTATTTGTGAGGACTCTGGCTGCAGCATTCTGTACTAGCTGCAGCTTCCTGACTGATTTTTTATCAAGACCCGTAAATATACCGTTGCAATAGTCCAATCTGCTGAAAATGAATGCATGCATAAGTTTTTCCATGTCTTGTTGAGTCGGAAGCCCCTTAATTCTGGTTATATTTTTTAGGTGGTAATAAGTGGATTTAGTGACGGACTTTAGATGGCTATCAAATTTTAGGTCTTAGTCAATAATTACGCCAAGGTTTCTGACTTGATTTGTAGCTGTAAGTGACATTGTGCTAAGTTGGCTGCTTATCTTTGACCTTTCCTTTTTTGGCCCAAAAAATCTTCTCCACATTTAACTAGAGAAAATTCTGGCACATCCATTCATTAATTTGATGAATGCATTTACTCAGGGAGACTAAGGGACTATAATCATGTGGGGACACAGAAATGTACAGTTGTGTGTCATCTGCATAGGCGTGATAGGAGATGTCATACTGTTCCATTATCTGAGCTCACGGAAGCATATAGATGTTAAATAAGAGTGGTCCAAGAATTGACCCTTGAGGGACTCCACACGTGAATTTGGTTCGTTCTGACTGATAGTTTCCAATTGACACAAAGAAATCCCTATCATGTAAATAGGATGTGAACCACTGAAGAATAGTGTCAGTAAGCCCTACCCACTGTTCCAATCTGCTGAGTAGTATGTTGTGATCAACCGTGTCAAATGCGGCGCTGAGATCCAATAGTAGCAGAACAGATGATTTGCCTGCATCGGTATTCCGACGAATAACATGTAGGACTTTGATAAGCACGGTCTCGGTGCTGTGTTGTGGCCGAAATCCAGACTGAAATGAGTTGAAAAGATTGTTTTGGATCATAAAAGTCTGGATCTGTTCAAACACAACCCTTTCGATAATTTTCCCCAGGAATGTCACATTTGATATTGGCCTGTAATTACTAATGGTTGAGGCATCCAGATTAGGTTTTTTTAGGAGAGGTTTTATTACTGCAGTTTTTAAAGTCTGAGGAAACTCTCCTGTTTGGAGGGAAGTATTTATAAACTGAAGTATGTCTGGGGCTATGCAATGAAAAACAGTTTTGAAAAAGTTTGAAGGAAGGATGTCAAGGCAGCATGTTGTGGGCTTTAATTTCGACACAATTTCTCTTAAAGTGGCATAGTCCAAGAGGCTAAACTGTCTAAGATTGACGTGGAGGACATTTTGGGAGGCATTTCGTGTAACATTTGTTAATCCGGAGTTGCACACAGTCTGTCTAATCTTTAGTACTTTGTGTGTAAAGAATGCTGCGAAATTATTACAGGACACCTTAGATGCCAATTCCTGAGGTATTGATGCTTGTGGGTTTGTCAGTTTGTCAACAACAGAAAATAGTGTGCGAGTATTGTTGGTGTTTCTACTAAGGATCTCTGGAAAAATATGATTGTCTAGCATTTTTCAGTTCCTGGTTGTATTTGCGAAGACTCTCTTTGTAGATATCATAAAAAACTAGGAGTTTGTATTTTCGCCATCTGCGTTCTGCTCGTCTACAAACTTGCTTTTGTTTTATAGCTAGTATGGCATTTCTCCAGGGTGACCTCTTCTTTCTTGACAAAGTTTTTGTCGGGGCAATAGTGTCCATTACAGACATCACACTGGAACTGAAACTATTTACAAGTTCTTCCACTGGAGCTATTGTAGGGGTTAATGATGAGGCATAGGCCTGTGTGAATAACGCACATGTGTTATCACTTATGTAACGCTTCCTAATCAACTCGGTTTCCCTTTTCAGAGGATGGACAGGGGTGGTCATTTTAAACATAATGCAGTAGTGATCAGACAGAGCAACATCATTCACTGTGACCTCAGAGATGTTAAGACCTTTGGATATTATTAAGTCCAGTATGTGCCCTCTGTTATGTGTTGGAACTGTGTCATGCTGAGATAAACCAAATGTATCCAAAATATTTAAAAGCTCTCTAGCACATCCTTCTTCAGGATTATCAACATGAATGTTAAAGTCACCCACTAAAACAACACAATCAAACTCCATGCAGACGGAAGACAGTATTTTGGTAAACTCATCAAAAAACATTGTGTTATACTTCGGTGGTCTGTAAATTGTTACCAAGGCAGCTCTGCAAGGGCTTTTTAGCTGAATGACAATATACTCAAAGGAATCAAACTGACCACATGAAATATTCGTGCATTGAAAACTGTCCCTGATCAGACTGGCAACCCCACCTCCTTTCTTATGGGTTCTTGGCGCACTAAAGAAATTGAAGTTTGTGGGGGTTGCCTCAATCAGAACTGTCGAACTCTTATCTTGATATAACCAAGTTTCTGTTAGGAACAACATGTCAAGGTTATGTTTGCTGATAAAATCATTAATTAAGAAAGATTTGCCAGCTAAAGATCTAATATTTAGCAGAGCCAATTGGAGATGCCAGACTGGATTCACTGGTGAGTTTTGGGAATGACATACTATGCTTAACAGGTTGGCAGAGTTGATTGAACGTTTTTTATTTCTCACCAGTCTAGCCCTTTTTTTGTTTATCACCACTGGGATTGTTGAGCATACATACTGTACTCCATAAGGCCCCGGCTTTTGCTGGGACAGAACAGTCTTTGTAATGTTGTCACAGCCTGGACCCGGTGCACATCATATTGGTGTCGTTATAAGTTAACCAAACTTCCCCCAATAGTGTATTGAGTCACATTCTAGTAGTTACATTTGGAAATTTGGTTGTAGGACAGGGGCCAGGCCAGGAGCGAGTAAGTGAACGGGAAGTGACATAACTCAATCTTTCCCCCTGCGTGCACGCTGGCTGCTTATTGGCCACACATGGAAGTGAGTGACAGACGCCCTTATTCTGTTTCCGCTCCCTCCCCTGCCTGCGATGAGGCGGGCGTCTGATTGGTCATGTGCGATGTCAGAAGACGCTGCCGCTTGCTCAACGCCCTCCCACGTAGCTAACGAGCCCAACTTCATAGAACGAATGAGTGCAGAGGGTGATTAGTTCGGTCTCGTTCACCCAAACAATTCGTTCAAAAAGAACGAATTGTTCACGACCGATACAACACTAACACAAGAAAGCCCGCCCGTCTCATTAGACCATAGGACATAGTTCCAGTAATCCATGCGCTTTGTTGACATGTCTTCAGCAAACTGTTTGCGGGCTTTCTTGTGTCCCGTCTTCAGAAGAGGCTTCCTCCTTGGGTGACAGCCATACACACCAGTTTGATGTAGAGTGAGGTGTATGGTCTGAGCACTAACAAGCTGACCCCCCACCTCTTCAATCTCTGCAGCAATGCTGACAGCACGCCTGTAACGAGTCACATGACATTTTGGAGGGAAAATGACAAGCAGCACTCAATTTGGACATATTGGGATGTACGTTTTTTCAAATGGGTGTACTCACTTTTGTTGCCAGGGGTTTGGATATTAATGGCTATATTTTCAGTTTTTTTGAGGGGAAAATAACTGAACTCTATTTCTAAGCAGCACACAGACTACTTTTCATTGTGTCAAAGTGTCATTTTGTCAGTGTTGTCCCATGAAAAGATATACTTAAATATCTGCAGAAATGCGAGGGGTTTACTCACTTTTGTGATACACTGTGGCCCCATAGATATCTGACCATGCTCCAATTGTCCGGTCAAAACTCAGTTTCCAAAAAATACTGTAGTGTCATGTAATTGAAACATTAACATACCGTTTACAGCATTTCTCTTGTTGCTTCAATGTTGGTAACCCACAATGCATTGCTAACTACCCACAATGCATTGATAACTACAGTAATAAACTGTTTAACACAAAAACTGTATTTTAGTGGTCAAAATTGACCGTAAATTTACAGCAATTTTTTACAGTAAGCTATCTCCAGCGTTACGTGAAAAATGCTGATCAAACCAAAGCTGAAAAAATACTACGTAGCTGGACTGGTTCCCATGCCATTTGCGTAGACAAAATTATGGTATGCTTTAATTGTGAAACTGGCTTTAACAGAAGGCCTGTTGCTCATACTTGTGGAGCCACACTTGAGGTACCGTCCACATATAGTTCATATCCTGAATTTCGCACGAGTTTGACAGCATCCTTGCCAGTAACCCTTTAGAAATGGACATCCTTTTGTGGTAACACGTGTTTTTTTTTCTTCAAAAATTGGTTTAAAATTCGCCAAACAACGCCACCCTGGGTTTGTACCAGGAATTTTTTTTTTAAAAAGGTAAGCAAGGTTCGTGCTGCAAGGAGAGCAAAAGGCAGTTCTGCGTGGTACAAATTGTTTATTTTGTGAATAAATAAAAGAAATAGACAAATAAATAAAAAGACTTTAAAAGAAATGGCTGGATCTGCAGGGCTGGGACTTACCAGTGGGGGTGAACCCCCAAAACACTGCAAACAAACCAAACCAAAACAAAAACTCATGGCACACAAGGAGGCCGCCACCACACCCACTGCAAGCCCTCAGCCCTGAACAGAGGAGAAACGGGACAAACAGTAATAATTGCGTACATCAAAAGGGCAATAGTCTCGTATTAAGAAGCACACAAAAAAAAAAGCATACGACCGTCCTCAAGGCACAGCCTGAGGATACCGTCCATGAAATAACTGCTCCTAGAGGGCGGCAGAGCAGTGTGCACACACAACATGTCCGCTCAGCACGGCGATGACGTCCGCTCCACCAAACACGGAAGAATCAGACGACGGGAAATTAGCGTTTAGCAAAGCAGCAGTGTCTCGTTATTAGCGGTCGTCACGTAACATGGCCAGCCCGCAATCACTCCAAAGCGATCGGTGTATTTTAGGTAGTGATGTGCCAGAGCTGCCAACTCTCACGCTTTGAGCGTGAGACACACGCAATTGGCTGTTTTCTCACGCACACACGCGACACATCCAGTTTCTCACGCAAAAAAACAATCTGATTTTAGGCCGAGACTCGTTCGTTTCTTTTTCAAACTCGCCGACAGTAGATGGCGCTACTCGCCACTGTAACCCTATTCGCTGCACAAACGTCTTAGTTGCGACAGAAGACCTTCAAGAAGACAATCGCGGGAGAAACTCGAATGGAAAAAGAATCTCTGAAGAAAGTCATATCCAATCTGAAGATTACAGACAGAAATTAGGTATGTTATAATTAGTGACATATATCGTTAATGGTGTACCGCACTCATGCTATTTTTAGACCACGACGTCGCATCGTAAAGCGGAAGTAAAGTAGAAGTGGGACATTATAGACCCGCCCTCGCATAGAGGCAACGTCAATTCTGCTACTTTTCTCCGGTAATCTTTCAAAAACGAACATGCTGATCACACATTGCTTTTTTGGAACTTGTAAAAACTACTCTAGACATTACGACATATGAAGGATGTTTTCTTCATACATTTCCCAAAATTAAAAACTCGGAGGAGAAAATGTGAAGACTGAATCAACTTGCACGGACTTTTAACGCCAGCTAAACATTTATGCAGTAAACATTTTGTTGGGTTTGCATTGTCTTTCAGAGGACAAAGAGGTAAGCAATTTTGATATTTTTAACTTATTTTTTGGCGTGACGTGCCATTCTGCTTCTGTGCTACAATGAAAAGAATTAAAATAGTATCTGACTGCCACTGTTACATTTTCTGACGTAAAAAAAACAACTTTAGTAAGGGGGAAGTGTAAATAGTTTTAGAATTAAGATTTGTTAACAGTGAAAAAATTTAAAGTGTTCGTTGGCTGTCACTGAGTAGCATTTGCGATCGTTATACAAAACTAACTAAATGACCTCCAAGAACAGTCAGAGACGTAGGACAACCAGATTATATAATATATAAGAAAGACAAGGCTGGTAGTAAAGGATAGCTTGTTGAAACAGGAGAATGTCATTGTCAGTTGCGCCGATAAAAAGCTAAGGCTATGCTTAGGTTGTCTCGTTTTTTTTTCATCTTTTTCAGCCTTCGACACACAAGCCATCTCTTTAACTGAACATTTTTATGTTCTTCCACATCTTTGCCAGTGAATTTGGCACCAGGGACATCATTTTCGGAGAGAATTGGTAGGTTTAGCTCTGTAAACATCTCCTGCGTACACGATTTCCACTCATTTCCTATTAGGGACAAACGGTGGCTTGTCGCCACTTAGCAAAGGTAGTTAATGTCATGAATATTAATGAGCGGAAGTGACGTGTTGCTTGCGGTACGCCATTAAGTACCCACTCTTTTAAACTTTAAATCTTGAAAGAAATTTGTTTGTGTTTGTACGTGTGATCTTGATTTTGTGTTGTAAATGTAAACTCAGTTCCCATAACAAGCAGCAGGAGATCACCTTGTTAGCCTCATAGTATTGCCTACTGCAAGAATGCTCAAAACATCAGCTCATATAGCATTGTTTATTTAGTATTGGGCTGTGTTCACACTAGGCGCTTTTTTCCAGAAAAAAGGGCTGCCTCCTGTGCTTACTGAGCGCTATCTGAGCGCCTTTTGAGCGAGTATTCTAAACGGGATTCTATCTTAAACGTCACCATACATAACGGTTAGTAACGTTGGTCAACCAAATAGGCTAACGTAGTCCATCGTTAGCATTTTAATTTAATAAATTAAAATTTATTAAACTCTCAAGCTTTGAGCGCGAGACACACGCAATTGCCTGTTTTCTCACGCACACATGCCACACATCCAATTCCTCACGCGAAATTTTGGTCACCCACAACAAAATCTCACTCCAAGGTTTTTCTAAAAGTTGGCAGCTCTGGATGTGCCCTACTGTCCCGAGGAGCCGATGCGTGTGCCGAGTAAATCGGGAAAAAAAACTGCAAAGCATGTGTTGATTACGCTTGTGGCCACGCCCGAAGCCTCGGAAGGCACGTTGCTATGTCCGAAGCCTCACGAGAGGGGCTTCCTATGTCATCGCCAACCAGGGGCGGACTGGTAATCTGTGGGTTCTGGAGGATCACAGAACGGCCGGTGCCCTGGACGGCCGGCGGCCGCCATTCATTATACATCACTGTTTTTATCCCCCCTATCCTCTGATTAACTACAGTTCGCATCCAATCCGACAGGTGGCAGCAATGCGCCTGGCACTGCCAATCTGATAGAAGAACGAAGAAAGCACAGAGTAGCCTTCATTGGATCCTTGTGGAAGCAAAATAGCAACATGCGTCAATACGAATGGTGGTGGCAAAAAAAGAAAAGAGAAGGGTGGCGCTGAGAAGGTTAGGGAGAAAAAATTAAAGAAACTGGAGAGCGAAGCATTAAAATGTCATAAATTGACAAATATTTTCGCAAGCTGCAACGGCCACGTCGGGTAACAAGTCAACAGCCCAGCCCCCGGCGATGCTGAGTGTGGGAGCGGCAGCCGCTCTGACGTGCAACCGGTGCAGGGAGAGAGAAAAGAAGAGGGAGGGGGGTAACGATATGGAACTTCCCCAGACAAACGCAGGGAAAGTAAGTAGTGATGAAGAGGGTTACTTGCTCGGTATACTGGCAGTTATCCACCAGGTAGCTACATTTTAAATGAAATAAATGACAATTAAAGGGTTAGTGCCAGCTAGCCCATGTACCCGTTTGCAATCGTGTCAAGTTACAGTATGCTAGTCCTACTAGCACTCTCCTAAGAAAAATATTTTAGCTGTAAAACAACGTATGCACACGCAGCAGCAATATTAATTCAGAAGAAATATAACAAAATATTAATAAACTTTACTTTAAAGTTTAGGTAGTTAAATTGATGTTATATATATTAATCATTTATATATCGTTTTGTTTTAAGGTTAATACTTTCCAATGAAGGTTATGTATACAGGATTTGTCTTGAAATGTTTATTGTATTTTCATTGAAATTTATTATTTGTATGGCAAGATTAATTATGGCAAGGCAAATTTATTTATATAGCACAATTCAACACAAGGCAATTCAAAGTGCTTTACATCACATGAAGACCATAAAAATCACATTTAAATCAACACAACAGGGGTCTCTAAACCGGTCCTCAAGGGACGCTGTGGGGCCTGGTTTTTGTTTCAACTGATCGAGTACCGACAGTTTAACCAAAGAAGTTTCTGCTAAAACAAGCAGCACCTGACTGCAATCAACTGATTACACTTGTAAGACACCAGATTGGTGGATACGTGTTGTCTTGTTTTGTTGGAATGAAATCCCTCGCCCGCTGCGGCCCTATGTGTAATAGTTTGGAGACCACTGAATTATGGCATAAACAATGAAGTCATTTTATAGACAGAGATATATAGAGATATATTATAATCAATTGGATACATAAAACTTGCTTTGAAAAATACATTCTTTCATTTGTTTATTCAGGTTGATCATAGAGCTAGTACAGAAAATGAATCAAACTCCAGTTCAGCCTTGCAGTACTTTGAGCGCCTCAAGTCAGACAGTCACAGTCTAGACACATTTTCTTCATTTTTTCTCAAAGTGCACGAAATTGATGCATTTTACAATAAAATGTGTAAAAAAAAAATTTTTTTTTTAATCCCCGGGGGGGCATGCCCCCGAACCCCCTAGGGGGTCGGTGTTTCCCTTCGTATAGCAATTCTTGTGGGCTGGGCTGAGTCAAAGTCCAGGGCTGCTTTTTAGTCCCAGTCCGCCCCTGTCGCCAACACATAGTTTCGCGGGTGATTCGAAATAAAATGGCGCACCGAGACGACAATGAGCTGACAGGTGACACTGACACACCCAACTCGCATCTACAAACCTCAATTCAATTGGATTTGTTTTGCAATAGACGCATTGTCCACAACGAAAAAGAAGAGAACATCCCCTGTCTAAGATCATTTTGAGCAGTTCTCTCCTAAAAAGGTACAAATTATAATAATCAGTGTGAATATATATTGTAAATTATTGTGACAACACATTGTTGTTTATTTTAATTCATTTTAATGTCTTTCTTCTACTCTCTGATTTTTTTTATTTTTTTTTTTAAACCTTTCCTGTTCAGCTTTTTGACACGGAGAATGGAAGTCTAACTGCCCGGATAGTCTGAACAGTTTTAACATTTCACATTGAGAGTCTGACGTACTCCCATTGTGATCATTCAACATACCTCGTTTATTATAACAAAGCAGCGAACAGGACAGGGTTATGGGGGAACAGAAGAAAAGAAACACAAACAACAAGAAGAAATACATTGAACGCCTAACTACACTAACTACTAATATGTTCGTGCTATCGTCAGCTAAATGTATTTCTGGTTGAACCCATGTGGGGGGCCTGATGTATCATTTCAAAATAAAAGTACTTTGAAAATTTCCCATTTTTGCTGTCATTTCGCCTGATTTCAAAAATTGATTTAAAAAAATCTGGGAGATATCCCAGAACAGTTTCACTTCTGAGGTGTACTACACGACCCCAAGACTTGACCTAAAGTACTCTGATGAAATTCTGATGTATCATTTCAAAATAAAAGTACTTTGAAAATGTCCCAATTTTGCTGTCATTTCGCCTGATTTTAAAAGTTAATTGAAAAAAATCTGGTAGATATCCCAGAGGAGTTTCACTTCTGAGGTATACTAGACGACCCCAATACTCGAACTAAAGTATTCTGATAAAATTCTGATGTATCATTTCAAAATAAAAGTACAGTGAAAATTTCCCATTTTTGCTGTCATTTCGCCTGATTTTAAAAGTTAATTGAAAAAAATCTGGTAGATATCCCAGAAGAGTTTCACTTCTGAGGTATACTAGACGACCCCAAGACTCGAACTAAAGTACTCTGATAAAATTCTGATGCATCATTTCAAAATAAAAGTACATTGAAAATTTCCCATTTTTGCTGTCATTTCGCCTGATTTTAAAAGTTAATTGAAAAAAATCTGGTAGATATCCCAGAAGAGTTTCACTTCTGAGGTATACTAGACGACCCCAAGACTCGAACTAAAGTACTCTGATGAAATTCTGATGTATAATTTCAGAATAAAAGTACTTTGAAAACTGCCCATTTTTGCTGTCATTTCGCCTGATTTAAAAAATTGATTTAAAAAAATCTGGTTCGTATCCCAGGCCCGTTCCACTTCTGAGGTATACTAGAGAATCCCAAGATTCGAACTAAAGTACTCTGATAAAATTCGGATGAATCATTTCAAAATAGAAGTACTTTGAAAAAAGTCCATTTTTGCTGTCATTTCGCCTCATTTAAAAAATTGATTAAAAAAAATATGGTAGATATCCCAGGACAGTTTCACTTCTGAGGTATACTACAGGATCCCAAGACTCGAACTAAAATACTCTGATCAAATTCTGATGTATCATTTCAAAATAAAAGTACTTTGAAAATTTCCCATTTTTGCTGTCATTACGCCTGATTTCAAAAATTGATTTGAAAAAATCTGGTTGATATTTCAGGACAGTTTCACTTCTGAGGTGTACTACACGCCCCCAAGACTCGAACGAAAGTACTCTGATGAAATTCTGATGTATCATTTCAAAATAAAAGTACTTTGAAAATTTCCCATTTTTGCTGTCATTTCGCCTGATTTCAAAAATTGATTAAAAAAAATCTGTTAGATATCCCAGGACAGTTTCACTTCTGAGGTATACGAGACGACCCCAACACTTGAACTAAAGTACTCTGATAAAACTCTGACATAACATTTCAAAATAAAAGTACGTTGAAAATTGCCCAATTTTTGCTGTCATTTCGCCTGATTTCAAAAATTGATTTAAAAAAATTCTGGTAGCTATCCCAGGACCATTCCACTTCTGAGGTATACTAGATGACCCTAATACTCGAACTAAAGTACTCTGATAAAATTCTGATGTATTATTTCAAAATAAAAGTACATTGAAAATTGCCAATTTTGCTGTCATTTCGCCTGATTTTAAAAGTTAATTGAAAAATTATATGGTACATATCCCAGGACGTTTTCACTTCTGAGGTATACTAGAGGATCCCAAGACTCGAACTAAAGTACTCTGATAAAATTCTGATGTATCATTTCAAAATAAAAGTACTTTGAAAACTGCCCATTTTTGCTGTCATTTCGCCTGATTTAAAAAATTGATTTTAAAAAATCTGATTGATATCCCAGGTCCGTTTCACTTCTGAGGTATACTAGAGGATACCAAGACTCGAACTAAAGTACTCTGATAAAATTCGGATGCATCATTTCAAAATAAAAGTACTTTGAAAATTGTCCATATTTGCTGTCATTTCACCTCATTTCAAAAATTGATTAAAAAAAATATGGTGGATATCCCAGGACAGTTTGAGTTCTGAGGTATACTACACGATCCCAAGACTCGAACTAAAGTACTCTGATGAAATTCTGATGTATCATTTCAAAATAAAAGTACTTTGAAAATTTCCCATTTTTGCTGTCATTTCGCCTGATTTCAAAAATTGATTAAAAAAATCTGGTAGATATGCCAGGACTCTTCCACTTCTGAGGTATACTAAACAACCCCTAGACTCGAACTAAAGTACTCTGATAAAATTCTGATGTATCATTTCAAGATTAAAGTACTTTGAAAATTGCCCATTTTTGCTGTCATTTCGCTTGATTTCAAAAATTGATTTTAAAAAATCTGTTCGATATCCCAAGACAATTTCACGTCTGAGGTATACTAGACGACCCCAAGACTCGAACTAAAGTACTCTGATAAAATTCGGATGTGTCGTTTCAAAATAAAAGTACTTTGAAAATTGTCCATTTTGGCTGTCATTGCGCCTGATTTAAAAAATCTGGTAGATATCCCAGGACTGTTCCACTTCTGAGGTATACTAGACAACCCCTAGACTCGGACTAAAATACTCTGATAAAATTCTGATGTATCATTTGAAAATAAAAGTACTTTGATAATTGCCCATTTTGGCTGTCATTTCGCCTGAATTCAAAAATTGATTAAAAAAATCTGGTAGATATGCCAGGACTGTTCCACTTCTGAGGTATACTAGACAACCCCTAGACTCGAACTAAAGTACTGTGATAAAATTCTGATGTATCATTTCAAGATTAAAGTACTTTGAAAATTGCCCATTTTGGCTGTCATTTCGCCTGAATTAAAAAATTGATAAAAAAAATCTGGTAGATATGCCAGGACTCTTCCACTTCTGAGGTATACTAAACAACCCCTAGACTCGAACTAAAGTACTCTGGTAAAATTCTGATGTATCATTTGAAAATAAAAGTACTTTGAAAATTGCCCATTTTGGCTGTCATTTCGCCTGATTTCAAAAATTGATTTAAAAAATCTGGTAGATATCCCAGGACCGTTCCACTTCTGAGGTATACTAGACAACCTCTAGACTCGAACTAAAGTATTCTGATAAAATTATGTTGTATCATTTGAAAATAAAATTATTTTCAAAATTGCCCATTTTTGCTGTCATTTCGCCTGATTTCAAAAATTGATTAAAAAAAATCTGGTAGGTATCCCAGGACAGTTTCACCTCTGATGTATATTACACGACCCCAAGACTCGAACTAAAGTACTCTGATAAAATTCTGATGTATCATTTCAAAATAAAAGTACTTTGAAAATTGCCCATTTTGGCTGTCATTTCGCCTGATTTCAAAAATTGATTAAAAAAATCTGGTAGATATCCCAGGACCGTTCCACTTCTGAGGTATACTAGACAACCTCTAGACTCGAACTAAAGTACTCTGATAAAATTATGTTGTATCATTTGAAAATAAAAGTACTTTCAAAATTGCCCATTTTTGCTGTCATTTCGCCTGATTTCAAAAATTTATTAAAAAAATCTGGTAGATATTGAAGGGGAAAGGATATCATCATCGCACACACCATATAATTGTTTGCATTAGTCTAACACATATATAGTCTAACACATACATATGGTACAGGTTCTCGTAGGCATCGTCTAACTGTTTGCATTACTCTAACACACGTAATATAATTAATCAGGAAATAATATCATTTTCATTTACGGTAGGACTACACGACTAATATAAAATAAATAGAACACCATAATTTAATGAGAAGAAATAGAAGAGATACACAATGCCGTCTTATCACAAGATTGACGCACCAACTCTGGCAATCAGCTCTCCCAGCAAACTCCAAGGACAAAGCGCTTTGTCCTAAAACAAGTACAAACAGCCCGGACAGCAAAGTTGATAGCGGGCGTCCCAATCCGGGCACGAACCTAAGCCGCCCAAAACCGGCCACAGAGTGGATGACCCAAAAGCAACGCCCAGAAACGCCTTCGACAAGGCCCACCTCAGCAAAGACTTTAAAAAGACTGGACACTGAGATAACACAGATTTTTTCTGCTCGGAAACATGTAGCCTTGTTTTGGATCCAGAATTGTCCCTCCGTCGTCTGTTTTTGCCTTGTTTTTACCATTGTCGACGAATAAATTGTCAACCTGTTTTCGGTGAGTGTTCTTCAAGCTTTTGAAACATGGAGTCAGTACAAAGGGTTAAAATAAGAGGACGCGCGAGATTCGGCCTTCCCGGCGGGCGCACGCGGAGCTGCGTCAGCCGAGCGGCACTTGTTTTGGCTGGTGCTGTTCCCGGGTGCGTCTGGGCCGGGGGGGCGAATTTCAACAATATCCCAGGACCGTTTCACTTCTGAGGTATACTAGACAACCCCTAGACTCAAACTAAAGTACTGTGATTAAATTCTGATGTATCATTAGAAAATAAAAGTACATTGAAAATTGTCCTTTTTGGCTGTCATTTCGCCTGATTTCCTCTCGTATACATCAGAAGTGAAACTGTCCAGGGTTATCTATCAGATTTTTTTTAATCAATTTTTGAAATCAGGTGAAATGACAGCAAATATGGGCAATTTTCAAAGTACTTTTATTTTGAAATGATACATCAGAATTTTATCAGAGTACTTTAGTTCGAGTCTAGGGGTTGTCTAGTATACCTCAGAAGTGGAGCGGACCTGGGTTATCGAACAGATTTTTTTTTAATCCATTTTTGAAATCTAGCGAAATGACAGCCAAAATGGGCAATTTTCAAAGTACTTTTATTTTGAAATGATACATCAGAATTTTATCAGAGTACCTTAGTTCGAGTCTTGGGATCCTGTAGTATACCTCAGAAGTGAAATTGTCCTGGGATATCTACCAGATTTTTTAAAATCAATTTTTTAAATCAGGCGAAATGACAGCAAAAATGGGCAATTTTCAAAGTACTTTTATTTTCAAATGATACATCAGAATTTCATCAGAGTACTTTAGTTCGAGTCTAGGGGTTGTCTAGTATACCTCAGAAGTGGAGCGGTCCTGGGATATCGACCAGATTTTTTTTTTTAATCAATTTTTGAAATCAAGCGAAATGACAGCCAAAATGGGCAATTTTCAAAGTACTTTTATTTTGAAATTATACATCAGAATTTTATCAGAGTACCTTAGTTCGAGTCTTGGGATCCTCTAGTATACCTCAGAAGTGAAATTGTCCTGGGATATCAACCAGATTTTTTAAAATCAATTTTTGAAATCAGGCGAAATGACAGCAAAAATGGGCAATTTTCAAAGTACTTTTATTTTCAAATGATACATCAGAATTTCATCAGAGTACTTTAGTTCAAGTCTTGGGGTAGTCTAGTATACCTCAGAAGTGGAACTGCCCTGGGATATCTACCAGATTTTTTTAAATCAATTTTTGAAATTAGGCGAAATGACAGCAAAAATGGGCAATTTTCAAAGTACTTTTATTTGGAAATGATACATCAGAATTTTGTCAGAGTATTTTAGTTCGAGTCGAGGGGTTGTCTTGGGTACCTCAGAAGTGGAACGGTCCTGGGATATCAACCAGATTTTTTTTTAATCAATTTTTGAAATCAGGCGAAATGACAGCAAAAATGGGCAATTTTCAAAGTACTTTTATTTTGAAATTATACATCAGAATTTCATCAGAGTACTTTAGTTCGAGTCTAGGGGTTGTCTAGTATACCTTAGAAGTGAAACAGTATTTGGATAACGCCCAGATTTTAAAAATTAATATTTAAAATGATAGAAATAACTAGCAATTTTCTAAGTAGTTTTACTCTGAATTCCTTACTTATTTTTATATCATAACGCTTTAGTTTGGGTCTAGGGGTGCTCGAGTGCCTTTTTCAAGTGGACCTGTTTTGGATGGCTTCCCGTTTTTTTTTTAATTAATATTTCTCTCTTTCAATAAAGGGACTTGACGTGAAGCCACTGCGTTCCATTATGAATCCAGCAAGTTGCACTATTAGGAAGCCAGCTCGTTGCATTACCGTAATGCACACATGCAAACAATGATCCAAATGAGGGGCGGCTAGCTTGACTTCGTTTTAACGAGTGGGCGTTGGCTTGACCGCAGTGTTTGGGCGTCTCCCTCCCTCAGGTATTACGAGTACAAGCACCCGTGGTTTGGAAAACAATATGGTACGGAGCATTGAGGCCTTGGCTTGGTTCTACATCCGCCTACATGAAAATAACATTCCCGGGATCGTGTATAAAGACCTTCCAGCTTCGAATCCACCGCCATTGACCTCAATGGTAAACAGTCGGAAACGGAAGTTGTAGGCCTCCATAAGGAAGTAAAGCGGAAGTGCCTCGGAAACTTGTCTATAGATATGGACGTAAAACAGTCGGCGGCACGGTGGCTTAGTGGTTAGCACATCTGCCTCACAGTTCTGAGATCAAGGGTTCAATCCCGGGCTTCGGCCTTCCTGTGTGGAGTTTGCATGTTCTCCCCGTGCCTGCGTGGGTTTCCTCCGGGAACTCCGGTTTCCTCCTACATCCCAAAAACATGCATGGTAGGCTGATTGAACACTCTAAATTGTCCGTAGGTATGAGTGTGTGCGTGAATGGTTGTATGTCTCCTTGTGCCCTGCGATTGGCTGGCAACCAGTTCAGGGTGTCCCCTGCCTACTGCCCGTACTTGGCTGGGATAGGCTCCAGCACCTCCGCGACCCTCGTGAGGAAAAGCGGCATGGAAAATGAATGAATGAATGAATGAACGGTCTCAATTCTTGGTTAAAAGTTTGAATTTTTTTTTTTTTTTAAACCTGCAGTTTGTCATAAAATGATGTCAAATTTGTTTTGCGCACTTGCCGACAACTATATGGTAATTCTGGGTTGCATATATCCCAGCTATTCTTGCAACAAGTGTTGTTGTGTTTTTGTTGCTGCTCGAACGCCATTAAAGTAATAACGTGTGTATGATAAGAGCCTGGTTGCCATCATTTACATCAGGGGTCAGCAACCTTTTTGGTGTGGAGTGCCACTTTCTAATTTTCTTGTCAATCAGTGTGCCACACCGAGATTAATGACGCACATCCAATTTTTTATATCCAACAGAGCTGTAATTTTACCCCAAAGAAAACAACATGAACATATATTGAAATCGTATAACTACCATTCTTTTTCAATTAACTCAAAAATAAATGCATATTGTAGAAAATGTCAAAACTTGAAAATAAGTGCAACAGTTCACTAGCTAGTTGTTCACTATCAACTTAAACAGTAAATTATATGCAGCATTTTAGATATTCTTTTATATTACAAAGATAAAAGATGCCTACCTTAATGTGATCCGTGGTCCTGTTTTCCTTGGCTCAGCTCTGATTTCGGGGTTGTACTTTGTGACTTTTAGCTGCTTATCCTTTTTTTTTTTTTTGTGTCTCGTTGTTAGTCAAGCCATCAACCAAAACCTCTGAGCTTGACAAGATCGCGTCTTTGATATATTCGCCATCAGTAAATGGTTTTTCCTTGCTTTGCAATGCAGTGAGCAAAGTGATAGCTTGCTTCGGTGGCGGTGTTTTTAGCAGTGACAAAGGTTTTCAGGGTGTGTTTGTTTACTGTACCTGGACACAGCACGTTTTGATGTCTCTGCCTTGTCAGACTCATCCTTAAATGAATTTTCATGTTTTATCTCGTAATGGCGTTTGACACTTGTTCTCCCCAGGGAGAGGCACGGGCCCGGGTGGAGCCGCCGCGGCCCCCGGGAGGCTGGCTCTTGCGGTGCGCACGGAAGGCGCGGGCCCGGGTGGAGCCGCGAGGAGCAAGCCTTTCCCTGGGGGGAGAAAGCCTCCCTATCGCGGTGCGCACGGAAGCCTCGGGCGAGAACCCGAGTGGAGCTGCCTCTCCCCGAGGAGGCTGGCTCTCGTGGTGCGCATGGAAGCCTTGGGTGCGGGCCTGGGTGGAGCCGCTAGGAGCGAGCCTTTCCCCGGGGAGAGAGAGTCTCGCTCTCGTGGTGCCCACGGAAGGTGTGGGTGTGTGGGGCTAGAAGACTGATCTAGCCCCATACCAGCCCGGGTAGAGCCGCGGGTGCAGATCTTGGTGGGGGAATAACACTCTTAAATACAGTCTTGATGAGATTGAATTGGCTGCAGTTACGACGTTGGGAACGCTGACTCTGGAATAAAACACGATTTGACCAACATTGTGACAGCCGATGCCTACCAAAAATGACGTAATGTCAGAGGTTATAAAATCGCGCCAGTGGTAGGCTGTATTGGCGCCATGGAAAAAGTGCTTAGAAAATGGATTTCGTTCCACTAAAGTGGATCTACATGACCTCTACATTGTAATTTACATACGTTGCTAATTAGTACCAAAAAAAAGTTCTACTCACGGTTTCCAGTCATTTTTTAGTAATTAGCGTTTTTGTGTCGGTCTTTTTTTTTCCCGTGGCGCAGTGATATTGATATGGCGGAGTCATATCGTCAGTGTGTGAAGCCATCTTAGGTCACGTGCACCAATAGAAGACGAGGACTGTTGCTATGGTTCGAAAAACAAACAACATGGCGACGGCCGTGTCAAGCTACGACACGAGCGAAGACGAACAAAAGTTAAGAAAACCGCTTTCGAAATTTAGTCAAAAGGCATCGAAACGATGCTATATGCATCTCTCATCTGTCCAAGGGCGAAAAAGGGCAGGAATTTGGCCCAAACGGCGGTCAATTTGCTAAGCCTTCGTGGCTACGTCAGACAATGGCTTTCTCTCCAGGCTCCGTCGAAGGATCTTGCTGAAAATGCGTCGACTGGGATTTTTAACGACATTGACTACAGGTAAGCCACACACACGCCTTTTGTTGTGAATAACTATGGGAGTTGGGGGGCTTCTGGTCAGATCACATATGAAGTTAAGACTTGCAATGTGAGTTCTGGGCTGTAGCGGTCATTATTATGATGTTAGATTGATAACTTCGAGCAAAAAGTTTAGATTGACAAATAACATAGTATTTAGTTTGTTTAACTGTAGTTTCCATAAACCCATTTGATAATTTTATTCAGGAAAAAATGGCAGAATAGACAAGCCTAGATAATTTGGATTGGAAGGTGATGTAAATATGATATGGATGAAACAGTTCACACATGGTTTATGTGTGTGTGCGTGTTTTTCAGAACTGAAACACCCTTCACTGACAGCTACAACTTCTTCTGTGAGACCGTCGTCCATTAAAAGATTAGAGTTGACCAGGAAGTGCTGCGAATGGACAAGCTTGTGGAAATATGGCTTTATTGGGACCATGGAAAAAGTGCTTAGAAAATGGATTTCATTCCACTACGCTGGATCTATGCGTTCAATGCATTTTTCCAAAGCCAATACCCTCCTAACTTAGTCACCAGCCAGAAATGTATCTTTATGTGAATACACAAAAATACAGATCTAGTGTTGCTGTTTTTGCTTGTTTTAAGTGTTATATTAATTCTGGCAACACATCTACCAAACATTTGAAACAAGTATTGGTGCCTTAGTTTACACATAGGTGAATTCAGAATGAGAAATGTAGCTAATTTCTTGAAGGAAACACTTCAACATTAATGATTTGCACCCAGCACAATGAAATATATACTGAATTAAGCTAAAGGCTTATATGTCATATATTAAAAATATCACAACCTACTATGCAATGAAATATATGAAATAAAAAATGCACACCATGATCATAAATGGCTGGTAAATCAACCGAATTGCAACCACACCCTCCTAAATGTGAATCATGGCAAAAATGGAATAAGACAAAAAATTACAGGGTGATCAAAAAATAATGTGCCAAAATCATAAGGTGATACTTAAAAAATGAAAGACATCACAAAAGAAATGATGGACACGTGTTGAAGATAACTTCCAAGTTGTATTTCATGTTTCACAAGTGCTCAAATGTGAGCACACCCAGCAGCATGGACAAAATCAAGCCACGATGAAAATTCCTCTCAAACGTGTGCAAGTCGCAGTTATTGTCTTGATTGCAACTGTTGTTCGATATTTCACATCATCAGTACTTGCTGGACGTGTGGTATGTTAAAGACAAAGTTCATTATCCATCTTTATGGCACATAACGTATGTTATACACTAAGTGTATGTTCCACCACTTCCAGCAAATATTGATGACATGAAAGATCGAATAACAGACGCAATCAACGCGGGAGGGAGGAATTCTCATGTCAACTTGATGTTGTCCATGCTGCTGGTGATGGCCATATTTGAATACTATGAAAACATGAAATTGAACTTAGTTACTTCCCTACATCTGTCCAAGGTAGAGTTTTTTTTTTGTTTTTTGTTTTTGTTTTTTTTTTTATGTTTTTTGTTTTTGACATGGCATTATGATTTTGGCACAGTCTTTTTTAATCACACTGTATATATACAAAAGGTTGGAATCATTCAAGTATGGTACTGTTGGTACACAACATTTATTTAAACATGGAAGTGTCTCATACTATAAAAATACACATTATTACACATACAAATATTGAAAAAACGAATTTAAAATATATATATATAGAAATAAAAAATAGTAAAACTGTACATGACAACATTACTCCTCAAAATCGCTTTCATCAAAGTCATCATCCCATCCAAGTGTCTTCTGTTTCTTTGGAAACATTCTGGCATGCTTGGATATAAACCAGTACAAGAAAGTTTTGCAGACATACAGGAACATCTTCCCGTGTCACAATTGGTTGCCTTTCAACTACAGTTGACTACTTGCAAAACAATATCAGGGGCAGGATTTTTAGTCATCCATGTCACTGCCAACTGCCCATCCTCAATGTCAATGGGTGAAGGGGCACACATTTTACCTGTCAGACAACGTTTCATAATTGCTGCTTGATAGTTTGCTGTCCTGCAATGTTGGTGCAGAGCATCAGTTTTGGGGGGAATAGAATGTTCTGGCAAGACTGACGGGGCCATACAGAAAGATCTGCATTTGGCATCATTTTTGGCACATGACTGGCCAAACAGGTGGCACACGTATTTACACAATGTGTTAAATGTTTGTAGGTCAAGTTTAAAACTGCTGCCCAGCTTTGCAAACCCAGTCAGGTATTCTTTTTCATGACGTGCAAAAGAAAATGTTTTTTTTGCCTTTGCCATGAAAGGCACAAGCAGAGTCACAACCTGTGAATGTATGGATGCCAATGAGTGCTGAACACACACTAGTGCCAGGAGCTGCAGAGACGTCAGTCCTCGTTCTGTTGCCTCCTCCTGTGAAAAAATGCAATTTACACTGTAAATCTATCTGCAGACTTACAGCAATCACTGCCACGTCAGTATTAGGGCTTTTATTGACTACAGCTTGATGTTCTTGAGCCAAAAGGTTTATTTAACCATTGTCACCCATAACAGGTATGCAATAAAAAGTTCTACTGGATTCACTTTTTATACACTGTATATACATTTTATAACAAAGTGGTATTGATATCTGGGCTAAAAAATGGTATCGTTACAACAAGAGTTTAAATAAGAATTTTGTGAGCATACGTTAATAACAATTAACCTTGTAGTAAAGGCGTGCGTGTGGCTTACCTGTAGTGAATGTCGTTAAAAATCCCAGTCGACACATTTTCAGCAATATCCTTCGACGGAGCCTGGGGAGAAAGCCATTGTCTGACGCAACCACGCGGGCTGTGCACATTTTTTTTTTCCAAATTCCTGCCCTTTTTCGCCCTTGGACAGCTGAGAGATGCATATAACATCGTTTCGATGCCTTTTGACTAAATTTCGAATACGTTTTTCTTATCTTTTGTTCATCTTCGCGCGTGTCGTAGCTTGACATGGTCGCCGCCATGTTGTTTGTTTTACAAACCATAGCAACAGTCCTCGTCTTCTATTGGTGCACGTGACCTAAAATGGCTTCACACACTGACGATACGACTCCGCCGTATCAATATCACTGCGCCACGGGGAAAAAAAAGACCGACACGAAAACGCTAATTACTAAAAAATGACTGGAAACCGTGAGTAGAACTTTTTTTTTGGTACTAATTAGCATCGTATGTAAATTACAATATAGAGGTCATGTAGATACACTTTAGTGGAACGAACCAACACAATTTTCGCTCAGCCAATACAGCCTATGGCCCTTCCGGCGCAGAGAGCGCCAGTGGGCAATACGGGACAAGTCTGTGAAAGCGACCAACCCGCTCCATTCTCGGGACATCTTTTTATTAGGGCTGTCAAAATGATCGCGTTAACGCGAGGAAATTTATTTTTTTAATTAATCACGTTAAAATATTTGACGCAATTAACGCACATGTCCCGCTCAGAAAGTATTCTGCCTTTTGGTACGTTTTACAGCAAGGCTTTTTATGCTGTCCAACAGCGAACTCTTGTGGTCGCTTTGCGACATGGTTTATTGTCTTCTTACCAGTTCATTATGGCTGCACGACGTCTCGGGCTGATAATGTTGTGCTTATATGATCCTTGGACAAGATTTGTCCGTAAGTATGGTTGTTGTAAAGAATGTACATATTATGTTAGTTAGCGAAATGTTATATTTTTTGTATGAGACGCTTTTTGTTTATGTTTAGTGAACCTGTATAGCGTGCTAAGCTAACGTTGTTGCCAATGCAATGCTTGTGTACTTTTATTTTGTAGTTTTACGATGGTCTAAAGAGGACAATGGTTTGAGGCCAGTTTATTAATAAATCAGATGAAAAAGGAAGAAGAATTATTAAGGCGTCGTTCACTAGCTGTCTAGCTTTGGAAAAAGTAGACGCTTCGGAGTGAGGACAGCATAGACAGATTTAAATGACAGTAGAGTGAAATGCCCACTACAGTCCTTATGTACCGTATGTTGAATGTATATATCCATCTTGTGTCTTATCTTTCCATTCCAACAATTTATTTTACAGAATATATATATAATTTACAGAAAAATATGGCATATTTTATAGACGGTTTGAATTGCGATTAATTGCGATTAATTACGATTAATTAATTTTTAAGCTGTAATTAACTCGATTAAAAATTTTAATCGTTTGACAGCCCTAATTAAAATTAATTTTTAAGCTTTGATTAACTCGATTAAAAATTTTAATCGTTTGACAGCCCTACTTTTTATACGTGAAAGCAATGACGCGAGTAAATCCCATGTCTCTTTACACAAGAATTCCCTTGGATGTGTGTGTGGCTTAAATAACAGGGCGCGCAACAGAAAATGTCTGAATTTCAGGTAAAAAGGCGCTTTTTTCTTGTTTTTTTGCCATACGCTCGCGTGTCACTGGTTAACCCTTCGCGTGCCAGTGCTGACACGTGTGTCATAGGTTGCCGACCCCTGATTTACATGGTGTCAGAAGTAAAAGCTTAATATTATGGTGAAATTTAACCCTCCAACGAAAGTCTCCTTCGACAAGCCGAGTGAGTGGCCGGATTGGAAGCAACGCTTTGTAAGATTCCGGAGCGCTCCGAACGAAACTCGACAGGGAAGATGGCGCGGTTCAAGTGAGCAGCCTGATTTACGCCATGGGCTACGAGTAGGAGAATATATACAGATCCTTTACCTTCGCTGCGGAAGGCCACAGAAATGACTTTGACCGTGTGCTCAACAAGTTTGATAAGTATTTCGTGCCGCGTAAGAACGTAATACAAGAACGCGCATGTTGTCATCAGCGCCACAGCGGCCGGGAGAAAAGGCAGAAACTTTCATCAGAGCTCTGTACGAGCTATCGGAGCATTGCGACTTCGCCGCGTCCTGCGAGGAGAATATCCGCGACAGGATTGTTGCAGCTCAACGTTGCATTCGTAGAAGAATTGACGGAAAATAAGTTGTCTTTTAGCCAAAACTCGGCGTATTTAATTTCCATTGACATACGGATACATCCTCTCTCATTGCTGTCTTCACAGGCCTGGAGGCACAAATCAAAGTTATCAAAGTCAAACAAGAAGAAGTAATAAAAGTAGCACTTTAGACAATTAAGTCCCATCCTGCCATCTTGTGGCAAAAGAAAAGATAATATGTCAATAATTACAAGCAATAGGAACATTGTTTCAACATCAACTGAGGACACATTTATGAATACAAAACATTTCCTCCACCATTTCTCTCAACAGGATATTGGATAAAGATGTTTCACGTAAACTGCAGCTAACGAACGACCTGATGCTTACGCTGACCATTGAGGCAGTGTGAAGAGGTGGCTTCGCAAATCAGCATGCAAGGGGAAACAGCGGGGATGGTCCGTGAAGTCACTTGCAAGTACAACAAACACACCAAGCGTCAAGGCAAGCATAATGAGGATTAAGACAATTGTGGCAAATGTGGAAAAGCAAAGCATAACAAGAATGAAACTTGCCCTGCTAAAAAATCCATTTGCAATTCATGTAACAAAATGGGACATTGGAGCAGGGTGTGTAGAAATAAAATGGAATTGAGTGAAGTCACAGAACAAGCTATACAGCCATATTTCCTAGGAGCTGTGACAAAAACGGTTGGCTCCTCTAATCAATGGGCTGTCAAGTTGTTGCTGGGTTCTTCTGCAATTGAGTTCAAAATTGACACTGGGGCAGACCTGATCGTCATTCGCGAGAATAGTTATTACTCACTAATTCCAAAAATGGTGCTGCAGCCTGTCTAATTCCAAAAATGGTGCTGCAGCCTGTCAATGTACCGCTTTATAGTCCTGGTGGTGAATTGAAGTCCCTAGGACAGATTCAAAGCACAGTGACCTACAAAGGAAAAACCCAATCGCTGTTTATGTGGTCCGAGGAGCACAGTGAACAACCTTCTCAGCAGGCCACTTTCAGTCAAAATGAACTTGGCAAGGAGCGTGGAGGAGGTTGTACCCAACAGTGGACACCTACTAGCTTATGGTGAGCATGGAACCTTGATGACAGAACCAGTGAGAATAACACTCAAAGACAATGCTCAGCCATATGCAGTCCACATGACACGTCGTGTTCCTCTCCCAATGCTGCAAAAAGTGAAGGAAGAGTTGCAGAGGATGGAAGAAAATGGCATAATAGAGAGGGTCACACAGCCCACCGACTGGTGTGCTCCAATGGTGCTAGTCCTGAAGAAAAGCACAGGTAAAGCCCGCATCTGTGTTGACCTTAAAAAGCTGAATGAGGCCGTCAAAAGGGAACGGTACGTCCTGCCTACGGCTGAAGAGATCATGGCAAGTGTGAATATGCACCTTGTCTCTTTTCATGCGCGTAATATCCACATGAGGGATATCTCTTGACCGCAAGAACCATTCCAACTTGTCCTCCTTTGACTTCCAAAACTCTAACCGACCTGGAGGCACAATTAGCTTCCAAGATTTTTTTTTGCTTCGATGTTAACTTTTTTTTCGATTTTTTTTTCTTGCTTCGATGTATAAACATTTTTCTTGCTTTGATGAATAAACATTTTTTTGCTCCGACTTCTATTTATTTTTACTTTGTGGCGTTACTATTTACATAATTCACTCGGAGGAACGTATAAGGAGGGAGTTCCGCCCGGACCCTTATAGTTGTTGCACTCCTCTCTGTTCAGCTGTGACCTCGTGCTTTGGTGTGCAAGTCCTGCTCTATTAAGAAATAAATGTTTTCAAGTGTTGACCAAGATACTCCGCCTCCGACTCCTTCCTGGCACTACACTGGTGACCCCGACAGTGGACCTGCAGTCTCCAGGTCCTCAACGAACACGATGGCTGCGTCCGCCATGCTTAAATTGCCTGAGTTCTGGGAGTCGGCACCCGAAACGTGGTTCGCACAAGCCGAGGCGCTATTCGGCCTACACGGCGTTGAAGACGACGAGAGGAAGTTCTGGCATGTCGTCACGGCGCTGAGCAACAGGACAGCATCTCAGGTGACCCGCTTTGTCACCTCCCCTCCGGCCAGGGATAAGTATGACGCGCTGAAGGACCACCTTTTGAAGGTGTATGGACTGTCCCGACTCGAGCGTGCGAGTCGGCTGCTGGACATCAACGGGCTTGGCGAGCGCACACCGTCACAACTCATGGATGTCATGCTGAACCTGTTGGGCGACGAGCCGCCTAATTCGCTGTTCTTGGTGCTGTTCCTGCGCCATTTGCAGGCCCACGTGCGCACCGCTCTCGGCAATTCGGACGTCTCCGACCCGCGCGCTCTTGCTGAGGAAGCCGACAGATACTTCGCCGCGACGCCCCGGGCAGCTCACGAGCACTTGGCGCCTTTGCAGGCCTCTCCCGATTTCCTGGCCCCAACGTTCGACCAGCGGAGGCCGATTGACCGGCGTGGGAATCGACAGGAACGCTTCCAACGCGACGGCTGGTGTTATTATCATGCCCGTTTCGGCGCCAAGGCCAAGTCGTGCCGGGCGCCTTGCTCTTACGACGCGGGAAACGGCGGAGCCCGCCCCCTGTAGTGGCCGGGGTGGCGGGCGCTCCGAACCAGCTGCTTTTCGTGGTGGATACGCTCTCCGGTCGCAAGTTTCTGTGTGACACCGGTGCCCAGAGGAGTGTAGTTCCAGCGACCCCCGGGGAAGCGTCTGTGGATACCGCCGGTCCGGCACTGCGCTCGGCCGATGACAAGCCCATACGGACGTACGGGCTGAAGACTTTGAACTTGCGTTTTGGTACTCAGCGGTTCGTGTGGGAGTTTGTTGTCGCGGACGTTGCGTTTCCCCTTTTAGGGGCGGACTTTCTCTGCGCACACAACTTGCTGGTGGACATTTTGCATGGACGCTTGGTGGACGCTCGGACTTTCTTTTCCATTCCCGGTGTCAGGAGTAAGGGCGAGCCCGTCTGTTTATCCAGCTCTCTCGCGGAGGACAATGTGTTTTTCCGTCTTCTGAGTGAGTACCCGAGCCTCACGCGTCCCACCTTCTCCGCGGTTTTTTCGAAGCATGGTGTTGTGCATCGCATCGAGACGACGGGCGCTCCGGTCCACGCTCGCGCTCGTCGCCTCGACCCTGCTAAGCTATCTGTTGCCAAAGCTGAATTTGATAACATGGAACGGCTTGGGATTGTTAGGCGCTCTAACAGCCCCTGGTCGTCTCCACTACACATCGTTCCCAAACATGACGGGGGGTGGAGACCGTGCGGGGACTATCGTCGACTCAATAACATTACCACGCCTGATCGGACATTCTTATTGCAAGCAAGAGCGTTGAGGTTCACGTGCGTCACCTCCAGGAATTGTTCACCAGGCTGGCGGCGCACGGCCTCATTGTTAATCCTGCGAAATGCATTTTTGGCGTTCCAACCATTCAATTTCTCGGCCATCTCGTGAACAAGGATGGCGTGGTCCCGCTTCCCTCCAAGGTTGAGGCCATCACCTCTTTCGCGCGTCCGCGGTCGGCTCGCGAGCTGAGAGAATTTTTGGGGATGGTGGCTTACTACCACCGCTTCGTGCGTCACGCGGCTCACGTCATGCGCCCGCTATACGAGGCGCTCAAAGGTACTTCCCCCAACCACGTCATCGCTTGGTCGGGTGAACTGTTATCGGCATTCGAAACTACCAAGGCTGCGCTTGGACAGGCAACGTTGCTAGCGCACCCCCTGCCGGAGGCTCCCGTTGCCCTTACCACCGATGCGTCAGATTTTGCAGTGGGAGCGGTTTATGAGCAATGGGTTAACGGTGCCTGGCAACCGCTCGCCTTTTTCAGTCGCCAATTGGTTCCTCGCGAGCGCAAGTATAGTGCTTTTGACAGGGAGCTTCTGGCCCTCTGGTTAGCGGTGCGCCATTTCCGTTTTCTCCTGGAGGGCCGTCCCTTCACCGCGTACACCGACCACAAACCCCTCACGTTTTCAATGTCCCGTTCGGCTGAACCGTGGTCTGCACGTCAGCAGCGCCAGCTTTCTTACATTTCCGAGTTCACCACCGACATCAGACATGTATCGGGGAAAGCCAACGTGGTTGCTGACTGTTTGTCCCGGTCATTCGCTGGCGCGGTTCAGCTCGGTTTGGATTTCGCTGCCATGGCCTTTGACCAGGAGCAAGACGAGAGTGTTTGCGCGTTCAAGGCTTCGGTTTCAGACTTGCTCTTACAATGTGTCCCAGTGGGCGACACTGGTGTCACCTTGTGGTGCGACGTCTCTACTGGCGTTGCCCGCCCCTTGGTTCCGGCGCACTGGCGGCGTAAGGTGTTCGACGCGGTACACAGCCTCTCGCATCCCGGTCGTAAACCGTCTGCTAAGCTGGTATCGCAAAAATTTGTGTGGCGGGGCCTTAAGAAAGATGTGCTGGCGTGGGCCGATTCCTGCGTCGCTTGTCAACGGGCTAAAGTTCAGTGCCACGTCAAAGCGCCCCTCGAACCTTTCGTCGTCCCTGAACGGCGTTTTGACCACATCAATGTGGACTTAGTGGGTCCTCTTCCGGTTTCCCATGGGTTCACGCACGTGCTCACCATGGTCGATCGGACCACACGTTGGCCTGAGGCGGTTCCTTTGTCGTCCACGACCACTGCTGATGTGGCTCGCGCGTTTTATTGGAACGTGGGTCGCGCGTTTTGGGACTACGTCTGATATTTCTTCGGACCGTGGGGCGCAGTTCACGTCCGAGTTGTGGAGTGCGGTCGCCGATAGCTTGGGGGTTAAGCTGCACCGTACCTCCGCGTATCACCCGCAAGCTAATGGACTGTGTGAACGTTTTCACCGCTCCATGAAGGCCTCCCTTCGCGCTTGTTTGAGTGACGGGGACTGGGTGGATAGGCTTCCTTGGGTGTTGCTTGGTCTTCGGTGTGCACCCAAGGAGGACCTGCACGCTTCTTCTGCGGAGTTGGTTTATGGCCAGGTTTTGCGTGTTCCCGCTGATTTTCTCCCTACCGCGACTGCCCCATGGTCGGCCGAAAGTCAAAGGGCGGACCTGCTCGATTTTGCCCACGGTTTTGCCCCGGTTCAGACCTCGCAGCACTGTGTGCCCGAGGTGCGTCTTCCGTCCTCGTTGCGTTCCGCTAAATTTGTCTTTGTCAGACATGGTGCGCATCACGGTCCACTGCGCCCCCCGTATGACGGCCCTTTTCGAATTTTGGAACATGGGGATAAGTGTTTGCTTTTGGACATCGGGGGCCGGAGGGAACTTGTTTCGATCGACAGGGTTAAGCCCGCTTGCGTGGATTCCTCCCTACCGTTGGAGGTCGCTCAGCCTCCCCGCCGGGGTCGCCCCCCTGGTCTTCGTAGGAGTGTGTCGCCCGTTAGTTCCGAGCCCGTGGCGGACGCTCCGTCGTCTAGTTTCTCTGTCCCGGACGTTCGGGGCACCCGTTCCCCCTCTGTTTCTGGCTCTGCCGCTCCTCTCCAGCGTTCTCGTCGGGGACGGGCAATCGTGCCCCCCAGGTATAAGGATTTTGTGTATGAGTGAATTCTGGGGGGGCTTGTGTGGCGTTACTATTTACATAATTCACTCGGAGGAACGTATAAGGAGGGAGTTCCGCCCGGACCCTTATAGTTGTTGCACTCCTCTCTGTTCAGCTGTGACCTCGTGCTTTGGTGTGCAAGTCCTGCTCTATTATGAAATAAATGTTTTCAAGTGTTGACCAAGATACTCCGCCTCCGACTCCTTCCTGGCACTACAACTTCTCAGTTTTTTCTTCTTCTTCCATGTCACCTTAGGGGCTCCGTATGCTACAAACCACGCCTCATACAAACTACGCCTCTCCAAACCACGCCTGCTGTTGGTACGGTGGCGTGAGGAATTCGTTGACTGTACTATGTGAAGTTCAAAGGGTTTGGGGGACAACAGGCCCTAGCGCAACTCTTTACCCTAAAATTAACTAGACACAGGGGTATTCTGGCTATTGCGATAACTAGATTGTAACCTTTGCTATGTTCGGAAGTCATTTAATGTTGTGAATCAACAGTTAAAATAGTTAAAATCTCTCATTTATTCTCATTTATTACCCTTCTATCTAAATTCGACATGTGAAAGTTTTAAAACTGTCTGATCATTTAAAGATAGATTCAAGTCAAGATTTTACCATTTTTAGGAATATTTTAGATAAAAAGTTACTCACCTTAGGTTCGTTGCAACAGAGCCTTCCTGAGTAGTATACTGCTTTAAGATGGCGGCTACTTCCTACGCCGCCGAGTCTGCCAATTTGCATCTAGTCAATATACATGTAATATCTATGAGACGATCCAGACGCTACCGCCTTTTAGCATCATGTGGGCGTAGTTTGTAGCTGTGAAGGTCAGGTATTATTGCGACCCAAGCTGATTGTGTACCTACAACGGTTTTCTTTTCGCGCGTGTTGCTTTACCACTTTTTGCCTCCCATCACTGAGCCGAAGCTTCGACGTGTTGAGCACGATCGGTGAATGTTCAAGTCGTCGGGGTGGTAGTTGAAGGTTTGCGACCTACTTTAGCTTAGCCTAACCTGGCGGCTAACGTAGGAACAAGGCGTCTAGTGTGGAAAATGGACACGAGAACGACACCATCAGCGAAGGAACTTTATGGCGCAAAAGTTGTTCTTCACGGACGAGAAGGTTGGTCCAATTTTGACACTCATTTCTTTATAGTGCATACAGTAGGGTGACGGTCCGTTTATCTTTTGGCCATTCGTTTTTCCTTCTAACTTTGGAAAATAATGAACGGAAAATGAGCCCAGTTCTGTTTTTTGTTTGTATGTTTGTTACTAAAAAACAGGAAATGAATCATCTCCCGTTCCCCGATTAAAAACTGGTAATTCAATAGGGAATGGGACGTACTACGTCATTGTTTGGACACGCCTCCATGCTGGTAATATCCTTTACTTCCGGTCCGGCAGACTCAACGGGGATTGTAACGTGTGGTAGTGCGAAGATGATTCCTTCGGTGTATTAGAAAGAAATTGTGGGTGTGTATTGTTGTGTTACCGGGTGCAAAAGCGTCTCCCACCCACGACCAAAAAGGGCAAGGAAAACTGGACTCACTTTTCACCGTTTTCCTGCATGGAGGACCTAATATCAGATCACGAAGGCACGACGGATGGCTTAGGTCGCAGCGGTTCGTCGGAAAAGCATTTCTTTTGATCATATTTCTGCTGGAATGAGAGCGTGTTCCCGTCATCTCTACTCTTGTAAGTTGAACGAATTATCCACTGTTTTGGTTTCAATACCGTTTTTTTTTTTTTTTTTTTTTTTTTTTACCGTTGTGTAAATCTGCATCGGTAGCAATTATCACTACTAGTGAATTTTTTTTTAACCACTTTGATAAAGACACGTTTCATTGTAATATTGTATATATTATATTATTATTAATAATATATTCTTGTTTGCTCTAATGTAGACTTTAGACTGTCAATTCAAATAGTGTTGGAAAAGTTGCAATACCTAAAATAGAAATGCAAGAACTGTATAGACATATTTATACACCTTTATTTACCTAAGGCCACTGAATTTTTTTTAACTGCTTTGAAAAAGACAGGTTTTGTTATGATCTTGTATTTATTTAGTATATAGCTTTTTATAATGTGTTATATTATGTATTATAATATTTGCTGCCCCCTGTCAGAGTGTGGGCCATTTTGTACTAAAAGGATTTTAAACTGTCAGTTCAAATATAGTGTTGGAGAACTTGCAATACTTAAAATGGAAATGCAAGAACTTTAAAGCACATATTTATTCTGTCTGGCAATTTACCCAAGGCCAGTGAGTAGTTTTTTTTTAACTGCTTTGACAAAGACATGTTTATTGTAATCTTGTATTTGTATATTACTTATAATTTATTATATAATATTTGCTGCCCGGTCGGAGGGTGGGCCTTGTTTGCACTAATTTAAAGATTTTAAACTGTCAGTTCAAATATTGTATTGGAGAAATTGCATTACTTGAAATAAATCTATTGCAACTTATCAGTCCCAGTTCTTGTCTACAACACTGTCCAAACATTGTCAATGCATATTCCATATAGAATAACAAAATTAAATCACCTGACTTTTTAATTATTACACCTATTTATTATGATGTGCTGAAGTAAACAACAAGCAGTTAACAGTTTGTCAAGAACTTGTTCAAGTCATGTTTTTGTATTCACATTTTATTGACTTTCCACAAAACTTGGGCTCATGTTTGTAAGAGCACAGCAAACAGAAGTTTCAGCGTGCACTCTTCGCCTTTCCGACCTCTCTACGCTCTGATGTGGTGCGCTTGACCTCAGAATAACCCAAGAAGGAAGACTGTGACCGATCGGGATGTGTTGTCAGCATTTCATATGCAGGTTTACCTAGGAACACAACAGGTAGGGGAGTAGTTGTGAGCATTGCTACCGAGGCAGATTTACACAACGGGAAAAAAAAAACGTATCGAAACCAAAACAGTGGATAAATCGTTCAACTTACAAGAGTAGAGATGACGGGAACGCACTCTCATTCCAGTAGAAATATGATCAAAAGAAATGCTTTTCCGACAAACTGCTGCGACCTAAGCCATCCGTCGTGCCTTCGTGATCTGATATTTGGTTGTCCATGCAGGAAAACGGTGAAAAGTGAGTCCAGTTTTCCTTGCCCTTTTTGTCGTGGGTGGGAGACGCTGTTGCACCCGGTAATACAACAATACACACCCATAATTTCTTTCTTATACACCGAAGGAATTAGCACTACCACATGTTACAATCCCCGTTGAGTCTGCCGGACCGGACGTAAAGGATATTACCAGCATGGGGGCGTATCCAAACAATGACATAGTACGTCCCATTCCCTATAGGCAAGGCAAATTTATTTATATAGCACAATTCAACACAAGGCAATTCAAAGTGCTGTACATCACATGAAGATCATAAAAATCATTTAAATCAATACAACGTAAAAACCAAGACAATCAAAATAGGATATAAAATTATACATAAAAATCGCATTTAATCACAAATGGAATAAAAATAAATAAATAAAAATAAAACAAAAACTACTACTAATAATAATAATTGAAATCAGCAATGGAGATAAGCACAAAAGGAATAGGATTGAAATATACTGTATAGCCAGTTATTGATATGCAGTGCTAAACAAAAGTGTTTTTAGCCCTTATTTAAAGGAGCTAACAGTTTGAGCATACTTCAGACGTTCAGGTAACTTGTTCCAGAGGTGAGGAGCATAATAACTAAATGCTGCCTCACCCTGCTTGGTTCTTGTTCTTGGAACATGCAGGAGACCGGTTCCAGACGACCTTAGGGGTCTAGATGTCTCATAGGAATCTAACAAATCAAGCATGTACAGTGTTTCCCACAAATGAACGAGACTGTGGCGGCCCGCCACAGTCTCATTTGGGCCCGCCACAGTCTCGTTTGCCCCCCCCTCCCGCCGAGAAAAAAAAAGAAAAAAAATAAAAGATAATAATCAGATGCGTCAGTCAGCCTATTACACAGCTGTAGCCCACTCCACTCTACTACCAGGTAGTAGAGTAGCATTTTAGAGGAGTATTTTATTTATTTGTTTATTTAAGAGACGCAAGGGGAACGAGTAGGAAGAGTGGGAGAACGAGCGAGATAGCGAGAGATAGCGGTCGCATGTCTTCGCAGCCCGCTGTTATTTTGTTATTGTTTTTCTTTATTATTGTTACCACAATCAAGTGGGTAAGCAAATACAGACTTCTCTCCTTCCCCATATGCGGGGAATTACAATAGTTTGAATCGGACTTTTCGGCGAAAGTGAGCGGTGGACGGCCGTCTTGGACGGAAAGCAAACTTTGATTGAACTTGCGCGGAGAGGCGGGGCCGAAAATAAAGCCTTGCTCTATTTTCAGAGCGTTGGTCACAGTAAAATATTTATTAGTTCAAGCTAAGTAAATGATACATATTCACGGTACAAGAACGTTGTTTCCGTGTCCATCGATTGGTAAGAAAAGGCTGTTTGTACGAGTGACGTGTGGGCGCTCCCGTCAGGGGGGACATTTCGCGTGGAGTGGCTATTTTTCGGCACAACACCTGCGCGCCAATTTCAGACAATTACGGCTGACGAAACTTGGATAAATGCGCCCCCCCCCCAATTTCGCGAGCTCTGGGACACTCGAAAAATGACTCTCATACCTCTCCTTGCTAAGTTAATGGTACCTCGATGTGCGTTTGTGTGGAAATTTAGTTCACGAACAACGAGGAAAAAACTATTCACCTTCTCACCGAATCAAGTAAAACTCTTTACACGGCTATTAGAATTCCCCCAGTCCTGTAAATGGGTCAGTTGACTGAAGGACTGTTATTGTTGTGGTAATGTAGTACTTATGAGGGTCAAATAAAAAGGAAAAAGGAGGACTATGACGGCGGTCTGAAACCCGCGGCTCTCGGGCCGCATGCGGCTCTTTAGTGCTGCTTCGGAGCTGGGTTTTTTTTGTTTGTTTTTTTTATGGAAAAAGATGGGGGAGGGAAATATATTTTTTGTTTTAATAGGATTTCTAGGAGGACAAACATGACACAAACATTATTTCAATTCATTAATATTGTAATGAAGTTAAACTTGTGGTGGCATCGTACAACAGAGTAGTCACGTGGTGCGCTATAGGATCCACTGCAGGGAAAATAAACATTTAATCATGAAGGCTAATTATGTATTTCTAGCCAACTTAGTCATTTTTATAGTAGGCTAATATAGCTAGTATTGATAATTATAAGGCTTGTACAAGGCTTTTAATTTTTTGCTGCTCCAGACATACTGTATCATTTTTTTGGGGGGGGGGGGTCAAATATGGCTCTTTCAACAGTTTGGGTTGCCAACCCTGAGTCACTACGAGATGTAAGTTGTACTATTGCTACGAGAAAAAAAGTCGCATTATTACATAGGGTAACGTAGCTGTAATCAGCAACGCATTTTACATACATGTACCGTAGCTGAGAGCTATAACATTAGCCTAGCTAATGAAATATTTCAAATATATCTTTGTTATGGTTCTTCTTGGGGGAAAAAAAAAAAAAAAAACGCCGTGGCACGACATGGTGTGGCTGTCCGACTCCGATGCAGCCTACCACCACAGTTTCAAAAAATCCTATGGTCAGAGACCCTCCCACCACAGTCTCCTAAAATCCTGTGGGAAACACTGATGTATTTTGGTCCAAGGCCATGAAGTTTTTTGTAGACGAGCAGTAGTATTAGCGGAAAACAAGCATTAATCCGATTTTACAATGTCAGTTTATTGATCCAATATTTGTTTTCCACATTCCAAGTTCGCTTTTACATTGAGCCTTGACCCGGAAGACAATGTTCTTCTTCAACAAGACGAGCAAAACCCTGCTGCAGCTTCATTATATTAATTTATAGACGGTCCGTGTCTCTTTTGGTAATTGGATATTACGTTTTGAAACGAGTTTGAAAAACAGAAAAACGTCTGGTTATTTGGTTTTTGTTTTAAAACTGAAAAATCAAAATTGAAATACAGTTTGATTTTCTTGTTTCTTATCTGGAACGAGTAAGGGAAAGTCCCAAAACAGTTTGATTTTTTAAATTTTAAATTCTTTAACCAAAATAGAATTTAGCACGAGACAAATGTTGAAAAATGGTCCGTATATTTGTTTTTAGTAACCGGAAGTTCTCATACTGACCGGGAGATGGCGACAGCTTGACGACTAAACGTATGCCTGCCATCCGGTCTTTGTCAGGTGACGTAACGCTTGCAAAAGCTGCAGTGCATTGTGGGTCGAATCGCCAATTTGGGTGTAAACAACTGACCAGTGAGAATCGTCTTTGCTTTCATCATTGTCTTTGATAAAATGGGACACTCATGTTGTGTGAAAGGCTGCCTTACTAAATCACACGACAAAAATGGCACCATGACGTAAGATTTTTTTCGTTTTCCCACTTGGAAAAGAGGATATGGACAGCAGGTTGAAGAACTAACGAAGCGTCATCGGATGGCCTGGGTCGCAGCGTTGAGATGGAAGGGCATCACTTTCAACATATCTCCCTTCAAGCGTGTTTGCTCTCGGCATTTTCATAAAGGCAAGTCAGAGCTTTTTTTTTTTTGTTTAAGTATGGATACTGAATATGCTGTTTTATGCTTTCTAAAGTTGCTATTTTCTCATTGGCTAACCTAGCTATCCTCACTTGTAAACTACAGGCAAAGAGGGGGGCAGTGGACATGGGTTAAACTGTTCGTGATAAATCAGTGTTTAATTTATTCAGTCACCGTTTATAGAAACATTACAGAGTGAATGATTTGAAAGATAAAGGTAAACAGCAAAAATGCACAGAAATATTTATCAATGCGTGAGATTTCTTCTTGTGATCTGAGAGATCTGATGGGATGGTAGCATGTCTGATTAAGTGATTACGATTGTGAAATGCCATGGAAACATCCAATCTTACTGCGCTTTCTAAATAAAACCTAACGTGATTACAGGTGAACCAGTTTATGAAATGATGGAGACTGACCCAGACTGGTCACCTTCCCTACATCTGGGAAACACAATCTGTTACACTGACAAACACTGCACGCTCTGCAAGACGAAGTAGGCGTGAGCAGCTACGGAAAGAGACACTGCAAGCACCAGAGATGGGAGTCCAGCAGGATGCAAACATTGAAGAGCTGCAGACCAAGGAGGGACCATCTGAGCCTGGTGAAATAAACAGTCACCAACAGAATGAGGAGGGGACACCTGATGCTGGAGAAGAAAGTTGTCAGTTACAGACTGAAGCTGGAGAAGAAAGTGATCAGCTAATCACAGAGGATGAGACGCACAACACCAGTCAGGATGTGACACAGACTGAATGTGACCTATGTGTGCTCAGACGTGCCTAGGTAAACCGTCTGTTGCAAGAAAACAGAGATGCAGCGTGAACTTAATGAGCGCAGGAAGTCTAACGATTTCTTTGGAGAGGATGATGAAAAAGTAAAGTACTATACCGGTCTGCCAAACCTGGGAACCTTTATGGCATTACTCCAATTTTAGATGCCTCTCATGCCAAGTCAAAATAAGAGTCTCACTCCCTTTCAAATGCTCCTCAAACCTTCATGCGCCTTCGATTGGATCTGTCTGCGCAACACCTAGCTCATCTGTTTCGTGTTTCCCCAAAGACCGTGTACAGAACATTCAATAAATTGTGTCTTTTTTTGTATGCAAGATTGAGGCGTTCGATTGTATGGCCAGATAGAGACGCTCTGCGCACAATTATGCCTCACCAGTTTGTGGAGGCCTTTGGAAATGGAGTGGCAGTGAATATTGACTGTTTTGAAAATTTCACTGAGAAACCATCAAATCTGAAAGCACGTGCCCTAATGTTTTCCAGCTACAAGCACCACCACACTATGAAGTACCTAATAGGTATTAAACTCGAGGTAGCCATTTGTTTCTTAACAAATTTGAGAATCCATGTTGAAAAGGTCATCGGAAATGTTTGCCAGAAGTATAAGATCTTAACAGGAACCATGCCCATAAACATGATTCTTCCATGTGAAGGTGAAGAAGCCACAATGTTGGATAAGGTTGTCACTGTGTGCTGTGCACTGACAAACCATTGCCCAACAATAGTTTAATACAATTAGTTTTCTTTTTGTAGTATTTGTGCAAGCAAAGTTTGTACACGTTTCTAGATGACTTAAACCTGTTTAATAAATTATGCAAATGACAATTTTTATGTCCTCTTGACTCTTTGCCTCTCAAGTACGTAAAGAACTAGTGTTGGTTTTGATAAAAGTTCTTTACTAATTACATTCAAAAAATTTGTGGAGATAAACACTGAATAAGAACAGTGTTGGTTTTGATAATGAAAAGTTCTTTACTAATTACATTCAAACCAGGTGCAAAAACTCGGTTCTTGGAATGCAGGTCTCTGTACTTGACTTGTTTCCGTTGATCCATTTGAACAATCTCGCTCAGGGTTGGTGGTTTCAGAAGATCCATGCCAGTTCGTATCTCTCGAGAAAATATTAGGCTCGCTGGCGATACCTTGGTAGTTGCATGCACAGATGTTCGGTATTTGAGGGGAAATTCGTGTAGTCTCTGATGGAGTGTACTTTGCCCTTGTGATGCTTTGAGAGCATGTTTGAGGGTCTGCACAAACCTCTCTGCCAAGCCTTGGTTGCCGGATGATAGGAAACCGACTTAATGTGTTGAACCCCATTGGCTTGCAGGAATTCAACCATTTCTTTTGACACAAATTGGGGCCCGTTGTCTGACACGAGTTGTGCAGAGGCTCCGAAACGACTAAACATCTCCCCTAACTTTTCAATTGCCTTTTCCGATGTGGTTGACTTCATGATAGCTACCTCTGGCCACTTACTATGGGCATCGATAGCAACCAGAAACATTCGATTTTCAAAAGGCCCCGCAAAGTCAATATGAATGCGGTCCCAAGTGTGTTTGTGGAAACTTGTCTATAAAGAGAAGAAGAACATTAGCTTACGGGTTATGACTTATTGTAAATGTCGTGGAGAACAAAAAAACTGGACGTATTTTGTTTTTCAGTTCAATAATCTGATATTGGAAAAACGGATTAAGGCTCGTTTTCCGTTATTGAATTAGCAGTTTTTAATTGGGAAATGGGAGAAGATTCATTTCTCATTTTTTTGTCAACACACATAAAAACAAAAAACAGAATTGGGCTCCTTTTCGTTTTTTTCCCCCCAAAATAACAAGGAAAAACGAAGGGCCAAAAGGATCATGGACTGGGTGACCACTACCATAAGGTCAAAATGGAGGACATATTTGAAAATTTAAAAAAGACATCAGACTTGTGGTGTATTTTCCCCAACAATAAAGTTTTGCAATGTTTATAGATCATATTTGTGTAACTAAATAGTAAAAAAATACCAATTAAAGGGAAATCTTTTATTGACAATTCATTAAGGCTAGGTTCATACTACAGGTCTTTATGCACAAATCCAATTTTTTGCCATATCTGTTTTTTTTGTGTGCCCGTTCAGAGTGCCTTTGTCCATTGAGACCGTTCAAGTATCAAGCATGCGCACTAATTCGCAGTCCGAGATGCGCTCAGCAAAGAGACCAGCATGCGCAGAGGCATCAAAACAAATTACACGTTCTAGCTGTATGTCATTCCAGAGTGATCGTGTTTTGATTTCCAAAAAGAGGACACAAATAACAGACATTAACTAGGCCTGCAAGCAGGACTGAACGGGCCCTCGCAGGGTGGCAAACTCGGACGCCACACAAACTCAGACGGCATGCAGGTCGGGTGGTGGCAGACAGTCCCCCTCTAAATCTGCCAAGTTATGACTGTTCAAAATGTGTGGAGAGAGAACTGGTGACAGTCACAATCACTTTCCTTTTGGACCGTTCTGCTTTACCCAAACCTCAATAATTTTCATCAGCCATCTCAACACATGTCTTAAGGCTTCCCTTTGCAGGTTTAAGGTTGATTGATTTTTTTTTACCCTTAGAGGAGGAGTGTGTCCCGCAAAAAAGGGCATTTCCTGTTCCCACTAGGAGGCGCAAGGCACAATTGGTAATATTTCAATCCAGTCCTGTTCAGGATAGGATACCTAACACACATTCCAGATTTAAAATAGATTGAACGTTGTATGAGGGAGTTATTAGTCATTTTCCGAATTTGGTGTTTTGCCGAAAAAAATGGACAACTTTGGCACCCCGCCTAGGTCAGGCCCGTGAATGAAAACACACTATTTTGATAAATTAAGATTTCATATGCCTCATGAACAGTCTCACCAATTTTGAGGATGATCAAACTAATTCCTTAAGCGCCAAGTTTTAAAATGTGCACCCTGTAAATCGATAAAAAAATTCACATTCTATCCAAAATACACAATTTCCTGTTGGGTTGGGAATATGCGTGAAAGAGAGTTTTTGGAGCAATTTTGCACAACGTATCGACTGCCCAAATTGCGTCACTCTACGCTGAAAAAACCTAAATGGAGAGGCCTTTTTGAAAATTTCAAGCGTGCGCCACTGAGCCATTTTGTTACATTGTTTCGTAACGTTCCAAGATTATCAAAACTTACGCAAAGCCACACATCCAAGAGTATTTAATTATGCCAGGTCAAGCGGAACTAAAACACAGCGCGGTCTTCGGGACACAATGAGGAACGGACCGAGAGTAAATATCATGTTCAACTCATGCCGCTAGACAAAAAAAAAAAAAAAAATACCTGACAGCGGCCGACAGCCGCTACAAACAACACCCAGTTGCTACAAACTACGGCCACATAATGCTACGGTAGATATCATATGTAGAGCTGAAACGAATAGTCGAGCAACTTGAGTAACTCGAGTTCAAAAACTCATCCGAGTAATTTTATTCGCCTCGAGGAATCGTTTAATTTTGCCAGCTCTAAGCATCACGTTTTGCCCGGACTACTTTTAATGCGGGACAACCCGCTGACGTCACGCGCGTAGAGGAAGAAGCAATAGCCGACAGCCGCGACAAACTATGCTAACGTTGTTAAAAACTATGCCCGCATGATGCTACGGTGGTAGCCGGTAGCGTCTGATGCGTCTCATAGATATCACATTAATATAGATCTAGATGCGAAATGGCAGACTCGGCGGCGTTGGTAAACAGCCGCCAAATCTTAAAGCAGTAGACTTCTCAGAGCTAATAAATAAGATTAACGTTACTGTCCCTTGCTTACGTAACATTAGCCCTGCGGAGGGCTAGGTTTCTATTAATTATGACTACTGTCGATGCGTGGCTAACGTGCCTTACATACATACGGGCTTTATTTAATCTGTAAAAACATAGCACTGTAGAGTGATCAGTGTTGTCACAGATTACTTGAAAAAGTAATTTAATTACTAATTACGCCTCAAAAAAGTAATCTAGTTACTTTAATGATTACTTCATTATCAAAGTAACTGAGTTACTTTAAAAGTAATCTGTCAGTTACTTTTTACCCATTTTTCTCCCTTTGCTGCCTCAACATAAGAATGACAACAGAAAAATGTCATCACATGTATTTGACTTTCCGATGATTGAATTTAAAGGGGAATATCAGAATTTTGCGCTAGGTTAGCCACTCCGGAGCCCTGAAACTAAGAAATATCTAACAAACTGCTTGGAATTGGTTGAAATCATCTCCACCGACCAATTAAACCCCGCTAACTCTAAGATTAACTTTACAAATCTCTACAAATAAAATGTATTATTATTAAGCCTAATGTCAAAACTTCTGAATTCCGGCTTATGGTTAACAGCATATCAGTGCCAATGTAAAACAATGCAAACTGACTGCACAAAATTGCAAAGGTGGTGGGCGCGGATGCGCGTCCACAACCCGGAAGTAGTCCTCTCAACACACTTGCACTTTACACTCAATTGGACTTACAACACATCCCACAGATGCTAAACGAACACATCACCTCAAGGCATAAATGTGCAACACGCATATGATGTAAACAAAGCTTGCCAACTTGGAGCGATTACTGCCCGTCGTTGCTACAGCAAAGCTTGGAAGCGGCCGCGCATGTAGGAAGTCCAACCTTTTGCTGATACCCTCTAGAATGAAGGAAAAATACTCACCTTCA
This sequence comes from Corythoichthys intestinalis, assembly GCF_030265065.1. NCBI lineage: Eukaryota > Metazoa > Chordata > Actinopteri > Syngnathiformes > Syngnathidae > Corythoichthys > Corythoichthys intestinalis. The sequence goes on along the minus strand of NC_080411.1, from coordinate 46,905,337 downwards.
TTCATGGATATCCACAGATCAACATTCCCTCGCAACGTTTCAACACTCGACTCCAATGTCCACCCGCCTGGCCCACGCCTTCAGTCCCACAACACATGTGACACGAGACCAAAACAGGAAATAGCTAAGAGGTTGTCATGGAAACACGTACCGGGAACCTTTATTTTAACAAAATGCTCTTCGTACATGACTACAATAATCTTCATTTTACATACGTTATGAGGCGATGAAAATATAGTAACGCAGAGACACTAAGGAAACTAACTTTAATCAGATTACTGGTGTAGAAAAATGAACGCGTTAGATTACTCGTTACTGAAAAAAGTAATCAGATTACAGTAACGCGTTACTGACAACACTGAGAGTGATGAAGGTGTAAAATCAAAACATAATAAAGCTAACTGTCAATTTTAGCTCAGTAGTCATTGCTGGATAAAACACCAAGTAGCACTGCCCAGAGGAAAATTTTATTGCTCAAAGCTTGCTCTTCTATAGCTCGGGAGATACATTTGAGATTCTCATCTTAGCCTCATTGCAGTTTCTATTTTGTCTAAAATGTTTCTCAGATGTTTCTCCTAAAATTCACTAGGAGAAATAGGTGAGACAATAAATTAGAGGGAATCATACTTGAGACTTAAAGGAGATACCTTGCTAATCTCAATTCAGTGTTTTTAATGGCTCCTTTTTTTCCTTTGAAAAAGAAAATGAGCATTATTGGAGCTACTATGGAGAAATATACGAGTCTCTCGCTCATTCTCCCTCTCATGCGCGCGCGTCTGCGCGCACGCACACACGAGACACTTAAATCATGTGACCCTCTCCTCCCACCTGACTGGATTCACCATTCTAAACACAGATCATCCACTTCATAACATCTTGTTGGACCAAAGAAACAATGGTGGACACTACTCTCTCGTCACTGCAGGACAGAGGGATACAGAAGATACACCCAAAGCCATCAGGCTTTATCATTCTAGATTCAAATGGCTTTAGTGAAATCCAACACAGTCATTGTACTTAAAAATTGAGTACTGTTGAGAATTTTTGTCAAAGAATGTGGGCGGGCAAGTGGTGCGGACGCAAACGGAGGCAAGGCAGACAGGCGGGCAAACATTTTTTAATTAACACCAACAAAAAACAAAGTGCAAACAATTTACAACATTTGAAATAGCTATAATAACATCAAGAGCCATAATATTAACAACAAAGTTCAACACAGTTTTTAAGACAGCAAACAAAAATTAAGTCTCTAAGCCCAGCAGTATTAGGTCTTTGAACACTGCAACAAATGTCTTTAAGTACATCTAGAATTTATGTTGTACCCCTCATGCGACATTTGTTGATCAAGGCTTTTTTCCACTGGTGTCCAATCATCCAGCATACTGCAGCGCATGATGTAAGCTGCCAGTATAAAAGAAAGCACAAATTAGAAATTGAACTAGAAACTGTAATTTCTGGAGAAATTACTATGGGGCTTTGCTGTGTGGAGATACAGATCTTAGCCCTGCCCGGATTGGTTTGGGGACATTTCGAGGTTGGAAATGAATGGGAAATTTGGACGTCCATGACCGTCAATGGCTTCAACTTACATATGCGTCAATGAAGTCCAAGTACATTGATGTCAATAGAATCTACATACATGGCTGTCAGTGGCATGGACGTACATTGCCCTCATTGGAAATTGAGTACTTGTGTGTCAATGCAATGTGAATGACAATGGAAATGAATGGGAAATTTAAACGCCCATGGCCGTCAGTGGAATCCAGGTACATTGGCATCAATAGATTCGACATACATGGCCGTCAACAGCATCAATGCGATGTAAATTACATTACAAGTGAATTAGAAATTAGGACGTGGCATCCCATTAAAAATGAATGGAAAGTTTTTGGCAAATTTCCAAGGACCTGTAATTTTTTCCCCCCCAAATTCTGTTTACAACTTTTATGCCACTCATCATCCCAGAATTTTTGATGCCCCAATGATGACTTTTTTTGGTGTGAAAAATCAGCGTTCACATGCGAACGGAAGATTTTTCGAGCCCGATTGAAAAATTCATTTGCAAATCAAATATACAGTGGGGAGAACAAGTATTTGATACATTGGCAGTAGGCATGTGCCGGTATGAGATTTTCACGGTACGATAACCGTGAGCAAAAATACTGCGGTTTCACGGTATCACGGTATTGCAATTATAGCTCCAAAATTTTGAGATGTGTGGGTTTAAAAAAAAAAAAAAAAAAATTTCCATTGAACAGGATTTCTTTTCAAAACATATTTGCAAATGGGAACATGAATATAATGTGAAAATAAATAAACAAAAAATAACATATTTTATATAAAATTAAAATAAATAGAACCTAGACTATACCCACAGCCACAGCTCAAGTTGCTCAATATTAGAGTAAGAACAAAATAATTGCTATAAAGAGTAAAAAGACTTCTAAATAAAATTAAAAATATATACTGTATGACTTTTTTTAAGGGGGAAGCTCAAGTGAAGTTTCGCCATTTTCAGCCACTGTGTCAACTCTAGTCTACATGATGCCATGCCTTTGTGTTAAAAAGAACAAAGAATTCATAAGTTAATAAGTTAGTTGAAAATGTATAAGTTAGTTTTATAAATTAGTTAAAATTAGGCCTGAACGATATATCGTTTAAACATCGGCATCGCGATGTGCGCATGCGCAATAGTCCCATCGCAAGGACGTGCGATAGTTTTTTCATTTCATTTTTTTTAAATCCACAAACGTTTGTTTTGAGGAAGGAGAGCGCACAGCTTTTCTTTCCCTCCAGCAAGTCATCGGCTCCTCCCCCTCCTCCTGCGACAGCGGAGTGGAGGGAGGAGGGGCCGAACAGCAGAGCGGAGGGAGGAGGGGCCGTTCTCAAAGTGAAAGCAACCAAGCAACACGTTAAAGTAAGGAAACGAGGCAAGACCGTCTCCAAAAGGAGTTTTGGAAGTATTTTGGCAAGAACAAGACTATAAGGGACAAAAAAACAGCCCTGTCGACAGTGCCTCGCCGTGGTTGCCTCAACAAGAAGTAATCTGTCGAACATGTGGGACCATTTAAAACGCAGGTATCTATGCATTCCTGCTACGAGCTTCCCATCAGAGGCTTTTTAGTACAGGTGGGAACATTGTTACGTGCCAACATTCTTGTCTCAAGCCTGCAATAGTGAATAAACTAGTAGTCTTGGCCAAAAACCTATGAGACCCAGTTGAGAATTGCTGAGCAAGGAAGGTGGACGATATGCAGACCAATACATAACACAGCTGCAGAAATGTCTTTTCTTCTTTTTATTCATGTGACAGCTGTCAGGAAGGCAGGAAATTTGGGAGTTAAAATGGTTCTGTTATTCATCAGTTATTTGCAGTTAATCAGTTCAATTATTTACAAGTTCAATTGAGTTTCTGTTTCTTTTATATTTAAATTGATTGTAAATCGTATTTTTCAAATAACTATATATAGTACTGCTGCACATAAAGTTTTGACACTTAATATTTTTGTTTAAATATTTTTACAACTTTGTTGCCGTTTTGCAGTTTTATATTGTAATATTTTGTGTAAACAACTCAGGGGACTAATGCACTTGCACTTTTATTAGTCAGATTTAATATTTAAGTTCAAATATGTTGACAACTGTTGTTTTACTGAGGTTTTTATTTATTGTTATAGTTTGTGAACAACTCTTTTATTTGTCATATTTAATATTTTTGTTCAAATATGTTTACAGTACAAGTTTGTTGTCATTTTACAGAAGTTTTTATTGTTATATTTTGTCAAAAACATAGGGGACTAATGCACCTGCTCTTTTATTTATCATTTAATGTATTTGCTGCTGTTGAAGTGTAAAATATTGTGTTCAATAAATGATCGATTTTGTGCAGACATGGCTTCCTGGATCCCTTCATACAGCAATCTTCATCATTCACAAATGAAACGGTATTATATGAATATACTGTGGTCACAGTGTGTCATGTAAAGTATTTCCAAACAGCTATTCAAGTCATCTAGTGAAAATTTCTTTAAAAAAAGATATATATATATATTTTTAATATCGCAATATAATATCGCAATATATTGCAAACCTAAAAAAAATCGCAACAATAGTTTTTTCCAATATCGTTCAGGCCTAGTTAAAATGTAAATATTGTTGATGAAAGGTTTCATCTAAAAAAAAAAAAAGTGAGGAGTGAGACCTCCTTTTCTCAATTAGCGATCTTTGACGCGATTCTCCCCCCCCCCCCCTTCATTCAAGCTTGTCTCTCACTCAGCGGCTGTGAGACATAAAACCACAACGAATCTTCTCTCGCAGCTTAGCCTAGGCTAACATTCGTCTTTGTAAGTTTTAGTTAGTTTGTATATCGAATTTGAAAGGAAAATGTGCGTTTTGTTTTTGGCGAACTTTTTAATGGTGCTACTGCTATCCTGTTGAACCTAATCACACGTGGAAAAATACAATTGTACAACGTTTTAAATGTATTCATTTGTATATTTCACCACGATTTGAGAGCTCAATAAATTGAAGAAAAGTACGCCTTGTGTTTGGAGGATTTGTTTGTGGGTTTGCTGGCTGTTTAGCAGAATAGCATCACTGACACTCAAGGCAACAAACGGGAAGGGGTGAGCCGCACCAAGCCACTTCGGCTGCATTTTGGCACATGAAAAATAGCGAATACCGTACTAAGGTATGACGGAAAATTTTAGTGGTTTTGAAACCGCGACGTTTTCACACCACGGTAAACCGTGAAACCGGTAACCGGCACATGTCTAATTGGCAGTGTATCAAATACTTGTTCTCCCCACTGTATATATCAAATGCATTTCATTGTATTTTTTACTTTTTCTCATTTCAAATAATGGGCAGCTAAAACAGTTCAGAAAATTGTCAAAACATTTTAAAGAATGAAGTCTAAAATTGCAATCAATTAGTAATAGAGTTCTGCAGGTCGCAACAATTAAAAAGCTTTTTGCAAATTGATGCCTATAATGGAATTTCCCCCCCCCCCATTTTCTGAGTCGCTTATCCTCAACGAGATAATTTTGATTTTAAAAGAACATCTTTAAATCAATCAATCACCACCACCCCCAATGTAGAGATAATTGCACAAATGGAGTTGCAAAATTCTGTCACCAAAATATACAGTTTCAAGTGATGTTACGCTCCCTTTTCTAGACATTTCTTTAAAAAAAAATCCTGTAAATCAATATTTGTGCCCTAAACTGCCAATATTGATAATAATCCCAGTGATCAGACACTAATAAACAAAATGGTTATTATAGTGTCCAATGCAAGTTAAAGATAACAATCACTTTAAAAATTCGATAAGCCGTGTAGTAAGATAATAACTCAATTACCACCTTCATCATCTCTGGGTAAGTCAGGGTCTGGGTCATAAAAGCTCATCTTCTTCGGTGGGTATCGCACTCTTTTGGGCATCTCTTTTTTATTATTTCCTGCTGGGCCATTCAATCTGTGAAATATAATACATTTTAATTTGAAAAAGTGGTTCAATGTCTTATTTGGTTTTACACTGGCATCTCATAATTTGGTACAGCAACTTCTTAATATCTTTAGATACACAGATTGTGTTCATTTAACCGTATTAGACCACCAAAGGACTGAAAAATATTTAAAATCCCCCATACCAGTCATCGTAAAACAAAGAGACATTAAAGTAAAAATCCATGATGATCCATGATGTCAAGATTTCTGTAAGAATTGCACTTTTCTTGGACAAGTTGTTGGGCTCTTCTTTCCTGTAACTGCTCCTAAAAAAAAATCTTTTTATTGCTAATATATCGTGAAAAGATGCACCTTCTCAATTCCCTATGTCTCAAGTTTTTAATGTTAATAGGGTGACCATATTTTGATTTCCCAAAAAATAGACAGAATAGCATGTCCTCGGGGTACTTAAATGATACGCAGAATTTACTCAAAGATGCCTTATAACTACAGTTTTAAAGTATGCCTTCTCTGTATGGATAGACTATTCTCTTATACAACAAAATAATCTCCATATCCAGAGACACAAATTCAGATAGGCTTCCCAGATGTTTTTCAACATGCAACATTTATTTTGCCAAAAATAATCTCCCTTGGCTGTTTCCAAAGAAGTCATCCTTCTCCCGTCCAATTCAGCCGATCGGTGTACTTCCGCCAGCTGTCTGGCTTCATGGCACAATTGTAACGTGTGTGTCAAACATAGAGCTCAGAGAAAACAAACCAGCGAGCGCAGGGGTCGAGAGATTGAGGGAGAGCGGGAGGGGGGGCATTGAGCAGATAAGTGACCATGGAAAACCGGAGATATGATCCTTTTAATTTCAAATGAGTAATTATGAAGGAACTCTTCACTATTAAAACTAGGAACTATTTTCTCCACCAGAGGGCACTCATGCTCTTTGGACGAATAATGCCTCATTTATAGATTTTTTTTTCTCATTGGAATTCAATGATTTTTTTTTTCCTTTGGCTTAATGTGGTTATGCAATGGATTATTTTACAGCATCATTAAAACAACAGTTCATACAGATAATGTTGCGCTCAGGAAAAAAATACCATTGTAAAAAATATATATATATGTAAAAAAAAAAAAAAGATATTATTTTGAAGTAATGCTACTCTTACATGAGTGACATTTTTGCCTGCTCTACCCACCTTTGGTCACCCCAATGTAAACTCGTTGCATGAAGCTAGAGAAAATGGGTCTCACTGCAATGAGAAGATGTTCCAATTGTACACAATTTATGTAACTCCAAGACTGTCTAGGGCCACTGTTTGTAGAAATAATTCCAAAGTTAATATTTTTACATGAATATGTTTACTTCAGTAAATTCATGGCCCCCCAAGCTAGCTAGCTTCACTATTTGCCACTTATTGCCGACCAGTTTCCCCCCCCCCCCAAAAAAAACTATCAGAACTAGCATAAACACAAGTCATATAAATTATACCCAAATTCCGTTCGACAAAGACTTTACTTACCCTCTTTTTTGTCCTGAAACGGTTTCTTCCTCCATTCCTCCTGACACCAACTTCATAAGTACGACTTGACGTCGTTAGGTCAGCCTCCCCCTTATGAGTTAACCAATGACGAAGCAGCATTTGTGACTGATGGCGCTTTCTTCCAATGTAGACGTTAGGTCTGCATTATCTTCAGGGTTGAAAGTTCACAGTGTTCCGCGCCACATACAGCTTGACAGTGCATGAAGAAAACAGCGCTGCAGCGCTGGTCAACGCTGAGTGGTTTCAGCTGCATTTTAAGTAAGAATTAATTTACAAAAATGTTCTTTAGATACGCATGACTACATAAGGCTAATAAAAATAAAAAATAAAAAAAAATCTTTAAAAAAGTATTTATAAGTTGAGTTTATTTGGCTTTATTAATGTACAATACATTTTCAGTTCTTGGAGTTTTTAAAGCCTTGTTTTCATTTTAATTTAAGCTAATTGAAATGTTTACATCTTCATTAATTCAATATCATATTATTTCATTTTAATGAAATTTAATGACCTTATAATACCATCATAATAACAATTTTAGAAGGGTAATATTATTACACGTCAGTAAGAGTTTCCCTTTGTGCATTTTGCACCTACCGGTTTGCAAATGTACCACCGTGATCGTTTTCATTATGATTATTGATTTTTTTCTAACTATATGTTAATCAGTTTCTCTTTATATACAGTGCCTTGCAAAAGTATTCGGCCCCCTTGAACCTTGCAACCTTTCGCCACATTTCAGGCTTCAAACATAAAGATATAAAATTTAAATTTTTTGTCAAGAATCAACAACAAGTGGGACACAATCGTGAAGTGGAACAAAATTTATTGGATAATTTAAACTTTTTTAACAAATAAAAAACTGAAAAGTGGGGCGTGCAATATTATTCGGCCCCCTTGCGTTAATACTTTGTAGCGCCACCTTTTGCTCCAATTACAGCTGCAAGTCGCTTGGGGTATGTTTGTATCAGTTTTGCACATCGAGAGACTGACATTCTTGCCCATTCTTCCTTGCAAAACAGCTCGAGCTCAGTGAGGTTGGATGGAGAGTGTGAACAGCAGTCTTCAGCTCTTTCCGCAGATTCTCGATTGGATTCAGGTCTGGACTTTGACTTGGCCATTCTAACACCTGGATAGGTTTATTTTTGAACCATTCCATTGTAGATTTGGCTTTATGTTTTGGATCATTGTCCTGTTGGAAGATAAATCTCCGTCCCAGTCTCAGGTCTTGTGCAGATACCAACAGGTTTTCTTCCAGAATGTTCCTGTATTTGGCTGCATCCATCTTCCCGTCAATTTTAACCATCTTCCCTGTCCCTGCTGAAGAAAAGCAGGCCCAAGCCATGATGCTGCCACCACCATGTTTGACAGTGGGGATGGTGTGTTCAGGGTGATGAGCTGTGTTGCTTTTACGCCAAACATATCGTTTTGCATTGTGGCCAAAAAGTTCAATTTTGGTTTCATCTGACCAGAGCACCTTCTTCCACATGTTTGGTGTGTCTCCCAGGTGGCTTGTGGCAAACTTTAAACGAGACTTTTTATGGATATCTTTGAGAAATGGCTTTCTTCTTGCCACTCTTCCATAAAGGCCAGATTTGTGCAGTGTACGACTGATTGTTGTCCTATGGACAGACTCTCCCACCTCAACCGTAGATCTCTGCAGTTCATCCAGAGTGATCATGGGCCTCTTGGCTGCATCTCTGATCAGTTTTCTCCTTGTTTGAGAAGAAAGTTTGGAAGGACGGCCGGGTCTTGGTAGATTTGCAGTGGTCTGATGCTCCTTCCATTTCAATATGATGGCTTGCACAGTGCTCCTTGAGATGTTTAAAGCTTGGGGAATCTTTTTGTATCCAAATCCGGCTTTAAACTTCTCCACAACAGTATCTCGGACCTGCCTGGTGTGTTCCTTGGTTTTCATAATGCTCTCTGCACTTTAAACAGAACCCTGAGACTATCACAGAGCAGGTGCATTTATACGGAGACTTGATTACACACAGGTGGATTCTATTTATCATCATCGGTCATTTAGGACAACGTTGGATCATTCAGAGATCCTCACTGAACTTCTGGAGTAAGTTTGCTGCACTGAAAGTAAAGGGGCCGAATAATATTGCACGCCCCACTTTTCAGTTTTTTATTTGTTAAAAAAGTTTAAATTATCCAATAAATGTTGTTCCACTTCACGATTGTGTCCCACTTGTTGTTGATTCTTGACAAAAAAATTAAATTTCATATCTTTATGTTTGAAGCCTGAAATGTGGCGAAAGTTTGCAAGATTCAAGGGGGCCGAATACTTTTGCAAGGCACTGTATAATAACTATCTCTTCATATATAATATACTTTATAATTATTCAATTACTATAACCCTTTTTATTCTGAATAAATTGCATACCATATTTTGTGCACTTCTATATGTAAAATCATATTTATGAACTATCTATGCCTTTTTATCCCGTCATCCCCAACTTCATTGACCCTGCAGCTCCATTTCTGACACCAGTAAAGCATGAATATTGCTCCTCTATAGAGGATACAGATAAGTTTAATTGTGCGGTTCATTTTCAGAAGATTGGACTATTGCAGCAGTATATTTACAGGTCTTGATTTTTTTTTTTTTTTTTTTTTTTAAATCAGTCAGGACGCTGCATCTAGTACAGAATGCTGCTGCCAGAGTCCATACAAATACAGTACAAGGGAACTGGACCACATTACACCAGTTTTGGAAATCATTACACTGGCTTCCAGTGAGTCAAAGGATAGACTAGAAATTGATACTGCTCGTCTATAAAACGTTTTTATTTTTCGCATCACGCCAGCCAAACGGCTGCAGAAAAATCATTCTGTATGAGGGAGAGGTGTATGCGCCTTTTTGTAGTTTCAAAAGGTTCCCATTCACCGTGGATATTTACTGTGGGACCATTGGACTTACGAGGAAGTGAGTAAACATCTTGTTTTGTATTATGTCAAATACGAATACAGCGATTACAAAGTAAACACTACAAACGTCCTTTAAATGAAGGATTACTTACGTTTGATCATTGATAGGCATGTAAAAAGCTCTCCTAATGCTCATTAGCAGCAGCACGTTAGCTGCACAACAACTCCAGCCACCCTCCTCCGGGGAACGAACTGTAAATTGCTCTCCGCCGGGCAGTTTGCCGATCCGCGAAGACCATCGACAACCGGGTCGTCATGTCAAATAATCCAGGATAGTTATGTGTGATTTTCCACTTGGAAGACTTTGAAACATCACTCTGTTCGGGTTAGCATGTCGGCTAGCTGTCACGCCTTCTGGTTTGTTTACATTCTCTGAAGCCGGGGAAGGGAAATGACATATGTCCGATTTAGGTGTCATAAAATATCGTTCGGGAGGTGCGACAGTAAAGGTGAAGTCGACAGTTTTGACCATTATGGAGTAATTTTGCCATGTCGTCCTGAATAAATGCATTTTTATCATTTCATATTCCATTCAGCACAAGACTGTTATTTGTCATGACCATGCCATTTATTTAGCAATTGGGGAAAATACTTGGATAAAAAGAATATCCTGTAAAAATATTGAAGTAAAGAGACAGAAACAATGACATTTTGCCGCTCTCTTCGTCGCATTTTCCTCGTTGTGAATAGTTCCCCCTCGACGGGCTGACTGGTCCTTCTCAAGCCATTTATATAGCTATTGGGGAAAAATACTTGGATAAAAGGAATATCCTGTAAAAATATTGGAGTAGAGAAACAATGAAATTTTGCGGCTCTCTTCGTCGCGTTTTCCTCGTTCTGAATAATTCCCCCTCAATGGGCTGAATATTAAAACCGATGAGCCCAGTCTACCGCTGACGTCATCCACCTGTTGGGGGCGCTAAAGCCCTATAATGGTAGGCGTGGCTAACCGGCAGATTAAAAGACTAATTTCTCGTCATCTGTGCTTTGCTAAATTGTTGTATATAGTCGAATCGTCTCAAAATATGATTCTAATTCACATAATAATGCCATTTAAGATTTTTTTTCTCGTGTCATATGCTCTTTAAAGCAGTAGACTTCCCTGGAAGGCTCTGTTGCAGCGAACCTAATTAACTTTTTATCTAAAATACTCCTAAATCGGCAAAATCTTGACTTGAATCTATCTTTAAATGATGAAACGGTTTTAAAACTTTCACATGTTGAGAGTAGACAGAAGCGAAATTTTGGAATAACAGGAGCAATTTTAACAACTTTAACAGTTGATTCACAACAATAAATCAATTGAATGTAGTTTAGAGCTGGTGATACAGAATGACGACCTGAGTATTTTATTTACTTGTTTTGAACTGTTAACTTGATACTGAAATAGTAGTTTGTTTCAGCCTAAGGATTTTCGTACAATTTTGGAACTATTGCACGAAACATTAAAAGCTGGGTGATAATCGATTTATGATCGCATCGTAGCCTTTGAATTGTAATCGAATTGTTAGGTGCCCCAAGATTCCCACCTCTAATAGATATGGCTCAAAACATTATTTGAAAGCAAATGTTTCTTGATTTAGGTGAAAAATTACCCATTTTTAAATGTATGGGCTTAATAAGAACAAATAGTAATATTTACTTCAAGTAAGTGGAATCATCTGGCGCATTCATCCGTCTTTAACACTCAACACAAGATGGAGATAATTATTTGGCTAGATTTAAGAAAAATAATCTGATTAAGACGTTATAAATTTGCAGTGTACGTAATGCATTACTGAGCCAGGCAGTTCTTATGAGTAGAGGCGTGCGAAATTTCCGATTCTGAGATTATTCGCGATTCGGCCGTGGAAGATTCGAGAACGATTCACAAAAATCCAAATTCCGATTATTGAATTATACCAGGTAAAGCAGACCTAAAACACAGTCAGCGCAGTCTTCGGGACACAATGAGGAACAGACCGAGAGTAAATATCATGTTCAACTCATGCCGCTAGATAAAAAAAAAACAATAATACCTGACTGCGGCCGACAGCTGCTTCAAACAACGCCCAGTTGCTAGTTGCTACAAACATACGGCTGTAGTAGATCTCACATATTTGTAGAACTAGATGCAAAATGACAGATGACGGCGCCGGTAGAACATGTAAAAAGAAGTAGACGCAAAATGACAGACTTGCCGTTTAATAGTTGCCGCGTTGTTAACAGCCGCCATCTTAAAGCAGTAGACTTTTCTAGAAGGCTCTGTTGTAGCGAACCTAATTAACCTTTTATCTAAAATAATCCTAAATCGGCAAAATCTTAACTTGAATCCATCTTTAAATGATGAAACAGTTTTAAAACTTTGATATGTCGAAAGTAGACAGAAGGGAAATTATTGAATAACGGGAGAATTTTAACAACTTTAACGGTTGATTCACATCATTAAATTAATTGAATGTAGTTTAAAGCTCCTGATACAGAATGGGACTTGAGTATTTTATTTACTGTTTTAAACTGTTAACATGATACTGAAATATTACCGGGTAGTTTGGTGTAGCCTGAGAGGATTTTTGAACAAGTTTGAAACTAATGTACAAAACATTTGAAGGGCGGGGGTAACATCAATAATCGATTCATAATCGAATCGGAGCCTCTGAATCGTAATCGAATCGTTAGGTGCCAAAAGATTCCCACCTCTACTTATGAGTGTTGTTTGGTGCATGTTGAAATGATCATCTAACCACTGTGCCGTCATGATAAGTATGCTTACTTGACTGACATCACTTGTCAAAATGTCCGTGGTGAAACAGATGTGATCGGCATGTTTTTCACGAAGAATGGTGATCGTATAAGGAAGGTGTGCACTAGAGATGTGGATTGGACGCCGATATGGGCAAAAAAAATGCGCATCGGATTGGAACACGGAAAAAATTCCGATCCAGACTTTCGATCCAGTTTTTTTTTTTTTTTTAAAGTCCGGTCCGGGTTTTCCAGCGCACTGATTTACGTAATCCATTCCCGTTTTTGCTTCGGTTTCCTTAAAATCCGGTCCACATTTTACGGCACACCTTCAACACACTACATTTACATTACCGTCTCCCAATTTACCGAGAGACTTTATCGGTAAAAATGTCAGCTGTGTGGGATCATTTCACCTTAAAGGACGACAAAGACGAAGAGGCAGAGTGCAACATATCCCACAATAAAGTCAAGCGTAGTGGTAAAGCTGTAAGAAGTTTTAATACAACCAACCTAATCAAGCATTTAGCGAAATACCACGACAAACAATATGAGGAGTATGTTATGAAAACCGAAGACAAAAAGAAAGGTCCTACGCAACTAACACTGGCAGAAACTTTTGCTATGCGTGACAAAATGGCACTCGACAGTCCCAAAGCCCAGGGAATAACAAGAATCATTGCAGAAGAATTCATTCTGGATGAAGAGCCATTATCTCACGTGAGTAAAGACGCACCATCCAACACTTAGAACCACGGTACAACATGCCCAGCCGTCATTACATCCTTGAGCGATTCACAAACGTCCAAATTCCGATTATTGAAATATGTCAAGTAAAGCGGAACTAATACACAGCGCGGTCTTCGGGACGCATTGAGAAATTGACCGCATTGCGTCCCGAAAGTAAACATAATGCTTGTCATAGACCCGGGTAATGCCAATGCTCAACTCACGGCTTCAGCTCAACTCATGCCGCTGGATAAAAAACACAAGAATACCTGACTGCTGCTGACAGCCGCTACAAACTACGTCAACGTCGTTTTACTGGAGATAGTAGATATCATATGTATATAGAACTAGATACAACACGACAGACTCGACTGCCTTAGCAACATTGAAGTATTGAAAACCAGATGTGTTAGTAAACACCCGCCATCTTAAAGCAGAAGACTTCGCTAGTAGGCTGTTGTAAACCTTTCAAGCGAACCTAATTAACTTTTTATCTAAAATACTCCTAAATCGACAAAATCTTGACTTGAATCTATCTTCAAAACAGTTTTAAAACTTTCACATGTCAAAAGTACACAGAAGGGAAATTATGGAATAACGTGAGCAATTTTAACAACTTTAACAGTTGATTCGCAAAATTAAATGAATGTAGTTTAAAGCTGCTGATACAGCATGGGGACTTGAGTATTTTATTTACTGTTTTAAAATGTTAACTTGATATATTTTTATATAATTTTTGTAACTAATGCACGAAACATTAAAAATTTTGGGATATGTGGGATTTTCCACTGAGGTTATTGGTGTGATTTGCTTCTTTAAGACAGTTTACAATATTATTTGCACGTTTTACTGACTGACTATGCCATTTCTGTTTGTTATTTATAAGGTTTTGTGTTTGTCACTGAATAAACAAGTCAGTTTCTTGTTACCAACCGTTGTGTGTTATTCAAACTCACCTAATTCAGATGGCTAGATGTTATCAAGAGTACTAAAACCTTTTTCAACATTAGTCTGACAACTAAGTAAGGAGGCTAAATAACTTTAAACTTAAACACATGCTCAGATAGATCGGTATCGGCCAGTATCAGTATCGGATCGGAAGTGCAAAACAATATCGGTATCGGATCGGAAGTGCAAAAACCTGGATCGGGACATCCCTACTGTGCACACATCCGAAAAGTAGCGGTGCTCCAGATGCTGTCCTCCATGACGGCTGGTCACCGAAGGCTATATACTGTATTAATTTTTCATCTGGGGCTTTGGCTCTCTGGTCACTTCGGTCAAAACGTCTCGCATCCGACCGAACCTGGCTTCTCCTCCCAGGCCTCAGTCTGGCCGTGGTGTAGAGCTGAAACGAGTACTCGAGCAACTCGAGTAACTCGAGTTTAAAAACTGATCCGAGTAATTTTTTTCACCTCTAGTAGTCGTTTATTTTGACAGTTCTAAGCATCACATTTTGCTCGGGCTACTTTTAATGCGGGACAACGCGCTGTCACGTGCGGAGAGGAAGAAGGAAAAAAAAAAACAACTTACTGCAACCGACAGCCGCCACAAACGACGCCGACGTTGCTAAATACTAGCCCGCACAATGCTACGTTGGTACAGGTAGCGTCTGTTAAGTCTCATAGAGATCACATGTATGTTAAACTAGATGCGCAATGACAGACTCGGCCGCGTCTGGGCAGCGTTAGTAAACAGCCGCCATCTTAAAGCAGTAGAGCGCTAAGCGCTAATAAAGAGCGCTAAGCGCTAATAAATAAGATTAACGTCCCTGTCGCTACTAGCTCACGTAATGTTAGCCCTGCGGAGGGCTAGGTTTCAATTAATTATGACCACTGTCGATGCGTGGCTAACGTGTCTTACATACAGTCTTTAACATAACATAGCATTGTGGAGTGAGGAGGGTGTAAAATAAAAACTTAATCATGCTAACTATCAATTTTAGCTCAGTAGTTATTGCTGGATAAAACACCAAGTAGCACTGGTCCCTAATTTGCTCCAATACAGCCTGTATCATACATTTATTTTGAACACTGCAAAAACTCAAAATCCTATCAGGACTTAGTTTAGACTAACTTAAAACTTAACTAGAACTTAAAAATGGCTTGACACAAAGAGAAATTCAATTGAAACACGTTGGGAAAAAATCCTAACTTTTAAGTGATGAGTGTTATCAAGCGTAACGTCCTTTTTAGGTAAGATATATATATAAATAGATATATAGATAGTTAGATAGATATTTTAATAAGATCTAAAAGTTTTTTGAGTGAAAGCAGTGAACTAGTCTTTTTTTTAAATTCTAGTTACATCTGAGATGCAATTGTTGGCATTTTTTTAACAATATACATCGAAAATAAAGACATTGATTGACTGAAAATGGTTCAAGATTAGATGAAATGTCTTGTTTTCTCATGTATATTTATAATTGCTCTTCACCTAAAAATATATTTGTTTTATCCGATTACTCGATTAATCGATAGAATTTTCAGTCGATTACTCGATTACTAAAATATTTGATAGCTGCAGCCCTACCGTGGTGCTTAATGAGTTGAACCGGAGATGCGTGGGGGTGGCGCTGCCGAGCCGGCGGCTGCCACAAGCCCCGTAGTCTGTTTACTATTAGCTTTAGCCTTCGCACTAGAGGCAGCCTTGTATTTGTTCCACAATCTTGTGATGCAGCTTTATGTGGCTGATCAGGTTAGTATTGTTGAATGAGGCTGCTTTCTTTCAGCCTGCTGGAATCTCTGTAGTGCATACATGTTTTGCAGATGGCGAGAGCGTTATTTGTTTCACACACGGAAAAATAAATGCACACTTGTGACTAGAGGTGTGCAAAATTTCCGATTCTTAGATTATTCGCGATTCGGCCGTTAAAGATTCGAGAACGATTCCCAAACATCCAAATTCCGATTATAAAAATATGCGAAGTAAAGCGGAAGTACACAACACTCAGCGCGGCGCGTGCCGCGCGGTCTTCGAGACGGAACGGAGCGAGAGTAGCTAAACATCATGCTTCCCATTGCCCGGCCCCTCGGTTAATGCCAATGCTCAACTCACGGCTCTAGCTCACCTCATGCAACGAGATTAAAAAAACACACCAACATACCTGACTGCTGCCGAAAAGCTGCTTCAAACTACATCCATATAATGTTACGGTGGATATCATTTATATAGGACTAGGACTATAGCTTTGGAAGTGTTAGCAGCACATCTAAAAAAAAGCTAGATGCGGGCGTTATAAACGGCCGCCATCTTAAAGGGGATGTTTCGGCAAAGGGGGTGTGAGACATCAATAGAACCGTTATGCGCCAAGATAACAAATATTGATAAAGTTAACAAAAAAATCAATCACATTAATGAGCAATTATCGAAAATAGATCGA
Organism: Corythoichthys intestinalis; assembly: GCF_030265065.1. Taxonomy (NCBI): domain Eukaryota; kingdom Metazoa; phylum Chordata; class Actinopteri; order Syngnathiformes; family Syngnathidae; genus Corythoichthys; species Corythoichthys intestinalis. The sequence goes on along the minus strand of NC_080411.1, from coordinate 46,888,566 downwards.
AAATGACGAACACTACCGAAAGTGTTCCGGAAACAGCCGAATGGGGCGGCGACGTCACGACAAGTGATTGAAAGTCGAGGCGGAGCTAGGTGCCATTGTTTTTTAACGACGAGAGAGTAGCGTTGGGGTTTGTTTGACCAAAACATCACAACAATGGTTCAAAACTGCTGTGCTATGTGGTGTACAAATAGTTGTTTATCGGAATATAGTATCCATGAGTTCCTGAACGCGAAAAAAAAAGCTGGACTACACAGAAAATGGGTAAAGTTCGTCCGTGCAAAGAGGGCTAATTTTCTAGACACAGCCTCCGGCACGCTTTTCTGTGGTGCGCATTTTCCAACTGAAAGCTTCTCGAACTATGGACAAGAGAAATCGGGTTTTGCTAAAAGATTGCTGCTCAAAGGAGATGCGGTGCCGACCATAGATGCACAGCCACCTAAATGTCCCGAGATATCAAGAGAGAGACGATGACTGCTAAAGGAGGCTAAAGCTACGCAAAGAAGGGAGCAGCCAAGCTTGAAATGGCCAGAGTGAGTACTCTTTTATAATTAATAAAAAAAAATGTCACGCCTTTGGATACAGGACTCGACACATGTATAAATGATCGTTCGTAAAATATATAGAACAAATCCTCTGATCCCGTTCATATTTGTGTCTGTTGGCAGAGCGAAAAGCTATGATAGCGCAATAAATTATAATTATTCTATGCATTCCTTTATTTTGCAGTCACGGTGTATCAGCTTCACAAAAAGAAATGCTAAACAAATCATTGGTGTTTCCCACACGATCTGCTGCCGATGTTTCATCAGTGTCATTGCTCCCCTCAATGACCGTTTCATTACGCTGCATTGGCGTTCGTTTGGGCTCAAATTGGTCACCTATAACACCGATTAAAGCTTTGCAACTCTCCTCGTCACCATTAGATGAACATTCGTTACGTCCTTCTACGTCGGATTCGTCGCTGAAACTAGAAACGAAATTGTCTGCCATCATCGCCGCCATTCAGTATTAAAGCACTGAGCCTTTTTCTTGTTGAAGAAACAGCCCTCACTGCCAACTCTGAATTCTCTTTTATTGACAACGAGCGGTGTTTCTTCATGAGGGAACCTGGAATATGTGCAGGACGAACACAATGCATCAGCATAAACAGCTCAAAACACCCCTAATTCTCCCCACACTAGAAGGAATTATATTGATGCAGACAGGCGCTGCCCCCCTAGTGGCCGGTGGCACTCTCTTCACTTGACGTGACGTCACGCACACAATCTGCCAGATCTCGGGCGCCGGTCGTTTTAGCTTGACAATCGAGCCAAATTTCTCTCATTTTCTTGTGTGTAATTACACGAAGTGGCATGATATGAATACAAAAGGCATGCGTTTATGGATAAATGATGGAATATCAAAATTTTCCCAGGGCGCTACATCCCCTTTAAAGCAGTACACTTCCCTGCAAAGCTGTTGTAGCGAACCTTCCAAGCAAACCTAATTAACTTTTTATCTAAAATACCCCTAAATCGGTAAAATATTGACTTGAATCTATCTTTAAAATAGTTTTAAAACTTTCACATGTCGAAAGTAGACAAAAGGGAAATTATGGAATAACGGGAGCAATTTTAACAAATTTAACGGTTGATTCACAACATTAAATTAATTGAATGTAGTTGAAAGCTGCTGATACAGAATGGGGACTGGAGTTTTTTATTTAATGTTATTTTTGTATATTTTTTTACTGCTATATGTCAACTTGATACTGAAATAGTAGTGTGGTTTAGCCTGAGAGTATTTTTGAAAAATTTTGGAACTAATGTACAAAACATAAAAAAAATAAAATAAAAAATAAAATTAAAAAAACGAGAAAAAAAAGGAGGGGGGGTGCATCAATAATCGTTTTATAATCGAATCGGAGCCTCTGAATCGTAATCATAATCGAATCGTTAGGTGCCCAAAGATTCCCAGCTCTACTTGTGACTGAGCCACCAGGATATCAAGCATTTCGTGTGACGTCACTCAAGCGACAGGGGCTTCAGAGGGTAGAGGAGTTGAGGCGGCGGTGCAGAATTGGACTAAACTGCATCGATTGCACACATTTGGAGGTTAAATCAAGTATAAAATTATCAGATTTCATTATCGGTTGAATTTTTTAAAATATCTGGATTATCTATGTGATGTCATAATTGCCATTATCTTTGAATTGTGTCGGTTGGGACGATGACAAGAAGAAGAGTGAATACAAAATTAACAAAAGGAGGAATATATCTCCAGCAGTAAATCAGTTTGGGGACACAAGTTTGCAAATTAAGGAATAAGATTTGGCCCGTGTGTGTTTGTGGTTTTGTCTTGCAGACGGCAGCCAAGCACATCATCCTGAGCAGTCCGCTTGCATCAAAGAGGAGGAGGAAGATTCACCATACGTCAAGATGGAGATAGAAGACTTAGTACACATTAAAGTGGAAGAGGAAGAGTTTGTACACATAAATGAGGAGCAGGAGCATTTCATCACAGTTGGGAACTCTCATATTGAGGAGCAATGCCAACATCCACCCTTCAAAAAGGAGGATGAAGACACTCCATGCGTTAAGGAAGAGGTAGAATTCGTCAAGTTGACTGGTAAGCCCTTGAAAAGTGAACAGTAGAGCTGAGAAATAATACTGCGATCCTTTATGTCACGATCCGAATATCGATACTTTAGATACTTCTAATGTGCTATGTCAACGCAGCACTGGCCACAAGCCAACAAACTAGATGTCCCAATCCGATCACTCTCCGTCCTGCTGCCTTCTTGGTCCGTGCGCTCAAGATTGCTTGTTAACCATGAGTGACAGTTGTTGAGGCTTCGACGTTGCCAAAGACGCCTGGGCGTGCTATACTTCAAAGATGCCGCATCGTTGAGCTTGTTTAAAAACTTGTGGTAGTGTGAGTGGCATTTCATTGTGTATGTGTGTGTGGGTGTGTGCGTGTGGGTGGGGGTGTGTGTGTGTGTGTGTGTGAAAGTGAGCTGCGTGAGCACATTTGAGCGGACTAACGCTATAAAGAATTTAATAAAAACAAGTATTTTTCTTCGTTATTCTTGTTTAAAAATAATTCATTGGTACAGTAAAATGTTATAAACTATTTTTTTGAACTTTTTCTTCTATATCGGGACTCTGTATAAAATGTGACGTGTTTTAAATATTTTGGTCGATTTTGCACAGGAACAGTTGCTGCAACCGTGAATGCACTTTTCTATGTAAAAAAAAAAAAAAAAGTCAAATGGCATCTAGTTTTAATGGCGATACATGCCTCTTGTGTTTTTATAAATTTTAAAAGGTAATATGTTGCCATAGTTAAAGTATCGCAATTAGGCATGTGCCGGTATGAGACTCTGACGGTATGATAACCTAAGGGAAAAATACCGCTGTTTCACGGTGTTGCAATTATAGCTCTAAATTGTGTTATTTTGAGATGTATGAGTTAAAAAAAATTTTTTCCATTGAACAGGATTTTTTTAATCTTTACAATATATTTGCAAATTGGAACATCAAAATGAATATTAAGGGAGTGCCAAAAAATTTATTATTAGATGTATCGCGATTCGACATGTGACGATTCGATTATGATTCTTAAATGTTAAAAAACGATGATTTTCCTTAATAACTTTATGACAGCCGCTCGTAGTGGAACGAAATTTAAGACATGTATGCTGCCTGGACACCTTTAACGGACGCACGCACAACGTTATGATGGATGCTGCCGGTTACTGAGCGAGAGATTTACTCCTATTCAAAAGACTGGAAAATAAATTTGTGTATGAGACAGGCAGGGACTCGGCGGTCACGGTTCTGTGCGCAAGTTATTTTTTAGAGCGAGAGTGGAAGAGAGATTTATTTTCTTATTTATGGCGTTATATAGCGCTTTTCCACCTTTCAATAGTTTGTTGCTCCTTGTCTTTCAGTTGTCCAGCAGTAGTTTCAAGTCGTGTCGATTGAAAAATGTCCTAAGTGTGTTGCTAAGACCAATGTGCGTCAAAAGAGGTGAGTACACGAACTCTATTGTACTGTTTACAGGGTTTCCCCTACATATTAATTATTGTGGCGCACGACCACACCACAATAAAAGCCGCCATGCCTTGCAAAAGAGATGTTTAGAAAAAAAACACAGAAAAATTAAGGCCGTTTTAAACTAGCGGCAGCCAAGTGTGAAGGGTTCAGCGGGAACCTATTCATTTTGTATTGTAATGTCCATAACTATGGGAGGCCCTCTTAAGAGACGATCGGTCAAGGATGTGTGACGTCGAGGGAAGTGAGAAGGAGCATGAGCGAGATAGCGGTCTCATGTCACGGAAGCCCGCTGTTATTTTGTTAGTGTTTTTCGTTATTATTGCTGCCACAATAAAGGGGGTTAGCCAATACAGACTCCTCTCCTTCTCCCCCCCCCATCCGGGGCATTACAGTATTTTGGGTCGGGCTTTTCGGCGAAAGTGAGGCAGGCGTACTTATTATATCTGCTATCAGGCTGTTTTGGCGGACGGGTATACGCAATCACGGCTGACGAAACCTTGATAAATGCGCTTTTTTAATCCAAGTTTTGCGAGCTCTGGGACACTCGAAAAATGACTCTCGTATTTCTCCTTGTTGAGCTAAATGGTACCTCAATGTGCATTTGTGTGGAAATGTAGTTCATGAACAAATACAAAAAATATTCATCTTCTCGCCGAAACTAGTAAATCTCTTTACACGGCAATTAGAATTTCCCCCTACTCATTTGGTGTCAATATTGGCAGGGACGATATAACAGCATAACCTGCATGGACACTTTTTGCTGGGGACGGGACATTATTAAAACCAAACAGATTAGGTCAGGGTTCGGGAACCTATGGCTCTTTTGACGGCTGCATCTGGCTCGCAGACAAATCTTGAATTATTAAAAAGCGAAAAAAAATTTTTTAGAAATACTCATCATTGATTAGCAACAGCGTAACAAAGTTATTAAAAGGAATTCAGAGACTTATACTACTTTGAAAGTGGTGAAATTACATAAAATACATACATGCGTTTTTAGTTTTAAACATATTGTATGGCTCTCACGTAATTACATGTAAAAATATGTGGTGTTCATGGCTCTCTCAGCCAAAAAGGTTCCCGATGCCTGGATTAGGTGAACGGGGGTCAGGGCTACATTTCTCACCAATATGAATCTAATTAATTGATAGGATAAATCAGGGTTCACCAAATCTGGACCTCGATGGCATCTATCCTGTCGTGTTTTCCACGTCTCTCTCCCCCCTAACGCACCTGAATCAAATGATTATGTCATCAACTTAGAGATGTCCCGATCCGATGTTTGGATCGGACGCCGATATGGGCAAAAAATTGCGCATCAGTATCGGATCGGCCAACACGGAAAATTTCCGATCCAGACTTCCGATCCAGTTTTTTAAAAGTCTTGTCCGGGTTTTACAGCGCACCGTTTTACATAATCCATTCCAGTTTTTGCTTCTGGTTCCCTAAAATCCGGTCCGCATTTTACGGCACACCTTCAACACACTACATTTACATTACCGTCTCCCAATTTACCAAAAGACTGGCAGAAACTTTTGCTATGCGTGACAAACTGGCACTCAACAGTCCCAAAGGCCAGCGAATAACGAGTCATTGCCGAAAAATTCATTCTGGATGACGAGCCATTATCTCTCGTGAGTAAAGACGCACTATCCAACACTTAGAACCACGGTACAACATGCCCAGCCGTCATTACATCCTTGAGCGATTCGGCTGTGGAAGATTCGAGCAAGATTCACAAACATCCACATCCAGATTATTGAAGTATGTCAACTCATACACAGCGCGGTCTTCGGGACGCAATGAGAAACGGACCGCATTGTGTCCCGAGAGTAAACATCATGCTTGTCATAGGCCCGGGTAATGCAAATGCTCCACTCACGGCTTTAGCTCAACTCATGCCGCTGGATAAAAAACTCAAGAATACCTGACTGCTGCTGACAGCCGCTAAAAACTACGTCAACATCGTTTTACTGTAGATAATAGATATCATATGTATATAGAACTAGATGCAAAATGACAGCCTCGACGGCGTTAGCAACATTGGAGTATTGAAAAGTAATTGCGTCAATAAACAGCCGCCATCTTAAAGCAGGAGACTTCCCTAGTAGGCTGTTGTGAACCTTCCAAGCGAACCTAATTAACTTTTTATCTAAAATACTTCTAAATCGGCAAAATCATGACTTGAATCTATCTTCAAAACAGTTTTAAAACTTTCACGTAGAAAGTAGACAGAAGGGAAATTATGGAATAACGGGAGCAATTTTAACAACTTTAACAGTCGAATCGCAAAATTAAATAAATTGAATGTAGTTTATAGCTGCTGATACAGAATGGGGACTTGAGTATAGTGCTGCAACGATTAACTCGAGTATTCGATTACAAAAAAATGCTCAAATTAAATTTTGTTGCTTCGAGTATTCGTTTAATTAAAGTGGCGTTGTAATGGTTTATTTTGAAAGTGTTTACATTTAGTTGTATTGATTAGGGTGGATACACTGCCCTCTGGTCTGCCTCATTTGACATGGCTGAATCCAACTGCTCCCTGTTAAGACCAACGTAAGCTAAGTTTTTGTTTGGGCAGATTTTTTTTTCTAATGCATTCGTGATTTTTTTTTATAGGTATATTTAGCAGTTTTTTGCGGGAATAGGAGTCTGAACCATTTGTTAAGAGCATTGTAAAAAAAAAAAAATTTGCATTTTATAGCATTTAGGCTAGCGGACGTTTGCTATGTAAGTTAGCCAATTTTTCTTTTGTTGTACATCGTTCTTCATTTAATTATTTTTAATACCGTTTGAGGCTCATCCCAGGTATTTTAATTTTTCATGTTCCTTATCCGATTACTGGATTATTCGAACTAACTAGTTCATCGACTACTAAAATAATCGATAGCTGCAGCCTTACTTGAGTATTTTATTTACTGTTTTAAAATGTTAACTTGATACTGAAATAGTCGTTTATTTAAACCTGATAGGCTTTTTATACAATTTTTATAACTAATGCACGAAACATTAAAAGCATCTAATAGCTTGGGGGGTTTGTGGGATTTTCCACTGAGGTTGTTTGTGTGTTTTGCTATTTTAGGACAGTTTACAATATTATTTGCATGTTTTACTGACTGACTATGCCATTTCTGTTTGTTATTTATAATGTTTTGTGTTTGTCACTGAATAAACAGGTCAGTTTCTTGTTACCAACGGTGTTATTCAAACTCACCTAATTCAGCTGGCTAGTTGTTATCAAGAGTACTAAAACCTTTTTCAACATGATTCGGACAACTAAGTAAGGAGGCTAAATAACTATAAACTTGAACTAGAGATGTCCCAATCCGATATTTGGATCGGATCGGACGCCGATATGGGCAAAAAAATGCGCATCGGTATCGGATCAGCCAAAACGGAAAAATTCCGATCCAGACTTCCGATACAGTTTTTTTCAAATCCGTTCCGGGTTTTCTAGCCCACCGATTTACATAATCCGTTCCAGTTTTTGCTTTGGTTTCCCTAAAATCCGGTCCGCATTTTACGGCACACCTTCAACACACTACATTACCGTCTCCCAATTTACCGAAAGACTTTATCGGTAAAACTGTCAGCTGTGTGGGATCATTTCACCTTAAAGGATGACAAAGATGAAGAGGCAGAGTGCAACATATCCCACAATAAAGTCAAGTGTGGTGGTAAAGCTGTAAGAAGTTTTAATACAACCAACCTAATCAAGCATTTAGCGAAATACCACCACAAACAATATAAGAAGTATGTTAAGAAAACCGAAGATAAAAAGAAAGGTCCTACGGAACTAACACTGGCTGAAACTTTTGTTTGTTATGGGTGACAAACTGGCACTCGACAGTCCCAAAGGCCAGGGAATAACAAGAGTCATTGTCGAAGAATGTATTCTGGATGACGAGCCCTTATCTCTCGTGAGTAAAGACGCACCATCCAACACTTAGAACCATGGTACAACATGCCCAGCTGGAATTACATCCTTGAGGAATTCGGCCGTGGAAGATTCGAGAACGATTCACAAACATCCAAATTCCAATTATTGAAATATGTCAAGTACAGCGGAACTAATACACAGCGCTGTCTTCGGGACGCAATTATAAACTGACCGCATTCCGTCCCGAAAGTAAACATAAAGCTTGTCATAGACCCGAGTAATGCCAATGCTCAACTCACGGCTTTAGCTCAACTCATGCCGCTGGATAAAAAACACAAGAATACCTGACTGCTGCTGACAGCCGCTACAAACTACGTCAACGTCATTTTACTGGAGATAATATCATATGCATATAGAACTAGATGCAAAAGGACAGACTCGACTGCGTTAGCAACATTGAAGTATTGAAAACCAGATGCGTTAGTAAACAGCCCCCATCTTAATGCAGAAGACTTTCCTTGTAGGCTGTTGTGAACCTTCCAAGCGAACCTAATTCACTTTTTATCTAAAATACTCCTAAATCGACAAAATCTTGACTGGAATCTATCTTCAAAACAGTTTTAAAACTTTCACATGTCGAAAGTAGACAGAAGGGAAATTATGGAATAACGGGAGCAATTTTTACAACTTAAACAGTTGATTCGCAAAATTAAATGAATTAAATGTAGTTTAAAGCTGCTGATACAGAATGGGGACTTGAGTATTTTATGTACTGTTTTAAAATGTTAACTTGAATCTAAAATAGTCGTTTATTTAAACCTGAGAGGCTTTTTATACAATTTTTGTAACTAATGCACGAAACATTAAAAACATCTAATAGCTTGGGGGATTTGTGGGATTTTCCACTAAGGTTGTTGGTGTGTTTTGCTTTTTTAAGACAGTTTACAATATTATTTGCGCGTTTTACTGACTGACTATGCCATTTCTGTTTATTTCTAATGTTTTGTGTTTGTCACTGAATAAACAGTTCAGTTTCTTGTTACCAACCGTTGTGTGTTATTGAAACTCACCTAATTCAGCTGGCTAGTTGTTATCAAGAGTACTAAAACCTTTTTCAACATGAGTCTGACAACTAAGTAAGGAGGCTAAATGACTTTAAACTTTAACACATGCTCAGATAGGTCGGTATCGGTATCGGCCAGTATCGGTATCGGATCGGAAGTGCAAAAACCTGGATCAGGACATCGCTAACTTGAACACATCCTCAGATAGGCCGGTATCGGTATCGGCCAGTATCTGTATCGGATCGGAAGTGCAAAACAATATCGGTATCGGAAGTGCAAAAACCTGGATCGGGACATCCCTATCAGCAACCTCTCCAGAAGCCTAATAATGATCCTGATTATTTGATTCAGGTGTGTTGGAGGAGGGAGACATGGAAAACACGACAGGTAAAGTGGCTCCGTGGTCAATGCAAAAATAAATCTGTATTGACTTGTACTAACTTTTCACACTGCAAAATTATAACGTTTTAATATGATGATTTTTCTTAAATCTATTCGAATAATTTTCTTCATCTTGTTTTGAGTATTAAAGACTAGTTAAGAGATTAATGGGTCAGATTATTCAATATACTTGAAGTAAATATTACTATGGTTATATATTGTTCCTATTAAGCCCATACATCTAAAGGTTGGTCATTTTTCACCAAAATCAAGGGGAAAAATGCTTTCAAATAATGTTTTGAACAATATCACTTCTTGAATTAAGAACATTCCTGACGAAAAAAAAAAAGCTTTTCTCTTTTTTTGTTGCTCGAAATAAGTGTTAAAAATAGCTATCTGAAAAAAATCTTATTTCACGAAATCTGAGTAAAATTTACTTAAAGCACTGGTAGATAATTTCACTTATTTCTCGTAGATTGAAAACAAGGGTGGGGACAATTTGAGCATCCTGAAAAGTTCCTTGTGTTATTTATGTCCCTAACTTCCCTATGCAAACCTACGCCTCTGGTCCATTAACAGAAGTACTATTATTGTTGTGTTAATGTAGTACATATTAGGACCACATAAAAGGAAAAAGAAGGACTACGAAATATAAGTCGTACTATTGCTATGAGAAAAAAAGTCGTATTATTACTGTGGGGAAGGATTTGCGATAGCTGAGGAAAACTTGACTGTAGATCTGGGTGGTTCAAATAACTATTTCACATAAGCTGGGGCACCAGCCAGAGCGCTACTTCATGGCCAGGATGCCCAAGGATGGATGGAACGAGGCAGAATAATGAGGAGGCAGATTGCAGTAACTCAAAATTCTTTTATCCAAATTGCAGTTTCCAATTGGTACAGCAGATGGCGACAATGTCCGTGTTATGTAGATGCTTTAATTTGATGTGGTAGGCAACTAAACTGTAGGTCACTTAGCAGGAATTGGTGCAGGTGAATTTGTAGATGAATGAGTGTATGTGTGGTTTTCTGTATAAAAGAGAAAATATAGCGAATAACAGCACTGCAATGATTGCTTTACTAATATACTATCAAACAACTCACAGTAGACACCGAGATGGCACATTAGCAATTCGCTAATAAGCTTAGCGCGCGAAGCTAACTTGTAGTATCACAACAAGAAGAAATGCTAGACAATACAAGGGGTTTCATGCACTCACCTCTCATAGACGCACACGGGACTTGCACACTCACTCAGGACATTTCTAAATAAACGTGATCGAAACTACTGGTGGACAACAGAAAGGCGAGTAGCCACGAACTTTCTCTCTTCCTCCTCGCTCTAAATTAACAGGGCCATAAGGAAGGAGTCTGTGTCCACTGATGTGAGGACGTCCAGGTGCACTGCTCGTGTCGTTGTCGTGACGCATTTGAACAGGATGCGCCGTCTCTTCTCCAGACGCCGCCCCACTTTGACACTAAAGGGTCCGAAGCAGTCGACGCCGGTGAAGTAGAACACTGGTTTGAAGAGGCAAAGCTGGGCTGCTGGTAAATCAGCCATCAGCGGATGGCTTCTCGTCCCTTCAGGATCCAGTAGGGTCGGCAAAGACACGTTCAGCTCCTGCATGTTTCAGTCGGCTATCGAAGTCCTGGATGAGGAGACTGGTGATGGGATGCGATGGATCGAGAACGACCGGGTGCAAGTTGTTGTAGGCTAGATCTTCCGATCTACGGAGCCGACCACCAACTCTGATCAGATCTGCTGTTTGAGCCAACTCTGGGGAATGGTTCAGAAGACGGCTACAGCGTAGGACAGGTTTGCCTGCACTGAGTAGGAGGACTTCCTCTGAGAAGCTTTCGAGTTGGGCCCTCTTTAGAAGGAGTATTTCGGCCTGGCGATAGACCTCAGCACCAATACAAGTGTCCTCTTTAGCCGCCCCATGAAGCTTCTGGGCAGTGCTGTGGAGCAGCTCCTTCCATGTCTTGTACTGAAGCAGGTCTTGGTGTGCTGGTTCAGAGGTTCCGCCGGTCAGACCACAAAACATCGTTTTCCGGAGCTCATTGGGGTCTGTGGTGTCATTAGTAGACATGAGAGGATCAGTCGGCCACAGCTCCGGTTCTTTGAGCAAGCAGGTGGGACCTTGGCACCAGGGATTGGGGCGTACCAGGTCTTGGAGTGCCTTGCCACGGGTGATGTCGTCAGCAGGGTTTTGTGCGGAGTCGACATAGCGCCATATGCATTCGGAGGTCAATTCTTGAATTTCTTCTACACGGGTGCCGCCAAAACTTTGTAGCGACAGGACTCGTAGCCACATAAGCACCGTAGTGGAGTCAGTCCACATGAAAGTCTTGTTGATCTCCAATGTGAGTTCTTCACTAAGCAGCTTTGCGATTTGTGCTCCAGTCAGTGTGCCGCACAACTCCAGTCGAGGCATGGAGTGCAAGCGTCTTGGAGATACCTGGTAACGAGCCATTACAAAGGCCAACTGCGCAGAGCCATCCTCTTCTACTACCCTCAGGTATGCTACAGCTCCATAAGCTTGTTCGGAGGCATCACAGAAGATATGCAGCGCTTTGTGTTGCTTGGCACTGGAGACACTGTTTGGTAGGTAGGGGTGTGGGAAGTGCACTTGTGGAAGGAAGCGGAGCTCTTCTTCCCAATTCCTCTAGTTTTGAAGGCGATTAGGAGGTAACTGGGGATCATCCCAGCCTCTTGGTTTGTCCCATAAACATCTTAACAGCGTCTTGGCTCTGGTCGTGAAGGGAAGGATGAAGCCCAAGGGATCGTATTGGCTGGCGAGGACTTTGCAGATGTTGCGCATGGTGGGCTCACCATACTGCACTGGCCATTATTTATAGCCCAACATGTTGGTGGAGAAGTGTCAGCTGAGGCCGAGAGTTTACTCCGGACTGTCTGTTTGGTCTTGGGTGATCCAAAGCTCAGCACTGTCGGACCTGGCATCTTCTGGAAGGTGGCTCATTACGCTGCGTTTATTACTGGCCCACTGGCGCAGCACAAATCCAGCTGAGGACAGGAGGGACCTCAGCTTGTCCACTTGATCTCAAGCCGCAGTGATGGAGGGAAATCTTTGCAGGCAGTTATCAACATAGAAGCATTGTTTAATTGAGGCTCTTAACTCATCTTCGGGTGAACTGCTTTCCCTCACATGGTGTTGCAGTGCATAGGTGGCATAACATGGGCTGCATGTGCTGCCGAAGGGAAGTACTTGCCACTCATACACCAGCACTGGCTCCTCGCTGCGTAAATCACGCCAGACGAAACGCAGGAGAGGCCTGTCTTGCGGGAGGAGGAGAACTTAATGGAACATCGACTTGATATCTCCACTAATCGCCACCTGGTGTTCTCATAATCTTAGGAGGACTCCCAGGAGAGAGGCCTCCAGGATGGGCCCAGGAAGCAGGTAATTATTCAGGTTCTTTCCTTGATACTGGAAGGAGCAGTTGAACACAAGGCGGTGTTTCCCATTGTGACTGACAAGGTGATGGGGGGTGTACCATGACTCGTCGGTTTGGTTCAAATCTGACTGGTTGACCTTTACGACAGAACCTGCTTGGATCAACTCATCCATCTTTGCCTGGTACACTGTGGCCTTTTCACCATCTTTATGCTGTCTCTTTTCCACTCCCTTTAAGGTTGGCATGACGGTATCCAGGGTGGCGTGAAGACGTGGCATATTCTTCCTGCGCAGCAAGGGGGTGGCATATCTCAGTACACCTTTGACTTACTTCCACACGGGTTGTTTTTTCTTCCAACAGGTCAACGGCTGCAAGATCTTGCTTTGAACGTGTCACTGCTTTGGCGCTCTGAAGGGGGTCTCTGAGTGTGTATATATACAGTGCCTTGCAAAAGTATTCGGCCCCCTTGAACCTTGCAACCTTTCGCCACATTTCCGGCTTCAAACATAAAGATATAAAATTTTAATTTTTTGTCAAGAATCAACAACAAGTGGGACACAATCGTGAAGTGGAACAAAATTTATTGGATAATTTAAACTTTTTTAACAAATAAAAAAACTGAAAAGTGGGGCATGCAATATTATTCGGCCCCTTGCGTTAATACTTTGTAGCGCCACCTTTTGCTCCAATTACAGCTGCAAGTCGCTTGGGGTATGTTTCTATCAGTTTTGCACATCGAGAGACTGACATTCTTGCCCATTCTTCCTTGCAAAACAGCTCGAGCTCAGTGAGGTTGGATGGAGAGTGTTTGTGAACAGCAGTCTTCAGCTCTTTCCACAGATTCTCGATTGGATTCAGGTCTGGACTTTGACTTGGCCATTCTAACACCTGGATACGTTTATTTTTTAACCATTCCATTGTAGATTTGGCTTTATGTTATGGATCATTGTCCTGTTGGAAGATAAATCTCCGTCCCAGTCTCAGGTCTTGTGCAGATACCAACAGGTTTTCTTCCAGAATGTTCCTGTATTTGGCTGCATCCATCTTCCCGTCAATTTTAACCATCTTCCCTGTCCCTGCTGAAGAAAAGCAGACCCAAACCATGATGCTGCCACCACCATGTTTGACAGTGGGATGGTGTGTTCAGGGTGATGAGCTGTGTTGCTTTTACGCCAAACATATCGTTTTGCATTGTGGCCAAAAAGTTCAATTTTGGTTTCATCTGACCAGAGCACCTTCTTCCACATGTTTGGTGTGTCTCCCAGGTGGCTTGTGGCAAACTTTAAACGAGACTTTTTATGGATATCTTTGAGGAATGGCTTTCTTCTTGCCACTCTTCCATAAAGGCCAGATTTGTGCAGTGTACGACTGATTGTTGTCCTATGGAAAGACTCTCCCACCTCAGCTGTAGATCTCTGCAGTTCATCCAAAGTGATCATGGGCCTCTTGGCTGCATCTCTGATCAGTTTTCTCCTTGTTTGAGAAGAAAGTTTGGAAGGACGGCCGGGTCTTGGTAGATTTGCAGTGGTCTGATGCTCCTTCCATTTCAATATGATGGCTTGCACAGTGCTCCTTGAGATGTTTAAAGCTTGGGAAATCTTTTTGTATCCAAATCCGGCTTGAAACTTCTCCACAACAGTATCTCGGACCTGCCTGGTGTGTTCCTTGGTTTTCAAAATGCTCTCTGCACTTTAAACAGAACCCAGAGACTATCACAGAGCAGATGCATTTATACGGAGACTTGATTACACACAGGTGGATTCTATTTATCATCATCGGTCATTTAGGACAACATTGGATCATTCAGAGATCCTCACTGAACTTCTGGAGTGAGTTTGCTGCACTGAAAGTAAAGGGGCCGAATAATATTGCACGCCCCACTTTTCAGTTTTTTATTTGTTAAAAAAGTTTAAATTATCCAATAAATGTTGTTCCACTTCACGATTGTGTCCCACTTGTTGTTGGTTCTTGACAAAAAAATTAAATTTCATATCTTTATGTTTGAAGCCTGAAATGTGGCGAAAGGTTGCAAGATTCAAGGGGGCCGAATACTTTTGCAAGGCACTGTATATATATATATATTAGGGCTGTCAAAATTATCGCGTTAACGGGCGTTAATTAATTTTTTAAATTAATCACGTTAAAATATTTGATGCAATTAACGCACTAGGCCCGCTCAGACAGATTTAAATGTCAGTACAGTGAAAGGCCAACTTGTTAATTGTGTTTTATGGAGTTTTTCCGCCCTCTGCTGGCGCTTGGGTGTGACTTGCATATGTTATGTGGCGTAATGTCGCCCTCTGCTGGCGATTCAGTGTAGCTGATTATTTGGGTTTCGGCGCGCTTTTCTGACGTGATTATATGTCGACGTGAACTCACACTAATAGACAGTGCTATTCAGACCAGCTAACGTCCGCATCCAGTATTCAGTGGCAGTTCTCATAGCCCCATCACACTGTTTGTGTCTAATACATGCACCGCTTGTGAGTTATATTCCTCCTTTGTTTATATTCATGAGCATTAGATAGTTATTGATGATGTGTATTTGAATTTGTTCACATATATGGTGAAATGCAGTTACATTGTTAGATGCTTGTGAGCTAATTGGCTAGTGCTACTGCTCAAATGGACACGTGTGTGTACATTTTATGTTATTTTGTGATTTATGCAAGTTATTGACACTTTCCCTTGTTATTTTCAGTTTTACAAAAATACAAGAAACGTGCTCCTGTCAAAAAGAGATGACTTCAGTAAAGCCCATGCAACTTTGCCACACCGTCTGATTTCTTATTGGTACTTATGTTCGTTATCTGTCAATTTGTGTACTCACTAGTGACGGGATCTGTCGTTCACTTGAGTAAACGAATCCATTCCGGTTCGTTCAGTAAAACGATTCGTTCAAACGAATCGTTCAACGAATCGTTCGCCCCCCTCATCTCCCTCCCCACCCAAATGAATCGTTCGGTTAGTGAACGGGAAGTGACGTTGCCGAACGAATCACCAAAGACCGCTTCGCAGTATAACTGAACGGGAAGTGACATTGCTTGGTCCCTCCCTCTCTTGCACATTGACCACCCGTCGTAGTTTCAGAAATGAGTGACAGGCGATATCATTCTGCTCTCAGAGACAGCCTCGTCTCCCTCCCGCTGCTGCAAAAGCGAGGGAGGACTTCCGCGTCGTCTGTCCTAGTTCTATGGGCTCAAAGTCATGGCTCGTGCTTGCATTTCGAATTAGGACACGGTTAAACATTTTCCTTTTGAGGGGGAAGTCGGGGTTTGGGGTCGGGGGCGCACGGACTTTCTTTAGCATGATCTTGCTCACATATACAATGCTGCTGCTAACAGCCAACGCGGCATGCTTGCTGTCACGAAAATAAAAATAAATCGAAAGTTTAATTTCTAATTATGGAACGGCCAACACATCATATTAACCTCTCGCTCTGTTGTATTTTTGTTTTTTTATTATTAAGATGATCGTTTTGAATTTTTGCACTGGTATTAATAAATAAAATAATCCGGTCAGCTCCCCTGTCGTCACCGCATCTCAGATCGTCAAATGCTGACGAGAAATAATTGTTTGCTTTATGATTTCGCCTTTCTACTCTTATTAGTCTGTTAAGAAAAATGTAGACATATTGCGACATCTCCCGTGTCCGCGCGCTTTGTTTTTGGGGCGCTTGAGTAGCACATGATGGACGGATTGACATAATTTGTCAAACCAACCGACACCCTCTGACACGAAAAAAAAAAAAACACTCGGAAAAAATTGACATGTATATACAGTTTCATTGCAAATCAGTATTATGGTGATCATACTAAATATTATTTTTTTTCTGTGCACATATGAGGTACATATCGCTGCCATGAAGCCTCCATATAGTGACAGTTCTCTGCCCGCTTCACTGCCGTCACGCGACCGCAGCTCAGGTTTTGCTTGCCTCGTAGCTACGTGTGTTTTAAATTACTGTAAATTTGATAGTATATCGTCATAGGCACAGTCCCGAGTCTGTTGAGAAAAGTAGAACACTAAACCATGCTCGCTAGATTTGTGTGGTGTTTTTGTCTTTTTGAGCAGCATTTGATAGGCTCCACGTTAACAAATATGTGACAAAGTCGTTTCCTTTCATTTTATGACTCGTTCACCGCATAGTCATTACTGGAAAGTCAAGTTAGCAGCAAGCTAGGTCAGGAACCGGAGGACCGAATCACTGAACGGGAAGTGACAAAACTCAGTCTTTCCCCCCTGCCTGCACGCTGGCTGCTTATTGGCCACACGTGGAAATGAGTGACATACGCCATGATTCTGTTTCCGCTCCCTCCCCTGCCCGCGATGAGGCTGGCGTCTGATTGGTCGTGTGCGATGTCAGAAGACGCTGCCGCTTGCTCAACGCCCTCCCACGCAGCGAACAAGCGCCACCAACTTCATAGAACGAATCAGTGCAGATGGTGATTAGTTCGGTCTCGTTCACCCAAACAATTCGTTCAAAAAGAACGAATCGTTCGCGACCGATACAACACTAGTACTCACACACATTGAGGAGAGAATAGGGCTACTAGTATATTTTTTGATTGAAAATTTTACAAATTTTATAATATAATATAACATTTCTATAACTTGTACTAATATTCATCTTTTAAGAACTACAAGTCTTTCTATCCATGGATCACTTTAACAGAATGTTAATAATGTTAATGCCATCTTGTTGATTTATTGTTATAATAAACAAATACAGTCCTTATGTACCGTATGTTGAATGTATACATCCATCTTGTCTTATCTTTCCATTCCAACAATAATTTACAGAAAAATATGGCATATTTTATAGATGGTTTGAATTGCGATTAATTGTGATTAATTACGATTAATTAATTTTTAAGCTGTAATTAACTCGATTAAAAATTTTAATCGTTTGACAGCCCTAATATATATATATATATATATATATATATATATATATATACACATATATATATATATATATATATATATATATATATATATAATATATACATATACGTGCGGTTGGACCTGGAATGTTTTGAACAGAGTCCAGCTTTAAAGCGCCAGTGTGGATCTACCTCGCCATACGCCTTAAATCGAAACCACTGTCTGTCCCAGCCCCAGCCTCTCGGCCGCCCCAGAGTAAAACGCACGTAGCCTGGTACTCCAGACTCACCGCTGTTCCAGCTATTGAGTCTGGCCACCATTAAGCGGATAAAATTTCCAGGGCGGAGCAAGCCACAGCAAACAGACAGCGGAGTGGACCAATCAGCGACGGGCGGGACGAGGGACTTGCGTGCGGAAGTAAACATACGAGGAGAGCGGAGTTTATTCAACATGGCTAACGTGAGACAGACTGTTGTCAATGACTTGTGTTGATGTGTTTTTGGTCATTTAAAACTGATTTTACTGTGGATTGGAACATATTCTCAGCTCTCCTGTTCGCCATCTGTGTTGTTGTGGAGACGCCTTCCGACGCGGAAGAGTGACGTTGCTCGTTAAGAACACGTCACGCAAATAAACGAATCTTATTTGTCGATTGATTTTGTACTTGTTCGAGAGGCCGTTAATGGGCTGGGTCCCAGACTATTCTCTCAGTGTTTGAAAAACGCAGGGAGAACAGTCTGGCCGTGCCAGGCAAGAACGCACGTAGTCTTGATATATGTCCCTCAATGTACAGCAAGTGTTGTTGTGAGGCACATCAACTTGTCTTCCCTTGTCTAACAGCATTTTCCACCTGTAAACAAATGAACAAAAAAACGACATAATTGTGCCATCCTACATGTACTGATGAGCAACAGGCTAGCGGCAGATAAATAGCAGGTGTTGCAGCCAGAGCAGTACAGTAGTTGTAGTAAATAATATTAAAGATCATCATAATTACAATCATGATTGTAATAACAATATCAAAGGCAACAAATCGTTTCATGCGCAAGATTTTAACTATATGGTGGCACGACCTTGGCTCCACATCTGCCTTCTTGAACATGTTGTCCTCCCATGTCGTGTTGATGGCAGATGGATGCGGTATTTCCAAATTGTCTTTTTAAGGGATTTTGATGGTTAATGTTACTCCAGCTCCACTGATGTTTTGGAGGGAGAAATTATAAAACGGAAGTCGTGAGCAGAAATGCGTAATTAAAGCGGAAGTACCTCGGAAACTTGTCTATAGAACTGAACTTAATCAATATATGATCAAAATGATTTTATGTTAAACACATACCAATACTACTATTAATATTAATTAGTTGAATATCAAATAGCGAGATTAAGAGACAGCACGTGTTTATGACTCGTATCATTTTTTTACACATTATACACCCCCCCACACACACACACACACGCACACACGCAACCTCTCTCAACACAGAACTAGTTGCCAGGAGAGAAAAGAACACAACAGGCTGTATTATGAAAATCTTATTTTGAACAGATGTTAACAATGGCGGAAGACTTTACAAAAGTAGGCTAATGGTAAAGAGGAAACTAATTAGCCGTCTTGGCATGCTAACTAGCCACGATATCTGCCTTGTTAACAAGCTTACATTATAGTTTTTGTATTACCATCATTAGACACACTAAACACGCTGGAGTGAACTCTCGTAGCTGGTGGGAAACGTTCATGACAGCGTTTACTTACCTTAAATTTGGGTAAAGTGACGGATGATGGTCATGTAAACGTGAAATCCTGTTGGAAGTCCTGATGTCCTTCCTCCTCTAAGCTGCGGCCGTCTGTTTTTCGGTACCCAAAGTACTCACATACTCGCGACTTTTTCCTTTATGATGGGGGGGGGAAGCTCAGGTGTAGTGTCACCGACAGACACAGTACATAGCAACAACCGGAGGGGGAAGGGTGAGCGCTGCCACCCCAAGCCATGGATTTCTCGCTCCATTTTTGAGACATTAAAAAATAGCTAATACGGTATGATGGAAAGTTTTAGTGGTTTTTAAACCTTGACGTTTTCATACCACAGTAAACCTTGAAACCGCCACGCAGGTATCGGGATATGGATCGGATTGAGACAAAAGTGGATCGGCCCAGCCCTTGTGAACAGCATTGTCCAAGTGGCTAAGAGCTATGCAAGCAGTAGAACTTCCGAGCGGGCCTGCATCTAACTATAACAAACTTGCGATCCACTGAATGGTGTAGGTTGACCATTTGACTGTTGTACATGTTGAGCCCCCCTCCTCTACTCTTACTGGAGTCGCTACTGCCGTCATGCCTGTGTTCTGTGTGGCATGCTGGCTCCATAGCCAGTCCGTAAAATATATAATTTGTCTTCTTGTGTCATGCAGGTGTCAGAAAATATCTTGATTCTGAGCAGCAGGAGTCTGCTGGCATTAAAGAAGAAGTAGAGTTTCCACAAATCAAACAGGAGGAACCTGCGCCTCCTAAACAGCAAAAGAGAGAAGAGCAACTTCCCATCATAAAGGCGGAGCAAGTAATGCCATACATTGATGAAGGTGCGAGTGTGGTCAGCAGAGGGGCGAAGCCTCTAAGCAGCAGAACCCCCTCGACAGACTTCATCGCTTCACCTTCAGGTAGCGACGACAGCACGTCACACATAAAGGACCAAATGGGACACGATGAAATATATAATTACATATTTAAATACTTAAATGTGTCATTAATTCTTGAAAATGGGAAATAAATAAGTGTCATTAAAAATGTCATTAATTAATTTAAAAAAACTAGCTCATTTAAAGTAAAAACATATTTCATTATTTAATTGTTAAATTATATAATGGACATGTTGCAGAACTTCATTAATGGATTTTATCTGTCGAACTCACCCATCAAAGTCAGAATCAGGAATGCTATTTAACCCTTTAAGGTCTGGGCCTATTTTGTCTGATTTTGCATGCCTTTGAAGTTGCCTTTATATTTCAAAGACAGAATTGTTTACGATGGCCTGGTTTGGTCCCTTTTTTTGTGACACCTTGAACTTCATGTCCAAACTGTTGTTTCCTTCACTGACCAATTATAAATCATAATTTTGGGCCCAAAAAGACCAAAAATTCCAAAATCGTTTTGTCAAAATTTTTAATATTGCTGTCCAATTGACAACCAAACATGCGTAACGAACCGTTTTGAAACTTTGTAATATTTATTCAACATGTTAGGATGAACATTCAACCAAAAAATTTTAGAATAAATAGTCTTTTATTTGACAATTCAACATAAACAACAGGTATAGCCATAGGCGTTTTTTGCATTTATACATGCTCTAGTCAAAACAGGTTATATACAGCAGACCAAACAGTGAAGAACAGTGAAAAAATATACCATCTAACACAAAAAGTGTTTAGAGGCCATCTCTTTATGAGTTTAGGTATTGCGGCCCATCACCTGATGAAAACTATGTACACACAATCAAGCTTCTTGAACACACATTTATATACACAAATTGAGAAGACATTGTGGGGAAAAAAAAAATATATATATATATAACATTGGGGAAAAAAGTATTTTCAAAAATATTTACAATAAACAAGTTAAATTTTTTTCAGGCATGCCACTCCGAAAAGCAGTTTCGTCCTGGAATTAGACACAGGGCTACATCACAGCCCACACTTCCATGGGGTGTCGGTCCTCTTTCCACCCTTCCATTTTCATTTCACTTTACTTTCATTGTCACTATAAATGTACATGAAACAAAAGTCAGTATTTATGAAAATAATAAAGTATAAAATAAAAATATATACAGCAATAAATAATAATGGAAATCTATATGTATGACAATAGAAAGAATACCGTAGCTGAATATGTGCTACATCCCTAATCTTCATATAGAAAGACCACAAATTATACTTCGATCTGATATGCACATTTTATTATTACATACACAAACACGCACTTATATTGCATCAAAATTAACTTTGTCTTGCAATATCAAAAGAAACTTTTACAGCATTTAAAAAAAAAAAAAAAAAAAAGTGAGTTGGCTTACCTCTGCTCGTCGATGGCGTCACCCACGTGTTCAAATCCGTCACTAATCTTCACTCGAGGACTCTTCCGAAGAAGACGATGATGACGAATTTGGACCACCCTCTTCCTCAAGTTGATCAAAAAGCACAATTGCTTGCGCTAAATTTAGTTTTCCGTTCATCCTCAAAATCACACAAAGTCGCTCGCTCGCTTGCTTGATTCAAACGGCCGTCGCTCGCCCCCTCGCTGCTTCAGAACACTCCTGCCTCTCGTTCGGTGGAACCTCGCACGGCAGTTATATTTATTAAAAAAAAAACGCATTTTGTGCTTCCACTGTGACTTCGAAAGGGTTCGTTTGATTTGTGTTTTTTTCATGGAGCTTCCGTTTTGAAAAAGGACAAGAAATGATGGAAATATAGACATAAACAAATGATCCATGCAGCGTTTTAATGTTTTTTTGAGAGGACAATAAAACTATAAAACTTAAATGACAATATCTCACGTTTTAGTTGGTCGATTGACTTCAAATAACAACGAGAGTAAAACGCAACTTCCGCACTTTAAAACGAGACCAACCAACGGCATGTGGGTGACGTAATTAAAACGCGAGGGTGCTTCAAAGACGACGTGCGCTGAGGACGCGCCGGCGCGTCCTTCGACTCTCAAGGGTTAAAGTCTGATCGATTGCTGTCTGAAGTCTTTCAAAACATGGCGGCTTTAAAGTGCATGTAACACGAAAAAGCATGTTTATTTCATAATACACGCGGTATTTAATGCTCCTGAATGATATGGACCACTTGGATGTGTTTGGAAGTGATCGCTATATTTATTTAGTTTTTTTAATCCCGCGCCATGAAAATGAGTGAATTCCGGCTTCGGTCTTGGATTGAGGAGGAGGGTGCTGTGACGTATACGGATGAAGGCGTCCTCTTCACTATACAGCCGTACTGTTGTGTATGATGACTAAGGATTCAGCTGATTTTGCGGATTAATATGTTTATTTTTCACATCACGCCAGCCAAACGGCTGCAGAAAAATCTTGCTGTATGAGGGAGAGGCGTGTGCGCCTTTTTGGAGTTTCAAAAGGTTCCCATTCACCGTGGATATTGGCCAAAACAAGCCCTACTACTGTGGGACCATTGGACTTACGAGGAAGTGAGTAAACATCGTGTTTTTGTATTATGTCAAATACTGGGATCATTTTAATATGTAGGTGGCTTGCATTTTGTGGCTGACATGCATGCGGGCGGCTATTTTTTGGCACAACACCGGCGGCTTGCCGCACATCCACCTGCCGGGAGAGCACTATATTCGGCTTATTGTGCTCATGTGCCCGGTGTTCTGTCAAATTTTCCGACCGATCAGAAATTGCAACATTGAGTTAAAAATAGCTGCAAATACAGCGATTACAAGGTAAACACTACAAACTTTCTTTAAATTAAGGACTACTTACGTTTGATCATGGATAGGCATGTAAAAAGCTCTCTTCATGCACATTAGCTGCTCGTTAGTTGCACAACAACTGCAGCCGCCCTCCTCCGGGGAACGAGCTGTAAATTGCTCTCCGGCGAAGACAATCGACAACCCAGTCGTCATGTCAAAACATCCGGGCAAGTTATGTGTGATTTTCCGCTTCAAAGACTTTGAAACATCACTCGGTTTGGCTTAGCATGTCGGCTAGCTGTCACGCCTCTTGGTTTGTTTACATTCTCCGAAGCCGGGTAAGGGAAATGGCATATGTCCGATTTAGGTGTCATAATATATCGTTCGGGAGGTGCGACGGTAAAGGTGAAGTCGACAGATTTGACCATTATGGAGTAATTTTGCCATGTCATCCTGAATAAGTGCATTTTTATTATTTCATATTCAATTTAGCACAAGACTGTTATTTGTCATGACCATGCCATTTATTTAGCAATTGGGGAAAATACTTGGATAAAAAGAATATCCTGTAAAAATATTGAATTAAAGAGACAGAAACAATGACATTTTGCAGCTCTCTCCGTCACGTTTTCCTCGTTATGAATAATTCCCCCTCGACGGGCTGACTGGTCCTTCTCAAGCCGTTTATGTAGCTATTGGGGAAAAAATACTTGGATAAAAAGAATATCCTGTAAAAATATTGGAGTAGAGAGACTGAAACAATGACATTTTGTGGCTCTCTTCATCGCGTTTTCCTCATTCTGAATAATTCCCGCTCAATGGGCTGAGTAGTAAAACCGATGAGCTCAGTCTCCCGCTGACGTCATCCACCTGTTGGAGACGCTACAGCCCTATAATGGTAGACGTGGCTAACCGGCAGATTAAAAGACTAATTTCTCGTCATCTGCGCTTTGCTAAATTGTTGTATATAGTCGAATCGTCTCAAAATATGATTGTAATTCACATAATAATGCTATTTAAGACTTTTTTTTCTCCTGTCGTATGCTCTTTAACTTGGTTAGAGATACTGTATTTTAGACCTTGCTGATGACATGGAAGCGGGACTTTCAGACCAAGAGCATGTATTGTGCAAAGCAGAGGAGTTTATTGAAGTTGTTGGCGCCATTTCGGCACTTGGTTGCTGCACTTCATGAATTTATGAGCAAAACTTGTTGTCACTCGTATTCACCTTGTTTGACCCAAGTAAAGGACGCGCCACCTTGTGTGTCAGAACATGTTTACTGCATGGGTCGTTTGTCTAAAACAGGGGTGTCCAAACTTTTTGCAAAGGGGGGCCAGATTTGGTGTGGTAAAAATGTGGGGGGCCGACCTTGGCTGACGTCCATTACGTAGAACAATATATTTAAGCAAATTTTAGCAAGCCATTCCGTGTGTCACATCTGCTTTATTTTATTTTATTTTTTTTTTTATGAATAACTTCAGCAATCCCGCAACTAGCCTTTGTGGCATTCTTTTGACTCTCGGGCTCTTGCGAAATACTGCTGCAATAAAAATTAAACTAGCTTCAAGTTGCTTCCATTTCTCGCGATGTATCTTCCCTGTAATCTTGTCATACATGTCAGGGTGTCTTGTTTGGTAATATCGCCTCACAGTGAACTCTTTAAAAACAGCGACTGTCTCTTTGCAAATGAGGCAGACACAGTTGTTGCTTATTTTAGAGAATAAATAGTCCAATTTCCACCTATCCTTGAAGCGTCGGCCGTCACAGTCAACTTTCTTTTTTTTGTTGATTGTCGCCATTTTAGAAAATTGGGAGTAAAGGGTCACAGGGGGTAATGCTGCTTAGAGTGCTGCTGCCTTTTAGTGGGTAAATGAGAAGCAGCATTTAGTGTGTAAGCTACTTCATATGCTGGTATGCCAGTACTGCTGACCAATTTATTAAGTCTGTGTGCGGGCCAGACGTTATTGATTTTATGAGAGGCTGGGGGCCGGATGAAATTTGACCAAGGGCTGCATTTGGCCCCCGGGCCAGACTTTGGACATGCTTGGTCTAAAATCTAGCCGTCACTGCTTGAAGTGCTTTGTAACCAATCAGGTGTTAGTACCGCTCACTGACTTTAATGGGTGAGTTTGACAGATGAATTCATCAAGTGCTGCACACATGTTCATGAAATAAATAAATAGTTAAATAATTAAATAGTGAAATACAGGTAGTCCTCGAGTTACGAACGAGTTCTGCTCCTACACTGGCGTAAATCGGTATTAACTCTAAGTACCCTTAAATACCCCCTAAATCTCAAACATCCAAAACTACCGTATTGGCCCGAATATAAGACAGTGTTTTTTGCATTGAAATAAGACTGAAAAAGATGAGGTCGTCTTACATTCACGATCTAGACATTATACCTATTCACGACGCTAGATGGCGCCAGATATCATGAAAGCGATGTTCTGCCATGATTAAGGGTGTAACGGTACATGTAATAGTATTGAACCGTTTCGGTATGTGGTAGTCGGTTCGGAACGGAACGGACGCGTACCGAACGAGTTTCTGACATAATATAACCCTTACTTTTCGAGGCTGTGAGTCGATCGGGTTACAGTTTCTTTGTGTTGATAATATTTACTCCGTCTTAACTACTATAATGAGGACCAACACGGTAGGACAGTCCAGAAACGTCAACGGCGCGACAATGTGGCTGCCGCGAGAACGCAGTAAAACGCTGGCGTTAAAGTCAATCAGTCAATGCACACCAGTCGCAGTGCGGCCACGTGTTAGATGCGTCCCAGAAGCGGCTATATGTGACGCAAGCGAAAAGAACGGCAGAGTTTATTATTTGACGCGAGACGTGGCCCTCCTGCGTCAATACTACTAGCTAGGATCGGGCCGGAAGTCACTCGTGTAATAATACGGTGCATCCGGTCGATTTTCAAACTAATAGGCAATCGTAACCTACTTTTTGAGTCCATCAGATCTCTTGAGTGGTAGATCGGGCACAGTTGACTTGTCTTTGTTGATTTACGGCTGTCTTCTCTGCTATAATAATAACCAACACGGCCCCGTGTTCAATACAAAACGCTCCTACCACAACAAAACATGTAGGAACTAATATTCACATAGGAACTAAAGTTATACAGCATAAAATATACAATATACTGTAAATGAATACTCCATCACATTTGTAAAATATAAACACATAATAAAATAAATATTAGCCCATTTAAATAAAATAAATTGAAATGAGCTAAAACACCTGTAATTAAATAATAAGAATAATGCACACATCCTGCTTACACAATTACATTTATTAATTTCTGTGTGGCGCTTTAACTTGAGAAAATCCACCAATAAAGCTTTTGAAAACTGTTCATAAGAGAAAAAAAAATGTCTCATTGAGGCATTTCATTTGTAAAATACATGTTAAAATCTTTGTCATTGGGATTTCTTTTCTCTTTGGCACAGGACTTCTTTTTTCTTCTTTCTTTCAGAGAGAAAGCTGACCAATACGCGGGGTCTGAAAGGCAAATTGTTGTTGGATTATCTTTAAATACCCGCTACTTTTTGAGCAGAATTCTAGCTTTGTATAGGCTAATGTTCCTATTGTTGAAAGCACAAAAGTGTGTAATAAACAACTAGCACATTTATATTTAGCTTTTTTTTTTTTTTTTACTGTACCGAAAATGAACCGAACCGTGACCTCAAAACCGAGGTACATACCGAACCGTGACCTCAAAACCGAGGTACGTACCGAACCGAGATTTTTGTCTACCGTTACACCCCTCGTCATGACAGATTTCAGCCACTCTCCCCATTCACGACGCTAGATGGCGACAGATATCATTGAAGCGATGTTCTGTCATGACAGACCTCAGCTTCTCTCAAGTTTAACCAGTTTGCAATTTTTTATTGCAATGTTTTTCCTTATTCAGATTTGTTTCAAGACTACAGTTACAGTTAGACTTCACTTTGATGGTAATGCAGTTATTGCAATTTTGGTGTTTTATCACAATAAATTGGTTTATTTACATTTCAAAAACCAGAAGCCATTCATTTACGAATGTGATTGCACTTTAGTTTACATATTTAAATGTTCAGATATTAAGATTTGAAAGAGGCAAAATAACATGCTTTTTCTCTCAAATATATTGTTATAATCATTTGTTTCGGATGTACTGTTATTTTCTGTATAAAAATTAATTTGGTGTTCAAAAAGTCTTTTTTCAAACTTAAGTCTTGAAAAAGAGGGGGTCGTCTTATAATCAGGGCCATCTTATATTCGGGCCAATACGGTATGTGTTAAACGTCATATTCACAAAATTAAGTAAAACAAAAAAAGGTACTGTACTTGCCATCAGTGCAGGTGGATGGTGAAAAACGTACATTGAGTATGCCGGCTTCTTCGCAATTGGAGACACGACCTCTTGTTTCACTGATGTTTACTGTAGTTTTACTTTTAAAATACAAACAGACCGTAGAACACTTTGGCCTGTTAATGAACAAACAGGTAAGTCGATGTAATTTAGGAAACTTATTTAGAGCTTGATTTCAGCAACTTTGACGAGGTCGAGCTAAATGCTACACCGTTGCTTGCAGCATTGGCCTCATTTTCCTCACATCCTCATTTTGGATGTGCGTTCACTGTAATTAAATAAAATGGTTAAATTTATAAGCTTAATTTGTAAACAAATTATTTATATGAATATATTCCCTACAATTGTACAATGCACGCAAAAATATAAGTTGCACATTATGTAAATTTTTTCAAAAAATATTTGCAGGGAAACTTGACAGCTGTTACACTGAGGAAAAATACGGTCGATCTAGTCGCCAGATCCATATTTGATGCCCAAATTGATGTTTCCTCCCATCCGGTTCCGTCTCGTGCGTCAGAGCTCGTCCTGAGACCACAAAATTTCAAGTCATACTCCAGTTTATGTCACGATGAGGAGTCGTGTAGCCAAAATCGGCACCGGCCCGAGTACAAACCGACATTTGGGCAGCTGAGTGTCGCCATTGTCACGATTGTAAAATGAAACCTGATCAGCGGTTGGACGATGGGCCGGTGTTGTGCCAAAAAATAGCCGCCCCGCCTGAAATGCCCCCCTTGATGGGAGCGCTTATTTATAATGCTTTATTGAGGTGAAAACGTCAAATGTTTTCATGGACGCATTACAGTAATGGATTTACGTGTATTAGTCTACAGGTTTTCACGACCATATCCCAATGACAGTCACACAGGTATGACATTAGTTCGAGCAGAGTAAAATAATACAAATTCGCAGTACAAGATTTATTAGTTTAAGCAGAGTAAAATAATACATATTCACGGTACAATAAAAATCGTTTCCGTGTGGGCGATCCCGTTTTATAATATATACAGTGCCTTGCAAAAGTATTCAGCCCCCTTGAACCTTGCAACCTTTCGCCACATTTCAGGCTTCAAACATAAAGATATAAAATTTTAATTTTTTTGTCAAGAATCAGCAACAAGTGGGATACAATCATGAAGTGGAACAAAATTTATTGGATAATTTAAACTTTTTTAACAAATAAAAAACTGAAAAGTGGGGCGTGCAATATTATTCGGCCCCCTTGCGTTAATACTTTGTAGCACCACCTTTTGCTCCAATTACAGCTGCAAGTCGCTTGGGGTATGTTTCTATCAGTTTTGCACATCGAGAGACTGACATTCTTGCCCATTCTTCCTTGCAAAACAGCTCGAGCTCAGTGAGGTTGGATGGAGAGTGTTCGTGAACAGCAGTCTTCAGCTCCTTCCACAGATTCTCGATTGGATTCAGGTCTGGACTTTGACTTGGCCATTCTAACACCTGGATATGTTTATTTTTTAACCATTCCATTGTAGATTTGGCTTTATGTTTTGGATCATTGTCCTGTTGGAAGATAAATCTCCGTCCCAGTCTCAGTCAGGTGCTGCCACCACCATGTTTGACAGTGGGGATGGTGTGTTCAGGGTGATGAGCTGTGTTGCTTTTACGCCAAACATATCGTTTTGCATTGTGGCCAAAAAGTTCAATTTTGGTTTCATCTGACCAGAGCACCTTCTTCCACATGTTTGGTGTGTCTCCCAGGTGGCTTGTGGCAAACTTTAAACGAGACTTTTTATGGATATCTTTGAGAAATGGCTTTCTTCTTGCCACTCTTCCATAAAGGCCAGATTTGTGCGGTGTACGACTGATTGTTGTCCTATGGACAGACTCTCCCACCTCAGCTGTAGATCTCTGCAGTTCATCCAGAGTGATCATGGGCCTCTTGGCTGCATCTCTGATCAGTTTTCTCCTTGTTTGAGAAGAAAGTTTGGAAGGACGGCTGGGTCTTGGTAGATTTGCAGTGGTCTGATGCTCCTTCCATTTCAATATGATGACTTGCACAGTGCTCCTTGAGATGTTTAAAGCTTGGGAAATCTTTTTGTATCCAAATCCGGCTTTAAACTTCTCTACAACAGTATTTCAGACCTGCCTGGTGTGTTCCTTGGTTTTCATAATGCTCTCTGCATTTTAAACAGAACCCTGAGACTATCACAGAGCAGGTGCATTTATACGGAGACTTGATTACATACAGGTGGATTCTATTTATCATCATCGGTCATTTAGGAAAACATTGGATCATTCAGAGATCCTCACTGAACTTCTGGAGTGAGTTTGCTGCACTGAAAGTAAACGAGGCCAAATAATATTGCACACCCCACTTTTCAGTTTTTTATTTGTTAAAAAAGTTTAAATTATCCAATAAATGTTGTTCCACTTAACGATTGTGTCCCACTTGTTGTTGATTCTTGACAAAAAAATTTAATTTCATATCTTTATGTTTGAAGCCTGAAATGTGGCGAAAGGTTGCAAGATTCAAGGGGGCCGAATACTTTTGCAAGGCACTGTATATTATATCTATTATTCGTCTGATGATGTCTGCGATCGTGTTGGCATCATGACTATTGATGTTTTCGCCGCTGTCTGACGGCTTTCGACGCAAACGCATCATGGACTGAGATAAACAAACCGTGCTGCTTGAGAGATTTGCCCTTTTAACAATGGGCACACAGTAACTACTAAAATGACCGCTTCTTTCACTTGGTCCCAGCTAAATATTATTCAAAAAATAATGATGGTGGAAGAAAGGGAAGAAATAAACATTTTGAATTTGAAACAAACTATGTTGTCAGCGATTAGCCTCGCAATGATCTTAATTGTGGTTATTTGTCAGCCCAAAACCCTCTAAATATATACTAAATGCATCTTACCAGATATAAAATGACTACTATATAGTCTGTAGTGATGTTACTGCAACCAACCGTCACACGTCTTCACCATTTTGATTAATCAATGTAAACGATTGTCAGGAAGGTTTTGGGGTTCGTTTACTAGGCGGGGATTCCTTAGACAAGCAGAAAAACACGCAGTCATAGGAGGAATGTACATAGCGGTAACATGTAAACACGATGAGCTGACTGACAATATGGCGGCACAAGTCAAGGGGACAGTGCAGGGATGCATCTGGGCCGTGCTTTTGCGCCATTTACGCATTTTGACAGCCACTGACGCAACTTTGTTACTCCACTGCGCCGGCACCGGGGCAAGTCTATTACGATTGGCGCATAGAGCTACATGATGTGGGCCACATGTGACTAGAGCTGGGAATCTTTGGGCACCTAACGATTCGATTACGATTACTATTCAGAGGCTCCGATTCGATTATAAAACGATTATTGATGCACCCCACTCCTTTTTTTTTTTTTTTTTTTTTTTTTTTTTTTTTCTTTTTATATATATAAATGTTTTGTACATTAGTTCCAAAATTGTTCAAAAATCCTCTCAGGCTAAACCAAACTACTATTTCAGTATCAGGTTAGCATATACCAGTTAACAAATATACAAAAATAACAGTAAATAAAATACTTCAGTCCCCATTCTGTATCAGCAGCTTTAAACTACATTCAATTAATTAAATGTTGTGAATCAACTGTTATAGTTGTTAAAATTGCTCCCATTATTCCATAATTTCCCTTCTGTCTACTTTAGTCAAAGCTTGAAAACTATTTCATCATTTAAAGATAGATTCAAGACAAGATTCTGCCGATTTAGGAGTATTTTAGATAAAAAGTTAATTAGGTTCGCTACAACAGAGCTTTCTAGAGAAGTCACTGCTTTAGTACTGCTTTAAGATGGCGGCTGTTTACTAACGCCAGAAAGTCTGTCATTTTGCATCTCGGTTCAATAGTACATGTTCTAACACCGCCATCGTCTGTCATTTTGCATCTAGTTCTACATATATATGATATCTACTTGTTTTACAAAAAAGTCAAGGTTCGCAGTGAGTCAGCAACAGGCACACTTTTGCTTAATAGACAATGTTTATTGATTAGAAATTTTTAATGATTACAATCCCACAAAAG
Organism: Corythoichthys intestinalis; assembly: GCF_030265065.1. Taxonomy (NCBI): domain Eukaryota; kingdom Metazoa; phylum Chordata; class Actinopteri; order Syngnathiformes; family Syngnathidae; genus Corythoichthys; species Corythoichthys intestinalis. The sequence goes on along the minus strand of NC_080411.1, from coordinate 46,857,064 downwards.
CAAGCAAAAACAAGCATAACTCAGAATAACTACAACGCTAGGTTCAGATTGTCCGTCAAAAAAAAAAACACGATGCAGTTAAAAAACACAAGCACAATGACGCTAGATAAATCAGTTGTCGAAGCTAAAATACCCCCACGCCAAAGTTAAAGCACAACGAGTTCCATGATAATGAATCAAGCTCCTACCTGTCGACAATGAACGGAGGGCCACACGTTCCTGGTCTGAGCAATCAAGGAACCACGGCCGAGCGATTGACGCGTAAAATCCTACGACCGACCCTGGCGTGACCCGGAAATGTCCGCTCTTTATTGGCATGTGTCACGTGAGAACAGAGGGGGCCGACCCCTGCTCTCAGGAGACACACTGCCTGCCCAAACATAGTAATTTTAACATGTTTTGCTCAACCTCTGAAGGAGATGAGTCTCGTGTCCAAATATGATTGGTTCACTCGTTGTACCTCTTTAGCAGCATCAAATATCTTGGTTACCATAACAATGAGCTAAACTACGCCAGAGTGGCGAGAATAACCTAATAAGAAGTAACAGTCAGTCCAAAAGAATGTGTGCACATTGAGCACACAGTTAGTTACTCTTAAGGCCCAAGTACACTGCATGCGTGATCGTTGCGGTTCCGGTCCGGTTCAGTGTTGCCTGCGTGCCACGCAGTCCGTCAAAAACAGGCAAATCATACCGGCTGCTGCACGGCTGCGGTCCGCCAACCTCGTCGCCCCCCCCGTGAGCTCTCGCGTGATCGCGCGCGATAATGTGCCATTTAAAACAACGAAAAACACACGGAGTCTATACTCATCAGAGAAGCAGAGAGAGAGCACATATTTTCTTTGCATATTGATATTTTAGTTAATCTGGAATTAAGAGACAGACATGACTGCATCATGATGAGATCAGGACAGAAAAATACACATAATAGGACACCTTCCAGCTTCCTTTTTTATATTGTCCTTGTAGAAAGGATCTGCTGCATCATAAATGATTTTGTGGGTTTCCACCTCCATGATGAAGCGCTCATCATCCATCTTCGCTCGTGTTTAAACCGTGATTAGGCACCTGGGCTGTAACGTCCAGGCCCAGCTCCGCCCATTTTGTCGGATGCGTGTCCGGCAAAAATAGAAAATAGCCTATACCATCCGGCGGGCATGCGGCACGCCGGAGTTGGTCCGCAGTCAATCCGGAGCATTGACGCGGCCGGTATACGTTGAACAATAGGATATAATGGGAACGGATTGGCTCCGGCGCTATTTTTTTACCGGAGTCGGACCGGAAACGCATCGATCACGCATGCGGTGTACTTGGGCCCTTACTCTCAAAGACAGTCATTGCTAGTACAATATATGTGCAGTTATTGCTATATGTGTGTAGTTATACAGTGCTGCTCAAAAGTTTGTGAACCCCCTCAACATTTTGGAATTTTCTATTATTTCAACCTGATTTCCTAATCAATCAATTCAGTAGTTTTTTTTTTGTTTTTTTAACAGTTGTGTTGTCGAGACTAAATTAAAAAGAGTTTTCATCAACTGATGTAGGTGCAAAATTGAACTGTTTGGTCACAACCAAAACCGCCATGTCTGGCGAAAAGTCAACACTGCATACCACCAAAAGAACCTTCTCCCAACAGTGAAGCATGGAGGTGGGAATGTCAAGATCTGGGCTTGCTTTTCATCCTCAGGACCTGGACAACTCCACATAGTCCAGGGAATCATGAATTCTGAGGAATATTGTCAAATACTAGAACATAACCTGACGCCATCTGTTTTGAAGTTAAAGCTTGGCAGAAGGTGGATCATGCAACATGATAATGATCCAAAGCATTCCAGCAATACAACCAAGGAATGGCTGAAAAAGAAGATTCGTGTTCTGGACTGGCCCAGTCAAAGTCCTGACCTAAATCCCATTGAAATGCTGTGGCGGGACCTGAAGCGAGCAGTTCATGCCAGACGCCCATCAAACCTCTCTCAACTGACTGCGTTCTGCAAGGAAGAATGGGCAAAAATCCCCCAAAGTAGATGTGAGAGGCTGATTAGTCACTACAGAAACCGTTTGGTTGAGGTAATCTTTGCAAAAGGAGGTGCAATATCCTATTAACTGAAGGGGTTCACATACTTTTGCACACATGATATCTGAGTTTTTCTTAAATCAACCACTTTTGTTAAATAAAGAATGACAATATAACTATTTCTTTTGTTTCAGTCCATTATTTGGAATGTCAGTATTGTGGATTTGGGTATAACTTAACATTTAATAAGGTTATTTTAGTTTTTTTTACAAAAAATCTGACCATCGCTGTGGGGTTCACAAACTTTCGAGCAGCACTGTATATGTAGAACACAATTCGGGTCATAAAACGGTCACAAAGGTCATACAAGTCTTTTTCTCCATTCACTACTGTAGCTGTGTTTGTAGCGGCTGTCGGCCGCAGTCAGGTATGATTGTTTTTTTTATCTAGCGGCATGAGTTGAACATGATATTTACTCTCGGTCCATTCCTCATTTCATCCCAAAGACCACGCTGACTGTGTTTTACTTCCGTTTTACCTGGTATAATTCAATAATCGGAATTTGGATGTTTGTGAATCGTTCTTGAATCTTCCACGGCCGAATTGCGACTAGTCTAAGAATCGGAAATTTCGCACGCCTCTACATATGACATACTTCTGTTAAAATAGCTAAAGAAATAAAATTTGTTAAACAGCAATTGAAAACTGTTCGTTTTCCTTCAGAGGTTTTAACTTTCGTCGTCTGCCATCTTGCCTTACCGATATCTAGCCATAATCACCTTGCATTTGTTTCGGTGCGTTCCAAAGTCATGGTAGAGGCTATCTCGGGCTTTTCCGTAATCCGCCGGAAACTTCCGAAAGAGATAATCGAATATTTATTTACCCATGGTGCATTGCAGTATTTACATCGAACATGGCGGATGGTTGCAATATGGAGCGTGAGGACAGTGGCCTATACTACGAAGCCGGTTTTCTGGTTTAGCAGGGTAACTTCGAGAGTAACTTCATCACGTGCGACCTAAGTTCGCAGCAAAGCAAGACTACGAAAGGTGGATATGTTGGAACCAAGAAGTGTTGCCATGGCAACACACACCAAAACTGGTCGTCTCAGAGTTAGATCTTGCTTAACCCCAGAATCCTAATTAACCACGCTATATTTAAACAGCACTCCTCCGTGGACGTGACCTCCTGACAATGACAGCGTACCTGGACGACCCATACGACATTGGCACGCGGATTGTGAGGGGCTCTCTTCGGAGGGCATGGGTTTTTGGAGACCGCCAGCGGCGTACCCGGAAGATGTTCTCCATGAAAGATATAGATTTTCAGCTGAGGGAATTCTTTACCTGTGCCAACTGATCGAGGCGGACGTCACTAATGTAACCCGCCGAAGTCAGGCCCTCACAACTGCGCAGATTGTGTGCCTGTCCGTGCGCTCTTTCGCCAGGGACAATATATGCATTCCATCGGTGATGCTGAATATCTGCGTAAGAACACTGTATGCCGTGCAATACGGAGTTGGGTATGGAAACGCTTCACATTGATTGTTGAAACCGCTGAATGTAAACGAATGCGGAGCTTTGCTCTCATACAAGATATTTAACGAACTTTTCCAGCGTTATTTCGTTGTGTAAATGCTTTTATAATAATCATAGAAATACAGTGGGGCAAATAAGTATTTAGTCAACCACTAATTGTGCAAGTTCTCCCACTTGAAAATATTAGAGACGCCTGTAATTGTCAACATGATTAAGCCTCAACCATGAGAGACAAAATGTGGGGGAAAAAAAGGAAAATCACATTGTTTGATTTTTTTAAAGAATTTATTTGCAAATCATGGTGGAAAATACTGTAAGTATTTGGTCAATACCAAAAGTTCATCTCAATACTTTGTTATGTACCCATTGTTGGCAATAATGGAGGGCAAACGTTTTCTGTAACTCTTCACAAGCTTTTCACACACTGTTGCTGGTATTTTGGCCCATTCCCCCATGCAGATCTCCTCTAGAGCAGTGATGTTTTGGAGCTGTCGTTGGGCAACATGGACTTTCAACTCCCTCCGCAGATTTTCTATGGGGTTGAGACCTGGAGACTGGCTAGGCCACTCCAGGACCTTGAAATGCTTCTCACGAAGCCACTCCTTTGTTGCACTGGCAGTGTGTTTGGGATCATTGCCATGCTGAAAGACCCAGCCACATCTCATCTTCAATGCCCTTGCTGATGGAAGGAGATTTTCACTCAAAATCTCTCGATACATGGCCCCATTCATTCTTTCCTTTACACAGATCAGTCCTCCTGGTCCCTTTGCAGAAAAACGGCACCAAAGCATGATGTTTCCACCCTCATGCTTCACAGGGGGTATGGTGCAATTCAGTATTCTTTTTCCTCCAAACAAGAAAACCTGTGTTTCTACCAAAAAGTTCTATTTCTGACCATAACACATTCTCCCAGTCCTCTTCTGGATCATCTATCGAACCGCAGACGGGGCTGGACGTGTACTTTGTTCAGCAGGGGGGGCACGTCTGGCAGTGCAGGATTTGAGCCCCTGGCAGCGCATTGTGTTACTGATATTAGCCTTTGTTACTGTGGTCCCAGCTCTCTGTAGGTCATTCACTAGGTCCCCCCGTGTGCTTCTGGGATTTTTGCTCCCCGTTCTTGTTATCATTTTGACGCCACGGGGTGAGGAGGGAGATGAAAGTCCGTGTTGCCCAACGACAGCCCCAAAACATCACTGCTCTCGAGGAGATCTGCATGGAGAAATGGGGCAAAATACCAGCAACAGTGTGTGAAAAGCTTGTGAAGAGTTACAGAAAGCGTTTGGCCTCTGTTATTGCAAACAAACGGTACATAACAAAGTATTGAGATGAACTTTTGGTATAGACCAAATATCTATTTTCCACCATGATTTGCAAATAAATTATTTAAAAATCAAACAATGTGATTTTCTGTTTTTTTTTCCACATTCTGTCTCTCATGGTTGAGGTTTACCCATGTTGACAATAACAGGCCTCTCTAATATTTTCAAGTGGGAGAACTTGCACAATTAGTGGTTGACTAAATACTTATTTGCCCCACTCTATGTAGACTATTTAAACATTGAGAAAACGTTTTTTTCTGCCAACTCGAAGAGATGAAAATAAATGTCAAATCCACTGATAGGACAGACGCACAAATATAAAAGATATAAATGTTTATTGAATATGCATCTTACAGTCTTGTTGCTTTAATTTATTCAACAACGCATAGCATCCCCGCATTTCCTTCTTTTCCTGAGTCCTCACAAATATAACATAAAATTTTGGGGGGTTGGAGGGGGTTCGGGCTCGGGCCGGCAAATCAAGTTAATTGATCGGGTTTGGGTCGGGTCTGGCTGGATTTTTTAGGCCCACACTAAAAAAAGGACATACGTATTTTTACAGTCAATGGGACTAAACATACAATCATCCTGCTTCATGTGGTGATGTGTGATAAATTATTTCTTACAGTTAACGTACCAAATCTTATTTTATTGTCCTGACAGCAGGCTTTATTTCTTTTCATGGACATAAGTAAACTGGCATATTGACACATTCACAAATGACACAATCTGTAAATTCGCTGCCAACAGACCCGTCGCGCTCTACTCGCTGAAGCGGTGTTGGATTTTGCGGTGAGGGTGGATTTTAATTCCTCATAACTCCGCATGATCATCGCGCATTCCTCCTCCATGAAGTAAGGTGCCCGTGCCATCGTCACAAGTAGTGTTTGACTTTAGTCTCCGTCCCCTTTTATGTGAACGCACGGTAACTCTGACTGGGTTGACACAGGTTCGACTAATCAACCTCATAATCAGCGTCGTACCACCGATTGACCACAAACTAGACAACCAGGTTTTGTCAACTCCGGTTACCCGCTGGTAAACTGGATTACTTCTGGGGAGGTTGAACTCCGTTCGTTGTATAGGCCACTGGAGTAAAACTCTAAAAGACATTAAAAACAGGCAGCAAACAAACATATTCACGTTTTTAAGAAACAATCGAAAAAGTCTGCGGAGTGTAGTGACAATTCATTACAGCAAACTGCTGTTAATGATTCGAATTTAGTGGAAAATGGGAATGATTCGAAAGCAGAAGAAATTTTGGATAGTGAAACGTTGCCGCCACCTGAGAAACGCAGGAAAACTGACAATATGGATTATATTGATGAAGAAAACGAACCTATTACGAACGTTGGTGATAATGACTATGGTGATACGAAAAAATATGATCACCTCTTTCAGAAAGAGTGGCTGAAGAAATACACGTGGCTAAGGTATGACGCAAGTAAAAACCTCATGTTTTGCAATCTGCATATCGCAAAACAAAAGAAATAAAATGACGAGTGGATGCAACAACTGGCGAACTAGTACACTTACGAGGCATATAAACCACAGGTGAGTAAAACGTTAATTAGGTATGTGACTCGATGTATAACACAAATCAAATTTTGTTCCGAGATTCGTATATTGTGTTGAAATATCAATAATTATTATTTTGATCACATTATTAGAATATTCCAAACTATATTTTAACAAGGTAAAATTATAAAAATTATTATTAATTATTTATTAATAATAATATATTAATTATTAATAATATTAATATAAATAATAATTAATAAAGTTAATAAAAATAATAAATAAACAATATTAATAATATATAATAATTCATATTAATATATTAAAAATATAAGTGTCTTCTCTGTAATACCGTAGAATATCAAAATAGCACAGGATTGATTGTGTAGTAACTAAACAAAATTGAAAATTTGTTTATGTATGAATGAATTCTTCGACTTGAATTAAAATTGTTTGTTGATATATTAGAAAAATAGATTTTACTCAAATAATGGTTTTTCATTTGCAATTTAGAAATATCATGCACCAACTAGATATTGCAATTTCGGGAGAAATTACACCTGGGTCTTTCCTCAGTGGAGATACAGATCTTAGCCCCACTCAGGTGTAGCAATAGAATGGACAATAATGCCAGTCATTGGCATTAAACAAAGTAAACGCCATTACAGATGATTGGGAGAATTGGACGTCCATGGCCGTCAATGGCGGCACCCTTCATAAGCGTCAATGGAATTGGGGAAGTTTGGGGGACACGTCCTATTGATATCTGGTCACTTTTTGTTGATTTGGGGAAAAAAAAAATTTCCCATTGAAAATGAATGGGAAAAATTTTGGACGTCCATGGACGTCAATGGTATCAACTTACAAAGGTGTCAATGGAATCCAAGTACATTGGCATCAATAGAATGAAAAAACATTATTAAATGCCATTAGAAATGAATGAGAAATTTGGACGTCCATGGCCGTCAATGGCGGCGCCCTTCATAAGCGTCAATGGAATGGAATTGGAGAATTTTGGGGGACACGTCCTATTGATATCTGGTCGTTTTTTGTTGATTTGGGGAAAAAGAAAAAATTCCCATTGAAAATGAATGGGAAAAATTTTGGACGTCCATGGACGTCAATGGTATCAACTTACATAAGCGTCAATGCAATCCAAGTACATTGGCATCAATAGAATGAAAAACCATGATTAAATGCCATTAGAAATGAATGGGAAATTTGGACGTCCATGGACGTCAATGGCATCACCCTCCATAAGCGGCAATGCAATCGGGGACATTTGGGGGACACGTCCTATTGATATCCTAGTCATTTTCTGTTGATTTGGGGAAAAAAAAAATTCCAATTGAAAATGAATGGGAAAACTTTTGGACGTCCATGGACGTCAATGGTATCAATTTACATAAGCGTCAATGGAATACAAGTACATTGGCATCAATCGAATGAACAAACATGAAGAAAATCCATTGGAAAAAAATGGGAAAAAATTTGGACGTCCATGGACGCCAATGGCATCCCCCTCCATAAGCAGCAATGCAATCGGGGACATTTGGGGGACACGTCCTATTGATATCTAGTCATTTTCTGTTGATTTGGAGGGGAAAAAAATTCCCATTGAAAATGAATGGGAAAATTTTTGGACGCCCATGGACGTCAATGGTATCAATTTACATAAGCGTCAATGGAATCCAAGTACATTGGCATCAATAGAATGAACAAACATAAAGAAATGCCATTGGAAATGAATGGGAAGTTTGGACGTCCATGGACGTCAATGGCATCACCCTCCATAAGCGGCAATGCAATCGGGGACATTTGGGGGACACATCCTATTGATATCTGGTCATTTTCTGTTGATTTGGGGAAATTTAGTTTTTTCCTCATTGAAAATGAATGGGAAACATTTTGGACGTCCATGACCCTCAATGGCATCGACATCCATAAAGTCAATTGAATCCAAGTACATTGGCATCAATAGATTCGACATGCATGGCCATCAATGGCATCAATGCAATGTAAAAAATTCAATTGGAAATCCCATTGTAAGTGAATGGGAAATGTTCTCATTAGAAATGAATGGGACAGTTTTTGGCAAAAGTTCCGGGGGACCGTAATTTTTTATCAGAATTCTGTATACAACTTTTATTCCCCTCACCGTCACGGAATTTTTGATGCCCAAATTATGTGATTTGGTCAAAAATTTAAGGACTAAATACATTTTGAAACTTTTCTTTGTTTCCCAATAAAAATGAATGGGCCAGTTTTTGGCAAATTGCCAGGAAACCGTACATTTTATCAAAAAATTTACCGCTGTCATTTTTATGCCCCTCGCCATCCCGGAATTTTTGATGCCCATCTTGTGTGTTTTCGTCAAAAATTGACTGACTAGTAACAGTTTGAAACTTGTCTTTTTTTCCCATTAAAAATGAATGGGCAGGTTTTTGGCAAATTTCCGGGGAACCGTATATTTTTTCCAAATTGTATTAATAACCTTTATTCCCCTACCTGTCCTGGAATTTTTGATGCCCTAATTGTGTGATTTGGTGAAAAATTGTAGGACTAGATACATTTTGAAACTTTTTTTTCTCATTAAAAATGAATGGGCAAGTTTTTGTCAAATTTCTGGGGAACCGTAAATTTTTTCCAAATTCTGTATACAACTTTTATGCCCCTCACCGTCCCGGAATTTTTGATGCCCAAATTATGCGATTAAGTCAAAAATTGTAGGACAAGTAGCGTTTTGAAAATTGCTTTTTTTTTCGGAAAATTGCCGTTTACGGGCAAACGGAAAATTTTTGGGGGACTTTTGAAAAAGTCCCTGCGTCGCGCGAAAATTCCGGATGTGTCGATACTTGAATGGTGCCGCTCGGTCAAGCGGTTCGGGCTGCGCAGCTCGCCGAAGGATTCCCATTCCAAAAAACAAACTGAATAACATACCTCAACGGCTTCCATACGCGTTTGCGTACCGATGGCTGACCACTGTATTTGCAGCGGACACGAGAAAATCACTTCTCAAAATGTCAAAGAGGCAGGCCCCACTGAGTAATTATTTCCGTGGTCCCCCACCCCCATTAAAAGAAAGACAGATGACAGAGACGTCACCGGAGCTACCGAAAAAAAGGACTTTTGCTGAAAATTGGCTGCAGGAGGTACCATGGCTAGAAGGAAATGATGCTCGCACGGAAATGTGGTACAAAATTTGCCGTGAGAATCCCAATGTCGCTGATAAGAGCAGCGTATTTTATGTAGGGTCAAAGAATTTCAGCCATCCAAACTTTGAAAAGCACGAAAAAACAGAGCATGTGGCAATTATGCAAACTATCGATGTTAGACAGCACCCCACTCACCCTATGGAGAAGTGGCGAAATAAAGTTAATGAAGAACATCGCCATGCGCTTACAAACGTGTTTTTGCTCGCATTTCACAAAGTTAAACATGCACATTCAATGAGCTCTTATGAGGAGGACATCCCACTTTTACAAAGGCTTGGAGTTAAAGGGCATTATGTGGCTCCCACATTATTTTGAATTAGTAGTGCTTTTATGTTTATTTCTTTACATTTCACTTCAAAGTAATGGTAATTTTGTTGTGCCAGTTGATGTTAATCAAGCATTAATTGTTAATATAATTAAATAAAGGTAATTGGCTCTAAGTAAAGCTTGTCATAATTTTATCGCATCAGGCGGGTCGGCTCCCAAGCTCAATGAGGACCAAGTCACATCTCTAGGTCCTCCTCTGAGAACCTGGGCAAAAAAAATATGTGCACCCGTCTATAGTTGTAGTCGCCTCACACTGATGATGATAATGAAGGTCATGAGAAAGCTCACGGTGACAACAATACATTCTGGAGAAAAACATTTTCCCTGCTCAGTTTGTGGTCAAAGATTCACTCAAATTGGAATGATAAAAACACATTTTAAAAACTCTTCAAAATGTGAGCACATAGGTAGGGATGCAACAAAAGTCAATTTTTTCATTGAAACGTTCGATTATGCCGTCTTCGATTCAATACGCAAAAACGTTCGATCCAAATGGAAAAAGTGCTCCCACAATGTATTTACCGAACTTTTCCTGGTGAGCTCTCGCTAAAATGCCCGGGCCGCAGCCAAACCTTTGCGCCCTGCCTTGAAAAGCTCAGATAAAATGCTCCTCCCCGCAAGTATATGGAGGTGGATTTGTGTCTTTTTTTTATTCAATCAATAAAAAAAAGTTGCTTTTCAATCCAAAATAAGTCACTTGGATTTAAAAAAAATATATATATATTTTTTTCAATCAAAGAAAAAACATGGGTGCAAAAATAAATTTGAGACTCAAAAAAGGCTTTTAAACAAAATTTTGCTTTGAAAAAAAGTTTTTTGATTGAAGATTTTTTTTATTGAAGTAATGTACCATATTGGCCCGAATATAAGACGACCCCCTAAGTTTGCATTTTGTGCAGTAGGTAACGAGGAATCCAAACTTTTAACAGCACGTCTGCCGCACGCGCGCACGCACGTGCACGCGAGGCGATAAATCGCAGCGGAAAAATTACCGCCTTCATTTTTATTTATCGCGCTTTAAATGGAATTATTGCATATTGCGACAGGCATACTTTGAGGCTCACAATTCTAGCTAATAAATAGGTGTTCAATACTTATTTGCAGCAGTATAATACAAATAAATTGTTAAACAATCGTACACTGAGATTTCTGGGTTGTATTTTCTCACAGTGGACAATTACCTACCATGAAAATTTCAAACCTTACCATCATTTCTAAGTTGGAGAACTTGCAAAATCGCAGGATGTTCAAATATTTATTGTCCTCACTCTTAAGTATAATTTGTTTTTTAATCAAACAGTTTAGCATGATTACTTAAACAACTCATGGTGCTGGTCTCATTGTTTCTCGCGAGATTTCACGCAAGCATCACTAAACCAGGGGGCTGTTGACGCTATGAAATTTGAAACTTGACTCTGCAGGTGTTTTGCTCCATGTTTTTATTGCAAGAATTAAAAAGTTGGTCTCAAGTTTAATTTTAAAACAGTATTAAAAAAGTCTTGAATTTAACTTGGCTTGAACTGTAGGAAACACCGAATGGACAATAGAGCCCTACAGCTTCGAGCCGGAATTGGAATGGACAATCGAACCCTACAGCTTCGAGCCGGAATCTGACCCCGAAGCTGAAGAAAGTATTGAGTTCGAGGAGGACAGACTTTCGCAAGATGCTATTGAATGGTACGTAAATGGGGCTTGTTGCCCCCCCCCCCCTCCTTTTTCTCCTCGGACATCAGGCCCCCCACATGGTGTCCACCGGAAATACGATTAGCTAGCAGTAGCACTACTATATTCACAGTTAGTGTGGGCATTGCATGTATTTCTTGTTGTCTGTTCTTCTCTTGTCTCTCTCTCCTTTTCTACAGGGTGACCCAAAACAAAGTTTACACTGCCATAATACAACTTAAATGCCATGTTTATTCAGTTTAGAATTAGAATTGAATCACAAATTATACATTATTGTAAAGAACATGTACAGTACACTCTATTTTTCAACGTGTCCTACCTTAAGTGTCACAACAGCCTCCAGGAGCCTGCGGAACGCTTGACAGGTCTTCTTTATGTAGGATGCTGTCATCTTTTCCCAAGATCTAACAATGGACCTCTCCAAGGCTGCCACAGAAGTTTGTGGCTTCTTACAGGCACTGTCCTCCACAGTTGCCCATATGCTATAATCCAGGGGATTGAGATCTGGACTCTGGGGTGGCCACATATCACCTTGTCAATCAACTATTTAGTCCGCACAGATCGTCACTTCCAGACCCAGGTTTTTGTGAGGCTGTTCCAGTATCTTTCAGCTTCTTTTTAACTTTGTAGACTGCACATCTGGATATTCTCAGATTTGCTGCAATCTCAGTAGGTGTCAGACCGGCACGCAGCAATTCAGGTACAGCTAAAGTTTTCTTCATTTTCAGCAGAAGCACAGGAATTGTAGAGACGAGAGATTACCAGCTGCATTGAGTGACCTTAATGTATCACTTAACCATGACAACCTATTTAGATATGTTTCAATGGCTTTTAAACAAGCAGTCAACTGAGTGTAAACTTTTTTTTGGGTCACCCTGTATTTTCCGTTCTATCCCACCATAACATCTTGCTGCTTGCAGCTTTCTCCTAATATACGAAACTCAATGAATAATCATCACAGTGGGAGTACATCATACCAGGCCCGGATCTAGGTTTACCCACCAGAGTGAGCACTAAGAAATCTTGAGGGGGCACTCCCAATGCAGGCTTTTTTTTACCCTCTGTATTTCTCCGGACTTGGGACTGGCACAAGTAGGACACTGGATTGTGTCCCGTTGAGGCTGCATTAATTTTTGGGGGGTTTAATTGTTTGGTTTTTTTTCATTCATCTATCTACTTATTCTTGCAATCGGCATAATGTCACGATGACGTCATCTCGCATGGCAACGTGTCGCCATTTTGAGATGGGGGCACGCACAGGTAAACATCCGTAGACAAACGTCTGAAATTCATATATTTCAGCTGTGTTTTTTAAACATATTATTATCACGAGTCACTGCCAACAGACGCGAGGAGGCGATACAACTTAAAATGAGCCTGTATTGGCCTGCAAATCTGCCCATACAAAGTCACAGCTGATAGCTGGATAAACAATCCAAAGGAATTGCCTGCAGTGAAGTTCGGAAACATCTACAACTACCTCATAAAGTCACCCTGTAAGTTGACCTTCATCAATTACGTGGAACATGTACTGTGTGGAACTAAAAACTGGTAGTATATACGGAGTGATTATTTCTGCCGTAACCGGTAATTTGCCTCCAAGCGTTATTTAGCCGTGAACACGTCACGGCAAAATAACCAATTCCCACCAGGCCAATTATATTTGACCGATTGACCGATCAGAGCAGTTCACGGCAAAAGAAAAATAACGGTTTGCGAGTCATCGGTTACGGTAGTAATAACCACTGGCTAGTCTATTGAATCCTAGCAAAAAAATTGATTAAAGTTTACTCACCAGTAATATAATGTCGGCTGCAAACGTAATTGTGCCTTGATTTAGGTTCCCACTGGCGAGAATGGTCCACGGAACGTCTTCTTTTACTGTTCCTCGATTGATTGCTTTCAGCCATTTGCTTGTCCTTTTCTTCTCACGAGGAAGAATGAAGAACTTCAAATGCGGCTCCGAACTCTTCCTTGTGTTACAACCCACAACACGGCAACTTTTAGTCATTCCAACGGGGGGGAAAAAAGACCGCAAATAAGACAAAAGTTCAATGCGTTTGTACTACAATGCACAACAGAGCAACTGCTTGTGACTCGTATTTTGCCCCCATTTCAATATGGCGACGCTTTGTTGTGGCTGGTGACGTCATTAATGCCCGGATGTCCGACTGCGAGAATGTGTTTGGAGGAGAGAGAAGAAGCGCGCGGATAACAAACGAGGTTGGAAAAACAGCTTGTTTTGGTGATTGCTTGTTCGACGTGTGTGAGGATTTGGGGGTCGGTGACAATGTTGCCGGCTGAATGTAACTGACCTAATCCTCTGGTCAGAGAAGATGCAGCAACTTCAGTTGGTTTGATGAAATTTAACTAGTTTTTTTCCATCCTTTGAGCCGTTTGAATGCATTTGGACATTAATTTGAAAGTGTGTGGTTTGTGTATCTAAAAGAAATAAGGAAAAACTTCAATAAACTTATTATAGTGAAATAACATGTACAATTCACAATAAAATGATTTGAATGAATTCCAGCCTAAAATGAACTAGGCGTTATACAAAAAATGACCACTAGATCTCCGCATTGGACAAGCAATGAACCATCAATAATAAATGGCAATTCCCACAAACAAGAGGGCCGCTATAGACCCCAATCACGTGACGTCAAAACTCCGCCCCCCTGACTGGTGCTGCCATATTGTCCGTCAGCTCATCGTGTTTACATATTACCGCTACGTACATTCCTCCTATTAATGCGTGTTTTTCTGCTTGTCTGAGGAATCACCGCCTAGTAAACGAATCCAAAAACCTTCCTAACAATCGTTAACATTGATTAATCAAAATGGTGAAGGCATGTGTGGCGGTTGGTTGCAGTAACAGAGAAGATAAATGGTCATTTTAGTAGTTGCTGTGTGCCCATTGCTAATAGGGCAAATCTCTAAAGCAGCACGGTTTGTGTATCTCAGTCCATGATGCGTTTGTGTCGACAGCCGTTAGACAGCGGCGAAAACATCAATATGATGCCAACACGATCGCAGACATCATCAGACGGAGACTACGAAGCTCGTCGCCACGGTCGCGCAGCAAGAAGGTGAGCGCTACAACAGGTGTTGTGCCGAAAAATAGCCGCCCTGAGTGAAATGTCTCCCCTGACGGGAGCGCCCACACGGAAACGACTTTCTTGTACCGTGAATATGTATTATTTTACTCTGCTTGAACTAATAAATGTCATACCTGTGTGATTGTCATTGGGATATGGTCGTGAAAACCTGTAGACTAATACATTTCTGTTCAAAGATGGTTATGTGGCCCAGTCCACGATTTCTTACTAAGATACAGTACTAATATTTTGAATAATTTAATTCTTTAAAACTGATCTTACAGTCATAAATCCATTACTGTAATGCGTCCATGAAAACATTTGATGTTTTCACGTCAATAAAGCGTTATAAATAAGCACTCCCGTCAGGGGGGGACATTTCAGCAGGGCAGCTATTTTTCGGCACACACCGGCCCGTCGTCGAACCGCCGATCAGGTTTCATTTTACAATCGTGACAACTGTGACGCTCAGCTTCCCAAATGTTGGTTTATATACGGGCCGGTGCCAATTTTGCGTACCCAACTCCTCATCGTGAGATTAACTGGAGTATGACTGGATATTGTGTGGTCTCAGGACGAGCTCTGATGCACGGGACCGAATGGGAGGAAACATCGATTTGGGCATCAAATATGGATCTGGCGACTGGGTCGACCAAAGCTTTTACAAATGACGGCTTTTATGCAACTCATCTAATGAGTTTACAGCGTCTGAAAGCACTGGGGCTTCCATAATTTGCAAGTGAATCCACCTTTAGAAACTACGATCATTGACAATACGGACACACAATGACGGACAATATGGCGACACAATACAGCGATCAAGTGATTTTGTGATGTTGGCGATTGGGGTCTATAGCTGCAAGTTATGCACTCGGTAGCTAAATGAATCAGAAAACTACAATCACAACAAACAGCGATCTCAAATCTGAACATTGAATGGGATTAATTTCGAAATGTACCTTAGCGATCCAATACAGTGCAACTTGTACATGTACTATCACACTCTAGGCGCTACGTTAGCAATAGAATGCTACGTTAGCAGTGGGATGCTACGAGCGGAGCTAACGTGCTACGAACTACAAATAATAATAAAGAGTAGTGATACAAGCACAAGCATCACATGTATGATTGCAGTATACGTGGAGAACATTATAACTTACTTATCGGCCGAGGACAAACTTTTTTTCCTCAACCGCGGTCTTTTTAGAATACTCTGCGCATGTGCAGCAACGCAGTTGTCCCAAAGCGAGGCAGTTCGCTGTCCAGCCCTTACAGCACGGAATTCACAACAGCGTGGTTGCGGCCAACAGTAACCGTTAATCGTGCAATAAAAAAGTAGGTGAGACCAACTCTCCGTGCGTTCTCTATATCCAGTGCGACGCTACAATAGATATTCCTGACATTTTTATTGGGTGGGCACGACTCACGTCTGGGTGGGCCGTGCCCACCCCGGCCCCCCCATTCATCCGGCCCCGCATCATACTCCCATGTGATAAATTAAAACTGTTCAGACCAATAAGACACTCAAATTCCCATTCTCCGTGTCAAGCAGCTGAACAGGACAGGTTAAAAAAAATTGTACCTAAATGTCACCATATAAAATGTGTTCCTTTATTTGGCTAGCATATTTATTTGGCTAGCTTTCGGTCTGTCATCTTCTTCCATTTCATTTGTTGTTGTGAGTGAGCGTATGAGTCTCTACAAGTCATTAAATAGACTGAATCTCTTTTACAGGTGCAGATGTCAGAAGTGTGTGAAGATGCCAACAGAGCCTGAAAATGTCTGCTGCATTGAGATAAATGAGGTACGATATTGTAATAAATAATGTTGATGTAAAATCTACACAATAACATGAGGTTGAACTAAAATGACTTATTCCCAGGTGAAAAAAAGAATGCAAGAGCTCCCAGTCCCCCCTATGTGTATGACTGATCATCCTGGCTTTGAGCCAGTCTGCTTGAATGTTTTTTCTTTGCAAAATGTCTGCAATATATTCAATGCAGATTATGGACGACTAAAGCTACAGGGACTAGAACAGTAAGTGTATTGCCTTTATTACTGCATAATATTGTCTTTACAACTACGACTAAAGCTACAGGGACTAGCACAGTAAGTGTATTGCCTTTATTACTGCATAATATTGTTTTTACAACTAAGAGAAAACATACATAAATTCCACCTCATTAGTCAAATACTTAGAACAGTAGTTCTTAACGTTGCTAAAGATACCGAACCTCACGAATTTCACTTTTTTTTTTTGTGTGTGTGTGTAAATGACTGTCACTTGAAATTGCGGCAGTGTGGCCATGTGATGTCAGCGCCCTGCAACATCAACAACAATGACGACCTACTGTAAAATAATTTTACAAATTTTATTGAAACGAAAACATTCAGAGGGGTTTTAATATTAAATTATTATAACTCGTAGTAAGATTTATCTTTTAAGAACTACATGTCCTTATGTCAGTGGTTCCCTTTAACCTTCATTGAACCCAGGTTGAAAACCACAGAGTTAGAGCAAAAAATTATTTATAAAAGATGAATGCAAGACAATGGGTATTTCATGAAAACAGACTCTTAAAAATATACGTTTAGATTGTAAACATATACAAATCAAGGGATTAAAGACACGCATCTTTTCAGTCGCTACAGGTACATGGCCAAAAGGAGCTTTGTCAGCTGGTGCTGGGGCTATCTCGGACGCAATATCCGAGTTGTTTTGCCATCTTGTGTCGCCCATCGGATCACAGAAGAATTTCCTGACACCCAAGGAAACTATGTTGGCTTCAGGCCTCCTCTTGATTGAAGCGGGATACAAACAGTGTTATGAACAGTTTGGGCACAACTGATAATGTTTAAGATTGACATTTATGTGTCAAATATAGCAGTTGGGGTTTGTCCCTTCCATCATTTTTGTGTTTATTAATAGTTTGTATAACTAATAAAGTTTTTTTTTTTCAATTTACGGAATGTTGGTTTCACCTTTGTTGGCTCAACTGTGCAGTCACCCTTTGTGGATTTTACAGTTGCTCACCAGTTATTGAGGTTACTTGTGGACGTATAGCAGTCATTACATAAAACAAAGAATATGGCAATGCTAGAGATGGGACGATAAACGAGAAGCATCTCAATATGCCAGGGTCATGATATGTCACGATACGATATCATAAAATGTAAAAATAATATCTTTTGTTTAGAGAACAATTTTATAGTCATAAATGTTTCCTCAGTTGATGTAAAAAATAATGTTCCATATTCCCTATTGCTTGTTACTTATTGACAGATATTGTTTTCACCACAAGATGGCAGTTGGGGACTTTTTCTGAAGTGCGACATATATTTACGTCATAATTGCTTGCTGTGAAATTGTCTGATTGCTTGTGGGGCCAGCCTGAGAGAGGATCTATCCGCATGTTAAACACGCACAGTTTTAGTAGAAAAAGAACCTCCGTTATTCATTCCTACGAATGCAACATGAAGCTGCAACCAACTCAACAATAATAATTTAAACTTATTTCTGTTTCAGTTGCACATGCAAATGAAATACAGACTGCAGCAGCGAAAAGCAATGGTGATCGCCTGTCATCTAACATTTTGTGGCTTTCGGGTTGTGAAAGAATGTCATCTAGAGCTCATGAAATACTTTCCGCAAAAAACTTTAAAGCCATTATTTCTAAATATAAATAAATAACAAATCATCCTTATAGCCCTTGTTGCATTTTGTTGATATTAAGATCATATTTTCTTAAACAAATAGCCATAGAATTCTCAACACTGGGCTCTGGCAGGGGCGCGGGAAGTCACTAACAGCAGGGGGTCCTGAGGATCTTATTTTGTTTTTCCCATCGAAAAACAGCCATTTCGTTCCAAATGTGTCATACTCACGCTTCTTCTCCATACAAAGCATGCACAATGGCAGTGCATATGCATACTTGATAGCTTACGTACCACTACTGGCTACTACAAAGACAGACTATTTGTCCGTAATTGTAAATGTCTTAATCAGATTATTTGACTAGATTAAAATTATTTAGATTTATAATTATTTAAATTTAAAATTATTTTCTCCATCTTGTTTTGAGTGTTGAAGATCTAGTTAACAGATTAATGTGTCAGATTATTCCACTTAGGTAAATATTACTATTTGTTCTTATTAAACCCATCTAAAGATTTTTCACCTAAATCAAGAAAGATTTGCTTTTAAATAGTGTTTTGAACCATATCCTTGAATTAAAAACATTTCTGACCTTTCAAAACTTTTTAAAGATTAAATATACTAATTTTATGCTTAAAATAAGTCTCTTAAGCTTATTTTCAGCTAGCTATTTGTCTTATTTCAATAAATGTGAGTAAAATTTACTTGAAGCACTGGCAGTTAATTTCACTTATTTCTAGTAGTATATTTACACGGAAAACAAGGGAATTTAACTGACAAGATGGCCGACCACACTAAGTGCCGAGCTGCACTCCGTGCCAAATCTCCTAATTATGCCATCATATCCAGTTTGGCCACTGACCACAACCAAAATACACTGGATTTGCCTGTTGAGGAACCGACAGAGGATTTGAAGCCTAACGCATCTTTCACCATAAAAGCGTTATGCCTAGCAACAAATCTGAGGCTAAGGGCACCCGAGCTAAAATGAGCTCTGGCGAAATGGAATCTTGGACATCGACGAGGCTGTCTTAGCTATAAAGCTACAACTCAAGAAGCTTGACCTACTTGAGCAACTCACAACAGATGTCAAAGAACTAGAGCAGTCTGTGGAGTTTAATAACTCACTCATCGAGATGCTAAAGGCTGACAATGCGTCTCTTCGGGCCGAAGTGAACAATCCTAAGCATTTGACATCTGAACTCCAAAAAGATAAAATAAACATGGCAAATTCCATAATTGATTTGCAGTGCCAAAGCATGAGAGATATCATTGTACACAGACTTGCAAAAACAAAAAATGAAACTCACCAAAAACCAGAAGAACTTCTTAAGACATTCCTTGTCAACGAGTTGAAAATGAAGCCCGAGGGTGCTGGGGCTATTCGCTTTTCCAGGGTGCATTGTCTTAGGAGTACGAAAAGTGACCAACAGCGGCCCCGTCCCATCGTGGCTAAAACCGTTGACTCGAAGATGAAGTCTGCCATCATGTCGTGGGGCAGAGAGCTAAATGGCACCAACTACTCCATCGGCGACCAGTTCCCGCCGGAGATCATGAACAGACGGAGGTTACTACACCCGATCATGGCCGAGGCGAGGAAAGCCAAAAAGAACGCTCGTCTGTCCATTGACAAGCTCTACATCGACGATAAACTTTACACGAACCCCGAATAACTTACTGGCTGAGTGTAGGAGACGAAACCATTATGCCTAAACTCCGTGAGGAACAGTCTGTCAACATGCAACATGCAGTCTCCCCGTAGGTGTAAACACAGACGCGTGGTGATGACGTCCCCAGAGCGAGTCTCCGTCACCATGACAACCACGGAGCCAGGAAGACTTCACTTCATTCTTTCCTTTCTCTCCTCTCTCATCACTACTCGTCTTTCTCTCACTCTCTCTTGCTCTCTTTCTCATCTATTTTATTTACTATTAGTATTATTTTCTTCTTTCTCAATTTGGCTTAGGACTTGGCTTAAACAGTACTTAACTGAACAGACCGAGGCACTCCTTATTTGCTTGGCTGCTCTGTGACAATATAGTTGGTAATGTTCACAGAGGATTACTGTGAATCTGAGTATATGTTTGTACGTATGTATGTCGGCTGGGTCGTTTTTGGAATGGATGGTGTGTATGTATATTTACATGTTCTTAATTGTATGTGTTGGTTACAGGATGTCAGTAAATTGCACTGCTTTGTAAATGGCATTTTTAATGACTTAGTGAAGGAGAGGAGGTGACACAGTGTATTGACTATTATAGAAACATAAGTGGTAATCAGTACAAACCTGAGCACCTAAAAGCATTGACAAATATAAACAATTGTTCATTCCTACATTTAAACTACATTTAAACATCAGAAGCCTGAACAAGCACTATGATGATCTAGTTAGTCTTCTTACAAGCACAGGCTGCAACTTTGATGAGCGATAGATCATACACTGATATCTTGAGTACTAATGGTTATAAGTTGTTTACAAAGAACAGCTGTGGCATATCTTGTGGTGTGTGCCAATATAAAGTATCTCCTCCACATACAATGTGAACGTCTATGATGATATTGACATAGCCAGTGTTGTCAGTACGCGTTACTGTAATCTGATTACTTTCGTTCAGTAACGAGTCATCTAACACGTTCATTTTTCTCTTTTTTTAATTTTTTTTATTTTTTTTATTTTTTAAATAAATAAATAAAAAAATAAAATAAATAACACGTTCATTTTTCGAAGCCAGTAATCTGATTAAAATTTGTTTCCTTGGTGTCTGTGCGATACTTTTTTTTTTCCTCATGATGTATGTAGAATAAAGAATACTGTAGTCATGTACGAAGAGAATCTGAATAGAAAATATTGCTCATGAGTTTGGCAGTGACATCGGATGTCACGTTTTCTCATCGGGGGGGAAAAAAACGGGTCACATGTATTACCATGCTATGAGCGCTGTTGGCGGCCAACAAACAACTGGCTACCTCTCAGGATGCTAACAGTGAAAGGCGCAGGAAAATAACCACAAACGGCTGCATTTGCTTATTGGACATACAGCCATGACTTCACATTTCTCTCCAATAAAGATGACCAAAAATATCTCCGTGCGTTGCAAACTTTGCACTGGCTCAAAAGGGCAGTCGACCGCTAATAACTCTACATCTAATTCAAGGAACCACTTGGAATTACAGCACAACGCGACAAAAATCGAAACAAAGCCATTAGGTAACGAGACAGCCAGCACTTTTACAGTTTGTAACGAGCCTTTACTCTCATTTTATAGTTTGTAACCAACGGCGGAGTGTGACTTTGTGTGTGTGTGTGTGTGTGTGTGTGTGGGGGGGGGGGCAAAAGGGCGAGTCAAAAGTTTGGACGCTTTAAGCTTTTCATATATTTTCACTACTATTGTAAATTTTCACTGAAAATGTCAAAACTATGAATGAACATGAGGTGTCTCCAAACTTTTGGCCTTTACTGCATGTATTATGAAATACTTTGTATGATTCTTGTTCATTTAATTTGTTTTTGTGGTTTGTTTTATTGCTTTACAACTTTTATAGACAGCATTTTAACGGCTAGGTCTTTATTTTAAAGGGGGAGTTCAGAATTTTTGACATTGGGCTTAATCTTCGAGTTAGCGGGGGTTTAATTAGTCGTTGGCGTTGTTTTGAACAAATTTGTGCAGTTTGTCAGTTATTTGTTAGTTTCAGGGCTCCGGAGTGGCTGACCTAGCGCAAGTCAATGGTGGTTGAAATCAACTCCATCGACTAACTAAACCCCTGCTTACTCGAAGATAAAGCCTTATCTGAAAAATTCAATTACATGTGATGAAATTTTTCTGTTCAGGCAGCAAAGGGAGAAAAATTGGGAAAAGTAACTGACAAATTACTTTTAAAGTAACTTCGTTACCTTGATAATAAAGTAATCAGTAAAGTAACTAGATTACTTTTTTGAGGAGTAATCAGTAATTAAATTACTTTTTCAAGTAATCTGTGACAACACTGGCAGACTAGCAGACAATCAAAGTGACTCCGGTTTTGTTGAGATAAGTGGTAAAAACAGGAAAAACCTTATTTTTGGCGTGATCGATCGCCCCCTAGACGTAGATCTAGAAATCTTTAGGACCAGACTGGAGGAACCACTATTTTATATAGTTTAAACAGCAAAAGTTGCATCCTCCTTGGCGATTTTAATACGGACCTCGCACGGGACGATGCAGCTCAGAACGATTTTATAAATGTATTACATTCTTCATCCTTCTTCCCTGCCAATAATACTTATACCAGAGTCACTCAATCCACAATGTTGATTATTAACATCACAAATGTTGAAAACTCTACACTTGTATCTGGAGCTGTAGTCTCTGACATTTCAGATCATTTTCCCATTGTACTATTTATTGACCTTCCTATTAAACTATCACCCATTCACCATGAAATAAATATTAAAATACTAAATGAAGAAACCATGCAGCATCTGAATGATGACTTGAAGGCCAAGGCATGGAATATAATATACTATTGTAGTGATGCCAATGCTGCATTTGACACACTAAAGAAATAACTGACTCGATTCAAAGAACCATTCCAGAAAAAACTATCAAATGCAGCACTTTGAATCAAATTCCATGGCTCACTAAGGGCATATTAAAATCTATTAAGCACAAAAATAAATTATACAAAAAATATATAAATAAACCTAATTATGATAATAAAAATGAATATATTAATTTTAGAAATAAACTCACACATATTATCAGGAAGAGTAATTATTATGCAGAATTGATAAACACATCTCGTGGTGATTACAAGAAATCTTGGAGAGTACTAAACAAGGTCCTAAATAAAGGGCAAAAAACTCCTGTGTTCCCTGATGATGATATCAAAACAAACGCAACCGCCACAAATAACAGTCTTGCTGACAAATTCAATGATTATTTTGTCTCTATTGTTAGCAGCATATCTGGTAAAATCAGTCAGCCTCAATATGCCTCCTTTTGAGACTGTTTGTCAGGTAACTACCTGGGCTCCTTTTTTCTGAATCCAACTAACTGGTGAAGTACATAAAATAATCATGAATATGAAGAATTCAAATTCAGCTAGAGCAGATGGAATATCCAATAAAATTCTGAAAGGCATCTCCAACATTTTTACTGAACCTCTAACCCACTGCATCAATCTATCTCTACTCCCTGGAGTGGTACCCCCAATCCCAAAAATTGCACGAATCACACCAATCTTTTAATCTGGGAATAAAAATGATCTGAGCAATTACCGACCAATATCAATTCTGCCTCCCCTCTCCAAGGTTTTAGAAAGAGTATTCCACAACAAACTTATTATCTAGACAAACTAAACATTGTCCCATCACAATATGGATTCAGAAAAGAAAAATACTACATATATGGCTGTACATGATTTAACGGAAAAAGTCTGATGCAATTGACAAAGGTGACTTTGGAGTTGGCATTTTTTTTAGACCTTTCCAAAGCATTTGACCGCCTAACACTGAAATACTCATCAATAAACTGCAGCATTATGGGATTAGAGGCCTAGCACTAAACTGGTTTCGTAGTTATCTGTCTGGACGACATCAGTATGTCAACATTAACAATTCTAAATCATCATACAAACTAAGATACCCTAAGATGGAGTCCCCCAGGGCTCCATCTTCGGGCCGCTCCTCTTCAACCTGTACATTAATGATTTTGTTAACTCCTCATCCCTTTTACATAAAGTAATATTTGCTGACGATACAAATTTGTTCTTTTCCCATAAAAATCCAACTGCAATTGAGCAAATCATAAATAATGAATTAGAGAAAATAGTAGGGATGGGAATTGATACGATTTTTTTTTATTCCGATTCCATTATCGATATTGCTTAACGATTCAATTCTTTATCAATTTTCTTATCAATTCTAATTTGGGGAAAAAGAAGAAACGGTTTGACTGGCATCAAGTTTGTTTAATCAGAAGTCACAACCTTACAAACTCACAATGAGGTCAAAAGAGTCCCAAAGCCTCAATGTTAACTGTGGCGATATGTGGCAAATACACAAGAATGTGAAACAAATTTTACTGAAACATTTTTCTAATAGAAAAAAAATATATTGCTATATATTGGCATATTGGTCGTATTGCCTCCCGACGCAGTTATCTCCACCTTGCAAAGACAAGGTTCATTGCTGACTACATTCAACACACCCTTTGGCAGGTACAGGATTCTAAGGCTGTTGTTTGGGATCATTTCAGCGCAGGACGAATTTCAAAGGCGCGTCGACGAATCTAATGAAGGACTTACTGGTGTTGCTGCCATTGTAGATGACATTCTGGTGTTCGGGAAAAATAAAACGGAACACGACGAAAACCTACGTGCAATGTTACAGCGCACTCGAGAAAGAGGACTTAAACTAAATCCGAACAAGTGCAAAATCAGTGTCCCGCAGGTCAGCTACTTCGGGCACACCCTCTCAGACAAGGGGATCAGCCTGGACCCCAAAAAGATCGAGGCAATCCGAGGGATGGCACCACCTCAATCCAAACCCGAGCTCGAGACCATTCTCGGAATGATCAACTATTTGGCGAGGTTCACACCTGGGATCATTGAAGTAAATGCACCACTAAGACAACTTTTGAAGCAGGACAGCGAGTTCATGTGGGATGCGGTCCACGACAGGGCATTCAAGCAAATCTAAGAACTATTCACAAAACATCCAGTCCTGCCATACTTCAACCCCAAGAACGAGCTCACACTCCAAGTGGACGCCACGAATACATGTATGGCAGAAAGATTCTTGTAGAATCAGACCACAAACCACTGGAGGCAATACTGAAAAAGCCCCTCTCAGCTGCTCCACCTCGGCTTCAAAGGATGATACTGCAACTACAAAAGTATAACATCCACATCACTCACAAGCCCGGTAAGGAAATACCGGTGGCGGACACGTTGTCCAGGAAGTCGATCGAGCACAACGATGACAACATACAAGAAGGCCTGGATGCACAAGTACACATGCTCATGAAAAGTATTCCAGTAAGCGACAACAAAATCGAAGAAATCAAAATGGCCACTGCACTTGACATACAACTCACAGCCCTCAAACAGGTCACTAAAAGAGGAAGGCCTAACCAACGCAAGCAATGCCCACAGCTGATCCAGGAATTTTGGAACCATCAAGATTAAATCTGTGAAGTTGACGGCATAATGTTCAAAGGTGAAATAATCATTGTCCCCCAGAGTCTCAGAAAAAAAAATGCTTAACCGCATTCACGCCGGTCATATGGGCGTTGAGAAGTCCAAAAACGGGGCACGTGACCTACTGTTTTAGCCAATCATGTGTCAACAAATCAAAACTGTAACCGGACAATGCAGTATCTGCCAAGAACAACAAAATGCCAACGCCAAAGAACCACTACTGTCACACGCTAGTCCAGAACGCCCATGGCAGGTAGTTGGAACAGACCTATTTACATGGAACGGAAAAGCCTATGTCATAATAGTGGACTATTACAGTCGATTTTTCGAAATGGAAAAACTGAACAGCTGCACCGCACAGGCTGTAACCGAAAAACTCAAAACAGCATTTGCGCGGCATGGCATCCCTGAGCGCGTCATCAGCGACAACGGCTCATGCTACAGCGCAGATGAGTTCAAATGCTTTGCCGAGGTTTGGGACTTCACTCACACCACCGGCAGTCCCAAATACCCCCAGAGCAACAGCCTTGCAGAGAAAACTGTACAAACAACCAAACACATTCTGAGCAAAGCAAAAGCTGATGGTAAAGACTAAACTTCATTGGACTTTTAGAGTACAGAAACACACCTGTTGACAATCTTAAGTCCCCACCCCAACTGTTGATGAGTCGCAGACTACGCTCTATCCTCCCTGTAACAGCCAAACAGCTACAGCCGAAACTCGCACAGCAGCGCGCAGTAAAAGAGCGCAGAGCGTCATGCCAACAGCGTCAGCAGTTCTACTACAACCGATCGAGCAGAGAATTACCACCGCTCACCGCAGGAGCACACATCCGCTTTCACCGCGACGATGGTTCTTGGCAACCCGCAAGAGTGATAGAACCAGCTCACACCGACAGGAGCTATCACATCAAGACTGAGGAAGGACAGAGTCTCCAACGTAACCGACGGCATTCGCGTGAGACCAAAGACGATTTGAGCAGAACTGAAGAAACCGAATCCGTGCCATAAGCGAGCCAAGACCCACCAATGCCGAACCTCGTCGAAACCAGCCTGCCCCCCACTCAGTCTGAGTACACCACCAGATCTTGTAGCGGCATCAAGCCGAGACAAGTGTTAGACCTATAAAATAAAATCAAAGTGTGTTTTACTGCTCAGGTAATAAGCCAAAGTTGATAGCACTTTCAGTTTAACAGATAAATAAAAAATAAATAAATAAATAAAACAAAAACCATTTGATTCACTTGCACAAATTTTATTTTACTTTTGTTACTGTAATATTATTTTCACAATATTGGTGATTGTTCTGCTAGCACTTTGGTAATGCTTATTCAGTACTATAGGTCAATGATAATTATATTGTTTAAATTTGTAAGCAATACCACCAAATGTGATTTCACGTGTTTATTGAAGTTGCGTGTTCACATGTGTTGTGTTGTGAAATGAAGTGAACGCTAGGGGGTGCACTTGGATATTGCAATGAAGGGCATCCTAACATGTTGTGTAAAAGAAAAAGAAAGAGAGATGAAAGAGGGATTGAAGCCACTACACGTCTCCTGCTTGCTTTGTTACTTGCCTTGCTACAATACCACATTTTTGGCGACGAGGATGTCGATTTCAGTGCCTTTGCCTGCTCCATTCATGCCCTGCCCTGGGGAACCGACTATTCCATTTTCAACATGGATGAAAATGTTTGAAAACTACATGTTGGTGATAGGAGCTACGGGAGACGCCTGGCCTGACGAGAGAAAGCGCGCGGTACTCCTTCATGCTTTGGGAACGGAGGGCCAAAGAGTTTTCTACACCCTGCCTGAAACTGGGACTACATATGCTTCTGCTATTACGGCGCTGAGGAACCATTTCGTTCCCAAAGTGAACGTCATTGCTGAGCGGCACAAGTTTCGTCAAAGAGGCCAGAGACCAGATGAGACGGTAAAACAATTCCTAGCTTCGCTACGTGAGCTAGCTGCAGCATGTGATTTTGGTAACATGGAAGACCAAATGCTTCGTGATCAGCTACTCGAACGTGTTGCTAATACACGCATAAGAGACAGACTCTTACTCGAGGCAGATTTAACACTGGACAAGGCTACTACATTAGCGCTGCAGAT
Organism: Corythoichthys intestinalis; assembly: GCF_030265065.1. Lineage (NCBI taxonomy): Eukaryota > Metazoa > Chordata > Actinopteri > Syngnathiformes > Syngnathidae > Corythoichthys > Corythoichthys intestinalis. The sequence continues at coordinate 46,829,411 of NC_080411.1, read as the reverse complement.
AGAGAGTGGATTGAGAGATGCTAACGTCCTTTCGGAGGCTAATGCTATGGCGGCTGCTGTTGCTGCTCCGGTGAGAGCTCTTCAAAGACTGCCCATGTCAAGTCGTCGCGGGGATAAAAGGAAACCAACGACTTATTGTCCTGCCAAAAATCAACCTGCTGGTAACAACCGCTCTTGTTATCGTTGTGGCTCCACTGCTCACCTGGCTAACAATCCTGCTTGTCCAGCTGCAAAAGTTACCTGCAACAAGTGTCAAAAAGTGGGACATTTTTCACGTGTGTGTCGTTCAAGTCAAAAAGAGGTACGTGAAGTTGTGATCAATGAGCCCACAGTTCTTTACATGAACAATGCTGCACGGGATAAGATCCTATGCACAATACAAGTTACTGTTGATGGACAATGTAAGGACATTGAACTGATTGTGGACACAGGATCTTCTGTTTCTATCTTTCCCGAGAGTATTTGCCGCACTCTTTTTCCAAAATGTGTCTTAACTCAACCTACATTTGCTCTTGTTACATATGCGAAAGAGAAAATTGCTGTAAAAGGCTGCTTGAAAGCGACTGTTACACATGATGGTCACTCTACTGTTGGCACATTAGTTGTAGTTGAGTCAGGAGCTGCTCTCCTTGGCTTGGACTTATTTGAAGCTTTGCAAATGAAACTTGAAGGGAGGAAAAATTTAACAACAGCTCCTTCTCAAGTTCAACTGCCTACTCCTGCCACTGTTACTATGCGATGTGAGCCTACTATGGTAAATACTGAACCGAATAATGCTACAGAGGTTCTAGTGCAGGAAATTGGATGTGCTAAGAATTTTGTTCATAAAGTGCGAAAACTACCCAATGCTGTTCCAATCCAACAAAAACTCCGAAGACTCCCACTGTCAGTGAGACAGGCAGTTACAGAGGAGCTAAATGATCTTCAACAAAAGGGGATCATAGAACGCATTGATGCCTCTCCTTGGGTCTCTCCCATAGTTGTGACACAGAGGAGAGATAGTGGCAAGCCACGCATGTGTGTGGATTTGAGAGAACCAAATAAAGCAATCGTTGCGGATTGTCATCCCTTACCTCATATGGATGAACTATTCTCAAATCTCAAGAGGGTCAACTGTTTTCTCCACAATTGACCTGGCTTCAGCCTACTACCAAATGCCGCTACATCCTGAAAGTCGTGATATTACTGCATTCATCACACATGATGGACTGTTCCGTTTTTGTAGAGTGCCATTTGGTTTGGCTTCTGCTCCATCAGCGTTTCAGAAAATGATGTCAATCCTGCTTTCGGGTTTGCCTGGTGTACAGGCGTACCTTGATGACATCATCTGCTATGGGAAAACACAGAAGGAACATAATGATAACTTACCCCGAGTGCTACACACATTGACCAATGCCGGCCTCAAGCTGAACATGCAGAAATGTAAGTTCAACCAACAATCTCTGAACTACTTGGGACACACCATTTCCAAAGATGGACTTCACCCAGACCAAGACAGAATTACAGCTGTCATCAATGCTCCAGCCCCACGCGATACATCTTCGCTGAGATCTTTCTTGGGTCTTGCATCTTGGTATAGCAAGTTCATTCCGGATTTTGCTACGGTTGCTGAACCACTACGTGCAGTGCTCAGAGACTCTAGTGATGTAAACTTCAGGTGGTCAAGTCAAGCTGACACAAGTTTTGCTACACTTAAAACCTTGATCGTGAATAGCCCTGCTTTGGCTCTTTATGACCCTGAGTTGCCTACTTATGTCACTACTGATGCTTCTGATTACGGACTGGGAGCAGTACTGACACAAATGCACGTTGATCAGACTGAGAGAGTTGTAGCTTTTGCCTCCAGGACTCTCTCCCCAGCTGAACGGAAATACTCTACTGTGGAACGTGAAGCTCTTGCCTGCGTGTGGGCTGTGGAAAAATGGAGAACTTACCTCTGGGGACGTCGTTTTGTGTTGCGCACGGATCATCAGGCGCTTACGACACTACTCACCTCCAAAGGTTCTAGCCGTGCTGGATTGAGAATCGCTAGGTGGTCAGCACGCCTGCTCTGCTTCACTTATGATGTTGCCTATCGCCCAGGCTATATGAATGTGAATGCAGATTGCCTTTCTAGGTTGCCACTGGCTGATACAAATGAGGACACTGATGAACCAGACATGATTGCTGCTATATTCAGAGAATCACTGTGTGCTATTTCCCTTACAGAATTTTCAGTTGCGTCTGAAAATTGTCCTGAGTTGATATTATTACTGCGGCAGATTCAAGAAGGTTGGCCTAAAACAAAAAAAGACCTGCCACAGTATGTTGCACCTTATTTTCAGTTACGGGATGAACTATCAGTGCACAATTCACTTGTCCTGAGAGGCACTGACCGTCTAATTGTTCCAATTTCACTCAGGGCTAGAGTAGTTGATTTAGCACATGAGGGACATCAAGGCATTGTCCGTACTAAACAGAGGTTACGTCAGCTTTACTGGTGGCCACAGCTAGACGACCTAGTTCATTCTGTCATTTCATCTTGCATTAACTGTCAATTCAGTGATAAAGTTGCTATTACTGCACATGCACCACTTACACCTGTTGAACTTCCAAGTAAACCATGGGAGAAAGTAGGTGTTGACATTACTGGCCCATTTGAAAATGCTACTTGGGATTGTCGTTATGCCATTGTACTTACAGATTATTACAGTAAATGGCCTGAGGTTGCATTCTCCTCTACTGTTACTACAGAAGTTGTGGTTCGCTTTTTAGCCACTGTGTTCAGTAGGGAAGGAAATCCGAATTTCCTTGTCTCTGATAATGGTGCTCAGTTCACATCCCATGCATTTGCAAATTTTCTAAAAGAGAGAGAGATAAAACACCTGAGATCTAGTGTGTACTATCCTAAAGCAAATGGCGCTGTTGAAAGATTTAACAGAGTGCTAAAGGAGTGCATACAGACAACTGAAAGAAACCGTAGACCATGGAAGGAAGCTGTTACAGAGTTCTTACACAATTATAGAGCTACTCCTCATGCGACTACTGGTGCTACTCCATTTGAGTTACTCCGTAACAGGAAAATGCGCACCAAACTAAACATTCTTCCAACTGTTAACAAAAACAGAATCCATGAACAGGTGAAAGAAACGGTGAAAAGAAAACAAAACAAAATGAAAGAATACACTGACAAAAGAATCCGAGCAACACAACCTTCATTTAAAGTGAATGATACTGTTCGTGTCCGCAGACCAGAACATGTATCCAAAGGATCGTCAAAGTTCACAGAACCGTTGACCGTAATGAGAAAAGTAGGACAGAACACCTATCTTTTGAGTGATGGACGTAAGTGGAATGTTTCAAAACTTGCACACTTTCCAAAACAAGCTGTAAACGTTGCCACTGAAAATCATGACGCCGTATTTGATTCTCTTGCATTGCCTGAAAACCCTAATGTACCTGATCCTGTTCCTAGACGCAGCCAGAGATCTAGAAACACACCAAGATGGTTGACAGGTTTTGTAAGATAGAGGGAAAATACATCATTGTTACTGTTCTAAAGGTAAAATAAGAAGTTAAAATGACAGATGTTTAAAATGAGGTTACACAAGTGTTATTAACCATTTCAAATGTCATTGTGTAATACAGGTTGAAAAAATTGTTATTGTACTAATTCAAATGTTACTTTGTACAAAGTTTGTTGTATGATACAAAAATGTAAGTAATTGCTTCAGAGAAAGGGAAAATGTTGTGTTGTGAAATGAAGTGAACGCTAGGGGGTGCACTTGGATATTGCAATGAAGGGCATCCTAACATGTTGTGTAAAAGAAAAAGAAAGAGAGATGAAAGAGGGATTGAAGCCACTACACGTCTCCTGCTTGCTTTGTTACTTGCCTTGCTACAATACCACAACATGGTCATATACGATATCATTATGTGACTTATTTTTCTAAAAGAAGGGAGATGTAACATCCAAACACTAGAGGGCGCCATCACAACATGTCATAGGGATTACTTGTCATATCCCGAGATCTGTGTGATGTACCTGTGTGATCCATCATTGCTGAGTAAACAGACCAAGCTCCATTCACGTTCCCATGTCTTTATTTTAATTAAATATCTTTTAGCCAAAGGGCAAAATATAACACACGCGTCACGTGATGACGCAATACGCGTCTTTAGGAATCGTTAAAGGAATCGTTAAGGCTTTTTCATTGTGATGTCGAGGCTTCGAAACACTAGGAACTAGTTCGGTATTGGAATCGGATTTCGATTCCCATCCCTAGAAAATAGACACATGGTTAAGATGTAATAAACTATCTCTAAATATCAATAAAACAAATTACATTGTTGCCCCTTTCCCACTGAAACTAGTGGGTCAACGCGCTTTTTTTCCAAGCCGATGTAACCCACTAGCAATTGGCATTTGGCACCTTTCCCATTGATAAAAAAAAAAAAAAGCTGTGTCCTTTTTTTTTTTTTCACCCGTCTAACCCCATACCCCTCCTCAGCCGTGCGTAAGGTTACGTGACGTCACCACGCTAAGATGAAGGTCGACAAGTGCGACCGAATTCATTCGGTTCAAGGAAGTAAACAATGCAGAGCAACATGGAAGCCTCCTTTCCGTTTGTGTTCTCCGTTTTCATACTTTTTACTGCCCTCAAAATGGTCAGAACGTGGCAAAGGATCAACACTATGCTTGTGCTGAGGCAACGTAGGCAACGTGAATTCTTCTTCTTCTACTAGCTTTGTTGTTAGCATCGACGTAACTACGGTTGTGGGGCGTGTTAAATGGGAGGCGACTGGCACGTTGTTAAGACGCATCACGTAAGAGCCTACGTCACCACGTAGATTAGGGTGTTGACTGTTGACCCGGGGTTTTGCTTTCACACTGTTTGACGATCAGATTTTAACGCGGGTCGCTTGGCGGGTTGATTGACACGGGTCGAAGCGGGTCGCTGCACCTTTCCCACTGCCACCAAAAGCCGATTGTTAGTGGGTTGACATGGGTTTTTTGGCCAGTGGGAAAGGGGTATGTGTTTCGCTCCCATAAAAAACAAGCCACTAAACAAATCTGCCAAAACATAAACAGAGAAAACATTGAAAGAGTCGACTTTACAAAATTCCTGGGAGTCCATATTGATGAGTACCTTAATTTTAGAAAACATATTGATGATCTTACAAATAAATTGTCAAAATATACTGCTCTTTTCTTTAAACTGAGACATTATCTCCCACTCTCTGCACTTCTCATTTTGTATAAATCTTTATTTGAACCACACTTACAACACTGTAATATCATATGGTGCAACACATATTCAACTTATCTAAAAAAGCTTGAAATATTACAGAAAAAAAGTTATATGTGCCCTAACATGGTCTGAGTTTAATGCTCCAACTAAAATGATTTTTCACCACCACCACCACCTGAGGCTTAAAGACCACAACTATTACCAAAATGCTTGTGTAATGTATAAGATCATCTATAGATTAAACCATAAATTGGGTGACCTCATCCCAATCAGTACTCCTCAGCACACATATACTACCAGAAGAAAACATCAAATCACAGGGGAAAAAACGAAGGCTAAAGTGTACAAGCTTTGGCATTGTGTGCAAAGGACCACAGATTTGGAATGAACTGGATAAAACACTAAAAATGTCGCTCTCCATCTTTAAGAAAAAACTCAAAACTCATCTCCTAGCAATGTATATATAATATGCTGATTCTTTGAATAACACTACTGGTGTCTCAAATCAAATCCAATGTTACCAGAATTTTGAAATTATCCACAGCTAATTGTATGTGTGTACGTTGTCAAACTGGGCCCCTGCTAAAAGCTTTGAATAGCTTTGGCGTGTCCTATTCGCCCATCTTAATATGTGAACTGCTAGCGTATGATCATGTACTGTATTTTGATGTGCGAATAAACTGAAACTAGTTTTAACGAGGTGTGTTTTTGCAGTATAATTGCTCAGACATGGAGACTAAGAATCTTGAGTGTCCGTATTGTCTGAACAGTTTTAATGTGGGAGTTTGTTTTACTGTACTTCCATTGTGGTTGTTCATTGTTTTATTTATTAACTCACCCAAGCCACAACTGGACCTTACCCAGGCTAGGATTGGCGATCATATAGCAAAACGTAGAAGGATGTTGCCTCATTGTCACTCACAAGTGATATCCTAATACTGGATTCCTCTCTACATGAGGTCATAAAAATGAGAAGATGAAGGTTGGGGTTACGGTTCCTAAGTATTTCATTAGCGCCTGAAGCTAATGAAATACTTAAGAAAGTGAGGCTCACGCTCCCCAGTTCCGAAGGTATTAGCTCTCACATTCTGAGGAGTAGAAATAACCAAATTGTTATGGCAAGCGTTGTATTTTTATGTTTAGATAACATTTTCAAATGAGGCAAGATCACAGCTGGAGACGCAGATCGGGAAGCGCACAGTTCAGTGTAGTTCAGTGTGTCAACTAAGCAAAAAATCAAACGGAGAATCTAGCTGGGACCCAACATGGACAGAAATGGCAAAGTTCAAGCCGTGGCTGTACCACACAAATCAAGTTGTGTGTTAAGAATCGTGCACCTACTGTTTTTAATCATCATAATTGTATTATTTTACCTTAAATTCTGGTGTTGAAAACGGTTCATTGTCTACAAACTATAGACATTATTATTATTCTTATCTATAACCTGGCATATTCCTTATCCAAAAAAATTACAAAACAGCAGTGTTGGGCACGTTACTTTAAAAAAGTAATTAGTTAGTTACTCATTACTTCTTCCAAAAAGCAACTGAGTTAGTAACTGAATTACTCTATAGTAAGAGTAACTAGTTACCACGGAAAGTAACTATTTCCGTTATTTTGAAAATAAGTTGTTGTATGTCAAAGAATTGGACATTTTCTGAGCAGTATTCGAGTCAGTTGAATAGAGAAGACCAGACAGGTAGTTGTGTTATAGAACCATGTAATATTTATTGCACCTCACCAGCAACAGATTTCCACAAATGTCGACAAAAGCTTTGCATAAATTACACCTTACATGCATGTTCCTTCCTTTCATTTCGACTAACTTGAAATAGTGTTTATATCTCACCACGTAAAGGACAAATTTTCCTCTGAATGCTCTGCCATCATATCCCTCTGCATCTGTTTTGCGTGTGTGTTTGCCGAATGCACTGTTCGGGTTTGTGTGGGAAAACACCGGCTCTGATTGGCTTACCATGACACATGACTCTAACCCTCAGCCAATCGCAATCACTTCCATCGCATCTATCCAGGGGGTGCATTCAGGTAGCCTCGTCCCCCTACTCCTCTCGTCACCCTCAAAGTGTCTGCCGTCCTCAAGATGGAAGCAGCATTCTTGCTGGCTGACAGTGGGGGATGGGAACGAGGCTTGCATTCAGGTGTAGCAAACAGAAACGTTAGCAAGCTTTGGAAAGCATTGTCAATTTGAATGAGCAGGGACAAACAGCCTGGAGTCATAAGAACCATGTGCGCTATTCTCGACCCTGAACGCACCCCAAGTCTTGGATGACAAATAAACAGCAGAGTAGACTCGCTACGGCTGGTATTTTTTCAATGTATTCAGAGTAACGCACTGCTTCTGACCGTCGGTAACGGTAACGGCGTTGTAACGGCAGAAAAAATAATTAGTTAGATTATCCCGTTACTGAAAAATAATGCCGTTATTCCCAACACTGCAAAACAGATGGCGTATTTGCATTGAAAGAAGTATTTTTCGTCTCATTGAAACAAATCATTATATGAATTTGACCAACAATCAGAAAAGTAACTCCAACAAAGAACTGAACTGAATTCATGTAAATTAGACATATTTGACCAAATGGGTAAAACTTTGAATGCGTTTCAGAATATGGACCAGGTCAGATGTCATGATGTCAAAGATGGCATCACAGACTGATGAATGGGGAGTGCTGCTGAAGGCAACTGTTGGCCATTGCGTTGTTAGTGCCCATTTCAACAGCGAACTGTGAGAGAGATTTCACTGCAATGAACAGAAAAAGACATTTAGTCAACTGTACATTGTACAGAACTGTACAATGTAGGTTAGAGATGCTTGAGTGTCATTTGCTAGATCTCATTTTTTTCTTGTGAAGATGAAAATAGACTTGAGAAACAAGGGGGACCATCTTGAAGCACGCCTCACGTTGACTATAAATTGATCATCTATTGCTGAGTTCCCTCTTCATTATTCTTTTAGTCCAGGAAAATCAAGTGTTCGCAGGCAGGACACAAACTTTTTTGCCTGGCACGGCCAGACTGTTCTCCTATATTTTTCAAACACTGTGAGAATAGTCTGGGATCTAGCTCCTTAGTGGCCTCTCGAGCCTGAACAAAATCATCCGTGCAATCAGATTTGTTTATTTGCATGACGTGTTCTTAACGAGCAACGTCACTCTTGCGCGTCAGACGTCGTCTCCACAACAACACAGATGGTGAACGGGAGAGCCGAGAATGTGTTCCAATCAGCGTTAAATTCAGTTTTAAATGACCCAAAACACATCGACACAATAAATATTCTGAATCTGACATTGACAACAGTCCGTCTCGCGCTAGCCATGTTGAATAAACTTCTCCGCTCGCGCTAGAGTTTCATGTCGCTTTACCCCCGTCACTGATTGGTCCACTCCGCTGTCTGTTTGCTGTGGCCCTGGGAATTTGATCCGCGGGATGGTCGCCAGACTCCATCGCTGGAACAGCGGAGTTCCAGGCTAGCAAACTTTGCAAATTTTTGTAATGGTTCTTAGAAATAAGTAATTTTTGTTAAAAAAAAACGTATTTGTCATGATGTGAAACAAATTCGCCGCGACACATGATGGGGTTGTCCGACTCCGACGCGGCCCATCACAACTACCACCACAGCTTAAAAAAATCCTAAGGGAAACCCTGGTGTTTATGTTAACTATTATTTTGGACATCATTTACTCACATCTAATAGCTTCTTTTTTCTTCACCGTCACGTGAATTGTGACGTCTTTCCGTCCAAATTTAAACATTCCTCCATCTTGGACCATCTGGTGGCATCGTTTCCCACACACAAAAATGGAAATTTTCTAGAAAAAAACGTATTACCAGCTGTAAATCGAGACAGGACATTATGTTAGCTTTTGAGCTGCCACATTTAGATTATCCGGACATATTGTATATAATTACCTGTTAAACATGAGGAGTACTTACACCCACCAAACTTTAAAAGCCTACAAATGCTTTGAGGGCTAGAAAAACTTCGTAGCAGGATTCGTCAAGGAGCTTTTATTGGCGACAAACACGTCAGATGTTTACATCGTCGTCAGTACGGTGAAAGAATTTTTCATGCACACTGCCCAAATGGAGTCGCGTTCAATAACTGCTCGGACTTCTAGCCATCAGCAACCTTGATTTTTATGATATGTACCTTGACAACCTTGATTTTCAATCAAAAAATAAACTAGTAGCTAGGGATGGGAATCGAAATCCGATTCCAATTCGGAACCGGTTCCGAGTGTTTCGAGGCCTCGACATCACAATGAAAAAGCCTTAACAATCCCTTTAACGATTCCTAAAGACGCGTATTGCGTCGTGACGTGTCTTGTTGTCGAGACGCATCAAACTAGCATGGCGCCAAGAACCACTCGCTCCAAAGTTGGACTACACTTCACCAGGAAAATGTGAAAATGAAAGGTTACGACGGGTAAGCACGAGCATTGCAGCCATAAACATAACAATGACAGCACGTAGGTTCAAACGCTCGAAAGTGTGTCTTCACTTCACGAGGAAAAATTACAACAAAGCGACTTGCAGTCATTGCAAAGTGGAGGTAACTGCATCGGGAGGGAATACGACTGCGTTGTCCTCACAGAGAGGCTAAAGCTCAGTTCTGGCTATACAGCTAGCTAAACTCCCAAATGACGATGTAGAAGACGTTGGTATAATTTGCTGACTTTATTCAACCATCACTTGAAGAGTGAAACTAAGAATAGAAATGAAACAAATCAATTTCGTCCCCAATAACAAACAGGTTTGCATCAACGTAAATCAGCGATGATTAGCTGCTAATAACAGTATGGTTAGCATTCGTTCGCTAGCGTTAGCACATCGTTCAAACCACTACACAACTGGATTTAAGTGTCCGATCGCGAGTGGAAACACAACAACAACAACACAAAAGATGATACATACAGGCGTTGCCGCTGTAGATATTAACATTAACAAAGAACGTAGGCTCGTTGAAGTGTTTCCCTCTCTCACTTCGCTCGCTCACTCGCTTGGATGCGGCATTTCTTCGGGTGCCCAAACTGCGGCCCAAATACGGCCCGCCTCCACATTTGGTCCGGCCATTTTGATTTTTTTTTTTTTCTCAATCTTGTTATTTATTTCCTGGCCTTTTTCCTTGAAGAATTCAGAGAGGGTTATTTGGTTATTATCTATTTAATTAATAGTGTTTTTATTATTAATTAGTATTATTATATTATTATTTTTATTTTATTTACTTTCATTTCGTGAAGAATCCAGAAAGGGTTATTTGATTGTGGCTTTCTGAAAAACAATCATTTTTTGCATTCATGCACTTCTGCAATCGTCACACTTTTTCTGTTACAAACTGACCCCGGCCCCTCATCAGAGAAGGGAAAAGTTATGTGGCCCTCACAGGAAAAAGTTTGGGGACCCCTGCTTTAACACATATTGCCAAAGGCAGAACAACAACCTATCTGCCAATATATACCAATATTTTTTATTTCTATTAGATAAATGTTTCAGTAAAATGTTACACATTCTTGTGTGTTTGCCACTTATTGCCACAGTTAACATTGAGGCTTTGGGCCTCTTTTGATTTCGTTGTGAGTTTGTAAGGTTGTGAGTTCTGATTAAACAAACTCGATGCCAATCAAAACGTTTGTTCTTCTTTTTCCCCAAATTAGAATCGATAAGAGAATCGATAAAGAATCGAATCGTTAAGCAATATCGATAATGGAATCGGAATCGTAAAAATCCTATCAATTCCCATCCCTACTAGTAGCTCACCATTGTTGACATCGCCGAGCAGTGATGTCACATGGGCTCCCTGCCATTCTTCCACAGTGTCTTTACGTAAGGTAGTGATTGAAATACACCAGAAGGTGTCAATGGCGAGTTTTAAATTAATTAGAGATCTAGCCAACGAGTGCGTTTTTTTCCCTTGACTGACGCCGTAGTTTCCGGGTTCATTGTACCTTACTGTTGTGTTATTTGGGTTCAATAATGAGACTTTTTGTTAACTCTGAACTCACTTTACTGCATCCACTTATCACAGTACAAAGCACAACCATAACAATGTGTACTTCCGCTGGTCGCATACTACACAGTTACGTATCACTCCGCCTAGGGAGGTAAAGTAATTCCAGACATCAGAACATCCCCCTTGTTTATTTTGCTTTGGTGCTTTACACCAAAGAAAAATAATTGTATGGATTATTTCCCATGCTCATCAGTACAATCATTCAACTGAAATCAGTGCTCACTGTAATAATTATTATTGCATGCAAACAATATTTTGTGAGTAGACTGCTCAATTTCTTCTTCGTATCTTGCAAAAACAATAGTGTTGGAACATTCCACACAATACAACCTTTACTTTTTTTCTTTTTTTTAACAATCATCAAACATAGTCATTGTACAGTCACTGACAAAAGTCTTGTCGCTTATCCATTTTGTAGAAACAATTGCTAATAACCTGACGTTTAATTATTCAATTGGTTTCAGAAATGGCTCATATGAATGCTAAGACCCTCCCAAATGACGTTGAATGTACAAAAATATATTTGTTTCACTGAAAAAAGATTTATCATTTCATGAAGACATAAAGGTCAAATTTTGGCAAGACAAAAGTTTTGTCGCCTACAGAAAGTGTGAAAATTGAGGGGGGGAAAAAGTACTTCAAATACAAAAATATGTCACATAACAGAAGCGAATTAAGTAGTGGTGCTGTGAGATCCAAATTTAATATTTTGTATGACTTCCATGGGCTTGAGGGACTGCATCCATGCGGTTTGGCAAGGATTCAATTTATTGATGAAGTCATTCGGAACATCAAAGAAAGCAGTCTTGCATGCTTCCCAGATTTCATCAACATTTTTGGGTTTCGTCTTCCATGCTTCCTCTTTCATCCTGTTCATGTCTGGTGACTGGGTTGGCCAGTCCTGGAGGAGCTTGATCTTCTTTGCCTTGAGGAACTTTGAGGTAGAGATTGAAATATGCGATGGAGCGCCATCCTGCTGCAGAATTTGTCACTTTTTATGGTTAGGAATGGAAGAGGCAGCTAAGATTTGTTGATATTTCAGACTATTTATATTGCTTTCCACCCTGCGGATCATTCAGGGTGCACCTTTATGTCTTCATTAAATGATAAATCTTTTTTCAGTGAAACAAATATATTTTTGTACATTCAACATCATTTGGGAGGGTCTTAACTTTCATTTGAGCCATTTCTGAAACCAATTGAATAATTCAAAGTCAGGTTATTAGCAATTGTTTCTACAAAAGCGACAAGCGACAAGACTTTTGTCAGGGACTGCAGTGTGCAGGCTTGATTACGGGCCTTGTAGTTATTGGCATTTTTTTGTCATTTCCTCCAATCGGTGTGTCCTTTTATCTATTCTTGTCAGCTTTCTTGTAATCTTCATCCTTCATTATTGGTTCAGCAAATTGAATATTTTTAACGTTCTCTGTCTGTTGTATTCCAGCATTGTATGGTCCATGCAGGTGGCTCCTGTTACGCCTGAGTCTGTTTCCATTTGGAGTTTGGGCGATATAGCTCCGTGGTTCACAGCATCTTTGGATAACAACTGCTGGGTGCCATATTCGTCTCTCCTCATTCCAGACAGTCACGTGCTGACCGCTCTGTAGTGCAGGAAGTTCCTTCCGAGAGTTACGATCATGGTGTACCTTCATGTCAGCTGCTCTCTGATTTAGATGTTGTATACAGTGCCTTGCAAAAGTATTCGGCCCCCTTGAACCTTGCAACCTTTTGCCACATTTCAGGCTTCAAACATAAAGATATAAAATTTTAATTTTTTGTCAAGAATCAACAACAAGTGGGACACAATCGTGAAGTGGAACAAAATTTATTGGATAATTTAAACTTTTTTAACAAATAAAAAACTGAAAAGTGGGGCGTGCAATATTATTCGGCTCCCTTGCGTTAACACTTTGTAGCGCCACCTTTTGCTCCAATTACAGCTGCAAGTCGCTTGGGGTATGTTTCTATCAGTTTTGCACATCGAGAGACTGACATTCTTCCCATTCTTCCTTGCAAAACAGCTCGAGCTCAGTGAGGTTGGATGGAGAGTGTTTGTGAACAGCAGTCTTCAGCTCTTTCCACAGATTCTCGATTGGATTCAGGTCTGGACTTTGACTTGGCCATTCTAACACCTGGATACGTTTATTTTTTAACCATTCCATTGTAGATTTGGCTTTATGTTTTGGATCATTGTCCTGTTGGAAGATAAATCTCCGTCCCAGTCTCAGGTCTTGTGCAGATACCAACAGGTTTTCTTCCAGAATGTTACTGTATTTGGCTGCATCCATCTTCCCGTCAATTGTAACCATCTTCCCTGTCCCTGCTGAAGAAAAGCAGGCCCAAACCATGATGCTGCCACCACCATGTTTGACAGTGGGGATGGTGTGTTCAGGGTGATGAGCTGTGTTGCTTTTACTCCAAACATATCGTTTTGCATTGTGGCCAAAAAGTTCAATTTTGGTTTCATCTGACCAGAGCACCTTCTTCCACATGTTTGGTGTGTCTCCCAGGTGGCTTGTGGCAAACTTTAAACGAGACTTTTTATGGATATCTTTGAGAAATGGCTTTCTTCTTGCCACTCTTCCATAAAGGCCAGATTTGTGCAGTGTACGACTGATTGTTGTCCTATGGACAGACTCTCCCACCTCAGCTGTAGATCTCTGCAGTTCATCCAGAGTGATCATGGGCCTCTTGGCTGCATCTCTGATCAGTTTTCTCCTTGTTTGGGAAGAAAGTTTGGAAGGACGGCAGGGTCTGGGTAGATTTGCAGTGGTCTGATGCTCCTTCCATTTCAATATGATGGCTTGCACAGTGCTCCTTGAGATGTTTAAAGCTTGGGAAATCTTTTTGTATCCAAATCCGGCTTTAAACTTCTCCACAACAGTATCTCGGACCTGCCTGGTGTGTTCCTTGGTTTTCATAATGCTCTCTGCACTTTAAACAGAACCCTGAGACTATCACAGAGCAGGTGCATTTATACGGAGACTTGATTACACACAGTTGGATTCTATTTATCATCATCGGTCATTTAGGACAACATTGGATCATTCAGAGATCCTCACTGAACTTCTGGAGTGAGTTTGCTGCACTGAAAGTAAAGGGGCCGAATAATATTGCACGCCCCACTTTTCAGTTTTTTATTTGTTAAAAAAGTTTAAATTATCCAATAAATGTTGTTCCACTTCACGATTGTGTCCCACTTGTTGTTGATTCTTGACAAAAAAATTAAATTTCACATCTTTATGTTTGAAGCCTGAAATGTGGCGAAAGGTTGCAAGATTCAAGGGGGCCGAATACTTTTGCAAGGCACTGTATGTCCTTCTCCCCCTGGATCTGTACGGCTTGGCAACATGGTGGTGATCGGCCTGCCAAAAAGAAGTTCTGAAGGTGATGGCAACTTATTGTCAACAGGTGTCGCTCTCACTTGCAGCAAGGCAACATGCAGGTCCCCATTGTAGGGGACATTGAGTCCGAGTTGGCATGTTCCGCACCTGCTTTGTTGAAGCGGCCGATCAGAGCTGTGGCCGTAAGGTAGTTGGTGCCAGTCGTGGCGGCGATCCCCGAACTCGCTGGTTGACACCAGCGGTAAGGGATGCCGTCAAGCTGAAGAAGGAGGCCTACAGGGTTTTTTTTGGTCTGTGGGACTCCAGTAGCAGCTGACAGGTATCGAAGAAATTCTGGTCCACCAACCAGTGTGTAGTAGGAATGGGGTACTGCTGACCTCGACTCAGGGCATCGTGAATCGGTGAATACTTCGAAGACCTCAATTCCACCGACACGCCTTCCTTTGAAAAAGCAGAGTCCAGGGACTCCGAGCTGTGGTCTCCTATCTCTGGGGTCGAAGTCATTGAGGTGGTTAGAAAGCTCCTCGATGGCAAGGCCCCGGGGGTCGATGAGATCCACCTGGAGTTTCTAAAGGCTCTGGATGTTGTGGGGCTGTCGTGGCTGACACACCTTTACAACATCGCGTGGACATCGGGGACAGTGCCTCTGGATTGGCAGACCAGGGTGGTGGTCCCCCTTTTAGAGAAGGGGGACCGGAGGGTGTGTTCCAATTATAGAGGGATCACACTCCTCAGCCTGCCGTGTAAAGTCTATTCAGGGGTGCTGGAGAGGAAGGTCCATCGGGAAGTTGAATCTCGGATTCAGGAGGTTTCAGTGTGGTTTTTGTCCCAGCCATTGAACAGAGTGCCAGCTCTACACCCTCGGGGGATCCTCGAGGGTGCATGGAAATTCGCTCAACCAGTCTTCATGTGTTTTGTGTGTTTGGAGAAGGCGTTCGACCGTGTGCCTGTGTGAATACAAGCGGACGAAATGAGTTTCCTCCGCAGGATGTCTGGGCTCTCCCTTAGAGACAGGGTGAGAAGTTCGGTCATCCGGGAGGGACTCTGTGTCGAGCCGCTACTCCTCCGCGTTGAGAGGAGCCAATATAGTTGGCTCGGGCATCTGGTTCGGATGCCTCCTGGAAGCCTCGCAGGGGAGGTGTTCCAGGTATGTCCCACCGGCAGGAGGCCCTGGGGACGACCCAGGACACGCTGGAGAGACCATGTCTCTCGGCTAGCCTGGAAACTCCTTGGGATCCCGCCGGAGGAGCTGGTTGAAGTGGCTGGGGAGAGGAAGGTCTGGACTTCCCTGCTAAAGCTGCTGCCCCCGCGACCCGACCCCAGATTAAGAGGCAGATGATGGGTGGGTGGGTGAAGGATGGATGGATGGATGGATGGATGGATGGATGGATGGATGGATGGATGGATGGATGGATGGATGGATGGCATTACTGTTTCTGAGAGTAATATGAAATGTGTAATATATTACTTTTTAAAGTAATTAACCGCTACACTGCTAGTGTGGCCATATGTCTCAAATCTGCTGAGTTGAGTGTGTATAGAACTGTAAAAAAAAAACATGATACAGCATTTGACTGAAGACCAACTTTAATTTTGTTAAGCCAATATCCATTAGTTTGTTTTTGTAAATGACTTTTTCAAATGTATTGCCAGAAATGGTCGATTATTACTTTTACAAGTTTCAAGTTACAAATGTTAATTCTTTTGAAGCTCGGACACTGTGTAAAACGTAAAAACAGAATTCAATAATATGCACATTTGTATTAAATACACCACAAAGACAAGATACTATTTTTTAGCAGTTTGAGCATTGTTATCATTTACAATTTAAATAGCATCCCGTTTGACAAAATGCGGTTTGTATTTTTGTCATCATTGCAGATTTTCTTTATCAAACAGGAAGACACCAAAGATTTTGACCACACCTTTGACTTAACATGTTCTCATCAGGGTGACATGAGCACCGTTAGTTTTATAAGGAGACCCTGCTACACAGTAGCGCAACTTTATTTGCCTGCCTGTGTACTGAAAGAAGCTTGCAATTCCTCCACAACTGCTCTATAGGCAGTAGATCTAGGCTAGATATGCCTTATAATGTGTTGGTTGATGTCTTTGCAACAGGAAGTGTAAGCCACGCCCACTCAGCTACAAGTGAGTGTTCACGCAGACTATGAGCAGAAAGATGAATTCTGCACACGTGTGGGTGCTGATGGCTGCTTTGAGCCTTGGTAAGATGAGTGAAGGTCATTGTTACTTTCAACTGATGTCTAAAACCTTAAATGCTCTCTTACAGGAAATAGTGAGCAAAGGGTAAACCAGCCGACAGGGGATGTGCACGATGTGGAGGGCGCGACAGTGACGCTGGACTGTAGCTACAATAGCTTACAGGGCAACGATTATGTTTTCTGGTATAAACTGGAAGGAAACGCAGCACCCGACTTTGTTTTGAGCGTCTCTCAGTATGGTCATCCCAAGTATGGGGATAAGTACTCCGACAGGTTAAACTCCAGCATAAATGCCAGTGCCCGGCGAGCTCCTCTGCATATCAAGTGGTTAAAGCAGAACGACTCAGCAATCTTCTTCTGTGCCCTGCAGCCCACACTGACACATCCACTTCTGTGCCAGTACAAAAACACCTGCATCCGATCCAGAGGTCACATGGAAGGTGCCGTTCACTGTGACAACTCACAAGAATAAATAAAAATACAAAACCTTAAAACTGAAGTAA
This sequence comes from Corythoichthys intestinalis, assembly GCF_030265065.1. Lineage (NCBI taxonomy): Eukaryota > Metazoa > Chordata > Actinopteri > Syngnathiformes > Syngnathidae > Corythoichthys > Corythoichthys intestinalis. Next base: position 46,812,077 of record NC_080411.1, on the reverse strand, counting down.
GTAATAAATGTTTGAAATTGTATTAGTTTTTCTCAGTCGCATTGGTACATTTCTCAGGTCAGAATTGACATTTTCAAAACTACTCCTTCAATCTTAATAATATTGTGTCACTTGTGCAAATCAAATGCATTGCTAACATCCATGCAAACAGTCTGTACGATTCTCCGATGTTTCCGACATTATCTGTTGTTTATGTCCCATTGCTCAAAATGTATTTTATATTTTATACGTGTCTCTATTGAATGGTCGTACCCCCCCCCCCCCCCCCCAAAATGTAGGCATTAGTTCATTGCAAGTCTTAAAATGGAAAATGGCTGCACATGTTGTCATTGTATGTCAAGCATGTTGAGGTTTTCATGGCTATTTTCGAAATCTGTTCGGAAGTGGTAAATTGCTTTCAGGTGAATCTTGACTCTTGACTTCCTTGACGTTTTTATGGCTATTTTCGAAATCTGTTAGGAAGTGGTAAATTGCTCTCAGGTGAATCTTGACTCATGACTTGCTTGACCGAAGTGAAGAGAATATTAGATCAACCAGTTCTCTCTCTCTCACTCAAAAAAGACCAGTTTGAAATGCCGCATCCATCTGCCATCATCAGAACATGGGATTACAACATAAAGAAATGGCTAAGAGTCGCCACAACCAAAATAGTTTTGTATTTTATTGACTCAATGGCATTGGGTAAAAATGCAATCAGGGACCTGAAAAGCTCTGAAGCAGCCAGTTGAATGTATCCTTAATTCCTGATAAATGAATATGGGAATGTTGTGTTTGTAAAGGCAGTTGTGGAACCAAGACAATGCCAACATAAAGCAATAACAGGTACAATTATGTTCAATTTGACTAAAATTCTACAAGTCATACACGGGCTTTTATAACCCTAAATGCATACATTCAAGTTACACATTTTGATATAAGATAACTTGATGTGCCTCTCAACAACAGTAATGTTGATGGACATATATCGAGACAAAGTGCATGCTACCTTGATTATGGAAGGCTCGATTTATGCGCCACCTTCATTAATATTTTGTAATAAGTTTATAAATTGTGATATATTGACCTGTTTTGCACATGCACCAATTGTTCTAAATGAAACAAGAAATGGAATCATGTTGTCCAAAAGTTTTATTGCTATCAATATCTGCAATAAAAAAGAATGACATACTATTTGTGTTTTTTGTAGATGTGTGATGAGCTCATAATACGATAACTATATCCTAACTAGATGAAAATTACCTGATAGTATTTTCTTGTAACAACAAAATCAGTGTCAGCCCTTCTGCATTCGGCAACTGAAATATTATTTGTAATTTCGCTTTATTTTGGTCACTCATTGGCCACCGTTTCAATCTACACCACAAGTTAACACAGGCTGCACAGATTGTTAGAATTTTGTCCACGAACGAAGTGATAAGAAGAAGCATGCAATCTTTTAGGTAAATCATTTTAGGCTTAAAGCTGCAAGCCAAATCCTTAATCTGCTGCTGGTTTCGAATTAAGGAGTACGGTTAGGTAGATCCACACTGGGGCTTTGAAACTGGACGCTGTTTAAAACATTCCACTTCCAAGCATATGCATAGGCGCTTCCAGGAGTTCACACAAACAAGTACAGCGCAGAAACTCCCGGAGTCTCATCTACGTCTTGCTGAATCCATTTTTGGAGATTCCGTGGGTTCCTCTGGTTTGATTTGGCAGGTTAAAAGTTTGTCTACTTCAACCGCAATTCATAGTGTTCTGTTTAAATCGGAAGTCCATAGCAGAAAATGTCAAAGATGGCGCCGACCAATTTTCCCTCAGGAAACTTGTCTATAGACCATGTTCTCGATCAGTCCTTTACAATGGTTGAAGCTGGTATAGGAGTACAGTCAAATGTTGGGAGAACAATTTCAATCACATTTCTACTGTCTATACATTTTTTTGGTCATTTTTCTTTGTGCTGCTTAGTGCTGTATTTTTTATTTCTGTATCGCAATGACATGGTTTGTCAACAGATGCTATAAACATTAAAAATGTAAAGTAGTGTAAATGTTGTCCTGTCTCCCGTCCAATTAATCTACAACCCCCACCACACGAACACTAAGGTGTAATTGACAGTACAGTAATTGTCATCAAAACATAAGCCATATTTTGCATCTTTTTATATATAAACAAAAATAAGTCCAAATGTGGAAGATGAGAGAGTACACTGTATAAACAACAAGACTTGCCAATGTGACTGTCTTGTTCAAACACAATACCACCGACACTTACACAGACATTTAAAGTTGAGAGATTAACTAACATAAAACAAACATAAAAATATGTAGACCAGGGGTGTCCAAACGTTTTGCAAAGTGGTCCAGATTTGATGTGGTAAAAATGTGGGGGGCACCAACCTTGGCTGACGTCCTTTACATGGAACAATATATTTAAGCAAATTTTAGCGAGCCATTCTGTGTGTCACATTTGCTTTATTATTATTTTTTTTTTAATCAATATTTTCAACAATCTCGCAAATAGCCTTTGTGGTGTTCTCTTTCGACTCTCGGGCTCTTGCGAAATACTGCTGCTGTGAAATTAAGCTAGCTTCAAGTTGCTTCAATCTCTCGCTGCGTATCTTCCCAGTAATCTTGTCGTACATGTCAGCGTGTCGTGTTTGGTAATATCGCCTCACATTGAATTTTTTAAAAACACCAACTGTCTCTCTGCAAATGAGGTAGACACAGTTGTTGCGTATTTTAGTGAAGAAATAGTCCAATTTCCACCTATCCTTGAAGGGTCGGACGTCGCAGTCAACTTTTTTTGTTGATTGTCGCCATTTTAGAAAATTGGGAGTAAAGGGTCACACAGGATAATGTTGCTTAGGGTGATGCTGCATTTTAGTGGGTAAATGAGAAGCAGCATTTAGTATGTAAGCTACTTCATATGCTGATTGATTTTTTGACAGAGGCTGGGGGCCGGATGAAATTTGACCATGGGCCGCATTTGGCCCCCAGGCCGGACTTTGGACATGTCTGATGTAGACTATTTAAACATTAAGAAAATGTGCGGGGGGGGTTTCTGCCAACTCAGAATTTGTTACAAAAGAAAGTTACGACATGGGGAACGCTCCCTCCAAGAAAAAAACAACACCCCCCCCGGAGCTGGGAGGACGCTGGCGCGCTTTTGGCTGCCGCTTCTCACTCCGCACTCCGGGTTTGCACCAAAAAGCTTGTTTGAACGGGTCTTTCTCACCGTTTTTGCCTGCCTCTCCGTGGCTTTTGCCATCTCCGGCTCCGACTATGGCTCTCAGGTACATGTCCTCGCAGCTTCTCGGACTCAACCACCACGCACCTCTTTCGCCGGACATTATTACAACTCTGAAACAACACTGCCTTCTCCGCCGTCGCCCGTACATCCATCGAGGCTCCCGTCGAAAACTTTACTACAACTTCACCACCGAAAACAGCATTCCCTCTCTTTGGTCCGACCGCAGCTCTCACTCTCCTGGATGCCGGCTCAACAACAACTTCCGCATACGTCATCCGCGCACTCGTCACATGACTCAATACAACCTTCTGCCTGTTCCAACTTCCGTCACAAGGACTTCACAACAAAAGCCTCTCAAAACAGCTCTATTCAACACAAGGTCACTTAATAATAAAAGCCTCCTCCTCAACGAATTCATAATGGACAATAACCTGGATTTACTCTGTCTCACTGAAACCTGGCACAAACCCATGGATTACTTTGCACTTAACCAAACCACCCCACCTGGATACACTTACTTTGAAAACCCCCGCTTGGAAAAACGAGGCGGAGGCATTGCTGTCATCCACCGCTGTGACTACACTCTCCGCCCCATCTCCATCCCAGCTGTATCGTCATTTGAACATTTAGCTTTCAGATTTCCCGGTTCTCAATCACTCACTGTTGCTGTAGTCTATCGCCCACCAAAAAACTGTCCCTCATTTCTGTCTGACTTCACCAATTTGGTCACCCAGCTGTCCTCCATGTCCCCGTCCATTCTGCTCCTCGGAGATTTCAATATCCACGTCGACTCCCCCACAGACAAATTTTCATCTGACTTTTTGGACATCTTAAACTGCCTCAATCTCACCCAACATATCACTTCACCCACACATAAACATGGCCACATTCTGGACCTGGTTTGCTCCACACCCTCCCTCACCATCCATAACCTGTCATTAACTGACCTCACAATTTCTGATCATCTGGCCATAACCCTGGACATTTGTATCCCTACCCCCACTAACAACCACGCACGAACAATCACCTTCCGGAATCTGAAATCACTCCCTCCCGATTTTTTCTCCTCCGCCTTGTCTGATGCCATTACCAGCTCTTCCCTCCCCTCAGACTCTACTGCTTTGGATCTAGTCAACTTCTACAACCACGCACTCTCCTCCTGCCTCAACCGATTAGCCCCTCTCAAAACAGCTACAGTCTCCTTCTCCACCTCTGCCCCTTGGTATACCCCGGATCTCCACATTTTTAAGAACCAACGCCGAAAACTTGAACGCCTCTACAGAAAAACCGGTCTCACAGTTCATGCCCAAGCCTACAAACACATTGTCAATATTTACAACTCTGCACTCAAAACAGCCCGTTCCAATTTCTATTCTCAAATTATTCACTCTAACTCTTCCAACCCCCGTACCTTATTCTCCACTTTCGCAAAACTCACCAAACCCAAGGACAATATCACTGCCACATTCACAACAGACAAATGCAATAACTTTCTGTCATCTTTTCACGCAAAAATCCAAACTATACACAGTTCACTTGCATCCACTTCCTTCAGTTCTCCTTCCTCAGATCTTAACAGTCCACCTCTAACATCTCACAGCTTTCCCTCCTTTTCTCCTCTTGCTCCCTCTGACATCTTCAAACTCATCTCAACCATGAATTTCTCCAGCTGCATTCTCGACCCCATACCATCCTCTCCTCTTAAAACCTGTATTCCCACTCTCATTCCTCTTATCATTAACATCATAAACACCTCTCTCACCACTGGCTCAGTCCCCTCCCCACTCAAACTCGCCACCATCACACCCCTCCTGAAAAAACCTGGCCTTAACCCCGACAACCTGGACAATTTCAGACCCATTTCCAATCTCCCACTTCTCTCAAAAATTCTGGAACGATCCGTCATAACCCAACTTCAGCACCATCTACACTCCTCCCATATGTTTGAAACATTTCAATCTGGATTCCGCGAACACCACAGTACTGAAACAGCTCTCATCAAAGTAACCAATGATCTTCTCCTTGCCGCTGACTCTGGTTCCATCTCCGTCCTCCTCCTCCTCGACCTTTCCGCTGCATTTGACACCATTGACCACAACATCCTCCTCCACCGTCTTCAGTCAATTGGGATATCTGGCACTGCACTCCTCTGGTTCACCTCCTATCTCTCCGATCGTCACCACTTCATCTCCATCAATAACCATAAATCCCACACCTCTCCAGTCACCCATGGTGTCCCCCAAGGTTCGGTCCTCGGCCCCCTCCTCTTCATAATCTATATGCTTCCCCTCGGTCAAATCATTCGCCACCATGGACTCAATTTCCACTGTTATGCAGATGACACTCAACTTTACATTTCATCTAAATCCATCACCCCTGTCATTCTCTCTCACATCTCAAACTGCCTGTCCGACATAAAAACCTGGATGGACAATAACTTTCTCAAACTCAACAGTAACAAAACAGAACTTCTCATTACCGGACCCAAAGCTCTCCTCCCCTCTGTACAGAACCTCACTCTCCTCATTGATGGTCACCCTGTCACCCCCTCCACCTCCGTACGCAATCTTGGCATCATAATGGACTCAACACTGTCATACCAATCACACATCAGCCACCTCACTAAAGTCTCCTTCTTTCATCTCCGCAACATCGCCCGCATCCGTCCCTCCCTCTCCCAAGCCACAGCTGAAATACTCATTCACGCCTTCATCACATCCAGACTCGACTACTGCAATAGCCTCCTCTATGGTCTTCCATCTTCTCATCTCCAAAAGCTGCAATACGTCCAGAACTCTGCCGCCCGCCTCCTCACCCACACCCGCTCCAGAGAGCACATCACCCCCATCCTCCAACAGCTTCACTGGCTTCCAATCTCATATCGGATTCAATACAAACTCCTCCTCCTCACCTACAAGTCCCTCCATAACCTGGCCCCTTCCTACCTCACTGACCTCCTACAACAGCACTGTCCCTCCCGCCGCCTACGTTCTGCCGACTTTAATCTCCTCACACCCATCACTCGAACTAAGCTCCGAACCTTGGGGGACCGAGCCTTCGCCGCTGCTGCTCCCTCACTCTGGAACTCACTCCCAAAACCCATCAGGAACTCGGACACATTACAAAACTTCAAATCACTCCTAAAAACCCACCTGTTCAAACTAGCTTTTCCCACCTCTTAATTCTTAATTCTGTCTTTGTGTTATGTTATGTAAAGCGTCTTTGAGTGTCCAAAAAAGCGCTATATAAGTTTGAGGTATTATTATTATTATTAACACGATTTGACCAACATTATGTTTGACAAACTTTTCCAGCATTATTTCATCGTGTAAATGCATTTAAAATGATCCTGAAAATATGTAGACTATTTAAACATTAAGAAAATTTGTGGTTTTTTTTCGTTACAAAAGACAGTTACGACATCGGGAACGCTGCCTCTGGAACAAAACACAATTTGACCAACATTGTGACAGCCGATGCCGACCATAAATGACGTAATTTAATAATAATATAATAATAAAGCTTTGAAAAGCGAAAATAAGACTTTGGGACGTCACTCCGTTCGGGTTAGCATGTCGGCTAGCTGTCACGCCTCTTGGTTTGTTTACATTCTCCAAAGCCGGGGAATGGAAATGAAAAAAGCCCGACAGGACATAAAATATCATTCGGGAGGTGTGACAGTACAGGTGAATTCGACAGTTTTGACCATGGTGGAGTAATTTTGCCATGCCGTACTGAATAAATGCATTTTTATTATTTCATATTCCATTTAGCACAAGATTGTTATTTGTCATGGCCATACTATTTATTTAGCAATTGGGGAAAAATACTTCGATAAAAAGAATATCCTTTAAAAATATTGGCTAGAGAGACAGAAACAATGACATTTTGTGGCTCTTTTCGTTGCATTTTCCTCGTTCTGAATAATTCCCCCATAGTGTGCTGAATTGTGAATCAGATGAAACCATTACCCTGCCGATGTCATCCACCTGTTGGGGACGCTAGAGCCCTATAATGGTAGGCGTGGCTAGACGGCAGTTTAAAAGACTAATTTTTCGTCATCTGCGCTTCGAAAAATTGTTGTACATCGTCGAATTGTCTCAAAATAGGATTCTAATTCACATAATAATGCTATTTAAGACTTTTTTTATCCTGTCGTACGCACTTTGACTGAAGTGGTTGATATGAACAAGTCCTACCAATGGTTAGAGAGGGGTGGACAAAAAGGCAACACAGAGGCAAGGGAGAGCAAGGCAAATTTATTTATATAGCACAATTCAACACAAGGCAATTCAAAGTGCTTTACATCACATGAAGACCATAAAAATCACATTTAAATCAACACAACGTAAAAACCAAGACAAAAGATCGCATTTAATGACGGAAAAAACAAGTCCATCTGTCATTTTGACAGGTTGCAATTCACACCCCAGACCACAGGGTGGCGAGTGAGCATATTAATTAGCTATTGTCTCTCTTGATGCATGACGTCGTTGGCCTTACTCTGAAAAATGTCAAGGCAACTGAGTGTCCGAAGTTTCTTCAAAAAGCCCCAAAACGACGATGGTGTTGATAAAAGAGGTGAAAAAAGAGGGCCTGCACAAGCGGGCACGCAATTCAAGTCCATGTGCACCAGGAGGAAAGTGTGAGACTGCGTTCAGGCCACAGCAGGTGAACTGTTAATTTCATTGTTCCGTATGTAGCCTACCTACTGGGGCCACAGTCAGCTGTTTTTGTCACTGCGGAGAAAAAGTTACATATTCATCTGCTTGATTCTCTGTTAAGCTTGTTCGGACAGAATATTAATTTAAAATTAATGAAAACTAAATACTATTGAATATGTTGAAGCGGTATGCAATGTTAAGAGTCTTGTTAGCTCGAATTGCTGTGTCCAGCCGCTGTAGCTCTGCTGCTCTCTGTGAACTCTCTATTCAAGTCAGTACGCGCGCGGCTATCAAGTGTCTCTGTGACGTGACTGTGTCATAGGCCAAATGGACACACAAGTACGGAAGGTGAATTATGCCAAACAAAGGGTCACCAGAATGTCATTATCATCATTTTAAAAATTTAAGTGACGGGTAAAAATAGATTATGACCGGATTTTTATGACCCTGTCAGTCAAAATGAAAGACAACGAAAAAGTCTAGCGCAACCTCTGATATACATATATATATATATATATATATATAAGTATAATATACATAAATAATAGTGCTCATATAGAGCAGAGAGAAAACCAAGCATTCTCAGGCTTATCTTCAACCCATTTTTATTTTTTTTAATGACTGTTTTCAAGCACGACCCTTCCCCAAAAGCCGTGTTTATGGCAAGCTAGACGCTAACGCACAGCTTCATCGTTACCGTAGCGCGCCGTCTCTCTCGCTCTTTGACAGTGTTGGGCACGTTACTTTAAAAAAGTAATGAGTTACATTACTCACTACTTCTTCCAAAAAGTAACTGAGTTAGTAACTGAATTACTCTATAGTAAAAGTAACTATTTACCAGGGAAAGTAACTATTTCCGTTACTTTAAAAAGAACTTGTTGTATGTCAAAGAATTTGAAATTTTCTGAGCAGTATTCGAGTCAGTGGAATAGAGAAGAACAGACAGGTAGTTAACTTGTTAGGTGCTTCAGCAGATTTGAGTTGTTTACCACAGATGTCGACAAAAGCTTTGCCCTGGGACATAAATTACACATTACATGCAGGTTCTTTCCTTTAATTTCGACAAACTTGAAATAGTGTCTATATCTCCACCTCTTAAAGGACAATTTTTCTTCTGAATGCTCTGCCATCCCGGTCCTGTGCATCTGTTTTGCGAGTGTGTGTTTGCCGCACGCGCTGTTCCGGTTTGCTTGTGAAATCACCGGCTCTGATTGGCTTACCATGACACATGACTCTAACCCTCAGCCAGTCACAATCACTTCCATCGCATCTCTCGAGGGGATGCATTCAGGTAGGCTCGTTTTCCGACAATTCACGTCACCTTCAAAGCGTCTGCCGTCCTCAAGATGGAAGCAGAATTATTGCTGGCTGACAGTGGGAGATGGGAACGAGGCTAGCATCAGGTGTAGCAAACACAGAAACGTTACCAAACTTTGGAAAGCATTGTCTAATCAAATGAGCAGGGACAAACAGCTTGGAGTCAGAAGTACGTGCGCTATTCTCGAACCTGAACGCACCCCAAGCCTTGGATGACAAATCAACAGAGCAGAGAGTCGACTCGACACGGCTGGTAGTTTCTTCAATTTATTCAGAGTAAGTAACGCACCGCTTTTGAACGTCAGTAACGGTAACGGCGTTGTAACAGCGGAAAAAGTAATTAGTTAGATTACCCCATTACTGAAAAAATAACGCCGTTACGTAACGGCGTTATTTATTACAGCGTTACTCCCAACACTGCTCTTTGATGACATAATTGCTGCATGAATTCCAATTTGGAAGACTTGACAGTTCAGACGTTCTGCAAAAATGTGGCCCATATTGGATTTTAACCACATACGAAAGTGACCCAGATCAAATTTGAAATGGTCCGTTTCTATGCGACTTGTCCCAATCAGACCGTCAAGTTAATGCCTCACTCAAGTCGGAAAAACACGAAAAAATCGGATTCGTGCATTATGAACCTAGCCTTAATGACATTTGTCTAAAGCCTGAGTTATACTCCCGCGTTGCGGTGACGGCGTAGCGACTACGGCGTCATTCGACATTCGATAGTTCTGCGGTGAGGGAACGCGTTGCTCTGTAATTCACCGCCAAGCCACTAGAGGGATGTGGCGTTATGTTTGTACGGTTTTGGGGCATGCTTGTTTACTTCCGCTAGTCGGAGAAAAAATAAACAATGCAAGATGGAACTCTTGAAAGTAAATATTCTGCTCATCAACACTGAATAAATATTGAACATACAAATGTTGACGGGCAGGCGACGCAGAAGACGGTTTCGAGGCGGTCTGGCCGACTTTTGATGCCGCACAGAGGGTTTTAGACTCGGGTGGAGAGAGCTAGCTGTGGCGGCTAGCTTCAAACTGGCGTCGAGCACTGCGTTCAAGGTCTGCAAAGCCCTCCAGCCTGATTTGTTTGCAGTGTCCTACAACCAGCCAGTGGGAAGCCATAGCAGATTTCTGGCGTCTAGGGAACTTCCCAAACTGCGTTGGGAGGCTTGATTTTAAGGTTATCATAAAAAGCACCGAGGCACTCTCAATCAGTGATGATGTATTGTGTGTGTGAACTGTCTGTTATTGAAAATTAAAGATCAAAACAACTCTTGACACCAAATCTGTGCTTTATTCTTCATATACTTGAAACATATGTACACAGTAAATGATGAAGTGCACCAACCAAAAATACGACATAAAGTGATAAAAAGTTGGCAGTGTCACATGCCAAGCACATAACAAAATGAGGGGAGCCGAGACAAAAGTATGGGCCAATTGAATGATTTATTCAACATAAGATTTAAACAACATAATAAACAATGAAGGTGTGTGTATGGGTGTAAAGTCAGTGGTGTCTGCTAGGTATGGATGCAAATGGATATGTATGTGGGAATCTCTAACTAAAGTCCCAAAACAACCAAGGAAAACCAACGACCAACCTGGAGGGGAGAGCAGAGAGAGATTAGCCTGGCACCCAGGCCTTTTAAGCCCAGGTGCCTTCAATCAAATCACCTGGCCTCTGCCTGATTAGGGAGCCACCCATACCAGGCAGGGCAGGGCCGTGACACCCCCCTCCTTAAAATGAGGGTTCCACCCTCACCCCAAAAAACTAATCAAAGTTCCCTAATGAAAAACCATACCGATCCAAGGTGTGGTTGTATCCCCCAACTGGACGTCCGCACCTCCAACCCAGCAGCCCTGGTACCTAGGGAGCAATTTAAGAGCAGGAGGAGCAGGCAACCAGCTGAGTGAGACAAAACACAAGTTAGTTCAGAGGAGCACGGGAAAGCGCGTCCGCCACAACATTGTCCTTACCCCTAATGTGTCTAATATCTAAATTATAAGGCTGTAAGAACAACGCCCAACGCATAAGGCGCTGGTTAGGATTTTGCAGTGATCTCAGAAAGGTGAGTGGGTTATGATCAGTATATACAACCAATGGTGTCAATCCGGAACCGACATAGACTTCAAAGTGCTGCAAAGCCCAGATGAGGCCCAAAGCCTCCTTTTCAATCACCGAATAATTCAGTTGATGTTTATTAAATTTCCGGGAGAAGAAACTAACTGGGCACTCAATGTTAGATTCATTGTCTTGTAACAAAACAGCACCTGCCCCGATCAAACTAGCATCAATGTGCAATTTAAAAGGTCTGCCAAAATTTGGAGCTGCCAACACCGGAGCTGAGCACAGTAGAGCCTTGACAGAGTCGAAAGCCTCTTGACATTGGGTGGACCAGGCAAACTTGACCTTGGCGCTCAACAAGTTGGTCAACGGGGAGACCACCACAGAAAAGTTCTTACAAAAAGAACGGTAGTAACCCGCCATTCCCAGGAAGCGCATGAGCTCTTTCTTCGTGGTGGGCTGAGGAAACTGTTCCACAGCCTGAACTTTTGCTTCCACTGGGCGCACGAAACCTTGACCAACAACTTTACCGAGGTAAGTGACTGTAGCCTTGGCAAACTCACACTTCGCCAAATTTATGGTCAACCGGGCCCACCTTAGTCGATCAAACAAGGCTTCAACTCGCTGGACATGCTCCTCCCAGGAATCTGAATAGACGACCAGGTCGTCCAAGTACACGGCACACCCTTGCAACCCAGAGACCACATGGTTCATCAGCCTCTGGAAGGTGGCGGGAGCATTCCTGAGCCCAAAAGGCATCACTGTGTAAGAAAACAAACCAAATGGTGTTATAAAGGCAGCAATTTCACGAGCTCTTTTAGAAAGAGGAATTTGCCAATAACCCTTTAAAAGATCAAATTTACTTACATACTTTGCAGACCCCACCTGATCAATACAGTCCTCCATCCGCGGAAGGGGATAGAGGTCTGCTTTGGTCACACTATTAAGTTTCCGATAATCGGTGCAGGGCCGAAAAGTAAAATCTGGCTTTTTGACCAAAAGACAAGGCGATGCCCAATCAGAAAGGGTTTGTTCGGCAATGCCATGGTCCAACATGTACTGCACCTCGGACTCCAACTGCTGCTTCTTCTCCTCGGAAACCCTGTAAAACCTCTGTTTAATAGGCTTAGCATCTCCGATGTCTATGTCATGTTCAATTAAATGAGTACGCGTAGGTATATCAGAGAACAGAGCCAAATATTTCCTAATTAAATTAATTAACTGGACCTGTTCTTCCACACCTAAGTGGTCTACTAAGGTACCGAGATTTTCTAAGGTCTGCGAATTCTTCAAACGACCCCTCAAAATCTCATCTGAAGCTACTAGTGGCACTTCTCCCTCCCCCTCAACTTGAGGACTTCCAGGAGAAGCCACCGGCACAGCAGCCAGCGTGGACCTAACCACCCGACCATCCACCCTGTCAAAATCACGAGAATGATAAGCCTTCAGCAGGTTGACATGAAATAATTTTGAAGACTTCCTTCTACCAGGTGTTTCAATCAGGTAGTTTAAATCAGAGACCTTGCGCAGGACCGTAAAAGGACCAGAATACTTTGCATGGAACGGAGAACTAACCAGCGGCAATAGAGCTAGCACCTGGTCACCAGGACTATATTCGCAGAGTTCTGCCTCTCTGTCATACAGCCGTTTCATCCTGCTCTGAGACGACGCCAACTTTTGTCTAGCAAGCTCACCCGCACGGTAGAGCTTGAACCTGAACCCATTTACAAAGTCAATAAGGTTCTGGGGAGGTTGCTCACCCAAAGTCCCCTCCTGTAAAACAGCCAATGGGACCCGAACCTTATGCCCAAAAACTAATTCATTCGGGCTAAAACCCATACTCTCCTGCACAACTTCCCGAGCAGACAACAAAAGCCAAGGTAAACCCTCCTCCCAATCAGCGGATAACTCAGTACAGTATGCCCGTAGTAGGGACTTCAATGTTTGGTGAAACCGTTCCAATGCCCCCTGACTCTGAGCATGATATGCTGTTGACATATTATGTTTTACCTTTAACTGTTTCAACACCTGAGCAAAAATTTTGGAAGTGAAATTTGAACCTTGATCAGACTGAATGACTTTGGGAATACCAAAGGTAGAAATAAACTGAGTCAATGCCTTAACTACAGCTCTGGCAGTAATCGTCCGCAAGGGGAATGCACTAGGATACCTAGTTGCCTGACACATAACTGTAAGCAAGTAGCTATGACCCGACTTAGAACGTGGTAAAGGCCCAACGCAATCAATGAGCAAATGCTCAAACGGTTGACCTATTGCTGGTATTGGATACAAAGGAGCTGGCTTTACCACCTGATTTGGCTTACTGGTAAGCTGGCATGTGTGACAGGTTTTGATAAAATTTGATACATCCCTTCTCAGGCGTGGCCAGAAAAAATGACGCAAGATTCTATCGTAGGTCTTCCGAACGCCCAGATGGCCGGCCACCTCGCCATGTGACGTTTCAAGAACCTTAGTCCGCAGGGAGGTTGGTACCACAATCTGGAAAACTACATCTCCCAAACCCTGCTCCCCATGCGGGACCCACTTTCTAACTAAAAGGTCATTAAGAAGGAAGTAACACTGAGCGCTGTCCCTCACTACAGCCTCAGGTACCACCTTATCAAAAAGTCCTGCTAAAGACTCGTCACCCTTTTGTTCAGCTATCAGTGCCTCCCTAGAATCTGTCAAATGCTCCAACTTAAGGCCAGTTGGCAATTCAAGATTTTCCGGCTGGCACTCTTTACGCCGAGACGCTGCCCGAGTAACCGCACAATTTGGAATGAACTCAGGAGATACCGCACCCTCCAGGACCGAGTGTTCTGGACCATTGAAGTGCGGCTCCTCTGCCCACACACGCCCGCCAGCAAGATCGTTACCCAAAATCAGGTGAATGCCCTCTACTGGCAATCCGGGTCTAACGCCAACCACCACATCACCCTCCACCAAACTGCATCTCAAATGAATTCTATGCAAAGGGGACGAAAATGGTACTAAACCCATACCACGGACTAAAACACATTTACCGGTATCTGACTGTTTTGAAAATGGCAACACAGACTCTAAAATAAAAGAATCTAAAGCCCCTGTATCCCTCAAGATCTTAATAGAAGACTTTTGCCCCCCACCTACCAGTGACACCGACCCCTCAGAGATGAAGGCCGAAAAATTGCCCTGCGGATTGTGCGAGCCGTCATCAGCATGTTGGCAAAACTCTTCACGTTCGATAGACACAGTAAGAGAATCAGTCATTGGACCTGCTACCACAGCAGGCTTAAATTGCCCAGATCTTTTAGACCTAAGAACAGGACAATCTTTCTTCCAATGCCCATCCCCCAAACAGTACCTACAGGTATTAGTGCCAATGAATCCCTTGGGACCCCCCTTACTAAATTTGGATTGAAACTTTGGGGCAGAAACCCCAGGCATGGATGTTGGAGCACCACCTTCTATAAAACTTCCCACATTCGGCGCAAAACGACGTTTATGTGTCAAAACGTACTCGTCCGACAGGATACCCGCCTCGCTGGGTGACTTAACCTTGCGTTCATTTAAGTACGTAGCTACAAAATCGGGCACCGAATTTTTGAACTGTTCTAAAACAATCAAATCCGACAAATCCCGCAATGTAACTACTTCAGCCGCAGCACACCAACGATTAAAAGCACCTGTCAAATCACGCGCAAACTCCGAATAAGTTTGCGATTCCTGCCTTTTCCTATAACGGAAACGCTGACGATAAGCCTCCGATACAAGCTCATAAACTTTTAACACTGCAGCCTTTACTGTAGCATAGACCCTGCTGTCCTCAACACTGAGAGCCGAGAACGCCTCCCCCGTCAACGCACACTGAAGCAATGTAGTCCTGTCTAAATCCGACCAAGCCCTACTATCCGCAATGCGCTCAAACAAAGCGAAGTACGTGTCTGGATCCGCCTCATCAAACTTGGGCAATAATCGGAGGTTTTGTGCAACATCAAACTGAGGCCCTCGATCAACCCCCTGTCTATTAGCACCTCTTAACCTCTCCAATTCAAGCTGCATGTGCAACAATTCCCTCTGCTGCTCAAAACTTAGCATAGCTTGACCGGACCGAAAACCTGCCCCCTGAGTGGCACCAGGTTGACCAAACACACCAATATCCACCAGTCCCTGCTTTAAGATGTCCCTGACTGTTTCTTTTAACTTCCTATCGACAATGCTAATTTTATAGTACTCAGCAATTTCCAATAATTGCTCCTTAGTACACAACTCCAGCACCACCTCGGAAGGAGACTGAATAAAGCTAGAAAAAACGGCAGACATATTAAGTGACTGACCAAACAAAACCAATCAAAACAACTCACCTGCTGCCCTGTCTGAGTTTTTTTTTTTTTTTTTTTTTTTTTTTTTTTTTTTTTTTTTGGTGGAGAAGCCCCCCCCCCCTCCCAAATAAAACTAACTGATCCTAGTCTTCGTGCAGACTGGCGGGAGGATTTTAATCACCAGTGACCATACTGGCCACTGTACCAATGGGGCTTATGGGCTCCTGCTACGCAGCCACCCACAGTAACCCACGGATGTGAACCCGAGCCGATGACAGGGAAAAAGGAAGTAGGGATGCTCTACCCACCGTGCTGCCGCCTAAAAAAAACACCACGAGCCTCCTATTGAGACCCGCTGATCACCTAACAAGGGAGGACTCCCACCTGGCCAAAACTCAGAACGAGGCCCAAAGCGAGCTATCAACATAACACAAAGGGAACCTATGCTCAATGCTCTCACCCCTATTACAGGCCCAAACCAGACAAGCTCCCCTTATACAAACAATTGAACAAAAACCACCAAGATTATAAACAAACTCCAAACATATTTCGATAACACTAATCCAAAAATGTACAACACTAACCAAAGCTCAAACAAGCACCAAACCCAACTACCAAATTAACAACTAAGGACGAGCCCCCACTTGTCACATGCCAAGCACATAACAAAATGAGGGGAGCCGAGACAAAAGTATGGGCCAATTGAATGATTTATTCAACATAAGATTTAAACAACATAATAAACAATGAAGGTGTGTGTATGGGTGTAAAGTCAGTGGTGTCTGCTAGGTATGGATGCAAATGGATATGTATGTGGGAATCTCTAACTAAAGTCCCAAAACAACCAAGGAAAACCAACGACCAACCTGGAGGGGAGAGCAGAGAGAGATTAGCCTGGCACCCAGGCCTTTTAAGCCCAGGTGCCTTCAATCAAATCACCTGGCCTCTGCCTGATTAGGGAGCCACCCATACCAGGCAGGGCAGGGCCGTGCGAGAGGTCCCGGGTCCGACTCCCGGACGAGCCCCCACTTGTCACATGCCAAGCACATAACAAAATGAGGGGAGCCGAGACAAAAGTATGGGCCAATTGAATGATTTATTCAACATAAGATTTAAACAACATAATAAACAATGAAGGTGTGTGTATGGGTGTAAAGTCAGTGGTGTCTGCTAGGTATGGATGCAAATGGATATGTATGTGGGAATCTCTAACTAAAGTCCCAAAACAACCAAGGAAAACCAACGACCAACCTGGAGGGGAGAGCAGAGAGAGATTAGCCTGGCACCCAGGCCTTTTAAGCCCAGGTGCCTTCAATCAAATCACCTGGCCTCTGCCTGATTAGGGAGCCACCCATACCAGGCAGGGCAGGGCCGTGACAGCAGTTTTTGGCCGACTGTGTCACCGCTTCGTGTGGCCACTCGATTCCGACCACCCACGTCTCGGTGGTTCTTCCATTTATTTATTTTTTCGATCGCCGACCTTGCCATTTGGCAGTCACAATAATAATTTCTTGACGAGATTTGCTCTTCGATGATACTCCCGTCGGCTTGGTGCATTTTTGCGTGTAGAAAATAATGTTTGATTCTATTCTACAATGGCGGTGTTTTCGCCCGGAAACAGCAGTCTGAGCGGACCAATCACAGTCCGTTTTCGCTACGTCTACGCGTCTACGCGACGCGAAGGTTAGAAAAATCGAGAGGTGCGCGTCAGGCTACGGCGTAGGGTCGTAACTCGATTCTTCCTTGATGGCGTAGGTCTGACGCGGAAGTATAACTCGGCCTTTAGGCATTCATTAATGTTCATGTCATACTGATTAATTGCTCTTGATAGTCTTATGCACTGTCAAATAAAGTGTTATCGAAAAATGTAACTAGTTACTAGTAACTCAAACTAGTAATATCAATAAATACATTCTTCAGGTATTCATGGTCTTCATGGTATTATTATTTCTCAGAGTAATATGCAATGTGTAATATATTACTTTTAAAGTAACTAAAGCCAAAACTGATTCAGTTGTTATAGCCTCAGTCAATTCTGCTGACATAAGTGGGTGTACAGTATTTGACCGAAAGCAACTTTAATTTTGTAAAGCCCAAATTTTTTGTTGTAGTTGCAGTTGTAAATGATTATTTCAAACAAAAAATAAATATTGCCCCAAATTGCTGATTAATAGCTGTTAGTTTCAAGTTACAAATGTTAATTTGTTTGAAGCTCTGACATAGCGTAAAACATAAAAACAATACAATAACAATGACATTTCGATTTAATACACCACAAGACAAGATGCATCATTTTTTGGGTGAAAAAATTTAATTTTAGCAGTTTGAACATTTTTATTATTTGTGATTTATACAGTGTCCCGACATTTGAGGAAATGCAGGTTATATTTTTGTCATCATTTGCAGATTGCAGATTGCAAAGATTGCAGATGTTCTTATCAGGCTAGTATGATGACTTTTCACACCATTATATTTTTAAGGAAACTCAACACACTACACTACACCTGGGCTTGCCTGTGTAACAGATATTTGCCTTTCCTCCACAACTGTTTAACAGGCACTAGATCTAGGCTGGACACACCTTACAAACATGTTCATGGATGTCATTGCAACAGGAAGTGTAAGCCACGCCCACTCAGCTACAAGTGAGCCTTTACACAGACTATGAGCTGAGAGATGAATTCTGCACACTTGTGGGTGATGATGGCTGCTTTAAGCCTTGGTAAGGTCACCTGAAGGTCATTGCCACTCTCCACAGGGATTTGACACCTTAATTGCTCTCTTACAGGAAATTCTGAGCAAAGGGTGGACCAGGCAACAGGGAATGTGCACGATGTGGAGGGCGCGACAGTGACGCTGGACTGTAACTTCCAGAGCAACGATTACATCTTCTGGTACAAACTGGAAAGAAATGCCGCACCCGACTTTGTTTTGAGCGTCTCTCGGTACAGTACACTCAGATATGGGGATAAGTACTTCGAAAGGTTTAACTCCAGCATAAATGCCAGTGCCCTGCGAGCTCGTCTGCATATCAAGTGGTTAAAGTGGAACGACTCGGCAATCTTCTACTGCGCCCTGCAGCCCACTCTGACACATTCACTTGTGTGCCTGTGCAAGAACACCTGCATCCTTTCCATAGGTCAAATTCATGGTGCAGAATTCTACGGCTCTCTGTAACAACTCACTGCAACTGTGCAAAACGAATATTTAAGAAAAAATCAAAATGCTCAAACCTTAAAAGATATGAACTGAATTTAATAATAAATGTTTGAGATGTATTGAATGCTAAGAACAAGGACTTCACTCACTGATGAATTTTCAAGACACAAATGTTGGCAACCCATCTATAACCAAAATATAACATAAAACCTCCTTAACACACTCAAATCAGGCTTTTGTAAGAAATAATAAATAAATTAAGAACTAACCCGGAAAGCAAAATATAACTGGAGCGGACATGGGCCAGGTATACTGCAAATTTCTGCCCAATTCCGTAAAACAGATCTGCCCCAATATCTTTTTAACCAATGGGCCAAACTCGGTATGCTGAAGTGAATCCAAACGGTTTGGGCCAGAACTGGTGCAAAGTAGTACATTAATGTATGGCCTGGATAAAAAGATTTTAATTGGAAGCAGGGCTGTCAACAG
This sequence comes from Corythoichthys intestinalis, assembly GCF_030265065.1. NCBI lineage: Eukaryota > Metazoa > Chordata > Actinopteri > Syngnathiformes > Syngnathidae > Corythoichthys > Corythoichthys intestinalis. The sequence goes on along the minus strand of NC_080411.1, from coordinate 46,792,840 downwards.
ACTTGCAGTGGCCCGGGGACAAGAGACCATTATAGGGCCCCCCACACCACCCCTGCCACTGGCATGTCACGACAACGTACACACTACTTTTAACGCTTTGCAAGCATTGACAGTGTAAATTTTCAAATCATTTGATTTGAGATGGACAGTTAAATTTAAAAGACAGTAATGTTATGTGACACAATATGAACAATTTCTATCTATTGTCCATGTAGGCTACAATACAATACATGTGAGAGTGCTATGCCTGCCTGCTAAGCAACAAAACAGTATAATTAAACATCCTGTGCCTGCCCCCTCCACACCCCTGGGGTTATTAAGCCCTCAAACAGTGATGCGCCTAGATTTTTTTGACAGCAAAGTCATTTATAACATCAGTGAAATCCAGTTTTTGAGCAAGCTCACGCTTAATGGAGAGCATGGCTAGGTTGTTAAGCCTGCCCTCTGATATGGTGGATCGTGGGTATAGAATAGATTAGAATAGAATAGGTCTTTATTGTCATTGGCAACAACAGAACATTGTGAACAACGAAATTGGATGTGGCACTCCAGGATAAACATATGTTGAGCACACGCTACTAACGTGTTCCAAAGCCAACCAATCAGAAAGCTAGTGGAGGGCAAACAGCCAGCCAGTGTACTTCCGCTGTGCTTCGTATTAGCGTTTGCTATAATGCAGAGTGAGTTGTAAACCCAAGCTAAATCCAGCCGCCGGACCCGAGTCTGTTCAGCCTCGCGCACCTGCTCCCCACAGACTAATATACTGTTTATCCCTGATCTCCCATCACTTTCTCTCTCCTCGGCTCAATGCGAGCAGCATGTCTTGTCATACCGCAGCTCAATAGGGTACTACGTGGAGCCTTGAGTGCGCAGGAGCGGGGTCAAACCATTCTCTGGTAACACAGGGGGGGGGCGTTGATTAAAAAAAGGAAAAAAATAAATATTTGAAATATTTAATATGTTAAAGTTTTTAAGTATAGAGTAGAACATAATATTTAATCTGAAAATGTTTTACATAAAAAAAGAAATATGTTATTGTAAAGTAAAATAAAGGGTCATTAAGGGGCCCCTATGGTCTTGGGGCCCGGGACAACGTACCCGGTTGCCCCGCCCCTGTCAACGGGCTTGATTGGAAGAAGGAACTCCACAATTTTAGACTGTAAACAGCATAATGTATTTGCTAAGGTTCTGTGGTAACAGGGGACCCAAACACAAAGACAGGTGGCAAAATGGCAGTGGTAAAAAGAGTTTATTGTTGGTTAAGAAGTAGTGGCAGATAGTGTCCGAAGAATCCGGTGGGGAGTTTGGGTGAACCGCCAGGCAGACGTTCTGGCCAGTGATGGGTTCAGCAACACCAATGCGTCGCCACATGCGCCGAGCGCACAGAGCAATCCCTGCGTTGGCGCGCGTACCGCTTTGAGAAAATCACGTGACCGATGCATGAACTCATTGGATTGCGTCAAAATAGCCAAGACGCGGCAAACTGCGTTTAAATGGAAGCGCGTCTGTCACCGTGATGGTGCTGCTGAAACAATCCACATCTCACTGTTACTTCTTCATTGTCTTCATGCTGTGGAAATTGGACCAAACACAAAGAAAATGCAAGTTGTCTTGCCTGGCACGGCCAGACTGTTCGCCCTGTATTTTTCAAACACTGCGAGAATAGTCTGGGACCCAGCGCCTTAATGGCCTCTCGAGCTGAACAAAATCATCCGTCCAATCAAATTATATTATTTGCGTGACGTCTTCTTAACGAGCAGTGTCACTTCCGATGCGCAAATCGGAAGTCTTCTCCACAACAACAACAACACGGATGGTGAATAGGAGAGCCGAGAATATGTTCCAATCCGCGGTAAAACCCCTCCGTGAGTCATCACCTTATCGTGGTGGAGGGGTTTGCGTGTCCCAATGATCCTAGGAGCTATGTTGTCTGGGGCTTTTAGCCCCTTGCAGGATCACCCATGGCAAACAGGTCCTAGGTGAGGGGTCAGACAACGTATGGCTCAAAAAGACCCCTATGATGAGTAAAACAAATGAACTCAAGTTTCCCTTGCCAGGACGCGGGTTACCGGGGCCCCCCTCTGGAGCCAGGCCTGGAGGTGGGGCTCGAAGGCAAGCGTCTGGTGGCAGGGCCTGTCCCCATGGGGCCCAGCCGGGCACAGCCCGAAAAGGCAACATGGGTTCCCCTTCCCATGGGCTCACCACCTGTGGGATGGGCCAAAGGGGTCGGGTGCATAGGGAGTTGGGCGGCAGCCAAAGGTGGTCCAACCCCAGCTGCAGAAGCTAACTCTTGGGACATGGAATGTCACCTCTCTGGCAGGGAAGGAGCCCGAGCTGGTTTGCGAGGCAGAAAAGTTCCGACTAGATATAGTCGGACTGTCCTCCACACACAGCTTGGGTTCTGGTACCAATCATCTCGAGAGGGGTTGGACTCTCTTCCACTCTGGAGTTGCCCACGGTGAGAGGCGCCGAGCAGGTGTGGGCATACTTATTGCCCCCCGGCTTGTCGCCTGTACGTTGGGGTTTACCCCGGTAGACGAGAGGGTAGCTTCCCTCCGCCTTCGGGTGGGGAGACGGGTTCTGACTGTGGTTTGAGCTTATGCACCAAACAGCAGTTCAGAGTACCCACCCTTTTTGGAGTCCTTGGATGGTGTGCTGGAGCGCTCCCCCTCTGGGGACTCCCTCGTTCTTCTGGAGGACTTCAACGCTCACGTGGGCAACGACAGTGAGACCTGGAGGGGCGTGATTGGGAGGAACGCCCCCCCCCCCGATCAGAACCCGAGTGGGGTTTTTTATTGGACTTCTGTGCTCATCACGGTTTCTCCATAACCCACACCATGTTCAAACATAAGGGTGTCCGTATGTGTACTTGGCACCAGGACACTCTAGGCCACAGTTCGATGATCGACTTTGCAATCCTATCATCGGACTTGCAGCCGCATGTTTTGGACTCTCAGATGAAAAGAGGGGCGGAGCTGTCAACTGATCACCACCTGGTGGTGTGTTGGCTCCGATGGCGGGGAAAGATGCTGGCCAGACCTGGCAGGGCCAAACGTATTGTGAGGGTCTGCTGGGAACGACTGGCAGAATCCCCTGTCAGAAAGAGCTTTAACACCCACCTCCGGCAGAACTTGTCCCGGGGGAGGTGGGGGACATTGAGTCCGAGTGGGCCATGTTCCACACCTCCATCGTTGAGGCGGCCGATCGGAGTTGTGGTCGTAAGGTAGTTGGTGCCTGTTGTGGCGGCAATCCCCGAACCCGTTGGTGGACACTAGCGGTAAGGGATGTCAAGCTGAAGAAGGAGGCCTACCAGGCCTTTTTGGCCTGTGGGACTCCGGAGGCAGCTGACATGTACCGGCTGGCCAAGCGGACTGCAGCTTCGGCGGTCGCCGAGGCAAAAACTCAGACATGGGAGGAGGTTGGTGAGGCCATGGAAAACGACTTCCGGACGGCTTCGAGGAAATTCTGGTCCACCATTCGGCGTCTGAGGAGAGGAAAGCAGTGCACCATTAACACTGTGTATAGTGAAGATGGGGTACTGCTGACCTCGACTCGGGACGTCGTGAGTCGGTGGGGAGAATACTTCGAAGACCTCCTCAATTCCACCGACACGCCTCCCTTGGAGGGAGCAGAGTCTGGGGACTCTGAGGTGGGCTCTCCAATCTCTGGGGTTGAAGTCACTGAGGTTGTTGGAAAGCTCCTCGGTGGCAAGGCCCCGGGGGTCGATGAGATCTGCCCTGAGTTCCTAAAGGCTCTGGATGTTGTGGGGCTGTCATGGATGACACGCCTCTACAACATCGCGTGGACATCGGGGACAGTGCCTCTGGATTGGTAGACCGGGGTGGTGGTCCCCCTTTTTATAAAGGGGGACCGGAGGATGTGTTCCAATTATAGAGGGATCACACTCCTCAGCCTCCCCGGTAAAGTCTATTCAGGGGTGTTGGAGAGGAGGGTCCGTTGGCAAGTCGAATCTCGGATTCAGGAGGAGCAGTGTGGTTTTCGTCCCGGCCGTGGAACAGTGGACCAGCTCTACACCCTCAGCAGGGTCTTCGAGGGTGCATGGGAGTTCGCCCAACCAGTCTACATGTGTTTTGTGGATTTGGTGAAGGCGTTCGACCGTGTGCCTAGGGGAGTCCTGTGGAGGGTGCTCCGGGTGTATGGGGTACCGAGCCCCTTGGTAAGGGCTGTTCGGTCCCTGTACGACCGGTGTCAGAATCTGGTCAGCAATGCCGGCAGTAAGTCGAATTCGTTCCCAGTGAGGATTGGACTCCGTCAAGGCTGCCCTTTGTCATCGATTCTGTTCATAATTTTTATGGACAGAATTTCTAGGTGCAGTCGAAGCGTTGAGGGTGTCCGGTTTGGTGGCCTCAGCATTGCATCTCTGCTTTTTGCAGATGATGTGGTGCTGTTGGCTTCATCAAGCCGTGACCTCCAACTCTCACTGGGGCGGTTCGCAGCCGAGTGTGAAGCGGTTTGGATGAAGATCAGCACCTCCAAATCCGAGACCATGGTCCTCAGCCGGAAAAGGGTGGAGTGCCCTCTCCGGGTTGGGGATGAGACCCTGCCCCAAGTGGAGGAGTTCAAGTATCTTGGGGTCTTGTTCACGAGTGACGGTAGGAGGGAGCGGGAGATTGACAGGCAGATCGGTGCAGCGTCTGCAGTGATGCGGACTCTGCACCGGTCCGTTGTGGTGAAGAAGGAGCTGAGCCAAAAGGCGAAGCTCTCGATTTACCGGTCGATCTATGTTCCTACCCTCACCTATGGTCACGAGCTGTGGGTCGTGACCGAAAGAACAAGATCCCGGATACAAGCGGCCGAAATAAGTTTCCTCCGCAGGGTGTCCGGGCTCTCTCTCAAGAGATAGGGTGAGAAGCCCCGTCATCAGGGAGGGGCTTGGTGTCGAGCCGTTACTCCTCCACGTTGAGAGGAGCCAGTTGAGGTCGCTCATGCATCTGGTTCAGATGCCTCCTGGACGCCTCCCTGGAGAGGTGCTCCGGGCATGTCCCATCGGCGGGAGGCCCCGGGGTCGACCCAGGACACGCTGGAGAGACTATGTCGCTCGGCTGGCCTGGGAACGCCTTGGAATCCCGCCGGAGGAGCTGGCTGAAGTGGCTGGGGAGAGGGAAGTCTGGGCTTCCCTGCTAAAGCTGCTGCCCCCGCGGCCCGACCCCGAACTAAGCGGAAGATGATGGATGGATGGATGGATGGATGGATGGATGGATGGATGGATGGATGGATGGATGGACAGAAATACATCGACACAAGTCATTGACAACAGTTCATCTTGCACTAGCCATTTTGAATAAAGTTTTTCATTCTCCACTCGCTTAACCAACGTCACGTCCGCCCATCGCTGATTGGTCAACTCCGCTGTGTCAACACAGTGTGTCACTGTGTCGACACGCTTCACAAGGCCTCACGGACCCATCACTAGTTCTGGAAGGATAGCAGTACAGGACCTGGGGAAAAAAACAAAAATGAACTCAGTATCAGGTTTACAAGATTATTTTTAGCTGAAAGCTGGAGTCGCAAACCCGTAGAGTTGAGTTGTTGATTAGGCGATGATGTGAGGCCATAGACCGGTTTAAGTAAGCTGCTGACGATGATCACCGGCACCTGGTCTCAGGCTCACCCATCTGTCCAATCCTGCAATTAAGGCAGTGACACACATACACACACACAAGGAGGAGGAGCTGGGCTCAGGGGCTTTAACAGTATTCAAACATTAAAAGATTGACAGCAATACAGCTTAATGCTTTCTTTCCCCATATGTTGTTCTGAAAAAAAAAATTTGACTTAACTCGCAGATATGGCAGAACACTTGAATACACTGGCCATTGAGAGAGAGCTCAAGGGTTTCACAAGTTACCGAGCAGCCTCAGGTTCTGACCTGTAAACCTAGGGGCCATTTTCATGGTGATGCTCTGAGAATACGAAACATTTCATGTCTGCATTTACATGGTTCCGTCTTGGTTCAGTCTCCATTTGAACGGTGTCGCAAATTATGTGTGAAAATGATGCAGTATTCATGCCAGGCCTTAGGGGGCAGTGCATTTTTACAAGGCGACAGCCAATGACGCACTTCCTTGACAACAACCTCCTCAGCCCAGAAGACAACATACCTGGATCGTGGGTTTTTATGCGCACTGGAAGCAATGGCGTCCATGCGTTTCTTTCATTTGCTTCAAAAGGCATATTAGGGTGAACATAAAATATATTTGTATTAAAATATTATAAAAACCGTAAATTATGCTTAAGTTCCGCCATGTATGCTGTTTTAAATATTTAGTAAAAGCGACTGCACATGCCCAAAGTGACGTGAGAGTGCTGACGTCATCGAAGCGAGAGCGTTCCATTCATGTGATTGCGGAGCAATCCCCGCAATCGAATTGTTCCGCTTTGGAGGCCGTAATCAAAAGTTGCGAGGTAATCAGGAAAAGCTGGAGACCCAGTTCCAGAGTTCGTTAAGTTTTTATTCAAAAAACATAGTGTCAAACAAAATTGCACCCTAAAGGGAAAAGACACTACAAAAAGAAAGACTGATGAAGCATGGTCTTCTTAGGAGTGAGGCTTCTAAGTGCTTGTGCTGGAATCATCTGGCAACTGGTGCATCTTTGGCCTGGACTTAAAAGGCTACAAATGAGCCACAGGTGTTGCTGGTTAGCCTCACCCCTGAGGAGACCGGGCCCTCTCACAACCGTGCAGCCTGCAGACAGGGAGAAAGGCATCAATGCTGAACAATGCAGGAACAGTACCTCCCCCTTATGGGATGCCACCAAGCGGCCTACCTGGCGTCTTCAGGTACCTTGCATGAAAATTGAGTAGCAGTTGTGGATCGACGACCGAATCCATGAGCGCTCCTCGTAACCCTCCCAGTCGACGAAGTACTGAAAACCTCGGCCTCGTCTGCAGACATCCAGGATCCGGTTGCCTGTGTAGGTTGGGTGTCTGTCAACGAGACGTGGGGGAGGAGGTGGAGGCCAAAGAGGACGCTCAGTGACTGGCATTAGGAGGGAAACATGGAAGACCGGGTAGATATTAAGAGAGACAGGAAGTGTTAGCCGAATGGCACTGTGGTTCAGAATCTTTTCGTTGGGATATGGACCGATGTATATGGGAGGTCAGCTTTCGGAAATCAGTGTGTAGAGGGAGGTCTCCTGAAGAGGGCCAGACCTGTTGGCCAACCTCTTAATTGAGGGTTGGGATGCAGTGCCTATCTGCCAAACGCCGATTCCGCTCTGCTGTTCGGCCCAGAGCAGCTCTCGTCCCCCGCCAGACTCGTCGGGCACTCCTGAGTAGGGCCTGAACAGAAGGCACCGCCGTATCAGACTCCTGCGTGGAGAACAAAGGGGGCTGTAAGCCATGGTTTACCATGAATAGTGACAGGCTTGTAGCTGTGCTTACCAGGGTGTTATGGGTGTACTCCACTCAGGGTAAGTGGCAGGCCCAGGTAAAGGGGAGTCAGGAAGCGACTCAGCGCAGGGAGGTCTCCAGGTCCTGGTTGGCGCGCTCTGCTTGTCCGATGGATTGAAGGTAGTAGCCCGACGACAGGCTGGCTGTGGTGCCCAGAGCCCGACAGAAGGCCCTCTTTCTACCACGTAGCCAAAGAAGCTTACCGAGGGGACATGAAATTCGCATTTCTCCGCCTTGACGTACAATTTATTCCTCAGGAGCCGTGACAATACATCTCTGACATGAGTTACATGTTCCTCTAGTGAGCATGAGAAAATCAGTATGTCATCCAAGTATACAAAAGCAAGAAGATTTAGCAGGTCTCGTAACACACCATTCACTAATACCTGAAATACAGCGGGTGAGTTGTGAGGCCAAATGGCATGACTAAATACTTAAAATGGCCTAAATGTGTATTCAGTAGGCCTGAACGATATAAGAAAAAACTATTGCTGCCAGTTTTTGGGGGTTTGCGATATATTGCGATATCATATTGCGATATTTTAAAAAATATAAAGACATTTTTACTAGATGATTTGAATAGCTGTTTGGAAAGACTTTGGATGACTCATCATGACCACAGTGTACAGTATTCCATCGTTTTTCGAATTTAATAGGGACCAGAACCCGCCGCGATAAGTGAAAAACCGTGAAGTAGCGCATACCCCATCCCCCCATTTTACTGTGTGTGTGTGTGTGTGTGTGTGCGCGCGTGTGCGCGTGTGTGTTTGCGTGCGTGCGTGCGTGTGTGTGTATGTGTGTGTGCTCAATGTATTTATTCAGATCCAGCACTGGAAAGAGATATATATAAGACATGTTTTTTCTCACTTTTTCCCACAAAGTATGATTTTAAAAAACGTATACATATATATATATATATATATATATATTTTTTTTTTTTTACATAAATGCTTTTTAAGCACTTCAAATGTAATAATTATGATCAGTTTTAAACATAACCGTCCCACTGAATCATTTTAAAACAAGAATAAAGTACTGTAGTAGAAAATGCTTGGCTTTAAATACTTCTGTTTACCTAACATGGCTGTGACTCTTGGAGTGACGTGTAGAAATTACAAACTCCTCATAATCACTACTGGCGTTTATTTTATATGTCTCAACGTCTCCACATTCTACCCCCACAGACACACACATTCATTCCAGCCCGCGCTTCTTTGCAGAAACTGTTTAACAAGTTAAACGATGATTGACAGATTGCTGCCGAAAAAAAAAAAAACTATCGCACGTCCTTGCGATGGGACTATTGCGCATGCGCACATCGCGATGGCGATGTTCAAACAATATATCATTCAGGCTTAGTATTAAATGCCTTTATCCACTCGTCCCCTTCCCAAATATGGACGAGGTGGTAATCATTCCGAAGTTCAAGTTTGGAGAAAACGCATGCCTAATGCAGGCTGAATGCAGAATCGAGGAAGTGGAGAGGATCTTTATCCTTATGTCATTTTCATGTCGGAGAGTCTTGTCTCTTTTCTCCACAAAGAAAATCCAGCTCCCAGAGGGGACGAGGATGGACGAATAAGACCGGCCGCTAGAGATTCAGTGATGTAGATTTGCTGAGCCGGCAAGTGAATTTATACCGAGTTTGGCCCATTGTTCAAAAAGACACTGGGGCGGATCTGTTTTACGAAACTGGGCTGAATTTTGCAGTACATCTGGTCCATGTCCACTCCAGTAATATTCTGCTCTCTAAAACAGTTAACACTTGAGTGAATAACTTGTTTAACGGCCAAGCAGTGACTTCAAAAACATGATTAAAATATTGAATAAAGCACTTACCATAAAAATTTGTCATCCGCCAAGATGTTGTGTCATGACTCCTGCGTGTTCTCCTGTTTAGTGTCGCAGCACGAATGCCCGCCTTAAGGGTGCACGCTGCTGTGACGTTACACGTCGTTACACGTACAACTTCTTTACTCAGAAGTTGTAACTCCCTATTGTAATGCAAAGGATTTTTTTTTCTCGGCAAATGAAAATAGCCAAATTGGAGGCCTGAACATGCTCGAAAACTCACCAAAATTTGTACATACATGAAGCTTTGCAAAAATTTCGATAATTTTGTATCATTGCAAAAAGCATAACAAAATGGCTCAGTGGCGCCTCCTTGAATTTTTAAAAAAGGCCGCTCCATTTAGGTTTTTTTGACGTAGAGCGATGAAATTTGGGGAGTCGATACCTTGTGCAAAACTGCTCCAAAAAGTCTCTGCAACCATATTCCAAACCCAACAGGAAATCGGGTATTTTGGATCGAATGTGCAGTTTTTATCGAAACTCCCTTGGCACAGAGTGCACATTTGAGACCTTGTGCCAAGGGAGTTAGTTGGATCGTCTTCAAAATTGGTGAGATTGTTCAGGAGGCATATGAAATCTTTGAAGTTATGAAAATGGTGTGTTTTCATTCACGGGCCTGACCTGGGCGGGGTGCCAAAGTCGGCCGTTTTTTGGCAAAACACCAAATTCAGAAAATTACTAATAACTCCCTGACACAATGTTCAATCATTTTCATATCTGGCATGTATGAGAGGTATCCCAGCCTAAACACGACTGCATTTAAATATTACCCCTTAGGCCTGGAGACCTCAAGTAGGAACAGGAAATGCCCTTTTTTTATGAGACAGGCTCCTCCTCCAAGGGAGGAAAAATCCGTTGACCTGAAACCTGCATCGGGGAAGCCTTAAGACGTGTTCAGGTGCCTGATGAAAAATATTGAGGTTTGGTTGAGGCAGAACGGTCCAAAAGGAAAGTGAAAATGACCTTCACCATTTTGTCTCTCCACGCATTTTGAACTGTCATGACTTGGCAGATATACAAGATACCTATACCAACCTTCCCGTGCTTGGTCAGCGTCTTACCCTGAAGAGTCCTGTAGTGGTCATTTGCATCGACTCTATAGTGCTAACTAATGGCAGCAGAACTTGAGGCCTTTACTTTACATGTTCGAAAACTCTCCGAAATTTGCACATACATACGGCTTTGTGAAAATTTCCATAATTTTGCAAGGTTGCGAAAAAACATAACAAAATTGTTCAGTGGCGCCCCCTTGAATTTTTCAAAAAGACCTCTCCTATTAGTTCTTTTCAACGTAGAGCAATTAAATGGGAGTTGATACGATGTGCAAAACTGCTCCAAAAAGTTACACCCATATTCCCAACCTAACAGGAAATCGGGTATTTTGGATTGAATGTGAATTTTTTTATCGATTTTCAGGGTGCACATGTCAGACCTTGGCACCTAGGAAATTAGTTGGATCCTTGTCAAAATTGGCGAAAGTGTTCATGAGACATATGAGATCTTAAATTATAAAAATGGTGTGCTTTCATCAACAGGCCGGACCTAGGCGGGGTGCCAAAGTCTGCCATTTTTGGCGAAACACCAAATTCAGAAAATGACCAATAACTCTCTCATACAACATTCAATATATTTCATAACTGGCATGTATGTGAGGTATCCCAGCCTTAACACGACTGCATTTAAATATTACCCATTGCGCCTGGCGCCCCCTGCTGGCAACAGGAAACGGCCTTTTTTACGAGACCGGCTCCTCCTGGAAGGGAAACAAATCACTTGACCTCAAACGTGTTTCAAGGGAGCCTTAAGACATGTGTTCAGGTGCCTGATGAAAAACATTGAGTTTGGTTGAAGCAGAGAGGTCTAAACAGGAAAGTGAAAATTACCGTTGGCATTTTGTCTCACCACAAATTTTAAATACGCATAACTTGGCAGATATTCAACTTCTTTTATTTTTTAACCTGTCCTGTTCAGCTGTTTGACACAGAGAATGGAAGTCTAAGTGCCCGGATAGTCTGAACAGCTTTAATGTTTCACATTGATAGTCTGACATACTCCCATTGTGATCATTCAACATACCTCCTTTATGATGACATTGCAGCGAACAGGAAGGGGTTATGGGGGAACAGAAGAAAAGAAACACAAGAGAAGAAAGAAAAGAAACACAAACAACAACAAGAAATACACTGATCGCCTAACTACACATATGTTGGTGCTTTCGTCAGCTAAATGTATTTCCGGTTGACACCATGTGGGGGGCCTGCTGACCAGGGAAAGAGGGGGAAGGGGTTGGGGGATTCTATAAGCTAAGTGATTGAAAGGGGTAGAGTGTACACAAATCAGCTCTATGATCTAGAACCCAGTAATCGTGTCACATGCGGCTGGGAGTGTATAAAGCGGTTCAGGTTTAAACATGTCCGGTTTTCAGCTGCAAAAGGATGCATACAACTTCCCTGGACACCCCACGTACATCAATTTATGTATACATTTTTAATATTTTTGTGGCATTCCTTCGCAGACGAGAGAGAATCCTTATGTTCATCATTCTTGCGACTGTTTCCCACTGTTCATATTTTTCGATTTTATTTGACTGTTTGGGAGATATTTTTTCTAATGTTATATATTCAATGATTACCGTAAATTCCGGATTACAAGCCGCTACTTTTTTCCCTCATTTTGAATCCTGCGGCGTATGCAATGATGCGGCCAATTTATCAATTTTTCTAACGACCGCCAGGAGCGCTCGAGCATAAAATGCAAGCATAAGACACGTGGAATATGTGTGTCGAGGAAGACGCTAGTTGGCACTCTTACCCGTATTTTGAGTTTGTGCTTTGTGCACGAAAAAAAGTAGCAGACCCTCATCTTTGTGCATTCGTAGAATTAGCATAGCCTGGTACTCCAGACTCACCGCTGTTCCAGCTATTGAGTCTGGCCACCATTAAGCGGATAAAATTTTCAGAGCGGAGCAAGCCACAGCAAACAGACAGCGGAGTGGACCAATCAGCGACGGGCGGGACGAGGGAATTGCGCGCGGAAGTAAACATACGAGGAGAGCGGAGTTTATTCAACATGTTTGAAAAACACACGGAGAACAGTCTGGCCGTGCCAGGCAAGAATTAGCATACCCGCATCATGCTAGAAGAAATGGATATGATGTGCCGAGTTGAATTGAAGGCTTGGATGGCCAGCGGCGTCAGATCGTTTACAAAAGTGGTCGTATGCGAAGAGCAACTTTTGCAAAAGTCTGACAGCGTGGAGCAGCGTGAAAAAAAATCCACCATCACCAACGGGTTTCGAAAAGCCGGTCTGCTGCGTGATGAAGAGGACGACACGCTAAGGAGTGAGCTTGAGGAGTCAGCTAAGTGCCGTGTTGCTGGCGCTGTTTGGAAAGAAAAGTTAAGGTATTGTAACGATGACAAATAGTAACCCGTTAAGTTAGGTTGCAATTCTTCATTTTGGAAACTCGTCGAACAACACACGACTGCTGCCTCTAGCAGCCGACGCACACACACAGACACACCCGCAACAACAACGACAGCACGTCTCTTGCTCTTCCGCACCTCCCTTACCTGTAAGTCATGCGCTGTATCATAACCCGATTTGTTAAAATATGGTATTTAAACTTGGAAAACTGTGTATTTCTTTATAAATATTTCAGTTTAATATGTGGGCACACGCGGCTTGTAGGCAGGAGAGGCTTATGTATGTACAAAATTCTTTTTCCCTTAAAAATGTACTGGGTGAGGCTTGTAATCCGGGGCGCTCAATGGTCCGGAATTTACGGTAGATTTAGCCATTGGTTCATGCTAACGTTTCGTTTGTTTTTCCAATTCAGCAATATTGTTTTTTTGGGTATCGTTAAACTTGCTAGAAGTGGATGGGCTTGATGGTTTGAGATATTCACTGTATTCAGATCGCCAAGCAGACAAAGAATTGGAGACATTGGAATCCTGCAGTTCAATAGGAAAGAAAGTTTCTTGGTTACCTGTGATCCGAAATCTTGTACTGGTTTACATTGCCAAAGAGCATGAAAGTATGTATCTGAAGTATCTTTGTTGCAGCTTGTACATTTATCGGATTGGGAGAACCCCATTTGGTGCATTTTAGATTGCGTAATATGCCATCTGTGCAGTATTTTGAACTGTATAAATTGAAGGTTCTTATTCTTTGTCATTGTAAATGTATTTTATTATCTAACGTTACAGAAAGGTCGTTACTCCATTTTTCGATTGGTAGACAAGTAGAGTTGCTACATGAGAAAGCTTTATATACTTGTGAAAGTTTTTTGTTGTTGTTGTTGAGAATGGATATTTACTATTCTATCTACGAAAAGTGCCGGGTCTAACATACCCATTAGTGATGGGAGTTTGCTTTTGATGGCTGCCCTGATTTTATTGTATTGAAGGAAATTGACCCCTTGCATTTGGAATTCTTGGACTATTTTTTCATATGACATGAATGTATCATCTTTAAACAAATGCTTTAACTGGTTTATTCCTGTATCTTCCCATGTTCTAAAATAGATAGGAATTTTATTAACTCCAAAGTCTGGATTATGCCGGATTGGTGAAAATTTATACGGCGCAAATTGTGATTGCGTAATTTCCATACCTCTCCACCAGGCTTTCAAGGTACATGCTATCATTGGATTCTTGAAGCAGCTATGGTGCTTAATACTAGGATTAATAAAGGGGAGGTTTGCCAGTTGAGTTTGTTGATAAGGTTATTATAATTGATTTTGACCAATATATAGCATAATCTGATATTTGTGAAAATTTCTTTATACGTTCAAAAACCTCACGAAGAGAGGATTCTGGTTTTTCTAAATATAATAATATATCGTCTGCGTATAAATTGATTTTATGTTCTGATGTTTGCGAGCGGCTCCCTTTAATATTAGAATTTTGTCTTATTGCAATTGCTAAAGGTTCAATAAATAGAGCGAATAATAGTGTGGAAAGTGGGCAGCCTTGTCGAGTTCCCCTTTGAAGACAGAAACTTTGTGAAATGACCCTATTTGTGTTGACAGTGGCTTTTGGGGCGTTGTAGAATGTTCTTATCCAGCGGATAAATGGCTCACCAAAGCCAATTTTTTTCAAAATTTTAAAATGAAAAATCCAGTTGACTTTGTCAAATGCTTTTTCTGCATCCAAAGAGAGGATGTTTGTTTTCTCTTTATTATTCTGTACTTTATTCATGAGGTGTAACAGTCGTCTTATGTTGTTTGTAGATTTGCGTCCTTTAATAAAGCTGGTCTGGTCATTATGAATTATAGTGGGGAGAATTTGTTCTATTCTAGCAGCTAAAGCCTTTGCAATAATTTTAATATCTGTATTCATTAAGGATATTGGTCAATAGTTTGCTGGACATTGGTCTATAGTTTGCTGGTTGGGTTAGGTGTTTCCCCGCTTTTGGCAGTAGTTTGATTACTGCAGTGTTCATAAAGTCTCTAATTTGACCCTAGGCGCTGATTTCTTGTACCATTCTAGAGAAAAGTGGTGCCAGCATATTCCAAAAGTGTTTAAAATATGACGTCAAGAACCAGTCGGGCCCCGGTGCGCGACCTGTTGGCATGTCCTTTACGGCATTCCATAGCTCGGCAAGGGTTAGTGGGGCGTCGAGTAATTGTTTACTTTCTAAAGTTATTTGGGGGATGTCAGGATTGCTAACAAATAAGTCAATGTCTTCTTCGTTATGTACATTTGTCGTCGAGTATAAGTTTTTGTACTAGCTATAAAAAGTTTCGTTAATTTTTTTCTGGTGACTGTGTTAATATGCTGGCTGAGTCTTGTATTGTTCTAATTAATGTTTTTTCTTTGTTACGTTCAAGTTGGTTTGCTAAATATTTCCCGGATTTGTTATTATGCTCAAAGTTTGTATATCGTACTTGGTGTAACAGAGTTTTTTGGGATAGAATGCTGTCGTGCCGTTCTTTGGTACTGAAGAGTTCTTTTTTGATAGTGTCTGTCGGGTTCTTGGCGTATTCCTCAGTCAGTTGTTAAATGAAACAAAATTTATATATGTCATATGCGGAAATATATGCGGAAGTATCTTAGGCAAAGTAATGATCCCAGGATGTGTGTTATTATAGTCGGTCTTGGATGTCATCACCCATTCACATGCATTACAAGCTATACAAGTACCGTATTTTTCGGACTATAAGTCGCACCTGAGTATAAGTCGCACCAGCCATAAAATGCCCAACGAAGAGGAAAAAAACATGTATAGGTCACACCGGAGTATAAGTCGCAATTTTGGGGGAAATTTACTTGATAAAATCCAACACATAGAACAGATATGTCATCTTGAAGGCAATTAAAAAAAAATACAATAGAGAACAACATGCTGAATAAGTGTAAAGTATAAAAATCTTACATGATGCATGAACAATAAAATGCGAATGTACTGTCCTCACCATGACGCTACGGCTCGGTCCGGGCTATACAGCAAGCTAAACTCCCAAATGACGATGCTGGACATCCGTATAATTTGCTTACTTTATTTTGGCCGGTGTTATGACACCATCATTTGAAGAGTGAAACTAAAAATAGAAATAATACAAATCCATTTCGTCCTCGATACTAAACAGGTTCGCATCAACGTACATTAATGATAATTAGCTGCTATAACAGCAATGACACAAAAGGTTAGCATGCATTCGCTAGCATTAGCACATCGTTAAAAAAAACACACAAGTGTCCGATCGCGGGTGGAAAACACACAACAACAACAGAAAAGATTTTACACACAGGCGCTGCCTCTGTAGAGATATTTTACAAGCACAAACAATGAAAGTAAGTTCGCAGCCGTGTTTTTCTCTCTCTCTCTCTCTCTCTTTCTCTCTCTCTCTCAATAGCTCAGACGCAGCGTAGCTTCTGGCGTGTGAAAACTCTTCTTTGCGTAAACGAGTGCGAGCGTGCCTCCACTTGGGCGTAAAAGCGCCACAACCTAAGAGCATGCATTTCAATATATAAAAGTCAATAATACAGTTGAACACACATTGCCAAAGGCAGAACGCGAACGTGGCCGTAGCTATTAAGTTATTCAGATAACTATAGCATAAAGAACATGCTAACAAGTTTACCAAACCATCAGTGTCACGCCAAAACCCCAAAATAACATGTGAAATAATATAATAATGTGCTAATAATTTCACACATAAGTCGCTCCTGAGTATAAGTTGCACCCCCAACCAAACTATGAAGCAAACCGCGACTTTTAGTCGGAAAAATACGGTATGTAGCAAATCAAATTCTAATACAACTGAATGCAATGTTTCGTAGACTGCTAAGTATAATTCACTCGACATTAAGACATTGTTGGAAGGATTAACTACATGGCTAGCGTTAACACAGAACATCAATGTTTTAAAGTGTGTACTTAGTGTGTGGTTAAACTGTAGAGGTGAGAGGTGAAATAGATAACCCAGAAAGAGAAGAAAAGATGTAAGCGCCAGTACAGGAAAGTGTAATGTTAGACATGCTTGACTCCTATAGACTGAGTGATTATCATGCAACCCTGATCTATACGTGTGCATTGCTTAAATCAGATCAATTTAACACGGCATTGTATTTATACTGGAAGTGTTTATGAAGTACAGACAAGGTAATTATCATGCAACCCTAATCTACACATATGCCTTGCTCAAATCCTTACAACTTCATTCAGTATTATAAATGTACTGGAAGTATTTAGGTAGAGCAAACAAAGTATTAAGCATCCCTAATCTATACACATATCTTACTTAAATCAGAACAGATTAATTCAGCATTATATGCATACTAGAAATATTTATGGATTACTTATCGGTCAGAATAGTATTCAACATATCTGCGGCAAACTTCCCGTGCTTGTTGAGAGTCATATCCTGAAGAGCCTGTTGCATCAACCCTACAGCGCCAATTAGTGCCAACAGAAAGTCACTCATTTTACTTATACATGTCCAGTTCTTTTCAGGTTCGACATTGTAGTTTCATGACCTTTTGTAATATCACATTTTAAGGCCAATGTCCACGTCTCTGTCTGTTGCCATAACGACCCTTATTTCCCCATTAATAGTAAGTATATTTTTCTAGGGAATTAGGCAGCTTACAGAGCCACTGAATTTGGCACACTTGGTCAAATTGGCCCAATTAGAAGATTAATTTTGGTTTTGAGTAAGAGCGTGGCTGCACAGCTCAGTAGCACCTCCTTTTTTGAAGTACCGTACGATAGGGTTTTTTTTCTCCTAGGTGTGTGAATTTATTTTTCATCCCAAAAAAAGAGCTGACTTTTGAGCATGTTACGTTCTCATGAGATGATTAGAGGGGGATGATCTGCCACCACCCTGACCTGCGTGCCGTCCGTGTTGCGCCAAATTGCGAGGGCCCATTCAGTCCTGCTTGCAGGCCTAGTTATATTTATTATTCAAAATGTCATTTTGGCTTAGAATTATTCATTGATGTCTAATATTTAGTTTAAAAAAACGTATTTTAAACTTTTAAACAAATTACGTCACACTTTAAAAAATGGTGTCTGTAAATAAGTCACGGATATCTACCTCATAACTATCGCTTAATTGTATATTTTTGTTACTATCTTTTCAGGTCATTTTCTCTGATATGTTAAATGATAAATAATAGATCCAAACAAAGAAAAATTGAAGGGAGAAAAAAAACGTTTAAAAGAGGAAATATATGAAAAAGAAAATCTCGACCAGTCCTTGATGTCTCCGATTTCTGCATCGCGACCCTTGTTATATTACCACGTTTCACCCATAAAATCCCCCAAAAATCCGGCTGTGGCCATTCACAGCTGTGTCTTGACACTCGGTAATACATGCTACATGGAGTTTTTGGATCGAAACAAGGTAAGTACGCAATGATATCTAGTTAAAATCATGGCGTCTTTCATGCTCTCACCTCCAGTTAGGGTTTCGCGGTTTAAAAAAAAAAAAAAAAACATTTAAATGCCCTCCTGTTCAATGTTTTTCTTCCCCCAGAAAATTAAGATTTTAAGCTTTCCAATGATTTATCACACATGCATATCGGGCAATTTCGAAATTTGGCCAAATTGGGGGTGTCAGAGCGGAATTTTAAGTCACCTGAGTGTTTTCCGCCACATACAAATTAATTTTAAATAATTGTGTAAAAAATGTATTATATTGTGTTTAAGGAACCCATATAGCTTTTGAATTAAAAAAAGAAAAAAATGTAATAAACCTCCCCATCGGAGCAAATGAAATGAAATAAAATAAGCCTCTTCAACGCTTTCTTTTCTCTTAAAGATAGTAGTAGTAGATAGTTAGAGACGTGAAGCACCCGGCGGTGTCTGTCAGGTGTTACCCAGGGGCCAGAGTCGGTGACATCGAAGGAAACCTCAGGCTCTTAAAGCAGAGTAGGAAGAGGTTCCGCCGTATCGTGATTCACGCAGGCGGTAACGACGCCCGGCGGAGACAGTCTGAGGTGCTTAAATTAAACGTAGCCTCGGTGTGTAAGCTTGCTAAGTCGATGGCAGACACCGTAGCATTCTCTGGTCCTCTGCTTAATTTAATCAATGATGAGATGTACTCTAGGTTCTCATCATTTAACCGCTGGTTGTCTAGATGGTGCCCAGAAAACGACATAGTCTTTATTGATAACTGGCGTGCATTTTGGGGGAAGTCCGGGCTCATGCGCCGAATCGGCATTCATCCGACTTGAGACGGTGCTGCTCTCTTATCTCGAAACCTGGCCGCCAAACTTAGGGTGAATCCCATTTCACCCCTTGGCCCTACCCCTTACCCCTTCCCCTCCGTTTTGCGCGTTCACGTGTAGGGGTAGGACTGTCCCAATTCAAGCTAATGTGCAGGGGTAGGTGTAAGGGGGAGGGCTTTCCACCCCTCCTAACGGAGGGCCATGACTACCCTCACTCCAAACGGAGGGTTATGCGAAATTTCCCAGGGTGCAAAGCAATTACTCCGCGAATCATTTCCAAAATGGCGGAAGCAAGGAACGAAGTACACAAATGTAAGTAGCTCTGTTTTTCCCTAATTTAACTATTTTAACCGTCTTAAGTTGTGACAACTGATGTATTGTGTGAGCGGGACTTACGTCGCAATGTGTAGTTTTTTTCTGCTATAAACGCACATCGCCGAAATCGCTCAGGAATCAGTCAATGCATGTGAAGGTGCTGGGAAAAGTCGAAAAACAACACAGTTGTCGTTTTTTAAAGTTTGCGAGCAATGCAGTAGATTGACCGTAGAGAAGTTGCTTTTGAGCGACGTGTGCGTCATTTCGCTACCTATTATCACAAGTATTCATGTTCGTGAATGTGATTCACTGGGAGTCCAGCACAAACAAAGAGCCTTATCAGGCTTGAGAACGAAGAACGGTTCTTGAAGTCAAAAGCCTCGGCCAAACAACAGTGGGAGTGAGTAATTACCTCTGCTAAGAAGGTTATGTTTTTGCCAGAGTTTGTCTGTTTGTTAGTTAGCAATTCCTAACTTATCCCTCGCATTTACAACACAGGAAGCTGATGAAGGAGCTGGGGCTCCAGGGGAAGGTGTCCTCCCAGCAGGTCTCCAAAAAATGGGAGAATTTTTTAAAAAAGTACAAGGTAAACAGTAATGCCCGTTAAGTAGATGAATACTATGTACTCCTGAAATATTGTCAGCGAGCAATGAAGTACATTCATAATTGCCATGGTCTTGCTTCTTACAGGAGCTGAAAACTCCCTGCTCTGGGGGTGGGACAGATGAAGGCCAGGAGACCGCCACAACGTGGCAATATTATGAGGATATGCACGCGGTGCTGGGAGGAAGGGCAGCAATGGACCCTCCACTCTTGGTGGATGCATGCGCAGAGGGGGATGTCAGCTTCCAAAGTGCTTTGGTAAACATACGACCATATTTTTTTTTTTTTTTTGGTTAATGTGCATGGTATGTCCAAATATTGATGTATTGTCCACACAGCCACCACTCCCTCATTTTGTAACACCTTTTTTCTCAATGGATTGAAGTGCATGCTGTAATGTAATGTTGTTTGTTCCCCTAGAACGTCGCTGAGCCCAGCACCTCCGATGCACCATGCACCGCCACCGTTCCTGCTGTTCCCTCATCATGTCAGAGTCATCCTCCACCATCCACATCCCCTAAAAGAAGAAAGTCCAACCCTATACTTGACTACCTGGTAATGGAGAGTGAGAAGGAGCAGAAACGACATGAGGAGACGGAGCAGAGAATGGACCGCTTTTTAGCGGTTTGAGCGCATGGTGGACAAAATGTGTAAGTTGATGCGCCATGCACCTATTGTACACACAGCCACTACTTCCTCATTCTGTAACACCATTTTTGCAATGAATTAAAGTGTATCATATAATGTTATGTCGTGTCTTGTCCCCCCAGAACATCGCTGAGCCCAGAATGTGCCATGTGCTGTTCCTGCTCCAGTCACCCCACCATCTCTTCATTTTGTTAATTGATTGTTGTCTTATGTTCATTTTTTTTAATCTGGTCATATTCATACTGTTTATTTTCCGTAGTTGCACCACGCACTTTAAGCTGTAATTTGCACTATGTTCACTATTTCTGAAAAGAAGCTGCTAATAAAAGAAAGAAATAACAGTTTGTGAGCATGGTTATCACATCAGCATCATATGAATGACTAAAACGGATATTGGTTTGAAGATTTATTTTGTAAAATAAAAATGTGATGCATTACATTAGAATGTAATGGGAAAATTGGAGAAAAAGCGTGAAGAAAAAAAATCACCAAAAATTATATACATTGCACATCAACACACGAGCCACCACGTTGTAAGAGAGTCCATGTGCCAACCAGCATATATAGATCAGGACCTCCAGTTGCCCGCCCCAACCATGGTCCTGCTCTCTCTGCAGCAGCTTTTGGACAGTGTTTATGGCTCTTCTGCTGAGGTGTAGGTCCTGCCTCAAGTCCGCCTCAACATTGAATCACAACATTAGAACAGACATGTTATGGTCCAACCGGCAATAATTTGTGGGATGACCCATCTGCTGGAAAGAAAAACATGGAAAGATCAGGCTTTCATCCTCCCAAACCAACACAGTGATAGCACACACAATGCAGTGAATGTATTTATGTATTCAAATCTGAACCTAGTACAAAAAAATGGGTTCAAACCCCCCTGAGCAGCATGTTTATCCCAAACGGAAGGAGGCGAGTAACAAAAGCCACACGTTAGCTGTTGCTTTTTGTTTGGTTAGCCAGGCTAGGACACTACTCCAATCAATAAATCAGCAAATCAAAAAAGGCAAGCAAATTGTTTCTGTATAACAAAATATCACGAATGTACAGTTAAAAGGACTTTCAAACACAAACACATTGTTACTTTCACACGCTAGCTCTGGAGGCTACCAACCATTTGCGCTGGCTGGACACTAAAAAGTGCTCACTCACGTGTTATTTGTATTACTTTCTCATTCTACATACCCCAGCAAGATACAGCAATGCTCCCAGATGTCGAAGACGCCTTCGCCTGATGGCCTTTCGTCGATTTGACGCAGATATTTGTAAAAATATCTTCATAGCCAAGGAGAGTGTGGGCACCACAGCAGCAGGCATGTTGGCTTAGTTCTGTCGCTTTTTGATGACGTCACAACCGGCGGAATGGACTTATGACGTACGTGAGTGTGAAAGGGTGTCCCAATTCGTAGGGCTAACGTTTCAAGCCCTACCCCTTATTGCTCTGTTTGAAGGGCCAAGGGGTAGGGGGAAGGGGTAGGGGTAGAAAAGTAGAAATGGGATTGGGCCTAAGTCTCCCAAAGTGACACTTCAGAGTGGGGGCCCGGGCGCAGTGTTGTAGTGTAAAACACAACTCTGTTAGTAGTGATCACTCGCCTCTTTCCGAGCTGTCACAAATCCAACATTTAGGACAGAAGATAGAGACTGTGTCCGTGCCTCGTCTAGTGAACAGGAGAAAACAGAGTACTATAGAAACGAGACCAAAGAATACATATAGCCCCTGATAGCAGTGAAAATAAAATAACTCTTAATAAATATATATATAATAATAATAATAATATAATATAAATGCGGATTATTAAACATCTTGTCAATCTCGCCCAAATCTCTGTTAGTTAATGATTTAACTGGGGATTATAATATTTATATTTTGGCCCTGACTGAAACTTGGCTTCAGCAGGATGACTTTGTTAAACTTAATGAATCCACACCCCCAAGTCACGTGAATTTTCACACAGCTAGAAGCACGGGCCGCGGAGGGGGGGTGGCAGTAATATCACACTCTTGTTTAGGTATGAGCCCAAAAAGTAAAGGTAATTACATTTATAACTCCTTTGAAAGTCTAGCACTATCAATTATAGATGCTAACTGGAAGAACCAAAAACCAGTTCTTTTCATAGTGGTTTACCGTCCCCGTGGTCCCTACTCACAGTTTTTGTTAGATTTCTCTGACTTTTTATCCAGTATTTTGCTAAACTGGGATAGAATTATAATTGTAGGGGATTTTAATATACATGTTGATGATGACGGTGACTCTCTTGGTAAGGCTTTTAATGACCTACTAGATGGTTTATTTACATTTTGAATGAAGCCAGTCCCAACTCATAGTCATAAAAACACCCTGGACCTGATTTTAACCTACGGTACGGAGATCAGTGATCTTAGTGTCCATCCCCACAACCCCGTACTGTCTGATCATTTTCTAATTACCTTTCAGTTTGTGCTTCAAGATAATCTGTCACTAGTGACTAAAACTCAGATGAAAAGGACATTATGTGATCGCTCTGTTTCAGAATATAAACAGATAATCCAGCCAATATTTGCCTCCATGTCATCTGATTATGAAGGAATAAGGTCTGGCCCTGCTGTTAATGACGAGTTTGTTGATAGTGTTATGTTTACTCTTCGTTCTACGCTCGATGTTGTCGCTCCCCCCAAATTAAAGTTTGTCAAGCTGAGACGAGCCTCTCCCTGGTATAATGCTGAAACACACTCTCTTAAACAATCGGCACGTAAATTAGAAAGACTTTGGCGCCGTTCTAACACAGAGCACACTCTCTCTGCCTGGAAACACAGTTTAGTGACCTATAAACAGGCCTTGCATACGGCTAAAACCAGATATTACTCATCCTTAATGGATGAAAACAAAAATAATCCTAGGTTTCTGTTCAGCACTGTAGCAAGGCTGACAAACAGTCACAGCTCAATAGAACCTTATATCCCAACCACCCTTAGCTGTGATGACTTCCAAAAAATTTTTAACAATAAAAACGCAACTATTAGAAATAAAATAAATGAATTACTTCCCACTATTAGGTCTGATAAATTGCAGACTAAAAATTCAGAATCTCCTATAAACCCCTCTAAAATATTAAATAACTTTACCACTGTAGACCAAATTGATCTAATTTCAATTATAATGTCCTCCAAACCATCAACATGCCTCATAGACCCGATCCCAACTAAACTTTTTAAAGAGACCCTGCCTCTAACTATTGATATTATCTTAAATATAATAAATACCTCATTAGTTACTGGCCACGTGCCGCAGTCCTTTAAATATGCAGTTATTAAACCGCTTTTGAAAAAACCTACTCTTGATCCTGATATCTTGGCCAATTATAGACCTATCTCTAATTTACCATTTCTCTCCAAAGTCCTTGAAAGAGGGGTAATTAAACAGCTCTGTCAGCACCTACAGGACAATAGTTTATTTGAACATTTCCAGTCTGGCTATGGAGCTCATCATAGCACTGAAACTGCATTAGTCAAAGTAACTAATGACTTGTTACGAGCCGCCGACGTTGGATTAGTCTCGATCCTGGTTCTGTTGGACCTGTGTGCAGCCTTTGACACAATCGACCATCATATCTTATTGCAGAGATTAGAATGTGACATAGGCATTAGAGGAGCAGCCCTCTGCTGGTTTAAATCATATTTATCTAATAGGTACCAGTATGTCAATGTAAACCAGCAATCATCACCGTACTCTAGAGTTAGTTATGGTGTGCCGCAAGGATCGGTCCTCAGGCCCATCTTGTTTACGCTGTATATGCTTCCTCTAGGTAATATCATCAGAAAGCATAGCATTAACTTTCATTGTTACGCTGACGACACACAACTGTATTTATCAATTAAGCCTGAGCAGATCAGGCAAATGGACAAACTAAGCACCTGCGTCCGAGCACTAACTATCTTCTACTTAATCCCGAAAAGACAGAAGTCCTTATAATAGGCCCGAAAAGTTTGAGAGACTCTTTAGCTGCCCTGATAGTCACTCTGGACAATGTAAGGGTAGCCTCCAGCACCACAGTTAAAAACCTAGGAGTTTTATTCGACCCTGACTTATCGTTTGAAGCTCACATTAAACAAACCTGCAGAACGGCCTTCTTTCACCTGCGCAACATCGCCAAAATTAGAAATATTTTATCTAAAACGATGCAGAAAAATTAATTCACGCGTTCGTTACATCGAGATTGGATTACTGTAACTCCCTACTTGCAGCTTGTCCTAAAAGTTCTCTAAAAGGTCTTCAGCTTGTCCAAAACGCTGCAGCAAGACTTTTAACAGGTACCAATAGAAGAGAGCACATCACCCCTGTGCTCCAGGCCCTTCACTGGCTTCCAGTCGAGTTTAGAATTAAATTTAAAATCTTCCTTCTTACATTTAAAACTATTAATGGGTTGGGGCCATCTTATCTCACCGATGCTCTGGTTCCATACCGCCCCAACAGAACACTCCGCTCTCAGAATGCAGGTCTACTGGTAGTTCCCAGGGTTTCTAAAAGTACTGTCGGAGCTAGAGCCTTTAGCCACCAAGCCCCTGTTTTATGGAATCAGCTTCCAGCTAATATTAAAGAAGCCGAGACAGTCTGCATATTTAAGATTAGATCCGGACCCCAAGCTGGATGGACGTCCTCGTTGCTACCCCCGTCTCATCTGGCTAGATGGACCGCTTCTTGTTCTTTTACTCCACTGCATCTTTACGAACTGTAACTTTGCCTTCTAATTCCCATTAGCGGTCCACGGTGCCATGAGCGAAAGAAAGCGACAGAAGCATCTTGGGCTCTACTAAAATTGGTTTTCGGGCCCCTACTGCATGGTACAAATCTAATGTTTATGCCTTTACAAACAATAAGCATAGCGACTGAGAGACTAATCATTGGCCATCTGAAAATATTCATTTCTCCCAGCGTGTGTATCTGAATCAGACGAGACCTTCGGCAAACCGTCCTGCCTGGACTCCAGTTGTCCATTCAATTGGCTGACATGCTGAGATGTGATCAACATGGATAATTAGCTCTGATTGGTTCAAATGCAACATGTTTCTGTGAAGACAAAAAGAGAGAGGGAGAAAAAAAGAACAAGCTTGTTGAATTAATGCAATAAAAAAAGGCAATGCAACCGAAAGTTGATCAGATCTTCAATTCAATTCAATTCAATTCAATTCAATTCAATTCAATTCAATTCAATTCAATTCAATTCAATTCAATTCAATTCAATTCAATTTTATTTGTATAGCCCTAGATCACAACACGTTGTCTCAAAGGGCTTTGCAGAGGCAATATGATACACAATCAGAAACAGCAATTGAAGCAACAAAGATGAATAGATACAGTTCAAGTCCTGGGTATCCCCAATCCTTAAGACCCTCCATGCCGGCAAGGAAAAACTCCAAAAACTCCAGAGTCAATTGGGAGAAAAATGAGAAACCTTGGGGAGTCCCACAGTCAGGAGAGATCCACTGCCAGGACAGATAGACAGGAACCCCAGAACTGCTAATGGGAATTAGCAAGCGAAGTTATAGTCCGTAAAAATACAGTGGAGTAAAGGAGCAAGAAGAGGTCCCTCTAGTCAGATGAGACGGGGGTAGCAGCGAGGACGTCTATCCAGCCAGGGGTCCGGACAGTCAGGAGGCTGCAGCTGAAAAATAGCCCCTCCCCAGAGGGGAGGGGGGAAAGGGGACACCGGGTGACTAGTGATGAAGAGACTAGACAAATAGATATTAACACTGGAAAATAGAAATAAAGTAAGACAAGTGGTAGGTAGAGTAAGAAAAGGAGATAGAACTCAGCGGCTGTACTGCCCCCAGCATTATAGCTTCTAGTGCAGCTTAGACTAAACTGTGAGTCTACTCCGACTTCAACTAGCCTAACCATAAGCTTTGTCGAATGGGAACGTTTTTAATCTAATCTTAAATGTGGAGACTGTCTCAGCTTCTTTAATACTAGCTGGAAGCTGATTCCATAAAATAGGGGCTTGGTGGCTAAAGGCTCTAGCTCCGACAGTACTTTTATAAACCCTAGGAACGACCAGTAGACCTGCATTCTGAGATCGGAGTGTTCTGGTGGGGCGGTATGGAACCAGAGCATCGGTGAGATAAGATGGCCCCAACCCATTAATGGTCTTAAATGTAAGAAGGAGTATTTTAAATTTAATTCTAAACTCGACTGGAAGCCAGTGAAGTGCCTGGAGCACAGGGGTGATGTGCTCTCTTCTATTGGTTCCTCTTAAAAGTCTTGCTGCTGCGTTTTGGACTAGCTGAAGACCTTTTAGAGAGCTCTTAGGACAAGCTGCAAGTAGTGGCCATTTTACCCTGAAAACCCCCGTTTACAGATGTCGCGCAAACGCTTTTGTTTCAACCCAGCCATAAAACGGAGGTAATTAATTATATTTAAAATGTCTGTCATTTTTAGCTTAGAATCATTAATTGATGTCTAATATTTCGTTTTTTTTTAAAAAATCGACTTCAAAAAAATTATTCACTCGCATGTTTTAAACTTTTAAACAAATGATGTCACAATGAAAATAATGGTGTCTGTAAAAAAGTCACGAATATCTACCTCATAACTATCGCTTCATTGTGTTTTTTTTGTTACTGTCGCATTTTCTCCAATATGTTAGATGATAAATAATCAAACCCAACAAACAAAAATTGAAAAAATCGTTTAAAAGGGTAAATATATGAAAAAGAAAATCTCGACCACCCCTTGATGTCTGCGATTTCTGCATCGTGCCCCTTGTTATATGACCATGTTTCACCCATACAATCCCAAAAAAATCCAGCTGTGGCCATTCACGGCTGTGTCTTGACAGTCAGTGATACATGCTACATGGAGTTTTTGGATCGAAACAAAGTAAGTACGCGATAATATCTCATTAAAGTCATGGCGTCTGTAATTCTGCTCTCGCGTGCTCTCACCTCCAGATAGGGTTTTGTTGTTTATTTATTTATTTTTTTAAATGCCCTTCTGTTCAAAATTTTTCTTCCCCTAGAAAATTGAGATTTTAAGCTTTCCAATCATGTATCACACATGCTTATCGGACGATTTTGAAATTTGGCAAATTGGGGGTCTCAGAGCGGAACTTCGTGTCACCTGAGTGTTTTCCGCCATATATTTACAGTGGGGCAAATAAGTATTTAGTCAACCACTAATTGTGCAAGAGAGGCCTGTAATTGTCAACATGGGTAAACCTCAACCATGACAGACAGAATGTGGGGGAAAAAAACAGAAAATCACATTGTTTGATTTTTAAAGAATTTATTTGCAAATCATGGTGGAAAATAAGTATTTGGTCAATACCAAAAGTTCATCTCAATACTTTGTTATGTACCCTTTGTTGGCAATAAGGGAGGCCAAATGTTTTCTGTAACTCTTCACAATCTTTTCACACACTGTTGCTGGTATTTTGGCCCATTCTTCCATGCAGATCTCTTCTAGAGCAGTGATGTTTTGGAGCTGTCGTTGGGCAACACGGACTTTCAACTCCCTCCACAGATTTTCTATGGGGTTGAGATCTGGAGACTGGCTAGGCCACTCCAGGACCTTGAAATGCTTCTTACGAGGCCACTCCTTTGTTGCCCTAGCTGTGTGTTTGGGATCATTGTCATTCTGAAAGACCCAGCCACGTCTCATGCCCTTGCTGATGGAGGGGGATTTTCACTCAAAATGTCTCGATACATGGCCCCATTCATTCTTTCCTTTACACAGATCAGTCGTCCTGTTCCCTTTGCAGAAAAAACAGCCCCAAAGTATGATGTTTCCACCCCCATGCTTCACAGTAGGTATGGTGTTCTTCGAATGCAATTCAGTATTCTTTCTCCTCCAAACATGAAAACCTGTGCTTCTACCAAAAAGTTCTATTTTGGTTTCATCTGACCATAACACATTCTTCCAGTCCTCTTCTGGATCATCCAAATGCTCTCTAGCGGACCGCAGACGGGCCTGGACATGTACTTTCTTCAGCAGGGGGACATGTCTGGCATTGCAGGATTTGAGTCCCTAGCGGCACAGCCTTTCTTACTGTGGTCCCAGCTCTCTGTAGGTCATTCACTAGGCCAACCTGTGTGGTTCTGGGATTTTTGCTCACCGTTCTTGTTATAATTTTGACGCCACGGGGTGAGATCTTGCATGGAGCCCCAGATCGAGGGAGATTATCAGTGGTCTTGTATGCCTTCCATTTTATAATAATTGCGCCCACAGTTGATTTCTTTACACCAAGCGTTTTGCCTATTGCAGATTCAGTCTTCCCAGCCTGGTGCAGGTCTACAATTTTGTCTCTGGTGTCCTTCGACAGCTCTTTGGTCTTGGCCATAGTGGAGTTTGGAGTGTGACTGACTGAGATTGTGGACAGGTGTCTTTTATACCGATAATGAGTTAAAACAGGTGCTATTAATACAGGTAAGGAGTGGAGCCTCGTTAGACCTCGTACGTTAGAAGAAGTTAGACCTCTTTGACAGCCAGAAATTTTGCTTGTTTGTAGGTGACCAAATACTTATTTTCCACTCTAATTTGGAAATAAATTCTTTAAAAATCAAACTGTGTGATTTTCTGTTTTTTTCCCACATTCTCTCAGTCTCTCATGGTTGAGGTTTACCCATGTTGACCATTACAGGCCTCTGTAATCTTTTCAAGTAGGAAACCTTGCACAATTGGTGGTTGACTAAATACTTATTTACCCCACTGTGTGTGTGTATGTATATATATATATATATATATATATATAATATACTGTATATATTACATTTTTGTATTGGGAGCAAATACTTTTTACATGTAAAGTAAATTTTAAATTTTTGTACTTTTACTTGAGTACATTTTTTCTTATATGCTTGTACTTTTACTTGAGTAATTTTTTGCACCTGTATCAGTACTTTTACTTAAGTAAAAAAAAAAAAAAAGTGAGAAGTTCATCCACCACTGTCCGTGTGATGAAAAATGCCCTGGACGGATTTTGTTGAAATCACAACCTCCTAATGAGTAAAATTAGAACATTTTCTGCACATTTTACGTTCCTGGTCAAGATAATTAAATTGGTGTTTGGATTTCAGCAATTTTATTTTATTAAACTGTGTCAAATGCAATGAATAAATAACTCAAATTTGGTAAATTAGCTGATTGAACTTTTTTTTTTTAATAATTACTTATTTAGTAATTATTAGTTAAAAGTCAGACTGAATTGTAGCCCATTTTACCTGACCTAAATTTTGTGTCCGCATCCTGTTCCACTAGGTTTTTGAGACGGAAACCATAATTGCTGTCATCTGTGACACAGGTGCAAAAGGAACCACTTCCACAACCATTATCACGCACGATAAAATTTTCGTTAGTCTAAAAGCACAATAAGTTAAGTCATCTTTACTTTAGAAACATTCAAGTGCTTCCTAGATACAATGTTATGTGGTGATTTATTTCTAAATACATGACATACGTTTGACGATAAATGCTGAAAACGTGCACAGGCTGAGAACAACTGAGAAACAATTATAGCAAGAAACTCTTTTCTTTGTCTTAGCTGCCAGGATTTTTTGGGTGAGCCTTTAGACAGGTTTTCGAGGTACTTCCGCATTTCTGCTTGCGACTTCCGTTTTACACTTTCTCTAAACAAAACCACAGGGCGCTGGCATGGAATTACTCATCAAAGTCCCTCAAAAAAGACAATTTGGAAATGCCGCATCCATCTGCCATAATCGCAACATTGGAGGACAACATGGAGAAATGGCTGAGAGTCGCCACAAATAAAATAGTTTTGTATTTTATTGATTAAATGGCAGTGGATGGAAACACAATCAGGGACCTGAAAAGTTCCGAAGAAAGAATCCAACTGAATGTGCCCAGATAGATGAATATCTATAATATCTGTTAGGCAAGGAAGGACTACTTGATGTGCACGTGAAAACAATGTAGTATTCATGCCAGGCTCTAGAGCGCAGTGCAGTTTTACAAGGCGACAGCCAATGATGCACAACCTCCTTAGTGCGGAAGACAGCCAATGGCAGTTTTTTTTCTCTTTTCTCTCCCAACACAGTTTTATTGTGCACACTACAACCCCTAGCAAAAAGTATCAAGAGTCAAGAATCTGCATTGGACAAGGTGATGATGCTGGAACTTTGGTTTGGTGCTGTTCTAGTGAGATTTACAAAGACGACTGCCTGAAGAAAACATCAAAATTCCCTCAGTACTTGATGATATGGGGCTGCATGTCAGGCAATGGCAATGGGGAAATGGCTGTGGTTACATCTTCAATAAATGCACAAGTTTACATTGAAATTTTAGGCCGCTCTCTTATCTCTTCAATTGAAAATATGTTTGTCATTTTCCAAGATGACAATGCATCATGCCACAGAGCTAAAACTTAAAGCATTTCTTGGAGAAAGACTCATCCAGTCAATGTCATGGCCTGCAAATAGATCTCAACTCTATTGAAAACCTGTGGTGGAAATTGAAAAAAAAAAAAAAAAGGTCCAAAATGATCCACAGCAAGGCTCCGACCTGCAAGGATGATCTAGCAACTGCAATCAAAGAGAGTTGGCACCAAATTGATGAAGAACACTCATCAAGTTCATGCCTTAGAGACTGCAAGCTGTCTTAAAAGCCAGAGGTGGTGCTACTAAACACTAGAGATGTGTTATGTTATTTCTTTGTTTGTTTCTCATGATTCCATATTGTTTTCCTCAGAATGAAGTGATTCCATATATATTTCCCTGTACTTGCTCTATAAAAGTAACATTTACTGACCACCACAATGTTTTTTATTCATTTCTTTTAGTGTTTCTGAAGGCTAAAGAGTTGCACTTTTGAACTAAGGTTTTTATCGTAATTTGTTCTACATATCTGAGTGAGCGCTTGTCCGAGACTGGTGATTCCCTACTTTTTGCCAGGGGTTGTATTAAAAAAAAAAAAAAAAAATTGTGGGTAGTAATTATTTATTCATTCATTTTCTGAGCCACTTATCCTCATGAAGTTGCTGGAGCCTATCCCAGCTAACTATGGGCAGTAGGCAGGGTACATCCTGGATTAGTTGCCAGGCAACCGCAGGGCACAAGGAGACAAACAACGATTTGCGCACACACTCATAGGGACAATTTAGATTTTAGAGTGTTCTATCCATGCATATTTTTGAGGTGTGGGGGAAAACCAGAGTAAACCCACACAGGCACGGCGAGAACATGCAAACTCCACACAGGAAGTCCGGAGCATGGGATTGATCTCAGAATTGATCTCAGAATTGTGAGGCAGACATGCTAACCACTCTGCCACCATGCCTGTAGCGCTTATGACCCATAAATTGTATAAACGATACTATAAGTAGAGATGTCCCAAGCCGATATTTGGATCGGATCAGACGCCGATATGGGCAAAAAAATGCGCATCGGTATCGGATCGGCCGACACGGAAAAATTCCGATCCAGTTTTTTTTTTTAAATCCAGGCCGGGTTTTCCAGTGCACCGATATACATAATCCATTCCAGTTTTTGCTACGGTTTGCCTAAAATCCGGTCCGCATTTTACGGCACTCCTTCAACACACTACATTACTGTCTCCCAATTTACCGAGAGACTTTATCGGTAAAAATGTCAGCTGTGTCGGATTATTTCATCTTAAAGGACGACAAAGACGAAGAGGCAGAGTGCAACATATGCCACAATAAAGTCAAGCGTGGTGGTAAAGCTGTAAGAAGTTTTAATACAACCAACCTAATCAAGCATTTAGTGAAATACCACCACAAACAATATGAGGAGTATGTTAAGAAAACCGAAGACAAAAAGAAAGGTCCTACGCAACTAACATTGGCAGAAACTTTTGCTATGCGTGACAAACTGGCACTCGACAGTCCAAAAGCCCAGGGAATAACAAGAGTCATTGCCGAAGAATTCAATCTGGATGACGAGCCATTATCTCTTGTGAGTAAAGACGCACCATCCAACACTTTTATGCTGCATTCCAGAGAAGTGGGAAGCCGGATTTATCCCACTCGGATGGTACCAGTTCCGACTTCAAAGCGTTCCAAGCAAATGTAAACAACAAAGATGGCTGATCGCGACGAGGTGTTTTTTATTTTGGCCATCCAAAGACATTTTGACCTCCAAGCGAACCTGTTTTCCTATAAGCGATCAAATAGTAGAGGAAAAACGACGGCTGCGTTATTGCCCACACTGTAAACTGCTTTTTTAAAGTTACATCCTTTGCTGATCGTCAATATAAAAACATAGCACAACAAAGATAATTCACTGTATGAGAAAAAATACATGGCTTCTCAAATAAACTTGATTTACTTCATCATTGTGTTATCATTCAATGCGTTTTCTTGAACGCCATTTTGTCCAGTGACGTCAGATTGAAACAGCTTGGAAGTCGGGGTAGTAATTTTTTTCTCAGACTTCGCGACTTGGACCTCCCAGTTCGAGTGGCGTTCCAATGATATTTTCCTAGTCGGAGGCCGGAAAAGTCCGACATCATCTTTGTTGTGCTATGATTTTATATTGATGATCAGCAAAGGGTGTAACTGAAAAAAGGCAGTTTACAGTGTGGGCTATAACGCAGCCGTCATTTTTCCTCTACTATTTGATCGCTTATAGGAAGGCAGGTTCGCTGGAGGTCAAAATGTCGTTGGATGGCCAAAATAAAAAGACACCTCGTCGCGATCAGCCATCATTGTTGTTTACATTTGCTTGGAACGCTTTGAGGTCGGAACTGGTACCATCCGAGTGGGATAAATCCGACTTCCCACTTCTCTGGAATGCAGCATAAACATCATGCTTGTCTAATAGATATCATATGTATATAGAACTAGATGCAAAACGACAGACTCGACGCCGTTGGCAACACATGCAATGAAAACTACGTGCGTTGGTAAACAGCCGCCATCTTAAAGCAGGAGACTTCCCTTGTAGGCTGTTGTAGTGAACCTTCCAAGCAGGGCCAGAGTGGGACTCATTTTCGGCCCTAGAATTTCATGCCTCAGACCGGCCCACTCATTTAAAATAATGTCATTATGCATACACGTGTTGAGTTCAGTGTTCTCTAAAGCCGTGTACTGTAATTCTGTGTATTCCAATTCAGTGCAGGTAATGGTTGTTTAACAAGGTGGCTTTATTTTAACAAGTGCAACAAAACATATTTTGAACAAATTTAAAAATGGATTTTAAAAAAACTATATTAAATGATACATTTGAAAAATAAATTAGGGCTGTCAAACGATTAAAATTTTTAATCGAGTTAATTACAGCTTAAAAATTAATCGTAATTAATCGCAATTCAAACCATCTATAAAATATGCCGCATTTTTCTGTAAATTATTGTTGGAATGGAAAGATAAGACACAAGATGGATATATACATTCAACATACGGTACATAAGGACTGTATTTATTATAAAAATAAATCAACAAGATGGCATTAACATTATTAACATTCTGTTAAAGCGATCCATGGATAGAAAGACTTGTAGTTCTTAAAAGATAAATGTTAGTACAAGTTATAGACATTTTATATTAAAACCCCTCTTAATGTTTTCATTTTAATAAAATTTGTAAAATTTTCAATAAAAAAATAAACTAGTAGCCCGCCATTGTTGATGTCAATAATTACTTACACAATGCTCATGGGTGCTGAAGCCTATGAAATCAGTCGCACCCAAGCGCCAGCAGAGGGTGGCAAAACTCCATAAAACACAATTAACAAGTGGGCATGTCATTGTACTGTCATTTAAATCTGTCTGAGCAGGGCATGTGCGTTAATTGTGTCAAATATTTTAACGTGATTAACTTAAAAAATTAATTACCGCCCGTTAACGCGATAATTTTGACAGCCTTAAAATAAATTACAAAATAAGACCTTTTCTGCAACATCAAATATTAACAAAATGAGTGCTTACAGATAAAACAAACATAGCAACATAACAATATGAAAAATAAGGAATACGTATTGCACATTGTAACAACTTCTAATGATACTATTATCCATTTTCTATTTCCACTTTAAAAACGCCACGTAATTGATTATATTAATTCTAATTTTCACTCGCTGAACGACATGGCAATCCTACCTTCCAGCTCTACACCTGTGCTGTGTTCATTTTGGCTAATGCTTGCTCCTATACATATCTCTTGTGAGGTGCTACAAGAAGCCAAAGTTTCCACAATTACATATTGTCGTATCACACGGTGCAAGTTGCATTTTATTCGCCATCTGGCCTTACCATTTTCGTTGTAATCCTCTGTAGTTTGAGGCAGCAAGGTCGTTGCATGAAAAAAATTGGCTATTTTCGCGCATTTTGCCGATTCTTTCACAAGTGCTTTTCTCTTTTTAATTCTTATTTTTCAGCGCCACCCTTGCTCTTTTTATCCATCCGAGCACCGAGATAGCAGCTAATTTGGCTCAATACAGGCTACAATTAGGGGGCGGAGCTGCACGCTGTATTTTTCGTCTGCACACGTGAGGTTGAGACTGGAAAAAAAAAAACTGTATATATATATATATATATTTTTTTTTTTTTTTTTTTTAAGACGGCCCACAGGGACAGCGGTAACAGAATGTAAGTTATACTCAGTGACACTGTCATAAATAAATACCAGGCAAAAAATTATAACAGTGTAATTTTTTTTTTTTTTTAACAAAACCCGGACCGGCCCATCTGGCCGGCCGGCCCTTCGGGAATCGTCCAGAAGCTCCCGATTAGTCACTCCGGGCCTGCTTCCAAGCGAACCTAATTAACTTTTTATTTAAAATACTCCTAAATCGTCAAAATCTTGACTTGAACCTATCTTCAAAACAGTTTTATAACTTTCACATGTCAAAAGTAGACAGAAGGGAAATTATGGAATAACGGGAGCAATTTTAACAACTTTAACTGTTGATTTGCAAAATTAAATGAATTGAATGTAGTTTAAAGCTGCTGATACAGAATGGGGACTTGAGTATTTTATTTACTCTTTTAAAATGTTAACTTGATACTGAAATAGTCGTTTATTTAAACCTGAGAGGCTTTTTATACAATTTTTGTAACTAATGCACGAAACATTAAAAGCATCTAATAGCTTGGGAAGTTTGTGGGATTTTCCACTGACAGTTTACAATATTATTTGCACGTTTTACTGACTGACTATGCCATTTCTGTTTGTTATTTAGAATGTTTTGTGTTTGTCACTGAATAAACAGGTGAGTTTCTTATTACCAACCATTGTGTGTTATTCAAACTCACCTAATTCAGCTGGCTAGTTGTTATCAAGAGTACTAAAACCCTTTTCAACATGAGTCTGACAACTAAGTAAGGAGGCTAAATAACTTTAAACTTTAATAAATGCTCAGATAAGCCGGTATCGGTATCGGCCAGTATCGGTATCGGATCGGAAGTGCAAAACAATATCGGTATCGGATTGGAAGTGCAAAAACCTGGATCGGGACATCCCTAACTATACTGGACTGTCTCAGGAAATTAGAATACACAATATTCTAATTTTTTGAGACAGTCCTGTGTATATATACAGGACTGTCTCAGGAAATTAGAATACACAATATTCTAATTTCCTGAGACAGTCAGGACATTAGAATATTGTGTATTCTAATTTCCTGAGACAGTCCTGTATATATACACAGGACTGTCTCAAAAAATTAGAATACTGTGTATTCTAATTTTCTGAGACAGTCCAGTATGTATTCAGGCAATCAAGTATTATATATAACATTATATTAAACTGGTTAAAATGAACTCTTTCTACCTAATTTTAATCAGTAAAAACTTGAACAAACAGGATAATATTTACCCCCAAAATATTAGGTGGGTGCTCAAGGCTGCGCATGTGTCAACGCGTCTTTGAAACTGAAAGGAGGACCATTTCATTTTGCGCGACACTCCAACTTGGATGGCATCGTACACGTTTCTTTTAAAATTGACAATGTGAAAACATTAACAAGCCTTGTATGCTGCATGTTGAATTTAGAAACCCCTATAGTAAAAATATTATTATATTTTATTCCTGGCTTTTGACAGCCATTCCTGATAGCTAACTCACAATGTTCTACAGAGCATAGCAACACGAGTTGCTGGTAATAATGCGGCTAACCTTAACCTAGTAACCTTATTTTCTAATGAACTTTTGAGTTACGACATACAGTATTGTCAAATGTTTCGCCCTTTAGTATTATTGAGTTGCACGTCATGTAGCCTACATGATGCAAAACAGTTTGATTGAGCGTGTTGGATGTGATGGAAAGCAGAAGGACGGGAGAAACTTTTAAATAAGTATTTATTGACTGATTTGAGCAAAATGACTGGAAGTACCCCGTGCCCTCGAGGACTGGAGTTGGTGACCCCTGCTCTCGGAAGTCTGTTCTGCTAATAATGTTACATTTGTTTCTTAATTTTGCTCAGTAATTATATGAAAGTATTTTGCACTGTAGTTTGATATGCTACAACATAGCACTCCTGTGGGGTTCAAACATCTATGGTACAGAATATTTGCCTTACTTGTATCTCAAACGAAAGATGCTTGATGAACTCATGTTGTTTACTGTTCAGTTAAAACTGTTGTTAAACTCATGTGGTTTGCATATTACTTATTTTTGGACTGATGACCACGTGTCTTTCGCTCATCAGTTAATACTGTTCTTGAACTCATACTATGAGGAAAAAAATGTTTGCATGCAATTTATGTTAGGCAGACAATTTGTTAAATGTTAAATTTAATGAGCAAATTGTCAATGAAAAACAGTTGACAATCAAATGTGTTGTGATGTTTGGTTTGAATGAAGACGCCGTGTGAACAGTTTGAATATTTTTTTAATGAACTCGTTGCCGTCTGCACACGCAGACATACACAAGCATTCTTAGCAAGACGCTAATCTCTTCTCCGAATTCTACGCACACTCTCCCACAGCACCACTCGGCACTTAGTCGCATAACTGGTACTGCATGTGTCTGTAAACACAACATCTCCCCTGTTACTCAGAGAGAATACTACTCTGTATGAACAATATTTAACAGTATTCACTGCAAACAAATAAACTACTTTTTTTTTTTTCCACACACTTAGAAAAGTAGTCTTAGTGTATGTCAGGTATTCACAAACACAAATTAAATACTGTATCCATATGTATTACCTCTAGTCATGAAATAAGGTCTGTCTCATACAGTTTGTATAACATAAATTATTCAGGCGTTTCCAAATATCCTTATGCACTTTCTGGAATAAAGGAAAATGTGACATTTAAACTCAAAATATAGTAACTGACATTACTGTCACTCAACTTAGTTGTACTGTATGCTTGGAGCTACTCCATTACATAATCTTTTGTCCAAGCTGGTTTCTGTCTGTCTCTATGAGTTGTTTGTCTTTTCATAGTCTTAGCAGGACTACTGGTCTTTTCAGTACCCATTCTCGGTGCTTCCTCTGTGCCGTTCAGGCAGAGAGAAATGTTTTACGAAATTTTCCAGGTTCGCAGTGAGTAAGCAACAGGCACACTTTTGCTTAATAGACAATGTTTATTAATTAGAAATTGCAAATAAATGAATAAATGGAGTTTAATTGATTACAATCCCACAAAAGCAAGCACAAACAGCAAAAACAACATCAAGCATCACTCAGAATAACAAACATAGTTCAGAATAACTACGTTAGGTCTGAATTGTCCAAACCCTTACGAAGCAGTTAAAAATACATCAGCACACATAACTTTGGCGCTAGATAATTGTGATGTAAGGAGTACAACTACATTACCCAGCATGCAATGTGATGACACACAAAGTGACGTCATGTTTTGTTGACAGAAGTTCAGTCTGTACAGCGCGACTGGCGCAAGTGAGAAACCGAAAGTGTTCAATAAAAGTCAGCGTGATGACAACGATTCGTCTTCTTATTAGAATAATAAGATAGACAACACATGGTGTCAGAATTGACCGTGTACGAACTCGGATGGAAGTTTTGTCACGGTAAACTCATGTCCTCTACAGAAGAAGTGTTTCCAGTCGTGTGAGTAAAGTGTGCTAACGGGACGTGCTAATGGAGTTTGCTGCTACTTTCGATGGCGTCGAGCGTGCGTGTGGGTGCTATGGAGCAAGCGGACCGAATTGAACAAGAGGAAGAGATTCGTGTGCCTGTTGCCGACGGTGACCAGCATTATAATTTACCTGGCGAAGTTCCCATACCCCGACGTGCAGTCATGGAAAAGCTGAGTCCTCCTTCTTCAATGCAATTATCTGGTAATCTGGCCGATAATTGGAAGCGCTTCAAGCAAAGATTTAACATTTATCTGGCTGCAGGCGGCGCAGGGGGTGATGATGAAAGACTGAAAGCTAACATCCTTTTGCATGTCATTGGAGAAGATGCTTTGGATATTTATAATAGTTTTCAGTTAGAAGAAGATCATCTGACTCTAGCAACATTGATGACAAAATTTGAGGAATATTTTGTGCCTAGTCAAAACGTGACCTTCGAGCGGTACAAGTTCTTCACGCAAAACATCAAAAACAAGGAGTTTCTTTTGATCAATATTTAGCTGAGCTCCACACACTAAGCAAAACCTGTGAATTTGGCACGCTTAGAGACTCGTTGGTGAGAGACAGGATTGTCTGTGGTACAGCAGATAATGGACTCAGAGAAAGACTGCTGAGAGAAACTGGACTGACACTTGATAAATGTGTTAGCATGTGCAGAGCAGCCGAAACCACTCAAGCACAAGCAAAAGAGCTCAGAAGAAGTGAAATGGCAGTGCATGAAATACACAAAAGTAGAACGAAAAATGCAACGTTCACTAAACAAAAAGATCAAAAAGAGAAGTCTACTGAATTTAAATGTGGTAAATGTGGAGAAAGTCACAAGCCAAAGTCATGTCCAGCATTTGGAAAAAGTAACCATTATGCAAAATGTTGCAAAGCACGTTCAAGAAACAAAGTTCACACAGTCGACGAGAACGAAAAAGATGAAGAGGAATTTCTTGTGGATGTCGTGCAGGTCTGCAATGAAAAAAAAGAATGGATTATGTCAATCGAAGTGAACGAAACAGTAATTCCATTCAAGCTTGATACAGGTGCACAAGTAAACCTGCTGTCTTTTAACGACTATAAAACACTAAAAGTGAAAAGTAAAATGCATCCTGTAAAAACTAAAGTGACCGGATACACTGGTGAAAGAGTTCCTGTTAAAGGGGGATGTATTGTAACCTTCAAATACAAAAGTCAGAAGATCAGAGCACAGCTTCTGATTGTGGACATGCAAGTACAACCAATCCTGGGACTAAGTGCATGTGCCAAACTCAATTTGGTAAGAAGAGGGTTTGTAGTGACAACACCAGATACACCAAAAGAAAAAAACTCACTCATGGAGGAGTATAAGGACTGTTTTGAAGGACTTGGATGTCTTCCAGGAATACACAAAATATGTGTGGATAAAAATGTGACTCCTGTAGTGCATCCATGCAGGAAGGTTCCATTTGCACTGCGGCAGTAGCTGAAAGACAAACTGGACCGCATGGTAAAGATGGAGGTCATCAAGAAAATAGATGAGCCTAGTGAATGGGTCAGCTCACTGGTGATCGTGCAAAAGAAAAACGGTGCACTGAGAATATGCTTGGACCCGAGAGACTTGAATAAAGCAATTAAAAGACAACATTTTAAATTGCCAACTAGAGAAGAAATCATGGCGCAGTTTGCCAGAGCAAAATTGTTCAGCAAACTTGATGCATCATCAGGCTTCTGGCAACTCAGGTTGGACGAGGAGAGCTCCAAGCTGTGTACCTTCAACACGCCTGAGGGGAGGTACAGGTTCCTTCGCTTACCGTATGGCATCTTGTCACCGCCTGAAGTCTACCATAAGACCATTCACATGATTTTTGAACATATTCCCGGAGTAGACACTATGATGGACGATATCATTGTTTGGGG
The DNA here is from genome assembly GCF_030265065.1 of Corythoichthys intestinalis. Taxonomy (NCBI): domain Eukaryota; kingdom Metazoa; phylum Chordata; class Actinopteri; order Syngnathiformes; family Syngnathidae; genus Corythoichthys; species Corythoichthys intestinalis. Next base: position 46,752,457 of record NC_080411.1, on the reverse strand, counting down.
ATCTACTCGAGAGGAGCACGACGAAAGACTAAGACAAGTGCTTGACAAGACAAGGGAGGTGAATCTCAAACTTAACAAAGACAAATGTGAGTTTGGAGTACGATCACTTACTTTTGTGGGAGATGTTGTCAGCGATGAAGGTGTGCGGCCAGACCCGAGGAAAACATCGGCAATAAACAACATGGAAAGACCAAAGAATAAAGATGAGGTCAGAAGGTTCCTAGGGATGGTAACGTACCTTGCCAAGTCCGTACCACAATTGTCAATCCAGTCAGCACCTCTCAGAAGTCTGCTAGAACACAAAAACGAATGGGCCTGGGAAAATGAGCATGAGCAATGTTTTCTAAAGCTAAAAGAGACACTAACAAAAGAGCCCGTACTAAAATTCTACGACCCAGCAAGAAGTACATGAATTTCAGCAGATGCGTCACAGTATAGTTTGGGAGCAGTGTTGCTACAACAACATGAGGAACAATGGCAACCTGTTGCTTATGCATCGAGAGCCTTGACCAGTGCTGAAACCAGGTACGCACAAATCGAAAAAGAACTTCTTGCAAGCTTGTATGCGTGTGAGCGGTTTCATCAATATGTCTATGGCCAAAGTTTTGAAGTGGAAACTGACCATAAACCATTGGTGTCAATTATGTCGAAACCTCTGAATGACTGTCCTGTACGAATATAGCGCATGTTAATAAGACTGCAAAAGTATGACGTGCACATGACATACACGCAAGGGAAATTCATGTTCACCGCCGACACCTTGTCGAGAGCAATAGACAAGGAGGAGCTGGCCGACAGCGAAAAAGGTGCAGAAATACAGGCGTATGTGGATATGATTGTGTCATCTCTTCCAGTAACTGCTGATCGAACGGAAGAAATACGGAGAGAGACTAATGCAGATGAGACAATGATAGAACTCAAGCATGTGGTGCAGAAAGGTTGGCCTGAAAACAAAAAGGATTGTTCCACAAAAGTTCACGACTACTGGAACTGCAGGTCAGAGCTCACGGTGGTGGATGACATTGTGATGAAAGGGAACAAATATGTCATACCATTAACAATGCGCAAACACATGCTGCAGAAGATTCATGAGGGCCACCTTGGAGAAGTCAAGTGCAAACGCAGGGCAAGAGAAGTCATGTACTGGCCCCGAATCAATCAGCACATCAGCCAAATTATTACAGCATGTGAGCTTTGTCGCATCCACAGGCCAAAACAACAAGCAGAACCACTGATGACTCATCCGGTGCCCCACAGACCATACTACAAAGTTGGTACGGATTTGTTTGATTTTGATGGGAAAAGTTATATTGTTGTCACTGACTACTTTTCCAATTATCCGGAAGTGGGAGCGCTGCAGTCAGTGTCGAGCAAAGCTGTCATCAATTTCCTCAAGTCAGTCTTTGCTAGACATGGTGTGCCATGTGAACTGTTTTCAGATAATGGACCCCAGTTTTCAAGCTGCGAGTTCGCGACCTTTTCCAAAGAATGGGGATTTCAGCATTCTACATCAAGCCCGACATATCAAAAGTCTAATGGATTGGCAGAGAGCTCTGTGAAAACAGTAAAAAACATGATGAAGAAAGCAAAAGACAAAGATGACTTTCAATTGAGTTTACTGATTTACCGGAGTACACCTCTACAAAATGGACTGTCACCAGCTCAAATGCTGATGGGTAGGCGTATTCGCTCCAACCTACCAGTTCATGAGGATTTGCTAACTCCCAAAAATTCACACAAAATTAGGAACATGAAGGAGAAACAAAAGCAGAAACAAAAACAGTTGTATGATCGGACGACCAAGCAACTGCCTTCGCTAAAGCCTGGAGATGTGGTACGTCTCAGAGACACCTCTACAGGAACATGGAGTCGACCAGGACAAGTGGAACAGGAAGTGGCACCACGTTCCTACAGGATCCAGACGGAGAATGGATTGTCGCTGAGAAGAAACCGCGCAGATCTTCAATTGCAGACACCTGTGGAGTCTACTGCAACTCAGGAGGTGGTTCCAAGAGTTCTGGCTGACTTCAATGAGGTAACTGGGAGTGGGCCGGATAAAACAGAGAAAGCTCTTTCTACAGCGTCCGCACCATCAGATGCTGAGAAACTTTCCAACCCGACAAGATCAACAACACCAGACAAATTCTCCAGACCTAAAAGACACATTCAGCCACCAAAACAGTTGATTGAAAGTTGTTAAAAAAAAAAAAGAAAAAAAAAAAGTGTTGAGTTATAGAGAAAAAAAACAAAAAAAACAAATCATAACATGTTCATATTTTGAATACTGTTAATACTGTTGTACAAGTTTGGTAAGAATACTCTGTGAGATTGCCAAGTTATAATGTTTACATATACATATATGATAAGGTAAATGCTTGTTTTCTTTAGGGGGGAAGATGTGGTGTAAGGAGTACAACTACATTACCCAGCATGCAATGTGATGACACACAAAGTGACGTCATGTTTTGTTGACAGAAGTTCAGTCTGTACAGCGCGACTGGCGCAAGTGAGAAACCGAAAGTGTTCAATAAAAGTCAGCGTGATGACAACGATTCGTCTTCTTATTAGAATAATAAGATAGACAACACAATAATCAGTTGTCGAAGCTAATAATATCCCCGCACCAAAGCGCAACGAGTTCCTCTATGATATTGAAATCAAGCTCTTACCTGTCGACAATGAACGGAGGGCCACACAACGTTCCTGGTTGGAAGGAACTCCGGCCGAGCGACTACGCGTGAAATCCTCTGACCGACCCTAGGTGTGGCCCGGAAAAAGTCCGCTCTTATAGGCATATGCCACGTAAGCACAGAGGGGGCCAACCCCTGCCCTCAGGAGACATATTGCCTGCCCAAACATGGTAAATTTGACATGTTTTGGCCAACCTCTTAAGGAGATTAGTCTCGTGTCCAAATATAATTGGTTCACTCGTTGCACTTCCGAACAGCATCATATATCTTGGTTACCATAGCAATGAGCTAAAACTCCCGTCAGAGAGGCAAGCATAACCTGATAAGAAGTTGCATTATCAGTCCAAAAGAATGTGTGCACCTAGAGCACACATTTAGTTACTTTTCTCAAAGGCAGTTATGGCGCAGTTAAAAAGCAGTTATGACGCAGTTATGTTTATATGTGTATAGCTATACATATATGGAACAATTCGGGTCACAAAAAAGGTTACAAGGTCATAAAAAGGTTATAGAAATGTTACAGGTGTTTTTCCCAATACAGAAAGACGTGCTGCATTCCACTTTTTCCCGTCACTCAGGACGAAGGTGCTCAGTCCTGTCTGTTGCTCCACAGACATCGGGTCAGTGTACTGTCTCTCTCCTTTTCCCACATGAAAAGGCTTGCGCACACGGACCTTGGCACCGACTTGGGAAACTGTGCCCCTCGTCTCTTGTCAGTGTAGCATTTGCTCTTTTCTTGTTGTTTGGCAACTCTAGTCGCCACGTGAGCATATGTCTCAACGTCAGTAGATGGAGGAAGAACATTCAACTTTGTCCACATCGGACGTCCCCTCAGAAGCTGGAATGGAGATTCACCTGTTGTCGCATGAGGAGTTGCTCTTTAACACTGCAGCATTTCAGTGATAGCTGGTTTGCATGGGCGTTGAGCTACATGAGCTGATTGAATCCAGTCCTTAAGCACACTGTTAAAGCGTTCAACACATCCGTTCGCTTGAGGATGGTAAACACTCGTTCTGATGTGCTTAATGCCCCTTTTTTTTCAGAAATCCGGCAAAGGCGGAGGACGTGAATTGTGGGCCGTTATCAGTTGTAATGGTGCAGGGATTACCTTCAAGTGCAAAGATGGAAGCCAGGAACATTATTACAGTGTCTGTAGTTGCAGATGAAGTGAAGGCAACTTCCGGCCATTTACTGAAATAGTCAATTAGAGTGATGGCAAATCTGCAGTCATAAGTCCCCAGATCAAAAGGACCGACAATATCCACAGCCACATGTCGAAAAGGGCCCCCAGGAAATTCCACAGGTTGCATTGGGGCTGCTGGTGTTTTGGCTGTTTTGTCACAAGACTGGCAGATTGTGCAGGCAGACAAAACTGTGTGAACTACCTCATCCATGTGTGGCCACCAGTACAGTTCTCTGAAGCATTGTTTAGTGCTAACCACACCCTGGTGTCCTTCGTGTGCCAGTTGAACAATCCTCTGTTGAAGAGATTTAGGAACCACGACGCGAGCTCCGCGGAAGATCAGCGGCGCCTCTACAGCAAGTTCATGGCGCACCAGGAAGTATGGCTGCACATCATCTGGAAGGGCTTTTTTAGATTTAGGCCATCCAGACTGAATGACTTGTCGCAACTTCGTACGATCAGGACAGTCCTCACATTCAGCCTTAAAATCCGCAAGTGGCAGAGCCATTAGGAGAGGAGAAATTTCAGCTATCTCGGTGAATAATTCTTGCTCAGCTTCTGCAACAGTGTTGGAGGTAGCGAGAGGTAACACGTGAAAGACAGTCTGCCATTACATTCTGTATACCTGGGCGGTACTGCACGTCATATTGAAAACACATCAGTCTAGCGGGCCACCTGGCAATTCTCATACCAGCTCTGTTCATGCCTTTGGTGTTGAGAAAGGTGGTGAGAGCTTGATGGCCGGTTCTGAGTGTGAATCTGTGTCCCCACACATAAGTACGCCATCTTTCGTCAGCCAAACACAGACTAGAGCCTCTTTTTCAGTCGTAGAATATTTCCTCTCAGCAGCTGACGGAGTACGAGAAGCGAAAGCAACGATGCATTCATTGTTGTCTGAATGTAGCTGCGTCAGGACGGCTCCTAACCGATAGTCTGAGGCATTTGTTGTGATGAAGGTAGGAAGTTTTGGGTTATAGATGGCAAGTACAGGACTCTCAAGAAGCATAGTTTTCAGTTTGACAAAACTATTTCCTGCTGCTGCATCCCATTGTAGTTCAGCCTGGGAGTTTGTTCTGAGTAGTTGTCGTAGTGGCTCGACTAGTGTTGCGTAGTTGGGAAGAAACTTGCTGAACCACGAAGTTAAGCCCAGGAACGAGTGCAGTGCTGCCATGTCTTTTGGTGCAGGAGCCTCAGCGATGGCAGTCAGGTGATCTGCGCTAGGGCGTAGACCTTCCTTGGAAACAACATGTCCGAGAAAAGGAATGCTGCTCTGACCAAATGAGCTTTTGTTAAAGTTTATCTGAATTCCAGCATTTGTCAGCCTCTGCAAAACTGCTTGTAGGTGTCGATCGTGCATTTCTTCTGACTCACTATAGATTATGATGTCATCCAAGTAGTTTTGAACTCCTGGCAAGTCCTTCAAGATTGTCTGCATCATTTTCTGGAAAGCAGATGGTTCTGATGCCAGGCCAAAAGGTACACGTGTATATCTGAAGACACCGTCATGTGTTATGAACGCAGTGAGATTCCGGCTGTCAGGGTGTAAAGGCAGTTGGTGGTAAGCAGAACTTAGGTCAATTTGACTGTAATGTGTAGCACCAGCCAACTCAGCAAAAATGTCCTCCATGTGAGGGAGAGGATAACAATCCATTATCACACTTTTATTCGCCTCACGCAAATCCACGCACAGCTGTGGTCTGCCGTCACATTTCCGTGCCAACACCAGGGGACTCCCCCATTCAGACGCGTCCACACGTTCTATGATTCCAGCTTGAAGTAGGCGATTGAGCTCTGCTGACACCTCCTTACGTATGCTCAGTGGAAGGCGTCTCAACTTTTGACGTACTGACTGCTCGGTGTTGTTTATTTGTACTTTGTGGATGAACCCTTTAACACATTCAAGCTGCTGCGGTGGAGCCAAATCAACAATTTGTAAAGTTGTATTTTGACTGTCATTAGCAACTGTGTTTGAATCAGTCTTTGCACTGTGTTTCACTTTGCCTCCAATAATGCTGACATTTAATGCTTTAATCAAGTCCAGGCCCAGCAGAGGTGATCCAGCTTTAACAATATGGAAGGAGGCTGGAACCCTGCCGTTTTGCCCTGCTATGGCTGCTGTTGCTAGCAGACAATCAATAACAGGCACTTCACGTTTAGCATACGTGACCAATTTGACTTGAGGTTCAGTCAGTGAGCAGTCTGCAAAATACTGTCTGTACATTGTCTCTGGCAGGATAGAAACAGACGCCCCAGTATCAATAGTTAACTCCAGGACATGAAAGTTTTCTTTTGGAGCTTCAATATTGACATTGCAGGTAATTTTGTCATAATTTGCCACTAAAGATTTCACATCATTCACTTGCAGAACAGCTAATTCTGGAAAAAACACCTCTTATTTCACTAGCAGAAGAGTTACAAACTTTGGCAAAATGTCTCATTTTACCGCATTTATTACAGTTCACTGAAGCAGCTGGACATTTTGTATCATTAGCCAAGTGCTTATTGGAGCCACATCTGAAGCATTTACGTTGTTGCTGGTTCCCATTTTTCTTTTTGTCCCGCTCAAGAGTTGGTGCTGCAGCAGCACGATCTCTTCTTCCTCGGAAACGCCCCCATGACGCGCCGACAGCATTCACCGGCACAGTCAAGGACCGTCTTGGTTGACGAAAGCAGTGTAGCATTTTTAACCGCTGCCTCCACCTGGCAGGCGATTGCAAGCGCTCTTTCCAGCGTGAGATCATCTTCCAGCAGCAACTTGTCTCTCACAGCCGTGAGATAAGCATAAGAAATTAATTGATCCCGAATCATTTCCCGCTCCATCAGTCCAAAATCACACGGAGAAGCTAACGCTCTCAAAGCCGCCACATACTGCGACGCCATTTCATCCGCTCGTTGAGTGCGTTGCCTGAATGTGTGTCTGCAGGCTACGACGTTTACTTTTGAAACGAAGTGCGTAACAAGGGCAGCCATAGCCTCATCATACGTCGTACCTTGTGCTGGCAAAGTGTAAAGAAGTCTTTGTCCTTCCTGACCCAAGCAATGAAGAAGTACCGCCCATCGCCCTTGCATCTGGCCAGGCGTCCCCTCTGGCATTAATGACGAGCATAGTGTTGTCGAATATTTTCCGCCATGTTTCGAAAGGAATCTGCGGCTCGCCCGCATGTGGAAGGAACTGCGGTGGGCTCGGTACAGAAGATCCCATCCTCGTCGCCAATTTGTTGTGATGCTTCGTTTGAATGAAGAAACCGTGTGAACAGTTCAAATATTTTTTTAATGAACTCGTTGCCGTCAGCACACGCAGACATACACAAGCATTTTTTGCAAGACGCTAATCTCTTCTTCTCCGAATTCTACGCACACTCTCCCACAGCACCACTCGGCACTTAGTGGCATAACTGGTACTGCATGTGTCTGTAAACACAACAAAATGTTTCCCATGTGTGCAATGACTTTAGGGTAAAACAAACCTTACCTACAATAGTAATAATTAAGTTGGTATTTAAATGAATATTTATTAAAAGTCATTCAGTAAATATTAAATATACAATATAAATGCAGTACACTACAACCATGAATAAATAATACCCCATTTTAATAGGTATGAAGTGATATACCGTTATTTCCCGAATATAAGGTGCACCCGTGTATAACGCGCACCCCAAATTTACTTGTAAAATCTAGGGGAAATTATTGTACCCGTGTGTATATAACGCGCACCCTAATTTTAGCACCAATAAATAGAAGAATACAAAAAAAACAGAGCTCGTGTACAGATACAGAAATGTCATTTTACTGACTGGTGAAACACAGCACAAGCATAGCACATTGGTGGTTCAAAACATTACCGTAAACTGAAATTATGTACGGTAATAATATGATCTGATAACTTGAATTTACCAGAATCTAGGAAAAAACAAAACAGATGTGACTTTTCTTTTAAAGGCTGCTGTATAACTTTACTCGTTTCATCATGATGAATAAATGTTTCCTCCATGGATTGATACGGTAAAATGAAAGTGAGAACGTAAGTCGGAAATCCGAGAGAACTCATCGCTGTCGACACGACAGTAACAATAGGAACAATTGTTATTTGGGTTTGAGTTTCCCGAGGGACAGATATAGTTGACGGACACAGGAAGTCTGTGTTGTTACATTTGTTATGGTCCAAGTTGCAGAGCTGCAATAAAGGTTGACTCAAATGAGTTCAAGAAACTAAATTCTGTGCTTCATGAAGAGTGAAAAAAAGCAGAATTTAACACAGACGAAATCATTCGGCCGATCAGAGTGAAGTATTACCGAAACAAAATGGTGACGTCACGTACCATAATGGTCGGCAACGGATCGCCGCATACGTTTCTTCGACACAACATGGCCATTGTCATGTACGAGACGGAGGACCCAGTTGCGTATCGCAGACACAGGGTTTTATTGATGTTAACAGGCAAGGGAAAACTATCAGGTCAAGCGATAATGGCAAGTTGACATGCAGACCTATGTTTGGTCGCTGACGACCTGACACTGGATGTTGTCTGCTCGAGGCTTATATAGTGTTCTCAGTTATTCTTTATGACATAATAAAGGGCCTTGTGATGCATGAGTGTGAAGCAATATGATGAAACATTAAAGACTGAAACCTTACACATGCAAGATGATGAAACATTAATGGCTGAAACATTAATACGTGACAGCTTTGTGATGCATGAGTGTGAAGCAATATGATGAAACATTAATGGCTGAAACATTAATACGTGACAGAACCCCCCTCTCAAGGGACGGCTCCAGAAGTCCCAAGGATTGAGCCCATCGAGGGCTACTAATCAGAGTCCATGGCCTCATCCTCTGAGGGCATTGGGTCAATCTCAGAGTCCATGGCCTCATCCACCGAGGGCATTGGCTCAATCTCCTCTTCGCCAGTGGAGGAATTAACTACCGATGGCACAGGTTCGGGTTCGAGTCAGAGTCAGATACAGGCATGGGCTGAGAGCAAGTCGCTCTAGGTCGACCCCGCCGGACGGACGGTTGGTCCGGATGGAGGCGGTGGAAGTCTGATATGAGGGTCCGATCTACAATCCGCCCAGCTGGAACCCACATCCTCTCCTCAGGGCCATATCCTTCCCAGTCCACCAGATATTGGAGGCCCCTGCCCCGACGGCGTGACTTGAGCAGGCGGCGAACTGTGTAGACAGGACCGCCTTCCACCAGGCGAGGAGGGGGAGGTGGTGCCGCATTGGGGACCAAGGGGCTTTCATGGACTGGCTTTAGTTTGGAGACATGGAAGGTTGGGTGAACCCTCATAGACCTGGGTAGTTTGAGTCGGATAGCTGATGGGCTGATGATCTTCTCGATGGGAAACGGACCAACAAACCTGGGTGCCAGTTTACGTGACTCCACTTGAAGTGGCAGATCCCGGGAAGAAAGCCATACCTTCTGGCCCACTTGGTAAGCAGGGGCTGCGGTCCGTCGTCAGTTGGCTCTGATGGCATAGCTAGAAACAGACTTTAAAAGAGCGGTACGAGCTTGAGACCAGATTCGACGACATCTCTGTACGCAGGCTTGGGCGGAAGGGCAGGAAGCGTCACCTTCCTGGCTGGCGAACAGGGGCGGTTGATAGCCGAAGACCGTGTGAAAGGGAGACAGGCCGGTGGCAGAGCTGGGAAGGGAATTGTGAGCGTATTCCACCCACAGCAGATGTTGCGTCCAGGAATGGGGGTTTCGTGAAGCCATGCAGCGGAGGGATGTCTCAAGCTCTTGGTTGAGCCTTTCCGACTGGCCGTTTGACTGGGGGTGATAGCCTGACGTGAGGCTTGCTGTGGCTCCCAGGAGGCGGCAGAACTCCTTCCAGAAAGAGGATGCAAACTGCAGACCCCGGTCAGATACAATATCCCTCGGTAGTCCGTGAATTCGGAACACCTGCTCCATAACCACCTGTGCCGTCTTCTTAGCAGTGGGCAATCTTGGCATGATGAAGTGGGCCATCTTGCTGAACCTGTCCACAACCGTGAGAATGAGTGTTTCCTTCAGAAGGAGGGAGTCCAGTTACAAAGTCCATTGATATATGGGACCAGGGACGTTTGGGGACTGGCAGGGGTTGGAGCAAGCCGGCTGGGGGACGGCTGGTGGTCTTGTTCTGGCTACAGGTGGGGCAGGCCTTCACGAAGTCTTGGACATCTGTTCTCAACGATGGCCACCAGAATCGCTGACAGAGCAGGTGGATGGTGCGTGTGACCCCAGGGTGGCAAGCCAGGTGGGAGTTGTGGCCCCACTGGATCACCTGGGACCTCAGATTATCAGGAACAAAGAGGCGATCAGTGGGGCAGGCGCTAGGACCAGGCTGATCCTGGATGGCTTCTTTAACCTGCTCCTCAATGTCCCAGGTAAGTGTGGAGACTAGGCAGGATTCCGGGTTAACAGGACTGACAGGTTCAGGGTTTTCCGCGTTAACAGGACTGACAGATTCAGGGTTGGTGGGTATGATCGTCTCCCTCAGGCAGGTCTGATGGTATCTACTGCCCCATTCTCGTACCACTCCAGTTTCCCAATCTATGTTAGGGTTGTGCTGGCGCAGCCACGGATACCCAAGGATGAGAGGCTGACCTGGTGAGGGGAGCAGATGGAACTGAATGGACTCGTGGTGGTTTCCGGACAGAAGTATGGTCACCGGGGCTGAGATGTAGGTCACTGTGCCGAGTAGATGTCCATCCAGAGCTCGTGCAGGAATGGATGGGGAAAGATGGTGACGCCGAATGCCGAGCTGCTGGGCTAGATCCACATCCATGATGTTGGCCTCCGCTCCAGAGTCGATGAGAGCGGTCAAGTGACGGGTGGTGTCAGACAGCAGGAGGCAAATTTGGAGAAGGGGTTTACGAATGGGGGGAGACAGAAGACACGTTGAGCTCACCCGAATCTCCCCGACGTCTGGTGAGCTCTGGCTTTTGCTGGGCAGGTTGCGATTCGATGACCCTCACCTCCGCAGTACAGACACAGATTAAAGGTGAAACGTCGCTGGCGCTCTTCAGGGGTTAGGGCAGCACGGCCGATCTCCATGGGCACAGGCTGGTTTAAATGAGTGGGAGTAGCAACTGGAACAGGCTGAGAGGCAGCGGGTGCGTTCCGACCTCCCCGCTCTCGCCGTCGGGTCTGAATCCGACGGTCAATGCGGTTTACAAGGGCAATGGCTTCATCAAGGGTTCTGGGTAAATCATAGGAGACGAGCTCATCTTTGATGTAGTCCGCCAGGCTGTGATAGAATGCGTCGATCACAGCTTCCATGTTCCAATCGCTTTGCCTCTCCAGAGTTCGGAAGTCAATCGAATACTCTGACACTGACCTTGACGGATGGTCATAAGGGCGCGGGATGTCTCAGCGTTAGCAAAGCCCGGGTCGAACACTTTGATCATTTCATCGGCAAAGGCATTGAAGTTGTTACAAGCTGGTGTTTGTCTCTCAAATTCCGCTGTTCCCCAAAGCCGAGCCCGACCAGTCAAGTGGGTGATGACGTATCCAACCTTAGCCCCTTCGGTTGAAAAGGTCCGGGGTTGCAGGGAAAATTGTACTTTGCAGCTTGTCAGAAACGCTCGTACCTGAGTTGGGTCGCCGTTAAAACGTTCGGGGTATCCAATCTTGGGCTCAGGAGCGTCAATAGCCAAGGCTGGGTTCACCGGAGCCGAGGTTTCTGGAACCAGATCATGGGATTGTGATGGCGATGGAGTTGCCAGTTTGGTGAGAGTTTGGATCACCTGAGTCAGTTGTTCTTGCTGTTGCTGGAGTTGCTGCTGGTGTTCTTGGCCGATCTGGATTAACGATGCGAGGTCACCAGACATCCGGGAGACCTTCTTTTTCGTTTGGTGAAGACGGTCCAGAACAGAGGGTTGATACGCTGGTTCCATTCTGGTCAGGTCGTACTGTCATGTATGAGACGGAGGACCCAGTTGCGTATCGCAGACACAGGGTTTTATTGATGTTAACAGGCAAAGGAAAACTATCAGGTCAAGCGATAATGGCAAGTTGACATGCAGACCTATGTTTAGTCGCTGACGACCTGACACTGGATGTTGTCTGCTCGAGGCTTATATAGTGTTCTCAGTTATTCTTTATGACATAATTAAGGGCTTTGTGATGCATGAGTGTGAAGCAATATGATGAAACATTAAAGACTGAAACCTTACACATGCAAGATGATGAAACATTTATGGCTGAAACATTAATACGTGACAGCCATGTCGATTAAAAAAAAAAAATCGGTTTTTATATATATGTAATATAAAAACAGTGAGGAGAACAAGTATTTGATACACAGTCAATGGGAAAACCATTGGCAGTGTATCAAATACTTGTTCTCCCCACTGTATATATATCTTTCTGTCTCCATCCATGTAACTGTTTATAATGTGCACCATGATATTACATGTTGATTTTGGGGGGGAAAAGTGCACGTTATATTCGGGAAATTACGGTAATCTGTTTCAAAAGGTTAAGTACACCTTACCCAAATTTTTTTTGTATATTATTGTTGACTCATTGAGGTAACATTTACTAAGTAAAATCGGCTAAACTTTACACTATCAAACTGAGTGTAAATTGTTACCTCAATTTTATTGAGGGAATTCTATAGATTGTTTTTTACAGTGCAGTTTTATTCACGGTTTGTCTGTACCGTATTTTTCCGACTATAAGTCGCAGTTTTTTTCATAGTTTGGCTGGGGGTGCGATTTATACTCTGGAGCGACTTATGTGTGAAATTATTAACACATTAATATGTCATTTCACATGTTATTTGGGAGTTTTGGAGTGACATTGATAGTTTGGTAAACTTGTTCGCATGTTCTTGATGCTATAGTTATCTGAATAACTCTTAATAGCTAAGTTGCGGTAACATTTCTTTCTCGTATTTCTTGTACGTTTTACTTTTTCCCGTTTTAAGCTCAGCGCAAATGTGACACCAACAACTCTTAAGTATGGAGATTAGGAGCCAACCGCGCATGGCACTTCGGGGCTGTCGGATCTGAAAGACTAATGTTTGCATCTGTCCAGTTGAGTGTTACACACGAACTGTGTGTCAACATACTGCTGACTGTGATCAAAGGGTGATTAAAAAGAATACGCCACCATCATTACAAGATATGTCAAAAACTTAAAACATTATAAAACTCTAGTTTGAATACGTGTTGAACAGAACAAGTGCTCAAATGTTGCACGGACAACATAAAACAGATACGAGAAATCCTTTCAAAAGCAAATCATCATTTTGCAGTCCCCCATGCTGATTGCAGCTATTGTTTGATCTTTCATGTCATCGAACATATTGTCTTGATGTTATCTATGCTGCCAATGCCCACATTTGAGCACTTGAAAAACATGAAATAAAACTTGAAGTTATGTTCAACACGTGTCCAAGTCAGAGTTTTGTCATGTTTTTGACATATCACGTGATGATTTTTCTTTTTTAACTCACCCTGTATATTCCATCAGTTAGACCCTAGAGTATATACTGTCAGTTACACACTAGAATAAAAGGTCACTGGAGATCAATTTACCCCATCAGTCTTTCACTGGAGATCAATTTACGTCATCAGTCTTTTCTCTTTGAGAATTGCACATAGTCACATCTGCAGGCCAGACATTCATCTGCTTTGTCCTTTCCTTGTTTTAATTTCAATCACGGAATGTGGGTTCATAATTGATCATTTTAAAAACAGAAAAATCATCGGAGATCAATTTACTTGTTCAATGTCCTCAACGGAATTACTCTTTGCCACATCATCTGACAGGGAAAGCATCTCTTGGGAAATCTAAAGAGTTGAAAGATGATCACTAACTGTGAATTCACGTTTCAAAATACAGTGCAGAATTCATTTCATCTAGAAGTCTGTGACTATCCACTTGAGTGTTAAACATAAGATGTTTCCATCATATCTTTTACAAACATTTTGGATTAAATGACCTGTTCTGTACCTTCCTCAATGAGATTTGACACCACCCAGTCAACCGACTGGGAAAGCATTTTTTGGTTTGAGGTTTGAGAGATGATTACTAACCAAATTCAAGTTTCAAAATATAGAACTCAATTCATCTACAAGTCTGTGGCTGTCCACTTGAGTGTTACACATGATGATGTTTATCTTTAAATTCATATCTCCAAAACACATTCTGGATTAAATCACCTGTTCTGTACTGTCCTTAATGAGATTTGACAACACCGTTTGATAATCATTTGATCTATCATGTACATATTGTTTATCTGCCGTCAACGCTCGAGAGGAAGTGACATCGGTTCGCGCATGCGCAGTAGCACTCTGTCACGATCGGGTAGTTACAGTCCTAATCAGATCAATCCTATTTCTAGTGTCCACGAAAACACATCCGATCATTATTTAATCCGAGAATTGATCGGATTAAGGAAATTTTGTCCATGTTTGGCACCACCATTCACCTGCTTGACACATTTTCTGGAAATAGAACAGAGAACAAGCCTTACATTTTGCTGTGACTTGCTAATTCAGATTTTTATATGATAAGGTGCAATAATGCATTTATGTATAAGTAAATAAAACAAGAAAATGCCATTTTTTGAGAAATTGCGATGGTAGCTTTGCTGTGATGGTTGGACTATCATTTTTGGGTCATTTCCTGTTGAAATCGAGTCACTTACTGTTGATTTGGTGGCATTTTAGGGTCACTTCCTGTTGATACAGATCACCGCCTGTTGATATCAGTTTACGTCCTGTTGATTTGGGGGCTTATTGGAGTCACTTCCTGTTGATTTGAGGGCATGTCAGAGCTGGCCGAAGAATCGCCATTGAAAAAGAAACAATATTATAACTGGTAGCTTTTGCATTAGATCCAAAGCCAACATCAATCAACATTTTTTTTAAACAACAAGAAACAAAACAGTAACAAATAGGACAGAAGAGAATGATGGAAAATGTTAAGTGGAGCAAGTAATTCTGAAAAGATGGGCCTTGAGTCTGGATTTGAAGAGTGGAAGAATTCTGGTTTTCACCATTTTTTATTATGGACATTTTTTCTAGGTGCAGCCAGGGGTCAAAGGGAATCTTGTTTGGGAACCACCGTATATCATCTCTGCTCCTTGCAGATAGTGTCGTTTTGTTGGCACCATCGAGCCTGGACTTTCATTACGCACTGGGACATTTGCAGTTGAGTAGGTAGCGACTGGGATGAAAACCAGCACTTGCAAATCCGAGGCCGTGGTTCTCTACCGGAAAAAGGGGCCTTGCCCTGCTCCATGTTATTTTTTTTATTTATTTGAAGTCATATAAAATAAGTCTACATGTACATGTACATAAGGCACATAGTAGTGTTGTATCGGTCGCGAACGATTCGGTCTTTTTGAACGAATTGTTTGGGTGAACGAGACCGAACTAATCACCATCTGCACTGATTCGTTCTATGAAGTTAGGGCTTGTTCGCTGCGTGGGAGGGCGTTGAGCAAGCGGCAGCGTCTTCTGACATCACACACGACCAATCAGACGCCAGCCTCATCGCGGGCAGAGGAGGGAGCGGAAACAGAATCAGGGCGTCTGTCACTCACTTCGACGTGTAGCCAATAAGCAGCCAGCGTGCACGCAAGGGGGCAAGACTGAGTTATGTCACTTCCCGTTCAGTGAATCGGTCCTCCGGTTCCTGACCTAGCTTGTTGCTAACTTGATTTTCCAGTAATGACTATGCGGTGAACGAATCAGAAAATGAAAGGAAATGACTGTCACATATTTGTTAACGTGGAGCCTATCAAATGCTGCTCAAACAGAAAAAAACACCACACAAATCTAGCGAGCATGGTTTAGAGTAGTACTTTTCTCAACAAACTCGTGACTGCCTATGACGACATACTATCAAATTTACAGTAATTTAAAACACGGGTAGCTACGAAGCAAGCAAAAGCTGAGCGGCAGTGAAGCGGGCAGAGAACTGTCCCTATATGGAGGCTTCATGGCAGCGATATTTACCTCATATGTGCACAGAAAAAAAATATTTTGTATGATCACCATAATACTGATTTGCAATGAAACTGTATATACATGTCAATTTTTTTCCGAGTGTTTTATTTTTTTTTCGTGTCAGAGCGTGTCGGGGGTGTTGGTTGGTTTGACAAATTATGTCAATCCGTCCATCATGTGCTACTCAAGCGCCCAAAAACAACGGACGCGGACACGGGAGATGTCGCAATATGTCTACATTTTTCTTAACAGACTAATGACAGTAGAAAGGCGACATCGTAAAGAGCTAACAATTATTTCTTGTCAGCATTTGACGATCTGAGATGCGGGGACGACAGGGGAGCTGACCGGATTATTTTATTTATTAATACCAGTGCAAAAAAACAATATGATCACCATAATACTGATTTGCAATGAAACTGTATATACATGTAAATTTTTTCCGAGTGTTTTTTTTTTTTTGTGTCAGAGCGTGTCGGGGGTGTTGGTTGGTTTGACAAATTATGTCAATCCGTCCATCATGTGCTACTCAAGCGCCCAAAAACAAAGCACGCGGACACGGGAGATGTCGCAATATGTCTACATTTTTCTTAACAGACTAATGAGAGTAGAAAGGCGACATCGTAAAGAGCAAACAATTATTTCTCGTCAGCATTTGACGATCTGAGATGCGGGGACGACAGGGGAGCTGACCGGATTATTTTATTTATTAATACCAGTGCAAAAATTCAATATGATCATCTTAATACTAAAAAACAAAAATACAACAGAGCGAGATGTAAATATGATGTGTTGGTCATTCCATATTTAGAAATTAAACTTTCGATGTATTTTTATTTTCGTGACAGCAAGCATGCTGCGTTGGCTGGTAGCAGCAGCACTGTATATGTGATCAAGAACCTGCTAAAGAAAGTCCGTGCGCCACCGACCCCTACTCCCCTCACAAAAGGAAAATGTTTAACCGTGTCCTAAATCGAAATGCAAGCACGAGCCATGACTTTCAGCCCATAGAACTAGGACAGACGACGCGGAAGTTCTCCCTCGCTTTTGCAGCAGCAGGAGGGAGACGAGGCTGTCTGTGAAAGCAGAATGATACCGCCTGTCACTCATTTCTGAAACTACGACGAGCGGTGCCTGTGTGCAAGAGAGGGAGGGACCAAGCAATGTCACTTCCCGTTCAGTTATACTACGAAGCGGTCTTTGGTGATTCGTTCGGCAACGTCACTTCCCGTTCAGTAACCGAACGATTCGTTTGGGCGGGGAGGGAGATGAGGGGGACGAACGATTCGTTGAACGATTTGTTTGAACGAATCTTTTTACTGAACTGGATTCGTTTACTCAAGCGAACGACAGATCCCGTCACTAGCACATAGGGGGAGGGCGTGGACAATATTGTTGGTTTATGTTGTGCTCTGGGCTTTCAAGTTGTCTTCAGGGCTTGGATAAGACTGTGGGTGTAAACCAGTAAGATCTTCATAGCTTGTACTGTATTTTTCTGTACTTGTATTGATATTTTTTTGCTGCAAATTTTCATAATTCGTCTTTGTTATGGCAACATGTTGCTTCCCTGAGGACAGACAAACTTCTTGCTCCTCTCAAGGTTCTTGTTAAGGAAACGACCAATGTGTGTCAGGAAACCGGAAAGTCATTTTCGGAGGGGGAACCAGATTGACTGTGGAGGCTCGTAAGTTCAATCGTAGTTTTCAATTTTATAGTTAACCGTGTAAATGTAAGACAAACTCATCAGGTTCTCATCAGGTTCTTGTAAAGGAAACAATTAGTGTGTGACAGCAATCAGCAAGTTAATCTTTGGAAATGGGATCCGAGTGACAGTGGAGGCTTGTAAGTGAATTTATAATAAACAGACATGTTGTTTTGTTTAAATTAAAATTTAACTGTAAAATAGAGAATTTGCTAGGTGCCGAGTTTGCATGAACGCCGCATTGTGAAAATGTGTTGCTGATGGAAGTTTTGACGTTGTGCCAGACTGAAGATAAAACCTGGGTAAGCGGGAATATAGGTCATCTGTTTTACTTGTAAAATATAGCTCAGACTATTTTGTGACCTGTACCCAAAACCACAGGTCAATGAATTTGAGATAACATTTTTGTGTTATTCGGTGTGAAGACACAAAGGTTTTTAATAGGTTCTTGTAGCGTTAACATTTGCTGTGCGACAGGAGAATAGTTTTTGGGAATGCAACTGCTGTGACAGTGGAGGCTTGTAAGTTTGGCTTTTACCTTTTGAGACTCGGAAAGAAAAATCTGCCTAAAACATGTCATTCATTTGAAGAAAGCGAGATAACTGTTAACAAATCTGGTCATCAGCCATTGTCACAATGAACATGTCTGGTTACTCCACCCTTCTTTATCGAATTAGAAGAAAACAGTGATTCAACAAAAAAATTTAAGAGGTCCAAGTAGAGAACATATCCTAAAAAAACATGTCTTGGCATCAATGTTGTATCTAAATCTGCCTGTAATCAATACATCAGTAGCAGAACTAAACCTATGTCTAATTATTTTCATATTTTCTTCATTGCGATGTATGCTTTAAACAATTGATTTTTGAAAGGAACAAATCTTACAACTCTTTAAAAATACAACTGTCTTATGCTCTCTTGTTCACTTTTATTTTCTTTTTTTAGTATAAGTAGGGCTGCATTTTTAAATAAGAGCAATTGAATAAAAAGAAAATTATTCACTTTGAATTGCCTAAATTCAGAAGTTACAGCAACACAACCATTTCTACCACATTAATTTTCTCGACCACAAAAGATGAAAAAAACTTTGAGGCTCACTGTATGTTCCTCTAATACAATTCAACCTCATTATTTTGCTCACTGATAGAATGGAGCTTGCGCTTGTCTTGCCAGGAGTGTTTGTCATTTTATTTCAGATTTTGAGGGAACTCTTGTCATTTCACATCCTGACTTTTTAACAGTGGTTTTAAAATGGAAATTCCTACTCCCATACTACCCGTCATTTCTTTGTCGATGACATTTTAATTTGGGGGGGTGTGCCCATTTGTTCTATTAAATCTTGTCTTGTAGTCTTCCTTTTCTCAACTATCTCTAGCACCTTTAGCTCACTTTCCTTCTTAGTCTCTCAGCATGTCAATGGCCCTTTTCAGGTATAAAATGGACCCCTTTGTTTGCTAGTAGTATAACAATATTTCACACCTAAAATGGTAATACATGCATAGTAATTGGAAAGATTTGGATTTATTGATTAGCCTGAGCTAAGGTGGTCTGGACTGTATATGATTAAAATCAAAACGAGAAAGCACCTTCGACATTGACTCTGCTAGGGACAACACTAACATTAAAGGGGTGTCCATTGAGAGTCCTGGTCTGCAGCTTTTAAGCCCTGAAAGAGAATATCTACTATAGGCTCACTGACATTTACCTCATACTGAGAGCAAAATGCTGACGTCCTAGTATTATGTATACAGTATATACTGTCAATTTGTAAAATTAGCCATTATTGGTGCATTTGGAAATTCAACCCAAAGCTGTACAACGAAAGTATCCATTTCCTATTTCTTTCTGACAATGCTTTGAGTTTTCTAAACCAGGGGTGTCAATCTAATTTTGGTTTGCGGGCTACATTCATGGCAATTACATATCGGGTTCAGTTCATTTTTTGCCAAATACTGTAATTTTCGCATTATTAGGCACACCTGACTATAAGCCGCCACCCACCAAATTTGACACAAAAATGACATTTGGTTATAGATAAACCGCACCGGACTAAAAGCCCTAGCTGTGATCACTGTATTATGGGACATTAATTATTTCACTTTTGAATGGATGTAAACGACCCGAGCTGGATATAAATGGAGTTAAGTGACAAAATTTGCCGGATGACACTTAATGACATCTGTCATAAGCATTTATTAATGCCCATGACAGTGTCATTTCATAATTATGGTGGCTTTATGACGCTGCTATCAAATAAAGTGTTACCTATTAACCCAAATAAATCAACAAATAAGCCGCACTGGACTATAAGCAGCAGGATTCAAAATGAGGGAAAAAGTAGCAGCTTATAGTCCAAAAATTACAGTAAATGAACTCACTGGCAGCCATTGACGGCGCTAGATGAATGAACGAATGGTACTAAAATAAGAGCATTCACAGCCAAAACTCCCTGTTTAATATTCTATTGCTGACAGTGAAAGCCAAAGAGTTCCTTTTGGGTCACGCTTGTAACTTTTAGGGTAGTTATGGGTGAATTCATGTACAGTTTGGGGTATGTCAGTGTCACTTCCTCTATATTTTGGATCATTTCATGTTGATTGTAGGACATTACCGGGCCACTTTTGATCATTGGTCACTTCCTGTTGATTTCGGAGCATTTTTGGCTCACTTCTTTGTGAATTCATTGGCTGCCATTGACGGCGCTAAACATCGATTCCATTTTGACGAATGTGACTGGGGACTGAAAGAGCCAGGTGCAGTGATGCACAAATTTCCAGTTTTAATGCGCCACTATCAAAATGAAGCACGTGATTTTACATGCACATATATATGAATGAGCTACAGCGGGCCTGTCAGGCAAAACAAAACAACCCACAGACCAAATGGACCCTCTGGTGGGCCACACATTTGACACCGCCATTCTAAACGATGTCGTAGAGAACCTCAGAGGGCATTGCCAAGCACATCTTATTATATTACACTTTTTTTCACAGCATTAGGGTATGGATAAACATCAATACAATGTGGACAAAATGTTTAAAATTTCTATATTGTCATCCTGTTGCCTTTAGTGGATGAGGTTGAGCCATCTTTCTTCAAACTCGAGGCAGACAAACTGACAGCGTGTCTCGCCACCGGCTTCAGCCGACATAACGCAACAGAGAAGGCGGGCAAAGGAGCCATGTTCAAGGAGTTAAGTGCTGTGCAAATATCGCAGAACTTGTTATACAACCAGGTGTCGCTGCTACCAGATGCACATAATGACAGGTGTGAGGAAGGTGAGGAGTGTTTTTGCTTGAAGTCTTAATGCGGTCATCTCATCTGTTTTTCTTTTTTACTACTACAGGTGAGAGTAGGTTATGGCCGTGCCAGAATGTGTTGGCGCCAGGTTAGTATTGAACATTGGAGAGGAAGTCTTTTTTGAGGGGGGGGGGGCATTGAACTAAATATGTATGTCATTGACAGACGAGAAGGTGAACCTCTTCTCCATCACTGTCCTCACCCTTCGTCTGGTCTTTGCCAAGACACTTGCCATCAACTGTGTCATGACTTTGCACCTGTGGTTTGGCGCAGCTGAGTAGTCATTGCGTCTTTTGCAAACATAAAGTGCCTGAAAGGAACTTCCACAGTTTGTGTCGCATGTGTTTATTTATTTTTTTTAACTTTTGTTTTCTTTACCTAATTGAGCTACAAAATCAGTCGTTAAAACAATTTCTTTTATTAAAAATGCTGGTAATTATTTTGAAAATAAACACGTTTATGAATACTTTGAAACAAAACTAGGGATGTCTCGATCACATAGGCTAGGTTCATACCGCAGGCCTTAACGCATAAATCCATTTTTTCTTCATGTTTTTTTCTGACTGCCTTTCTCCATTGGGTCGGCCTCGCCAGCCACAATACGTTCTCTCAAGAGTTACAATACATATGCCAAAGCACGCATATCTATCAAAGACAGAGGGCACAGCAGCGCGGCCTTGCAGTTAGGCAGCGCAGCGGCAGAAATAAATAGAAATTGCATCTGTGTTAAGGAGAGGGGCAAACTTTCTTCAAACCAATGTCAAAGACTGGTAGATGGCTACAAAAAGCATCTCACTGAAGTTATTTCAGCCAAAGGGGGTAACACTAGCTATTAGGTGGCAGGGTGTCCTAACTTTTTCTTCAGTTAGAATATGCATTTTTGTTGAAATATTTGGTTTAATGAGTAAAACAATGTTCATTTTTGTTGTTGTCCTGCAATTAAACCACTTTATTTTCTAGAGATAAGCAAAGCAAGATCAGACAGATAGATGAACATTTCTTAATAAAGAACTGAATATTTAATGGGGTGTCCTAATTTTTTCACAAGACTGTATATGTATACTTAAGGTTTATGTAGGGGGCACTACTTTGCGGTTTTTCACTTATCGCAGCGGGTTCTTGTCCCTATTAATCACGAAAAACGAGGGATCACTGTATTGCACATTATGAGCACAGAAAGAAAAAAACATTGTCAGGCTTAGACTTTTTTTCTCTCATTTTATTTTTTTTTTATTATTGTGGAGGCCCCCTCTTCCCTCCCTGCCGAGTTCTTGCTAGGCGCTAACGCTAATGCACAGCTCCATCTCTGCCGTAGCAGCTAATCGGGATGGCAGTGAGTAATCTCTGAATGAAGTGATTCTCCTTGATGTCAATCACCGTTAATCGATTGGAAAGACAATACTAAATGCACAATCCCAATCAACAATCGGAACATGTCGAAATTGATGGTTTTTAGGTGAGTGATACAATATGAGTGATGCATGCACATTGGCACTGAGACCCCTTGATTCGGCTTCATTTTTCAAAAACCTTTCATGAATAATGTTTTTTAAAAAATTCAAGCAGCCCTAAAAATCATTCCAATGTTTAGTACGTTCTACTTTTTCTACTTTCTACTGTGTGTGGCCCCTGCGTGGGCGTGTGGTTTTGTTTGCGTGTGTGTCTGCACACATTCTATGTAGGCTGTCTTTGCTGTTCTTTCCTCAGGAAATGGCACCTGCACCACAGATAACAGTTTCTGTCTTAAAGGTTTTCAGGCTGTAAAGAAATTGAGCTCAAATAAAAAGAATCCTATTTAGATTTTTAAGCCCGATTGCCTATTTCTGAATTAATTCCTATGTAATAAGGGGGGGGGGGGGGGTCCAAGGGTTGTTTAATTCTCTTAAATGAACAGGAGACGATGACGACACACAATTCAGGAGCAAAAACGCAATACTGTAAACTAACAAACCTAAGATAAATATATTTAGTCATAAATGAACAACTAAAAGAAGGCCGGCCTGGACCTCGGTTCTTCAGTGCACCACGATGCTTTCGAGAAGTTTCAGTCTCGACCCCCTCAACTTAATATATATGATCTTTATTCCGGAATCTCACTGTGAGTCCATAGCACACACACACCAACAAAGAGGAAAAGAATACAGTACATACGGAGACATAATAATAAAGTGACTCGAAAGGAAAAAGAAAACAAAACAGAACAACTAGGAAGCACTGGCTATCAGTGCACAACAAACAGGCTTTTGTGCCAATGGCGCCACAAAATCTAAAGCTCATTGTAGGGTCTGTTAAATTCATTATAATATTATTTCCAGACTCATTTAGCCGACACATGAAGCTGTACATCAATTTTCTTAAAAGCGCCTTAAAGCGGAAATGTGAACTAAGGTTGGCCAACCATGTTTTTGAATAATATCAATGGCTAAACAATTATAAGCATATTTTCGTTATTTTTTCAACGCAACCCTTCCAGATTCTTTGTTTAACCCATTGCAACGACCTTGACAACGAAAATGCTTTTCTTTGGCAATCTTTGGAAATCTTCGGAAATTACGTCACGCTGAGAAGTGCGAGGGAAGTCAGCCATAGAACAGTATTGTTTGTTGCATTGCCTCTTGGTAAGATGCCATGGCAGTGTGTAGCGATGTTTTGTTCTCACTCAAACGAAAAGTTGTATGAGTGGCCAAAGGATAGCAGGGCACGTAAATGGACATCTTTAGTTCGCACGAAGCGAATGAATTTCACGCCATCATCGAGTAGTGTTCTCTGCTGCAAACACTTCGAAGATGCCTGCTTCCTTAACTGGTCTGCTTATGATCAAGGATTTGCCAAAAAGTAAGTGTGACTTTTGGATAGATGACTGATGACTTTGTCAAAGCAGAGCTGCCAACTGTTGTGGAATGAACCGTAGAAGCTAGCAATGTTAGCCAAAAGCTAACTCATGGCAATCCCTGATCATAGTTGTTGTTGCGTTCGCTAGGCTAAGCGTGTTTAAATTGTGCTTCATCTACGATCTTGTCCGAAAGGGTTAATCCACTGTCAATCGGGAAAGGGGTGTGGATGTGCATATAAGCGGGTCGGCGTCGCGGTAATTCACGGTCACGTTGCCGTAAGAAACACACACCGCCGGTGAGTTTGTGCACATTTATTTGTATTCGTATTATGTATTTCCACCTTCATGCTTCAAGCATTGCATTTGTACGGTTCGGCGTTTCTTTCAGGGTGATCGCCTGATAGCCTTCTAGTTTGTGTTTTACGAGAGCCACTGACAGATGACAGTTGACGAATAAGTGTCTTGGTTTTAATGTCTCGCAGCAATTCTTGAAGTCTCGGGACAACACTGAAGTGGTGCTTTGTAATCTGTTCGCTTTTGTGAAAAAACTACATTTCCTCACGCCATTAGACGCCACTTCCTGCCGAGAGCCCCAAGCTGTGTTCGTACTGTTAGCTCCATGTGTTAATAAAGAAACAAAGTTGTCAGCACGTCGTATGTTCGATACCTTTGTCAACAAAAAGCTCATAACAAAACACTATGCACGATCCGTTTAAGAGACGCTTGGACTGGAGAGCTGTGAGTAGTAGGAGGCGAGGGGAAGATGAGCGAGAAGCAAAACTTCGCGGTCGAATGTGGCGGCAGTCCGCTATTATTTTGTTTTCTTATTGTTGCCACAATAAAGTGGAGAAAGCCATCAACGACTCATCTCCTTTCCCCCCAACGTTTTTATATTATTATTTTATATGCACGAGAGCTGCCGGATCTGCCGAAATGAACATGAAGTCTGATTATTATTTTTTTTAAATAATGTCATCAGATAGACAAAAACATAAAATTATGCATAAGAAATAATAAATGTTTATGTATATAAAATAATAACAGCCTCTATCTTACCAATCTTGTAATCTCGATGGGTCTTGTCTCCATTCCATGTCAGGTAGTCTAGGCACATTGTTTGCATCCTGATTAGCGTCTGGCTAATACATGTTAGGTCCAACATGAAATTCCAACCTCCTCTTCTTCCTCCAACTCTTCAAAAACTCCATTGCGCTCGATCTATCGCTTATATCGCTGTTTGAATCATTGTTTGAAGGGCTTTGTATGGCGGCCATATATATGGAGCACTGCTATCGCTGTTCTCGGTGTGACGTATCACTTCCGGGTTGGTCCCCTTTCAGGCTCGAACTTCGGAAACGCAAATATTTTGTCAAATATAGAACATATAAATTATTTTTTCATGCTTTATTTGATGGACAATGTTTAATTACTTTAATTGTGACCCTATTTGGCATGTTATGAAATTACTTCACGTTTCTGCTTTAAAGGTGGGTAATCCAGAGCTAACAAATAAATGACTGGCGCAGTGCTGTCTAGGCACACGCAGTAACAGCCTCAGGGCATCATTGTAGGCTACATTTAGCCTCTGCATGGATTTAGCTGTGTACCTTGACCACAGGTGAGCAGTGTAAAACGGTGTGCAGTATGCCTTAAACAGCGAGGTCTTAACGTGGGGGGGAGCACATAAAAAATCTTTTAAGCATATTTGCCTGTGCATAAAGTTTACAACATTGACGATGAATATCCCTGTCATCCAACAAGTCTTCAGATATGAAATGGCCGAGGTATTTAGCTTCATTGTACATATTCATAACTATTTTGCCAAGGCAAGGCAAGTCAAATTTATTTATATAGCACAATTCAACTCAAGGCAATTCAAAGTGCTTTACATCACATGAAGATCATAAAAATCACATTTAAATCAATACAACATAAAAACCAAGACAATCAAAATCGGAAATAAAATTATACATAAAGATCGCATTTAATCACAAATAGAATAAAAATAAATAAATAAAATAAAACAAAAACTACTACTACTAATAATAATTGAAATCAGCAATGGAGATAAGCACAAGAGGAATAGAAAGCAAGTAGATTGAAATATATAGACAGTTATGGATATGCAGTGCTAAACAAAAGCGTTTTTAGCCCTGATTTAAAAGAGCTAACAGTTTGAGCATACTTCAGACGTTCAGGTAACTTGTTCCAGAGGTGAGGAGCATAATAACTAAATGCTGCCTCACCCTGCTTGGTTCTTGTTCTTGGAACATGCAGAAGACCGGTTCCAGACGACCTTAGGGGTCTAGATGTCTCATAGGAATCTAACAAGTCAAGCATGTATTTTGGTCCAAGGCCATTAAGTGTTTTGTAGACAAGCAGTAGAATTTTATAGTCTATCCTTTGACTCACTGGAAGCCAGTGTAGCGATTTCAAAACCGGTGTAATGTGGTCCAGCTTCCTTGTATTTGTGAGGACTCTGGCTGCAGCATTCTGTACTAGCTGCAGCTTCCTGACTGATTTTTTATCAAGACCCGTAAATATACCGTTGCAATAGTCCAATCTGCTGAAAATGAATGCATGCATAAGTTTTTCCATTTCTTGTTGAGTCAGAAGCCCCTTAATTCTGGTTATATATTTTAGGTGGTAATAAGCGGATTTAGTGACGGACTTTAGATGGCTATCAAATTTTAGGTCTGAGTCAATAATTACGCCAAGGTTTCTGACTTGATTTGTAGCTGTAAGTGACATTGTGCTAAGTTGCCTGCTTATCTTTGACCTTTCCTTTTTTGGCCCAAAAATGAAGAAAGAACTGAGGGAATATAGCCACCCTATCTTCTTTAGAACGGACAATCATGATATTACTTTTCTTTTGCGTTATATTTGATGTCAAAATGATCACCAAATTTGGAACATATCGAGAGTAACTCCTGCAAGCCAGCACTGCATGGGGAGAGCACCACCTCATCATCTGCATACATAAGATGGTTAATGACCAGTGTTGTTAATCTTACTGAAAAAAAAGTAATTAATTATAGTTACAAATTACTTCTCCCAAAAAGTAATTGCGTTAGTAACTCAATTACCTGAATGTAAGAGTAATTAGTTACTTGGCAAAGTAATTGGTGATAATTACTTTTTTTTTTTTTTTTTTGAGGAAAAAAAAAAAAACATTGGCCACACTATGTGAAGTTTTTTGTGAAGGTTTTTGGTACAATTGGCCCGAGCCCAATTCTTTACTCTAA
This sequence comes from Corythoichthys intestinalis, assembly GCF_030265065.1. Classification (NCBI taxonomy): domain Eukaryota; kingdom Metazoa; phylum Chordata; class Actinopteri; order Syngnathiformes; family Syngnathidae; genus Corythoichthys; species Corythoichthys intestinalis. Next base: position 46,725,550 of record NC_080411.1, on the reverse strand, counting down.
TTTACCATTTACCCTGAATCAACTGTTAAAAGTTGTTAAAATTGCTCCCATTATTGCATTAGTTCCCTTCTCTCTACTTTCGACATATGAAAGTTTTAAAACTGTTTCATCATTTAAAGATAGATTCAAGTCAAGATTTTGCCGATTTAGAAGTATTTTAGATAAAAAGTTACTTAGGTTCGCTAGGAAGGTTCTCTACAGCAGAGCCGTCCTAAAAAGTCTACTGCTTTAAGATGGATCTATGTACAGTATATGTGATATCTACCATGTCTACCATATCTACCATAACATGCGGGCGTAGTTTGTAGGCTATCGGCTACAACATGTATTATTGGAGCTACCTAGCATCGCGTTTGCTCGGCGTCACAACTTTCTTGCCTCCTCCCTACTCCTGCTCTGCTCTGTCATCTCGGTGAGTCCGTCTCCCTCAGACCTTTCGACCAATATAGTAACGCATAGTAACGCATGCCTTTCCGTCCTCAGTAACGGTAACGCCGTTGCCAAGATGAGAAAAGTAATTAATTAGATTACCCACTACTGAAAAAAATAACGCCGTTAGTAACGCCGTTATATTGTAACGCCGTTATTAACAACACTGTTAATGACAGTACCTCCTATAACACCTCTCGTATTACACTTATTGAGTCAGCTGGATAAGTGTCCATGAAAACATTGAACAAATATGAAGAGAGAATTCCTCCCTGTCTCACACCATTACCTACTTTAAAGCAAGCAGAGACCGAAAAGTCACAGTATCTATGATTACTAAGTTTGCCAGCAAGGCAGTCTGCCCTCATACTGGCCTCATTCCTACTAATGAAACGTACAGCAGTCTTAAAGCTTGCATTTGTGCGCTTTTTATTCTCAAAAAGAGGCCCACATCTAACTCTGCCAGATGCCGCCCATTCTTTAAAGGCTTGCCTAGCTGCTGAGCGAAGTTCAGGCACATAAGAATTCCATCCAAGCTTGGCATGATGAATTTGCCCAGCATTGTTATTATGTAAAGTTTCACCAGAGTCACATAGACATTTAACGGTGAAATCATACAAGCTGCACAAGTCTTTGTGATGCTGTTTGTTTTTGCAATTTACATCGCAACATAGTAGAGTTTGCTTTGGTAATATCACGGAATCTAACAACATATCCGTTTTTAAGGTGTACTTGCTGATAATCTCATTTGTTAGGGCGGACCAGTTAAGTTTACTAAAACTGGCTCTGTTTTCGTCTGCGCTTATCATTGGTATTTTCTCCACTTTGACACACATTAACAACGGAATATGGTCAGATGTAGCTAGATCATAGCAAATTTTCATACTCATCAGTGAAGCATAGGCATCTGCCGTGGATACGCAGTGATCAAGCCAAGATACAGTATGCCACACATAACTAATGTACGTGTAGCTGTTTGCAGGCAATAACAGTTTGCTGGAGATAAGCAGGCTATTATCATTGCAGAAGTGTAGCAAAAGTTTTGCAAAATTGGAAGAACCATCAGAGACGTCTGCATTATAATCCCCTACCAAGAACACACTGGTTTAGCCACATCCGTCAATAAAAGCATTAATACACGGCAGTCTTTACAGTATTCGTCCACATTGTTATATGACTCATATGGCGTGTAGATATTAATGATAAAAAATGATCTGTCCATGCTTTTAAACTCAATGGCTATCACCCAGTCAACATCAAGTCTTAACACTGACACAACTGGGTCAAGTGTGCAAATCCACAGTATTGCTACACCCCCAGGTATTCTCCCACGCACGAACATGTCCCTGAGATCGGTCGTTGACTCCCCAGCTCGTGGAAGTTTGGATGCAGTGCATTTAGCCCATCAAGTTCTTGTTTGGCTTTCCATGTCTCCTGTATACAGAGAATATCACACTCCTCTAATAGCTTGTCTACAACAATACGTCGCGATTTGTCCGCTGCACTTTGCCCAACGCGCAGGCCACGCGCATTATAGGACACAATCCGTATCATAGTTACAGCGGATACGAGCGCTGGGGCAGCTATACCGGGCATCCAATCATCCTCGGCTGGAGAGACTATGGGCTTTTTAGGCTCAAAGTAGCAGCGTATAAACGTCCCAGCTGGCCGTAGCCCCGGATCGTACATATCAGCCACTTGCATACACTCCGCAGTTACCTGAAAGGAGCTGAATCTGGTCTGGCCGGTCGCAATCTTCCGGCAGATGACCACTCGAACCTTTTTCTCAGCCAAGTAATCCTTAAGTGTATTGGCGTCAAGTTCTGGCGAAGATGTTCACCAACTTAGTTTTGACCATCGCAAACGTAGAGCACGCACCGGTGCCGACGATCCCCAACTTCCTCCTCTCCTGTTTGACAGGCGCCCCACCGGTCCGAGCCTCGGGTTTGGCGGCTTCTCCACGTTCAGGAGTTTCCGTTGGTCTCTTCCGTCAGTCTTCTTACAACCTCGGATCATTGTGGACGTGAAGTGTCGGTGTCCGCTTGCTGCTGCAGGTCGGTGTTATTCGTTGTTGTTGCCACAACGGCATCCGGTTGTGGGTAGGCATTCTGGCTAACGTTGTGCAGGGCTTCAATCGCAGATACTCAACTGGCAAGTGATACAGTCACATTTCGCAGCTTTTCACAAGGGCTCGTTTGAGCCTCGATGGCACTTTTCACCTCGGTCATGTCCGAGTTAAGCTGTTGTAGCCGCCCCAGTAGTGAAGAGACGTCAATGTGATCGTAGCCGATAGGCGGTAGCTCGTCCAGGTGATATGACACAATCATGCATATGCAAACAGGCAGGCCCGTTACTTCACAAAAGGGTACTTTGTCACACTCCCGTCACTGGAAATTCGCAGTACGGCTGTGTACCATCCACCACCAACACAAGTAAGCCCAAATAGCCTTGTTGCAGGAAGAAGCTCCCTTTGGTTTCTTTGCCGACAATTACAGTAGCAGTGTAACACCACACAGGGAATATTCCAAGCAATATGAAAACCAAGTGCAATGAAAAAATATGTGAACAAATGAAGATATCTACAGTCATAATACTTCCTTCCGATTTATATGTTTAAAGGGACACTTATGGCACAGACAACATTAAACAACCCAGTATAGGATGATGAAAACACTGAACAAAACAACTGGACTTTGGTGTCGTCTAAAATGACTATAATTAGATTCTGAATCGCATCTTCCGAGCTGAGTGGATGAAGGTTTATGCTTTCATTATGCCAGCAGAATGATCTACAAGGGCAGTATGCCTTATACGTACCAAGTCGGTTGCTCTTGTTAAAGTGCCAACATCACATGGCATTACAAATCAAGACCAAACGTTCGACCCAAATTACTCGTCAGGATCAGCAATGCGGAAACGAAAATGAACTGAACTATAAAGACAATATGAGCATGCAACACAGGTAAAAACTCGCACCCTGACAGTACAAAAAGGAGTTTACGTCTGCTCCTTGTAAATGCAGTGGATTATAGGCAAGCAGACAAAGTTTTTTACGGATGCTGGTATGGTCAAAGAGTGGATGGAGGTAATGACGGAAATGTTTTTGGAAGGTATAGAAGGAGGTTTTCTTAAACAAAAGGTTTTGCTAAATTGCTCTGTCATCAGAGTGCTGTCACTAACGCGTTACTAAGTAACATGTTATTGTACTTGCTACTTTCTGAAATGAGCAATCTATCGCATTCATTTTTACAAACCAATAGTGACGGGATCTGTCGTTCACTTGAGTAAACAAATCCATTCCGGTTCGTTCAGTGAAAAGATTCGTTCAAACAAATCGTTCAACGAATCATTCGCCCCCCTCATCGCCCTCCCCGCCCAAATGAATCGTTCGGTTAGTGAACGGGAAGTGACGTTGCCGAGCGACTCACCAAAGACCGCTTCGCAGTATAACTGAACGGGAAGTGACATTGCTTTGTCCCTCCCTCTCTTGCACACAGGCTCCTCATTGACCACTCGTCGTAGTTTCAGAAATGAGTGACAGGCAATATCATTCTGCTTTCACAGACAGCCTCGTCTCCCTCCCGCTGCTGCAAAAGCGAGGGAGAACTTGTCCTAGTTCAATGGGATGGGAGTGGGTGTTTGGGGTCGGGGGCGCACGGACTTTCTTTAGCATGATCTTGATCACATATAGAATGCTGCTGCTACCAGCCAACGCGGCATGCTTGCTGTCACGAAAATAAAAATACATCGAAAGTTTAATTTCTAAATATGGAATGACCAACACATCATATTTACCTCTCGCTCTGTTGTATTTTAGTTTTTATGCTCATCACTATTATTTTTGGTCACTATTGTTAAAACTAAAGTGTAAATAGCTAGTTGTCAAATGTGCTGCTCTGAAATAAAAACAATACTACATTTTGATATTTGACAGTTTAATTGCAAATCAGTATTAAGATGATCGTATTGAATTTTTGCACTGGTATTAACAAATAAAATAATCCGGTCAGCTCCCCTGTCGTCCCCTCATCTCAGATCGTCAAATGCTGACGAGAAATAATAGTTTGCTCTTTACGATGTTGCCTTTCTACTCTCATTAGTCTGTTAAGAAAAATGTAGACATATTGCGACATCTCCCGTGTCCGCGTGCGTTGTTTTTGGGTGCTTGAATAGCACATGATGGACGGATGGACATAATTTGTCAAACCAACCAACACCCGACACGCTCTGACACGAAAAAAAAAATAACAGTCGGAAAAAATTGACATGTATATAGTTTCATTGCAAATCAGTATTATGGTGATCATACTAAATATTCTTTTTTTCTGTGCACATATGAGGTAAATATCGCTGCCATGAAGCCTCCATATAGTGACAGTTCTCTGCCCCCTTCACTGCCGTCACGCGACCGCAGCTCACTTTTGCTTGCCTCGTAGCTACCCGTGTTTTAAACCACTGTAAATTTGATAGTATGTCGTCATAGGTAGTCCCGAGTCTGTTGAGAAAAGTAGTACACTAAACCATGCTCGCTAGATTTGTGTGGTGTTTTTGTCTGTTTGAGCAGCATTTGATAGGCTCCACATTAACAAATATGTGACAAAGTCATTTTCTTTCATTTTTTGACTTGTTCACCGCATTACTTGACAGTCTAGTTAGCAGCAAGTTAGGTCAGGAACCGGAGGACCGAGTCACTGAACGGGAAGTGACATAACTCAGTCTTGCCCCCCTGCCTGCACGCTGGCTGCTTATTGGCTACACGTGGAAGTAAGTGACAGACGCCCTGATTCTGTTTCCGCTCAATCCCCTGCCCGCAATGAGGCTGGCGTCTGATTGGTCGTGTGCGATGTCAGAAGACGCTGCCGCTTGCTGAACGCCCTCCCATGCAGCGAACAAGCCCCAACTTCATAGAACGAATCAGTGCAGATGGTGATTAGTTCGGTCTCGTTCACCCAAACAATTCGTTCAAAAAGGACGAATCGTTCGCGACCGATACAACACTACAAAGCAGTAATCTGATTAAAGTTAGTTTCCTTAGTGTCTGTGCGTTACTATTTTGTTATTGCTTCATTATATTTGTAGAATAAAGAATATTTTTGTTCTGTATGAAGAGCATTTCGAATAGAAAATGTGACTTGAGTTTTGGGAGTGACATCACATGTCACGTTTTCTAAAAAAGAGGGTCTCGTGTATTACCATGCTGTGTGAGCGCTGAGAGTCTGTGGCCAAAACAGCATAGCCTAGCTACCTCATCAGGACACCAAGACTGAAACAGGCATGAGAGATACCACAACGGCTGCATTTGCTCACTGGCAATACAGCCATTATTTCACATTTGTGTCTGGTAAAGATGACAATATCATCGTGCGTTGCAAACTTTGTGCTGGCTCAAAAACACTGTCAATGTGTCAGGAAACCACTTACAGCACAACTCGAAGCAAAGGTTACAGGTGACAAGAAAGCCAGCACTTCTACAGTTTTTAACCAGCCTTTACGTACCTTTTATGGTTACAGCTTGTAACCACAGGCGGAGTTTGACTTTGTGGGAGGGGGTCAAAATATGTTGATGACCCTGAAATGCATTGTCAGCAATAAAATGAAATTACAATAGCCTATACAGTGAGGAGAAGAAGTATTTGCACCCCTTGTGATTTTGCAAGTTCACCCTGAAGTCAGTATGCATCTCGCCTAATGCAACATTCTGATATGCTTGCTTAAAGTTAACAAACATGACCATGACTGGAGTTCTTTACAGAAACCGCTGATTGTTAGCTGATTGAACTTTTGTGACCACCGAATATCCCAGACACAGCCGGTTTAGTTTCTATATGTGTCAATGTATAACTGTATATAATGCCCATGCAGCAAGGTTTATGAACTATTTTGCAAGAATTGCATGAGAAGAACTAACCACCAAATTTTCCACACACCTCCAAGCCTGTATATAAGGAACACTGAACACTTTGCTTATTGTGCATTTTTGTCCATGCAGCTTGTCTGTAACTAAATGCACCCAAAAATTTCTGAAATTAAAACTGCGCTGTATTGATCTCTTGCCTCCAGTCTTCATTTATTAATCCAGTCTAGCTGTCTCACCTGAATTGAAAACGAACACGCGGAGGACCTGAAAGACTGCCTCCAACAACCCACATAGAAAATAGGTAGAGGTCTAAAATTTCAATCATCGGTGCATCTCCACTTATAGAGACAAAATCTAAAAAAAAAAAAAAATCCAGAAATCACATTGTATGGTTTTAAAATAATTTTGTTGTAATTTACTCGGGTTCATAAGTATTTGTACCCCTGAGAATCAGCAATAATTATGACACTCAAAGAGTTGTCAGTCTTCCTTAAAAAAGTCCACCTTTACCCCATGAGTAACCACCGACCCACCAACCGTTTAAGCTCAATATTGTCACCTGTGCACCCCACAGTCAGTCATAATCTAACTGCGACCATGTGCAAGGCCAGAGAACTTTTGAAAAGACACCAGAGAAAAAATTGTAGAGCTCCACAAATCTGGAAAAGGGAAAAGGTCAATTGGAAATCAGCCTGGTGAGAATTAATCAACAGTTGCAGCAATTGTTAGAAAATGGAAAAGGCATGACTGATAATCTACCTCGGACTGGGGCTCCATGTAAAATCTCTCCTTGTGGGGCATTTCAAAGCAAAGTGAGGGCTCCCCCTAGAACTAAACGGCAGGACCTGGCCCTCAATGACCTGAAGAGAGGTGGATGCACCGTTTCAAAGGCTGCTGTCAGTAGAACACTACGGTGCAATGGTTTAAAATCATGCATTACTCAGAAGGTTCCTGTGTTAAAGTCAGTACATGGAAAGGCCCGTCAGAAGTTTGCCAGGGACCATCTGAATAATGCAGAGGGGTCATGGGAGAAAGTAATGTGGTCAGATGAGACCAAAGTAGAACTTTTTGGTGCAAACTTTACTTGTTGTATGTGGAGGAAAAAGAAGAATGAGTACAATCCCAAGAGCAGCATCCCCACTGTGAAGTATGTGGGTGGAAACCTCATGATTTGGGACTGCTTTTCGGCAAAGGGGACAGGACAACTGTACTGTGTAAAGCAGAGGATGAATGGTGAAATGTATCGTCAGATTTTGAGCTACAACCTCCTCTCAGTCAGAGGCTTGAAGATGAGTCGTGGCTGGATCTTCCAACATGACAATGGTCCGAAGCACACAGCCAAGCTGACCAAGAAGTGGCTGCGTATAAAGCATACAGTGGTATGACAAAGTATCTAAACCTTTTGAAATTTCTCACATTTCTGCATAAAATCACCATCAAATGTCATCTGATCTTTGTCAAAATCACACAGATGAAAAAACTGTCTGCTTTAACTAAAACCACCCAAACATTTAGAGGTTTTCATATCTTAATGAGGATAGTATGCAAACTAGGGGTGTAACGGTACACAAAAATCTCGGTTCGGTACGTACCTCGGTTTTGAGGTCAAGGTTCGGTTCATTTTTGGTACAGTAAGAAAACAAAATGCAAAATATAAATGCTAGTTGTTTATTACACACCTTTGTGCTTTCAACAATAGGAACATTAGCATATACAAAGCTAGAATTCTGCTCAAAAAGTAGCGAGTATTTAAAGATAATCCAACAACAATTTGCCTTTCAGACCCCGTATTGGTCAGCTTTCTTTCTGGAAGAAAGAAGAAAAAAAAGTCCTGTGCTAAAGAGAAAAGCAATCCCAATGACAAAGATTTTAACATGTATTTTACAAATGAAATGTCTCAATGAATCTTTTTTTTTTTTTTCTTATGAACGGTTTTCAAAAGCTTTATTGGGTGATTTTTGCAAGTTAAAGCTCCACACAGAAATTAATAAATTTAATTGTGTAAGCAGGATTTTTCTATTATTCTTATTATTTAATTACAGGTGTTTTAGCTCATTTCAATTTATTTTATTTTATTTAAATGGGCTAATTTTTATTTTATTATGTGTTTACTATGTGTTTATATACAATTCAAAATGTAAATATACCAACTCATAGTCACAAGCACACACTGGACCTGATTTTAACCTATGGTACGGAGATTAGTGATCTTAGTGTCCATCCCCACAACCCCGTACTGTCTGATCATTTTCTAATTACCTTTCAGTTTGTGCTTCAAGATAATGCGTCACTAGTGACCAGTGTTGTTAATAACGGCATTACAATATAATGGCGTTACTAACGGCGTTATTTTTTTCAGTAGTGGGTAATCTAATTAATTACTTTTCTCACCTTGGCAACGCCGTTACCGTTGCTGAGGACGGAAAGGCATGCGTTACTATGCGTTACTATATTGGTCGAAAAGTCTGAGGGAGACGGACTCACCGAGACGACAGAGCAGGGCAGGAGTAGGGAGGAGGCAAGAAAGTTGTGACGCCGAGCAAACGCGATGCTAGGTAGCTCCAATAATACATGTTGTAGCCGATAGCCTACAAACTACGCCCGCATGTTATGGTAGATATGGTAGACATGGTAGATATCACATGTAATGTACATAGATATAACTAGATGCAAAATGACAGACATGGCACTAAATGAGTTAGTAGACAGCCGCCATCTTAAAGCAGTAGACTTTTTAGGATGGCTCTGTTGTAGAGAACCTTCCTAGCGAACCTAAGTAACTTTTAATCTAAAATACTTCTAAATCGGCAAAATCTTGACTTGAATCTATCTTCAAATGATCAAACAGTTTTAAAACGTTCATATGTCGAAAGTAGAGAGAAGGGAACTAATGCAATAATGGGAGCAATTTTAACAACTTTTAACAGTTGATTCAGGGTAAAGGGTAAATTAGGGTCAGGAAATTGGGCTCGGGCCAATTGTACCAAAAACCTTCACAAAAAACTTCCCATCGTGTGGCCAATGTTTTTTTTTTTTTTTTTTTTTTTTTTTTTTTGAGGAAAAAAAAAAAAAGTAATTATCACCAATTACTTTGCCAAGTAACTAATTACTCTTACATTCAGGTAATTGAGTTACTAACGCAATTACTTTTTGGGAGAAGTAATTTGTAACTATAATTAATTACTTTTTTTCAGTAAGATTAACAACACTGCTAGTGACTAGAACTCAGATGAAAAGGACATTATGTGATCGCTCTGTTTCAGAGTATAAACAAATAATTCAGCCAATATTTGCCTCCATGTCATCTGATTATGAAGGAATAATGTCCGGCCTCGCTGTTAATGACGAGTTTGTTGATAGTGTTATGTTTACTCTACGTACTATTCTTGATGTTGTCGCTCCCTCCAAATTAAAGTTTGTCAAGCCTCTCCTTGGTATAATGCTGAAACACGCTCTCTTAACAATCGACACGTAAATTAGAAAGACTTTGGCGCCGTTCCAACACAGAGCACACTCTCTCTGCCTGGAAACACAGTTTAGTGACCTATAAAAAGGCCTTGCGTACGACTAAAACCAGATATTACTCATCCTTAATAGATGAAAACAAAAATAATCCTAGGTTTCTGTTCAGCACTGTATTAAGCCTGACAAACAGTCACAGCTCAATAGAACCTTATATCCCAACCACCCTTTGCTGTGATGACTTCCTAAAAATTTTAAACAATAAAATCGCAACTATTAGAAATAAAATAAATGAATTACTTCCAACTATTAGGTCTGATAAAGTGCAGACTAAAAATTCAGAATCTCCTATAAACCCCTTTAAAATATTAAATAACTTTACCACTGTAGACCAAATCGATGTAATTTCAATTATAATGTCCTCCAAACCATCAACGCGCCTCCTAGACCCGATCCCAACCAAACTTTTTAAAGAGACCGTGCCTCTAACTATTGATATTATCTTAAATATAATAAATACCTCATTAGTTAATGGCCACGTACCGCAGTCCTTTAAATATGCAGTTATTAAACCGCTTTTGAAAAAACCTACTCTTGATCCTGATATCTTGGCCAATTATAGACCTATCTCTAATTTACCATTTCTCTCCAAAGTCCTTGAAAGAGTGGTAATTAAACAGCTCTGTCAGCACCTACAGGACAATAGTTTATTTGAACATTTGCAGTCTGGCTTTCGAGCGCACTGAAACTGCATTAGTCAACGTAACTAATGACTTGTTACTAGCTGCTGACGTTGGATTAGTCTCGATCCTGGTTCTGTTGGACCTGAGTGCAGCCTTTGACACAATCGACCATAATATCTTATTGCAGAGACTAGAATGTGACATACCGTAATTTCCGGACCATTGAGCGCCCTGGATTACAAGCCTCACCCAGTACATTTTTAAAGGAAAAAGCATTTTGTACATACATAAGCCTCTCCTGCCTATAAGCCGTGTGTGTCCACATAGTAAACTGAAATATTAAAAAGAAATGCACAGTTTTCTAAGTTTAAATACCATATTTTAACAAATCGGGTTATGATACAGCGCGTGACTTACAGGTAAGGGAGGTGCGGAAGAGCAAGAGACGTGCTGTTGTTGTTGTTGCGGGTGTGTCTGTGTGTGTGCGTCGGCTGCTAGAGGCAGCAGTCGTGTGTTGTTCGACGAGTTTCCAAAATAAAGAATTGCAACCTAACTTAACGGGTTACTATTTGTCATCGTGACAATACCTTAACTTTTCTTTCCAAACAGCGCCAGCAACACGGCACTTAGCTGACTCCTCAAGCTCACTCCTTAGCGTGTCGTCCTCTTCGTCACGCAGCAGTCCGGCTTTTCGAAACCCGTTGGTGATGGGGGTTTTTTACGCTGCTCCACGCTGTCAGACTTTTGCAAAAGTTCCTCTTCGCATACGGCCACTTTTGTAAACGATCTGACGCCGCTGGCCATCCAAGCCTTCAATTCAACTCGGCACATCATATCCATTTCTTCTAGCATGATGCGGGTATGCTAATTCTTGCCTGGCACCGCCAGACTGTTCTCCCTGTGTTTTTCAAACACTGAGAGAATAGTCTGAGACCCAGCCCATTACCGGCCTCTCGAGGAAGTACAAAATCAATCGATAAATCAGATTAGTTTATTTGCGTGACGTGTTCTTAACGAGCGCCGTCACTCTTCCGCGTCGAAAGTCGTCTCCACAACAACACAGATGGCGAACAGGAGAGCCGAGAATATGTTCCAATCCACGGTAAAATAAGTTTTAAATGACCAAAAACACACCGACACAAGTCAGTGACAACAGTCTGTCTCGCACTAGCCATGTTGAATAAACTCCGCTCTCCTCGTATGTTTACTTCCGCGCGCAAGTCCCTCGTCCCGCCCGTCGCTGATTGGTCCACTCCGCTGTCTGTTTGCTGTGGCTTGCTCCGCCCTGAAAACTCAATAGCTGGAACAGCGGTGAGTTTGGAGTACCAGGCTATGCTAATTCTACTAATGCACAAAGATGAGGGTCTGCTACTTTTATTCGTGCACAAAGCACAAAGTTAAAATATGGGTCGGGTAAGAGTGCCAACTAGCGTCTTCCTCGACACATATATTCCACGTGTCTTAAGCTTGCATTTTATGCTCGAGCACTCCTGGCGGTCGTTAGGAAAATTGATAAATTGGCCGCATCACTGCATACGCCGCAGGATTCACAATGAGGGAAAAAAGTAGCGGCTTGTAATCCGGAAATTACGGTAATCGTGGTCTACACAAATCAGCATCAGGGCCGAAAACCAAAAGTGGTTTTTGCCATGTGGCATCTTTTTTTGCCATGTGGCAAAAAAATTTTGCCATGTGGAATTTTTTTCTTTGCCATTTGGAAAAATGTTTTTGCCATGTGGCAAAAATTTTTTGCCATGTGGCAATTTTTTTTGCCATTTGGAAAAATGTTTTTGCCATGTGGCAAAATGTTTTTGCCATGTGGCATTTATTTGGGGTATGTGGCAAAATGCATTTTGGTTTGTGGGGGGGGGGGGGGTATATGGCATTTTTGGGGGTATATGGCTGTCTTGTAGGCTATACAAGTCCATGTCATTGACGGCTATGCATGTCCAAATTGTATTTTCATTTTAAATGGCAGGAAAACGTGTGGCTGTGTTTTTTGAATATACACATACACGTTACATTAGAGCTGATCGACATTCAACTGGCACCAAATTAAGGCTCTGCCATTGACGGCTATGTACGTCCAAATTGTATTTTCATTTTAAATGGCAGAAAAACGTGTGTGGCTGTGTTTTTTGAATATACACATACACTTTACATTAGAGCTTATCGACATTCAACTGGCACCCAATTAAGGCTCTGCCATTGAGGGCTATGTACGTCCAAATTGTATTTTCATTTTAAATGGCAGAAAAACGTGTGGCTGTGTTTTTTGACCATACACATACACTTTACATTACAGTTTATCGACATTCAACTGGCACCCAAGTAAGGCTCTGCCATTGACGTCTATGTACGTCCAAATTGTATTTTCATTTTAAATGGCAGAAAAACATATGTGGCTTTGCTGTGGTTTTTGACCATACACATACACTTTACATTACAGCTTATCGACATTCAACTGGCACCCAAGTAAGGCTCTGCCATTGGCGGCTATGCACGTCCAAATTTTATTTTCATTTTAAATGGCAGAAAAACGTGTGGCTATGATTTTTGACCATACACTTTAAATTAGAGCGCATTGACATTCAACTGAGACCCAAATAAGGCTCTGCCATTGACGGCTATGCACGTCCAACTTTCCGGTTCAGCTTTCTTTCTGCACTGATGAATCTTGGGTATCTGGTCACTACGCTTGCTGTTGGACCATCAGGTTATTTCAGGAGCCTCGCCAACAATGAAAGGAAAGTCTTAATTTTATTGCTGTTTTTTTTTTTTTTTTTTTTTGATTGTGTTGTATGTTGAAAAATTAAAGACTTTGTACATCTCAATTTTCTTTTCTTTTCTTTTTTTTTTTACTGTGTGCTGTGTTCATACATCTACTGATGCACCTGGACACATCTTCAGTGACCTTCCAGGAATCAATCAATGACTGTTTCAGGTCTTTCATCATCATACACCCTCCTCCAGGTGACCTAGATCAGACCCCAGCTTATGTCCAGATGGCGAGCTACCATGACACCATGGCTCTCCTCTCTTGAGCCACAGCCATCACGAGGCTCTCTCTGCCGTATCGGTCATACTGCGGATGACTCTCATCTTCCTCTCTCCCTCAATGCCTAAAATATTGAAGGCCTTGGGTAGTGAACGGGCTGCGAAACCCGTACATCCGACTTCGACTGGGAGACACCTTGCTCTCCACCCAGCTTGCTGGCTGTTAGGGGTGCGTGAGCAAGAGGGGATCCCAAAGCAGACACACAGGGGTGAGAGGAGTAATCGTTTATTGGCGATCACGAGAATGTGGCTGGGGTGGATGACTTGGCTCGTGGTAGATGAGCTGGCGTAAGACGAGGAGGCTTGGAAGGAAGGCAGGCGTGGAATCCAACGAGGGGCGCGCAGAAAACAGGACCTGGGACAAGAGCAAGGAAGTCGTAAGCCAGTGAGCAAAGATATCATATAGGAATGCGAGAAACAACTGACGTAGGAAACAGACGAGTTGATCGGGCGACGAGGTGGAGCGTCTGCTTGGCTTTTAAAGCTGGCTGATGTTCATTGCCCTCAGGTGTGGCCGCTCCACTCGTCTGACCTGTAATCAACTAAAAAACATGCACACCTGCTGGAGGTGGGCATGTCTCAGAAGGAAGGGGAAGAGGACCTAACAGGACCCCCCCACCTACGGGCGACACCAGGCGCCCGATGGAGACGCCCAGGATGGGCGCGGTGGAAGTCCCGGATGAGGGCCCGCGACAGCACCCACCGGGCAGGGACCCAGGAGCGCTCCTCCGGGCCATAGCCCTCCCAGTCAACAAGGTACTGGAGCCCACGGCCACGGCGGCGGACATCCAGAAGCCGCTCCACCCGGTAGGCCGGACCCTCATCAACCGACAGAGACAGCGGAGGGGGCAGAACAGGGGGGGCCAAGGGACTAGTGGAAACCGGTTTGACGAGGGAGACATGGAACGTGGGGTGGACTCTGTAATGCGCAGGGAGCCGGAGACGCACGGCGGTGGGGTTCACTATTTTCGAGATCTCGAAGGGCCCAACGAACCGGGGGGAGAGCGTCACAGACTCGGTCTTTAAAGGCAAGGACTTTGAAGAGAGCCAAACCTTTTGGCCGACGGCGTAAACCGGAGCGGGTGAGCGATGACGGTCAGTCTGGGCACGGGACCTCTCGGAGGCGCGGAGGAGTGCGGTGCGCGCTTGTTCCCAGACCCTGGAGCAACGGTCGATGTGGCCTTGGACAGACGGGACGGCAATGTCACTTTCCTGTGAGGGGAACAATGGGGGTTGGTAACCCAAGGAGCAGAGGAACGGGGACATACCGGATGAGGCATTTGGCAGAGAGTTGTGCGCGTATTCTATCCACGGAAGCTGGTCGCTCCAGGTGTTCGGACGGGCCTGTGTGGTACAGCGGAGGGCTGCTTCGAGCTGCTGGTTCGTGCGCTCACATTGACCGTTGGTTTGTGGGTGGTACCCCGAGGACAGACTCACCCCGATACCCAGTGCAGAGCAAAACGCCCTCCAGACCTGAGAGGTGAATTGCGGTCCACGGTCCGAGACTATGTCCGCTGGGATGCCGTGTAAGCGGAATACATGGTTAGTGAGGAAATCTGAAGTTTCCATGGCTGAGGGAAGCTTACGAAGGGGGATGAAATGGGCTGCTTTGGAGAATCTATCAACCACGGTGAGAATGACTGTGTTACCTCTGGAAGGAGCTCCCGGTGACGAAATCTAGAGCAATGTGTGACCAAGGACGGCTGGGGCGGAGGAGACCAGAGCTGGTCTTGGTGGAAGTCTTGCTACGAGCGCAAACGGTACAGGCGAGGACAAATGACCTTGCGTCTTCTGACATGGACGGCCACCAAAACCGCTGGCGCAGCACGGCGAGTGTCCTTCTGATGCCGGGGTGGTAGAAGAGGCGGGATGAATGCGCCCACTCCAGCACCTGGGAACGTAGGGACTCGGGAACAAAAAGGTTAGATTGAGGGCCCTCACGGGGGTCCGGGTGCTCACCGTGTGCTGCCTTCACCTTTCCCTCGATCTCCCACTCCATCGAGGCAAGGAAGCAGGTCTGTGGGAGGATGGGTGCGGGCTTTTCCTTTGATGCATTAGCTTGGAACTGACGTGAGAGGGCGTCTGACTTTGTGTTTTTTGAACCTGGGATGTAAGAAAGAGTGAAGTTGAAGCGGGAGAAAAACATGGCCCACCTTGCCTGCCGTGGGTTGAGTCTCTTGGCTGACTTAAGGTACTCGAGGTTCTTGTGATCGGTCAACACGAGGAAGGGCTGCGATGTTCCCTCCAGATGGTGGCGCCATTCCTCCAAAGCCAGCTTGACTGCCAAGAGTTCTCTGTCTCCGATGCTGTAATTGCGCTCTGCTGGAGACAGTTTGCGTGAGAAGAAAGCACATGGGTGCACTTTAACATCGGCAGGCCGCCGTTGTGACAGCACTGCACCCACACCCGTCTCTGAAGCGTCAACCTCCACAATGAATTGAAGCGACGGGTTCGGAGGGGCCAGTATAGGTGCCGAAGTGAAACGGGTCTTGAGGTCATTGAAGGCGGAGCCCGCAGCATCAGACCAACGGAATTGTGTCGTGGTGGAGGTGAGAGCTGTGAGGGGAGCTGCAATCCTGCTGTAATTTCGGATGAACCTCCGGTAATAGTTGGCGAACCCAAGGAAGCGCTGGAGCTGCTTTCTGTCGGAGGGACGAGACCATTCCAGGACTGCCTTAACCTTTGCCAGGTCCATGCGCAATTTACCGTCGCCAACGATGTAGCCGAGAAATGTGGTTTCATTGACGTGAAACTCACATTTCTCGGCTTTCACAAAAAGTTTGTTTTCGAGGAGACGTTGGAGGACCTGTCGGACATGAACTTTGTGTTTGGAGGGGGTGCGTGAGAATACCAGTATGTCGTCCAGGTACACCACCACGGATCGGTCGATGAAGTCTCGGAGGACATCGTTAACCAGGTTCTGAAAGACTGCAGGGGCGTTTGTGAGACCAAAAGGCATTACTATATATTCGTAATGCCCCAGGGGCGTATTAAACGCAGTCTTCCACTCATCCCCCTCCCTGATTCGGACGAGGTGGTAAGCGTTGCGCAAATCAAGCTTAGTAAAAATAGTGGCGCTATGGAGGGGAGTGAACGCGGAGTCCATGAGTGGAAGGGGGTACTTATTCTTGATCGTGATGTCATTCAGGGCTCGATAGTCAATACAGGGCCGCAGGCCGCCGTCCTTCTTGCCCACGAAGAAGAAGCCTGCTCCCACAGGAGAGGAAGAGGGACGGATGGTGCCAGTGGCCAGGGATTCGGTGATGTACTTTTCCATCGCCTCCCTCTCTGGTGTTGAGATGTTGAACAACCGACCCCTGGGCAGGGTAGCTCCAGGAAGGAGGACAATGGCGCAGTCGTAAGGACGATGAGGAGGGAGCGCAATGGCATGCTCCTTACTAAACACACTGCCAGAGGTCGTGATAGCATTCTGGGACAGCGGACATGTCGGGTCGCTCCAGGCTCTGGGGAGAGCAGGACGGCACCAGAGCAGACCTGAGACAGTTACTGTGGCAAAAAGGGCTCCAAGCAGTTACTTTGGGGTGGGTCCAGTCAATGGAGGGATTGTGTCTCTTGGGCCATGGTAAACCAAGGACCAAGGGTGTGCGAGGGCTCACGAAGACGAGAAAGGTGCTCACCTCTTGGTGGTTGCCTGACAGACGCAGCTGGATGGGCTCAGTTTTCCGGTCCACACTGAAGAGGAGCTGCCCGTCGAGTGCAGTGGTCCTCAACGGCACAGGAAGCGGGTGTTTCGTCAGCCCTAGTTGTGCCACGAGCTCGTGATCAATAAAGTTCTCGTCTGAACCGCAATCAACTAGGGCAGTTATTGAGCGCGACAGGCCCCTCAAAGAGAGGGTAGCTGTGAGCTGGAGCCGACCTGAGGAGTTGTGTGACATATGGCTTACCAGTAGCACCTCTACTGATGAGCCTGGACGTACTGGGCAGTTGCGTAGAAAATGGCCACTTTTTCCACAATAAATACACAAGTGTGCGTCATACCTGCGTGTGCGCTCTTCCTGAGACAACCTGGTGCGCTCCAATTGCAGTTGCTCGGCGCCGACAGCAGGGGGCGGTATCGCGGGTGCAACCTCAGTGGACTGGAGAGGAAGTGGACGTGGAGCGGGCCGCCGGAAGACAGTGGAGCGAGGAGGCGTGGTGGCTAGCAGTTCACTATGCTGTCTCTGACGTTCACGTAAACGATTGTCAATATTTATAGAAAGTTTTATGACTCTGTCCAAGGAAGGTTGTTCATCGCGGGTGGCTAATTCGTCTTTAAGGCGCTCATTAAGAGCGCGGATGAACACCTCCTGCAGCGCCTCGTCGTTAAAATGGCTTTCAGCCGCTAACGTCCGGAATTCTACCGCGAACTCTGCGACGCTCCGAGTCCCCTGGCAAATAGACATGAGCCGCTTGGCTGCTTCTTTTCCACGGACTGGATGGTCATCTCCTCCGTGAAACGGGAGTACGTAGCACATACGGAGGAATCACTCTCCCATACTGAGGATGCCCAATTGAGCGCGGGGCCCCGCAAACAGCCAATGAGGTAGGCGATTTTTGTCTGTCTTTCTTTTGTCTGATCTTTGTTCTGTCTTCATGATATGTGTGTGGCTGTTGCTCAAAAACTAGGCTACATTGCACCAGAAAGGCGCGACAAGCGCCGAGGTTGCCGTCGTAAGGTGCCGGTGCGGGGACGTGAGGCTCTCGGCCCGTAGCCGATGACGCCGGGTGACTTGCGGCTACGTGGCACGGAGGGGTAGCGGCGTGACGAGGGGCTGACGGGGCTAAGCGGGCTTGTGGAAGTGGTGTGAGCTGCTCTTGTATGGCTTGGAGTGAATGGGAAATGTCCGTTACCTTATTGAAGAGGAAATCTATGGCTTGGTGGTGGTCTCGGAGTGAGGTGGGCGAGTCGGCGGGTTTGTCTGCGAGATCCATTATGGCCCGATCAAACTGTTAGGGGTGCGTGAGCAAGAGGGGATCCCAAAGCAGACACACAGGGGTGAGAGGAGTAATCGTTTATTGGCGATCACGAGAATGTGGCTGGGGTGGATGACTTGGCTCGTGGTAGATGAGCTGGCGTAAGACGAGGAGGCTTGGAAGGAAGGCAGGCGTGGAATCCGACGAGGGGCGCGCAGAAAACAGGACCTGGGACAAGAGCAAGGAAGTCGTAAGCCAGTGAGCAAAGATATCATATAGGAATGCGAGAAACAACTGACGTAGGAAACAGACGAGTTGATCGGGCGACGAGGTGGAGCGTCTGCTTGGCTTTTAAAGCTGGCTGATGTTCATTGCCCTCAGGTGTGGCCGCTCCACTCGTCTGACCTGTAATCAACTAAAAAACATGCACACCTGCTGGAGGTGGGCATGTCTCAGAAGGAAGGGGAAGAGGACCTAACAGCTGGCAGTCACTAACAAGTCCCATGTGCTTGGAAAGTTTCCTCTCAAAGGCTCCCTCAAGTCGATCTTCCAATGGGACCGTTAGCTCCAGCAACACCACTTGTTTGGTGGACTCAGACACGAGGACAATGTCTGGCCCAGGGTGGTGACAGTGATGTGACTGGGGAACTTCATTAGTCAACCGAGGTCCACCAGTAGCTGCCAGTCTCTTGCCAAAGCCAGAATGCCAGCAGATGTTATTCTGGCAGGGGCTGCCTTCTCCCCAACTTTGACAAAGGTGATGGTTGTCCTTGAGGGTTGGGCCTGCTTTGCCCACACCAATCCAGTGCTGATAGCTTCAGCAATGGCTTTAAGGACTTGGTCGTGCCTCCAACGGTACCTTCCATCTCCAAGCGCCTTGGTATAGCTGCTAATGATATGCTCCAGGCTTCCTCGCTTAGAACACAAGGGGCAAGCTGGTGTTTCGGCTAAGCCCCAAGTGTGCAGATTCGATGGGCTGGGTAGCACATTGTAAACTGCCTGAATGAGGAACCTAATGCGCTGAGGCTCAGCTCTCCATAGCTCCACCCTTGTCACTTTCCTCTCCATTGCATTCTTCCATCTTGTCCAGGCTCTCTGTTGTTTCATTTCCACAGCCAAGCAAGATCTTAACTTCTCTTCGACTGCCCTAAACTCCTCCTGAACGAGGCGCTTCCTCTCTTTTCCCTTGATGTTCACTCGGTGAGATGGGAAGGACCCTAGCCCGGCCCGGCCTCGTGGGACCACACCCACTAAGTTCCTATGGCTCAGCCTTGCTTCGGCTTCTTCGACCGCAACCTCTGCTTTCCACTTTCTGCCAGTTCTTACTTGGATCCCAGCGTTGGCCACTTTTGGGTCACTTGAGTCCCTGTACTGCAACACTTCTCTGGCTTTTGACACCTTAAAATCCTCTTGCAGGGATCTCAAGGGCAGCTGGAGCTTGTTGTTATGCCCATAGAGAGCTGTGCTGCTCAGGCTCCTCGGTAACCCAAGTAATTGTCGGAGGTGACTGCTGTCTTTCCTGTCCAGTGTCACCACTGCCGAAATTGGGAAGGTGTAGATGAGAAGGGGCCGCAGGATCCTGGGGAGAATGACATGCTGGTAGACCCAAGCTTTGAACTTTCCTGGGAAGGCCTGACTTGTCCACAGATTTCAGCCAGCCATCCAACTCAATGTAAGTTGACTGAATTGATGATGTATCTCTCAGAGAGCAGTCAAAAGTCTTGCCCAAGCTCTTGATTGGCTTCTCTGAGATAGTGGGGATGACTTTTCCTGAGATGTTAAACCGGAACTTGTCCTTCACCCTCACTTTCTTCAACACCATAGATCTTGACTTGGCTGGTTTAAAACTCATCCGGGCCCACCTCACCAGCTTCTCTTCAGGATCCACCGGCAGCCTGGGACTGATTCTGTTATGACTGTGAGGTCATCCATGAATGCCCTGATGGGTGGCTGCTGTTGCCCTGATCTCGATCGAGGCCCTTTGCAGTCTGGCTCAGCAGACCTGATGAGCATGTTCATGGCCAGGGAGAAAAGCACCACAGAGATTGTCCACCCTTTAATGATGCCGACCTCTACCTTGTGCCACGAAGATGTTGTTGTTCCTGAAGAGACCCTCACCCTGAAGTTGTTGTAGTTGTCAGCGAGGAAGTCTCTACACCTGCTGGGAACATGATGTTTTGCCAGAGAAAACTGGACAAGTTTATGAGGAATGGGACCAAATGCATTCGCCATGTTGAACAACAACACCAACAGGTTGCCTTTGTTCTCCCTGGCCTCTCGGATTAGCTGTGTCACCACACCGGTATGCTCCATACAGCCTGGCATCCCTGGAATACCACCTTTCTGGACTGATGTATCAATGTAGATGTTCTTTACCTGGTAGGCGCTCAGCTGCCCTGAGATTACACTGAAGAAGACCTTTGCCTCGATGCTCAGCAGGTAAATGATGCAGAAGGGATCTAACTGGGTGGAGATCCCCTCCGTCAGAATCCACGCCCCCTCCGCCACTCGCCATTGCTCTGGAATATTTTCCCTGCTCCAGATAACTCGCAGGAGTTTCCACAGATGTTGTAGGAGTTTGGGGCAGTTTTTATACACTTTGTATGAAGTGCCACTTGGTCCTCAATTTTCTGCTATTCTCTTTTTACACGTACAGTATACTGAAACAATCTGACGCAATGTATTAATTCTAGTTTTCCATCTGTCCAAACAACTGTAAGGCTGCCACTCCAATTTCGCAGCTAGAAATAAAAAAACGATGTATGTGGCAAAAAGAGCTGAGGAGGATGACATCAATGCTACATGATTTATACGCGAAATTGCGCCTCCTTGCGGGCAGAGGGCGTCCTCCCTCGGGTGAGGTGAACGTGAAGCAGTAGTTTAGCGTCTCGTGCTGTTCGGTCACCGTGCCGCTGTATAAACGGGCACCAAGTAAAATTGGTTGTATAACCCAATTTAAAAATCTGAGAACATGAGTGGTAAGTTGTTTGAAAATCTTCAGTCGAAATCCCGTTGTATTAAATTCTTAAAGGGGAAGTTCAGATTTTTTGACATCAGGCTTAATCTTCGAGTTAGGGCGGGTTAATTAGTCAGTGGAGTAGATTTCAAAATATTACGAAGTGTTTGTTAGTCTTTTATTATTTTTCAGGGCTCCGGAGTGGCTATGCTAATGCAAGTCAATGTGCCCAATTAGCATACCAATAAAAAAAAACATATGCACGTAGTTGAATCACCGCTGACGCATGCAATCAGTAGTGTTGGCTATGTTTTCAGGATAAAGTTATTAAAACTTACCATTGCATGTCTATAACTGCAGTATGAAGAGCAACATTATAGTATTTCAGTTGCTTTGCAGAGAACAAGCGCCGGGCACTCAGGGCGGAGGGATATCACGTTGGTCTGTTCACCGCTGTTTTTTTTTTTTTTTTTTTGTGGCAACGACGCAACTTCCCGCCCCCAAATCAGTAACCCGACTAACTGTAGTTTATTCTGACCAAGACATGGCTTCGTGTGAACCGTATATGCATTTCTCTGACACGGAACAGGATGATTAAGATTATTAGTTTTGTAAACATTTCACCATATCAGTTTGAGCCAGAATATACAGACCAACAACTGAAAGACATGGAGGAAAATCGAAGACTGACAAGCACAGATACCGCAGAAGCTGCCACAGCCTTCGACACCCCAGTCAGGACAACAGTAGACTGGTGGTGTCGTTGCAAAAAATGCATCCCAATGCCAACAGATGTCGAATATTTTTGCTGCAGGGAATGGCAATTGATTGATGAACAATTGCAACAATTGGAGCTGGACACGAGTTTTCATGAACTCAATATATCGCTGCATAGTGACAACGAAGAAAAAGCATTTCAATGCATAAGTGAACACGAAGACTTTTGACCACTTATCAACAAAGGTGTTCTAGAAACTTTTTTCTTCGTTGACAAGATCAACTGGAAGAAAAAACCAAGGCCAGCAGGCCCAAATGGACAGCTATCAATGAGGTAAGTGAATTCCTGCATGCTGCTGGGCGAATATTTGTAATGGTCTCATAATAAAACTACCTATGGTATACTCTAAGCTTCATTCTACTTCAGGCAAGCAGCTATATAATCTCAACTGTAATGCATTGTGAGCGTAAAAGCATGATGTCATTATCAAAAGCAGTAGCTGTATGGCAAATATTTACGAGAATGTGCCTAACATCACGCGATATGTCAAAAATGAAAAACATTATAAAACCCTGACATAGGCAAGTGTGCTGAACATAACTTCAAGTATCATTTCATGTATTACAAGTGCCGGTGATGGGCACCTTTGAGCACTTGAAGCTACGTAACTTGCGGACTATAAGTCGCTTCTTTTTCCCCTCATTTTGAATCCTGCTGCTTATAGTCAAGTGCTGCTTATTTGTTGTGTATATTTAAAATGTATATTGCTAAATAATCTAGAGTTCTGTAACTTTTTATTATGTACTGCTGATCTATAACATGATGATTTTGGAACTTTCTTGTTGAATCACCCTCTATTATGGTTTTGTTTTAGGCAAATCTGATTGGTGGCATATAGGGTTGTTCTTGAGTGGGCGTTGAAAGGCGAACATCTGGGAAGAAGCCAGCGACGTGTTCTTCCATCGTGTGTCATCTCCTGTATCCGTGAGAAGTACCCTTCTGTCAGTGAGAACTACAATGGTTTTAGGGAAGCTGAAGATGCTATGCAATTTTTCTAAGTACAACTTACCTACATACGTTTTCATACCATTTCCTCCATACCCAGAAACTTTTTATCTTTTAAACCTTCACATTTCACAAATTATACAATATGTGTGTGTTTTTTTTATTGTCGTACATTCAAAAATATCTACATTCTAAAATATCTATTTAAAAAAAAAAAAAAAAAAAAAAGGAAAATGTCTGCCTACTTATTTATTAAATCGACTGACATGTTGTAAAATAACATCGAAAGGCCTGACAAAGAAAAAGTTTGCAATGTTGGGTGGAATAGTAGTTGGAGGCTTGAAATAGAAGTCTGGCTCAGCAAACTTTAATGATGAATCCTGTCGTCTTTCCAGGACACGCTCCACCAAATTCTCTCTGAATGTCTGCGTTGTTGGCTCGTAACAGCTCCGGGCAACCCATCTTTTTGTTTGCTTTGGAAACTCCAAGCTGTATTTCAAAGTGCCTAATAGAGTAAATTTGATAGAGATATGTACACGATAAGAAAGGTGGAGTGCAAATGTAATGGGACAGATTTCAATTTGGTCCATGACGTATGAGTAAGCCTACCATCAGCGTTTCTCTGTTGCTGGCGCCCGACATTTTCATTGTGGTCCATAACAGACATCAATGTCCTTGCCTTCATGGAGGTATAGACAAAGTGGAGCCTCTTTTGGGTGTACTTTAGCATCGCACTGTGGTATACCTCCAGGTCACCTACAGATCACAATAAAAAGTAGCTTGTTAGATATGTCATGATAATACGCCACTGTTATAGACACAACCGCACCACGGAATAAGGCAAACCCTTGTATCAGAAAAAATAAATAAATAATGCAGTATTTTCATGTTCAGCCAAAAAATACAAGAGACCAAAAAGATTTAATCTATCTGGTGTCCTGATGAGGCAACAACTTAGTCAAAAATTTGCTCCTGTCGATCATCATTGTGTACTTTTCTTTTAAACAAAACTAAAATTGCATTTATATTAATGTGTAATGGACTAGGGATCTCAATGGCAGAGGATAACATTTTCTACTGCATTAAAATAAATGTTTGGAAAATTGCTTCTGATTCAATCAGAAATCAAGTGAGCTATTAGTGTTGTAAATAGTGTAGTGGTGTGTAAAAGGTCTAGTCCTTCAGTGTTTCAGAATGTCAATCTATCTCTCATAGTTGAAGAGGCTAAACAAACAGGATGCATGTCTAGAGGTGTGACAATATATAGAAAAGATGATATATAGCGATAGTCTGTAGCCCAAAAGGTTATCGATATACTCCCACCAAAAAGTGATATATATTTAAAACACTAGAGGTGCAGGGGGATTGTGTTTTTGGCTATAAAGAAAGACCAGAAAGTAATTAGATGACCCCTATAGACCCTACTCACATGACCTCACAGCCACGCCCCCGCGCCATGTTGTCCGTATACTCGTCATGTTAATGCATTACCGCTTTGTAAATTCCTCCCATTATGGCGTGTTTTTCTGCTCGTTAACATTAATAATCAAAATGGTGAAGGCGTGTGTGGCGGTCGGTTGCAAAAACAGAGAAGATAGACTGAGAGACTTGGAAGTTTTACCGTATTCCGAGAGACCTGGAGAGTAGAGCGAGATGGACTGCTGCAATTCGACGAGAAAACTGGGCTCCAAACAACTACCACAGATTATGTAGCAGTCATTTTATATCTGGTAAAATGCATTTAATCTATATTTAGAGGGTTTGGAGCATTGCTAGGCTAATTGCCGACAACATACAGTTTCAAATTCAAGATGCTTATTTGTTCCACCATCTTTATTTTTTGAATAATACTTAGTTGGTAACAGGTGAAAGAAGCTTGCCTCGTCTACGGATCATCGGTTAAACAGGGGTGTCCAAACTTTTTGCAAAGGGGGCCTGATTTGGTGTGGTAAAAATGTGGGGGGCTACCTGGGCTGATTTACGTAGAACAATACATTTAAAGAAATGTTAGCAAGCCCTTCTGTATGTCACATTTGCTTTATTATTATTTTTTTAAATACATAATTTCAACAGTCTCGTCTTTGTGGCGTTCTCTTTCGACACTCGGGCTCTTGCGAAATACTGCTGCTGTGCTAGCTTCAAGTTGCTATAATTTCTCGCTGCGTATCTTTCCTGTAATGTTGTCGTACATGTCAGCGTGTCTTGTTATTATCGCGCACATTGAACTCTTTGAAAACAGCGACTGTCTCTTTGCAAATGAGGCAGACACCGTTGTTGCGTGTTTTATTGAAGAAATAGTCCAATATCCACCTATCCTTGAAGCGTCGGCCATCGCAGTCAACTTTTTTCTTTTTTTGATTGTCGCCATTTTAGAAATCACACAGGGTAATGTTGCTTAGAGTGCTGCTCTTAATGCTTTTCAAAGTTTCGTGAGAATAGGCCGAGTTTCTGTGGAAAAGATAGTTGTAGATATCAGGCTAGCAGATGTCAGGCAGAGAGAGCGAAGACAGCGGGTCGAAAAATATCGATTTAGGCATCAAATACGGATCTGGCGAATGGATAAACTGAAGCTTTTCCACGTAACGCCTTTTATGCAACGCATCCACTGAGTTTACGGCGTCAGATAACACCGGGGCTTCCATGAATTGCTCTATAACTTGCATGATTAATTGAAAACAATGAGAATAGGTCTAAAAAATAGGTACAATATGGCGGCCGGATACAGCGACACGTCATTTTGTGACGTAGGTGAGTAGGGTCTATACCAAACTCAGTTGGATAGGTACAATTAGCATCTGAATGTTTGCAAATGCAGGACTACCTTGGCTTTGTCAAACAATAGACCACTCAAACAAGCAATCAAGCAGAGGGGTCGCTGCCTGAGTGTGAAGGGGGGGCACTCTTTAGTTGCAAATAGCATTTGAATATTTGCAAATGCAGGACTCCCTTAGCTGCAGTTTCCTACTTACGTACGTCAGTGTCCTGAGGAATTCTGTGGCCAAGAGCTGGTGGAAATGATCCTGAATGAGGTCCGCCCATGTGACTGAGATGGAGAGGAGATCAACCTTCAGCTGAGTTGGGACTCTGAGCTGTTTTTTTCTATCTTCCTAATTTTGTCAAAACACGCACAATTCGATCACATTAGACAACCATACTGAGCAGTTAACAAACACTAAAACATAATGATCAGGACATAAAGCTATAGAGATTTATAGCGTAAAATAGAGGAAGTAAATAAGTAGAGAGTAAATGAGAGGTGCTGTCGTAACTTTGCACCTCAATTCACATACAGGAATATGTAAAAATGTTGTCTGCTTGATTTTCTGACAAAGCCAAGGTAGCCCTGCATTTGCAAATATTTAAGATGCTTGCTAGTGTGAATGCGAATGCCAAATGAGGACCTCAATGCTCAAGAAAATATTCTGATTAGAGTTAGATGACCCTTCTCTGGAAACAACAGTGATTTGTATCAACTGATCCACCCTTGCCCTGGCCAGTGTTCAAAAGGTGTCACTGTTTAAAAATATAAAATAAAGAAAATCTTTGATTAGATGAGTGTCTATGTTCGCTCAATGGCTGCCATTGACGGCGCTAGACATGCAATTCATTTTGAGTGGACTGGACATCGAGCACCGTCAATGGCACTAAAACCAGAGCATGTCATTTACAGGTCATTTCTTGTTCAATTTAGGGCATTTTACAGGTTACTTCCTGTTGCATTGGAGTTGCTTCCTAACTGTTTGGGGACATTTTTGAGTGGTCAGTAAGCCAAAATCAACAGGAAGTGACCCGTAAAAAGGAAGTGATCGAAAATAAACTGGAAATGATGTGAAATGCCCCAAATCGAGCTCATTGAGAGCCATATACAGTGGGGAGAACAAGTATTTGATACACTGCAAATAGGTTTATCAAATACCACGGTACGTCCAATCCATTTGAAGTGGAAAGTTGGCTGGCAGCGAATAACTATCCACTGCCATCCCTCCCTCTTCGAACTAATTGGATCTCTAGTAGAGGTCCAATCAGTTTCTCTGTTTATTTATTTTTTTGTTGAATATCCTAGAAGCATTTCCTGACCGATGTATCGATAATTGTTGTATCACCGTTTTGTGAGATCATCTTTATCATAAGTCTTGTTTCGCAAATCGTATCGTATCGTATTGTGAGGCACCCAGAGGTTCCCTACCCAAATATCGTGTGGCAATTATTACTAGATGATCACTTACTCGTGATGATTGTTGAATTGTCCTTGGCTGGCCTGATGTTGATGTGGTATCCTTCACTGACGTGGACTGTGGTACAGCAGATCTTACCTATATTTCATAATCACAAAAGACAAAGTATGAACAAATGCTTGGCTTAGTAAGGCCTATCATACAAAAGAGAGAGCTGATCGCTTTGTTTTTTTTTCATGTCATTTCAGGCATTTACATTCATATTTACAAATACAGGAGGAGATCCACCCGACCGTGCAATCCTCTGCTGACGAGGCCCCATCCAGCCCCAAATCCTCACACTCCAGGACGCCACCACGCCGCCGACTCCAGGCTAAGGCCCCATCCAGCCCCAAATCCTCACACTCCAAGACGCCACCACGCCGCCGACTCCAGGATAAGGCCCCATCCAGCCCCAAATCCTCACACTCCAAGACGCCACCACGCCGCCGACTCCAGGATAAGGCCCCATCCAGCACCAAATCCTCACACTCCAAGACGCCACCACTCCGCCGACTCAGTCAGGCTAAGGCCTCATCAAGGCCTAAATCCCCACAGTCCCGGAAGCCACCCCGCCGACGACTTAGTTTGGATGGAATAATGAGTCAACCTGATTGGGACTCCATGGATCTAGATAGCAAGGTTAACCAGTCTCTTGATCTCCTCAAGTTCATGTCTTCGCTTCCACCCTGTACCTGTCACACCCGACAGGTGCCAGGGGAAGATGGCAACAAACCAACCAGCCTCCCCTGGAATTCTCTCGGGGCAAAGCCAAAGCATTACAACTCTGGAACTACACGGTATTATCCTTCTATGGAGGAAGCCATGTTTGCGACACCAATATGATGTGCACCGGGTCCAGGCTGTGACAACATTACAAAGACTGTTCTGTCCCAGCAAAAGCCGGGGCCCTATGGAGTACAGTATGTATGCTCAACAATCCCAGTGGTGATAAACAACAAAAAAAGGGCTAGACTGGAGAGAAATAAAAAACGTTCAATCAACTCTGCCAACCTGTTAAGCATAGTATGTCATTCCCAAAACTCATCAGTGAATCCAGTCTGGCATCTCCAATTGGCTCTGCTAAATATCAGATCTTTAGCTGGCAAATCTTTCTTAATTAATGATTTTATCAGCAAACATTACCTTGACATGATGTTCCTAACAGAAACTTGGTTAGATCGAGATAAGAGTTCGACAGTTCTGATTGAGGCAACCCCCACAAACTTCAATTTCTTTAGTGCGCCAAGAACCCATAAGAAAGGAGGTGGGGTTGCCAGTTTGATCAGGGACAGTTTTCAATGCACGAATATTTCATGTGGTCAGTTTGATTCCTTTGAATATATTGTCATTCAGCTAAAAAACCCTTGCGGAGCTGCCTTGGTAACAATTTACAGACCACCAAAGTATAACACAATGTTTTTTGATGAGTTTACCAAAATACTGTCTTCCGTCTGCATGGACTTTGATTGTGTTGTTTTAGTGGGTGACTTTAACATTCATGTTGATAATCCTGAAGACGGATGTGCTAGAGAGCTTTTAAATATTTTGGATACATTTGGTTTATCTCAGCATGTCACAGTTCCAACACATAACAGAGGGCACATACTGGACTTAATAATATCCAAAGGTCTTAACATCTCTGAGGACATGTTGCTCTGTCTGATCACTACTGCATTATGTTTAAAATGACCACCCCTGTCCATCCTCTGAAAAGGGAAACCGAGGTGATTAGGAAGCGTTACATAAGTGATAACACATGTGCGTTATTCACACAGGCCTATGCCTCATCATTAACCCCTACAATAGCTCCAGTGGAAGAACTTGTAAATAGTTTCAGTTCCAGTGTGATTACTGTAATGGACACTATTGCCCCGATTAAGACAAAATGTCAAGTTCAAAATTAGATCCTTAGGTTGACATTGTAAAATTACCCAAAAATAAGGAGAGAAGACACTCAGTTTTCTTGGCCAAGGAGGTCAAAACATGTGGCTCTTTAGCCACCAAGATTGATCTAAAGGAAAAAAACCCTCCTTGGTATTTTATTTAGGGGTATTCCCTGAACAATAGGGGCGCCGCCTTAAAGGAGGGGAGAGCAAGCTAGCGACACCCATGTGGTTTTTTATTGGCTATGTGTGTGCATGTAGGTGGAATTTAAGTGATACACGTGTGTGGAGCAAGAGCTTATGTAAACAATCAAAACAATCATATAAACAGTCAAAATAATATATAAGCAGTCAAAATAATGCAGACACTTTTAGTTATGCAACGTTAAACAATCAGCAGAATAGTCCAAACACTTCCAGTTGTGCACCGCTGTGGCCCTGGAAGATGTCCTCGGATGGAGAATCGTCCTCGAGGGGCTAGGTGAAAGTCCAAACCCCAGGTGCTAGGATGCCTGGAAGGTCTAGTTATACAACGGCGTGGCCATGAAGCCACTCCGACCCTCTTTCTACACTTTGTAACACTTAAGCATTATACTACAATCTATATAGCAAGCAATAATCATTTACTGGTTATATATGAATCAATATATTATTTAAAGTAATTAGTAATTAGATAAAGTAATTAGAATGGCAGTATGTATTATTTATGATATATATGAGCATAAGCAAATCTAGAAATAAGAAGAATATGGCAGTATGTATTATTTATGGTATATATGAGCATAAGCAAATATTCAATCAACCAACCAAGGAAACATTTAATGAATCAAACCCTGATAATTATCTTAACATTTCCCGCCTGTTTATTCAATATTTGCGACAAAAACATCATCAAAAAGAACCTCCTAAAAAAGGCTTTATTCAATCGAATCATTAGACATGTCGACGCATATTGTCGCCACCCGGAGTTGGAGGCGGTGGCGGGGTCTGAAAGAAAGTTTCCGGAATGGAGAACCCATCATTGTCATCGCCGTCGTCAGGGAGATCGTCACCATTGAGAGCCACTTCGCAAACTACAAACTCCGTATGGGCACCTGTGTCATACTCCTCTCCCAGGGCCAAAAGGGGGTATAATTCCTGTAAACGAGGATCTATAGTCGCGGAAACAAACCGGTGAAGTACAACACGAATGCAGGGAATGCAACAACAACGACATAATCCCAGAGCCATCAGGAACACTGTCACAGAGACCAGGATAGTATACAGCATTGACCTATACTTACCGAACAGTGCTTCCCACCAACTGGACACATCGGGGGTCCACTCCCCAGAGTGACCCTACATCGTTCTACCAGGGGAGCTGATTGCTCCGAGGGCCTTGTGGAAGTTCTCCTCATTAGAGGAGGTAGCGTTTGGAACAAATGTCCCACAGCCGTTCCCGACGTGACCACACACGCCGCCTTTTTCGGCTAGCAACATGTCCACGGCCACCCTGGTTTGGAACGCCATGAGATAGGTGGCATCCAGCTGGTGTTTTAAGGCTGTAAAGGCAATCTCTGAATTGTTATTAAGTCTCTGGAGATTAAAATGGATGTAGTTGATCCTCTCAACATTCTTATTAACAGTGATCCAAGGGAGTATAGATTCAAAACCCGAGGCAATTGGGTTAGTCAACCTATACTCACTCGGCACGCCACGGGGAACTCCGATCGCATCTATGTAAGTTGGTTCAACTGCCCACTGGGCACTACGTTTATTAACACGCAACTTAGAGGGGTCAAACTTTGATGTTGCGTCCAGGATATCTGTAGCCGAAACAGGATAAATAGACACTGGTAAGAGTAATGACACAAGTGCACATACCCCCACTGAGTTCCTTAGGGTGTCATAGAGCCTGCTGCCACCGCACCACCACCATACGTCACTACGCGGCACTAAGGGACTCGTTTGATACACGGTCGTCTTACGCCATGAGGGATCTAGATTCCCCACTCTGCTCAATGACCCTGAAAGTTCAATACAGGAAAAGTTAGCCATTGCAACTTTGTCGGAGAATATAGGCTTTTCCTTCGCAGCTTTGGTTAGTGGATATACCCCATCCCATTTCTTGCAAGCCTTACTCAATATGGTTCTAGTCATAACTTCCAGAAGGCAATGTGGCAGAAGGAGAGCTGGCACTACGCGCAACAGGGGTCTGGGACCCATACATACAACACAGCTAGAATTAACCATTCTTTCAGCAGCTTCCGCTAACAAAAGCCAGTTATTAGCTTGTTGAGTAACCCCAGTAACCGCTACCATTCTATCATCGACAGTAACTTTATTCGTTGCCTTTACTATCAACCCAGACGGCATAGTCTTTATATTTTTACTCACGGGCCTGGCCTCCACCGGGTCTCCCAATAAGGAGGATACACAGACGATTAGGAGATGAAAAGGATCTCCTCTTGGGTCAGTCCATCCTTCGTATGGGGAGAGGAAAAAATAAAGACAAGGTTTATTACCACAATTCCATTTTCCGGACCTAATTTGTATTTGAATTCCCGGCTCTAAACAAGTTAAATTGATTTGAGGGCGAATGGAAGTGGCCCAGGTGTCGGAGGTCCAATCAGCCCATTTGTGACCGTCCTCCGCCACCAGCGCCCTCCAGGCCCTCCTTTTAACCGTCACGTACCAAGTAAATATCTGACCGTAACTTTGTGCATCGCGAGCGTGAAAAGATGCTTGCCCACCTCGGCAGTGTCATGTCGACCGAGTTCCCCTAAACAGGAAGAGCGCCCTGGATTTGCTTAATACCTCTGATGCTTAATACCTCTCTTCACTGACCTGCAGTATTTATGAGCACTATAAGCTCACCCCGACCGTTCAGTCAGACTTCAG
Source organism: Corythoichthys intestinalis (assembly GCF_030265065.1). Lineage (NCBI taxonomy): Eukaryota > Metazoa > Chordata > Actinopteri > Syngnathiformes > Syngnathidae > Corythoichthys > Corythoichthys intestinalis. Next base: position 46,693,489 of record NC_080411.1, on the reverse strand, counting down.
TTAGATAGCTGCTCGACCTTGGGACTCGGTTGAGATGACCTTTTTGCAGTGGGCAAGGTGAACCCCGGTTTCCCTCTCTGCGATCTTTACGGCTGTAGGAGCCGTGAGGAGCTCTTGGTGTTTTCTTTTGATGCTGCGGATCAAGACCCAATCTCCATTGAACACCAGGTCATTCTGCTGGGAAGAGTCAGAATCAACTTGTGGCAAACACAAATCCTGTCTCACCTCCAATGTCTTTCGCATATAATCGGCTAAATTAGCTTCTTCATCTATTTCCCACTTAGTGGAGAAAATCGGTAAATGATATAGTCTCCCAAAAAGAATCTCAAAAAGTGTTAATCCCGATGTACTAGTAATATTAATATGTAACTTTAATCTATTTTTAATTGTACCGTTCATTCTTTCAACCAAACCCGCGCTTTGAGGATGCCATTCACAGTGATTTTTTAAGGAAATGCAAAACAATTTCCCAATCTTATCGATTACTCTGTTTAGAAAATGCGTCCCATTATCGCTATAAATGGTTTCAGGTATGCCACACTTAGGGATGTCTTTACACAATGCCTTTTGCTACCATTAATACATACTCGACATTGTTATGCGTTGTTTACTTTAAAATATTTCTGCCCAATTACCATTTGATTAACAAAAAAATAACAGTATCCCAAATATCAGCGTTCCCATTTTCCAAACAAAACTGATTTAAAACGAAAGAAAAAGCCATTTTAATGTGTATGCCGTTTAGGGCGAACATTGCCGTGAGGATTAGGTTGAGCACAGACCATGCAAGCCCCGCAAAAATATTTGAAAACACATTTCAAACTTAACCATTCCCACTGTTAAGACATGAGACCCCCCCTCCGTGCTCACATAGACCCACCGCGCAATGTCGCTCCATGATTGACCCATAAAGTGTGTTCCTGTACTGGACATTACAGTCACATATCAATAAGGAAAGTGTCCTTTGGCAGTTTATTCGCAAACGGACATAAGGTCATGTATTCACCCTTGCAATCAAATATTTGGACAAAAGGTTTAGAATAATCAGGCAGAGCCAAAACGGTACTAGCTAACAAAGTTTGTTCAAATTGAGAGAAAGCATTTTCTGCCTCTGTTGTCCATGTCAAAGGTGAAGACATTTATAACGCTGGGTCATACACGATTTTAGCAAGGGGGTTTGCGATTTCAGCGTAGTTAGGAATCCATGGTCTACAGTAATTTGTGAGGCCCAAAAAGGACATCATTTGTCGCTTAGTAAGCGGTTTTGGGGCTTGCAACACGGCAGTTTCCCTGTCTTTTAGGATCGTCCTGCCACCCTTGCTCAAATCATGCCCCAAGAATTTTATTTTCTCCGCCCACAATTTTAACTTTTAATTAAATTTATAAAACATATGAATTAAAATGTGTGTTTATAATCAGAGTTCTTAGTCTTTAAATTTAGTTCAAGCTGCATAATTATAATAAGATTATCCGATTTAACAGCCTGAAAAATTGACCTCTTCCCCAAAACAATATACACAGAAGCAAATTAGTTTATATAAACTTACATAAACTCCCACCCGATTATAACCACAAAAGAAACCAAAAGTCAGGTCAATAAAAGTGCTAAAGATAAAAATATCAAACATAAAAGTAATGCATTCAAAGTTCCAAATCAAAATAAAGAATTATATTGGGAGGATTGTAATCACACATTGTAAATTAAAATTGTAATGAGCGTTATGAAAAGTAAATAACCCATGTCCAAAACCCCATATTATTATTAGTGTTATGCTTTGCAATTAACCCAAGGTTTTAAAATTACAATTCTCCCAGCATAATTATCTCTACTTGGCGAAAAATCAATATATACTTCCGCTCCCCAACTTCTTCAGTTCCGTCTTTTGGAATTTATCAATTAATTTTGCCTTGGCCTATCACTACAAAATCGGCCACTTATTCCCACTATACTTTCGTAGCAACAAAATTCAGAATTGTCTTTTCATCCCAGAATCCGAATTTGATGAAAATGTCTTAACTATTTGGGTCACAGCTGAACAAAGATAGCCAAATTCCATCAGCATGTGAGCCAATTATCTTAAGCAATATTTAGCATTATCAATTCCCCAAAAATCTAAATCAAATTTTCATGATGTTAAGAGTAACTCATGACAGTGATTCTATATTATTAATTTACCACTTCCATACACTCAAAAATGTATCTAAGATGAATCATCACTTTCACTGTCCCCTTTTAAAATAATTTGTCAGCACAATCATTTATTTGATAATTTATTCACGAACAGATTCACACACAGAAAGTGGCAAGTTTAAAATCGCTCTAAAGTCTGCTAAAACTGGTTTTTCCACCAGCTGTTAGTAGTTATTTATCTTGTGACATATACCAAACTGCTCCTCAACAGGAGTTCGCTAATCAGCATTTGGACCTCTCTTTATCTATAAGACTTGTATTGATATCTATTATCATTCCCAAGAATTAATGGGAAGTCTTTTGACAGTTCTTACAATATTTTGCCATGTACTTCAAAATCTAATTTAGTCAATCTATTTACTATGTCATTATGTGTGATTCCTTTTCTCTTTAAATCTGCCAATAATGAGTACGTTTTTCTATTTCTAAGTCACCTTCTTCATTGTAAATTTTATAACGTCTCACTAACATCATTTCTCTGGAATCTAGCCGAATAATTTTCTCAACCTTAATTTGAATGTCAAAGACTAATTCAAAGATTAAAGGCCATTAATGACGATTAATACGTCAGATTACTCTACTTACTTGGAGTAAATACTATTTGTTCTTATTAGCCCGATACATCTAAAAGTTGGTCATTTTTCACCTGAATTCAGAATAATTTACTTTCAAATAATATTATGAACAATATCTATTCATGAATAAAGAACATTTCTAACAATCTAATTTTCTTTTATCAAACATACTAGCTCTTTGCTTAAATAAAATTGCTTAAAATAAATCGGTTACGTTTACGTCTCAAATAGCTATTTATCAACAGTTGATCTTTTCCTTTTTCATAACATTAACTATTTTCTTCCTCTTTTAGCCATTCTCTTATTTTCTTTTAAGAGCATTCTATAAGTTCCAATTGAGCTCAATAGTCTATTTTTATCGCTAATGAGATTCCATTTCAAAAATTCATCTCCTAAATAGTACAAGGGAAAGGCTGGAATATTCCCAGCTGGAATCACAACCTTCCCTTATAATTAGTTTGGGCAAAAACCCAGCGGATGCCGTCGAGGACCCCATGTTGCAAATAGGGGCCACCGAAGGGCCGCACTCCTCATGTTGAAGAACTCCTCCTTTTTCCCGATTTTGCTCATTAACCGGTCAGCTATTTCAGCTATTGACGCAATAGACGGTCAGCTATTTACAAACAATTCCCTCGCTTATCAACGCTCCTCTCCCACTCCCAGAACTTTCTCAGCTCCCTTTTTTTCCACTTCAGACGTCCACCAAACAACCAAACACATTCGCAACCCATTTACCAAGGCTTACGGTTACCTCTGCCCTCATTACAACTTACTCAAACTTTCAGCAGCACAATTCAACAATTATCACTATGGTTGGCATAGTAGAAGTTAATTCTTTGGATGATTCTTTCACTTCCTCTTTTATCTCTTTTATTGTCCCTACTGGACCTGTCTCATCGTCTTCCTTCCTATGGAATAAGACTTCTGGTTCTTTTCCACTCTTTATCTTCTGTTTAATCTTTCCCGCGTCTCTCCGACGACATTGAGCCATTTCCATCCAAAATTTGGTATCTTCATATCCGTCTTTAGCCATTTTTTCCGCATTGTTTTTCCGTTTCACTTTAATCTGGTCCTGCAGGTGTACGATTTTTTGGGTATTAAGTTGGCCATTAAATCCGTACTTGGTGATCCAAAGATTTAAAATTCTTATTTTAGTTGGACATCGACTCCCGATGAATTTCCAGTCTTTACACGCGAGATCTAATTTAGGATCTTTCCCCCCATCGAGTTTGCTGTTAGTTTTCCCCATTTGGATGTAAATTTGGATCAGGCCCTGAACCTGGTGTTCCTATGGGCCGATTTTTCAGTTGAAAGTGGGGTGACCATTAATTTCTCACAGTGGTAGTGGTCAGGCTTCTACCTCTCAGTTTTACTGATAGGTGGACCACTCTTGCTATCCATCCAAAGTGAGTTGTAGTCCCCACTTGTATTATGTTAGTAAAAAGCACACACTCACACAAACCTCATTCACACACCAGTACTGGTTTTATCCTATGTGTTATTCTTATCCGTTCGTTTAACTGCCGTGCACAGGCTTTGTAGACACTTTTGAGTTTTTTTTTCTGACAATAAAATTTTTCAGACCGAGGGTCAAAACGTCGTTTTTCGCCTTAAATTCACACAAGATCCTCCTTAATACGATCTAAACTTCGCTAAAATATTATTTTCTAGCAGTTTTTTGGATGGTATTTTAATTTTTCCTCCCCAAGGATTGAGTTACCCCCTAAATTTTACTCTTTTTCGTGCTTTATTGAGTCTTATTGGCCGTGCACGGGTTTCTAGTAAACATTTAGATTGTTTTTACGCGTTTTCTCGAGTTTCAATTTTTCGTGTCATATGCACTTCAAAATTCAGATATTTTTATTTCTCAAGCTAGAGTGTTCTATTCGTCTCCTAGAAGTTGTTAAACCTCCAAAAATCCTTTTTAATAGCGTTTCACACTAATTACGAACGTATTTAGATTTCAGAGTTTTCCTGAATTACTCGTCTTATTTGCAGCAAATAACCAAGTTTGATCGCAATATTATTTACTCCTCTATATTATCTGTATCATTAATATCATTACTATTATTATTACTATTATTATTACTATTATTAGGACCCGTTGCCCTAATAGACGCGCGTAGGACCCGTTGTCCTGTTACCATTTACAGACACCTGCCTGACTTGAGGGGGACTAGTATTCTCAAGATTTTACCAAGATAGACACGGAACGTGCACCCAGGAAAGACGTAAGATATCGTGTCACCTCCTTTTTGAATGCGTCTACTTTTACTACAATAGACACGGAACGTGCATTCAAAAAAGACGCGAATGAAACCATTTAACCCTTCAACCAATAGCACTCTGCGTTACACAGTATACCACGACTACGCGATACGAGACCTTTCCCTCACACGGAAAAGCCTCAAGCACCAGATTTAGCTTCAAAGTTCAATGCAAAGTAAAAAAATTACTTCCTTCCTAGGTGCGTCTATCAATGTGGACACGGAACGTGCACCCAGAAAAGATGCGAAATCTCGTATCGCACCCCTTCTGGGTGCGTCCACTCAAAGCAGACACGGAACGTGCACCCAGAAAAGACGCGAAATATTGTATCGCCTCCTTTCTAGGTGCGTCTACTTTTCACGGAGTTTAAGTACGTACAGGACACCGTCGCCCTTAAAATTTACCAGCCGCAAAAATTGTTACAGCCATACAATCATCCAATTTGGCTGATCCTACCGTGAGATGTCTTCAATCCTTTCGGTTTTGCTTCAACCCTTCGCCTCCAGAAGCGGAGTAGAGGCCAGTCCCCTCGCAAACCGAGTACGTGCACGCTTTGAATGGATATCCTCTCCGCTTCCGGAAACGTCAGGTATGTCGCAATCCGGCTCGATTGACCAAAAAATGTCAAGTTCAAAATTAGATCCTTAGGTTGACATTGTAAAATTACCCAAAAATAAGGAGAGAAGACACTCAGTTTTCTTGGCCAAGGAGGTCAAAACATGTGGCTCTTTAGCCACCAAGATTGATCTAAAGGAAAAAAACCCTCCTTGGTATTTTATTTAGGGGTATTCCCTGAACAATAGGGGCGCCGCCTTAAAGGAGGGGAGAGCAAGCTAGCGACACCCATGTGGTTTTTTATTGGCTATGTGTGTGCATGTAGGTGGAATTTAAGTGATACACGTGTGTGGAGCAAGAGCTTATGTAAACAATCAAAACAATCATATAAACAGTCAAAATAATATATAAGCAGTCAAAATAATGCAGACACTTTTAGTTATGCAACGTTAAACAATCAGCAGAATAGTCCAAACACTTCCAGTTGTGCACCGCTGTGGCCCTGGAAGATGTCCTCGGATGGAGAATCGTCCTCGAGGGGCTAGGTGAAAGTCCAAACCCCAGGTGCTAGGATGCCTGGAAGGTCTAGTTATACAACGGCGTGGCCATGAAGCCACTCCGACCCTCTTTCTACACTTTGTAACACTTAAGCATTATACTACAATCTATATAGCAAGCAATAATCATTTACTGGTTATATATGAATCAATATATTATTTAAAGTAATTAGTAATTAGATAAAGTAATTAGAATGGCAGTATGTATTATTTATGATATATATGAGCATAAGCAAATCTAGAAATAAGAAGAATATGGCAGTATGTATTATTTATGGTATATATGAGCATAAGCAAATATTCAATCAACCAACCAAGGAAACATTTAATGAATCAAACCCTGATAATTATCTTAACACAAAAACTTTGTCAAGAAAGAAGAGGTCACCCTGGAGAAATGCCATACTAGCTATAAAACAAAAGCAAGTTTGTAGACGAGCAGAACGCAGATGGCGAAAAAACAAACTCTAGTTTTTTATGATATCTACAAAGAGAGTCTTCGCAAATACAACCAGGAACTGAAAAATGCTAGACAGTCATATTTTTCAGAGATCATTAGTAGAAACACCAACAATACTCGCACACTATTTTCTGTTGTTGACAAACTGACAAACCCACAAGCATCAATACCTCAGGAATTGGCATCTGAGGTGTCCTGTAACAATTTCGCAGCATTCTTTACACACAAAGTACTACAGATTAGACAGACTGTGTGCAACTCCAGATTAACAAATGTTACACTAAACGCCTCCCAAAATGTCCCCCACGTCAATCTTAGACAGTTGAGCCTCTTGGACTATGCCACTTTAACAGAAATTGTGTCGAAATTAAAGCCCACAACATGCTGCCTTGACATCCTTCCTTCAAACTTTTTCAAAACTGTTTTTCATTGCATAGCCCCAGACATACTTCAGATTATAAATACTTACCTCCAAACAGGAGAGTTTCCTCAGACTTTAAAAACTGCAGTAATAAAACCTCTCCTAAAAAAACCTAATCTGGATGCCTCAACCATTAGTAATTACAGGCCAGTATCAAATCTGACATTCCTGGGGAAAATTATCGAAAGGGTTGTGTTTGAACAGATCCAGACTTTTATGATGCAAAACAATCTTTTTAACTCATTTCAGTCTGGATTTCGGCCACAACACAGCACCGAGACCGTACTTATCAAAGTCCTAAATGATATTCGTCAGAATACCGATGCAGGCAAATCATCTGTTCTGCTACTTTTGGATCTCAGCGCCGCATTTGACACGGTTGATCACAACATACTACTCAGCAGACTGGAACAGTGGGTAGGGCTTAGTGACACTATTCTTCAGTGGTTCACATCCTATTTACATGATAGGGATTTCTTTGTGTCGATCGGAAACTATCAGTCAGAACGAACCAAATTCACGTGTGGAGTCCCTCAAGGGTCAATTCTTGGACCACTCTTATTTAACATCTATATGCTTCCGTTAGCTCAGATAATGGAACAGTATGACATCTCATATCACGCCTATGCAGATGACACACAACTGTACATTTCTGTGTCCCCACATGATTATAGTCCCTTAGTCTCCCTGAGCAAATGCATTCATCAAATCAATGAATGGATGTGCCAGAATTTTCTCCAGTTAAATGTGGAGAAGACAGAGGTGATCATTTTTGGGCCAAAAAAGGAAAGGTCAAAGATAAGCGGCCAACTTAGCACAATGTCACTTACGGCTACAAATCAAGTCAGAAACCTTGGCGTAATTATTGACTCAGACCTAAAATTTGATAGCCATCTAAAGTCCGTCACTAAATCCGCTTATTACCACCTAAAAAATATAACCAGAACTAGGCCTGCAAGCAGGACTGAACGGGCCCTCGCAATCTAGCGCAACTCGGACGTCACGCAACTCGGACTGTGTGCAGGTCAGGGTGGTGGCAGATCCTCCTCTCTAATCATCTCATTAGAACCTAACATGCTCGAAAGTCGCCTATTTACATTCCCACACCCAAGAGATAAAAACCCCTATTGGAGAGAGTACTACAAAAAAGGAGCCACTACTGAGCTGTGCAGCCAAGCCCTTTTTCAAAACCAAAATTAATCTTCTAACTGGGCCAATTCGACCAAGTGTGCCAACTATTGTGGCTCTATAAGCTCCCTGAGTCTCTGAAAAAAAATATTTCCTTTAAATGGCGAACAAAGGGTCGTCACGGCAACAGACAGAAACACGTGGACATTGGCCGTAAAAAAGTATTTTAATAGGTCTTGAAACTACAATGACCAACATGAAAAGAACTGGACATGTTTTGGAAAAACGAGTGACTTTCTATCGCCACTAGTTGGCGCTGTAGGGTTGATGCAAATGACCCCTACAAGGCCCTTCAGGGTATGACTCTCAACAAGCACGGGAAGTTTGGCGCAGATATCTTGTATATCTGCCGAGTTATGACTGTTCAAAGTTTTTGGAGAGAAAAATTGTTGACAGTCATTTTCACTTTCCTGTTTGGACCCCTCCGCTTCAACGAAACTTCAATATTTTTCATCAGGCACCTGAAGACAGGTCTTAAGGTTTCCCTTATACAGGTTTGAGGTAGATTGATTTTTTCCCTTTAGAGGAGGAGTGTGTCCCGTAAAAAAGGGCATTTCCTGTTCCCACTAGGAGGCGCCAGGCACAAATGGTAAATTTTCAATCCAGTCCTGCTCAGGCTGGTATACCTCACACACATGCCAGATTTAAAATAGATTGAAGGTTGTATGAGGGAGTTATCAGTCATTTTCCGAATTCGGTGTTTTGGCGAAAAAATGGAAGAATTTGGCGCCCCGCCCAGGTCAGGCCCGTGAATGAAAACACACCATTTTTATAATTTAAGATTTCATATGCCTCATGAACAGTCTCACCAATTTTGAGAATGATCAAACTAATTCCCTAGGTGCCAAGGTGTAAAATGTGCACACTGTAAATCGATAAAAAGTTCACATTCAATCCAAAATACCCGATTTCCTGTAGGATTTGGAATGTGTGTGCAAGAGACTTTTTGGAGCAGTTTTGCACAAAGTTTTGACTCTCCAAATTTCATCACTCTATGTTAGAAAAACCTAAATGGAGAGGCCTTTTTGAAAATTTCAAGGGGGCGCCACTGAGCCATTTTGTTAAATTGTTTCGTAACGTTGCAAGATTATCGAACGTTATCCAAAGCCGCATGTATGTGCAAATTTTGGTGAGTTTTTATGCATATTCAAGCCTCCAAATGTAAACTCTTACTGTGAACCCATGAAAATTTCACATTCGATCCAAAATACCCGATTTCCTGTTGGATTTGGAATATGGGTGCAAGAGACTTTTTGGAGCAGTTTTGCATAATGTATCTACTCCCCAAATTTCCTTGCTCTATGTTGAAAAAACCCAATAGGAAAGGCCTTTTTTAAAACTTCTTTCTGTCGCCACTAGTTGGCACTGTAGAGTTGATGCAAATGACCCCTACAAGAACCTTCAGGGTATGACTCTCAACAAACACGGAAAGTTTGGCGCAGATATGTTGCATATCTGCCGAGTTATGACTGTTCAAAATTTTTGGCGAGACAAATTGTTGACGGTCATTTTCACTTCCAGTTTGGACCTCTCCGCTTCAACGAAACCTCAATATTTTTCATCAGGGACCTGAACACATGTCTTGAGGCTCCCCTGAAACAGGTTTGAGGTCAATAGATTTTTTTCCCTTGGAGGAGGAGCCTGTCTCGTAAAGAAGGCCATTTCCTGTTCCCACTAGGGGGCGCCAGGCCTAATGGGTAATATTTCAATGCAGTCGTGTTCAGGCTGGGATATCTCATATACATGCTAGAAATGAAAAAGATTGAACGTTGTATCACGGAGTTTTTAATCATTTTCTGAATTTGGTATTTTGCCCAAAAATGGCCGACTTTGGGACCACGCCCAGGTCAGACCCTTGAGTGAAAACTCACCATTTTGAAAACTTAAGATCTCATATGTCTCCTGAATAGTCTGACCAATTTTGAAGACGATCCAACTATTTTCTTCAGCGACAAGGTCTCAAATGTAAATCGATAAAATTTCACATTTGATCCAAAATTTCCGGCTTCCTGTTGGGTTTGGAATATGGGTGCAAGAGACTTTTTGGAGCAGTTTTGCACAATGTATCGACTCGCCAAATTTCATTATTCTACGCTGAAAAAACCTAATAGGAAAGGCCTTTTTGAAAATTTCAAGGGGGCGCCACTGAGCCATTTTGTTAAATTTTTTTGTAGATTATCAAAATTTATGCAAAGTTGCATGTATGTGCAAATTTTGGTGAGTTTTCGTGCATGTTCAGGCCTCCAAATGTAAACTCCAACTGTGAACCGATAAAAATTTCACATTTGATCCAAAATATCCGATTTCCTGTTGGATTTGGAATATGGGTGCAAGAGGCTTTTTTGAACAGTTAGGCATAAGGTATCTACTCCCCAAATTTCATTGCTCTACGTTGAAAACCTGAGAGGAGAGGCCTTTTTGAAAATTTTAAGGGTCAAGGGGGCGCCACTGAACCATTTTTTGACATTTTTTCAAAACGACACAAGATTATCGAATTTTACGCAAAGCCGCACGTATGTGCAAATTTTGGTGACTTTTCGTGCATGTTCAGGCCTCCAAATTGGCCATTTTCATTTGCCCTGAAAAAAGAATAATAATAATAATAATAATAACTAGGCCTGCAAGCAGGACTGAACGGGCCCTCGCAATCTAGCGCAACTCGGACGTCACGCAACTCGGACTGTGTGCAGGTCAGGGTGGTGGCAGATCCTCCTCTCTAATCATCTCATTAGAACCTAACATGCTCGAAAGTCGCCTATTTACATTCCCACACCCAAGAGATAAAAACCCCTATTGGAGAGAGTACTACAAAAAAGGAGCCACTACTGAGCTGTGCAGCCAAGCCCTTATTCAAAACCTAAATTAATCTTCTAACTGGGCCAATTCGACCAAGTGTGCCAACTATTGTGGCTCTATAAGCTCCCTGAGTCTCTGAAAAAAAATATTTCCTTTAAATGGCGAACAAAGGGTCGTCACGGCAACAGACAGAGACACGTGGACATGGGCCGTAAAAAAGTATTTTAATAGGTCTTGAAACTACAATGACCAACATGAAAAGAACTGGACATGTTTTGGAAAAACGAGTGACTTTATATCGCCACTAGTTGGCGCTGTAGGGTTGATGCAAATGACCCCTACAAGGCCCTTCAGGGTATGACTCTCAACAAGCACGGGAAGTTTGGCGCAGATATCTTGTATATCTGCCGAGTTATGACTGTTCAAAGTTTTTGGAGAGAAAAATTGTTGACAGTCATTTTCACTTTCCTGTTTGGACCCCTCCGCTTCAACGAAACTTCAATATTTTTCATCAGGCACCTGAAGACAGGTCTTAAGGTTTCCCTTATGCAGGTTTGAAGTAGATTGATTTTTTCCCTTTAGAGGAGGAGTGTGTCCCGTAAAAAAGGGCATTTCCTGTTCCCACTAGGAGGCGCCAGGCACAAATGGTAAATTTTCAATCCAGTCCTGCTCAGGCTGGTATACCTCACACACATGCCAGATTTAAAATAGATTGAACGTTGTATGAGGGAGTTATCAGTCATTTTCCGAATTCGGTGTTTTGGCGAAAAAATGGAAGAATTTGGCGCCCCGCCCAGGTCAGGCCCGTGAATGAAAACACACCATTTTTATAACTTAAGATTTCATATGCCTCATGAACAGTCTCACCAATTTTGAGAATGATCAAACTAATTCCCTAGGTGCCAAGGTGTAAAATGTGCACACTGTAAATCGATAAAAAGTTCACATTCAATCCAAAATACCCGATTTCCTGTAGGATTTGGAATGTGTGTGCAAGAGACTTTTTGGAGCAGTTTTGCACAAAGTTTTGACTCTCCAAATTTCATCACTCTATGTTAGAAAAACCTAAATGGAGAGGCCTTTTTGAAAATTTCAAGGGGGCGCCACTGAGCCATTTTGTTAAATTGTTTCGTAACGTTGCAAGATTATCGAACGTTATCCAAAGCCGCATGTATGTGCAAATTTTGGTGAGTTTTTATGCATATTCAAGCCTCCAAATGTAAACTCTTACTGTGAACCCATGAAAATTTCACATTCGACCCAAAATACCCGATTTCCTGTTGGATTTGGAATATGGGTGCAAGAGACTTTTTGGAGCAGTTTTGCATAAGGTATCTACTCCCCAAATTTCCTTGCTCTATGTTGAAAAAACCCAATAGGAAAGGCCTTTTTTAAAACTTCTTTCTGTCGCCACTAGTTGGCACTGTAGAGTTGATGCAAATGACCCCTACAAGAACCTTCAGGGTATGACTCTCAACAAACACGGAAAGTTTGGCGCAGATATGTTGCATATCTGCCGAGTTATGACTGTTCAAAATTTTTGGCGAGACAAATTGTTGACGGTCATTTTCACTTCCAGTTTGGACCTCTCCGCTTCAACGAAACCTCAATATTTTTCATCAGGGACCTGAACACATGTCTTGAGGCTCCCCTGAAACAGGTTTGAGGTCAATAGATTTTTTTCCCTTGGAGGAGGAGCCTGTCTCGTAAAGAAGGCCATTTCCTGTTCCCACTAGGGGGCGCCAGGCCTAATGGGTAATATTTCAATGCAGTCGTGTTCAGGCTGAGATATCTCATATACATGCTAGAAATGAAAAAGATTGAACGTTGTATCACGGAGTTTTTAATCATTTTCTGAATTTGGTATTTTGCCCAAAAATGGCCGACTTTGGGACCACGCCCAGGTCAGACCCTTGAGTGAAAACTCACCATTTTGAAAACTTAAGATCTCATATGTCTCCTGAATAGTCTGACCAATTTTGAAGACGATCCAACTATTTTCTTCAGCGACAAGGTCTCAAATGTAAATCGATAAAATTTCACATTTGATCCAAAATTTCTGGCTTCCAGTTGGGTTTGGAATATGGGTGCAAGAGACTTTTTGGAGCAGTTTTGCACAATGTATCGACTCGCCAAATTTCATCGTTCTACGTTGAAAAAACCTAATAGGAAAGGCCTTTTTGAAAATTTCAAGGGGGCGCCACTGAGCCATTTTGTTAAATTTTTTTGTAGATTATCAAAATTTACGCAAAATTGCATGTATGTGCAAATTTTGGTGAGTTTTCGTGCATGTTCAGGCCTCCAAATGTAAACTCAAACTGTGAACCGATAAAAATTTCACATTTGATCCAAAATATCCGATTTCCTGTTGGATTTGGAATATGGGTGCAAGAGGCTTTTTTGAACAGTTAGGCATAAGGTATCTACTCCCCAAATTTCATTGCTCTACGTTGAAAACCTGAGAGGAGAGGCCTTTTTGAAAATTTTAAGGGTCAAGGGGGCGCCACTGAGCCATTTTTTGACATTTTTTCAAAACGACACAAGATTATCGAAATTTACGCAAAGCCGCACGTTTGTGCAAATTTTGGTGACTTTTCGTGCATGTTCAGGCCTCCAAATTGGCCATTTTCATTTGCCCTGAAAAAAGAATAATAATAATAATAATAATAATAATAATAATAATCCTTTGCAAAACAATAGGGCCTTCGCACGCTTAGTGCTCGGGCCCTAATAATAATAATAATAATAATAACTAGGCCTGCAAGCAGGACTGAACGGGCCCTCGCAATCTAGCGCAACTCGGACGTCACGCAACTCGGACTGTGTGCAGGTCAGGGTGGTGGCAGATCCTCCTCTTTAATCATCTCATTAGAACCTAACATGCTCGAAAGTCGCCTATTTACATTCCCACACCCAAGAGATAAAAACCCCTATTGGAGAGAGTACTACAAAAAAGGAGCCACTACTGAGCTGTGCAGCCAAGCCCTTATTCAAAACCAAAATTAATCTTCTAACTCGGCCAATTCGACCAAGTGTGCCAACTATTGTGGCTCTATAAGCTCCCTGAGTCTCTGAAAAAAAATATTTCCTTTAAATGGCGAACAAAGGGTCGTCACGGCAACAGACAGAGACACGTGGACATGGGCCGTAAAAAAGTATTTTAATAGGTCTTGAAACTACAATGACCAACATGAAAAGAACTGGACATGTTTTGGAAAAACGAGTGACTTTCTATCGCCACTAGTTGGCGCTGTAGGGTTGATGCAAATGACCCCTACAAGGCCCTTCAGGGTATGACTCTCAACAAGCACGGGAAGTTTGGCGCAGATATCTTGTATATCTGCCGAGTTATGACTGTTCAAAGTTTTTGGAGAGAAAAATTGTTGACAGTCATTTTCACTTTCCTGTTTGGACCCCTCCGCTTCAACGAAACTTCAATATTTTTCATCAGGCACCTGAAGACAGGTCTTAAGGTTTCCCTTATGCAGGTTTGAGGTAGATTGATTTTTTTCCCTTTAGAGGAGGAGTGTGTCCCGTAAAAAAGGGCATTTCCTGTTCCCACTAGGAGGCGCCAGGCACAAATGGTAAATTTTCAATCCAGTCCTGCTCAGGCTGGTATACCTCACACACATGCCAGATTTAAAATAGATTGAACGTTGTATGAGGGAGTTATCAGTCATTTTCCGAATTCGGTTTTTGGCGAAAAAATGGAAGAGTTTGGCGCCCCGCCCAGGTCAGGCCCATGAATGAAAACACACCATTTTTATAACTTAAGATTTCATATGCCTCATGAACAGTCTCACTAATTTTGAGAATGATCAAACTAATTCCCTAGGTGCCAAGGTGTAAAATGTGCACACTGTAAATCGATAAAAAGTTCACATTCAATCCAAAATACCCGATTTCCTGTAGGATTTGGAATGTGTGTGCAAGAGACTTTTTGGAGCAGTTTTGCACAAAGTTTTGACTCTCCAAATTTCATCACTCTATGTTAGAAAAACCTAAATGGAGAGGCCTTTTTGAAAATTTCAAGGGGGCGCCAGTGAGCCATTTTTTTACATGTTTTCGTAACGTTGCAAGATTATTGAACGTTATGCAAAGCCGCATGTATGTCGAAATTTTTGTGAGTTTTCGTGCATGTTCAAGCCTCCAAATGTAAACTCCTACTGTGAACCGATAAAAATTTCACATTTGATCCAAAATACCCGATTTCCTGTTGGATTTGGAATACGGGTGCAAGAGACTTTTTGGAGCAGTTTTGCATAAGGTATCTACTCCCCAAATTTCCTCGCTCTATGTTGAAAAAACCCAATAGGAAAGGCCTTTTTTAAAACTTCTTTCTGTCGCCACTAGTTGGCACTGTAGAGTTGATGCAAATGACCCCTACAAGAACCTTCAGGGTATGACTCTCAACAAACACGGAAAGTTTGGCGCAGATATGTTGCATATCTGCCGAGTTATGACTGTTCAAAGTTTTTGGCGAGACAAATTGTTGACGGTCATTTTCACTTCCAGTTTGGACCTCTCCGCTTCAACGAAACCTCAATATTTTTCATCAGGCACCTGAACACATGTCTTGAGGCTCCCCTGAAACAGGTTTGAAGTCAATAGATTTTTTTCCCTTGGAGGAGGAGCCTGTCTCGTAAAGAAGGCCATTTCCTGTTCCCACTAGGGGGCGCCAGGCCTAATGAGTAATATTTCAATGCAGTCGTGTTCAGGCTGGGATATCTCATATACATGCTAGAAATGAAAAAGATTGAACGTTGTATCACGGAGTTTTTAATCATTTTCTGAATTTGGTATTTTGCCCAAAAATGGCCGACTTTGGGACCACGCCCAGGTCAGACCCTTGGATGAAAACTCACCATTTTGAAAACTTAAGATCTCATATGTCTCCTGAATAGTCTGACCAATTTTGAAGACGATCCAACTATTTTCTTCAGCGACAAGGTCTCAAATGTAAATCGATAAAATTTCGCATTTGATCCAAAATTTCCGACTTCCTGTTGGATTTGGAATATAGGTGCAAGAGACTTTTTGGAGCAGTTTTACACAATGTATCGACTCACCAAATTTCATCATTCTACGTTGAAAAAACCTAATAGGACAGGCCTTTTTGAAAATTTCAAGGGGGCGCCACTGAGCCTTTTTGTTAATTTTTTTCAAAGATTATCAAAATTTACGCAAAGTTGAACATATGTGCACATTTTGGTGAGTTTTCGTGCATGTTCAAGCCTCCAAATGTGAACTCCAACTGTGAACCGAAAAAATTTCAGATTCGATCCAAAATAACCGATTTCCTGTTGGATTTGGAATATGGGTGCAAGAGGCTTTTTTGAGCAGTTAGGCATAAGGTATCTACTCCCCAAATTTCATTGCTCTACGTTGAAAACCTGAGAGGAGAGGCCTTTTTGAAAATTTTAAGGGTCAAGGGGGCGCCACTGAGCCATTTTTTGACATTTTTTCAAAACGACGCAAGATTATCGAAATTTACGCGAATCTGCACGTATGTGCAAATTTTGGTGACTTTTCGTGCATGTTCAGGCCTCCAAATTGGCCATTTTCATTTGCCATGAAGAAAGAATAATAATAATAATAATAATAATAATAATAATAATAATAATAATAATAATAATCCTTTGCATTACAATAGGGCCTTCGCACGCCTAGTGCTCGGGCCCTAATAATAATAATAATAATAATAATAATAATCCTTTGCAAAACAATAGGGCCTTCGCACGCTCAGTGCTCGGGCCCTAATTAAGGGGCTTCTGACTCAACAAGACATGGAAAAACTTATGCATGCATTCATTTTCAGCAGATTGGACTACTGCAACGGTATATTTACAGGTCTTGATAAAAAATCAGTCAGGAAGCTGCAGCTAGTACAGAATGCTGCAGCCAGAGTCCTCACAAATACAAGGAAGCTGGACCACATTACACCGGTTTTGAAATCGCTACACTGGCTTCCAGTGAGTCAAAGGATAGACTATAAAATACTACTGCTCGTCTACAAAACACTTAATGGCCTTGGACCAAAATACATGCTTGACTTGTTAGATTCCTATGAGACATCTAGACCCCTAAGGTCGTCTGGAACTGGTCTTCTCCATGTTCCAAGAACAAGAACCAAGCAGGGTGAGGCAGCATTTAGTTATTATGCTCCTCACCTCTGGAACAAGTTACCCGAACGTCTGAAGTATGCTCAAACTGTTAGCTCCTTTAAATCAGGGCAAAAAATGCTTTTGTTTAGCACTGCATATCCATAACTGTCTATATAATTCAATCTATCTGCTTTCTATTCCTCTTGTGCTTATCTCCATTGCTGATTTCAATTATTATTAGTAGTAGTAGTTTTTGTTTGATTTTTATTTATTTATTTATTTTTATTCAGTGATTAAATGCGATCTTTTGTCTTGGTTTTTACGTTGTGTTGATTTAAATGTGATTTTTATGGTCTTCATGTGATGTAAAGCACTTTGAATTGCCTTGTGTTGAATTGTGCTATATAAATAAATTTGCCTTGCCTTGCCTTACAGTTCTGCTTTTACGCAAACGACAAAATTTTAAATAAATGCCTGAATGGGAGTGGGACGAAGAAAACTACTTACTATAGGTAGAGTGACAATATTTAGAATTCCAAAAAAAGGGGGAAACTCGACCCGGCCTCGAGTTACTTAAATTATAATATTTATACACTAATTATACTATAATATAGGATGATTTAAAAAGAAAGTGCCAAAATCATCATGTGATAGAGCGCAAGTATATAAGTTACAGAACTCTAGCTTGGACACATTTTCAATTCACCCAACAAATAAGCAACACTGGACTATAAGCAGCAGGATTTAAAATGAGGGAAAAACATAGCAGATTATAGTCCGCAAATTACGCAACTTCATGTTTTTAAATCAAGTGTTCAAGGGGGCCACTTGTAATTCAAGAAATAATACTTGGAAGTTATGTTCAACACGTTTGCGTATGTTCGAGTTTTATAAAGAGAATGTAGAACGCAGACAGAAAAAGCAGCAGCATCTACATGAATTTAGAAAACCACTCGGGACGCGCGAGGACATGACTGGGGAAAAGATCACCCTACGAAGTTACGAACGGCACAACATAAACCAATTACGAACCATTTGTAAACCGAACCCAACCCAAATTGGAATAATTTACTGCATTTGGGATGGTTATATGAAAGTTGATCGTTGTTTCCTATTTAAAAACACGAACCATAAATATGCCCGATGTTTGTTAAAAGTAGCTCGCTTTTGGCGTGCATGTACACCAACACCTAGTAGAAGTGTATATGCGATATATTTCCATACATGATTTTTGTTTTACCTGTTTATCTTGAAGCTGTTTGGGCAGTCGAAGGCACAGCATTTGGTTTCAGGAGAAAATAGCCACAAAATGTTTTCCTGATATCGGTTGTTGCGAAATGCTTGCTACAAATTCGCCATTTTAGTCCTTTTTCCACCGGTGTGAGAATGTCATATCCAGCAGAGAGTAACCAAAGTTTATATAGTTCCTCGTTCTCCACAGGGAAGCGGTGGACACTTTCTTTTGTCCATTTCTTCTGTATGTTTCCACAAGTTCTAAAAGCACATTTCACCATGTTTACATCCTTTCGTGAACCTTTAGAAGAGCAGACTGACGTGAAGACAAGTGGCCGTAGCACTGCTCTCTAGTGGAGTGTCATTACGCATATGAAACAATAGTCCCGCAGAATTAAATAAATTACGGCAGTTTGGTGCGACATTTTTTTTTGGCTGCAGGGAATTTTTGTACATTGAGCTGCGTTTTCAATTTATTTGACTGTGTTAGATCTGTGAATATCGCTTTTTATTAGCATGCTAATTGGGCACATTGACTTGCATTAGCATAGCCACTCTGGAGCCCTGAAAAATAATAAAAGACTAACAAACGCAGTGGCGCCCCCATGGGGTGGCCACGGCCACCCCTATAAACCCTACTCACGTGACGTCACAGCCACAACCCCGCGCCATGTTGTCCGTATACTCGTCATGTTAATGCATTAGCGCTTCGTAAATTCCTCCTTTTATGGCGTGTTTTTCTGCTCGTTAACATTAATAATCAAAATGGTGAAGTCGTGTGTGGCGGTCGGTTGCAAAAACAGAGAAGATAGACGGAGAGACTTGGAAGTTTTACTGTATTCCGAGAGACCCGAAGAGGAGAGCGAGATTGACTGCTGCAATTCGACGAGAAAACTGGGCTCCAAACCACTACCACAGATTATGTAGTAGTCATTTTATATCTGGTAAGATGCATTTAATATATATTTGGAGGGTTTTGGGCTGACAACCACAATTAAGATCATTGCTAGGCTAATCGCCGACAACATACACTCAGATGTTGTGAATGAACTACCTGAAAATATATAATTATAAGGGGATAATAAGACAGTTGTCATACAATTAATTTACAATTTCACTATTGAGGTCAAAAGCCAAAAAATAAATTCAACTAGGGACAATCTGGAGTAGTGCTATCGCACTTCATATTTATTACATATTATGTATGTATGTAGTGAGAGTGCTATCGCTAAACCATATAAACATTAAAAGCCCTAGCTCCATTGACAAATGACATGAACTACATTAGACTTGACAGTGGATGTTAGCAAGAACAAAAGATTTTGAATTGAAAATTTCGTAACTCACCTTCCCGAGCACAAGATTCCTGCCGAATTTTCGTGGACGAGGACCTGTTTCACCCAACCAGCAACGTAGCATTTATAAGCCTCCAAGCTCTTAAAGTTTTTCAAACTTTCGTGAGAATAGGCTGATTTTGTGTGGACAAGATAGTTGCAAATATCAGGGTCAGGCAAAGACAGCGAAGAGAGCGGGTCGAAAAACATCGATTTAGGCATCAAATATGGATCTAGCGAATGGATAAACTAAAGCTTTTCCACATAACGCCTTTCATGCAACGCATCCAATGAGTTTACGGCGTCAGATAACACCGGGGCTTCCATGAATTGCTCTATAACTTGCACGACTAATTGAAAACAATGAGAATAGGTCTAAAAAATACGGACAATATGGCGGCCAGATACAGCGACACGTCATTTTGTGACGTAGGTGAGTAGGGTCTATAAATTGGTTGGCCACCCCACTGGCCACCCAGCTTGCCAGTATATCATTAGATTGTTGTAGCATCAGTTATGCATTTCATCCCAAATGAATGCATTCATTTTGTTTTGTTAAATGTAGGGCTGTCAAATTTATCATGTTACAGGCGGTGATTATTTTTTTAAAAATTAATCACGTGAAAATATTTATCGCAATTAACGCATTCGCTGTACGACTCATTCACGCATTGCCGCAAACAGCCTACAATGGCGCCGTTTTACTTATATACAGAGATAAGAGGCAGAGTGGAGTAGATACAAGCATTCATTGGGGCCGTGCTTTTAATTGGCAAAAGCTTTGTCATCTCTCCCACAGCACCTATAAATATTGTGAGAAGCGACGTGGGGAAGAATGACAGGAGTTGCTCGTTTTCTTTACACCCTGTAGTGTACCCAACGCAGAGAAGATATAGCATTTGCAGCCACCACACACAGTCATGGTTGCACCACTTCCCATTATGCATTTAGGCAAAACAGTTAAGTCGCTACAGTATAATTTACTGAAAGTTCAACAAATACACGAGATAGCAATATTTAGTCACAATATACAAACTCACATTTATCCTTTAAGAATTACAAGTCTTTCTATCAGTGGATCCCTTTCACAGAAAGAATGTTAATAAAGTTAATGCCATCTTGTGGATTTATTGTTATAATAAACAAATACAGTACTTATGTACAGGATGTTGAATGTATATATCCAATGAAATCAGGTTTTGCTAAGAAATTGCTGCTGAAAGCAAATGCGGTGCCCGGTGAAAGAGGACGATGACTGGCTCTGATGAGACCACCTCACCACCTCAGGCAAAGCAAAGGAGGGAAATGGCGAGTGGAGTGAGTACTCTTTTATAATAAAAAACATATCACGCATTGGATATAGGACTGGACACATGTATAAATTATCGCTCGTAAAATATATAGAACAAATCATCTAATCCCATTCATATTTGTGTCGGTTGGCAGAGCGAAACCGATGATAGCATATTAAATGATAATTATTCTATACATTACTTTATTTTGCGGTCACGATGTATCAGCTTCACAAAAAGAAATGCAAAACAAACCATTCAGTGATTCTGTTGCCGCCGGTGTTTCATCAGTGTGATTGCTCCCCTCAATGATCCTTTCATTAGGCTGCATTGGCTTTCGTTTGGGCTCAAATTGATAACCCAAAACACCAAAGAAAGGTTCATAACTGTCCTCGTCACCATTAGAAGAATGTTCGTTACGTCGGATTCGTCGCTGCAAATAGAAACAAAATTGTCCGCCATCATCGCCGCCATTCAGTACTAAGCACTGAGCCGGTTGTTTCCCTATAGTGACGTCACGCACACAATATGCTAGATTTCCGGCATCTCGGGGGCGGGTCCTTTTAGCTTGACAATCGACCTAATTTCTATCATTTTCTTGGTGTTGCGATGTGTGTAATTACACGAAGTGGCATAATATGAATTCAAAAGGCATGCGTTGATGGATAAATGATGGAATATTAGCATTTCCCCAGGTGTTGTCATACCCTTTAAGTCTTTCTTAAGTTTTCCCCTGACCTTTTTACTGCAATAATATAATGAAAACCTGAAATTATGGCTTTTAGTTTTGGCCACCCCAAGATTTTAAGTGGCCCCATCTGGCCACCCCTATGAAAAATTTCTGGAGGCGCCACTGAACAAACGCTACGTAATATTTTGAAATCTACTCCACTGACTAATTAACCCCCCAGCCCCAGCCCCCACCCCCAACTCGAAGATTAAGCCTGATGTCAAAAAATCAGAACTTCCCCTTTAAGTTCTCAACCTTAATTTAATGACACATATGGTAATGCCCGTATAGTGTACTAATTTTAGGTAAGGTATGAAAAGATAAGACAATGATTTTTATATGTTGGGCGATCGTTACATTACCTTTTAAAAGTGAGGATAAGCGTAATAGAATGAGTTAGGTATCCTATAGATAACTAACTCATTCTATTACTTCTATACATTCTATTATTAAAAGTTATGCAGACTTGATAATGTCAGGTTTGTTAAGGTTGTAAAATGTTACAACGCCAAAAATAAATGTTCCTTCCTCTAAATAAACTGACCAACCATGGGACAGATGTAGAGTAACTAACAACATATTGTTTTTATGTTCTGCATATCAACTTTGAAGAAATGTTTATAATGTTTTATTTATTATGTCAAATAGACTGCAGAGACGGAGATAAAGAAGAGACCTTCCTGCCTTTAAAATGAAAGTACAATTTGGACGTGCATAGCCGTCAATGGCAGAGCCCTATTTGGGGGCCAGTTGAATGTCGATAAGCTCTAATGTAAAGTGTATGGTCAACAACACAGCCACACATGTTTTTCTGCCATTTAAAATGAAAATACAATTTGGACGTACATAGCCGTCAATGGCAGAGCCTTACTTGGGTGCCAGTTGAATGTCGATAAGCTCTAATGTAAAGTGTATGTGTATGGTCAAAAAACACAGCCACACTCGTTTTTCTGCCATTTAAAATGAAAATAC
The DNA here is from genome assembly GCF_030265065.1 of Corythoichthys intestinalis. NCBI lineage: Eukaryota > Metazoa > Chordata > Actinopteri > Syngnathiformes > Syngnathidae > Corythoichthys > Corythoichthys intestinalis. The sequence continues at coordinate 46,670,813 of NC_080411.1, read as the reverse complement.
GATTTGGACGTACATAGCCGTCAATGGCAGAGCGTTACTTGGGTGACAGTTGAATGTCGATAAGTTCTAATGTAAAGTGTATGTGTATGGTCAAAAAACACAGCCAAACGTTTCTCTGCCATTTAAAATAAAAATACAATTTGGACGTGCATAGCCGTCAATGGCAGAGCCTTACTTGGGTGCCAGTTGAATGTCGATAAGCTCTAATGTAAAGTGTATGGTCAAAAAACACAGCCACACATGTTTTTCTGCCATTTAAAATGAAAATACAATTTGGACGTACATAGCCGTCAATGGCAGAGCCTTACTTGGGTGCCAGTTGAATGTTGATAAGCTCTAATGTAAAGTGTATGATCAAAAAACACAGCCACACGTTTTTCTGCCATTTAAAATGAAAATACAATTTGGACGTACATAGCCGTCAATGGCAGAGCCTTACTTGGGTGCCAGTTGAATGTCGATAAGCTCTGATGTAAAGTGTATGTGCATTGTCAATAAACACAGCCACGCATGTTTTGCTGCCATTTAAAATGAAAATACAATTTGGACGTATATAGCCGTCAATGGCAGAGCCTTACCTGGGTGCCAGTTGAATGTCGATGAGCTGCAATGTAAAGTGTATGTGTGTGATCTGGCTTCCAGTTTTGTTTGAATAAAAAGTATGTACCGCTTTTCCCGCTGTGTGTGTTTTATCATCACAAAGTTGGATTTGTCTTTGGAGACGCAACAATATATGCTCGTCTGTCTATGTTCATTCGAAACTGTTGGACTAAAAATTTTGGAGTAACTGTTGACTAAAACTAGACAAAATTTGTATGAGATTAAATCAACTAAAACTAGATGAACACATTTTGAAATGTGTATTTTAAGACAAAAAATAAAAGAGCTGCCAACAACAACACTTCAATTTGGGATGTTTTAGTCGAATCTTTTTTTACCCAAATCAAGTTTCATACTTGATTAACGTGTATTTTTTTTTTTTTACATTTTGATGAATACTTTTTAAAACCCAGCGATGCACTGAATCCACGACACGTACACCGCCAACATTTAGAATGTCTCAGCCAGGGGTGTCTTTAACTCTGAAAGCAGGGTGTCTATTTTCTTTTACAAAAATTGTATACAGCTCCAAGAAAAAGACCCTAATTTGTGTGCCCATTTTTATGAATACATTTTTGCAATATTGAACATCTTATCATTTTTCATATATATATATATATATATATATATATATATATATATATATATATATTATTTGGGGGGGGGTTAATTTTGTATTTTGGAACTTGTGGTTTACTGTTTGAAATATTAGCAGCGAGAAGTGTAGCTTGCAAGAGGCAGAGTATTCTAATTTTATATTAATGACTTCATCGGGGAATAAAACGATCCCCTTTGTGGTTGAGCCCGGAAACAGTGCGCTTTGGGCGGCCACGACTAGAACACATGGTGCCTAAAGGCTCCAGGATGGCAGTTCATGTATTTTCAAACAAACATGTTGGAAAACAACAATTTGCCTGGTGGTTTCACGCTCGTCACACTGCCTCAATGTGCCCCGTTTTGGCCAATAAAACTCAAAATGAAGTTTTACCAAGAAAAAGTAAAAAACTAAAACACAAACAAAGGTGGCGGCTCTGTCTTGAATTCCAAACTTTTTTCTGTGAACTTTATAACGACAACAAAAACGCACAGCGCCACAGGCAAAAAAAGGCCCGATAACTCTAGTAAATAAAACTTTATTCCAAATGTAACGTGGTTTGCAGGGTCGCGATGGCAAATTTATCAGGAACTATTGCTCACAGATCTAACAGGAAGATGCAAGTTAACATTGAAAGATGTTTGCACCGTTCTTATTTTAACTTCTTCTTTGCAGCTACTCCCCGGTTTCTTACAAAGTCTCTGATATTTTGCACTGTTCTCTGTGCAAGTACAGAACCCTCCACAAGCTTGCAGTGACGACATTCTTTCATTGGGGCTAGTTTCCCTTTATTGATGTACTCCTTAAAATGGCGCATTATTGCAGCGATCTCTGCCTTTGACCAGGTCTTCTTTTTCCCTCTTCTTCCTTCATTTTTTCGATCCGCAATCTTACCTGGAAAACACGATAAAAATATCACACAGATTGAATGTGCTGATTACATGGAGTTGTCAAGACTTCATCCACACGTGATTCCAGTTTCCTAGCTACTCATTTTTCCGATTCATTATTCTGTTAACTGACTACCACTTGCAAATGAAGTCTTACGCCACCTCCAAACCCTGACAATGAAAATACTTTTATTTGCTCAATATGAACAACCAGAATAAACTGCGTGCCATTGGCTTAAAAAAAAAAAAAAAAAAATTGTAGCTAGGTGACATAAGGACAAACAGGTCACAAGCAATGTCCCTCTAATTTTTCATATGTCTGAGCTGACACACAAGCTCCCTGAGCACACTGAGGACCACTGTGAGCAACATCAGATATGTACGCTGTGGCCACACACTAGGATCACACCTGTCCAAAACCTTGGATCATAGCAAGTTGCATGGGTTCTCAAAAGAATGAAATTACAGCAGCAATCTTCATTAGTTTACTTTTAACAATTGATTTAGCGCACTTAAAATGAAAAGACAAAAACCTCGTTCATGAGACGTGTACGATGTTATATCATCCTGCTTTAACAATAGGAAAAGTCCTGTTTTGGCCTGGGTAAGGTCCAGTTGAGGCATGGGTGAGTTAATAAATAAAACATAATGAACAAGTACAATGGGAGTATAGTGTATCACAAAAGTGAGTACACCCCTCGCATTTCTGCAGATATTTAAGTATATCTTTTCATGGGACAACACTGACGAAATGAATCTTTCACACAATGAAAAGTAGTCTGTGTGCAGCTTATATTATAGAGTTAATTTACTGTATTTTCCCCTCGAAATATAGCCATTAATATCTAAACCCCTGGCAACAAAAGTGAGTACACCCCTCTGAAAAAACGTACATCCCTAAATGTCCAAATTAAGTACTGCTTGTCATTTTCCCTCCAAGATGTCATGTGACTCGTTACAGGAGTGCTGTCAGCATTGCTGCAGAGATTGAAGAGGTGGAGGGTCAGTCTGTTAGTGCTCAGACCATACGCCGCACTCTGAAGACTGTACACAAGAAAGCCCGTCTGTCTCATTGGACATGGTTCCAGTAATCCATGTGCTTTGTGGACATGTGTTCAACTGTTTGTGGGCTTTCATGTGTACAGTCTTCAGAAGAGGCTTCCTCCTGGAGTGACAGCCATGCACACCAATTGGATGTAGCGTGCGTCGTATGGTCTGAGCACTAACAGGCTGACCCACACCTCTTCAACCTCTGCAGCAATGCTGACAGCACTCCTGTAACTCATTTACAGTGGATGACACAACTGATGCTGTTTTTTAATGGCAAAAATAGATTTCATCAATAAAAACATAACTGATGGCGATGACCTACCTTCACCATCCTCAGTGTCTTGGACCTGCTGTGTGTTTATAGAGCTAGATGAAGCAAACCCTGTTGCTGTAGGTGTGCCATTGACATCCTCAGATTTGTTCTCACAGTCTTTTTCCTCAGCATCTCTGAATATGATTTCATCTAAAAAATAAATCAGGAATACTCATTTGTAAAGTTGGATATGTAAAATAAAAGAAATCAGATGATAACGATTGATCCTAATGCACAGTTGAATCAATTAGACCACAAATCTTGAAACAGCCATACTTCTAAAAAGACGCCAAACTTCAAGAACCCAAAGCTTGGGTCAATTTATCCAAGAGTAAATACTGATGGTTCGATCAACTTGAGTGTTGAAGTACTAGAAAGAGCGCTGTGCTTCAAACTCGTCCTGTTTAGGAAAGTTGATTGTCGCTGGTGTTGTGCAATAATTAGCAGACGTGACTGTAGTGTTTGCTTTTTTAATAAGTGCGCACACATTAGATATCATGAAATAGCAAGCTAGATGAGCTACGTCCCATGCCATTGGCTATGTGAGCCCAGAGTGATTATGGGACACGTAGTCCATATACTACATCGATGAATTATAAACCGCCATGACTGAATGGAAGTTAAGAAGGCCAAATCAATCCATACCAGTGACCATATAGATAATGCTGCAAATATTGTTTATTCAGTACGTGACACAGATGGATTTGGACCACAAATAGGATGTCTTGCTCATGTAGTAACCCTAGCTGCTAAGAGAGCTGTAGCAATCAACAGTGTGCCCCGCCTCACTTTACAAACAGTAGAGATTGTTCTCAGCACTTTTATATAACATTTCTTCAGATCAGTAAGAAGTATGCACATAAATATTATGCACTAAAATGCATGTTTATATGACGGCAATTTAATTTTTGCTCGTTAGCAAAAAAAAGGAAAAAAAAAGAACAAAAAAAAAAATTTTTTTTTCAGCGCATTAAATGTATTGAATCGGATCGAAAATCGTGTCCCCCGTATCGAAAATCGTACCGAACTGTGACTTAACTGTATCGTTGCATCCCTATGGAACACCATAGCAGAAGCTAAGAGGGGAAATGTTTTCATTTGCCTAAATGTTTAAGTTATTAAGTGCATTTTTTTTTTCTTGAAAAACACATTTTATTTATTCTGTTTCTGTGCGGTATTAATATTGTTGTCTTTTACTTAAGAGGCATGGTCTATTGTTTTTAGATGTGATTTCTTAAAAAGTATTTTCGAATTTAAGAGTAAATATTTATCACGTTTAAATGGGTGTACTTGATCTATTAATATACCGTAATTTCTGGACTACAAGCCGCTACTTTTTTCCCTCATTTTGGATCCTGCGGCGTGTGCAATGATGCGGCCAATTTGTGCATTTTTCTGACGGCCGGCCGGGGCGCTCGAGCATGGAATGTAGGAGTGAGACACGTGGAATATAAGTGTCGAGGAAGACGCTTGTTTGCACTATGACCGGTGGTTTAACTTTGTACGTTGTGCATGAATAGAGGTGGCAGACCCTCGTCTTTGTGCATGAGTAGAATTGGCAGATCTGAATCATGGAGAACGCTAGAAAAAATTCAATTGGCCATCCGAGTTGTATGGGAAGTTTTGACGACTCGCGGCAAGAGATTGTTTGCCAAGACTCGCCTAATGCGAAGAGCAGCTATTGCACAGGTATGCCGGGGGAGCCTGGCAGCGTGAAGCAGTGTGAAAGAAGTCCGCCATCACCAACGGGTTTCGAAAAGGACAGCTGAAGAGGACAGTATGGGCTCAGGAGTGCATTTGCCTCGTTATGGGAGACATTGAAGGCGACGGCGAAGGAGAGACTGAGTAGGTGCGTGGCGAAGTGTATCTCAGAGTCTTCATATCCGACACTGAGGGTGAAGACTTCCATGGTTTGAGTGCACAGGAGGAAGATGAATATTGCTAACAAAGACTTTTATGTTTTCAATAACCAGCCCAATTTGTGCTGTACCGCCGTGCTGATGCTATGTAACTTCCGTGCCGCTGCTATATAACTGCCGTGTTTGCTGGCGCTGTTTGGAACGAAAAGTTAAGGTGTGTTATTAAAATTTTGAAAACTGTGTATTTCTTTGTCAATATCTCATGTTACTAAGTGGGCACACGCGGCTTATAGCCAGGAGAGGCTTATGTATGGACAAAATGGTTTTTCCTTTAAAAATGTACTGGGTGAGGCTTGTAATCAGGGGCGCCCAATAGTCCAGAAATTACAGTATACTGTATTCTCACTGTGTTATTGTAAACTGGTGTTAAAAAAATGGGAGGGGGGGGGGGCGCAATAATATTGCATATCGCAATAATTTATGAGATAAATCATCGCACACTAAAATTTGTTATGGAGACAGGCCTAGTCAGTAGTTTTTAATTAGGGCGCTTTCACACAAGCACTGTTTAACGGAGTTCTTTTTCTCAGATAGTCGGCTTCTGAACAAACAAACAAACGAACTATGGTCCGCTCAAAAATGGTGGGTCTCTGTCTGCTTCAAGCGTACCCTGCTTCACTTGTGAATGCAACCGGAGCAGGGTGAGCTTTACCTACTTTATGTGTAGGGATGCTTCAAGCTGTGACACTACACACAGTGCATCCTTGGAAGTGGAAATACATCACGTACACTGCCCAAAATCAACAATGGCAAAAGGACAAAGAATTAAACATGGTCAAATGTTGTTGTGCTGCGCCAAGCAGTAGCATTTGATACACAGAATCGGGTTTTAATGTGGCGGTTGTGTATTGCACGTTTTTCCTGAGTTCCTGTGTGAGAGTGACTGTTGCTGAGAATCTCTCTCCTGGAAGACAATTTGACAGTTCAAAAAGTCACGAAAGTGAGAGAGATTGCGCTTTTTGATTTGAGGTACCACACGGTTCCCTTTTGTGGTGAAATTTTTACCTATGCATTTTTTGTATACTACAGTTCGCTCGGCATCGAGTCAGGAGGGAGCGACCCTGCGCTGACCAAGCGGCGACTTAATTTATGCTACATTACACAGCACCATGCTCTGACGCTCCCTCTCCTCCCAGAAGGGAGGTATTTCCTCTTCTATTTGTACAAGCAATAAATACGCCTTTCGTCCCTGTGACGCTACTCGGAAAGTTCGGTTGGCACAGCGAGAATGCTGAACCTTTTCAACAAGTCATTTGCAAGTGTTGTTGCGAGGTAGCTCTCCAACCGGACCCTGGTCCTCTTGGTCTAAAGTGAAAGCGCCCTTAATTCCGGTACATTTGGTCATGCTGCCTTCACATGCTCTGGGAAAGATGATAACCAACCTTACCTTACCACATAGGTAAATTACGTTACAAGTGCGTCCTGTTCATGTGCTGTTTGTGAATAAATTAAAATAAATAGATAAATTGTAGACACGGACTTAATTTTGGTTTGTTGCGTAGAACAAACGGTTTCAGACCTATTAATTCATTCAAAATGCCAACGGTGGGTTGTCGTTTGTAACCGAACATTTTAGGAAACATTTGGTTAAAGAGTTGTAGAAATGTGTTCACTATGTTGATATGATGGTTTAAAAAAAAAAAAAAAGCCACCAAATTGACCCTCAATCTTCTTTACAAGTTAGGTTTCTTAGCATAGTTACCATAATAGTTACCACCACATGATTATCAGGTTTTGCTGGTAGGAGTGACCTGGTGGGAGGAAGTTGCTCCGGGGACTAACTTGAACCTCGCCGGTCCGTGAATCAGTCTGCCTCTGCTGTTAAATGAAGCTGCCTCAGTTGCCTGTTACTATTAAAGAATTTAAATTTTGTTCTCACGCCAACAAACCCTCAAGTAAGCGCTTAAACTGCTTAGATATTTTACAGACTAAAAGCAGTGAAAAACTTCAGACGAAAACCTCCAAATTTACATCGAGTAAAACAAACACACTTTGAACGGAATATACTACAGTGCCTTGCAAAAGTATTCGGCCCCCTTGAATCTTGCAACCTTTCGCCACATTTCAGGCTTCAAACATAAAGATATGAAATTTAATTTTTTTGTCAAGAATCAACAACAAGTGGGACACAATCGTGAAGTGGAACAACATTTATTGGATAATTTAAACTTTTTTAACAAATAAAAAACTGAAAAGTGGGGCGTGCAATATTATTCGGCCCCTTTACTTTCAGTGCAGCAAACTCACTCCAGAAGTTCAGTGAGGATCTCTGAATGATCCAGTGTTGTCCTAAATGACCGATGATGATAAATAGAATCCACCTGTGTGTAATCAAGTCTCCGTATAAATGCACCTGCTCTGTGATAGTCTCAGGGTTCTGTTTGAAGTGCAGAGAGCATTATGAAAACCAAGGAACACACCAGGAAGGTCCGAGATACTGTTGTGGAGAAGTTTAAAGCCGGATTTGGATACAAAAAGATTTCCCAAGCTTTAAACATCTCAAGGAGCACTGTGCAAGCCATCATATTGAAATGGAAGGAGCATCAGATTACTGCAAATCTACCAAGACCCGGCCGTCCTTCCAAACTTTCTTCTCAAACAAGGAGAAAACTGATCAGAGATGCAGCCAAGAGGCCCATGATCACTCTGGATGAACTGCAGAGACCTACAGCTGAGGTGGGAGAGTCTGTCCATAGGACAACAATCAGTCGCACACTGCACAAATCTGGCCTTTATGGAAGAGTGGCAAGAAGAAAGCCATTTCTCAAAGATATCCATAAAAAGTCTCGTTTAAAGTTTGCCACAAGCCACCTGGGAGACACACCAAACATGTGGAAGAAGGTGCTCTGGTCAGATGAAACCAAAATTGAACTTTTTGGCCACAATGCAAAACGATATGTTTGGCGTAAAAGCAACACAGCTCATCACCCTGAGCACACCATCCCCACTGTCAAACATGGTGGTGGCAGCATCATGGTTTGGGCCTGCTTTTCTTCAGCAGGGACAGGGAAGATGGTTAAAACTGACGGGAAGATGGATGCAGCCAAATACAGGAACATTCTGGAAGAAAACCTGTTGGTATCTGCACAAGACCTGAGACTGGGACGGAGATTTATCTTCCAACAGGACAATGATCCAAAACATAAAGCCAAATCTACAATGGAATGGTTCAAAAATAAACGTATCCAGGTGTTAGAATGGCCAAGTCAAAGTCCAGACCTGAATCCAATCGGGAATCTGTGGAAAGAGCTGAAGACTGCTGTTCACAAACACTCTCCATCCAACCTCACTGAGCTCGAGCTGTTTTGCAAGGAAGAATGGGCAAGAATGTCAGTCTCTCGATGTGCAAAACTGATAGAAACATACCCCAAGCGACTTGCAGTTGTAATTGGAGCAAAAGGTGGCGCTACAAAGTATTAACGCAAGGGGGCCGAATAATATTGCACGCCCCAATTTTCAGTTTTTTATTTGTTAAAAAAGTTTAAATTATCCAATAAATTTTGTTCCACTTCACGATTGTGTCCCACTTGTTGTTGATTCTTGACAAAAAAATAAAATTTTATATCTTTATGTTTGAAGCCTGAAATGTGGAGAAAGGTTGCAAGGTTCGAGGGGGCCGAATACTTTTGCAAGGCACTGTATATGATAAAATATGACAAAGAAGAACACTAAAGCAGAAATGTGAAGTAATTTCATAACATGCCAAATAGGGTCACCATTAAAGTAATTAAACATTGTCCAACAAATAAAGCATGAAAAAAAAAATTTATATGTTGTATATTTGACAAAATAATCGCGTTTCCGAAGTTTGAGCCTGAAAGGGGACCAACCCGGAAGTGATACGTCACACCGAGAACAGCGATGGCAGCGCTCCATACGGCCGCCATACAAAGCCCTTCAAACAGCGATATAAGCGATAGATCGAGCGCAAGGGAGGATATCCAAGTTTTTGAAGAGTTGGAGGAAGAAGAGGAGGTTGGAATTTCATGTTGGACCTAACATGTATTAGCCAGACGCTAATCAGGATGCAAACAATGTGCCTAGACTACCTGACATTGAATGGAGGCAAGACCCATCGAGATCGTGCATAGTGTCTTGTTTAGGGATGTCCCGATCCAAGTTTTTTCACTTCCAATACCGATATTGTTTTGCACTTCCGATCCGATACCGGCCTATCTGAGCATGTATTAGAGTTTAAAGTTATTTAGCCTCCTTACTTAGTTGTCAGACTCATGTTGAAAAGGGTTTTAGTACTCTTGATAACAACTAGCCAGCTGAATTAGGTGAGTTTGAATAACATACAATGGTTGGTAACAAGAAACTCACCTGTTTATTCAGTGACAAACACAAAACATTATAAATAACAAACAGAAATGGCATAGTCAGTCAGTAAAACGTGGAAATAATATTGTAAACTGTCTTAAAAAAGCAAAACACACAAACAAACTCAGTGAAAAATCCCACAAACCCCCCCAAGCTATTAGATGCTTTTAATGTTTCGTGCATTAGTTACAAAAATTTTATAAAAAGCCTCTCAGGTTTAAATAAACGACTATTTCAGTATCAAGTTAACATTTTAAAACAGTAAATAAAATACTCAAGTCCCCATTCTGTATCAGCAGCTTTAAACTACATTTAATTAATTTAATTTTGCGAATCAACAGTTAAAGTTGTTAAAATTGCTACCGTTATTCCATAATTTCCCTTCTCTCTACTTTCGACATGTGAAAGTTTTAAAACTGTTTTGAAGGTAGATTCAAGTCAAGACTTTGTCGATTTAGGAGTATTTTAGATAAAAAGTTAATTAGGTTCGCTTGGAAGGTTCACTACAACAGCCTACTAAGGAAGTCTTCTGCTTTAAGATGGCTGCTGTTTACTAATGCATATAGTTTTCAATACTTCAATGTTGCTAACGCCGTCGAGTCTATCATCTTGCATCTAGTTCTATATACATATGATATCTGTTATCTACAGTAAAACGATGTTGACGTAGTTCGTAGCGGCTGTCAGCAGCAGTCAGGTATTGTTGTGTTTTTTTATCTAGCGGCATGAGTTGAGCTAAAGCTGTGAGTTGAGCGTTGGCATTACCCGGGTGTATGACAAGCATGATGTTCGGCCGTTTACGCTTTTTGTGGCGTTTTCCCCTGCCGAAAGGGATCCAAAAGAGAACACACTGGATAACTCGGCTTGTGCTCACAGTATATTGTTGGTTTTTTATTGTTGATTTTTTGGAGTAGTAAATAGCAAACACCAAGCAGGTTATAAACCTATAAATGCAAACAAAGAATTCATATATGTGTATAAATTTACAAATAATCATAATTATATATTAATACAAATATATAAATGAATTAATACTGTACTGTACATTATACTGGACTGTCTCAGAAAATTAGAATACACAATATTCTAATTTTCTGAGACAGTCCTGTACATTAATCCACCATTTAAAGCAGGGGTGTCCAAACTTTTTGCAAAGGGGACCAGCTTTGGCGTGGTAAAAATGTGGGGGGCCGACCTTGGCTGACGTCCTTTACATAGAACAATATACAGGACTGTCTCAGAAAATTAGAATATTGTGTATTCTAATTTTCTGAGACAGTCCAGTATAATTCATTCACAATCAAGATTGCAATAACCAAACATTGCGCATTATTTTAAAATCACATTTTTCCATCATTTCATTAAGGCAGTAGTCGAATCATTAAACACTTCACGCTACGAACGCTGACCAATGCTTTAAATTACTAGGAAGAAGTGACGTCTAACAGTGTGAGGAAATGTAGTTTTTACACACCAGTGAACAGATTACAAAGCACAAATACAGTGCTGTCCCGGCACTACATCTCCCATGACTCACTGCGCGACCCGCGCTGCTCGCTGATTCGCTGTGAGATTGACTCAATGGCTACGCTAACCCAACGCGCTAGTCGTCAACTGTCAAAACTCAGCGGACACAAACTGGAAGGCCATCAAGCGATCGCCGTGAAATAAACGCCAAACCGTCTAAAAGCAATGCAGTAGGTGAAAACACATAATACAAATACAAGCAAATGAGCACAAACTCACCGGTGGTGCGTGTCTCTTTCGGCAACGTGAACGTGAATGACAGCCACATCGACCCAGCTTCCGCTTAAATGCGAATCCACACCCCTTTCCTGATTGACAGTGAATTAACCCTTTCTCGGACAAGATCGCAGGTGAGGCACAATTTAAACACGTTTAACCGAGTGGACGCAACACATGATGTTTACTTTCAGGACGCAATGCGGTCCGTTTCTCATTGCGTCCCGAAGACCGCGCTGTGTATTAGTTCCGCTTTACTTGACATGATTCAATAATCTGAATTTGGATGTTTGTGAATCGTTCTCGAATCTTCCACGGCCAAATCGCTCAAGGATGTAATGACAGCTGGGCATGTTGTACCATGGTTCTAAGTGTTGGATGGTGCGTCTTTACTCACGAGAGATAATGGCTCGTCATCCAGAACGAATTCTTCGGCAATGACTCTTGTTATTTGCCTGGGCTTTGGGACTGTAGAGTGCCAGTTTGTCACGCATAGCAAAAGTTTCTGCCAGTGTTAGTTGCGTAGGACCTTTCTTTTTGTCTTCAGTTTTCTTAACATACTCCTCATATTGTTTGTGGTGGTATTTCGCTAAATGCTTGATTAGGTTGGTTGTATTAAAACTTCTTACAGCTTTACCACCATGCTTGACTTTATTGTGGCATATGTTGCACTCTGCCTCTTCGTCTTTGTCGTCCTTTAAGGTGAAATGATCCCACACAGATGACATTTTTACCAATAAAGTCTCTCGGTAAATTGGGAGACGGTCATGTAGTGTGTTGAAGGTGTGCCGTAAAATGCAGACCGGATTTTAGGGAAACCGAAGCAAAAACTGGAATGGATTATGTAAATCGGTGTGCTGGGAAACCCGGACCGGACTTTCAAAAAACTGGATCGGAATTTTTCCGTGTCAGCCGATCCGATACCGATGCGCATTTTTTTGCCCGTATCAGAGTTTGATCCGATCCAAATATCAGATCGGGACATCTCTAGTCTTGTTATAAGCTTTTTGTTGACAAAGGTATCGAACACACGACGTGCTGACAACTTTGTTTCTTTATTAACACATGGAGCTAACAATACGAACACAGCTTGGGGCTCTCAGCAGGAAGTGGTGTCTAATGGCGTGAGGAAATGCAGTTTTTTCACACAAGCAAACAGATTACAAAGCACCACTTCAGTGTTGTCCCGAGACTACATTTCCCATGATTCACTGCATGACTTGAGCCACTTGCTGATTCGCTGCGAGATTGACTCAATGCCAACGTGCTAGTTGTCACCTGTCAGCGGCTCTCGTAAAACACAAACTAGAAGGCTATCAAGGGATCACCGTGAAAGAAACGCCAAACCGTACAAATGCGATGCAATGCTTGAAGCATATAGGTGGAAATACATAATACAAATACAAACAAATGTGCACAAACTCACTGGCGGTGTGTGTCTCTTACAGTAACGTGACTGTGAATTACCGCGACGCCGACCCGCTTATATGCACATCCACACCCCTTTCCCGATTGACAGTGGATTAACCGTTTCGGACAAGATTGTAGATGAAGCACAATTTAAACACGCTTAATCTAGCGAACGCAACAACAACTATGATCGGAGATTGCCACGAGTTATCTTTTGGCTAACGTCGCTAGCTTCTACGGTTCATTCCACAACAGTTGGCAGCTCTGCTTTGACAAAGTCATCAGTCATCTATCCAAAAATCACACTTACTTTTTGGCAAATCATTGATCATAAGCAGACCGGTTAAGGAAGCAGGCATCTTCGAAGTGTTTGTAGCAGAGAACATTACTCGATGATGGCGTGAAATTCATTCGCTTCGTGCGAACGAAAGATGTCCATTTACTTGCCCCGCTATCCTTTGGCCACTCATACAACTTTTCGTTTGAGTTAGAACAAAACATCGCCACACACCGCCGTGGCATCTTACCGAGAAGCAATGCAACAAACAATACTCTTCTATGGCAGACTTCCCTCGCACTTCTCAGTGTGACATAATTTCCGATGATTGCCGAAGAGAATGGCGTTGCTATGGGTTAAACAAAGAATCTGGAAGGGTTGTGTTGAAAAAAGATAACGAAAATATGCTTATTATTGTTTAGCCATTGATATTATTCAAAAATATGGTTGGCCAACCTTACTTCACATTTCCGCTTTAAAAGACAAAAACGAAGAGACAAAAAAAATATATTTATAAAAGCCAGATTTTGTAATACTAACCTTCCAATTTAATCTCTTCCAGTGATTTCCCTTGCAATCTGTCAAGATTCCCCGTCTCCTTTGAAAGCAGCACTTTTGAAATCTTGGCCAGCTGTGTTGTGGAGCGAGTCGGTAGTCTGTAGAGGTGAACCCGAGTGTCATGACCCAAAAAATCTGCAACCTGATCAGGTTTATTGTTTTTGAAATGAAGGTCTTGTGAGAGAGTGATGGCGTGATTTGTCAGTTGTGTTGACCTGAGGTCCTCAGGGCGCTTAGCAAGAACGTGCAAACAGTCTCGTCCTCTGTAATGGCTCCTGGGTTTCAAGGCTCTGTGAGACACAAGCTCAGGCCACTTGGAGCTAAGCAACTTCTTGAAAACGTCAGTGGACTCCATCAATGCATCATCCTCTGCCATTATAGCCCTACTATGGAGAATGTCACAGATTTTACTTAGGCTTTGTCCTAATTTGAGGACAAGACTTGGCGTCTTGTATGAGTGTGTTTCTTTATTAAAACCTGAAACTTTCTTTACAGCTTGAACAAGTTTCTTGAAGTTTGCAGGATTGACAGCTTGTTCTAGGTTATGCAGTGAAAAATCGGACCACAAGCACAACAACAAACGGCCCACTTCACGTAGCCTTTGCCGCATGTACTCGTACTTCAGAGGGTCTTGTCCATGTTTTTTGTAGAGGGACTGGGCAAACTCCATAATAGACCAGTCATTTCGCACCACTGAACCAACGTCATCTCGTTTCATGACAGCAAGTAGCTTCAATACACCGCTTGATATCTGATGTTGAGATGAGTCCTTGGTTCTCCCATGATCTTCATTTATATCCTTTTTTTCTGGCCTGCAGGGGCATTTGCGGACATGTCTCCAAAGCTCTTTCCGAAGATACATCCCCTGACAGTGCACGCAGTGTACAAAGTGTCCTTGGGTCTTTGGTTTCCTCTTTACTTTCAGTGATCCCTTTCCATCTTGCAAAACTGAAGTGTTATGTTTAAAATTTCCCTTATTCCTCAGTTTCCCTAACAGGATTTTTCGCTCTTTTGAGTGTTCGGGGAGCGAAAATACTTGTGCAATTTCAACATGTTCTTTATGTGTTTTCAAGTGGCGTCCTATTTTACTCTGCGGCTTACCACAAATATAACAGTAGTTCTTTATGCTCATTGTCAAAGGTTCTTGATTGGGAAGATCAGGTTTATCCTTTGCTGAATTTAATATTTCATGAGAATCGGGGACTTTTGATGTGCAGGCAATACTTTGGAAGCTCGTTTCTGGTTCATTAGAGGTTCCATCTTCAGGTATTAAGGACTTGTTTTGAATGCGGACAGCTGTCAACTGATCACGCGCAGGGCAGAGGCTTGCATGTGAATCTTCTGACTCTAAATGTGGTATTTCATCCCGTGTCAAATGTGGAACACATTCGCTGCCTGGCAGTATTTCGTGCTCATTTCTAGAGGTACCATGGTTCTCCTAAAATAATGAAAAATTCTCTATTAACTGATGCAAGAAACTTAAGAATAAAAATGTGGACTTTCACCTGTATTAAGTGGTGGAGGTTATCATTTGTTCCCCTTCTGAGGCAGGATTTAGGGCAGACTCCTGAACAAAATGAAAAACATTTGGAAATGTTCAACTCAAAATATTTAACTGTTTAGTAGCTTTTTAGTGATAGATCGTTAAAGCGGTTTCAGGAATACATTTTGTCCGAAAAGCTCAAATTGCAAACATCAATATGGTCCACACACAGTAGTCCCGTAAATTGCACATATGGCGAAAAACACACACAAGGTTGAAAAAGCAGTTTCTGTCCTTGCAACCGCCTTTTAAATTAACTGCTGTGCTTTAAGCCAAAAGAATTGTTAATATAATAATAATAATAATAATAGAAATATTTAAATAGCCTCAGAGGCTAATTAAATATTTCGTAACGTAAGGCCCGGTACTCACACGACTCTTGTGAGGATAAGCGGTTAAGAAGATATATGAATGAAGAAATTCTATGAATGTTATGGAGAGGGATTAAGTGTATGGCGTTGCAGGTGATGCAATGAAAAATGTGAGTGCGCCTACAATTTGTGCTGGTGCACCTTAAAAGGTAGGTGCAACCAGTGAAACCATTGCAAAAAGTAAGTGTGGAGCCTTGGCAATGTATGTCGCAATGTTCATTTTTTCTAATATTGTTTAGGCCTATTCCAAACAGAGCTATTCAAGTCATTTGGTGAAAATTCCTCTAATTTTAATACCGCAATATGTCGCAAACCCCCCACAGGAATCGTAATGAGATTTTTTTTCCCCCTCCCAATACAGTTCAGGCCTAACTTCAAGTCACCTGAGTGTTTTCCGCCATATAGATTTAGAGATGACACGAAACCAAATTTTTACATATTTCCATCGCACAATATGCACAAAGAAAGAATGACTGACAGTGATGGAGAATCAGATAAAATTACTCTTCTATTTAGGCTAGTCAATGATGAAATACGCTAAACTTGTCATCTGTACATCATCTATTAGGTATTTACTCTGTAAGTAAACCCAAAAAGTGTGAGACACTCTTTAACTGCCCAGATAGTCACTCTGGACAATGTAAGTGTAGCCTCCAGCACCACAGTTAAAAACCGAGGCGTTCTATTTGACCCAGACTTATCATTTTAAGCTCATATTAAACAAACCTGCAGAACAGCCTTTTTTCACCTGCGCAACATAGCCAAAATTAGAAATATTTTATCTAAAAAGAATGCAGAAAAATTAATTTACGCGTATGTTACATCTAGATTGGATTACTGTAACTCCCTACTTGCAGCTTGTCCTAAAAGTTCTCTAAAAGGTCTTCAGCTCGTCCAGAACGCAGCAGCAAGAGAGCACATCACCCCCGTGCTCTAGGCCCTTCACTGGCTTCCAGTCGAGTTTAGGATTGAATTTAAAATCCTCCTTCTTACATTTAAGACCATTAATGGGTTGGGGCCATCTTATCTCACCGATGCTCTGGTTCCATACCGCCCCAACAGAATACGCCGTTCTCAGAATGAAGGTCTACTGGTGGTTCCCAGGGTTTCTAAAAGTATAGTAGGAGCTAGAGCCTTTGTTAGAGTTGAAGCTAGGTTTATGTACACCTAGCTTGGCTAAAAAGAACACGCAGGAAGTTGATGTAGCTTTTGTGGAGGTTGGTTGCTGCTCCCCCCAGGTTGCTGTGAAGCAACCTTATTTATTCAGGGGAAAACAATAGGATGCGAGGGGTCAGGAAGGCATCATGGGACATTGAGTAGATCACATGAGGGCCACATGGCCCAGAACAAAGGAAAGGCAAACTAGACAGAGGTTATCCTATCTGGTGCCTAACTATAAGGAAAGCATAAATGTTAACTATGCACAACAATTCCAACATTTCCCCCGTTTAACATTTAATGCGTAAGACATCATGTATAGTAACTTCTTCCGAATTTAATACTACACATTCATAAGTAAGCATTTAGCACAAAACAGTAGGTGAGACTCTCGGAACACTTAAGCATGGGTTAACATCTAATTCAAAATCATCATCTAAATCAGCAACATCAAACACATATACCCTTCACTTTGGTTGCAAGTTGAGAGGACTGTAAAATTAACGTATATATGTTTAATCTTGCTGTACTTTATGTTGAAATGGAAGGAATCAAGGAGGCAAACAAAATCGACCAGGACCTTCATCAAGAAACCATGGAAAATACCATCTTTCTTCTCTTGAGTGGACCCATCTTTGATTGGCAGCTGTTGGTCAGTTCTTGTATACAGTTCATCATGGTCCACCCAGGAACCACATACATCTCACTGGTCAACAATCAGCTCCGCTAGCCACAGTTGAATCCTGCCAGCTCCACCACGGCAGTACAGGTTGGATGATGGCTGCCGTCATGGCTGCCGTAGCAACTGTTGCCGTGATGCCGGCCCACGTCCTTCTCCGAGGCAGGGCTCTCTCAGGTCGCGCTGGTGGATGTCATTGTCTGTATGGATGAGCAGTATTTTGCGGTACCAGTGTTCGTACTGACCAAAAATTTGAAGCAGGTGGTCCGTGGAAGAATGTGAACGCTTTCTTCTGCTTTCATTGATGAACTCCTGTCTGGATTTCAGTGCCTCGATTCCTGTCCATTTCAAACTTCCCTAGCCGATGCTAGCTGCAAATTCAGGAACTGTCTCTGCATAGATCTAAACTTTTGCATTACAATCACATTTTGCATGTTTGGTCTTTATTCATAATTGCAAAATTATAAATAAACCCCATTTGTAAAAGTTAGTTACATGCATTTAGAATTTAACTCCCAAAATTTCCCTTAAAAGTTGTATAACAAACAAACAAACAAAATTAATACAGTAAAGTTATCATTTACTTTACATCTACTTTTCCCCCGCTTTAGCCTTGTGTATCAATTACTGAAACACAGGGCTAAATCAACTCTTTGTTTCTGCATCATTTTTTTTTTTAATTGTGCAGCAAACCAAGAGTACCTTTGTACATGCATATTAATTATCAAATCCAAATTATCCTTCCTCAAACTGTGAAGGAAAAACATTTTCAGCTGTCAATGTGTCTGCAATTGGTTGCATTGGTAAATCTTTTGCTACTTTGTCAGCAAATGCCTTCCCTCTTGCAATCTTGTCTGTGACGTTGGTGTGCACGTCACATTTGCATACAGCCAATTGTTGAGGTAATTTGATCTTATCAGGTAGATTGACGAGCAAGTCCTTGTGTGTTACAGGTTTGCCAGTGGAAGTGATCACGCCTCTACTGTCCCAGTATTTCGCAAAAGTATGAACGGAGGAAAAAGCGTCTTCACTATTAGTATGAATAGTTACTTTTTCACATTTCATTAGTTTACAGGCTTCTGTTAGAGCCACAAGCTCTGCAGCTTGAGCTGAATAGGAACTGGGAAGCGACTCATCTTTCAGAATTTTATCCGAAGTCACGACCGCAAACCCTTTTCGAGCTTCACCAATGCAATCTGTTTTAGAGGACCCGTTGACAAACAACTCCACTCCTTCTGGCAAAGCTGTTTCGGTCAGGTCTAATTGCGCTTTGGTGGATTGCTCGGCAACCTCCTGGCATTCGTGTGATTCTACGTCACCTTCTGTGGAAAGAACAGTAGAAGAATTTAATGTCGTACATCTTTCCAAGGCCAAATTTGCTGTACAAGACAAATGTCTTGTTGGCGACGTCGTAGACACATGTAACTTAGTTTGCATATCCTCTTCAACAGTTCTGATTTTGCCCATTTCACCAATTAGGGTGTCGCATTCACTGTTTTCTACTTTGAGGGAACACAAATTATTTGATGAACTAGAATGAACCAAAACATCACCATCTAGTAATTGTTGTATCCGTTTGATCAACAATCGTCCATCTGGTGTGGGTACTAAGGCCAATTGTAATTTTGTCAATGCATCACGTCCTAGCAAATTAACTGGACATTCAGGATACAGCAAGACACTGAGAGAGCATGAAAGGCCTTTTGGGTCTTTCATATGTACGTGGTTTGAGACAGGGATGGGGGAAGAGAGACCATTTACTGCTCTAACCATCACTGTCCCCCCACTCGGTTTCACACCTGGAATAGGGTCACAGCATGTGGTCCTGCAAGAACCTGAATCACAGAGAAACGTCATTGGGGTGCCATTTACACATAATGTAATTTCTGGCTTACTGGGCATGTCATTTAAAAACAAATCTTCGCAACATTTGTTGGCTGGGTTATTTTCTTCCAATTTGAATTCATCTTTGTCAGAAAATAGTTGCGGTGAAACTAGTTGCAGTTTCATCGAATCGGCTAGATTAGTTTCTACTACGGCTGTCAAACGATTAAAATTTTTAATCGAGTTAATTACAGCTTAAAAATTAATTAATCGTAATTAATCGCAATTAATCGCAATTCAAACCATCAGTAAAATATGCCATATTTTTCTGTAAATTATATATCTATTCTGTAAAATAAATTGTTGGAATGGAAAGATAAGACACAAGATGGATATATACATTCAACATACGGTACATAAGGACTGTAGTGGGCATTTCACTCTACTGTCATTTAAATCTGTCTATGCTGTCCTCACTCCGAAGCGTCTACTTTTTCCAAAGCTAGACAGCTAGTGAACGACGCCATAATAATCAGACTTCTTTCTTTTTCATCTGATTTATTAATAAAATGGCCTCAAACCATTGTCCTCTTTAGACCGTCGTAAAACTACATAAAAAAAGTACACAAGCATTGCATTAGCAACAACGTTAGCTTAGCACGCTATACAGGTTCACTAAACATAAACAAAAAGCGTCTCATACAAAAAATATAACATTTTGTTAACTAACATAATATGTACATTATTTACAACAACCATACTTACGGACAAATCTTGTCCAAGGATCATATAGGCACAACATTACAACGTAGGCGTCAGCCCGAGACGTCGTGCAGCCATATTGAACTGGCAAGACAACAATAAACCATGTCGCAAAGCGACCACAAGAGTTCGCTGTTAGACAGCACAAAAAGCCTTGCTGTAAAACTTACCAAAAGGCAGAATACTGTCTGAGCGGGACATGTGCGTTAATTGCGTCAAATATTTTAACGTGATTAATTAAAAAAATTAATTACCGCGCGTTAATGCAATAATTTTGACAGCCCTAGTTTCTACTAATTTGCATTCATCTTTGCCAGAAACTAGTTGCGATGAATCTACTTGCAGTTCCATCGAATCTAGTTCTGCATTATTCTTCTGGTGCTTTTTGCAATTCCTAGCCCAGTGCCCTTTTTGCCCACAAAACCAACATTCATCATTAAATCCCCTTCTATGACCTTTGACAAAATTTTTCCTATTTTTATCTTTTCCTGGAAACCTCTTTCCCCTTGAGTTAAGCCCTCTTTTGTGCACTTCTTGAAAAAACATTTCAACGCGACTTTCTTTCTCAACTAGGTATACACCTGTGTTTTCTTTTTTACAATTTGTATTGGCATGGATTGCATAGGTTATGTACTCTTGCAGTGTACTAGTTGGCCAGCCAATCTGGTGTTCAGTGATCCAATCATGAATTCTCTTAGTGCTGTTTGCATGTAAAGCATTCTTTAATTGTTGTCTGTACGGACCAGCATCATCATAATCTTCCATTAAACCACTGTGCTGTTCAAAAACTCATACGAATAACAAAATCCTCAAATGATTCATCATTTCTTTGTTTTGTTTGACCAATTATACTATAATCGACTCTCCGTGTGAATTTGGTTCTCAAGCGCTGATTTAATTCAGTAATTCTCCTTGCGAACTGTCATTGTGCGCTAAAATATTCTCACCTCGTGTGGGAATATAATCACCTCGAACATGTCCCCAATCCTTGCCTAAAAGTGTCATGTACACTTGTTGAACCTCTACATCGTTCAAATGGTAAGATTTAATTAAGTGTTGCAAGTCCTCAATACAATGATTAACATCGATTTGAGGTTTTGTGACACCGTCTACCGCTTTTTTGACATCTTCAATTGTCCATGTACGATAAACTAACATTGTGGGGTTTCGTCCATCAATGCAATTTGGATTTGCAACTTCAATCATTGGAAATGCATCGCTTACAGTTGGATTTCCTCCCATTTCCGGTAAACTATGTTGCATTTGGCTACGCGTCATAGCGTTACATTGAATTGGTAGCTCTGGATACAGTTTGGATGTTGGAGGACAGACGGAAGTAGAGACGTTAGCGCAGAGGGGTGCCTCTTGTGCAAATTCCCCCTCCCGCAGCGGAGATGCAGGAGTTTGATTAGATCGCACAGTCTCATTGTCCCTTTCAAATTTATTGTATACTAAGATACTATTTGTCTTTGTCCGTTTCTTTGCTTCAGAGAGCCACCTATACGCCTCACATAAGCCAAGTTTTTTCTGTCTAGCTCTATTGCCGCATGCTTCTGCTTTGATGCAATTTTATGATAACTTCAATCTTATGGAGGTAGATTTGTGTCTTTATTATTCAATCAAAAAAAAAGTTGCTTCAATCAAAATATATATTTTCAATCAAAGAAAAAGTCACTTCATTCAAAAAAAACGTGTTTGATTGCAAAAATAAATTTGAAACTCAAAAAAATGCATTTGAAAACTATTTTTCTTTGATTTTTTTTTTTAATTGAAGTAAAGTTTTTTTTGATTGAAATAACTTTTTTGATTGAAGTAATGTAGTTTTGCGTTTGGACCACATTTTGACTAGGACATTTGTGTCTTGAGTTGCTTCAAACAAAAAATATATATATTCAAAAGAAAAATCAGTCCAATCAAAAATTAAAAAAAATTCAATCATAGAAAAAAGGTTTTTGAATGCGAAAAAATATTTGAGACTAAGAAATTCGCATTCGAACACTTAATTTTTCAATGAAACTTTTTTCTTTGATTGAAGCAATCCTTTTTATGTTTGGGCCATATTATGGGTAGGACATTTGTGTCAAAATCATTCAATCCCAGAAAAAGTTGCTTCAATCAAAAAAAAATGTTTTCAATCAAAGAAAAAAATCTTTTGCAAAAATATTTTTGGGGGAATTTTTTTTTTAAATTTGAAATATATATATTTTTTAATTGAAGTGTCACTTTTTTGAAGAGCAAAAAGTTTTGAACTCATTTTTTTTTTTTAAAAAGTGGAAAAAGTTTTGACGCACTTTTTTTTTTGAAGTGGAAAAAGTTTTGAAGGCACCTTTTTTCGATCGAATCATTTTGACACAAAGATACCGTTTCACCGCTACTTCCGGCATGTTTGAGTGACAAGTGGAAAAACCAATGGCTGACAAGCATGAAGAAAGAATCGTGGGCCCTGTCGGCAGACACTCCAAGCCCAGCAAGCAGTCGAGCGGTGCAGGTGTTGTCGGTAAGTAGATTTTAAAAAGTCTTTTAACGGTTGTGTCATGTTATTAGCCTACTCTGTTTGATATTTGGATAAAACTTCAGCCTTTCTCACTTGTGTCATGGTGTTGGACTATTTAAGGGTGCGCAAACGGATAGTTGATAACTTCAGCCGATGGGCGGGCGGCTCTTACCATCGCTATTACTTTTATTATTACGCATATAGCTATATTACCTCTATCTTTCGAGTATTTAAAACACATTCTTATTTGCAAAGAACACGTACTTGTGTGCTTTCAACACGTTTTGTATTACATTACCTTTCATATTACAATACACATGCAATTGTACCATGAATCTTATGCAAAAGGCTCTTAGACCGCCATTACGCATATTCAACTCTTGGCGGGTTAATTTGGATAGTTTCCCCGTAGATGAACGAGGCCATTCGGTGCATGTCACTCTATGGGATAACGTTGGAATCTAGCTCCTGGCTATCAGCGGGGAGCAGGTCTCTTAATTTCACGCTCTACGCCACAATTTTTTCCCCGCCATAAAAAAAAAAAAAAAAAAAAAAAAAAGGAATATAGTCGCCCTAAAAATGATGGCTTGTATAGTTAAGCATAATAACAATCCTTCAAAATATAGTGTACATTTAGCCATATTTTTATGTCACTAATTAGCTAATGCCTTGAGTAGCTAATATTAAATTGTTAGCATCTCGGTCTGTAGCAAAACACACGCACACAGACATACAGGTAACAATAGCTAGCTGACTTAACTGCACCACCTTCCCAGCAAATAGTTTTTCCTGTTCATCAAATAATGTTTTTTGGGCCAAGATCTCCACTTCTGTCTTTGTGAACAGGGTCACTTATTGGGGCTCATTGTCTGAGACGAGTTGTGCAGGGGCTCCAAAACGACTAAACATCTCCCCTAACTTCTCAATTGCTTTTTCCGATGTGGTTGATTTCATGATAGCGACCTCTGGCCACTACCTATGGGCATCGACAGCAACCAGAAACATTCGATTTTCAAAAGGCCCCGCAAAGTCAATGTGAATGCGGTGCCAAGGGTCCTGAGGAAAATCCCAAGGATGAAGTGGGGCTGCAGGTGGATTGTTGCGAATCTTCTGGCAAGATGAACAAGTTTTTACCGTCTCTTCGATCTGTTTATCTAATCCTGGCCACCAAAAATAACTTCTCGCCATTTCTTTCATTTTAACAATACCACTGTGACCTGCATGCAGTTGCGCAAGCATTTTAGCACGCAATGACTGTGGCACAATCACTCTCCTCCCCCACAGCAAACAACCCGATTGAACAGAAAGTTCCCATCTCCTATCCAAAAAAGGTTTGAGAGCGGCGTTCTCACACTTGGTTTGTCCTTTAATTACCATGTCCATGACGACTGACAGGTCGGGGTCATTCCGAGTTGCACGTTTCACCTGCGACGCTGAAATTGGTGCATGTTCAACATTTCGGAAATAGAATATGTCCACTGAGGTAGGTTCATGTTTGGTGACAGGAAGCGGCAACCTCGAAAGTCCATCAGCATTGCAATGCAAATCAGATTTACGATACTTGATGTCGTATGAGTGAGCTGATAACAACAAAGCCCACCTCTGAAGACGTGCAGCAGCCAGTGAAGGGATTCCTGCATGAGGTCCCAAAATCGTTGTCAGCGGTCTGTGATCCGTTAACAGAGTAAACTTTCTTCCATACAAATATTGGTGGAACTTCCTCACACCAAAAACAATGCTCAATGCTTCTCGTTCCAATTGAGCATAGTTTGACTCTGCTTTGTTAAGTGTTCTTGATGCGAAAGCAATTGGTCTTTCATCCCAGTTCGGGAACACATGGGAGATGACAGCACCCACCCCATAGGGTGAAGCATCACATGCCAGCTGTATTGGATATGAAGGGTTGAAATGAGTGAGAACCTCTGATGAACTCAGGGTGGTTTTCGCATTACGAAAAGCTTTGTTACACTCAGTCGTCCATTTCTATTTTACATCTTTGCACAACAGCTCATGCAATGGTTTAAGAAGTAATGCCAAATTGGGAATAAACCGTCCATAATAGTTTAATAGACCTAAAAAAGATCTAAGCTGACTCACATTTTCTGGGGCGGGTGCATCCACAATTGCCTTTGTCTTCGATGGAGCCTTGTGTAGTCCTTCGTGGTCTATCACATGGCCGAGATACTCCACCGATGGTCTCAAAAATTCACATTTTTCCTTGCGCACTCGAAGACCATACTGCCTTAGCCTATTTAAGACAGCATCCAGGTTGCGAAGATGCTCCTAGTCGTTGGCACCGGTGCAGAGAATGTCATCCAAGTAACATTGTACTCCTGGCAATCCACTCAAAATTTGATCCATAGCCCATTGAAACAGAGCAGGAGCAGATGTGATGCCAAAAGGTAGTCTGCAATATCTGAAAAGTCCCTTGTGCGTGTTAATTGTCAGCCACTCCCGTGATTCTTCATCCACGTGCATCTGCAGATAAGCTTGGTTGAGGTCAATTTTGCTGAATTTTTGACCACCGCTCAGACCTGCAAACAAATCATCAATCAATGGAAGTGGGTACTGCTCCACACAAAGCACCGGATTCAAAGTCACTTTAAAATCGCCACATGTGCGAATTCCGCCAT
The DNA here is from genome assembly GCF_030265065.1 of Corythoichthys intestinalis. NCBI lineage: Eukaryota > Metazoa > Chordata > Actinopteri > Syngnathiformes > Syngnathidae > Corythoichthys > Corythoichthys intestinalis. Next base: position 46,645,671 of record NC_080411.1, on the reverse strand, counting down.
TCTTTTTCGGAACCGGCACAATTGGTGTCACCCATTCGCTGGTGGTGACTGGTTCTAAAACACCACTTTTGACCAATGCATCCAGGTCAGCCTCGACTCACGAATAGCATACTATTACATACTATACATGTCCTAGCCTTCATAAACACAGGTTTGCTTCCTGGTTTAATGTGCAATTTCACTGTAATGTCCTTCATGCTGCCCAATTCCTCACGGAAAACCTCTTCATTCTTGTCCAGAATGACTTGTAGTTGTGAAGAACCGTCTGACAGCTGCCGAACTTCTAGCCAATTTACACGAAGTGCATTAATCCACAGTCGTCCCATGATGGAAACAAAATTCCCTTTTGTGACATACACTGGAAGTTTAGCAGTTTGATCCTTGCATTGCACAGTAATGTCAGTCATTCCTTTCATGTGCACTTTGTGTCCAGTGTACGCTTTGAACACAGTGTCTGACGGTCTTAATGGAAGGTGTCTCAAACACTGTTTATAGACTTGGTAAGACACAAGCGATGCCTGTGATCCAGTATCTATCTGCATTTTGACTGGGTGACCCTCTAACTTTGGTGTGACCCAGTAACACCCTGACTTCCCGTCCACGCTCGTTACATGCACGGTGTGCACGTCATTGTCAACTTCGGCAGTAGAGGCACTCTCTACCGCTTTGACATATTTCTTTGTTTTCTTCTTGTCATTCATTTCCTTATCTTTGTCTGTGCTTGTTTTTTTCCGACAGGCACGCTCAACATGACCCTTCTTCCCACAATGATGACAGTTCATTTCTTTGCACCAGCAGGTGGAGGAAAGGTGCCCTGTTTTACCGCACCTAAAACAGGGACCAGCAACATTGCTTTGAGTACTTGCCACTTGGTGTATTCTGCTCGTAATGTTCAGTTGTTGAGCCTCCTTTGAAGCCAATTCCATAGCCACACTTACATCAAAGGCTGTCTTTAATGTCAGTCCACTTTCTGAAAGTAACCTCTTTTGTGTTGCTTCATTTCTCAGTCCACATACCAATCGGTCTCTTAATGTGTCTTCTAAAACATCACCAAACTCACAATGTTCAGCCAGCTTCCGCAGCGCCGCTACGAACATAGAGACAGATTCCCTTGGGTGAAAAATGTCCATTAAGAGTTTCCACGATTTCCCTGTACGTTTTACTACCAGGTTTATCGGGTTGAAGCAAGTTTCTCAGTAAATTGAAAGTCTTTGGCCCAATAACGCTCAAAAACGTGGGCACCACTTTCTCTTCCGCTATTTCGCTAGCTTCCACGAAATAGCCGAACCGCTCTGTGTACGAGCTCCAGTTCCACAAGCTCATCAAAAAGACCAACAGAGCCGATAACTCCCGCCACAGCGCCTGGTTATACAGCACCTTCAAGCTCCTTTTGAAAACTCCGCTCGTCCTCCCCACGAAGTCACGACGTGGAAGCTGAGGTCGGCGCAGTCTGTCCCCTGGAGCACCGCGACCCGCAGTAAACTCCAAAAACAGCACGTCCAAGCTGACGCAAGTCCAGACGTCCTCGTCGCCACTTTTGTTATGTACTTCCCTGATCTAAGTACATGTAAGGCCGAGACTTGAATGGAACAACACTTCTTTATTCAGTGTGCTTCTCATCATATATATCAGAGACATAACAGAGATTCCTTTTTATACTGTAATACCACGCCCACAGGAAGTGCACACTATGGCAACAGCAGTGTGACATAAATATGTCACAGAAATGTTCTGTCTTTATTACTGTAGTTGTCCAGTTTACTGAAGAGCACATACCCCAAAATGGAAAATCTTGAAGGAGGTTGGCTCTTCTACAAAGCAGCTGGTATGTTAAACTTCACATTTTATTAACTGACTATTAGAATACAATCTTCAAAGCCCCGCAATACACATGGCATTTCTGTGTTTAAAAGGATTTTCCAGAGTTTAAGCACACTGAATACACTTTTGAATACACGTTGCGGCAATACTTTTAATTCACATAAAACTTGAATTTGCAGGTGGACACGGAAGGAGGAAACTAAGTGCTGTAGCCTTTGAATCCGAAGGATACACAGGCACAGTTCTTAGGAGTGCATCCGCTAGCGGGAAGTTCATGCTATATATTGCTCCTCTTCAGGAGGAGATAGATATGACCCCACTGCCAGCGGATGCACCAGAGTTTAGTCTGATGCCAAAGGCTACATGCACACAGTGCAAAAAGATACTCCCTTTACAAATGCTTGCCCTTCATGTGCAAGGAGATTGTGGAGGGACGTCTGGGACAACTGATTCAGAGGTGAGACGCTTTTCTCGTTACATTTTTTCACTTCATGCAAGGTAATGGTGAATGTTGCCGTGAGGCCTCCAGTCCAACTTTTTTTAATCTGTGACTGTCATCCCGAAGTTAATGTAAACTGTCCCAAAATCTAAACGGTGTTTTGTATTTTTCAGAGTTGTTTTCATTTCCAATTGTTATCATCTATGTCAGTTATTGGTATCGGATAAACAGAAACATCAGCATTGGGAAATAAAATGTGCTCATAATGAGGGGTGAAAGTGGCTAGAATTTCTTGCCGGAACTCCCCGACGTGAAGGTCGCCACGGAGCCATAAATTTTGTTTATTTATTTATTTCTTTTTTTTGGGGGGGGGGGGGGGTCAAACCTCCTAAAACTAATGAAATGCAAAGAAAATGTTTATTGTTTGTTTGTGCCGTTATTTCTATAACACATAAAAAAACTGAATTTCATTCAAAATTGTATTTTTTTTCAATGATTTGCAAAATAAAAGTTAACAAAAACAGCAATAACCCCAACCTCCATCTCCTAATTTTTATTTTCCCTCATTTCCTCACATACTAAATGCCAAATCTCAATTTTACCTACTTAAGAAGATAGGATGTATATTAAAACTGAAGTTAATGTCAACATTTATTTTTGCTTTTTTTTTTTTTTAATAAAGATATAAGTAACATACATTCAGAAAAATAATTACAAATGACAAAATATTATGCAGAGTGAAATGGAATATATTTTGAAGATCGCGCAACTATTGACTTTTTTTAAATCATATGGAAATGAATAAGTGGCCTAACATAAATGAACAAATCTAAGTCCAAAGTGCACATTGACAGCTAAGATGTTCTGAACCTCCCCATCGGAGCAAATAAAACTAAATATGATAAATGAGCCTCCTCAACTCTTTCCTTGCTCTTCAAGATTTGATCAATTTTCTGTTGCATTGCACTTTTTTTTTTGTCACATCAATTCAACACTTTTTTTTTTTTTGCTGTTCCAGAAAAGATGCACATTTTAACCAATCAGAGCTAACGATCTCTGCTGATCACATCAGTGTATCAGCCAATTGAACGGATAAATGAGTCCAGGCGTTTTGCTTGCTGCGTGCATTTGCACATTGATGTGACTCATCATTGTCAGGCTCAGATAACTGCAGTAGCTGGGGGAACCTCCATGCCGTCCGTAGAATAAAATAAATAATAAATATCGGTGGAAACGGATTACGCTACACAAGCACTTTATTATGCTTGTTGGTAACACCTGTTTATGTAAATCTGATGTTGGTAGATTGTTTTCTTGTTGGAGATGAAATGCATGTGTGGCAGCTTTGCATTTTTTTTTTTTACATAGCGTTTTGACAGTTGCCGTCATATTTTATTTAAAATCAAAGCACCGTTTACCGGAACAGCATTCCAGCCCTGAATCTTATACCGGAACTGCGTTCCTGACCGCTCTGGCCAACTTTCACCCCTGCTCATAATACATACAAAATAAAAGCCCATGGAAACATAAATTTAAATCATCAAAATACATGTTATGTCATAGCTGAGTTTCTGATCAACCATCAACAAAAGTCTGACTGAAAATAACCACAACTACAGTATAAAAGAACTTAGTATAAAAAGTTATTTTGCTGTTTTTATTAATCAACTCTTGGTCTGTTTTAATGGTAAATGTCTGATAACTGTCAATCGGAGGGTTATCTGGTTATCTGACACATGTTTGGTTGCGTTTACAGGAAGATGACTACCCTGAATCATCTGTTCCTGTGACTGCAGATGTGGTATGTATGGAAAAATAATATTGCGACAATATTTATTCATTTTCCATGCTGCTTTTCCTCACGAGGGTCGCGGGGGGGGGCTAGAGCCTATCCCAGCTAACAACGGGCAAAAGGCAGGGTTGCCAGCCAGTCGCAGAGCACAATAATACATACAGCCATTCACACACTCACACCCACAGACAAATTAGAATGTTCAATCAGCCTACCATGCATGTTTCTGGCATGTGGGAGGAAACCGGAGTTCCCGGAGGAAACTCCACACAGGAATGCCGAAGCCCGGGATTGAATCCTTGATCTTAAAACTGTGAGGCGGATGTGCTAACCACTTAGCTACCGAAATAATTCTACAATAATTGATATTTTTATCACTCTGGATTTTAAGTGAACTCACAGTTTATCAAATAGGCATTTACCCGATCTGCTGAGAGGTTTGCTATGAAATTGGAACTAATTCTGTCCATGTATCCTAAAATGTAGGAGAATAACAGCGAATGCCCAATATGTAGCAAACAGTTCCCAGGTGAGGAAATTGAATTCCACGCCAGTACCTGTGGAGCAAGGTATGTCAACTCAAGTCATATCTATCTATACAGTACATTTCATATGACAAGTACAGAATCAATGTGCTTAAGAGTAAAAAAAAATGTTTATAAAAAAAACACAAAACTGATGTTTTTTTTTCACATAAGATCACATTTGTCATTTTGCTGTGATTACTGTATTTAATTGTGATTGTCATTCTTTGTTGTAGTCCTGTATGGGGACATGATGCTGGACCTCATGATCTGCAAGGGCACACACAAACTACAACAGATTACATTGCATGGTATTAAAAAAAATAGAGAGATAATGAAATAAATAAATCTTTGGAATCTTTTGCCAATGCGCTGTGTATAATATATTTTATAATTAAAATTCTATTTAAAGTTGTAATACGTTTTTTTAAACAGCGTACAGAGCCCAGATGTTGGACTGGAAATGTGCAATGTTCTTAAACAACCCACACAAGACGAAATTACTGAAATCTCATGGTAAAAAGAAAAGAAATATTTAAACTTGTATTTTGTTGCCTAAATCGATTCTGTGTTATTTTTAATATGTAACAACATATTTTAACAGTGAAGAGGATGTTCTCAGATTAATTGAATCGAAAGTTGAGAGGGAGAAGACCTTCATTATTTGTGTCTCCAGGGAGAACATTTTAGAGAGAGGGCTAAATTTATGGCAGTGCCAGAAAACTGCCCGCCCAGCAAACATACTTAAAGTCACCTTCATAGGAGAAGCTGGAGTTGATACCGGGGCATTAAGGAAGGAGTTCCTGTCTGGTAAGTAGTAAGTCACAAGTTTGTAATACTTCCAAATCAACAATAAAACCCAGAGACTGAGGCTGTTTTCTGGTTTGTTTATGTCCACAGAGATGGTTGCTGGGATTGAGACACGCCTCTTTGAAGGTGGGGAGAAAGGGAAGATCCCAAAATACTCCATCTCTGACCTGGACAAAAGCTATTACAAGTTTGTTACTCTTATTCATATTCTCACCTTCACCAATGAAATTACAGAACTGTTTACTGGCGTTATAAAATGGTGGATATGGATACTATAAAGGTGTGCATAACAGTGGGCGGTTGTGGCTCAGGAGGTTGTCTTCAATCCCAAACACTTGTAGTCCATAAGTCAAATTATCTTTGGACAAGACACTGAACTCCAGTTTGCACCAGTGGCATTTCCATTTGTATATGAATGTCTGGGTTTGGTAGAGCAAGTGGCACATGTTACGTTACCATGAAAAGTGACACCTGCTCAACCAAGCGACATACATTGAGAGTTCCCCTAGAGCAGTACTTCTCAAATAGTGGGGCGCTGCCCTAGAGACTTAGAGGGACTTTGTTATTCAAGTACGCACAGGTGAATACAGGAACTAAACCTTGTTTCAGTGGTGAAAATGTTCAGCACATTGACAAGGAAGATGGATGAAAGGGATCTATGGATAGATGAAAGGCTCTTTTGATAGAATTATCCTTAGCTGAGGTATTAGCAGGTGTAAGCAGTCCCCCATCCTACTGCTTGTAGTACATTGTCGACGTACAGCTAAAAGTGGTGGTAAACTTCCATCTGCTGTCAGCTTCCAGCGTGGCAAAGTAATCAAACTCTGGAGAGGCCCTTCAAAGGGATTTTTAGCCAACAGCTCAGTTGTTACCCTCCTGTCGCCCTACGCACAAAATGTTGTACGGCCTACAACACAAAGACTTGTGTCCTACTTCCTTCTCTTGGTAACTTGGCATCTCAGGACAAGGAGCCTTGTAGAATTTGATGTGGCCATAATGTTAGAACTAATTAGGTCTTGGGGTTTATAGGTCAAGGCCACTGTGATCTCACAAGTTTGTTTTAGTATGAAGAATGTGATCTATGGGATATATTTATAAATTACTTAGAATTAGCCTAATATCCACTGTCATATTTTAATTATGTATTTTCTTTCAGCCTTCATATGGGGTAAACAGGATTACCTGTATGTCAAACTATCCCTTGTTGCTAAGGGATCATAAACACAAGGCAGTATTTTTAACAATCAACTTTCTCTAGTATAGTTTTTATATACCGTATTTTCCGCACTATAAGGCGCACCTTCAATGAATGGCCTACTTCAAAAGTTTTTTCATATATAAGGTGCACCGCATTATAAGGCGCATAGAATAGATGCTACAGTAGAGACTGTTTGGGTTACGCATCCATTAGATGGAGCTGCGTTTTGAGGTGCTGGGAGACCTGTTGCTGCTCAGTACATATTAAAATATAAGACGCACAGGATTATATGGCGCATTGTCGGCTTTTAAGAAAACGTAAGGCTTTTAGTGCACTTTATAGTGCAGAAAATAAAATAACTTAATAAAACAACTGTTTATGGTTTTGGTCTGAATGAACAGGTAGGTCAAAATGTAATGTCATAGCTTCTACTCTTTCAATCTCTTTTATCCAGAACTGCGGGTGAAATATTTGCTGTCAGCCTTGGCCAAGGTGGCCCACCTCCACGTTTCTTTCAGGACTGGTGTTACCAGTACCTGGTGACAGCGTCACTTAAGGACATTACCAAAGATAATGTCCATGATGAAGAATCATCCTCACTAATTCAAAAGGTGTGCTGAAATATCAACCATGTGTACTTTATAACAGGGTTCACTAAATCTGGACCTTGGTGCCACTTTTCCTGTCGTGTTTTCCACGTCTCTCTCCCCTAACACACCTAAATCAAATGATTATGTCATCAGCAACCTCTCCAGAAGCCTGATAATAATTCAGGTGATTCAGGTGTGTCGGAGGCGGTAGACATGGAAAACACAACAGGAAAAGTGGCACCGAGGTTCGGATTTAGTGAACCCTGCTTTATAGGGATGTCCCGATCCGATAGTGTGATTGGAAATCGGCCGATCGCGCCAATTTTCAGAGGATCGAAATCGAGTGAAATGGATCGGGTTTTTAATTAAAATTACTTAGCGTTCTGAAAGTCGTGTGAAAAATATTTTCCCTGGTAGTTATGTTTGGTAAATATGCTTTCAGATAGAAAATGCAACTGATATGAGACAATACACAGAAGACATCCTGAATTGTGGATACACAGGCCCAATCGCTCTGGAGCACAAAGACTCCATTGTCAGGAATATGGACTGCTGTTTTGTATTTGAAATGTTTCATGGAATTTTGACCAAGGTAACTTGAGCCCAGCCATGGTCTACAGATGAGAAAATAGGGTCACTGGGCCTTATTCATAAACAGTGCATACAGACAAATGTGCACTTAAACCTTGTGTTAAATCCTTTTAAGCATAAATCTAGGACTCGACAGTTTTAAATGTTTTTCTGCTGTAAAATAGGCACAAAAGTTACTGTCCAAATTTTTTTCTAGGGCCGTTTTGCTACATGCCACCATGAAGCGTACGCCAATGCTTGAGCAAATACGAGAAGGCCTTAAAGTCTATCAGCTGCTCTCCGTCATGCAAAGAAAACCTGTTGAATGTCGGAATCTTTTTGTTATTGGAGATGAGGACAAGGTAAAATAAGACGGGTACTCTTAAAACACAAACCTCTGGCATGCTACATGAATGCTTTTAAAATCGGGCTGTTTGTCTCATTAGTCTAAGCCTACATTTTAAGCACAAAGTGTTTTACACAGTAAAATGAAAATCTACATAAAACATTTACAGAATTGTAATATCAATGCTGTAAATGTTTTATGTAGATTTTCATTTTTACTGTGATATTACAGAATTGTGATATCAATGCAGCAGCACGGTGGCTGAGTGGTTAGCACGTCCGACTCAGATCACACAGGAAAGGCAATGCCCGGGATTGAACCCTTGGAGTTTGTATGTTCTCCCCGGGTTTGCTCCGAGAACTCCGGTTTCCTCCCACAAGGCAAAAACATGCATGGTAGGCTGATTGAACACTCTAAATTGTCCGTAGGTATGAGTGTGCGTGAATGGTTGTGTGTGTCCTTGTGCCCTGCGATTGGCTGCCAACCAGTTCAGGGTGTCCCCTGCCTACTGCCTGTAGTTAGCTGGGATAGGCTCCTGCTCCTCCGCGACTCACGTCTTACACTTGATGCTAGCTTTCTGTTACCTTCATAATTCAGTCACCTTGATAATGCTGCGTTCACACCTGTCACATTTTTTTAATGTGATGAGGAGGAAGCAGCCAATCAAATCCTTTTTAAAATAAAAATTCACATGACTTAATCTTCCGGACCAGAAACCTTCAACAACAAAAAAAGAGCCTACAAAAATAGTCATAATTTTCCACGGTTTTTCACTTACCTTTACAGCCCATTGATACTCAATTGGCACCCATGTAAGTCAATGCCATTAACGGCCATGTATGTTGATTCTATTGATGGCAATGTACTTCGATTCCATTGACACACATCTAAGTCAATACCATTGATGGCCATGCACCTCAAAATGACAGAAAATGACCTGATATCAACAGGAAGTTTCCCCAAATACACAGGAAGTCACCTGATAGCTCTGTATCCACCACAGCAAAGCTCCCATTGCAATTTTTACAGAAACTGCAGTTTCTAGTTTACTTGTGATCTAACAGCAAGTGGCTTTTCATGTGTCTGAAATGTGTGATATTTTCAGATTACATTCACACTTTTATATTGTTTTATAATGAAATGTGTGCTTAGCAAACATATTTCCTTTTGACCATGCTCATCTTTCTTAATTTCCAAGATGCAATCCAAACTAACCAGCCCAATGTACTTTATTGTTCCAAGGTTGATTCGAATTATATCATCTCTAGCCTGTCTCCTGTGATGAGTGAGAGTGGTTCAGTAAAACGAAGGACAGAGACACAGATACTGGACTTCTTTCAAGATTTCCTTCTCGAGCTTGAGGGTAATTAAAATCAACTCAGCTTTAAGCAATGTGAATCATCAAACTGAATATTAAAATTGTCCACCATTTTCATGCATTTGATGGTGTTCAACTAAAGATGGCGACACCAGTCAGATGGATGAAGATGATAATGGAGCACCTCTCTCAGTTCCTCGAGTGATGCAGTGGATGACTGGGCAGGCTCACAGACACCTGCTGATCTCGGAGAGGGAGAATTTCAAAATTACAGTCCTTTTCGATCACACATGTCTTGAACGCATGCCAAAGCACACAATGTGCTACCCTGTTGTGAGTGCATGTAGCACCACTATAACTTTCCCCACAGCACATCTGAAAGATCGTGAATCAGTCCAACCTTGAGATTGCAATCAGACATGGTTCCAGGTTTGATAGAGTTTAATTTTTTTTTTTTTTTTTTGGATAGTCCATTAATTCTATTTTGACCCTAATACTCTCAAACTCGAAGTAATCACCACTAGTGCAGAATGTCCGCTGGGTGTTCAGTTGTTTTCATATTTTTAATCATGGCATCAGAATTTCAAATGACAACACACTCAGAAGCCCTGAATTTTTGGGAAGTTGCTATTGCGCTCGTATGTCTGACTGTTAAAAAAAATATACAAATGTGAATTTAAAGAGGGATGCCGTTTTCCAGAGAAGAGTTGTAAATTTGACATCAGTTTTTGATGGCTAAAATTACCGGACTGTGCCATGGAGGTTTTAAATCTTAAAGTTGTCTTTTGTCATATTTGTTAATAAGATTTGTTTAAAATCTTAAAGTTGTTGTCTTTTGTTATTATCATAACTGTTGTTAATAATAGTAATTGTTTTTTTTTGTCTTATAATAAAAAATGTTCCAATTTAAATGCCCTTGTTATATTGCATATAATTGTTCATTTTTAGCCGCAGCTCGATGATTGACTTTGTAGTCAGGTCATTGGAATTGTGACAGAATGTCTTGTACATTTGTGTGAAGAGAGGGGGCGAGCTGTCAACCGATCACAACCTGGTGGTAAGTTGGCTCCGATGCACGATGATGAAATGTTTTGTGAGGATCTGCTTGAAACGCCTGGCATCATAATTACTCCCACATCCGGCAGACATTTAGTCTAAGTAGACCAGAAGTTTCCAAACTATTCCACATAAGTGCCGCGTTTGAAGGATTTGACTCCAACAAAACCACCCCCATTCACCAATCTTGTTTTTCAAGTGTCATCAGTTCATTGCAATCAGTTGCAGCTTGTTTTATCAGTTACAGTATATGGACAGCTAGCAGCCCCCAGTTCAGCAGCTTGGAGAGCTCCACTACACACAGTCCCTCTATTATTATCTTTCCGATTATTGGCAAAAAAACAAAACCAAAATGGTTTGGAATACATCATAATGTGGAAATGAGTGTTGGTACTTAATTTTAGGGTTGAAAAGTCTTAAGATCTATAAAATAACACCACTTGTAGAACAAATTTATTCATACATAATAGTAACCAGGTTTCAAATGAATACATTTTGGACATTACAGAAATATGTAAATGCTTGTAGTGGAACATATTGCATGTGTATGTACCTGAGTAACCAATCGTTAGTTGTTTTCATTGAAAGCTGAGTGGTGTCTGTCCATTTATACATGGCCTGTGGGTTTCAACATACAAAGTTTGGGTTAGTTTTTGGAATGCACTTGGAGAAGTGTTTTTAATAAAATTGAAAAAATTTGTAAAAATAGGACACTTTACTGTTCTTTTTAACATTAGGACAGAACTGATTAGCTATGTATTGTATTAAAACATGCTATAACCATGAAGCAGTAGTGCAAAAATGTGAAGTGTGACTCACTCATTACAAAACGCAGTGCACGCAGGTATGTATCGTGACCAAAGGATAAGGAGTCAGAGTTAGGATTCACTTCATGTTGAAGCAAAGCAAGATTCTCTGCAGACAGGGGGGATGGAATGTCAGGAATAACAACCCCATGGTCAAGGTCTTGAGATGCCTCCTCCTGATGATGTATGTGCTGCAGCTGCATGGCCCAACCAATAAAATTAAAACAAAGTGCTTTAGGGAAAAATATGTCATAACAATCAACTATTACATGCCCACCTCTGTGTAGTTTGGCTGGTGCACAGGTGCTTGGAGCATTCCAATATTCCACATCTGTAGAGGTGTGAGGTTTGCCTCTGTGCTGATCGGGTGGTTGTTCCAACTCTCAGTGAAATGCTGCAGATCTGACCTCAGACGAGGTATGAACACATATTTCACACAGAGGAGGTGGATCGCATTAGACAGGTCAATTAAACCATCTTCATCCAAGCTGTGTAGTACGTTGTAGTACTTGGACGTTACAGAACTCCAAACATCTCTCCATAACCGTTCTACCCTGAAAAAAGGCAGATAGGCAATGGTTAGAAAAAGAAACACCAGTGTTATCTGTTCATACAGTAAGTATGATAGTACATGTCATTTATGGTTTTAAGTTGCGCAGCCACTTTTATGCTGGTGTGTGTCCATCAGTTCACACAAGGAACTTTCAATCAGGAGCAGAAAGGATAGGAGAGAGCAAGAAAAATCTTCCACATGGTTGAATTAAGCTACAAACATGGGGCTTGTAGAAAGCAGCCATCTTGATAAGAGAGTAAAACAACATCCAGTCAGACTGACACATGAATGACAAACAAATGGATCTCAAAACTGATCAGGTATTTATTGTTTCCTGTTAGTCACATTAGTAAATTAAAACTTTACCTTCAGTTTTGTTAGATTAGCTGCTATGAAAAATTGTACTTAATGCAAAGCAGCAGAGCACCTCTTACTTCAACACTCTGAGCAGGATTATCAAAAAAACATTTCATTTGTAGATGCGAGAAGTTGATTTCATTACCTCTGGTTATGTACACTTTTGCCTGCAATAAAGCTTCCACGGCCTGTTCCTCGGACAGCAAACATGCACCTGGCAATGTCAACATTTTCCACCCCTTGATCAGCTCTCACTCTGAAAGAAAAGCAAATGCTTTCACGACCTTATACGATCTACAATTTCATGTTATATACTGTACCTTGAAGGCCATCCATTTCTCTGAACACTCTCCATGAAGAATCTGAATGCAGTTGCCGCTTTGTTGTTACTTTCTACGTCCAGATACAAAATCTATGAAAGAGGTAGGCGCATGTATGTTTTGGAGTTCTTCATGTGGACAAATATGTTTATAGAAAATTAAATATCTACCTTCCTGGAAAATCCATCTATTCCTCCAAAGATGACAATGTTATACCTTTAAAAAAAAAAAAAAAAAAAATATATATATATATATATATATATATATATATATATATATATATATATATATATATATATATATATATATATATTGATGCCTATGTAAGTTTATACCATTGACGTCCATGGACGTCCAAAATTTTTCCCATTCATTTTCAATGGGAATTTTTTTTTTTCCCCAAAATCAACAAAAAATGACTAGATATCATTAGGACGTGTCCCCCAAATGTCCCCGATTGCATTGACGCTTATGGAGGGTGCTGCCATTGACGGACATGGACGTCCAATTCTCCCAATCTTTTCTAATGGCTTTTACTTTGTTTAGTGCCATTGACTGGCATTATGGTCCATTCTATTGATAGACCTGAGTGGGGCTAAGATTTGTATCTCCACAGAGGAAAGACCAAGGTGTAATTTCTCCCGAAATTGCAGTTTCTAGTTATTACCTTGGTCTTTCCAAAGGAAAGAACAAGGTTATGTTATTCTACAACTTTATTATTATTACCTTGGTCTTTCCAAAGGAAAGAACAAGGTTATGTTATTCTACAACTTTATTATTATGCAATGGTTTCTCCGCGTTTTTTCGGCGCGCCGCTCAGCCCGAACCATACCACCGATCGGCACCGTTCAAGTATCGACACGACCGAAATTTTTGCGCGACGATGGGAATTTTTCAAACGACCCCGAAAAATTTTCCGTTCACCCGTAAACGGCGATTTTCCGATTTTTAAATTTTTTTTCAAAACGCTACTTGTCCTACAATTTTTGACCAAATCACATAATTTGGACATCAAAAATTCCGGGACGGTGGGGGCCATAAAGATTGTATACAGAATTTGGAAAAAATGTACGGTTCCCCGGATATTTGCCAAAATCTATCCCATTCATTTCTAATGGGAAAAGTTCCCATTCACTTTCAATAGGATTTCCAATGGACTTTACATTGCATTGATGCCATTGACGGCCATGCATGTCGAATCTATTCATGCCAATGTACTTGGATTCAAATGACTATATGGATGTCGATGCCATTGACGGCCATGGACGTCCAAAATTTTCCCATTCATTTTCAATGGGGAAAAACTACATTTCCCCAAATCAACAGAAAATGACCAGATATCAATAGGACTTGTCCCCCAAACGTCCCCAATTCCATTTACGCTTATGGGGGGTCCTGCCATTGACGTCCATGGACGTCCAAAATTTTTCCCATTCATTTTCAATAGGATTTTTTTTTTTTTCCCCAAATCAAAAGAAAATAACTAGATATCAGTAGGACGTGTCCCCCAAATGTCCCCGATTGCATTGCTGCTTATGGAGGGTGATGCCATTGACGTCCACGGACGTCCAAACTTCCCATTAATTTCCAATGGCATTTCTTCATGTTTGTTCATTCTATTGATGCCAATGTACTTGGATTCCATTGACGCTTATGTAAGTTGAAACCATTGACGTCCATAGACGTCCAAAATTTTTCCCATTCATTTTCAATGGGAAATTTTTTTTTTTCCCCAAATCAACAGAAAATGACTAGATATCATTAGGACGTGTCCCCCAAATGTCCCCGATTGCATTGCCGCTTATGGAGGGTGATGCCATTGACGTTCATGGACGTCCAAACTTCCCATTAAATCCCAATGGCATTTCTTCATGTTTGTTCATTCTATTGATGCCAATGTACTTGGTATCCATTGACGCTTATGTAAGTTGATACCATTGACGTCCATGGACGTCCAAAATTTTTCCCATTCATTTCCAATGGGAATTTTTTTTTTTCCCCCAAATCAACAAAAAATGACCAGATATCAATAGGACGTGTCCCCCAAACTTCCCCAATTCCATTGATGCTTATGGAGGGTGCCGCCATTGACGGCTATGGAAGTCCAAATTTCCCATTCATTTCTAATGGCATTTAATTATGTTTTTTCATTCTATTGATGCCGATGTACTTGGATTCCATTGACGCCTATGTAAGTTGATACCATTGACGTGCATGGACGTCCAAAAATTTTCCCATTCATTTTCAATGGGAATTTTTTTTTTTTCCCCAAATCAACAGAAAATGACTAGATATCATTAGGACGTGTCCCCCAAATGTCCCTGATTGCATTGCCTCTTATGGAGGGTGATGCCATTGATGTCCACGGACGTCCAAACTTCCCATTCATTTCCAATGGCATTTCTTCATGTTTGTTCATTCTATTGATGCCAATGTACTTGGATTCCATTGACGCTTATGTAAGTTGATACCATTGACGTCCATGGACGTCCAAAATTTTTCCCATTCATTTTCAATGGGAATTTTTTTTTTTTTCCACAAATCAACAGAAAATGACTAGATATCAATAGGACGTGTCCCCCAAATGTCTCCGATTGCATTAACAATTATGAAGGGTGCCGCCATTGACGTCCATGGACGTCCAATTCTCCAGTTCATTTCTAATGGCTTTTTGTTTTGTGCCAATGACTGGCATTATCATCCATTCTATTGATAGACCTGAGTGGGGCTAAGATCTGTATCTCCACAGAGGAAAGACCAAGGTGTGTAATTTCTCCCGAAATTGCAGTTTCTAGTTACCTGAGTCTTTCCTTTGGAAAGGCCAAGGTAATGCTGTTGTGCAACTTTATTATACTTATTATTTATTATTCTTTATTATTATAATTCATCTATTTCTCCGCGTTTTTTCGGCGCGCCGCGCAGCCCGAACCTTAGCACCGATCGGCACCGTTCAAGTATCGGCACGACCGGAATTTTCGTGCGACGCGGGCAATTTTTCAAACTGCCACGAAAAATTTTCCGTTCGCCCGTAAACGGCAATTTTCCGAAAAAAAAAAAAAGTTTCAAAATGTGTCTAGTCCTACAATTTTTGACCAAATGACGTAATTTGGGTATCAAAAATTCCGGGACGGTGAGGGGCATAAAAGTTGTATACAGAATTTGGCAAAAATTTACGGTTCCCCGGAAATTTGCCAAAAACTTTCCAATTCATTTTGAATGGAAAAAAAACGCGCGCTTCACACCCGAACCGTTAGACCGATCGGCACCGTTCAAGTATCGGTACGACCGGAATTTTCGCGTGACACAGGAAACTTTACAAATGGCCCCGAAAATTTTTCCGTTCGTCCGTAAACGACAATTTTCCGTGAAAAAAAAAAAAAGTTTCAAAATGTATCTAGTCCTACAATTTTTGACCAAATCACATAATTTGGGCATCAAAAATTCCAGGACGGTCAGGGGCATAAAAGTTGTATACAGAATTTGGAAAAAAATTACGCTTCCTCGGAAATTTGCCAAAAACTATCCCATTCATTTCGAATGGGAAAAGTTCCCATTCACTTCCAATGGGATTTCCATTGGAATTTACATTGCATTGATGCCATTGACGGCCATGCATGTCAAATCTACTGATGCCAATGTACTTGGATTCAATTGACTATATGGATGTCGATGCCATTGACGGCCATGGACGTCCAAAATTTTTCCCATTCATTTTCAATGGGGAAAAAACAAAATTTCCCCAAATCAACAGAAAATGACCAGATATCAATAGGACGTGTCCCCCAAACTTCCCCAATTCCATTGACGCTTATGAAGGGTGCCGCCATTGACTTCCATGGACGTCCAAAATTTTTCCAATTCATTTTCAATGGGGAAAAAACTCAATTTCTCCAAATCAACAGAAAATGACCAGATATCAATAGGACATATACCCCAAACGTCCCCAACTCCATTGACGCTTATGGGGGGTGCTGCCATTGACGTCCATGGACGTCCAAAAATTTCCCATTCATTTTCAATGGGAATTTTTTTTTTTTTCCCCAAATCAACAGAAAATGACTAAATATCAATAGGACGTGTCCCCCAAATGTCCCCGATTGTATTGCTGCTTAAAGAGGGTGATGCCATTGACGTCCATGGACGTCCAAACTTCCCATTAATTTCCAATGGCATTTCTTCATGTTTGTTCATTCTATTGATGCCAATGTACTTGGATTCCATTGACGCCTATGTAAGTTGATACCATTGACGTCCATGGACGTCCAAAATTTTTCCCATTCATTTTCAATGGGATTTTTTTTTTTTTTCCCCATATCTACAAAAAATGACCAGATATCAATAGGACGTGTCCCCCAAACTTCCCCAATTCCATTGACGCTTATTAAGTATGCCGCTATTGACGGACATGGACGTCCAATCCTCCCAATCATTTCTAATGGCATTTATTTTGTTTAATGCCATTGACTGGCATTATTGTCCATTCTATTGCTATACCTGAGTGGGGCGAAGATCTGTATCTCCACTGAGGAAAGACCCAGGTGTAATTTCTCCCGAAATTGCAGTTTCTAGTTATTATTACCTTGGTCTTTCCAAGGGAAAGAACAAGGTTATGTTGTTGTACAACTTTATTGTACTTTTTATTATTCTTTATTTATTATTATTCAATAATTGTTGACGTTTTTTTCGGCGCGCCGCGCAGCCCAAACCATAGCTCCGATCGGTACCGTTCAAGTATCGGCACGACCGGAATTTTCGCGCGACGATGGGAATTTTTCAAACGGCCCCGAAAAATTTTCCGTTCGCCCGTAAACGGCAACTTTCCGAAAAAAAAAAAAAGTTTAAAAATGTATCTAGTCCTACAATTTTTGACCAAATCACGTAATTTGGGTATCAAAAATTCCGGGACGGTGAGGGGCATAAAAGTTGTATACAGAATTTGGCAAAAATTTACGGTTCCCCGGAAATTTGCCAAAAACTTTCCCATTCATTTTGAATGGAAAAAAAACGCGCGCTTCACAGCCCGAACCGTTTGACCGATCGGCACCGTTCAAGTATCGGCACGACCGGAATTTTCATGTGACACAGGAAACTTTACAAATGGCCCCGAAAATTTTTCCGTTCGTCCGTAAACGGCAATTTTCCGTGAAAAAAAAAACAGTTTCAAAATGTATCTAGTCCTACAATTTTTGACCAAATCACATAATTTGGGCATCAAAAATTCCGGGACGGTGAGGGGCATAAAAGTTGTATACAGAATTTTGAAAAAAATTACGCTTCCTCGGAAATTTGCCAAAAACTATCCCATTCATTTCGAATGGGAAAAGTTCCCATTCACTTCCAATGGGATTTCCAATGGAATTTACATTGCATTGATGCCATTGACGGCCATGCATGTCGAATCAACTGATGCCAATGTACTTGGATTCAATCGACTATATGGATGTCGATGCCATTGACGGCCATGGACGTCCAAAATTTTTCCCATTCATTTTCAATGGGGAAAAAACAAAATTACCCCAAATCAACAGAAAATGACCAGATATCAATAGGACGTGTCCCCCAAACTTACCCAATTCCATTGACGCTTATGAAGGGTGCCGCCATTGACTTACATGGACGTCCAAAATTTTTCCCATTCATTTTCAATGGGGAAAAAACTACATTTCTCCAAATCAACAGAAAATGACCAGATATCAATAGGACGTATATCCCAAACGTCCCCAATTCCATTGACGCTTATGGGGGGTGCTGCCATTGACGTCCATGGACGTCCAAAATTTTACCCATTCATTTTCAATGGGAAATTTTTTTTTTTCCCCAAATCAACAGAAAATAACTAGATATCAATAGGACCTGTCCCCCAAATGTCCCCGATTGCATTGCTGCTTATGGAGGGTGATGCCATTGACGTCCAGGGACGTCCAAACTTCCCATTCATTTCCAATGGCATTTCTTCATGTTTGTTCATTCTTTTGATGCCAATGTACTTGGATTCCATTGACGCTTATGTAAGTTGATACCATTGACGTCCATGGACGTCCAAAATTTTTCCCATTCATTTTCAATGGGAATTTTTTTTTTTTCCCCCAAATCAACAGAAAATGACTAGATATCAATAGGACGTTTCCCCCAAATGTGCCCGATTGCATTGCTGCTTATGGAGGGTGATGCCATTGACGTCCACGGACGTCCAAACTTCCCATTAATTTCCAATGGCATTTCTTCATGTTTGTTCATTCTATTGATGCCTATGTACTTGGATTCCATTGACGCTTATGTAAGTTGATACCATTGACGTCCATGGACGTCCAAAATTTTTCCCATTCATTTTCAATGGGAAATTTTTTTTTTTCCCCAAATCAACAGAAAATGACTAGATATCATTAGGACGTGTCCCCCAAATGTCCCCGATTGCATTGCCGCTTATGGGGGGTGATGCCATTGACGTCCACGGACGTCCAAACTTCCCATTCATTTCCAAAGGCATTTCTTCATGTTTGTTCATTCTATTGATGCCAATGTACTTGGATTCCATTGACGCTTATGTAAGTTGATACCATTGACGTCCATGGACGTCCAAAATTTTTCCCATTCATTTTCAATGGGATTTTTTTTTTTTCCCAAATCAACAGAAAATGACTAGATATCATTAGGACGTGTCCCCCAAATGTCTCCGATTGCATTGCCGCTTATGGAGGGTGATGCCATTGACGTTCATGGACGTCCAAACTTCCCATTCATTTCCAATGGCATTTCTTCATGTTTGTTCATTTTATTGATGCCAATGTACTTGGATTCCATTGACGCTTATGTAAGTTGATATCATTGACGTCCATGGACGTCCAAAAATTTTTCCCATTCATTTTCAATGGGAATTTTTTTTTTTCCCCAAATCAACAGAAAATGACTAGATATCAATAGGACGTGTCCCCCAAACTTCCCCGATTCCATTAACAATTATGGAGGGTGCTGCCATTGACGGACATGGACGTCCAATTCTCCCAATCTTTTCTAATGCCTTTAACTTTGTTTAGTGCCAATGACTGGCATTATGGTCCATTCTATTGATAGACCTGAGTGGGGCTAAGATTTGTATCTCCACAGAGGAAAGACCAAGGTGTGTAATTTCTCCCGAAATTGCAGTTTCTAGTTACCTTGGTCTTTCTGAAGGAAAGAACAAGGTTATGTTGTTGTACAACTTTATTGTACTTTTTTTTATTATTATTATAGGTCAAAAATTGTTGACGTTTTTTTCGGCGCGCCGCACAGCCCCAACCGTACCACCGATCGGTACCGTTCAAGTATCAGCACGACCGGAATTTTCGCGCGACGATGGGAATTTTTCAAACGGCCACGAAAAATTTTCCGTTCGCCCGTAAACGGCAATTTTCCGAAAAAAAAAAAAAGTTTCAAAATGTATCTAGTCCTACAATTTTTGACCAAATCACATAATTTGGGCATCAAAAATTCCGGGACGGTGAGGGGCATAAAAGTTGTATACAGAATTTGGCAAAAATTTACGGTTCCCCGGAAATTTGCCAAAAACTTTCCTATTCATTTTGAATGGAAAAAAAACGCGCGCTTCACAGCCCGAACCGTTAGACCGATCGGCACCGTTCAAGTATCGGCACGACCGGAATTTTCGCGTGACACAGGAAACTTTACAAATGGCCCCGAAAATTTTTCCGTTCGTCCGTAAACGGCAATTTTCCGTGAAAAAAAAAAAAGTTTCAAAATGTATCTAGTCCTACAATTTTTGACCAAATCACATAATTTGGGCATCAAAAATTCCGGGACGGTGAGGGGCATAAAAGTTGTATACAGAATTTGGAAAAAATTTACGGTTCCCCGGATATTTGCCAAAAACTATCCCATTCATTTCTAATGGGAAAAGTTCCCATTCACTTTCAATAGGATTTCCAATGGACTTTACATTGCATTGCCATTGACGGCCATGCATGTCGAATCTATTGATGCCAATGTTCTTGGATTCAATTGACTATATGGATGTCGATGCCATTGACGGCCATGGACGTCCAAAATTTTTCCCATTCATTTTCAATGGGGAAAAAACTACATTTCCCCAAATCAACAGAAAATGACCAGATATCAATAGGACGTGTCCCCCAAACGTCCCCAACTCCATTGACGCTTATAGGGGGTGCTGCCATTGACTTACATGGACGTCCAAAATTTTTCCCATTCATTTTCAATGGGGAAAAAACTACATTTCTCCAAATCAACAGAAAATGACCAGATATCAATAGGACGTATACCCCAAACGTCCCCAACTCCATTGACGCTTATGGGGGGTGCTGCCATTGACGTCCATGGACGTCCAAAATTTTACCCATTCATTTTCAATGGGAAATTTTTTTTTCTTCCCCCAAATCAACAGAAAATGACTAGATATCAATAGGACGTATCCCCCAAATGTCCCCAATTGCATTGCTGCTTATGGAGGGTGATGCCATTGACGGCCTGGGACGTTCAAACTTCCCATTCATTTCCAATGGCATTTCTTCATGTTTGTTCATTCTATTGATGCCAATGTACTTGGATTCCATTGACGCTTATGTAAGTTGATGCCATTGACGTCCATGGACGTCCAAAATTTTTCCCATTCATTTTCAATGGGAATTTTTTTTTTTTCCCCAAATCAACAGAAAATGACTAGATATCAATAGGACGTTTCCCCCAAATGTGCCCGATTGCATTGCTGCTTATGGAGGGTGATGCCATTGACGTCCACGGACGTCCAAACTTCCCATTAATTTCCAATGGCATTTCTTCATGTTTGTTCATTCTATTGATGCCAATGTACTTGGATTCCATTGACGCTTATGTAAGTTGATGCCATTGACGTCCATGGACGTCCAAAATTTTTCCCATTCATTTTCAATGGGAAATTTTTTTTTTTCCCCAAATCAACAGAAAATGACTAGATATCAATAGGACGTTTCCCCCAAATGTGCCCGATTGCATTGCTGCTTATGGAGGGTGATGCCATTGACGTCCACGGACGTCCAAACTTCCCATTAATTTCCAATGGCATTTCTTCATGTTTGTTCATTCTATTGATGCCAATGTACTTGGATTCCATTGACGCTTATGTAAGTTGATACCATTGACGTCCATGGACGTCCAAAATTTTTCCCATTCATTTTCAATGGGAAATTTTTTTTTTTCCCCAAATCAACAGAAAATGACTAGATATCATTAGGACGTGTCCCCCAAACGTCCCCGATTGCATTGCCGCTTATGGGGGGTGATGCCATTGACGTCCATGGACGTCCAAACTTCCCATTCATTTCCAAAGGCATTTCTTCATGTTTGTTCATTCTATTGATGCCAATGTACTTGGATTCCATTGACGCTTATGTAAGTTGATACCATTGACGTCCATGGACGTCCAAAATTTTTCCCATTCATTTTCAATGGGATTTTTTTTTTTTTCCCAAATCAACAGAAAATGACTAGATATCATTAGGATGTGTCCCCCAAATGTCCCCGATTGCATTGCCGCTTATGGAGGGTGATGCCATTGACGTTCATGGACGTCCAAACTTCCCATTCATTTCCAATGGCATTTCTTCATGTTTGTTCATTTTATTGATGCCAATGTACTTGGATTCCATTGACGCTTATGTCAGTTGATACCATTGACGTCCATGGACGTCCAAAATTTTTCCCATTCATTTTCAATGGAAATTTATTTTTTTTCCCCAAATCAACAGAAAATGAGTAGATATCATTAGGACGTGTCCCCCAAATGTCCCCGATTGCATTGCCGCTTATGGAGGGTGATGCCATTAACGTTCATGGACGTCCAAACTTCCCATTCATTTCCAATGGCATTTCTTCATGTTTGTTCATTTTATTGATGCCAATGTACTTGGATTCCATTGACGCTTATGTCAGTTGATACCATTGACGTCCATGGACGTCCAAAATTTTTCCCATTCATTTTCAATGGAAATTTATTTTTTTTCCCCAAATCAACAGAAAATGAGTAGATATCATTAGGACGTGTCCCCCAAATGTCCCCGATTGCATTGCTGCTTATGGAGGGTGATGCCATTGACGTCCACGGACGTCCAAACTTCCCATTAATTTCCAATGGCATTTCTTCATGTTTTTTCATTCTATTGATGCCAATGTACTTGGATTCCATTGACGCTTATGTAAGTTGATACCATTGACGTCCATGGACGTCCAAAATTTTTCCCATTAATTTTCAATGGGATTTTTTTTTTTTTTCCCAAATCAACAGAAAATGACTAGATATCATTAGGACGTGTCCCCCAACCTTCCCCGATTCCATTAACAATTATGAAAGGTGCCGCCATTGACGTCCATGGACGTCCAATTCTCCCATTCATTTCTAACGGCTTTTACTTTGTTTTTTGCCAATGACTGGCATTATGATCCATTCTATTGATAGACCTGAGTGGGGCTAAGATCTGTATCTCCACAGAGGAAAGACCAAGGTGTGTAATTTCTCCCGAAATTGCAGTTTCTAGTTATTATTATTATTCAATAATTGTTGACGTTTTTTTCGGCGCGCCGCACAGCCCGAACCGTACCTCCGATCGGTACCGTTCAAGTATCAGCACGACCGGAATTTTCGCGCGACGATGGGAATTTTTCAAACGGCCCCGAAAAATTTTCCGTTCGCCCGTAAACGGCAATTTTCCGAAAAATAAAAAAAGTTTAAAAATGTATCTAGTCCTACAATTTTTGACCAAATCACATAATTTGGGCATCAAAAATTCCGGGACGTTGAGGGGCATAAAAATTGTATACAGAATTTGGCAAAAATTTACGGTTCCCCGGAAATTTGCCAAAAACTTTCCTATTCATTTTGAATGGAAAAAAAACGCGCGCTTCACAGCCCGAACCGTTAGACCGATCGGCACCGTTCAAGTATCGGCACGACCGGAATTTTCGCGTGACACAGGAAACTTTACAAATGGCCCCGAAAATTTTTCCGTTCGTCCGTAAACGGCAATTTTCCATGAAAAAAAAAAAAAGTTTCAAAATATATCTAGTCCTACAATTTTTGACCAAATCACATAATTTGGGCATCAAAAATTCCGGGACGGTGAGGGGCATAAAAGTTGTATACAGAATTTGGAAAAAAATTACGCTTCCTCGGAAATTTGCCAAAAACTATCCCATTCATTTCGAATGGGAAAAGTCCCATTCACTTCCAATGGGATTTCCAAGGGAATTTACATTGCATTGATGCCATTGACGGCCATGCATGTCGAATCTACTGATGCCAATGTACTTGGATTCAATTGACTATATGGATGTCGATGCCATTGACTGCCATGGACGTCCAAAAATTTTCCCATTCATTTTCAATGGGGGAAAAAACAAAATTACCCCAAATCAACAGAAAATGACCAGATGTCAATAGGACGTGTCCCCCAAACTTCCCCAATTCCATTGACGCTTATGAAGGGTGCCGCCATTGACTTACATGGACGTCCAAAATTTTTCCCATTCATTTTCAATGGGGAAAAAACTACATTTCTCCAAATCAACAGAAAATGACCAGATATCAATAGGACGTATACCCCAAACGTCCCCAACTCCATTGACGCTTATGGGGGGTGCTGCCATTGACGTCCATGGACGTCCAAAATTTTACCCATTCATTTTCAATGGGAATTTTTTTTTTTTCCCCAAATCAACAGAAAATGACTAGATATCAATAGGATCTGTCCCCCAAATGTCCCCAATTGCATTGCTGCTTATGGAGGGTGATGCCATTGAGGTCCACGGACGTCCAAACTTCCCATTTATTCCAATGGCATTTCTTCATGTTTGTTCATTCTATTGATGCCAATGTACTTAGATTCCATTGACGCTTATGTAAGTTGATACCATTGACGTCCATGGACGTCCAAAATTTTTCCCATTCATTTTCAATGGGAAATTTTTTTTTTCCCCAAATCAACAGAAAATGACTAGATATCATTAGGACGTGTCCCCCAAATGTCCCCGATTGCATTACCGCTTATGGGGGGTGATGCCATTGACGTCCATGGACGTCCAAACTTCCCAATCATTTCCAAAGCCATTTCTTCATGTTTGTTCATTCTATTGATGCCAATGTACTTGGATTCCATTGACGCTTATGTAAGTTGATACCATTGACGTCCATGGACGTCCAAAATTTTTCCCATTCATTTTCAATGGGAAATTTTTTTTTTCCCCAAATCAACAGAAAATGACTAGATATCAATAGGACGTGTCCCCCAAATGTCCCCAATTGCATTGCTGCTTATGGAGGGTGATGCCATTGACGTCCAGGGACGTCCAAACTTCCCATTTATTCCAATGGCATTTCTTCATGTTTGTTCATTCTATTGATGCCAATGTACTTAGATTCCATTGATGCTTATGTAAGTTGATACCATTGACGTCCATAGACGTCCAAAATTTTTCCCATTCATTTTCAATGGGAATTTTTTTTTTTTCCCCAAATCAACAGAAAATGACTAGATATCATTAGGACGTGTCCCCCAAATGTCCCCGATTGCATTGCCGCTTATGGAGGGTGATGCCATTGACGTTCATGGACGTCCAAACTTTCCATTAAATCCCAATGGCATTTCTTCATGTTTGTTCATTCTATTGATGCCAATGTACTTGGATTCCATTGACGCTTATGTAAGTTGATACCATTGACGTCCATGGACGTCCAAAATTTTTCCCATTCATTTTCAATGGGAATTTTTTTTTTTTCCCCAAATCAACAGAAAATGACTAGATATCAATAGGACGTGTCCCCCAAAAGTCCCCGATTGCACTGCCTCTTATGGAGGGTGATGCCATTGACGTCCACGGACGTCCAAACTTCCTTTTTATTTCCAATTGCATTTCTTCATGTTTGTTCATTCTATTGATGCCAATGTACTTGGATTCCATTGACGCTTATGTAAGTTGATACCATTGACGTCCATGGATGTCCAAAAAGTTTCCCATTCATTTTCAATGGGAATTTTTTTTTTCTCCCCCAAATCAACAGAAAATAACTAGATATCAATAGGACGTGTCCCCCAAATGTCCCCGATTGCATTGCTTCTTATGGAGGGTGATGCCATTGACGTCCACGG
Organism: Corythoichthys intestinalis; assembly: GCF_030265065.1. Taxonomy (NCBI): domain Eukaryota; kingdom Metazoa; phylum Chordata; class Actinopteri; order Syngnathiformes; family Syngnathidae; genus Corythoichthys; species Corythoichthys intestinalis. The sequence continues at coordinate 46,620,041 of NC_080411.1, read as the reverse complement.
ACGTCCAAACTTCCCATTCATTTCCAATGGCATTTCTTCATGTTTGTTCATTCTATTGATGCCAATGTACTTGGTATCCATTGACGCTTATGTAAGTTGATACCATTGACGTCCATGGACGTCCAAAATTTTTCCCATTCATTTTCAATGGGAATTTTTTTTTTCCCCCAAATCAACAAAAAATGACCAGATATCAATCGGACGTGTCCCCCAAACTTCTCCAAATCCATTGACGCTTATGAAGGGTGCCGCCATTGACGGCCATGGACGTCCAATTCTCCCAATCTTTTCTAATGGCTTTTACTTTGTTTAGTGCCATTGACTGGCATTATGGTCCATTCTATTGATAGACCTGAGTGGGGCTAAGATTTGTATCTCCACAGAGGAAAGACCAAGGTGTGTAATTTCTCCCGAAATTGCAGTTTCTAGTTGTTCTTATTATTATTATTACCTTGGTCTTTCCAAAGGAAAGAACAAGGTTATGTTATTCTACAACTTTATTACCTTGGTCTTTCTGAAAGAAAGAACAAGGTTATGTTATTCTACAACTTTATTATTATTATTATTATTATTACCTTGGTCTTTCCTATGGAAAGAACAAGGTATTGTTATTCTGCAACTTTATTCGCCTTATTATTATTATTATTATATCATCAAATTATTCTCCGCGTTTTTTCGGCGCGCCGCGCAGCCCGAACCGTACCACCGATCGGCACCATTCAAGTATTGACACGACCGGATTTTTCGCGCGACGCAGGGACTTTTTCAAAATCCCCCGAAAATGTTTCCGTTCGCCCGTAAATGGCAATTTTCCGAAAAAAATAAAAAGTTAAAAAATGTATCTAGTCCTACAATTTTTGACCAAATCACATAATTTGGGTATCAAAAATTCCGGGACGATGAGGGGCATAAAAGTTGTATACAGAATTTGGCAAAAATTTACGGTTCCCCGGAAATTTGCCAAAAACTTTCCTATTCATTTTGAATGAAAAAAAAACGCACGCTGCACAGCCCGAACCGTTTGACCGATCGGCACCGTTCAAATATCGGCACGACCGGAATTTTCGCGCAACGATGGGAATTTTTCAAACGGACCCGAAAATGTTTCCCTTCGCCCGTAAACGGCAATTTTCCGGGAAAAAAAAAAAGTTTCAAAATGTATCTAGTCCTACAATTTTTGACCAAATCACACAATTTGGGCATCAAAAATTCCGGGACGGTGAGGGGCATAAAAGTTGTATACAGAATTTGGAAAAAAATTACGCTTCCTCGGAAATTTGCCAAAAACTATCCCATTCATTTCGAATGGGAAAAGTCCCATTCACTTCCAATGGGATTTCCAATGGAATTTACATTGCATTGATGCCATTGACGGCCATGCATGTCGAATCTACTGATGCCAATGTACTTGGATTCAATTGACTATATGGATGTCGATGCCATTGACTGCCATGGACGTCCAAAATTTTTCCCATTCATTTTCAATGGGGGAAAAAACAAAATTACCCCAAATCAACAGAAAATGACCAGATATCAATAGGACGTGTCCCCCAAACTTCCCCAATTCCATTGACGCTTATGAAGGGTGCCGCCATTGACTTACATGGACGTCCAAAATTTTTCCCATTCATTTTCAATGGGGAAAAAAACTACATTTCTCCAAATCAACAGAAAATGACCAGATATCAATAGGACGTATACCCCAAACGTCCCCAACTCCATTGACGCTTATGGGGGGTGCTGCCATTGACGTCCATGGACGTCCAAAATTTTACCCATTCATTTTCAATGGGAATTTTTTTTTTTCCCCAAATCAACAGAAAATGACTAGATATCAATAGGACGTTTCCCCCAAATGTGCCCGATTGCATTGCTGCTTATGGAGGGTGATGCCATTGACGTCCACGGACGTCCAAACTTCCCATTAATTTCCAATGGCATTTCTTCATGTTTGTTCATTCTATTGATGCCAATGTACTTGGATTCCATTGACGCTTATGTAAGTTGATACCATTGACGTCCATGGACGTCCAAAATTTTTCCCATTCATTTTCAATGGGAAATTTTTTTTTTTCCCCAAATCAACAGAAAATGACTAGATATCATTAGGACGTGTCCCCCAAATGTCCCCGATTGCATTGCCGCTTATGGGGGGTGATGCCATTGACGTCCATGGACGTCCAAACTTCCCATTCATTTCCAAAGGCATTTCTTCATGTTTGTTCATTCTATTGATGCCAATGTACTTGGATTCCATTGACGCTTATGTAAGTTGATACCATTGACGTCCATGGACGTCCAAAATTTTTCCCATTCATTTTCAATGGAAATTTATTTTTTTTCCCCAAATCAACAGAAAATGAGTAGATATCATTAGGACGTGTCCCCCAAATGTCCCCGATTGCATTGCTGCTTATGGAGGGTGATGCCATTGACGTCCACGGACGTCCAAACTTCCCATTAATTTCCAATGGCATTTCTTCATGTTTTTTCATTCTATTGATGCCAATGTACTTGGATTCCATTGACGCTTATGTAAGTTGATACCATTGACGTCCATGGACGTCCAAAATTTTTCCCATTCATTTTCAATGGGATTTTTTTTTTTTTTTTCCCAAATCAACAGAAAATGACTAGATATCATTAGGACGTGTCCCCCAACCTTCCCCGATTCCATTAACAATTATGAAAGGTGCCGCCATTGACGTCCATGGACGTCCAATTCTCCCATTCATTTCTAACGGCTTTTACTTTGTTTTTTGCCAATGACTGGCATTATGATCCATTCTATTGATAGACCTGAGTGGGGCTAAGATCTGTATCTCCACAGAGGAAAGACCAAGGTGTGTAATTTCTCCCGAAATTGCAGTTTCTAGTTATTATTATTATGCAATGGTTTCTCCGCGTTTTTTCGGCGCGCCGCGCAGCCCGAACCGTACCACCAATCGGCACCGTTCAAGTATCGACACGACCGGAATTTTCGCGCGACGATGGGAATTTTTCAAACGACCCCGAAAAATTTTTCGTTCGCCCGTAAACGGCAATTTTCCGATTTTTTACAACTTTTTCAAAACGCTACTTGTCCTACAATTTTTGACCAAATCACATAATTTGGACATCAAAAATTCCGGGACGGTGGGGGGCATAAAGATTGTATACAGAATTTGGAAAAAATTTACGGTTCTCCGGATATTTGCCAAAAACTATCCCATTCATTTCCAATGGGAAAAGTTCCCATTCACTTTCAATAGTATTTTCAGTGGACTTTACATTGCATTGATGCCATTGACGGCCATGCATGTCGAATCTATTGATGCCAATGTACTTGGATTCATTTGACTATATGGATGTCGATGCCATTGACTGCCATGGACGTCCAAAATTTTTCCCATTCATTTTCAATGGGGAAAAAACTAAATTTCCCCAAATCAACAGAAAATGACCAGATATTAATAGGACGTATACCCCAAACGTCCCCAACTCCATTGACGCTTATGGGGGGTGCTGCCATTGACGTCCATGGACGTCCAAAATTTTTCCCATTCATTTTCAATGGGGAAAAAACTAAATTTCCCCAAATCATCAGAAAATGACCAGTTATCAATAGTACGTCTCCCCCAAACGTTCCGAACTCCATTGACGCTTATAGGGGGTGCTGCCATTGACGTCCATGGACGTCCAAAAATTTTCCCATTCATTTTCAATGGGGAAAAAACTAAATTTCCCCAAATCAACAGAAAATGACCAGATATCAATAGGACGTATACCCCAAACGTCCCCAACTCCATTTACGCTTATGGGGAGTGCTGCCATTGACGTCCATGGACGTCCAAATTTTTCCCAATCATTTTCAATGGCAAAAACAAAAAATGTCCCCAAATCAGTAGGAAATCACCAGATATCAATAGGACCTTTACCCCAAACGTCCCCAATTCCATTTACGCTTATGGAGGGTGATGCCATTGACGTCCATGGACGTCCAAACTTCCCATTCATTTCCAATGGCATTTCTTCATGTTTGTTCATTCTATTGATGCCAATGTACTTGGATTCCATTGACGCCTATGTAAGTTGATAACATTGACGCCCATGGACGTCCAAAATTTTTCCCATTCATTTTCAATGGGAATTTTTTTTTTTTCCCCAAATCAACAAAAAATGACTAGATATCATAAGGACGTGTCCCCCAAATGTCCCCGATTGCATTGCCGCTTATGGAGGGTGATGCCATTGACGTCCACGGACGTCCAAACTTCCCATTCATTTCCAATGGCATTTCTTCATGTTTGTTCATTCTATTGATGCCAATGTACTTGGATTCCATTGACGCTTATGTAAGTTGATACCATTGACGTCCATGGACGTCCAAAATTTTTCCCATTCATTTTCAATGGGAATTTTTTTTTTTTTCCCCAAATCAACAGAAAATGACTGGATATCATTAGGACGTGTCCCCCAAATGTCCCCGATTGCATTGCCGCTTACGGAGGGTGATGCCATTGACGTCCAGGGACGTCCAAACTTCCCATTTATTTCCAATGGCATTTCTTCATGTTTGTTCATTCTATTGATGCCAATGTACTTGGATTCCATTGACGCTTATGTAAGTTGATACCATTGACGTCCATGGACGTCCAAAATTTTTCCCATTCATTTTCAATGGGAATTTTTTTTTTTTCCCCAAATCAACAGAAAATGACTAGATATCAATAGGACGTTTCCCCCAAATGTGCCCGATTGCATTGCTGCTTATGGAGGGTGATGCCATTGACGTCCACGGACGTCCAAACTTCCCATTAATTTCCAATGGCATTTCTTCATGTTTGTTCATTCTATTGATGCCAATGTACTTGGATTCCATTGACGCTTATGTAAGTTGATACCATTGACGTCCATGGACGTCCAAAATTTTTCCCATTCATTTTCAATGGGAAATTTTTTTTTTTCCTCAAATCAACAGAAAATGACTAGATATCATTAGGACGTGTCCCCCAAATGTCCCTGATTGGATTGCCGCTTATGGAGGGTGATGCCATTGACGGCCATGGACGTCCAATTCTCTCAATCTTTTCTAATGGCTTTTACTTTGTTTAGTGCCATTGACTGGCATTATGGTCCATTCTATTGATAGACCTGAGTGGGGCTAAGATCTGTATCTCCACAGAGGAAAGACCAAGGTGTGTAATTTCTCCCGAAATTGCAGTTTCTAGTTATTATTATTATTATTATGCAATGGTTTCTCCGCGTTTTTTCGGCGCGCCGCGCAGCCCGAACTGTACCACCGATCGGCACCGTTCAAGTATCGACACGACCGGAATTTTCGCGCGACGATGGGAATTTTTCAAACGACCCCGAAAAATTTTTCGTTCGCCCGTAAACGGCGATTTTCCGATTTTTTACAACTTTTTCAAAACGCTACTTGTCCTACAATTTTTGACCAAATCACATAATTTGGACATCAAAAATTCCGGGACGGTGGGGGGCATAAAGATTGTATACAGAATTTGGAAAAAATTTACGGTTCTCCGGATATTTGCCAAAAACTATCCCATTCATTTCCAATGGGAAAAGTTCCCATTCACTTTCAATAGTATTTCCAATGGACTTTACATTGCATTGATGCCATTGACGGCCATGCATGTCGAATCTATTGATGCCAATGTACTTGGATTCATTTGACTATATGGATGTCGATGCCATTGACGGCCATGGACGTCCAAAATTTTTCCCATTCATTTTCAATGGGGAAAAAACTAAATTTCCCCAAATCAACAGAAAATGACCAGATATTTATAGGACGTATACCCCAAACGTCCCCAACTCCATTGACGCTTATGGGGGGTGCTGCCATTGACGTCCATGGACGTCCAAAATTTTTCCCATTCATTTTCAATGGGGAAAAAACTAAATTTCCCCAAATCATCAGAAAATGACCAGTTATCAATAGTACGTCTCCCCCAAACGTTCCGAACTCCATTGACGCTTATAGGGGGTGCTGCCATTGACGTCCATGGACGTCCAAAAATTTTCCCATTCATTATTTAATGGGGAAAAAACTAAATTTCCCCAAATCAACAGAAAATGACCAGATATTAATAGGACGTATACCCCAAACGTCCCCAACTCCATTGACGCTTATGGGGGGTGCTGCCATTGACGTCCATGGACGTCCAAAAATTTTCCCATTCATTTTCAATGGGAATTTTTTTTTTTTCCCCAAATCAACAGAAAATGACTAGATATCATTAGGACGTGTCCCCCAAATGTCCCCGATTGCATTGCCGCTTATGGAGGGTGATGCCATTGACGTTCATGGACGTCCAAACTTCCCATTAAATCCCAATGGCATTTCTTCATGTTTGTTCATTCTATTGATGCCAATGTACTTGGATTCCATTGACGCTTATGTAAGTTGATACCATTGACGTCCATGGACGTCCAAAATTTTTCCCATTCATTTTCAATGGGAAATTTTTTTTTTTCCCCAAATCAACAGAAAATGACTAGACATCATTAGGACGTGTCCCCCAAATGTCCCCGATTGCATTGCTGCTTATGGAGGGTGATGCCATTGACGTTCATGGACGTCCAAACTTCCCATTCATTTCCAATGGCATTTCTTCATGTTTGTTCATTCTATTGATGCCAATGTACTTGGATTCCATTGACGCTTATGTAAGTTGATACCATTGACGTCCATGGACGTCCAAAATTTTTCCCATTCATTTTCAATGGGAATTTTTTTTTTTTCCCCAAATCAACAAAAAATGACCAGATATCAATAGGACGTGTCCCCCAAATGTCCCCGATTGGATTGGCGCTTATGGAGGGTGATGCCATTGACGTCCATGGACGTCCAAACTTCCCATTCATTTCCAATGGCATTTCTTCATGTTTGTTCATTCTATTGATGCCAATTTACTTGGATTCCATTGACGCTTATGTAAGTTGATACCATTGACGTCCATGGACGTACAAAATTTTTCCTATTCATTTTCAATGGGAATTTTTTTTTTTTCCCCAAATCAACAAAAAATGACCAGATATCAATAGGACGTGTCCCCCAAACTTCTCCAATTCCATTGACGCTTATGAAGGGTGCCGCCATTGACGGCCATGGACGTCCAATTCTCCCAATCTTTTCTAATGGCTTTTACTTTGTTTAGTGCCATTGACTGGCATTATGGTCCATTCTATTGAAAGACCTGAGTGGGGCTAAGATTTGTATCTCCACAGAGGAAAGACCAAGGTGTAATTTCTCCCGAAATTGCAGTTTCTAGTTACCTTGGTCTTTCTGAAAGAAAGAACAAGGTTATGTTATTCTACAACTTTATTATTATTATTATGCAATGGTTTCTCCGCGTTTTTTCGGCGCGCCGCGCAGCCCGAACCATACCACCGATCGGCACCGTTCAAGTATCGACACGACCGGAATTTTCGCGCGACGATGGGAATTTTTCAAACGACCCCGAAAAATTTTTCGTTCGCCCGTAAACGGCGATTTTCCGATTTTTTACAACTTTTTCAAAACGCTACTTGTCCTACAATTTTTGACCAAATCACATAATTTGGACATCAAAAATTCCGGGACGGTGGGGGGCATAAAGATTGTATACAGAATTTGGAAAAAATTTACGGTTCTCCGGATATTTGCCAAAAACTATCCCATTCATTTCCAATGGGAAAAGTTCCCATTCACTTTCAATAGTATTTCCAATGGACTTTACATTGCATTGATGCCATTGACGGCCATGCATGTCGAATCTATTGATGCCAATGTACTTGGATTCATTTGACTATATGGATGTCGATGCCATTGACGGCCATGGACGTCCAAAATTTTTCCCATTCATTTTCAATGGGGAAAAAACTAAATTTCCCCAAATCAACAGAAAATGACCAGATATTAATAGGACGTATACCCCAAACGTCCCCAACTCCATTGACGCTTATGGGGGGTGCTGCCATTGACGTCCATGGACGTCCAAAAATTTTCCCATTCATTTTCAATGGGAATTTTTTTTTTTCCCCCAAATCAACAGAAAATGACTAGATATCATTAGGACGTGTCCCCCAAATGTCCCCGATTGCATTGCCGCTTATGGAGGGTGATGCCATTGACGTTCATGGACGTCCAAACTTCCCATTAAATCCCAATGGCATTTCTTCATGTTTGTTCATTCTATTGATGCCAATGTACTTGGATTCCATTGACGCTTATGTAAGTTGATACCATTGACGTCCATGGACGTCCAAAATTTTTCCCATTCATTTTCAATTGGAAATTTTTTTTTTTCCCCAAATCAACAGAAAATGACTAGACATCATTAGGACGTGTCCCCCAAATGTCCCCGATTGCATTGCTGCTTATGGAGGGTGATGCCATTGACGTTCATGGACGTCCAAACTTCCCATTCATTTCCAATGGCATTTCTTCATGTTTGTTCATTCTATTGATGCCAATGTACTTGGATTCCATTGACGCTTATGTAAGTTGATACCATTGACGTCCATGGACGTCCAAAATTTTTCCCATTCATTTTCAATGGGAATTTTTTTTTTTTTCCCCCAAATCAACAAAAAATGACCAGATATCAATAGGACGTGTCCCCCAAATGTCCCCGATTGGATTGGCGCTTATGGAGGGTGATGCCATTGACGTCCATGGACGTCCAAACTTCCCATTCATTTCCAATGGCATTTCTTCATGTTTGTTCATTCTATTGATGCCAATGTACTTGGATTCCATTGACGCTTATGTAAGTTGATACCATTGACGTCCATGGACGTCCAAAATTTTTCCCATTCATTTTCAATGGGAATTTTTTTTTTTTCCCCAAATCAACAAAAAATGACCAGATATCAATAGGACGTGTCCCCCAAACTTCTCCAATTCCATTGACGCTTATGAAGGGTGCCGCCATTGACGGCCATGGACGTCCAATTCTCCCAATCTTTTCTAATGGCTTTTACTTTGTTTAGTGCCATTGACTGGCATTATGGTCCATTCTATTGATAGACCTGAGTGGGGCTAAGATTTGTATCTCCACAGAGGAAAGACCAAGGTGTAATTTCTCCCGAAATTGCAGTTTCTAGTTATTCATCTTATTCTCCGCGTTTTTTTGAGCCAACGCACAGCCCAAACCGTAGCACCGATCAGCACCGTTGAAGTATCGGCACGACCGGAATTTTCGCGTGACGATGGGAATTTTTCAAACCGCCACGAAAAATTTTCCGTTCGCCCGTAAACGGCAATTTTCCGAAAAATAAAAAAAGTTTCAAAATGTATCTAGTCCTACAATTTTTGACCAAATCACGTAATTTAGGTATCAAAAATTCCGGGACGGTGAGGGGCATAAAAGTTATATACAGAATTTGGCAAAAATTTACGGTTCCCCGGAAATTTGCCAAAAACTTTCCTGTTCATTTTGAATGGAAAAAAACCGCGCGCTTCACAGACCGAACCGTTAGACCGATCGGCACCGTTCAAGTATCGGCACGACCGGAGTTTTCGCGTGACACAGGAAACTTTACAAATGGCCCCGAAAATTTTTCCGTTCGTCCGTAAATGGCAATTTTCCATGAAAAAATACAAAGTTTCAAAATGTATCTAGTCCTACAATTTTTGACCAACTCACATAATTTGGGCATTAAAAATTCCGGGACGGTGAGGGGCATAAAAGTTGTATACAGAATTTGGAAAAAAATTACGCTTCCTCGGAAATTTGCCAAAAACTATCCCATTCATTTCGAATGGGAAAAGTTCCCATTCACTTCCAATGGGATTTCCAATGGAATTTACATTGCATTGATGCCATTGACGGCCATGCATGTCGAATCTACTGATGCCAATGTACGTGGATTCAATTGACTATATGGATGTCGATGCCATTGACGACCATGGACGTCCAAAATTTTTCCCAATTCATTTTCAATGGGGAAAAAACTAAATTTCTCCAAATCAGAAGAAAATGACCAGATATCAATAGGACGTATACCCCAAACGTCCCCAACTCCATTGACGCTTATGGGGGGTGCTGCCATTGACGTCCATGGACGTCCAAAATTTTACCCATTCATTTTCAATGGGAATTTTTTTTTTTTCCCCAAATCAACAGAAAATGACTAGATATCAATAGGACGTGTCCCCCAAATGTCCCCAATTGCATTGCTGCTTATGGAGGGTGATGCCATTGACGTCCAGGGACGTCCAAACTTCCCATTTATTCCAATGGCATTTCTTCATGTTTGTTCATTCTATTGATGCCAATGTACTTAGATTCCATTGACGCTTATGTAAGTTGATACCATTGACGTCCATAGACGTCCAAAATTTTTCCCATTCATTTTCAATGAGAAATTTTTTTTTTTCCCCAAATCAACAGAAAATGACTAGATATCATTAGGACGTGTCCCCCAAATGTCCCCGATTGCATTGCCGCTTATGGAGGGTGATGCCATTGACGGCCATGGACGTCCAATTCTCCCAGTCTATTCTAATGGCTTTTACTTTGTTTAGTGCCATTGATGGCATTATGGTCCATTCTATTGATAGACCTGAGTGGGGCTAAGATTTGTATCTCCACAGAGGAAAGACCAAGGTGTAATTTCTCCCGAAATTGCAGTTTCTAGTTATTACCTTGGTCTTTCCAAGGGAAAGAACAAGGTATTGTTATTGTGCAACTTTATTATTACCTTGGTCTTTCCAAGGGAAAGAACAAGGTAATGCTGTTCTGCAACTTTATCGTACTTATTATTATTATTACCTTGGTCTTTCTGAAGGAAAGAACAAGGTTATGTTATTCTACAACTTTATTATTATTATTATTATTATGCAATGGTTTCTCCGCGTTTTTTCGGCGCGCCGAGCAGCCCGAACCATACCACCGATCGGCACCGTTCAAGTATCGACACGACCGGAATTTTCGCGCGACGATGGGAATTTTTCAAACGACCCCGAAAAATTTTTCGTTCGCCCGTAAACGGCGATTTTCCGATTTTTTACAACTTTTTCAAAACGCTACTTGTCCTACAATTTTTGACCAAATCACATAATTTGGACATCAAAAATTCCGGGACGGTGGGGGGCATAAAGATTGTATACAGAATTTGGAAAAAATTTACGGTTCTCCGGATATTTGCCAAAAACTATCCCATTCATTTCCAATGGGAAAAGTTCCCATTCACTTTCAATAGTATTTCCAATGGACTTTACATTGCATTGATGCCATTGACGGCCATGCATGTCGAATCTATTGATGCCAATGTACTTGGATTCATTTGACTATATGGATGTCGATGCCATTGACGGCCATGGACGTCCAAAATTTTTCCCATTCATTTTCAATGGGGAAAAAACTAAATTTCCCCAAATCAACAGAAAATGACCAGATATTAATAGGACGTATACCCCAAACATCCCCAACTCCATTGACGCTTATGGGGGGTGCTGCCATTGACGTCCATGGACGTCCAAAATTTTTCCCATTCATTTTCAATGGGGAAAAAACTAAATTTCCCCAAATCAACAGAAAATGACCAGATATTAATAGGACGTATACCCCAAACGTCCCCAATTCCATTTACGCTTATGGAGGGTGATGCCATTGACGTTCATGGACGTCCAAACTTCCCATTCATTTCCAATGGCATTTCTTCATGTTTGTTCATTCTATTGATGCCAATGTACTTGGATTCCATTGACGCCTATGTAAGTTGATACCATTGACGTCCATGGACGTCCAAAATTTTTCCCATTCATTTTCAATGGGAATTTTTTTTTTTTCCCCAAATCAACAAAAAATGACTAGATATCATTAGGACGTGTACCCCAAATGTTCCCGATTGCATTGCTGCTTATGGAGGGTGATGCCATTGACGTTCATGGACGTCCAAACTTCCCATTCATTTCCAATGTCATTTCTTCATGTTTGTTCATTCTATTGATGCCAATGTACTTGGATTCCATTGACGCTTATGTAAGTTGATACCATTGACGTCCATGGACGTCCAAAATTTTTCCCATTCATTTTCAATGGGAAACTTTTTTTTTTCCCCAAATCAACAGAAAATGACTAGATATCATTAGGACGTGTCCCCCAAATGTCCCCGATTGCATTGCCGCTTATGCAGGGTGATGCCATTGACGTCCATGGACGTCCAAACTTCCCATTCATTTCCAATGTCATTTCTTCATGTTTGTTCATTCTATTGATGCCAATGTACTTGGATTCCATTGACGCTTATGTAAGTTGATACCATTGACGTCCATGGACGTGCAAAATTTTTCCCATTCATTTTCAATGGGAATTTTTTTTTTCCCCCAAATCAACAGAAAATGACTAGATATCAATAGGACGTTTCCCCCAAACGTCCCCAATTCCATTTAGGCTTATGGAGGGTGATGCCATTGACGTCCATGGACGTCCAATTCTCCCATTGATTTCTAATGGCTTTTACTTTGTTTAGTGCCATTGACTGGCATTATGGTCCATTCTATTGATAGACCTGAGTGGGGCTAAGATTTGTATCTCCACAGAGGAAAGACCAAGGTGTAATTTCTCCCGAAATTGCAGTTTCTAGTTATTATTACCTTGGTCTTTCCAAGGGAAAGAACAAGGTTATGTTGTTGTACAACTTTATTGTACTTTTTATTATTACCTTGGTCTTTCCAAGGGAAAGAACAAGGTTATGTTATTGTACAACTTTATTGTACTTCTTTCTTTCTTTCTTTTTTATTTATTATTATTCAATAATTGTTGACGTTTTTTTCGGCGCGCCGCGCAGCCCAAACCGTAGCTCCGATCGGTACCGTTCAAGTATCGGCACGACCGGAATTTTCGCGCGACGATGGGAATTTTTCAAACGGCCCCGAAAAATTTTCCGTTCGCCCGTAAACGGCAATTTTCCGAAAAAAAAAAAAAGTTAAAAAATGTATCTAGTCCTACAATTTTTGACCAAATCACATAATTTGGGTATCAAAAATTCCGGGACGATGAGGGGCATAAAAGTTGTATACAGAATTTGGCAAAAATTTACGGTTCCCCGGAAATTTGCCAAAAACTTTCCTATTCATTTTGAATGAAAAAAAAACGCACGCTGCACAGCCCGAACCGTTTGACCGATCGGCACCGTTCAAATATCGGCACGACCGGAATTTTCGCGCAACGATGGGAATTTTTCAAACGGACCCGAAAATATTTCCCTTCGCCCGTAAACGGCAATTTTCCGGAAAAAAAAAAAAGTTTCAAAATGTATCTAGTCCTACAATTTTTGACCAAATCACACAATTTGGGCATCAAAAATTCCGGGACGGTGAGGGGCATAAAAGTTGTATACAGAATTTGGAAAAAAATTACGCTTCCTCGGAAATTTGCCAAAAACTATCCCATTCATTTCGAATGGGAAAAGTCCCATTCACTTCTAATGGGATTTCCAATGGAATTTACATTGCATTGATGCCATTGACGGCCATGCATGTCGAATCTACTGATGCCAATGTACTTGGATTCAATTGACTATATGGATGTCGATGCCATTGACTGCCATGGACGTCCAAAATTTTTCCCATTCATTTTCAATGGGGAAAAAACAAAATTACCCCAAATCAACAGAAAATGACCAGATATCAATAGGACGTGTCCCCCAAACTTCCCCAATTCCATTGACGCTTATGAAGGGTGCCGCCATTGACTTACATGGACGTCCAAAATTTTTCCCATTCATTTTCAATGGGGAAAAAACTAAATTTCTCCAAATCAACAGAAAATGACCAGATATCAATAGGACGTATATCCCAAACGTCCCCAATTCCATTGACGCTTATGGGGGGTGCTGCCATTGACGTCCATGGACGTCCAAAATTTTACCCATTCATTTTCAATGGGAATTTTTTTTTTTTCCCAAAATCAACAGAAAATGACTAGATATCAATAGGACCTGTCCCCCAAATGTCCCCGATTGCATTGCTGCTTATGGAGGGTGATGCCATTGACGTCCAGGGACGTCCAAACTTCCCATTCATTTCCAATGGCATTTCTTCATGTTTGTTCATTCTTTTGATGCCAATGTACTTGGATTCCATTGACGCTTATGTAAGTTGATACCATTGACGTCCATGGACGTCCAAAATTTTTCCCATTCATTTTCAATGGGAATTTTTTTTTTTCCCCCCAAATCAACAGAAAATGACTAGATATCAATAGGACGTTTCCCCCAAATGTGCCCGATTGCATTGCTGCTTATGGAGGGTGATGGCATTGACGTCCACGGACGTCCAAACTTCCCATTAATTTCCAATGGCATTTCTTCATGTTTGTTCATTCTATTGATGCCAGTGTACTTGGATTCCATTCATGCTTATGTAAGTTGATACCATTGACGTCCATGGACGTCCAAAAATTTTCCCATTCATTTTCAATGGGAAATTTTTTTTTTTCCCCAAATCAACAGAAAATGACTAGATATCATTAGGACGTGTCCCCCAAATGTCCCCGATTGCATTGCCGCTTATGGGGGGTGATGCCATTGACGTCCATGGACGTCCAAACTTCCCATTCATTTCCAAAGGCATTTCTTCATGTTTGTTCATTCTATTGATGCCAATGTACTTGGATTCCATTGACGCTTATGTAAGTTGATACCATTGACGTCCATGGACGTCCAAAATTTTTCCCATTCATTTTCAATGGGATTTTTTTTTTTTCCCAAATCAACAGAAAATGACTAGATATCATTAGGACGTGTCCCCCAAATGTCCCCGATTGCATTGCCGCTTATGGAGGGTGATGCCATTGACGTTCATGGACGTCCAAACTTCCCATTCATTTCCAATGGCATTTCTTCATGTTTGTTCATTTTATTGATGCCAATGTACTTGGATTCCATTGACGCTTATGTAAGTTGATACCATTGACGTCCATGGACGTCCAAAATTTTTCCCATTCATTTTCAATGGGAATTTTTTTTTTTTACCCAAATCAACAGAAAATGACTAGATATCAATAGGACGTGTCCCCCAAACTTCCCCGATTCCATTAACAATTATGGAGGGTGCTGCCATTGACGGACATGGACGTCCAATTCTCCCAAACTTTTCTAATGGCTTTAACTTTGTTTAGTGCCAATGACTGGCATTATGGTCCATTCTACTGATAGACCTGAGTGGGGCTAAGATTTGTATCTCCACAGAGGAAAGACCAAGGTGTGTAATTTCTCCCGAAATTGCAGTTTCTAGTTCTTCTTATTATTATAGTCGTTTTTTTCGGCGCGCCGCGCAGCCCAAACCGTAGCACCGATCGGCACCGTTGAAGTATCGGCACGACCGGATTTTTCGCGTGACGATGGGAATTTTTCAAACCGCCACGAAAAATTTTCCGTTCGCCCGTAAACGGCAATTTTCCGAAAAATAAAAAAAGTTTCAAAATGTATCTAGTCCTACAATTTTTGACCAAATCACATAATTTGGGTATCAAAAATTCCGGGACGGTGAGGGGCATAAAAGTTGTATACAGAATTTGGCAAAAATTTACGGTTCCCCGGAAATTTGCCAAAAACTTTCCTATTCATTTTGAATGGAAAAAAAAACGCGCGCTTCACAGCCCGAACCGTTAGACCGATCGGCACCGTTCAAGTATCGGCACGACCGGAATTTTCGCGTGACACAGGAAACTTTACAAATGGCCCCGAAAATTTTTCCGTTCGTCCGTAAACGGCAATTTTCCGTGAAAAAAAAAAAAGTTTCAAAATGTATCTAGTCCTACAATTTTTGACCAAATCAAATAATTTGGGCATCAAAAATTCCGGGACGGTGAGGGGCATAAAAGTTGTATACAGAATTTGGAAAAAAATTACGCTTCCTCGGAAATTTGCCAAAAACTATCCCATTCATTTCGAATGGGAAAAGTCCCATTCACTTCCAATGGGATTTCCAATGGAATTTACATTGCATTGATGCCATTGACGGCCATGCATGTCGAATCTACTGATGCCAATGTACTTGGATTCAATTGACTATATAGATGTCGATGCCATTGACTGCCATGGACGTCCAAAATTTTTCCCATTCATTTTCAATGGGGAAAAAACAAAATTACCCCAAATCAACAGAAAATGACCAGATATCAATAGGACGTGTCCCCCAAACTTCCCCAATTCCATTGACGCTTATGAAGGGTGCCGCCATTGACTTCCATGGACGTCCAAAATTTTTCCCATTCATTTTCAATGGGGAAAAAACTAAATTTCTCCAAATCAACAGAAAATGACCAGATATCAATAGGACGTATATCCCAAACGTCCCCAATTATATTGACGCTTATGGGGGGTGCTGCCATTGACGTCCATGGACGTCCAAAATTTTACCCATTCATTTTCAATGGGAATTTTTTTTTTTTCCCCAAATCAACAGAAAATGACTAGATATCAATAGGACCTGTCCCCCAAATGTCCCCGATTGCATTGCTGCTTATGGAGGGTGATGCCATTGACGTCCAGGGACGTCCAAACTTCCTATTCATTACCAATGGCATTTCTTCATGTTTGTTCATTCTTTTGATGCTAATGTACTTGGATTCCATTGACGCTTATGTAAGTTGATACCATTGACGTCCATGGACGTCCAAAATTTTACCCATTCATTTTCAATGGGATTTTTTTTTTTTTCCCCAAATCAACAGAAAATGACTAGATATCAATAGGACCTGTCCCCCAAATGACCCCGATTGCATTGCTGCTTATGGAGGGGGATGCCATTGACGTCCAGGGACGTCCAAACTTCCCATTAATTTCCAATGGCATTTCTTCATGTTTGTTCATTCTTTTGATGCCAATGTACTTGGATTCCATTGACGCTTATGTAAGTTGATACCATTGACGTCCATGGACGTCCAAAATTTTTCCCATTCATTTTCAATGGGAATTTTTTTTTTTTCCCAAATCAACAGAAAATGACTAGATATCATTAGGACGTGTCCCCCAAATGTCCCCGATTGCATTGCCGCTTATGGGGGGTGATGCCATTGACGTCCATGGACGTCCAAACTTCCCATTCATTTCCAAAGGCATTTCTTCATGTTTGTTCATTCTATTGATGCCAATGTACTTGGATTCCATTGACGCTTATGTAAGTTGATACCATTGACGTCCATGGACGTCCAAAATTTTTCCCATTCATTTTCAATGGGAATTTTTTTTTTTTTCCCCAAATCAACAGAAAATGACTAGATATCATTAGGACGTGTCCCCCAAACTTCCCCGATTCCATTAACAATTATGAAAGGTGCCGCCATTGACGTCCATGGACGTCCAATTCTCCCATTCATTTCTAACGGCTTTTACTTTGTTTTTTGCCAATGACTGGCATTATGATCCATTCTATTGATAGACCTAAGTGGGGCTAAGATCTGTATCTCCACAGAGGAAAGACCAAGGTGTGTAATTTCTCCCGAAATTGCAGTTTCTAGTTATTATTCATCTTATTCTCCGCGTTTTTTCGGCGCGCCGCACAGCCCGAACCGCTGCACCGATCGGCACCGTTCGGATATCGAAACGTCCGGAATTTTTGCGCGACGATGGCTTTTTTAAAAAGGGCCCCGAAAAATTTTCCGTTTTCCCGCAAACGGCAATTTTCCAGATTTTTTTTTTTTTTTCAAAATGTATCTAGTCCTACAATTTTTGACCAAATCACATAATTTGGGTATCAAAAATTCCGGGACGGTGAGGGGCATAAAAGTTGTATACAGAATTTGGAAAAAATTTACGGTTCCCTGGAAATTTGCCAAAAACTCTCCCATTCATTTCTAATGGGAAAAGTTCCCATTCACTTACAATGGGATTTCAATGGAATTTACATTGCATTGATGCCATTGACGGCCATGCATGTCGAATCTATTGATGCCAATGTACTTGGATTCAATTGACTATATGGATGTCGATGCCATTGACTGCCATGGACGTCCAAAATTTTTCCCATTCATTTTCAATGGGGAAAAAACTACATTTCCCCAAATAAACAGAAAATGACCAGATATCAATAGGACGTGTCCCCCAAACGTCCCCAACTCAATTGACGCTTATAGAGGGTGCTGCCACTGACGTCCATGGACGTCCAAAATTTTTCCCATTCATTTTCAATGGGGAAAAAACTAAATTTCTCCAAATCAACAGAAAATGACCAGATATCAATAGGACGTATATCCCAAACGTCCCCAATTCCATTGACGCTTATGGGGGGTGCTGCCATTGACGTCCATGGACGTCCAAAATTTTACCCATTCATTTTCAATGGGAATTTTTTTTTTTCCCCAAATCAACAGAAAATGACTAGATATCAATAGGACGAGGCCCCCAAATGTCCCCGATTGCATTGCTGCTTATGGAGGGTGATGCCATTAATGTCCAGGGACGTCCAAACTTCCTATTCATTTCCAATGGCATTTCTTCATGTTTGTTCATTCTATTGATGCCAATGTACTTGGATTCCATTGACGCTTATGTAAGTTGATACCATTGACGTCCATGGACGTCCAAAATTTTTCCCATTCATTTTCAATGGGAATTTTTTTTTTTCCCCCAAATCAACAGAAAATGACTAGATATCATTAGGACGTGTCCCCCAAATGTCCCCGATTGCATTGCCGCTTATGGAGGGTGATCCCATTGACGTCCATGGACGTCCAAACTTCCCATTCATTACCAATGGCATTTCTTCATGTTTGTTCATTCTATTGATGCCAATGTACTTGGATTCCATTGACACTTATGTAAATTGATACCATTGACGTCCATGGACGTCCAAAATTTTTCCCATTCATTTTCAATGGGAATTTTTTTTTTTCCCCAAATCAACAGAAAATGACTAGATATCATTAGGACGTGTCCCCCAAATGTCCCCGATCGCATTGCCGCTTATGGAGGATGATGCCATTGACGTCCATGGACGTCCAAACTTCCCATTCATTTCCAATGTCATTTCTTCATGTTTGTTCATTCTATTGATGCCAATGTACTTGGATTCCATTGACGCTTATGTAAGTTGATACCATTGACGGCCATGGACGTCCAAAATTTTTCCCATTCATTTTCAATGGGAATTTTTTTTTTCCCCCCAAATCAACAGAAAATGACTAGATATCAACAGGACGTTTCCCCCAAAAGTCCCCAATTCCATTTAGGCTTATGGAGGGTGATGCCATTGACGTTCATGGACGTCCAAACTTCCCATTCATTTCCAATGGCATTTCTTCATGTTTGTTCATTTTATTGATGCCAATGTACTTGGATTCCATTGACGCTTATGTAAGTTGATACCATTGACGTCCATGGACGTCCAAAATTTTTCCCATTCATTTTCAATGGGAATTTTTTTTTTTCCCCAAATCAACAGAAAATGACTAGATATCATTAGGACGTGTCCCCCAAATGTCCCCGATCGCATTGCCGCTTATGGAGGATGATGCCATTGACGTCCATGGACGTCCAAACTTCCCATTCATTTCCAATGTCATTTCTTCATGTTTGTTCATTCTATTGATGCCAATGTACTTGGATTCCATTGACGCTTATGTAAGTTGATACCATTGACGGCCATGGACGTCCAAAATTTTTCCCATTCATTTTCAATGGGAAATTTTTTTTTTCCCCCCAAATCAACAGAAAATGACTAGATATCAACAGGACGTTTCCCCCAAAAGTCCCCAATTCCATTTAGGCTTATGGAGGGTGATGCCATTGACGTTCATGGACGTCCAAACTTCCCATTCATTTCCAATGGCATTTCTTCATGTTTGTTCATTTTATTGATGCCAATGTACTTGGATTCCATTGACGCTTATGTAAGTTGATACCATTGACGTCCATGGACGTCCAAAATTTTTCCCATTCATTTTCAATGGGAATTTTTTTTTTTTTTCCCAAATCAACAGAAAATGACTAGATATCATTAGGACGTGTCCCCCAAACTTCCCCGATTCCATTAACAATTATGAAAGGTGCCGCCATTGACGTCCATGGACGTCCAAACTTCCCATTCATTTCCAATGGCATTTCTTCATGTTTGTTCATTCTATTGATGCCAATGTACTTGGATTCCATTGACGCTTATGTAAGTTGATACCATTGACGTCCATAGACGTCCAAAATTTTTCCCATTCATTTTCAATGGGAAATTTTTTTTTTTCCCCAAATCAACAGAAAATGACTAGATATCATTAGGACGTGTCCCCCAAATGTCCCCGATTGCATTGCCGCTTATGGAGGGTGATGCCATTGACGTGCATGGACGTCCAAACTTCCCATTAAATCCCAATGGCATTTCTTCATGTTTGTTCATTCTATTGATGCCAATGTACTTGGATTCCATTGACGCTTATGTAAGTTGATACCATTGACGTCCATGGACGTCCAAAATTTTTCCCATTCATTTTCAATGGGAATTTTTTTTTTTCCCCAAATCAACAGAAAATGACTAGATATCAATAGGACGTGTCCCCCAAATGTCCCCGATTACATTGCCTCTTATGGAGGGGGATGCCATTGACGGCCACGGACGTCCAAACTTCCCATTCATTTCCAATGGCATTTCTTCATGTTTGTTCATTCTATTGATGCCAATGTACTTGGATTCCATTGACGCTTATGTAAATTGATACCATTGACGTCCATGGACGTCCAAAATTTTTCCCATTCATTTTCAATGGGAATTTTTTTTTTTTCCCCAAATCAACAGAAAATGACTAGATATCATTAGGACTTGTCCCCCAAATGTCCCCGATTGCATTGCCGCATATGGGGGGTGATGCCATTGACGTCCATGGACGTCCAAACTTCCCATTCATTTCCAAAGCCATGTCTTCATGTTTGTTCATTCTATTGATGCCAATGTACTTGGATTCCATTGACGCTTATGTAAGTTGATACCATTGACGTCCATGGACGTCCAAAATTTTTCCCATTCATTTTCAATGGGATTTTTTTTTTTTTCCCAAATCAACAGAAAATGACTAGATATCATTAGGACGTGTCCCCCAAATGTCCCCGATTGCATTGCCGCTTATGGAGGGTGATGCCATTGACGTTCATGGACGTCCAAACTTCCCATTCATTTCCAATGGCATTTCTTCATGTTTGTTCATTTTATTGATGCCAATGTACTTGGATTCCATTGACGCTTATGTAAGTTGATACCATTGACATCCATGGACGTCCAAAATTTTTCCCATTCATTTTCAATGGGAATTTTTTTTTTTTTCCCAAATCAACAGAAAATGACTAGATATCATTAGGACGTGTCCCCCAAACTTCCCCGATTCCATTAACAATTATGAAAGGTGCCGCCATTGACGTCCATCGACGTCCAATTCTCCCATTCATTTCTAACGGCTTTTACTTTGTTTTTTGCCAATGACTGGCATTATGATCCATTCTATTGATAGACCTGAGTGGGGCTAAGATCTGTATCTCCACAGAGGAAAGACCAAGGTGTGTAATTTCTCCCGAAATTGCAGTTTCTAGTTATTATTATTACCTTGGTCTTTCTGAAAGAAAGAACAAGGTTATGTTATTCTACAACTTTATTATTATTATTATGCAATGGTTTCTCCGCGTTTTTTCGGCGCGCCGCGCAGCCCGAACCGTACCACCGATCGGCACCGTTCAAGTATCGACACGACCGGAATTTTCGCGCGACGATGGGAATTTTTCAAACGACCCCGAAAAATTTTTCGTTCGCCCGTAAACGGCGATTTTCCGATTTTTTACAACTTTTTCAAAACGCTACTTGCTCTACAATTTTTGACCAAATCACATAATTTGGACATCAAAAATTCCGGGACGGTGGGGGGCATAAAGATTGTATACAGAATTTGGAAAGAATTTACGGTTCTCCGGATATTTGCCAAAAACTATCCCATTCATTTCCAATGGGAAAAGTTCCCATTCACTTTCAATAGTATTTCCAATGGACTTTACATTGCATTGATGCCATTGACGGCCATGCATGTCGAATCTATTGATGCCAATGTACTTGGATTCAATTGACTATATGGATGTCGATGCCATTGACGGCCATGGACGTCCAAAATTTTTCCCATTCATTTTCAATGGGGAAAAAACTACATTTCCCCAAATCAACAGAAAATGACCAGATATTAATAGGACGTATACCCCAAACGTCCCCAACTCCATTGACGCTTATGGGGGGTGCTGCCATTGACGGCCATGGACGTCCAAAATTTTTCCCATTCATTTTCAATGGGGAAAACACTAAATTTCCCCAAATCATCAGAAAATGACCAGTTATCAATAGTACGTCTCCCCCAAACGTTCCGAACTCCATTGACGCTTATAGGGGGTGCTGCCATTGACGTCCATGGACGTCCAAAAATTTTCCCATTCATTTTCAATGGGGAAAAAACTAAATTTCCCCAAATCAACAGAAAATGACCAGATATTAATAGGACGTATACCCCAAACGTCCCCAATTCCATTTACGCTTATGGAGGGTGATGCCATTGACGTTCATGGACGTCCAAACTTCCCATTCATTTCCAATGGCATTTCTTCATGTTTGTTCATTCTATTGATGCCAATGTACTTGGATTCCATTGACGCCTATGTAAGTTGATACCATTGACGTCCATGGACGTCCAAAATTTTTCCCATTCATTTTCAATGGGAATTTTTTTGTTTTCCCCAAAATCAACAAAAAATGACTAGATATCATTAGGACGTGTCCCCCAAATGTCCCCGATTGCATTGCCGCTTATGGAGGGTCATGCCATTGACGTCCATGGACGTCCAAAATTTCCATTCATTTCCAATGGCATTTCTTCATGTTTGTTCATTCTATTGATGCCAATGTACTTGGATTCCATTGACGCTTATGTAAGTTGATACCATTGACGTCCATGGACGTCCAAAATTTTTCCCATTCATTTTCAATGGGAATTTTTTTTTTTTTCCCCAAATCAACAGAAAATGACTGGATATCATTAGGACGTGTCCCCCAAATGTCCCCGATTGCATTGCCGCTTACGGAGGGTGATGCCATTGACGTTCATGGACGTCCAAACTTCCCATTTATTTCCAATGGCATTTCTTCATGTTTGTTCATTCTATTGATGCCAATGTACTTGGATTCCATTGACGCTTATGTAAGTTGATACCATTGACGTCCATGGACGTCCAAAATTTTTCCCATTCATTTTCAATGGGAATTTTTTTTTTTTTTCCCCAAATCAACAGAAAATGACTAGATATCAATAGGACGTTTCCCCCAAATGTGCCCGATTGCATTGCTGCTTATGGAGGGTGATGCCATTGACGTCCACGGACGTCCAAACTTCCCATTAATTTCCAATGGCATTTCTTCATGTTTGTTCATTCTATTGATGCCAATGTACTTGGATTCCATTGACGCTTATGTAAGTTGATACCATTGACGTCCATGGACGTCCAAAATTTTTCCCATTCATTTTCAATGGGAATTTTTTTTTTTTTCCCCAAATCAACAGAAAATGACTGGATATCATTAGGACGTGTCCCCCAAATGTCCCCGATTGCATTGCCGCTTACGGAGGGTGATGCCATTGACGTTCATGGACGTCCAAACTTCCCATTTATTTCCAATGGCATTTCTTCATGTTTGTTCATTCTATTGATGCCAATGTACTTGGATTCCATTGACGCTTATGTAAGTTGATACCATTGACGTCCATGGACGTCCAAAATTTTTCCCATTCATTTTCAATGGGAATTTTTTTTTTTTTTCCCCAAATCAACAGAAAATGACTAGATATCAATAGGACGTTTCCCCCAAATGTGCCCGATTGCATTGCTGCTTATGGAGGGTGATGCCATTGACGTCCACGGACGTCCAAACTTCCCATTAATTTCCAATGGCATTTCTTCATGTTTGTTCATTCTATTGATGCCAATGTACTTGGATTCCATTGACGCTTATGTAAGTTGATACCATTGACGTCCATGGACGTCCAAAATTTTTCCCATTCATTTTCAATGGGAAATTTTTTTTTTCCTCAAATCAACAGAAAATGACTAGATATCATTAGGACGTGTCCCCCAAATGTCCCCGATTGCATTGCCGCTTATGGAGGGTGATGCCATTGACGTTCATGGACGTCCAAACTTCCCATTAAATCCCAATGGCATTTCTTCATGTTTGTTCATTCTATTGATGCCAATGTACTTGGATTCCATTGACGCTTATGTAAGTTGATACCATTGACGTCCATGGACGTCCAAAAATTTTCCCATTCATTTTCAATGGGAATTTTTTTTTTTTTCCCAAATCAACAGAAAATGACTACATATCAATAGGACGTGTCCCCCAAACTTCCCCGATTCCATTAACAATTATGGAGGGTGCTGCCATTGACGGACATGGACGTCCAATTCTCCCAATCTTTTCTAATGGCTTTAACTTTGTTTAGTGCCAATGACTGGCATTATGGTCCATTCTATTGATAGACCTGAGTGGGGCTAAGATTTGTATCTCCACAGAGGAAAGACCAAGGTGTGTAATTTTTTCTCCCGAAATTGCAGTTTCTAGTTATTCATCTTATTCTCCGCGTTTTTTTGAGCCAACGCACAGCCCAAACCGTAGCACCGATCGGCACCGTTCAAGTATCGGCACGACCGGATTTTTCGTGTGACGATGGGAATTTTTCAAACCGCCACGAAAAATTTTCCGTTCGCCCGTAAACGGCAATTTTCCGAAAAATAAAAAAAGTTTAAAAATGTATCTAGTCCTACAATTTTTGACCAAATCACATAATTTGGGCATCAAAAATTCCGGGACGGTGAGGGGCATAAAAGTTGTATACAGAATTTGGCAAAAATTTACGGTTCCCCGGAAATTTGCCAAAAACTTTCCTATTCATTTTGAATGGAAAAAAAACGCGCGCTTCACAGCCCGAACCGTTAGACCGATCGGCACCGTTCAAGTATCGGCACGACCGGAATTTTCGCGTGACACAGGAAACTTTACAAATGGCCCCGAAAATTTTTCCGTTCGTCCGTAAACGGCAATTTTCCGTGAAAAAAAAAAAAAGTTTCAAAATGTATCTAGTCCTACAATTTTTGACCAAATCACATAATTTGGGCATCAAAAATTCCGGGACGGTGAGGGGCATAAAAGTTGTATACAGAATTTGGAAAAAAATTACGCTTCCTCGGAAATTTGCCAAAAACTATCCCATTCATTTCGAATGGGAAAAGTCCCATTCACTTCCAATGGGATTTCCAATGGAATTTACATTGCATTGATGCCATTGACGGCCATGCATGTCGAATCTACTGATGCCAATGTACTTGGATTCAACTGACTATATAGATGTCGATGCCATTGACTGCCATGGACGTCCAAAATTTTTCCCATTCATTTTCAATGGGGAAAAAACAAAATTACCCCAAATCAACAGAAAATGACCAGATATCAATAGGACGTGTCCCCCAAACTTCCCCAATTCCATTGACGCTTATGAAGGGTGCCGCCATTGACTTACATGGACGTCCAAAATTTTTCCCATTCATTTTCAATGGGGAAAAAACTAAATTTCTCCAAATCAACAGAAAATGACCAGATATCAATAGGACGTATATCCCAAACGTCCCCAATTCCATTGACGCTTATGGGGGGTGCTGCCATTGACGTCCATGGACGTCCAAAATTTTACCCATTCATTTTCAATGGGAAATTTTTTTTTTTTCCCAAATCAACAGAAAATGACTAGATATCAATAGGACCTGTCCCCCAAATGTCCCCGATTGCATTGCTGCTTATGGAGGGTGATGCCATTGACGTCCAGGGACGTCCAAACTTCCCATTCATTTCCAATGGCATTTCTTCATGTTTGTTCATTCTTTTGATGCCAATGTACTTGGATTCCATTGACGGTTATGTAAGTTGATACCATTGACGTCCATGGACGTCCAAAATTTTTCCCATTCATTTTCAATGGGAATTTTTTTTTTTTCCCCAAATCAACAGAAAATGACTAGATATCATTAGGACGTGTCCCCCAAATGTCCCCGATTGCATTGCCGCTTATGGGGGGTGATGCCATTGACGTCCATGGACGTCCAAACTTCCCATTCATTTCCAAAGGCATTTCTTCATGTTTGTTCATTCTATTGATGCCAGTGTACTTGGATTCCATTGACGCTTATGTAAGTTGATACCATTGACGTCCATGGACGTCCAAAATTTTTCCCATTCATTTTCAATGGGAATTTTTTTTTTTTCCCAAATCAACAGAAAATGACTAGATATCATTAGGACGTGTCCCCCAAATGTCCCCGATTGCATTGCCGCTTATGGAGGGTGATGCCATTGACGTTCATGGACGTCCAAACTTCCCATTCATTTCCAATGGCATTTCTTCATGTTTGTTCATTTTATTGATGCCAATGTACTTGGATTCCATTGACGCTTATGTAAGTTGATACCATTGACGTCCATGGACGTCCAAAATTTTTCCCATTCATTTTCAATGGGAATTTTTTTTTTTCCCCCAAATCAACAAAAAATGACCAGATATCAATAGGACGTGTCCCCCAAACTTCTCCAATTCCATTGACGCTTATGAAGGGTGCCGCCATTGACGGCCATGGACGTCCAATTCTCCCAATCTTTTCTAATGGCTTTTACTTTGTTTAGTGCCATTGACTGGCATTATGGTCCATTCTATTGATAGACCTGAGTGGGGCTAAGATTTGTATCTCCACAGAGGAAAGACCAAGGTGTAATTTCTCCCGAAATTGCAGTTTCTAGTTATTATTTATTATATCTTCATCTTATTCTCCGCGTTTTTTCGGCGCGCCGCGCAGCCCGAACCATACCACCGATCGGCACCGTTGAAGTATCGGCACGACCGGATTTTTCGCGCGACGCAGGGACTTTTTCAAAATCCCCCGAAAAATTTTCCGTTCGCCCGTAAACGGCAATTTTCCGAAAAAAAAAAAAAGTTAAAAAATGTATCTAGTCCTACAATTTTTGACCAAATCACATAATTTGGGTATCAAAAATTCCGGGACGATGAGGGGCATAAAAGTTGTATACAGAATTTGGCAAAAATTTACGGTTCCCCGGAAATTTGCCAAAAACTTTCCTATTCATTTTGAATGAAAAAAAAACGCACGCTGCACAGCCCGAACCGTTTGACCGATCGGCACCGTTCAAATATCGGCACGACCGGAATTTTCGCGCAACGATGGGAATTTTTCAAACGGACCCGAAAAATTTTCCCTTCCCCCGTAAACGGCAATTTTCCGGAAAAAAAAAAATGTTTCAAAATGTATCTAGTCCTACAATTTTTGACCAAATCACACAATTTGGGCATCAAAAATTCCGGGACGGTGAGGGGCATAAAAGTTGTATACAGAATTTGGAAAAAAATTACGCTTCCTCGGAAATTTGCCAAAAACTATCCCATTCATTTCGAATGGGAAAAGTCCCATTCACTTCCAATGGGATTTCCAATGGAATTTACATTGCATTGATGCCATTGACGGCCATGCATGTCGAATCTACTGATGCCAATGTACTTGGATTCAATTGACTATATGGATGTCGATGCCATTGACGGCCATGGACGTCCAAAATTTTTCCCATTCATTTTCAATGGGGAAAAAACTAAATTTCCCCAAATCAACAGAAAATGAGCAGATATCAATAGGACGTGTCCCCCAAACTTCCCCAATTCCATTGACGCTTATGAAGGGTGCCGCCATTGACTTCCATGGACGTCCAAAATTTTTCCCATTCATTTTCAATGGGGAAAAAACTACATTTCTCCAAATCAACAGAAAATGACCAGATATCAATAGGACGTATACCCCAAACGTCCCCAACTCCATTGACGCTTATGAAGGGTGCTGCCATTGACGTCCATGGACGTCCAAAATTTTTCCCATTCATTTTCAATGGGAAATTTTTTTTTTCCCCAAATCAACAGAAAATGACTAGATATCAATAGGACGTGTCCCCCAAATGTCCCCGATTGCATTGCTGCTTATGGAGGGTGATGCCATTGACGTCCACGGACGTCCAAACTTCCCATTAATTTCCAATGGCGTTTCTTCATGTTTGTTCATTCTATTGATGCTAATGTATTTGGATTCCATTGACGCTTATGTAAGTTGATACCATTGACGTCCATGGACGTCCAAAATTTTTCCCATTCATTTTCAATGGGAATTTTTTTTTTTTCCCCAAATCAACAGAAAATGACTAGATATCAATAGGACGTGTCCCCCAAATGTCCCCGATTGCATTGCCTCTTATGGAGGGTGATGCCATTGACGTCCACGGACGTCCAAACTTCCCATTCATTTCCAATGGCATTTCTTCATGTTTGTTCATTCTATTGATGCCAATGTACTTGGTATCCATTGACGCTTATTTAAGTTGATACCATTGACGTCCATGGACGTCCAAATTTCCCATTCATTTCTAATGGCATTTAATTATGTTTTTTCATTTTATTGATGCCAATGTACTTGGATTCCATTGACGCCTATGTAAGTTGATACCATTGACGTCCATGGACGTCCAAAATTTTTCCCATTCATTTTCAATGGGAATTTATGGGACGTCGGCGTCATCCGCACGTTGGACTTCGTCGACTGGACGTCGGCGTCATCCGCATGTTGGACGTCGGCGACTTTTGCTAGTTGGACGTCATCACCGTCCGCTCATTGGACGTCGGCGCCGTCCGCTCGTTGGAAGTCGGCGCCGTCTTTATGTTGGATGTCGGCAGCGTCAGCACTTTGGACGTCGGCAGCGACAGCAATTAGGACGTCGGTGACGTCCGCTCGTTGGACGTCGCCAAACTTTGGACGTCGGCGTCGTCCACTCTTTTGACATCGTCACCATCCGCTCGTTGGACGTAAGACGGCGCATTCTGCACTTTTGACGTTTGCTTGTTGAACGTCGTCATTGTCCCACGTTGGACGTCGGCACCGTCCGCTCAACGGACGTCGGCAGCGTCAGCACTTTGGACGTCGGTGACGTCCGCTCGTTGGACGGCGCATTCTGCACTTTTGACGTTTGCTTGTTGAACGTCGTCACTGTTCCACGTGAGATGTCGGCACCGTCCTCTCGATGGACGTCGGCGTCATCTGCTCTTTTGACGTCTTGGACGTTGGTGACGTCCGCTCGTTGGACGTCGCCAAACTTTGGACGTCGGCGTCGTCCACTCTTTTGACATCGTCACCATCCGCTCGTTGGACGTAAGACGGCGCATTCTGCACTTTTGACGTTTGCTTGTTGAACGTCGTCATTGTCCCACGTTGGACGTCGGCACCGTCCGCTTGATGGACGTCGGCAGCGTCAGCACTTTGGAAGTCGGTGATGTCCGCTCGTTGGACGGCGCATTCTGCACTTTGGACGTCGGTGACGTCCGCTCGTTAGACGGCGCATTCTGCACTTTTGACGTTTGCTTGTTGAACGTCGTCACTGTTCCACGTGAGATGTCGGCACCGTGCGCTCGATGGACGTCGGCGTCATCTGCTCTTTTGAGGTCTTGGACGTCGGTGACGTCCGCTCGTTGGACATCGTATTCTGCACTTTTGACTTTTGCTTGTTGAACGTTGTCACTGTCCCACATGGGATGTCGGCGTCATCTGCTCTTTTGACGTCGATGACGTCGGCCTCTCACGCTAACTTTTGACGTCGGCGCCGTTTGCTCGTTGGACGTCGTCACCATCCGTTTGTTGATCGTCGGGGACGTCGGCGTCATTGACGTCTTGGTCATCGCATTCTGCACTTTCGACGTTTGCTTGTTGAACGTTGTCACTGTCCCACGTGGGATGTCGGCATCATCTGCTCTTTTGACGTCGGTGACGTCAGCCTCTCGCGCTAACTTTTGACGTCGGCGCCGTTTGCTCGTTGGACGTCGTCACCATCCGTTCGTTGATCGTCGGCGCCGTCCTCTCGATGGACGTTGGCGTCATCCGCTCTTTTGACGTCGGCGACGTCCAATCCACTCTGAGGTATACGCATAAAGTAGGAAACTGACCGGGGATCGAACCACCATCCTCTCGTACCAAGGTCAGCGATATTAACACTGAGCTATCCATCTGCTAAATGCAGTGTTGTGTGATATGTATATAAAGTTATCATGTATGTGATACAGGCATTGACAAAAGCTAACTTGGTATTGACAGAGGTTCGACCCTACGACCTCCCGCATCAAAGTCATTTTCAATTGGAATTTTTTTTTTTCCAAAAATCAAAAGAAAATGACTAGATATCAATAGGACGTGTCCCCCAAACTTCCCCAATTCCATTTACACTTATGGAGGGTGATGCCATTGACGTCCATGGACGTCCAAATTTCCCATTTATTTTTAATTATGTTTTTTCATTCTATTGATGCCAATGTACTTGGATTCCATTGTAAGTTGATACCATTGACGTCAATGGACGTCCAAAATTTTTCCCATTCATTTTCAATGGGAATTTTTTTTCCCCCCAAATCAACAAAAAAACGACCTGATATCAAAAGGACATGTCCCCCAAACTAGTCCAATTCCATTGACGCTTATGAAGGGCGCCGCCATTGACGGCCATGGACGTCCAAATTTCCCATTCATTTCTAATGCCATTTAATTATGTTTTTTCATTCTATTGATGCAAATGTACTTGGATTCTATTGACGCTTATGTAAGTTGATACCATTGACGTCCATGGACGTCCAAAATTTTTCCCATTCATTTTCAATGGGAATTTTATTTTTTTCCCCAAATCAACAGAAGATGACTAGATATCAATAGGACGTGTCCCCCAAATGTCCCCGATTGCATTGCTGCTTATGGAGGGTGATGCCATTGACGTTCATGGACGTCCAAACTTCCCATTCATTTCCAATGGCATTTCTTCATGTTTGTTCATTCTATTGATGCCAATGTACTTGGATTCCATTGACACTTATGTAAGTTGATACCATTGACGTCCATGGACGTCCAAAATTTTTCCCATTCATTTTCAATGGGAATTTTTTTTCCCCCCCAAATCAACAAAAAATGACTACATATCATTAGGACGTGTCCCCCAAATGTCCCCGATTGCATTGACGCTTATGGAGGGTGCTGCCATTGACGGACATGGACGTCCAATTCTCCCAATCTTTTCTCATGGCTTTTACTTTGTTTAGTGCCATTGACTGGCATTATGGTCCATTCTATTGATAGACCTGAGTGGGGCTAAGATCTGTATCTCCACAGAGGAAAGACCAAGGTGTGTAATTTCTCCCGAAATTGCAGTTTCTAGTTATTACCTTGGTCTTTCCAAGGGAAAGAACAAGGTTATGTTGTTGTACAACTTTATTGTACTTCTTTATTACCTTGGTCTTTCCAAGGGAAAGAACAAGGTTATGTTGTTGTACAACTTTATTGTACTTCTTTATTACCTTGGTCTTTCTGAAGGAAAGAACAAGGTTATGTTATTCTACAACTTTATTACCTTGGTCTTTCTGAAAGAAAGAACAAGGTTATGTTATTCTACAACTTTATTATTATTACCTTGGTCTTTCTGAAAGAAAGAACAAGGTATTGTTATTGTGCAACTTTATTATTTTTTATTACCTTGGTCTTTCTGAAAGAAAGAACAAGGTATTGTTATTGTGCAACTTTATTACCTTGGTCTTTCCAAGGGAAAGAACAAGGTATTGTTATTGTGCAACTTTATTATTATAATTATTATTATTACCTTGGTCTTTCCAAAGGAAAGAACAAGGTAATGATATTCTACAACTTTATTACCTTGGTCTTTCCAAGGGAAAGAACAAGGTATTGTTATTGTGCAACTTTATTATTATAATAATTATTATTATTACCTTGGTCTTTCCAAGGGAAAGAACAAGGTAATGCTGTTCTGCAACTTTATCGTACTTATTATTACCTTGGTCTTTCTGAAAGAAAGAACAAGGTATTGTTATTGTGCAACTTTATTATTACCTTGGTCTTTCCAAGGGAAAGAACAAGGTAATGCTGTTCTGCAACTTTATCGTACTTATTTTTATTATTACCTTGGTCTTTCCAAGGGAAAGAACAAGGTAATGCTGTTGTGCAACTTTATTATTCTTATTTATTATTATTATAATTCATCTTATTCTCCGCGTTTTTTCGGCGCGCCGCACAGCTCGAACCATAGCACCGATCAGCACCGTTCAAGTATCGGCACGACCGGAATTTTCGTGCGACGCGGGCAATTTTTCAAACGGCCCCGAAAAATTTTCCGTTCGCCCGTAAACGGCAATTTTCCGGAAAAAAAAAAAAGTTTCAAAATGTATCTAGTCCTACAATTTTTGACCAAATCACATAATTTGGGTATCAAAAATTCCGGGACGGTGAGGGGCATAAAAGTTGTATACAGAATTTGGCAAAAATTTACGGTTCCCCGGAAATTTGCCAAAAACTTTCCTATTCATTTTGAATGGAAAAAAAACGCGCGCTTCACAGCCCGAACCGTTAGACCGATCGGCACCGTTCAAGTATCGGCACGACCGGAATTTTAGCGTGACACAGGAAACTTTACAAATGGCCCCGAAAATTTTTCCGTTCGTCCGTAAACGGCAATTTTCCGTGAAAAAAAAAAAACTTTCAAAATGTATCTAGTCCTACAATTTTTGACCAAATCACATAATTTGGGCATCAAAAATTCCGGGACGGTGAGGGGCATAAAAGTTGTATACAGAATTTGGAAAAAAATTACGCTTCCTCGGAAATTTGCCAAAAACTATCCCATTCATTTCGAATGGGAAAAGTTCCCATTCACTTCCAATGGGATTTCCAATGGAATTTACATTGCATTGATGCCATTGACGGCCATGCATGTCGAATCTACTGATGCCAATGTACTTGGATTCAATTGACTATATGAATGTCGATGCCATTGACGGCCATGGACGTCCAAAATTTTTCCCATTCATTTTCAATGGGGAAAAAACAAAATTTCCCCAAATCAACAGAAAATGACCAGATATCAATAGGACGTGTCCCCCAAACTTCCCCAATTCCATTGACGCTTATGAAGGGTGCCGCCATTGACTTCCATGGACGTCCAAAATTTTTCCCATTCATTTTCAATGGGGAAAAAAGTAAATTTCTCCAAATCAACAGAAAATGACCAGATATCAATAGGACGTATATCCCAAACGTCCCCAATTCCATTGACGCTTATGGGGGGTGCTGCCATTGACGTCCATGGACGTCCAAAATTTTACCCATTCATTTTCAATGGGAAATTTTTTTTTTCTCCCCAAATCAACAGAAAATGACTAGATATCAATAGGACCTGTCCCCCAAATGTCCCCGACTGCATTGCTGCTTATGGAGGGTGATGCCATTGACGTCCACGGACGTCCAAACTTCCCATTAATTTCCAATGGCATTTCTTCATGTTTGTTCATTCTATTGATGCCAATGTACTTGGATTCCATTGACGCTTATGTAAGTTGATACCATTGACGTCCATGGACGTCCAAAATTTTTCCCATTCATTTTCAATGGGAATTTTTTGTTTTTTTCCCCAAATCAACAGAAAATGACTAGATATCATTAGGACGTGTCCCCCAAATGTCCCCGATTGCATTGCCGCTTATGGGGGGTGATGCCATTGACGTCCATGGACGTCCAAACTTCCCATTCATTTCCAAAGGCATTTCTTCATGTTTGTTCATTCTATTGATGCCAATGTACTTGGATTCCATTGACGCTTATGTAAGTTGATACCATTGACGTCCATGGACGTCCAAAATTTTTCCCATTCATTTTCAATGGGATTTTTTTTTTTTTCCCAAATCAACAGAAAATGACTAGATATCATTAGGACGTGTCCCCCAAATGTCCCCGATTGCATTGCCCCTTATGGAGGGTGATGCCATTGACGTCCATGGACGTCCAAACTTCCCATTCATTTCCAATGGCATTTCTTCATGTTTGTTCATTTTATTGATGCCAATGTACTTGGATTCCATTGACGCTTATGTAAGTTGATACCATTGACGTCCATGGACGTCCAAAATTTTTCCCATTCATTTTCAATGGGAATTTTTTTTTTTTTCCCAAATCATCAGAAAATGACTAGATATCATTAGGACGTGTCCCCCAAACTTCCCCGATTCCATTAACAATTATGAAAGGTGCCGCCATTGACGTCCATGGACGTCCAATTCTCCCATTCATTTCTAACGGCTTTTACTTTGTTTTTTGCCAATGACTGGCATTATGATCCATTCTATTGATAGACCTGAGTGGGGCTAAGATCTGTATCTCCACAGAGGAAAGACCAAGGTGTGTAATTTCTCCCGAAATTGCAGTTTCTAGTTATTATTATTATTCATCTTATTCTCCGCGTTTTTTCGGCGCGCCGCACAGCCCGAACCGCTGCACCGATCGGCACCGTTCGGATATCGAAACGTCCGGAATTTTTGCGCGACGATGGCTTTTTTAAAAAGGGCCCCGAAAAATTTTCCGTTTTCCCGCAAACGGCAATTTTCCAGATTTTTTTTTTTTTTTCAAAATGTATCTAGTCCTACAATTTTTGACCAAATCACATAATTTGGGTATCAAAAATTCCGGGACGGTGAGGGGCATAAAAGTTGTATACAGAATTTGGTAAAAATTTACGGTTCCCCGGTAATTTGCCAAAAACTATCCCATTCATTTCTAATGGGAAAATTTCCCATTCATTTCAATGGGATTTCTATGGAATTTACATTGCATTGATGCCATTGACGGCCATGCATGTCGAATCTACTGATGCCAATGTACTTGGATTCTATTGACTATATGGATGTCGATGCCATTGACGGCCATGGACGTCCAAAATTTTTCCCATTCATTTTCAATGGGGAAAAAACAAAATTTCCCCAAATCAACAGAAAATGACCAGATATCAATAGGACGTGTCCCCCAAACTTCCCCAATTCCATTGACGCTTATGAAGGGTGCCGCCATTGACTTCCATGGACGTCCAAAATTTTCCCCATTCATTTTCAATGGGGAAAAAACTAAATTTCTCCAAATCAACAGAAAATGACCAGATATCAATAGGACGTATACCCCAAACGTCCCCAACTCCATTGACGCTTATGGAGGGTGCTGCCATTGACGTCCATGGACGTCCAAAATTTTTCCCATTCATTTTCAATGGGATTTTTTTTTTTTTCCCCAAATCAACAGAAAATGACTAGATATCAATAGGACGTGTCCCCCAAATGTCCCCGATTGCATTGCTGCTTATGGAGGGTCATGCCATTGACGTCCAGGGACGTCCAAACTTCCCATTCATTTCCAATGGCATTTCTTCATGTTTGTTCATTCTATTGATGCCAATGTACTTGGATTCCATTGACGCTTATGTAAGTTGATACCATTGACGTCCATGGACGTCCAAAATTTTTCCCATTCATTTTCAATGGGAATTTTTTTTTTTTCCCCAAATCAACAGAAAATGACTAGATATCAATAGGACGTGTCCCCCAAATGTCCCCGATTGCATTGCTGCTTATGGAGGGTGATGCCATTGACGTCCACGGACGTCCAAACTTCCCATTAATTCCAATGGCATTTCTTCATGTTTGTTCATTCTATTGATGCCAATGTACTTGGATTCCATTGACGCTTATGTAAGTTGAAACCATTGACGTCTATGGACGTCGAAAATTTTTCCCATTCATTTTCAATGGGAAATTTTTTTTCTTCTCCCAAATCAACAGAAAATGACTAAATATCAATAGGACGTGTCCCACAAATGTCCCCGATTGTATTGCTGCTCATGGAGGGTGATGCCATTGACGTCCATGGACGTCCAAAATTTTTCCCATTCATTTTCAATGGGAAATTTTTTTTTTTCCCCAAATCAACAGAAAATGACTAGATATCATTAGGACGTGTCCCCCAAATGTCCCCGATTGCATTGCCGCTTATGGGGGGTGATGCCATTGACGTCCATGGACGTCCAAACTTCCCATTCATTTCCAAAGGCATTTCTTCATGTTTGTTCATTCTATTGATGCCAATGTACTTGGATTCCATTGACGCTTATGTAAGTTGATACCATTGACGTCCATGGACGTCCAAAATTTTTCCCATTCATTTTCAATGGGATTTTTTTTTTTTTTCCCAAATCAACAGAAAATGACTAGATATCATTAGGACGTGTCCCCCAAATGTCCCCGATTGCATTGCCGCTTATGGAGGGTGATGCCATTGACGTTCATGGACGTCCAAACTTCCCATTCATTTCCAATGGCATTTCTTCATGTTTGTTCATTTTATTGATGCCAATGTACTTGGATTCCATTGACGCTTATGTAAGTTGATACCATTGACGTCCATGGACGTCCAAAATTTTTCCCATTCATTTTCAATGGGAATTTTTTTTTTTTTCCCAAATCAACAGAAAATGACTAGATATCAATAGGACGTGTCCCCCAAACTTCCCCGATTCCATTAACAATTATGGAGGGTGCTGCCATTGACGGACATGGACGTCCAATTCTCCCAATCTTTTCTAATGCCTTTAACTTTGTTTAGTGCTAATGACTGGCATTATGGTCCATTCTATTGATAGACCTGAGTGGGGCTAAGATTTGTATCTCCACAGAGGAAAGACCAAGGTGTGTAATTTCTCCCGAAATTGCAGTTTCTAGTTATTTATTATTATTATTATTCAATAATTCTCCGCGTTTTTTTGAGCCAACGCACAGCCCAAACCGTAGCACCGATCGGCACCGTTGAAGTATCGGCACGACCGGATTTTTCGCGTGACGATGGGAATTTTTCAAACCGCCACGAAAAATTTTCCGTTCGCCCGTAAACGGCAATTTTCCGAAAAAAAAAAAAAGTTTCAAAATGTATCTAGTCCTACAATTTTTGACCAAATCACATAATTTGGGTATCAAAAATTCCGGGACATTGAGGGGCATTAAAGTTGTATACAGAATTTGGCAAAAATTTACGGTTCCCTGGAAATTTGCCAAAAACTTTCCTATTCATTTTGAATGGAAAAAAAACACGCTCTTCACAGCCCGAACCGTTAGACCGATCGGCACCGTTCAAGTATCGGCACGACCGGAATTTTCGCGTGACACAGGAAACTTTACAAATGGCCCGGAAAATTTTTCCGTTCGTCCGTAAACGGCAATTTTCCGTGAAAAAAAAAAAAGTTTCAAAATGTATCTAGTCCTACAATTTTTGACCAAATCACATAATTTGGGCATCAAAAATTCCGGGACGGTGAGGGGCTTAAAAGTTGTATACAGAATTTGGAAAAAAATTACGCTTCCTCGGAAATTTGCCAAAAACTATCCCATTCATTTCGAATGGGAAAAGTTCCCATTCACTTCCAATGGGATTTCCAATGGAATTTACATTGCATTGATGCCATTGACGGCCATGCATGTCGAATCTACTGATGCCAATGTACTTGGATTCAATTGACTATATGGATGTCGATGCCATTGACTTACATGGACGTCCAAAATTTTTCCCATTCATTTTCAATGGGGAAAAAACAAAATTTCCCCAAATCGACAGAAAATGACCAGATATCAATAGGACGTGTCCCCCAAACTTCCCCAATTCCATTGACGCTTATGAAGGGCGCCGCCATTGACTTCCATGGACGTCCAAAATTTTTCCCATTCATTTTCAATGGGGAAAAAACTAAATTTCTCCAACTTAACAGAAAATGACCAGATATCAATAGGACGTATACCCCAAACGTCCCCAACTCCATTGACGCTTATGAAGGGTGCTGCCATTGACGTCCATGGACGTCCAAAATTTTTCCCATTCATTTTCAATGGGAAATTTTTTTTTTCCCCCAAATCAACAGAAAATGACTAGATATCAATAGGACGTGTCCCCCAAATGTCCCCGATTGCATTGCCTCTTATGGAGGGTGATGCCATTGACATTCATGGACGTCCAAACTTCCCATTCATTTCCAATGGCATTTCTTCATGTTTGTTCATTCTATTGATGCCAATGTACTTGGATTCCATTGACGCTTATGTAAATTGATACCATTGACGTCCATGGACGTCCAAAATTTTTCCCATTCATTTTCAATGGGAATTTTTTTTTTCCCCCAAATCAACAGAAAATGACTAGATATCATTAGGATGTGTCCCCCAAATGTCCCCGATTGGATTGCTGCTTATGGAGGGTGATGCCATTGACGTCCATGGACGTCCAAACTTCCCATTTATTTTCAATGGCATTTCTTCATGTTTGTTCATTCTATTGATGCCAATGTACTTGGATTTCATTGACGCTTATGTAAGTTGATACCATTGACGTCCATGGACGTCCAAAATTTTTCCCATTCATTTTCAATGGGAATTTTTTTTTTTTCCCCAAATCAACAGAAAATGACTAGATATCATTAGGACGTGTCCCCCAAATGTCCCCGATTGCATTGCCGCTTATGGAGGGTGATGCCATTGACGTTCATGGACGTCCAAACTTCCCATTAAATCTCAATGGCATTTCTTCATGTTTGTTCATTCTATTGATGCCAATGTACTTGGATTCCATTGACGCTTATGTAAGTTGATACCATTGACGTCCATGGACGTCCAAAATTTTTCCCATTCATTTTCAATGGGAATTTTTTTTTTTCCCCAAATCAACAAAAAATGACCAGATATCAATGGGACGTGTCCCCCAAACTTCTCCAATTCCATTGACGCTTATGAAGGGTGCCGCCATTGACGGCCATGGACGTCCAATTCTCCCAATCCTTTCTAATGGCTTTTACTTTGTTTAGTGCCATTGACTGGCATTATGATCCATTCTATTGACCTGACCTGAGTGGGGCTAAGATCTGTATCTCCACAGAGGAAAGACCAAGGTGTGTAATTTCTCCCGAAATTGCAGTTTCTAGTTCTTATTATTATTATTCATCTTATTCTCCGCGTTTTTTTGAGCCAACGCACAGCCCAAACCGTAGCACCGATCGGCACCGTTCAAGTATCGGCACGACCGGATTTTTCGCGTGACGATGGGAATTTTTCAAACCGCCACGAAAAATTTTCCGTTCGCCCGTAAACGGCAATTTTCCGGAAAAAAAAAAAAGTTTCAAAATGTATCTAGTCCTACAATTTTTGACCAAATCACATAATTTGGGTATCAAAAATTCCGGGACGGTGAGGGGCATAAAAGTTATATACAGAATTTGGGAAAAAATTACGGTTCCCCAGAAATTTGCCAAAAACTGTCCCATTCATTTCTAATGGGAGAATTTCCCATTCATTTCAATGGGATTTCCAATGGAATTTACATTGCATTGATGCCATTGACGGCCATGCATGTCGAATCTACTGATGCCAATGTACTTGGATTCAATTGACTATATGGATGTCGATGCCATTGACTGCCATGGACGTCCAAAATTTTTCCCATTCATTTTCAATGGGGAAAAAACAAAATTACCCCAAATCAACAGAAAAAAATGACCAGATATCAATAGGACGTGTCCCCCAAACTTCCCCAATTCCATTGACGCTTATGAAGGGTGCCGCCATTGACTTACATGGACGTCCAAAATTTTTCCCATTCATTTTCAATGGGGAAAAAACTACATTTCTCCAAATCAACAGAAAATGACCAGATATCAATAGGACGTATATCCCAAACGTCCCCAATTCCATTGACGCTTATGGGGGGTGCTGCCATTGACGTCCATGGACGTCCAAAATTTTTCCCATTCATTTTCAATGGGAATTTTTTTTTTTTTCCCCAAATCAACAGAAAATGACTAGATATCAATAGGACGTTTCCCCCAAATGTGCCCGATTGCATTGCTGCTTATGGAGTGTGATGCCATTGACGTCCACGGACGTCCAAACTTCCCATTAATTTCCAATGGCATTTCTTCATGTTTGTTCATTCTATTGATGCCAATGTACTTGGATTCCATTGACGCTTATGTAAGTTGATACCATTGACGTCCATGTACGTCCAAAATTTTTCCCATTCATTTTCAATGGGATTTTTTTTTTTTTTCCCAAATCAACAGAAAATGACTAGATATCATTAGGACGTGTCCCCCAAATGTCCCCGATTGCATTGCCGCTTATGGAGGGTGATGCCATTGACGTTCATGGACGTCCAAACTTCCCATTCATTTCCAATGGCATTTCTTCATGTTTGTTCATTTTATTGATGCCAATGTACTTGGATTCCATTGACGCTTATGTAAGTTGATACCATTGACGTCCATGGACGTCCAAAATTTTTCCCATTCATTTTCAATGGGAATTTTTTTTTTTTTTCCAAATCAACAGAAAATGACTAGATATCAATAGGACGTGTCCCCCAAACTTCCCCGATTCCATTAACAATTATGGAGGGTGCTGCCATTGACGGACATGGACGTCCAATTCTCCCAATCTTTTCTAATGGCTTTAACTTTGTTTAGTGCCAATGACTGGCATTATGGTCCATTCTATTGATAGGCCTGAGTGGGGCTAAGATTTGTATCTCCACAGAGGAAAGACCAAGGTGTGTAATTTCTCCCGAAATTGCAGTTTCTAGTTATTATTATTATTCATCTTATTCTCCGCGTTTTTTCGGCGCGCCGCACAGCCCGAACCGCTGCACCGATCGGCACCGTTCGGATATCGAAACGTCCGGAATTTTTGCGCGACGATGGCTTTTTTAAAAAGGGCCCCGAAAAATTTTCCGTTTTCCCGCAAACGGCAATTTTCCAGATTTTTTTTTTTTTTTCAAAATGTATCTAGTCCTACAATTTTTGACCAAATCACATAATTTGGGTATCAAAAATTCCGGGACGGTGAGGGGCATAAAAGTTGTATACAGAATTTGGCAAAAATTTACGGTTCCCCGGAAATTTGCCAAAAACTTTCCTATTCATTTTGAATGGAAAAAAAACGCGCGCTTCACAGCCCGAACCGTTAGACCGATCGGCACCGTTCAAGTATCGGCACGACCGGAATTTTCGCGTGACACAGGAAACTTTACAAATGGCCCCGAAAATTTTTCCATTCGTCCGTAAACGGCAATTTTCCGTGAAAAAAAAAAAAGTTTCAAAATGTATCTAGTCCTACAATTTTTGACCAAATCACATAATTTGGGCATCAAAAATTCCGGGACGGTGAGGGGCATAAAAGTTGTATACAGAATTTGGAAAAAAATTACGCTTCCTCAGAAAATTGCCCAAAACTATCCCATTCATTTCGAATGGGAAAAGTCCCATTCACTTCCAATGGGATTTCCAATGGAATTTACATTGCATTGATGCCATTGACGGCCATGCATGTCAAATCTACTGATGCCAATGTACTTGGATTCAATTGATTATATGGATGTCGATGCCATTGACTGCCATGGACGTCCAAAATTTTTCCCATTCATTTTCAATGGGGAAAAAACAAAATTACCCCAAATCAACAGAAAATGACCAGATATCAATAGGACGTGTCCCCCAAACTTCCCCAATTCCATTGACGCTTATGAAGAGTGCCGCCATTGACTTACATGGACGTCCAAAATTTTTCCCATTCATTTTCAATGGGGAAAAAACTACATTTCTCCAAATCAACAGAAAATGACCAGATATCAATAGGACGTATACCCCAAACGTCCCCAACTCCATTGACGCTTATGGGGGGTGCTGCCATAGACGTCCATGGACGTCCAAAATTTTACCCATTCATTTTCAATGGGAAATTTTTTTTTTTCCCCAAATCAACAGAAAATGACTAGATATCAATAGGACGTGTCCCCCAAATGTCCCCAATTGCATTGCTGCTTATGGAGGGTGATGCCATTGACATCCAGGGACGTCCAAACTTCCCATTAAATCCCAATGGCATTTCTTCATGTTTGTTCATTCTATTGATGCCAATGTACTTGGATTCCATTGACGCTTATGTAAGTTGATACCATTGACGTCCATGGACGTCCAAAATTTTTCCCATTCATTTTCAATGGGAATTTTTTTTTTTTCCACAAATCAACAGAAAATGACTAGATATCAATAGGACGTTTCCCCCAAATGTGCCCGATTGCATTGCTGCTTATGGAGGGTGATGCCATTGACGTCCACGGACGTCCAAACTTCCCATTCATTTCCAATGGCATTTCTTCATGTTTGTTCATTCTATTGATGCCAATGTACTTGGATTCCATTGACGCTTATGTAAGTTGATACCATTGACGTCCATGGACGTCCAAAATTTTTCCCATTCATTTTCAATGGGAATTTTTTTTTTTTCCCCAAATCAACAGAAAATGACTAGATATCAATAGGACATGTCCCCCAAATGTCCCCGATTGCATTGCCGCTTATGGAGGGTGATGCCATTGACGTCCATGGACGTCCAAATTTCCCATTAATTTCCAATGGCATTTCTTCATGTTTGTTCATTCTATTGATGCCAATGTACTTGGATTCCATTGACGCTTATGTAAGTTGATACCATTGACGTCCATGGACGTCCAAAATTTTTCCCATTCATTTTCAATGGGAATTTTTTTTTTTTCCCCAAATCAACAGAAAATGACTAGATATCAATAGGACGTTTCCCCCAAATGTGCCCGATTGCATTGCTGCTTATGGAGGGTGATGCCATTGACGTCCACGGACGTCCAAACTTCCCATTCATTTCCAATGGCATTTCTTCATGTTTGTTCATTCTATTGATGCCAATGTACTTGGATTCCATTGACGCTTATGTAAGTTGATACCATTGACGTCCATGGACGTCCAAAATTTTTCCCATTCATTTTCAATGGGAATTTTTTTTTTTTCCCCAAATCAACAGAAAATGACTAGATATCAATAGGACAT
Source organism: Corythoichthys intestinalis (assembly GCF_030265065.1). NCBI lineage: Eukaryota > Metazoa > Chordata > Actinopteri > Syngnathiformes > Syngnathidae > Corythoichthys > Corythoichthys intestinalis. The sequence continues at coordinate 46,577,194 of NC_080411.1, read as the reverse complement.
GTCCCCCAAATGTCCCCGATTGCATTGCCGCTTATGGAGGGTGATGCCATTGACGTCCATGGACGTCCAAATTTCCCATTAATTTCCAATGGCATTTCTTCATGTTTGTTCATTCTATTGATGCCAATGTACTTGGATTCCATTGACGCTTATGTAAGTTGATACCATTGACGTCCATGGACGTCCAAAATTTTCCCCATTCATTTTCAATGGGAATTTTTTTTTTTTCCACAAATCAACAGAAAATGACTAGATATCAATAGGACGTGTCCCCCAAATGTCTCCGATTGCATTAACAATTATGAAGGGTGCCGCCATTGACGTCCATGGACGTCCAATTCTCCAGTTCATTTCTAATGGCTTTTTGTTTTGTGCCAATGACTGGCATTATCATCCATTCTATTGATAGACCTGAGTGGGGCTAAGATCTGTATCTCCACAGAGGAAAGACCAAGGTGTGTAATTTCTCCCGAAATTGCAGTTTCTAGTTACCTTGGTCTTTCTGAAGGAAAGAACAAGGTTATGTTGTTGTGCAACTTTATTATTATTATTACCTTGGTCTTTCCTATGGAAAGAACAAGGTATTGTTATTCTGCAACTTTATTCGCCTTATTATTATTATTATTATTATATCATCATCTTATTCTCCGCGTTTTTTCGACGCGCCGCGCAGCCCGAACCGTACCACCGATCGGCACCATTCAAGTATTGACACGACCGGATTTTTCGCGCGACGCGGGGACTTTTTCAAAATCCCCCGAAAAATTTTCCGTTCGCCCGTAAACGGCAATTTTCCGGAAAAAAAAAAAAGTTTCAAAATGTATCTAGTCCTACAATTTTTGACCAAATCACATAATTTGGGTATCAAAAATTCCGGGACGGTGAGGGGCATAAAAGTTGTATACAGAATTTGGCAAAAATTTACGGTTCCCCGGATATTTGCCAAAAACTATCCCATTCATTTCTAATGGGAAAAGTTCTCATTCACTTTCAATAGGATTTCCAATGGACTTTACATTGCATTGCCATTGACGGCCATGCATGTCGAATCTATTGATGCCAATGTTCTTGGATTCAATTGACTATATGGATGTCGATGCCATTGACGGCCATGGACGTCCAAAATTTTTCCCATTCATTTTCAATGGGGAAAAAACTACATTTCCCCAAATCAACAGAAAATGACCAGATATCAATAGGACGTGTCCCCCAAACGTCCCCAACTCCATTGACGCTTATAGGGGGTGCTGCCATTGACGTCCATGGACGTCCAAAATTTTTCCCATTCATTTTCAATGGGGAAAAAACTACATTACTCCAAATCAACAGAAAATGACCAGATATCAATAGGACGTATACCCCAAACGTCCCCAACTCCATTGACGCTTATGGGGGGTGCTGCCATTGACGTCCATGGACGTCCAAAATTTTACCCATTCATTTTCAATGGGAAATTTTTTTTTTTCCCCAAATCAACAGAAAATGACTAGATATCAATAGGACGTGTCCCCCAAATTTCCCCAATTGCATTGCTGCTTATGGAGGGTGATGCCATTGACGTCCTGGGACGTTCAAACTTCCCATTCATTTCCAATGGCATTTCTTCATGTTTGTTCATTCTATTGATGCCAATGTACTTGGATTCCATTGACGCTTATGTAAGTTGATACCATTGACGTCCATGGACGTCCAAAATTTTTCCCATTCATTTTCAATGGGATTTTTTTTTTTTTTCCCAAATCAACAGAAAATGACTAGATATCATTAGGACGTGTCCCCCAAATGTCCCCGATTGCATTGCCGCTTATGGAGGGTGATGCCATTGACGTTCATGGACGTCCAAACTTCCCATTCATTTCCAATGGCATTTCTTCATGTTTGTTCATTTTATTGATGCCAATGTACTTGGATTCCATTGACGCTTATGTCAGTTGATACCATTGACGTCCATGGACGTCTAAAATTTTTCCCATTCATTTTCAATGGAATTTTTTTTTTTTTCCCCAAATCAACAGAAAATGAGTAGATATCATTAGGACGTGTCCCCCAAATGTCCCCGATTGCATTGCTGCTTATGGAGGGTGATGCCATTGACGTCCACGGACGTCCAAACTTCCCATTAATTTCCAATGGCATTTCTTCATGTTTTTTCATTCTATTGATGCCAATGTACTTGGATTCCATTGACGCTTATGTAAGTTGATACCATTGACGTCCATGGACGTCCAAAATTTTTCCCATTCATTTTCAATGGGAATTTTTTTTTTTTTTCCCAAATCAACAGAAAATGACTAGATATCATTAGGACGTGTCCCCCAACCTTCCCCGATTCCATTAACAATTATGAAAGGTGCCGCCATTGACGTCCATGGACGTCCAATTCTCCCATTCATTTCTAACGGCTTTTACTTTGTTTTTTGCCAATGACTGGCATTATGATCCATTCTATTGATAGACCTGAGTGGGGCTAAGATCTGTATCTCCACAGAGGAAAGACCAAGGTGTGTAATTTCTCCCGAAATTGCAGTTTCTAGTTATTATTATTATTATTTATTATATCATCATCTTATTCTCCGCGTTTTTTCGGCGCGCCGCGCAGCCCGAACCGTACCACCGATCGGCACCATTCAAGTATTGACACGACCGGATTTTTCGCGCGACGCGGGGACTTTTTCAAAATCCCCCGAAAAATTTTCCGTTCGCCCGTAAACGGCAATTTTCCGGAAAAAAAAAAAAGTTTAAAAATGTATCTAGTCCTACAATTTTTGAACAAATCACATAATTTGGGTATCAAAAATTCCGGGACGGTGAGGGGCATAAAAGTTGTATACAGAATTTGACAAAACTTTACGGTTCCCCGGAAATTTGCCAAAAACTCTCCCATTCATTTCTAATGGGAAAAGTTCCCATTCACTTACAATGGGATTTCAATGGAATTTACATTGCATTGATGCCATTGACGGCCATGCATGTCAAATCTATTGATGCCAATGTACTTGGATTCTATTGACTATATGGATGTCGATGCCATTGACGGCCATGGACGTCCAAAATTTTTCCCATTCATTTTCAATGGGGACAAAATACAATTTCCCCTAATCAACAGAAAATGACCAGATATCAATAGGACGTAAACCCCAAACGTCCCCAACTCCATTGACGCTTATGAAGGGTGCCGCCATTGACTTCCATGGACGTCCAAAAATTTTCCCATTCATTTTCAATGGGGAAAAAACTAAATTTCCCCAAATCAACAGAAAATGACCAGATATTAATAGGACGTAAACCCAAAACGTCCCCAACTCCATTGACGCTTATGGGGGTTGCTGCCATTGACGTCCATGGACGTCCAAAATTTTTCCCATTCATTTTCAATAGGAATTTTTTTTTTCCCAAAATCAAAAGAAAATGACTAGATGTCAATAGGATGTGTCCCCCAAATGTCCCCAATTGCATTGCCGCTAAAGGAGGGTGATGCCATTGACGGCCATGGACGTCCAAACTTCCCATTCATTTCCAATGGCATTTCTTCATGTTTGTTCATTCTGTTGATGCCAATGTACTTGGAATCCATTGACGCTTATGTAAGTTGATACCATTGACGTCCATTGACGTCCAAAATTTTTCCCATTCATTTTCAATGGGAATTTCTTCTTTTTTCCCCAAATCAACAATAAATGACCAGATATCAATAGGACGTGTCCCCCAAACTTCCCCAATTCCTTTGACGCTTGTGAAGAGTGATGCCATTGACGTCCATGGACGTCCAAATTTCCCATTCATTTCTAATGGTATTTAATTATGTTTTTTCATTTTATTGATGCCAATGTACTTGGATTCCATTGACGCCTATGTAAGTTGATACCATTGACGTCCATGGACGTCCAAAATTTTTCCCATTCATTTTCAATGGGAATTTATGGGACGTCGGCGTCATCCGCACGTTGGACTTCGTCGACTAGACGTCGGCGTCATCCGCATGTTGGACGTCAGCGACGTTTGCTAGTTGGACGTCGTCACCGTCCGCTCATTGGACGTCGACGCCGTCCGCTCGTTGGAAGTTGGCGCCGTCTTAATGTTGGATGTCGGCAGCGTCTGCACTTTGGACGTCGGCAGCGACAGCAATTAGGATGTCGGTGACGTCCGCTCGTTGGACGTCGCCAAACTTTGGACGTCGGCGTCGTCCACTCTTTTGACATCGTCACCATCCGCTCGTTGGACGTAAGACGGCGCATTCTGCACTTTTGACGTTTGCTTGTTGAACGTCGTCATTGTCCCACGTTGGACGTCGGCACCGTCCGCTCGATGGACGTCGGCAGCGTCAGCACTTTGGACGTCGGTGACGTCCGCTCGTTGGACGGCGCATTCTGCACTTTTAACGTTTGCTTGTTGAACGTCGTCACTGTTCCACGTGAGATGTCGGCACCGTCCTCTTGATGGACGTCGGCGTCATCTGCTCTTTTGATGTCTTGGACGTTGGTGACGTCCGCTCGTTGGACGTCGCCAAACTTTGGATGTCGGCGTCGTCCACTCTTTTGACATCGTCACCATCCGCTCGTTGGACGTAAGACGGCGCATTCTGCACTTTTGACGTTTGCTTGTTGAACGTCGTCATTGTCCCACGTTGAACGTCGGCACCGTCCGCTTGATGGACGTCGGCACCGTCCGCTTGATGGACGTCGGCAGCGTCAGCACTTTGGACGTCGGTGACGTCCGCTCGTTGGACGTCGGCGCCGTCAGCAGTTTGGAAGTCGGTGATGTCCGCTCGTTGGACGGCGCATTCTGCACTTTGGACGTCGGTGACGTCCGCTCGTTAGACGGCGCATTCTGCACTTTTGACGTTTGCTTGTAGAACGTCGTCACTGTTCCACGTGAGATGTCGGCACCGTGCGCTCGATAGACGTCGGTGTCATCTGCTCTTTTGAGGTCTTGGACGTCGGTGACGTCCGCTCGTTGGACATCGTATTCTGCACTTTTGACTTTTGCTTGTTGAACGTTGTCACTGTCCCACATGGGATGTCGGCGTCATCTGCTCTTTTGACGTCGGCCTCTCACGCTAACTTTTGACGTCGGCGCCGTTTGCTCGTTAGACGTCGTCACCATCCGTTTGTTGATCGTCGGGAACGTCGGCGTCATCTGCTCTTTTGACGTCGATGACGTCAGCCTCTCGCGCTAACTTTTGACGTCGGCGCCGTTTGCTCGTTGGACATCGTCACCATCCGTTCGTTGATCGTCGGCGCCGTCCTCTCGATGGACGTTGGCGTCATCCGCTCTTTTGACGTCGGCGACGTCCAATCCACTCTGAGGTATACGCATAAAGTAGGAAACTGACCGGGGATCGAACCACCATCCTCTCGTACCAAGGTCAGCGATATTAACACTGAGCTATCCATCTGCTAAATGTAGTGTTGCGTGATATGTATATAAAGTTATCATGTATGTGATACAGGCATTGACAAAAGCTAATTTGGTATTGACAGAGGTTCGATCCTTCGACCTCCTGCATCAATGTCATTTTCAATGGGAATTTTTTTTTCCCCCAAATCAACAAAAAAACGACCTGATATCAATAGGACGTGTCCCCCAAACTAGTCCAATTCCATTGACGCTTATGAAGGGCGCCGCCATTGACGGCCATGGACGTCCAAATTTCCCATTCATTTCTAATGCCATTTAATTATGTTTTTTCATTCTATTGATGCAAATGTACTTGGATTCTATTGATGCTTATGTAAGTTGATACCATTGACGTCCATGGACGTCCAAAATTTTTCCCATTCATTTTCAATGGGAATTTTTTTTTTTTCCCCAAATCAACAGAAAATGACTAGATATCAATAGGACGTGTCCCCCAAATGTCCCCGATTGCATTGCTGCTTATGGAGGGTGATGCCATTGACGTTCATGGACGTCCAAACTTCCCATTCATTTCCAATGGCATTTCTTCATGTTTGTTCATTCTATTGATGCCAATGTACTTGGATTCCATTGACGCTTATTTTAAGTTGATACCATTGACGTCCATGGACGTCCAAAATTTTTCCCATTCATTTTCAATGGGAATTTTTTTTTTTTCCCCAAATCAACAGAAAATGACTAGATATCATTAGGAAGTGTCCCCCAAATGTCCCCGATTGCATTGCCGCTTATGGAGGGTGATGCCATTGACGTCCATGGACGTCCAATTCTCCCATTCATTTCTAATGGCTTTTACTTTGTTTTGTGCCAATGCCTGGTATTATGATCCATTCTATTGATAGACCTGAGTGGGGCTAAGATCTGTATCTCCACAGAGGAAAGACCAAGGTGTGTAATTTCTCCCGAAATTGCAGTTTCTAGTTATTACCTGGGTCTTTCCTATGGAAAGTCCAGGTAGTGCTGTTCTGCAACTTTATTCGCCTTATTATTATTATTATTATTTATTATATCATCATCTTATTCTCCGCGTTTTTTCGGCGCGCCGCGCAGCCCAATCCATAGCACCGATCGGCACCGTTCAAGTATTGACACGACCGGATTTTTCGCGCGACGATGGGAATTTTTCAAAATCCCCCGAAAAATTTTCCGTTCGCCCGTAAACGGCAATTTTCCGGAAAAAAAAAAAAGTTTAAAAATGTATCTAGTCCTACAGTTTTTGACCAAATCACATAATTTGGGCATCAAAAATTCCGGGACGTTGAGGGGCATAAAAGTTGTATACAGAATTTGGCAAAAAATTACGGTTCCCCGGAAATTGGCCAAAAACTCTCCCATTCATTTGTAATGGGAAAAGTTCCCATTCACTTCCAATGGGATTTCCTATGGACTTTACATTGCATTGATGCCATTGACGGCCATGCATGTCGAATTTACTGATGCCAATGTACTTGGATTCTATTGACTATATGGATGTCGATGCCATTGACGGCCATGGACGTCCAAAATTTTTCCCATTCATTTTCTATGGGGAAAAAACAAAATGTCCCCAAATCATTAGGAAATCAACAGATATCAATAGGACCTTTACCTCAAATGTCCCCGATAGCATTGATGCTTATGGAGGGTGATGCCATTGACGTCCATGGACGTCCAAAATTTTTCCCATTCATTTTCTATGGGGAAAAAACAAAATGTCCCCAAATCAGTAGGAAATCACCAGATATCAATAGGACCTTTACCCCAAATGTCCCCAACTGCATTGACGCTTATTGAGGGCTCCGCCATTGACGGCTATGGACGTCCAAATTTCCCATTCATTTCTAATGGCATCTAATTATGTTTTTTCATTCTATTGATGCCAATGTACTTGGATTCCATTGACGTCTATGTAAGTTGATACCATTGACGTCCATGGACGTCCAAAATTTTTCCCATTCATTTTCAATGGGAATTTTTTTTTTTTCCCCCAAATCAACAAAAAAAGACCAGATATCAATAGGACGTGTCCCCCAAACTTCTCCAATTCCATTGACGCTTATGAAGGGCGCCGCCATTGACGGCCATGGACGTCCAAATTTCCCATTCATTTCTAATGGCATTTATTTTGTTTAATGCCATTGACTGGAATTATTGTCCATTCTATTGCTATACCTGAGTGGGGCGAAGATCTGTATCTCCACTGAGGAAAGACCCAGGTGTAATTTCTCCCGAAATTGCAGTTTCTAGTTATTATTATTATTATTTATTATATCATCATCTTATTCTCCGCGTTTTTTCGGCGCGCCGCGCAGCCCGAACCATAGCACCGATCGGCACCGTTCAAGTATTGACACGACCAGATTTTTCGCGCGACGATGGGAATTTTTCAAAATCCCCCGAAAAATTTTCCGTTTGCCCGTAAACGGCAATTTTCCGGAAAAAAAAAAAAGTTTAAAAATGTATCTAGTCCTACAGTTTTTGACCAAATCACATAATTTGGGCATCAAAAATTCCGGGACGTTGAGGGGCATAAAAGTTGTATACAGAATTTGGCAAAAAATTACGGTTCCCCGGAAATTGGCCAAAAACTCTCCCATTCATTTGTAATGGGAAAAGTTCCCATTCACTTCCAATGGGATTTCCTATGGACTTTACATTGCATTGATGCCATTGACGGCCATGCATGTCGAATTTACTGATGCCAATGTACTTGGATTCTATTGACTATATGGATGTCGATGCCATTGACGGCCATGGACGTCCAAAATTTTTCCCATTCATTTTCTATGGGGAAAAGACAAAATGTCCCCAAATCAGTAGGAAATCAACAGATATCAATAGGACCTTTACCTCAAATGTCCCCGATAGCATTGATGCTTATGGAGGGTGATGCCATTGACGTCCATGGACGTCCAAATTTTTCCCATTCATTTTCAATGGGGAAAAAACAAAATGTCTCCAAATCAGTAGGAAATCACCAGATATCAATAGGACCTTTACCCCAAATGTCCCCAACTGCATTGACGCTTATTGAGGGCTCCGCCATTGACGGCCATGGACGTCCAAATTTCCCATTCATTTCTAATGGCATCTAATTATGTTTTTTCATTCTATTGATGCCAATGTACTTGGATTCCATTGACGCCTATGTAAGTTGATACCATTGACGTCCATGGACGTCCAAAATTTTTCCCATTCATTTTCAATGGGAATTTTTTTTTTTTCCCCAAATCAACAAAAAAAGACCAGATATCAATAGGACGTGTCCCCCAAACTTCTCCAATTCCATTGACGCTTATGAAGGGCGCCGCCATTGACGGCCATGGACGTCCAAATTTCCCATTCATTTCTAATGGCATTTAATTATGTTTTTTCATTCTATTGATGCCAATGTATTTGGATTCCATTGACGCCTATGTAAGTTGATACCATTGACGTCCATGGACGTCCAAAATTTTTCCCATTCATTTTCAATGGGAATTTTTTTTTCCCCCCCAAATCAACAGGAAATGACCAGATATCAATAGGACGTGTCCCCCAAACTTCCCCAATTCCATTGACGCTTATGAAGGGTGCCGCCATTGACGGCCATGGACGTCCAATTCTCCCAATCATCTCTAATGGCGTTTACTTTGTTTAATGCCAATGACTGGCATTATTGTCCATTCTATTGCTACACCTGAGTGGGGCGAAGATCTGTATCTCCACTGAAGAAAGACCCAGGTGTAATTTCTCCCGAAATTGCAGTTTCTAGTTATTATTATTATTCAATAATTCTCCGCGTTTTTTTGAGCCAACGCACAGCCCAAACCGTAGCACCGATCGGCACCGTTGAAGTATCGGCACGACCGGATTTTTCGCGTGACGATGAGAATTTTTCAAACCGCCACGAAAAATTTTCCGTTCGCCCGTAAACGGCAATTTTCCGAAAAATAAAAAAAGTTTCAAAATGTATCTAGTCCTACAATTTTTGACCAAATCACATAATTTGGGCATCAAAAATTCCGGGACGGTGAGGGGCATAAAAGTTGTACACAGAATTTGGCAAAAATTTACGGTTCCCCGGAAATTTGCCAAAAACTTTCCTATTCATTTTGAATGGAAAAAAAACGCGCGCTTCACAGCCCGAACCGTTAGACCGATCGGCACCGTTCAAGTATCGGCACGACCGGAATTTTCGCGTGACACAGGAAACTTTACAAATGGCCCCGAAAATTTTTCCGTTCGTCCGTAAACGGCAATTTTCCGTGAAAAAAAAAAAAGTTTCAAAATGTATCTAGTCCTACAATTTTTGACCAAATCACATAATTTGGGCATCAAAAATTCCGGGACGGTGAGGGGCATAAAAGTTGTATACAGAATTTGGAAAAAAATTACGCTTCCTTGGAAATTTGCCAAAAACTATCCCATTCATTTCAAATGGGAAAAGTCCCATTCACTTCCAATGGGATTTCCAATGGAATTTACATTGCATTGATGCCATTGACGGCCATGCATGTCGAATCTACTGATTGATTATATGGATGTCGATGCCATTGACTGCCATGGACGTCCAAAATTTTTCCCATTCATTTTCAATGGGGAAAAAACAAAATTACCCCAAATCAACAGAAAATGACCAGATATCAATAGGACGTGTCCCCCAAACTTCCCCAATTCCATTGACGCTTATGAAGGGTGCCGCCATTGACTTACATGGACGTCCAAAATTTTTCCCATTCATTTTCAATGGGGAAAAAACTACATTTCTCCAAATCAACGGAAAATGACCAGATATCAATAGGACGTATACCCCAAACGTCCCCAACTCCATTGACGCTTATGGGGGGTGCTGCCATTGACGTCCATGGACGTCCAAAATTTTACCCATTCATTTTCAATGGGAAATTTTTTTTTTTCCCCAAATCAACAGAAAATGACTAGATATCAATAGGACGTGTCCCCCAAATGTCCCCAATTGCATTGCTGCTTATGGAGGGTGATGCCATTGACGTCCAGGGACGTCCAAACTTCCCATTCATTTCCAATGGCATTTCTTCATGTTTGTTCATTCTATTGATGCCAATGTACTTGGATTCCATTGACGCTTATGTAAATTGATACCAGTGACGTCCATGGACGTCCAAAATTTTTCCCATTCATTTTCAATGGGAATTTTTTTTTTCTCCCCCAAATCAACAGAAAATGACTAGATATCAATAGGACGTTAACCCCAAATGTGCCCGATTGCATTGCTGCTTATGGAGGGTGATGCCATTGACGTCCATGGACGTCCAAACTTCCCATTCATTTCCAATGGCATTTCTTAATGATTGTTCATTCTATTGATGCCAATATACTTGGATTCCATTGACGCCTATGTAAGTTGATACCATTGACGTCCATGGACGTCCAAAATTTTTCCCATTCATTTTCAATGGGAATTTTTTTTTTTTCCACAAATCAACAGAAAATGACTAGATATCAATAGGACGTTTCCCCCAAATGTGCCCCATTGCATTGCTGCTTATGGAGGGTGATGCCATTGACGTCCACGGACGTCCAAACTTCCCATTAATTTCCAATGGCATTTCTTCATGTTTGTTCATTCTATTGATGCCAATGTACTTGGATTCCATTGACGCTTATGTAAGTTGATACCATTGACGTCCATGGACGTCCAAAATTTTTCCCATTCATTTTCAATGGGAATTTTTTTTTTTTCCCCAAATCAACAGAAAATGACTAGATATCAATAGGACGTGTCCCCCAAATGTCCCCGATTGCATTGCCTCTTATGGAGGGTGATGCCATTGACGGCCACGGACGTCCAAACTTCCCATTAATTTCCAATGGCATTTCTTCATGTTTGTTCATTCTATTGATGCCAATGTGTTTGGATTCCATTGACGCTTATGTAAATTGATACCATTGACGTCCATGGACGTCCAAAATTTTTCCCATTCATTTTCAATGGGATTTTTTTTTTTTTCCCCAAATCAACAGAAAATGACTAGATATCATGAGGACGTGTCCCCCAAATGTCCCTGATTGGATTGCCGCTTATGGAGGGTGATGCCATTGACAGCCATGGACGTCCAATTCTCCCAATCTTTTCTAATGGCTTTTACTTTGTTTAGTGCCATTGACTGGCATTATGGTCCATTCTATTGATAGACCTGAGTGGGGCTAAGATTTGTATCTCCACAGAGGAAAGACCAAGGTGTGTAATTTCTCCCGAAATTGCAGTTTCTAGTTGTACTTATTACCTTGGTCTTTCCAAGGGAAAGAACAAGGTTATGTTGTTGTACAACTTTATTGTACTTTTTATTCTTCTTCTTATTATTATAGTCGTTTTTTTCGGCGCGCCGCGCAGCCCAAACCGTAGCACCGATCGGCACCGTTGAAGTATCGGCACGACCGGATTTTTCGCGTGACGATGGGAATTTTTCAAACCGCCACGAAAAATTTTCCGTTCGCCCGTAAACGGCAATTTTCCGAAAAATAAAAAAAGTTTAAAAATGTATCTAGTCCTACAATTTTTGACCAAATCGCATAATTTGGGCATCAAAAATTCCGGGACATTGAGGGGCATAAAAGTTGTATACAGAATTTGGCAAAAATTTACGGTTCCCCGGAAATTTGCCAAAAACTTTCCTATTCATTTTGAATGGAAAAAAAACGCGCGCTTCACAGCCCGAACCGTGAGACCGATCGGCACCGTTCAAGTATCGGCACGACCGGAATTTTCGCGTGACACAGGAAACTTTACAAATGGCCCCGAAAATTTTTCCGTTCGTCCGTAAACGGCAATTTTCCGTGAAAAAAAAAAAGTTTCAAAATGTATCTAGTCCTACAATTTTTGACCAAATCACATAATTTGGGCATCAAAAATTCCGGGACGGTGAGGGGCATAAAAGTTGTATACAGAATTTGGAAAAAAATTACGCTTCCTCGGAAATTTGCCAAAAACTATCCCATTCATTTCGAATGGGAAAAGTTCCCATTCACTTCCAATGGGATTTCCAACGGAATTTACATTGCATTGATGCCATTGACGGCCATGCATGTCGAATCTACTGATGCCAATGTACTTGGATTCAATTGACTATATGGATGTCGATGCCATTGACGGCCATGGACGTCCAAAATTTTTCCCATTCATTTTCAATGGGGAAAAAACTACATTTCCCCAAATCAACAGAAAATGACCAGATATCAATAGGACGTGTCCCCCAAACGTCCCCAACTCCATTGACGCTTATGGGGGGTGCTGCCATTGACGTCCATGGACGTCCAAAAATTTTCCCATTCATTTTCAATGGGAAATTTTTTTTTTTCCCCAAATCAACAGAAAATGACTAGATATCATTAGGACGTGTCCCCCAAATGTTCCCGATTGGATTGCTGCTTATGGAGGGTGATGCCATTGACGTCCACGGACGTCCAAACTTTCCATTCATTTCCAATGGCATTTCTTCATGTTTGTTCATTCTATTGATGCCAATGTACTTGGATTCCATTGACGTTTATGTAAGTTGATACCATTGATGTCCATGGACGTCCAAAATTTTCCCATTCATTTTCAATGGGAATTTTTTTTTTTCCCCAAATCAACAGAAAATGACTAGATATCATTAGGACGTGTCCCCCAAATGTCCCCGATTGCATTGCCGCTTATGGAGGGTGATGCCATTGACGTTCATGGACGTCCAAACTTCCCATTAAATCCCAATGGCATTTCTTCATGTTTGTTCATTCTATTGATGCCAATGTACTTGGATTCCATTGACGCTTATGTAAGTTGATACCATTGACGTCCATAGACGTCCAAAATTTTTCCCATTCATTTTCAATGGGAAATTTTTTTTTTTCCCCAAATCAACAGAAAATTACTAGATATCATTAGGACGTGTCCCCCAAATGTCCCCGATTGCATTGCCGCTTATGGAGGGTGATGCCATTGACGTTCATGGACGTCCAAACTTCCCATTAAATCCCAATGGCATTTCTTCATGTTTGTTCATTCTATTGATGCCAATGTACTTGGATTCCATTGACGCTTATGTAAGTTGATACCATTGACGTCCATGGACGTCCAAAATTTTTCCCATTCATTTTCAATGGGAATTTTTTTTTTCCCCCAAATCAACAGAAAATGACTAGATATCAATAGGACGTGTCCCCCAAATGTCCCCGATTGCATTGCCTCTTATGGAGGGTGATGCCATTGACGGCCACGGACGTCCAAACTTCCCATTCATTTCCAATGGCATTTCTTCATGTTTGTTCACTCTATTGATGCCAATGTACTTGGATTCCATTGACGCTTATGTAAATTGATACCATTGACGTCCATGGACGTCCAAAATTTTTCCCATTCATTTTCAATGGGAATTTTTTTTTTTTCACCAAATCAACAGAAAATGACTAGATATCATTAGGACGTGTCCCCCAAATGTCCCTGATTGGATTGCCGCTTATGGAGGGTGATGCCATTGACGGCCATGGACGTCCAATTCTCCCAATCTTTTCTAATGGCTTTTACTTTGTTTAGTGCCATTGACTGGCATTATGGTCCATTCTATTGATAGACCTGAGTGGGGCTAAGATCTGTATCTCCACAGAGGAAAGACCAAGGTGTGTAATTTCTCCCGAAATTGCAGTTTCTAGTTATTATTCATCTTATTCTCCGCGTTTTTTTGAGCCAACGCACAGCCCAAACCGTAGCACCGATCGGCACCGTTGAAGTATCGGCACGACCGGAATTCTCGCGTGACGATGGGAATTTTTCAAACCGCCACGAAAAATTTTCCGTTCGCCCGTAAATGGCAATTTTCCGAAAAATAAAAAAAGTTTCAAAATGTATCTAGTCCTACAATTTTTGACCAAATCACATAATTTGGGCATCAAAAATTCCGGGACGGTGAGGGGCATAAAAGTTGTATACAGAATTTGGCAAAAATTTACGGTTCCCCGGAAATTTGCCAAAAACTTTCCTATTCATTTTGAATGGAAAAAAAACGCGCGCTTCACAGCCCGAACCGTTAGACCGATCGGCACCGTTCAAGTATCGGCACGACCGGAATTTTCGCGTGACACAGGAAACTTTACAAATGGCCCCGAAAATTTTTCCGTTCGTCCGTAAACGGCAATTTTCCGTGAAAAAAAAAAAAGTTTCAAAATGTATCTTGTCCTACAATTTTTGACCAAATCACATAATTTGGGCATCAAAAATTCCGGGACGGTGAGGGGCATAAAAGTTGTATACAGAATTTGGAAAAAAATTACGCTTCCTTGGAAATTTGCCAAAAACTATCCCATTCATTTCAAATGGGAAAAGTCCCATTCACTTCCAATGGGATTTCCAATGGAATTTACATTGCATTGATGCCATTGACGGCCATGCATGTCGAATCTACTGATGCCAATGTACTTGGATTCAATTGACTGTATGGATGTCGATGCCATTGACGGCCATGGACGTCCAAAATTTTTCCCATTCATTTTCAATGGGGAAAAAACAAAATTACCCCAAATCAACAGAAAATGACCAGATATCAATAGGACGTGTCCCCCAAACTTCCCCAATTCCATTGACGCTTATGAAGGGTGCCGCCATTGACTTACATGGACGTCCAAAATTTTTCCCATTCATTTTCAATGGGGAAAAAACTACATTTTCTAAATCAACAGAAAATGACCAGTAATCAATAGGACGTATACCCCAAACGTCCCCAACTCCATTGACGCTTATGGGGGGTGCTGCCATTGACGTCCATGGACGTCCAAAATTTTACCCATTCATTTTCAATGGGAAATTTTTTTTTTTCCCCAAATCAACAGAAAATGACTAGATATCAATAGGACGTGTCCCCCAAATGTCCCCAATTGCATTGCTGCTTATGGAGGGTCATGCCATTGACGTCCAGGGACGTCCAAACTTCCCATTTATTCCAATGGCATTTCTTCATGTTTGTTCATTCTATTGATGCCAATGTACTTAGATTCCATTGACGCTTATGTAAGTTGATACCATTGACGTCCATAGACGTCCAAAATTTTTCCCATTCATTTTCAATGGGAAATTTTTTTTTTTCCCCAAATCAACAGAAAATGACTAGATATCATTAGGACGTGTCCCCCAAATGTCCCCGATTGCATTGCCGCTTATGGAGGGTGATGCCATTGACGTTCATGGACGTCCAAACTTCCCATTAAATCCCAATGGCATTTCTTCATGTTTGTTCATTCTATTGATGCCAATGTACTTGGATTCCATTGACGCTTATCTAAGTTGATACCATTGACGTCCATGGACGTCCAAAATTTTTCCCATTCATTTTCAATGGGAAATTTTTTTTTTTCCCCAAATCAACAGAAAATGACTAGATATCAATAGGACGTGTCCCCCAAATGTCCCCAATTGCATTGCTGCTTATGAAGAGGGGGGATGCCATTGACGTCCAGGGACGTCCAAACTTCCCATTTATTCCAATGGCATTTCTTCATGTTTGTTCATTCTATTGATGCCAATGTACTTAGATTCCATTGACGCTTATGTAAGTTGATACCATTGACGTCCATAGACGTCCAAAATTTTTCCCATTCATTTTCAATGGGAAATTTTTTTTTTTCCCCAAATCAACAGAAAATGACTAGATATCATTAGGACGTGTCCCCCAAATGTCCCCGATTGCATTGCCGCTTATGGAGGGTGATGCCATTGACGTTCATGGACGTCCAAACTTCCCATTAAATCCCAATGGCATTTCTTCATGTTTGTTCATTCTATTGATGCCAATGTACTTGGATTCCATTGACGCTTATCTAAGTTGGTACCATTGACGTCCATGGACGTCCAAAATTTTTCCCATTCATTTTCAATGGGAATTTTTTTTTTTTCCCCAAATCAACAGAAAATGACTAGATATCATTAGGACGTGTCCCCCAAATGTCCCTGATTGGATTGCCGCTTATGGAGGGTGATGCCATTGACGGCCATGGACGTCCAATTCTCCCAATCTTTTCTAATGGCTTTTACTTTGTTTAGTGCCATTGACTGGCATTATGGTCCATTCTATTGATAGACCTGAGTGGGGCTAAGATTTGTATCTCCACAGAGGAAAGACCAAGGTGTAATTTCTCCCGAAATTGCAGTTTCTAGTTATTATTATTATTATTATTATTCAATAATTCTCCGCGTTTTTTTGAGCCAACGCACAGCCCAAACCGTAGCACCGATCGGCACCGTTGAAGTATCGGCACGACCGGATTTTTCGCGTGACGATGGGAATTTTTCAAACCGCCACGAAAAATTTTCCGTTCGCCCGTAAACGGCAATTTTCCGAAAAATAAAAAAAGTTTAAAAATGTATCTAGTCCTACAATTTTTGACCAAATCACATAATTTGGGTATCAAAAATTCCGGGACGGTGAGGGGCATAAAAGTTGTATACAGAATTTGGCAAAAATTTACGGTTCCCCGGAAATTTGCCAAAAACTTTCCTATTCATTTTGAATGGAAAAAAAACGCGCGCTTCACAGCCCGAACCGTTAGACCGATCGGCACCGTTCAAGTATCGGCACGACCGGAATTTTCGCGTGACACTGGAAACTTTACAAATGGCCCCGAAAATTTTTCCGTTCGTCCGTAAACGGCAATTTTCCGTGAAAAAAAAAAAAGTTTCAAAATGTATCTAGTCCTACAATTTTTGACCAAATCACATAATTTGGGCATCAAAAATTCCGGGACGGTGAGGGGCATAAAAGTTGTATACAGAATTTGGAAAAAAATTACGCTTCCTCGGAAATTTGCCAAAAACTATCCCATTCATTTCGAATGGGAAAAGTCCCATTCACTTCCAATGGGATTTCCAATGGAATTTACATTGCATTGATGCCATTGACGGCCATGCATGTCGAATCTACTGATGCCAATGTACTTGGATTCAATTGATTATATGGATGTCGATGCCATTGACTGCCATGGACGTCCAAAATTTTTCCCATTCATTTTCAATGGGGAAAAAACAAAATTACCCCAAATCAACAGAAAATGACCAGATATCAATAGGACGTGTCCCCCAAACTTCCCCAATTCCATTGACGCTTATGAAGAGTGCCGCCATTGACTTACATGGACGTCCAAAATTTTTCCCATTCATTTTCAATGGGGAAAAAACTACATTTCTCCAAATCAACAGAAAATGACCAGATATCAATAGGACGTATACCCCAAACGTCCCCAACTCCATTGACGCTTATGGGGGGTGCTGCCATTGACGTCCATGGACGTCCAAAATTTAACCCATTCATTTTCAATGGAAATTTTTTTTTTTTCCCCAAATCAACAGAAAATGACTAGATATCAATAGGACGTGTCCCCCAAATGTCCCCAATTGCATTGCTGCTTATGGAGGGTGATGCCATTGACATCCAGGGACGTCCAAACTTCCCATTAAATCCCAATGGCATTTCTTCATGTTTGTTCATTCTATTGATGCCAATGTACTTGGATTCCATTGACGCTTATGTAAGTTGATACCATTGACGTCCATGGACGTCCAAAATTTTTCCCATTCATTTTCAATGGGAAATTTTTTTTTTTCCCCAAATCAACAGAAAATGACTAGATATCAATAGGACCTGTCCCCCAAATGTCCCCGATTGCATTGCTGCTTATGTAGGGTGATGCCATTGACGTCCAGGGACGTCCAAACTTCCCATTCATTTCCAATGGCATTTCTTCATGTTTGTTCATTCTTTTGATGCCAATGTACTTGGATTCCATTGACGCTTATGTAAGTTGATACCATTGACGTCCATGGACGTCCAAAATTTTTCCCATTCATTTTCAATGGGAAATTTTTTTTTTTCCCCAAATCAACAGAAAATGACTAGATATCAATAGGACGTTTCCCCCAAATGTGCCCGATTCCATTGCTGCTTATGGAGGGTGATGCCATTGACGTCCACGGACGTCCAAAATTTTTCCCATTCATTCCAATGGCATTTCTTCATGTTTGTTCATTTTATTGATGCCAATGTACTTGGATTCCATTGACGCTTATGTAAGTTGATACCATTGACGTCCATGGACGTCCAAAATTTTCCCATTCATTTTCAATGGGAATTTTTTTTTTTTTCCCAAATCAACAGAAAATGACTAGATATCATTAGGACGTGTACCCCAAACTTTCAATGGGGAAAAAACAAAATTACCCCAAATCAACAGAAAATGACCAGATATCAATAGGACGTGTCCCCCAAACTTCCCCAATTCCATTGACGCTTATGAAGAGTGCCGCCATTGACTTACATGGACGTCCAAAATTTTTCCCATTCATTTTCAATGGGGAAAAAACTACATTTCTCCAAATCAACAGAAAATGACCAGATATCAATAGGACGTATACCCCAAACGTCCCCAACTCCATTGACGCTTATGGGGGGTGCTGCCATTGACGTCCATGGACGTCCAAAATTTTACCCATTCATTTTCAATGGGAATTTTTTTTTTTTCCCCAAATCAACAGAAAATGACTAGATATCAATAGGACGTGTCCCCCAAATGTCCCCAATTGCATTGCTGCTTATGGAGGGTGATGCCATTGACATCCAGGGACGTCCAAACTTCCCATTAAATCCCAATGGCATTTCTTCATGTTTGTTCATTCTATTGATGCCAATGTACTTGGATTCCATTGACGCTTATGTAAGTTGATACCATTGACGTCCATGGACGTCCAAAATTTTTCCCATTCATTTTCAATGGGAAATTTTTTTTTTTCCCCAAATCAACAGAAAATTACTAGATATCAATAGGACCTGTCCCCCAAATGTCCCCGATTGCATTGCTGCTTATGGAGGGTGATGCCATTGACGTCCAGGGACGTCCAAACTTCCCATTCATTTCCAATGGCATTTCTTCATGTTTGTTCATTCTTTTGATGCCAATGTACTTGGATTCCATTGACGCTTATGTAAGTTTATACCATTGACGTCCATGGACGTCCAAAATTTTTCCCATTCATTTTCAATGGGAATTTTTTTTTTTTTCCCCAAATCAACAGAAAATGACTAGATATCAATAGGACGTTTCCCCCAAATGTGCCCGATTGCATTGCTGCTTATGGAGGGTGATGCCATTGACGTCCACGGACGTCCAAACTTCCCATTCATTTCCAATGGCATTTCTTCATGTTTGTTCATTCTATTGATGCCAATGTACTTGGATTCCATTGACGCTTATGTAAGTTGATACCATTGACGTCCATGGACGTCCAAAATTTTTCCCATTCATTTTCAATGGGAATTTTTTTTTTTTCCCCAAATCAACAGAAAATGACTAGATATCATTAGGACGTGTCCCCCAAATGTCCCCGATTGCATTGCCGCTTATGGGGGGTGATGCCATTGACGTCCATGGACGTCCAAACTTCCCATTAAATACCAATGGCATTTCTTCATGTTTGTTCATTCTTTTGATGCCAATGTACTTGGATTCCATTGACGCTTATGTAAGTTTATACCATTGACGTCCATGGACGTCCAAAATTTTTCCCATTCATTTTCAATGGGAATTTTTTTTTTTTCCCCAAATCAACAGAAAATGACTAGATATCAATAGGACGTTTCCCCCAAATGTGCCCGTTTGCATTGCTGCTTATGGAGGGTGATGCCATTGACGTCCACGGACGTCCAAACTTCCCATTCATTTCCAATGGCATTTCTTCATGTTTGTTCATTCTATTGATGCCATTGTACTTGGATTCCATTGACGCTTATGTAAGTTGATACCATTGACGTCCATGGACGTCCAAAATTTTTCCCATTCATTTTCAATGGGAATTTTTTTTTTTTCCCCCAAATCAACAGAAAATGACTAGATATCAATAGGACGTTTCCCCCAAATGTGCCCGATTGCATTGCTGCTTATGGAGGGTGATGCCATTGACGTCCACGGACGTCCAAACTTCCCATTAATTTCCAAAGGCATTTCTTCATGTTTGTTCATTCTATTGATGCCTATGTACTTGGATTCCATTGACGCTTATGTAAGTTGATACCATTGACGTCCATGGACGTCCAAAATTTTTCCCATTCATTTTCAATGGGAATTTTTTTGTTTTCCCCAAATCAACAGAAAATGACTAGATATCAATAGGACGTGTCCCCCAAATGTCCCCGATTGCATTGCCGCTTATGGAGGGTGATGCCATTGACGTCCATGGACGTCCAAACTTCCCATTCATTTCCAATGGCATTTCTTCATGTTTGTTCATTCTATTGATGCCAATGTACTTGGATTCCATTGACGCTTATGTAAATTGATACCATTGACGTCCATGGACGTCCAAAATTTTTCCCATTCATTTTCAATGGGAATTTTTTTTTTTCCCCAAATCAACAGAAAATGACTAGATATCATTAGGACTTGTCCCCCAAATGTCCCCGATTGCATTGCCGCTTATGGAGGGTGATGCCATTGACGTTCATGGACGTCCAAACTTCCCATTCATTTCCAATGGCATTTCTTCATGTTTGTTCATTTTATTGATGCCAATGTACTTGGATTCCATTGACGCTTATGTAAGTTGATACCATTGACGTCCATGGACGTCCAAAATTTTTCCCATTCATTTTCAATGGGAATTTTTTTTTTTTTTCCCAAATCAACAGAAAATGACTAGATATCATTAGGACGTGTCCCCCAAATGTCCCCGATTGCATTGCCGCTTATGGAGGGTGATGCCATTGACGTTCAAGGACGTCCAAACTTCCCATTCATTTCCAATGGCATTTCTTCATGTTTGTTCATTTTATTGATGCCAATGTACTTGGATTCCATTGACGCTTATGTAAGTTGATACCATTGACGTCCATGGACGTCCAAAATTTTTCCCATTCATTTTCAATGGGAAATTTTTTTTTTCCCCAAATCAACAGAAAATGACTAGATATCAATAGGACGTGTCCCCCAAACTTCCCCAATTCCATTAACAATTATGGAGGGTGCTGCCATTGACGGACATGGACGTCCAATTCTCCCAATCTTTTCTAATGCCTTTAACTTTGTTTAGTGCCAATGACTGGCATTATGGTCCATTCTATTGATAGACCTGAGTGGGGCTAAGATTTGTATCTCCACAGAGGAAAGACCAAGGTGTGTAATTTCTCCCGAAATTGCAGTTTCTAGTTATTTATTATTATTATTCAATAATTCTCCGCGTTTTTTTGAGCCAACGCACAGCCCAAACCGTAGCACCGATCGGCACCGTTGAAGTATCGGCACGACCGGATTTTTCGCGTGACGATGGGAATTTTTCAAACCGCCACGAAAAATTTTCCGTTCGCCCGTAAACGGCAATTTTCCGAAAAATAAAAAAAGTTTCAAAATGTATCTAGTCCTACAATTTTTGACCAAATCACATAATTTGGGCATCAAAAATTCCAGGACGGTGAGGGGCATAAAAGTTGTATACAGAATTTGGCAAAAATTTACGGTTCCCCGGAAATTTGCCAAAAACTTTCCTATTCATTTTGAATGGAAAAAAACCGCGCGCTTCACAGCCCGAACCGTTAGACCGATCGGCACCGTTCAAGTATCGGCACGACCGGAATTTTCGCGTGACACAGGAAACTTTACAAATGGCCCCGAAAATTTTTCCGTTCGTCCGTAAACGGCAATTTTCCGTGAAAAAAAAAAAAGTTTCAAAATGTATCTAGTCCTACAATTTTTGACCAAATCACATAATTTGGGCATCAAAAATTCCGGGACGGTGAGGGGCATAAAAGTTGTATACAGAATTTGGAAAAAAATTACGCTTCCTCGGAAATTTGCCAAAAACTATCCCATTCATTTCGAATGGGAAAAGTCCCATTCACTTCCAATGGGATTTCCAATGGAATTTACATTGCATTGATGCCATTGACGGCCATGCATGTCAAATCTACTGATGCCAATGTACTTGGATTCAATTGATTATATGGATGTCGATGCCATTGACTGCCATGGACGTCCAAAATTTTTCCCATTCATTTTCAATGGGGAAAAAACAAAATTACCCCAAATCAACAGAAAATGACCAGATATCAATAGGACGTGTCCCCCAAACTTCCCCAATTCCATTGACGCTTATGAAGAGTGCCGCCACTGACTTACATGGACGTCCAAAATTTTTCCCATTCATTTTCAATGGGGAAAAAACTACATTTCTCCAAATCAACAGAAAATGACCAGATATCAATAGGACGTATATCCCAAACGTCCCCAATTCCATTGACGCTTATGTAAGTTGATACCATTGACGTCCATGGACGTCCAAAATTTTTCCCATTCATTTTCAATGGGAATTTTTTTTTTTTCCCCAAATCAACAGAAAATGACTAGATATCATTAGGACGTGTCCCCCAAATGTCCCCGATTGCATTGCCGCTTATGGGGGGTGATGCCATTGACGTCCATGGACGTCCAAACTTCCCATTCATTTCCAAAGGCATTTCTTCATGTTTGTTCATTCTATTGATGCCAATGTACTTGGATTCCATTGACGCTTATGTAAGTTGATACCATTGACGTCCATGGACGTCCAAAATTTTTCCCATTCATTTTCAATGGGATTTTTTTGTTTTTTCCCAAATCAACAGAAAATGACTAGATATCATTAGGACGTGTCCCCCAAATGTCCCCGATTGCATTGCCGCTTATGGAGGGTGATGCCATTGACGTTCATGGACGTCCAAACTTCCCATTCATTTCCAATGGCATTTCTTCATGTTTGTTCATTTTATTGATGCCAATGTACTTGGATTCCATTGACGCTTATGTAAGTTGATACCATTGACGTCCATAGACGTCCAAAATTTTTCCCATTCATTTTCAATGGGAAATTTTTTTTTTTCCCAAATCAACAGAAAATGACTAGATATCAATAGGACGTGTCCCCCAAACTTCCCCAATTCCATTGACGCTTATGAGGGGTGCCGCCATTGACTTACATGGACGTCCAAAATTTTTCCCATTCATTTTCAATGGGGAAAAAACTACATTTCTCCAAATCAACAGAAAATGACCAGATATCAATAGGACGTATATCCCAAACGTCCCCAATTCCATTGACGCTTATGGGGGGTGCTGCCATTGACGTCCATGGACGTCCAAAATTTTACCCATTCATTTTCAATGGGAATTTTTTTTTTCCCAAATCAACAGAAAATGACTAGATATCAATAGGACCTGTCCCCCAAATGTCCCCGATTGCATTGCTGCTTATGGAGGGTGATGCCATTGACGTCCAGGGACGTCCAAACTTCCCATTCATTTCCAATGGCATTTCTTAATGATTGTTCATTCTATTGATGCCAATGCACTTATGTTCCATTAACAATTATGAAGGGTGCCGCCATTGACGTCCATGGACGTCCAAAATGATTCCCATTCATTTTAATGTACCTGGATTCAAATGACTATATGGATGTCAATGCCATTGACGGCCATGGACGTCCAAAATGATTCCCATTCATTTTCAATGGGGAAAAAACAAAATTTCCCCAAATCAACAGAAACTGACCAGATATCAATAGTAAATGTCTCCCAAACGTCCGCAACTCCGTTGATGCTTATAGGGGGTGCTTCCATTGACGTCCATGGACGTCCAGATTTGTTCCCATTCGTTTTCAAAATCCCCAAATCAACAGGAAATGACCAGATATCAATAGGACATGTCCCCCAAAATTCCCCAATTCCATTGAAGGGGCCGACCGCTCGTTGGACGTCGGCCCCGTCCGCTCGATGGACGTCAAAGTCGTCCAAAGTTTTGACGTCGGCCACGTCCAACCACATCGGGGACGTCCGCTCATTGGACGTTGGCGCCGTTTGCTCGTTGGACGTCGTCACCATCCGCTCGTTGGACGTCGGACGGCGCCGTCTGCACTTTTGACGTCACTGTCCGCTCGTTGGACGTCCGCGCCGTCCGCTCGATGGACGTCGGCAACGTCCGCTCGTTGGACGTTGGCGACGTCGTCCCTGTCCGCTCGATGGACGTCAAAGTCATCCAAACTTTTGACGTCGGAGTCGTCCGATCGTTGGACGTCGGCCTTATCCGCTCTTTTGACGTCGGTGCCGTGCGCTCGTGGGACGTCCGCTCTATGGACGTGGGCCGCGTCAGCACTTTGGATGTCGGGGACGTCCCCTCGTTGGACCGGTGTCATCCGCTCTTTTGACGTTGGACGTCGGCGCCGTTTGTTCTTTGGATGTCATCACCATCCGTTCATTGGACTTTGGCGCCGTCTGCACTTTTGATGTTGTCACCGTCCGCTCGTTGGACGTCGGCGCCGTTTGCTTGTTGAACGTCGGCTTCATCCGCTTTGACGTCGGCGCCGTGCGCTCGTGGGACGTCCGCCCCGTCCGCTTGTTGGACGTCAACGTCGTCCAAACTTTTGACGTCGGCGCCATCCGCTCTTTAGACGTTGTCACTTCACTGTCCCACGTTGGAAGTCAGCGCCGTCCGCTCGATGGACGTCAAAGTCATCCCAACTTTTAACGTCAGCGCCTTTCGATCGTTGTACGTCGGCCTTATCCGCTCTTTTGACGTCGGTGCCGTGCGGTCGTGGGACGTGGGTGGTGTCAGCACTTTGGACGTCATCGTTGTCCAAACTTTTGACGTCGGCGGCATCCGCTCTTTTGACGTCACTTCACTGTCCCACGTTGGAAGTTATTTCTCCGCCCACTCTGAGGTATACGCATAAAGAAGGAGTCGCTTGACACTGACCGGGGTTTGAACCACCATCCTACCGTCTTTAAATCAGTGATATTCACACTGAGCTATCCATCCACCATTAGCAATTGTGTGTGATCTCTATATAAAATCACCGCCCATTCTGCGGTAGAGGCATTAAGAAAAGCTAACGTAGAATCGACGAAGGCTCGAACCTACGACCTCCCGCATCAAAGGCAGCAATAATAACACTGAGTTATCCAGATGGACTTGAAATGTTCACAAGTCAGAATAAGACGACGAAATATCCGGGCGAGCGAACTCATCATGGAGAGAAAAACACACCTGCGAGTCTACCTGCATTTTTGATGCTTGTAAAATATATAGAGGCAACGCCTGTATGTATCGTTTTATTTCCATTTTTAGTTTCACTTTTACATTCATGTTTTTAATTTACAAAATGTGTTATAATGCTTATGTGTTGCATTCGTGTTTTCAGTAAAATCCTCCACATAACTTCCGTTTCACTTTCGCCAGCACCTCAACATAACCTTTTTTTCTTTTTATCTCTTTTTTTAACAGCTTTATCAACTGAATTTGAGGAGCCAGCAATGTCGAACTAGCGTTAAGATTTTAGTGAGGAACAAATTGTTAAGTTTCCGATGTCACTTGAACGCATCTGGGGTCGAATTGCCATTACGACACACGTGGCTGTTGGATTCAGACTGGTTTTTTCCCGTTCGAGGTAAGTGTTCAAAAATAGGCATCGTGTATTTTATAAGCTTTTTTCTTCTGTATGTGTGGGTTTTATCCCCCATAAATTGTATGTATGTAAAATGTATGAGCGTGAAGTGTTTTGCTGTCAGCTAGTGCAATGATTATCAATATAAACGTCGTTATTTTAGAGTTATTGTGCTTGCATAACGTGATGAAAAGCACGTTAGCCATTTAACGTCATTCAATGATCCAACGTCTTAAAACGATGTCATTTTGATAAACTATGTCTTGTTCGAGAATTCATGGAAACCAGTCAGAGTTCAAGAAGTGTTGAATAATATTGTATAAGGCTTATCTTATCGTTGTGTAAATTACATGCTAATTAACGAGTAGCACGAGGCTAGCGCTACTCGCACCTGACTAAGCTAGCATAACCTTGCTAATTAACGATTAGTAGTAGGCCAGCGCTACTCGCCAGTGGCTAAAGTAGCAGATACTGGCACATTGTGAATGCTAAATATGCAGCTAGTTAATGGTATGTGCTTATTTTGGCATGCTGTATAATTCATTTTGTTTGAATGAAACGCACTTATTTTAATGTGTTTGTGAAAATGGGTTGAAAGCTGTTTAAAAATGTAAATGTTTTAAGTGTTTATTAATTCAGAATGTGAAGTGTGATTTTTAATAAATGTACTTAATATTCTCCCCTCATTATCTTCATAGTCTGACAGAAAAATAACTTGACATTTTATTACAACTCAAATGGTACGATTGTTGTGAATGTTGTCTTTTTATTAATTGTATTCCAACATAGTTAAGTAACTCAATAGGCCATTCTCGTGGATGCCACAGCCATAACAGTCATAACTGTAACAAATGTTTCCAGCAAGTAAAAGTTTTTTGTAATTTGTATATACCGTATTGGCCCGAATATAAGACGACCCCCCCTTTTTCAAGACTCAAGTTTGAAAAAAGACTTTTTGAACACCAAATTAATTTTTATACAGAAAATAATTACAATACATCTGAAACAAATTATAACAATATATTTGAGAGAAAAGGCATTTAATTTCGCATTCAAAACTTAATATCTGAACATTTAAACATTTAAATATGTAAACTAAAGTCCAATCAAATTCATAAATGAATGGCTTCTGGTTTTTGAAATATAAATAAGAAAAAAATATTGTGATAAAACAAAATTGCAATAACTGCATTAATTATCAAAGTGAAGTCTAACTGTAACTGAAGTTCAGCATTCGATTCATTGATGACTGGCGCCATCCAGCGTCGTGAATGGGTATATGTCTAGGCCGCAGTTTTTTTTTTTTTTTTTTTTTTTTTTTTTTTTAGGCCGCAGTTATAAGACGTCCCCCAGGTTTTCATTCTTACTTTAATGCAAAAAACACCGTCTTATATTCGGGCCAATACGGTATATCCATTCGTATCCATTTAGTCTGGTGTTTAATGCAATCAAAACCTAAAATTATTTAAGATCTATGAATTGTTCTTAATGTGTTTAAACCTTGGCCTGTTACAGTTGTGACATTTACACAAATTTGGTAGTATTGCGCTTTACGTGAAGTCACTTTCAGTTAAGCATACATACACCAATGGGCTGCTGTTGCTGCCGCTGCTGTCATGCAAGGTGCTGCTGTGATCCACTGGAGCAACTAGGGTAAAGTGTCTTGCCCAAGGAGACAACGACAGAGTGCACAAGTGGGTGCCAGAATGGAACTCACCCTCAAAGAATGATCAACTCAGTCACCTGCGCTGTTGTTTTATACTGTAATGATTTTATGTGTAGAAAAAATAGCAACATCTTTTGGTAGTATTGCCTACATATGTGTTACAATGCGCTTTACGTGAGGTCACTTTCAGTTAAGCATACGTACAACAATGGGCCGCTGTTGCTGCTGCTGCCATGCAAGGTGCTGCTGTAACCCACTGGAGCAACGAGGGTAAAGTGTCTTGCCTAATGAGACAACGACAAAATGCACAAGTGGAAGCCAGAATGGAACTCAACCTCCAAGGATGATCAACTCAATCACCTGGCTGTTGTTGTACACTATAATGATTTTATGTGTGGAAAAAATAGCAACATCGTAACACATTGGCAGCGACTACAGTTGCTTTAAATTTGAATTTGAATTTAAATTTTACATTCATGACAGCAACTTTGCCACATTATTACTTACAACACTCAACTGAGGAAACCCCTCAATAGTTCTGTTCTAGCATGGTATGAAGCATGATCATTTAATGCCCTCCAAACCAGTAACTTGGATTTGATGTCATTACCAGTGAACTAATGTTGTAAAATTACAATTCAGACTATTAAATTGCAATGCTCTATAGTTTGTATTCAATGTTTTTTCCACAAGTGCTTTTCAAAATTTTTGATGCCAGGCACTCTTAAAAACATTACTGTGGTACACAAATTGAAATGGCAACACAAGATTTTTATTTACTTTTTTTTTGTTTTTTCAATGATTTTTGATGTCTGAACAAGTACGATGTACCTTTGGCACAGGAGACAAATTGGAAAGTTGTAGCACCTAAAAAAATGTTTTTTTTTTTTTTTTTGCAGAAGGCCAGATCACCTGTGGTTGACGACCTGTTGCAGACCCACAATCCCCTCTTGTCGCTGCTCTTTCTGTTGTCTCTTCCTACTTTCCTTCTAAATCCATTGGTCCATTGATCCACTGAAAGAAAATGCCAAAAAAGGGCAAGAGATCTCAAGCTACAAAGTTGCGCTGGGAACAGTGTGATAAAAATGCTGAGTCACAGGCACCTGTTGCAGCTTTAGTAGATTTCTCTGTCACTGCTGCACATCTTGATGCAAATTCGGACAACGGCATTGGTACAGCCCTTGGTCAAACAACTGATAAAATGCCAAAAAAGGGCAAGAGATCTCAGGCTACAAAGATGCGCTGGGAACAGCGTGATAAAAATGCTGAGTCCCAGGCACCTGTTGCAGCTTTAGTAGATTTCTCTGTCACTGCTGCACATCTTGATGCAAATTCGGACAACGGCATTGGTAGAGCCCTTGGTATGAAAAATGGAGCATTGCGTGAGATACGCAAAGATGATCATGGCACACATGATCATTGTAGAGCAAATGAAAGCATGCGTAAGACACGCAGAAATTATCATGGCATATCAAATGGCACCTCGCGTCAGAGACGCAATGTTGACACCTCACCGATGAGAGATGAGAAACTTCTCTGTGACATGACAGCGCATTCATGTGAAGCAGCTGAGAGCCAGGTTTTATCCCATTGTCTTCAGACAAGTTCAGCTGTTGCAGCGTTGGTGCATGACACACCTGTGGAGGTAACAACGCCTATCCAACATGATTTAGTAACGTATGTGTTGGCATCTTACAGCCAGGCCCACACGAAATACGGCGAATCCAGAAATATTCAATGTTCTGTAAATTGTGCCACATTTCTAACCTTTCTCCATGAAATCAAGCAGGTGACAAGTGCTGAACTGGATCTTGTCCTTGACCGAGGCAATGAACTGTACATGCGGACAGTGTCTGCGTTGAAAGTCCAAGGAAAATTCCAAAACGCATTATTAGCAACTGATGAAATTCCAGAATTTGTGAATGGTTTGGAGAAACAGTTTCTTTTAATAAAGTGTCAGTCAATGTATGGATTTTTTATGTCTTCATTTGGTGATGTGGAAATTATGAGCCTTCGTGACAGACTTCAGTGCCTAATGTCAGAAGTTAACTATGCTCTTATTGTCATGAATGCCATGTACATAGCGATTTTCCGAGACGAACAAGGCATGTACGGCTACTTTGATCCCCATTCGAGAGATCGTCATGGTCATGATACTCGCAATGGTACTGCCATAATGATGCTTTTCAAAAATTTGAATGACTTAATAGATAAGTTAATTGAAGTTTTCGTAAGTATGGACACAGGTGCTGACTGTCAGTACGAAATTATGCCAGTTCTTTTTGAACCTGTTGATATGCCTGTGGATGACCAAGAGATGGCGCCATGTGTCGATCTTTCTTCTGTGACAACGCACATTGATGACGGACCACGCAAAGAAGTAGGTGAGGTAATCTCATGTCCTGTGACGAGCCAATCCACGCAAGCCAGTGTACAACGCCATAGCAACGAGATGACAGACAGTGACGTGGTCTTACCAGCAAAAGGTGCTGCTCCACATAAACAGATGCCAAACGTGTCAAGAATTGAAAAATCAAAACGAAAAAAAATTCTAAGACGACAGCGGCAGAAGGCGCAGTCAAGGTTGAGTGACAAAAATGAAGTGAGAATGAAAAAGGAGCTAAAACTAAGGTGTTACAACAGTGATAAAAGGCAAAAATACCGTCAAACGAAAAAATTACAACAACGTAAAAGGACTTATGTTTCCACTCATTATCAACAAGACAAGCATTTAGGAGTAAAACAAAAGTCTCATTTTAAACAGCGTTACATGATGGATAATGAATTTAAAATGAAACACCTCTCCAACTTCACACATCGTTATAGGAATGATGATTCATTTAAAATGAGACATCGCGCTAGTGTTAAACAAAGGTACACAGATGATCTTTTTCGTGAAAAGCAGCGTAACTACATGAAACAAAGATACACAGAGGATGATGTTTTTCGTGAAAAGCAGCGCAACTACATAAAACAAAGATACACAGAGGATGATCTTTTTCGTGAAAAGCAGCGCAACTACATGAAACAAAGATACGCAGAGGATGATGTTTTTCGTGATGTTTCTCGTGAAAAGCAGCGCAACTACATCAAACAAAGATACAAAGAGGATGTTTTTCGTGAAAAGCAGCGCAACTACATAACACACCGTTATTCCAGCGACTCTGACTTCAGATCCAAACATAGGGAAACAATGAGAGGGATTATGAAAGCAAAAGCTAATTCACGAAGCACTAACAAAACGTGCACCGCAACGAGGATATTAAAAAAATACAGAATTATTAATGAGTTATGTAGCCAAAGAAATGACTCTGAAATCCTAAAAGCTGTTGAGCTATTCAAACAAAATGTTACATTTGGGCCAACATTTCCGTGTACGGTTTGTAATAGGGCGTTATTTCCAAACCAAGTACGACTTTGCCAGCGCAGCCTGTTCACGAAAAATGAGCAAACTGTGGCAAGTTGCCTCACTGGGAAGTATGTCCATATTTGTACTCAAGAATGCGAGCCAACATGTCAAGTACCAAAAGAAAGGTCCAGAGTATGGATTTGCCACACATGCCATGAATATCTGAAAAATGGTCAAATGCCAGCCCTCGCTGTGGCCAACAATCTCCAACTTGCAGATATTCCCACTGAACTGTGTGGTTTAAACATATTGGAGAGACACCTCATCTCCAAATGCATACCTTTTGCAAAAATTGTGCCTCTGCCCAAAGGCCAACAAAGATCTATTCACGGAAATGTGGTGTGTGTCCCATCTGAAATCCAAGGAACAGTGAATTCTTTGCCGAGACTAAAAAGCAGGTCCCAGGTGTTGAGAGTGAAACTCAAGAGACGGTTATGCTACAAAGGCCATCAAGTTTTTCAAACTGTCACTTGGTCCAATCTAGTGAGTGCTCTCAATAAATTGAAACAAATACATCCGCAATACAGTGACATCACCATTAGAAGTGAGGCAGAATTGTGTGATCCTACACTCAGTAGCTCAGATGAATCGATGAACGACAGTGATTATGATAATGCAGATATGCAGGAAATAAACACATTTGAGAATAACGCATTAAGTGGAAAAAACGGTGACCCACAAGTTGATGACAGGGCAACTGATGAAACACAGCAGCAGCAAAAGGATCCCGAATACACTGATGGCGATGAACCAAATGGCGGTGTCATACTTGAATCTTGCTTACAACCAAATGATGTATCTGAGGACATTCTGACTTATAGTGAAGGAATTTACTGTGTTGCTCCCGCGGAAAGAAATAACCCAGTGAGCTTTTTCAAGACACCCAAACTTGAGGCCATGGCTTTTCCTGTCCAATTTCCAACAGGGGAAAACACACTTGATGAAGACAGACCAATAAAACTGACACCCAGCAAATATTTCAAGACGCGCCTCTGCTGTGTCGATGAACGTTTTGCCAGGGACACAAACTACTTGTTCTTTGCTCAGTTTGTGACAGAAATATACCTAGCAATTTCGAGCATGCAAATTCAGCTCCGCAAAGGCAAACCTCTCACCAGAGATGGTCGCCGGATAACGAATCGGATGCTCCAGGACAAGACTGAGGTCGAAAAACTGATTCGAAACAAAGATGCGGTTCGTTTTATGGTTCCATTAAGAGGCACCCCGGCATACTGGGAAAAGACAACTAAAGATCTGTTTGCAATGATCAGACAGTTGGGAACGCCTACCTTCTTCTGCACATTTTCTGCTGCGGAGATGCGTTGGGAAGAAGTCATCAAAGCTATTAAACGGCAACAAGGGGAAACAGTGAATTTCCAGGAACTCGACTGGGCCACCAAGTGTGAAATTCTACGCAGTAATCCAGTGACGGCCATGCGCATGTTTGACAAACGTGTGGAAGCCCTGTTTAGAGATCTTATGCTGTCTCCCGCGCAGCCCCTTGGAAAGGTTGTTGACCACTTTTACCGACTGGAGTTTCAGCACAGAGGGAGCCCTCATATTCATTGTCTCATATGGGTGGAAGGTGCCCCAGTGTGTGGAGATCAATCGGAGAAGGAAGTTTGTGATTTTGTGGAACGTTACATCACAGCTCAGCTGCCGGACAAAGAAAAGGACCCTGAACTGTTCAAAATGGTCACAGAAGTTCAAAGACACAGCAAAAATCACTCCAAAACATGTGTCAAAAAACCTGGCGCGAGTTGCCGCTTTGGCTTTCCAAAACAGCCGTGTTTGACCACAATGACTGTAAAGCCACCGTCGGCACCGAAACGCTGTGCGGAGAATCCGGATAAATACGACGCAGATTTTAAGGAATACAAGGCGAAATTGGATTTCGCAAAAAACAAGCTTACTGAAGTTCAGCATTTGCTGAATGACCCCGAATCCACATCCCTGACTTGGCCCGATCTACTGGCTAAATGTGAGTTGACGTATGACAAGTACAAAGAATGTTTGCGCATGTCGGCCAAAACGAGCAGCATTTTGATGAGACGAGATCCAAAAGACTGCTGGGTGAACAACTACAATCGGCATTTGCTGCTCGCATGGAATGCCAATATGGATATTCAATTCATTCTTGATGCCTTTGCTTGCATTGGATACATCTGTAGCTACATAACTAAAGCGGAGCACGGTCTTAGCCAATATCTGAAATCTGTCATTGACAACGCCCACAATGAAAATGTCAACGAGAGCGATGAAATGAAACAAATAATGCAAGCGTATTCTAAAAAAAGGGAAGTCAGTGCCCAAGAGTGCGTCGCGCGAGCATGCGGCTTGCATATGAAACAGACCTCACGCAGTGTGATTTTTGTACCGACAAGTGACAACGCGCTAAAAATGAGTTACCCTCTCTCGTACCTTGAGAGCAAAACGGACGAATCCGTCCAAGTGTGGATGACTGGCTTGCTTGATAAATATCAGTGCAGACCCGAAGCAGCTGAATTTGAAGAAATGTGCTTGGCTGATTTTGCATCAACGTGCAGAATTGTCTATGGCAAACATGCAAAAGGGAAAAACGTTTTACCTCTCCTGAACGACTTGGGATACGTCCAGAAAAGGACCGGAAAACCTGCTGTCATCAAATACTGCAAATTTTCCAAGGAGAAAAAACCTTGGCTCAAGCTGTACCTTCCTCATCGTAATGATAGCGATTTGAAATCCAAAAGCTTTCCTACGTACCAGATGTTTCATGATAACGCATGTGTAAGGTTATCAGGTGAAAAAGGTGAAGAAAAGGTCTCGGAAATAGTCAAAAGGAACAGACAAAACTACGAGAAGTACAGCGACGATATTGACGATGCCATCCAAGAGATGGAAGAAAACGGAATTCAAATAAACGAATGGAACGACCTGGCTCCTGAGTGCGAATTGGAAAGACTGGAATGCATTGAGGAAATGGAATCGAGGGACGATCCCGTAGACACTGTGGAAAATGTGCCAGACTACGACATCAGGAATGATACGTCAGATATGTCGATCGTGAGAGAAGTCGTCGCCGTCGACCCGACAACGTTACGCCGCATGTATCGAAACCTGAACCAAAAGCAAGCCTGTGTCTTCCACGAGGTGAGACAGTGGTGCTTAAAACGTGTGTGCGGCCAAAAAACGCAGCAATTCTTCCGTTATGTCAACGGCGGAGCCGGAACTGGTAAATCACACCTAATAAAGTGCATCCACGCTGAGGCTACGAAAATACTGTCAAGGCTCCCACGTCTGGCTGAGGAAGCAGACATCTCCCGAGAGACGGTGATTCTCGCGGCCTTCACTGGCACGGCTGCGTTCAATATTTCTGGGAATACGTTGCATTGTCTACTCAGACTGCCGAGAAGTCTAAAACCGCCGTACCTTGGCCTGGGTAACAAACTGGATGATATTAGAGCGGAGCTGTGCGACGCTGAAATACTTATCATCGACGAGATTTCCATGGTATCGAAAGACCTCTTTGCTTATGTGGATGACAGATTGAAACAAATAAAAGGAATTTCTTTGCCTTTTGGTGGAATGTCCATTCTTGCCGTAGGAGATTTCTATCAGCTGCCCCCTGTGAGACATTCCAAGCCCTTATGTGTGCACGATCCAAGACAGGTGGACCACTGGCGTGACAACTTCCAAATGATCACTCTCACTGAAATCATGAGACAGAAAGATGACGTTGCTTTTGCTGAATTGCTGAACCGACTTCGGGTCAAAAATAAATCAGACTGCCTTTCGGAAGAAGACAGAGCTTTGCTCGCTGCTGCCTACACTTCTCTGGAAAATTGCCCAAAAGATGTACTCCATATTTATGCAACAAATAAACAAGTGAATCTTCATAATTCAGAGATGCTGAGCACGCTGCACAAAGACATTGTGACAATTGATGCAGACGACTATAAGAAGGACCGAAGGACTGGCAGAATGACAAGACAAGTTCATCCTGTTAAAGGAATAAAGAACGAGTTGCCGGACTCCATCCAAGTTGCTGTTGGTGCACGTGTCATGATCACGCGTAATATCGACGTCCGGAAGAGTCTGTGTAACGGTATGTTTGCAACTGTCGTCAAATTTGTAAACTACCCGAATGAGTCTCGCGTGCAGAAACTTGGACTACAACTTAAACACATGACCGGGAGCTCCAGCGACGCCGACACAGTGTATATTGACAGAATGGAGGAGAAGATTCAAAAGCCTGGAGTGACGCGGCGACAGTTCCCCATTAAGCTTGCTTTTGCCTGTACGATACACAAGGTACAAGGAATGACCACCTCTGATGCAGTCGTGTCTCTGAAAGGTGTGTTTGAACCTGGCATGGGGTACGTAGCTCTCAGTCGAGTGACCAGTCTCAATGGTTTGAGAATTGTTCATTTTGATGAAAGAAGAATTTATGCCAACCCAGATATAACCAATGCTCTCGCTCAGATGACAGAGGCTTCGCTGGCCCACGTGATGCCCCTCCTTCACCTCATGCCGACGATGGATTCAGCAACGCAACTGGTCGTCATACACCATAACACGGAAGGACTGTTTGGTCACCTAGACGATATCGTGAGTCACCATGAGCTGCTGTTTGCTGATGTTTTGTGCTTTACAGAAACGCACTCCCAGGAATCAACAGCTGCTGAAAATGCTCGCTTGGAAGGCTACACAATGTTTCACCGGAACCGAAGTGCTTCTTATTCAAACTGTCCTGACTTGGCAACAAAACAGGGTGGTGGTGTTGCTATCTGTATAAAAAAACACATTGCGGCCAAGGAAATTAAATACATTCACGGTGTCACCGATATGGAATTTGTGGTGGTGAAACTTGACTTTCCTGTCAATGTGCTTATCGCTGTTGTGTACAGGCCTCCAACACACAGCCTGCGCCCCTTCCTGCAAAACCTGGGAAATATGCTTGATTCTCTCGAGGTTATGGATAGTCAACAGATCTTGGTATGTGGAGATTTCAATGAAGATGTGCTTTCAGATGCGCACAAGCCCATTTTTGAACGGTTTCTCTCAAAAGGTTACACGCAACTCATCACTACCATCACCACTGACAAGTACACATTGCTTGACCTCATTTTTGTGTCTAAACCTCAGTGTGTTCTTCATTCAGGTGTCCTTCGAACATACTACAGTTATCACAATCCTGTCTTTTGTGTTTTAGGCGATGAAAGGTGAGTAATCTCAAAGAAATGCAAAAGAACAATTTGGATTTCATTTGCAATGTGCATAGTTTCGTTGGTCACAGAGGTGATGGGTATAAAAATGAGATAGGGAGCGGCAGATGATTTTAAAATAGTTTTGTTGGACTGATTTGTGTGTGAAGAAGCATTTTGTTGAGATAATATAATTTCATGATCTGTAGGCTCTGTAGGAAATGTAATGCGAATATCGGGTGGAAAAATGTCACTTTGAAAACCTAACCTAAACTGGACAGTCTGACAGTGAACTACTCCAAGCCGTCCTGTTTAAAATCAATTTGTCAAGGAAAATAAATGGATTGATATTCCTTTGCCAAAAATATTCGTTCATTTTTCACATTTGAGATTGATCAATATGTATTTTTGGTAAGAATTATACGTTGGTTTCAATTATATCACATTCACCAAATTTCTGACAAGGTGTTTTCTGTCTGACACCAGTGTCGGCAGCTGGGTTGCCATTTGCAAATGATAAACTGCTGGACCTGAATAAGACATGATTCAATTTATGTAAAAATTTGACATGAGAATAATATTTTATTAGAGAGGTGCAGGGTGGAGGGAATGGTGGAATCTTTATAGTTATTATTATTAATTTTTAAAAATTGGAAACTGTTTTAGAGGAATTAGAGCACAATCAAACAATAATAAGGTTAAGGATTTTTCGTTGAAAATAGATACTGAAAAAGCATTGGAAAAAGCATTGTTTAGTGAACCAGAAGGTCAGTAGAAGTAAGGCAGAATGATCAGGTCTAGTGATTTCAAGCACGGGAAAGGCAGAGTGAGAGTTTTTGTTTGTTTGTTTGTTGTTGTTTATTTATTTATTTTACATTTCCTATTTTTCACAATCATCAACATTATATGAGAATGGAAAAGAGACAAGGTGAGTACATATATATTTTTTTTAATGTATTAATTGGAATTGTTGTAAAAGTTTTAATTGTGTTCTACTGTACTTTTAACAGACTTGGAGAGCAAGTGCCATAAGTGTGCATTTCACACCAGGGTGGAAACTAGCATGACATGTCTTCATTCATTTGTAAGTAGCAATATGCATGTTATCGGTATACATCTTCTGCACTCACCACTACTTTTGTGTGGGTTTTATTTTTTTTTTGTATTCTTCAATAGTGGCATGTGGCATTAGGTGCTCCATTTGTCAATTAAGACAAAGAATGGATGCAGCACTGATTATTGGAAACTCAGCCACTATGGTAGGAAAACCTCCATGAGACTTGGACTTGCTGACCCAGCGAAGGAATGAAGTGATGAAAAGTCTGGAAAGATGGCTCTCCTAAAGATCCAACAAGTCTGCTTTCTGTTCTCTTAAATTGTGTTCTATTCGTCAAGATTAAAAGGTTAGTGCAGCTTGATTAAATGTTTTTTTTTTCTTTTCTTTTTTTTTTAAAGATAGTACATTTTATGATTGTATAATTATTATAATACTAATTGTATTCTTTTAACAGACCTGGTGAGCAGTTGCTATATGCCACGACAGGGTGCCAAATATTACTACTTGCCTTCATTTGTAAGTAGTTAACATATATGTTGTCAATAAACAGTCACTTTACTGCTGTCAACATTACCTTCCTTTAATTATTTTGTTTTGTTTTGCATATTCTCTTAAAGTTGCAAAGGGCTTCATACAGTCCATTTGTGATATAAGACAAAGAATCAATGATGATATCAATTCAGCCACCCTTGTAGGGAAACATCCATGACACTTGGGCTTGCTTGGACAACAAAGGAATAACATGATGACTTGTCCAAAAAGATGACACCATGCTCTGCTAAGGCTCAAACGAATCTGTTTTCTGTTGATTATGTTCCGTTTGTTGAGAGTCAAAGGTGAGGGGCTCTTGTGATTAAACCTGTTGTTAATTTTTAATGACAGCGAATGTTGTAACATTACTCCCTTTTATTTACAATAGACATGAAGAAGGGTGGCAAAGCAAATTCATGGTTTAACACTGACTCCAGAACCATGGTGTCAACAAACATAACATCGGCTTCATTGTTCTGTAAGTAGTCTCGACAAAAAGAATTGTTAGGAAATACTCTGATATTTTTTTTTATCCTCACCCCCCCCTCCTTTTTTTAATACTTTTCTTCAATTAGGGGCAATTGACTATCGCAACCTCTGGCACCCTGTAAGCACCACCGTGAGATTAAGCCTTGCTTGCTCAAAAAAGGAATGGCTTGAAGTATGGAAAGAACATCCTCTTCTGACAAACAGACAAGTGTGTTTTCCCTGTAATTTTCAATTAAGGGAAAGGAAAATGTATGTAGCTCTTGAGTAAACATTTGTTATGACTAGATGCAGTACATGTTTAATATTACTGCCCTTTATTCAAAACAGGAAGACGGAAGAACGGGTGCTAAAATGCATACAGTACATTGTGGAACACAGACTTCTGAGCCAGTTTGGTAACCATCTCTGTAAGTTTTCCTCATCTCCTCTTTACTTTTTGAGCACTTTTTTGAGAGTTGGTTTCGTTGGTCAATGAAGGAATGGCTTGAAGATAAGTTCTGGAGGAGAACTATACACTTCTGAAACAAAAATGAAGTCTGTGCTGTGTCATCTGTAGAACGTTTTCTACAGTATTTATCAGTAGGAAAAGGTAAGTAGCTAATGTTAAAGAATGTTTTTATTCAAATAGACGGTCAACTTTGTCATCTTAAAACCCTCTATTATTTAGGAAGGTCTGTGGCGTGATGGCCTAAGTATGGCGTCGTTATCCTTGTATCAAGAAATATACACACAGACACTGTCCAATGTCCATGCCTCTGGCTCAAAAGGTATCTAATAGCAACTAATACATTCCCATTGCACTGATTACAATCATAATTAAGTAACTGAGATGCATTGATGCATGCAATGATCTCTAACAGGTTTCCTGGAGCAAAAAGACTGACAGAGCATTTTAGCCCACTCCACCCTGAGCCCACCTGCTTCTGCCAATAATCATGCTTGACATCCTGGGCAGACGTTCCCTGATGTCAGACCCTTCACACACTCCTCTATCACAAGGCTGTGATGAGCCCAATGCTCTTTCTACACTACACCGCCAAATACAGACAGAGCAGCTCCAGCAAAGCCATTGTGACATTTGCAGGCAACAAATGGTGGCGAGACAGATCTGAGACAATCTGCATCAATCACAGCACCGCTTATCTATTTTTCATTCATCCTTTCATTTATCCACCGTGTGAGAAATATTTTTCTCCTTGGATTGATTTTTTTTTTTTTTTCCCAGTATGGAATTGTAACCTCCTAAAATGAACCAATCAAATGTCAGTTTTCAAACTTCAGCACTCTGGACAGCTCACTAACACTTATATGTGTGGGGTAGATAAAATATGTGTGGGGGTGTACCTGAGCTACACCCCCACACATATTTTATCTTGGGTCAAAAAAATAACAACAATGAAAAAACATGCTAGAACCACAATATCAGAAGTGGTATTACAGTTTACCTCTCATCATTAATTTTGACTATTTGCAAATACTACATTCAAGCTGCAAACTCTGTCCAGCCATCATGGTGTTTTTTTCTTAAATATTAATTTACACTGAACTCTGCGTCTGCCAGACACCACACTGGCCAGCAGACACCTAAGAGTGCTTATTAGGCTGAGCAAAACCGTTGACCCGCTCACCAAACCTATCTGCTGGCCAATGTGATGTCAAGTAGATGAAGGGGTGGCTGGACAGACTTTGCACTTTAAGTTGTGCGCATTGCTTTTAGGTTGTATTTCATTCAATGCCAGCAACAGGAATACTGTTGATGTCCAATACATGTGAACTGCGATCGTCTAGCAGTGATGATGACTGCCAGATCTTCAACTCTAAAAGATTGGGCATACAGTGGGGAGAACAAATATTTGATACACTGCCAATGGGTTTTCCCATTGACAGTGTATCAAATACTTGTTTTCCCCACTGTATATTGTATTACTGTTGTTGGTATTGAATGATCATTGTCTCTGGACAGGAGAAGCTGTCACCTATGGGTGGCATATACCAAATCTTCAAATTCCTAAGTACGGAAATTAGCCACAAAACTAAGCTTTTTTGGAGTTATTCTAGCTTTCACTGAGAGAAATTTTCTTAACTCAGTGGCTATTATTGAGACCGCCCTGTCCCCATTCCTTAAAATGAAACATAGGAAATGAATGATACAATTTTTTTAAATCTTTTTTTTCTTATACATGTATCCATGTCCTAAAAAAAATTGTGTGTATCATATGTTCACATGGCATGTGTATTTCTTTTGTAATTGTTATGTAATGTGTAACCTTACCAATACCGAACCAATTTCCACACATTTATGCGTGGAACCTACATATTATGGTTAATTGTATTGTGCGGCCCATTTGGACTCTTTAAAGCTGAGGTTTTCTCAATAAAATAAACAAATTTTATAATATTCACCACCCGATAATGTCATTACAAATATTTTACTATATTAATTTATACTACCTTTATCGGCTGATATTATCAGGTGGCCAATATTATCAGATAATAATTCTAATCTGTTTATCTTTTTATATATATATATATATATATATATATATATAATATATTCTGTATTTCATTTTTGATTCATAATTAAAGCAGTACTTAATATTTATTTATTTATTTATTTATTTTAATCAACGTGAATATGTATTTCAGTGCCAAAAAAGACATGATGGTATTATTGTCTGCATGGAAATGTTGTCACATGTATGCTGATTGATAATCTATTAATAACACATTCGGTACGTAATTCTTAATTACTCATATATAAAGCAGTGTGTATTATTTTTATCAATGTGTAAATGTATATCAATATTTACAATTGTATTGGAATAAATACTGCATGCTCCTTTATTACATTGACACGTTAAATGCATTTTATCTTGAAAACGATCATTTTGGTAAAATAAAATGTATTTGCTATTGTTAGACTTTTATGTCTTGTATTCTGCGCACGTGCGTTTATGATGACGTAAAATCCAAATGCTATTTTGCGATTATATGTTACTTTACATTAAAAATCAGAGTGAATTGTAGTAACAGAAGATCGAGATCAAGTTCATTTAAGTTCATTTTATCTAGACGTATTTTGTTAATCAAACCTCTAAAATGACTACATAACGTTTATTATGTTAGTTCTAAATTTATACGTCGCAAAAACAATAATATCGACAAATCTGCGACTACTATCGATGATCTGAAAAATGTCCCCGATTGCATCAACGCTTATCAAGGATGATGCCATTGACGTCCATGGGCGTCCAAACTTCCCATTCATTTCCAATGGCATTTCATCATGTTTTTTCATTCTATTGATGCCAATGTACTTGGATTCCATTTACGCCTATGTAAGTTGATACCATTGACGTCCATGGACGTCCAATTCTCCCATTCATTTTTAATGGCTTTTACTTTGTTTCGTGCCATTGACTGGCATTATGGTCCATTCTATTGATAGACCTGAGTGGGGCTAAGATCTGTATCTCCACAGAGGAAAGACCAAGGTGTGTAATTTCTCCCGAAATTGCAGTTTCTAGTTACCTTGGTCTTTCTGAAAGAAAGAACAAGGTATTGTTATTGTGCAACTTTATTATTTTTTATTTTTTATTATTATTCAATAATTCTCCGCGTTTTTTTGAGCCAACGCACAGCCCAAACCGTAGCACCGATCGGCACCGTTGAAGTATCGGCACGACCGGATTTTTCGCGTGACGATGGGAATTTTTCAAACCGCCACGAAAAATTTTCCGTTCGCCCGTAAACGGCAATTTTCCGAAAAAAAAAA
Organism: Corythoichthys intestinalis; assembly: GCF_030265065.1. Lineage (NCBI taxonomy): Eukaryota > Metazoa > Chordata > Actinopteri > Syngnathiformes > Syngnathidae > Corythoichthys > Corythoichthys intestinalis. The sequence goes on along the minus strand of NC_080411.1, from coordinate 46,535,246 downwards.
AAGTTTCAAAATGTATCTAGTCCTACAATTTTTGACCAAATCACATAATTTGGGCATCAAAAATTCCGGGACGGTGAGGGGCATAAAAGTTGTATACAGAATTTGGAAAAAAATTACGCTTCCTCGGAAATTTGCCAAAAACTTTCCCATTCATTTCGAATGGGAAAAGTCCCATTCACTTCCAATGGGATTTCCAATGGAATTTACATTGCATTGATGCCATTGACGGCCATGCATGTCAAATCTACTGATGCCAATGTACTTGGATTCAATTGATTATATGGATGTCGATGCCATTGACTGCCATGGACGTCCAAAATTTTTCCCATTCATTTTCAATGGGGAAAAAACAAAATTAGCCCAAATCAACAGAAAATGACCAGATATCAATAGGACGTGTCCCCCAAACTTCCCCAATTCCATTGACGCTTATGAAGGGTGCCGCCATTGACTTACATGGACGTCCAAAATTTTTCCCATTCATTTTCAATGGGGAAAAAACTAAATTTCTCCAAATCAACAGAAAATGACCAGATATCAATAGGACGTATATCCCAAACGTCCCCAATTCCATTGACGCTTATGGGGGGTGCTGCCATTGACGTCCATGGACGTCCAAAATTTTACCCATTCATTTTCAATGGGAAATTTTTTTTTTTCCCCAAATCAACAGAAAATGACTAGATATCAATAGGACCTGTCCCCCAAATGTCCCCGATTGCATTGCTGCTTATGGAGGGTGATGCCATTGACGTCCAGGGACGTCCAAACTTCCCATTCATTTCCAATGGCATTTCTTCATGTTTGTTCATTCTTTTGATGCCAATGTACTTGGATTCCATTGACGCTTATGTAAGTTGATACCATTGACGTCCATGGACGTCCAAAATTTTTCCCATTCATTTTCAATGGGAATTTTTTTTTTTCCCCCCAAATCAACAGAAAATGACTAGATATCAATAGGACGTTTCCCCCAAATGTGCCCGATTGCATTGCTGCTTATGGAGGGTGATGCCATTGACGTCCACGGACGTCCAAACTTCCCATTAATTTCCAATGGCATTTCTTCATGTTTGTTCATTCTATTGATGCCAATGTACTTGGATTCCATTGACGCTTATGTAAGTTGATACCATTGACGTCCATGGACGTCCAAAATTTTTCCCATTCATTTTCAATGGGAATTTTTTTATTTTCCCCAAATCAACAGAAAATGACTAGATATCATTAGGACGTGTCCCCCAAATGTCCCCGATTGCATTGCCGCTTATGGGGGGTGATGCCATTGACGTCCATGGACGTCCAAACTTCCCATTCATTTCCAATGGCATTTCTTCATGTTTGTTCATTTTATTGATGCCAATGTACTTGGATTCCATTGACGCTTATGTAAGTTGATACCATTGACGTCCATGGACGTCCAAAATTTTTCCCATTCATTTTCAATGGGAATTTTTTTTTTTTTCCAAAATCAACAGAAAATGACTAGATATCAATAGGACATGTCCCCCAAACTTCCCCGATTCCATTAACAATTATGGAGGGTGCTGCCATTGACGGACATGGACGTCCAATTCTCCCAATCATATCTAATGGCTTTAACTTTGTTTAGTGCCAATGACTGGCATTATGGTCCATTCTATTGATAGACCTGAGTGGGGCTAAGATTTGTATCTCCACAGAGGAAAGACCAAGGTGTGTAATTTCTCCCGAAATTGCAGTTTCTAGTTATTATTATTATTCAATAATTCTCCGCGTTTTTTTGAGCCAACGCACAGCCCAAACCGTAGCACCGATCGGCACCGTTGAAGTATCGGCACGACCGGATTTTTCGCGTGACGATGGGAATTTTTCAAACCGCCACGAAAAATTTTCCGTTCGCCCGTAAACGGCAATTTTCCGAAAAATAAAAAAAGTTTCAAAATGTATCTAGTCCTACAATTTTTGACCAAATCACATAATTTGGGCATCAAAAATTCCGGGACGGTGAGGGGCATAAAAGTTGTATACAGAATTTGGCAAAAATTTACGGTTCCCCGGAAATTTGCCAAAAACTTTCCTATTCATTTTGAATGGAAAAAAACCGCGCGCTTCACAGCCCGAACCGTTAGACCGATCGGCACCGTTCAAGTATCGGCACGACCGGAATTTTCGCGTGACACAGGAAACTTTACAAATGGCCCCGAAAATTTTTCCGTTCGTCCGTAAACGGCAATTTTCCGTGAAAAAAAAAAAAGTTTCAAAATGTATCTAGTCCTACAATTTTTGACCAAATCACATAATTTGGGCATCAAAAATTCCGGGACGGTGAGGGGCATAAAAGTTGTATACAGAATTTGGAAAAAAATTACGCTTCCTCGGAAATTTGCCAAAAACTATCCCATTCATTTCGAATGGGAAAAGTCCCATTCACTTCCAGTGGGATTTCCAATGGAATTTACATTGCATTGATGCCATTGACGGCCATGCATGTCGAATCTACTGATGCCAATGTACTTGGATTCAATTGATTATATGGATGTCGATGCCATTGACTGCCATGGACGTCCAAAATTTTTCCCATTCATTTTCAATGGGGAAAAAACAAAATTACCCCAAATCAACAGAAAATGACCAGATATCAATAGGACGTGTCCCCCAAACTTCCCCAATTCCATTGACGCTTATGAAGGGTGCCGCCATTGACTTACATGGACGTCCAAAATTTTTCCCATTCATTTTCAATGGGGAAAAAACTAAATTTCTCCAAATCAACAGAAAATGACCAGATATCAATAGGACGTATATCCCAAACGTCCCCAATTCCATTGACGCTTATGGGGGGTGCTGCCATTGACGTCCATGGACGTCCAAAATTTTACCCATTCATTTTCAATGGGAATTTTTTTTTTTTCCCCAAATCAACAGAAAATGACTACATATCAATAGGACCTGTCCCCCAAATGTCCCCGATTGCATTGCTGCTTTTGGAGGGTGATGCCATTGACGTCCAGGGACGTCCAAACTTCCCATTCATTTCCAATGGCATTTCTTCATGTTTGTTCATTCTTTTGATGCCAATGTACTTGGATTCCATTGACGCTTATGTAAGTTGATACCATTGACGTCCATGGACGTCCAAAATTTTTCCCATTCATTTTCAATGGGAAATTTTTTTTTTTCCCCAAATCAACAGAAAATGACTAGATATCATTAGGACGTGTCCCCCAAATGTCCCCGATTGCATTGCCGCTTATGGGGGGTGATGCCATTGACGTCCATGGACGTCCAAACTTCCCATTCATTTCCAATGGCATTTCTTCATGTTTGTTCATTCTATTGATGCCAATGTACTTGGATTCCATTGACGCTTATGTAAGTTGATACCATTGACGTCCATGGACGTCCAAAAATTTTCCCATTCATTTTCAATGGGATTTTTTTTTTTTTCCCAAAATCAACAGAAAATGACTAGATATCATTAGGACGTGTCCCCCAAACTTCCCCGATTCCATTAACAATTATGAAAGGTGCCGCCATTGACGTCCATGGACGTCCAATTCTCCCATTCATTTCTAACGGCTTTTACTTTGTTTTTTGCCAATGACTGGCATTATGATCCATTCTATTGATAGACCTGAGTGGGGCTAAGATCTGTATCTCCACAGAGGAAAGACCAAGGTGTGTAATTTCTCCCGAAATTGCAGTTTCTAGTTACCTTGGTCTTTCCAAGGGAAAGAACAAGGTATTGTTATTGTGCAACTTTATTATTATAATAATTATTATTATTATTATTATTATTATTCAATAATTCTCCGCGTTTTTTTGAGCCAACGCACAGCCCAAACCGTAGCACCGATCGGCACCGTTGAAGTATCGGCACGACCGGATTTTTCGCGTGACGATGGGAATTTTTCAAACCGCCACGAAAAATTTTCCGTTCGCCCGTAAACGGCAATTTTCCGAAAAATAAAAAAAGTTTCAAAATGTATCTAGTCCTACAATTTTTGACCAAATCACATAATTTGGGCATCAAAAATTCCGGGACGGTGAGGGGCATAAAAGTTGTATACAGAATTTGGCAAAAATTTACGGTTCCCCGGAAATTTGCCAAAAACTTTCCTATTCATTTTGAATGGAAAAAAAACGCGCGCTTCACAGCCCGAACCGTTAGACCGATCGGCACCGTTCAAGTATCGGCACGACCGGAATTTTCGCGTGACACAGGAAACTTTACAAATGGCCCCGAAAATTTTTCCGTTCGTCCGTAAACTGCAATTTTCCGTGAAAAAAAAAAAAGTTTCAAAATGTATCTAGTCCTACAATTTTTGACCAAATCACATAATTTGGGCATCAAAAATTCCGGGACGGTGAGGGGCATAAAAGTTGTATACAGAATTTGGAAAAAAATTACGCTTCCTCGGAAATTTGCCAAAAACTATCCCATTCATTTCGAATGGGAAAAGTCCCATTCACTTCCAATGGGATTTCCAATGGAATTTACATTGCATTGATGCCATTGACGGCCATGCATGTCAAATCTACTGATGCCAATGTACTTGGATTCAATTGATTATATGGATGTCGATGCCATTGACTGCCATGGACGTCCAAAATTTTTCCAATTCATTTTCAATGGGGAAAAAACAAAATTACCCCAAATCAACAGAAAATGACCAGATATCAATAGGACGTGTCCCCCAAACTTCCCCAATTCCATTGACGCTTATGAAGGGTGCCGCCATTGACTTACATGGACGTCCAAAATTTTTCCCATTCATTTTCAATGGGGAAAAAACTACATTTCTCCAAATCAACAGAAAATGACCAGATATCAATAGGACGTATACCCCAAACGTCCCCAACTCCATTGACGCTTATGGGGGGTGCTGCCATTGACGTCCATGGACGTCCAAAATTTTACCCATTCATTTTCAATGGGAATTTTTTTTTTTCCCCCAAAATCAACAAAAAATGACTAGATATCATTAGGACGTGTCCCCCAAATGTCCCCGATTGCATTGCCGCTTATGGAGGGTGATGCCATTGACGTCCATGGACGTCCAAAATTTCCATTCATTTCCAATGGCATTTCTTCATGTTTGTTCATTCTATTGATGCCAAAGTACTTGGATTCCATTGACGCTTATGTAAGTTGATACCATTGACGTCCATGGACGTCCAAAATTTTTCCCATTCATTTTCAATGGGAATTTTTTTTTTTTTCCCCAAATCAACAGAAAATGACTGGATATCATTAGGACGTGTCCCCCAAATGTCCCCGATTGCATTGCCGCTTACGGAGGGTGATGCCATTGACGTTCATGGACGTCCAAACTTCCCATTTATTTCCAATGGCATTTCTTCATGTTTGTTCATTCTATTGATGCCAATGTACTTGGATTCCATTGACGCTTATGTAAGTTGATACCATTGACGTCCATGGACGTCCAAAATTTTTCCCATTCATTTTCAATGGGAATTTTTTTTTTTTTCCCCAAATCAACAGAAAATGACTAGATATCAATAGGACGTTTCCCCCAAATGTGCCCGATTGCATTGCTGCTTATGGAGGGTGATGCCATTGACGTCCACGGACGTCCAAACTTCCCATTAATTTCCAATGGCATTTCTTCATGTTTGTTCATTCTATTGATGCCAATGTACTTGGATTCCATTGACGCTTATGTAAGTTGATACCATTGACGTCCATGGACGTCCAAAATTTTTCCCATTCATTTTCAATGGGAAATTTTTTTTTTTCCTCAAATCAACAGAAAATGACTAGATATCATTAGGACGTGTCCCCCAAATGTCCCCGATTGCATTGCCGCTTATGGGGGGTGATGCCATAGACGTCCATGGACGTCCAAACTTCCCATTCATTTCCAAAGGCATTTCTTCATGTTTGTTCATTCTATTGATGCCAATGTACTTGGATTCCATTGACGCTTATGTAAGTTGATACCATTGACGTCCATGGACGTCCAAAATTTTTCCCATTCATTTTCAATGGGATTTTTTTTTTTTCCCCAAATCAACAGAAAATGACTAGATATCATTAGGACGTGTCCCCCAAATGTCCCCGATTGCATTGCCGCTTATGGAGGGTGATGCCATTGACGTTCATGGACGTCCAAACTTCCCATTCATTTCCAATGGCATTTCTTCATGTTTGTTCATTTTATTGATGCCAATGTACTTGGATTCCATTGACGCTTATGTAAGTTGATACCATTGACGTCCATGGACGTCCAAAATTTTTCCCATTCATTTTCAATGGGAAATTTTTTTTTTTTCCCAAATCAACAGAAAATGACTACATATCAATAGGACGTGTCCCCCAAACTTCCCCGATTCCATTAACAATTATGGAGGGTGCTGCCATTGACGGACATGGACGTCCAATTCTCCCAATCTTTTCTAATGGCTTTAACTTTGTTTAGTGCCAATGACTGGCATTATGGTCCATTCTATTGATAGACCTGAGTGGGGCTAAGATTTGTATCTCCACAGAGGAAAGACCAAGGTGTGTAATTTCTCCCGAAATTGCAGTTTCTAGTTATTATTATTATTTATTCATCTTATTCTCCGCGTTTTTTTGAGCCAACGCACAGCCTAAACCGTAGCCCCGATCGGCACCGTTCAAGTATCGGCATGACCGGAATTTTCGCGTGACGATGGGAATTTTTCAAAACGCCACGAAAAATTTTCCGTTCGCCCGTAAACGGCAATTTTCCGAAAAAAAAAAAAAGTTTAAAAATGTATCTAGTCCTACAATTTTTGACCAAATCACATAATTTGGGTATCAAAAATTCCGGGACGGTGAGGGGCATAAAAGTTGTATACAGAATTTGGAAAAAACTTACGGTTCCCCAGAAATTTGCCAAAAACTCTCCCATTAATTTCTAATGGGAAAAGTTCCCATTCACTTTCAATGGAATTTACATTGCATTGATGCCATTGACGGCCATGCATGTCGAATCTACTGATGCCAATGTACTTGGATCCTATTGACTATATGGATGTCGATGCCATTGACGGCCATGGACGTCCAAAAATTTTCCCATTCATTTTCAATGGGGAAAAAACAAAATTTCACCAAATCAACAGAAAATGACCAGATATCAATAGGACATGTCCCCCAAACTTCCCTGCTTCCATTGACGCTTATGGGGGGTGCTGCCATTGACGTCTATGGACGTCCAAATTTTTTCCCATTCATTTTCAATGGGATTTTTTTTTTTTTCCCAAAATCAAAAGAAAATGACTACATATCAATAGGACGTGTCCCCCAAACTTCCCCAATTACATTGACGCTTATGGAGGGTGCTGCCATTAACGGACATGGACGTCCAATTCTCCCAATCTTTTCTAATGGCTTTTACTTTGTTTAGTGCCATTGACTGGCATTATGGTCCATTCTATTGATAGACCTGAGTGGGGCTAAGATTTGTATCTCCACAGAGGAAAGACCAAGGTGTAATTTCTCCCGAAATTGCAGTTTCTAGTTCTTCTTCTTATTACCTTGGTCTTTCCTATGGAAAGAACAAGGTATTGTTATTCTGCAACTTTATTCGCCTTATTATTATTATTTATTATATCTTCATCTTATTCTCCGCGTTTTTTCGGCGCGCCGCGCAGCCCGAACCATACCACCGATCGGCACCGTTGAAGTATCGGCACGACCGGATTTTTTGCGCGACGCAGGGACTTTTTCAAAATCCCCCGAAAAATTTTCCGTTCGCCCGTAAACGGCAATTTTCCGGAAAAAAAAAAAAGTTAAAAAATGTATCTAGTCCTACAATTTTTGACCAAATCACATAATTTGGGTATCAAAAATTCCGGGACGATGAGGGGCATAAAAGTTGTATACAGAATTTGGCAAAAATTTACGGCTCCCCGGAAATTTGCCAAAAACTTTCCTATTCATTTTGAATGAAAAAAAAACGCACGCTGCACAGCCCGAACCGTTTGACCGATCGGCACCGTTCAAATATCGGCACGACCGGAATTTTCGCGCAACGATGGGAATTTTTCAAACGGACCCGAAAACTTTTCCCTTCGCCCGTAAACGGCAATTTTCCGGAAAAAAAAAAAAGTTTCAAAATGTATCTAGTCCTACAATTTTTGACCAAATCACACAATTTGGGCATCAAAAATTCCGGGACGGTGAGGGGCATAAAAGTTGTATACAGAATTTGGAAAAAAATTACGCTTCCTCGGAAATTTGCCAAAAACTATCCCATTCATTTCAAATGGGAAAAGTCCCATTCACTTCCAATGGGATTTCCAATGGAATTTACATTGCATTGATGCCATTGACGGCCATGCATGTCGAATCTACTGATGCCAATGTACTTGGATTCAATTGACTATATGGATGTCGATGCCATTGACGGCCATGGACGTCCAAAATTTTTCCCATTCATTTTCAATGGGGAAAAAACAAAATTACCCCAAATCAACAGAAAATAACCAGATATCCATAGGACGTGTCCCCCAAACTTCCCCAATTCCATTGACGCTTATGAAGGGTGCCGCCATTGACTTACATGGACGTCCAAAATTTTTCCCATTCATTTTCAATGGGGAAAAAACTAAATTTCTCAAAATCAACAGAAAATGACCAGATATCAATAGGACGTATATCCCAAACGTCCCCAATTCCATTGACGCTTATGGGGGGTGCTGCCATTGACGTCCATAGACGTCCAAAATTTTACCCATTCATTTTCAATGGGAATTTTTTTTTTTTTCCCCAAATCAACAGAAAATGACTAGATATCAATAGGACCTGTCCCCCAAATGTCCCCGATTGCATTGCTGCTTATGGAGGGTGATGCCATTGACGTCCAGGGACGTCCAAACTTCCCATTCATTTCCAATGGCATTTCTTCATGTTTGTTCATTCTTTTGATGCCAATGTACTTGGATTCCATTGACGCTTATGTACGTTGATACCATTGACGTCCATGGACGTCCAAAATTTTTCCCATTCATTTTCAATGGGAATTTTTTTTTTTTTCCCCAAATCAACAGAAAATGACTAGATATCAACAGGACGTTTCCCCCAAATGTCCCCGATTGCATTGCCGCTTATGGAGGGTGATGCCATTGACGTTCATGGACGTCCAAACTTCCCATTCATTTCCAATGGCATTTCTTCATGTTTGTTCATTTTATTGATGCCAATGTACTTGGATTCCATTGACGCTTATGTAAGTTGATACCATTGACGTCCATGGACGTCCAAAATTTTTCCCATTCATTTTCAATGGGATTTTTTTTTTTTTCCCAAATCAACAGAAAATGACTAGATATCATTAGGACGTGTCCCCCAAATGTCCCCGATTGCATTGCCGCTTATGGAGGGTGATGCCATTGACGTTCATGGACGTCCAAACTTCCCATTCATTTCCAATGGCATTTCTTCATGTTTGTTCATTTTATTGATGCCAATGTACTTGGATTCCATTGACGCTTATGTAAGTTGATACCATTGACGTCCATGGACGTCCAAAATTTTTCCCATTCATTTTCAATGGGAATTTTTTTTTTTTCCCAAATCAACAGAAAATGACTAGATATCAATAGGACGTGTCCCCCAAACTTCCCCGATTCCATTAACAATTATGGAGGGTGCTGCCATTGACGGACATGGACGTCCAATTCTCCCAATCTTTTCTAATGGCTTTAACTTTGTTTAGTGCCAATGACTGGCATTATGGTCCATTCTATTGATAGACCTGAGTGGGGCTAAGATTTGTATCTCCACAGAGGAAAGACCAAGGTGTGTAATTTCTCCCGAAATTGCAGTTTCTAGTTATGGTCGTTTTTTTCGGCGCGCCGCGCAGCCCAAACCGTAGCACCGATCGGCACCGTTGAAGTATCGGCACGACCGGATTTTTCGCGTGACGATGGGAATTTTTCAAACCGCCACGAAAAATTTTCCGTTCGCCCGTAAACGGCAATTTTCCGAAAAATATAAAAAGTTTCAAAATGTATCTAGTCCTACAATTTTTGACCAAATCACATAATTTGGGTATCAAAAATTCCGGGACGGTGAGGGGCATAAAAGTTGTATACAGAATTTGGCAAAAATTTACGGTTCCCCGGAAATTTGCCAAAAACTTTCCTATTCATTTTAAATGGAAAAAAACGCGCGCTTCACAGCCCGAACCGTTAGACCGATCGGCACCGTTCAAGTATCGGCACGACCGGAATTTTCGCGTGACACAGGAAACTTTACAAATGGCCCCGCAAATTTTTCCGTTCGTCCGTAAACGGCAATTTTCCGTGAAAAAAAAAAAAGTTTCAAAATGTATCTAGTCCTACAATTTTTGACCAAATCAAATAATTTGGGCATCAAAAATTCCGGGACGGTGAGGGGCATAAAAGTTGTATACAGAATTTTGAAAAAAATTACGCTTCCTCGGAAATTTGCCAAAAACTATCCCATTCATTTCGAATGGGAAAAGTCCCATTCACTTCCAATGGGATTTCCAATGGAATTTACATTGCATTGATGCCATTGACGGCCATGCATGTCGAATCTACTGATGCCAATGTACTTGGATTCAATTGACTATATAGATGTCGATGCCATTGACTGCCATGGACGTCCAAAATTTTTCCCATTCATTTTCAATGGGGAAAACACAAAATTACCCCAAATCAACAGAAAATGACCAGATATCAATAGGACGTGTCCCCCAAACTTCCCCAATTCCATTGACGCTTATGAAGGGTGCCGCCATTGACTTCCATGGACGTCCAAAATTTTTCCCATTCATTTTCAATGGGGAAAAAACTAAATTTCTCCAAATCAACAGAAAATGACCAGATACCAATAGGACGTATATCCCAAACGTCCCCAATTATATTGACGCTTATGGGGGGTGCTGCCATTGACGTCCATGGACGTCCAAAATTTTACCCATTCATTTTCAATGGGAATTTTTTTTTTTTCCCCAAATCAACAGAAAATGACTAGATATCAATAGGACCTGTCCCCCAAATGTCCCCGATTGCATTGCTGCTTATGGAGGGTGATGCCATTGACGTCCAGGGACGTCCAAACTTCCCATTCATTACCAATGGCATTTCTTCATGTTTGTTCATTCTTTTGATGCTAATGTACTTGGATTCCATTGACGCTTATGTAAGTTGATACCATTGACGTCCATGGACGTCCAAAATTTTACCCATTCATTTTCAATGGGATTTTTTTTTTTTCCCCAAATCAACAGAAAATGACTAGATATCAATAGGACCTGTCCCCCAAATGACCCCGATTGCATTGCTGCTTATGGAGGGGGATGCCATTGACGTCCAGGGACGTCCAAACTTCCCATTCATTTCCAATGGCATTTCTTCATGTTTGTTCATTCTTTTGATGCCAATGTACTTGGATTCCATTGACGCTTATGTAAGTTGATACCATTGACGTCCATGGACGTCCAAAATTTTTCCCATTCATTTTCAATGGGAATTTTTTTTTTTTCCCAAATCAACAGAAAATGACTAGATATCATTAGGACGTGTCCCCCAAATGTCCCCGATTGCATTGCCGCTTATGGGGGGTGATGCCATTGACGTCCATGGACGTCCAAACTTCCCATTCATTTCCAAAGGCATTTCTTCATGTTTGTTCATTCTATTGATGCCAATGTACTTGGATTCCATTGACGCTTATGTAAGTTGATACCATTGACGTCCATGGACGTCCAAAATTTTTCCCATTCATTTTCAATGGGAATTTTTTTTTTTTTTCCCAAATCAACAGAAAATGACTAGATATCATTAGGACGTGTCCCCCAAACTTCCCCGATTCCATTAACAATTATGAAAGGTGCCGCCATTGACGTCCATGGACGTCCAATTCTCCCATTCATTTCTAACGGCTTTTACTTTGTTTTTTGCCAATGACTGGCATTATGATCCATTCTATTGATAGACCTAAGTGGGGCTAAGATCTGTATCTCCACAGAGGAAAGACCAAGGTGTGTAATTTCTCCCGAAATTGCAGTTTCTAGTTATAATTATTATTACCTTGGTCTTTCCAAGGGAAAGAACAAGGTTATGTTGTTGTGCAACTTTATCGTACTTATTTTTATTATTTTTATTATTATTACCTTGGTCTTTCCAAGGGAAAGAACAAGGTTATGTTGTTGTGCAACTTTATCGTACTTATTTTTATTATTTTTATTACCTTGGTCTTTCTGAAAGAAAGAACAAGGTATTGTTATTGTGCAACTTTATTATTATTATTACCTTGGTCTTTCTGAAAGAAAGAACAAGGTATTGTTATTGTGCAACTTTATTTTTATTATTACCTTGGTCTTTCTGAAAGAAAGAACAAGGTATTGTTATTGTGCAACTTTATTGTTCTTATTATTATTACCTTGGTCTTTCTGAAGGAAAGAACAAGGTTATGTTGTTGTACAACTTTATTGTACTTTTTTTTATTTATTATTATTATAGGTCAATAATTGTTGACGTTTTTTTCGGCGCGCCGCACAGCCCGAACCGTACCTCCGATCGGTACCGTTCAAGTATCGGCACGACCGGAATTTTCGCGCGACGATGGGAATTTTTCAAACGGCCCCGAAAAATTTTCCGTTCGCCCGTAAACGGCAATTTTCCGAAAAAAAAAAAAAGTTTCAAAATGTATCTAGTCCTACAATTTTTGACCAAATCACATAATTTGGGCATCAAAAATTCCGGGACGGTGAGGGGCATAAAAGTTGTATACAGAATTTGGCAAAAATTTACGGTTCCCCGGAAATTTGCCAAAAACTTTCCTATTCATTTTGAATGGAAAAAAAACGCGCGCTTCACAGCCCGAACCGTTAGACCGATCGGCACCGTTCAAGTATCGGCACGACCGGAATTTTCGCGTGACACAGGAAACTTTACAAATGGCCCCGAAAATTTTTCCGTTCGTCCGTAAACGGAAATTTTCCGTGAAAAAAAAAAAAGTTTCAAAATGTATCTAGTCCTACAATTTTTGACCAAATCACATAATTTGGGCATCAAAAATTCCGGGACGGTGAGGGGCATAAAAGTTGTATACAGAATTTGGAAAAAATTTACGGTTCCCCGGATATTTGCCAAAAACTATCCCATTCATTTCTAATGGGAAAAGTTCCCATTCACTTTCAATAGGATTTCCAATGGACTTTACATTGCATTGCCATTGACGGCCATGCATGTCGAATCTATTGATGCCAATGTTCTTGGATTCAATTGACTATATGGATGTCGATGCCATTGACGGCCATGGACGTCCAAAATTTTTCCCATTCATTTTCAATGGGGAAAAAACTACATTTCCCCAAATCAACAGAAAATGACCAGATATCAATAGGACGTGTCCCCCAAACGTCCCCAACTCCATTGACGCTTATAGGGGGTGCTGCCATTGACTTACATGGACGTCCAAAATTTTTCCCATTCATTTTCAATGGGGAAAAAACTACATTTCTCCAAATCAACAGAAAATGACCAGATATCAATAGGACGTATACCCCAAACGTCCCCAACTCCATTGACGCTTATGGGGGGTGCTGCCATTGACGTCCATGGACGTCCAAAATTTTACCCATTCATTTTCAATGGGAATTTTTTTTTTTTCCCCAAATCAACAGAAAATGACTAGATATCAATAGGACGTTTCCCCCAAATGTCCCCAATTGCATTGCTGCTTATGGAGGGTGATGCCATTGACGTCCTGGGACGTTCAAACTTCCCATTCATTTCCAATGGCATTTCTTCATGTTTGTTCATTCTATTGATGCCAATGTACTTGGATTCCATTGACGCTTATGTAAGTTGATGCCATTGACGTCCATGGACGTCCAAAATTTTTCCCATTCATTTTCAATGGGAATTTTTTTTTTTTCCCCAAATCAACAGAAAATGACTAGATATCAATAGGACGTTTCCCCCAAATGTGCCCGATTGCATTGCTGCTTATGGAGGGTGATGCCATTGACGTCCACGGACGTCCAAACTTCCCATTAATTTCCAATGGCATTTCTTCATGTTTGTTCATTCTATTGATGCCAAAGTACTTGGATTCCATTGACGCTTATGTAAGTTGATACCATTGACGTCCATGGACGTCCAAAATTTTTCCCATTCATTTTCAATGGGATTTTTTTTTTTTTTTTCCCAAATCAACAGAAAATGACTAGATATCATTAGGACGTTTCCCCCAAATGTCCCCGATTGCATTGCCGCTTATGGAGGGTGATGCCATTGACGTTCATGGACGTCCAAACTTCCCATTCATTTCCAATGGCATTTCTTCATGTTTGTTCATTCTTTTGATGCCAATGTACTTGGATTCCATTGACGGTTATGTAAGTTGATACCATTGACGTCCATGGACGTCCAAAATTTTTCCCATTCATTTTCAATGGGAAATTTTTTTTTTTCCCCAAATCAACAGAAAATGACTAGATATCATTAGGACGTGTCCCCCAAATGTCCCCGATTGCATTGCCGCTTATGGGGGGTGATGCCATTGACGTCCATGGACGTCCAAACTTCCCATTCATTTCCAAAGGCATTTCTTCATGTTTGTTCATTCTATTGATGCCAATGTACTTGGATTCCATTGACGCTTATGTAAGTTGATACCATTGACGTCCATGGACGTCCAAAATTTTTCCCATTCATTTTCAATGGGATTTTTTTTTTTCCCAAATCAACAGAAAATGACTAGATATCATTAGGACGTGTCCCCCAAATGTCCCCGATTGAATTGCCGCTTATGGAGGGTGATGCCATTGACGTTCATGGACGTCCAAACTTCCCATTCATTTCCAATGGCATTTCTTCATGTTTGTTCAATTTATTGATGCCAATGTACTTGGATTCCATTGACGCTTATGTAAGTTGATACCATTGACGTCCATGGACGTCCAAAATTTTTCCCATTCATTTTCAATGGGAATTTTTTTTTTTTCCCAAATCAACAGAAAATGACTAGATATCAATAGGACGTGTCCCCCAAACTTCCCCGATTCCATTAACAATTATGGAGGGTGCTGCCATTGACGGACATGGACGTCCAATTCTCCCAATCTTTTCTAATGGCTTTAACTTTGTTTAGTGCCAATGACTGGCATTATGGTCCATTCTATTGATAGACCTGAGTGGGGCTAAGATTTGTATCTCCACAGAGGAAAGACCAAGGTGTGTAATTTCTCCCGAAATTGCAGTTTCTAGTTTTTTATTATTATTATTCAATAATTGTTGACGTTTTTTTCGGCGCGCCGCGCAGCCCGAACCGTACCACCGATCGGCACCGTTCAAGTATCGGCACGACCGGAATTTTCGCGCGACGATGGGAATTTTTCAAACCTCCACGAAAAATTTTCCGTTCGCCCGTAAACGGTAATTTTCCGAAAAATAAAAAATGTTTCAAAATGTATCTAGTCCTACAATTTTTGACCAAATCACATAATTTGGGCATCAAAAATTCCGGGACGGTGAGGGGCATAAAAGTTGTATACAGAATTTGGCAAAAATTTACGGTTCCCCGGAAATTTGCCAAAAACTTTCCTATTCATTTTGAATGGAAAAAAAACACGCGCTTCACAGCCCGAACAATAGCACCGATCGCCATCGTTCAAGTTTTGGCATGACCGGAATTTTCGTGCGACGCAGGGTCTTTTTCAAACGGCCCCGAAAAATTTTCCGTTTGCCCGTAAACGGCAATTTTCCGTAAAAAAAACAAAAGTTTCAAAACGCTACTTGTCCTACAATTTTTGACCAAATCACATAAATTGGACATCAAAAATTCCGGGACGGTGGGGGGCATAAAGATTGTATACAGAATTTGGAAAAAAATTACGGTTCCCCGGATATTTGCCAAAAACTATCCCATTCATTTCTAATGGGAAAATTTCCCATTCACTTCCAATGGGATTTCCATTGGAATTTACATCATTGATGCCATTGACGGCCATAAATGTCGAATCTATTGATGCCAATGTACTTGGATTCAATTGACTATATGGATGTCGATGCCAATAACGGCCATGGACGTCCAAAATTTTTCCCATTCATTTTCAATGGGGAAAAAACTACATTTCCCCAAATCAACAGAAAATGACCAGATATCAATAGGACGTGTCCCCCAAACGTCCCCAACTCCATTGACGCTTATAGGGGGTTCTGCCATTGACGGCCATGGACGTCCAAAATTTTTCCCATTCATTTTCAATGGGGAAAAAACTAAATTTCCCCAAATCAACAGAAAATGACCAGATATTAATAGGACGTATACCCCAAACGTCCCCAACTCCATTGACGCTTATGGGGGGTGCTGCCATTGACGTCCATGGACGTCCAAAATTTTTCCCATTCATTTTCAATGGGGAAAAAACTAAATTTCCCCAAATCAACAGAAAATGACTAGATGTCAATAGGACGTGTCCCCCAAACTTCCCCAATTCCATTTACGCTTATGGAGGGTGATGCCATTGACGTTCATGGACGTCCAAACTTCCCATTCATTTCCAATGGCATTTCTTCATGTTTGTTCATTCTATTGATGCCAACGTACTTGGATTCAATTGACGCTTATGTAAGTTGATACCATTGACGTCCCTGGACGTCCAAAATTGTTCCCATTCATTTTCAATGGGAATTTTTTTTTTTCCCCAAATCAACAGAAAATGACTAGATATCATTAGGACGTGTCCCCCAAATGTCCCCGATTGCATTGCCACTTATGGAGGGTGATGCCATTGACGTCCATGGACGTCCAAACTTCCCATTCATTTCCCAATGGCATTTCTTCATGTTTGTTCATTCTATTGATGCCAATGTACTTGGATTCTATTGACGCTTATGTAAGTTGATACCATTGACGTCCATGGCCGTCCAAAATTTTTCCCATTCATTTTCAATGGGAATTTTTTTTTTTTCCCCAAATCAATAAAATATGACCAGATATCAATAGGACGTGTCCCCCAAACTTCCCCAATTCCATTGAAGCTTATGGAGGGTACCGCCATTGACGGCCATGGACGTCCAAATGTCCCATTCATTTCTAATGGCTTTTAATTATGTTTTTTCATCCTCTTGATGCCAATGTACTTGGATTCCATTGACGCCTCTATAAGTTGATACCATTGACGTCCATGGACGTCCAAAATTTTTCCCATTCATTTTCAATGGGAATTTTTTTTTTTTCCCCAAATCAACAGAAAATGACTAGATATCATTAGGCCGTGTCCCCCAAATGTCCCCGATTGCATTGCCGCTTATGGAGGGTGATGCCATTGATGTCCATGGACGTCCAAATGTCCCATTCATTTCTAATGGCATTTAATTATATTTTTTCATTCTATTGATGCCAATGTACTTGGATTCCATTGACGCCTATGTAAGTTGATACCATTGACGTCCATGGACGTCCAAATTTTTTCCCATTCATTTTCAATGGGAAATTTTTTTTTTTCCCCCAAATCAACAGAAAATGACAAGATATCAATAGGACGTGTCCCCCAAACTTCCCCAATTCCATTAACAATTATGAAGGGTGCCACCATTGACGTCCATGGACGTCCAATTCTCCCATTCATTTCTAATGGCTTTTACTTTGTTTCGTGCCATTGACTGGCATTATGGTCCATTCTATTGATAGACCTAAGTGGGGCTAAGATCTGTATCTCCACAGAGGAAAGACCAAGGTGTAATTTCTCCCGAAATTGCAGTTTCTAGTTACCTTGGTCTTTCCAAAGGAAAGAACAAGGTAATGATATTCTACAACTTTATTGTACTTATTATTATTATTATTATTACCTTGGTCTTTCCAAGGGAAAGAACAAGGTTATGTTGTTGTACAACTTTATTGTACTTCTTTATTATTATTCTTTATTATTATTATTATTCAATAATTGTTGACGTTTTTTTCGGCGCGCCGCGCAGCCCGAACCATAGCACCGATCGGCACCGTTCAAGTATCGACACGACCGGAATTTTCGTGCGACGATGGGAATTTTTCAAACGACCCCGAAAATTTTTCCGTTCGGCCGTAAACGCCGATTTTCCAATTTTTAAAAAAAATTTCAAAACGCTACTTGTCCTACAATTTTTGAGCAAATCACATAATTTGGACATCAAAAATTCCGGGACGGTGGGGGGCATAAAGATTGTATACAGAATTTGGAAAAAATTTACGGTTCTCCGGATATTTGCCAAAAACTATCCCATTCATTTCTAATGGGAAAATTTCCCATTCACTTTCAATAGTATTTCCAATGGACTTTACATTGCATTGATGCCATTGACGGCCATGCATGTCGAATCTATTGATGCCAATGTACTTGGATTCATTTGACTATATGGATGTCGATGCCATTGACGGCCATGGACGTCCAAAATTTTTCCCATTCATTTTCAATGGGGAAAAAACTCAATTTCCCCAAATCAACAGAAAATGACTAGATATTAATAGGACGTATACCCCAAACGTTCCCAACTCCATTGACGCTTATGGGGGGTGCTGCCATTGACGTCCATGGACGTCCAAAATTTTTCCCATTCATTTTCAATGGGGAAAAAACTAAATTTCCCCAAATCATCAGAAAATGACCAGTTATCAATAGTAGGTCTCCCCCAAACGTTCCGAACTCCATTGACGCTTATAGGGGGTGCTGCCATTGACGTCCATGGACGTCCAAAAATTTTCCCATTCATTTTCAATGGGGAAAAAACTAAATTTCCCCAAATTAACAGAAAATGACCAGATATTAATAGGACGTATACCCCAAACGTCCCCAATTCCATTTACGCTTATGGAGGGTGATGCCATTGATGTCCATGGACGTCCAAACTTCCCATTCATTTCCAATGGCATTTCTTCATGTTTGTTCATTCTATTGATGCCAATGTACTTGGATTCCATTGACGCTTATGTAAGTTGATACCATTGACGTCCATGGACGTCCAAAATTTTTCCCATTCATTTTCAATGGGAATTTTTTTTTTTTCCCCAAATCAACAGATAATGACTAGATATCAATAGGACGTGTCGCCCAAATGTCCCCGATTGCATTGCCTCTTATGGAGGGTGATGCCATTGACGTCCATGGACATCCAAACTTCCCATTCATTTCCAATGGCATTTCTTCATGTTTGTTCATTCTATTGATGCCAATGTACTTGGATTCCATTGACGCTTATGTAAGTTGATACCATTGACGTCCATGGACGTCCAAAATTTTTCCCATTCATTTTCAATGGGAATTTTTTTTTTTTCCCCAAATCAACAGAAAATTACTAGATATCATTAGGACGTGTCCCCCAAATGTCCCTGATTGGATTGCCGCTTATGGAGGGTGATGCCATTGACGGCCATGGACGTCCAATTCTCCCAATCTTTTCTAATGGCTTTTACTTTGTTTAGTGCCATTGACTGGCATTATGGTCCATTCTATTGATAGACCTGAGTGGGGCTAAGATTTGAATCTCCACAGAGGAAAGACCAAGGTGTAATTTCTCCCGAAATTGCAGTTTCTAGTTTTTATTATTATTATTCAATAATTCTCCGCGTTTTTTTGAGCCAACGCACAGCCCAAACCGTAGCACCGATCGGCACCGTTGAAGTATCGGCACGACCGGATTTTTCGCGTGACGATGGGAATTTTTCAAACCGCCACGAAAAATTTTCCGTTCGCCCGTAAACGGCAATTTTCCGAAAAATAAAAAAAGTTTCAAAATGTATCTAGTCCTACAATTTTTGACCAAATCACATAATTTGGGCATCAAAAATTCCGGGACGGTGAGGGGCATAAAAGTTGTATACAGAATTTGGCAAAAATTTACGGTTCCCCGGAAATTTGCCAAAAACTTTCCTATTCATTTTGAATGGAAAAAAAACGCGCGCTTCACAGCCCGAACCGTTAGACCGATCGGCACCGTTCAAGTATCGGCACGACCGGAATTTTCGCGTGACACAGGAAACTTTACAAATGGCCCCGAAAATTTTTCCGTTCGTCCGTAAACGGCAATTTTCCGTGAAAAAAAAAAAAGTTTCAAAATGTATCTAGTCCTACAATTTTTGACCAAATCACATAATTTGGGCATCAAAAATTCCGGGACGGTGAGGGGCATAAAAGTTGTATACAGAATTTGGAAAAAAATTACGCTTCCTCGGAAATTTGCCAAAAATTATCCCATTCATTTCGAATGGGAAAAGTCCCATTCACTTCCAATGGGATTTCCAATGGAATTTACATTGCATTGATGCCATTGACGGCCATGCATGTCGAATCTACTGATGCCAATGTACTTGGATTCAATTGATTATATGGATGTCGATGCCATTGACTGCCATGCACGTCCAAAATTTTTCCCATTCATTTTCAATGGGGAAAAAACAAAATTACCCCAAATCAACAGAAAATGACCAGATATCAATAGGACGTGTCCCCCAAACTTCCCCAATTCCATTGACGCTTATGAAGGGTGCCGCCATTGACTTACATGGACGTCCAAAATTTTTCCCATTCATTTTCAATGGGGAAAAAACTACATTTCTCCAAATCAACAGAAAATGACCAGATATCAATAGGACGCATACCCCAAACGTCCCCAACTCCATTGACGCTTATGGGGGGTGCTGCCATTGACTTCCATGGACGTCCAAAATTTTTCCCATTCATTTTCAATGGGGAAAAAACTAAATTTCTCCAAATCAACAGAAAACGACCAGATATCAATAGGACGTATATCCCAAACGTCCCCAACTCCAGTGACGCTTATGGGGGGTGCTGCCATTGACGTCCATGGACGTCCAAAAATTTTCCCATTCATTTTCAATGGGAATTTTTTTTTTTTTCCCCAAATCAACAGAAAATGACTAGATATCAATAGGACGTGTCCCCCAAATGTCCCCAATTGCATTGCTGCTTATGGAGGGTGATGCCATTGACGTCCAGGGACGTCCAAACTTCCCATTTATTCCAATGGCATTTCTTCATGTTTGTTCATTCTATTGATGCCAATGTACTTGGATTCCATTGACGCTTATGTAAGTTGACACCATTGACGTCCATGGACGTCCAAAATTTTTCCCATTCATTTTCAATGGGAAATTTTTTTTCTTCTCCCAAATCAAAAGAAAATGACTAAATATCAATAGGACGTGTCCCCCAACCTTCCCCGATTGTATTGCTGCTTATGGAGGGTGATGCCATTGACGTCCACGGACGTCCAAACTGCCCATTAATTTCTAATGGCATTTCTTCATGTTTGTTCATTCTATTGATGCTAATGTACTTGGATTCCATTGACGCTTATGTAAGTTGATACCATTGACGTCCATGGACGTCCAAAATTTTTCCCATTCATTTTCAATGGGAATTTTTTTTTTTCCCCCAAATCAACAAAAAATGACCAGATATCAATAGGACGTGTACCCCAAATGTCCCCGATTGTATTGCTGCTTATGGAGGGTGATGCCATTGACGTCCATGGACGTCCAAACTTCCCATTAATTTCTAATGGCATTTCTTCATGTTTGTTCATTCTATTGATGCCAATGTACTTGGTATCCATTGACGCTTATGTAAGTTGATACCATTGACGTTCATGGACGTCCAAAATTTTTCCCATTCATTTTCAATGGGAATTTTTTTTTTTTCCCCAAATCAACAAAAAATGACCAGATATCAATAGGACGTGTCCCCCAAATGTCCCCGATTGTATTGCTGCTTATGGAGGGTGATGCCATTGACGTCCATGGACATCCAAACTTCCCATTAATTTCTAATGGCATTTCTTCATGTTTGTTCATTCTATTGATGCCAATGTACTTGGTATCCATTGACGCTTATGTAAGTTGATACCATTGACGTCCATGGACGTCCAAAATTTTTCCCATTCATTTTCAATGGGAATTTTTTTTTTTTTCCCAAATCAACAAAAAATGACCAGATATCAATAGGACGTGTACCCCAAATGTCCCCAATTACAATGATGCTTATGGAGGGTGCTGCCATTGACGGCCATGGACGTCCAACTCTCCCAATCTTTTCTAATAGCTTTTACTTTGTTTAGTGCCATTGACTGGCATTATGGTCCATTCTATTGATAGACCTGAGTGGGGCTAAGATTTGTATCTCCACAGAGGAAAGACCAAGGTGTAATTTCTCCCGAAATTGCAGTTTCTAGTTTATTCATCTTATTCTCCGCGTTTTTTTGAGCCAACGCACAGCCTAAACCGTAGCCCCGATCGGCACCGTTCAAGTATCGGCATGACCGGAATTTTCGCGTGACGATGGGAATTTTTCAAAACGCCACGAAAAATTTTCCGTTCGCCCGTAAACGGCAATTTTCCGAAAAAAAAAAAAAAGTTTAAAAATGTATCTAGTCCTACAATTTTTGACCAAATCACATAATTTGGGTATCAAAAATTCCGGGACGGTGAGGGGCATAAAAGTTGTATACAGAATTTGGAAAAAACTTACGGTTCCCCAGAAATTTGCCAAAAACTCTCCCATTCATTTCTAATGGGAAAAGTTCCCATTCACTTTCAATGGAATTTACATTGCATTGATGCCATTGACGGCCATGCATGTCGAATCTACTGATGCCAATGTACTTGGATCCTATTGACTATATGGATGTCGATGCCATTGACGGCCATGGACGTCCAAAAATTTTCCCATTCATTTTCAATGGGGAAAAAACAAAATTTCACCAAATCAACAGAAAATGACCAGATATCAATAGGACATGTCCCCCAAACTTCCCTGCTTCCATTGACGCTTATGGGGGGTGCTGCCATTGACGTCTATGGACGTCCAAATTTTTTCCCATTCATTTTCAATGGGATTTTTTTTTTTTTCCCAAAATCAAAAGAAAATGACTACATATCAATAGGACGTGTCCCCCAAACTTCCCCAATTACATTGACGCTTATGGAGGGTGCTGCCATTAACGGACATGGACGTCCAATTCTCCCAATCTTTTCTAATGGCTTTTACTTTGTTTAGTGCCATTGACTGGCATTATGGTCCATTCTATTGATAGACCTGAGTGGGGCTAAGATTTGTATCTCCACAGAGGAAAGACCAAGGTGTAATTTCTCCCGAAATTGCAGTTTCTAGTTTATTACCTTGGTCTTTCTGAAGGAAAGAACAAGGTTATGTTGTTGTGCAACTTTATTATTATTACCTTGGTCTTTCTGAAAGAAAGAACAAGGTTATGTTATTCTACAACTTTATTATTATTATTATTATTATTATGCAATGGTTTCTCCGCGTTTTTTCGGCGCGCCGCGCAGCCCGAACCATACCACCGATCGGCACCGTTCAAGTATCGACACGACCGGAATTTTCGCGCGACGATGGGAATTTTTCAAACGACCCCGAAAAATTTTTCGTTCGCCCGTAAACGGCGATTTTCCGATTTTTTACAACTTTTTCAAAACGCTACTTGTCCTACAATTTTTGACCAAATCACATAATTTGGACATCAAAAATTCCGGGACGGTGGGGGGCATAAAGATTGTATACAGAATTTGGAAAAAATTTACGGTTCTCCGGATATTTGCCAAAAACTATCCCATTCATTTCCAATGGGAAAAGTTCCCATTCATTTCAATAGTATTTCCAATGGACTTTACATTGCATTGATGCCATTGACGGCCATGCATGTCGAATCTATTGATGCCAATGTACTTGGATTCATTTGACTATATGGATGTCGATGCCATTGACGGCCATGGACGTCCAAAATTTTTCCCATTCATTTTCAATGGGGAAAAAACTAAATTTCCCCAAATCAACAGAAAATGACCAGATATTAATAGGACGTATACCCCAAACGTCCCCAACTCCATTGACGCTTATGGGGGGTGCTGCCATTGACGTCCATGGACGTCCAAAATTTTCCCCATTCATTTTCAATGGGGAAAAAACTAAATTTCCCCAAATCATCAGAAAATGACCAGTTATCAATAGTACGTCTCCCCCAAACGTTCCGAACTCCATTGACGCTTATAGGGGGTGCTGCCATTGACGTCCATGGACGTCCAAAAATTTTCCCATTCATTTTCAATGGGGAAAAAACTAAATTTCCCCAAATCAACAGAAAATGACCAGATATTAATAGGACGTATACCCCAAACGTCCCCAACTCCATTGACGCTTATGGGGGGTGCTGCCATTGACGTCCATGGACGTCCAAAAATTTTCCCATTCATTTTCAATGGGAATTTTTTTTTTTTCCCCAAATCAACAGAAAATGACTAGATATCATTAGGACGTGTCCCCCAAATGTCCCCGATTGCATTGCCGCTTATGGAGGGTGATGCCATTGACGTTTATGGACGTCCAAACTTCCCATTAAATCCCAATGGCATTTCTTCATGTTTGTTCATTCTATTGATGCCAATGTACTTGGATTCCATTGACGCTTATGTAAGTTGATACCATTGACGTCCATGGACGTCCAAAATTTTTCCCATTCATTTTCAATGGGAAATTTTTTTTTTTCCCCAAATCAACAGAAAATGACTAGACATCATTAGGACGTGTCCCCCAAATGTCCCCGATTGCATTGCTGCTTATGGAGGGTGATGCCATTGACGTTCATGGACGTCCAAACTTCCCATTCATTTCCAATGGCATTTCTTCATGTTTGTTCATTCTATTGATGCCAATGTACTTGGATTCCATTGACGCTTATGTAAGTTGATACCATTGACGTCCATGGACGTCCAAAATTTTTCCCATTCATTTTCAATGGGAATTTTTTTTTTTTCCCCAAATCAACAAAAAATGACCAGATATCAATAGGACGTGTCCCCCAAATGTCCCCGATTGGATTGGCGCTTATGGAGGGTGATGCCATTGACGTCCATGGACGTCCAAACTTCCCATTCATTTCCAATGGCATTTCTTCATGTTTGTTCATTCTATTGATGCCAATGTACTTGGATTCCATTGACGCTTATGTAAGTTGATACCATTGACGTCCATGGACGTCCAAAATTTTTCCCATTCATTTTCAATGGGAATTTTTTTTTTTCCCCAAATCAACAAAAAATGACCAGATATCAATAGGACGTGTCCCCCAAACTTCTCCTATTCCATTGACGCTTATGAAGGGTGCCGCCATTGACGGCCATGGACGTCCAATTCTCCCAATTTTTTCTAATGGCTTTTACTTTGTTTAGTGCCATTGACTGGCATTATGGTCCATTCTATTGATAGACCTGAGTGGGGCTAAGATTTGTATCTCCACAGAGGAAAGACCAAGGTGTAATTTCTCCCGAAATTGCAGTTTCTAGTTATTATTCAATAATTCTCCGCGTTTTTTTGAGCCAACGCACAGCCCAAACCGTAGCACCGATCGGCACCGTTGAAGTATCGGCACGACCGGACTTTTCGCGTGACGATGGGAATTTTTCAAACCGCCACGAAAAATTTTCCCTTCGCCCGTAAACGGCAATTTTCCGGAAAAAAAAAAAAAAGGTTCAAAATGTATCTAGTCCTACAATTTTTGACCAAATCACATAATTTGGACATCAAAAATTCCGGGACGGTGGGGGGCATAAAGATTGTATACAGAATTTGGAAAAAATTTACGGTTCCCCGGATATTTGCCAAAAACTATCCCATTCATTTCTAATGGGAAAATTTCCCATTCATTTCAATGGGATTTCAATGGAATTTACATTACATTGATGCCATTGACTGCCATGCATGTCGAATCTATTGATGCCAATGTACTTGGATTCAATTGACTATATGGATGTCGATGCCATTGACGGCCATGGACGTCCAAAATTTTTCCCATTCATTTTCAATGGGGAAAAAACAAAATTTCCCCAAATCAACAGAAAATGACCAGATATCAATAGGACGTGTCCCCCAAACGTCTCCAACTCCATTGACGCTTATGGGGGGTGCCGCCATTGACTTCCATGGACGTCCAAAATTTTTCCCAATCATTTTCAATGGGGAAAAAACTAAATTTCTCCAAATCAACAGAAAATGACCAGATATCAATAGGACGTATACCCCAAACGTCTCCAACTCCATTGACGCTTATGGGGGGTGCTGCCATTGACGTCCATGGACGTCCAAAATTTTTCCCATTCATTTTCAATGGGAATTTTTTTTTTTCCCCAAATCAACAGAAAATGACTAGATATCAATAGGACGTGGCCCCCAAATGTCCCCGATTGCATTGCTGCTTATGGAGGGTGATGCCATTGTCGTCCAGGGACGTCCAAACTTCCCATTCATTTCCAATGGCATTTCTTCATGTTTGTTCATTCTATTGATGCCAATGTACTTGGATTCCATTGACGCTTATGTAAGTTGATACCATTGACGTCCATAGACGTCCAAAATTTTTCCCATTCATTTTCAATGGAAATTTTTTTTTATTCCCCAAATCAACAGTAAATGACCAGATATCAATAGGACGTGTCCCCCTAACTTCCCCAATTACATTGACGGTTATGAAGGGTGCCGCCATTGACGGCCATGGACGTCCAAATTTCCCATTCATTTCCAAAGGCATTTCTTCATATTTGTTCATTCTATTGATGCCAATGTACTTGGATTACATTGACGCTTATGTAAGTTGATACCATTGACGTCCATGGACGTCCAAAATTTTTCCCATTCATTTTCTATGGGAAATTTTTTTTTCTTCTCCCAAATCAACAGAAAATGACTAAATATCAATAGGACGTCCCCCAAATGTCCCCGATTGTATTGCTGCTTATGGAGGGTGATGCCATTGACGTCCATGGACGTCCAAAATTTTTCCCATTCATTTTCAATGGGAAATTTTTTTTTTTCCCCAAATCAACAGAAAATGACTAGATATCATTAGGACGTGTCCCCCAAATGTCCCCGATTGCATTGCCGCTCATGCAGGGTGATGCCATTGACGTCCATAGACGTCCAATTCTCCCATTGATTTCTAATGGCTTTTACTTTGTTTAGTGCCATTGACTGGCATTATGGTCCATTCTATTGATAGACCTGAGTGGGTCTAAGATCTGTATCTCCACAGAGGAAAGACCAAGGTGTGTAATTTCTCCTGAAATTGCAGTTTCTAGTTATTATTATTATTCAATAATTGTTGACGTTTTTTTCGGCGCGCCGCACAGCCCGAACCGTACCACCGATCGGCACCGTTCAAGTATCGGCACGACCGGAATTTTCGCGCGACGATGGGAAGTTTTCAAACGGCCCCGAAAAATTTTCCGTTCGCCCGTAAAGGCAATTTTCCGGAAAAAAAAAAAAGTTTCAAAATGTATCTAGTCCTACAATTTTTGACCAAATCACATAATTTGGGTATCAAAAATTCCGGGACGGTGAGGGGCATAAAAGTTGTATACAGAATTTGGCAAAAATTTACGGTTCCCTGGAAATTTGCCAAAAACTTTCCTATTCATTTTGAATGAAAAAAAAACGCACGCTGCACAGCCCGAACCGTTTGACCGATCGGCACCGTTCAAATATCGGCACGACCGGAATTTTCGCGCGACGATGGGAATTTTTCAAACGGACCCGAAAAATTTTCCCTTCGCCCGTAAACGGCAATTTTCCGGAAAAAAAAAAAAAAGGTTCAAAATGTATCTAGTCCTACAATTTTTGACCAAATCACATAATTTGGACATCAAAAATTCCGGGACGGTGGGGGGCATAAAGATTGTATACAGAATTTGGAAAAAATTTACGGTTCCCCGGATATTTGCCAAAAACTATCCCATTCATTTCTAATGGGAAAATTTCCCATTCATTTCAATGGGATTTCAATGGAATTTACATTACATTGATGCCATTGACTGCCATGCATGTCGAATCTATTGATGCCAATGTACTTGGATTCAATTGACTATATGGATGTCGATGCCATTGACGGCCATGGACGTCCAAAATTTTTCCCATTCATTTTCAATGGGGAAAAAACAAAATTTCCCCAAATCAACAGAAAATGACCAGATATCAATAGGACGTGTCCCCCAAACGTCTCCAACTCCATTGACGCTTATGGGGGGTGCCGCCATTGACTTCCATGGACGTCCAAAATTTTTCCCAATCATTTTCAATGGGGAAAAAACTAAATTTCTCCAAATCAACAGAAAATGACCAGATATCAATAGGACGTATACCCCAAACGTCTCCAACTCCATTGACGCTTATGGGGGGTGCTGCCATTGACGTCCATGGACGTCCAAAATTTTTCCCATTCATTTTCAATGGGAATTTTTTTTTTTTCCCCAAATCAACAGAAAATGACTAGATATCAATAGGACGTGGCCCCCAAATGTCCCCGATTGCATTGCTGCTTATGGAGGGTGATGCCATTGTCGTCCAGGGACGTCCAAACTTCCCATTCATTTCCAATGGCATTTCTTCATGTTTGTTCATTCTATTGATGCCAATGTACTTGGATTCCATTGACGCTTATGTAAGTTGATACCATTGACGTCCATAGACGTCCAAAATTTTTCCCATTCATTTTCAATGGGAAATTTTTTTTTTTTCCCCAAATCAACAGAAAATGACTAGATATCATTAGGACGTGTCCCCAAATGTCCCCGATTGCATTGCCGCTTATGGAGGGTGATGCCATTGACGTCCATGGACGTCCAAACTTCCCATTCATTTCCAAAGGCATTTCTTCATGTTTGTTCATTCTATTGATGCCAATGTAATTGGATTCCATTGACGCTTATTTAAGTTGATACCATTGACGTCCATGGACGTCCAAAATTTTTCCCATTCATTTTCAATGGGAATTTTTTTTTTTTCCCCAAATCAACAGAAAATGACTAGATATCATTAGGAAGTGTCCCCCAAATGTCCCCGATTGCATTGCCGCTTATGGAGGGTGATGCCATTGACGTCCATGGACGTCCAATTCTCCCATTCATTTCTAATGGCTTTTACTTTGTTTTGTGCCAATGACTGTTATTATGATCCATTCTATTGATAGACCTGAGTGGGGCTAAGATCTGTATCTCCACAGAGGAAAGACCAAGGTGTGTAATTTCTCCCGAAATTGCAGTTTCTAGTTATATCATCATCTTATTCTCCGCGTTTTTTCGGCGCGCCGCGCAGCCCGAACCATGCCACCGATCGGCACCATTCAAGTATTGACACGACCGGATTTTTCGCGCGACGCGGGGACTTTTTCAAAATCCCCCGAAAAATTTTCCGTTCGCCCGTAAACGGCAATTTTCCGGAAAAAAAAAAAAGTTTAAAAATGTATCTAGTCCTACAATTTTTGACCAAATCACATAATTTGGGTATCAAAAATTCCGGGACGGTGAGGGGCATAAAAGTTGTATACAGAATTTGGCAAAACTTTACGGTTCCCCGGAAATTTGCCAAAAACTCTCCCATTAATTTCTAATGGGAAAAGTTCCCATTCACTTACAATGGGATTTCAATGGAATTTACATTGCATTGATGCCATTGACGGCCATGCATGTCAAATCTATTGATGCCAATGTACTTGGATTCTATTGACTATATGGATGTCGATGCCATTGACGGCCATGGACGTCCAAAATTTTTCCCATTCATTTTCAATGGGGACAAAATACAATTTCCCCTAATCAACAGAAAATGACCAGATATCAATAGGACGTAAACCCCAAACGTCCCCAACTCCATTGACGCTTATGAAGGGTGCCGCCATTGACTTCGATGAACGTCCAAAAATTTTCCCATTCATTTTCAATGGGGAAAAAACTAAATTTCCCCAAATCAACAGAAAATGACCAGATATTAATAGGACGTAAACCCCAAACGTCCCCAACTCCATTGACGCTTATGGGGGTTGCTGCCATTGACGTCCATGGACGTCCAAAATTTTTCCCATTCATTTTCAATAGGAATTTTTTTTTTTTTTCCCAAAATCAAAACAAAATGACCTGATGTCAATAGGACGTGTCCCCCAAATGTCCCCAATTGCATTGCCGCTAATGGAGGGTGATGCCATTGACGTTCATGGACGTCCAAACTTCCCATTCATTTCCAATGGCATTTCTTCATGTTTGTTCATTCTATTGATGCCAATGTACTTGGATTGCCGCTAATGGAGGGTGATGCCATTGACGTTCATGGACGTCCAAACTTCCCATTCATTTCCAATGGCATTTCTTCATGTTTGTTCATTCTATTGATGCCAATGTACTTGGATTCCATTGACGCTTATGTAAGTTGATACCATTGACGTCCATGGACGTCCAAAATTTTTCTCATTCATTTTCAATGGGGAAAAAACTACATTTCTCCAAATCAACAGAAAATGACCAGATATCAATAGGACGTATACCCCAAACGTCCCCAACTCCATTGACGCTTATGGGGGGTGCTGCCATTGACGTCCATGGACGTCCAAAATTTTACCCATTCATTTTTAATGGGAATTTTTTTTTTTTCCCCAAATCAACAGAAAATGACTAGATATCATTAGGACGTGTCCCTCAAATGTCCCCGATTGCATTGCCGCTTATGGGGGGTGATGCCATTGACGTCCATGGACGTCCAAACTTCCCAATCATTTCCAAAGGCATTTCTTCATATTTGTTCATTCTATTGATGCCAATGTACTTGGATTCCATTTACGCTTATGTAAGTTGATACCATTGACGTCCATGGACGTCCAAAATTTTTCCCATTCATTTTCTATGGGAATTTTTTTTTTTTTCCCCAAATCAACAGAAAATGACTAGATATCATTAGGACGTGTCCCCCAAATGTCCCCGATTGCATTGCCGCTTATGGAGGGTGATGCCATTGACGTTCATGGACGTCCAAACTTCCCATTCATTTCCAATGGCATTTCTTCATGTTTTTTCATTTTATTGATGCCAATGTACTTGGATTCCATTGACGTTTATGTAAGTTGATACCATTGACGTCCATGGACGTCCAAAATTTTTCCCATTCATTTTCTATGGGATTTTTTTTTTTTTTTCCCAAATCAACAGAAAATGACTAGATATCATTAGGACGTGTCCCCCAAACTTCCCCGATTCCATTAACAATTATGAAAGGTGCCGCCATTGACGTCCATTGACGTCCAATTCTCCCATTCATTTCTAATGGCTTTTACTTTGTTTTTTGCCAATGACTGGCATTATCATCCATTCTATTGATACACCTGAGTGGGGCTAAGATCTGTATCTCCACAGAGGAAAGACCAAGGTGTGTAATTTCTCCCGAAATTGCAGTTTCTAGTTATTATTTATTATATCATCATCTTATTCTCCGCGTTTTTTCGGCGCGCCGCGCAGCCCAAACCATAACACCGATCGGCACCGTTCAAGTATTGACACGACCGGATTTTTTGCGCGACGATGGGAATTTTTCAAAATCCCCCGAAAAATTTTCCGTTCGCCCGTAAACGGCAATTTTCCGGAAAAAAAAAAAAGTTTAAAAATGTATCTAGTCCTACAGTTTTTGACCAAATCACATAATTTGGGCATCAAAAATTCCGGGACGTTGAGGGGCATAAAAGTTGTATACAGAATTTGGCAAAAAATTACGGTTCCCCGGAAATTGGCCAAAAACTCTCCCATTCATTTGTAATGGGAAAAGTTTCCATTCACTTCCAATGGGATTTCCTATGGACTTTACATTGCATTGATGCCATTGACGGCCATGCATGTCGAATTTACTGATGCCAATGTACTTGGATTCTATTGACTATATGGATGTCGATGCCATTGACGGCCATGGACGTCCAAAATTTTTCCCATTCATTTTCTATGGGGAAAAAACAAAATGTCCCCAAATCATTAGGAAATCAACAGATATCAATAGGACCTTTACCTCAAATGTCCCCGATAGCATTGATGCTTATGGAGGGTGATGCCATTGACGTCCATGGACGTCCAAAATTTTTCCCATTCATTTTCTATGGGGAAAAAACAAAATGTCCCCAAATCAGTAGGAAATCACCAGATATCAATAGGACCTTTACCCCAAATGTCCCCAACTGCATTGACGCTTATTGAGGGCTCCGCCATTGACGGCTATGGACGTCCAAATTTCCCATTCATTTCTAATGGCATCTAATTATGTTTTTTCATTCTATTGATGCCAATGTACTTGGATTCCATTGACGTCTATGTAAGTTGATACCATTGACGTCCATGGACGTCCAAAAATTTTCCCATTCATTTTCAATGGGAATTTTTTTTTTTTCCCCCAAATCAACAAAAAAAGACCAGATATCAATAGGACGTGTCCCCCAAACTTCTCCAATTCCATTGACGCTTATGAAGGGCGCCGCCATTGACGGCCATGGACGTCCAAATTTCCCATTCATTTCTAATGGCATTTATTTTGTTTAATGCCATTGACTGGAATTATTGTCCATTCTATTGCTATACCTGAGTGGGGCGAAGATCTGTATCTCCACTGAGGAAAGACCCAGGTGTAATTTCTCCCGAAATTGCAGTTTCTAGTTACCTTGGTCTTTCCAAGGGAAAGAACAAGGTTATGTTGTTGTACAACTTTATTGTACTTCTTTATTTTTTATTTATTATTATTATTCAATAATTGTTGACTTTTTTTTCGGCGCGCCGCGCAGCCCGAACCATACCTCCAATCGTCACCGTTCAAGTATCGACACGACCGGAATTTTTGTGCGACGATGGGAATTTTTCAAACGGCCCCGAAAAATTTTCCGTTCGCCCGTAAACGGCAATTTTCCGGAAAAAAAAAAAAGTTTCAAAATGTATCTAGTCCTACAATTTTTGACCAAATCGCATAATTTGGGCATCAAAAATTCCAGGACATTGAGGGGCATAAAAGTTGTATACAGAATTTGGCAAAAATTTACGGTTCCCCGGAAATTTGCCAAAAACTTTCCTATTCATTTTGAATGGGAAAAAAACGCGCGCTTCACAGCCCGAACCGTGAGACCGATCGGCACTGTTCAAGTATCGGCACGACCGGAATTTTCGCGTGACACAGGAAACTTTACAAATGGCCCCGAAAATTTTTCCGTTCGTCCGTAAACGGCAATTTTCCGTGAAAAAAAAAATAGTTTCAAAATGTATCTAGTCCTACAATTTTTGACCAAATCACATAATTTGGGCATCAAAAATTCCGGGACAGAGAGGGGCATAAAAGTTGTATACAGAATTTGGAAAAAAATTACGCTTCCTCGGAAATTTGCCAAAAACTATCCCATTCATTTCGAATGGGAAAAGTTCCCATTCACTTCCAATGGGATTTCCAATGGAATTTACATTGCATTGATGCCATTGACGGCCATGCATGTCGAATCTACTGATGCCAATGTACTTGGATTCAATTGACTATATGGATGTCGATGCCATTGACGGCCATGGACGTCCAAAATTTTTCCCATTCATTTTCAATGGGAAAAAAACAAAATTTCCCCAAATCAACAGAAAATGGCCAGATATCAATAGGACGTGTCCCCCAAACTTCCCCAATTCCATTGACGATTATGAAGGGCGCTGCCATTGACTTCCATGGACGTCCAAAATTTTTCCCATTCATTTTCAATGGGGAAAAAACTAAATTTCTCCAAATCAACAGAAAATGACCAGATATCAATAGGACGTATATCCCAAACGTCCCCAATTCCATTGACGCTTATGGGGGGTGCTGCCATTGACGTCCATGGACGTCCAAACTTCCCATTCATTTCCAATGGCATTTCTTCATGTTTGTTCATTCTATTGATGCCAATGTACTTGGATTCCATTGACGCCTATGTAAGTTGATACCATTGACGTCCATGGACGTCCAAAATTTTTCCCATTCATTTTCAATGGGAATTTTTTTTTTTTCCCCAAATCAACAAAAAATGACTAGATATCATTAGGACGTGTCCCCCAAATGTCCCCGATTGTATTGCCGCTTATGGAGGGTGATGCCATTGACGTTCATGGACGTCCAAACTTCCCATTAAATCCCAATGGCATTTCTTCATGTTTGTTCATTCTATTGATGCCAATGTACTTGGATTCCATTGACGCTTATGTAAATTGATACCATTGACGTCCATGGACGTCCAAAAATTTTCCCATTCATTTTCAATGGGAATTTTTTTTTTTTCCCCAAATCAACAGAAAATGACTAGATATCAATAGGACGTGTCCCCCAAATGTCCCCGATTGCATTGCTGCTTATGGAGGGTGATGCCATTGACGTCCAGGGACGTCCAAACGTCCCATTCATTTCCACTTGCATTTCTTCATGTTTGTTCATTCTATTGATGCCAATGTACTTGGATTCCATTGACGCTTATGTAAGTTGATACCATTGACGTCCATGGACGTCCAAAAATTTTCCCATTCATTTTCAATGGGAATTTTTTTTTTTCCCCCAAATCAACAGAAAATGACTAGATATCAATAGGACGTGTCCCCCAAATGTCCCCGATTGCATTGCCTCTTATGGAGGGTGATGCCATTGACGTCCACGGACGTCCAAACTTCCCATTAATTTCCAATGGCATTTCTTCATGTTTGTTCATTCTATTGATGCCAATGTACTTGGATTCCATTGACGCTTATGTAAGTTGATGCCATTGACTGCCATGGACGTCCAAAATTTTTCCCATTCATTTTCAATGGGGAAAAAACAAAATTACCCCAAATCAACAGAAAATGACCAGATATCAATAGGACGTGTCCCCCAAACTTCCCCAATTCCATTGACGCTTATGAAGGGTGCCGCCATTGACTTACATGGACGTCCAAAATTTTTCCCATTCATTTTCAATGGGGAAAAAACTAAATTTCTCCAAATCAACAGAAAATGACCAGATATCAATAGGACGTATATCCCAAACGTCCCCAATTCCATTGACGCTTATGGGCGGTGCTGCCATTGACGTCCATGGACGTCCAAAATTTTACCCATTCATTTTCAATGGGAATTTTTTTTTTTCCCCAAATCAACAGAAAATGACTAGATATCAATAGGACCTGTCCCCCAAATGTCCCCGATTGCATTGCTGCTTATGGAGGGTGATGCCATTGACGTCCAGGGACGTCCAAACTTCCCATTCATTTCCAATGGCATTTCTTCATGTTTGTTCATTCTTTTGATGCCAATGTACTTGGATTCCATTGACGGTTATGTAAGTTGATACCATTGACGTCCATGGACGTCCAAAATTTTTCCCATTCATTTTCAATGGGAATTTTTTTTTTTTCCCCAAATCAACAGAAAATGACTAGATATCATTAGGACGTGTCCCCCAAATGTCCCCGATTGCATTGCTGCTTATGGAGGGTGATGCCATTCACGTCCACGGACGTCCAAACTTCCCATTAATTTCCAATGGCATTTCTTCATGTTTGTTCATTCTATTGATGCCAATGTACTTGGATTCCATTGACGCTTATGTAAGTTGATACCATTGACGTCCATGGACGTCCAAAATTTTTCCCATTCATTTTCAATGGGAATTTTTTTTTTTCCCCAAATCAACAGAAAATGACTAGATATCAATAGGACGTGTCCCCCAAATGTCCCCGATTGCATTGCCGCTTATGGGGGGTGATGCCATTGACGTCCATGGACGTCCAAACTTCCCATTCATTTCCAAAGGCATTTCTTCATGTTTGTTCATTCTATTGATGCCAATGTACTTGGATTCCATTGACGCTTATGTAAGTTGATACCATTGACGTCCATGGACGTCCAAAATTTTTCCCATTCATTTTCAATGGGAATTTTTTTTCCCCTCCAAATCAACAGAAAATGACTAGATATCAATAGGACGTGTCCCCCAAACTTCCCCAATTACATTGACGCTTATGGAGGGTGCTGCCATTGACGGACATGGACGTCCAATTCTCTTAATCTTTTCTAATGGCTTTTACTTTGTTTAGTGCCATTGACTGGCATTATGGTCCATTCTATTGATAGACCTGAGTGGGGCTAAGATTTGTATCTCCACAGAGGAAAGACCAAGGTGTAATTTCTCCCGAAATTGCAGTTTCTAGTTTATTATTATTATTATTCAATAATTGTTGACGTTTTTTTCGGCGCGCCGCACAGCCCAAACCGTAGCACCGATCGGCACAGTTCAAGTATCGGCACGACCGGAATTTTCGCGCGACGATGGGAATTTTTCAAACCGCCACGAAAAATTTTCCGTTCGCCCGTAAACGGCAATTTTCCGAAAAAAAAAAAAAGTTTCAAAATGTATCTAGTCCTACAATTTTTGACCAAATCACATAATTTGGGCATCAAAAATTCCGGGACGGTGAGGGGCATAAAAGTTGTATACAGAATTTGGCAAAAATTTACGGTTCCCCGGAAATTTGCCAAAAACTTTCCTATTCATTTTGAATGGAAAAAAAACGCGCGCTTCACAGCCCGAACCGTCAGACCGATCGGCACCGTTCAAGTATCGGCACGACCGGAATTTTCGCGTGACACAGGAAACTTTACAAATGGCCCCGAAAATTTTTCCGTTCGTCCGTAAACGGCAATTTTCCGTGAAAAAAAAAAACAGTTTCAAAATGTATCTAGTCCTACAATTTTTGACCAAATCACATAATTTGGGCATCAAAAATTCCGGGACGGTGAGGGGCATAAAAGTTGTATACAGAATTTTGAAAAAAATTACGCTTCCTCGGAAATTTGCCAAAAACTATCCCATTCATTTCGAATGGGAAAAGTTCCCATTCACTTCCAATGGGATTTCCAATGGAATTTACATTGCATTGATGCCATTGACGGCCATGCATGTCGAATCAACTGATGCCAATGTACTTGGATTCAATCGACTATATGGATGTCGATGCCATTGACTGCCATGGACGTCCAAAATTTTTCCCATTCATTTTCAATGGGGAAAAAACAAAATTACCCCAAATCAACAGAAAATGACCAGATATCAATAGGACGTGTCCCCCAAACTTCCCCAATTCCATTGACGATTATGAAGGGTGCCGCCATTGACTTACATGGACGTCCAAAATTTTTCCCATTCATTTTCAATGGGGAAAAAACTAAATTTCTCCAAATAAACAGAAAATGACCAGATATCAATAGGACGTATACCCCAGACGTCACCAACTCCATTGACGCTTATGGGGGGTGCTGCCATTGACGTCCATGGACGTCCAAAATTTTACCCATTCATTTTCAATGGGATTTTTTTTTTTTTTTCCCCAAATCAACAGAAAATGACTAGATATCAGTAGGACGTGTCCCCCAAATGTCCCCGATTGCATTGCTGCTTATGGAGGGTGATGCCATTGACGTCCACGGACGTCCAAACTTCCCATTAATTTTCAATGGCGTTTCTTCATGTTTGTTCATTCTATTGATGCCAATGTACTTGGATTCCATTGACGCTTATGTAAGTTGATACCATTGACGTTCATGGACGTCCAAAATTTTTCCCATTCATTTTCAATGGGATTTTTTTTTTTCTCCCCCAAATCAACAGAAAATGACTAAATATCATTAGGACGTGTCCCCAAAATGTCCCCGATTGCATTGCCGCTTATGGAGGGTGATGCCATTGACATCCATGGACGTCCAAACTTCGCATTCATTTCCAATGTCATTTCTTAATGTTTGTTCATTCTATTGATGCCAGTATACTTGGATTCCATTGACGCTTATGTAAGTTGATACCATTGACGTCCATGGACGTCCAAAATTTTTCCCATTCATTTTCAATGGGAATTTTTTTTTTTTCCCCAAATCAACAGAAAATGACTAGATATCAATAGGACGTGTCCCCCAAATGTCCCCAATCGCATTGCTGCTTATGGAGGGTGATGCCATTGACGTCCAGGGACGTCCAAACTTCCCATTTATTCCAATGGCATTTCTTCATGTTTGTTCATTCTATTGATGCCAATGTACTTAGATTCCATTGACGCTTATGTAAGTTGATACCATTGACGTCCATAGACGTCCAAAATTTTTCCCATTCATTTTCAATGGCAAATTTTTTTTTTTCCCCAAATCAACAGAAATGACTAGATATCATTAGGACGTGTCCCCCAAATGTCCCCGATTGCATTGCCGCTTATGGGGGGTGATGCCATTGACGTCCATGGACGTCCAAACTTCCCATTCATTTCCAAAGGCATTTCTTCATGTTTGTTCATTCTATTGATGCCAATGTACTTGGATTCCATTGACGCTTATGTAAGTTGATACCATTGACGTCCATGGACGTCCAAAATTTTTCCCATTCATTTTCAATGGGATTTTTTTTTTTTCCCCAAATCAACAGAAAATGACTAGATATCATTAGGACGTGTCCCCCAAATGTCCCCGATTGCATTGCCGCTTATGGAGGGTGATGCCATTGACGTTCATGGACGTCCAAACTTCCCATTCATTTCCAATGGCATTTCTTCATGTTTGTTCATTCTATTGATGCCAATGTACTTGGATTCCATTGACGCTTATGTAAATTGATACCATTGACGTCCATGGACGTCCAAAATTTTTCCCATTCATTTTCAATGGGAATTTTTTTTTTTTCCCCAAATCAACAGAAAATGACTAGATATCAATAGGACGTGTCGCCCAAATGTCCCCGATTGCATTGCCTCTTATGGAAGGTGATGCCATTGACGTTCATGGACGTCCAAACTTCCCATTAATTTCCAATGGCATTTCTTCATGTTTGTTCATTCTATTGATGCCAATGTACTTGGATTCCATTGACGCTTATGTAAATTGATATCATTGACGTCCATGGACGTCCAAAATTTTTCCCATTCATTTTCAATGGGAATTTTTTTTTTTCCCCAAATCAACAGAAAATGACTAGATATCATTAGGACGTGTCCCCCAAATGTCCCCGATTGGATTGCCGCTTATGGAGGGTGATGCCATTGACGTCCATGGACGTCCAAACTTCCCATTTATTTCCAATGGCATTTCTTCATGTTTGTTCATTCTATTGATGCCAATGTACTTGGATTCCATTGACGCTTATGTAAATTGATACCATTGACGTCCATGGACGTCCAAAATTTTTCCCATTCATTTTCAATGGGAATTTTTTTTTTTCCCCAAATCAACAGAAAATGACTAGATATCATTAGGACGTGTCCCCCAAATGTCCCTGATTGGATTGCCGCTTATGGAGGGTGATGCCATTGACGGCCATGGACGTCCAATTCTCCCAATCTTTTCTAATGGCTTTTACTTTGTTTAGTGCCATTGACTGGCATTATGGTCCATTCTATTGATAGACCTGAGTGGGGCTAAGATTTGTATCTCCACAGAGGAAAGACCAAGGTGTGTAATTTCTCCCGAAATTGCAGTTTCTAGTTATTCTTCTTATTATTATAGTCGTTTTTTTCGGCGCGCCGCGCAGCCCAAACCGTAGCACCGATCGGCACCGTTGAAGTATCGGCACGACCGGATTTTTCGCGTGACGATGGGAATTTTTCAAACCGCCACGAAAAATTTTCCGTTCGCCCGTAAACGGCAATTTTCCGAAAAATAAAAAAAGTTTCAAAATGTATCTAGTCCTACAATTTTTGACCAAATCACATAATTTGGGCATCAAAAATTCCGGGACGGTGAGGGGCATAAAAGTTGTATACAGAATTTGGCAAAAATTTACGGTTCCCCGGAAATTTGCCAAAAACTTTCCTATTCATTTTGAATGGAAAAAAAACGCGCGCTTCACAGCCCGAACCGTTAAACCGATCGGCACCGTTCAAGTATCGGCACGACCGGAATTTTCGCGTGACACAGGAAACTTTACAAATGGCCCCGAAAATTTTTCCGTTCGTCCGTAAACGGCAATTTTCCGTGAAAAAAAAAAAAGTTTCAAAATGTATCTAGTCCTACAATTTTTGACCAAATCACATAATTTGGGCATCAAAAATTCCGGGACGGTGAGGGGCATAAAAGTTGTATACAGAATTTGGAAAAAAATTACGCTTCCTCGGAAATTTGCCAAAAACTATCCCATTCATTTCGAATGGGAAAAGTTCCCATTCACTTCCAATGGGATTTCCAATGGAATTTACATTGCATTGATGCCATTGACGGCCATGCATGTCGAATCTACTGATGCCAATGTACTTGGATTCAATTGACTATATGGATGTCGATGCCATTGACGGCCATGGACGTCCAAAATTTTTCCCATTCATTTTCAATGGGGAAAAAACAAAATTTCCCCAAATCAACAGAAAATGGCCAGATATCAATAGGACGTGTCCCCCAAACTTCCCCAATTCCATTGACGATTATGAAGGGCGCCGCCATTGACTTACATGGACGTCCAAAATTTTTCCCATTCATTTTCAATGGGGAAAAAACTAAATTTCTCCAAATCAACAGAAAATGACCAGATATCAATAGGACGTATATCCCAAACGTCCCCAATTCCATTGACGCTTATGGGGGGTGCTGCCATTGACGTCCATGGACGTCCAAAATTTTACCCATTCATTTTCAATGGGAAATTTTTTTTTTCCCCAAATCAACAGAAAATGACTCGATATCAATAGGACCTGTCCCCCAAATGTCCCCGATTGCATTGCTGCTTATGGAGGGTGATGCCATTGACGTCCAGGGACGTCCAAACTTCCCATTCATTTCCGATGGCATTTCTTCATGTTTGTTCATTCTTTTGATGCCAATGTACTTGGATTCCATTGACGCTTATGTAAGTTGATACCATTGACGTCCATGGACGTCCAAAATTTTTCCCATTCATTTTCAATGGGAATTTTTTTTTTTCCCCAAATCAACAGAAAATGACTAGATATCAATAGGACGTTTCCCCCAAATGTGCCCGATTGCATTGCTGCTTATGGAGGGTGATGCCATTGACGTCCACGGACGTCCAAACTTCCCATTCATTTCCAATGGCATTTCTTCATGTTTGTTCATTCTATTGATGCCAATGTACTTGGTATCCATTGACGCTTATGTAAGTTGATACCATTGACGTCCATGGACGTCCAAAATTTTTCCCATTCATTTTCAATGGGAATTTTTTTTTTTCCCCAAATCAACAAAAAATGACCAGATATCAATAGGACGTGTCCCCCAAACTTCTCCAATTCCATTGACGCTTATGAAGGGTGCCGCCATTGACGGCCATGGACGTCCAATTCTCCCATTCATTTCTAATGGCATTTAATTATGTTTTTTCATTCTATTGATGCCAATGTACTTGGATTCCATTGACGCCTATGTAAGTTGATACCATTGACGTCAATGGACGTCCAAATTTTTTCCCATTCATTTTCAATGTATTTTTTTTTTTTTCCCAAATCAACAAAATATGACCAGATATCAATAGGACGTGTCCCCCAAACTTCCCCAATTCCATTGAAGCTTATGGAGGGCGCCGCCATTGACGGCCATGGACGTCCAAATTTCCCAGTCATTTCTAATGGCATTTAATTATGTTTTTTCATTCTATTGATGCCAATGTACTTGGATTTCATTAACGCCTATGTAAGTTGATACCATTGACGTCAACGGACGTCCAAAATTTTTCCCATTCATTTTCAATGGGAATTTTTTTTTTTTTCCCCAAATCAACAAAAAACGACCACATATCAATAGGACGTGTCCCCCAAACTTCCCCAATTCCATTGACGCTTATGAAGGGCGCCGCCATTGACGGCCATGGACGTCCAAATTTCCCATTCATTTCTAATGGCATTTAATTGTTTTTTCATTCTATTGATGCCAATGTACTTGGATTCCATTGACGCTTATGTAAGTTGATACCATTGACGTCCATGGACGTCCAAAATTTTTCCCATTCATTTTCAATGGGAATTTTTTTTTTTTCCCCAAATCAACAAAAAATGACCAGATATCAATAGGACGTGTCCCCCAAACTTCCCCAATTCCATTGATGCTTATGAAGGGTGCCGCCATTGACGGCCATGGACGTCCAATTCTCCCAATCTTTTCTAATGGCTTTTACTTTGTTTAGTGCCATTGACTGGCATTATGGTCCATTCTATTGATAGACCTGAGTGGGGCTAAGATCTGTATCTCCACAGAGGAAAGACCAAGGTGTGTAATTTCTCCCGAAATTGCAGTTTCTAGTTATTACCTTGGTCTTTCCTATGGAAAGAACAAGGTATTGTTATTCTGCAACTTTATTCGCCTTATTATTATTACCTTGGTCTTTCCAAGGGAAAGAACAAGGTAATGCTGTTCTGCAACTTTATCGTACTTATTATTACCTTGGTCTTTCTGAAAGAAAGAACAAGGTTATGTTATTCTACAACTTTATTATTATTATTATGCAATGGTTTCTCCGCGTTTTTTCGGCGCGCCGCGCAGCCCGAACCGTACCACCGATCGGCACCGTTCAAGTATCGACACGACCGGAATTTTCGCGCGACGATGGGAATTTTTCAAACGACCCCGAAAAATTTTTCGTTCGCCCGTAAACGGCGATTTTCCGATTTTTTACAACTTTTTCAAAACGCTACTTGTCCTACAATTTTTGACCAAATCACATAATTTGGACATCAAAAATTCCGGGACGGTGGGGGGCATAAAGATTGTATACAGAATTTGGAAAAAATTTACGGTTCTCCGGATATTTGCCAAAAACTATCCCATTCATTTCCAATGGGAAAAGTTCCCATTCACTTTCAATAGTATTTCCAATGGACTTTACATTGCATTGATGCCATTGACGGCCATGCATGTCGAATCTATTGATGCCAATGTACTTGGATTCATTTGACTATATGGATGTCGATGCCATTGACGGCCATGGACGTCCAAAATTTTTCCCATTCATTTTCAATGGGGAAAAAACTAAATTTCCCCAAATCAACAGAAAATGACCAGATATTAATAGGACGTATACCCCAAACGTCCCCAACTCCATTGACGCTTATGGGGGGTGCTGCCATTGACGTCCATGGACGTCCAAAATTTTTCCCATTCATTTTCAATGGGGAAAAATCTAAATTTCCCCAAATCATCAGAAAATGACCAGTTATCAATAGTACGTCTCCCCCAAACGTTCCGAACTCCATTGACGCTTATAGGGGGTGCTGCCATTGACGTCCATGGACGTCCAAAAATTTTCCCATTCATTTTCAATGGGGAAAAAACTAAATTTCCCCAAATCAACAGAAAATGACCAGATATTAATAGGACATATACCCCAAACGTCCCCAACGCCATTGACGCTTATGGGGGGTGCTGCCATTGACGTCCATGGACGTCCAAAAATTTTCCCTTTCATTTTCAATGGGAATTTTTTTTTTCTTCCCCAAATCAACAGAAAATGACTAGATATCATTAGGACGTGTCCCCCAAATGTCCCCGATTGCATTGCCGCTTATGGAGGGTGATGCCATTGACGTTCATGGACGTCCAATTCTCCCATTCATTTCTAATGGCTTTTACTTTGTTTTGTGCCAATGACTGGCATTATCATCCATTCTATTGATAGACCTGAGTGGGGCTAAGATCTGTATCTCCACAGAGGAAAGACCAAGGTGTGTAATTTCTCCCGAAATTGCAGTTTCTAGTTATTATTATTATTTATTACCTTGGTCTTTCTGAAGGAAAGAACAAGGTTATGTTGTTGTACAACTTTATTGTACTTTTTTTTATTATTATTATAGGTCAATAATTGTTGACGTTTTTTTCGGCGCGCCGCACAGCCCGAACCGTACCTCCGATCGGTACCGTTCAAGTATCGGCACGACCGGAATTTTCGCGCAACGATGGGAATTTTTCAAACGGCCCCGAAAAATTTTCCGTTCGCCCGTAAACGGCAATTTTCCGAAAAAAAAAAAAAGTTTCAAAATGTATCTAGTCCTACAATTTTTGACCAAATCACATAATTTGGGCATCAAAAATTCCGGGACGGTGAGGGGCATAAAAGTTGTATACAGAATTTGGCAAAAATTTACGGTTCCCCGGAAATTTGCCAAAAACTTTCCTATTCATTTTGAATGGAAAAAAAACGCGCGCTTCACAGCCCGAACCGTTAGACCGATCGGCACCGTTCAAGTATCGGCACGACCGGAATTTTCGCGTGACACAGGAAACTTTACAAATGGCCCCGAAAATTTTTTCGTTCGTCCGTAAACGGAAATTTTCCGTGAAAAAAAAAAAAGTTTCAAAATGTATCTAGTCCTACAATTTTTGACCAAATCACATAATTTGGGCATCAAAAATTCCGGGACGGTGAGGGGCATAAAAGTTGTATACAGAATTTGGAAAAAATTTACGGTTCCCCGGATATTTGCCAAAAACTATCCCATTCATTTCTAATGGGAAAAGTTCCCATTCACTTTCAATAGGATTTCCAATGGACTTTACATTGCATTGCCAATGACGGCCATGCATGTCGAATCTATTGATGCCAATGTTCTTGGATTCAATTGACTATATGGATGTCGATGCCATTGACGGCAATGGACGTCCAAAATTTTTCCCATTCATTTTCAATGGGGAAAAAACTACATTTCCCCAAATCAACAGAAAATGACCAGATATCAATAGGACGTGTCCCCCAAACGTCCCCAACTCCATTGACGCTTATAGGGGGTGCTGCCATTGACTTACATGGACGTCCAAAATTTTTCCCATTCATTTTCAATGGGGAAAAAACTACATTTCTCCAAATCAACAGAAAATGACCAGATATCAATAGGACGTATACCCCAAACGTCCCCAACTCCATTGACGCTTATGGGGGGTGCTGCCATTGACTTCCATGGACGTCCAAAATTTTACCCATTCATTTTCAATGGGAAATTTTTTTTTTCCCCCCAAATCAACAGAAAATGACTAGATATCAATAGGACGTGTCCCCCAAATGTCCCCAATTGCAT
Organism: Corythoichthys intestinalis; assembly: GCF_030265065.1. Lineage (NCBI taxonomy): Eukaryota > Metazoa > Chordata > Actinopteri > Syngnathiformes > Syngnathidae > Corythoichthys > Corythoichthys intestinalis. Next base: position 46,490,419 of record NC_080411.1, on the reverse strand, counting down.
TGCTGCTTATGGAGGGTGATGCCATTGACGTCCTGGGACGTTCAAACTTCCCATTCATTTCCAATGGCATTTCTTCATGTTTGTTCATTCTATTGATGCCAATGTACTTGGATTCCATTGACGCTTATGTAAGTTGATGCCATTGACGTCCATGGACGTCCAAAATTTTTCCCATTCATTTTCAATGGGAATTTTTTTTTTTCCCCAAATCAACAGAAAATGACTAGATATCAATAGGACGTTTCCCCCAAATGTGCCCGATTGCATTGCTGCTTATGGAGGGTGATGCCATTGACGTTCATGGACGTCCAAACTTCCCATTCATTTCCAATGGCATTTCTTCATGTTTGTTCATTCTATTGATGCCAATGTACTTGGATTCCATTGACGCTTATGTAAGTTGATACCATTGACGTCCATGGACGTCCAAAATTTTTCCCATTCATTTTCAATGGGAAATTTTTTTTTTTCCCCAAATCAACAGAAAATGACTAGATATCATTAGGACGTGTCCCCCAAATGTCCCCGATTGCATTGCCGCTTATGGGGGGTGATGCCATTGACGTCCATGGACGTCCAAACTTCCCATTCATTTCCAAAGGCATTTCTTCATGTTTGTTCATTCTATTGATGCCAATGTACTTGGATTCCATTGACGCTTATGTAAGTTGATACCATTGACGTCCATGGACGTCCAAAATTTTTCCCATTCATTTTCAATGGGATTTTTTTTTTTTTCCCAAATCAACAGAAAATGACTAGATATCATTAGGATGTGTCCCCCAAATGTCCCCGATTGCATTGCCGCTTATGGAGGGTGATGCCATTGACGTTCATGGACGTCCAAACTTCCCATTCATTTCCAATGGCATTTCTTCATGTTTGTTCATTCTATTGATGCCAATGTACTTGGATTCCATTGACGCCTATGTAAGTTGATACCATTGACGTCCATGGACGTCCAAAATTTTTCCCATTCATTTTCAATGGGATTTTTTTTTTTTCCCCCAAATCAACAGAAAATGACTAGATATCATTAGGACGTGTCCCCCAAATGTCCCCGATTGCATTGCCGCTTATGGAGGGTGATGCCATTGACGTCCATGGACGTCCAAACTTCCCATTCATTTCCAATGGCATTTCTTCATGTTTGTTCATTCTATTGATGCCAAAGTACTTGGATTCCATTGACGCTTATGTAAGTTGATACCATTGACGTCCATGGACGTCCAAAATTTTTCCCATTCATTTTCAATGGGAATTTTTTTTTTCTCCCCCAAATCAACAAAAAATGACCTGATATCAATCGGACGTGTCCCTCAAACTTACATTGATGCTTATGGAGGGTGCTGCCATTGACGGACATGGACGTCCAATTCTCCCAATCTTTTCTAATGGCTTTTACTTTGTTTAGTGCCATTGACTGGCATTATGGTCCATTCTATTGATAGACCTGAGTGGGGCTAAGATCTGTATCTCCACAGAGGAAAGACCAAGGTGTAATTTCTCCCGAAATTGCAGTTTCTAGTTACCTTGGTCTTTCTGAAAGAAAGAACAAGGTATTGTTATTGTGCAACTTTATTGTACTTATTATTTATTCATCTTATTCTCCGCGTTTTTTTGAGCCAACGCACAGCCCAAACCGTAGCACCGATCGGCACAGTTCAAGTATCGGCACGACCGGAATTTTCGCGTGACGATGGGAATTTTTCAAACCGCCACGAAAAATTTTCCGTTCGCCCGTAAACGGCAATTTTCCGAAAAATAAAAAAAGTTTCAAAATGTATCTAGTCCTACAATTTTTGACCAAATCACATAATTTGGGCATCAAAAATTCCGGGACGGTGAGGGGCATAAAAGTTGTATACAGAATTTGGCAAAAATTTACGGTTCCCCGGAAATTTGCCAAAAACTTTCCTATTCATTTTGAATGGAAAAAAAACGCGCGCTTCACAGCCCGAACCGTTAGACCGATCGGCACCGTTCAAGTATCGGCACGACCGGAATTTTCGCGTGACACAGGAAACTTTACAAATGGCCCCGAAAATTTTTCCGTTCGTCCGTAAACGGCAATTTTCCGTGAAAAAAAAAAAAGTTTCAAAATGTATCTAGTCCTACAATTTTTGACCAAATCACATAATTTGGGCATCAAAAATTCCGGGACGGTGAGGGGCATAAAAGTTGTATACAGAATTTGGAAAAAAATTACGCTTCCTCGGAAATTTGCCAAAAACTATCCCATTCATTTCGAATGGGAAAAGTCCCATTCACTTCCAATGGGATTTCCAATGGAATTTACATTGCATTGATGCCATTGACGGCCATGCATGTCGAATCTACTGATGCCAATGTACTTGGATTCAATTGACTATATGGATATCGATGCCATTGACTGCCATGGACGTCCAAAATTTTTCCCATTCATTTTCAATGGGGAAAAAACAAAATTACCCCAAATCAACAGAAAATGACCAGATATCAATAGGACGTGTCCCCCAAACTTCCCCAATTCCATTGACGCTTATGAAGGGTGCCGCAATTGACTTACATGGACGTCCAAAATTTTTCCCATTCATTTTCAATGGGGAAAAAACTAAATTTCTCCAAATCAACAGAAAATGACCAGATATCAATAGGACGTATATCCCAAACGTCCCCAATTCCATTGACGCTTATGGGGGGTGCTGCCATTGACGTCCATGGACGTCCAAAATTTTACCCATTCATTTTCAATGGGAATTTTTTTTTTCCCCCAAATCAACAGAAAATGACTAGATATCAATAGGACCTGTCCCCCTAATGTCCCCGATTGCATTGCTGCTTATGGAGGGTGATGCCATTGACGTCCAGGGACGTCCAAACTTCCCATTCATTTCCAATGGCATTTCTTCATGTTTGTTCATTCTTTTGATGCCAATGTACTTGGATTCCATTGACGCTTATGTAAGTTGATACCATTGACGTCCATGGACGTCCAAAATTTTTCCCATTCATTTTCAATGGGAATTTTTTTTTTTTCCCCCAAATCAACAGAAAATGACTAGATATCAATAGGACGTTTCCCCCAAATGTGCCCGATTGCATTGCTGCTTATGGAGGGTGATGCCATTGACGTCCACGGAGGTCCAAACTTCCCATTAATTTCCAATGGCATTTCTTCATGTTTGTTCATTCTATTGATGCCAATGTACTTGGATTCCATTGACGCTTATGTAAGTTGATACCATTGACGTCCATGGACGTCCAAAATTTTTCCCATTCATTTTCAATGGGAAATTTTTTTTTTTCCCCAAATCAACAGAAAATGACTAGATATCATTAGGACGTGTCCCCCAAATGTCCCTGATTGCATTGCCGCTTATGGAGGGTGATGCCATTGACGTTCATGGACGTCCAAACTTCCCATTAAATCCCAATGGCATTTCTTCATGTTTGTTCATTCTATTGATGCCAATGTACTTGGATTCCATTGACGCTTATGTAAGTTGATACCATTGACGTCCATGGACGTCCAAAATTTTTCCCATTCATTTTCAATGGGAATTTTTTTTTTTTCCCCAAATCAACAGAAAATGACTAGATATCAATAGGACATGTCCCCCAAATGTCCCCGATTGCATTGCCGCTTATGGAGGGTGATGCCATTGACGTCCATGGACGTCCAAACTTCCCATTAATTTCCAATGGCATTTCTTCATGTTTGTTCATTCTATTGATGCCAATGTACTTGGATTCCATTGACGCTTATGTAAGCTGATACCATTGACGTCCATGGACGTCCAAAATTTTCCCCATTCATTTTCAATGGGAATTTTTTTTTTTTCCCCAAATCAACAGAAAATGACCAGATATCAATAGGACGTGTCCCCCAAACTTCCCCAATTCCATTGACGCTTATGAAGGGTGCCGCCATTGACTTCCATGGACGTCCAAAATTTTTCCCATTCATTTTCAATGGGAATTTTTTTTTTTTTCCCCAAATCAACAGAAAATGACTAGATATCAATAGGACGTTTCCCCCAAATGTGCCCGATTGCATTGCTGCTTATGGAGGGTGATGCCATTGACGTCCACGGACGTCCAAACTTCCCATTAATTTCCAATGGCATTTCTTCATGTTTGTTCATTCTATTGATGTCAATGTACTTGGATTCCATTGACGCTTATGTAAGTTGATACCATTGACGTCCATGGACGTCCAAAATTTTTCCCATTCATTTTCAATGGGAATTTTTTTTTTCCCCAATTCAACAGAAAATGACTAGATATCATTAGTACGTGTCCCCCAAATGTCCCCGATTGCATTGCCGCTTATGGAGGGTGATGCCATTGACGTCCATGGACGTCCAAACTTCCCATTCATTTCCAATGGCATTTCTTCATGTTTGTTCATTCTATTGATGCCAATGTACTTGGATTCCATTGACGCTTATGTAAGTTGATACCATTGACGTCCATGGACGTCCAAAATTTTTTTCATTCATTTTCAATGGTAAATTTTTTTTTTTCCCCAAATCAACAGAAAATGACTAGATATCATTAGGACGTGTCCCCCAAACTTCCCCGATTCCATTAACAATTATGGAGGGTGCTGCCATTGACGGACATGGACGTCCAATTCTCCCAATCTTTTCTAATGCCTTTAACTTTGTTTAGTGCCAATGACTGGCATTATGGTCCATTCTATTGATAGACCTGAGTGGGGCTAAGATTTGTATCTCCACAGAGGAAAGACCAAGGTGTGTAATTTCTCCCGAAATTGCAGTTTCTAGTTATTTATTCATCTTATTCTCCGCGTTTTTTTGAGCCAACGCACAGCCCAAACCGTAGCACCGATCGGCACAGTTCAAGTATCGGCACGACCGGAATTTTCGCGTGACGATGGGAATTTTTCAAACCGCCACGAAAAATTTTCCGTTCGCCCGTAAACGGCAATTTTCCGAAAAACAAAAAAAGTTTCAAAATGTATCTAGTCCTACAATTTTTGACCAAATCACATAATTTGGGCATCAAAAATTCCGGGACGGTGAGGGGCATAAAAGTTGTATACAGAATTTGGCAAAAATTTACGGTTCCCCGGAAATTTGCCAAAAACTTTCCTATTCATTTTGAATGGAAAAAAAACGCGCGCTTCACAGCCCGAACCGTTAGACCGATCGGCACCGTTCAAGTATCGGCACGACCGGAATTTTCGCGTGACACAGGAAACTTTACAAATGGCCCCGAAAATTTTTCCGTTCGTCCGTAAACGGCAATTTTCCGTGAAAAAAAAAAAAGTTTCAAAATGTATCTAGTCCTACAATTTTTGACCAAATCACATAATTTGGGCATCAAAAATTCCGGGACGGTGAGGGGCATAAAAGTTGTATACAGAATTTGGAAAAAAATTACGCTTCCTCGGAAATTTGCCAAAAACTATCCCATTCATTTCGAATGGGAAAAGTCCCATTCACTTCCAATGGGATTTCCAATGGAATTTATTTACATTGCATTGATGCCATTGACGGCCATGCATGTCGAATCTACTGATGCCAATGTACTTGGATTCAATTGACTATATGAATGTCGATGCCATTGACGGCCATGGACGTCCAAAATTTTTCCCATTCATTTTCAATGGGGAAAAAACAAAATTTCCCCAAATCAACAGAAAATGACCAGATATCAATAGGACGTGTCCCCCAAACTTCCCCAATTCCATTGACGCTTATGAAGGGTGCCGCCATTGACTTCCATGGACGTCCAAAATTTTTCCCATTCATTTTCAATGGGGAAAAAACTACATTTCTCCAAATCAACAGAAAATGACCAGATATCAATAGGACGTATATCCCAAACGTCCCCAATTCCATTGACGCTTATGGGGGGTGCTGCCATTGACGTCCATGGACGTCCAAAATTTTACCCATTCATTTTCAATGGGAAATTTTTTTTTTTCCCCAAATCAACAGAAAATGACTAGATATCAATAGGACCTGTCCCCCAAATGTCCCCGATTGCATTGCTGCTTATGGAGGGTGATGCCATTGACGTCCAGGGACGTCCAAACTTCCCATTCATTTCCAATGGCATTTCTTCATGTTTGTTCATTCTATTGATGCCAATGTACTTGGATTCCATTGACGCTTATGTAAGTTGATACCATTGACGTCCATGGACGTCCAAAATTTTTCCCATTCATTTTCAATGGGAAATTTTTTTTTTTCCCCAAATCAACAGAAAATGACTAGATATCATTAGGACGTGTCCCCCAAATGTCCCCGATTGCATTGCCGCTTATGGGGGGTGATGCCATTGACGTCCATGGACGTCCAAACTTCCCATTCATTTCCAAAGGCATTTCTTCATGTTTGTTCATTCTATTGATGCCAATGTACTTGGATTCCATTGACGCTTATGTAAGTTGATACCATTGACGTCCATGGACGTCCAAAATTTTTCCCATTCATTTTCAATGGGATTTTTTTTTTTTTCCCAAATCAACAGAAAATGACTAGATATCATTAGGACGTGTCCCCCAAATGTCCCCGATTGCATTGCCGCTTATGGAGGGTGATGCCATTGACGTTCATGGACGTCCAAACTTCCCATTCATTTCCAATGGCATTTCTTCATGTTTGTTCATTTTATTGATGCCAATGTACTTGGATTCCATTGACGCTTATGTAAGTTGATACCATTGACGTCCATGGACGTCCAAAATTTTTCCCATTCATTTTCAATGGGAAATTTTTTTTTTTTTCCCAAATCAACAGAAAATGACTAGATATCAATAGAACGTGTCCCCCAAACTTCCCCGATTCCATTAACAATTATGGAGGGTGCTGCCATTGACGGACATGGACGTCCAATTCTCCCAATCTTTTCTCATGGCTTTTACTTTGTTTAGTGCCATTGACTGGCATTATGGTCCATTCTATTGATAGACCTGAGTGGGGCTAAGATCTGTATCTCCACAGAGGAAAGACCAAGGTGTGTAATTTCTCCCGAAATTGCAGTTTCTAGTTATTATTATTATTCATCTTATTCTCCGCGTTTTTTCGGCGCGCCGCACAGCCCGAACCGCTGCACCGATCGGCACCGTTCGGATATCGAAACGTCCGGAATTTTTGCGCGACGATGGCTTTTTTAAAAAGGGCCCCGAAAAATTTTCCGTTTTCCCGCAAACGGCAATTTTCCAGATTTTTTTTTTTTTTTCAAAATGTATCTAGTCCTACAATTTTTGACCAAATCACATAATTTGGGTATCAAAAATTCCGGGACGGTGAGGGGCATAAAAGTTGTATACAGAATTTGGCAAAAATTTACGGTTCCCCGGAAATTTGCCAAAAACTTTCCTATTCATTTTGAATGGAAAAAAAACGCGCGCTTCACAGCCCGAACCGTTAGACCGATCGGCACCGTTCAAGTATCGGCACGACCGGAATTTTCGCGCGACGATGGGAATTTTTCAAAATCCCCCGAAAAATTTTCCGTTCGTCCGTAAACGGCAATTTTCCGGAAAAAAAAAAAAGTTTCAAAATGTATCTAGTCCTACAGTTTTTGACCAAATCACATAATTTGGGCATCAAAAATTCCGGGACGGTGAGGGGCATAAAAGTTGTATACAGAATTTGGAAAAAAATTACGGTTCCCCGGAAATTGGCCAAAAACTCTCCCATTCATTTGTAATGGGAAAAGTTCCCATTCACTTCCAATGGGATTTCCTATGGACTTTACATTGCATTGATGCCATTGACGGCCATGCATGTCGAATTTACTGATGCCAATGTACTTGGATTCTATTGACTATATGGATGTCGATGCCATTGACGGCCATGGACGTCCAAAATTTTTCCCATTCATTTTCTATGGGGAAAAGACAAAATGTCCCCAAATCAGTAGGAAATCAACAGATATCAATAGGACCTTTACCTCAAATGTCCCCGATAGCATTGATGCTTATGGAGGGTGATGCCATTGACGTCCATGGACGTCCAAATTTTTCCCATTCATTTTCAATGGGGAAAAAACAAAATGTCTCCAAATCAGTAGGAAATCACCAGATATCAATAGGACCTTTACCCCAAATGTCCCCAACTGCATTGACGCTTATTGAGGGCTCCGCCATTGACGGCCATGGACGTCCAAATTTCCCATTCATTTCTAATGGCATCTAATTATGTTTTTTCATTCTATTGATGCCAATGTACTTGGATTCCATTGACGCCTATGTAAGTTGATACCATTGACGTCCATGGACGTCCAAAATTTTTCCCATTCATTTTCAATGGGAATTTTTTTTTTTCCCCAAATCAACAAAAAAAGACCAGATATCAATAGGACGTGTCCCCCAAACTTCTCCAATTCCATTGACGCTTATGAAGGGCGCCGCCATTGACGGCCATGGACGTCCAAATTTCCCATTCATTTCTAATGGCATTTAATTATATTTTTTCATTCTATTGATGCCAATGTACTTGGATTCCATTGACGCCTATGTAAGTTGATACCATTGACGTCCATGGACGTCCAAAATTTTTCCCATTCATTTTCAATGGGATTTTTTTTTTTTTTCCCAAATCTACAAAAAATGACCTGATATCAATAGGACGTCTCCCCCAAACGTCCCCAATTCCATTGACGCTTATGAGGGGTGCCGCTATTGACGGCCATGGACGTCCAATTCTCCCAATCATTTCTAATGGCATTAATTTGTTTAATGCAAATGACTGGTATTATTGTCCATTCTATTGCTACACCTGAGTGGGGCTAAGATCTGTATCTCCACTGAGGAAAGACCCAGGTGTAATTTCTCCCGAAATTGCAGTTTCTAGTTATTATTATTATTCAATAATTCTCCGCGTTTTTTTGAGCCAACGCACAGCCCAAACCGTAGCACCGATCGGCACCGTTGAAGTATCGGCACGACCGGATTTTTCGCGTGACGATGGGAATTTTTCAAACCGCCACGAAAAATTTTCCGTTCGCCCGTAAACGGCAATTTTCCGAAAAATAAAAAAAGTTTCAAAATGTATCTAGTCCTACAATTTTTGACCAAATCACATAATTTGGGCATCAAAAATTCCGGGACGGTGAGGGGCATAAAAGTTGTATACAGAATTTGGCAAAAATTTACGGTTCCCCGGAAATTTGCCAAAAACTTTCCTATTCATTTTGAATGGAAAAAAACCGCGCGCTTCACAGCCCGAACCGTTAGACCGATCGGCACCGTTCAAGTATCGGCACGACCGGAATTTTCGCGTGACACAGGAAACTTTACAAATGGCCCCGAAAATTTTTCCGTTCGTCCGTAAACGGCAATTTTCCGTGAAAAAAAAAAAAGTTTCAAAATGTATCTAGTCCTACAATTTTTGACCAAATCACATAATTTGGGCATCAAAAATTCCGGGACGGTGAGGGGCATAAAAGTTGTATACAGAATTTGGAAAACAATTACGCTTCCTCGGAAATTTGCCAAAAACTATCCCATTCATTTCGAATGGGAAAAGTCCCATTCACTTCCAGTGGGATTTCCAATGGAATTTACATTGCATTGATGCCATTGACGGCCATGCATGTCGAATCTACTGATGCCAATGTACTTGGATTCAATTGATTATATGGATGTCGATGCCATTGACTTCCATGGACGTCCAAAATTTTTCCCATTCATTTTCAATGGGGAAAAAACAAAATTACCCCAAATCAACAGAAAATGACCAGATATCAATAGGACGTGTCCCCCAAACTTCCCCAATTCCATTGACGCTCATGAAGGGTGCCGCCATTGACTTACATGGACGTCCAAAATTTTTCCCATTCATTTTCAATGGGAATTTTTTTTTTTTTCACCAAATCAACAGAAAATGACTAGATATCATTAGGACGTGTCCCCCAAATGTCCCTGATTGGATTGCCGCTTATGGAGGGTGATGCCATTGACGGCCACGGACGTCCAAACTTCCCATTCATTTCCAATGGCATTTCTTCATGTTTGTTCACTCTATTGATGCCAATGTACTTGGATTCCATTGACGCTTATGTAAATTGATACCATTGACGTCCATGGACGTCCAAAATTTTTCCCATTCATTTTCAATGGGAATTTTTTTTTTTTCACCAAATCAACAGAAAATGACTAGATATCACTAGGACGTGTCCCCCAAATGTCCCTGATTGGATTGCCGCTTATGGAGGGTGATGCCATTGACGGCCATGGACGTCCAATTCTCCCAATCTTTTCTAATGGCTTTTACTTTGTTTAGTGCCATTGACTGGCATTATGGTCCATTCTATTGATAGACCTGAGTGGGGCTAAGATCTGTATCTCCACAGAGGAAAGACCAAGGTGTGTAATTTCTCCCGAAATTGCAGTTTCTAGTTATTCTTCTTCTTCTTATTATAGTCGTTTTTTTCGGCGCGCCGCGCAGCCCAAACCGTAGCACCGATCGGCACCGTTGAAGTATTGGCACGACCGGATTTTTCGCGTGACGATGGGAATTTTTCAAACCGCCACGAAAAATTTTCCGTTCGCCCGTAAACGCCAATTTTCCGAAAAATAAAAAAAGTTTCAAAATGTATCTAGTCCTACAATTTTTGACCAAATCACATAATTTGGGCATCAAAAATTCCGGGACGGTGAGGGGCATAAAAGTTGTATACAGAATTTGGCAAAAATTTACGGTTCCCCGGAAATTTGCCAAAAACTTTCCTATTCATTTTGAATGAAAAAAAAACGCACGCTGCACAGCCCGAACCGTTTGACCGATCAGCACCGTTCAAATATCGGCACGACCGGAATTTTCGCGCAACGATGGGAATTTTTCAAACGGACCCGAAAAATTTTCCCTTCGCCCGTAAACGGCAATTTTCCGTAAAAAAAAAAAAGTTTCAAAATGTATCTAGTCCTACAATTTTTGACCAAATCACATAATTTGGGTATCAAAAATTCCGGGACGGTGAGGGGCATAAAAGTTGTATACAGAATTTGGCAAAACTTTACGGTTCCCCGGAAATTGGCCAAAAACTCTCCCATTCATTTCTAATGGGAAAAGTTCCCATTCACTTACAATGGGATTTCAATGGAATTTACATTGCATTGATGCCATTGACGGCCATGCATGTCAAATCTATTGATGCCAATGTACTTGGATTCTATTGACTATATGGATGTCGATGCCACTGACGGCCATGGACGTCCAAAATTTTTCCCATTCATTTTCAATGGGGAAAAAACAAAATTTCCCCAAATCAACAGAAAATGACCAGATATCAATAGGACGTGTCCCCCAAACTTCCCCAATTCCATTGACGCTTATGAAGGGTGCCGCCATTGACTTCCATGGACGTCCAAAATTTTTCCCAATCATTTTCAATGGGGAAAAAACTAAATTTCTCCAAATCAACAGAAAATGACCAGATATCAATAGGACGTATACCCCAAACGTCTCCAACTCCATTGACGCTTATGGGGGGTGCTGCCATTGACGTCCATGGACGTCCAAAATTTTTCCCATTCATTTTCAATGGGAAATTTTTTTTTTTCCCCAAATCAACAGAAAATGACTAGATATCAATAGGACGTGGCCCCCAAATGTCCCCGATTGCATTGCTGCTTATGGAGGGTGATGCCATTGACGTCCAGGGACGTCCAAACTTCCCATTCATTTCCAATGGCATTTCTTCATGTTTGTTCATTCTATTGATGCCAATGTACTTGGATTCCATTGACGCTTATGTAAGTTGATACCATTGACGTCCATAGACGTCCAAAATTTTTCCCATTCATTTTCAATGGGAAATTTTTTTTTTTCCCCAAATCAACAGAAAATGACTAGATATTATTAGGACGTGTCCCCCAAATGTCCCCGATTGCATTGCCGCTTATGGAGGGTGATGCCATTGACGTTCATGGACGTCCAAACTTCCCATTAAATCCCAATGGCATTTCTTCATGTTTGTTCATTCTATTGATGCCAATGTACTTGGATTCCATTGACGCTTATGTAAGTTGATACCATTGACGTCCATGGACGTCCAAAATTTTTCCCATTCATTTTCAATGTTAATTTTTTTTTTTCCCCAAATCAACAGAAAATGACTAGATATCAATAGGACGTGTCCCCCAAATGTCCCCGATTGCATTGCCTCTTATGGAGGGTGATGCCATTGACAGCCACGGTCGTCCAAACTTCCCATTCATTTCCAATGGCATTTCTTCATGTTTGTTCATTCTATTGATGCCAATGTACTTGGATTCCATTGACGCTTATGTAAATTGATACCATTGACGTCCATGGACGTCCAAAATTTTTCCCATTCATTTTCAATGGGAATTTTTTTTTTTTCCCCAAATCAACAGAAAATGACTAGATATCATTAGGACTTGTCCCCCAAATGTCCCCGATTGCATTGCCGCTTATGGGGGGTGATGCCATTGACGTCCATGGACGTCCAAACTTCCCAATCATTTCCAAAGCCATTTCTTCATGTTTGTTCATTCTATTGATGCCAATGTACTTGGATTCCATTGACGCTTATGTAAGTTGATACCATTGACGTCCATGGACGTCCAAAATTTTTCCCATTCATTTTCAATGGGAATTTTTTTTTTTTCCCCAAATCAACAGAAAATGACTAGATATCATTAGGACGTGTCCCCCAAATGTCCCCGATTGCATTGCCGCTTATGGAGGGTGATGCCATTGACGTTCATGGACGTCCAAACTTCCCATTAAATCCCAATGGCATTTCTTCATGTTTGTTCATTCTATTGATGCCAATGTACTTGGTATCCATTGACGCTTATGTAAGTTGATACCATTGACGTCCATGGACGTCCAAAATTTTTCCCATTCATTTTCAATGGGAATTTTTTTTTTTTCCCCAAATCAACAGAAAATGACTAGATATCATTAGGGCGTGTCCCCCAAATGTCCCCGATTGCATTGCCGCTTATGGAGGGTGATGCCATTGACGTTCATGGACGTCCAAACTTCCCATTAAATCCCAATGGCATTTCTTCATGTTTGTTCATTCTATTGATGCCAATGTACTTGGATTCCATTGACGCTTATGTAAGTTGATACCATTGACGTCCATGGACGTCGAAAATTTTCCCATTCATTTTCAATGGGAATTTTTTTTTTTCCCCAAATCAACAGAAAATGACTAGATATCAATAGGACGTGTCCCCCAAATGTCCCCGATTGCATTGACGCTTATGAAGGGTGCCGCCATTGACGGCCATGGACGTCCAATTCTCCCAATCTTTTCTAATGGCTTTTACTTTGTTTAGTGCCATTGACTGGCATTATGGTCCATTCTATTGATAGACCTGAGTGGGGCTAAGATTTGTATCTCCACAGAGGAAAGACCAAGGTGTAATTTCTCCCGAAATTGCAGTTTCTAGTTATTATTATTATTCAATAATTCTCCGCGTTTTTTTGAGCCAACGCACAGCCCAAACCTTAGCACCGATCGGCACCGTTGAAGTATCGGCACGACCGGATTTTTCGCGTGACGATGGGAATTTTTCAAACCGCCACGAAAAATTTTCCGTTCGCCCGTAAACGGCAATTTTCCGAAAAATAAAAAAAGTTTCAAAATGTATCTAGTCCTACAATTTTTGACCAAATCACATAATTTGGGCATCAAAATTTCCGGGACGGTGAGGGGCATAAAAGTTGTATACAGAATTTGGCAAAAATTTACGGTTCCCCGGAAATTTGCCAAAAACTTTCCTATTCATTTTGAATGGAAAAAAAACGCGCGCTTCACAGCCCGAACCGTTAGACCGATCGGCACCGTTCAAGTATCGGCACGACCGGAATTTTCGCGTGACACAGGAAACTTTACAAATGGCCCCGAAAATTTTTCCATTCGTCCGTAAACGGCAATTTTCCGTGAAAAAAAAAAAAGTTTCAAAATGTATCTAGTCCTACAATTTTTGACCAAATCACATAATTTGGGCATCAAAAATTCCGGGACGGTGAGGGGCATAAAAGTTATATACAGAATTTGGAAAAAAATTACGCTTCCTCGGAAATTTGCCAAAAACTATCCCATTCATTTCGAATGGGAAAAGTCCCATTCACTTCCAATGGGATTTCCAATGGAATTTACATTGCATTGATGCCATTGATGGCCATGCATGTCAAATCTACTGATGCCAATGTACTTGGATTCAATTGATTATATGGATGTCGATGCCATTGACTGCCATGGACGTCCAAAATTTTTCCCATTCATTTTCAATGGGGAAAAAACAAAATTACCCCAAATCAACACAAAATGACCAGATATCAATAGGATGTGTCCCCCAAACTTCCCCAATTCCATTGACGCTTATGAAGAGTGCCGCCATTGACTTACATGGACGTCCAAAATTTTTCCCATTCATTTTCAATGGGGAAAAAACTACATTTCTCCAAATCAACAGAAAATGACCAGATATCAATAGGACGTATACCCCAAACGTCCCCAACTCCATTGACGCTTATGGGGGGTGCTGCCATTGACGTCCATGGACGTCCAAAATTTTACCCATTCATTTTCAATGGGAATTTTTTTTTTTTCCCAAATCAACAGAAAATGACTAGATATCATTAGGACGTGTCCCCCAAATGTCCCCGATTGCATTGCCTCTTATGGAGGGTGATTCCATTGACGTCCATGGACGTCCAAACTTCCCATTCATTTCCAATGGCATTTCTTCATGTTTGTTCATTCTATTGATGCCAATGTACTTGGATTCCATTGACGCTTATGTAAGTTGATACCATTGACGTCCATGGACGTCCAAAAATTTTCCCATTCATTTTCAATGGGAATTTTTTTTTTTTCCCCAAATCAACAGAAAATGACTAGATATCATTAGGACGTGTCCCCCAAATGTCCCCGATTGCATTGCCGCTTATGGAGGGTGATTCCATTGACGTCCATGGACGTCCAAACTTCCCATTAATTTCCAATGGCATTTCTTCATGTTTGTTCATTCTATTGATGCCAATGTACTTGGATTCCATTGACGCTTATGTAAGTTGATACCATTGACGTCCATGGACGTCCAAAATTTTTCCCATTCATTTTCAATGGGAATTTTTTTTTTTCCCCCAAATCAACAGAAAATGACTAGATATCAATAGGACGTGTCGCCCAAATGTCCCCGATTGCATTGCCTCTTATGGAGGGTGATGCCATTGATGTTAATGGACGTCCAAACTTCCCATTCATTTCCAATGGCATTTCTTCATGTTTGTTCATTCTATTGATGCCAATGTACTTGGATTCCTTTGACGCTTATGTAAATTGATACCATTGACGTCCATGGACGTCCAAAATTTTTCCCATTCATTTTCAATGGGAATTTTTTTTTTTCCCCAAATCAACAGAAAATGACTAGATATCATTAGGACGTGTCACCCAAATGTCCCCGATTGGATTGCCGCTTATGGAGGGTGATGCCATTGACGTCCATGGACGTCCAAAGTTCCCATTCATTTCCAATGGCATTTCTTCATGTTTGTTCATTCTATTGATGCCAATGTACTTGGATTCCATTGACGCTTATGTAAGTTGATACCATTGACGTCCATGGACGTCCAAAATTTTTCCCATTCATTTTCAATGGGAATTTTTTTTTTTTCCCCAAATCAACAGAAAATGACTAGATATCATTAGGACGTGTCCCCCAAATGTCCCCGATTGCATTGCCGCTTATGGAGGGTGATGCCATTGACGTTCATGGACGTCCAAACTTCCCATTAAATCCCAATGGCATTTCTTCATGTTTGTTCATTCTATTGATGCCAATGTACTTGGTATCCATTGACGCTTATGTAAGTTGATACCATTGACGTCCATGGACGTCCAAAATTTTTCCCATTCATTTTCAATGGGAATTTTTTTTTTTTCCCCAAATCAACAGAAAATGACTAGATATCATTAGGGCGTGTCCCCCAAATGTCCCCGATTGCATTGCCGCTTATGGAGGGTGATGCCATTGACGTTCATGGACGTCCAAACTTCCCATTAAATCCCAATGGCATTTCTTCATGTTTGTTCATTCTATTGATGCCAATGTACTTGGATTCCATTGACGCTTATGTAAGTTGATACCATTGACGTCCATGGACGTCCAAAAATTTTCCCATTCATTTTCAATGGGAATTTTTTTTTTTTCCCCAAATCAACAGAAAATGACTAGATATCAATAGGACGTGTCCCCCAAATGTCCCCGATTGCATTGACGCTTATGAAGGGTGCCGCCATTGACGGCCATGGACGTCCAATTCTCCCAATCTTTTCTAATGGCTTTTACTTTGTTTAGTGCCATTGACTGGCATTATGGTCCATTCTATTGATAGACCTGAGTGGGGCTAAGATTTGTATCTCCACAGAGGAAAGACCAAGGTGTAATTTCTCCCGAAATTGCAGTTTCTAGTTACCTTGGTCTTTCCAAGGGAAAGAACAAGGTATTGTTATTGTGCAACTTTATTATTATAATTATTATTACCTTGGTCTTTCCAAAGGAAAGAACAAGGTAATGTTATTGTACAACTTTATTGTTCTTATTACCTTGGTCTTTCTGAAGGAAAGAACAAGGTTATGTTGTTGTACAACTTTATTGTACTTTTTACCTTGGTCTTTCTGAAAGAAAGAACAAGGTATTGTTATTGTGCAACTTTATTGTACTTATTATTTATTCATCTTATTCTCCGCGTTTTTTTGAGCCAACGCACAGCCCAAACCGTAGCACCGATCGGCACAGTTCAAGTATCGGCACGACCGGAATTTTCGCGTGACGATGGGAATTTTTCAAACCGCCACGAAAAATTTTCCGTTCGCCCGTAAACGGCAATTTTCCGAAAAACAAAAAAAGTTTCAAAATGTATCTAGTCCTACAATTTTTGACCAAATCACATAATTTGGGCATCAAAAATTCCGGGACGGTGAGGGGCATAAAAGTTGTATACAGAATTTGGCAAAAATTTACGGTTCCCCGGAAATTTGCCAAAAACTTTCCTATTCATTTTGAATGGAAAAAAAACGCGCGCTTCACAGCCCGAACCGTTAGACCGATCGGCACCGTTCAAGTATCGGCACGACCGGAATTTTCGCGTGACACAGGAAACTTTACAAATGGCCCCGAAAATTTTTCCGTTCGTCCGTAAACGGCAATTTTCCGTGAAAAAAAAAAAAGTTTCAAAATGTATCTAGTCCTACAATTTTTGACCAAATCACATAATTTGGGCATCAAAAATTCCGGGACGGTGAGGGGCATAAAAGTTGTATACAGAATTTGGAAAAAAATTACGCTTCCTCGGAAATTTGCCAAAAACTATCCCATTCATTTCGAATGGGAAAAGTCCCATTCACTTCCAATGGGATTTCCAATGGAATTTACATTGCATTGATGCCATTGACGGCCATGCATGTCGAATCTACTGATGCCAATGTACTTGGATTCAATTGACTATATGAATGTCGATGCCATTGACGGCCATGGACGTCCAAAATTTTTCCCATTCATTTTCAATGGGGAAAAAACAAAATTTCCCCAAATCAACAGAAAATGACCAGATATCAATAGGACGTGTCCCCCAAACTTCCCCAATTCCATTGACGCTTATGAAGGGTGCCGCCATTGACTTCCATGGACGTCCAAAATTTTTCCCATTCATTTTCAATGGGGAAAAAACTACATTTCTCCAAATCAACAGAAAATGACCAGATATCAATAGGACGTATATCCCAAACGTCCCCAATTCCATTGACGCTTATGGGGGGTGCTGCCATTGACGTCCATGGACGTCCAAAATTTTACCCATTCATTTTCAATGGGAAATTTTTTTTTTTCCCCAAATCAACAGAAAATGACTAGATATCAATAGGACCTGTCCCCCAAATGTCCCCGATTGCATTGCTGCTTATGGAGGGTGATGCCATTGACGTCCAGGGACGTCCAAACTTCCCATTCATTTCCAATGGCATTTCTTCATGTTTGTTCATTCTATTGATGCCAATGTACTTGGATTCCATTGACGCTTATGTAAGTTGATACCATTGACGTCCATGGACGTCCAAAATTTTTCCCATTCATTTTCAATGGGAAATTTTTTTTTTTCCCCAAATCAACAGAAAATGACTAGATATCATTAGGACGTGTCCCCCAAATGTCCCCGATTGCATTGCCGCTTATGGGGGGTGATGCCATTGACGTCCATGGACGTCCAAACTTCCCATTCATTTCCAAAGGCATTTCTTCATGTTTGTTCATTCTATTGATGCCAATGTACTTGGATTCCATTGACGCTTATGTAAGTTGATACCATTGACGTCCATGGACGTCCAAAATTTTTCCCATTCATTTTCAATGGGATTTTTTTTTTTTTCCCAAATCAACAGAAAATGACTAGATATCATTAGGACGTGTCCCCCAAATGTCCCCGATTGCATTGCCGCTTATGGAGGGTGATGCCATTGACGTTCATGGACGTCCAAACTTCCCATTCATTTCCAATGGCATTTCTTCATGTTTGTTCATTTTATTGATGCCAATGTACTTGGATTCCATTGACGCTTATGTAAGTTGATACCATTGACGTCCATGGACGTCCAAAATTTTTCCCATTCATTTTCAATGGGAAATTTTTTTTTTTTTCCCAAATCAACAGAAAATGACTAGATATCAATAGAACGTGTCCCCCAAACTTCCCCGATTCCATTAACAATTATGGAGGGTGCTGCCATTGACGGACATGGACGTCCAATTCTCCCAATCTTTTCTCATGGCTTTTACTTTGTTTAGTGCCATTGACTGGCATTATGGTCCATTCTATTGATAGACCTGAGTGGGGCTAAGATCTGTATCTCCACAGAGGAAAGACCAAGGTGTGTAATTTCTCCCGAAATTGCAGTTTCTAGTTTTTATTATTATTATAGGTCAATAATTGTTGACGTTTTTTTCGGCGCGCCGCACAGCCCGAACCGTACCTCCGATCGGTACCGTTCAAGTATCGGCACGACCGGAATTCTCGCGCGACGATGGGAATTTTTCAAACGGCCCCGAAAAATTTTCCGTTCGCCCGTAAACGGCAATTTTCCGAAAAAAAAAAAAAGTTTCAAAATGTATCTAGTCCTACAATTTTTGACCAAATCACATAATTTGGGCATCAAAAATTCCGGGACGGTGAGGGGCATAAAAGTTGTATACAGAATTTGGCAAAAATTTACGGTTCCCCGGAAATTTGCCAAAAACTTTCCTATTCATTTTGAATGGAAAAAAAACGCGCGCTTCACAGCCCGAACCGTTAGACCGATCGGCACCGTTCAAGTATCGGCACGACCGGAATTTTCGCGTGACACAGGAAACTTTACAAATGGCCCCGAAAATTTTTCCGTTCGTCCGTAAACGGAAATTTTCCGTGAAAAAAAAAAAAGTTTCAAAATGTATCTAGTCCTAAAATTTTTGACCAAATCACATAATTTGGGCATCAAAAATTCCGGGACGGTGAGGGGCATAAAAGTTGTATACAGAATTTGGAAAAAATTTACGGTTCCCCGGATATTTGCCAAAAACTATCCCATTCATTTCTAATGGGAAAAGTTCCCATTCACTTTCAATAGGATTTCCAATGGACTTTACATTGCATTGCCATTGACGGCCATGCATGTCGAATCTATTGATGCCAATGTTCTTGGATTCAATTGACTATATGGATGTCGATGCCATTGACGGCCATGGACGTCCAAAATTTTTCCCATTCATTTTCAATGGGGAAAAAACTACATTTCCCCAAATCAACAGAAAATGACCAGATATCAATAGGACGTGTCCCCCAAACGTCCCCAACTCCATTGACGCTTATAGGGGGTGCTGCCATTGACTTACATGGACGTCCAAAATTTTTCCCATTCATTTTCAATGGGGAAAAAACTACATTTCTCCAAATCAACAGAAAATGACCAGATATCAATAGGACGTATACCCCAAACGTCCCCAACTCCATTGACGCTTATGGGGGGTGCTGCCATTGACGTCCATGGACGTCCAAAATTTTACCCATTCATTTTCAATGGGAAATTTTTTTTTTCCCCCAAATCAACAGAAAATGACTAGATATCAATAGGATGTGTCCCCCAAATGTCCCCAATTGCATTGCTGCTTATGGAAGGTGATGCCATTGACGTCCTGGGACGTTCAAACTTCCCATTCATTTCCAATGGCATTTCTTCTTGTTTGTTCATTCTATTGATGCCAATGTACTTGGATTCCATTGACGCTTATGTAAGTTGATGCCATTGACGTCCATGGACGTCCAAAATTTTTCCCATTCATTTTCAATGGGAATTTTTTTTTTTTTCCCCAAATCAACAGAAAATGACTAGATATCAATAGGACGTTTCCCCCAAATGTGCCCGATTGCATTGCTGCTTATGGAGGGTGATGCCATTGACGTCCACGGACGTCCAAACTTCCCATTAATTTCCAATGGCATTTCTTCATGTTTGTTCATTCTATTGATGCCAATGTACTTGGATTCCATTGACGCTTATGTAAGTTGATACCATTGACGTCCATGGACGTCCAAAATTTTTCCCATTCATTTTCAATGGGAAATTTTTTTCTTTCCCCAAATCAACAGAAAATGACTAGATATCATTAGGACGTGTCCCCCAAATGTCCCCGATTGCATTGCCGCTTATGGGGGGTGATGCCATTGACGTCCATGGACGTCCAAACTTCCCATTCATTTCCAAAGGCATTTCTTCATGTTTGTTCATTCTATTGATGCCAGTGTACTTGGATTCCATTGACGCTTATGTAAGTTGATACCATTGACGTCCATGGACGTCCAAAATTTTTCCCATTCATTTTCAATGGGATTTTTTTTTTTTTCCCAAATCAACAGAAAATGACTAGATATCATTAGGATGTGTCCCCCAAATGTCCCCGATTGCATTGCCGCTTATGGAGGGTGATGCCATTGACGTTCATGGACGTCCAAACTTCCCATTCATTTCCAATGGCATTTCTTCATGTTTGTTCATTTTATTGATGCCAATGTACTTGGATTCCATTGACGCTTATGTCAGTTGATACCATTGACGTCCATGGACGTCCAAAATTTTTCCCATTCATTTTCAATGGAAATTTATTTTTTTTCCTCAAATCAACAGAAAATGAGTAGATATCATTAGGACGTGTCCCCCAAATGTCCCCGATTGCATTGCTGCTTATGGAGGGTGATGCCATTGACGTCCACGGACGTCCAAACTTCCCATTAATTTCCAATGGCATTTCTTCATGTTTTTTCATTCTATTGATGCCAATGTACTTGGATTCCATTGACGCTTATGTAAGTTGATACCATTGACGTCCATGGACGTCCAAAATTTTTCCCATTCATTTTCAATGGGATTTTTTTTTTTTTTCCCAAATCAACAGAAAATGACTAGATATCATTAGGACGTGTCCCCCAACCTTCCCCGATTCCATTAACAATTATGAAAGGTGCCGCCATTGACGTCCATGGACGTCCAATTCTCCCATTCATTTCTAACGGCTTTTACTTTGTTTTTTGCCAATGACTGGCATTATGATCCATTCTATTGATAGACCTGAGTGGGGCTAAGATCTGTATCTCCACAGAGGAAAGACCAAGGTGTGTAATTTCTCCCGAAATTGCAGTTTCTAGTTATTATTATTATTCATCTTATTCTCCGCGTTTTTTTGAGCCAACGCACAGCCCAAACCGTAGCACCGATCGGCACCGTTGAAGTATCGGCACGACCGGATTTTTCGCGTGACGATGGGAATTTTTCAAACCGCCACGAAAAATTTTCCGTTCGCCCGTAAACGGCAATTTTCCGAAAAAATAAAAAAGTTTCAAAATGTATCTAGTCCTACAATTTTTGACCAAATCACATAATTTGGGCATCAAAAATTCCGGGACGGTAAGGGGCATAAAAGTTATATACAGAATTTGGAAAAAAATTACGGTTCCCCGGATATTTGCCAAAAACTATCCCATTCATTTCTAATGGGAGAATTTCCCATTCACTTCCAATGGGATTTCCAATTGAATTTACATTGCATTGATGCCATTGACGGCCATGCATGTCGAATCTATGCCATTGACGGCCATGCATGTCGAATCTATTGATGCCAATGTACTTAGATTCAATTGACTATATGGATGTCGATGCCATTGACGGCCATGGACGTCCAAAATTTTTCCCATTCATTTTCAATGGGGAAAAAACTACATTTCCCCAAATCAACAGAAAATGACCAGATATCAATAGGACCTGTCCCCCAAACGTCCCCAACTCCATTGAGGCTTATAGGGGGTGCCGCCATTGACGTCCATGGACGTCCAAAATTTTTCCCATTCATTTTCAATGGGGAAAAAACTAAATTTCCCCAAATCAACAGAAAATGACCACATATTAATAGGACGTATACCCCAAACGTCCCCAACTCCATTGACGCTTATGGGGGGTGCTACCATTGACGTCCATGGACGTCCAAAATTTTTCCCATTCATTTTCAATGGGGAAAAAACTAAATTTCCCCAAATCAACAGAAAATGACTAGATATCAATAGGACGTGTCCCTCAAATGTCCCCAATTGCATTGCTGCTTATGGAGGGTGATGCCATTGACATCCAGGGACGTCCAAACTTCCCATTAAATCCCAATGGCATTTCTTCATGTTTGTTCATTCTATTGATGCCAATGTACTTGGATTCCATTGACGCTTATGTAAGTTGATACCATTGACGTCCATGGACGTCCAAAATTTTTCCCATTCATTTTCAATAGGAAATTTTTTTTTTTCCCCAAATCAACAGAAAATGACTAGACATCATTAGGACGTGTCCCCCAAATGTCCCCGATTGCATTGCTGCTTATGGAGGGTGATGCCATTGACGTTCATGGACGTCCAAACTTCCCATTCATTTCCAATGGCATTTCTTCATGTTTGTTCATTCTATTGATGCCAATGTACTTGGATTCCATTGACGCTTATGTAAGTTGATACCATTGACGTCCATGGACGTCCAAAATTTTTCCCATTCATTTTCAATGGGAATTTTTTTTTTTTCCCAAATCAACAGAAAATGACTACATATCATTAGGACTTGTCCCCCAAACTTCCCCGATTCCATTAACAATTATGAAAGGTGCCGCCATTGACGTCCATGGACGTCCAATTCTCCCATTCATTTCTAACGGCTTTTACTTTGTTTTTTGCCAATGACTGGCATTATGATCCATTCTATTGATAGACCTGAGTGGGGCTAAGATCTGTATCTCCACAGAGGAAAGACCAAGGTGTGTAATTTCTCCCGAAATTGCAGTTTCTAGTTATTATTACCTTGGTCTTTCTGAAAGAAAGAACAAGGTATTGTTATTGTGCAACTTTATTGTTCTTATTATTACCTTGGTCTTTCCAAAGGAAAGAACAAGGTAATGATATTCTACAACTTTATTGTACTTATTATTATTATTATTTATTCATCTTATTCTCCGCGTTTTTTTGAGCCAACGCACAGCCTAAACCGTAGCCCCGATCGGCACCGTTCAAGTATCGGCATGACCGGAATTTTCGCGTGACGATGGGAATTTTTCAAAACGCCACGAAAAATTTTCCGTTCGCCCGTAAACGGCAATTTTCCGAAAAAAAAAAAAAGTTTAAAAATGTATCTAGTCCTACAATTTTTGACCAAATCACATAATTTGGGTATCAAAAATTCCGGGACGGTGAGGGGCATAAAAGTTGTATACAGAATTTGGAAAAAACTTACGGTTCCCCAGAAATTTGCCAAAAACTCTCCCATTCATTTCTAATGGGAAAAGTTCCCATTCACTTACAATGGGATTTCAATGGAATTTACATTGAATTGATGCCATTGACGGCCATGCATGTCGAATCTACTGATGCCAATGTACTTGGATCCTATTGACTATATGGATGTCGATGCCATTGACGGCCATGGACGTCCAAAAATTTTCCCATTCATTTTCAATGGGGAAAAAACAAAATTTCACCAAATCAACAGAAAATGACCAGATATCAATAGGACATGTCCCCCAAACTTCCCTGCTTCCATTGACGCTTATGGGGGGTGCTGCCATTGACGTCTATGGACGTCCAAATTTTTTCCCATTCATTTTCAATGGGATTTTTTTTTTTTCCCAAAATCAAAAGAAAATGACTACATATCAATAGGACGTGTCCCCCAAACTTCCCCAATTACATTGACGCTTATGGAGGGTGCTGCCATAGACGGACATGGACGTCCAATTCTCCCAATCTTTTCTAATGGCTTTTACTTTGTTTAGTGCCATTGACTGGCATTATGGTCCATTCTATTGATAGACCTGAGTGGGGCTAAGATTTGTATCTCCACAGAGGAAAGACCAAGGTGTAATTTCTCCCGAAATTGCAGTTTCTAGTTATTATTACCTGGGTCTTTCCTATGGAAAGTCCAGGTAGTGCTGTTCTGCAACTTTATTCGTCTTATTATTATTATTATTATTTATTATATCATCATCTTATTCTCCGCGTTTTTTCGGCGCGCCGCGCAGCCCGAACCATAGCACCGATCGGCACCGTTCAAGTATTGACACAACCGGATTTTTCGCGCGACGATGGGAATTTTTCAAAATCCCCCGAAAAATTTTCCGTTCGCCCGTAAACGGCAATTTTCCGGAAAAAAAAAAAAGTTTAAAAATGTATCTAGTCCTACAGTTTTTGACCAAATCACATAATTTGGGCATCAAAAATTCCGGGACGTTGAGGGGCATAAAAGTTGTATACAGAATTTGGCAAAAAATTACGGTTCCCCGGAAATTGGCCAAAAACTCTCCCATTCATTTGTAATGGGAAAAGTTCCCATTCACTTCCAATGGGATTTCCTATGGACTTTACATTGCATTGATGCCATTGACGGCCATGCATGTCGAATTTACTGATGCCAATGTACTTGGATTCTATTGACTATATGGATGTCGATGCCATTGACGGCCATGGACGTCCAAAATTTTTCCCATTCATTTTCTATGGGGAAAAGACAAAATGTCCCCAAATCAGTAGGAAATCAACAGATATCAATAGGACCTTTACCTCAAATGTCCCCGATAGCATTGATGCTTATGGAGGGTGATGCCATTGACGTCCATGGACGTCCAAATTTTTCCCATTCATTTTCAATGGGGAAAAAACAAAATGTCTCCAAATCAGTAGGAAATCACCAGATATCAATAGGACCTTTACCCCAAATGTCCCCAACTGCATTGACGCTTATTGAGGGCTCCGCCATTGACGGCCATGGACGTCCAAATTTCCCATTCATTTCTAATGGCATCTAATTATGTTTTTTCATTCTATTGATGCCAATGTACTTGGATTCCATTGACGCCTATGTAAGTTGATACCATTGACGTCCATGGACGTCCAAAATTTTTCCCATTCATTTTCAATGGGAATTTTTTTTTTTTCCCCAAATCAACAAAAAAAGACCAGATATCAATAGGACGTGTCCCCCAAACTTCTCCAATTCCATTGACGCTTATGAAGGGCGCCGCCATTGACGGCCATGGACGTCCAAATTTCCCATTCATTTCTAATGGCATTTAATTATGTTTTTTCATTCTATTGATGCCAATGTACTTGGATTCCATTGACGCCTATGTAAGTTGATACCATTGACGTCCATGGACGTCCAAAATTTTTCCCATTCATTTTCAATGGGAATTTTTTTTTTTTTCCCAAATCTACAAAAAATGACCTGATATCAATAGGACGTCTCCCCCAAACGTCCCCAATTCCATTGACGCTTATGAAGGGTGCCGCTATTGACGGCCATGGACGTCGAATTCTCCCAATCATTTCTAATGGCATTAATTTGTTTAATGCAAATGACTGGTATTATTGTCCATTCTATTGCTACACCTGAGTGGGGCTAAGATCTGTATCTCCACTGAGGAAAGACCCAGGTGTAATTTCTCCCGAAATTGCAGTTTCTAGTTATTATTCATCTTATTCTCCGCGTTTTTTTGAGCCAACGGACAGCCCAAACCGTAGCACCGATCGGCACCGTTCAAGTATCGGCACGACCGGATTTTTCGTGTGACGATGGGAATTTTTCAAACCGCCACGAAAAATTTTCCGTTCGCCCGTAAACGGCAATTTTCCGAAAAATAAAAAAAGTTTCAAAATGTATCTAGTCCTACAATTTTTGACCAAATCACATAATTTGGGCATCAAAAATTCCGGGACGGTGAGGGGCATAAAAGTTGTATACAGAATTTGGCAAAAATTTACGGTTCCCCGGAAATTTGCCAAAAACTTTCCTATTCATTTTGAATGGAAAAAAAACGCGCGCTTCACAGCCCGAACCGTTAGACCGATCGGCACCGTTCAAGTATCGGCACGACCGGAATTTTCGCGTGACACAGGAAACTTTACAAATGGCCCCGAAAATTTTTCCGTTCGTCCGTAAACGGCAATTTTCCGTGAAAAAAAAAAAAGTTTCAAAATGTATCTAGTCCTACAATTTTTGACCAAATCACATAATTTGGGCATCAAAAATTCCGGGACGGTGAGGGGCATAAAAGTTGTATACAGAATTTGGAAAACAATTACGCTTCCTCGGAAATTTGCCAAAAACTATCCCATTCATTTCGAATGGGAAAAGTCCCATTCACTTCCAATGGGATTTCCAATGGAATTTACATTGCATTGATGCCATTGACGGCCATGCATGTCGAATCTACTGATGCCAATGTACTTGGATTCAATTGACTATATGGATGTCGATGCCATTGTCTGCCATGGACGTCCAAAATTTTTCCCATTCATTTTCAATGGGGAAAAACAAAATTACCCCAAATCAACAGAAAATGACCAGATATCAATAGGACGTGTCCCCCAAACTTCCCCAATTCCATTGACGCTTATGAAGGGTGCCGCCATTGACTTACATGGACGTCCAAAATTTTTCCCATTCATTTTCAATGGGGAAAAAACTAAATTTCTCCAAATCAACAGAAAATGACCAGATATCAATAGGACGTATATCCCAAACGTCCCCAACTCCATTGACGCTTATGGGGGGTGCTGCCATTGACGTCCATGGACGTCCAAAATTTTACCCATTCATTTTCAATGGGAAATTTTTTTTTTTCCCCAAATCAACAGAAAATGACTAGATATCAATAGGACCTGTCCCCCAAATGTCCCCGATTGCATTGCTGCTTATGGAGGGTGATGCCATTGACGTCCAGGGACGTCCAAACTTCCCATTCATTTCCAATGGCATTTCTTCATGTTTGTACATTCTTTTGATGCCAATGTACTTGGATTCCATTGACGCTTATGTAAGTTTATACCATTGACGTCCATGGACGTCCAAAATTTTTCCCATTCATTTTCAATGGGAATTTTTTTTTTTTTCCCCAAATCAACAGAAAATGACTAGATATCAATAGGACGTTTCCCCCAAATGTGCCCGATTGCATTGCTGCTTATGGAGGGTGATGCCATTGACGTCCACGGACGTCCAAACTTCCCATTAATTTCCAATGGCATTTCTTCATGTTTGTTCATTCTATTGATGCCAATGTACTTGGATTCCATTGACGCTTATGTAAGTTGATACCATTGACGTCCATGGACGTCCAAAATTTTTCCCATTCATTTTCAATGGGAATTTTTTTTTTTTTCCCCAAATCAACAGAAAATGACTAGATATCATTAGGACGTGTCCCCCAAATGTCCCCGATTGCATTGCCGCTTATGGGGGGTGATGCCATTGACGTCCATGGACGTCCAAACTTCCCATTAAATACCAATGGCATTTCTTCATGTTTGTTCATTCTTTTGATGCCAATGTACTTGGATTCCATTGACGCTTATGTAAGTTTATACCATTGACGTCCATGGACGTCCAAAATTTTTCCCATTCATTTTCAATGGGAATTTTTTTTTTTTTCCCCAAATCAACAGAAAATGACTAGATATCAATAGGACGTTTCCCCCAAATGTGCCCGATTGCATTGCTGCTTATGGAGGGTGATGCCATTGACGTCCACGGACGTCCAAACTTCCCATTCATTTCCAATGGCATTTCTTCATGTTTGTTCATTCTATTGATGCCAATGTACTTGGATTCCATTGACGCTTATGTAAGTTGATACCATTGACGTCCATGGACGTCCAAAATTTTTCCCATTCATTTTCAATGGGAATTTTTTTTTTTTCCCCCAAATCAACAGAAAATGACTAGATATCATTAGGACGTGTCCCCCAAATGTCCCCGATTGCATTGCCGCTTATGGGGGGTGATGCCATTGACGTCCATGGACGTCCAAACTTCCCATTCATTTCCAAAGTCATTTCTTCATGTTTGTTCATTCTATTGATGCCAATGTACTTGGATTCCATTCACGCTTATGTAAGTTGATACCATTGACGTCCATGGACGTCCAAAATTTTTCCCATTCATTTTCAATGGGATTTTTTTTTTTTTCCCCAAATCAACAGAAAATGACTAGATATCATTAGGACGTGTCCCCCAAATGTCCCCGATTGCATTGCCGCTTATGGAGGGTGATGCCATTGACGTTCATGGACGTCCAAACTTCCCATTCATTTCCAATGGCATTTCTTCATGTTTGTTCATTTTATTGATGCCAATGTACTTGGATTCCATTGACGCTTATGTAAGTTGATACCATTGACGTCCATGGACGTCCAAAATTTTTCCCATTCATTTTCAATGGGAATTTTTTTTTTTTTTCCCAAATCAACAGAAAATGACTAGATATCAATAGGACGTGTCCCCCAAACTTCCCCGATTCCATTAACAATTATGGAGGGTGCCGCCATTGACGGACATGGACGTCCAATTCTCCCAATCTTTTCTAACGGCTTTAACTATGTTTAGTGCCAATGACTGGCATTATGATCCATTCTATTGATAGACCTGAGTGGGGCTAAGATCTGTATCTCCACAGAGGAAAGACCAAGGTGTGTAATTTCTCCCGAAATTGCAGTTTCTAGTTACCTTGGTCTTTCCAAAGGAAAGAACAAGGTAATGTTATTGTACAACTTTATTGTTCTTATTATTACCTTGGTCTTTCCAAGGGAAAGAACAAGGTTATGTTGTTGTACAACTTTATTGTACTTCTTTATTACCTTGGTCTTTCCAAGGGAAAGAACAAGGTATTGTTATTGTGCAACTTTATTGTTCTTATTATTATTATTATTATTATTCATCTTATTCTCCGCGTTTTTTTGAGCCAACGCACAGCCCAAACCGTAGCACCGATCGGCACCGTTCAAGTATCGGCACGACCGGATTTTTCGTGTGACGATGGGAATTTTTCAAACCGCCACGAAAAATTTTCCGTTCGCCCGTAAACGGCAATTTTCCGAAAAATAAAAAAAGTTTCAAAATGTATCTAGTCCTACAATTTTTGACCAAATCACATAATTTGGCCATCAAAAATTCCGGGACGGTGAGGGGCATAAAAGTTGTATACAGAATTTGGCAAAAATTTACGGTTCCCCGGAAATTTGCCAAAAACTTTCCTATTCATTTTGAATGGAAAAAAAACGCGCGCTTCACAGCCCGAACCGTTAGACCGATCGGCACCGTTCAAGTATCGGCACGACCGGAATTTTCGCGTGACACAGGAAACTTTACAAATGGCCCCGAAAATTTTTCCGTTCGTCCGTAAACGGCAATTTTCCGTGAAAAAAAAAAAAGTTGCAAAATGTATCTAGTCCTACAATTTTTGACCAAATCACATAATTTGGGCATCAAAAATTCCGGGACGGTGAGGGGCATAAAAGTTGTATACAGAATTTGGAAAAAAATTACGCTTCCTCGGAAATTTGCCAAAAACTATCCCATTCATTTCGAATGGGAAAAGTCCCATTCACTTCCAATGGGATTTCCAATGGAATTTACATTGCATTGATGCCATTGACGGCCATGCATGTCGAATCTACTGATGCCAATGTACTTGGATTCAATTGACTATATGGATGTCGATGCCATTGACTGCCATGGACGTCCAAAAATTTTCCCATTCATTTTCAATGGGGAAAAAACAAAATTTCCCCAAATCAACAGAAAATGACCAGATATCAATAGGACGTGTCCCCCAAACTTCCCCAATTCCATTGACGCTTATGAAGGGTGCCGCCATTGACTTACATGGACGTCCAAAATTTTTCCCATTCATTTTCAATGGGGAAAAAACTAAATTTCTCCAAATCAACAGAAAATGACCAGATATCAATAGGACGTATATCCCAAACGTCCCCAATTCCATTGACGCTTATGGGGGGTGCTGCCATTGACGTCCATGGACGTCCAAAATTTTACCCATTCATTTTCAATGGGAAATTTTTTTTCCCCCCCAAATCAACAGAAAATGACTAGATATCAATAGGACCTGTCCCCCAAATGTCCCCGATTGCATTGCTGCTTATGGAGGGTGATGCCATTGACGTCCAGGGACGTCTAAACTTCCCATTCATTTCCAATGGCATTTCTTCATGTTTGTTCATTCTATTGATGCCAATGTACTTGGATTCCATTGACGCTTATGTAAGTTGATACCATTGACGTCCATGGACGTCCAAAATTTTTCCCATTCATTTTCAATGGGAAATTTTTTTTTTTCCCCAAATCAACAGAAAATGACTAGATATCATTAGGACGTGTCCCCCAAATGTCCCCGATTGCATTGCCGCTTATGGGGGGTGATGCCATTGACGTCCATGGACGTCCAAACTTCCCATTCATTTCCAATGGCATTTCTTCATGTTTGTTCATTCTATTGATGCCAATGTACTTGGATTCCATTGACGCTTATGTAAGTTGATACCATTGACGTCCATGGACGTCCAAAATTTTTCCCATTCATTTTCAATGGGAATTTTTTTTTTTCCCCAAATCAACAGAAAATGACTAGATATCATTAGGACGTGTCCCCCAAATGTCCCCGATTGTATTGCCGCTTATGGGGGGTGATGCCATTGACGTCCATGGACGTCCAAACTTCCCATTCATTTCCAAAGGCATTTCTTCATGTTCGTTCATTCTATTGATGCCAATGTACTTGGATTCCATTGACGCTTATGTAAGTTGATACCATTGACGTCCATGGACGTCCAAAATTTTTCCCATTCATTTTCAATGGGAATTTTTTTTTTTCCCCAATTCAACAGAAAATGACTAGATATCATTAGGACGTGTCCCCCAAATGTCCCCGATTGCATTGCCGCTTATGGAGGGTGATGCCATTGACGTTCATGGACGTCCAAACTTCCCATTCATTTCCAATGGCATTTCTTCATGTTTGTTCATTTTATTGATGCCAATGTACTTG
This sequence comes from Corythoichthys intestinalis, assembly GCF_030265065.1. Taxonomy (NCBI): domain Eukaryota; kingdom Metazoa; phylum Chordata; class Actinopteri; order Syngnathiformes; family Syngnathidae; genus Corythoichthys; species Corythoichthys intestinalis. Next base: position 46,459,017 of record NC_080411.1, on the reverse strand, counting down.
GATTCCATTGACGCTTATGTAAGTTGATACCATTGACGTCCATGGACGTCCAAAATTTTTCCCATTCATTTTCAATGGGAATTTTTTTTTTTTTCCCAAATCAACAGAAAATGACTACATATCATTAGGACTTGTCCCCCAAACTTCCCCGATTCCATTAACAATTATGAAAGGTGCCGCCATTGACGTCCATGGACGTCCAATTCTCCCATTCATTTCTAACGGCTTTTACTTTGTTTTTTGCCAATGACTGGCATTATGATCCATTCTATTGATAGACCTGAGTGGGGCTAAGATCTGTATCTCCACAGAGGAAAGACCAAGGTGTGTAATTTCTCCCGAAATTGCAGTTTCTAGTTTTTTATTATTATTATTCAATAATTGTTGACGTTTTTTTCGGCGCGCCGCGCAGCCCGAACCGTACCTCCGATCGGTACCGTTCAAGTATCGGCACGACCGGAATTTTCGCGCGACGATGGGAATTTTTCAAACGGCCCCGAAAAATTTTCCGTTCGCCCGTAAACGGCAATTTTCCGAAAAATAAAAAAAGTTTAAAAATGTATCTAGTCCTACAATTTTTGACCAAATCACATAATTTGGGCATCAAAAATTCCGGGACGTTGAGGGGCATAAAAGTTGTATACAGAATTTGGCAAAAATTTACGGTTCCCCGGAAATTTGCCAAAAACTTTCCTATTCATTTTGAATGGAAAAAAAACGCGCGCTTCACAGCCCGAACCGTTAGACCGATCGGCACCGTTCAAGTATCGGCACGACCGGAATTTTTGCGTGACACAGGAAACTTTACAAATGGCCCCGAAAATTTTTCCGTTCGTCCGTAAACGGCAATTTTCCGTGAAAAAAAAAAAAGTTTCAAAATGTATCTAGTCCTACAATTTTTGACCAAATCAAATAATTTGGGCATCAAAAATTCCGGGACGGTGAGGGGCATAAAAGTTGTATACAGAATTTGGAAAAAAATTACGCTTCCTCGGAAATTTGCCAAAAACTATCCCATTCATTTCGAATGGGAAAAGTCCCATTCACTTCCAATGGGATTTCCAATGGAATTTACATTGCATTGATGCCATTGACGGCCATGCATGTCGAATCTACTGATGCCAATGTACTTGGATTCAACTGACTATATAGATGTCGATGCCATTGACTGCCATGGACGTCCAAAATTTTTCCCATTCATTTTCAATGGGGAAAAAACAAAATTACCCCAAATCAACAGAAAATGACCAGATATCAATAGGACGTGTCCCCCAAACTTCCCCAATTCCATTGACGCTTATGAAGGGTGCCGCCATTGACTTACGTGGACGTCCAAAATTTTTCCCATTCATTTTCAATGGGGAAAAAACTACATTTCTCCAAATCAACAGAAAATGACCAGATATCAATAGGACGTATATCCCAAACGTCCCCAATTCCATTGACGCTTATGGGGGGTGCTGCCATTGACGTCCATGGACGTCCAAAATTTTACCCATTCATTTTCAATGGGAATTTTTTTTTTTTCCCCAAATCAACAGAAAATGACTAGATATCAATAGGACCTGTCCCCCAAATGTCCCCGATTGCATTGCTGCTTATGGAGGGTGATGCCATTGACGTCCAGGGACGTCCAAACTTCCCATTCATTTCCAATGGCATTTCTTCATGTTTGTTCATTCTTTTGATGCCAATGTACTTGGATTCCATTGACGCTTATGTAAGTTGATACCATTGACGTCCATGGACGTCCAAAATTTTTCCCATTCATTTTCAATGGGAATTTTTTTTTTTCCCCCAAATCAACAGAAAATGACTAGATATCATTAGGACGTGTCCCCCAAATGTCCCCGATTGCATTGCCGCTTATGGGGGGTGATGCCATTGACGTCCATGGACGTCCAAACTTCCCATTCATTTCCAAAGGCATTTCTTCATGTTTGTTCATTCTATTGATGCCAATGTACTTGGATTCCATTGACGCTTATGTAAGTTGATACCATTGACGTCCATGGACGTCCAAAATTTTTCCCATTCATTTTCAATGGGAATTTTTTTTTTTTCCCAAATCAACAGAAAATGACTAGATATCATTAGGACGTGTCCCCCAAATGTCCCCGATTGCATTGCCGCTTATGGAGGGTGATGCCATTGACGTTCATGGACGTCCAAACTTCCCATTCATTTCCAATGGCATTTCTTCATGTTTGTTCATTTTATTGATGCCAATGTACTTGGATTCCATTGACGCTTATGTAAGTTGATACCATTGACGTCCATGGACGTCCAAAATTTTTCCCATTCATTTTCAATGGGAATTTTTTTTTTTTCCCAAATCAACAGAAAATGACTAGATATCATTAGGACGTGTCCCCCAAACTTCCCCGATTCCATTAACAATTATGAAAGGTGCCGCCATTGACGTCCATGGACGTCCAATTCTCCCATTCATTTCTAACGGCTTTTACTTTGTTTTTTGCCAATGACTGGCATTATGATCCATTCTATTGATAGACCTGAGTGGGGCTAAGATCTGTATCTCCACAGAGGAAAGACCAAGGTGTGTAATTTCTCCCGAAATTGCAGTTTCTAGTTATTATTCATCTTATTCTCCGCGTTTTTTTGAGCCAACGCACAGCCCAAACCGTAGCACCGATCGGCACCGTTGAAGTATCGGCACGACCGGAATTTTCGCGTGACGATGGGAATTTTTCAAACCGCCACGAAAAATTTTCCGTTCGCCCGTAAACGGCAATTTTCCGAAAAAATAAAAAAGTTTCAAAATGTATCTAGTCCTACAATTTTTGACCAAATCACATAATTTGGGCATCAAAAATTCCGGGACGGTGAGGGGCATAAAAGTTGTATACAGAATTTGGAAAAAAATTACGCTTCCTCGGAAATTTGCCAAAAACTATCCCATTCATTTCGAATGGGAAAAGTCCCATTCACTTCCAATGGGATTTCCAATGGAATTTACATTGCATTGATGCCATTGACGGCCATGCATGTCAAATCTACTGATGCCAATGTACTTGGATTCAATTGATTATATGGATGTCGATGCCATTGACTGCCATGGACGTCCAAAATTTTTCCCATTCATTTTCAATGGGGAAAAAACAAAATTACCCCAAATCAACAGAAAATGACCAGATATCAATAGGACGTGTCCCCCAAACTTCCCCAATTCCATTGACGCTTATGAAGAGTGCCGCCATTGACTTACATGGACGTCCAAAATTTTTCCCATTCATTTTCAATGGGGAAAAAACTACATTTCTCCAAATCAACAGAAAATGACCAGATATCAATAGGACGTATACCCCAAACGTCCCCAACTCCATTGACGCTTATGGGGGGTGCTGCCATTGACGTCCATGGACGTCCAAAATTTTACCCATTCATTTTCAATGGGAAATTTTTTTTTTTCCCCAAATCAACAGAAAATGACTAGATATCAATAGGACGTGTCCCCCAAATGTCCCCAATTGCATTGCTGCTTATGGAGGGTGATGCCATTGACATCCAGGGACGTCCAAACTTCCCATTAAATCCTAATGGCATTTCTTCATGTTTGTTCATTCTATTGATGCCAATGTACTTGGATTCCATTGACGCTTATGTAAGTTGATACCATTGACGTCCATGGACGTCCAAAATTTTTCCCATTCATTTTCAATGGGAATTTTTTTTTTTCCCCAAATCAACAGAAAATGACTAGATATCAATAGGACATGTCCCCCAAATGTCCCCGATTGCATTGCCGCTTATGGAGGGTGATGCCATTGACGTCCATGGACGTCCAAACTTCCCATTAATTTCCAATGGCATTTCTTCATGTTTGTTCATTCTATTGATGCCAATGTACTTGGATTCCATTGACGCTTATGTAAGTTGATACCATTGACGTCCATGGACGTCCAAAATTTTTCCCATTCATTTTCAATGGGAATTTTTTTTTTTTCCCCAAATCAACAGAAAATGACTAGATATCAATAGGACATGTCCCCCAAATGTCCCCGATTGCATTGCCGCTTATGGAGGGTGATGCCATTGACGTCCATGGACGTCCAAACTTCCCATTAATTTCCAATGGCATTTCTTCATGTTTGTTCATTCTATTGATGCCAGTGTACTTGGATTCCATTGACGCTTATGTAAGTTGATACCATTGACGTCCATGGACGTCCAAAATTTTTCCCATTCATTTTCAATGGGAATTTTTTTTTTTTCCACAAATCAACAGAAAATGACTAGATATCAATAGGACGTGTCCCCCAAATGTCTCCGATTGCATTAACAATTATGAAGGGTGCCGCCATTGACGTCCATGGACGTCCAATTCTCCAGTTCATTTCTAATGGCTTTTTGTTTTGTGCCAATGACTGGCATTATCATCCATTCTATTGATAGACCTGAGTGGGGCTAAGATCTGTATCTCCACAGAGGAAAGACCAAGGTGTGTAATTTCTCCCGAAATTGCAGTTTCTAGTTATTATTATTATTATTATGCAATGGTTTCTCCGCGTTTTTTCGGCGCGCCGCGCAGCCCGAACCGTACCACCGATCGGCACCGTTCAAGTATCGACACGACCGGAATTTTCGCGCGACGATGGGAATTTTTCAAACGACCCCGAAAATTTTTCCGTTCACCCGTAAACGGCGATTTTCCGATTTTTAAAAAAATTTTCAAAACGCTACTTGTCCTACAATTTTTGACCAAATCACATAATTTGGACATCAAAAATTCCGGGACGGTGGGGGGCATAAAGATTGTATACAGAATTTGGAAAAAATTTACGGTTCCCCGGATATTTGCCAAAAACTATCCCATTCATTTCTAATGGGAAAATTTCCCATTCATTTCAATGGGATTTCCAATGGAATTTACATTACATTGATGCCATTGACTGCCATGCATGTCGAATCTATTGATGCCAATGTTCTTGGATTCAATTGACTATATGGATATCGATGCCATTGACGGCCATGGACGTCCAAAATTTTCCCCATTCATTTTCAATGGGGAAAAAACTACATTTCCCCAAATCAACAGAAAATGACCAGATATCAATAGGACGTGTCCCCCAAACGTCCCCAACTCAATTGAGGGTTATAGGGGGTGCTGCCATTGTCGTCCATGGACGTCCAAAATTTTTCCCATTCATTTTCAATGGGGAAAAAACTAAATTTCCCCAAATCAACAGAAAATGACCAGATATCAATAGTACGTATACCCCAAACGTCCCCAACTCCATTGACGCTTATGGGGGGTGCTGCCATTGACGTCCATGGACGTCCAAAAATTTTCCCATTCATTTTCTATGGGAAATTTTTTTTTTCCCCAAATCAACAGAAAATGACTAGATATCATTAGGACGTGTCCCCCAAATGTCCCCGATTGCATTGCCGCTTATGGAGGGTGATTCCATTGACGTCCATGGACGTCCAAACTTTCCATTCATTTCCAATGGCATTTCTTCATGTTTGTTCATTCTATTGATGCCAATGTACTTGGATTCCATTGACGCTTATGTAAGTTGATACCATTGACGTCCATGGACGTCCAAAATTTTTCCCATTCATTTTCAATGGGAATTTTTTTTTTTTCCCCAAATCAACAGAAAATGACTAGATATCAATAGGACGTGTCGCCCAAATGTCCCCGATTGCATTGCCTCTTATGGAAGGTGATGCCATTGACGTTCATGGACGTCCAAACTTCCCATTCATTTCAAATGGCATTTCTTCATGTTTGTTCATTCTATTGATGCCAATGTACTTGGATTCCATTGACGCTTATGTAAATTGATACCATTGACGTCCATGGACGTCCAAAATTTTTCCCATTCATTTTCAATGGGAATTTTTTTTTTTCCCCCAAATCAACAGAAAATGACTAGATATCAATAGGACGTGTCGCCCAAATGTCCCCGATTGCATTGCCTCTTATGGAAGGTGATGCCATTGACGTTCATGGACGTCCAAACTTCCCATTCATTTCCAATGGCATTTCTTCATGTTTGTTCATTCTATTGATGCCAATGTACTTGGATTCCATTGACGCTTATGTAAATTGATACCATTGACGTCCATGGACGTCCAAAATTTTTCCCATTCATTTTCAATGGGAATTTTTTTTTTTCCCCAAATCAACAGAAAATGACTAGATATCATTAGGACGTGTCCCCCAAATGTCCCCGATTGGATTGCCGCTTATGGAGGGTGATGCCATTGACGTCCATGGACGTCCAAACTTCCCATTTATTTCCAATGGCATTTCTTCATGTTTGTTCATTCTATTGATGCCAATGTACTTGGATTCCATTGACGCTTATGTAAGTTGATACCATTGACGTCCATGGACGTCCAAAATTTTTCCCATTCATTTTCAATGGGAATTTTTTTTTTTTCCCCAAATCAACAGAAAATGACTAGATATCAATAGGACGTGTCGCCCAAATGTCCCCGATTGCATTGCCTCCTATGGAAGGTGATGCCATTGACGTTCATGGACGTCCAAACTTCCCATTCATTTCAAATGGCATTTCTTCATGTTTGTTCATTCTATTGATGCCAATGTACTTGGATTCCATTGACGCTTATGTAAATTGATACCATTGACGTCCATGGACGTCCAAAATTTTTCCCATTCATTTTCAATGGGAATTTTTTTTTTTCCCCCAAATCAACAGAAAATGACTAGATATCAATAGGACGTGTCGCCCAAATGTCCCCGATTGCATTGCCTCTTATGGAAGGTGATGCCATTGACGTTCATGGACGTCCAAACTTCCCATTCATTTCCAATGGCATTTCTTCATGTTTGTTCATTCTATTGATGCCAATGTACTTGGATTCCATTGACGCTTATGTAAATTGATACCATTGACGTCCATGGACGTCCAAAATTTTTCCCATTCATTTTCAATGGGAATTTTTTTTTTTCCCCAAATCAACAGAAAATGACTAGATATCATTAGGACGTGTCCCCCAAATGTCCCCGATTGCATTGCCGCTTATGGGGGGTGATGCCATTGACGTCCATGGACGTCCAAACTTCCCATTCATTTCCAAAGGCATTTCTTCATGTTTGTTCATTCTATTGATGCCAATGTACTTGGATTCCATTGACGCTTATGTAAGTTGATACCATTGACGTCCATGGACGTCCAAAATTTTTCCCATTCATTTTCAATGGGATTTTTTTTTTTTCCCCAAATCAACAGAAAATGACTAGATATCATTAGGACGTGTCCCCCAAATGTCCCCGATTGCATTGCCGCTTATGGAGGGTGATGCCATTGACGTTCATGGACGTCCAAACTTCCCATTCATGTCCAATGGCATTTCTTCATGTTTGTTCATTTTATTGATGCCAATGTACTTGGATTCCATTGACGCTTATTTAAGTTGATACCATTGACGTCCATGGACGTCCAAAAATTTTCCCATTCATTTTCAATGGGAATTTTTTTTTTTTTTCCCAAATCAACAGAAAATGACTAGATATCATTAGGACGTGTCCCCCAAACTTCCCCGATTCCATTAACAATTATGAAAGGTACCGCCATTGACGTCCATGGACGTCCAATTCTCCCATTCATTTCTAATGGCTTTTACTTTGTTTTGTGCCAATGACTGGCATTATGATCCATTCTATTGATAGACCTGAGTGGGGCTAAGATCTGTACCTCCACAGAGGAAAGACCAAGGTGTGTAATTTCTCCCGAAATTGCAGTTTCTAGTTACCTTGGTCTTTCCAAAGGAAAGAACAAGGTAATGTTATTGTACAACTTTATTGTTCTTATTATTATTACCTTGGTCTTTCCTATGGAAAGAACAAGGTATTGTTATTCTGCAACTTTATTCGCCTTATTATTATTATTTATTATATCTTCATCTTATTCTCCGCGTTTTTTCGGCGCGCCGCGCAGCCCGAACCATACCACCGATCGGCACCGTTGAAGTATCGGCACGACCGGATTTTTCGCGCGACGCAGGGACTTTTTCAAAATCCCCCGAAAAATTTTCCGTTCGCCCGTAAACGGCAATTTTCCGGAAAAAAAAAAAAGTTAAAAAATGTATCTAGTCCTACAATTTTTGACCAAATCACATAATTTGGGTATCAAAAATTCCGGGACGATGAGGGGCATAAAAGTTGTATACAGAATTTGGCAAAAATTTACGGTTCCCCGAAAATTTGCCAAAAACTTTCCTATTCATTTTGAATGAAAAAAAACACACGCTGCACAGCCCGAACCGTTTGACCGATCGGCACCGTTCGAATATCGGCACGACCGGAATTTTCGCGCAACGATGGGAATTTTTCAAACGGACCCGAAAAATTTTCCCTTCGCCCGTAAACGGCAATTTTCCGGAAAAAAAAAAAAAGTTTCAAAATGTATCTAGTCCTACAATTTTTGACCAAATCACACAATTTGGGCATCAAAAATTCCGGGACGGTGAGGGGCATAAAAGTTGTATACAGAATTTGGAAAAAAATTACGCTTCCTCGGAAATTTGCCAAAAACTATCCCATTCATTTCGAATGGGAAAAGTCCCATTCACTTCCAATGGGATTTCCAATGGAATTTACATTGCATTGATGCCATTGTCGGCCATGCATGTCGAATCTACTGATGCCAATGTACTTGGATTCAATTGACTATATGGATGTCGATGCCATTGACTGCCATGGACGTCCAAAATTTTTCCCATTCATTTTCAATGGGGAAAAAACAAAATGACCCCAAATCAACAGAAAATGACCAGATATCAATAGGACGTGTCCCCCAAACTTCCCCAATTCCATTGACGCTTATGAAGGGTGCCGCCATTGACTTACATGGACGTCCAAAATTTTTCCCATTCATTTTCAATGGGGAAAAAACTAAATTTCTCCAAATCAACAGAAAATGACCAAATATCAATAGGACGTATATCCCAAACGTCCCCAATTCCATTGACGCTTATGGGGGGTGCTGCCATTGACGTCCATGGACGTCCAAAATTTTACCCATTCATTTTATATGGGAATTTTTTTTTTTTTCCCCAAATCAACAGAAAATGACTAGATATCAATAGGACGTGTCCCCCATATGTCCCCGATTGCATTGCTGCTTATGGAGGGTGATGCCATTGACGTCCACGGACGTCCAAACTTCCCATTAATTTCCAATGGCGTTTCTTCATGTTTGTTCATTCTATTGATGCCAATGTACTTGGGTTCCATTGACGCTTATGTAAGTTGATACCATTGACGTCCATGGACGTCCAAAATTTTTCCCATTCATTTTCAATGGGAATTTTTTTTTTTTCCCCAAATCAACAGAAAATGACTAGACATCATTAGGACGTGTCCCCCAAATGTCCCCGATCGCATTGCCGCTTATGGAGGATGATGCCATTGACGGCCACGGACGTCCAAACTTCCCATTAATTTCCAATGGCATTTCTTCATGTTTGTTCATTCTATTGATGCCAATGTACTTGGTATCCATTGACGCTTATTTAAGTTGATACCATTGACGTCCATGGACGTCCAAATTTCCCATTCATTTCTAATGGCATTTAATTATGTTTTTTCATTTTATTGATGCCAATGTACTTGGATTCCATTGACGCCTATGTAAGTTGATACCATTGACGTCCATGGACGTCCAAAATTTTTCCCATTCATTTTCAATGGGAATTTATGGGACGTCGGCGTCATCCGCACGTTGGACTTCGTCGACTGGACGTCGGCGTCATCCGCATGTTGGACGTCGGCGACGTTTGCTAGTTGGACGTCATCACCGTCCGCTCATTGGACGTCGGCGCCGTCCGCTCGTTGGAAGTCGGCGCCGTCTTTATGTTGGATGTCGGCAGCGTCAGCACTTTGGACGTCGGCAGCGACAGCAATTAGGACGTCGGTGACGTCCGCTCGTTGGACGTCGCCAAACTTTGGACGTCGGCGTCGTCCACTCTTTTGACATCGTCACCATCCGCTCGTTGGACGTAAGACGGCGCATTCTGCACTTTTGACGTTTGCTTGTTGAACGTCGTCATTGTCCCACGTTGGACGTCGGCACCGTCCGCTCGATGGACGTCGGCAGCGTCAGCACTTTGGACGTCGGTGACGTCCGCTCGTTGGACGGCGCATTCTGCACTTTTGACGTTTGCTTGTTGAACGTCGTCACTGTTCCACGTGAGATGTCGGCACCGTCCTCTCGATGGACGTCGGCGTCATCTGCTCTTTTGACGTCTTGGACGTTGGTGACGTCCGCTCGTTGGACGTCGCCAAACTTTGGACGTCGGCGTCGTCCACTCTTTTGACATCGTCACCATCCGCTCGTTGGACGTAAGACGGCGCATTCTGCACTTTTGACGTTTGCTTGTTGAACGTCGTCATTGTCCCACGTTGGACGTCGGCACCGTCCGCTTGATGGACGTCGGCAGCGTCAGCACTTTGGAAGTCGGTGATGTCCGCTCGTTGGACGGCGCATTCTGCACTTTGGACGTCGGTGACGTCCGCTCGTTAGACGGCGCATTCTGCACTTTTGACGTTTGCTTGTTGAACGTCGTCACTGTTCCACGTGAGATGTCGGCACCGTGCGCTCGATGGACGTCGGCGTCATCTGCTCTTTTGAGGTCTTGGACGTCGGTGACGTCCGCTCGTTGGACATCGTATTCTGCACTTTTGACTTTTGCTTGTTGAATGTTGTCACTGTCCCACATGGGATGTCGGCGTCATCTGCTCTTTTGACGTCGATGACGTCGGCCTCTCACGCTAACTTTTGACGTCGGCGCCGTTTGCTCGTTGGACGTCGTCACCATCCGTTTGTTGATCGTCGGGGACGTCGGCGTCATTGACGTCTTGGACATCGCATTCTGCACTTTTGACGTTTGCTTGTTGAACGTTGTCACTGTCCCACGTGGGATGTCGGCATCATCTGCTCTTTTGACGTCGGTGACGTCAGCCTCTCGCGCTAACTTTTGACGTCGGCGCCGTTTGCTCGTTGGACGTCGTCACCATCCGTTCGTTGATCGTCGGCGCCGTCCTCTCGATGGACGTTGGCGTCATCCGCTCTTTTGACGTCGGCGACGTCCAATCCACTCTGAGGTATACGCATAAAGTAGGAAACTGACCGGGGATCGAACCACCATCCTCTCGTACCAAGGTCAGCGATATTAACACTGAGCTATCCATCTGCTAAATGCAGTGTTGTGTGATATGTATATAAAGTTATCATGTATGTGATACAGGCATTGACAAAAGCTAACTTGGTATTGACAGAGGTTCGACCCTACGACCTCCCGCATCAAAGTCATTTTCAATTGGAATTTTTTTTTTTCCAAAAATCAAAAGAAAATGACTAGATATCAATAGGACGTGTCCCCCAAACTTCCCCAATTCCATTTACACTTATGGAGGGTGATGCCATTGACGTCCATGGACGTCCAAATTTCCCATTTATTTTTAATTATGTTTTTTCATTCTATTGATGCCAATGTACTTGGATTCCATTGTAAGTTGATACCATTGACGTCAATGGACGTCCAAAATTTTTCCCATTCATTTTCAATGGGAATTTTTTCCCCCCCCAAATCAACAAAAAAACGACCTGATATCAAAAGGACGTGTCCCCCAAACTAGTCCAATTCCATTGACGCTTATGAAGGGCGCCGCCATTGACGGCCATGTACGTCCAAATTTCCCATTCATTTCTAATGCCATTTAATTATGTTTTTTCATTCTATTGATGCAAATGTACTTGGATTCTATTGACGCTTATGTAAGTTGATACCATTGACGTCCATGGACGTCCAAAATTTTTCCCATTCATTTTCAATGGGAATTTTTTTTTTTTCCCCAAATCAACAGAAAATGACTAGATATCAATAGGACGTGTCCCCCAAATGTCCCCGATTGCATTGCTGCTTATGGAGGGTGATGCCATTGACGTTCATGGACGTCCAAACTTCCCATTCATTTCCAATGGCATTTCTTCATGTTTGTTCATTCTATTGATGCCAATGTACTTGGATTCCATTGACACTTATGTAAGTTGATACCATTGACGTCCATGGACGTCCAAAATTTTTCCCATTCATTTTCAATGGGAATTTTTTTTCCCCCCCAAATCAACAAAAAATGACTACATATCATTAGGACGTGTCCCCCAAATGTCCCCGATTGCATTGACGCTTATGGAGGGTGCTGCCATTGACGGACATGGACGTCCAATTCTCCCAATCTTTTCTCATGGCTTTTACTTTGTTTAGTGCCATTGACTGGCATTATGGTCCATTCTATTGATAGACCTGAGTGGGGCTAAGATCTGTATCTCCACAGAGGAAAGACCAAGGTGTGTAATTTCTCCCGAAATTGCAGTTTCTAGTTATTCATCTTATTCTCCGCGTTTTTTTGAGCCAACGCACAGCCCAAACCGTAGCACCGATCGGCACCGTTGAAGTATCGGCACGACCGGATTTTTCGCGTGACGATGGGAATTTTTCAAACCGCCACGAAAAATTTTCCGTTCGCCCGTAAACGGCAATTTTCCGAAAAAATAAAAAAGTTTCAAAATGTATCTAGTCCTACAATTTTTGACCAAATCACATAATTTGGGCATCAAAAATTCCGGGACGGTGAGGGGCATAAAAGTTGTATACAGAATTTGGAAAAAAATTACGCTTCCTCGGAAATTTGCCAAAAACTATCCCATTCATTTCGAATGGGAAAAGTCCCATTCACTTCCAATGGGATTTCCAATGGAATTTACATTGCATTGATGCCATTGACGGCCATGCATGTCAAATCTACTGATGCCAATGTACTTGGATTCAATTGATTATATGGATGTCGATGCCATTGACTGCCATGGACGTCCAAAATTTTTCCCATTCATTTTCAATGGGGAAAAAACAAAATTACCCCAAATCAACAGAAAATGACCAGATATCAATAGGACGTGTCCCCCAAACTTCCCCAATTCCATTGACGCTTATGAAGAGTGCCGCCATTGACTTACATGGACGTCCAAAATTTTTCCCATTCATTTTCAATGGGGAAAAAACTACATTTCTCCAAATCAACAGAAAATGACCAGATATCAATAGGACGTATACCCCAAACGTCCCCAACTCCATTGACGCTTATGGGGGGTGCTGCCATTGACGTCCATGGACGTCCAAAATTTTACCCATTCATTTTCAATGGGAAATTTTTTTTTTTCCCCAAATCAACAGAAAATGACTAGATATCAATAGGACGTGTCCCCCAAATGTCCCCAATTGCATTGCTGCTTATGGAGGGTGATGCCATTGACATCCAGGGACGTCCAAACTTCCCATTAAATCCTAATGGCATTTCTTCATGTTTGTTCATTCTATTGATGCCAATGTACTTGGATTCCATTGACGCTTATGTAAGTTGATACCATTGACGTCCATGGACGTCCAAAATTTTTCCCATTCATTTTCAATGGGAATTTTTTTTTTTCCCCAAATCAACAGAAAATGACTAGATATCATTATGACGTGTCCCCCAAATGTCCCCGATTGCATTGCCGCTTATGGAGGGTGATGCCATTGACGTTCATGGACGTCCAAACTTCCCATTAAATCCCAATGGCATTTCTTCATGTTTGTTCATTCTATTGATGCCAATGTACTTGGATTCCATTGACGCCTATGTAAGTTGATACCATTGACGTCCATGGACGTCCAAAAATTTTCCCATTCATTTTCAATGGGAATTTTTTTTTTTTCCCCAAATCAACAGAAAATGACTAGATATCAATAGGACGTGTCCCCCAAATGTCCCTGATTGGATTGCCGCTTATGGAGGGTGATGCCATTGACGGCCATGGACGTCCAATTCTCCCAATCTTTTCTAATGGCATTTCTTCATGTTTGTTCATTCTATTGATGCCAATGTACTTGGATTCCATTGACGCTTATGTAAATTGATACCACTGACGTCCATGGACGTCCAAAATTTTTCCCATTCATTTTCAATGGGAATTTTTTTTTTTCCCCAAATCAACAGAAAATGACTAGATATCATTAGGACGTGTCCCCCAAATGTCCCTGATTGGATTGCCGCTTATGGAGGGTGATGCCATTGACGGCCATGGACGTCCAATTCTCCCAATCTTTTCTAATGGCTTTTACTTTGTTTAGTGCCATTGACTGGCATTATGGTCCATTCTATTGATAGACCTGAGTGGGGCTAAGATTTGTATCTCCACAGAGGAAAGACCAAGGTGTAATTTCTCCCGAAATTGCAGTTTCTAGTTATTATTATTATTATTATTCAATAATTCTCCGCGTTTTTTTGAGCCAACGCACAGCCCAAACCGTAGCACCGATCGGCACCGTTGAAGTATCGGCACGACCGGATTTTTCGCGTGACGATGGGAATTTTTCAAACCGCCACGAAAAATTTTCCGTTCGCCCGTAAACGGCAATTTTCCGAAAAATAAAAAAAGTTTCAAAATGTATCTAGTCCTACAATTTTTGACCAAATCACATAATTTGGGCATCAAAAATTCCGGGACGGTGAGGGGCATAAAAGTTGTATACAGAATTTGGCAAAAATTTACGGTTCCCCGGAAATTTGCCAAAAACTTTCCTATTCATTTTGAATGGAAAAAAAACGCGCGCTTCACAGCCCGAACCGTTAGACCGATCGGCACCGTTCAAGTATCGGCACGACCGGAATTTTCGCGTGACACAGGAAACTTTACAAATGGCCCCGAAAATTTTTCCGTTCGTCCGTAAACGGCAATTTTCCGTGAAAAAAAAAAAAGTTTCAAAATGTATCTAGTCCTACAATTTTTGACCAAATCACATAATTTGGGCATCAAAAATTCCGGGACGGTGAGGGGCATAAAAGTTGTATACAGAATTTGGAAAAAAATTACGCTTCCTCGGAAATTTGCCAAAAATTATCCCATTCATTTCGAATGGGAAAAGTCCCATTCACTTCCAATGGGATTTCCAATGGAATTTACATTGCATTGATGCCATTGACGGCCATGCATGTCGAATCTACTGATGCCAATGTACTTGGATTCAATTGATTATATGGATGTCGATGCCATTGACTGCCATGGACGTCCAAAATTTTTCCCATTCATTTTCAATGGGGAAAAAACAAAATTACCCCAAATCAACAGAAAATGACCAGATATCAATAGGACGTGTCCACCAAACTTCCCCAATTCCATTGACGCTTATGGGGGGTGCTGCCATTGACGTCCATGGACGTCCAAAATTTTACCCATTCATTTTCAATGGGAAAATTTTTTTTTTCCCCAAATCAACAGAAAATGACTAGATATCAATAGGACCTGTCCCCCAAATGTCCCCGATTGCATTGCCGCTTATGGAGGGTGAAGCCATTGACGTCCAGGGACGTCCAAACTTCCCATTCATTTCCAATGGCATTTCTTCACGTTTGTTCATTCTTTTGATGCCAATGTACTTGGATTCTATTGACGCTTATGTAAGTTGATACCATTGACGTCCTTGGACGTCCAAAATTTTTCCCATTCATTTTCAATGGAAATTTTTTTTTTTTCCCCAAATCAACAGAAAATGACTAGATATCAATAGGACGTTTCCCCCAAATGTGTCCGATTGCATTGCTGCTTATGGAGGGTGATGCCATTGAGGTCCACGGACGTCCAAACTTCCCATTAATTCCAATGGCATTTCTTCATGTTTGTTCATTCTATTGATGCCAATGTACTTGGATTCCATTGACCCTTACGTAAGTTGATACCATTGACGTCCATGGACGTCCAAAATTTTTCCCATTCATTTTCAAAGGGATTTTTTTTTTTTTTTTCCCCAAATCAACAGAAAATGACTAGATATCATTAGGACGTGTCCCCCAAATGTCCCCGATTGCATTACCGCTTATGGGGGGTGATGCCATTGACGTCCATGGACGTCCAATTCTCCCATTCATTTCTAACGGCTTTTACTTTGTTTTTTGCCAATGACTGGCATTATGATCCATTCTATTGATAGACCTGAGTGGGGCTAAGATTTGTATCTCCACAGAGGAAAGACCAAGGTGTGTAATTTCTCCCGAAATTGCAGTTTCTAGTTATTATTATTATTCAATAATTCTCCGCGTTTTTTTGAGCCAACGCACAGCCCAAACCGTAGCACCGATCGGCACCGTTGAAGTATCGGCACGACCGGATTTTTCGCGTGACGATGGGAATTTTTCAAACCGCCACGAAAAATTTTCCGTTCGTCCGTAAACGGCAATTTTCCGTGAAAAAAAAAAAAGTTTCAAAATGTATCTAGTCCTACAATTTTTGACCAAATCACATAATTTGGGCATCAAAAATTCCGGGACATTGAGGGGCATAAAAGTTGTATACAGAATTTGGAAAAAAATTACGCTTCCTCGGAAATTTGCCAAAAACTATCCCATTCATTTCGAATGGGAAAAGTCCCATTCACTTCCAATGGGATTTCCAATGGAATTTACATTGCATTGATGCCATTGACGGCCATGCATGTCGAATCTACTGATGCCAATGTACTTGGATTCAATTGACTATATAGATGTCGATGCCATTGACTGCCATGGACGTCCAAAATTTTTCCCATTCATTTTCAATGGGGAAAAAACAAAATTACCCCAAATCAACAGAAAATGACCAGATATCAATAGGACGTGTCCCCCAAACTTCCCCAATTCCATTGACGCTTATGAGGGGTGCCGCCATTGACTTACATGGACGTCCAAAATTTTTCCCATTCATTTTCAATGAGGAAAAAACTAAATTTCTCCAAATCAACAGAAAATGACCAGATATCAATAGGACGTGTCCCCCAAACTTCCCCAATTCCATTGACGCTTATGAGGGGTGCCGCCATTGACTTACATGGACGTCCAAAATTTTACCCATTCATTTTCAATGGGGAAATAACTAAATTTCTCCAAATCAACAGAAAATGACCAGATATCAATAGGACGTATACCCCAAACGTCCCCAACTCCATTGACGCTTATGGGGGGGTGCTGCCATTGACGTCCATGGACGTCCAAAATTTTTCGCATTCATTTTCAATGGGAATTTTTTTTTTTTTCCCCAAATCAACAGAAAATGACTAGATATCAATAGGATGTGGCCCCCAAATGTCCCCGATTGCATTGCTGCTTATGGAGGGTGATGCCATTGACGTCCAGGGACGTCCAAACTTCCCATTCATTTCCAATGGCATTTCTTCATGTTTGTTCATTCTATTGATGCCAATGTACTTGGATTCCATTGACGCTTATGTAAGTTGATACCATTGACGTCCATGGACGTCCAAATTTTTTCCCATTCATTTTCAATGGGAATTTATTTTTTTTCCCCAAATCAACAGAAAATGACTAAATATCAATAGGACGTTTCCCCCAAATGTCCCCGATTGCATTGCTGCTTATGGAGGGTGATGCCATTGACGTCCACGGACGTCCAAACTTCCCATTAATTTCCAATGGCATTTCTTCATGTTTGTTCATTCTATTGATGCCAATGTACTTGGATTCCATTGACGCTTATGTAAGTTGATACCATTGAGGTCATTGGACGTCCAAAATTTTTCCCATTCATTTTCAATGGGAATTTTTTTTTTTTCCCCAAATCAACAGAAAATGACTAGATATCAATAGGACGTGTCCCCCAAATGTCCCCGATTGCATTGCCTCTTATGGAGGGTGATGCCATTGACGGCCACGGACGTCCAAACTTCCCATTCATTTCCAATGGCATTTCTTCATGTTTGTTCATTCTATTGATGCCAATGTACTTGGATTCCATTGACGCTTATGTAAATTGATACCATTGACGTCCATGGACGTCCAAAATTTTTCCCATTCATTTTCAATGGGAATTTTTTTTTTTTCCCCCAAATCAACAGAAAATGACGAGATATCAATAGGACGTGTCCCCCAAATGTCCCCAATTGCATTGCTGCTTCTGGAGGGTGATGCCATTGACGTCCAGGGACGTCCAAACTTCCCATTCATTTCCAATGGCATTTCTTCATGTTTGTTCATTCTATTGATGCCAATGTACTTGGATTCCATTGACGCTTATGTAAGTTGATACCATTGACGTCCATGGACGTCCAAAATTTTTCCCATTCATTTTCAATGGGAAATTTTTTTTTTTCCCCAAATCAACAGAAAATGACTAGATATCATTAGGACGTGTCCCCCAAATGTCCCCTATTGCATTGCCGCTTATGGAGGGTGATGCCATTGACGTCCATGGACGTCCAATTCTCCCATTCATATTTAATGGCTTTTACTTTGTTTCGTGCCATTGACTGGCATTATGGTCCATTCTATTGATAGACCTGAGTGGGGCTAAGATCTGTATCTCCACAGAGGAAAGACCAAGGTGTGTAATTTCTCCCGAAATTGCAGTTTCTAGTTATTATTATTATTTATTATATCATCATCTTATTCTCCGCGTTTTTTCGGCGCGCCGCGCAGCCCGAACCATACCACCGATCGGCACCATTCAAGTATTGACACGACCGGATTTTTCGCGCGACGCGGGGACTTTTTCAAAATCCCCCGAAAAATTTTCTGTTCGCCCGTAAACGGCAATTTTCCGGAAAAAAAAAAAAGTTTCAAAATGTATCTAGTCCTACAATTTTTGACCAAATCACATAATTTGGGTATCAAAAATTCCGGGACGGTGAGGGGCATAAAAGTTGTATACAGAATTTGGCAAAACTTTACGGTTCCCCGGTAATTTGCCAAAAACTCTCCCATTCATTTCTAATGGGAAAAGTTCCCATTCACTTACAATGGGATTTCAATGGAATTTACATTGCATTGATGCCATTGACGGCCATGCATGTCAAATCTATTGATGCCAATGTACTTGGATTCTATTGACTATATGGATGTCGATGCCATTGACGGCCATGGACGTCCAAAATTTTTCCCATTCATTTTCAATGGGGACAAAATACAATTTCCCCTAATCAACAGAAAATGACCAGATATCAATAGGACGTAAACCCCAAACGTCCCCAACTCCATTGACGCTTATGAAGGGTGCCGCCATTGACTTCGATGAACGTCCAAAAATTTTCCCATTCATTTTCAATGGGGAAAAAACTAAATTTCCCCAAATCAACAGAAAATGACCAGATATTAATAGGACGTAAACCCCAAACGTCCCCAACTACATTGACGCTTATGGGGGTTGCTGCCATTGACGTCCATAGACGTCCAAAATTTTTCCCATTCATTTTCAATAGGAATTTTTTTTTTTTTCCCAAAATCAAAACAAAATGACCAGATGTCAATAGGACGTGTCCCCCAAATGTCCCCAATTGCATTGCCGCTAATGGAGGGTGATGCCATTGACGTTCATGGACGTCCAAACTTCCCATTCATTTCCAATGGCATTTCTTCATGTTTGTTCATTCTATTGATGCCAATGTACTTGGATTGCCGCTAATGGAGGGTGATGCCATTGACGTTCATGGACGTCCAAACTTCCCATTCATTTCCAATGGCATTTCTTCATGTTTGTTCATTCTATTGATGCCAATGTACTTGGATTCCATTGACGCTTATGTAAGTTGATACCATTGACGTCCATGGACGTCCAAAATTTTTCCCATTCATTTTCAATGGGGAAAAAACTACATTTCTCCAAATCAACAGAAAATGACCAGATATCAATAGGACGTATACCCCAAACGTCCCCAACTCCATTGACGCTTATGGGGGGTGCTGCCATTGACGTCCATGGACGTCCAAAATTTTACCCATTCATTTTCAATGGAAATTTTTTTTTTTCCCCAAATCAACAGAAAATGACTAGATATCATTAGGACGTGTCCCCCAAATGTCCCCGATTGCATTGCCGCTTATGGAGGGTGATGCCATTGACTTCCATGGACGTCCAAACTTCCCAATCATTTCCAATGGCATTTCTTCATATTTGTTCATTCTATTGATGCCAATGTACTTGGATTCCATTGACGCTTATGTAAGTTGATACCATTGACGTCCATGGACGTCCAAAATTTTTCCCATTTATTTTCTATGGGAATTTTTTTTTTTTCCTCCAAATCAACAGAAAATGACTAGATATCAATAGGACGTGTCCCCCAAACTTCCCCAATTACATTGATGCTTATGGAGGGTGCTGCCATTGATGGCCATGGACGTCCAATTCTCCCAATCTTTTCTAATGGCTCTTACTTTGTTTAGTGCCATTGACTGGCATTATGGTCCATTCTATTGATAGACCTGAGTGGGGCTAAGATTTGTATCTTTATTATTATTATTATGCAATGGTTTCTCCGCGTTTTTTCGGCGCGCCGCGCAGCCCGAACCATACCACCGATCGGCACCGTTCAAGTATCGACACGACCGGAATTTTCGCGCGACGATGGGAATTTTTCAAACGACCCCAAAAAATTTTCCGTTCACCCGTAAACGGCGATTTTCCGATTTTTTAAAAAATTTTCTAAACGCTAGTTGTCCTACAATTTTTGACCAAATCACATAATTTGGACATCAAAAATTCCGGGACGGTGGGGGGCATAAAGATTGTATACAGAATTTGGAAAAAATTTACGGTTCCCCGGATATTTGCCAAAATCTATCCCATTCATTTCTAATGGGAAAATTTCCCATTCATTTCAATGGGATTTCCAATGGAATTTACATTACATTGATGCCATTGACGGCCATGCATGTCGAATCTATTGATGCCAGTGTAATTGGATTCAATTGACTATATGGATGTCGATGCCATTGACGGCCATGGACGTCCAAAATTTTTCCCATTCATTTTCAATGGGGAAAAAACTACATTTCCACAAATCAACAGAAAATGACCAGATATCAATAGGACGTGTCCCCCAAACGTCCCCAACTCCATTGAGGCTTATACGGGGTGCTGCCATTGTTGTCCATGGACGTCCAAAATTTTTCCCATTTATTTTCAATGGGGAAAAAACTAAATTTCCCCAAATCAACAGAAAATGACCAGATATTAATATGACGTATACCCCAAACGTCCCCAACTCCATTGACGCTTATGGGGGGTGCTGCCATTGACGTCCATGGACGTCCAAAAATTTTCCCATTCATTTTCAATGGGAAATTTTTTTTTTTCCCCAAATCAACAGAAAATGACTAGATATCAATAGGACCTGTCCCCCAAATGTCCCCGATTGCATTGCTGCTTATGGAGGGTGATGCCATTGACGTCCAGGGACGTCCAAACTTCCCATTCATTTCCAATGGCATTTCTTCATGTTTGTTCATTCTTTTGATGCCAATGTACTTGGATTCCATTGACGCTTATGTAAGTTGATACCATTGACGTCCATGGACGTCCAAAATTTTTCCCATTGATTTTCAATGGGATTTTTTTTTTTTTTTCCCAAATCAACAGAAAATGACTAGATATCATTAGGACGTGTCCCCCAAATGTCCCCGATTGCATTGCCGCTTATGGAGGGTGATGCCATTGACGTTCATGGACGTCCAAACTTTCCATTCATTTCCAATGGCATTTCTTCATGTTTGTTCATTTTATTGATGCCAATGTACTTGGATTCCATTGACGCTTATGTAAGTTGATACCATTGACGTCCATGGACGTCCAAAATTTTTCCCATTCATTTTCAATGGGAATTTTTTTTTTTCCCAAATCAACAGAAAATGACTAGATATCAATAGGACGTGTCCTCCAAACTTCCCCGATTCCATTAACAATTATGGAGGGTGCTGCCATTGACGGACATGGACGTCCAATTCTCCCAATCTTTTCTAATGGCTTTAACTTTGTTTAGTGCCAATGACTGGCATTATGGTCCATTCTATTGATAGACCTGAGTGGGGCTAAGATTTGTATCTCCACAGAGGAAAGACCAAGGTGTGTAATTTCTCCCGAAATTGCAGTTTCTAGTTACCTTGGTCTTTCCAAGGGAAAGAACAAGGTATTGTTATTGTGCAACTTTATTGTTCTTATTATTACCTTGGTCTTTCCAAGGGAAAGAACAAGGTATTGTTATTGTGCAACTTTATTGTTCTTATTATTACCTTGGTCTTTCTGAAAGAAAGAACAAGGTTATGTTATTCTACAACTTTATTATTATTATTATTATGCAATGGTTTCTCCGCGTTTTTTCGGCGCGCCGCGCAGCCCGAACCATACCACCGATCGGCACCGTTCAAGTATCGACACGACCGGAATTTTCGCGCGACGATGGGAATTTTTCAAACGACCCCGAAAAATTTTTCGTTCGCCCGTAAACGGCGATTTTCCGATTTTTTACAACTTTTTCAAAACGCTACTTGTCCTACAATTTTTGACCAAATCACATAATTTGGACATCAAAAATTCCGGGACGGTGGGGGGCATAAAGATTGTATACAGAATTTGGAAAAAATTTACGGTTCTCCGGATATTTGCCAAAAACTATCCCATTCATTTCCAATGGGAAAAGTTCCCATTCACTTTCAATAGTATTTCCAATGGACTTTACATTGCATTGATGCCATTGACGGCCATGCATGTCGAATCTATAGATGCCAATGTACTTGGATTCATTTGACTATATGGATGTCGATGCCATTGACGGCCATGGACGTCCAAAATTTTTCCCATTCATTTTCAATGGGGAAAAAACAAAATTTCCCCAAATCAACAGAAAATGACCAGATATTAATAGGACGTATACCCCAAACGTCCCCAACTCCATTGACGCTTATGGGGGGTGCTTCCATTGACGTCCATGGACGTCCAAAATTTTTCCCATTCATTTTCAATGGGGAAAAAACTAAATTTCCCCAAATCATCAGAAAATGACCAGTTATCAATAGTACGTCTCCCCCAAACGTTCCGAACTCCATTGACGCTTATAGGGGGTGCTGCCATTGACGTCCATGGACGTCCAAAAATTTTCCCATTCATTTTCAATGGGGAAAAAACTAAATTTCCCCAAATCAACAGAAAATGACCAGATATTAATAGGACGTATACCCCAAACGTCCCCAACTCCATTGACGCTTATGGGGGGTGCTGCCATTGACGTCCATGGACGTCCAAAAATTTTCCCATTCATTTTCAATGGGAATTTTTTTTTTTTCCCCAAATCAACAGAAAATGACTAGATATCATTAGGACGTGTCCCCCAAATGTCCCCGATTGCATTGCCGCTTATGGAGGGTGATGCCATTGACGTTCATGGACGTCCAAACTTCCCATTAAATCCCAATGGCATTTCTTCATGTTTGTTCATTCTATTGATGCCAATGTACTTGGATTCCATTGACGCTTATGTAAGTTGATACCATTGACGTCCATGGACGTCCAAAATTTTTCCCATTCATTTTCAATGGGAAATTTTTTTTTTTCCCCAAATCAACAGAAAATGACTAGACATCATTAGGACGTGTCCCCCAAACTTCCCCGATTCCATTAACAATTATGAAAGGTGCCGCCATTGACGGCCATGGACGTCCAATTCTCCCAATCATCTCTAATGGCGTTTACTTTGTTTAATGCCAATGACTGGCATTATTGTCCATTCTATTGCTACACCTGAGTGGGGCTAAGATCTGTATCTCCACTGAGGAAAGACCCAGGTGTAATTTCTCCCGAAATTGCAGTTTCTAGTTATTATTATTATTATTATTTATTATATCATCATCTTATTCTCCGCGTTTTTTCGGCGCGCCGCGCAGCCCGAACCATAGCACCGATCGGCACCGTTCAAGTATTGACACGACCGGATTTTTCGCGCGACGATGGGAATTTTTCAAAATCCCCCGAAAATTTTTCCGTTCGCCCGTAAACGGCAATTTCCGGAAAAAAAAAAAAAGTTTAAAAATGTATCTAGTCCTACAGTTTTTGACCAAATCACATAATTTGGGCATCAAAAATTCCGGGACGTTGAGGGGCATAAAAGTTGTATAAAGAATTTGGCAAAAAATTACGGTTCCCCGGAAATTGGCCAAAAACTCTCCCATTCATTTGTAATGGGAAAAGTTCCCATTCACTTTCAATGGGATTTCCTATGGACTTTACATTGCATTGATGCCATTGACGGCCATGCATGTCGAATTTACTGATGCCAATGTACTTGGATTCTATTGACTATATGGATGTCGATGCCATTGACGGCCATGGACGTCCAAAAATTTTCCCATTCATTTTCTATGGGGAAAAAACAAAATGTCCCCAAATCAGTAGGAAATCAACAGATATCAATAGGACTTTTACCTCAAATGTCCCCGATAGCATTGATGCTTATGGAGGGTGATGCCATTGACGTCCATGGACGTCCAAATTTTTCCCATTCATTTTCAATGGGGAAAAAACAAAATGTCCCCAAATCAGTAGGAAATCACCAGATATCAATAGGACCTTTACCCCAAATGTCCCCAACTGCATTGACGCTTATTGAGGGCTCCGCCATTGACGGCCATGGACGTCCAAATTTCCCATTCATTTCTAATGGCATCTAATTATGTTTTTTCATTCTATTGATGCCAATGTGCTTGGATTCCATTGACGCCTATGTAAGTTGATACCATTGACGTCCATGGACGTCCAAAATTTTTCCCATTCATTTTCAATGGGAATTTTTTTTTTTTCCCCAAATCAACAAAAAAAGACCAGATATCAATAGGACGTGTCCCCCAAACTTCTCCAATTCCATTGACGCTTATGAAGGGCGCCGCCATTGACGGCCATGGACGTCCAAATTTCCCATTCATTTCTAATGGCATTTATTTTGTTTAATGCCATTGACTGGCATTATTGTCCATTCTATTGCTATACCTGAGTGGGGCGAAGATCTGTATCTCCACTGAGGAAAGACCCAGGTGTAATTTCTCCCGAAATTGCAGTTTCTAGTTGCTATTCATAATTGTACCTGCAGTATATATGAAGGATTAGTGTAGGTTTTTGGGCTGTGGAATGAATTCATCTGATTACAATGTATTCCTATGGGAAAATCCTGCTCGACATACGACCATTTCGACTTACAAACAGGGTTCTGGAACGAATTAAGTTCATATGTAGGGGTACCACTGTATTAAAATAAAAAAAAAATATATATATATATATATAGTAAGCAGTTACAATGTTACTCATTACTGGATCCATTACTTTTTACTTGTACTTAAGTACATTTTTGGATGGCTTACTTTTACTTAATATTGAGAAGTAGTGCTGCAACAAGCAATCGATTTACTCGAATATTCGATTAGAAAAAAAAGATTCGAATTAAATTTTTCTGCTTTGTCTGTCTCGCGCTAGCCATGTTGAATATGTTGAAATGTCTCTCGCTAGTTTCTTGTCGCTTAACCGACGTCGCGTCAGCCCATCGCTGATTGGCCCGCTCCGCTGTCTATTTGCTGTGGCTGGCTCCGCCCTGGAAATTTTTTTCTGCTTAATGGTGGCCAGACTCATACTCTCATAGCCAGGCATGAAAATTGGTCAGGGGTTAAAAAGGTGAGAAGGGTGTGGAGGAAATATGTTCCAGTACACTGTACACCCCAGCAAAATATTGAGCTCTGTCGACCCACACTGTGTTTCAGCAGGGCCGTGCAGAGACCGGTGGAGGGGCGGGTGCTCGTGGATCAAAAGGGGCACAGGAACAAGTATTTAATACACCTTAAAACAACATAAATTCAATTTAAACCAGCTTTAGATAATAATTGGCTGCGACTGTGACATACTTTAATTGGGAGGGGGCAACAGTGAATAGAAATCAAAACTGTCATCAACTTTCTGGCTGTGACTCAGTCTGCCTATTTTCTTCCTTCAACCTCTGCATCAAAACTTCCTTCCTCAACTTGTTCATCTGAGAACAAACCACATTAGATGGTCACTGAGCCACCAACAGCACAGTTTTCTTAAAACTATTATTTCATTATTATCCATACTTAACAACTCTCGCACCTCATGATTAATAAAGCAATGACATAAAATCTTATAGAAAAATAACATTGTAATTGTGTTTATAATTGTATTTAATACCCGACTATCCTTGCAAACTTGTTCTTTCCAGGTCTGCTATTCACCCAGCTGATGAGGTATCCACTGCCTTTAGCAGCCTCATCTAACTCATTTTTTTATCCCTCAATCTCCCTTCCCTACGAGGCATGTCTATGTAATGAAATATAAATATTAAAAAAAACAAAAAAAACAGACTCCCCGGTGGCTTTTAGTTTTAAAGCTTTCTTAATTTCTTTCTCTCTCAATAACGATGGAGGTAGATTTGTGTTTTTATTATTCAATCAAAAAACAAAGTTACTTCTATAAAAAACAAAGTTGCTTCAATCAAAATACAGTATATACTTTTAATCCCCAAAAAGTCACTTCAATTAAAAAAAAATTGTTTTTGATTGGAAAAATAAATTTGAGACAAAAAAAGCATTTGAAAACTATTTTTCTTGATTGAAACAAATTTTTCCATTGAAGTAATGTTGTTTTGCGTTTGGGCCACATTTTGGCTAGGACATTTGTGTCTTTATTATTCAATCAAATAAGTTGCTTCAAACAAAAAAATATATATAAAAAGAAAAACTTTGCACATGTGTCAATCACCGTTTACCAAAGCCTGAAAGGGTTTGAGTAGACTCACTATGAAGCATTTAATAAAGCCAAGCATTTTCTTACTACTTTATTCTTGTTTAAAAATAATTCGGTGGGGCAGTAACATGTTTAAAACTTATCATAATTCTTACATTTTGAAGTGCTTGAAAACCATTTATAAATGATACTTTGGTGAAAAAAGTGAAAAAAACGTCTTATATATGTATCTTTTTTCCAATGTAAAATCTGAATAAATGCATTGAACACGCACAAAAAAATGGGGGGGGGGGGGCGCTACTTTGCGGTTTTCACTTATTGCGGTGGGTTCTGGTCCCCATTAACCGCGAAAAACGAGGGATCCCTGTATTTCTGAAAAGCTTTCAGAAGTAGGACTCATTCCCACCACTCGTCGGGCCGGTGTTGTGCCGACACCGGCCGTCAGCTCAAGTCTCAGCCGAAAATAACGCGTCTCAGGCGGACGACGGGAGCGATGCGAGGCGCCCCCTCCATCCGAGAGCATGCCGCTTAATTTGACTCAACAGTGTGTTTCTTCGTTTACATTACCGCTAAATACACAAGCTTGACGCCAATTTAACGGGAGCTATTTTTTTTTCATGGGGGATTTGGCTAGCTCTGGCAGTGTTCAACGCAAGCTGCAACGAATGGCAGTAACTTTTTTATATCGCAAAATGTGAAAACGATTGAAACCATTACTCACCAAATTCAATCTGCTGGCAAATACAGGCAAGTGTGTATGCTGCGCTCTGGTCTTCCCCGGTGTGGATAAGGCCTGCTTTTTGTTTTCGCAGCTTTGCAATGCAACCAAAGGCTCTCCGAGCACTCCATGTTCACGTAAGGAGTGCGCGCGTTTGGAATAATGGAACGCAGCTTAGGCCGATGATTGGTTCTCGTCAGCGAAGCATCTAGAAGGATTTGCTGAATGTCCAAGTGTCACTTTTTTAAAGAACCGATTTCTTAAGTGCTCAGTTTACATACTAAGTTAATCACATGATGATGATAATAATGTAACGTTGATAATAGTCAACCGTTGAATCAGATTGCAATTCTTTATTTGTGGAAACTTATTTAACAACACGACTGTTGTCTGCCGCAGCCAACGCACATATCTCCCCCGCCAGAACAAACGTAAACACGGAAGGCACGTCCCTCGCTCTCCCGCACCTCTCTCACCCCTCTACGTCATGCGGTGCATTCAGGAACACATGCTAACACCCCCGCCACATTATAACTCATTTCGTTACAATAATAATAATTAAATAAAATCTCCCGACCCCCACCCTCCCAAAAAGAATTTCTCCTCGTATCTACGCAATTCACGTAGGTCGCCCTTTTTGACTTCAAAACGGCGAATTTTGCCGAAAGGTGAGAGATTTTCATGCCTGCATAGCACAGCTATGAGTCTGGTGTACCAGGCTAGTAGTCCCGTCTATGAGCGCGACCTGTTGGCGCGTGTGTCTGTGTGTGTGCTCGCACGCACGCGCGCGCTCTCGCTCGCAGGGGTAGTAGAGTGGAGTGGGCTACAGCTGTGTAATCGGCTGACTGACGCATCTGATTTTTTTTTTTGGCGGGGGGGGCAAACGAGACTGTGGCAGGCCGCCACATTCTCGTTCATTGGTGGGAAACACTGCATGTATATTACAAATTAAATTCCTCAATCATTTTTTTTCTTATGAACATTTTTCTAAAGCTTTATTGATGGTTTTTCCTCAAGTTAAAGCACCACGCAGAAATTAATCAATTGAATTGTGTAGCAGGATTTGTGTTTTATTCTTATTATTTAATTACAGGTGTTTTAGCTCATTTCAATTTATTTTATTTAAATGGGCTACTATTTATTTTTTTATGTACAGTGATACCTCAGCTCACGAACGCTTAAGGTCACGAACTTTTCACCTCAAGAACATTAAATTCGCGAGCATATAGTCTCTGCTGACGAACTAGTTTTCGGCGGACGAACCAAACCACGCGGTCGAACAGCGCCACGGTGGCGGCCACGAGAAGCTGACGCACGCTCACGGCGTCCCAGTTCGTCCCCTCCCTTTCGTTGAGTGCGGACGTGGTTTGTGTTTGATAGACATTTTGGACCATATTGAGTGTACTTTTGCTATTATGGGACCGAAAAAGACCCCACCACAGACTAGTGTTAAGCCTAAGAAGACATTAAAGAAAATTACGATCGAGCAGAAGGAGATCATTGAAAAACACGAACGAGGTGTGCGTTTGTGTGACTTAGCAGAAGGGAGCCATTCAGGAGTTGTCATCTGAGGACGAGGAGGAGGAGATGGCTGCAGCATCAAGTGAGAGCATCAAGACCATGTTAGCTAAGTGGAGTGATGTGCAGGCTTTTATCGAACAGTACCATTCAGAAAACACTGTGGCTATGAGAATCATCAACATGATGAATGATAATGTGATGCTTCAGTTTCGTAAGACCTTACAACTCAGAAAGCAACAGGTGTCAATTAAGAGGTTTTTAGTCAGCAAAAAGGATAGAGTCTCCTTCTAAGAAGCAAAGAAGACAAGCCACACCGGAGGTTGAGTTACCTACAGTCCTTATGGAAGGTGACTCTCCTTCCAAACAGTAACTCCCTCCCTCCCTCCCTCCTCCTCCCACTCCATTCCATCAAGCCATCAACTACCATCACAAAGGTAAATAAAACGACTTTATTATACAGTACAGTTTATTTCTTTAATTACAATACAATAGCACATTTATTATACATAAAATAAGGTATATTTTTGTGTAGTTTTAAGGCTTATTTAGTAGTAAATTATGTTTTATGGGGACCTGGGAACGGATTATTCTCATTTTAATGGTTTCTTATGGGAAATAAATGTTCGGAAGACGAACTTTTCGCCTTACACACACTTTCTGGGAACCAATTATGTTCGTGAGCTGAGGTATCACTGCATTTATGTTTTGGAAATGTGATGCAGTATTCATTTATATTCTATATTTTATGTAGTATAATTTTAGGTCCTATGTGAATACTAGTTCCTACTTGTTTTGTTGTGGTAGGAAGGTTTTGTATTGAACACGGGGTACTGATGCGCCGAGATTAAAGGCAGAGTTGATAATGTCCTGCCGTGCTGGTTCTTGTAATAGCAGAAAAGACAGCAGTAAACCACCAACAAGTAAACTGTGACCCGATATACCCACAGCCTCAAGAGATCTGATGGACTCGAAAAGTAAGTTACGATTGCATATTATTTGGAAAATCGACCTGATCCACCGTATTTTTACACGAGTGACTTCCGTTCTGTCCGATCCTACCGAGTAGTATTGACGCAGGGGGGGCCGCGTCTCGCGTCAAATAACAATCTCCGGTGTTCTTTTCGCGTGCGACGCTTTGAGCACTTCTGGGACGCGTTCAACACGTGACCGCGACTGGTGTGCATTGGCTGATTGACTTTAACGGCCGCGTTTCACTGCGTTATCGCGGCGGGATCGTTGACGTGACGTTGACGTTTCTGGTGTGTTACCGGGGTTACCCTGCTAATACAACAGGCATGTCTACGGCGCGTAACGCAGTGACACGCGGCCGTTACAGTCAATCAGCAAGTGCACACCAGTCGCTGTGCGGCCGCGTTTTGGACGCGTCCTAGAAGCGGTTCAACGCGTCACACTCGTAAGAGTTTATTATTTGACGCAAGACGCAGCCCTCCTTTAATGTATTTATTTATTTTATTATATTTTATTTATTTTTATTATTTAATTTTTTTATTTAATTTATTCATTTCTGCAAGGCGGTTTAAAATCCATCAACAAAGCTTTTAAAAACTGTTCACAAGAAAAAAAAATGATTCACTGAGGCATTTCATTTGTAAAATAGGTTAAAATCTTTGTCATCGGGATTGTTTTTCTCTTTAGCACAGGACTTCTTTTTTCCTTCAGAAAGAAAGCTGACCAATATGCGGGGTCTGAAAGGCAAATGGTTGTCATATTATTATCTTTAAATACCTGCTGCTCTCGCACGATCTTGCAATCCTCGCATGAACCGATCGGGGCGCTCCACAGACGCTCTGCTCGTAAAACGTGTTCTCTGGCAACTGGAGGCGAGCATCAGTGGTGCGTTGAAGCGCCGGCAACCTCTACACGTCACAGACGTCCCTGGTGTATTACCAGGGTTACGGCATTGACTATATTTATGACTAACCAAACAGTGTACAGATAGTCCCCGGGTTACAAAGGAGTTCCGTTCCTAGGCTGGCGATGTAACCCGAATTCCCGTGTAAATCGGAATCAACCCTTTAAATACCCCCTTAACCTCAAAATAACTCCCCAAAGACATGTATTTTATGTCATTTTAATAAGTAAAAAATAACATACTGTGAGGTATGTTGTGTTAAATATTCAATGACTATTCAGGGTTTGTAAAAAAATATATATATATATTCAGCGTTTACTCACGAGTGAGTCGCCTTGCTGAGAGAAAACGGCGCAGTGGAAAGAGCAGGGAGGCGAGAGAGGGGGATACCATGGCCGCTCAGGTCACCAGCGTCGCCTCTCTTAGCGCGAGCACCCCGTCCGAGCTAAAAAAAAAAATTTTTTTTTTAAAAACCTGATCGGGGCTCGCAAGAGGAGTCTGCGCCATGGGAGAAGCAGTAGTAGCATGAGAACACCGAAGTGAGACCTGATGCCGTCAGGAACTGCAAGAAGGTGACAGCGACGCTGCTGGGGGAAGAGGGGACCCTGACATGGCAAGAACTAGGCATTGTTTACGCGCTTAAAAAAAAAAAAAAAAAAAACGACTGGAGACAGACTGGCGGATGAGACTCCGGCGTCGTAAAGTCACATAAGTTGGGTATGTCGTAACCCGCGGACTTCCTGTATTAATGATTACCGAGAAGTGCTTCTGTCAGCACGAGCAGCAGCACTGTCATTCGTTGATGTGTGCAACATGGCGGCAATACTGAGGCAAAAACTGCTCCTTTGATGCTGAAGTAATACTAAAGACCTTTTGACATTTTTTGACCAGTACGACTTCTACTCCAGAGTGACTTACTGTCTGGAAGACTGAGTGCGGCCTCTACTTATGACCTTCATTATCATCACCAGTCTAAGGCTAATGTGACATGCCGTCGATAGTACCTGATAGTGGAGTGACGAGGTTGTCTGCTTGGAATTCTGTCGACGGGTTACTGCTGCTCTGTTGCTCCGCCCCTCTGCTGAACTTACTCGGACCTTCATTAATGTGCCGCATCTCTTCCTCCTTCTTTATGACTGGAAGTTGCTCTTCTCTCTTCTGCTGTTGAAGGGGTTCCTCTTGTTTGATTTGGGGAAGCTCTAGTTCATTTTTAATGCCAGGAGACTCTTGCTTCTGCTGTTCAGGATCAAGATATTTTCCGACACCTTCATGACACAAGAAGACAAAACACATTTTATGGACCGACTATGGAGCTAGCATTCCAAACAGAATACAGTTCAGCGATTCTGGTAAGATCAGTGGAGGGTCGGGTTCTACGTGAATGATTGTCAACTAACAGTGTTCGGCGGACCTGTAGTTTGTTACAGTTTAATACAGGCCCGCTTATCCGCCACCAGAGTTCAACTGTTTGCATTAGGGGTGGGAACCTCTTGGTACCTCACGATGCAATACAAAGCTCACAATAACGATCTCACCATATGGCGATACAGCGATTATCGATACATTGGTCAGGAAATCATTCTAGGATATTCTACAAAACAACTGATAAATAGAAAAACAAGCGATTGTCATACATCTGCTGTGAGTTCATCTCTAGTAGACATCCAATCCATTTGAAATGGAAGGGTGGCAGCAAATGAACCCCTCCCACTTCAAATAGACCCCTTCCACTTCTATGCCAGGCAATGAGGTAAATTTGGGCCGTTTCAGCCTGTTATTTTCAGTCACTTCCTGTTGACTTTGGGGCATTTTATGGGTCACTTCCTGTTTATTTCTGATTACAGAACATGAATTGACTCGGGGATGAATAGGCAATGACTCAAAATCAACAGGAAGAGACCAGTAAATGCCCTGAAAATCGGAAAGAGTGACTGTGGAATAGAGCTGTCCCGACTAGTCGACATAGTCGACGTCATCGATGACGTAAATCCGTCGACAAGCAAAACATCCCGTCGACAGTTAATGAAGGGTTAAGAAAATATATGCGTGGAAAGTTCAGAATGTCGGACGCTCTGTATGCAAGCGGGGAAAGCGGCACAAAGCCAAAAAAGCGCACCAGAGTGACCAAAACATTGACTTATTTCAAAGAAACAAAGGAGGGTACACTCTTTTGTCCTGTCTCCTCAATGCCAAGCTTGGCTGCACGTCGGCCGTGAATAAACACCTACAGCGCCGTCACCCAGTTTGTAAGTCCATCTAACTAACTAACGACATGTTTTATTGAAGTTGCTAAGCCTGTCACGATATGCAATGAGTCCATTTATCGCACGGCAAATAAAAATGAGGCCGGTAATTTTCACAGCTGCCTTTTATCGCTGCGCACGTGCGTGTGTGCTGATGGCATATGAGACTCCAGTTCCTTTCTCTTCTCAACACGCTGTAGAATTAAAGTTCAGACAACAAAATAAGAAAACACATCTATATTAAACACTGTAACGTTAGCACTGCTACACTGAGGTGAATGGGGGAAAAAGGCAACTTACTTTAGCCTGCTATAAAACATTGGCAGTCGTCTCATGAAAGCAAACTTGCGGTTAAAAGGTGACACTTCAAACATGAAAAATCGCTGGTTAACAGCATTTGCAAACGTAAAAAATAACCCAAAAAAATCTATTACTGACGCTACATCGAATTACAAAAAGTGCTTTTTCTTGCGGAGTGTAAAGCTGAAGTTAACAGTTTAGCGAACGTACTTCCGGTGAGCATTTCGAAATAAAAGCATGCCATGTTCTTCATATAAATAGCGATTTCCGGAGTTAATCCCACATACTTCAAAATTCAGATTCTACACTAAGAATACCTTTAAAATGACACCCTTTATGAAAAATCTGATTGGCAATGAATAATATAATTATTATAATACTATTATATATAGTACTATACTATCATATTAATGCTAGGTGTTTTTTTAAGAATTGTTTTGAATCATGTTGGAAAGGCAAAGTCAGTGTTCTGAATCTGTTTACACTCCCTTATTTTGCATTAGTTAATTCTATCAGCATTTGAACTCGTTTATTTTTTGATTTATTATTGTTATTTACGTGTTTATTTGTACTTAAATAAATAATTCACGTGTTCCAATATGTTTTTGTGAATTGCTAAGTGTCAACAAAAATTTCATCGCTAAATTAGTAAAAAAAAAAAATTTTTATTTAATTGTTAGATTAGTCGACTAATCGTAAAAATAGTCGGCTGACTAATCGGGAGAAAATTAGTCGTTTGGGACAGCCCTACTGTGAAACCTCTAGTTCTGAATGAACGAAGGTTCTCTACGCCCTTCCCAGATATTTAGTTTTTAAGAGATAAATGCTAGTACGAGTTATAATAATAATTTAAATAATAAAACCCCTCTTAATGTTTTCGTTTTAGTAAAATTTGTAAAATTTTAAATCAAAAAATAAACTCGTAGCTCGCCATTGTTTTGACATCGCAAGGCGGTGACGTCACATGGGTTCCCTGCCCGTACTTCCAGTGTCACTCTTTTAACTTTGTAATGGGTAATTTAAGTACACCATAAGGTGTAAATGGCGAGTTTTAAATTAATTAGAGATCAATCTAATGAGTGCGTTTTGTCCCTCGACTGACGCCATAGTTCCCTGTTTTACAGCGGGTCTATTGTACTTTACGTTCATTTGAATGGTGTCTTCACAACATACAAGTCTCCTGATAATGGCTCCCAGCATCAAAGTTTGTATATTGTGACTAAATATTGCCATCCTGTGTATTTGTTGAGCTAAACGAGTAGCTAAAATGTTTTAATAGAGTTTGACCAAAGTCTGAGTAAATCTTATATGAATTCTGCATATCTATTTTGATTGTGAATGCCAGTTCGCTTTGCATTGTTGTTTAACTGTGTGAGAAGAGGGCCTCATTAATACAGATTGAAGCGCTTTTCATTTTGTGTACATTATTTTTTTGAGAGATATATTTTTGTTGTATTTTCACGATATCATACTTATTTTTGTTGTGAAGGAGTTGCCGAAGCTTTGCTAATAAACGGCGCGGTCCAATGAACGCCTGTGTCCACTCGCCTTTTTCTGCCTCTTCGGCTAGGTTTATACCGCAGGTCTTAATGCACAAATCCGATTTTTTGTCAAATCTGTTTTTTTGGCGTGCCCGTCCAGACTGTCTTTGTCCATTGAGCCCGTTCAAGTATTACGCATGCGCACTAATCGCAGTCAGACAAGTGCTGAGCCAGAACACCCACATGCGCAGAAGCATCAAAACAAATGACAACACATGCTGGCTGTCATCCGTCATTTCAGGGATATCATATTTTGATTTAAGACGACATAAACAACAGACATAAATAATCCCCGTTTAGGCTTATATTGAAAGTTTATATGACTCGATTGTATGCACGAATTGTCCGTGCATGTCACACACACATACGGACAGTTTGCCCCGACTCTTGGCCGTGTAAGCAATCTTGAAATATTGCTCATATAGAGCAGAGAAAACCGAGCATTCTCAGGCTTATCCTCAACCCATTTTTATTTTATTTATGACTGTTGTCAAACCCGACCCTTCCCCAAAAGCCGTGTTCAATGCAAGCTAGGCGCTAACACCGCACAGCTGCACCGCTACCGTAGCGCCTTGTCTCTCTCTCTTTCTTTGATGATGTAATTGCTGCATGAATTCCGATTTGGGAAACTTGACAGTTCAGACCGCCGTGACATTCTGGAAAAATGTTGCCTAGATCGGATCTAAACCACATACGAAAGTGACCCAGATTGGCTTTGGGATGGTCCACTTCTATGCGACTTGTCCCGTTCAGACCGTCAAGTTGATGCCTCACTCGAGTCGGGAAAACACGAAAAAATCGGATTCGTGCATTAAGACCTGCAGTATGAACCTAGCTTGGATCTCATTGTGCAAAACAAGGCGTCATTATAATCTGTTAGGCATTAATACATTTATTCATTTTCGTATCCCTTATTCCCCGGGAAGCATCCGGCAGGATGAGCAACAATCTGGACATCTGCTTTTACGTGACCAAAATAAGGTAAGACGTCATTAGACGCCAGTAGATGTCTCGGTAGTGGCAAACGTTTTCGTGTGTTGTCATGCACGGCCCCGGGCTATCAGCAAAAATAATCAAACTGCTGTGGTTTACTGTATACGCTAATATGTAAAGCACACGGCAGCTATGGATGTAACTATCTCCATAATAAAATTTGAATAAGTTAGATAACACAGTCAGGGTTTCCCCTACATATTAATTGTTGCGGCGCACCACCACACCAAAATAAAAGCCGCCACGCCGTGCAAAAGAGATGTTTAAAAAAATAAAAATTTAAGGCCGTTTCCAACTCGTGGCAGCCTAGTGTGAAGAGTTCAGTGGCAACCTATTCATTGTGTATTGTAATGTCCGTAGCTCTGCGAGGCCCTCTTAAGAGACGATCGGAGGAGGAGCTGTGACGTAGAGGGAAGCGAGATAGCGGTCGCATGTCACGGAAGCCCGCTGTTATTTTGTTTTTGTTTTTTTCTTTATTATTGTTGCCACAATAAAGTGGGTAAGCCAATACGGACTCCTCTCCTTCTTCCCCCCCATCCGGGGCATTACAGTATTTTGGATCGGACTTTTTGGCGAAAATAAGCAGTGGACGGCCGTCTTGGGAGGAACGGCCAGTTTGAATAGGTTAGGGTTAGGAATGAAATTGCACCGAGAGGCGGGGAGAGCGCCGCCGCACTAATATCAACAACGCATTCAATAGCAGAGGGGCAGGCGTACTTATTACAGCTGCTATCAGGCTGTTTTGGCAGACGGATATACACAATCACGGCTGACGAAACCTTGATAAATGCGCCCCCCCCCCCCCCCCCCCCCAGTTTTGCGAGCTCTGGGACACTCGAAAAATTACCTTCATACTTCTCCTTGCTGAGCTAATTGGTACCTCAATGTGCGTTTGTATGGAAATGGAGTTCACGAACAACAACAAAATATTCACCTTCTCACCGAAACTAGTAAATCTCTTTACACGGCAAGTAGAATTTCCCCCTACTCATTGAAATGCATCCATTACAAGGGCGTAGGTATGGTGTCAATATTGGTAGGTACGATATAACAGCATAACCTGCATGTACACTTTTCGATGGGGACGGACATTACCGTAATAAAACCCAACAGATTGGGTGAACGGGGGTCAGGGCTACATTTCTCACCACCAATTTGAACCTAATTAATTGATAGGCTAAATGATCAATGCAAAAATAAATCTGTATTGACATACCAACTTTCACAATGCAAATTTAGAACATTTTAATACGATGATTTTTCTGAAATCTATTCAAATAACTTTCTCCATCTTGTTTTGAGTGTTAAAGACTAGTTAACAGCTTACTGGGTCAGATTATTCAATTTACTTTGGGTAAATATCACCATTTGTTCTTATTAAGCCCATAAATCTAAAGGTTGGTCATTTTTCACCAAAATCAAGGGGGAAAATGCTTTCAAATAATGTTTTGAGCAATTATCACTTGTTGAATTAAGAACATTCCTGACGAAAAAAAAGCTTTTTATTTTTTTTGCTTAAAATAAGTGTGTTAAAAATAGCTATCTGAAAATAATCTTATTTCAAGAAATCTGAGTAAAATTTACTTAAAGCACTGGCAGATCATTTTACTTATTTCTAGTAGATTGAAAACAAGGGAATTTAGTCAACTGCAAATCAAACGTGCGTTTGAGGAGAAAAAAATGGTGTCAGTGTAAGTCTGAACATAAGGAAAGTAATTCACTTATTAATGGTCGGGTCAATTCTATCCTTACAAAATATGTGAAGACAATCTAAATGACCTCTATAACTTAACTCATTATATAATGCAAAAAGGTTGCTTAAAATTTGGTGGGGACAATTTGAGCATCCTGAAATGTTCTTAGTGTTATGTCTCTAACGTCCCTATGCAAACCTACGCCACTGGTCCATTAACAGAAGTACTATTATTGTTGTGTTAATGTAGTACATATTAGGGCCAAATAAAAGGAAAAAGAAGGACTACGAAATGTAAGTCATACTATTGCTACGAGAAAAAAACAGTCGTATTATTACGTAGGGTAATGTAACTATAATCAGCTACGCATTTTACGTACATGAACCGTAGCTGAGAGCTACGACATTAGCCTGGCTCATGAAAGATTTCAAATAGATCTTTGTTATGGTTATTTTTGTGAAACGAAATGCGGAAAAAAAATGTGACATGATGCAATTTTGCCGTGGCACGACATGGTGAGGCAGTCCGACACCGATGCAGCCAACCACCGCAGCTTCAAAAAATCCTAGGGGAAACACTGACAGTAGTTTACAGTGAAGATCTGCAAACAGTTTTTGACATCAAACACTCTCCTGCTCTCGTCACTACAGCAGGGGAGTGCTGTCACTAGCGAACTTGACACATGAACACTACTCGACTAATTCGCGTCTTTTGCTTTTTCTGTCCTTCACATGTTCCAGTCGGGTTTAAAATGGAAGGGCACAACCCGAGGACATGTTAGAGAGTGACACGGTGGAAGACCGGCAGCGTTGGCCATGTGACGTCACCGCCCTACGATGACAACAACAATGGTGACCTACTAGTTAAAATAATTTTACAAATTTTATGAAAACATTAAGAGGGGTTTTAATTAGAGGTGTGCAAAATTTCCGATTCTTAGATTATTCGCGATTCGGCCGTGGAAGATTCA
Source organism: Corythoichthys intestinalis (assembly GCF_030265065.1). Taxonomy (NCBI): domain Eukaryota; kingdom Metazoa; phylum Chordata; class Actinopteri; order Syngnathiformes; family Syngnathidae; genus Corythoichthys; species Corythoichthys intestinalis. The sequence goes on along the minus strand of NC_080411.1, from coordinate 46,420,567 downwards.
AGAACGATTCACAAACATCCAAATTCCGATTATTGAAATATGCCAAGTAAAGCAAAAGTACAACACACTCAGCGCGCTGCGCGGTCTTCGGCACAATGAAGAACGGAGCGAGAGTAGCTAAACATCATGCTTCTCATTACCCGGCCCCTCGGGTAATGCCAATGCTCAACTCACGGCTTTAGCTCAACTCATGCCACGAGATAAAAAACACAACAACATACCTGACTGCTGCCGAAAAGCTGCTACAAAAGTACATCCGCAAAATGTTACGGTAGATATCATTTATATAGGACTAGATGCATTATAGATTCGATAGCGTTAGCAGCACATCTACAAAAAGCTAGATGCGGGCGTTAGTAAACGGCCGCCATCTTAAAGCAGTACACTTTCCTGCAAGGCTGTTGTAGCGAACCTTCCAAGCGAACCTAATTAACTTTTTATCTAAAATACTCCCAAATCGGTAAAATATTGACTTGAATGTATCTTTAAAATAGTTTTAAAACTTTCACATGTCAAAAGTAGACAAAAGGGAAATTATGGAATAACGGGAGCAATTTTAACAACTTTAACGGTTGATTCACAACATTAAATTAATTGAATGTAGTTTAAAGCTGCTGATACAGAATGGGGACTGGAGTTTTTTATTTACTGTTATTTTTGTATATTTGTTTACTGCTATATGTTAACTTGATACTGAAATAGTAGTTTGGTTTAGCCTGAGAGTATTTTTGAACAATTTTGGAACTAATGTACAAAACATTTAAAAAAAAAAAAAAAAAAAAAAAAAAGGAGGGGGGTGCATCAATAATCGTTTTATAATCGAATCGGAGCCTCTGAATCGTAATCGTAATCGAATCGTTAGGTGCCCAAAGATTCCCAGCTCTAGTTTTAATATCAATTTATTATAACTCGTACTAACATTTCTCTTTTAAGAACTACAGGTTTTTCTATCCGTTGTACCCTTTAATGTATTGTGTGTCGAGGGCCGTCAATGGCAGCCATAGAGTTAACAGAGACACTATTATGGAGGAAGATTTTAGCAGGAACTTATGGTTCCTTTTTTAAAAAAAATTTTTTTAAACATTGACATCTTTTTAAAATAATATCTCAATGCTTGGCATGAGCATATCAATAACCTTTTGGGATGCAAAGTATCACGATGTATCACTATTTCGACATTTTGTCACACCCCTAGTTTGCATAGCTCTTTCTTAGGCACTTGCTCTTTGCAGACAGCAGGATTAACGTACATCTTCACTCATCAAATGCTAACCAGTCAACTTGATGATGTTCGCCTCTTCGTCTTTAAGGCATGGAGTGTCTTCCTCGTTTTTGAAGGGGGGATGTTGGTACTGCTCGTCGATGTAAGAGTTTCCAACTGTGAAGAAATACTCCTTCTGCTCCTCTTTATTGTGTACCAACTCCTCCTCTTCCTTTTTAATGTGTACCAACTCGTCCACCTCCATCTTGATGTATGACGAATCTTCCACTTCCATCTTGATGAATGACAATTCTTTTTCCTCCTCCTCTTTGATGAGAGTGAACTCCTCAGGATGAAGCGCTTGTCTGCAGTCTGCAAGACAAGACCACGAACACACATGGATCTAACCCAGGGAGGCCCTCACTAGGTGAGTGATACATGCACATTAATAGCCAAACACAATTTGTCATTAACAACTCACAGTGCTAATTCTCGGCATATAAATCCTTGCTCGTGAGTTTATGTTTCTTTCTTGCCCTACACTTTCCATTCATGCTCTAGGATATGTTGTAGAGAGCTGGAAAAGTTAAGTAGCCTAACAAATTCACAAGCAAATATTTATATTTAATGGGTGGCAGAATCCTTTTATTGTCAGTAAATCACAAGCTCGCTAATGGCAATACCAATGTCGATTGATGACCAATTCACCACAGACTTAAAAACAAGCAACTGCATATTATAGCCAAATGGAATAAATTAGTCTTGTGAAGTGCAAAGTTATGTTAGCGTCAATGTTGCTTGCGAGTACTGTATTGGGATGCCGTTGCATAGTCACACTGCAAGCATGTAATTCATTTGTATAAATTGAGCCATTTGCTGTGAAAAATAACAATGCCACAGCGATAATGGGATGGCTGAAAGCAAAAATATATTCATTTGATAGACGAAGAAGAAGATCTGAAAATTGCCATTCATGACTGCTTTCAATCAAGTCTGACTGGTTAACTGGTTTACAATGAAAAATGGCGAAAAAAGATAATCCAGTCTCCAGATGTGCAAAGGTAGTGGAGACATACCCCAACAAAAGCTAGTTCCATGAGGTATATATAGGCTCGAGCGTTTACGTCACAGCAGCACGGGATCGTGCGAGATTTGCGACAACGCAGCCATTTCGGAAGCACGTCTGCATCACGGGACATTTAAACTTAACGGCAAATACAATTCACCTACGAGTGCCAAAGATGGAAAAATGTAGGGAAAACTTGCCAGTTCGATACAGAGACAAACTTGTTACCACGGCGAAGGACAGATATGTGAGCAATTTTAAGGATGTGAACAATGTTGACCCTCACGAGCAAGCCAAACACAAATGGAATAAAGATGTCGACAAGCTTCAACCACTATGCGAAATGGACATCAGGCTGTATTTAGTGTTTGGTGTATGTTACTACACTCATCAGCAATTCCGAAACCACAAATCGCTACAAAGCTACGAACAGTTTTGCTGCGGATGGGTGCAGGATCTGCATATTATGACCATAGCAAACGGCAACACCATCTTTCCAGCAAAGGTAGGCAATGTGTGTTTACATTAGTCTGTGACCACGGATGTACAAATTTTTTGTTGCAGAAAATGTAGCCTGTGTACAAATTCTTTGCCACTCTCTCACGTCAAAATATTACACCTTTTTCATTTAGCAATGACAGGAATTATGTCTTATGAAGACAATGCAGATGTATGCATGCTAGTTGTTTAGCTGTAGCTATAGCTAACAACAGGCCGACTTAGGGCATAAAGTTACTGAAATTTGCGTAAACAAACAAAATTAACTTACCGGAGTGGAAGTGCATAGAGCAAACTCTGTGTGTAACTGGAGAATCAAACGTTATGCCCTTCCTTCTGATCGAGTCCACCCATGCCATTCTTCGACGTTTGGTAAGTTCAGATATGACCTTTCCCTCGCCTTTTCTCCATGTAGGGATCCGGAAGAAACTCAATGGTGTTCCGTCGAGCTGTACATTCTCCTTTCTATTCGATCGGTTGTTGCAATTCTTTACCGCACAATAATTTCAACCATTTTTAAAGAGCGACCTGTGTTGAAATGCCTCACTGTTAATGTTTCTCGCTTCCACAATGGCGATAGCGGCGGAAACCTCGCGAGAGCTGCGTCATACGCTCGAGCCTAATTGACTCCGGGTTGGGAAAATACTTTTGCACGCCACACTTTTGTGATTATTTGTAAACAAATAAATAAAATCAAGCAACATTTTCAAACTTTTTGAATTTTTAAAATGTTCTAATAGTTGTTCTAAACAACTACAGTATGTGTACTATAAACAACTGAGGGTCAAAAGTGAACCAACCTTGTATACTGTATAGAACAACTTTTGCCTGCATTATTTTGCAAACAGTCGAGTGTTGATGATCCGGGGTGATGATGTCTTTTGCGTCACAAAGTTCATCTGTGAAGTCCATTTTCCAGACTCGACGCCTTGTTTCTTCGTTAGCCGCTCGGCGGAGCTACAGTAGGCAACAACGCTTCAGCTAGCGCCAAGACGACTTAAATAATACACGCATAAAACAGTGCTAAACACGTTGAAGCTTCGGCTCAATGAAGCGATTGAAATAAAGGAAAAACAAGACGCGCGAAAAGAAAACAGCTACTTTTTAGGCAACAAAACTTTTTGGGTGTCCATATCCGGACCTAGTGTAACAGTATTCACGCCATGTAATTGGCTAAGGAGTCATGTGCTCCCGTAAATGTGCCTGATCAAAACAGCAACGTTCTAGCGCTTATGCCTGATTTTTATTCCTGCTTTAATATATTGTAACGTTTGCTAAGCGGACGTTTGGCCGCGAAAACAACACAAGTTCACACGAGCCTCAACGCCTTTTTCCTCTTTTTCTTTAATAACTTCCCGCCACCTCACCAATGCAAAACCAACAACTATTTATAATGACGCAATGTAGTCCACCAATCGGAGCGTCGCGCTGGTACACCAGCACACCAATGACAGCCCCGCGTTGGTGCATAAATTAACCCACCGATGACAGCCCCGGCGACGCTACATATGAAAGGAAAAGATTCGGCCATACTTTAGGGTCTGTATGTACATATCACCTTAAAAGTTTGTATTCAATCACCACAGACTATGTAGTAGTCATTTTATATCCGGTAAGATGCATTTAAGATATACTTAGAGGGTTTTGGGCTGACAAATAACCACAATTAAGATCATTGCTAGGCTAATCGCCGACAACATACACGTATGTATGTAGTGAGAGTGCTATCGCTAAACCATATAAACATTAAAAGCCTTAACTCCATTGACAAACGACATGAAATACATTAGACTTGACAGTGGATGTTAGCAAGAACAAAAGATTTTGAATTGAAAATTTCGTAACTCACCTTTCCAAGCACAAGATAGATTCCTGCCGAATTTTCGTGGACGAGGACCTGTTTCGACCCAACCAGCAACGAAGTATTTATAAGCCTCCAAGCTCTTGAAGTTTTTCAAATTTTCGTGAGAATAGGCTGATTTTGTGTGGACAAGATACTTGTAAATATCAGCGTAGCAGATGTCAGGCAGACAGGGCGAAGACAGTGGGTCGAAAAACATCGATTTGGGCATCAAATATGGATCTGGCGACTGTATAGAACGAAGCTTTTCCACATAACGCCTTTTATGCAACACATCCAGTGAGTTTACGGCATCAGAAAGCACCGGGTCTTCCATGAAATGCATTTTAAATTCCTCGATCAATTGAAACCAATGCTAATACAGAGACAAAATGACGGACAAGTGGGCGGACACACACACAGCGAGCACGTGGTTTTGTGACGTCGGTGGGTAGGGTCGATAGATTGATATGCCGGGCACTTGAGTGACCAAAACGAGGTGAAATTACACATTATATTACATTTGCCGAATTCAGAAGAACTGACACTGATTTTGAAAAGGAAATACTACAATGTATGTACATATAAAGAAAACTAGTATGTCATTATTTTTTATTGCAGATATTGATCGCAATAAAAACATTTGGACAACATGATTTGATTTTTTGTTTTATTTAAAAACGATTGGTGCACGTGTAAAACAGGTTAATAAATCACAATTTATAAAATTATTAGAAAAAATAGCATTCGAGAATGTGATATCAATCAGCAGAGCTCCGGAGCGGCTTGAGAGCCTTGCCAAACTTTGAGCCGACATCACGCAGACCCTCGGCGGCATCCAGACGGGCTTTATCCCGCTGTCCTCTGTAATTCCGGCTACAATAGTGTATCTTAAAGTTGCTGGAGTTAAAAAGCTTGTAGTTGGATCTCGGGATTGACCTGACGGCCCGCCGCGAGGCGATCCACCATCTCCAGCCTGAGCCTCTTGGCTGCCCACGGGGAGAACGCATGTAGTCTTGATATATGTCCACCAACGTACAGTAAGTGAGGCACATGAACTTCTTTCCTTGCCTAACAACGTTTTCCACCTGTAAACAAACTAACAAAAAACTTCTAACACTTGCTTTCATGCACTGACATAATTGTGCCATCTACACGTACTAATTAGCAACAGGCTAGCAGCAGATACAGTAGTTGTGGTATATAATATTAAAGGTCATCATAATTACAATCATTCATTTTAATAACAATATCAAAGGCGACAAGTCGTGTCATAAGCAAGATTTAACTCTAGTATTTTTTGAGCACTGGACACATGAAAATGCAGGAATAGGAGGAACATACCTTCCATAATACATCGGCAAAACACACGGTTTTTGTGGTGGCACGAGCTTCCACATCTGCCTTCATGAACATGTTGTCCTCCCCTGTCGTGACGATGGGCTGATGGATGTGGTATTTTCAAATTGACTTTTTTAAAGGATTTTGATGAGTAATGTTACTCCAGCTCCACTGTTGTTTTGAATGGAGAAATTCTAACACGGAAGTTGCTTGCAGATTTATGGAAGTAAAGCGGTTTTACCTCGGAAACTTGTTATAGATATCAAAAGTGCACATCTTTTTCTCGTGTATGTACTAGAGGCGTTGCAGTGTTTTGGTTGGATATTTCTTTAATTTTTCAAGACAATAATACAAAAATTCTATCATGTAATGAGGATACAAACAGACGCCAAAGAAGTTACAGAATGAATTTAATCAAAAACTATATAAGTATAACACCACCACCACCAAAACAAAACTAATTATTCTATGAGGATTCAATCTGACAATCAAAAATTTACATATTATACATTCTTTTTTTTTTTAACCATATTCAAACAAAAACAAAGCACTCAAGTATCAAAATCAAGTACAATATTATAGATTGACATATTATACTTACTGTATTGCATCTTTTTGATCAGGCACGAGCGCCAGAACCTTGCAGGTTTGATCAGGCACATTTGCGAGAGCACATGAATCCTCAGCCAATCACATAGCATGAATATGTGTGAAGCGAAGGTCCCCGGAACTTATTTTTATTTAGCCCCCTCTGACCTGACATGAACACCCAAACAATTTTGGTAGCAACACCGTCACTGTTTTCTTTTCGCCCGTCTTTATTTTCTAACTCTCTACGTGTCGAGCACTGTTTTATTTGTTTAATATTCAAGTCGTCTCGGCGCCCGTTGAAGCTTTGCGGCCTATTTTAGCCTAGCCTAGCGGCTAACGAGAACAATGCGTCGAGTGTGAAAAATGGACGCGAAAACGACACCGGCGGCAGAAAAGTTCCCCGAAGAAGTTTGTGGCGTAAAAGTTGTTCATCACAGACTCCAAGGTTGGTTCACTTTTGATTTTCATTTCTTCGTAGCCAGATAGCAGACCGACGTTGTTGAATTAACATTCTGCTGTCGATCTTATTTTGTTGAATCAACGTAAACAAACACCCAACGTTGATTTGTCATCACTTTTGCACCATCGATGTATATTGTTCCTACGATAGAATTCTTAGAAAACCGAATCGTCATTTCGATTATCAATAATAGGCCTTGGGGTGGACCCTGAAAAAGTGCCTAGAAAATGAGTTTCGTTCCACTGTCTGGGCACTATTTGTTCAATGCATTTTTTGATAGATAATACCCTTCTGAACTTTGGGTTAAAAGTTCACCCAAAGTTTTCCCTGCACCAATTTTGTCAAAAGCCAGGAATATATATACAGTGCCTTGCAAAAGTATTCGGCCCCCTTGAATCTTGCAACCTTTCGCCACATTTCAGGCTTCAAACATAAAGATATGAAATTTAAATTTTTTGTCAAGAATCAACAACAAGTGGGACACAATCATGAAGTGGAACAACATTTATTGGATAATTTAAACTTTTTTAACAAATAAAAAACTGAAAAGTGGGGCGTGCAATATTATTCGGCCCCTTTACTTTCAGTGCAGCAAACTCACTCCAGAAGTTCAGTGAGGATCTCTGAATGATCCAGTGTTGTCCTAAATGACCGATGATGATAAATAGAATCCACCTGTGTGTAATCAAGTCTCCGTATAAATGCACCTGCTCTGTGATAGTCTCAGGGTTCTGTTTGAAGTGCAGAGAGCATTATGAAAACCAAGGAACACACCAGGAAGGTCCGAGATACTGTTGTGGAGAAGTTTAAAGCCGGATTTGGATACAAAAAGATTTCCCAAGCTTTAAACATCTCAAGGAGCACTGTGCAAGCCATCATATTGAAATGGAAGGAGCATCAGATTACTGCAAATCTACCAAGACCCGGCCGTCCTTCCAAACTTTCTTCTCAAACAAGGAGAAAACTGATCAGAGATGCAGCCAAGAGGCCCATGATCACTCTGGATGAACTGCAGAGACCTACAGCTGAGGTGGGAGAGTCTGTCCATAGGACAACAATCAGTCGCACACTGCACAAATCTGGCCTTTATGGAAGAGTGGCAAGAAGAAGGCCATTTCTCAAAGATATCCATAAAAAGTCTCGTTTAAAGTTTGCCACAAGCCACCTGGGAGACACACCAAACATGTGGAAGAAGGTGCTCTGGTCAGATGAAACCAAAATTGAACTTTTTGGCCACAATGCAAAACGATATGTTTGGCGTAAAAGCAACACAGCTCATCACCCTGAACACACCATCCCCACTGTCAAACATGGTGGTGGCAGCATAATGGTTTGGGCCTGCTTTTCTTCAGCAGGGAGAGGGAAGATGGTTAAAATTGACGGGAAGATGGATGCAGCCAAATACAGGAACATTCTGGAAGAAAACCTGTTGGTATCTGCACAAGACCTGAGACTGGGACGGAGATTTATCTTCCAACAGGACAATGATCCAAAACATAAAGCCAAATCTACAATGGAATGGTTCAAAAATAAACGTATCCAGGTGTTAGAATGGCCAAGTCAAAGTCCAGACCTGAATCCAATCGAGAATCTGTGGAAAGAGCTGAAGACTGCTGTTCACAAACACTCTCCATCCAACCTCACTGAGCTCGAGCTGTTTTGCAAGGAAGAATGGGCAAGAATGTCAGTCTCTCGATGTGCAAAACTGATAGAAACATACCCCAAGCGACTTGCAGCTGTAATTGGAGCAAAAGGTGGCACTACAAAGTATTAACGCAAGGGGGCCGAATAATGTTGCACGCCCCACTTTTCAGTTTTTTATTTGTTAAAAAAGTTTAAATTATCCAATACATTTTGTTCCACTTCATGATTGTGTCCCCCTTGTTGTTGATTCTTGACAAAAAATTAAAATTTTATCTTTATGTTTGAAGCCTGAAATGTGGCGAAAGGTTGCAAGGTTCAAGGGGGCCGAATACTTTTGCAAGGCACTGTATAGGGAAATAACAAAAAACGAAAATCTGGTGCTGCCATTTCTGGTTGTAAAATGTCTTACATTACATTTGGCAACACAAAATCTTTCTCAAATGTCATACATACATGTACCTAATATCAGAAACAAGTATTGGTGGTTTAGTATACTCATATGTGAATTTAGATCATTAAATGTAGCAAATCTGTGCAAAAAAATCTTTTCAACTAGAGGTGACACCAGCACATGAAGCACATATGGTACATTTATCTTAAAGCTTATGTTTTACATATGAAAACAATTCACAACCTACTATGTAATGAAAGGTACACAAGAAGCAGCACACATTGGCCAAAAATGGCTGAAAATACTACCATGCACCTCAAAACTGGAACAAGGCTAAATGGACTGGATGAAAATAGATGCATTAAGAGCCCAGATAATTGTAACAAAGAGTATTTATTAAAGTGTCAGATTATGTTACAGCCTTTCATTTACACCCCCACCCCTGCCTCACACACTCCACACACACACACACACACACACACACACACACACACACACACACACACACACACACACACACACACATATATATATGTATACACATACATACAGTATATCAAATGTGCATTCACAATAAAACCATGGCACTTCATTGGAACATCCATCTTTTTTGGCTGTCAAATTGAACAAAGGTCTATGTTTTGGGAAAAGGGAATACAGACATTTTTTTGTTTTTGTTTTTAAAAGTGTTAAAATGGAGGGTACCATCTTGATAATGAATCAAAACTTAGGACAGATTTTACATGATGGGTGATTACTCATCAGTATCACTATCATCAGTGTCATTATCCCATGTGCCTCTTTCTGTTTCTTTTGAAATATTTTCACAGTTCTGGCAGTGGAATAACTCCGTACAATACATTTTTGCAGACAAGCATTAACATCTTTCAGTCTTACACTTGCTTATCTTGCAACCACAGTGGACTACCTGTAGCACACTATCTGGGGCAGGATTTTTAGTCATCCATTTTACTGTTAATTCACCATCCTCAATGTCCCATCCATTGCCAGTTGGTGAAGGGGCACACACCATACCAGTCAGAGAATGTCTCATTACTGCTGCTTGGTAGTTTGCCCTTTTGCTGTGTTGGAAGAGAGCATCACTTGTTGGAGGAATGGACAGTTCTGGCAAAGCTGACGATGCCATACAAAATGCCTTGTATCTTGCATCGTTGACATTTTTGGCAGTTGACTGGCCATGCAGATGGCACACATATTTGCTCAATGCCTCAAATGTAGACTGGTCAAGGTTAAAACTACTACCCAGATCCGTAAACGCAGTCAGGTATTTTTCTTGCTGACAAGCAAGAGAAAATGTCTTTGTTTTGCCCTTGCCATGAAAGGCACTGGTCGAGTCACAACCTGTGAATGTATGGATGCCAATGAGGGCTGAACAAACAATTGGGCCAAGAGCTGGTTTTCCAACCAGATGTTGTGCTAGCCATTTGTTCAGTGTCACTTTCTTGGCTTACCTCAGTAGATTCGGTAGCTGATGTACCCGATGACTGAGGTATCCTGTCTAAAAGTTTGTCTGTTGTTGATAATGTCTCAAAAAAAAACAAAAACATTTGGCTTACCTCAGTAGATTCGGTAGCTGATGTACCCGATGACTGAGGTATCCTGTCTAAAAGTTTGTCTGTTGTTGATAATGTCTCAAAAAAAAAAAAAAAACATTTCAGACATGTTGCGCTGGAAAGGGGTGTGAAAAACCAACTGGGGGAAATCACGCTTCAATCTTCTTTTCAGCAAAACCTACCTGAAACAAAGTTAAAGGGAAAGATGAGCACAAGACACAAATATTCACATCACACACACCCACATTCACTCTTGCACTTATATTTCTCATTCACACAAATACACCAAAGAGAACAAAATTAAACATCCTCTCAAAGCCTTTTTTTAGACACTACATAGATTTAAAAAAAATTTTAGTATGAAGATTTATAAATTACCTGTAGTCTGAAGCATCAGGATCCTCATGGTTCTTCACGGTGTTCACGAACAACCTTCTTAGCTTGTCCATTCTGAGCACTTCTTTGTCAACGATAATCCTTTGACGGACCACTTGTTCACAAAAGAGTTTGTAGCTCTCCGCATAGGGTTGTCTGAAAAACACACATACTTAGGATGTGCAAAGAGTAACGCTTTCAATGCTTTGGTAAAGGCAAGCAGAATACAAGTGACATGTTTTTGACCAATGCTTTACCTTTGAAATGTGTAATTTTAGCAAAGTGTCAATGGAATAGTGCAATGTAATAACTCACAGTTCTTCGTCCCTCGTTGCAGTTTCTGTTGCTGTTGACTTGGTTAGGAACCTGGTGTAATCTCGGTAACAGGATTTATGGTATCGCACCTCCATTGCAACACAGTCTTTGTCTTTGATATGTAAAAGGATTGAAGAGTCTTTCTTCATCTCTGCTGCCTGCAGCAACCGGCCTTTACGCAAAAAAGAATTATAATAGGTATTATTGTCACATCACCGCTTTTCACAGTATATGCACATCACAGATTTAAAAGTAAAGGGTTTGTTGAGGTTGGTTGGGGGGGGTGTAGCTGTGATCTATGACTGTGAGGGGCACAGCTAACCCGAGTTTGGTAACAACTGCTGGATTCACTCGATAAATCATTCAGCAGCTCGCGTTTTTTACTAAACTATAGCCTTGAAAATTAACAAATTATTTTCAGTCCATTAATGAATATCGGTCATATGTGTCCCCTGCCTACTGCCCGTTGTTAGCTGGGATAGGCTCCAGCACCTCCGCGACCCTCGTGAGGAATAAGCGGCATGGAAAATGAATGAATGAATGAATGTTAAAAAAATGGGCGCGTGTGTGTGCTGCACATACCTGCCGACAATGTCTCTGCTTTGGTGAGATGATCCCTCTGCCGTTTGCCTTCCGATCCCAAACGAGCATACTTTGAATTTTTTTTTTTTTTTTTTTTTTTTACAAATGATGCAAATGGCTGGCAGGACAGGGCCAGCAGAAGTGATGGGCAAACCTGAACGGGAACGAAGTTTTTTTTCTGGGAGTTTCAGACGCTTCTGCAACTTCGCTAGTACTCGCAGGGGGGTCAGAATGGCTCGCCTTCCAACAATTTCTGTTTATCACTAAAATGCCGGTAGCATGTAGTGTTGAATCCAGCGTCGCCAGGAATATTTTCAATATCCATATCCGCGCAATGTTGGTATATTTCTGCAAGATACTTGTTAGCGCCGTGAAGACAAAGCCACTTTTTAAGCAGGTTCTGTTCATGTTCCACCGTTGATAAGTGAAGTCCAAGACGTCCTCATTCTTCACGGAAGAAAGATGCATGTAGCATCGTTTATTTCCCACTTTCTGCACTCTCTTTTTTAACTTTTTTTCTCCATTCGCTCTTCTTCACTCTCGGATGTTGTAGTCGCCATTGTTGATATCTGGTTGTTACGGTGAGGAGAAAGCGGCTACCTGATAGGCTCATGTGACCAAAATCACACCACTTCTGACCTAATGACACTACGCCCACACCAGAGATAAATGCGTCTCAACGCAAAATACTCCCGGGGTTTCACCACCGAGATAAAAAAATTGGCACGTTTTCAGAGGGTGAACTCCACGGATTCTTACTTAGAACTAATAAATCTATTTTATGAAGAAAACAATATTTAGTGCCCCTGGTAGTGGAGCAAAACTGAACGAAAAGGTAGGTGACCTGATGGCCTATAATATTGGAACGACGCTGAATCGGACGCTATTAATGCTTTCAAATATGCCTATATTTAGAGGTCCTGCTTTATTTACGGACAGAAGAAACAGCTCAGCTGACTAATGAAATATTGTACGTAAATAATACAGGATGATTCAAAAAGAATGTGCCAAAATTATCAAGCATTTATTCATTTTAAAATCATTGAAATAGAAGGAATTATTAATTAATTTAATAAGAATTAAAATAAGAATTAAGTCTCTTTAAGAAGTAAGTCATTTTAACAAATTAAAAGTCGCATCGGTTTGATGTTGTCCATGCCGCTGGTGGTGGGCACAATGAGCACTTGAAGCATGAAATAAAAGCTTGAAATTCTATACCATACTTGTATCCAGCTAGGTATTCATCTTTTTTTTTAGCGCAATGGTTTTTGGCACATTCTTTTTTAATCACCCTGTATATATGTGTGCGTGCGTGCGTGCGTGCGTGCGTGTGTGTGTGTGTGTATAGTAGATATATATATTAGGGGTGTAATGGTACACAAAAATCTCGGTTCGGTACGTACCTCGGTTTTGAGGTCACGGTTCGGTTCATTTTCGGTACAGTAAGAAAACAAAATGCAAAATATAAATGTGCTAGTTGTTTACACACTTTTGTGCTTTCAACAATAGGAATATTAGCCTACACAAAGCTAGAATTCTGCTCAAAAATAGAAAATACAATATTCTGAAATGTAGATATTTTGAAAAACAAAATAATAACTTTGGCTAAGATTTTTTCTTTAAAATATCTGATGTGCAAAATTGAACAGTTGCAACACTGAAGTGAAGAGTTGTTCCATCTATATTCTTTTTTTAAATTGAATTCCCCACCCAGAGGGCCAACCATCTTCCATGTTAACATTTAACCGTTACCCACGCTGCTCGCTGCACTTCTGAGTGGTGCGACGGCCCTGGCCGTTTAATTGTTATCTTTTTTGAGACTGTCAGTCATCTGATCGCCGCGTACGCCAGCTGGCTGCCTCCCCCCCCAACGTGGCGTACTTTGATTGACGCCGGACGGGTAGACGACGTCACCGCCGCTGACGGGCCACCCGAACTAGCCGCTGTCTGACATGTATCCATTATGCAGCGCTTTGTTTACATTTGCGGCAATAACGACACTTGCTTTACGGCAGCTAATCCGATACATGGTAGTACTATTAGGCCGTTGTTTGAGCTTGCATAGCCGCGTGTGTGTTGTATTGTGCCTGAGTCTTGTTAACCAAAAAAAGGCAGCATTAACAAAAGTCATCTGACCGCTCGTCATTTTACAGTCAACACTCTGAGAGTTCACAACTTCGCATTTGACAGCATACGTGCCTCGTACCTCCTCGCCAGCTGTTTGCTTGCCATTCATTCACCTGTGCATTTGATTGCTATTTTGTTACACTCCCGCTTTTTTTAGTGTGGTATATTGTGTTCATTCGTTATTGGATCGTTTTTGTTCACCACTGTAAATAAGAGCACTGCAGCAGTAGAGGTAAACTGCCGTTTTCGTTCAATCCGTTTTGTTTAGTGTAGAAGCCAGGGTAGTGGCTGTATTGTTTTTTCTTTTTTACGATCAGGTAGGCCTGTCGCGATAACAAATATTAGTGTGCGATAATTATTCTCATAAATTATTGCGATATGCGATATTATTGCGCCCCCCACCCCCAATTTTTTTAACCAATTTACAATAACAACAATAAAAAACAACAATATTGATACCGCACAGCACCACAGAATAAATACAATGTGTTAAAAAAAATGTAAAAAAAGAGGGGGAAAAAATTGCACTTAATAACTTAAGCATTTAGGCAAATGAAAACTTTTCCCCGTCATAGCTTCTGCAATGGTGTTCCATAGGGATGCAACGATACAGTTAAGTCACGGTTCGGTACGATTTTTGATACGGGGGTCACGATTTTCGATCCGATTCAATACATTTAATGCTCCGTAAAAAAATATAACAGTTATATTTTTTGTTTCGTTTTTTTTTTTTTTTTTTGCTAGCGAGCAAAAATTAAATTGCCATCATATAAACATGCATTTTAGTGCATAATATTTACTGTATGTGCTTACTTCTTACTGATCTGAAAAATGTTTGTACAAAGGTGCTGAGAACCTTTACTGTTTGTAAAGTGAGGCAAGGCACACTGTTGATTGCTACAGCTTTCTTAGCAGCTAGGTTTACTACATGAGCAAGACATCCTATTTGTGGTCCGAATCCATGTGTCACGTACTGAATTAACAATATTTGCAACATTATCTGTAGTCACTAGTATGGAATGATTTGGCCTTCCTAACTTCCATTCAGTCATGACAGTGTAGAATTCATCTATGTAGTATATGGACTACGTAACCCATAATCACTCTGTGCTCACGTAGCCAATGGCATGGGACGTAGCACATCTAGTGTGCCATTTCATGATATCTAGTGTGTGCGCGCATTAAAAAAGTTAACAAGCGCCGCTGAAGTCACGTCTGCTCATTACTACTCAACACCAGACACAGCGCTCTTAATTTCAATCAGCTGTTTATTGTCAAAGCAAGGTTGTTCGTAGCAGCCTAGTCGGTAACAATGTTTTGGCGGACTTCGTTGTAAATATCCGGCGTTGTGCCGAAAAACAACCACCCGCGTGAAATGTCACTCCTGACGGGAGCGCCCACACGTCAACGACACCGGCGCGCTGCAGATGGTCCACAGTCACTCCGGAGCACTGATGCGGCCGGTATACATTGAACAACAGGATATAATGGGAACGATTGGCTCCGGCGCTAGTTTTTGCCGGACTTGGAACGAAGATGCATTTTGCACAGTTGGTAACGAGGAATCCGAACTTTTAACTGCACGTCTGCCGCACGCGCGCACGCACGTGCACGCGAGGCGATAAATCGCAGCGGAAAAATTACCGCCTTCATTTTTATATATCGCACGATAAATGGAATTATTGCATATTGCGACAGGCTTACGATCAGGGTTTACTTAGCGGGTGGGGTTCAAGTGTAGTTTCATTTTGTTTGTTGTTTTGGCCTGGGCTTACGCTGAAGCCAGCTTCTTCCACATTTTGTATATTTTGTTCATTGCGAGTTCGACTTGTGTGAATAAATTTGTGTCCACTTGCAACTTGTGTGCATGGCTCGTTTTGTGTTACGCCCTTAGCAGCCGTCTGTGGGACGTAACAGTGGGATTATGGGAAGCATGAGCGGGCATTCCGCGCTTGTGTTAAATGTGTCAAATATTTTAACGTGATTAATTCAAAAAATTAATTACCGCCCGTCAATGCGCTAAATTTGACAGCACTTTACATTCTGTCAGAAACTCGTTCGGTGCGTCCCCGTACCGAACCGAGGACCACGTACCGTAACGGTTCAATACAAATACATGTACCGTTACACCCTTAATATATATGTATGTATATATATATTATTAAAACTAGAAGTCAAATGATTTTTAATTGAATCACAACAACAGAAAACTTCATTAACACTCAGTAAACTTGTTTCAAATTTTAAGCCTCCTCCTCAGCCAAACAAAATGACATTCACAGTTCATATCATGGAATTCAAGCAGATATCATAACATACAGTATTTTGTGGTGAAGTGAGTTTCTCAACCAATCTCAAACCAATTTAAGGCTACATGTGGAAACTGAGCTAGCTACGACGGAAAAATGACCGCACTGTCTTGGTGTTCAATAAATGAATTTAGACAAGGCTCGTTTGTGTAATCTCTCATTTAACGTACCTCGTTTATTAGAAGAAAGCAGCGAACAGGAGGGGTAAAGAAAAAAAGGAGAGAGAGAAAAACAGAAGAAGCACAAACAACAGCAACAAATACACTGAACGCCAACACTATGAATATGTTGGTGTTACTGTATCAGTAGTTAGTTGTATTATTTAATTAACTATATTTCTGGCAAACATTTTTATGAAGATTAAATATACAAAATGTTTTACCTAAAATAGGTCTGCTAAGCTTATTTTCAGCTAGCTATTTTATATTATTTCAATAAATCTGAGTAAAACTTACTTGAAGCACTAGCAGATGATTTCACTTATTACTAGTAGATGCACACTGAAAACACTGGAATTTAATTTTATTATTATTATTATTATTATTATTATTTTTTTCAAATTTAAGGAGTAGGTGGGTTTTTGAAGTGCATATGCATTCGTTCAGGTGATACACCGTTTAATTGAAACCTTTGTTTTCAAAAAACTGCTAAAGAAACATTTAGAAAAATTCCGGAATAAATGTCTGGATTTTATTAGGAAATTTAAATTGTATTATTTGAACACAAATTATATTAACATACACAAGAAATACAAACTTGTTAATCATCTCTTAAGAATCCAGAAATGCAAAAATAAAATTAACATTTGTCGTATTACAAATCAAAATTGTCTAAATAATTTAAATTAAAAAAAATAAAAAAAACTTCTTAGTAACGGTGAGAAAAAAAAACTTCTGATATCCCTCCCATGAAATTTAATTATGTACTGTGAGAGTTGCGTGTGTATGTTTGGAGGGGAAGGGGGGTCAAGTCATGAGCCAATCAAACGTGTGTTTTAGGGGGGAAAAAAACATGGAATGGCATATTCAGCAAGTGAAGAGGGGTAAATGTAAGCCTGAAAATATTGAAAATATTTCACTTAATGGTAGGGTCAATTCTATCGTTACAGCAAATGGGAAGACAATCTATAACTGAACACATTATCCAATGCAAATAAGGTTGCTTAAAAGTTGGTGGGGACAATTTGAGCCTCTCGAAAAGTTTGTGTTTTGTCCCTACTGTCCCGATGCAAACCTACGCCCTTGCATTTTGCGGTCTGCTCTCAGGGTGAACTTGTTGGACGGCCAGACCTGGGCGTGTTGGCAGTTGTTTTGAATGTCCTCCACTTGTACACCATTTTCCAGAGAGTGGAATGCCTGATTTAATATTCTTTTGGGATCCCTTGAAATCCCTTACCAGACTCATACAGTGTCTACAATCTTCTTTTTGAAGGCCTCAGACAACTCCTTTGATCTCACCATGGTGTTCTCTCTCACTTCAACAGTCAGTCACTGTTGAAAGTATTCTTTGTTGAGGAGTGGGGTGAACTTTCTTCAGACAGATGTCAAAAACTGGTAGATGGCTACAAAAAGTGTCTCACTGAAGTTGTTACTACCTACTAGGTGGGAGGGTGGCCTAACTTTTTCCTCAGTTAGAATATGTATTTTTGTTGATGAATGTAGTGTAATGAGTAAAACAATGTTAATTTTTGTTGTGCACTTGCAATTAAATCACTCTTTTCCAGAGATAAAGGAAAAACAAGATCAGATATTGATATGTGAACATTTCTTAATAAAGAACTGAATATTTAATGGGGTGTTGTACTGGACTCACAGAGCCTTTCTGCTATCCAGCGAGTTAAACACCTCCACACAAAAAGTCACAGACGCCAGGATGGGTTTGGACCTCGATTTATACGGCAGGTGTAAAACTGAAACATTGAAATACACAACAAAAATCAGTGTGCTTCTGAGTCAGCACATCCCTCTTAAATGTTAACATAAATGTCCATATACTTACAGGGAATGCCAATGTAAGAACTTAAAGTGATGACACACATCCGCACAGTACCATTTGCTTTTCTGTTCTACCGAGAGTGGCGCACATTCCCGCGCACAAACTTCCTGACTCTCTTAAAGGGGCAGTGCACCCGTGAAACACATGAGAATATTCAGACAAATAATGGGGGCAGAACACTCCCCGTCTGGTATCTTAAGGATACCACAACTTAAATAGCACCCGAGAGTAACAATACAATCTCTGAAATGGGCCTATAAAAAGTCTTAACAGTCGTTTGGGAGGCTACTCGAACTTCAGCCTTCCTCACGATTCCATCTTCACTGGGAATCGTCTTTACTATCACCCCCAGAGGCCACTAATTCCTTCTTGTTTGTTTGTTCTTTAGAAGAAAAACATCTCCTTCTTTGATGTCAGGTGTTCTGCGATGCCATTTCTGTCGAGCCTGAAGACTGTTCAGGTACTCCTTACGCCATCGGCTCCAGAAGTTGTCAGCAAGGAATTGAACACGTTTCCAGTGGCTTCGAAGCATTTCTTTCTGGCTGAAATTGTCACAAATTTGGGGAGCAGATTGTGTTTTTTGTGTCAGCAGCATTGCAGGTGACAAGATGTGTGGATTTTCAGGGTCCGATGACACTGGCAGCAAAGGACGTGCATTTATGATGGCCGTCATTTCTGCAAGAAATGTGGTCATGATTGGGACTGACCGAGAGCTATAGTCGGCAGGATTCTGGTTGGTTGGGACAACGTGCCATTGTTCGGGAGTCGTTGACTCTCTAATACGTCGTACACGATTGTTCACATACACATAGAAGCGCCGTGACTGGTTTTGGATATAACCAAGGAGCACCTCGCTATCTGTGTAGAAATCAACATTGTCCACCGAGTGATCGATCTCTTCACATATCACTTTGGCCATTTCGACTGCCATGACGGCGCAGAGTTCTAGGCTGGGAACGGTTAGCTCTGGCTGAGGAGCGAGACGTGATCTGCCTAAAACAAATCCAACCTCTATCGTTTCATCATGAGCAGTGACCTTGAAGTATGACACTGCACAAATTGCTTTCATAGATGCGTTTGAAAACATGCACAGTTCAATGTTTTTGGCTTGAGACATTGACAGTTCAGTATATGAATGAGGTACACAAACCTCACTGAGACATTGAAGTGACTGGTGCCACGTCATCCATCTGTCTTTCATGTCCTCTGGAAGAGGTGAATCCCACTCAGTGGTTTGAAGTGAGAGTTCTCTTAGAAGAAGTCGTCCTTCAATAATCACTGGAGACAAAAACCCAAGAGGGTCAAACACGCTGTTCACGGTGGAGAGAACTCCTTTGCGTTTGTAGGGTTTTTCAACATGTGGAATGTGGAAGGTGACATAGTCCTCCATTATGTTCCACTTCACACCGAGGCTGCGTTGATCTGGAAGAGCATCCTTGAACAGATCCAAATGCAGAAGATCTTTGGCGCGATCTTCATTTGGGAACGCATCCATAACTTTGACCTTATTAGATGCTATGTTGAGAAGACGGAGATTTGATTCTGCCAGCATTGATTGTGTTCGTTGTAAGAGGTCAGTGGCTTCATACTCTGGCTTTTTCTGCAATATTTGCTGTAGTAACTTGAATCGGCTGATTACATATTGGCGATTGCTAGGCAACAGCGCCCTTGGTTGGCGAAATGGCAGCGGAGCAACCCAACTTTGTGTTCCATCTTTAAAACACTCTTTGTCCATCAATTCGAGGAAAAGCAGATCTTCCATTGATGGAGCAATTTTGTTGTCGTTTTTAGTTTGGCAAAACACACAGTTTCCTATTGTGTTGTTTTTTGAGTTGCCCTTCACATCTGTTGTGTTAGTCAATGACAGTTGTTCATTTGGATGGTGAATGACAGGTCGGACAGCAAAGTGGCTTTCACATGGAAGGAAATGTGTGGGCCTCCCTTTCATTAGTTAGGATGTGAGTCTTTAATGTGGTGACTTGTGGAGGTTTATGAGTACTGCCCAAGCACACATCTCCTACTATCACCCATCCCAAATCCAACCTCTGAGCGTATGGAGCATCATGAGGACCATTGATTTGACTACGCACTTTATGAACCCTCAAAATGTCCCTTCCAAGTAGCAACAAAATCTCAGCATTGCTGTCTAAAGGAGGCACTTCGTGAGAAATGCTTTCAAGATGGCGATGCCCATTTGCAGCAGCTGGAGTAGGGATTTCTTCTCTTTTGTTTGGAATCATGTTGCACTCAGTTAGCGTGGGTAAGGGAATGCCAAGCGGGCCATCTATGGATTCGATTATGTAGCCGAAGGCTCTTCTTCCAGCTGTAAGGTTTGTACCACTACATGTTTGAAGGGTGTAAGGTGTCGCATTACCTTGAACTTTAAATGTGTCGAAAAACTCTGAGCGTGCGAGAGACACATTGCTTTGGTCATCTAGCATAGCGTACATTTTCTTGCGATTTGTGGGATCGTTTTCAGGATAAACGGTGACCAGGCATATTTTAGCACATGACTTTCCAGCAAATCCCACTCCGCACACTTCAGTACAACTTGAAACAACAGTTTCCTCCTGTTCTTCTTGAAACTCCCGGCCGTTATCTGCTGAGGCTTGGGGAAGTTTGGTGGTGTGAGGAACATCTGAATGCAAAGCAGTTGGATGCTTTTCACTGTGACATTCTGAACATTTAACGACAACATCACAGTCACGAGCCTCATGTTTGTTGGACGCACAGCATTTATAACAGATATTGTGTTCCTTTAATATTGTCTTTCGTTCTTGGAGAGGTTTCTCCCTGAAACCTCTACACTGCTGCAAGGCGTGTGGTTTATTATGCAGAGGACAGTGCTTGTCCGGTCCTTCAGCAGGTGGAGCAGTAATATTGGTTTTATGCACTGACACAGTCTTGCGTCTGATATTTTGACACTCAGTGTATCTGTCTCTATTAGCTCCAGTAACATCCAGTACGTGTGGATTAAAGCTTGGGTCGTTGCGTGCCCTTGCTTGTGTTTCGATGAAATCCAGAAAGAATCCAAATGGGGGAAAGGTTACCTTATGCTGCTGCTTGTAACGCGAACCCTCCATCATCCACTTGTCCTGTAGTCCAAATGGAAGTTTGTCCACAATTGGAGCGATCCCCCTTGCCGTGTCAAGGTAAGAAAGTCCGTGCAAATATCCTTCTTTTGCAGAATTAATTTCCAGTAGAAGATCACTTAATTCTCTTAGCTTTCTGTTGTCTCTGTTTCCTATTTTAGGAAAATGTTCCAGTTTTGTGAAAAGAGCGCCCTCTATGGCTTCTGGTGAACCATACTCATGTTCTAGTCTCTCCCATATAGGGTCGACTGCCATATATGGTTTGTTTATATTCACTGCTTTTATGCGTTTTGCATGCTTGCTGGATTCAGGTCCAAGTGAGTTTATTAAGAGATCAACTTCTTCTGCTTCATTGAAATTGAGTGTCTTGATTGCATTGAAAAATGACGATTTCCAACACAAATAGTTCTCTGGTTTGTCATCGAGCTTGCTGAGTTGTGATGTCAACAACTGGCTTTTCAACAAATACTTTGCAAGTTCATTTGTGTCACTTTGTTGCGCCTGAGTGTAATGCTGAGACTGTCCGACAGAGGGCAGCGTAAGACCAGGAGAAACATAACGTCTACGCTGCTGATAATTATTTACTTGGGATTGCTCTCCCACTCTTTCTGGTGAATAAACGGGTTTAGCATCATTATTTTCTGGCGATCTCGGACTTGCATAACTTTTTGTTACTTTCGGCGGAATTCCACGTGACATTTGTGAATCTTCCTTTTTGACTGAATGCACACTTTCGTCTTGATTACCCATTATTTCTGACGGTGCTGTAGCAGACTCACTTGGTCGACGATGTCTTTGAACATAATCTGCAGTTCGTTCATGAGTGCTTTGCATTTCTGTAGGTAGAAACCTCGATCGCTGACTCTCATTGGTGTTGAACTCGGCAGAAACTGACTCCAGAACTGCCGCTTCGACAGCGGCAGCCTCAGCTTCTCCTTGCATTGCTAGCACATCTAGCTTAGCCTCTAATTTGGCTTTTTCGACTTTTAGCTCGAGTTCTTTCCTCGCAAACTCGGCTTTCTTTTGAGCAGCTTCTGCTTTGGCTCTAGCTGTGGCAGCTGCCAGTATTACACTAGATGCAGTGGAACGGCTTAACTGTCTTGAAGATGAAGAACGTACTTCGTGATCCATGGTGTTTGCGGGTGTGATGTGCCTTTAAGCTCCCTCGATAATACTGCGTATGCCGTGCTGGTCAGGATACAGCGTGTGACGTGCAGCGCGAGGTACGGAGCTCCTCAAAAGGCATCCCAATTCTTTGGTCTCTTTTCACTGGTGTCCCTTTTACTGGAATCCCTTTTTACTGGATTCCCTTTTTACTGTACTGGACTCACAGAGCCTTTCTGCTATCCAGCGAGTTAAACACCTCCACACAAAAAGTCACAGACGCCAGGATGGGTTTGGACCTCGATTTATACGGCAGGTGTAAAACTGAAACGTTGAAATACACAACAAAAATCAGTGTGCTTCTGAGTCAGCACATCCCTCTTAAATGTTAACATAAATGTCCGTATACTTACAGGGAATGCCAATGTAAGAACTTAAAGTGATGACACACATCCGCACAGTACCATTTGCTTTTCTGTTCTACCGAGAGTGGCGCACATTCCCGCGCACAAACTTCCTGACTCTCTTAAAGGGGCAGTGCACCCGTGAAACACATGAGAATATTCAGACAAATAATGGGGGCAGAACAGGTGTCCTAATTTTTTCACATGACTTTAAATAAACAACATTTTGAAATAAATACCATTTCGATAAATAACAAATTGCGCAATATTGCCCTTAAGTTGTAAAAGAAGGTAATATTATTATGAAAAATATTTTACAAGCTATAAAGCGTTTTTTCATAAAGGTTTTTTTTTTTTTCTTTCATCATGCCTTTTTTCATAATAGCCTTTTTATTTCATAATGTCTTTTTCCAGGGAAGATTCCAATTAAATAAGGCATCAGAGTCAAGGGCGCTTTCACACCAGCTCTCTTTTGGTCAGTTTTAAACGGACCAGAGTACTTTTTCTCCGGTCCGCTCAAACTCGTCGGTCTCGGTCGTTGCATTTCCCATTAATTTTGGCACTCCTGTGATTCCAGTCTGACTAGTTGATACCCGATTGCACGATTACCAACTTTGGCTCAGCGTAGGACGCCGGGAGCAGAAGCGGTATCACAAGCAGGAAGAAGATGCATATTTATCGTAAATAAAGGAGGGAAATTTAAACATTACCGACATGGATGAATTGAGAAATGTTTAACGAGAATTATTAGTAATTTCTCAGTGTCCGGAGAGAAATGTGCCAAAGAGTTATGTTGGTGAATATGGAGTCACAGGAGCGCCAAAATTAATAGGAAATACAACGACAACCAATAAAAGAGAACATTTACAAATGCAGTTGTATAAAGACAATCAATAAAAGAGAACATTTACAAATGCAGTTAAATAAAGACAGTCAATAATAGACAACATTTACAAATGCTTTCCCAATCGTGCTTTTGCTTATTCCGTTTCATTATTGCATGTACTTGATGGCTGGCGCTGTCTCAGAAAAACAAAAGCCTCGCCCATTCCATTGGACTTGGGCGGAGCATTTATTTTTCCGATCGTGTGACAGTTCAAATCATTTTGGAAAAAGCAAACAAGCCCGACCCTGATCTGTCCAGCCTGACTAGGTGGTACCAGATTTCACGATTACCTACGCTCAACGCAGGACGCCGGGAGCAGAAGCAGCATCGCAGGCAGGAAGTAGATGCACATTTATAGGGGATAAATTTAAACATTACCGGCGTGGAGGAATTGAGAAGTGTTTAACGAGAATTAGTAGTAATTGCTCAGTATTTGGAGAAAAATGTGCCAACGAGTTATCCTTTCAACGTGGCTGTGTGAACTGCGTCCTGTGACATGAGGGCTTATACGTGACTAGTACAGCGATTAGACTTAATATTCTTCCGAACCACTGAAGCTAACTTCTTCTATGATCGCTATCATTGTTTAGATTGTCATCAAGCATGTACAAAAATGACTTTTGAACAAGTTGAAAGTATTTACAGTAGGGGTTATTGTGGATGCTGTGTTGACTGTTGATGTGTCGGCGCGGAGCTCCTATTGGCGCACCCGATGCACCAACGCGACGCTCCCATTGGTGGACTGCGGAGCCACAAGTATATATAGATGTGTTTTGCAGTACCGCGGTGGTGGGAAAAAGAATAAAGAGGGTCAAAAATGAGTAAAACTGCTGTGTTTATTTCCGCTGCCAATTCTTTCTTTGCAAGCGCTACATTATTTTAACGAAATAACATAGCCTTGGACTTAGACCATAGAATTACCAATCGAAATGGTCACATTCTGCTGCTGGTTAGATTGTTTTTTTGCGGAGCTGGTTGTGAGGGCGTTCCTGACGTCGCACCTGCATCCAATGCAAGCTCATCAACACGGGTGATCCAAGAGTGTTTATCACAGTGAAAGCCAAACGCTCTGCCTGGGTCGGCCCGCAATGGGAAGGTGTGGCGCAATGTTTGTGGGAGCTGTCTGGTCAACTGGTGGTGAAGTCTATGCTGTGTTATAGTGACAGAAGCTGGGACATGCGGAGCCTCTTTGTGCGGCTGTTTGAGTCTCTCTCTCCGAGAAGTGGCAACAATTTTTGACAGTCCAAAAAGTTACCAAAGTGAGAGTGATCAATCGTGTGATTGCGGTACCACGCGGTTCCTTTCGTGGTTTCCACGATGCAATTTTTATATACTCCATTTCCCTTGAGTCGGGAGGGAGCAAGCCTGCCATTGGCCGAGTGGCGACTTGCTATGCTGTGCTACATTAGGTTTTTTTTTTTTTTCTTTTTAACTTACATGCATTCAAACATCTCCACAAATCGGTCTGTTGAAAAAAAAGGGCACGTAGAAATGCATGATTATATTATCATTGCAAAATAAAAGACTGTAATAAAAAGCAAAAAAACAATATACAGTTTAACATTACGTGCAGCATCACAGCACCACACTCCCTTTCCTCCTAGGA
Source organism: Corythoichthys intestinalis (assembly GCF_030265065.1). Taxonomy (NCBI): domain Eukaryota; kingdom Metazoa; phylum Chordata; class Actinopteri; order Syngnathiformes; family Syngnathidae; genus Corythoichthys; species Corythoichthys intestinalis. The sequence continues at coordinate 46,395,166 of NC_080411.1, read as the reverse complement.
GGGAGGTCTTTCCTCTTCTATTTGTCCAATCAATGTGTGCGCCTTTTGTCCACGTCATGCTACTTGGAAAGTTTGGTTAGCGCAGTGTGAATGCTGAACCTTTTCAACTACTCATTTGCATATGTTGCTGCGAGGTAGCTCTACAACTGCAACCTGCTCCTCTTGGTCTAGTGTGAAAGCGCCCTGGATCATGGAGTCTGGTCGTTAGCGTTCGGTAGCGTGGATGAACTGTTAGGTAAACTCATCAAAAACACTGCTGCTGAAATCCTCGCTCAGGCTGATGTAAAGGCCTTTCATCATTATCTTACCAGTTTGCAACTTCTCTAACTCTGAAGCCAATCGCAACCAAATGCTAACGACCGGACTCCACGATCCAGCCGATCACTTTAACTGACTCCGCCTTATGTATTTGATTGACAGAGCATACGCTTCATGGTGCTGGAAAATGACATTATGAAATAAAAAGGCCACTGTGGAAAAAGACTATGAAAAAGACGCTTTCTATCTTGTAAAATCTCATTGTGCTGAAAAACGACAATATGACATAAAAAGGCTATTGTGGAAAAAGCATTATGAAAAAAAAAAATACTTTGTGAAAAACGCTTATTATCTCGTAAAATATTTTTCGTAATAATACAGTGGTACCTCTACATACAAAGTTAATTTGTTCCAGGACCTTGTTTGTAAGTCGAAATGGTCATATGTCGGGCAGTATTTTTCCCATAAGAATACATTATAATTCCTTTAATGCATTCCACAGCCCAAAAACATACACTAAATCCTTAATAAATACTGCTGTTACTATTGCAAATAGCAATTACAAACAGCAAAACAAATACATTATGAATAAAAATCAAAATAACAATAATATAATAATAGCAATGATAATAATACCAGTTATAATGTAACAAATCGGGTTCTAATTCTAACTTTTTTGCTGTACCTGAACGCACCGTGGGGCTGACATGCCAGTGAGCAAGAGAGCGCTATTTTACTTTCTTTTTGGATCCTGGCGTCAACAGCAGTGGATACTCGGCGAGTTGATGGAATAAATGATTAGAAACCTGACGAAGCTGGCGATTTCTTTGGGGATCGTAACACAATAAGAATTGTCACCTTAACTTATAAAGACTGACGAACGAAGGAGGACCGCCGCCCGAGATCGACATTCTACGGCCCTATCGTCGACCCAGTTCATGAATGCACACACCATGCTTATATTTTGCTATCATTTACATCTTCATTTGAATGGTAAGCATCACCACCTGCACTAACCTTTTTGGATCTAGTGTTGATTTCTCTCACAAGAAAATCAGCCGTGCTTCCGGCAAAACAAAGAAACTGTCAAAAATTGTATTTCGAACATGTCGTCAGATGTAGAAACAAATTTACGTCGGATGTCGAAACGATCGTGTGTCGAAGTGACCGTATGTCGAGGTACCACTATATTACCTTATTGTACAATTTAAAGTGCCTGTGACACGAAAAAGCATGTTTATTTCATAATACACGCGGTATTTTATGCCCCTGAATGATATGGACCGCTTGGATGTGTGTGGAAGCGATCGCTATATTTATTTAGTTTTTTTGAATCCCGCGCCATGAAAATGAGTGACTTCAGGCTTCGGTCTTGCATTGAGGAGGAGGGCGCTGTGACGTGTACGGTAGAAGACGTTCTCTTCACTATACAGTGTACTGTTGTGTATGAGGACGAAGGATTCAGCTGATTTTGCGGATTAATACTTTTATTTTTTGCATCACGCCAGCCAAACAGCTGCAGAAAAATCATTCTGTATGCGGGAGAGGCGTATGCGCCTTTTTGGAGTTTCAAAAGGTTCCCATTCACCGTGGATATTTACTGTGGGACCATTGGACTTACAAGGAAATGAGTAAACATCTTGTTTTGTATTATGTCAAATACGAATACAGTGATTACAAAGTAAACACTATAAAATTCCTTTAAATAAAGGACTACTTACGTTTGATCATTGATAGGCATGTAAAAAGCTATCCTCATGCTCATTAGCAGTTAGCTGTTAGCACGTTAGCTACACAACAACTCCAGCCACCCTCCTCCAGGGAACGAACTGTAAATTGCTCTCCGCCGGGCGGTTTGCCGATCCGCAAAGAAACTCGACAACCGGGTCGTCATGTCAAATAATCCAGGCTAGTTATGTGTGATTTTCCACTTCGAAGACTTTGAAACATCCCTCGGTTCGGGTTAGCATGTCGGCTAGCTGTCACTCCTTCTGGTCTGTTTACATTCTCCGAAGCCGGGGAAGGGAAATTACATATGTCCGATTTAGGTGTCATAAAATATCGTTCGGGAGGTGTGACAGTAAAGGTGAAGTCGACTGTTTTGACCATTATGGAGTAATTTTGCCATTTCGTCTTGAATAAATGGATTTTTATTATTTTATATTCCATTTAGCACAAGATTGTTATTTGTCATGACCATGCCATTTATTTAGCAATTGGGGAAAGTACTTGGGTAAAAAGAATATCCTGTAAAAATATTGAAGTAAAGAGACAGAAACAATGACATTTTGCCGCTCTCTTCGTCGCGTTTTCCTCATTGTGAATAGTTCCCCCTCGACGGGCTGACTGGTCCTTCTCAAGCCATTTATATAGCTATTGGGGGAAAATACTTGGATAAAAAGAATATCCTGTAAAAATATTGGGAGTAGAGAGACTGAAACAATGACATTTTGCAGCTCTCTTCGTCGCGTTTTCCTCGTTCTGAACAATTCCCCCTCAATGGGCTGAATAGTAAAACCGATGAGCCTAGTCTACCGCTGACGTCATCCACCTGTTGGGGACGCTAAAGCCCTATAATGGTAGGCGTGGCTAACCGGCAGATTAAAAGACTAATTTCTCGTCATCTGCGCTTTGCTAAATTGTTGTATATAGTCGAATCGTCTCAAAATATGATTCTAATTCACATAATAATGCCATTTAAGACTTTTTTTCTGGTGTCATATGCTCTTTAAGGGCCATATTATAGAATTTTTTATTAATCAAAATGGTTTTTATTTCAAAATCTTGTTTTTATTTATTGAATTTTGACCCTTTTGCGGTTCCGTAGATGACAAACTACTACACAGCATTTCACAAATATGAGTATCATTGCACAAAATTAAACAAAATACAGAACATTGCACATGAAGTCATTAAATGTTGCACAAAATCTGAGGTAGACATGCAATCCCCAAAAATGAAATAACCATAAATAGACAAACTAATTTGAATTGACACTCAGCAACATGTAAATGGCTTTCGTACGTGAAGTCTTAAGGTAAATAGACAAAAGAAAATGTTCAGTTTCAGGCTTTAATGCTACTTTGTGACATGTTCCCTCTGTTGTATGACGACACCTGTAATTACTTTATGCTTCATTTTTTTTTTTTCGCATACACAACTTGCCTCGTCCCATCGTCTCTCCCCTCGTCCCTCCCCTCTTACCTATATAGACCCTACTCACCAACGTCACAAAATGACGTGTCGCTGTATCCGGCCGCCATGTTGTCCGCCATTGTTTAGCCCTATTCTCAATGGTTTCAATTAGTCGTGCAATTTATAGAGCAATTCATGGAAGCCCCGGTGTTATCTGACACTGTAAACTCATTGGATGCGTTGCGTAAAAGGCGTTATGTGGAAAAGCTTCAGTTTATCCATTCGCCAGATCCATATTTGATGCCTAAATCGATGTTTTTTGACCCGCTGTCTTCGCTGTCTCTGCCTGACATCTGCTACCCTGATATCTACAACTATCTTGTCCAAACAAAATCAGCCTATTCTCACAAAAGTTTGAAAAACTTTAAGAGCAGCACTCTAAGCAACATTACCCCGTATGACCCTTTACTTCCAATTTTCTAAAATGGCGACAATCAATAAAAAAAAAAAAAAATTGACTGCGACGTGTCAAGGATAGGTGCATATTGGACTATTTCTTCAATAAAATACACAACTGTGTCTGCCTCATTTGCAAAGAGACAGTCGTATTAAATGCATCTTACCAGATATAAAATGACTACTACATAATTCTGTGTTAATTGTTTGGAGGCCAGTTTTCTCGTCGAATTGCAGCAGTCAATCTCGCTCTCCTCTCCGGATCTCTCGGAATACGGTAGAACTTCAAGTCTCTCCGTCTATCTTCTCTGTTATTGCAACCGACCGCCACACAAGTCTTCACCATTTTTATTATTAATGTTAACGAGCAGAAAAACACGCCATAATAGGAGGAATTTACGTAGCGGTAATGCGTCAACACGACGAGTTGACGGACAATATGGCGCGGGGGCGTGGTTGTGACGTCATGTGAGTAGGGTTTATTAGCCTACATTTCCCCCTGTAGGCTAATACAATACAGGATGGTGTTGAAGACGACACCATCCTGTACTGACTACCCTCTCAAAGCTAGCGTTCACCTTTCATTGGCGCCCCCCGGTGTTCGGGTGGTGTAATTACAGTTAAACTTTTATCAAATGTTTTTATGATTTATGTTAAATGATATGATGATAATTATCGTTTTATCGCTCAAGGTTACTTCGGAGTACTCAGTTTTGCACAAACGACAGACCTGCCGATTATGCAGTGGTAAGATATCAGGCCAGGGTGGTTTGCTCTTGGACATGAAACATGGCTGGAGCTCTATCAGTAGCTATTCAGACTTTCAAAATCATCTTCATTCAGTATTTCCGAGATGTCTATATACTGTCTTCCCTCTTGTTTCTCCACTGAGGGTTGCCAATCCAAGAACATATTCAATAAACTCCTCATTGTAATTATCTCACAAACTCTGCACTATAAGTGGTGTCAGTAGAATAATCCACCGCAAGGGAAATGCGTTTTTTGTTCCATTGGAAAAATCATCAGAAAGTACTTCACTTTGTATCATTGCTATGTCCTGTGAGAGTGTGGCATTTGCTTTATTTTATTTTTATTTATCCTACATTATGGTCTCCCTTTCTTTGCCTTCTATGCGACACACAGGAGGCGATGGCAAAAAGTAAAAGTCATCGCCGTAAAGCTGAAAGCCGACATACGGGGCGCGATGCGACTGCAGCGGCGAGCGACACACACTGCCCTCTACCTGCGCGTCATCACTCATCTCTGATTGGCTATGAATTTGGAGGGAATTTTAAAATGTTCGGCCTTTTCCGATTGCAACCGTGTGATTTACATCAGCGCCAACAACCTCCCATACAGCTGCTTTTTTAATTTATGTCCCAGAAACCATGCAGAGAGGTATCGTAATATACAGTATGTGCTGGTCGCACACTGCTAAAATGATACGCACCTCCATGTTGACAAAGCGTGACCTGTGGATGTCAATTGGCCAGTTACTTCGCAGGTGATTTGTCGATCAATAAATCTGTTGCTGATTGGTTGTAATGCCAGGCGACAGCAAAATAAATAGAAGCGTTTCCTATTTCAACATATCGTGTCACTGGTCTGCGTGTACACGAGCGTAAAATTTCATTTACAAGAACGTAGCGTGTAGCTTCACCGTAAGAGGCTTGGCGTTTTGCGCTCGAGCTGTAGAAAATGTATTGAACACGAGCGTCCCGTGTGTCTTGGCCCTTACTAGTTGTCCATCACTGCAGTCAAAATGCCTTTTATCATTTCTGCGTCATGAAATTGTTTCTTTTCCTTACCCATAATCCCAGGCAATTTGAGCGAGCACTCCTTTGCCTTTTGCTGTCCTGTCATGCACAAGTAGGGGTGTGCCATTTTAGGCACCCCACGATTCGATTCGATTACAATTCAGGGTGCTTCGATTCGATTATTGAACGATGATCACGTCATTGACGATGATTGCGGTTATCGCGATTATCAATGCATCGTACATTACTAGTTAATACAGTAGCCGAACAAATTTATGTCCATTACTATCTAAAATATCCTAATGATTCAACAGGAACGATGGAAACATGCCAATACAAGAAAAAGCTGCCCTTAAGCTGCTTTTTTATTTATTTATTTCAAGAAAGTGCAAAAACATTAACCATTTTAAAGGGAGTACTTATTTCTCTCGACAATACAATAAGATTTACACAGTTGGAATGAATTCCACGTTTTCTGGAAACAAAGTGTCTATAGAAATAAGACTTCTTTTAACCAATATGCTTTGTTTTCACAGATTTCTTTCTGTACTATTTTGTATGGTTGTAGTGTTACCGCTGTACTTAATCATGGTTTTACACGTTCTGCATATGACATACACGTTAGCGAATTAGCTGATTAGCTTAGCCCTCGGCGCTAGCTGTTAACATCTAAAAAAAAAAACAATAAAGGCTAAACAGTACAAGAGGGTTCATGTACTCACCTCTTATAGATGCACACGGGTCTTAGCAACACACTCAGGACGTTTTTCAATTGAAATGCCTTAAAACTACTGCTGGACATCTGCAAGACAAGGAACTCTCTCTCTTCCCCTCTTGCTCTAAAAAATAACTTGGGCACAACAGTTCCTGCCTGTCTCATACACAAATTTATTTTCCAGTCTTTTAAAAAGGAGTAAATCTCCCTCTCAGTAACAGACAGCATCTATCATAACGTGCGTGCGCCTGTTAACAGTACGCGGGCGGCAGACGTGTCTTGAATTTCGTTCTGCTACGAGCGGTTGCCATAAAGTTATGAGGGAAAATCATCATTTTTGAACCTTTATGAATCGTAATCGAATCGTCACATGTCGAATCGCGATGCACGTAATAATTGATTTTTTTGGAACTCCTCTATGCACAAGGGCCTTTTTTTGTGCAAGAAGCATATGATTTTTTTTTTTTTTTTTTTTTTCATAGCTGATTTTGAGGGGGCAGTCTGTATGAAAATTACAGTGGCTCTTAATGGCATTACGTGTTTCCACTTTTTATCATAGCAAAAGTGCTTAAGCACAAAAGATTTGTGGCAAGATACTTATATTTGTCCATCCATTCTATTCAAATAAATTAGCGCTCCTGCGCCTGAGTGAGGAGGGTGTGTCAATGCAAGATGACTACCGGTTTGCGGAGTTGTCAGCGGACCGTTGTCATGAGAAGCGTTGCAATAATGCAAGCAAACACACATTCACTTTACCAGTCTTAGCTTATGCCCTACTGGCTGGATCGACAGTCAATAAAATATATCATTTGTCTTGCAGGTTTTAAAAATCATCGTAGTTCTGAGCAGCAGAAGTCGGAATGTCCTAGCGTTAACGAGGAAGTTGAGCTCCTCCATATCAAACAGGAGGACCCAATGTCCCCTCAACCTCAAAAGAGAGAAGACCAACTGCCAATCAAAAAGGAGAAGGAAGAAATCCCATATATTAAAGAGGAAGAAGAGGAGCAACATATCACCAGGTCAACCGGTAAGCCCTTGAAGAGTGAAGATGGTCTGAGTGAGGCCTGAAGAGCTGAATCGACAGTGCATAAAATTCTCTTATTGTGTTTTGCAGGTTTCAGAAATCACCGTAGTCCTAAGCAGCAGAAGTCTCCCAGCGTTAAAGAAGTTGAGCTCCCCCATTTGGAAAAGGAGGAGCCAATGCCCCTTCAACAGCAAAACCGAGAAAAGCGACTGCCAATCAGAAAGGAAGAGGAAGAGCCGTCCCACATTAAAGAGGAGGAAGATATCACCAGGTTGACTGTTGAGTCCTTGAAGAGTGAAGAGGGTCTGAGTGAGGCCTGCAGCTCAACAAAAGGATTGCAAGCAGACAGTTTCATCGCTCCTCTGTCAGATAACGACGACATCACGTCACACTCGCCTTACAATGATGATGAATGTCATAAGCAAGCTGATAGCGATGACCAACTTTTCAAATGCTCTCAATGTGGGAAAAAATTCAGAATTAGGTCTTATTTGACAACACACATGAGAACGCACACTGGAGAAAAACCCTTTTCCTGCTCAGTTTGCGGTCAAAGATTCAAATTTCGGCAAATCTTAAGCGCACACACCAGAATTCACACTGGTGAGAAACCTTTTCCATGCTCCGTTTGTGGTCAAAGTTTCCGTCAGAAGGGAAACTTAACACAACACATTAGAACTCACTCTGGTGAGAAACCGTTTCCCTGCTCGGTTTGCGATCAACGATTCCGTCACAAGAGAGACTTAACACATCACAGGAGAATCCACACAGGTGAAAAATGTTTTTCCTGCTCAGTTTGTGGTCAAAGATTCATTTATCGGGGAAACTTGACACAACACACGAGAACCCACACTGGTGGGAAACCTTTTCCTTGCTCAGTTTGTGGTCAAAGATTCAGTCAGAAGGGACACTTAACAGAACACACGAAAACCCACTCTGGTGAGAAACCTTTTTCCTGCCCTGTTTGTGGGCAAAGATTCACTGCGCAGGGAAACTTAAAGAGACACTTGAGAACCCACACTGGTGAGAAACCTTATTCCTGCACAGTTTGTGGACAGAGGTTTGCTCAGAAGGAGTACTTAACAGCGCACACAAGAAGACACACTGGAGAAAAACCTTTTACCTGCTCAATTTGTGGTCAAAGATTCAAATTAAGGCAAACCTTAAGGACACACACAAGAACACACACAGGAGAAAAACCTTTTTCCTGCCCAGTTTGTGGTCAAAGAGTCGTTTCGCAGCGAAACTTAAAGGTACACATGAGAACCCACACTGGTGAGAAACCTTTTTCCTGCACAATTTGTGGACAAAGGTTTGCTCAGAAGCAATACTTAACAGTACACACAAGAATCCACACTGGGGAAAAACCTTTTATCTGCTCAATTTGTGGTGAAAAATTCATATCAAGGCAAAACTTAAGAACACACACAAGAAATCACACGGGAGAAAAACCTTTTTCCTGCTCAGTTTGTGGTCAAAGAGTCGTTTCGCAGAGAAACCTACAGATGCACATGAGAACGCACACCAGAGAAAAAAACCTATTCCTACAGGGATTTACGGTTCACATGGGACGATAATGTTAAGAAACACTTGTCTTAATGTGAAAAGCAGTGATCTGACCAGAGGCCCCCCCCCCCCCCCAAACTCCATTATTATTCACAACAAAATGCGTGCGTGTGTTGCTTACCTGTAGTCAATGTCAGTGTTTTTAAAAATCCACGGCAACGCACTGTTGAGCCTGCTGAGAAACCCATTGTCTGACGCAGACTGTGTAAGTTTCCCCCGGTTTTCGTTAAATTCCTGCACGTCTTCGCCCTAGACAAATGAGAGATGCATACAGCGTCGTTGCGATCCCTTTTGAGTAACTTTGGAAGGCTGCTTCCTTGTCTTTTTGGTCGTATCGGATGCTGGATTCAGTCGAGGCCATGTTGTATTATCTGTAACCACGGCAACGGGACTCATCTCCTATTGGTGCACGTGACCTAAAACAACTTCACGCGCTACGAATCCTACTCCGTTGTCTAAATATGTCTATGCCACAGTAAAAAAAAAAACTGGCACAAAGACGCTAATTATTTTTAAAAAATGACTGGAAACTGTGAGTACAAACTTTTTGGGGGTAGTAATTAGCTATTTAAATATATATATTAAAGCAGAGTTCATTTTCTAAGCACTTTTCCCATGGTCCCAATAATTCAATTTTATTTGTATAGCCCTATATCAGGACATCCATCTAGCCAGATGAGACTGGGGGGCAACGAGGACGTCCATCCAGCCAGGGGTCAGGATAGTCAGGCGGCTGTGGCAATCATAGAAATTTGGTCAGAAAGACGATCAATATGGCCAAGAAATAACGATGAGTGAAAACACTTTTATGCATTTGTCATTTTTATTAGGTAAATAATGTTGGTTTTGAGCTGATTTATTTTTTAGAGTTGTCATTTCTTTTGGTCATCATAAAGTTCTTTTTTTGCCGGTTCATTAAATAAGTTTTTTAAGTTGACCCTAAAACAATAGATGTTACAGTACTTCATAATATTAGAATACAAAATTATACTAGGAAGAAGGCTGCATCAATATTGGGATTTAAAGAGCATATGACACCAGAAAAAAAGTCTTAAATGGCGTTATTATGTGAATTAGAATCATATTTTGAGACGATTCGACTATATACAACAATTTAGCAAAGCGCAGATGACGAGAAATTAGTCTTTTAATCTGCCGGTTAGCCACGCCTTCAATTATAGGGCTTTAGCGTCCCCAACAGGTGGATGACGTCAGCGGTAGACTGGGCTCATCGGTTTTACTATTCAGCCCATTGAGGGGGAATTGTTCAGAACGAGGAAAACGCGACGAAGAGAGCCGCAAAATGTCATTGTTTCAGTCTCTCTACTCCCAATATTTTTACAGGATATTCTTTTTATCCAAGTATTTTTCCCCAAAAGCTATATAAATGGCTTGAGAAGGACCAGTCAGCCCGTCGAGGGGGAACTATTCACAATGAGGAAAATGCGACGAAGAGAGCGGCAAAATGTCATTGTTTCTGTCTCTTTACTTCAATATTTTTACAGGATATTCTTTTTACCCAAGTACTTTCCCCAATTGCTAAATAAATGGCATGGTCATGACAAATAACAATCTTGTGCTAAATGGAATATAAAATAATAAAAATCCATTTATTCAAGACGACATGGCAAAATGACTCCATAATGGTCAAAACAGTCGACTTCACCTTTACTGTCACACCTCCCGAACGATATTTTATGACACCTAAATCGGACATATGTAATTTCCCTTCCCCGGCTTCGGAGAATGTAAGCAGACCAGAAGGAGTGACAGCTAGCCGACATGCTAACCCGAACCGAGGGATGTTTCAAAGTCTTCGAAGTGGAAAATCACACATAATTAGCCTGGATTATTTGACATGACGACCCGGTTGTCGAGTTTCTTTGCGGATCGTCAAACCGCCCGGCGGAGAGCAATTTACAGTTCGTTCCCTGGAGGAGGGTGGCTGGAGTTGTTGTGCAGCTAACGTGCTAACAGCTAACTGCTAATAAGCATGAGGATAGCTTTTTACATGCCTATCAATGATCAAACGTAAGTAGTCCGTTATTTAAAGGAATTTTATAGTGTTTACTTTGTAATCACTGTATTCGTATTTGACATAATACAAAACAAGATGTTTACTCACTTCCTTGTAAGTCCAATGGTCCCACAGTAAATATCCACGGTGAATGGGAACCTTTTGAAACTCCAAAAAGGCGCATACGCCTCTCCCGCATACAGAATTTTTCTGCAGCCGTTTGGCTGGCGTGATGCAAAAAATAAAAGTATTAACCCCTTAATGCCTAAATTTTTTTCCAATAATAAAAAAAATAATTGGGGTGTGTTTTTACTTTCAAATAGATGCTAAATTAAATTGAAAGTGTTAATTTGAATATAGCCCATAAAATAGTCATACATTTAGGTATGATGCCGATTAGCGACAACAGGCAATAAAGGAAAACAAATGGCAAAAAAGGCACATACCCATCTCAGGTCTGAACACACTTTTATCGCAACATCTTTTTTCACTGCTTGTGAAATTCTGAAAAACAATTATTGTTTTTGTTTAAACACAGATGTACATCACATTTTTAATCAGACTAGAAGACATATGATGTAAATAAATAAATGATGATTTTTATCATAACAGGCAGGGCACTGGCAAATGTGCTGGCAACAATCACCCCTCTATTGTCAAACCATTTGACTGCTCTTATGCAGACATTGTCCACAAGAGCCTCTTGCTCTTCAAATGTCCCTCTTCGCTTCTTCTTCATCTATGAGTCTGCACTGAAACAGCACCCACGCAGGCGATTGTGCTGCACGGTCCCAAGTGCAGGTATGCCCTTTTTTGCAAGAGCAACAAACAGATCTACAGATGAGAACCAGTTATCAAAGAAGAGCAGGATGAATGACTTGTGCAAGCTTGAGCACAATATTACCACTGGCTCCTATGTCTGGTTGGCCTGGTACCGGATCTATTTTCCCTGTGAATATGTCAAATGAGTGCACCAGACCTCTTGTGTCGCACAGTACAAAAATCTTGTATCCCAATTTGTATGGCTTTTTTTTGGATATATTGGTTTAGGCTCGATCTGCCCTTGATGTAGCTCTTGCAGATCTTGCAGGTGCAGCAGGTGGTTGGAGGTGGATGAGGCGGATCATCATCATCTTCCTCACTGCTGCTAATGTCCACTGTAGAGTCATTGCTGCTGCTTTCATCACCTGGTGCAGAAAATAATAAATCACTTTAGGAAACACCAAACGTTTTTATCTTTTCAGTGTGTTCACGTAGTTACATCCATAGATGTCAAACAAGCTCAAACTTGACACAAACTCACCTTCACTTGCTTTATTAGGATTGTACTCCTCATCGCTGCCCTCACTCTCACTGAGAGCACTCTCAACAGGAGGTGGTTTGGCCCGGTGTGCTAGCTTTGCGTAAAAAGCTGCTGCATTCATTTGTATTTCTGCAGAAAAATAAGGTAAAGAAATTACTGTTATAATTTCAAAACAAAATGTGTTGAAAACCATCAACATACATACATTTGCTTCTGTTTGGTAGTTATCAGCTCATGCTGTGTTCATTTTTCATTATATAGAAATAAGTAAAATAAATCAATAGCAATGACATTGTTTATGCAACACATTATGTTTATTATGTCTACAGATGACAACAAGTGTGGCAATGTCTGAATAAAATGTGTCTAAAAGTGGAACGACATGGAGGCACCCGTGTGCACCGTTGCATATAAAGGATGCGTTCATTTATTTGTTCTACAGAAAAATAGTAACCACAAATGCCCTTTTTTATGCAACACATTACTTTTGTAATGTTTACAGATGATAACGAGAGTGATAGTTTATAGATAAAACGCGTGCGAGTGTTGCAAACCTTCGACAAACAACGCATTTACGTTTGCGGGGGGGAGGGGGGAGGTGCTTTTCCGATGATGCCGGCTGTAGCGATAGCGCTACAAACCAAAATCGTCATAGAGCTTCAAAAATACTCATCATAGAAACTCTATCTCATCGTGTTAGCAACACAAGTACACAATAAGACGGTACATATTTTTTTATTTTAGCTGACTTACCTTGAATTGAATGAATTAGTCAAGTTGGTGCGCAGGACTTCGACGTGGCTTTCATCTTGAATATCACGGTCCGAAAAGGAAGCGGTGTTGTCTCTGGTCGGACACGACTGAAACTAATGCTTGAAAAAGGTTCCTAGGCATGTGTTTGACATTAATGTACCGGCAGTGAACAAAGGCAGACGATATTTTGGCCGCTTTCAAAGCGGGAACGGTATGATGCCGAATCGCGACATTCGGCGTTAAGGGGTTAATCCGCAAAATCAGCTGAATCCTTCGTCCTCATCCACAACAGTACACTGTATAGTGAAGAGAACGTCTTCTACCGTACACGTCACAGCGCCCTCCTCCTCAATGCAAGACCGAAGCCGGAAGTCACTCATTTTGATGGCGCGGGATTCAAAAAACTAAATAAATATAGCGATCGCTCCCACACACATCCAAGCGGTCCATATCATTCAGGGGCATAAAATACCGCGTGTATTATGAAATAAACATGCTTTTTCGTGTCACAGGCACTTTAAAGGAATGACGACATCTTTACTGTTTCCATCATACCAAAAGAATCCTCAATTGAAGGGGAAAAAATGTGTCACGGATCAGTTGGCCTTTACCTCAGCCAGATGGAGGGTTTCAGCAGCAGCGTGTGTGTGTGTGTGTGTTTTTGATGTTGTGCTTTCTGGAAGTTTACCTGATAGTTCATTGACGCTTACTAGACTCCACGATCCAGCCATTCACTTAACTGATCCTGCCTTATGTACGCTATTTGATTGACAGAACACTATTCATTGTGATGGAAACTGACATTGTTGTGCTGAAAAAAAAAAGGAAATAAAAGGGCCATTGTGGAAAAAGACATTATTTTATGTGTGTGTGTAAAATGTCATTTTGCTGATAAACGACATAAAAAGGCTAATGTGGAAAAAGACATGAAATAACCATTGTTGTACACATTTTTTGTTTTTTTTCTCCATGACCCATTCAGCTGCTTGACACACAGAACGGAAGTCTGAGTGTCTGATTGTTCAAAACAGTTTTAATGTATCACATGGGACTATGACATACTCCCATTGTGATCATTCAACTTGCCTCGTTTATTAGGAGAAAGCGAACAGGAAGGGTTATGGGGGGACGGAAAAAAAGAATTGGAGAGATGGACAGACAAAGCACAAACAACAAGAAATGCATTGAACGCCTACACTTACTATCAATATGTTGGTGCTATTGTTAGCTAGTTGTATTTCCAGTTAACGCCATGTGAGGGGCCTGATGACCGGGTTGGGGGATCAGAAAGATAAGTGATTGGGAATGTAGATACGTTGGCATCCTATTCTATGCTGCCTGATCGCAAATCTTAACACTGAGTTTTTTTCTACTTCAGTGTGTAATTGTCATGCGTGAATCCCATCAAACATATGATAGTCCTGCAGACGGGTGGAAATGCCGCGCCGGAGCTGCCCCAGGGCCACGGCCCTTCCCCAGCCAATTAAGGGGAAGGGGTGAGGGTACGTGCCACCACCACATAACCAGCCCCGCCGTAACACTCCAACCAACACTGGACACCCAGGGCTCACTAGGCCCATGGTACGACAGGGACACCCAGCCAGCGACCTGCACCAGAGCCCAAGGAGGATACCTGGGCAGAAAATAGAGGGGAAGTAGGAAAGCGTCAAGAAGCCCCCGTGGGGCACAACCGCAATACAAATTGGAATGACAATAATAATAAATGGAATTAAAAAAATAATAATAATAATAATTATTGTCACCTCAATTCAGTACTTCTCAAATAGTGGGGCACATGTGCCAAGGGTGGCACATGTGACCTCAGGAAAACATTTTTGCCGTACTAGAATAAAATGTACAAGCACACCCACTCATGGGGTCGCAGTATTTTTAACCAAACGAGCACACAGCAAAGAGCTCTGGAGATATGAAGAGCTGGACGAGGTTATATGACGAAACTATGAAGAGCTGGACGAGGATATATGACGAAGCGCATGTAGCGTTTGGCTTTGACTGTTAATACAGTAGGCGATGGGGAAAGACCGGTCTGTTTTCTGTGTCTAAAAATGTTTCCAGCGGGAAGCCAAATCAATTAAGACGTCACTTAAAGACGTTAGACCCCAATCACATTGATAAACCGCTCGATTGTTTTTCGGCAAAAACGTGCCAAATATGGCCAACAATCGTGTCTCTTCCCCGCCCCTCCTTCCTGAGCCCTGCCTCAGGTGAGGGGAGTTTGCCTGATTACAGGTCTGACGTCAGATGGTTGGAGCAGCCACAGCTGTGAGCAGTTACCATCACCTAGCTTTACAAGCCCAACGGACGCACTGCCACGTTGCCTGATCAACTTGTCTGGTTTCTCCGACCTGATCAGCGTGCCCCTCATTGGACACCTCTACCTACCCGGTGACCTGTCAACACGTCCATCCTGCACTGACAGCATCCACAGTGCTCACCACAACCACTCCGCCTCTCTCAAAAGCAGTGATGGCAAACTGAAGCATCATGAAGCAATGAGGCTTTCCATCAAACTGGTTCGCTCCTGGGCCGAAGCATCATGAGGCTTCATTTGTTCTATTGCGCCTTCATGTGGAAAATAAATGTCATACAGACAGAGTGATTAAAATGATACCATGGATTTGATGGGGTCAAAAGGGCAGGGAGTTGTGATGTGAATAAATGTGCGTGTGTTACTTGAAAATAGAGCCTAGATCGGGCCCAAGAAATCCCGCCCGCCCCGCGTGTATTAAAGCCCGACCCAGCCCAGCAAATAACTTAACTTGCAGGCCCGAGTCCGAAAAAAACCCGAAATTGCATTTTTTATTTGTATCCCTGTGGCCGAAAAAAAGCCGAAATTTAATTTTTTATTTGTGAGGACCCAGAAGGAGGAAATGCGGGGATGGAGGTCAGTCAGACCTGGACAGAGCACTGCTTGGAAATTGGTTGCGTTTTGTGTGATCACATTTGTGACGACGCCTATGTGCATAATGATAACAAATTAAAGCCTGTCTTTTGTAACAAATTCTCCCAGTTAAACAAGACTGTAAAATGAATATTTAATGAACATTTATATATTTTATATTTGTGTCTGTTCTATCAGGTGGATAGTTCATGCGTCATTTCCTTGGCAAAATGCAGCAACAGACATTTAATTTCTTCAAGTTGGCAGAAAAAAAAACGCAATTTTTCGTAATGTTTAAATAGTCTACATATTATTATGATCATTATAAATGCATGTACACAACGAAATAACGCTGGATAGGTTTGTTAAATATATTTCTGTGTGGGATATTGTGCTCTCATGGACGCACCTCTCTGACAAGGAGAGAAACAGCAGCATATACAAAAATAAACTTAAATACTTTTAAATAACATTCTTTATTTTAATGACTCGCATCAGAACACACAAAAGGACAACCTGCCTTAAGGAGTACTGAAACAAAATAACATTTTGAGGAACACCACGAACTCCACGATGTTCTGCTTTGCACGAAGAGGTGCGGCCCTCGAAACAAATGATAAAGATGTTTGACTAATGTCATATCAGGATGCAGAGTTGCAGACTCCCGGAGCGCCCCAGAGCCTTCATGTGCGCAAACAATGCATGTTTGGGATTACCACAGCGCCCTTTCTCTGTTTTATCCAATTTATTTATTTTATAACAAGTATTCCTTATAGTTTAACATCCATATACAAAAATTATTCACCGTCATTTATTCCTACGAATGCAACAAAGTTAGCGAGAGAAGAAGTCCGGCCCGACCCGACCCAAACGTAAATGATTATTATTATGAAGGAATGATACCCGGCCTTGCTGTTAATGACGAGTTTGTTGATCGTGTTCTGTTTACGTTTCGTACCACCCTCGATGTCGTCGCTCCCTCCAAATTAAAGTTTGTCAAGCCGAGACGAGCCTCTCCCTGGTATAATGCTGAAACACGCTCTCTTAAACAATCGACACGCAAATTAGAAAGACTTTGGCGCCGTTCCAACACAGAGCACACCCTCTCTGCCTGGAAACGCAGCTTAGTGACATATAAGCAGGCCTTGCGTACGGCTAAAACCAGATATTACTCATCCTTAATAGAGGAAAACAAAAATAATCCTAGGTTTCTGTTCAGCACTGCAGCAAGGCTGACAAACAGTCACACCTCAATAGAACCTTATATCCCAACCACCCTTAGCTGTGATGACTTCCTAAAATTTTTTAACAATAAAATCGCAACTATTAGAAATAAAATAAATGAATCACTTCCAGTTATTAGGTCTGATAAAGTGCAGACAAAGAATTCGGAATCTCCTATAAAACCCTCTAAAATATTAAATAACTTTACCACTGTAGACCAAATTGATTTAATTTCTATTATAATGTCCTCCAAACCATCAACGTGCCTCCTCGACCCAATCCCAACCAAACTTTTTAAAGAGACCCTGCCTCTAACTATTGACACTATCTTAAATATAATAAATACCTCATTAGTTACTGGCTACGTGCCGCAGTCCTTTAAATATGCAGTTATTAAACCGCTCTTGAAAAAATCTACTCTTGATCCTGATATTTTGGCCAATTATAGACCTATTTCTAACTTACCATTTCTCTCCAAAGTCCTTGAAAGAGTGGTAATTAAACAGCTCTGTCAGCACCTACAGGACAATAGTTTATTTGAACAGTTCCAGTCTGGCTTTCGAGCTCATCATAGCACTGAAACCGCATTAGTTAAAGTAACTAATGACTTGTTACTTGCCGCTGACGTTGGATTAGTCTCGATCCTGGTTCTGCTGGACCTGAGCGCAGCCTTTGACACAATCGACCATAATATCTTATTGCAGAGATTAGAATGTGACATAGGCATTAGAG
Organism: Corythoichthys intestinalis; assembly: GCF_030265065.1. Taxonomy (NCBI): domain Eukaryota; kingdom Metazoa; phylum Chordata; class Actinopteri; order Syngnathiformes; family Syngnathidae; genus Corythoichthys; species Corythoichthys intestinalis. Next base: position 46,377,324 of record NC_080411.1, on the reverse strand, counting down.
GAGCAGCCCTATGCTGGTTTAAATCATATTTATCTAATAGGTACCAGTTCGTCAATGTAAACCAGCAATCATCGTCGTACTCTAGAGTTAGTTATGGTGTGCCGCAAGGATCTGTCCTCGGGCCCATCTTGTTTACGCTGTATATGCTTCCTCTAGGTAATATCATCAGAAAACATAGCATTAACTTTCACTGTTACGCTGACGACACACAACTGTATTTATCAATTAAACCTGAGCAGGTCAGGCAAGTAGAAAAACTAAGCGCCTGCGTCCGAGATATAAATACCTGGATGAGCACTAACTATCTTCTACTTAACCCTGAAAAGACAGAAGTCCTTATAATAGGCCCGAAAAGTGTTAGAGACTCTTTATCTGCCCAGATAGTCACTCTGGACAATGTAAGTGTAGCCTCCAGCGCCACAGTTAAAAACCTAGGAGTTTTATTTGACCCTGACTTATCGTTTAAAGCACACATTAAACAAACCTGTAGAACGGCTTTCTTTCACCTGCGCAACATTGCCAAAATTAGAAATATTTTATCTAAAAGTGATGCAGAAAAATTAATTCACGCGTTCGTTACATCGAGATTGGATTACTGTAACTCCCTACTTGCAGCTTGTCCTAAAAACTCTCTAAAAGGTCTTCAGCTAGTCCAAAACGCAGCAGCAAGACTTTTAACAGGAACCAATAGAAGAGAGCACATCACCCCTGTGCTCCAGGCACTTCACTGGCTTCCAGTCGAGTTTAGAATTAACTTTAAAATACTCCTTCTTACATTTAAGACCATTAATGGGTTGGGGCCATCTTATCTCACCGATGCTCTCGTCCCATACCGCCCCAACAGAACACTCCGATCTCAGAATGCAGGTCTACTGGTAGTTCCCACGGTTTATAAAAGTACTGTCGGAGCTAGAGCCTTTAGCCACCAAGCCCCTGTTTTATGGAATCAGCTTCCAGCTAGTATTAAAGAAGCCGAGACAGTTTGCACATTTAAGATTAGATTAAAAACGTTCCTATTCGACAAAGCTTATGGTTAGGCTAGTTGAAGTCGGAGTAGACTCACAGTTTAGTTTAAGCTGCACTAGAAGCTATAATGCTGGGGGCAGTACAGCCGCTGAGTTCTATCTCCTTTTCTTACTCTACCTACTACTTGTCTTACTTTATTTCTATTTTCCATTGTTAATATCTAGTTGTCTAGTCTCTTCATCACTAGTCACCCGGTGTCCCCTATTTTTCAGCTGCAGCCTCCTGACTATCCGGACCCCTGGCTGGATTGACGTCCTCGCTGCTACCCCCGTCTCATCTGACCAGAGGGACCTCTTCTTGCTCCTTTACTCCACTGTATTTTTACGGACTACAATTTCGCTTGCTAATTCCCATTAGCCGTTCTGGGGTTCCTGTCTATCCGTCCTGGGAGTGGATCTCTCCTGACTGTGGTACTCCCCAAGGTTTCTCATTTTTCTCCCAATTGACTCTGGAGTTTTTGGAGTTTTTCCTTGCCGGCATGGAGGGTCTTAGGATAGGGGATACCCAGGACTTGAACTGTATCTATTCATCTTTGTTGCTTCATTTCTAATTGTGTATCATATTGCCTCTGTAAAGCCCTTTGAGACCTCTGTTGTGATTGTGGGCTATACAAATAGAATAGAATAGAATAGAATAGAATAGAATAGAATTGAATTGAATTGAATTGAATTGAATTGAATTGAATTGAATAGAATAGAATAGAATAGAATAGAATAGAATAGAATAGAATAGAATAGAATTGAATTGAATTGAATTGAATTGAATTGAATTGAATTGAATTGAATTGAATTGAATGGAACAAGACACACCTTTCATTCATTTTTATTGAGGAAAACCTGCATTTCATAAGTTTTTGGCTTTAAACGGTTTCTTTTTTTCTGATAGGATTTCTCCTGCTTTTGAAAATAGTCTTTCGCAAGGGACGGATGAGGCCGGGGTACAATGCCTCAACACGGATGAAGTGTTCTCTTGGTACCCAAGTTCTTTAGAACAAAGTTTGCACTTCACCTTATGAAAAATCTGCAAGTAAAAGAAAGACATTAAAACGAGGGATACACTGTGTTGTCACAATAATTTACAATATATATTCACACTGGTTATTATAATTTGTACCTTTTTAGGAGAGAAATGCTCAAAATGATCCCAGACAGGGGATGTTCTCTTCTTTTTCATTGTGGACATTGCAAAACGAATCCGATTAAATTGAGGTTTGAAGATGTGAGTTGGGTGTGTCAGTGTCACTTGTCAGCTCATTGTTGTCTCGGTGCGCCATTTAATTTCGAATCACCCGCGAAACTATGTGTTGGCGATGACGTAGGAAGCCCGTCTCGTGAGGCTTCGGACGTAGCAACGTGCCTTCCGAGGCTTTGGGCGTGGCCACAAGCGTAATCAACTCATGCCTCGATGTGCGCTTTGCAGATTATTTTTTCCGGTTTACTCAGCACACGCATCGGTGCCTTGGCACAGTAGGGTGCATCACTACTCAAAAGGGCAGCTGGAGAGCTTTTCAGATTTCGTTCTTGAGTGTTTTACTTGGTTGAATTGTATTAAATGCATCATTCGCTGTCTCAAAAAGTCACATAAAAACAATAATAATAATTGACCGCGTAGTTTCTGAGTAATGGCCATACCAACACCTGAGCAATGAGGGATGGGCCGCCCTGCCGACCGCTACCTGATGACGTAACTTCCAGTGAGCCTCGCCACCACTCTGAACACGGAAATATAGCACCACGCTATCCTCGCCAATTATTGCAAACATTTTCTGGGTTTTACGTGCGAGATTCATCTTGCCATCTCAATGTGTAGCGATGAATTGCTCACAGGAAGACTCAAAACTCTATGAGTGGTCCAAAAAAACCTCCCCTGCAAAGGTTTTTTTGTGAGCATACATACAGGTCCCCAATCGGCTTATTGTTTCTCATCATTTCAGCGACGACAGCTTTGAAAACCTACAACAATGCAACCTTGGTTTTACGAAGACGTTCAGTGCCTTGCAAAAGTATTCGGTCCCCTTGAACCTTGCAACCTTTCGCCACATTTCAGGCTTCAAACATAGAGATACAAAATTTTAATTTTTTGTCAAGAATAAACAACAAGTGGGACACAATCGTGAAGTGGAACAAAATTTATTGGATAATTTAAACTTTTTTAACAAATAAAAAACTGAAAAGTGGGGCGTGCAATATTATTCGGCCCCCTTGCGTTAATACTTTGTAGCGCCACCTTTTGCTCCAATTACAGCTGCAAGTTGCTTGGGGTATGTTTCTATCAGTTTTGCACATCAAGAGACTGACATTCTTGCCCATTCTTCCTTGCAAAACAGCTCGAGCTCAGTGAGGTTGGATGGAGAGTGTTTGTGAACAGCAGTCTTCAGCTCTTTCCACAGATTCTCGATTGGATTCAGGTCTGGACTTTGACTTGGCCATTCTAACACCTGGATACGTTTATTTTTGAACCATTCCATTGTAGATTTGGCTTTATGTTTTGGATCATTGTCCTGTTGGAAGATAAATCTCCGTCCCAGTCTTGTGCGGATACCAACAGGTTTTCTTCCAGAATGTTCCTGTATTTTAACCATCTTCCCTGTCCCTGCTGAAGAAAAGCAGGCCCAAACCATGATGCTGCCACCACCATGTTTGACAGTGGGGATGGTGTGTTCAGGGTGATGAACTGTGTTGCTTTTACGCCAAACATATCGTTTTGCATTGTGGCCAAAAAGTTCAATTTTGGTTTCATCTGACCAGAGCAGCTTCTTCCACATGTTTGGTGTGTCTCCCAGGTGGCTTGTGGCAAACTTTAAACGAGACTTTTTATGGATATCTTTGAGAAATGGCTTTCTTCTTGCCACTCTTCCATAAAGGCCAGATTTGTGCAGTGTACGACTGATTGTTGTCCTATGGACAGACTCTCCCACCTCAGCTGTAGATCTCTGCAGTTCATCCAGAGTGATCATGGGCCTCTTGGCTGCATCTCTGATCAGTTTTCTCCTTGTTTGAGAAGAAAGTTTGGAAGGACGGCCGGGTCTTGGTCGATTTGCAGTGGTCTGATGCTCCTTCCATTTCAATATGATGGCTTGCACAGTGCTCCTTGAGATGTTTAAAGCTTGGGAAATCTTTTTGTATCCAAATCCGGCTTTAAACTTCTCCACAACAGTATCTCGGACCTGCCTGGTGTGTTCCTTGGTTTTCATAATGCTCTCTGCACTTTAAACAGAACCCTGAGACTATCACAGAGCAGGTGCATTTATACAGAGACTTGATTACACACAGGGGGATTCTATTTATCATCATCGGTCATTTAGGACAACATTGGATCATTCAGAGATCCTCACTGAACTTCTGGAGTGAGTTTGCTGCACTGAAAGTAAAGGGGCCGAATAATATTGCACGCCCCAGTTTTCAGTTTTTTATTTGTTAAAAAAGTTTAAATTATCCAATAAATGTTGTTCCACTTCACGATTGTGTCCCACTTGTTGTTGATTCTTGACAAAAAAATTAAATTTCATATCTTTATGTTTGAAGCCTGAAATGTGGCGAAAGGTTGCAAGATTCAAGGGGGCCGAATACTTTTGCAAGGCACTGTAAGTAGACCCTTATACTGGCTTTTCTGATTCTAAAATTTGATGCACTTCTGTTGATAAACGAGGGGAAATCCTATTTCCTGTTTGCTGAAGTGCGACATTTTTTTGTTGTTGTTGCTGTTGGCCTGTCATAAGTAGATAGGTTTGCTGACAGGTTGTCTACTCATGTGATTTTGTTACTATATCAATAGGTATTATGTAAATTCAAATGTTCCCCAGCACCAAATAGGTCCTCGGCTAGTTATTTTTTGGCCTGTCACAGCGTAAATATAAAGCCTCTATATAAACCAATCCACCTGCCAGGCCCTGATATACTAAATACATCTCTATAAAACAATGACTATTGTACTACAGCATCAACATCAAGGTCTGCCTATTTGAAGAGGGAACAATAACATCAAATAAATGCTGCTTTAACTGGGCCATTATTATTTGATCACCAAGAAATTATTACTAAAAATTATTAAATTAAAATTAGGAATCATTATTTCAATTATTCAAATATTCAATTATTTCAATATTTCATGCTGCTGTGATTTTTTTTCAGGAACCCAAACATAAAAAAAATTAAGCAGCGGAAACCCTCAACACGATGAAAAAAGCGCTGCAAGTCAGTCGCCACCCAGTTTCCAGAAATCAAGAGTGGGTCGAGTCATACTATGACCCAAGTGATGCGGTGACCAGCGATGACGACAGAAGAGATCCTGAGGCCCACCAGATGATTTGCTTCCATCTGCGACATCAGATGACGATGGCTTAGGAGAAATAAATGTCGCAAATTTTGAATAAATGAAATCATAAACTAGTCATATATACAGGACACATTTGTAAAAGAAAAATCTAGTTACCTTCATATTTTAATAATTATAATGATTTATCTTTGTATAGAGAAGACACTTAATGCTACAGAAAGGAGTACATTTTTTCCCCACTCTAAACTGCTTCTCAAAAACTTTTGCCATGATCATTTTTCAATGTTGCGCTAGTCCGTTGCTATCCTAACTTTGTGTTGCTTACTAAGTTTATGTTCTTTGATGTGTACCATTGTTTGCTTGGTATAACTTAGCTTTCTATGTTGTGTCACAATCTGACAGTGAAAGCTGATGCAGATTCAACATTAATCTGGTGGTATTATTATTATTGTGGCCTACTGAATATTGTTTCAGAATGTAAAATAATTACAAAACATTATTGGAATACATTAATCAGTCAACAAAATTTGTCAATGTTGTTTACAATTTTTTTTTTTTTAATGTAATTCATGGCCGTCAGTGATTCAGCCTCCTCAAGTTTAGCTCCCACGTCCGGGATCTCCTGACGACACAGGCATTCTCTTGGAAGGGTAATTACTTGAAGGTTTACAGCAACACCTGGAAATTAAAATTGTTTTGTCATTTATTTTGAAAAATCAATACCATGAATCATTTATTTAGCCACATTTGGGCTAGCTTTACCATATTTAGATGGGTAGGAGCTGTCCCATAACCTAATATCCAGTTTCAGCTATGTGGAGAGCATGGAAAATATATACAACCATGTAATCGCATTCTCTCAAATAGAAAAATCACAATGCTGGACATAGGCTTACCACTCTCCCGTTCGTGAAGTGTTGAGATGTCAAATGGCGTCATGACGACGTCTGATGTGTCAAGTAAATCGTCATCTGACGCCTCAGGTTCAAACATGTAGGGATTGATTGTAGATCATCTTTCCTGGAAGCCTTTGCCATCGATAGCGTCACGAAAGAGCGACCCTGAATGGTTACCTTTGGTGGAAATATAACTGATATCGTTGTTGCTGTCTTTACCCGATCGTGATGGGCGCATTGATTGTAACGGTTGCTACTGCGCAAGAGCAGATCAACGCCATTTTCTCCTGAGGGATGACGGGAAATATAGATTTATGCATCAGGCTCGAACATTGAGGGTTTTTTGTGTGTGTGTGTGTGCGCTGCGATCCTTTCGAGAAGTTCCTGCAAACTTTGACTCGAGTAGTGGACACATCGAACTTGTGTGGTAAGTATAATTCTTAGAGTGGCATGAAATGCTTGAATTTATCTTAATAGATACTTCGAGTGATCCAAGAAGATGGACTGGATTCCTAGCATCTTCTCACGTCCTCTGGTCGACGGAACGCTTCCAACTACTCAAGTGGGGCGCCGTAAGGTTCGACGAATGGTGCGGGGTTTCATTGTTAAAGGTGAATAAAATTGATGTAATACTGGCAATTTGTGTTATAAATCTGAAAAGGGGGTCATAAATATATGAGCCTCTACAGTGTTTTTAATCCTTTATAGGCCAAGTGACTATTTTTGGCTATTTAAAAAACACAGCTCCATAAGCTATTTATAAAGATATTTAAATAAGTGAAAAAAAAGAGACTCTTTTTCTATTTTTTTAAGTAGAAAATGAAAAAGATATAAGATGTTAAAATAAAAATTAAAAAAAAGCGAGAAACTGTTGTGAATCTCCGGTGGGAGAAGGTCAAGAGCTGAGTTTTATTGATTCTTTTTATTATTAATCTGTTAGGTGGTGGTGATTTTAATGTACTGCATTTTAAGATTCTCTTTGCATTTAAAATTTTCCTCCAACAGACAAACGACCCCTCTAATAAAATATATGCACCTGGTCATCAAGTCAGAGGGGAAGCAGACTATCCTCATGGAGTGCCACAATAACTCTGGTACTGGAAACTAGGGTGGTGTCTGGGGCACCCACAACAGAGCCATTTCTAGCTTCTACTGGCCAACAATGATTCAGGACATCAATGAATGGGTAAATGCCTTAATTGAGCAACTAAGTGAAATCAGAAGCGTTACATGAAATTTATTTTATCGAAAGTATTTGTATTGAAGCACAAATGGGTTGTTTTTACTTCTCAACAGACATTACAGTATTAGACCAACTTGCTTTTTAGAATTGTAGAAATATTGTAAGTAATTTTTTTTTTTTTAAATTAATTTCTGAGAAATGATCAAACATTGTCAAATTTTTAAAGGCTTTTTGGTGGTCTGTTTTTCATTTCGTGACACTTAAGTCAAAGAACCTTGGGAGGTATTGGGCATGGATTTAATTGCATTTCTTTTTAAAGGCATGGACATAGATTTGCCTTCTGGACAGAGGAAGCATCCCCTCGCCTTCAGGGAATTCTACAGCCAGTCTTAAGGTTCCAAAGGCAACCCCCCCTCTATATCTTACTAAACTTCAATCGGACAGGTAAAAGAAAACTACAAGATAATCAATCAATGTTGATAAGGGGAATGACCATCACTGCAATTGATTGCTTACCTGGTAATAATGTTCACCTGCATGTCATGTGTAAATTATGTTTTCTTTGAAAGGTTGAGGATGACACTGACAGTTGCCTAATTCTGGACCTAATACTTTTATTGTAATTTCCTTTGATTTAAATTGAGGACATAACTGCTTTAGTAGTAATTATAATCTGAGGCAGGGCCCAATGAGGCAGTATTGCACAGTGAGTTTAGTAATTGTCACGAGAAGCCAATTACATTTTAAACATTTGTTTTTGCAGTTAATAAAGTTGATACTTTTATCGTTGTCAGCTCACCTGTATTTTACAGTTGCCAGAAGTTTTGACTGCCATCATACATGAAGAAGTTGTCCTTCAGGAAGGGGACCGTGCTATATGCACATTGGCTCTTATGTGCTCTAGACTCCTTCAGAAGACGGGCACATTCTAAATAGCTTAACAGTAAGTACTTCAGTAAAATGCGATGACATGCACTTTTTTTGTGCTGTTGTCACATTTGTCTCATAGCTATATTTAATGTGATTTTTTTTTTTTATCCCACAGGTCTCTGGAGCAGGTTCTTTGCAGAATTCAGGAAAGAGTATGACAACATGTACGCCATTGAGATCTGCCATGGGTGTGGGAAGCAGTTCAAACAATCAATGGTGTCATTAGAGACACTTAAAATCTCAACATAGCATAGACATAGTGGAAAAGCCACAATGCTTGAAAACAGTATTTCTCAGTGTTTTATGTTCTTTTATTGGATATGTTGGGAGAGGGGAAAAGGGGTAAAGTAACGGCGTTTTACTGCAACGAGGAAACATCTACAGGATACTGCAGTCGTTCCTGCTGTCCAGTGCATTAAACTTTAATGTTTTTGTTTGAGTTTGTTCAACACATGTACATTAACACTGTTTCAGCTTAAGGTATTGTGTTTTCTTCAATACGACATAATCATTGCATGCTTTCCTATGAGTATTTTTTTCCTAAATTTAATACAGTAATAAATGTCCCCTTACAGTTTTCATTTGTTTATTCAACTTCTCTACTGCTTATCCTCAAGAGTATTTCTAATTATATTTATGCATTTGTATGTTTGTATTATGTATTTCTGACTATAGAATGACTGCCACATAGTTTTCAGTGTTATCATAAATTTTCTGTTCTTTTTCCCTGAAGCTGTCAGACTGTTGAACTCTTGCTGTGCTCCGTAGACCCCCCCCCCCCCCCCATATCACTGGACTCACTTTAACCACTGAAATCACTTTGAGACAATCACATCACTTATGATCATATCTATATACCTCACGCACATCTTAGCACCTAACAAGCCCTAACAAGTATGCACCTTACGATTTTGCTCTTTTATACTCACTCTGCATTTATATTGGCTTTTAAAACGGGACCTGAGTTCTAAATTCTCCACTGTTAACATGTAAATGTGAACTGATGAGACAATAAAAATCCTTGAATCCTTATAAAATGGTCAAAATATTACAATAATAAATTTGACAGTGATAATGTTTCGTTTTTTATAATCACAGCAAATTAAATGAAACTACCAATATACCAAAATGTATACAAAACAAAAACATTGTCGGATTTAGCTGCAAAATTAAATCTGTTAGGGTCCGCGAACGCGGAAACAAGGTTGGACCTCACAACAGACACAAACGACTGAGGGAAGCGTACAAGGGTTTATTAAATTCAAATACAAACACACGCGATCGCGACCAAAAGGGGAAATGACAAAACGGCTCGTGACAGGAGGTCGACGAGGATCAATATACAAACGCAAAGGTAAACCAAGGTGGTAGGCAGAGAGCCAATAAAACAACTAAAATACACTCACGTACCTGCACATGGTAGAGGCATACAAAACTAAAGCGACAGGCGACCAAAACCCACAGAAGGGGCGAAATTACCAAAATAGCCAGTTACTCGAATGACAAGGATGTCAAATGGCGACCAGCAAGGAAAATATCTCGGCAGCCTTCTCTGAGATCACCCGCGCTTAAATACCATGTTGATGAGCCTGCATTGGATTCAGGTGAGACGTCGGACACGCCCACCACTACCAGGTCTGCAACAAAAACACAATCCAACCAGCAGCAGAATGTGACAAAATCATAACATAGGCTCTGACAAAATTGTGTAAATATACTAAATATAAAAAGGTCAAAATAGAAGCTCTTTTTAATTGTTACTGTTAAGGACTAAACTATACTCACATATACAAATGTTGGACTCTGAAGCCTTCGTACATTATTATAATAACAGTTTTTATTTGTAATACCATTGAGAAACGTATGTTATAACAAAGTCCGTAAGGTTTAGAGTTTTTCTTTTAAATTTTACCGGCATGAATGGTCTCTGAAGGGGTTACTTGGGGTGAGGGGAGAGGAAGACATTTAGGTATAATAAAAATAATAATAATACATTTTATTTATAACGCACTTTACATTCGAGAGACAAATCTCAAAGTGCACATTACCATAAAAAATAAAAAGACTAAGAATAAAAGAGTAAAAGCAAAAACAGATGTAAGGAAAAGCACTTTTTAAATTATTTTAAAGACGCTAAATTGATAGATAAGGGTGGAGGCATAGGTGATGTACATTTTTGTACAGTAGATGGCAGTATGCACTAAAAGTTTGACATAATAAAAAACAACGAAGAAGAACTTTAACGCGCATACGCAGATAGCTACCCGATCGCGACCGTCTATCACATGACTGCCCTACGTCACTTCCTTCGAAGGCTTTACGCTATAAATGTGAGAGATTCGGACATATAAATGAATTATTCTTCAATTTGTCTGTAGGTTGAATAATAATGTTTTTATATGTCTGAATCTACCACATAAATCACTCTTGAGGCATCGCGGCTCAAGTGGGTGAGGTGCACTACGCGCATGCGCAGAACCAATCGAGGCCTGCCTAAGTTTTATTCATGATTAAATAAAGTCTTACGGTATTCTTTTTTGTGTACATATGCATTGCTTGGATCAGGGTGTACCTCACATGCCCTACCGAAAAAAAAAAAAAACATATTAAATGTATTTCAAACGTGGAATCTATCACGTATATGTCTATATCTCCCGTCATCCTTCGGGAGAAAATGGCGTCGATCTGCGCGTGCGCAGTAGCAAACCGTCACAATCAATGCACCAGTCAAGATCGGGTAACGACAGTTGCCGCTATGCTAGCTGTGGATAGTCTTCTGTTGCCTACGTCACACTTCCGGGTTTGGAAAAGGACTATTAACGGAGTGCAAAAAAACAAAAAAAACGCAAATCATCCTTGCAATTACGAGTTAGTAATGACATGGTTGTTTTGACGATACTCGTCCTAAGTTAATATTAGTAAAATTACACCGAATTCCGAAGCTCTTCAGCTGCCCTTTAAATAAAAAAAAAGAATAAATCAGGATTTTTAATGGAACGACTTTAAATTTTTGATGCCGCTGCACACCGAGACTCATATACTGTATGCCTAAGGGAGGTGCCCGTTTTGGTTTTGGGTCACTAGCAGCTTTGGTTTCGGAAATATTTGAATTTTAAATTTTTGACAATAGACCCCCTACGGAACGGCCCCGCGCTCCGTTTCCCGTCAACTCATAGTGAAGTGAATGATTAGGCAGCACCATCAGCAATACGTAGGGTTGCCAACAATCCCGGATTGCGTGGGACAACCCGGACAGAATGTATGAAGTTCTTTTTGGTACTGCCGCCAACCCTGCTACAAAAATGAGAACTGTCTTCTAAAATGACACTCTGGTCAGAGGAAACAGTGTTGGGCAGTGTTGTCTGTAACATGCTACGAAGTAATGTGGTACTGTAATCTGATTACTTTCTTTCAGTAACAAGCAATCTAACGCGTTCATTCAAGCGTTCGTTCAAGCCAGTAATCTGATAAGTTAGTTTTCTTAGTGACTGCGTTACTATTTTGTTGGTGCCTCATAATGTATGTAGAATGAAGAATACTGAAGTCACGTACGAAGAGCATTTGAATAGAAAATATTGTTCTTGAGTTTGGGAGTGACATCACATCTCACGTTTTCTCATCCGGAAAAAAAAAGGGTCACATGTATTACCATGCTGTATGAGCACTTGTCTGCCACAGCGGTCAACAACATAGCCTCGCTGCCTCGTCAGAATGCTAACAGTGAAAGGCAGGAGGTACACCACAAAGGGCTGCATTTTCTCACCGGAAATACAGCCATTACTTCACATTTCTGTCCAGTAAAGATGACAAAAATATCTCTGTGCGTTGCAAACTTTGCGCTGGTTCCGCTAAAAACTCGACATCCAATTCAACAAGGAAGAACTTGGAATTACAGCACAATGCGACAAAATTCGAAACAAAGCCGATGGGTAACGAGACAGCCAGCACTTCTACAGTTTGTAACCAGCCTTTATGCACTTTTGCACCAGACTCTGAGTAACCAGATTTTGAGAATATGCCGATACAGAGTCCCGATCTGATACCGAAAAAGTTTAAAACTTGAACTAAAGTTCCAAACATGTTACTGTCCTACAGTGCCGCCTTCATAATGTGAATTATTTTTAAACAAGAATAATGCAGAAAAATGCTTGTTTTTATTTAATGCTTCATTGAGTGAGTCCACTAAAATCCACTCACGCTGCTGGGAACAGCTTCTCACTTACACAATGAGTTGCCACAGCACACTTATGGCTTGGCTGCAAGCTCAATGATGATTGACCCGTTTCTGCCTTCTCATTGTGGATTGTGGAGCTACCACGATTCTCTGGCAAGATCAAAGCTACAAACCTCTCAATCATCGTTAACTCTAAGTAGCTAAGGCAAACTGCACTGGACAGTTTGGCCGCACTGCTCAGCAGGAGGGAGGGTGTGGCGCTGTGTGAGCATGAAGTAGAACACAAATATATTTTTTAAAAATAAAAACCCAATCCTTTTCAGCCGATTCAGATCCTCTGAAAAATGTCGCGATCGATCATGTGATCGGATTGGGACATCCCTATTAATTCCATCATCAGTGAATAAAATGTTTCAAATACAGTCTAGGTTCCTATACTTTCATCGCAGATGATTTAAAAACTAGCAATAACATGGAAAAAAGTAAACAAAGTTGTGAAAAGAATCTGGATAGAACAATATGCAGGCATGAAAATGGGTCAGGGGTTAAAAAGGTGAGAAGGGTGTGGAGGAAATATGTTCCAGTACACTGTACACCCCAACAAAATATTGAGCTGTCGACCCACACTGTGTTTCAGCAGGGCCGTGCAGAGACCGGTGGAGGGGCGGGTGCTCGTAGATCAAAAGGGGCACATGAACAAGTATTTAATACTCCTTAAAACAACATAACTTCAATGTTAACCAGCTTTAGATAATAATTGGCTGCGACTGTGACATACTTTAATTGGGAGGAGGCAACAGTGAATAGAAATCAAAACTGTCATCAACACTTTCTGGCTGTGACTCAGTCAGTCTGCCTCTTTTCTTCCTTCAACCTCTGCATCAAAACTTCCTTCCTCAACTTGTTCATCTGAGAACAAACCACATCAGATGGTCACTGAGCCACCAACAGCACAGTTTTCTTAAAACTATTATTTCATTATTATCCATACTTAACAACTCTAGCACCTAATGATTAATAAAGCAATGACATAAAAATCTTATAGAAAAATAACATTGTAATTGTGTTTATAATTGTATTTAATACTCGACTATCCTTGCAAACTTGTTCTTACCAGGTCTGCTATTCACCCAGCTGATGAGGTATCCACTGCCTTTAGCAGCCTCATCTAACTCCTTTTTTATCCCTCAATCTCCCTTCCCTACGACGCATGTCTATATAATGAAATATAAATATTTTAAAAAAAAAACAAAAAAACAGACTCCCCGGTGGCTTTTAGTTTTAAAGCTTTCTTAATTTCTTTCTCTCTCAATAACGATGGAGGTAGATTTGTGTTTTTATTATCCAATCAAAAAACAAAGTAATTTCTATAAAAAACAAAGTTGCTTCAATCAAAATACAGTATATACTTTTAATCCCCAAAAAGTCACTTCAATAAAAAAAAATTGTTTTTGATTGCAAAAATAAATTTGAGACAAAAAAAGCATTTAAAAACTATTTTTCTTGATTGAAACAAATTTTTCCATTGAAGTAATGTTGTTTTGCGTTTGGGCCACATTTTGGCTAGGACATTTGTGTCTTTATTATTCAATCAAATAAGTTGCTTCAAACATAAAAATATATATAAAAAGAAAAACTTCGCACATGTGTCAATCACCGTTTACCAAAGCCTGAGAGGGTTTGAGTAGACTCACTATGAAGCATTTAATAAAGCCAAGCATTTTCTTACTACTTTATTCTTGTTTAAAAATAATTCGGTGGGGCAGTAACATGTTTAAAACTTACCATAATTCTTACATTTTGAAGTGCTTGAAAACCATTTATAAATGATACTTTGGTGAAAAAAGTGAAAAAACATGTCTTATCTTATCATGTCGTATCTTTTTTCCAATGTAAAATCTGAATAAATGCATTGAACACGCACAAAAAAAATGGGGGGGGGGGGGGGGGGCGCTACTTCGCGGTTTTCATTTATTGCGGCGGGTTCTGGTCCCCATTAACCGCGAAAAACGAGGGATCCCTGTATTTCTGAAAAACTTTAAGAAGCAGGACTCATTCCCACAACTCGTCGGGCCGGTGTTGTGCCGACACCGGCCGACAGCTCAAATCCAAGCCGAAAATAACGCGTCTCCGGCGGACGACGGGAGCGATGTGAGGCGCCCCCTCCATCCGAGAGCATGCCGCTTAATTTGACTCAACAGTGTGTTTCTTCGTTTATATTCCCGCTAAATACACAAGCTTGACGCCAATTTAAAGGGAGCTATTTTTTTTCATGGGAGATTTGGCTACCTCTGGCAGTGTTCAACGCAAGCTGCAACGAATGGCAGTAACTTTTTTATATCGCAAAATGTGAAAACGATTGAAACCATTACTCACCAAATTCAATCTACTGGCAAATACAGGCAAGTGTGTATGCTGCGCTCTGGTCTGCCCCGGTGTGGATAAGGCCTGCTTTTTTTTTCGCAGCTTTGCAATGCAACCAAAGGCTCTCCAAGCACTCCATGTACAGTAAGGAGTGCGCGCGTTTGGAATAATGGAACGCAGCTTGGACCGATGATTGGTTCTCGTCAGCGAAGCATCTAGAAGGATTTGCTGACTGTGTTCTTAAGTGCTCAGTTTACGTACTAAGTTAATCACATGATGATAATAATAATAATAATTAAATAAAACCTCCCGACCCCCCCCTCCTCCCAAAAAGAATTTCTCCTCGGATCTACGCAATTCACGTAGGTCGCCCTTTTTGACTTCAAAACGGCGAATTTCGCCGAAAGGTGAGCGATTTTCATGACTGCATATGAGGGAAAAAAAAACATTTTTTTTTTCTTTTATTTTTTTTGCCAGATCATCCTGGCCAGCGGTCATGCGACATTTCTAAATTCATATTCATTCTTCGTCAGGTGAGCCAGTTCTTTCCACAATAGTGTGGATACACTTCACACAAGGATCTGACAAAGCATGTGTATAGTACCAAAACATTAAATCCTTAAAACTGAGCAGGAAAAAGGATTTTCTCCATTACAGGTTGACTGTGTCTTTTCAAGAGTTGCTTAAGAGTGAACCCTCGACCACAAACTGAGGGCAAGGTTAGTAATACTAATTACTAACTAATTTTTTTTTTCATCAGTGTGGGTTCTTTTATGTTGTGTTAAGCTTTCCCTTGGAGAGAATCTTTGACCACAAATACAGCAGGACATGGTTTTTCTTCAGCGTGGGTTCTTGCGTGTGTTTTTAAGTTGCTTTTTAAAGAGAATTTTTTACTACAAATTGAGCAGGAAAAAGATTTTTCTCCAGCGTGGGTTTTTGTGTGTGTTTTTAGGTTGGTTTGTACAGAGAATTTTTTACCACAAATTGAGCAGGAAAAAGGTTTTTCTCCAGTGTGGGTTCTTATGTGTCTTTTCAAGTGTTGCTTAAGAGTGAACCCATGACCACAAACTGAGCAGGAGAAAGGTTTTTCACCAGTGTGGGTTCTTGTGTGTTGTGTTAGATTTCCCTTCTGGGTGAATTTTTGGCCACAAACGGAACAGGAAAAAGGTTTTTCTCCATTGTGGGTTCTTGTGTGTACCTTTAAGTGTTGCTTTAGAGTGAACCCTTGACCACAAACTGAGCAGGTAAAATATTTTTCACCAGTGTGTGTTCTTGTGTGTTGTGTTAGGTTTCCCTTTAAAGAGAATCTTTGGCCGCAAACTGAGCAGGAATAAGGTTTTTCACCAGTGTGGCTTCTGGTGTGTTTTTTTAAGTTTTCCCTGAGAGTGAAGCCTTGACCACAAACTGAGCAGGAAAAAGGTTTTTCTCCAGTGTGGGTTCTTGTGTGTGTTTTTAAGTGTTGTCTTTGAGTGAACCCTCGATTACAAACTGAGCAGGAAAATTGTTTCTCTCCAGCGTGGGTTTTTGTGTGGCTTTTTAATTGTTGCCTTAAAGTGAATATTTGACCACAAAAGGAGCATGAATAGGGGTCCTCGCCAGTGTGGCTCCTCATATGCCGACGACAAGTATACTTATTACTAAAGGTTTTCCCACAATGAGAGCATTTGCAGAGTTTGTCGTCACGGTGAGAGTTCTTA
Source organism: Corythoichthys intestinalis (assembly GCF_030265065.1). Lineage (NCBI taxonomy): Eukaryota > Metazoa > Chordata > Actinopteri > Syngnathiformes > Syngnathidae > Corythoichthys > Corythoichthys intestinalis. The sequence continues at coordinate 46,360,779 of NC_080411.1, read as the reverse complement.
TGACCTTCATCATCACTGTAAGGCGAGTGTGATGTTGCGTCTTCGCTATCTGATAGTGGAGCGATGAAATTATCTGCTTGCAATCCTTCTGTTGAGCTGCTGCCGCCGCCGCTTCGAGGCTCCGCCCCTCCGCTGGTCTCACTCAGACCCTCTTCACTCTTCAAGGGCTCACCAGTCGACCTGGTGATATCCTCCAGCTTTTTAAAACATAGCAGCTCTACTTCCTCCTTTTTGATTGGAAGCTGCTCTTCTCTCCATTGCTGTTGAGGGTCGTCTGGCTCTTCCTGTTTCATTCGCGGGTGCTCAAATTCCTCTTTAACGCCAGGAGACTCTGACAACTGCCGCTCAGGACCAAGATATTTGCTGAAATCTGCAAGACACAAGAAAACAAATGATAAACGCGAAGGAAAAAATCACGGAAAGGATTTCCACCCGATTAAATTGCTCCTTTCCAGTTTGACGCACTTGTGTCCAACCCAGTTGATCTTTCGCAAACACTCCGCCCCCCTTAGTTACAGTTGCTAAGCTGACAGTTCAAAGTTCTTTACTTCAACGGCACAGTGATGACAGGCAGATGTATACCTAAGTGTTTTAAACAATTTATTTTGGAGAAAGCGTAACATTCTCCAGATTGAGGCAAAAGGGGTTTACAATATGCAGCGGAGGGTGAAAATACAGTGGGGCAAATAAGTATTTAGTCAACCACCAATTGTGCAAGTTCTCCTACATGAAAAGATTAGAGAGGTCTGTAATTGTCCACATGGGTAAACCTCAACCATGAGAGACAGAATGTGGAAAAAAACAGAAAATCACATTGTTTGATTTTTAAAGAATTTATTTGCAAATCATGGTGGAAAATAAGTATTTGATCAATACCAAAAGTTCATCTCAATACTTTGTCATGTACCCTTTGTTGGCAATAACGGAGGCCAAACATTTTCTGTAACTCTTCACTCTTCGCTTGGTGTAAAGAAATCAACTGTGGGAGCAATTATTAGAAAATGGAAGACATACAGGACCACTGATAATCTCCCTTGATCTGGGGCTCCATGCAAGATCTCACCCCGTGGCGTCAAAATGACAACAAGAACGGAGAGCAAAAATCCCAGAACCACACGGGGGGAGAAATTACAAAGAGCTGGAACCAAAGAAACATAGGCTACTATCAGTAACACAATGCGCCGCCAGGGACTCAAATCCTGCACTGCCAGATGTGTCCCCCTGCTGAAGAAAGTACACGTCCAGGCCCGTCTGCGGTTCACTAGAGAGCATTTGTATGATCCAGAAGAGGACTGGGAGAATGTGTTACGGTCAGATGAAACCGAAATAGAACTTTTTTGGGAGAAACACAGGTTCTCGTGTTTGGAGGAGAAAGAATACTGAATTGCATCCGAAGAACACCATACCCACTGAGAAGCTTGGGGGTGGAAACATCATGCTTTGGGGCTGTTTTTCTGCAAAGGGACCATGACGACTGATCTGTGTAAAGGAAAGAATGAATGGGGCCATGTATCGAGAGATTTTGAGCGAAAATCTCCTTCCATCAGCAAGAGCATTGAAGATGAGACGTGGCTGGGTCTTTCAGCATGACAATGATCCCAAACACACAGCCAAGGCAACAAAGGAGTGGCTTTGTAAGAAGCATTTCAAGGTCCTGGAGTGGCCTCGCCAGTCTCCAGATCTCAACCCCCTTGAAAATCTGTCGAGGGAGTTGAGAGTCCGTGTTGCCCAACGACAGCCCCAAAATGTCACTGCTCTAGAGGAGCTCTGCATGGAGGAATGGGCCAAAATACCAGCAACAGTGTGTGAAAAGCTTGTGAAGTTACAGAAAATGTTTGGCCTCCGTTATTGCCAACAAAGGGTTCATAACAAAGTATTGAGATTAACTTTTGGTATCGACCAAATACTTATTTTCCACCATGATTTGCAAATAAATTCTATAAAAATCAAACAATGTGATTATCTGTTGTTTTTTTTTCCACATTCTCATGGTTGAGGTTTACCCATGTTCACAATTACAAGCATCTCTAATATTTTCAAGTGGGAGAACTTGCAGAATTAGTGGTTGACTAAATTCGTATTTGTCCCACTGTATATGTACATTTTTTTATTTAATAGTAGCAAGCTATCGAGGCACGAGCATACAGGTTCACACTAGAGCTGACCCGAGTCGTCATCGATGACGTAATGCATCGACGAGCACACCACCATGTCGGTGGTTAATTAGGAGTTAAAAAATTATATAAGTTTAGAATGGCGGACGCTTGGTATGCAAGCGGGGAATGCGGCACAAAGCCAAAAACATGCACCAGAGTGGCCAAAGCATGTATTTATTTCAACCAAACAAAGGAAGGTACACTGTTGCGTGTGGTCTCTTCAATGCCAAGCTTGCATACCACGCCAGCACATCGGCTGTGAATGAACACCTGAGGGAGACAACAAGCTGGCAGATCTTAAGTCCATAACCACTGTTGTTAATAACGCAGTTGTTAATACGGCCGTTAAGAGAATAACGCTGTTATTTTTGTCAGTAATGAGTAACCAAATTAATGACTTTATCCATCTTTACCAACTGCAATTTGTGTGAAAGACGCGAGAGATGGCTGAGAGACACAGAGAGCAGAGTGCAAGGGGGAGGAGGGAAGGGGGTTGTGACGCCGTTGCAAACGCGATTCTAGGTGCCTCGGACCTTGGAGCGTTAGCATAGCATTCGCATTCTCGCTAGCATTAGCATTTAGCGTGCAAGGGTCATTTTAAACTCTTGGGCAACTTTTTTTTTTTCTTTTCACAAAGAGGTCGTAGCGTTCAGGTGGGTACAATTAACTGAAAATAATGGACTGTTTTTCTGTTGAGTGTGCATACCATCACTAAGTGGGCGTTGTCCATCTAGATGCTACAGTGTAGGGCTGCAGCTATCGAATATTTTAGTAATCAAGTAATCAACTGAAAATTCTATCAATTAATCGAGTAATCGGATAAAACTTTTTTTTTTTAGGTAAAGAGAAATTATAAATATAGATGAGAAAACAAGACATTTAATCTAATATTGAACCATTTTCAGTCAATCAATGTCTTTATTTTCAATGTACATTGTTGAAAACAGCCAACAATTGCATCTCAAATGTGACCAAAAAAAAAAAAAAAAAACTGATTCACTGCTTTCACTCAAAAAACTTTTAGATCTTATAAAAAATTTCTTACCTAAAAATGTCATTATGCTTGATAACACACATCACTTAAAAGTTAGGTGTTTTACCCACGTGTTTCAATTGAATTTCCACTTGTGTCAAGCTATAAGTTCTGGTTAAGTTTTAAGTTAGTCTAAACTGTAAGTCCTGATAGGATTTTGAGTTTTTGCAGTGTTCAAAATAAATGCTGTGCTGTATTGGAGCACATTAGGCACCAGTGCTACTTGGTGTTTTATCCAGCAATGACTACTGAGCTAAAATTGACAGTTAGCATTATTAAGTTTTTATTTTACACCCTAATCACTCTACAGCGCATTTTTCACAGATTAAATAAAGCCTGTATGTAAGAGTTAGCCACGCATAGACAGTGGTCATAATGAATAGAAACTAGAGCTGTCCCGACTAGTCGACGTCATCGATGACGTAAATGCGTCGACGGGCAAAACATACCGTCGACGGGTAATGACGGGTTAAAAAAAATTACATGCGGATAAAGTTTAGAATGGCAGGCGCTCGCGATACAAGCGGTTGTTACTTGCACCCCCAAGGGGGCCGCTGTTATTTCAATGTGACCGGCGTTGTCAGATTGAGCATAGAGGAAGAAAGTGGGTGAGCGAGCAAGAGAGAGAGAGAGAGAGGGAGCGAGATCGGCGAGTTGGAAAAGTGCGCGGGTAGCGCCGAGTTGAGTGGCTTCATCCCCCACGTTTTTGTTTTGGTCAATAAAAGTATCCTTAAAGAGCCATCCGACGCCTCTCGGTGTTTTTATGCACGCCGCCGCCTTCCCGAGGAGGAAATCTGACGAACACAGACGAACCGACGACAACGAGCCAAGTGAATCGCCGGTGAGGAGTTGAAAACACCGCCAATTTCCAAAAAGGGCAGAGATGGTAACACGTGAAAGCGGCAGAAAGCGGAACAAAAAAGCGGAACAGAATAACCAGTGCCTGGAATTATATCAAGGAAAATATGGAGGGTGCCAGTGTGTGTACTCTTTGCTAAGCTGAGCTCGCATACCACGGTAGCACGTCGGCTATAAGCGAACACTTGAAGCGCCGTCACCCAAGTATAATTTTCGAAGACAACAAGAAACAACAAGCTAGCGGATTGTAAGTCCATACAACTCTCTAACGATTTTTTAAATGGAAGTTACCTTTATGTGCGTCGTATCAACTCACAATTTAATAAAATGATTAATATAATTATATATATTTTTAATTATTATTAAATTTATTAGGATCATGCAAGCTCCCACTTAGGGAAAATATATACATATATCCTGTATATACATAATATAATAAAAAATATATATATGGAAACACCACTGGCCTGCTTACAGTAATCCATGACTGCACTAATGTTAGTAATTTAATATTATAAAGTTTTACATATAGTAGCATACTATAAAATTAATACTATATATTAATTAATTATTATATTCGTTGAGCGACGACGTCACATCCGGTGAGTGTATCGTTTGTTTGTCAGCGCTGCTAATAGTCGCTAATCTCCTTGCTCCTCAATTTGTTTCATCCCACGGACACATCGGAGAATCGATCCTAGGCTTGTTCGGCTCTCCTAGTGCTCCTTAAATTGTTTTATCCCACGATTTAACAGCGTAAACGCATGGTCGTGGATTAAAACTACTCTACTCTCCTCTTTAGCTCTATCTTGCTAGCCTAGCTTATCCGAGCTATGGCTAGCCCTCTGCCTTCTTCCTCCCGTCTTTTCTGCCCAGTGTGCTGTATGTATAGCGAGCACCCTGGCTCCTTCGTCGAGGACAGTAGTAGCTGTAGGAAGTGTAGCTTAGTCACAGGGCTGGAGACCAGGGTTTCTGAGCTAGAAGCACGGCTCTGCACTCTAGAGACGAAAGCTAATCCGAGCTATAGCCAGGTGGTAGCAGGGCCCGCAGGTCGTGCTTGCAGTGAGAGCGCAGTTAGCCCCCCAGCAAGCCCCGTGCAGCGGGGGGAAATTAAGGACGGATTTATGACTGTACGGGGGAAGCGTAGTGGTAAACGCACAACCTTAGTGCACCAGCAGCTTCACGTCAGCAATAGGTTTGCCCCCCTCAGCGACACACCGGCTGAACCAGACACTCTCGTAATTGGAAGCTCCATAGTTAGAGACGTGAAGCACCCGGCAGTGTCTGTCAGGTGTTACCCAGGGGCCAGAGTCGGTAACATCGAAGGAAACCTCAGGCTCTTAAAGCAGAGTAGGAAGAGGTTCCGCCGTATCGTGATTCACGCAGGCGGTAACGACGCCCGGGGGAGACAGTCTGAGGTGCTTAAATTAAACGTAGCCTCGGTGTGTAAACTTGCTAAGTCGATGGCGGACACCGTAGTTTTCTCTGGTCCTCTGCCTAATTTGGTCAATGATGAGATGTACTCTAGATTCTCATCATTTAACTGCTGGTTGTCTAGATGGTGCCCAGAAAACGATATAGTCTTTACTGATAACTGGCATGCGTTTTGGGGCAAGTCCGGGCTCATGCGCCGAGAAGGCATTCACCCGACTTGGGACGGTGCTGCTCTCTTAACTCGAAATTTGGCTGCCAAACTTAGTCTTCCAAAGTGACACTTCAGAGTGGGGGCCCGGGCGCAGTGTTGTAGTGTAAAACACAACTCTGTTAGTAGTAGGGGTGCAACGGATCACAAAACTCACGGATCGGATCGTTCCTCGGATCAAGAGTCACGGACTGGATCATTTTTCGGATCAGCGAAAAGCAAAAACAAAAAACAAAAAAAAACACACCATATATTATATATATATATACATTTTTGTTTGTTTATGAAAACTGAAATTATTAAATTAGAATATATAAAAGTAGTGCACAAGGCATAATATCTTCTTTTTAACAAAATTATAACAACTTAAAGTGCAACAGCAACATAGAAATGCACATCTCCTTTTAATATTGGTTCCAATGACCACTAATAAAATAGAAGGAGATGGTCCATTTTATTGACAGAGACTCCCTTTTGTGATGCCAAATTCACTACATGTGCAAAGCACCCTATTTGTGCACCCAGTCCTGCCTCCTTCACTGCATTTATTTGATTTTTTTTGCATTATCAGTTGTTACTGGGATATTAGTACTGGGCCTCCGTATCTTCCATTCTTCCACTGCTTGTGTCAGTACCTGCGCAAGATGAGTGCCTGACTCTCATAGAGGGGGCGTGTCTGCAGCACTGGACTTTTCATCTCCCACTCTGGTGTGATAAAGTGAGCGGTTATCGTCACATAAACTCTCCCTTCCACTGGACGTCCAACCGTCCGTCTTGAGCGCAACAGTTGACGCCCGGGATAGTTCATTCACAACGTTTTTCTTCTCTCCTTCGTAGAGATTTGGTACAATCTTTTCTCTAAAGTGTGTTCGCGATGGGATGTCGTAGCGTGGCTCAAGCACTTTCAACATGTATTTAAAGCCCTCGTTTTGCACAGCTGAATATTGTCTCATGTCTGCAGCTATAAACACACTGATAGATTTAGTGATGTCCGGTCGGATTGTGCAGGAAGAGGCTGCTTAAATTGTCGGTGATGCGCGGTTGTTTGCCACGTTTTCTTCGGTCAGTAAAACACCCGGGTGATGTCGCTTCTAAAGCGTGAACATACTGGATGTGTTTCCGCTGTCATATGGCTTCTTATGCCACAATGCGTACACACTGTCGCGGTTTTGTCCAGTGACCTTTTTCCTTTGTCATCGTACTTGACAGGGAAACCAATATGCACCCATACAGGGGATTTAAGTTTAGCGGGGCGTTCAAGCTCCTCCTTTCCTCCGCTTGCCATGTATGCGACTCTGCACTGTGCACTCTGCTCCCCTCTTTCTCCGCTCTCCACAAGTTTGTGCGCCCGAAGCACTTTTTTTTTTCCTCAGAAATCAATCCGCGGATCACATGTGTACCGAACCGATGACGTTGATCCGAACGGATCTCGGACCAATCATGATCCGTTGCACCACTAGTTAGTAGTGATCACTCGCCTCTTTCCGAGCTGTCACAAATCCAACATTCAGGACAGAAGATAGAGACTGTGTCCGTGCCTCGTATAGTTAACAGGAGAAAACAGAGTACTATAGGAACGAGACCAAAGAATTTAATACATATAGCCCCTGATAGCAGTGAAAATAAAATAACTCTTAATAAATATATAAAATGCGGATTATTAAACATCAGGTCAATCTCGCCCAAATCTCTGTTAGTTAATGACTTAATTGGGGATTATAATATTCATATTTTGGCCCTGACTGAAACTTGGCTTCAGCAGGATGACTTTGTTAGACTTGATGAATCCACACCCCCAAGTCACGTGAATTTTCACACAGCTAGAAGCACGGGCCGTGGAGGGGGGGGGTGGCAGTAATATCACACTCTTGTTTAGGTATGAGCCCAAACAGTAAAGGTAATTACATTTATAACTCCTTTGAAAGTCTAGCACTATCAATTATAGATGCTAACTGGAAGAACCAAAAACCAGTTCTTTTCATAGTGGTTTACCGTCCCCCTGGTCCCTACTCACAGTTTTTGTTAGATTTCTCTGACTTTTTATCCAGTATTTTGCTAAACTGGGATAGAATTATAATTGTAGGGGATTTTAATATACACGTTGATGATGAAGGTGACTCCCTTGGTAAGGCCTTTAATGACCTACTACATGGGACTGGCTTCATTCGAAATGTAAATAAACCAACTCATAGTCACAAGCACACCCTGGACTTGATTTTAACCTACGGTACGGAGATTAGTGATCTTTGTGTCCATCCCCACAACCCCGTACTGTCTGATCATTTTCTAATTACCTTTCAGTTTGTGCTTCAAGATAATCCGCCACTAGTGACTAGAACTCAGATGAAAAGGACATTATGTGATCGCTCTGTTTCAGAGTATAAACAGATAATTCAGCCTATATTTGCATCCATGTCATCTAATTATGAAGGAATAATGTCCGGCCTTGCTGTTAATGACGAGTTTGTTGATCGTGTTATGTTTACCCTTCGTACTACCCTCGAAGTCGTCGCTCCCCCCCAAATTAAAGTTTGTCAAGCCGAGACAAGCCTCTCCCTGGTATAATGCTGAAACACGCCCTCTTAAACAATCGACACGTAAATTAGAAAGACTCTGGCGCCGTTCCAACACAGAGGACACTCTCTCTGCCTGGAAACACAGCTTAGTGACATATAAGCAGGCTTTGCGTACGGCTAAAACCAGATATTACTCATCCTTAATAGATGAAAGCAAAAATAATCCTAGGTTTCTGTTCAGCACTGTAGCAAGGCTGACAGTCACAGCTCAATAGAATCTTATATCCCAACCACCCTTAGCTGTGATGACTTCCTAAAATTTTTTAACAATAAAATCGCAACTATTAGAAATAAAATAAATGAATCACTTCCAGTTATTAGGTCTGATAAAGTGCAGACAAAGAATTCAGAATCTCCTATAAACCCCTCTAAAATATTAAATAACTTTACCACTGTAGACCAAATCGATGTAATTTCAATTATAATGTCCTCCAAACCATCAACGTGCCTCCTAGACCCAATCCCAACCAAACTTTTTAAAGAGACCCTGCCTCTAACTATTGACATTATCTTAAATTTAATAAATACCTCCTTAGTTACTGGCTACGTGCCGCAGTCCTTTAAACATGCAGTTATTAAACCGCTCTTGAAAAAACCTACTCTTGATCCTGATATTTTGGCCAATTATATTATTACCATTTCTCTCCAAAGCCCTTGAAAGAGTGGTAATTAAACAGCTCTGTCAGCACCTACAGGACAATAGTTTATTTGAACATTTCCAGTCTGGCTTTCGAGCTCATCATAGCAGTGAAACTGCTTTAGTTAAAGTAACTAATGACTTGTTACTTGCCGCTGACGTTGGATTAGTCTCGATCCTGGTTCTGTTGGACCTGAGTGCAGCCTTTGACACAATCGACCATAATATCTTATTGCAGAGACTAGAATGTGACATAGGCATTAGAGGAGCAGCCCTCTGCTGGTTTAAATCATATTTATCTAATAGGTACCAGTTTGTCAATGTAAAACAACAATCATCATCGTACTCTAGAGTTAGTTATGGTGTGCCGCAAGGATCGGTCCTTGGGCCCATCTTGTTTACGCTGTATATGCTTCTAGGTCACATATGTCAAAATCAAGGCCCGTGGGCCACATCCGGCCCGCAAGAGGGTTTTTTCCGGCCCCGGGATTATATAAATTTATCATTAGAACTGGCCCCCAGATCGCTGCACGCCAGCAGCCTCCAGGTACTTTACACGCACTGTAACGGTCACCTCTGTGATTGGTGTTCATTCCAATATCCACCACGCGGTGGCGTTGCTTTATTTATATCGAATTGTTTCTTCTTCTGTTACTTTTTACTTTTAGTTGGAGTTCACTCATGTGGGAACGGTGTGTGCGAACCGCTGAGCTCCTGAGTAACAAGTGGTCGAGGAGCATTTATTTGTTTGGCTAAATAAAAGTGCACAAGAGGAAGCATGCTCCATTTGTTTGGTACTTTTATGGCCGCATCCGACCGGTCACGCGTTACAGCACCAACGGACTACATTTCCCACAAATCAACGGTGGCGCTCCGAGCGGGAGACCACTTCATTTCATTATTCATCAGCGGGCATTAGCATCAACTTTTAGATAACCTACCCTGAAAAAAATGGCAATACGGAAGGTGGACACTGAGAACCGGGCTTTTAAAACAAGGTGGGAGTCGGAGTACATGTTCACGGTGGTAGCTGGAAAACCTGTGTGTCTTTTGTGTGGCGTAAGTGTGGCGGTAATGAAAGAGTTTAATCTGAGACGGCATCATGAGACAAAACACGCGGACAAAGACAAGGATATGGACATAGAACAGGGGCTACAGAAGGCGGAGGAATTAAAACGAGGCCTCAATTCTCTGCAGGCTGTGTTCAGAAAAGCCAAATTACAAAGCGAGGCTGCTGTCAAGGCCAGTTTTATTTTGTCAGGAGAGATCGCTAAATCAGCCCGGCCATTCACTGAGGGGGATTTTATTAAAAACTGTATGCTGAGGGGGATCCAAGATGGTGGCATAAGAGATGGTCGACTTTTTTTTAGCTCCGCGCCACAGCATTGATTTTTCATACGAAACTCCACCTAACTTAATATTTGCAACAATTTTCAAGTTGTACATTTCATCATGAATATTGATGAATACTTTTTGAGATCCCGGGACAAGATACTGCCAAAAGAGGATCGTAATCCGTCGAAGACGAGCGAGCTAGAAGCTACTGCTAGCATGCTAGAGGAAGCACAACTACAGGCTCAACCGAACAGCGGGGTTGTCCTCGACGCCTCTTTTCGTCAAATTATTCAGGAAATAACGGCGAACATCACTAAGGTGATTGATGAAAAACTTGGGCCGCTATCTCAAATGGTACTGGCGCACGCTGAGCAGTTAAAGAAAATGGAGGAGCGTACTGCCGAGGCCGAAAACAGGATTGCGGTGGCTGAACGTACCTGTGAGAACGTGGACACCCGGGTTCACGAGCTTGAGAAGCAGATTAAAAGTATGGCCGAACATATCGACGACCTCGAAAATAGAGGCAAGAGGAAAAATGTCCGGATCATTGGACTCCCGGAAGACACAGAGGGGAGCAACTCTACAAAGTTTTTTGAGAGCTGGATACCCGACATGCTCGGAATGGAGACGAAAGCCGGCCGCGTTAAAATTGAGAGGGCTCACCATACCCTAGCCCCGAAGCCTGGACCGAACCAGCGACCGCGACCCGTCCTGATCCGATTTCACAACTTCGCCGACAAACAGCGGGTGTTGGACGCCGCGAGACGCCGCGGGACCGTGAAGCACCAGGAATTCTCCATCATGTTCTTCCAGGATTTGTCGGCGGCGGTGCTGCGTAAACGCAAGGCTTTTGATGATGTGAAGAGGCGACTACGAGAGTTGGGCGCCAAATACATGATGCTACACTGAAAGTTACCCATGGTGGGGGAGGCTAAAAGCTTCGATTCCCCCGCCAAGGCAGTGACTTATTTGGACACACTCAAGTAAACTTCACGTGAGTCACCAAACAATCCGTTTCTGTCTATGGCAGGTTAACGAGTTTAAAAATGAGGATTAACGAGTTTTTAAAAAATGAGAATATGTTGTTTTACATTACATTACATTTATTTGTGGTGGGTTTCTATATTTAACTTTGTGAAGACTGATGTCTCAAAGTCTTGATTGGGCAATTTAAAAGTAATTTTATTTTTGTATTATTATTTTTTTTTCCCGATTGCCCTGTTTAAGAACCTGCCCAATGTTATATAAGGGTGGATACGACCATTTAGGTGGTACCTTTGGGGTTCAGAAAAGTTTTCCGAGTAAGTGTTGAGAAATGGAGAAAGTTAGTGTACTCCCCTGGTTATCAAGAGGGGAAGCTCCCTCCCACAGTGCTGTCTGCACACTTGTGTGTGATTGGTGTTTTTTGTGTTTTTTGTCGTTTTTGTCTTTTTTTGTTTCTCAGCCGGGTTATAGTCTAGGGCAGGGCCTACATGGAGAGTGTAGTGCATTTGGAAGGTTGAATACTCTGTCAAAATTATATGACCAGTAACACACTGAAGCTATGCACCTGGAATGTTAAGGGAAGCCACTCTCCCATCAAAAGGAAAAAAATACTGTGTTTCTTAAAGAAAGAAAAGGTTGATATTGCTATGCTACAAGAAACACACCTAAACAATGGGGAACATTTGAAGCTGCAACAATGCGGTTTTGATCAAGTTTATTTTTCATCATTTACCTCCAAAAGCAGAGGGGTGGCAATACTCATCAGAAAAAATTTACCACTTAAGGTTTCAAAATGTGTTAAAGATAAATATGGACGGTTTGTATTGGTTACAGCTTCCCTGCACGGGGAGGAATTTGCTCTCCTTAACGTATATTGCCCACCCTGTCACCCACTTAATTTTTTGACAGAGGCTTTTGCTCAATTATCTGATCTTTCAGTGGAAAATACTGTTGTAGGGGGTGATTTTAATTGCCTTCTTAATCCCTTGATGGACAGATTTCCTCTAGGTGTCTTAGCCCCTTCTAAACGATCACAAGAAATTATTGGTCTTTGTGAAGATTTTGGCTATGTGGACGTTTATAGGACACTTCGCCCCAACGATAAGGAATTTACCTTTTTTTCAAACCCTCACAAGTGTTACACAAGATTAGATTATTTTCTCGCCCCAAAACAATTTATAGAGTCTGTGGTCTCCTGTTCAGTTGGAAATATTGTAATATCAGACCACGCTGCTGTCTATATGAATGTTACTCTTGGAAAACTCCCCAGGAAACCTACAGGTTGGAGAATGGATATTTCAATTTTAAAGGATCACAAATTTATATCATATTTTACTGAGGAATTTAAGCATTTTCTTGCCACTAACTCCCCCACTGCTACTAATTCATCACTGCTCTGGGAAACCTCCAAGGCTTATACCAGGGGGTTGATTATATCCTATACTGCTACTAAAAGGCGTAAAATTATGGAGCAACAGGTTTTGTTGGAAACAAGATTAAGTATAACAGAGAAAGAATATATAAAGAATCCTACATCAGCTAAAATGAAGGAAATTACAGCAATTCGCTCCACATTAAACTCCTTGCTCACAAAAAAGGCGGGGGAGAAATTAGCATATGCAAAACAGAGACTATTTGAATATGGGGACAAACCAGGAAGATATTTAGCCAGTCTGACAAAAAAGCGTAGGGCCTCTCAAATCATTGAGTCAATTTTGGACGGGTCGGGTACGTGTTCTTCTGATTCTAGAATAATTAATGACACATTTAGAAATTTCTATTCGACATTATATAAGTCAGAACAAGCTACTAATGCTAAGACTTTAATTGAGTCTTTCTTTTCTAAACTTGTTCTCCCAACTATATCAGAAGATCAGAAATCTAAATTGAATTCTCCAATCTCAAAGTCTGAACTGCGGGAGGCCATTCAAACTCTTCGCCCAGGCAAGGCGCCAGGCAATGACGGGATCAGCAGTGAGTTTTATAGAGAGTTTCAAAACATTTTATTAGAACCTATGATGAATATGTTTAATCATTCTTTTGAATGTGGCATTCTCCCACCGTCTCTAAGAGAAGCCAATATTTCACTAATTCTTAAAAAAGGGAAATGTCCTGAGAACTGTGCCTCATATAGGCCTATCTCGCTACTAAATGTGGACTTGAAGATCCTCTCTAAAGTCTTGGCAAAACACTTAGTGTGCCTTCTACCAGTCATAGTTAAGGAGGATCAAACTGGATTCATCAAGGGCGGTAACTCTTATAATAATGTTAGAAGACTCTTAAATATTATGCAATTATCTGAACAGCGAGAAATGAACGGTCTCGTTATTTCCCTGGATGCGGAAAAGGCCTTTGACCGCGTAGAATGGTCTTATTTGTTTTTCACACTTGATCGATTTGGATTAGGTGATGACTTTGTTAGATGGGTGAAGGTTTTGTACATGGAACCAATGGCTGCTGTTCTAACCAATGGGATTAGGGCCACTAACTTTCCGGTCCAGAGAGGCAGCAGACAGGGTTGCCCCCTTTCACCACTTCTATTTGCAATGGCTATTGAGCCTTTAGCGGAAGCTATAAGACAAGACCCTTTAATGATTGGACTAAATGTAGGAGACAGGGCTCATAAAATCTCATTATATGCAGACGATGTATTGTTATTTGTGTTCAACCCTTCTATATCGGTTCCTCGTCTTATACAAGTTATTGACCAATATGCTGCCTTTTCTGGGTATAGAGTTAATTTTTCCAAATCGGAGGCAATGCCTATAGGTAATTTAAAAGATCCAGCAGTTCTTTCAAATCCTTTTCCATTCAGATGGTCCTCCTCTGGGTTTATATACTTAGGTTTATATATTACACCTAAATTTAATCAGTTGTTTCAAGCTAACTTTATCCCTCTTTTTGATAAAATAAAGCAGGATTTAGAGAGATGGAATGATCTTCCCATTTCATGGATGGGGCGAATTTCGCTTCTGAAAATGAATGTTCTTCCACGCCTATTATACCCTATACGAATGATTCCCATCTTAATCAACCACACAATTGTGAAAAAAATCAATGGTTGGTTTGGCTCATTTATTTGGGGTAAACGTAGACCAAGGATCAGAATATCAGTGCTGCAAGCATCCAGTGCTAGCGGCGGTTTGGATCTCCCAGACATCAAGAGATACCAATTGAGTGCCCACTTAAAATGTATAACTGATTGGGTTAAAGACGATGCCTCTTCAATTTGGTTGGATATCGAGAAATACTTGTCCAACTGCCCTTTGAAAAATCTACTTTTTATTAATAAATTGAAATGTATTAAAAAGCTTTGCAGCAACCCAATTACGATTAATACTGTTAGGGCGTGGAGGATTACACGGCACATGGAAGGCAGATCGAGGCTTACATCAGTTTTTACACCAATCACGGATAACCCTGATTTCCTACCAGGGACCTTTGGTGGTTCATTTGAGCATTGGACGACTAAAGGAATAGCTTGCCTGGGTGATCTGTTTGTTGGGTCTACTCTCATGACTTTCAATCAAGTTAGGGATAAATATGATATATCAAGGAATGACCTCTTTCGTTATTTTCAGGTCAGAAATTTTATCGCCTAAGATACATCTTTGCTTGCGGACAATAATGTCACACAAATAGAGAAGCAAGTACTTCTTTCTCAGGGAAAATCTGCCATTCGAAACTTTTATGTTAGTTTACAAAATTGCTCAGGTTTGGGAAATGAGTCACTGAGGGGGGTCTGGGAGCGGGAACTTGGTGTTGAAATAGCTGGGGAAATGTGGGACAACATTTGGACGAACGCAAAAAAAATTACTGTTTGTAATCGAACAAGAGCCATTCGAATAAAGATTTTGCATCGAGCACATGTTGCTCCCAACTGTCTCTCTAAATATAGGAAAGATGTTTCTCAAATTTGTCCTAAATGTCAGACAGAAATTGGTGATCTTACTCACTGCTATTGGTCCTGTATCAAAATACAGAAATATTGGAATGATGTCCTGTTTGAAATGCAGAAAATTCTACAAACACCACTTGATTTCAACCCGGTTTCCCTTCTCTTGGGTCTTACAAATGACCGTATTACTGATAAATATCAGGAAAGGCTTTATAATATTCTGACTTTCTGTGCTCGGAAAAATATCCTCATGCACTGGATTATGGACAAGGCCCCTTCACTGTCGGGTTGGCACAGGTCAATAATGGAATATATTCCACTGGATTTTCTGACTTGTCTTTTGCACTCCAAAACGGATGTTTTTGAACAATCATGGAAACCGTTCCTGGACTACACTTAGGACAATGTTTCTGCCATTCTGACAAGCGCATTTGTGTGATGTAGTACTTTCTCCCCTTTTATAGCTTTCATTGTTCTGCACTCCTTTAGTGTTGTTCCTGTTTGCTATCCCGGCTTACTGTTTTTGTTATTGTTGGTTATTTTGGTTTGCCCTTCATTTTTTCTGCCTCGTTTTGTCTTTTGTTGTGTTGCATATGTAGAAAATCAATTTAAAAATTTTTTTTTAAATTAATTAAAAAAAAAAAACTATGCTAAAAGTTTGTGACGAAGTTTGCCCAGACAAAAGGCAACTCTTTTCGAACGTGAGCCTGAGCAGAAACACCATTGCTGAGCGTGTGGACGAGCTGTCCATCAATCTAAAAGAGCAGCTGGTGAAAAAGGGAAAAGAGTTCATCGCATATTCGCTGGCTGTGGATGAGAGCACTGACATTTCTGACATTGCCCAGTTGTCAATCTTCATCCGCGGAGTGGACTCCAGCCTGAGCGTGACAGAGGAGATTTTGGCGTTACGTCCTATGCATGACACAACTACAGGACATGATCTGTATGAAGAGGTGTCAAGATGTGTAAATGAGATGGGACTGCCTTGGAAAAAACTCGTGGGTTTGACAACAGACGGAGCACCTGTGATGTGTGGACACAAGAGTGGACTGGTGGCAAGGATACGGAAGAAGATAAAGGAGGAAAACGCCCTAGGTGAGCTAGCAGCTTATCATTGTATCATACATCAGGAGTCGTTGTGTGGAAAAGCCTTAAAAATGGAACATGTAATGAGCACCATTTATTTATTTGATCATATAGTAATATATTGTTAGGTTTTCAGTCTGTTCAATGGGGATCACTAGACTATATGCGGTCATTTTATTTTTTTTCAATGAACATTCGATCAGTCCGGCCCTCGTCTTGTTCCTAAATTTTTCATTTGGCCCCCTGTCCATTTGACTTTGACACCCCTGCTCTAGGTAATATCATCAGAAAACATAGCATTAACTTTCATTGTTACGCTGACGACACACAACTGTATTTATCAATTAAACCTGAGCAGGTCAGGCAAGTGGAAAAACTAAGCACCTGCGTCCGAGATATAAATACCTGGATGAGCACTAACTATCTTCTACTTAACCCTGAAAAGACAGAAGTCCTTATAATAGGCCCGAAAAGTGTGAGAGACTCTTTAGCTGCCCAGATAGTCACTCTGGACAATGTAAGTGTAGCCTCCAGCACCACAGTTAAAAACCTAGGAGTTTCATTTGACCCTGACTTATCGTTTAAAGCACACATTAAACAAACCTGTAGAACGGCTTTCTTTCACCTGCGCAACATCGCCAAAATTAGAAATATTTTATCTAAAAGCGATGCAGAAAAATTAATTCACGCGTTCGTTACATCGAGACTGGATTACTGTAACTCCCTATTTGCAGCTTGTCCTAAAAGTTCTCTAAAAGGTCTTCAGCTAGTCCAAAACGCAGCAGCAAGACTTAACAGGAACCTATAGACCCTACCCACGTGACGTCACAACTCCGCTCTCCTG
This sequence comes from Corythoichthys intestinalis, assembly GCF_030265065.1. Taxonomy (NCBI): domain Eukaryota; kingdom Metazoa; phylum Chordata; class Actinopteri; order Syngnathiformes; family Syngnathidae; genus Corythoichthys; species Corythoichthys intestinalis. The sequence goes on along the minus strand of NC_080411.1, from coordinate 46,343,730 downwards.
ACTGGTGCTGCCCAATTGTCCGTCAACACATCGTGTTTACCTGTTACGGCTACGTACATTCCTCCTATTTACGGCGTGTTTTTCTGCTCGTTAACATTAATAATCTAAATGGTGAAGGCGTGTGTGGCGGTCGGTTGCAATAACAGAGAAGATAGACGGAGAGACTTGAAGTTCTACCGGATTCCGAGAGACCCGGAGAGGAGAGAGCGAGATGGGCTGCTGCAATTCGACGAGAAAACTGGGCTCCAAACGATTACCACAGATTATGTAGTAGTCATTTTATATCTGGTAAGATGCATTTAATATATATTTAGAGGGTTTTGGGCTGACAACCACAATTATGATCATTGCTAGGCTAATCGCCGACAACATACATGTATGTATGTAGTGAGAGTGGTATCGCTAAACCATATAAACATTAAAAGCCCTAGCTCCATTGACAAATGACATGAAATACATTAGACTTGACAGTGGATGTTAGCAAGAACAAAAGATTTTGAATTGAGAATTTCGTAACTCACCTTTCCAAGCACAAGATAGATTCCTGCCGAATTTTCGTGGACGAGGACCTGTTTCACCCAACCAGCAACGAAGTATTTATAAGCCTCCAAGCTCTTAAAGTTTTTCAAACTTTAGTGAGAATAGGCTGATTTTGTGTGGACAAGATAGTTGTAAATATCAGGGTAGCTAGCAGATGTCAGGCAAATACGGTGAAGACAGCGGGTCGAAAAACATCGATTTAGGCATCAAATATGGATCTGGCGAATGGATAAACTAAAGCTTTTCCACATAACACCTTTTATGCAACGCATCCAGTGAGTTTACGGCATCCGAAAGCACCGGGTTTTCCATGAAATGCAATATAAATTGCTCGATCAATTGAGACCATTGATAATACAGACACAAAATGACGGACAAGGGGGCGGAACAATACAGCGATCACGTGATTTTGTGACGTCGGTGGGTAGGGTCTATAGAAGAGAGCACATCACCCCTGTGCTCCAGGCACTTCACTGCTTCCAGTCGAGTTTAGAATTAAATTTAAAATACTCCTTCTTACATTTAAGACCATTAATGTGTTGGGGCCATCTTATCTCACCGATGCTCTGGTTCCATACCGCCCCAACAGAACACTCCGATCTCAGAATGCAGGTCTACTGGTAGTTCCCAGGGTTTATAAAAGTACTGTCGGAGCTAGAGCCTTTAGCCACCAAGCCCCTGTTTTATGGAATCAGCTACCAGCTAGTATTAAAGAAGCCGAGTCAGTCTGCACATTTAAGATTAGATTAAAACGTTCTTATTCGACAAAGCTTATGGTTAGGCTAGTTGAAGTCGGAGTAGACTCACAGTTTAGTCTAAGCTGCACTAGAAGCTATAATGCTGGGGGAAGTACAGCCGCTGAGTTCTAGCTCCTTTTCTTACTCTACCTACCACTTGTCTTACTTTATTTCTATTTTCCAATGTTAATACCTAGTTGTCTAGTCTCTTCATCACTAGTCACCCGGTGTCCCCTTTCCCCCCTCCCCTCTGGGGAGTGGCTATTTTTCAGCTGCAGCCTCCTGACTGTCCGGACCCCTGGCTGGATAGACGTCCTCGCTGCTACCCCCGTCTCATCTGGCTAGATGGACCTCTTCTTGCTCCTTTACTCCACTGCATTTTTACGGACTGTAATTTCGCCTGCTAATTCCCATTAGCAGTTCTGGGGTTCCTGTCTATCCGTCCTGGGAGTGGATCTCTCCTGACTGTGGTACTCCCCGAGGTTTCTCGTTTTTCTCCCAATTGACTCTGGAATTTTTGGAGTTTTTCCCTTGCCGGCATGGAGGGTCTTAAGGATAGGGGATACCCAGGACTTGAACTGTATCTATTCATCTTTGTTGCTTCATTTCTAATTGTGTATCATATTGCCTCTGTAAAGTCCTTTGAGACATCTGTTGTGATTGAGGGCTATACAAATAAAATTGAATTGAATTGAATATACTTAATTTTTGTTACTGTGGGTATGTGTGCCTTTCATTCAAAATAATTGTGGTAATATTTCAGTGTGCCCTCTGCGTTATCTTCAGGTTAAAACAAACAAAAGTTGAACAGTTTTTCCCCTCCCCAAAAAATGCGGAATGCACACCGGAAAGAGCATCTGAACTCACACAAAGTATTCTGAAAATGATTGTCCGGGACATTGCAATTCATTTTAACATTTAGAACAATACATGACAATGACAATGACATACCGCAAAAAGAGTAAGAATTGTTTTGACTCCTGTTAAAAAGGTGAAGTCACAGTGTTTCCGTTTACATTTTTTTTCACCAGTTAATGCCAGTATTATTTGACCTCATTGTGTGTGATTTATTATTGATATTTATGTTATTTATTTATATGTTAATAAAGAATTTAGGTGTTCCAAAATGTTTTTTGTCAATTAATAAGCTTTAACAAAAATGTCATTATTAAATTAGTAAAAAAAAAAAAAAAAAAAAAAAAAAAATTAGATTAGTTGACTAATCGTAAAAATAGTCGGCTGACTAATCGGGAGGAAATTAGTCGTTTGGGACAGCCCTAATAGAAACCTAGCCCTCCGCAGGGATAACATTTTGTTAGCGAGTGACAGTAACGTTAATCTTATTTATGAGCGCTGAGAAGTGCACTGCTTTAAGATGGCGGCTGTTTTATTAACGCCGCCGAGTCGGTCATATCACATCTAGTTCTACATACAGTGGGGAGAACAAGTATTTGATACACTGCCGATTTTGCTGGTTTTCCCACTTGCAAGCCATGTAGAGGTCTGTAATTTCTATCATAAGTTTTCTTCAACTGTGAGGGACGGAATCTAATACAAATATCCAGAAAATCACATTGTATAATTTTTAAATAATAAATTTGTATTTAACTGCATGAAATAAGTATTTGATACATTACCAACTAGGAAATATTTCGGCTCAGCATGTGTGGCGGCGACCAGGTGAGGAGTACAAAGATAAGTGTGTCATGCCTACAGTCAAGCATTGTGGTGGGAATGTCATGGTCTAGGGCTGCATGAGTGCTGCAGGTGTTGGAGAGTTACATTCCATTGAGGGAAACATGAACTCCAACATGTACTGTGAAATACTGCAGCAGAGCATGATCCCCTCCCTCCAGAAACTGGGTCGCAGGGCAGGGTTCCAGCATGACAATGACCCCAAACACACCTCCAAGATGACCACTGCTTTACTGAGTGGTGGCCACACAAAATGTTGACAGTTGACATGTTGTACTGTATGTTAATATTGACTTTCACTAAGGGGTGTACTCACTTTTGTTGCCAGGGGTTTAGATATTAATGGCTATATTTTGAGGGGAAACTAAATTATATAAGCTGCACACAGACTACTTTTCATTGTGTCAAAGTGTCATTTTGTCAGTTTTGTCCCATGAAAAGATATACTTAAATATCTACAGAAATGTGAGGGGTGTACTAAGCCTGTCGCGATATGCAATAATTCCATTTATCGCACGGTAAATGAAAATGAAGGCAGTAATTTTCCCGCTGCGATTAATCGCCGCGCGTGTACGCGCGTGCGACAGATGTCCAACGGACGTGCTGTTAAAAGTTCGGCTTCCTTGTTACCAACAGCGCAATGTGCTGTGACGACGATTCACTCAGTTTTATTGACTTCTGGGTAAGCCTGAACGATATATCGTTTAAACATCGCCATCGCGATGTGTGCGTGCGCGATAGTCCCATCGCAAGGACGTGCGATAGTTTTTATTTTTTTATACACCCTCCCTCTACTAGCTCTTTGAACCTCACAGTCACTGCAGCACTTGCTTATTAAAGTTAACAATGCTGGTATCTTTGATCTTGCCAAAGAAGCGGACATCACAGCGCAGCAGCTGTCAATCATCGTTTAACTTGTTAAACAGTTTCTGCATGGAAGCCGCTTTGGAATGAATGTGTGTGTGTGTGTGTGTGTGCGTGTGTGTGTGGAGACATTTGAGAGTCACAGCTAAGGTAGATAAACAGAAGTATTTAATAAAGCCAAGCATTTTTCTACTACAGCACTTTATTCTTGTTCAAAAATGATTTCGTTGCACCGTTATGTTTAAAACTGATCATAATTATTACATTTGAAGTGCTTAAAACCATTTATTAATACATGTATACATTTACATACATATATATACAGTGCCTTGCAAAAGTATTCGGCCCCCTTGAACCTTGCAACCTTTCACCACATTTCAGGCTTCAAACATTAAGATATAAAATTTTAATTTTTTGTCAAGAATCAACAACAAGTGGGACACAATCGTGAAGTGGAACAAAATTTATTGGATAATTTAAACTTTTTTAACAAATAAAAAACTGAAAAGTGGGGCGTGCAATATTATTCGGCCCCCTTGCGTTAATACTTTGTAGCGCCACCTTTTGCTCCAATTACAGCTGCAAGTCGCTTGGGGTATGTTTCTATCAGTTTTGCACATCGGGAGACAGACATTCTTGCCCATTCTTCCTTGCAAAACAGCTCGAGCTCAGTGAGGTTGGATGGAGAGTGTTTGTGAACAGCAGTCTTCAGCTCTTTCCACAGATTCTCGATTGGATTCAGGTCTGGACTTTGACTTGACCATTCTAACACCTGGATACGTTTATTTTTGAACCATTCCATTGTAGATTTGGCTTTATGTTTTGGATCATTGTCCTGTTGGAAGATAAATCTCAGTCCCAGTCTCAGGTCTTGTGCAGATACCAACAGGTTTTCTTCCAGAATGTTCCTGTATTTGGCTGCATCCATCTTCCCGTCAATTTTAACCATCTTCCCTCTCCCTGCTGAAGAAAAGCAGGCCCAAACCATGATGCTGCCACCACCATGTTTGACAGTGGGGATGGTGTGTTCAGGGTGATGAGCTGTGTTGCTTTTACGCCAAACATATCGTTTTGCATTGTGGCCAGAAAGTTCAATTTTGGTTTCATCTGACCAGAGCACCTTCTTCCACATGTTTGGTGTGTCTCCCAGGTGGCTTGTGGCAAACTTTAAACGAGACTTTTTATGGATATCTTTGAGAAATGGCTTTCTTCTTGCCCAGGCATGAAAATTGGTCAGGGGTTAAAAAGGTGAGAAAGGTGTGGAGGAAATATGTTCCGGCGTTCTGCCAAAATGTCCGCCGTCGGCAAAACGTCCTACATGTGGCGAATTTGACCATTTTAATTTTTCACATAAGGCTTAATATTCGAGTTAATGGGGGTTTAATTAGTTGAAGGAGTTGATTTCAACCACCATTGACTCGCGCTAGCTTAGCCACTCCGGAGCCCTGAAACTAACAAATAACTGTCAAACTGCACAGAATTTGTTCAAATCATTTCCAACGACTAATTAAACCCCGGCTAACTCAAAGATTAAGCCTAATGTAAAAAATTCTGAACTTCCCCTTTAAAATAAAGACCATTGAATATGGCCCTTAAAATGTTGTCTATAAAAGTTTTAGAGCAATAAAACAACACAAATGAATAAAATGAACAGGAATCCTTCAAAGTATTTCATAATGGGTCCAAATTATTTTTTGAACAGATCATGTGACTACAGAACCTTAGAGACAGCCGTTTGCATTGCTTAGCCAAAACTACAGCTGAGGAGGCAAGATGGATATTTAGAATTTCTTTAAACCTAAGCTTTCAAAACCCTCAACAACAACTGAGCTTGAACCGAGGATTGAGCACGAGCAGTATCAAAAAGTCCTGTCTGTCGTGTTACCTGTTGTGCTGTAATTCCAAGTGGTGCTTGAATTGAATGCTTATAGCGGTGGACAGTCTTTTTGAGCCAGCGCAAAGTTTGCAGCGCACGGAGATATTTTTGTTATCTTTACTGGACAAAAATGTGAAGTAATGGCTGTGTTTCCAGTGTGCAAATGCAGCCGTTTGTAGTATATCTTCTGCCTATTTCATTGCATCCTGGCGAGGTAGCAAGGCTATGTTGTTTTGGCCGCAAACTCCCAGCGCTCACGCATCATGGTAATACACGTGACCATTTTTGTTCCATCCCCGATTAAAAAATGTGACATGTGATGTCACTCCCATGACTACAGTATTCTTCATTCTACACACATTATGGGGCAATAACAAAATAGTAACGCACAGGCATCAAGGAAAGTAATTTTACTCAGATTACTGATTTAGAAAAATGAACGCGTTAGATTGTTCTTTACTGAAAGAAAGTAATCAGATTAGTTACGCATTACGATACTGCGTTATTGACAACACTGCTTTTATATTACCGTTAAATACACAAGCTTGACGCTACCTTAACGGGAGCTATTTTTTCACCGGACGCTCCGGCAGTGTTCAACGCAAGCTGCAACGAACGGCAGTAACTTTGTCATAACACAAAATATGAAAATGAAAACCATTACTCACTAAATTCAATATGCTGGCAAATGCATTCATCTAAAAACAATTGGGAGTGATACTTTACCTCCTCCAGCGAATGTGAATTTGTGCTTAGAACAAGATCATCTGTCGCAATTAGCGATCTTTGACGCTCTTTTTTTTTTTTTTCCTCCCCGCATACAAACTTGTTTCTCTCTCAGCGGCTGTGATTAACCTCAATGAAGTTGCTGTCCTAGCTAAGCCTTGCCTATCATTTGTCTTTGTAAGTTTTTAGTAACTTTGTGTATTGAATTTGAAAGGAAAATGTGTGTTTTGTTTTTGACGAACTTTTTCATGAAGCTAAACTGTTGAAGCTACTCACATGTGGAAAAATACGAGTGTACAACGTTTTAAATGTATTCATTTGGTATGTTTCAGTTACCACGATTTGAGAGATCAATAAATTGAAGAATTTACGCCTTGCGTTTGGAGTGCTTGTTTTTGAGTTTGCTGGAATAGCGTCACTGACACACGCAGCATCAAACAGGGGAAGGGGTAAGCGCTGCCGCGCCAAGCTAATTCTGGCTGCATTTTCGACACATGAAAAATAACGAATACGTACTACTATATGACGGAAAATTTTAGTGGTTTTGTAATGGTAATGGTAATCCGTGAAGGTAACTGGCACATGCCTACAAACGACCCCCCCCCCCCCCTTAAAAATTTTTTCTCCTCGGATCTACACGATTCACGTAGGTCATCCTTTTTTACTTCAAAACGGCGAATTTCGCTGAAAGGTGAGAGATTTTCATGCCTGCTTGCCACTCTTCCATAAAGGCCAGATTTGTGCAGTGTACGACTGATTGTTGTCCTATAGACAGACTCTCCCACCTCAGCTGTAGATCTCTGCAGTTCATCCAGAGTGATCATGGGCCTCTTGGGTGCATCTCTGATCAGTTTTCTCTTTGTTTGAGAAGAAAGTTTGGAAGGACGGCCGGGTCTTGGTAGATTTGCAGTGGTCTGATGCTTCTTCCATTTCAATATGATGGCTTGCACAGTGCTCCTTGAGATGTTTAAAGCTTGGGAAATCTTTTTGTATCCAAATCCGGCTTTAAACTTTTCCACAACAGTATCTCGGACCTGCCTGGTGTGTTCCTTGGTTTTCATAATGCTCTCTGCACTTTAAACAGAACCCTGAGACTATCACAGAGCAGGTGCATTTATACGGAGACTTGATTACACACAGGTGGATTCTATTTATCATCATCGGTCATTTAGGACAACATTGGATCATTCAGAGATCCTCACTGAACTTCTGGAGTGAGTTTGCTGCACTGAAAGTAAAGGGGCCGAATAATATTGCACGCCCCACTTTTCAATTTTTTATTTGTTAAAAAAGTTTAAATTATCCAATAAATGTTGTTCCACTTCACGGTTGTGTCCCACTTGTTGTTGATTATTGACAAAAAAATTAAATTTCATATCTTTATGTTTGAAGCCTGAAATGTGGCGAAAGGTTGCAAGAATCAAGGGGGCCGAATACTTTTGCAAGGCACTGTATATATACATATATATTAGGGCTGTCAAAATTATCGCGTTAACGGGCGGTAATTAATTTTTTAAATTAATCACGTTAAAATATTTGACGCAATTAACGCACATGTCCCGTTCAGACAGTATTCTGCCTTTTGGTAAGTTTTACAGCAAGGCTTTTTGTGCTGTCTAACAGCGAACTCTTGTGGTCGCTTTGCGACATGGTTCATTGTTTTTTTGCCAGTTCAATATGGCTGCACGACGTCTCGGGCTGACGCCTACGTTGTAATGTTGTGCTTATATGATCCTTGGACAAGATTTGTCCGTAAGTACGGTTGTTGTAAAGAATGTACATGTTAGTAAGCGAAATGTTATATTTTTTGTATGAGACGCTTTTTGTTTATGTTTAGTTAACCTGTATAGCGTGCTAAGCTAACGTTGTTGCTAATGCAATGCTTGTGTACTTTTTTTTTATAGTTTTACGACGGTCTAAAGAGGACAATGGTTTGAGGCCATTTTATTAATAAATCAGATGAAAAAGGAAGAAGTCTGATTATTAAGGCGTCATTCACTAGCTGTCTAGCGTTGGAAAAAGTAGACACTTCGGAGTGAGGACAGCATAGACAGATTTAAATGACAGTAGAGTGAAATGCCCACTACAGGCCTTATGTACCGTATGTTGAATGTACATATATATCCATCTTGTGTCTTATCTTTCCATTCCAACAATTTATTTTACAGAATATATATATAATTTACAGAAAAATATGGCATATTTTATAGATGGTTTGAATTGCGATTAATTACGATTAATTAATTTTTAAGCTGTAATTAACTCGATTAAAAATTTTAATCGTTTGACAGCCTTAATATAAATATGTATATATACAGTGGGGAGAACAAGTATTTGATACCCTGCTAATGGGTTTTCCCATTGGCAGTGTACACATTTTTTTAAATCATACTTTGGGGAAAAAGTGAGAGAAAAAACCTGCCTTATACAGTGGGGAGAACAAATATTTGATACACTCACAATGGTAAAACCCATTGGCAGTGTATCAAATACTTGTTCTCCCCACTGCCAATGGGTTTTACCATTGTGAGTGTATCAAATACTTGTTCTCCCCACTGTATGTATCTCTTTCCAATGCTAAATCTGAATAAATACACTGAGCACACACACATAAAAATTAAAATTTGGGGGGCGAGGTGCGCAACTTTGCGGTTTTTCACTTATCGCGGCGGGTTCTGGTCCCCATTAACCGCAAACAACGAGGGACCCCTGTACACTGGTCATTGTGAGTCATCCAAAGTCTTTCCAAACAGCTATTCAAGTCATCTAGTGAAAATTTCTTTTGAAAAAAATATTTTTTTTTTAGGGCTGTCAAAATTATCGCGTTAACGGGCGTTAATTAATTTTTAAAATTAATCACGTTAAAATATTTGACGCAATTAACGCACCTGCTGGCATATTGCCTCAAACATTACAATGAGGCCGTTTATGGACATTAAGAGTGAAGAGAATGCCACCGGCCGCTTGGGGGCAGCGCCGTTCCATACTCATGTTATGTCTTCTAAACGTGGGAGAATTAGTAGTTGTGAGACGTTTATGCTGTATTCACAATGCAATGCAAATTGCTATTTGTGCTCCACACATATTTCGGTAAGTTTTCTTTCTTTTAGTGGCAATTATGTGTCTCTTGTTTTATTTTGGGTAAGATATGTACAGATACAGTGGGGAGAACAAGTATTTGATACACTGCCAATGGGTTTTGGCAGTGTATCAAATACTTGTTCTCCCCACTGTATATGTTATACAGTAAAGGCGAGTGGACACAGGCGCGCCGTTTATTGGCATAAGCTTCTCCTTCACAACAAACATAAGTATCCTTTAGTGAAAGCACAACAAAAATAATACTCCTATCTCTCAAAAAATAAATAATGTTCTCAAAAAGAAAAGCACTTCAGTCTATAGTAATGAGACTCTATTCTGACACACAGTTAAACAACAATGCTAAATAAACTGGCATTCCATATCAATTTAACTATGCAAAATACACTTAAAACTTTTCACTCTATTTTTATTATTGTTACCGTAATTTCCCGAATATAAGGCGCACCCGTGTATAATACGCACCCCAAATTTACTTGTAAAATTTGGGGAAAATTATTGTACCCGTTTATAACGCGCACCCTAATTTTAGCACCAATAAATAGAAGAATACAAGAAAACAGAGCTCGTGTACAGATACAGAGATGTCATTTTACTGACTGGTGAAACACAGCACAAGCATAGCACATTGGTAGTTCAAAACATTACCGTAAACTGACAATATTTACGGTAATAATATGATTTGACAACTTCTCCAACTTACCAGAATCTAGGAGAAAAAAAAAACGGATGTGACTTTTCTTTTAAAGGCTGCTGTATAACTTGCTTGTTTCCTCATGATGAATAAATGTTTCTTCCATGGACTGATACGGTAAAACTACTGAACTATTGTTATTTGGGTTTGAGTTTCCCGAGGGACCGATATAGTTGACGGACACAGGAAGTGTGTGTCCTTACATTTGTTATGCTCCGAATTGTGGAGCTGCAATAAACGTCGACTCAAATGAGTTCAAGAAAGTAAATTCTGTGCTTTATGAAGAGTGAAAAAAGCAGAATTTAACACAGACGAAATCATTCGGCCGATTAGTGTGAAGTATTACCGAAACAAAATGGGGATGTCACGTCCCGTAATAGTCGGCAACGGGTCGCCGCATACATTTCTTCAACACAACGTGGCCGTGTCAATGAAAAAAAATCGGTTTATATATATATATGTAATACATATATATTTCTGTCTCCATCCATGTACCTGTTTATAATGCGGACCATGAGTTTACAAGTTGATTTTGGGGAAAAAAACTGCACGTTATATTCGGGAAATTACGGTATTTTTATTCTTCTTATTATTATATTAACTCTACTTTTGATTGAAAATTTTACAAATTGTATTAAAACGAAAACATGAAGAGGGGTTTTAATATAAAGTTACTATAACTTGTAACTATAACATTTATCGTTTAAGAACTACAAGTCTTTCTATCCGTGGATCACTTTAACAGAAAGAATGTTAATAATGCCATTTGTGGATTTATTGTTACAATAAACAAATACAGTACTGATGTACAATATGTTGTATGTATATATCCGTCATGTGTCTTATCTTTCCATTCCAACAATAATTTACATAAAATATGGCATATTTTAGAGAGGGTTTGAATTGCGATTAATTGCGATTAATTACGATTAATTAATTTTTAAGCTGTAATTAACTCGATTAAAAATTTTAATCGTTTGACAGCCCTAATTTTTTTATAATATCGCAAACCCCCAAAAAATCACAGCAATAGTTTTTTCCAATATCGTTCAGGCCTACTTCTGGGTATGTTCGTTTTTAAACATTTGAGTTTGCCTGACCATCATTCAATGGGGAGAGGCTGGCTCGAGTGCACTGTCGGCATAAAGCAATGAGGGAGCAGCAAAATGGACGGACAATGCTGATTTCCAAGCCAAACACCACAGCCCCAGTGTGAATATTTTGATTTTAAACCAAATGAAAATAGCGAGGCAACCAAAAAGGATGAACAAGTCTGCAAAATGTGTTTGGAGGTTGTTTCAACAAAGAGGGCTAACACAACAAATCTACATGCTCATTTGAAACACTATCATCCACTTTAGTTTTCACTGCTTTGTGAGAAAACTGCATCGCAACAAGCGGAGCCTTCCTCGTCACGGCAATCGACAATTACAGAGGTAATCGCTTGATTTTAGAAATACAAACGAGTTCCCGCAAAATGGCGTTCCCTCACAGAAAGTGTAATCCGCTACATTGCTGAAGAAATGACACCGTTTTACTTCTGTTTAATGTTGTTTGACAATTTCTAGGTTCATACTGTAGGTCTTAATGTTAGAATCCGATTTTTACGTGTTTTTCTGACTCAAGCATTAACTTGACGGTCTTAACATGACAAGTCGCATAGAAGTGGACCATTTCCAATCCGATCTGGGCCACATTTTTCCAGAATGTGGCTGGCGGTCTGAACTTTTAATTTTCCCGAATCGGAATTCATGCAGCAATGACACCAGCAAAGCGAAAGCGGCAGGCAGGACGGGAGCGATGTAGCTGGGCATTAGTGTCTAGCTTGAACTCTGCTTTTATGCAGAAGCGGGTTTGACCACAGTCATATAAAAAATAAATGAAGAAAAGGATAAACCTGACAATTTTCGATTTCCATTCTATGCGCCGAATGAGCAATATTAGTATGGCTTAAATGGCCGAGACGGGGCAAATTGACACACCCACTTCACGTCACGCACACAAGTTAAGGCTTATGTGCGTGCGTGTATCCGTTCTATCAGTCCATATAAACTTTGAATAAAAGACTAAACGGGGATTATTAGGGCCCGAGCACTAAGCGTGCGAAGGCCCTATTGTTTTGCAAAGGATTATTATTAGGGCCCGAGCACTAAGCGTGCGAAGGCCCTATTGTTTTGCAAAGGATTATTATTTTTAGGGCCCGAGCACTGAGCGTGCGAAGGCCCTATTGTTTTGCAAAGGATTTTTTTTTCTTTTCTCAGGGCAAATGAAAACGGCCAATTTGGAGGCCTGAACATGTAATGTTCTCTTAACTCTTAACAAAATGTAACAAAATAGCTCAGTGGCGCCCCCCTGAATTTTTTAAAAAGGCGTTTCCTATTAGGTTTTTTTAACGTAGAGCAATGAAATTTGGGGAGTCGATACCTTGTGCAAAACTGCTCCAAAAAGTCTCTTGAACCCGTATTCCAAACCCAACAGGAAATCGAGTATTTTGGATCGAATGTGAAATTTTTATCAATTACCAGGGTGCACATTTGAGACCTTGTCACAGAGGGAGTTAGTTGGATCATCTTCAAAATTGAAATTCAGGAGACATAGGAGATCTAAAATTTTCAAAATGGTGCGTTTTTATTCATGGGTCTGACCTGGGCGTGGTGCCAAAGTCGGCCATTGTTTTGGGCAAAATGACAAATTCAGTAAAAGACTAATAGCTCCTTGACACAAAGTTCAATCTTTTTCATATCTGGCATGTATGCGCGGTATCACACCCTTAACACGAGTGCATTGAAATGTTACCCATTAGGCCTAGCGCCCCCTAGTGGGAACAGGAAATGCCTTTTTTTTTACTAAACAGGCTCCTCCTCCAAGGAAAAAAAATATATTTACCTGAAACCTGCATCAGGGGAGCCATAAGACGTGTGTTCAGGTGCCTGATGAAAAATACTGAGGTTTGGTTGAAGCAGAAGAGTCCAACAGGAGAAGTGAAAATGACTGAAGCCATTTCGTCTCACCACAAGTTTTGAACAGTCATAACTTCTACAACATATCTGCGCCAAACATCTCGTGCTTGTTGAGTCAGACTCTGAAGGGTCCTGTAGGGGTCATTTGCATCAACCCTACAGAGCCAACTAGTGGCAATAGAAAGTCACTCATTTTTCTAATATATGTCCAGTTCTTTTCAGGTTGGTCATTGTAGTTTCAAGACCTTTTGAAATACTTATTTTACGGCCTATCTCCACATGTCTCTGTCTGTTGCCGTGACGACCCTTTATTCGCTCCTTTTTTGTAGTACTCTCTCACCAATAGGGGTTTTTATCTCTTAGGTGTGTGAATGTAAAGAGGCGACTTTCGAGCATGTTAGGTTCTAATGAGATGATTAGAGAGGACGATCTGCCACAACCCTGACCTGCACACTGTCCGAGTTGCGTGACGTCCGAGTTGCGCTAGATTGCGAGGGCCCGTTCAGTCTTGCTTGCAGGCCTAGTTTTATTTTTTATTTTTTCATTTTTTTTTCAGGGCAAATGAAAACAGCCAATTTGGAGGCCTGAACATGCACAAAAAGTCACCAAAATTTGGACATACATGCGGAAAATTGTAAATTTCGATAATTTTGCAACGTTGCAAAAAAAGTAACAAAATGGCTCAGTGGCGCCCCTTTGAAATTTTAAAATTGGCCTATAACATTAGGGTCTGTCAGTGTAGAGCAATGAAATTTGGGGAGTCTATACCTTGTCCAAAACCGCTCCAAAAAAGCATTTCCACCCATATTCCAAACCCAACAGGAAATCGGTTATTTTGGATCGAATATGAAATTTTTATCAATTTACAGGGTGCACATTTGAGACCTTTTCGCTGAGGGAGTTATTTGGATCATCTTCAAAATTGGTGAGAATGTTCAGGAGACATATGAGAGCTTAAGTTTTTAAAATGGTGCGTTTTCATTCACGGGTCTGACCTGGGCGTGGTGCCAAAGTCGGCCATTTTTTCGGCAAAATGACAAATTCAGTAAATGACTAATAGTTCCTTGACACAACGTTCAATCTTTTTCATATCTGGCATGTATGTGCGGTATCCCACCCTGAACACGAGTGCATTGAAATATTACCCATTAGGCCTAGCGCCCCCTATTGAGAATAGGAAATGCCTTTTTTTACGAGACAGGTTCCTCCTCCAAGGGAAAAAAATCTGTTACCTCAAACCTGCATCAGGGGAGCCTTAAGACCTGTGTTCAGGTGCCTGATGAAAAATATTGAGGTTTCGTTGAAGCGGAGGGGTCCAAACAGGAAAGTGAAAATGACCGTCAGCAATTTGTCTCGCAAAAAACTTTGAACAGTCATAACTCGGCAGCTATACAACATATCTGCGCCAAACTACCCGTGCTTGTTGAGAGTCATACACTGAAGGGTCTTGTAGGGGTCTTTTGCATAAAATCTACAGTGCCAACTAGTGGCGACAGAAAGGAGTTTTAAAAAAGGCCTTTCCTATTGGGTTTTTTCAACATAGAGCAATGAAATTTGGGGAGTCCATACCTTATGCAAAACTGTTCCAAAAAGTCTCTTGCACCCATTTTCCAAATCAAACAGAAAATCGGGTATTTCGGATCGAATATGAAATTTTTATCCATTTGTAGTATAGTTTACATTTGGTGGCCTGAACATGCACGAAAACTCACCAAATTTTGCACATACATGCGGCTTTGCGTGGATTTCGATAATCTTGCGACGTTACAAAAAAATGTAACAGAATGGCTCAGTGGCGCCCCCTTGAATTTTTCAAAAAGGCGTTTCCCATTAGGTTTTTTTAATGTAGAGCATTGAAATTTGGGGCGTCGATACCTTGTGCAAAACTGCTCCAAAAAGTCTCTTGAACCCATATTTCAAACCCAACAGGAAATCAGGTATTTTGGATCGAATGTGAAATTTTTATCAATTAAGAGGGTGCACATTTGAGACCTTGTCACAGAAGGAGTTAGTTGGATCATCTTCAAAATTGGTGAGACTATTCAGGAGACATAGGAAATCTAAAATTTTCAAAATGGTGCATTTTCATTCATGGGTCTGACCTGGGCGTGGTGCCAAAGTCGGCCATTTTTTCGGCAAGATGACAAATTCAGTAAATGACTAATAGCTCCTTGACACAACGTTCAATCTTTTTCATATCTGGCATGTCTGTGCGGGATCCCACCCTTAACACGAGTGCATTGAAATATTACCCATTAGGCCTAGCGCCCCCTAGTGGGAACAGGAAATGCCTTTTTTAACGAAACAGGCTCCTCCTCCAAGGAAAAAAAATCTATTCACCTGAAACCTGCATCAGGGGAGCCATAAGACATGTGTTAGGTGCCTGATGAAAAATACTGAGGTTTGGTTGAAGCAGAAGGGTCCAACAGGAGAAGTGAACATGACTGAAGCCATTTCGTCTCACCACAAGTTTTGAACAATCATAACTTGGAAGATCTACAACATATCTGCGCCAAACATCTCGTGCTTGTTGAGTCATACTCTAAAGGGTCCTGTAGGGGCGACTTTAGAGCATGTTAAGTTCTAATGAGATGATTAGAAAGGATGATCTGCCACCACCCTGACCTGCACACTGTCCGAGTTGCGTGACGTACGAGTTGCGCTAGATTGCGAGGGCCCGTTCAGTCCTGCTTGCAGGCCTAGTTAATGTCTGTTATTTGTGTCATCTTTTTGGAAATCAAAATATCACCTTGGAATGACATACAGCTAGCATGTGTAATTTGTTTTGATGCTTCTGTGCATACAGGTTACTTGCTGAGCGCATCTCGGACTGCGAATTAGTGCACATGCGTGATACTTGAACGGGCTCCATGGACAAAGGCAATCTGAACAGGCACGCCAGTAAACCAGACAAGACAAAAAATCGGACTTGTGCATTCCGACCTGCAGTATGAACCTAGCCAGAGTGAAGCCAAGTTTTTGTTATTGCTACTTAATTAATGTAGTTTTCTCTTGTTGTTGAAGTGCGTTTGTGTTACTACAACTTTATACCTCTGTGCCTAAATGCTTAAAGGGGAACTCCGGATTTTTTTACATCAGGCTTAATCATCGAGTTAGGGGGGGGTTAATTAGTCAGTGGAGTAGATTTCAAAATATTACGTAGCGTTTGTTAGTCTTTTATTATTTTTCAGGGCTCCGGAGTGGCTATGCTAATGCAAGTCAATGTGCCCAATTAGCATGCTAATAAAAAGCGATATTCACAGATCTAACACAGTCAAATAAATTGAAAACGCAGCTCAATGTACAAATATCCCCTGCAGCCAAAAAAAATGTCGCACCAAACTGCTGTAATTTGTTCAATTCTGCAGGACTATTGTTTCATATGCGTAATGACACTCCACTAGAGAGCAGTGCTACGGCCACTTGTCTTCACGTCAGTCTGCACGAAAAGACGTCAGCATGGGGAAATGTGCAGTTTAGAACTTGTGGAAACATACAGAAGAAATGGACAAAAGAAAGTGTCCACCGCTTCCCTGTGAAGAACGAGGAACTATATAAACTTTGGTTACTCTCTGTTGGATATGACATTCACACACCGGTGGAAAAAGGACTAAAATGGCGAATTTGCAGCAAGCATTTCACAACAACCGACATCAGGAAAACATTTTGTGGCTATTCTCTCCTGAAATCAAATGCTGTGCCTTCGACTGCCCAAACAGCTTCAAGATCTTCTGATAAACAGGTAAAAAAAAAAAAAAAAAAAAATCATGTATGGAAATATATCGCATATACACTTCTACTAGGTGTTGGTGTACATGCACGCCAAAAGCGAGCTACTTGTAACAAACATCGGGCATATTTATGGTTCGTGTTTTTAAATAGGAAACAACGATCAACTTTCATATAACCATCCCAAATGCAGTAAATTATTCCAATTTGGGTTGGGTTCGGTTTACAAATGGTTCGTAATTGGTTTATGTTGTGCCGTTCGTAACTTCGTAGGGTGATCTTTTGCCCTGTCATGTCCTCGCGCGTCCCGAGAGGTTTTTTAAATTCATGTAGATGCTGCTGCTTTTTCTGTCTGCGTTCTACTTTCTCTTTATAAAACTCGGACATACGCAAATGTGTTGAACATAACTTCAAGTATTATTTCTTGAATTACAAGTGGCCCCCTTGAACACTTGATTTAAAAACTTGAAGTTGCGTAATTTGCGGACTATAATCCGCTATGTTTTTCCCTCATTTTAAATCCTGCTGCTTATAGTCCAGTGTTGCTTATTTGTTGGGTGAATTGAAAATGTGTCCAAGCTAGAGTTCTGTAACCTATATACTTGCGCTCTATCACATGAGGATTTTGGCACATTCTTTTTTAATCATCCTATATTATAGTCAGGGGTGCACATAATTTTTTTGCCAAGGTTCTCAGAGGAGGACCTGGAGGTGTGACTTGGTCCTCATTGAGCTTGAGAGCCGACCCGCCTGATGCGATAAATTTATGACAAGCTTTACTTAGAGCCAATTAACTTTAATTCATTATATTAACAATTAATGCTTGATTAACATCAAATGGCACAACAAAATTGCTATTTCTTTGACGTGAAATGTAAAGAAATAAAAAGCACCAATTCAAAATAAAGGGCATTATGCGGCTCCCACATTAAAGGCCGTGTTATACTTCCGCGTCAGACCTACGCCGTCAAGGAAGAATCGAGTTACGACCCTACGCCGTAGCCTGACGCGCACCTCTCGATTTTTCTAACCTTCGCGTCGCGTAGACTCGTTGACGTAGCGAAAACGGACTGTGATTGGTCCGCTCAGACTGTTGTTTCCGGGCGAAAACACCGCCATTGTAGAATAGAATCAAACATTATTTTCTACACGCAAAAATGCACCAAGCCCACAGGAGTATCATCGAAGAGCAAGTCTCGTCAAGAAATTATTATTGTGACTGCCAAATGGCAAGGTCGGCGATCGAAAAAATAAATAAATGGAAGAACCACCGAGACGTGGGTGGTCGGAATCGAGTGGCCACACGAAGCGGTGACACAGTCGGCCAAAAACTGCCAATTTTTTATCACTTTATGTCGTATTTTTGGTTGGTGCACTTCATCATTTACTGTGTACATATGTTTCAAGTATATGAAGAATAAAGCACAGATTTGGTGTCAAAAGAGTTGTTTTGATCTTTAATTTTCAATAACAGACAGTTCACACACACAATACATCATCACTGATTGAGAGTGCCTCGGTGCTTTTTATGATAACCTTAAAATCAAGCCTCCCAACGCAGTTTGGGAAGTTCCCTAGACGCCAGAAATCTGCTATGGCTTCCCATTGGCTGGTTGTAGGACACGGCAAACAAATCAGGCTGGAGGGCTTTGCAGAACTTGAACGCAGTGCTCGACGCCAGTTTGAAGCTAGCCGCCACAGCTAGCTCTCTCCACCCGAGTCTAAAACTCTCTGTGCGGCATCAAAAGTCGGCCAGACCGCCTCGAAACCGTCTTCTGCGTCGCCTGCCCGTCAACATTTGTATGTTCAATATTTATTCAGTGTTGATGAGCAGAATATTTACTTTCAAGAGTTCCATCTTGCATTGTTTATTTTTTCTCAGACTAGCGGAAGTAAACAAGCATGCCCCAAAACCGTACAAACATAACGCCACATCCCTCTGGTGGCTTGGCGGTGAATTACAAAGCAACGCGTTCCCTCACCGCAGAACTATCGAATGTCGAATGACGCCGTAGTCGCTACGCCGTCACCGCAACGCGGGAGTATAACTCAGGCTTAACTCCAAGCCTTTTTAAAAGTGGGATGTCCTCCTCATAAGACCTCATTGAACGTGCATGTTTAGCTTTGTAAAATGCGAGCAAAAACAAGTTTGTCAGTGCATGTCGCTGTTCATTACCTTTATTCCGCCCTATTCCGCCACTTGTCCATAGGGCGAGTGGGGTCCTGTTTGACATCGATAGTTTGCTTAATTGCCACATGCTCTGTTTTTTTCGTGCTTTTCAAAGTTTGGATGGCTGAAATTCTTTGACCCTACATAAAATGCGCTGCTCTTCTCGGCGACATTGGGATTCTCATGGCACATTTTGTACCGCATTTCCGTGCGAGCATCATTTGCTTCTAGCCATGGTACCTCCTGTAGCCACTTTTCAGCAAAAGTCTTTTTTTTCGGTAGCTCCGGTGACGTCTCTGTCGTCTGTCTGTCTTTTGACGGGGGTGGGGGAACACGGAAGTAATTACTCAGTGTGGTCTGCCTCTTCGACATTTTGAGATGTTATTTTCTCGTGGCCGCCGCAAATACAGTTGAAATAGAGGGCTAATTTGAATGGTGATCCCTCTGTGGGTGTGTGGTGTAAAGCCGGCGACGCTATGGAGTTGTGACTCCGGTTAGAGAATCGACGGAGGATGTTCAGGATCAATTCCTTTTATTGATGATGAATTGGAGAATGCAATTCACTTTGAGCTGTGTTGTGGTTTCTGAAAATACAGGATAACCATATAAATGTCAGAAAAATAATATAGCCTATAAAAGATACTGTATAAATGTATATCTAAATTAACAGGAAAAACATTAAATATAAATGTAATGCACTGCTTTTGTATGAATAAAATGCTAATTATTAACAATAATGATCATACACATTAAGCAGGAAAGTAAACAACAATATTGATATATGAATTGGCAACAACAAAACTCTTAGCCTTCACAATGTAGCATAAAGGGCTACCGATTAGCATTAGCGCTTAGCGGCTAGCGCTCGGCGGCTAGCTCTCGGCGGCTAGCGGTTAGCTCGTGGCGCCTAACAAATGCAATGGACCCTAAACAGGTAAAGTCAACTGCCAAAGTATTTTACACTATACCCACCTCTCTCATTCATACACAACATTCGGATGGCAAACAAGCAGGACGGCAGCTTTAGAACGTACTGCACGCCGTGAAAGGAGGAGAGAAGTAACTTGTGCACACGGCAGTCAAGGGAGGAGAGAAAGTAACTCGTGCGCTTCAATGAAGGGAGGAGAGAAAGTGAATCATGCGCGCTTCGCTTTCTTAAAGGGCCAGCGCAGCAACAATTAAACGGAAGCACACACACTCACAATGGGGCTTTCCTACAACAGTGGTCAGCCATCGGTACGCAAAAGCGTATGGAAGCCGTTGAGGGCCAGCGCGTTTGTCTACGTCCAGTACGCATGCGCGCATGCGGACCACTTATGTGCACCCCTGATTATAGTATAATTAGTGTATAAATATTATAATTTAAGTTACTCGAGGCCGGCTCGAGTTTCCCCTTTTTTTGGAAATCTAAATATTGTCACCCTACCTATAGTAGGTAGTTTTCTTCGTCCCATTCCCATTCAGGCATTTATTTAAAATTTTGTCGTTTGCGTAAAAGCAGAACTGTATTTGTAAATATTAATGTAATGCTTCTTCTTCCTGTCTCCGACGAGGGCGGACGTGTTTTTTTTCCTCCCTGCTGCTGCTATCTGTCTCGTCTCGTCATTCAGCTTTCAGCTTTTTTTCTGCTTTTGCGCTGCTCTCTAACAAAAATGGATCTGATTAGTTGGTCTATCAGCGCAATTGACAAGATTTTTTCAACAAGACACAGTGCACCAGGAGAGCCTGCTTGCCCAGACGGGACACACGCCGCTGGTTACGTGAGAGATTCATGGGATCACTGGAAACCAGCGTGCCTTTCTGTCCTGTCTGTGGAAGATATCGAGGATATTTGGCTGATTGGCGTGATGGTTGTGGGGTTCCTTCTGCTTGGCTTAGGAGGCGCCCTGCTCTACCGGAAAGTTTCCAAGACGGCAGCTTTCAAGGAAATCAACAAATTGACCACGGATCAAGTGGAGCGTTTCAAGGCCTTGGAAGGTCGTGTGGAGGCTCGGACCGAGAACTGGCTCCGCGGACTCGCGGTTCGGTCCGAGGACGGGTGGAAGAAGATTGATATTATCTTGCGCCAGGTGACGGAACTGTCGGGGCAGATGAATGAACTGTCGAGGCAGACCGCGGCTAATGGCAAGGACTCAAGGGACCTGAGACCTCGCCTAGGCCATGATGAGCGCGATTTTGTCTGAAGACCAACGGCATTTGAGCATTCTAAATTACTTATTCGGCTTGATTGATTAAAATTTTCCTTCCCCTACCGATTGCCCCCCCCCTTTCTCCTGGAGCAGTTGTTGTTAACTTTTTGTCCTTGATGTCTTCCCAAGGCCGGTCGCAGGGCTCTGCGACTCTTATTTTGTCTACAGACACGCACAAATACTGATACACTGGCGCACTCACACACTCACACACAACCTCACCCCCCTCCAATCCGCCTTCGCCTTTTCCTTGCTATCACTCCCCCCACCCCTCCCTCCAGCCATGACTGGTAATCTTCCTCTTGTTGTATAGAAAAAATCCCTGCACGTGACCTGTGCGTCGTGTCATATCCTCTGCAATGTTGTATGATATATTTGTGCCTACTTGTAACTTGCTATGCAATTTCTGAAGAAGAGAGAGAAGTGGCGGCGCGGAACAAGTCTGCAGTGGCCCGATGCTCACTCATCGAACGGAATTTCGTTGCATCTGTTGTCATTTCTATGAGCTGATGTCAATGACAAATAAATCTCTGAATCTGAATCTGAAAATATTAATGTAAATGCCTGAAATGACATGAAAAAAAAACAAAGCGAGCAGCTCTCTCTTTTATATGATAGGCCTTACTAAGCCAAGCATTTGTTAATACTTTCTTTTGTGATAATGAAATATAGGTACGATCTGCTGTACCACAGTCCACGCCAGTGAAGGATACCACATCAACATCAGGCCAGCCGAGGACAATTCAACAATCATCACGAGTAAGTGATCATCTAGTAATAATTGCCACACGATATTAGGGTTGGGAACCTCTGGGTGCCTCACGATACGATACGATTTGCGATACAAGACTTATGATAAAGATGATCTCACAAACAATACAACAATTATCGATAAATCGGTCAGGAAATGCTTCTAGGATATTCAACAAAAAAATAAATAAACAGAGAAACTGATTGGACCTCTACTAGAGATCCAATTAGTTCGAAGAGGGAGGGATGGCAGTGGATAGTTATTCGCTGCCAGCCAACTTTCCACTTCAAATGGATTGGACGTACAGTGGGGAGAACAAGTATTTGATAAACCCATTTGCAGTGTATCAAATACTTGTTCTCCCCACTGTATATGGCTCTCAATGAGCTCGATTTGGGGCATTTCACATCATTTCCAGTTTATTTTCGATACCTTCCTTTTAACGGGTCACTTCCTGATCACTCAAAAATGTCCCCAAACAGTTAGGAAGCAACTCCAATGCAACAGGAAGTAACCTGTAAAATGCCCTAAAATGAACAAGAAATGACCTGTAAATGACATGCTCTGGTTTCAGTGCCATTGACTGTGCTCAACCCAACGTGGCGTACTCTGATTGACGCCAGATGGGCAGACGACGTCAACGCCGCTGATGGGCCACCCGAACTAGCCGCTGTCTGACATGTATCCATTATGCAGCGCTTTGTTTACATTTGCGGCAATAACGACACTTACTTTACGGCAGCTAATCCGATACACGGTAGTACTATTAGGCCGTTGTTTGAGCTTGCATACCCGCGTGTGTGTTGTATTGTGCCTGAGTCTTGGTAACCAAAAAAAGGCAGCGTTAACAAAAGTCATCTGACCGCTCGTCATTTTACAGTCAACACTCTGAGAGTTCACAACTTCGCATTTGACAGCATACGTGCCTCGTACCTCCTCGCCAGCTGTTTGCTCGCCATTCATTCACCTGTGCATTTGATTGCTATTTTGTTACACTCCCGCTTTTTTTTGTGAGGTATATTGTGTTCATTCGTTATTGGATCGTTTTTGTTCACCACTGTAAATAAGAGCACCGTAGCAGTAGAGGTAAACTGCCGTTTTCGTTCAACCCGTTTTGTTTAGTGCAGAAGCCAGGGTAGTGGCTGTATTGTTTTTTTCTTTTTTACGATCAGCGTTTACTTAGCGTGTGGGGTTTAAGTGTAGTTTCATTTTGTTTGTTGTTTTGGCCTGTGCTTACGCTGAAGCCAGCTTCTTCCGCATTTTGTATATTTTGTTCATTGCGAGTGCGACTTGTGTGAATAAATTTGTGTCCACTTGCAACTTGTGTGCGTGGCTCATTTTATGTTACGCCCTTAGCTAGCCGTCCGTGGGACGTAACAGTGGGATTATGGGATGCATGAGCGGGCATTCCGCGCTTGCGTCAAATATTTTAACGTGATTAATTCAAAAAATTAATTACCGCCCGCTAACGCGCTAAATTTGACAACATTTTACATTATGTCAAAAACTCATTCGGTACGCCTCCGTTCCGAACCGAGGACCACATGCCAAAATGGTTCAATAAAAATACATGTACCGTTACACCCTTACTATTGATATAGTAATAAAATCACATGAGTAGACGACCTGTCAGCAAACCTATCTACTTATGACAGGCCAACAGCAACCCAAAAAAAAAAAAAAAATGTCACACTTCGACAAACAGACAGTAGGCCTGTCGCGATAACAAATTTTAGTGTGCGATAATTTATTTCATAAATTATTGCGATATGCGATATTATTGCACCCCCCCAATTAGAAAAAAAAATTACAATAACACTGTGAGAATACAGTATATATTAATAGATCATGTACACCCATTTAAATGCAATAAATGTTTATTCTTAACTTCAAAAATACTTTTTAGGAAAAGACAACAATATTAATACTGCACAGAAACACAGAAGAAATAAAATGTGTTTTTTAAGAAAAATTAAATTCCACTTAATAATTTAAGCATCTAGGCAAATGAAAACGTTTCCTCTCATAGCTTCTGCTATGGCGTTTAATGTGTAATACAGTGGTACCTCTATATACGGAGTTAATTTGTTCCAGGAGCTTGTTTGTAAGTCGAAATGGTCGTATGTCAAGCAGGATTTTCCCATAAGAATACATTATAATTCTAATAATTCGTTCCACAGACCAAAAACCCACACTACATCCTAAATAAATACTGCTGTTACAATTGCAAATAGCAACTAGGCCTGCAAGCAGGACTGAACGGGCCCTCGCAATCTAGCGCAACTCGGACGTCACGCAACTCGGACTGTGTGCAGGTCAGGGTGGTGGCAGATCCTCCTCTCTAATCATCTCATTAGAACCTAACATGCTCGAAAGTCGCCTATTTACATTCCCACACCCAAGAGATAAAAACCCCTATTGGAGAGAGTACTACAAAAAAGGAGCCACTACTGAGCTGTGCAGCCAAGCCCTTATTCAAAACCAAAATTAATCAAGAGATAAAAACCCCTATTGGAGAGAGTACTACAAAAAAGTAGCCACTACTGAGCTGTGCAGCCAAGCCCTTATTCAAAACCAAAATTAATCTTCTAACTGGGCCAATTCGACCAAGTGTGCCAACTATTGTGGCTCTATAAGCTCCCTGAGTCTCTGAAAAAAAATATTTCCTTTAAATGGCGAACAAAGGGTCGTCACGGCAACAGACAGAGACACGTGGACATGGGCCGTAAAAAAGTATTTTAATAGGTCTTGAAACTACAATGACCAACATGAAAAGAACTGGACATGTTTTGGAAAAACGAGTGACTTTCTATCGCCACTAGTTGGCGCTGTAGGGTTGATGCAAATGACCCCTACAAGGCCCTTCAGGGTATGACTCTCAACAAGCACGGGAAGTTTGGCGCAGATATCTTGTATATCTGCCGAGTTATGACTGTTCAAAGTTTTTGGAGAGAAAAATTGTTGACAGTCATTTTCACTTTCCTGTTTGGACCCCTCCGCTTCAACGAAACTTCAATATTTTTCATCAGGCACCTGAAGACAGGTCTTAAGGTTTCCCTTATGCAGGTTTGAGGTAGATTGATTTTTTCCCTTTAGAGGAGGAGTGTGTCCCGTAAAAAAGGGCATTTCCTGTTCCCACTAGGAGGCGCCAGGCACAAATGGTAAATTTTCAATCCAGTCCTGCTCAGGCTGGTATACCTCACACACATGCCAGATTTAAAATAGATTGAACGTTGTATGAGGGAGTTATCAGTCATTTTCCGAATTCGGTGTTTTGGCGAAAAAATGGAAGAATTTGGCGCCCCGCCCAGGTCAGGCCCGTGAATGAAAACACACCATTTTTATAACTTAAGATTTCATATGCCTCATGAACAGTCTCACCAATTTTGAGAATGATCAAACTAATTCCCTAGGTGCCAAGGTGTAAAATGTGCACACTGTAAATCGATAAAAAGTTCACATTCAATCCAAAATACCAGATTTCCTGTAGGATTTGGAATGTGTGTGCAAGAGACTTTTTGGAGCAGTTTTGCACAAAGTTTTGACTCTCCAAATTTCATCACTCTATGTTAGAAAAACCTAAATGGAGAGGCCTTTTTGAAAATTTCAAGGGGGCGCCACTGAGCCATTTTGTTAAATTGTTTCGTAACGTTGCAAGATTATCGAACGTTATCCAAAGCCGCATGCATGTGCAAATTTTGGTGAGTTTTTATGCATATTCAAGCCTCCAAATGTAAACTCTTACTGTGAACCCATGAAAATTTCACATTCGATCCAAAATACCCGATTTCCTGTTGGATTTGGAATATGGGTGCAAGAGACTTTTTGGAGCAGTTTTACATAAGGTATCTACTCTCCAAATTTCCTTGCTCTATGTTGAAAAAACCCAATAGGAAAGGCCTTTTTTAAAACTTCTTTCTGTCGCCACTAGTTGGCACTGTAGAGTTGATGCAAATGACCCCTACAAGAACCTTCAGGGTATGACTCTCAACAAACACGGAAAGTTTGGCGCAGTTATGTTGCATATCTGCCGAGTTATGACTGTTCAAAATTTTTGGCGAGACAAATTGTTGACGGTCATTTTCACTTCCAGTTTGGACCTCTCCGCTTCAACGAAACCTCAATATTTTTCATCGGGGAACTGAACACATGTCTTGAGGCTCCCCTGAAACAGGTTTGAGGTCAATAGATTTTTTCCCTTGGAGGAGGAGCCTGTCTCGTAAAGAAGGCCATTTCCTGTTCCCACTAGGGGGCGCCAGGCCTAATGGGTAATATTTCAATGCAGTCGTGTTCAGGCTGGGATATCTCATATACATGCTAGAAATGAAAAAGATTGAACGTTGTATCACGGAGTTTTTAATCATTTTCTGAATTTGGTATTTTGCCCAAAAATGGCCGACTTTGGGACCACGCCCAGGTCAGACCCTTGAGTGAAAACTCACCATTTTGAAAACTTAAGCTCTCATATGTCTCCTGAATAGTCTGACCAATTTTGAAGACGATCCAACTATTTTCTTCAGCGACAAGGTCTCAAATGTAAATCGATAAAATTTCACATTTGATCCAAAATTTCCGGCTTCCTGTTGGGTTTGGAATATGGGTGCAAGAGACTTTTTGGAGCAGTTTTGCACAATGTATCGACTCGCCAAATTTTATCGTTCTACGTTGAAAAAACCTAATAGGAAAGGCCTTTTTGAAAATTTCAAGGGGGCGCCACTGAGCCATTTTGTTAAATTTTTTTGTAGATTATCAAAATTTACGCAAAGTTGCATGTATGTGCAAATTTTGGTGAGTTTTCGTGCATGTTCAGGCCTCCAAATGTAAACTCCAACTGTGAACCGATAAAAATTTCACATTTGATCCAAAATATCCGATTTCCTGTTGGATTTGGAATATGGGTGCAAGAGGCTTTTTTGAACAGTTAGGCATAAGGTATCTACTCCCCAAATTTCATTGCTCTACGTTGAAAACCTGAGAGGAGAGGCCTTTTTGAAAATTTTAAGGGTCAAGGGGGCGCCACTGAGCCATTTTTTGACATTTTTTCAAAACGACGCAAGATTATCGAAATTTACGCGATTCTGCACGTATGTGCAAATTTTGGTGACTTTTCGTGCATGTTCAGGCCTCCAAATTGGCCATTTTCATTTGCCATGAAAAAAGAATAATAATAACTAGGCCTGCAAGCAGGACTGAACGGGCCCTCGCAATCTAGCGCAACTCGGACGTCACGCAACTCGGACTGTGTGCAGGTCAGGGTGGTGGCAGATCCTCCTCTCTAATCATCTCATTAGAACCTAACATGCTCGAAAGTCGCCTATTTACATTCCCACACCAAAGAGATAAAAACCCCTATTGGAGAGAGTACTACAAAAAAGGAGCCACTACTGAGCTGTGCAGTCAAGCCCTTATTCAAAACCAAAATTAATCTTCTAACTGGGCCAATTCGACCAAGTGTGCCAAATATTGTGGCTCTATGAACTGCCTGAGTCTCTGAAAAAAAATATTTCCTTTAAATGGCGAACAAAGGGTCGTCATGGCAACAGACAGAGACACGTGGACATGGGCTGTAAATAAGTATTTTAATAGGTCTTGAAACTACAATGATCAAACTGAAAAGAACTGGACATGTATTGGAAAAACGAGTGACTTTCTATTGCCACTAGTTGGCGCTGTAGGGTTGATGCAAATGACCCCTACAAGGCCCTTCAGGGTATGACTCTCAACAAGCACGGGAAGTTTGGCGCAGATATGTTGTATATCTGCCGTGTTATGACTGTTCAAAGTTTTTGGAGAGAAAAATTGTTGACAGTCATTTTCACTTTCCTGTTTGGACCCCTCCGCTTCAACGAAACTTCAATATTTTTCATCAGGCACCTGAAGACAGGTCTTAAGGCTTCCCTTATGCAGGTTTGAGGTTGATTGATTTTTTTTTTCCCTTAAAGGAGGAGTGTGTCCCGTAAAAAAGGGCATTTCCTGTTCCCACTAGGAGGCGCCAGGCAAAAATGGTAAATTTTCAATCCAGTCGTGCTCAGGCTGGTATACCTCACACACATGGCAGATTTAAAATAGATTGAACGTTGTATGAGGGAGTTATCAGTCATTTTCCGAATTCGATGTTTTGGCGAAAAAATGGCCGACTTTGGCACCCCGCCCAGGTCAGGCCCGTGAATGAAAACACACCATTTTGATAACTTAAGATTTCATATGCCTCATGAACAGTCTCACCAATTTTGAGAATGATCAAACTAATTCCCTAGGTGCCAAGGTGTAAAATGTGCACACTGTAAATCGATAAAAAATTCACATTCAATCCAAAATACCCGATTTCCTGTTGGGTTTGGAATACGCATGCAAGAGACTTTTTGGAGCAGTTTTGTACAAGGTATTGACTCTCCGAATTTCATCCCTCTACGTTGAAAAAACCTAAATGGAGAGGCCTTTTTGAAAATTTCAAGGGGGCGCCAGTGAGCCATTTTGTTACATGTTTTCGTAACGTTGCAAGATTATTGAACGTAATGCAAAGCCGCATGTATGTCGAAATTTTTGTGAGTTTTCGTGCATGTTCAAGCCTCCAAATGTAAACTCCTACTGTGAACCGATAAAAATTTCACATTTGATCCAAAATACCCGATTTCCTGTTGGATTTGGAATACGGGTGCAAGAGACTTTTTGGAGCAGTTTTGCATAAGGTATCTACTCCCCAAATTTCCTCGCTCTATGTTGAAAAAACCCAATAGGAAAGGCCTTTTTTAAAACTTCTTTCTGTCGCCACTAGTTGGCACTGTAGAGTTGATGCAAATGACCCCTACAAGAACCTTCAGGGTATGACTCTCAACAAACACGGAAAGTTTGGCGCAGATATGTTGCATATCTGCCGAGTTATGACTGTTCAAAATTTTTGGCGAGACAAATTGTTGACGGTCATTTTCACTTCCAGTTTGGACCTCTCCGCTTCAACGAAACCTCAATATTTTTCATCAGGCACCTGAACACATGTCTTGAGGCTCCCCTGAAACAGGTTTGAGGTCAATAGATTTTTTTCCCTTGGAGGAGGATCCTCTCTCGTAAAGAAGGCCATTTCCTTTTCCCACTAGGGGGCGCCAGGCCTAATGAGTAATATTTCAATGCAGTCGTGTTCAGGCTGGGATATCTCATATACATGCTAGAAATGAAAAAGATTGAACGTTGTATCACGGAGTTTTTAATCATTTTCTGAATTTGGTATTTTGACCAAAAATGGCCGACTTTTGGACCACGCCCAGGCCAGACCCTTGAATGAAAACACACCATTTTGAAAACTTAAGATCTCATAGGTCTCCTGAATAGTCTGGCCAATTTTGAAGACGATCCAACTTTATCCTTCAGCGACAAGGTCTCAAATGTAAATCGATAAAATTTCGCATTTGACCCAAAATTTCCGGCTTCCTGTTGGGTTTGGAATATGGGTGCAAGAGACTTTTTGGAGCAGTTTTGTACAATGTATCGACTCACTAAATTTCATTGTTCTACGTTGAAAAAACCTAATAGGAGAGGCCTTTTTGAAAATTTCAAGGGGGCGCCACTGAGCCATTTTGTTAATTTTTTTTATAGATTATCAAAATTTACGCAAAGTTGAATGTATGTGCAAATTTTGGTGAGTTTTCGTGCATGTTCAAGCCTCCAAACGTAAACTCCAACTGTGAACCGAAAAAATTTCACATTCGATCCAAAATACCCGATTTCCTGTTGGATTTGGAATATGGGTGCAAGAGGCTTTTTTGAACAGTTAGGCATAAGGTATCTACTCCCCAAATTTCATTGCTCTACGTTGAAAACCTGAGAGGAGAGGCCTTTTTGAAAATTTTAAGGGTCAAGGGGGCGCCACTGAGCCATTTTTTGAAATTTTTTCAAAACGACGCAAGATTATCAAATTTTACGCGAATCTGCACGTATGTGCAAATTTTGGTGACTTTTCGTGCATGTTCAGGCCTCCAAATTGGCCATTTTCATTTGCCCTGAAAAAAAAAAAAAAAAAATAATAATAATAATCCTTTGCATTACAATAGGGCCTTCGCACGCCTAGTGCTCGGGCCCTAATAATAACTAGGCCTGCAAGCAGGACTGAACGGGCCCTCGCAATCTAGCGCAACTCGGACGTCACGCAACTCGGACTGTGTGCAGGTCAGGCTGGTGGCAGATCCTCCTCTCTAATCATCTCATTAGAACCTAACATGCTCGAAAGTCGCCTATTTACATTCCCACACCCAAGAGATAAAAACCCCTATTGGAGAGAGTACTACAAAAAAGGAGCCACTACTGAGCTGTGCAGCCAAGCCCTTATTCAAAACCCAAAATTAATCTTCTAACTCGGCCAATTCGACCAAGTGTGCCAAATACTGTGGCTCTATAAGCTGCCTGAGTCTCTGAAAAAAAATATTTCCTTTAAATGGCGAACAAAGGGTCATCACGGCAACAGACAGAGACACGTGGACATGGGCCGTAAATAAGTATTTTAATAGGTCTTGAAACTACAATGACCAACCTGAAAAGAACTGAACATGTATTGGAAAAACGAGTGACTTTCTATTGCCACTAGTTGGCGCTGTAGGTTTGATGCAAATGACCCCTACAAGGCCCTTCAGGGTATGACTCTCAACAAGCACGGGAAGTTTGCCGCAGATATGTTGTATATCTGCCGAGTTATGACTGTTCAAAATTTTTGGAGAGAAAAATTATTGACAGTCATTTTCACTTTCCTGTTTGGACCCCTCCGCTTCAACGAAAATTCAATATTTTTCATCAGGCACCTGAAGACAGGTCTTAAGGCTTCCCTTATGCAGGTTTGAGGTCGATTGATTTTTTCCCTTGGAGGAGGAGTGTGTCCCGTAAAAAAGGGCATTTCCTGTTCCCACTAGGAGGCGCCAGGCACAAATGGTAAATTTTCAATCCAGTCCTGCTCAGGCTGGTATACCTCACACACATGGCAGATTTAAAATAGATTGAACGTTGTATGAGGGAATTATCAGTCATTTTCCGAATTCGGTGTTTTGGCGAAAAAATGGCCGACTTTGGCACCCCGTCCAGGTCAGGCCCGTGAATGAAAACACAGCATTTTGATAACTTAAGATTTCATATGCCTCATGAACAGTCTCGCCAATTTTGAGAATGATCAAACTAATTCCCTAGGTGCCAAGGTGTAAAATGTGCACACTGTAAATCGATAAAAAATTCACATTCAATCCAAAATACCCGATTTCCTGTTGGGTTTGGAATACGCATGCAAGAGACTTTTTGGAGCAGTTTTGTACAAGGTATTGACTCTCCGAATTTCATCCATCTACGTTGAAAAAACCTAAATGGAGAGGCCTTTTTGAAAATTTCAAGGGGGCGCCACTGAGCCATTTTGTTACATGTTTTCGTAACGTTGCAAGATTATTGAACGTTATGCAAAGCCGCATGTATGTCGAAATTTTTGTGAGTTTTCGTGCATGTTCAAGCCTCCAAATGTAAACTCCAACTGTTAACCGATAAAAATTTCACATTTGATCCAAAATATCCGATTTCCTGTTGGATTTGGAAAATGGGTGCAAGAGACTTTTTGGAGCAGTTTTGCATAAGGTATCAACTCCCCAAATTTCCTCACTCTATGTTGGAAAAACCCAATAGGAAAGGCCTTTTTTAAAACTTCTTTCTGTCGCCACTAGTTGGCACTGTAGAGTTGATGCAAATGACCCCTACACGAACCTTCAGGGTATGACTCTCAACAAACACGGGAAGTTTGGCGCAGATATGTTGTATATCTGCCGAGTTATGACTGTTCAAAGTTTTTGGCGAGACAAATTGTTGACGGTCATTTTCACTTCCAGTTTGGACCTCTCCGCTTCTACAAAACCTCAATATTTTTCATTAGGCACCTGAACACATGTCTTGAGGCTCCCCTGAAACAGGTTTGAGGTCAATAGATTTTTTTCCCTTGGAGGAGGAGCCTGTCTCGTAAAGAAGGCCATTTCCTGTTTCCACTAGGGGGCGCCAAGCCTAATGGGTAATATTTCAATGCAGTCGTGTTCAGGCTGGGATATCTCATATACTTGCTAGAAATGAAAAAGATTGAACGTTGTATCACGGAGTTTTTAATCATTTTCTGAATTTGGTGTTTTGCCCAAAAATGGCCAACTTTGGGACTACGCCCAGGCCAGACCCTTGGATGAAAACTCACCATTTTGAAAACTTAAGATCTCATATGTCTCCTGTATAGTCTGACCAATTTTGAAGACGATCCAACTATTTTCTTCAGCGACAAGGTCTCAAATGTAAATCGATAAAATTTCACATTTGATCCAAAATTTCCGACTTCCTGTTGGATTTGGAATATAGGTGCAAGAGACTTTTTGGAGCAGTTTTACGCAATGTATCGACTCACCAAATTTCATCGTTCTACGTTGAAAAAACCTAATAGGAGAGGCCTTTTTGAAAATTTCAAGGGGGCGCCACTGAGCCATTTTGTTAAATTTTTTTGTAGATTATCAAAATTTACGCAAAGTTGCATGTATGTGCAAATTTTGGTGAGTTTTCGTGCATGTTCAGGCCTCCAAACGTAAACTCCAACTGTGAACCGAAAAAATTTCACATTTGATCCAAAATATCCGATTTCCTGTCGAATTTGGAATATGGGTGCAAGAGGCTTTTTTGAACAGTTAGGCATAAGGTATCTACTCCCCAAATTTCATCGCTCTACGTTGAAAACCTGAGAGGAGAGGCCTTTTTGAAAATTTTAAGGGTCAAGGGGGCGCCACTGAGCCATTTTTTGAAATTTTTTCAAAACGACGCAAGATTATCAAATTTTACGCGAATCTGCACGTATGTGCAAATTTTGGTGACTTTTCGTGCATGTTCAGGCCTCCAAATTGGCCATTTTCTTTTGCCATGAAAAAAGAATAATAATAATAATAATAACTAGCCCTGCAAGCAGGACTGACGGGCCCTCGCGTATGGCGCAACTCGGACGTCAAACAAAGTCGGAGGGCAGGCAGGTCGGGGCGGTGGCAGTCGACAACAGACAGATATCCAGGCAGATATATTGCATGTCTGAATGTTCAGAATTAGTGGGGAGAGAAAATGGCGACGGTCATGATGACTTTCTTATCGGACCCCTCTGCTTTAACAAAACAAAAGTGTTTATTAGGCACCTGAACACGGTCATTATGACTTTCCTATTGGACCCCTCTGCTTTAAGGAAACAAAAGTCTTACCCGAGTATAAGTCGCATTTGTGGGTGAAATTTACTTGATAAAATCCAACACGTAGAACAGATATGTCATCTTGAAAGGCAATTTAATATAAAGATACAATAGAGAACAACATGCTGAATAAATGTACAGTGTACAGTGCATAAACAACGAAATGCGAATATACTGTCCTCACCAGGACGCTACCGCTCAGTCCTGGCTATAGACAGCGAACTCCAAAAAGACAATTCTGGATGTCCGCATAATTTGTTGAATCAATTTGGTCCTCGATAGCAAACAGGTTCACATCACCGTAAATAAATGATAATTACGTACTATTACAGCAAAAATGTAACAGATTAGCATGCGTTCGCTAGCATTAGCACACCATTCAAACAACCACACAACTGGCTGTAAGTGTCCGCTCGCGGGTGGAAAACACACAACAACAGAAAAGATGATACACGCAGGCGTTGCCTCTGTAGAGATATTTTAAAGGCATAAACAATGAACGTAGGTTCGCAGCCGTCTTTCTCTCTCGCTAACTAGTCCACTCACTCACTCACTCACTCACTCACTCACTCACTCACTCACTCACTCACTCACTCACTCACTCACTCACTCAGAGCTACGTGGCTGTCTGTCTTCTTCTGGTGTGCGAGCGCTTATTCACGTAAACAAGTGCGAGTGCGCTCCCAGGTGGGCGTGAAAGCGCCACAAACTAAATGCATCCATTTCAATATAAAAAAGTCAATTATACAATTGAACATACATTGCCAAAGGCAGAACGCGAACGTGGCCATAGCTATTAACAGTTATTCAGATAACTATCGCATGCTAACAAGTTTACAAAACCATCAGTCCAAAACACCAAAATAACACGGGAAATTATATCATAATGTGTTAATAATTTCACTCACCAGGGGGCACCAGGCCTAATGGTTTTGTAAACCTGTTAGCATGCTATAGTAATCTGAATAACTGTTAATAGCTATGGCCACGTTCGCGTTCTGCCTTTGGCAATGTATGTTCAATTGTATAATTGACTTTTTTATATTGAAATGGATGCATTTAGTTTGTGGCGCTTTCACGCCCAACTGGGAGCGCACTCATTATTATTTTTTCATGGCAAATGAAAATGGCCATAGCTATTAAGAGTTATTCAGATAACTATAGCATGCTAACAAGTTTACAAAACCATTAGTCCAAAACACCTAAATAACATGGGAAATGTTATCATAATGTGTTAATAATTTCACACATAAGTCACTGCTGAGTATAAGACGCACCCCAAACCAAAATATGAAGAAAAAAAAACACAACTTATAGTCGGAAAAATACAGTAGTCTTTTACTGAATTGTATTGTCAAAAATAAGACACATTTGCTCCCCTGCCCAGGAAAGGGCCGTGAATGAAATGTCACCATTTTGATAACCTAACATCTCATATGTGTCATGAACATTCATTCATTCATTCATTTTCCATGCCGCTTTTCCTCACGAGGGTCGCGGAGGTGCTGGAGCCTATCCCAGCTAACTCGGGGCAGTAGGCAGGGGACACCCTGCACTGGTTGCCAGCCAATTGCAGGGCACAAGGAGACATACAACCATTCACGCGCACACTCATACCTACGGACAATTTAGAGTGCTCAATCAGCCTACCATGCATGTTTTTGGGATGTCTGACCAATTTTGAGAAGCATTCAACTTACTGCTTCGGCGTAATGGTCTCAAACGTGCATGCAGGTTTTTGACAAAAATGCAAGATTCAATCCATAATACCCGATTTCCTGTTGGGTTTGGAATATGGGTGCAAGAGACTTTTTGGAGCAGTTTTGCACAACGTATCCACTCCCCAAATTTCATCACTCTACGTCGAAAAAAACTAATAGGACAGGCCTTTTTTAAAAATTGAAGGGGGCGCCACTGAGCCATTTTATTACATCTTTTGGCAATGTTGCTAAATTCATGAAATCTACATGAAGCCACATGTATGTGCACATTTTGGTGAGTTTTCGAGCATGTTCAGACCTTGAAATTTGCCATTTTGAGAGAAAATGCCGAGGGTCTTTTCACTTTCCTGTTTGGATACTGCAACATCAACGAAAACTCAATATTTTTCATCAGATACCTAAAGACATGTCTTAAGGCTCCCCTGATGCAGGTTTGAGATCAATTGATGTTTTTCACCAGGAGGAGGAGCCTTTTTCGTAAAAAAGGGTGTTTCCTCTTCCCACAAGGGGGCGCCAGGCCTAATGGAAAATATTTCAATGCAGTCGTGTTCAGGTTAAGACACCTTACATGCATGCCAAATATGAAAAAGATTGGACCTTGTATCAGGAAGTTATTAATCATTTACTGAAATTGGCGCATTGCCAAAAAAACACCCGACTTTGGTACCCCGCCCAGGTCAGGCCCGTGGACGAAAACTCACCATTTTCACAACTTAGTATCTCATATGTCTCATGAACACTTACACCAATTTTGAGGAAGATCCAACGTACTGGCTCGGCGCAACGGTCTGAAACGTGCATGCTGGTTTTCGCCCAAAATGCTATGTTTTTCAACATTCAATCCAGAATATCCCATTTCCTGTTGGGTTTGGAATATGGGTGCTTTAGACTTTTTGAAGCGGTTCTGGACAACGTATCCACTCCCCAAATTTCATCGCCCTACGTTGAAATACATCAAAGCAAAGGGCATTTTGAAAATTGCAAGGGGGCGCCACTGAGCCATTTTTTATTTTTTTTTGTAAACGTTGCCAAATTGTCGAAATTTTCGCGAAGCCGGATGTATGTGCAAATTTTGGTGAGTTTTTGAGCATGTTCAGGCCTTCAAATTGGCCATTTTCATTTGCCATGAAAAAAAAATAATAATAATAATAATCCTTCGAAGAACAATAGGGCCTCGCACGCTGAGAGTGCTCGGGCCCTAATAATCCTTTGCATTACAATAGGGCCTTCGCACGCCTAGTGCTCGGGCCCTAATAATAATAATCCTTTGCAAAACAATAGGGCCTTCGCACGTCTAGTGCTCGGGCCCTAATAATAATAACTAGGCCTGCAAGCAGGACTGAACGGGCCCTCGCAATCTAGCGCAACTCGGACGTCACGCAACTCGGACTGTGTGCAGGTCAGGGTGGTGGCAGATCCTCCTCTCTAATCATCTCATTAGAACCTAACATGCTCGAAAGTCGCCTCTTACATTACCACACCCAAGAGATAAAAACCCCTATTGGAGAGAGTACTACAAAAAAGGAGCCACTACTGAGCTGTGCAGCCAAGCCCTTATTCAAAACCAAAATTAATCTTCTAACTGGGCCAATTTGACCAAGTGTGCCAAATATTGTGGCTCTATAAGCTGCCTGACTCGCTGGAAAAAAAAAATTTCCTTTAAATGGCGAACAAAGGGTCGTCACGGCAACAGACAGACACGTGGACATGGGCCGTAAATAAGTATTTTAATAGGTCTTGAAACTACAATGACCAAACTGAAAAGAACTGGATATGTATTGGAAAAACGAGTGACTTTCTATTGCCACTAGTTGGCGCTGTAGGGTTGATGCAAATGACCCCTACAAGGCACTTCAGGGTATGACTCTCAACAAGCACGGGAAGTTTGTCGCAGATATGTTGTATATCTGCCGAGTTATGACTGTTCAAAGTTTTTAGCGAGACAAATTGTTGACGGTCATTTTCACTTTCCTGTTTGGACCCCTCCGCTTCAACGAAACCTCAATATTCTTCATCAGGCACCTGAACACAGGTCTTAAGGCTTCCCTATGCAGGTTTGAGGTAGATTGTTTTTTTCCCTTTAGAGGAGGTGTGTGTCCCGTAAAAAAGGGCTTTTCCTGTTCCCACTAGGAGGCGCCAGGCACAAATGGTAAATTTTCAATCCAGTCCTGCTCAGGCTGGTATACCTCACACACATGCCAGCTTTAAAATAGATTGAATGTGTATGAGGGAGTTATCAGTAATTTTCCGAATTTGGTGTTTTGACGAAAAAATGGCCGACTTTGGCACCCCGCCCAGGTCAGGCCCGTGAATGAAAACACACCATTTTGATAACTTAAGATTTCATATGCCTCATGAACAGTCTCGCCAATTTTGAGAATGATCAAACTAATTCCCTAGGTGCCAAGGTCTCAAATGTGCACACTGTAAATCGATAAAAATTTCACATTCAATCCAAAATACCCGATTTCCTGTTGGGTTTGGAATACGCATGCAAGAGACTTTTTGGAGCAGTTTTGTACAAGGTATCGACTCTCCGAATTTCATCCCTCTACGTTGAAAAAACCTAAATGGAGAGGCCTTTTTGAAAATTTCAAGGGGGCGCCACTGAGCCTTTTTGTTAATTTTTTTCAAAGATTATCAAAATTTACGCAAAGTTGAACATATGTGCACATTTTGGTGAGTTTTCGTGCATGTTCAAGCCTCCAAATGTGAACTCCAACTGTGAACCGAAAAAATTTCAGATTCGATCCAAAATAACCGATTTCCTGTTGGATTTGGAATATGGGTGCAAGAGGCTTTTTTGAGCAGTTAGGCATAAGGTATCTACTCCCCAAATTTCATTGCTCTACGTTGAAAACCTGAGAGGAGAGGCCTTTTTGAAAATTTTAAGGGTCAAGGGGGCGCCACTGAGCCATTTTTTGACATTTTTTCAAAACGACGCAAGATTATCGAAATTTACGCGAATCTGCACGTATGTGCAAATTTTGGTGAGTTTTCGTGCATGTTCAGGCCTCCAAATTGGCCATTTTCATTTGCCATGAAAAAAGAATAATAATAATAATAATAACTAGGCCTGCAAGCAGGACTGAACGGGCCCTCGCAATCTAGCGCAACTCGGACGTCACGCAACTCGGACTGTGTGCAGGTCAGGCTGGTGGCAGATCCTCCTCTCTAATTATCTCATTAGAACCTAACATGCTCGAAAGTCGCCTATTTACATTCCCACACCCAAGAGATAAAAACCCCTATTGGAGAGAGTACTACAAAAAAGGAGCCACTACTGAGCTGTGCAGCCAAGCCCTTATTCAAAACCCAAAATTAATCTTCTAACTCGGCCAATTCGACCAAGTGTGCCAAATACTGTGGCTCTATAAGCTGCCTGAGTCTCTGAAAAAAAATATTTCCTTTAAATGGCGAACAAAGGGTCGTCACGGCAACAGACAGAGACACGTGGACATGGGCCGTAAATAAGTATTTTAATAGGTCTTGAAACTACAATGACCAACCTGAAAAGAACTGAACATGTATTGGAAAAACGAGTGACTTTCTATTGCCACTAGTTGGCGCTGTAGGTTTGATGCAAATGACCCCTACAAGGCCCTTCAGGGTATGACTCTCAACAAGCACGGGAAGTTTGCCGCAGATATGTTGTATATCTGCCGAGTTATGACTGTTCAAAATTTTTGGAGAGAAAAATTATTGACAGTCATTTTCACTTTCCTGTTTGGACCCCTCCGCTTCAACGAAACTTCAATATTTTTCATCAGGCACCTGAAGACAGGTCTTAAGGCTTCCCTTATGCAGGTTTGTGGTCGATTAATTTTTTCCCTTGGAGGAGGAGTGTGTCACCGTAAAAAAGGGCATTTCCTGTTCCCACTAGGAGGCGCCAGGCACAAATGGTAAATTTTCAATCCAGTCGTGCTCAGGCTGGTATACCTCACACACATGGCAGATTTAAAATAGATTGAACGTTGTATGAGGGAGTTATCAGTCATTTTCCGAATTCGGTGTTTTGGCGAAAAAATGGCCGACTTTGGCACCCCGCCCAGGTCAGGCCCGTGAATGAAAACACACCATTTTGATAACTTAAGATTTCATATGCCTCATGAACAGTCTCGCCAATTTTGAGAATGATCAAACTAATTCCCTAGGTGCCAAGGTGTAAAATGTGCACACTGTAAATCGATAAAAAATTCACATTCAATCCAAAATACCCGATTTCCTGTTGGGTTTGGAATACGCATGCAAGAGACTTTTTGGAGCAGTTTTGTACAAGGTATTGACTCTCCGAATTTCATCC
The DNA here is from genome assembly GCF_030265065.1 of Corythoichthys intestinalis. Taxonomy (NCBI): domain Eukaryota; kingdom Metazoa; phylum Chordata; class Actinopteri; order Syngnathiformes; family Syngnathidae; genus Corythoichthys; species Corythoichthys intestinalis. The sequence continues at coordinate 46,304,460 of NC_080411.1, read as the reverse complement.
ATCTACGTTGAAAAAACCTAAATGGAGAGGCCTTTTTGAAAATTTCAAGGGGGCGCCACTGAGCCATTTTGTTACATTTTTTCGTAACGTTGCAAGATTATTGAACGTTATGCAAAGCCGCATGTATGTCGAAATTTTTGTGAGTTTTCGTGCATGTTCAAGCCTCCAAATGTAAACTCCTACTGTGAACCGATAAAAATTTCACATTTGATCCAAAATACCCGATTTCCTGTTGGATTTGGAAAATGGGTGCAAGAGACTTTTTGGAGCAGTTTTGCACAAGGTATCAACTCCCCAAATTTCCTCACTCTATGTTGGAAAAACCCAATAGGAAAGGCCTTTTTTAAAACTTCTTTCTGTCGCCACTAGTTGGCACTGTAGAGTTGATGCAAATGACCCCTACACGAACCTTCAGGGTATGACTCTCAACAAACACGGGAAGTTTGGCGCAGATATGTTGTATATCTGCCGAGTTATGACTGTTCAAAGTTTTTGGCGAGACAAATTGTTGACGGTCATTTTCACTTCCAGTTTGTACCTCTCCGCTTCTACAAAACCTCAATATTTTTCATTAGGCACCTGAACACATGTCTTGAGGCTCCCCTGAAACAGGTTTGAGGTCAATAGATTTTTTTCCCTTGGAGGAGGAGCCTGTCTCGTAAAGAAGGCCATTTCCTGTTCCCACTAGGGGGCGCCAAGCCTAATGGGTAAAATTTAAATGCAGTCGTGTTCAGGCTGGGATATCTCATATACTTGCTAGAAATGAAAAAGATTGAACGTTGTATCACGGAGTTTTTAATCATTTTCTGAATTTGGTGTTTTGCCCAAAAATGGCCAACTTTGGGACTACGCCCAGGCCAGACCCTTGGATGAAAACTCACCATTTTGAAAACTTAAGATCTCATATGTCTCCTGTATAGTCTGACCAATTTTGAAGACGATCCAACTATTTTCTTCAGCGACAAGGTCTCAAATGTAAATCGATAAAATTTCGCATTTGATCCAAAATTTCCGACTTCCTGTTGGATTTGGAATATAGGTGCAAGAGACTTTTTGGAGCAGTTTTACGCAATGTATCGACTCACCAAATTTCATCATTCTACGTTGAAAAAACCTAATAGGAAAGGCCTTTTTGAAAATTTCAAGGGGGCGCCACTGAGCGATTTTGTTAAATTTTTTTGTAGATTATCAAAATTTACGCAAAGTTGCATGTATGTGCAAATTTTGGTGAGTTTTCGTGCATGTTCAGGCCTCCAAACGTAAACTCCAACTGTGAACCGAAAAAATTTCACATTTGATCCAAAATATCCGATTTCCTGTCGGATTTGGAATATGGGTGCAAGAGGCTTTTTTGAACAGTTAGGCATAAGGTATCTACTCCCCAAATTTCATCGCTCTACGTTGAAAACCTGAGAGGAGAGGCCTTTTTGAAAATTTTAAGGGTCAAGGGGGCGCCACTGAGCCATTTTTTGAAATTTTTTCAAAACGACGCAAGATTATCAAATTTTACGCGAATCTGCACGTATGTGCAAATTTTGGTGACTTTTCGTGCATGTTCAGGCCTCCAAATTGGCCATTTTCATTTGCCATGAAGAAAGAATAATAATAATAATAATAATAATAATAATCCTTTGCATTACAATAGGGCCTTCGCACGCCTAGTGCTCGGGCCCTAATAATAACTAGGCCTGCAAGCAGGACTGAACGGGCCCTCGCAATCTAGCGCAACTCGGACGTCACGCAACTCGGACTGTGTGCAGGTCAGGGTGGTGGCAGATCCTCCTCTCTAATCATCTCATTAGAACCTAACATGCTCGAAAGTCGCCTATTTACATTCCCACACCCAAGAGATAAAAACTCCTATTGGAGAGAGTACTACAAAAAAGGAGCCACTACTGAGCTGTGCAACCAAGCCCTTATTCAAAACCAAAATTAATCTTCTAACTGGGCCAATTCGACCAAGTGTGCCAAATATTGTGGCTCTATAGGCTGCCTGAGTCTCTGAAAAAAAATATTTCCTTTAAATGGCGAACAAAGGGTCGTCACGGCAACAGACAGAGACACGTGGACATTGGCCGTAAATAAGTATTTTAATAGGTCTTGAAACTACAATGACCAACCTGAAAAGAGCTGGACATGTATTGGAAAAACGAGTGACTTTCTATTGCCACTAGTTGGCGCTGTAGGGTTGATGCAAATGACCCCTACAAGGCCCTTCAGGGTATGACTCTCAACAAGCACGGGAAGTTTGGCGCAGATATGTTGTATATCTGCCAAGTTATGACTGTTCAAAGTTTTTGGAGAGAAAAATTGTTAACAGTCATTTTCACTTTCCTGTTTGGACCCTTCCGCTTCAATGAAACTTCAATATTTTTAATCAGGCACCTGAAGACAGGTCTTAAGGCTTCCCTTATGCAGGTTTGAGGGAGATTGATTTTTTCCTTTTAGAGGAGGAGTGTGTCCCGTAAAAAAGGGCATTTCCTGTTCCCACTAGGAGGCGCCAGGCACAAATGGTAAATGTTCAATCCAGTCCTGCTCAGGCTGGTATACCTCACACACATGCCAGATTTAAAATAGATTGAACGTTGTATGAGGGAGTTATCAGTCATTTTCCGAATTTGGTGTTTTGGCGAAAAAATGGCCGACTTTGGCACCCCGCCCAGGTCAGGCCAGTGAATGAAAACACACCATTTTGATAACTTAAGATTTCATATGCCTCATGAACAGTCTCGCCAATTTTGAGAATGATCAAACTAATTCCCTAGGTGCCAAGGTGTAAAATGTGCACACTGTAAATCGATAAAAATTTCACATTCAATCCAAAATACCCGATTTCCTGTTGGGTTTGGAATACGCATGCAAGAGACTTTTTTGAGCAGTTTCGTACAAGGTATCGACTCTCCGAATTTCATCCCTCTATGTTGAAAAAACCTAAATGGAGAGGCCTTTTTGAAAATTTCAAGGGGGCGCCACTGAGCCATTTTGTTACATGTTTTCGTAACGTTGCAAGATTATTGAACGTTATGCAAAGCCGCATGTATGTGCAAATTTTGGTGAGTTTTTATGCATATTCAAGCCTCAAAATGTAAACTCTTACTGTGAACCCATGAAAATTTCACATTCGATCCAAAATACCCGATTTCCTGTTGGATTTGGAATATGGGTGCAAGAGACTTTTTGGAGCAGTTTTGCATAAGGTATCTACTCCCCAAATTTCCTCGCTCTATGTTGAAAAAACCCAATAGGAAAGGCCTTTTTTAAAACTACTTTCTGTCGCCACTAGTTGGCACTGTAGAGTTGATGCAAATGACCCCTACAAGAACCTTCAGGGTATGACTCTCAACAAACACGGAAAGTTTGGCGCAGATATGTTGCATATCTGCCGAGTTATGACTGTTCAAAGTTTTTGGCGAGACAAATTGTTGACGGTCATTTTCACTTCCAGTTTGGACCTCTCCGCTTCAACGAAACCTCAATATTTTTCATCAGGCACCTGAACACATGTCTTGAGGCTCCCCTGAAACAGGTTTGAGGTCAATAGATTTTTTTCCCTTGGAGGAGGAGCCTGTCTCGTAAAGAAGGCCATTTCCTGTTTCCACTAGGGGCGCCAGGCCTAATGGGTAATATTTCAATGCAGTCATGTTCAGGCTGGGATATCTCATAAACATGCTAAAAATGAAAAAGATTGAACGTTGGATCACGGAGTTTTTAATCATTTTCTGAATTTGGTATTTTGCCTAAAAATGGCCGACTTTGGGACCACGCCCAGGCCAGACCCTTGAATGAAAACACACCATTTTGAAAACTTAAGATCTCATAGGTCTCCTGAATAGTCTGACCAATTTTGAAGACGATCCAACTTTATCCTTCAGCGACAAGGTCTCAAATGTAAATCGATAAAATTTCGCATTTGACCCAAAATTTCCGGCTTCCTGTTGGGTTTGGAATATGGGTGCAAGAGACTTTTTGGAGCAGTTTTGTACAATGTATCGACTCACTAAATTTCATTGTTCTACGTTGAAAAAACCTAATAGGAGAGGCCTTTTTGAAAATTTCAAGGGGGCGCCACTGAGCCATTTTGTTAAATTTTTTTGTAGATTATCAAAATTTACGCAAAGTTGAATGTATGTGCAAATTTTGGTGAGTTTTCGTGCATGTTCAAGCCTCCAAACGTAAACTCCAACTGTGAACCGAAAAAATTTCACATTCGATCCAAAATACCCGATTTCCTGTCGAATTTGGAATATGGGTGCAAGAGGCTTTTTTGAACAGTTAGGCATAAGGTATCTACTCCCCAAATTTCATCGCTCTACGTTGAAAACCTGAGAGGAGAGGCCTTTTTGAAAATTTTAAGGGTCAAGGGGGCGCCACTGAGCCATTTTTTGAAATTTTTTCAAAACGACGCAAGATTATCAAATTTTACGCGAATCTGCACGTATGTGCAAATTTTGGTGACTTTTCGTGCATGTTCAGGCCTCCAAATTGGCCATTTTCATTTGCCATGAAAAAAGAATAATAATAATAATAATAATAACTAGGCCTGCAAGCAGGACTGAACGGGCCCTCGCAATCTAGCGCAACTCGGACGTCATGCAACTCGGACAGTGTGCAGGTCAGGGTGGTGGCAGATCGTCCTCTCTAATCATCTCATTAGAACCTAACATGCGCGAAAGTTGCCTCTTTACATTCACACACCTAAGAGATAAAAACCCCTATTGGACAGAGGACTACAAAAAAGGAGCGAATAAAGGGTCATCACAGCAACAGACAGAGACATGTGGACATGGGCCGTAAAATAAGTATTTTAAAAGGTCTTGAAACTACAATGACCAACCTGAAAAGAACTGGACATATATTTTAAAAAATGAGTGACTTTCTATTGCCACTAGTTGGCGCTGTAGGGTTGATGCAAATGACCCCTACAGGACCCTTCAGACTATGACTCAACAAGCACGATATGTTTGGCGCAGATATGTTGTAGAAGTTATGACTGTTCAAAACTTGTGGTGAGACGAAATGGCTTCAGTCATTTTTACTTCTCCTGTTGGACCCTTCTGCTTCAACCAAACCTCAGTATTTTTCATCAGGCACCTGAACACATGTCTTCAGGCTCCCCTGATGCAGGTTTGAGGTGAATAGATTTTTTTTTCCTTGGAGGAGGAGCCTGTTTCGTAAAAAAGGCATTTCCTGTTCCCACTAGGGGGCGCTAGGCCTAATGAGTAATATTTCAATGCACTCGTGTTCAGGGTGGGATCCCGCACATACATGCCAGATATGAAAAAGATTGAACGTTGTTTCAAGGAGCTATTAGTCCTTTACTGAATTTGTCATTTTGCCGAAAAAATGGCCGACTTTGGCACCACGCCCAGGTCAGACCCATGAATGAAAACACACCATTTTGAAAAGTTTAGATTTCATAGGTCTCCTGAATTGTCTAACCAATTTTGAAGATGATCCAATTGATTCCCTCTGTGACAAGGTCTCAAATGTGCACCCTGTTAATTGATAAAAATTTCACATTCGATCCAAAATACCCGATTTCCTGTTGGGTTTGGAATATGGGTGCAAGAGACTTTTTGGAGCAGTTTTGCACAAGGTATCGACTCCCCAAATTTCATTGCTCTACATTAAAAAACCTAATAGGAAACGCCTTTTTGAAAAATTCAAGGGGGCGCCACTGAGCCATTTTGTTACATTTTTTTGTAACGTTGCAAGATTATCGAAATCCACACAAAGCCGCATGTATGTGCAAAATTTGGTGAGTTTTCGTGCATGTCCAGGCCTCCAAATGTAAACTGTACTAGAAATGGACAGAAATTTCACATTTGATCCAAAATACCCGATTTTCTGTTGGATTTGGAATATGGGTGCAAGAGGCTTTTTTGAGCAGTTAGGCATAAGGTATCTACTCCCCAAATTTCATTGCTCTACGTTGAAAAAACCCAACAGGAAAGGCCTTTTTTAAAACTTCTTTCTGTCGCCACTAGTTGGCACTGTAGAGTTGATGCAAATGACCCCTACAAGAACCTTCAGGGTATGACTCTCAACAAACACGGAAAGTTTGGCGCAGATATGTTACATATCTGCCGAGTTATGACTGTTCAAAGTTTTTGGCGAGACAAATTGTTGACGGTCATTTTCACTTCCAGTTTGGACCTCTCCGCTTCAACGAAACCTCAATATTTTTCATCAGGCACCTGAACACATGTCTTGAGGCTCCCCTGAAACAGGTTTGAGGTCAATAGATTTTTTTCCCTTGGAGGAGGAGCCTGTCTCGTAAAGAAGGCCATTTCCTGTTTCCACTAGGGGCGCCAGGCCTAATGGGTAATATTTCAATGCAGTCGTGTTCAGGCTGGGATATCTCATAAACATGCTAAAAATGAAAAAGATTGAACGTTGGATCACGGAGTTTTTAATCATTTTCTGAATTTGGTATTTTGCCTAAAAATGGCCGACTTTGGGACCACGCCCAGGCCAGACCCTTGAATGAAAACACACCATTTTGAAAACTTAAGATCTCATAGGTCTCCTGAATAGTCTGACCAATTTTGAAGACGATCCAACTTTATCCTTCAGCGACAAGGTCTCAAATGTAAATCGATAAAATTTCGCATTTGACCCAAAATTTCCAGCTTCCTGTTGGGTTTGGAATATGGGTGCAAGAGACTTTTTGGAGCAGTTTTGTACAATGTATCGACTCACTAAATTTCATTGTTCTACGTTGAAAAAACCTAATAGGAGAGGCCTTTTTGAAAATTTCAAGGGGGCGCCACTGAGCCATTTTGTTAAATTTTTTTGTAGATTATCAAAATTTACGCAAAGTTGAATGTATGTGCAAATTTTGGTGAGTTTTCGTGCATGTTCAAGCCTCCAAACGTAAACTCCAACTGTGAACCGAAAAAATTTCACATTCGATCCAAAATACCCGATTTCCTGTTGGATTTGGAATATGGGTGCAAGAGGCTTTTTTGAACAGTTAGGCATAAGGTATCTACTCCCCAAATTTCATTGCTCTACGTTGAAAACCTGAGAGGAGAGGCCTTTTTGAAAATTTTAAGGGTCAAGGGGGCGCCACTGAGCCATTTTTTGACATTTTTTCAAAACGACGCAAGATTATCGAAATTTACGCGAATCTGCACGTATGTGCAAATTTTGGTGACTTTTCGTGCATGTTCAGGCCTCCAAATTGGCCATTTTCATTTGCCATGAAGAAAGAAGAATAATAATAATAATAATAATAATAATCCTTTGCATTACAATAGGGCCTTCGCACGTCTAGTGCTCGGGCCCTAATAATAATAATAACTAGGCCTGCAAGCAGGACTGAACGGGCCCTCGCAATCTAGCGCAACTCGGACGTCACGCAACTCGGACTGTGTGCAGGTCAGGGTGGTGGGAGATCCTCCTCTCTAATCATCTCATTAGAACCTAACATGCTCGAAAGTCGCCTATTTACATTCCCACACCCAAGAGATAAAAACCCCTATTGGAGAGAGTACTACAAAAAAGGAGCCACTACTGAGCTGTGCAGCCAAGCCCTTATTCAAAACCAAAATTAATCTTCTAACTGGGCCAATTCGACCAAGTGTGCCAACTATTGTGGCTCTATAAGCTCCCTGAGTCTCTGAAAAAAAATATTTCCTTTAAATGGCGAACAAAGGGTCGTCACGGCAACAGACAGAGACACGTGGACATGGGCCGTAAAAAAGTATTTTAATAGGTCTTGAAACTACAATGACCAACATGAAAAGAACTGGACATGTTTTGGAAAAACGAGTGACTTTCTATCGCCACTAGTTGGCGCTGTAGGGTTGATGCAAATGACCCCTACAAGGCCCTTCAGGGTATGACTCTCAACAAGCACGGGAAGTTTGGCACAGATATCTTGTATATCTGCCGAGTTATGACTGTTCAAAGTTTTTGGAGAGAAAAATTGTTGACAGTCATTTTCACTTTCCTGTTTGGACCCCTCCGCTTCAACGAAACTTCAATATTTTTCATCAGGCACCTGAAGACAGGTCTTAAGGTTTCCCTTATGCAGGTTTGAGGTAGATTGATTTTTTCCCTTTAGAGGAGGAGTGTGTCCCGTAAAAAAGGGCATTTCCTGTTCCCACTAGGAGGCGTCAGGCACAAATGGTAAATTTTCAATCCAGTCCTGCTCAGGCTGGTATACCTCACACACATGCCAGATTTAAAATAGATTGAACGTTGTATGAGGGAGTTATCAGTCATTTTCCGAATTCGGTGTTTTGGCGAAAAAATGGAAGAATTTGGCGCCCCGCCCAGGTCAGGCCCGTGAATGAAAACACACCATTTTTATAACTTAAGATTTCATATGCCTCATGAACAGTCTCACCAATTTTGAGAATGATCAAACTAATTCCCTAGGTGCCAAGGTGTAAAATGTGCACACTGTAAATCGATAAAAAGTTCACATTCAATCTAAAATACCCGATTTCCTGTAGGATTTGGAATGTGTGTGCAAGAGACTTTTTGGAGCAGTTTTGCACAAAGTTTTGACTCTCCAAATTTCATCACTCTATGTTAGAAAAACCTATATGGAGAGGCCTTTTTGAAAATTTCAAGGGGGCGCCACTGAGCCATTTTGTTAAATTGTTTCGTAACGTTGCAAGATTATTGAACGCTATGCAAAACCGCATGTATGTCGAAATTTTGGTGAGTTTTCGTGCATGTTCAAGCCTCCAAATGTAAACTCCTACTGTGAACCCATGAAAATTTCACATTCGATCCAAAATACCCGATTTCCTGTTGGATTTGGAATATGGGTGCAAGAGACTTTTTGGAGCAGTTTTGCATAAGGTATCTACTCCCCAAATTTCCTCGCTCTATGTTGAAAAAACCCAATAGGAAAGGCCTTTTTTAAAACTTCTTTCTGTCGCCACTAGTTGGCACTGTAGAGTTGATGCAAATGACCCCTACAAGAACCTTCAGGGTATGACTCTCAACAAACACAGGAAGTTTGGCGCAGATATGTTGTATATCTGCCGAGTTATGACTATTCAAAGCTTTTTGCGTGACAAATTGTTGACGTTCATTTTCACTTTCCTGTTTGGACCCCTCCGCCTCAACGAAACCTCAATATTTTTCATCAGGCACCTGAACACAGGTCTTAAGGCTCCCCTGATGCAGGTTTGAGGTCAACAGAGTTTTTTCCCTTGGAGGAGGAACCTGTCTCGTAAAAAAAGGCATTTCCTGTTCTCACTAGGGGGCGCTAGACCTAATGGGTAATATTTCAATGCAATCGTGTTTAGGGTGGGATACCACACATACATGCCAAATATGAAAAAGATTGAACGTTGTGTCAAGGAACTATTAGTCATTTACTGAATTTGTCATTTTGCCGAAAAAATGGCCGACTTTGGGACCACGCCCAGGTCAGACCCGTGAATGAAAACGCACCATTTTCAAAACTTAAGATTTCATATGTCTCCTGAACAGTCTCACCAATTTTGAAGATGATCCAACTAACTCCCTCGGCGAAAAGGTCTCAAATGTGCACCCTGTAAATCGATAAAAATTTCATATTTGATCCAAAATAACCGATTTCCTGTTGGGTTTGGAATATGGGTGTAAATGCTTTTTTGGAGCGGTTTTGGACAAGGTATAGACCCCCCGAAATTCATTGCTCTACGCTGACAGACCCTAATGTTATAGGCCAATTTTAAAATTTCAAGGGGGCGCCACTGAGCCATTTTGTAATATTTTTTTGCAACGTTGCAAAATTATCGAAATTTACAATTTTCCGGACGTATGTGCAAATTTTGGTGACTTTTCGTGCATGTTCAGGCCTCCAAATTGGCCGTTTTCATTTGCCCTGAAAAAAAAAAAAAAAAAAAAAAAAAATAATCCTTTGCAAAACAATAGGGCCTTCGCACGCTTAGTGCTCGGGCCCTAACTAGGCCTGCAAGCAGGACTGAACGGGCCCTCGCAATCTAGCGCAACTCGGACGTCACGCAACTCGGACTGTGTGCAGGTCAGGGTGGTGGCAGATCCTCCTCTCTAATCATCTCATTAGAACCTAACATGCTCGAAAGTCGCCTATTTACATTCACACACCCAAGAGATAAAAACCCATATTGGAGAGAGTACTACAAAAAAGGAGCCACTACTGAGCTGTGCAGCCAAGCCCTTATTCAAAACCAAAATTAATCTTCTAACTGGGCCAATTCGACCAAGCGTGCCAAATATTGTGGCTCTATAAACTGCCTGAGTCTCTGAAAAAAAATATTTCCTATAAATGGCGAACAAAGGGTCGTCACGGCAACAGACAGAGACACGTGGACATGGGCCGTAAATACGTATTTTAATAGGTCTTGAAACTACAATGACCAACCTGAAGAGAACTGGACATGTATTGGAAAAACGAGTGACTTTCTATTGCCACTAGTTGGCGCTGTAGGGTTGATGCAAATGACACCTACAAGGCCCTTCAGGGTATGACTCTCAACAAGCACGGGAAGTTTGGCGCAGATATGTTGTATATCTGCCGTGTTATGACTGTTCAAAGTTTTTGGAGAGAAAAATTGTTGACAGTCATTTTCACTTTCCTGTTTGGACCCCTCCGCTTCAACGAAACTTCAATATTTTTCATCAGGCACCTGAAGACAGGTCTTAAGGCTTCCCTTATGCAGGTTTGAGGTAGATTGATTTTTTCCCTTTAGAGGAGGAGTGTGTCCCGTAAAAAAGGGCATTTCCTGTTCCCACTAGGAGGCGCCAGGCACAAATGGTACATTTTCAATCCAGTCCTGCTCAGGCTGGTATACCTCACACACATGCCAGATTTAAAATAGATTTAACATTGTATGAGGGAGTTATCAGTCATTTTCCGAATTTGGTGTTTTGGCGAAAAAATGGCCGACTTTGGCACCCCGCCCAGGTCAGGCCCGTGAATGAAAACACACCATTTTGATAACTTAAGATTTCATATGCCTCATGAACAGTCTCGCCAATTTTGAGAATGATCAAACTAATTCCCTAGGTGCCAAGGTGTAAAATGTGCACACTGTAAATCGATAAAAAGTTCACATTCAATCCAAAATACCCGATTTCCTGTAGGATTTGGAATGTGTGTGCAAGAGACTTTTTGGAGCAGTTTTGCACAAAGTTTTGACTCTCCAAATTTCATCACTCTATGTTAGAAAAACCTAAATGGAGAGGCCTTTTTGAAAATTTCAAGGGGGCGCCACTGAGCCATTTTCTTAAATTGTTTCGTAACGTTGCAAGATTATCGAACGTTATCTAAAGCCGCATGTATGTGCAAATTTTGGTGAGTTTTTATGCATATTCAAGCCTCCAAATGTAAACTCTTACTGTGAACCCATGAAAATTTCACATTCGATCCAAAATACCCGATTTCCTGTTGGATTTGGAATATGGGTGCAAGAGACTTTTTGGAGCAGTTTTGCATAAGGTATCTACTCCCCAAATTTCCTTGCTCTATGTTGAAAAAACCCAATAGGAAAGGCCTTTTTTAAAACTTCTTTCTGTCGCCACTAGTTGGCACTGTAGAGTTGATGCAAATGACCCCTACAAGAACCTTCAGGGTATGACTCTCAACAAACACGGAAAGTTTGGCGCAGATATGTTGCATATCTGCCGAGTTATGACTGTTCAAAATTTTTGGCGAGACAAATTGTTGACGGTCATTTTCACTTCCAGTTTGGACCTCTCCGCTTCAACGAAACCTCAATATTTTTCATCAGGGACCTGAACACATGTCTTGAGGCTCCCCTGAAACAGGTTTGAGGTCAATAGATTTTTTTCCCTTGGAGGAGGAGCCTGTCTCGTAAAGAAGGCCATTTCCTGTTCCCACTAGGGGGCGCCAGGCCTAATGGGTAATATTTCAATGCAGTCGTGTTCAGGCTGGGATATCTCATATACATGCTAGAAATGAAAAAGATTGAACGTTGTATCACGGAGTTTTTAATCATTTTCTGAATTTGGTATTTTGCCCAAAAATGGCCGACTTTGGGACCACGCCCAGGTCAGACCCTTGAGTGAAAACTCACCATTTTGAAAACTTAAGATCTCATATGTCTCCTGAATAGTCTGACCAATTTTGAAGACTATCCAACTATTTTCTTCAGCGACAAGGTCTCAAATGTAAATCGATAAAATTTCACATTTGATCCAAAATTTCCGGCTTCCTGTTGGGTTTGGAATATGGGTGCAAGAGACTTTTTGGAGCAGTTTTGCACAATGTATCGACTTGCCAAATTTCATCGTTCTACGTTGAAAAAACCTAATAGGAAAGGCCTTTTTGAAAATTTCAAGGGGGCGCCACTGAGCCATTTTGTTAAATTTTTTTGTAGATTATCAAAATTTACGCAAAGTTGCATGTATGTGCAAATTTTGGTGAGTTTTCGTGCATGTTCAGGCCTCCAAATGTAAACTCAAACTGTGAACCGATAAAAATTTCACATTTGATCCAAAATATCCGATTTCCTGTTGGATTTGGAATATGGGTGCAAGAGGCTTTTTTGAACAGTTAGGCATAAGGTATCTACTCCCCAAATTTCATTGCTCTACGTTGAAAACCTGAGAGGAGAGGTCTTTTTGAAAATTTTAAGGGTCAAGGGGGCGCCACTGAGCCATTTTTTGACATTTTTTCAAAACGACACAAGATTATCGAAATTTACGCAAAGCCGCACGTTTGTGCAAATTTTGGTGACTTTTCGTGCATGTTCAGGCCTCCAAATTGGCCATTTTCATTTGCCCTGAAAAAAGAAGAATAATAATAATAACTAGCCCTGCAAGCAGGACTGACGGGCCCTCGCGTATGGCGCAACTCGGACGTCAAACAAAGTCGGAGGGCAGGCAGGTCGGGGCGGTGGCAGTCGACAACAGACAGATATCCAGGCAGATATATTGCATGTCTGAATGTTCAGAATTAGTGGGGAGAGAAAATGGCGACGGTCATGATGACTTTCTTATCGGACCCCTCTGCTTTAACAAAACAAAAGTGTTTATTAGGCACCTGAACACGGTCATTATGACTTTCCTATTGGACCCCTCTGCTTTAAGGAAACAAAAGTCTTACCGGAGTATAAGTCGCATTTGTGGGTGAAATTTACTTGATAAAATCCAACACATAGAACAGATATGTCATCTTGAAAGGCAATTTAATATAAAAATACAATAGAGAACAACATGCTGAATAAATGTACAGTGTACAGTGCATAAACAACGAAATGCGAATATACTGTCCTCACCAGGACGCTACCGCTCGGTCCTGGCTATAGACAGCGAACTCCAAAAAGACAATTCTGGATGTCCGCATAATTTGTTGAATCAATTTGGTCCTCGATAGCAAACAGGTTCACATCACCGTAAATAAATGATAATTACGTACTATTACAGCAATAATGTAACAGATTAGCATGCGTTCGCTAGCATTAGCACACCATTCAAACAACCACACAACTGGCTGTAAGTGTCCGCTCGCGGGTGGAAAACACACAACAACAGAAAAGATGATACACGCAGGCGTTGCCTCTGTAGAGATATTTTAAAGGCATAAACAATGAACGTAGGTTCGCAGCCGTCTTTCTCTCTCGCTAACTAGTCCACTCACTCACTCACTCACTCACTCACTCACTCACTCACTCACTCACTCACTCACTCACTCACTCACTCACTCACTCACTCACTCACTCACTCACTCACTCACTCAGAGCTACGTGGCTGTCTGTCTTCTTCTGGTGTGCGAGCGCTTATTCACGTAAACAAGTGCGAGTGCGCTCCCAGGTGGGCGTGAAAGCGCCACAAACTAAATGCATCCATTTCAATATAAAAAAGTCAATTATACAATTGAACATACATTGCCAAAGGCAGAACGCGAACGTGGCCATAGCTATTAACAGTTATTCAGATAACTATAGCATGCTAACAAGTTTACAAAACCATCAGTCCAAAACACCAAAATAACACGGGAAATTATATCATAATGTGTTAATAATTTCACTCACCAGGGGGCACCAGGCCTAATGGTTTTGTAAACCTGTTAGCATGCTATAGTAATCTGAATAACTGTTAATAGCTATGGCCACGTTCGCGTTCTGCCTTTGGCAATGTATGTTCAATTGTATAATTGACTTTTTTATATTGAAATGGATGCATTTAGTTTGTGGCGCTTTCACGCCCAACTGGGAGCGCACTCGTTATTATTATTTTTTCATGGCAAATGAAAATGGCCATAGCTATTAAGAGTTATTCAGATAACTATAGCATGCTAACAAGTTTACAAAACCATTAGTCCAAAACACCTAAATAACATGGGAAATGTTATCATAATGTGTTAATAATTTCACACATAAGTCACTGCTGAGTATAAGTCGCACCCCAAACCAAAATATGAAGAAAAAAAAACACGACTTATAGTCGGAAAAATACAGTAGTCTTTTACTGAATTGTATTGTCAAAAATAAGACACATTTGCTCCCCTGCCCAGGAAAGGGCCGTGAATGAAATGTCACCATTTTGATAACCTAACATCTCATATGTGTCATGAACATTCATTCATTCATTCATTTTCCATGCCGCTTTTCCTCACGAGGGTCGCGGAGGTGCTGGAGCCTATCCCAGCTAACTCGGGGCAGTAGGCAGGGGACACCCTGAACTGGTTGCCAGCCAATTGCAGGGCACAAGGAGACATACAACCATTCACGCGCACACTCATACCTACGGACAATTTAGAGTGCTCAATCAGCCTACCATGCATGTTTTTGGGATGTCTGACCAATTTTGAGAAGCATTCAACTTACTGCTTCGGCGTAATGGTCTCAAACGTGCATGCAGGTTTTTGACAAAAATGCAAGATTCAATCCATAATACCCGATTTCCTGTTGGGTTTGGAATATGGGTGCAAGAGACTTTTTGGAGCAGTTTTGCACAACGTATCCACTCCCCAAATTTCATCACTCTACGTCGAAAAAAACTAATAGGACAGGCCTTTTTTAAAAATTGAAGGGGGCGCCACTGAGCCATTTTATTACATCTTTTGGTAATGTTGCTAAATTCATGAAATCTACATGAAGCCACATGTATGTGCACATTTTGGTGAGTTTTCGAGCATGTTCAGACCTCGAAATTGGCCATTTTGTGACAAAATGCCGAGGGTCTTTTCACTTTCCTGTTTGGATACTGCAACATCAACGAAAACTCAATATTTTTCATCAGATACCTAAAGACATGTCTTAAGGCTCCCCTGATGCAGGTTTGAGATCAATTGATGTTTTTCACCAGGAGGAGGAGCCTTTTTCGTAAAAAAGGGTGTTTCCTCTTCCCACAAGGGGGCGCCAGGCCTAATGGAAAATATTTCAATGCAGTCGTGTTCAGGTTAAGACACCTTACATGCATGCCAAATATGAAAAAGATTGGACCTTGTATCAGGAAGTTATTAATCATTTACTGAAATTGGCGCGTTGCCAAAAAAACACCCGACTTTGGTACCCCGCCCAGGTCAGGCCCGTGGACGAAAACTCACCATTTTCACAACTTAGTATCTCATATGTCTCATGAACACTTACACCAATTTTGAGGAAGATCCAACGTACTGGCTCGGCGCAACGGTCTGAAACGTGCATGCTGGTTTTCGCCCAAAATGCTATGTTTTTCAACATTCAATCCAGAATATCCCATTTCCTGTTGGGTTTGGAATATGGGTGCTTTAGACTTTTTGAAGCGGTTCTGGACAACGTATCCACTCCCCAAATTTCATCGCCCTACGTTGAAATACATCAAAGCAAAGGGCATTTTGAAAATTGCAAGGGGGCGCCACTGAGCCATTTTTTTATTTTTTTTGTAAACGTTGCCAAATTGTCGAAATTTTCGCGAAGCCGGATGTATGTGCAAATTTTGGTGAGTTTTTGAGCATGTTCAGGCCTTCAAATTAGCCATTTTCATTTGCCATGAAAAAAAAATAATAATAACTAGCCCTGCAAGCAGGACTGAACGGGCCCTCGCGTATGGCGCAACTCGGACGTCAAACAAAGTCGGAGGGCAGGCAGGTCGGGGCGGTGGCAGTGGACAACAGACAGATATCCAGGTAGATATATTGCATGTCTGAATGTTCAGAATTAGTGGGGCGAGAAAATGGCGACGGTCATTATGACTTTCCTATGGGACCCCTCTGCTTTAACAAAACAAAATTGTTTATTAGGCACCAGAACACGGTCATTATGACTTTCCTATTGGACCCCTCTGCTGTAACGAAACAAAATTGTTGATCAGCCACCTGAACACATGTCTTAAGGCGCGGTATGGCGCAACTCGGACGTCAGGTAAACTGTGACGGCACGCAGGAGGTGTGGTGGCAGATCGTCCCCTGCTAATCAATGAATGAATGATTGTTGAAGAGGGAAGCAGAGTTTATTTAGCAAAGCAAACAAGCAGTTCCAGTGTAGATGTGGCTATGACATGTGTACATGCAAATGCATCTAAATGCATTTAGGCTTTTTGGGAAAAATGGGATGATCCCAGTCATCATCAGAATTAGTGTCATTTGCGGGAGTTGTGTTGGAAGTGGTTTGGAGATGTGCTGGCTCCGTAGTATTACTTGCTTCCACAGCATTCTCAGAAGGGTTTGCTTGGGAAATGGCTTGTGCAGCTTCTGATACTCCATCCATGTCATCTGAACACAAAGCAAAGGGTCTGTACATGCAAGGAGTTAGACATTTATATGTAATGTGAATAAAGTTGTATGTGTATGTGATCAAGTAACATGTTTGTACTATTAAAGCACTGACCAAACAACTTTTGTCTTTCTTGCTTTAGTAAGTCATTTTCTTGTTGTAGATTTTTGATGATTGTAGCCTGACTATTGGTCTTGCTTTGAGAGGCCTTCAATTGTCTGGTGGTTGTCAAAATTTTGTTGAGGAGTGTCTTCAGCAACGGGATGGATTGCAAATGTAACTTTGCACGTGGCATTTGTTCATCCTGGCATAGATACTGTACATGGAAAGAAAGTACATAGAAAGAAAGAAAAGAAATGTGATTTACATAGTTCTACAGTGAATGTTGGAAAAAAAAAAGTCCAAATCTTCTATAGGAAAGAGGCAGTCAAGGTAGCAAATAACATGAAAGTATAAGAAGCAAAAAAGTAGGATTTAACATACACTAAACACCAGGCAGTTTTGTCTGAGCTGCATGAATTCAGGTGCTGGATCACTGGGGAAATGAGTTGGAGATGCCATTTCTGAAATGTATAATGTACATGTGACAGATGAGTCCCTTCCTGTAGAGTTTCCATTGAAGTTGTTCTGTGTCAACAAATACTTTTACATTCAATATGTCACGCAGTGTTGCATTCTGCACAGTTCCTTTGTAATTTAGAATCCCCAGTAAATGTAGTAATGGTAGAAATTATTAAAAGGATGGAAATAGTAGATATGGTCAAAGATTTATGTGGTGTGTAGATGAAGTAATATGTATGTATTCTTGACAAGGACATTAAAGTCAAAGGATGTAGGTAAGGTTTGTGTTTTAACAACATCAAAGTACTAGTATGTTGAACATGGCGTGGTGTTATGTTAAAGGCAGTATGTTAGCAGACGAATAGTTGAGGGGAAGAGGTGAGTTTGTTAAGCAGGATGCAGACTGTGATATTTACGGCAGTGTATATGTGGATAAAGTAAGGACTAGGAAGCAGCTATGTGAAGAGATGTAATGAAATGGCAGAATGTTTATAAAAGAACAACAAAGAAGCATCTTACCTTTTTGGAAGGAGGGAAAGGAAAGAATCTGTAAAAGCAAAAGAAAGCTATGAGGAAAGAGAAAAGTATATGCAATATAAAAAAAGTAACAAAGTACATTGAATATAGGTATTATAAAGTACAAAAGACACAAACATATTGATGGTTATTGGAGGTATAGAGAAGTGAAAAGAAACTCACCACGCTGCTTGTGGTCGGTCAGGCTGTATAATTGAAATGAGAAGTAGATGTCATGGATGGTGTAATGCAAAGTAGTGGCTGTGATGTTTGAATGTAGTGTGCTGTGATGTTTGAATGTAGTGTGTAGGCAAATTCACATTGGTGGTTTGTGTAGGTAATAGGCGTAGGCCAACTTTTTGTTGTATGTGATTGGCTGAAAATGTTGTGTGGTTGGTATAAAACTGTTTGCAGGCATTGAAAGTGTTGTTTCTGGATGTAGCATGTTCAAGACTTGTTCAGAAACTTTGTGAGATTGATAAAATCTTACCGGCTTTAGCAGAAAAGAATTATTTGAATTTGACAGGTTCTCTTCAGGATTAGAAGTTTCAACATCTGTGTTTTATTACAGGGTAAGTACAATAGTCAATAGATAAATTGATTTGTAGCAGGTAAGCGTCGTTTGGACAGGCAGCTTTCTTTGGAGCTGATGATGTGGAAAGACAAAGTCAGCATGTTGAAGCGTAAGTTATTGTGGAAATGTTACAAATTGGAATGGTGTAAGGAAGTGTGTTGTTGGTAATGTATTGTTTGGCTGTTTCTAGGGTCGGGTACGGGATATCGTCATCGTGTTGGCCAGTGGCCAGTTTCTAATCTCACAGGAAAATGTCACAAACTGGTCATTCCCAAGGAGTGTGGTGATAAAAAGGTAGAATGGTGAATGCAGTCATGCTAGACAGATGTGAAATGCAAAAAAAGTGGTAATGTAATGTTAATGTCTGACTTGTTTCAGTTTGCACTTCTTGTGGGAGATTCCCATCTGCGAGCCATAGCTGATGGTTTTGTAAAAATGCCAGAGGGAGATGTTTCCTTTGGCATAATGTCAACTCCGGGTGGTACTGCAAAGGACGAGAGGATCGAGCTTGCTAACGTGAAGTTGTCTGAAGACCCTGATGTAGTGTGTGTCCTTGCGCCCAGCAATGATGTAACACAGACAAAGAGTCATGAAAGAGCAGGTGTTGAATTTCGGAAGCTGTTGGCTGTAGCACTTCGTCTGTGCTCAATTGTGAGTGTGTAGGTACATGACATTGTGATGATGTGACTTATATGAGTTGCTGTAACATAGATGTTTTATGTAATGTGGTTGTAAGAAGTACTTTTGTGTGTAATGTGACAGATGAACTATGTAGAATGACAGTTGTTGTATTTTGTGTGGAATAGGTTGTGGTTGTGGATTTTCCTCCACGTTACAACATTGAGATGTATCCTCAGGAGATGCTGCGTCAGGAGTACAGACGTGTGGCTGCTGATATGGCAGTAAAGTACTTGTCTGCAGTAGAGCACTTTCCCTTGGATAAATCAGAATTGTGGGCCAAAGATGGTGTAAGTTATTAGATGTAGGGTAAAGTGGGAGGAAATGAACAAAGAGTTGGACAGCTTTCTATAGACAAATGTGTTTGGTTGATGTGAAAGTAGTAAGAAGTGTTTTCTGTGTGTAAAAGAATGAATAAATAAATGAAGTTTAGAGTGAGAAAATGTAAATGGAAACCTGCAAGATGCGTGTTGCACAGATACTGTAAGTAGTTAGAATGAATGAATGTGTGGTCAACAACGATCCTATAGCATAAGGTGCAGACAGTCAAGAGAAAGCAGAAAATGTAGACGAATGAGTGATAGTATAAAATTGATGGAACAAAGAAAATATTGAGGAGAAATAATAGGACTGGTATGTTTGATGTATGAAATGATAATATAAAGAATATGTGTGATTTGTACAGGTTCATTTGTCAGACACAGATGGAATGCCTATTCTTGTAGAACTGCTGTGGAAGGCATCATATACAGTGAGTTGGACCTGCATTATGAGACGTAAAAAAAAGCTATTTTTTAGGTGGGTTAAGGGTTTTCACAATACAGGTACTATCTAGGTAATAATGAATAGGATGTGTATATTGTTGTATGTTAATGGGTAACTTGTATATCCTCATGTATTACCATGTTTGTGCTATCAGGCAACACGTGAGGTGGTTGTAGTACCTAGGCCTGTGGCAGTTCCTGTTAAATCAGCATTGAAGCATGTTCCTGCTACAGTAGCACCAGAAAGAAGTCCTGCTATTGTGAGGAGAGTGGATGTTGTAGCACCTCCTGCAGTGAACGTTGATGAGTGGACAACGGTTGGATCGAAGGTACCAAAAAAAAAAAAAAACAAGGATGTTGAATGTAATATGTACGTTAATAATAGAAAAGTGGGGATGTTGTATAATAAGAGTATATATATATATTACAGTTGGCAAATGTATGTATTTAAATATGATATTAACAATGGAGTCCTCCATCATAGCGGCGTACAATGGGGTCAAGGTCGTATGTTGTCCCTGGCAAGAGAAAAAAGCTTCAGCAGCAGGTATGGAATGTGTGTTTTCCACAAATGTGAAAGATCTTTTATTGAATAAGAAGTGTTTCATGTGAACTGTATCTGTATTTAGCCTGTGGTGAGAGACTGCTTCATCCCACTGAACCCTGTCTGGTTCAGCCATGGTCTGCTTGAGGAGATGGACAAATGTACTCCATTAGCTTTTCAGCAACCAGAATTGTCAGTTGTTGGAAGACATAATACGGTAATGTTGTAGACATGATCTAAGAACAATTGTGATAGTGGTAATATAAAAAGTAGTCAAATTATCAGAAAGGTAATGGATGTATTCGTTTCATGTAGTTAGCATGTAAGAAGCAGGGATCCAGGTTGCCTGAAATGAAGCAGAGTGGCGATGAAGAAGAGGTAAGTAATATAAAGCAGAGTATGGCGTTGGTGCTGGTATTGTGAGTGAGCAATACGCTATAATTGTAATAGTTATAGCCTTCTGTGAAGGCTTTTCCAATGTGATGTGGTAGAATGATCATGAAGTAACACTGTGCGTGTGGAGGTAAAGAATTACTGTATATTTTTTTAAACAGACAGGGGCAGTACTGAGACCTGTGGATCTGCGGTCCAAACGGGATGTGACAGTGGAGGTGTGTGTGACAGGATATTTATCCAAGAGTAAATGCTAAGTCATAAATTGAGCTTATTTGAGATATAATATAGTATTATGTATATATTATGTATCTTTTGCAGAGGGCCACATCCAGTGCTGTCGTTAAGTTACCTGGGCTGTGTGGTGTGAAGGTGCAGTGTGTTGAGGATTGTAGTTTGCAAAGAGACAAGAAAGGTAAGACAAAGTCTGTTGTTCCTGTTAGGCTTTGTGGTATAGAGAGGTCAGTTAGGGGGAGTTTTCACCAGGGAGACTCCCGGTTTGAATATGGAGGTGTTCAGTGTATGGCTATTAGTCTAGTAGCTGTCGCCAAACACACTACCCACAGTGTGTTTTCATGGAAGTCATGTGACCTTGATGAGGTAGTAACTTTGGGTGATGAGTTGTATTCTTTTCTGAGAAAGAATAATAAGATCAGTGGAGGATCTGAGTTTCTATGTGTTCCAGATTTACCCAAGCAGCAGGTGATTAATGGAAAGAGTTTTGAGTTAGAATTTGGTGATTTTGTGACTGGTGATGTAAATGTGGTTAGTGGAGAGCTTGTTGATGCAGGAGTGTTGACTCCTTTAAAGGATGGTTTGGCCCAGATTTGTGGAAAGTATGACACTTGCTTTATGACACTGAATAGCAATACTTGTGCAATAATTAAGCAAAATGGAATGTATGCAGTGGTAGATAGTCATGCTCGTAATGCAGATGGGATGGTTGATGGAAATGGATTTAGTGTTGTAGTGGTGTACAGGTGTCTTGATGTTGTGTGGGAGCATTTTTTGAAGTGTGCAAATATGATGAACAAAAGGGAGAACCTTTTTGAGATAGCAGGTGTGCGCGTCATTCCCACAACTCCCTCTGTCAATTCTCCATTGGTGTTTGGATCTTCAGTCATACACAATGAGAAAGGAATATCTTCCACTACTGATTTTGTAGAGGATGTGTATATCAGTAATGTTACAGAAAAAGAACAACAATTTCTTCCTTTGAGGGAGAATGTAGCACAACTGTTGTGTAGACAGTTAAATATTGAAATAGAAAAGGTTGATGCACTATCTACTGAAGTTGGCGTTTTAGGTAAGCCTTGTAGAAATGAGAAAGTAGTTGATGATGGGAATAGTTTTTTCAGAGCAGTCAGTCAGGTTGTCAGTGGTACGCAGAAGTATCACAGGAAGATTAGACTTGCAGTTGTGAAGCAGATAGAAAGAAATGCAGTGTTGTACAAGGGTCTTCTGAGAAGTGAGTATTCCTCTGTTGCAGAATATTTGACAAATGCAAGAATGCGTTATGTTGGTAGTTGGGCTACAGAAGTGGAGATTCAAGCTGCTGCAGACTGTTTAGAAATGAGTATATTTATATATCATCAGGATCGCTGGATTGAATATAGTTGTCGTGCGAGGCAGTGTTTCAATCAGGCACTGTATTTAGAATATGTTAATGGAAAGCATTATGAAAATGTAACATGTGTTCATATGCCACAGACTCAGAAGTGTTATGGCTATTGTGCAGTATACACAACGTCATCAGGGTACAACATCAGACGACAGAGTACGGCAGAGCGCAGTGTGGTTGATTCAAAGTGTTTGAGTTCAGTTGTCAGTAGTGTGCGCGTCATTCCCACAGCTCCCAGGGATAACTCCACAGTGCTGTTTGGATCTTCTGTAAAACAGACAGAGCAAAGAACATTGTCCTGTACTGATGTTCCAGATGTTGTCTTTATCAGTGATGTCAGACAAAAAGAACAAGAATTTCATCCTTTGAGGGAGAATGTTGCACAAGTGCTGTGTAAACAGTTAAGTATTGAATTAGAAAAGGGTGATGCAATATCTACCCAGGTTGGACTTTTAGGTAAGCCTTGTCAAAATGAGAAAGTAGTTGATGATGGGAATTGTTTCTTCAGAGCAGTTAGTCAAGCTGTCAGTGGTACGCAGAAGTATCACAGGAAGATTAGACTTGCTGTGGTAAAGCAGATAGAAAGAAATACAGTGTTGTATCAGAGTCTTCTGAGAAGTGAGTATTCCTCAGTAGGTGAATACTTGAGCACTTCAAAAATGCATTATGTTGGTAGTTGGGCTACAGAAGTGGAGATTCAAGCTGCTGCAGACTGTTTAAGAATGAGTATATTTACATATTATAAGGATTGCTGGATTGAATATATGTGTAGTGGGAAGCAGTTGTCCAATGAAGCATTGTATTTAGAAAATGTAAATGGCAAGCATTATGAAAATGTAGTGTGCGTTCATCTGCCACACACTCAGAAGTGTTATGGCTATTGTGAAGTATATACAACAGCATCAGGGTACAATATGAGACAACAGTGTACGCGAGAGAGCAGTGTAGTAGTTTCAAAGGGTGTGACTTTCGTTGTAAGTAGTCAAGTAGAAGTTGAAGATGTGGACAGAGGAAAGCGTAGTGATGCTGTTTGTCTGTCCAGTTATTTAAAAAGCAAGTATAAGAAGCATAAAAGAATCAATTATCAGGAAGATGTATTGTTGAAGCAGAAATGTAGTAAAAAAAACAAAATATCCTATTATTTAAATCGAGACCATGTGCAGACTAAGAATAAGCATAAATATCATGTAGATAGAATTTATCAGGAAAAACAAAAAGAAAGGAGTAATGCAAGAGGTGTTCGGAAATATAAGGAGGATGTCTTACATAGACAGAGTGAACAGAAAAAGAGTATAAGAAAATATAAAGAGAACATTGTACACAGAGAGGAGGTACAGAAACGGAGTATAAGGAAATATAAAGACAATGTTTTACACAGAGAGGAGGTACAGAAACGGAGTATAAGGAAATATAAGGAAGATGTTTTGCATCGAGAGAAAGTGAAGAAGATGAGTAAAAGTAAATATACATCTCAGCTTCTGCACAGGCAGAACGTCAAGGCTTATAGCAAAGCTAAGTATAAAGGCAGTTTTGAGCATCGAAAGCGTGTTGGAGATGCAAACAGGTTGAAAAGGCAAGAAATGAAAGAAAAATCCAAAGAGTTGGAGTTTGTCATGAAAGGTTTTTTAGAGAAGGTCAAGGACGGCCCAGAATTTGTTTGCTGTGTTTGTCAAAGATTGTTGTTTAAAAATCAAGTGTTAGGTGGCAAAGTAGATGATTACTTGAAAAGAAAAGCATTTGCTTCAGTAGCACAGAAGTGTATTAGTGAGGAGTATTTACACAAATGTAGTGGAAAGTGTGAATTGTCGTGTAAGTATATAGAAACAGGAAGAGGTCAACTTTGGATTTGTTATAGTTGTCATAATAAAATGAATAAAGGTGAGGTTCCACCTGAGAGTATAATGAATAATCTAGAACTGGAGCCTATTCCAGCAGAATTAGCTTGTTTGAATAGTTTAGAACAGCATTTGATCGCGTTACATATTCCATTCATGAAGATATTAGCGTTGCCTAAAGGTGGGCAAAATGGAGTTCATGGTCCTGTTACTTGTGTTCCTGCTAATATTGTGCAGACTGATAACTTACTTCCTCGTAGTCAAATGGAAGGTTCTTTAATAGGAGTTAAGTTGAAGCGAAAATTGACATATAAAGGACATTATGAATATAAATTTGTTGATAGTGTGCGTGTTAGACACGCGTTGCAGTATCTTAAACATAATAATAAGTATTACAAAGACATAGAATTTAATAAGGAATGGCTTAACACATTTTGTAAGGAAACAGAAGTGAAAATTGCAGGGGATGAAGGTGATGGGCGTGTAGAAAGTCAAGAAGCATCTCCAGATTTGGTTGAAGATGAGCTGTTGCATGACAGGCAACAACACTGTATGTTTCAAGACACTTGTCTCATGCCAGTAGACATTGGTCAGGAAGTGCTAGATCAGTATGTTGATAATGTTTTAAATGTAGCTCCAGGTGAGGGAAACAACCCAGTGAAATTGCTGTCAGATATGACAAATGAAGCAAAGTGCTTTCCAGTATTATTTCCTCGGGGAATGAACACATTTCATGAATGTAGGCAGCAGAGATTAACATTGGCACGTTATTTTAACAACAGAATTTTGCACGCTGATGGTAGATTTGCACGTAATGTAGAATACATATTCTATGCTCAGTACATGTCCGAGTTACAACAAGTTATTTCAAATGTGTCAATAGCATTAAGAAAAGGAAAGGGGAGGTCAGATTTCCAAAGAGTTGATGTTAACATTTTAAATGATGATGCATTTTTCCAAAATCTGTTAGAGTTTGACAATGGGTATCGTTTTCTGAAACCTATTAGAGGGACTCCTGCATTCTGGCAGGCAGCACAGAGTGATTTGTTGGCGTGTGTTCGACAGCTGGGCGTTCCTACTTGGTTTTGTTCATTTTCCTCTGCTGACATGCGTTGGCAAAATCTTGTTGGTAGCATTTTAATGCAGGAAGGTCGAACAGAAACACTGGAACAGTTAGAGTGGGCTGAGAGGTGTGAGCTTTTGCGTGACAATCCTGTGACTGCAGCAAGAATGTTTGATTTCCGTTGGCATTGTTTCTTAAGGGAGGTTCTCATGTCTCCAGCAGAACCAATAGGGAAAATCAAAGACTACTTTTACCGCATAGAATTTCAACAGCGTGGTTCTCCTCATGTTCATTGTTTGTTCTGGATAGAGAATGCCCCAATGATTGATAAAAACACAGATGAAGAGGTTGTGGCATTTATTGACAAGTATGTCACTTGTGAGCTGCCAACAGATGACAAAGAGTTATTAGACATAGTGACAAATGTACAGCAACATTCAAAACGACATACAAAAACTTGTCGAAAGAAGAACACAGTGTGTCGTTTTAATTTTCCCAGACCACCATCATACAGAACATTTATATGCCATGACAAAAGAGTTGAAAATAAGGAAATGTGCAGGTGTGACATGAAAAAGATAGATGATAAAACACCCTGTGAGTGTAAAAAAGACAAAGTTTCCAAAGAGAAAGCAGCAACAATCCTGGGCTCAGTAAAAAAGGCGCTTTCCGATGAGACCAAAATGTTTGAAAGTGTGGAGCATTTGTTTCAGAGTGTAGGTGTCAGTCAGAAAGGTTTTGAGGAGGCCTATAAATGCTGTGCTCGAGGTACACAAATAGTAATGAAAAGACAGATGAATGAAGTTTGGATCAATCAGTACAGTAAGGCACTTTTAAAATGCTGGAATGCTAACATGGACATCCAGTTTGTTGCAGATGCGTATGCATGTGTGGTTTACATCATTTCTTATATCTCAAAAGCAGAGAGAGAAATGGGATTGTTGTTGGGGAATGCACAAAGAGAAGCAGCTGGAGGCAATGTGAGTGCAAAAGAAGCCTTAAAGAACCTCGGCAGTGTTTACCTGCACAACAGAGATGTGTGTGCTCAGGAGGCTGTTTACAGGTTGACACCAAATTTGCATCTGAAGGAATGTTCAAGGAAGGTTGTGTTTGTTCCGACAGGGGATAATGTGGTCAAAATGAGTCTGCCTTTAAGTGTATTAAAGAAAAAGGCTGCATCACATGATCTTACCTCTGAAAACATGTGGATGACTAGTTTGGTTGAGCGTTACAAGAATAGGCCAGATGATGCTGTCTTTACTGACATGTGTCTGGCAAAGTTTGTTTCCGAATATCGTATTCTGAGCAAGAACGAGAAATCGCAAATACAGATAAGATTGAAAAATGATTGTGGATTTGTGACGAAAAGAAATAGAACGCAGCCTGCTGTTGTTCGGTACATGCGCGTTTCAGAAACCAAAAATCCAGAAATATTTTATCGTAGTATCATGCAGTTGTTCCTTCCTTATCGTGCAGATGTGGAGTTGAAACCATCCAAATGTGAAACTTTTGAACAGTTTTACAAGAATGGGCAGGTAAGGTTTTTTGATGGGTCCAGACACACAGTGAAGGTAGTTGTCGACAGCAATAGAAGCACATTTGAATTTGAAGCAGAGAAGCTGGATGACATTCAAAAGTCCATTGAAAACAACGGTGCATTGGAAGATGCCTGGTGTGAGTTGTGTCCTGAGCAGGAATTAGAGCGTTTAGAGACTCTGCAGATGAGGACTGAAGAGGAACACCCAGATGTGGAACATGTAGAATGCATTCCTGATTTAGCAGTCAATTGTCGACAAGTGTCCAATTTAGAAAAGAGAAACATCTTGTCGAGAAAAGAGGGTTTGGCATTGATTAGATGTTTGAATGATGCGCAACGTTGTATTTTTTATCATATTAGACAATGGTGCATTCAAAAAGTATTAGGGGAAAAACCGGCGCCATTGCATGTGTTTATTACGGGTGGTGCTGGTACTGGAAAAAGCCATTTAATCAAGGCCATCCAGTATGAGGCAACAAGATTGTTGTCTACTATATGTACCCAGCCTGATAGTTTGTGTGTTTTATTGACAGCTCCGACAGGTATTGCTGCTTTTAATATTCAGGCATCAACAATCCATACGACTTTCCACATTGGAAAGGATGTACGCTTACCGTATACTCCTTTGGGTGAAGAGAAGTTAAATTCTCTCCGTGCAAAATACAAGGATCTGAAGATGTTAATCATTGATGAGATCTCCATGGTTGATCACAGGTTGTTAACATATATTCATGGGAGACTGAGACAAATTAAACAAAGTGGTGATTTTGCCCCATTTGGAAATGTTAGTGTCCTTGCTGTAGGGGACTTTTACCAGCTGTCTCCTGTTCAAGGTAAACCCCTGTATGTTACCGATGCAGGTGTGAACTTATGGTCCAATTTATTTAAGGTTGTGGAACTGAACACTGTTGTCAGGCAGCAAGATCAGTTGTTTGCGGAGTTATTGAACAGAATCAGAACTCGGTCTAAAGGAACTCCTATGCTAGTCAGTGATATTGAGAGCCTTAAGCATTGTGAAAGTGGTGAAGACAGCGCAGCGTTGCATATCTTTGCAACAAATAAACAAGTTAATCAACACAATATTCAAGTGTTACTCAGGACTTGCCCTGAATATGTTAAAATAGAAGCACAAGATTTTGTTCATAACAAGAAAACCGGGAGGCTTGAGTTGATTAGTGGACATCATGCAAATGTATATAAGACATGTTTGGAGGACAGTCTACTATTGGGAATCAATGCACGTGTTATGTTATGCAAGAATGTGGATGTGGTGGATGGTCTGGTAAATGGGGTGTGTGGCACTGTGACACATATTGTGTCCTCTGAAAATAAGTTTCCTCAAAGGGTGTATGTGAAGTTTGATAAAGATGAGGTTGGCTCACAGAGGAGGAAACAATCATCTACGGCTTCTGTTGATTTGAGGGCTTCTACATACATTGAGCCAGAAGAGGAAAAGGTCACCAATAAAGGTGGAGTACGTCGACAATTTCCATTGAAACTAGCTTGGGCGTGTACAGTCCATAAAGTACAGGGCCTCACAGTAGACAGTGCTGTGGTGTCTTTGAAGAAGATATTTTCAGCAGGACAAGCATATGTAGCTTTAAGCCGCGTGAGAACTGTGTCAGGATTAATTATTCAAGACTTTGCAGAGGAACGCATTTACTGTAAAGACAATATTAAGGAGGCAATTCAGAGGATGGCTCCTTTATTTGTGGAACCAGCACCAAGCCAACCACATAGTTTCTCGGTGTTTTTGATGAATGTGCAAGGCCTGACTGAGCATGTGGCAGATTTAAGTATGTGCACACAGCACTTACAGCCTAACTGTCTTGCTGTAACAGAAACATGGCTGCCAGACCTTCCAGCATCTGAGATCATAAAGATTGATGGCTATAGTTTTCACAGCTGTCCACGAAGTTCGTCATACTCTGGCAACAATTCAGTGTCAAAAAAATTGCAATCCCAACAACATGGAGGTGTTGGCGTATTTAGTGCAAACAATGTCACATTTGACATAATTGAAGTACCACATTTCAATTTGGAGTGTGCAGTTAGCAAATATGTTCATCATGATATATTAGTTGTTGTCATGTATCGGCCTCCCTCTTATCCCTTGTGTTTGTTTAAAGAGCATCTGAGCAAGTTATTGGATTGGTTGGATCCACAATGTAAGACCATTGCTGTCATGGGAGATTTTAATGATGACATTCTAAAGTCCTCGAGTGTGTGTAAATGTGTTGAAGATAGGGGTTATGTTCAACTAGTGACCAAGGCCACAACAGAAAGAGGCACATTGATTGACCATGTGTATGTAAAAACAACACGGTATGAGGTTGAATCATCAGTAGTACCTACCTACTTTGGTGACCATGAGGGCATTGTTAGTCATTTTAGGGACAAAAAAGAAATGAAGTAATGAAATATAGAAATAAGAAAGTAAAAATACATATAAATAAGAACATATATAGTAGTTGGATAACAGAAGGTTCTTTTTACTACATTACATCAGCAATGATCAATGCTGTTGTATTGTAGGTTTTGCTTTCCCTTCAGTGTAATGTCAAAAAGCAAAAGACACTGGTAATGGTACTCCTGCTTGATTGGGATGGGGTTCGATTCCCTGCAGTGTCCTGCTGACTATGTCATTTTCCTGGAGGTGAAAATAACAGATATACAAATATACTTGTAACTTACAAATGAAAACCATTTTGATAACCTAACATCTCATATGTGTTATGAACAGTCTGACCAATTTTGAGGAGCATTCAACATACTGCCTCGGCGTAATGGTCTCAAACGTGCATGCAGGTTTTTGACAAAAAATGCCATGTTCTGCAAGATTCAATCCCTAATACCTGATTTCCTGTTGGGTTTGGAATATGGGTGCAAGAGACTTTTTGGAGCAGTTTTGCACAACGTATCCACTCCCCAAATTTCATCACTCTACGTGGAAAAAAACTAATACGACAGGCCTTTTTTAAAAATTGAAGGGGGCGCCACTGAGCCATATTATTACATCTTTTGGCAATGTTGCTAAATTCATGAAATTTACATGAAGCCGCATTTATGTGCAAATTTTGGTGAGTTTTCGAGCATTTTCAGACCTTGAAATTGGCCATTTTGAGACAAAATGCCGAGGGTCTTTTCACTTTCCTGTTTGGATACTGCAACATCAACGAAAACTCAATATTTTTCATCAGATACCTAAAGACATGTCTTAATGCTCCCCTGATGCAGGTTTGAGGTCAATTGATGTTTTTCACCAGGAGGAGGAGCCTTTCTCGTAAAAAAGGGTGTTTCCTCTTCCCACAAGAGGGCGCCAGGCCTAATGGAAAATATTTAAATGCAGTCGTGTTCAGGTTAAGACACCTTACACGCATGCCAAATATGAAAAAGATTGGACCTTGTATCAGGAAGTTATTAATCATTTACTGAAATTGGCGCGTTGCCAAAAAAACATCCGACTTTGGTACCCCGCCCAGGTCAGGCCCGTGGACGAAAACTCACCATTTTCACAACTTAGTATCTCATATGTCTCATCAACACTTTCACCAATTTTGAGGAAGATCCAACGTACTGGCTCGGCGCAATGGTCTGAAACGTGCATGCTGGTTTTCGCCCAAAATGCTATGTTTTTCAACATTCAATCCAGAATATCCGATTTCCTGTTGGGTTTGGAATATGGGTTCTTTATATTTTTTGAAGCGGTTCTGGACAACGTATCCACTCGCCAAATTTCATCGCTCTCCGTTGAAATACATCAAAGCAAAGGGCATTTTGAAAATTGCAAGGGGGCGCCACTGAGCCATTTTTAAATTTTTTTTGTAAACGTTGCCAAATTGTCGAAATTTTCGCGAAGCCGGATGTATGTGCAAATTTTGGTGAGTTTTTGAGCATGTTCAGGCCTTCAAATTGGCCATTTTCATTTGCCATGAAAAAAAAATAATAATAATAATAATCCTTCGAAGAACAATAGGGCCTCGCACGCTGAGAGTGCTCGGGCCCTAATAATAATCCTTCGAAGAACAATAGGGCCTCGCACGCTGAGAGTGCTCGGGCCCTAATAATAATAATAATAATAATAATAATCCTTTGCAAAACAATAGGGCCTTCGCACGCTTAGTGCTCGGGCCCTAATAATAATAATAATAATCCTTTGCATTACAATAGGGCCTTCGCACGCCTAGTGCTCGGGCCCTAATAATAATAATCCTTTGCATTACAATAGGGCCTTCGCACGCCTAGTGCTCGGGCCCTAATAATAATAATAATAACTAGGCCTGCAAGCAGGACTGAACGGGCCCTCGCAATCTAGCACAACTCGGACGTCACGCAACTCGGACAGTGTGCAGGTCAGGGTGGTGGCAGATCCTCCTCTCTAATCATCTCATTAGAACCTAACATGCTCGAAAGTCGCCTATTTACATTCCCACACCCAAGAGATAAAAACCCCTATTGGAGAGAGTACTACAAAAAAGGAGCCACTACTGAGCTGTGCAGCCAAGCCCTTATTCAAAACCAAAATTAATCTTCTAACTGGGCCAATTCGACCAAGTGTGCCAACTATTGTGGCTCTATAAGCTCCCTGAGTCTCTGAAAAAAAATATTTCCTTTAAATGGCGAACAAAGGGTCGTCACGGCAGCAGACAGAGACACGTGGACATGGGCCGTAAAAAAGTATTTTAATAGGTCTTGAAACTACAATGACCAACATGAAAAGAACTGGACATGTTTTGGAAAAACGAGTGACTTTCTATCGCCACTAGTTGGCGCTGTAGGGTTGATGCAAATGACCCCTACAAGGCCCTTCAGGGTATGACTCTCAACAAGCACGGGAAGTTTGGCTCAGATATCTTGTATATCTGCCGAGTTATGACTGTTCAAAGTTTTTGGAGAGAAAAATTGTTGACAGTCATTTTCACTTTCCTGTTTGGACCCCTCCGCTTCAACGAAACTTCAATATTTTTCATCAGGCACCTGAAGACAGGTCTTAAGGTTTCCCTTATGCAGGTTTGAGGTAGATTGATTTTTTCCTTTAGAGGAGGAGTGTGTCCCGTAAAAAAGGGCATTTCCTGTTCCCACTAGGAGGCGCCAGGCACAAATGGTAAATTTTCAATCCAGTCCTGCTCAGGCTGGTATACCTCACACACATGCCAGATTTAAAATAGATTGAACGTTGTATGAGGGAGTTATCAGTCATTTTCCGAATTCGGTGTTTTGGCGAAAAAATGGAAGAATTTGGCGCCCTGCCCAGGTCAGGCCCATGAATGAAAACACACCATTTTTATAACTTAAGATTTCATATGCCTCATGAACAGTCTCACCAATTTTGAGAATGATCAAACTAATTCCCTAGGTGCCAAAGTGTAAAATGTGCACACTGTAAATCGATAAAAAGTTCACATTCAATCCAAAATACCCGATTTCCTGTAGGATTTGGAATGTGTGTGCAAGAGACTTTTTGGAGCAGTTTTGCACAAAGTTTTGACTCTCCAAATTTCATCACTCTATGTTAGAAAAACCTAAATGGAGAGGCCTTTTTGAAAATTTCAAGGGGGCGCCACTGAGCCATTTTGTTAAATTGTTTCGTAACGTTGCAAGATTATCGAACGTTATCCAAAGCCGCATGTATGTGCAAATTTTGGTGAGTTTTTATGCATATTCAAGCCTCCAAATGTAAACTCTTACTGTGAACCCATGAAAATTTCACATTCGATCCAAAATACCCGATTTCCTGTTGGATTTGGAATATGGGTGCAAGAGACTTTTTGGAGCAGTTTTGCATAAGGTATCTACTCCCCAAATTTCCTTGCTCTATGTTGAAAAAACCCAATAGGAAAGGCCTTTTTTAAAAGTTCTTTCTGTCGCCACTAGTTGGCACTGTAGAGTTGATGCAAATGACCCCTACAAGAACCTTCAGGGTATGACTCTCAACAAACACGGAAAGTTTGGCGCAGATATGTTGCATATCTGCCGAGTTATGACTGTTCAAAATTTTTGGCGAGACAAATTGTTGACGGTCATTTTCACTTCCAGTTTGGACCTCTCCGCTTCAACGAAACCTCAATATTTTTCATCAGGGACCTGAACACATGTCTTGAGGCTCCCCCGAAACAGGTTTGAGGTCAATAGATTTTTTTCCCTTGGAGGAGGAGCCTGTCTCGTAAAGAAGGCCATTTCCTGTTCCCACTAGGGGGCGCCAGGCCTAATGGGTAATATTTCAATGCAGTCGTGTTCAGGCTGGGATATCTCATATACATGCTAGAAATGAAAAAGATTGAATGTTGTATCACGGAGTTTTTAATCATTTTCTGAATTTGGTATTTTGCCCAAAAATGGCCGACTTTGGGACCACGCCCAGGTCAGACCCTTGAGTGAAAACTCACCATTTTGAAAACTTAAGATCTCATATGTCTCCTGAATAGTCTGACCAATTTTGAAGACGATCCAACTATTTTCTTCAGCGACAAGGTCTCAAATGTAAATCGATCAAATTTCACATTTGATCCAAAATTTCTGGCTTCCTGTTGGGTTTGGAATATGGGTGCAAGAGACTTTTTGGAGCAGTTTTGCACAATGTATCGACTCGCCAAATTTCATCGTTCTACGTTGAAAAAACCTAATAGGAAAGGCCTTTTTGAAAATTTCAAGGGGGCGCCACTGAGCCATTTTGTTAAATTTTTTTGTAGATTATCAAAATTTACGCAAAGTTGCATGTATGTGCAAATTTTGGTGAGTTTTCGTGCATGTTCAGGCCTCCAAATGTAAACTCCAACTGTGAACCGATAAAAATTTCACATTTGATCCAAAATATCCGATTTCCTGTTGGATTTGGAATATGGGTGCAGGAGGCTTTTTTGAACAGTTAGGCATAAGGTATCTACTCCCCAAATTTCATTGCTCTACGTTGAAAACCTGAGAGGAGAGGTCTTTTTGAAAATTTTAAGGGTCAAGGGGGCGCCACTGAGCCATTTTTTGACATTTTTTCAAAACGACACAAGATTATCGAAATTTACGCAAAGCCGCACGTATGTGCAAATTTTGGTGACTTTTCGTGCATGTTCAGGCCTCCAAATTGGCCATTTTCATTTGCCCTGAAAAAAGAATAATAATAATAATAATAATAATAATAATAACTAGGCCTGCAAGCAGGACTGAACGGGCCCTCGCAATCTAGCGCAACTCGGACGTCACGCAACTCGGACTGTGTGCAGGTCAGGGTGGTGGCAGATCCTCCTCTCTAATCATCTCATTACAACCTAACATGCTCGAAAGTCGCCTATTTACATTCCCACACCCAAGAGATAAAAACCCCTATTGGAGAGAGTACTACAAAAAAGGAGCCACTACTGAGCTGTGCAGCCAAGCCCTTATTCAAAACCAAAATTAATATTCTAAATGGGCCAATTCGACCAAGTGTGCCAAATATTGTGGCTCTATAAGCTGCCTGAGTCTCTGAAAAAAAATCTTTCCTTTAAATGGCGAACAAAGGGTCGTCACGGCAACAGACAGAGACACGTGGACATGGGCCGTAAATAAGTATTTTAATAGGTCTTGAAACTACAATGACCAACCTGAAAAGAACTGGACATGTATTGGAAAAACGAGTGACTTTCTATTGCCACTAGTTGGCGCTGTAGGGTTGATGCAAATGACCCCTACAAGGCCCTTCAGGGTATGACTCTCAACAAGCACGGGAAGTTTGGCGCAGATATGTTGTATATCTGCCGAGTTATGACTGTTCAAAGTTTTTGGAGAGAAAAATTGTTGACAGTCATTTTCACTTTCCTGTTTGGACCCCTCCGCTTCAACAAAACTTCAATATTTTTCATCAGGCACCTGAAGACAGGTCTTAAGGCTTCCCTTATGCAGGTTTGAGGTAGATTGATTTTTTCCCTTTAGAGGAGGAGTGTGTCCCGTAAAAAAGGGCACTTCCTGTTCCCACTAGGAGGCGCCAGGCACAAATGGTAAGTTTTCAATCCAGTCCTGCTCAGGCTGGTATACCTCACACACATGCCAGATTTAAAATAGATTGAACGTTGTATGAGGGTTTTATCAGTCATTTTCCGAATTCGGTGTTTTGACGAAAAGATGGCCGACTTTGGCACCCCGCCCAGGTCAGGCCCGTGAATGAAAACACACCATTTTGATAACTTAAGATTTCATATGCCTCATGAACAGTCTCGCCAATTTTGAAAATGATCAAACTAATTCCCTAGGTGCCAAGGTGTAAAATGTGCACACTGTAAATCGATAAAAATTTCACATTCAATCCAAAATACCCAATTTCCTGTTGGGTTTGGAATATGCATGCAAGAGACTTTTTGGAGCATTTTTGTACAAGGTATCGACTCTCCGAATTTCATCCCTCTAGGTTGAAAAAACCTAAATGGAGAGGCCTTTTTGAAAATTTCAAGGGGGCGCCACTGAGCCATCTTGTTACATGTTTTCGTAACGTTGCAAGATTATTGAACGTTATGGAAAGCCGCATTTATGTCCAAATTTTTTTGAGTTTTCGTGCATATTCAAGCCTCCAAATGTAAACTCCTACTGTGAACCGATAAAAATTTCACATTCGATCCAAAATACCCGATTTCCTGTTGGATTTGGAATACGGGTGCAAGAGACTTTTTGGAGCAGTTTTGCATAAGGTATCTACTCCCCAAATTTCCTCGCTCTATGTTGAAAAAACCCAATAGGAAAGGCCTTTTTTAAAACTTCTTTTTGTCGCCACTAGTTGGCACTGTAGAGTTGATGCAAATGACCCCTACAAGAACCTTCAAGGTATGACTCTCAACAAACACGGGAAGTTTGGCTCAGATATGTTGTATATCTGCCGAGTTATGACTGTTCAAAGTTTTTGGCGAGACAAATTGTTGATGGTCATTTTCACTTCCAGTTTGGACCTCTCCGCTTCAATGAAACCTCAATATTTTTCATCAGGCACCTGAACACATGTCTTGAGGCTCCCCTGAAACAGGTTTGAGGTCAATAGATTTTTTTCCCTTGGAGGAGGAGCCTGTCTCGTAAAGAAGGCCATTTCCTGTTCCCACTAGGGGGCGCCAGGCCTAATGGGTAATATTTCAATGCAGTCGTGTTCAGGCTGGGATATCTCATATACATGCTAGAAATGAAAAAGATTGAACGTTGTATCACGGAGTTTTTAATCATTTTCTGAATTTGGTATTTTGCCCAAAAATGGCCGACTTTGGGACCACGCCCAGGTCAGACCCTTGAGTGAAAACTCACCATTTTGAAAACTTAAGATCTCATATGTCTCCTGAATAGTCTGACCAATTTTGAAGACGATCCAACTATTTTCTTCAGCGACAAGGTCTCAAATGTAAATCGATAAAATTTCACATTTGATCCAAAATTTCCGGCTTCCTGTTGGGTTTGGAATATGGGTGCAAGAGACTTTTTGGAGCAGTTTTGCACAATGTATCGACTCGCCAAATTTCATTGTTCTACGTTGAAAAAACCTAATAGGAAAGGCCTTTTTGAAAATTTCAAGGGGGCGCCACTGAGCCATTTTGTTAAATTTTTTTGTAGATTATCAAAATTTACGCAAAGTTGCATGTATGTGCAAATTTTGGTGAGTTTTCGTGCATGTTCAGGCCTCCAAATGTAAACTCCAACTGTGAACCGATAAAAATTTCACATTTGATCCAAAATATCCGATTTCCTGTTGGATTTGGAATATGGGTGCAAGAGGCTTTTTTGAACAGTTAGGCATAAGGTATCTACTCCCCAAATTTCATTGCTCTATGTTGAAAACCTGAGAGGAGAGGCCTTTTTGAAAATTTTAAGGGTCAAGGGGGCGCCACTGAGCCATTTTTTGACATTTTTTCAAAACGACACAAGATTATCGAATTTTACGCAAAGCCGCACGTATGTGCAAATTTTGGTGACTTTTCGTGCATGTTCAGGCCTCCAAATTGGCCATTTTCATTTGCCCTGAAAAAAGAATAATAATAAATATATTGCATGTCTGAATGTTCAGAATTAGTGGGGAGAGAAAATGGCGACTGTCATTATGACTTTCTTATCGGACCCCTCTGCTTTAACAAAACAAAAGTGTTTATTAGGCACCTGAACACGGTCGTTATGACTTTCCTATTGGACCCCTCTGCTTTAAGGAAACAAAAGTCTTACCGGAGTATAAGTCGCATTTGTGGGTGAAATTTGCTTGATAAAATCCAACACATAGAACAGATATGTCATCTTGAAAGGCAATTTAATATAAAAATACAATAGAGAACAACATGCTGAATAAATGTACAGTGTACAGTGCATAAACAACGAAATGCGAATATACTGTCCTCACCAGGACGCTACCGCTTGGTCCTGGCTATAGACAGCGATCTCCAAAAAGACAATTCTGGATGTCCGCATAATTTGTTGAATCAATTTGGTCCTCGATAGCAAACAGGTTCACATCACCGTAAATAAATGATAATTACGTACTATTACAGCAATAATGTAACAGATTAGCATGCGTTCGCTAGCATTAGCACACCATTCAAACAACCACACAACTGGCTGTAAGTGTCCGCTCGCGGGTGGAAAACACACAACAACAGAAAAGATGATACACGCAGGCGTTGCCTCTGTAGAGATATTTTAAAGGCATAAACAATGAACGTAGGTTCGCAGCCGTCTTTCTCTCTCGCTAACTAGTCCACTCACTCACTCACTCACTCACTCACTCACTCACTCACTCACTCACTCACTCACTCACTCACTCACTCAGAGCTACGTAGCTGTCTGTCTTCTTCTGGTGTGCGAGCGCTTATTCACGTAAACAAGTGCGAGTGCGCTCCCAGGTGGGCGTGAAAGCGCCACAAACTAAATGCATCCATTTCAATATAAAAAAGTCAATTATACAATTGAACATACATTGCCAAAGGCAGAACGCGAACGTGGCCATAGCTATTAACAGTTATTCAGATAACTATAGCATGCTAACAAGTTTACAAAACCATCAGTCCAAAACACCATAATAACACGGGAAATTATATCATAATGTGTTAATAATTTCACTCACCAGGGGGCACCAGGCCTAATGGTTTTGTAAACCTGTTAGCATGCTATAGTAATCTGAATAACTGTTAATAGCTATGGTCACGTTCGCGTTCTGCCTTTGGCAATGTATGTTCAATTGTATAATTGACTTTTTTATATTGAAATGCATGCATTTAGTTTGTGGCGCTTTCACGCCCAACTGGGAGCGCACTCGTTATTATTATTTTTTCATGGCAAATGAAAATGGCCATAGCTATTAAGAGTTATTCAGATAACTATAGCATGCTAACAAGTTTACAAAACCATTAGTCCAAAACACCTAAATAACATGGGAAATGTTATCATAATGTGTTAATAATTTCACACATAAGTCACTGCTGAGTATAAGTCGCACCCCAAACCAAAATATGAAGAAAAAAAAACACGACTTATAGTCGGAAAAATACAGTAGTCTTTTACTGAATTGTATTGTCAAAAATAAGACACATTTGCTGCCCTGCCCAGGAAAGGGCCGTGAATGAAATGTCACCATTTTGATAACCTAACATCTCATATGTGTCATGAACATTCATTCATTCGTTCATTTTCCATGCCGCTTTTCCTCACGAGGGTCGCGGAGGTGCTGAAGCCTATCCCAGCTAACTCGGGGCAGTAGGCAGGGGACACCCTGAACTGGTTGCCAGCCAATTGCAGGGCACAAGGAGACATACAACCATTCACGCGCACACTCATACCTACGGACAATTTAGAGTGCTCAATCAGCCTACCATGCATGTTTTTGGGATGTCTGACCAATTTTGAGAAGCATTCAACTTACTGCTTCGGCGTAATGGTCTCAAACGTGCATGCAGGTTTTTGACAAAAATGCAAGATTCAATCCATAATACCCGATTTCCTGTTGGGTTTGGAATATGGGTGCAAGAGACTTTTTGGAGCAGTTTTGCACAACGTATCCACTCCCCAAATTTCATCACTCTACGTCGAAAAAAACTAATAGGACAGGCCTTTTTTAAAAATTGAAGGGGGCGCCACTGAGCCATTTTATTACATCTTTTGGCAATGTTGCTAAATTCATGAAATCTACATGAAGCCACATGTATGTGCACATTTTGGTGAGTTTTCGAGCATGTTCAGACCTTGAAATTTGCCATTTTGAGAGAAAATGCCGAGGGTCTTTTCACTTTCCTGTTTGGATACTGCAACATCAACGAAAACTCAATATTTTTCATCAGATACCTAAAGACATGTCTTAAGGCTCCCCTGATGCAGGTTTGAGATCAATTGATGTTTTTCACCAGGAGGAGGAGCCTTTTTCGTAAAAAAGTGTGTTTCCTCTTCCCACAAGGGGGCGCCAGGCCTAATGGAAAATATTTCAATGCAGTCGTGTTCAGGTTAAGACACCTTACATGCATGCCAAATATGAAAAAGATTGGACCTTGTATCAGGAAGTTATTAATCATTTACTGAAATTGGCGCGTTGCCAAAAAAACACCCGACTTTGGTACCCCGCCCAGGTCAGGCCCGTGGACGAAAACTCACCATTTTCACAACTTAGTATCTCATATGTCTCATGAACACTTACACCAATTTTGAGGAAGATCCAACGTACTGGCTCGGCGCAACGGTCTGAAACGTGCATGCTGGTTTTCGCCCAAAATGCTATGTTTTTCAACATTCAATCCAGAATATCCCATTTCCTGTTGGGTTTGGAATATGGGTGCTTTAGACTTTTTGAAGCGGTTCTGGACAACGTATCCACTCCCCAAATTTCATCGCCCTACGTTGAAATACATCAAAGCAAAGGGCATTTTGAAAATTGCAAGGGGGCGCCACTGAGCCATTTTTTTATTTTTTTTGTAAACGTTGCCAAATTGTCGAAATTTTCGCGAAGCCGGATGTATGTGCAAATTTTGGTGAGTTTTTGAGCATGTTCAGGCCTTCAAATTGGCCATTTTCATTTGCCATGAAAAAATAATAATAATAATCCTTCGAAGAACAATAGGGCCTCGCACGCTGCTGAGAGTGCTCGGGCCCTAAATAATAATAACTAGGCCTGCAAGCAGGACTGAACGGGCCCTCGCAATCTAGCGCAACTCGGACGTCACGCAACTCGGACTGTGTGCAGGTCAGGGTGGTGGCAGATCCTCCTCTCTAATCATCTCATTAGAACCTAACATGCACGAAAGTCGCCTATTTACATTACCACACCCAAGAGATAAAAAACCTTATTGGAGAGAGTACTACAAAAAAGGAGCAACTACTGAGCTGTGCAGCCAAGCCCTTATTCAAAACCAAATTAATCTTCTAACTGGGCCAATTCGACCAAGTGTGCCAAATATTGTGGCTCTATAAGCTGCCTGAGTCTCTGAAAAAAAATATTTCCTTTAAATGGCGAACAAAGGGTCGTCACGGCAACAGATAGAGACACGTGGACATGTGCCGTAAATAAGTATTTTAATAGGTCTTGAAACTACAATGACCAACCTGAAAAGAACTGGACATGTATTGGAAAAACGAGTGACTTTCTATTGCCACTAGTTGGCGCTGTAGCGTTGATGCAAATGACCCCTACAAGGCCCTTCAGGGTATGACTCTCAACAAGCATGGGAAGTTTGGCGCAGATATGTTGTATATCTGCCGAGTTATGACTGTTCAAAGTTTTTGGAGAGAAAAATTGATGACAGTCATTTTCACTTTGCTGTTTGGACCCCTCCGCTTCAACGAAACTTCAATATTCTTCATCAGGCACCTGAAGACAGGTCTTAAGGCTTCCCTTATGCAGGTTTGAGGTAGATTGATTTTTTCCCTTTAGAGGAGGAGTGTGTCCCGTAAAAAAGGGCATTTCCTGTTCCCACTAGGAGGCGCCAGGCACAAACGGTAAATTTTCAATCCAGTCCTGCTCAGGCTGGTATACTTCACACACATGCCAGATTTAAAATAGATTGAAGGTTGTATGAGGGAGTTATCAGTCATTTTCCGAATTCGGTGTTTTGGCGAAAAAATGGCCGACTTTGGCACCCCGCCCATGTCAGGCCCGTGAATGAAAACACACCATTTTGATAACTTAAGATTTCATGTGCCTCATGAACAGTCTCGCCAATTTTGAGAATGATCAAACTAATTCCCTAGGTGCCAAGGTGTAAAATGTGCACACTGTAAATCGATAAAAATTTCATATTCAATCCAAAATACCCGATTTCCTGTTGGGTTTGGAATACGCATGCAAGAGACTTTTTGGAGCAGTTTTGTACAAGGTATCGACTCTCCGAATTTCATCCTTCTACGTTGAAAAAACCTAAATAGAGAGGCCTTTTTGAAAATTTCAAGGGGGCGCCACTGAGCCATTTTGTTACATGTTTTCGTAACTTTTCAAGATTATTGAACGTTATGCAAAGCCGCATGTATGTCCAAATTTTTGTGAGTTTTCGTGCATGTTCAAGCCTCCAAATGTAAACTCCTACTGTGAACCGATAAAAATTTCACATTCGATCCAAAATACCGGATTTACTGTTGGATTTGGAATACGGGTGCAAGAGACTTTTTGGAGCAATTTTGCACAAGGTATCGACTCCCCAAATTTCATCACTCTATGTTAAAAAAACCTAATAGGAAACGCCTTTTTGAAAAATTCAAGGGGGCGCCACTGAGGCATTTTGTTACATTTTTTCGTAACATTGCAAGATTATCGAACGTTATCCAAATCCGCATGTATGTGCAAATTTTTACGAGTTTTTGTGCATATTCAAGCCTCCAAATGTAAACTCCTACTGTGAACCCATGAAAATTTCACATTCGATCCAAAATACCCGATTTCCTGTTGGATTTGGAATACGGGTGCAAGAGACTTTTTGGAGCAGTTTTGCATAAGGTATCTACTCCCCAAATTTCCTTGCTCTATGTTGAAAAAACCCAATAGGAAAGGCCTTTTTTAAAACTTCTTTCTGTCGCCACTAGTTGGCACTGTAGAGTTGATGCAAATGACCCCTAC
Organism: Corythoichthys intestinalis; assembly: GCF_030265065.1. Classification (NCBI taxonomy): domain Eukaryota; kingdom Metazoa; phylum Chordata; class Actinopteri; order Syngnathiformes; family Syngnathidae; genus Corythoichthys; species Corythoichthys intestinalis. The sequence continues at coordinate 46,262,709 of NC_080411.1, read as the reverse complement.
AAGAACCTTCAGGGTATGACTCTCAACAAACACGGGAAGTTTGGCGCAGATATGTTGTATATCTGCCGAGTTATGACTGTTCAAAGTTTTTTGCGTGACAAATTGTTGACGTTCATTTTCACTTTCCTGTTTGGACCCCTCCGCCTCAACGAAACCTCAATATTTTTCATCAGGCACCTGAACACAGGTCTTAAGGCTCCCCTGATGCAGGTTTGAGGTCAACAGATTTTTTTCCCTTGGAGGAGGAACCTGTCTCGTAAAAAAAGGCATTTCCTGTTCTCACTAGGGGGCGCTAGACCTAATGGGTAATATTTCAATGCACTCATGTTAAGGGTGGGATACCACACATACATGCCAAATATGAAAAAGATTGAACGTTGTGTCAAGGAACTATTAGTCATTTACTGAATTTGTCATTTTGCCGAAAAAATGGTCGACTTTGGCACCACGCCCAGGTCAGACCCGTGAATGAAAACGCACCATTTTCAAAACTTAAGATTTCATATGTCTCCTGAACAGTCTCACCAATTTTGAAGATGATCCAACTAACTCCCTCGGCGAAAAGGTCTCAAATGTGCACCGTGTGAATCGATTAAAAATTTCATATTTGATCCATAATAACCGATTTCCTGTTGGGTTTGGAATATGCGTGTAAATGCTTTTTTGGAGCGGTTTTGGACAAGGTATAGACCCCCCAAATTTCATTGCTCTACGCTGACATACCCTAATGTTATAGGCCAATTTTAAAATTTCAAGGGGGCGCCACTGAGCCATTTTGTTATATTTTTTTGCAACGTTGCAAAATTATCGAAATTTACAATTTTCCGGACGTATGTGCAAATTTTGGTGACTTTTCGTGCATGTTCAGGCCTCCAAATTGGCCGTTTTCATTTGCCCTGAAAAAAAAATAAATAAATAAAAAAAATAAAAATAATCCTTTGCAAAACAATAGGGCCTTCGCACGTCTAGTGCTCGGGCCCTAATAATAATAACTAGGCCTGCAAGCAGGACTGAACGGGCCCTCGCAATCTAGCGCAACTCGGACGTCACGCAACTCGGACTGTGTGCAGGTCAGGGTGGTGGCAGATCCTCCTCTCTAATCATCTCATTAGAACCTAACAAGCTCGAAAGTCGCCTCTTTACATTCACACACCTAACAGATAAAAAAAAAAACTATTGGAGAGAGTACTACAAAAAAGGAGGTACTACTGAGCTGTGCAGCCAAGCCCTTATTCAAAACCAAAATTAATATTCTAACTGGGCCAATTCGACCAAGTGTGCCAAATATTGTGGCTCTATAAGCTGCCTGAGTCTCTGAAAAAAAGTATTTCCTTTAAATGGCGAATAGAGGGTCGTCACGGCAACAGACAGAGACACGTGGACATGGGCCGTAAATAAGTATTTTAATAGGTCTTGAAACTACAATGACCAACCTGAAAAGAACTGGACATGTATTGGAAAAACGAGTGACTTTCTATTGCCACTAGTTGGCGCTGTAGGGTTGATGCAAATGACCCCTACAAGGCCCTTCAGGGTATGACTCTCAACAAGCACGGGAAGTTTGGCGCAGATATGTTGTATATCTGCCGAGTTATGACTGTTCAAAGTTTTTGGAGAGAAAAATTGTTGACAGTCATTTTCACTTTCCTGTTTGGACCCCTCCGCTTCAACGAAACTTCAATATTTTTCATCAGGCACCTGAAGACAGGTCTTAAGGCTTCCCTTATGCAGCTTTGAGGTAGATTGATTTTTTCCCTTTAGAGGAGGAGTGTGTCCCGTAAAAAAAAGGGCATTTCCTGTTCCCACTAGGAGGCGCCAATCACAAATGGTAAATTTTCAATCCAGTCCTGCTCAGGCTGGTATACCTCACACACATGCCAGATTTAAAATAGATTGAACGTTGTATGAGGGAGTTATCAGTCATTTTCCGAATTCGGTGTTTTGGCGAAAAAATGGCCGACTTTGGCACCCCGCCCAGGTCAGGCCCGTGAATGAAAACACACCATTTTGATAACTTAAGATTTCATATGCCTCATGAACAGTCTCGCCAATTTTGAGAATGATCAAACTAATTCCCTAGGTGCCAAGGTGTAAAATGTGCACACTGTAAATCGATAAAAATTTCACATTCAATCCAAAATACCCGATTTCCTGTTGGGTTTGGAATACGCATGCAAGAGACTTTTCGGAGCAGTTTTGTACAAGGTATCGACTCTCCGAATTTCATCCCTCTACGTCTACGTTGAAAAAACCTAAATGGAGAGGCCTTTTTGAAAATTTCAAGGGGGCGCCACTGAGGCATTTGGTTACATTTTTTCGCAACATTGCAAGATTATCGAACGTTATCCAAAGCCGCATGTATGTGCAAATTTTTACGAGTTTTTGTGCATATTTAAGCCTCCAAATGTAAACTCCTACTGTGAACCGATAAAAATTTCACATTCGATCCAAAATACCCGATTTCCTGTTGGATTTGGAATACGGGTGCAAGAGACTTTTTGGAGCAGTTTTGCACAAGGTATCGACTCCCCAAATTTCATCACTCTATGTTGAAAAAACCCAATAGGAAAGGCCTTTTTTAAAACTTCTTTCTGTCGCCACTAGTTGGCACTGTAGAGTTGATGCAAATGACCCCTACAAGAACCTTCAGGGTATGACTCTCAACAAACACGGGAAGTTTGGCGCAGATATGTTGTATATCTGCCGAGTTATGACTGTTCAAAGTTTTTTGCGTGACAAATTGTTGACGTTCATTTTCACTTTCCTGTTTGGACCCCTCCGCCTCAACGAAACCTCAATATTTTTCATCAGGCACCTGAACACAGGTCTTAAGGCTCCCCTGATGCAGGTTTGAGGTCAACAGATTTTTTTCCCTTGGAGGAGGAACCTGTCTCGTAAAAAAAGGCATTTCCTGTTCTCACTAGGGGGCGCTAGACCTAATGGGTAATATTTCAATGCAGTCGTGTTAAGGGTGGGATACCACACATACATGCCAAATATGAAAAAGATTGAACGTTGTGTCAAGGAACTATTAGTCATTTACTGAATTTGTCATTTTGCCGAAAAAATGGTCGACTTTGGCACCACGCCCAGGTCAGACCCGTGAATGAAAACGCACCATTTTCAAAACTTAAGATTTCATATGTCTCCTGAACAGTCTCACCAATTTTGAAGATGATCCAACTAACTCCCTCGGCGAAATGGTCTCAAATGTGCACCCTGTGAATCGATAAAAATTTCATATTTGATCCAAAATAACCGATTTCCTGTTGGGTTTGGAATATGCGTGTAAATGCTTTTTTGGAGCGGTTTTGGACAAGGTATAGACCCCCCAAATTTCATTGCTCTACGCTGACATACCCTAATGTTATAGGCCAATTTTAAAATTTCAAGGGGGCGCCACTGAGCCATTTTGTTATATTTTTTTGCAACGTTGCAAAATTATCGAAATTTACAATTTTCCGGACGTATGTGCAAATTTTGGTGACTTTTCGTGCATGTTCAGGCCTCCAAATTGGCCGTTTTCATTTGCCCTGAAAAAAAAAAAAAAATAAAATAAAAATAATCCTTTGCAAAACAATAGGGCCTTCGCACGCTTAGTGCTCGGGCCCTAATAATAATCCTTTGCAAAACAATAGGGCCTTCGCACGCTCAGTGCTCGGGCCCTAATAATCCTTTGCAAAACAATAGGGCCTTCGCACGCTCAGTGCTCGGGCCCTAATAATAATAATAATAATAACTAGGCCTGCAAGCAGGACTGAACGGGCCCTCGCAATCTAGCGCAACTCGGACGTCACGCAACTCGGACTGTGTGCAGGTCAGGGTGTTGGCAGATCCTCCTCTCTCATCATCTCATTAGAACCTAACATGCTCGAAAGTCGCCTATTTACATTCCCACACCCAAGAGATAAAAACCCCTATTGGAGAGAGTACTACAAAAAAGGAGCCACTACTGAGCTGTGCAGCCAAGCCCTTATTCAAAACCAAAATTAATCTTCTAACTGGGCCAATTCGACCAAGTGTGCCAAATACTGTGGCTATATAAGCTGCCTGAGTCTTTGAAAAAAAATATTTCCTTTAAATGGCGAATAAAGGGTTGTCACGGCAACAGACAGAGACACGTGGACATGGGCCGTAAATAAGTATTACAATAGGTCTTCAAACTACAATGACCAACCTGAAAAGAACTGGACATGTATTGGAAAAACGAGTGACTTTCTATTGCCACTAGTTGGCGCTGTAGGGTTGATGCAAATGACCCCTACAAGGCCCTTCAGGGCATGACTCTCAACAAGCACGGGAAGTTTGGCGCAGATATGTTGTATATCTGCCGAGTTATGACTGTTCAAAGTTTTTGGAGAGAAAAATTGTTGACAGTCATTTTCACTTTCCTGTTTGGACCCCTCCGCTTCAACGAAACTTCAATATTTTTCATCAGGCACCTGAAGACAGGTCTTAAGGCTACCCTTATGCAGGTTTGACGTCAACAGATTTTTTTTCCTTGGAGGACGAACCTGTCTCGTAAAAAAAGGCATTTCCTGTTCTCACTAGGGGGCGCTAGGCCTAATGGGTAATATTTCAATGCACTCGTGTTAAGGGTGGGATGTCGCACATACATGCCAGATATGAAAAAGATTGAACGTTGTGTGAAGGAACTATTAGTCATTTACTGAATTTGTCATTTTGCCGAAAAAATGGCCGACTTTGGCACCCCGCCCAGGTCAGGCCCGTGAATGAAAACACACCATTTTGATAACTTAAGATTTCATATGCCTCATGAACAGTCTCGCCAATTTTGAGAATGATCAAACTAATTCCCTAGGTGCCAAGGTGTAAAATGTGCACACTGTAAATCGATAAAAAATTCGCATTCAAACCAAAATACCCGATTTCCTGTTGGGTTTGGAATACGCATGCAAGAGACTTTTTGGAGCAGTTTTGTACAAGGTATCGACTCACCGAATTTCATCCCTCTACGTAGAAAAAACCTAAATGGAGAGGCCTTTTTGAAAATTTCAAGGGGGCGCCACTGAGCCATTTTGTTACATGTTTTCGTAACGTTGCAAGATTATTGAACGTTATGGAAAGCCGCATTTATGTCCAAATTTTTGTGAGTTTTCGTGCATGTTGAAGCTTCCAAATGTAAACTCCTACTGTGAACCGATAAAAATTTCACATTCGATTCAAAATACCCGATTTCCTGTTGGATTTGGAATACGGGTGCAAGAGACTTTTTGGAGCAGTTTTGCATAAGGTATCTACTCCCCAAATTTCCTCGCTCTATGTTGAAAAAACCCAATAGGAAAGGCCTTTTTTAAAACTTCTTTCTGTCGCCACTAGTTGGCACTGTAGAGTTGATGCAAATGACCCCTACAAGAACCTTCAGGGTATGACTCTCAACAAACACGGAAAGTTTGGCGCAGATATGTTGCATATCTGCCGAGTTATGACTGTTCAAAATTTTTGGCGAGACAAATTGTTGACGGTCATTTTCACTTCCAGTTTGGACCTCTCCGCTTCAACGAAACCTCAATATTTTTCATCAGGGACCTGAACACATGTCTTGAGGCTCCCCTGAAACAGGTTTGAGGTCAATAGATTTTTTTCCCTTGGAGGAGGAGCCTGTCTCGTAAAGAAGGCCATTTCCTGTTCCCACTAGGGGGCGCCAGGCCTAATGGGTAATATTTCAATGCAGTCGTGTTCAGGCTGGGATATCTCATATACATGCTAGAAATGAAAAAGATTGAACGTTGTATCACGGAGTTTTTAATCATTTTCTGAATTTGGTATTTTGCCCAAAAATGGCCGACTTTGGGACCACGCCCAGGCCAGACCCTTGAATGAAAACACACCATTTTGAAAACTTAAGATCTCATATGTCTCCTGAATAGTCTGGCCAATTTTGAAGACGATCCAACTATTTTCTTCAGCGACAAGGTCTCAAATGTAAATCGATAAAATTTCACATTTGATCCAAAATTTCCGGCTTCCTGTTGGGTTTGGAATATGGGTGCAAGAGACTTTTTGGAGCAGTTTTGCACAATGTATCGACTCGCCAAATTTCATCGTTCTACGTTGAAAAAACCTAATAGGAAAGGCCTTTTTGAAAATTTCAAGGGGGCGCCACTGAGCCATTTTGTTAAATTTTTTTGTAGATTATCAAAATTTACGCAAAGTTGAATGTATGTGCAAATTTTGGTGAGTTTTCGTGCATGTTCAAGCCTCCAAACGTAAACTCCAACTGTGAACCGAAAAAATTTCACATTCGATCCAAAATACCCGATTTCCTGTTGGATTTGGAATATGGGTGCAAGAGGCTTTTTTGAACAGTTAGGCATAAGGTATCTACTCCCCAAATTTCATTGCTCTACGTTGAAAACCTGAGAGGAGAGGCCTTTTTGAAAATTTTAAGGGTCAAGGGGGCGCCACTGAGCCATTTTTTGACATTTTTTCAAAACGACGCAAGATTATCGAAATTTACGCGAATCTGCACGTATGTGCAAATTTTGGTGACTTTTCGTGCATGTTCAGGCCTCCAAATTGGCCATTTTCATTTGCCATGAAGAAAGAAGAATAATAATAATAATAATAATAATAATAATAATCCTTTGCATTACAATAGGGCCTTCGCACGTCTAGTGCTCGGGCCCTAATAATAATAATAATCCTTTGCAAAACAATAGGGCCTTCGCACGTCTAGTGCTCGGGCCCTAATTACAAAGAGCAAAACAAATAAAATATGAATAAAAATCAGAATAACAATAATATAATCATTGCAATAATAACAATAATACAGTACAGTACCTGTAATTATGAAACGAATCGGCTTCTAATGTGGCGGACTTTTTTTTTGTGTACCTGAACGCACCGCGTAATGTGGCAGACTTTTTTTAGTGTACCTGAACGCACCGCGGGGCTGACGGTGAGCAGGAGAGCGCTATTTTACTTTCTGTTTCGATCCTGGCGTCAACAGCAGTGGACACTCGGCGAGTTGATGGAATAAATGATTTGAAACCTGACGAAGCTGGCAATTTCTTAGGCGATGTTACCACAATAAGAACTGTCACCTTAACTTATAAAGACTGGCGAACGGAGGGAGACCGCCGGCCGATATCGGCATTCTACGACCCAGTTCATGGATGCACACTTATAGTTTGCTATCATTAACGTCTTCATTTCAATGGTAAGCGTCACCTTTTCTTTTTTTTTTTCTCCACCTGCACTAAACTTAAACTGCACTAAACTAAAAACAGAACTAAAATGCATTTTGCGTAGTTGGTAACAAGGAAGCCGAACTTTTAAAAGCACGTCAGCAGCACGCGCGCACGCAGGTGCACGCGAGGCGATAAATCGCAGCGGAAAAATTATCGCCTTCATTTTTATTTACCATGCGATAAATGGAATTATTGCATATTGCGACAGGCTTAACAGACAGTAGTATTCCCCCTCGTTTATCAACAGAAGTGCATCACATTTTAGAATCAGAAAAGCCAGTAAGGGTCTACTTACGCCTTTGTAAAACCAAGGTTGAATTGTTGTAGGTTTTCAAAGCTGTCGTCGCTGAAATGATGTAAACAATGAGCCGATTGGGGACCTGTATGCATGCTCACAAAAACGGTCCAAACCTTTGCAGAAGTTTTTTTAGACCACTCCTAGAGTCTCGAGTCTTCCTGTGAGCAGTTCATCGCTACACATCGAGATGGCATGACGAATCTCGCGAGTAAAACCCAGAAAATGTTTGCAATAAATGGCGAGGATAGCGTGGTGCTATATTTCCGTGTTCAGAGTGGTGGCGAGGCTCCCTGGAAGTTACGTCATAAGGTAGCAGTCGGCAGGGCGGCGCGTCCCTTGTTGCTAAGGTGTTGCTATGGCCATAACTCAAAAACTATGCGGTCAATTATTTATTTATTTTTTTATGTGACTTTTTGAGACAGCGAATGATGCCTTTAATACAATTCAACCGAGTAAAACACTCAAGAAGGAAATCCGAAAAGCTCTTCAGTTGCCCTTTAAGTACCGTAATTTCCCGAATATAACGCGCACTTTTTTCCCCAAAATCAACTTGTAAAAGCATGGGTGCGCATTATACACGGGTACATGGATGGAGACAGAAATATACATATATTATATAAAGACATTTTTTTTTATTGACACGGCCATGTTGTGTTGAAGAAAACGTATGCGGCGATACATGGCCGACCGTTACGGTACATGACGTCACCATTTCGTTTCGGTAATACTTGTTTCGGTAATACCACTCTGATTGGTCGAATGATTTCGTCAGTGTTAAATTCTGCTTTTTTCACTCTTCATAAAGCACAAAATTTTGTTTCTTGAACTCATTTGAGTCAACGTTTATTGCAACTCGGACCATAACAAACGTAACACAACACAGACTTCCTGTGTCCGTCAGCTATATCTGTCCCTCGGGAAACTCAAACCCAAATAACCATAGTTCCTTTTGTTAGTCTACAGCGATGCGCGCTTTCAGTTTTCCGACTTCTAGCCTCACTTTTATTTTACCGTATCTATCCATGGAAAAAACATTTGTTCATCATGATGAAACGAGCAAGTTATACAGCAGCCTTTAAAAGAAAAGCTACATCTGTTTCGTTTTCTCCTGGATTCTGGTAAGTTGGAGAAGTTGTCAAATCATATTATTACCGTACATATTGTCAGTTCACGGCAGGGGTCGCGTTAACCGAATATTTTCCGTCGTTGACCGGTTTTTTAAAACGGTGACGGAAAAAAACTGATGTCCATCCGTCATTTTGACAGGTTGCAATTCACACCCCAGACCACAGGGTGGCGACTGAGCATATTAATTAGCTATTGTCTCTCTTGATGCATGACGTCGTTGGCCTTACTCGGAAAAATGTCAATGCAACTGAGTGTTTGCCTGGCATGGCCAGACTGTTCTCAGTGTATTTTTCAAACACTGAGAGAAAAGTCTGGGACACAGCCTCTCGAGTAGGTACAAAATCAATTGACAAATCAGATTTGTTTATTTGCGTGACGTGTTCTTCACGAGCAACGTCACTAGTGCGCGCCGAAAGTCGTCTCTACAACAACACGGATGGCGGGAGAGCCGAGAATATGTTCCACTCCGCGGTAAATTCAGTTTTAAATGAGCTAAAACACATCGACACGAGACATTGACAACAGTCTGTCTCGCGCTAGCCATGTTGAATAAACTCTGTTCTCCTCATATGTTTACTTCCGCGCGCAAGTTCCTCGTCCTGCCTTCGTCGCTTTGCTAACGGCACATCTGCCCGTCGCTGATTGGTGCACTCCGCTGTCTGTTTGCCTCTTGTTAAGCTTGTTCGGACAGAATATTCATTAAAAATGAATGAAACCTAAATACTATTGAATATGTCATTATCATCATTTTAAAAATGTAAGTGACGGGTAAAAATAGATTATGACCGGATTTTTATGACACTGTCAGTCAAAATGACAGACAACGAAAAAGTCTAGCGCAACCTCTGGTTCACGGTAATGTTTTGAACTACCAATGTGCTATGCTTGTGCTGTGTTTCACCAGTCAGTAAAATGACATTCCTGTATCTCTACACGAGCTCAGTTTTCTTGTATTCTTCTATTTATTGGTGCTAAAATTAGGGTGCGCGTTATACACGGGTACAATAATTTCCCCTAGATTTTACAAGTAAATTTGGGGTTGCGTTATACACGGGTGCGCCTTATATTCGGACAATTACGGTAGTTAAAATTGAGATTTGGCATTTAGTATGTGAGGAAATGAGGGAAAATCAAAATTTAGAAATGGAGGTTGGAGTTATTGCTGGTTTTGTTAACTTTTATTTTGCAAATCATTGAAAAATACCATTTTGAATGAAAAATAAATAAATAAAATTTCTGGCTCCGTGGCGACCTTCACGTCGGGGAGTTCCGGCAAGAAATCTAGCCACTTTCACCCCTGCTTGTACTTGAGTACATTTTTTGGATGACTACTGTAACCTTTACATAAGTAATATTAATTTGAAGTAACGCGACTCTTACTTGAGTAAAATTTTTGGCTACCCTACCCACCTCTGCTCCTGGGGTCCCATTTAGATATTCCGTAGGCACATTGCTTCACTATTTCGGATGTATGTAGAAATTCAATTACATTTTTTTTTACATGGTTCGCGGATATTTTTGAATTATAGTGAGTTGTTGTGAGTTCTAAATTGGTTTAAATTGTTGTATTTTCTTACTAGTCACCCTTTCTCCTTCAGAGGAACCAATGTATGAAAGGTTGTTTCATGCTCAATAACAATGAAAATAATCCCTTCGTTTCTCTTGCAATTGTTGTAAATCAAGATTTGCACATTGAACAAACGCCATCAAATGACAGTTCCACTTCTTCTTGGATAGAGCCCCGCACTTCCTTCAATGTGGGTAAGTTGATACTCACAGAACAGCAAGTGTGATGTGGTGTCGTTGCTATCTGAAGGTTGAGCGATGAGGTTGTCTGCTTTGGATCCTTCTGTTGAACTGCTGCCGCCACTCGGAGGCTCCGCTCCTCTGCTGGACTCACTCGGACCTCCACCCTTCAAGGGCTCACCATTCCACTTGGGGATGACCACCACCTCCTTTTTAACATACGGTAGGTCCTCCTCCTCCTTTTGGGGGGGATGAGGTTGCTGTTGCTCCTCAATGTAGGGGTTCTCCACTGTAATGAAATACTCCTCTTGCTCCTCTTTAACGTGGACGAATTCCTCCACCTTCTTGATGTAAGGCGACTCTTCCTCCTCCTCCTCTTCTTCCATGCGAGCAGACTCGTGGAATTCAGGATGATACATGTGACTGAAATCTGCAAGACGAAGATCATAATCACACATGGGCCAAATTTATTTCTTCATTTGCCATATTGTCCCCAAAATATTTACTGCTTCAGAAATATTCTTATGTTATGATTCATTTATATCTTGTTGTCATCCACTGACAAATTGTAATTCAAGTTACTTGACATCACATTTTAATAGGACACAAACAAACAATCTTTTTAAAATTTTATTTATTTATTTTTTTTAAACCTATCCTGTTCAGCTGCTTTGACACCGAGAATGGAAATCCAAGTGTCCTTAAGGATACATGGGGGTATGATGTACTCTCATAATCATTATAGCTGTTCATCAGGTTTTATTTATTAGGAGAAAACAGCGAATAGGAGGAGTTTCAGGGGGGCAGGAAGAAAGGGAGCAGACAGACGAAGAAACAAACACACAACAACGAAAAAATACATTATTAAACGACTTTGCTAACTTTGCACCTAGTGGTGCCATCGTTGTCGAGTTATATTTACCCATCGACACCATGCGGGTGGCCTGGTAACTGAGGAGAAGGAGGAGGTACGGTCAAGAAACGTCAAGAACATCTGTGCCCCAATTAACCAGCCCTACAGAGAAAGAATGTGCCACCGAGACCCACACCTGCCCCACCACTGCCCGCCCACCCCCAGCCACAGCCACAACGCCTGACTGACACCACCAGACCCCCACAGACCACCGGTGTCCAGCCGGCGATTTTCGCCGGGGTTCAAGAAGGACGCTTAGGTGGAAAGGGGAGAGGGAGGCGGAAGCGAGATGATGCCAAAGGCTGCCGTGGGCCGGAGCGGAACCAGGGCCCCAACCCGCCCTCACCTCCAACCTATAGCTCAGATAAAGCGGAGGCCCTGCCCTCCGGGAACCCCGCCATACAGAAAAGTGAGGGACCCACGGGACCCACTTACCGCCCTATTACTATGGCTGCCAGGTACCCGACTGGCAGCCACTACCCAGCACCACAGTGGGGTTGCGTGGGGAGGGTAGTGCAGTGTATGCATTAAAAACTGGCAGAGACAGTAGTAGTACCGCTGCAAGAAATTTTTTCCCGGCCACACATCCCACCCTCTCGTCCCCTTTGGAGTATAATGTATGTGGTGCATTATACGAGAACGAGGAATGGCGGGGCCGGCAGCAGGCGGGCAATTGTCACATCACTCACACAACCCAACCAACCCCAGCCACTCCACACCCTCGGTGTATGATGCATTAAAATCAAGGAGGAGCCAGCCCAGTTCAGACTCTCCACAAAACCCCTGAATGAGTGTGTTGGTGCCCTTAGTGAAGACTATTTACAGTGCGAGGTGAATAGGTGCATAAGTTAAGAGGCATGCTCTCGTGGGCCGGGCCTCACCTGCCTGAACAGCAACATGGAGAGAGAGAAGCACCAGGGCCCCGACCACCCTCCGTTACCCACCCATCCCTGACAGCTAGGGGACAAAGGGGACAACCCCCCCAACTAACCCCAGATCTCATGGACCCCAGGAGGGCTCACCGCCGACAGAACAGCAGCGGCGCTAGCTGCTGGCCCGGAGATGCGAGCGGAGTCGGAGGCAGGCCAAGAGGACAGAGGCGCAAATTATTTCAGATATTCACAGCCTTCTGATCGCCAAGCAGTCAGAGATTTGGAGACGATGGAATCCTGAAGTTCAAAAGGGATAAGAGTTTCTTCGTTACCTGCAGCCAGAACTGTTGTAAAGATTCACACTGCCAAATAGCATGCAAATATGTATCTGGAGTACAGTACCCTCGTGACAGTTTGTACATCTATCGGATTGGGAAAACCCCCATTTTGTACTTATTGAGTTGTATGCCATCTATGCAGTATTTTAAACTGGATAAATTGCAGATTGCTCTTCTTCGTCATTGTAAATTTATATGACAGATTTGTGTCCAGCAACTCTCATCAAACATTACTGAAGATCATTTCTCAATTTATCGATTGGTAAATACACTATGTATAATTGTTACATGATTATAGTGTAATAAAATTGCTTTAGTTCACATTAAAATGAGTAAGACACGATCAAAAACAGTTAATATAGAATAAAAACTACAAATAAGAGCATAAACAGCACTAGTCATATAGTTTGTATCATGTAAACATTCAAATTGTAATGTAAAGTATTTGCCATACAAGTGTTTCAAAAGTCAACTCACCTGACATTTTGGGACTTGGTGTTCGCTTGCAAAGCGATGTGTTGATCCCAAGCACGTCGTTGGTTCTCGTTGTTAGCGGCCGGCGTAACTAGGGTAGGCTAACCTAAGCTGGCTTCGAAGTTTTAACGTGCACCCAAACGATTCGAAGCAAAAGCGGAATTGAACGGATTCGCGGCGTGTCCGAAAATTTCCGCCACTTTTCAGTGAATTACATTACGTCATGGGGCCAAGGAGAGATGAAAGGTGGATTCCAAGCACTATACCAGTATTACTGTTCCAAAACAATCGGACGCGAAGGCGAGCATTGATGACGTCATGTCCGAAAGCGATGATTATTTTATTTTTTTATTATTATTATTTTTTTTATATTTTAAATTGAACAATAGAATAACAACAAATCGGATACAAGAAAAACATAGACAAGAACAACAACAAAAACACTACAAAATATTCACACAGAATAATGATAATACAAAGTAACGTGACAGGACTTTAAAAAACAAAAAATAAAGCCATTTCTTTCTTAAAGGCAATAAAATTAGGTTTTGATTTGGAGAATATGCTTTTATGAATTTATATATCTATAAATATATATATATATATATATATATATATATATATATATATATATATATATATATATATATATATATATGAAACGCCCTGCTGGGCGAGACAACGAGAGAGAGAGAGAGAGAGAGAGAGAGAGAGAGCGAGAGAGAGAGAGAGAGAGAGAGAGAGCGAGAGAGAGAGAGAGAGAGAGAGAGATTTTTTTGCCAAAACTAAGATCAAATGAATAAAATAATATTCTTTTTAGGTTCTATCAAATACAATTATAAATTTAACAGTGATAGGGAATGTATTTTAATATTATTACAACAAACAACACGAAACTACAAATATACCAAAACCTATACAAAAACATTTTATTGTCAGTGTTAGCTGCAATAGTAAATCATAACATTGGATCTAACAAAGTTGTGTATATTTACTAAATATAAAAAGGTCAAAACAGAGGCTCTTTATAATTTATTGCTGTTACGGACTAAACTACACTCACATATACAAATTGAGGACTGAAACCTTTTTTACAATAACAGTTTTTATTTGTAATACCATTAAGTAAAATTGTATGTTATAAAAAAACTGTAACGTTTAAAGTTTATGATGAAGATGGACAGAGATACGGGTGGGGACACTGGTGATGTACATTTTTGTACAGTAGATGGCAGTGTGCACCTAAAAATTGTTTGCGATCCGCCAGTCATCAAAAATGTTTTATTTATTTATTTTTTTTAAATTAACAGCAACACTATAGACCAGGGGTCAGCAACCTTTTTGGTGTGGCGTGCCACTTTCAAATTTTCTTGTCAATCAGTGTGCCACACCAAGATTAATGACGCACATCCGAATATTTATATCCAACAGAGCTGTAATTTTACTCCAAAGAAAACAACATGAACATACGTTGAAATCTTACAACTACCATTCTTCTTTATCAAATAACTAAAAAATAAAAGTATATTGTAGAAAATATCAAAACTTGAGCATCATCTTATGTAAACATATCACACACACACAACCCAGCAAGAAAAGGGGAACAAGCATGATTGTCAGTGCAGGTCTCTCACAGTACAGAGCGGGCTGTTTTAACCTTCAAAGTCAGAACAGGCGACTACTTTGTCTTTTACACTAACAGTGAATTCTATGCACAATTTGAGATTTTATATAACAAATACAAAAGATGCCTACCTTAATGTGATCCCTGACCCTGTTTTCCATGAATTTCATGTTTTGTCTCGTAGTGGCGTTTGACACTTGTTGTGCGACACACACACAACGCTCTCGAGGCATAATGCACAGAGCAAGCGGAAGTAACCGGCCAACCAGTTGTTACCGGCACCCCCAAGGGGCCGCTGTCCCCTACAGTATGACCAGCTTACTAGTTAAGCGTAAGAAAAAGAGAGGCAGGGAGCAAGGTGTTGAGAGAGAGTTGTGCGAAGAGCGCCATGAAAAGTGGCTGTGTCACATGCTGGTTTTAGTTTTGTTAGTAAAAGTCTCCAGCAAAATACCATCCAACGTGTCACTGTGTTTTTATACACATCACCACCTCTCTGAAGTAAGCACCGGGCGAATGGACGACAACAAGCCACGTTAATCGCCTGTCCACTACACACTACGGTGCAGAGTTGCAATTACCAAAAAGTGCAATTGGTAACACAGTGTACTTCCGCCAGCTCTCTGATTGGTCGGCTTCGTGACATGTTAGTAGCGTGGGCTGAATTAAACGCGCAGAGAAAAAAAATCCGACAAGCGCAGGAGGCGAGAAATTGGGAAAGAGCTGGAGGTGTGCTCAAAATACATTATTACTCGCATATAACGCCGCAGGCAGAGTGGGTGAGAGGGGCAGTCCCGTAAAGCCCCTAAATAACAGAGCGCGCAACTGAAAATGCCTTAATTTCCGGTAAAAAGGCGCATTGTAAATGGGCTCGCTTCCGCTATCCAAACAGCTAAACATGAAAAAGTTCACATTCCGGATGTTTTCAGTAATCCTTTATGTGTCTCTTTTCTTTTTTTATGAAACTAAAACAATGAAAAAATACATGCAATCAGCAACAATGCTGCAAATAACAAAAATGCCATCCATATATGCAAACACAATTAGCCTGTATTCAGTAGTTCTTAAATAGAAATATCAAACACATTTCCCCTCAAACATGCAACCTAAAGACAATATAAAGAGTGTAATTCTCAATTTGACAACAAAATACTCACAGACGTTGCTCTAAAGAACACAAATGCCACTGAAGTTGTGAGAGCGGAGCTGCCATGTGTCACACTGAATCCCATTTGAAGAACTTCCTATTTGCATTTTTCTTCTACTGTTTTAGAACCAATAAATAAAACGGCCACAAGATGGGGCGCTTCAGCAACTGATAAAAATACAACCGACAATAAACATAACACGCATTTTTTTTTTTTTTTTGCCATGCCCTCGCGTGTCACTGGTTAACCCTTCGCGTGTCAGTGCTGACACGCGTGTCATAGGTTGCCGACCCCTGCTATAGACCCTACTCACCTACGTCACAAAATGACTTGTCCCTGGGCCTCCCTGGGCCGCGGCGGCCGCGGCTGCCCCCCGGCCGGCGGGGTCGTTAGCGGGGCCTCTTGGGGCCCGCGGGGCCTAGGGTGAGGCTTGTTGTCCCTTGCCGGTGGGGTGGACGCCCCCTGGTCGCCGGCGCTTGGTGTGGCGCCTGCTCGGGGTGCGGGGTGGGTGCTCGGTGGGTGGGAGGGGGGTGGGCGGTCGCGGAGGCGCCGTGGGTGTTCTGGGGCGGGGATTGATCGGGGCCCTGACGCTTCTTCCGCCCTGGGGCCGGTGGTTCTGGTGGACGGGGCCACGCCCGCGGGAGCCTGCCTCTTAACTCACGCACTTCTCACTTCGGCACTGTAAATATTTTTCACCCTGGCACTTACATGCTCATACATTTCTCCGGGGAGAGTTGGGACGGGGCTTTACAGTCCCAGCCCGACTCCCCCCTGTTTTTAATGCACCACACACCAAGGTTGTGGGATGGTTGGGACCTGCTGGGGGGGGGGGGGGGGGGGCCTCACGGCTGCCTCCTCACCACAGGCCCCGCCATCCCTGCACCTTTTTTAAATGCACCACACACATCATACTCCACAGGAGAGCTCTGGCAAAGGGCGGTGGGACGGGCGGCTGGACAGAAACTCCATGCTGCGGTCCCACTGCCCCAAGCCAAGCTCTCCTATTTTAATGCATACATTGCACTACCCTCCCCTCACACCCCCATCACGGTGCTGGGTGATGGCTGCCAGTCGGGAACCTGGCAGCCACAGTAATAGGGTGGTAGGTGGGTCCCACACTTTTTCTATATGGCGTGGCTCCCGGGGTGTGGCCTCCCCTCTGCCTCGGCTGCCGGCCGCGGGAGTGGGTTGGGGGGTCGGGTCTCCGATCTTGCGTCGCCCCATGGCAGTCCCTGGGCGTTCTCCTGCCTCCGCCTTCCCCTCTCTTCTCTGGCTGGGCGTCCGCCCTGCGCTCCGTCGCGGGTCGCTGGCTGGGCGCCGGTGTATCAGCGGGGTGTCGCCTGCACCGGCGGGGGGCCCTGCCTTGCCTGGGGCTTGGTGGGCCGCTGGGGGTCCCGTGGCGTGCCGTGCCGGTTGGGGGGCTGTGGCTCGTGGTCCGGGTGGGCGGGCGGGGGTGGGTGTAGGCGTGGGGGTTGGTGATGCGTCCCCTCCTGCCATCCCTGAAGGCCGGTTGATGGGCGCGCGGGTGGCCCGGGGGACCACCCTGGGTCCCGGGGGGGGGGTGACGGTGGCTCCTTTGCTGGGCGGTTGGAGGAGGGATGGGCTGCGCATGGATCCCCCCGCCCCCCCGCCCGCCCTCCCTCCCCGGGCTGGCTGGGTGTGGGCCGTGGCCCTGGGTTGGTGCCCGCGCGGTCTCTCCGCCCGTCTGCGTGGCTGTCGCGCGCCCGGTGGGGCTTGCGTGCTGCTGGATGTGGTAGGGCATGCTCGGGTTGGGGGTTCCGGTGCCGGGATTGGCGATGCGGCGGCGTAGGGTTGGTCGCCAACGGGCTTTCACTCATAAGAGATTCACACGATTACTGGGTTCTAGATCACAGAACTGATTTGTGTACACTCTACCCCTTTCAATCACTTAGTTTATAGTCTTATAGACACCCCCACCCCCATTCTCCTCTTTCACTGGCCAATAGGCCCCCACATGGTGTAAACCGGAAATACATCTCGCTGACGATAGCACCAGCATATTAGTAACTAGTTTAGATGTTCAATGTATTTCTTGTTGTTGTTTGTGTATGTGTTTCTTTTCTTTCTTCTCTTGTATTTCTTTTCTTCTGTCCCCCCATAATCCCTTCCTGTTCGCTGCTTTGTCATAATAAAAAGGTATTTTGAATGATCACAATGGGAGTATGTCAGACTCTCAATGTGAAACATTAAAACTGTTCAGAATCCGGGCACTTAGACTTCCATTCTCTGTGTCAAACAGCTGAACAGGACAGGTTTTAAAAAAAAAAAAAAAAAAAAAAAAAAAAAAAAATGACTTGTCGCTGTATCCGGCCGCCATATTGTCCGTATTTTTTAGACCTATTCTCATTGTTTTCAATTAGTCGTGCACGTTATAGAGCAATTCATGGAAGCCCCGGTGTTATCTGACGCCATAAACTCATTGGATGCGTTGCATAAAAGGCGTTATGTGGAAAAGCTTCAGTTTAACCATTCGCCAGATCCATATTTGATGCCTAAATCGATGTTTTTCGACCCGCTGTCTTCGCCGTCTTTGCCTGACCCTGATATTTACAACTATCTTGTCCACACAAAATCAGCCTATTCTCACGAAAGTTTGAAAAACTTTAAGAGCTTGGAGGCTTATAAATGCTACGCTGCTGGTTGGGTGAAACAGGTCCTCGTACACGAAAATTCGGCAGGAATCTTGTGCTCGGGAAGGTGAGTTACGAAATTTTCAATTCAAAATCTTTTGTTCTTGCTAACATCCACTGTCATGTCTAATGTATTTCATGTCATTTGTCAATGGAGCTAGGGCTTTTAATGTTTATATGGTTTAGCGATAGCACTCTCACTACATACATATATAATATGTAATAAATATGAAGTGCGATAGCACTACTCCAGATTGTCCCTAGTTGAATTTATTTTTTGGCTTTTGACCTCAATAGTGAAATTGTAAATTAATTGTATGACAACTGTCTTATTATCCCCTTATAATTATATATTTTCAGGTAGTTCATTCACAACGTCTGAGTGTATGTTGTCGGCGATTAGCCTAGCAATGATCTTAATTGTGGTTGTCAGCCCAAAACCCTCTAAATATATATTAAATGCATCTTACCAGATATAAAATGACTACTAAATAATCTGTGGAAGTCGTTTGGAGCCCAGTTTTCTCGTCGAATTGCAGCAGTCAATCTCGCTCTCGTCTCCGGGTCTCTCGGAATACGGTAAAACTTCAAGTCTCTCCGTCTATCTTGTGTTTTTGCAACCGACCGCCACACACGACTTCACCATTTTGATTATTAATGTTAACGAGCAGAAAAACACGCCATGATAGGAGGAATTTACAAAGCGCTAATGCATTAACATGACGAGTATGCGGACAACATGGCGCGGGGGCGTGGCTGTGACGTCACGTGAGTAGGGTCTATAGACAGAACATACAACAATACAAACCAAAAATAGTCAAAAATAGACAGAAGAACAATCAACAAACGAGCATGCCCAGATAGCTACCCGATCGCGACCAGCTATCACGTGACTGTACTGCGTCACTTCCTTCGAAGGCTTTACGCTTATAAACGCGAGAGAATAGGGAATGGGACGTACTACGTTATTGTTTGGATACGCCTCCATGCTGGTAATATCCTTTACTTCCGGTCAGGCAGACTCAACGGGGATTGTAACGTGTGGTAGTGCTAAACTAATTCCTTCGGTGTATTCGAAAGAAAATATGGGTGTGTATTGTTGTGTTACCGGGTGCAACAGCGTCTCCCACGACAAAAAAAAGGGCAAGGAAAACTGGACTCACTTTTCACGGTTTTCCTGCATGGAGGACCAAATATCAGATCACGAAGGCACGACGGATGGCTTGGGTCGCAGCGGTTCGTCGGAGAAGCATTTCTTTTGATCATATTTCTGCTGGAATGAGAGTGTGTTCCCGTCATCTCTACTCTTGTTAGTTGAACGATTTATCCACTGTTTTGGTTTCAATACGTTTTTGTTTTTGTTTTTTTTTACCGTTGTGTAAATCTGCCTCGGTAGCAATGCTCATCTACTACTACTACTACAACTCACCTACCTGTTGTGTTCCTAGGTAAACCTGCTGATAACACATGCCGATTGGTCACCATCTCTCTTCTTGGATTATTTCACAAAGAAATTTGTTCTATTGAGTGGTTCGATTTGTCTTGTGTCAGACTCAAACAAGCCTCTGCAGCAGACGCCATCTGGGTCTGCCCTTCCTGTCAATAGACTGCGGGCTTTTAACTTGTGAAAATGCAAGAACTTTAATGCACACATTTATTCTGCCTGGCTATTTAACTAAGGCCAGTGAAGTGTTTTTTTTTGTTTTGTTTTTTTTTTTTTTTTTTTAACCACTTTGACAAAGACACGTTTCATTGTCATGTTGAATTTATATATTCTATTATTTATAATTTATAATATATTCTTGTTTGCACTAATGTAGACTTTAGACTCAATTCAAATAGTTTTGGAAAAGTTGCAATACCTAAAATAGAAATGCAAGAACTGTAATGTACATACAGTGCCTTGCAAAAGTATTCGCCCTCCTTGAATCTTGCAACCTTTCGCCACATTTCAGGCTTCAAACATAAAGATATGAAATTTAATTTTTTTGTCAAGAATCAACAACAAGTGGGACACAATCGTGAAGTGGAAAAACATTTATTGGATAATTTAAACTTTTTTAACAAATAAAAAACTGAAAAGTGGGGCGTGCAATATTATTCGGCCCCTTTACTTTCAGTGCAGCAAACTCACTCCAGAAGTTCAGTGAGGATCTCTGAATGATCCAATGTTGTCCTAAATGACCGATGATGATAAATAGAATCCACCTGTGTGTAATCAAGTCTCCGTATAAATGCACCTGCTCTGTGATAGTCTCAGGGTTCTGTTTAAAGTGCAGAGAGCATTATGAAAACCAAGGAACACACCAGGCAGGTCCGAGATACTGTTGTGGAGAAGTTTAAAGCCGGATTTGGATACAAAAAGATTTCCCAAGCTTTAAACATCTCAAGGAGCACTGTGCAAGCCATCATATTGAAATGGAAGGAGCATCAGACCACTGCAAATCTACCAAGACCCGGCCGTCCTTCCAAACTTTCATCTCAAACAAGGAGAAAACTGATCAGAGATGCAGCCAAGAGGCCCATGATCACTCTGGATGAACTGCAGAGATCTACAGCTGAGGTGGGAGAGTCTGTCCATAGGACAACAATCAGTCGTACACAGCACAAATCTGGCCTTTATGGAAGAGTGGCAAGAAGAAAGCCATTTCTCAAAGATATCCATAAAAAGTCTTGTTTAAAGTTTGCCACAAGCCACCTGGGAGACACACCAAACATGTGGAAGAAGGTGCTCTGGTCAGATGAAACCAAAATTTAACTTTTTGGCCACAATGCAAAACGATATGTTTGGCGTAAAAGCAACACAGCTCATCACCCTGAACACACCATCTCCACTGTCAAACATGGTGGTGGCAGCATCATGGTTTGGGCCTGCTTTTCTTCAGCAGGGACAGGGAAGATGGTTAAAATTGACGGGAAGATGGATGCAGCCAAATACAGGAACATTCTGGAAGAAAACCTGTTGGTATCTGCACAAGACCTGAGACTGGGACGGAGATTTATCTTCCAACAGGACAATGATCCAAAACATAAAGCCAAATCTACAATGGAATGGTTCAAAAATAAATGTATCCAGGTGTTAGAATGGCCAAGTCAAAGTCCAGACCTGAATCCAATCGAGAATCTGTGGAAAGAGCTGAAGACTGCTGTTTACAAACACTCTCCATCCAACCTCACTGAGCTCGAGCTGTTTTGCAAGGAAGAATGGGCAAGAATGTCAGTCTCTCGATGTGCAAAACTGATAGAAACATACCCCAAGCGACTTGCAGCTGTAATTGGAGCAAAAGGTGGCGCTACAAAGTATTAACGCAAGGGGGCCGAATAATATTGCACGCCCCACTTTTCAGTTTTTTATTTGTTAAAAAAGTTTAAATTATCCAATAAATTTTGTTCCACTTCACGATTGTGTCCCACTTGTTGTTGATTCTTGACAAAAAATTAAAATTTTATATCTTTATGTTTGAAGCCTGAAATGTGGCGAAAGGTTGCAAGGTTCAAGGGGGCCGAATACTTTTGCAAGGCACTGTATTTATACACCTTTATTTACCTTAGGCCACTGAATGATTTTTTTTAACTGCTTTGAAAAATACAGGTTTTGTTGTGATCTTGTATTTATATAGTATACATTGTAGCTTTTTATAATGTATTATATTATGTATTATAATATTTGCTGCCCCCTGTCACAGTGTGGGCCAATTTGCACTAAAAGGATTTTAAACTGTCAGTTCAAATATTGTGTTGAGTACTTGCAATACTTAAAATGGAAATGCAGTAAGTTTAAAGCACATATTTATTCTGTCTGGCAATTTACCCAAGGCCAGTAAATAGTTTTTTTAACTGCTTTGACAAAGACACGTTTATTGTAATCTTGTATTTGTATATTACTTATAATTATATATTTGCTGCCCCCGTCAGAGGGTTGGCCTTGTTTGCACTAATTTAAAGATTTTAAACTGTCAGTTCAAATATTTTATTGGAGAAGTTGCATTACTTGAAATAAATCTATAGACCCCAATCACCAATGTCACACAATGACGTGTCGCTGTATTGTGCCGCCATATTGTCCGTCATTGTGTGTCCGTATTCTCAATGGTCTCAATTTATCGTGCAATTTATAATGCAATTCATGGAAGCCCCGGTGCCTTCAGACGCTGTAAACTCATTGGATGTGTTGCATAAAAGGCGTTATGTGGAAAAGCTTCGGTCGATCCATTCGCCAGATCCATATTTGATGCCTAAATCGATATTTTTCGACCCGCTGTCTTCGCCGTCTCTGCCTGACATCTGCTACCCTGATATCTACAACTATCTTGTCCACAGAAACTCAGCCTATTCTCACGAAACTTTGAAAAACTTTAAGAGCAGCACTTTAAGCAACATTACCCCGTGTGACCCTTTACTTCCAATTTTCTAAAATGGCGACAATCAATCAAAAAAAAAGTTGACTGCGATGGCCGACGCTTTAAGGATAGATGGATATTGGACTATTTCTTCAATAAAATACGCAACAACTGTGTCTGCCTCATTTGCAAAGAGACAGTCGCTGTTTTCAAAGAGTTCGATGTGACACGATAATACCAAACAAGGCACGCTGACATGTACAACACAGGGAAGATACGCAGCGAGAAATTATAGCAACTTGAAGCTAGTTTAATTTCACAGCAGCAGTATTTCGCAAGAACCCGAGGGTCGAAAGAGAACGCCACAAAGGCGAGACTGTTGAAATTATGAATTGAAAAAAAATAATAATAAAGCAAATGTGACACACAGAAGGCCTTGCTAAAATTTGTTTAAATATATTGTTCTACGTAAATTAGCCAAGGTAGCCCCCCACATTTTTACCACACCAAATCTGGCCCCCTTTGCAAAAAGTTTAGACACCCCTGTTTAAATGATGATCCGTAGATGAGGCCAGCTTCTTTCACTTGGTACTAGCTAAATGTTATTAAAAAAATAATGATGGTGGAAGAAATAAACATCTTGAATTTGAAACTATGTTGTCGGCGATTAGCCTCGCAATGATCTTAATTGTGGTTGTCAGCCCAAAACCCTCTAAATATATATTAAATGCATCTTACCTGATATAAAATGACTACTACGGTACATGGTCTGTGGTGATCGTTTGGTGCCCAGTATTCTCGTCGAATTGCAGCACTCCATCTCGCTCTCCTCTTCGGGTCTCTCGGAATACGGTAGAACTTCAAGTCTCTCCGTCTATCTTCCCTGTTACTGCAACCAACCACCACACACGCCTTCACCATTTTGATTATTAATGTTAACGAGCAGAAAAACACGCCGTAATAAGAGGAAAGTACGTAGCGGTAATGCGTAAACACGACGAGCTGACGGACAATATGGCGGATCAAGTCAGGGGGGCAGAGTTGTGATGTCATGTGATTGGGGTCTATTGCAATTTATCAGTCCCAGTTCTTGTCTATAACACTGTCCAAACATTGTCAATGCATATTCCAAATAGAATAACAAAATTTACTCACCTGACTTTGTATTTACTACACCTGTTTATTATGAAGACCTGAAGTGAACAACAAGCAGTTACAGTTTGTCAAGAAGTTGTTCAAGTCATGTTTTGGTATTCACATTTTATTGACTTTTCACAACAACACTTGGGTTCATGTTTGTAAGAGCAGAGTAAACAGAAGTTTCAGCGTGCACTCTTCGCCTTTCCAACCTCTCATCACGCTCTGATGTGGTGCGCTTGACCTCAGAATAACCCAAGAAGAGAGACGGTGACCAATCGTGATGTGTTGTCAGCATTTCATGTGCAGGTTTACCTAGGAACACAACAGGTAGGTGAGTAGTAGTAGGTGAGCATTGCGGGTCTCTCGGCAGATTTACACATTGTTGAAGAAAAAAAAAACATATTGAAACCAAAACAGTGGATAAATCGTTCAACTTACAAGAGTAGAGATGACGGGAACACACTCTCATTCCAGCAGAAATATGATCAAAAGAAATGCTTTTCCGATGAACCGCTGCGACCCAAGCCATCCGTCGTGCCTTCGTGATCTGATATTTGGTCCTCCATGCAGGAAAACGGTGAAAAGTGAGTCTAGTTTTCCTCGCCCTTTTTTATGTCGTAGGAGACGCTGTTGCACCCGGTAACACAACAATACACAACCGTTGAGTCTGCTGGACCTGAAGTAAAGGATATTACCAGCATGGAGGCGTATCCAAACAATGACGTAGTACGTCCCATTCCCTATTGTATTTTTGTGATTGTTTGAATAAAAAATAAAAATAAAAACAATGTTGATGTGGCGATAGCGTACCAAGATGTTATTCACCAACTACCAATAAACATTAACGTGGAAAATAATAATAATAAAAAACATGGAAGCGAAAGATTCAGACATATATGTAATGGGAAGGGCGTTAGGATTTCGTGTCACAGGCACTTTATTTCATGATACTTTATGAATTTTATGCTCCTGGATGAAATGGACCTCTTGGATGTGTGAAGAAGTGATCGCTATATTTACTCAATTATTTTGAATCCCGCACAACGAAATTGACAGACTTCCGGCTTCGGTCTTGCATTGAGGAAAAGGGCGCTGTGACGTGTACGGGAGAAGGAGTCATCTTCACTATACAGACGTACTGTTGTATGAGAAGGACTAAGGATTCAGTTGATTTTGCGGATTAGTTTGTTTATTTTTCGCATCAAGCCAGCCAAATGGCTGCAGAAAAATCTTTCTGTACGAGGGAGAGGCATTTTTGGGGTTTCAAAAGGTTGCCATTCACCGGTGGATATTGGCCAAAACAAGCCCTACTACTGTGGGACCATGGGAGTTACGAGGAAGTGAGTAAACATCGTGTTTTGTATTATGTCAAGTACTGGGATCATTTTAATATGTAGGTGGCTTGCATTTTGTGGCTGACATGCTCCTTGTCACCTTGGCCGACGACTGGAGGCTTGTCGAACATGCCCCTGCCGGGAGAGCACTATATTCGGCTTATTGCCCTATTCATGTGCCCGGTGTTCTGTCAAATTTTCCAACCCATCAAAAACTGCAACTTTGTGTTAAAAACAGCCGCAAATACAGCGATTACAAGTAAACACAACAAACTTTCTTTAAATAAAGGACTACTTACGTTTGATCATGGATGGGAATGTAAAAAGCTCTCCTCATACACATATTGTCATGTTAGCTGCATAACAACTGCAGCCGCCCTCCTATGAGTCGCTCGCTGTTTACGACTTCGCCGTGTAGTAAAGCATTATTTTGCCATATGCGTGTTAACCATTTGGCAGCTACACGCTCCTCCGACGTCGGCCGGTTTGTCCGGCGGTCATTGTCCAGCTGCTTACCCGCAAACGAGCCCTCAGCAGGGGAACGACAAGCTCTAACTTGTTGTAATTATAAGTTAAAAGCTAGTATAAAAAGGTGAGTTTTTAGCAGTTTTTTGAATGTGGGAAGGTCTGAACAGGTACGGATGGATTTAGGGAGTGAGTTTCAAAGGGAGGGTTTGGAAGTCCTCTGTCCCCGCAAGTTCACTGTGTTCTTAGTTGGGGCAGTGCGAGGATGTTTCCATTAGAAGAGCTAAGGTGACGGGAGGGTGTGGGGACAGAGAAGGTCTTGTGAGGTAGGGAAGGACCAATTTATTGAGTGCTTTGTGGGTGAGAAGGATGATTTTGAACTGTATCCTGTATGAAATAGGAAGCCAGTGCAGTTTGTGGAGGACGGGGGTAATGTGGTTCCTATAGGGGTCAGGGTGAGAAGGCGTTCTTCAGGGTTTTGTATATATTGTAGTTTATTGATGAGTTTGGATGGAGAACCGAAAAGAATGCTGTTGCAGTAGTCAAGTCTGGAGGTGATGAAGGCATGGATCAGGGTTTCAGCAGCAGAGAAAGTCGGGGAGGGGCGAGGACGGGCTATGTTCTTGAGGTGGAAGAACGCAGTTCTGGTGATGTGGTTGATGTGCTGGCCGAATCTTAGTTTATTGTCGAAAATGATACCTAACTTGCGGGAATGAGTTGAGAGAGGCAGGGTGCAGTTGTTGATGGTAAGGGGAAATTGTCAGTCTTTGATATAAGCTACAGGGTCGGTGATGATTATGTCTGATTTGGTTCTGTTGAGTTGAAGATAGTTTGCTTGCATCCAGGATTTAATTTCATTGAGGCAGTTGTGTAGTGTGGATTCAGTGCTGTGCGAGATTTGTTTTGTGGAGATGTAAATTTGGATGTCGTCAGCGTAGCAGTGAAATTGGAGAGCAAATTTACGGATGATCTGACCAAAGGGGAGGATGTAAATAATGAAGAGGAGGGGACCAAGAACCAAGAACTGAACCTTGGGGGACACCTTGTGGTAGGGGAACAGGAGGGGCATGTGCAGTGATTGATGTTGATGAATTGTTGTCGGTCGGTGAGGTAGGCGCGAAACCAGGAAAGTGCAGTGCCAGTGATGTGTACAGATTCTAATCGGGAGAGCAGGATGGTATGGTTGATTGTATCGAAAGCAGCAGTGAGGTCTAGGAGGATGAGGATGGTGAGTTGTCCAGAGTCCGAGGAGAGCAGAATATCGTTGGTTATTTTGAGAAGGGCTGTTTCGGTGCTGTGCTGTGAGTGGAAGCCAGATTGAAAAAGTTCCAACTGGTTATTGTTGGTGAGGTGGGTTCTGAGTTGTGAGGCGATGGCCCATTCCAGAATTTTAGACAGAAAAGGGAGATTGGAGATGGGGCGGTAATTGCTCGGTATATCGGGCTCTAGACCAGATTTCTTTAAGATGGGAGTGATGGCAGCCAGTTTGAGGGTTTGGGGGACAGAGCCAGAGCGGAGGGAGGTATTAAAGATGTCAATGATAAGTGGGGAGATTATGGGGAGACAGTCTTTTATTAGATCACTTTATTAGCCAAAGTGGCTTTTAGTAGCGCTGTTTTTAAGTGTTCTTTTAAATTTGCCACTGATTATTAAAATTGTTTTTAACTTATACCAGACTCACGAGGATTTTCTACAAATGCACTTTTCCGTTCTTGTCTTTCATTTCTTTTATTTAAATAAATACACTGTTTTTATCTAGTCCTAGCCTCCAGTTCAGTTTATTCGGAACACACCTGCATATCTTAAATTATGTTGTTGTGCCATTTCTGGCCACTACATATAAATTCGAATAGTGTGGCGTGTGGGTTGATTAATAATGTTTTTATATGTCTGAATCTACCACATAAATCACTCTTGGGGCAATGCGGCTCAAGTGGGGGCGGCACTAATGTGCAGAACCAATCGAGGCCTGCCTAAGATTTATTCATGATTAAATAGTCTTACGGTTTTCTTTTTATGTGTACACATTTGTTGCTTGGATCATGGTGTACCTCACATGCCCCACCGATTAAAAAATAAATAAATAAATAAAAATGTATACATAAATTGATATATGCGGGGTGTCAAGGGAAGTTTTATGCATCCTTTTGCAGCTGAAAACTGGACATGTTTAAATCTGGACTGCTTTATACACGCCCAGCAGCATGTAATAAATAATTTTTCTTCCTTCACAGTTTAGTCGTTCAATGGGTTTAATCTACAAAGTAACCCATAGACAATTTTGTTGCCAGCTGCTCGGGAACGTATGCAAATTTTCTGGGACACCCTAAGTATTAATTACCAGACTCAGAATATTTAAGGAACTAAACTTAAATAATACACTTCACTGGTCCTTGGCATACATCTAAGGGTGTTTGATAAACCTCTTCTTCTGTCAGCTTCACAGGTGGAGTTTGTTGGCGTCCTGCCCTGTGCTGTCTCCTTGCCGGTCCTGGCCCCGGGATTTTCGGCTAGGGCTTGTCTGGTTGCGTCTGGCCGTGCAGTGGTCCCGTCGGGCGCGCGCTGGTCTCGTGGGCGGGTGGGGGTGCCGCGCGGGTGCCGGTCCGGGGCCGTGGCCATTCCCCAGTTGGCCGGGGTGGAGTGGAGTGGGGGCTGGGTGGTGCATGCGGCGGCCATAGTTCCCTCCCGGGTCGGCCCGGTCGGAGCCGCGTGTCCTTGTACCAGGTGCCGGGGAGGTGCCCCCTGGTGTCATACCGCGCGCCCCTCCTGGCCCGGGGGTGGGTTGGAGTGGGGTGCGCTTTCGTCCCCTTGGTCTGTCTCCGGCCCCGTCCGCCTCTATGGACCGCGCCGGCTGCCGCTGCCCTCCTGCTGGCGGGGTCGTTGACGGGGCCTTGGGTAGGGCTTGATGTCGCTTGCCCGTGGGGTGGACGCCCCCTGGTCTCCGGCGCTTGACATAGCGCGTCCTCGGGGTGCGGGATGGGTGCTTGGGTGGCGGGGGGAGGGGTGGGCGGTTGCGGGTGCGCCGGGGGTGGTCTGGGGCGGGGGTTGATCGGGGCCCTTGCGCTTCTCCCGCCCTGCGGCCGGTGGTTCCGGTGGACGGGGCCACGCCCGCGGGAGCCTGCCTCTTAACTCAAACACTTCTCACTTCGGCACAGTAAATATCGTTCACCCTGGCATTTACATACTCATACATTTTCTCCGGGGAGAGTTTGGACGGGGCCATACAGTCTCGGCTCCCCCGTTTTTAATTCATCACACACCAAGGTTATGGGATGGTTGGGACCTGTTGGGGGGGGGCCTCATGGTTGCCTCCTCAAGACAGGCACCTTTTTTTTACGCACCACACACCACATCATTCTCCACAGGAGAGCTCCGGCAGAGGGCGGTGGGATGGGCGGCTGGGTAGAAATTCCATGCTGCGGTCCCACTGCCCCAAGCCAAGCTCTCCTATTTTAATGCATACATAGCACTACCCTCCCCACACAGTCCCATCACGGTGCTGGGTAATGGCTGCCAGCCGGGAACCTGGCAGCCACAGTAATAGGGTGGTAGGTGGGTCCAGGGGCGGACTGGGGACTAAAAAGGAGCCCTGGACTTTGACTCAGCCCAGCCCACAAGAATCGCTGTACACAGACCCTCTAGGGGGGTCCGGGGGCATGCCCCCCCCGGGAGAATTTTAAAAATATTTTATTGTAAAATGCATCAATTTCGTTCACTTTGAGAGAAAAATGAAGAAAATGTGTCTAGACTGTGACTGTCTGATTTGGGGCGCTCAAAGTACTGCAAGGCTGAACTGGCGTTGGATTATCTTCTGCCCTAGCTCTATAATCAACCTGAATAATCAAATAAAAGAATTTATTTTTTAAAGCAAGTTTTATGTATCCAATTGATTATAATAATACCTATCCCCTGTGTCTATAAAATGACTTCATTGTTTATGCCATAATTAATCTTGCCACACAAATAATAAATTTCAATGAAAATACAATAAACATTTCATGACAAATCCTGTATACATAACCTTCATTGGAGAGTATTAACCAGAAAACAAAACGATATATAAATGATTAAAAATATATATCATATCAATTTAACTACCTAAACTTTAAAGTAAAACCAT
Source organism: Corythoichthys intestinalis (assembly GCF_030265065.1). Taxonomy (NCBI): domain Eukaryota; kingdom Metazoa; phylum Chordata; class Actinopteri; order Syngnathiformes; family Syngnathidae; genus Corythoichthys; species Corythoichthys intestinalis. Next base: position 46,232,907 of record NC_080411.1, on the reverse strand, counting down.
TCATTTTATTAATATTTTGTTATATTTCTTAATTAATATTGCTGCTGCGCGTGCATACGTTGTTTTACAGCTAAAATGTTTGCCAATTGCCAATATACCTAGCAAGTAACCCTCCTTATTCCATCTCAGCCCGGTGGCAACTAGAAAGTCTGCCAAAGCTCTTATCGCTCTATCCTGCCCCTTCGTGGGCCACAACAAGTCTTTCAGCCAGGCGCATTGCTGCCACCTGTCGGATTGGATGCGAACTGTAGATAATCACAGAGTATAGAGGGGATAAAAACAGTGATGTATGGATGGCGTCCGCCGGCCATCCAGAGCACCGGCCGTTAGGGATGGGAATCAAAATCCGATTCCAATTCGGAACCGGTTCCTAGTGTTTCGAGGCCTCGACATCACAATGAAAAAGCCTTAACGATCCCTTTAACGAGTCCTGAAGACGCATATTGCGTCGTGACTGTCTTGTTGTCCAAACACATCAAACTAGCATGGCGCCAAGAACCACCCGCTCCAAAGTTCGGCTACACTTCACCAGGAAAGAGGGTGAAAATGAAAGGTTACGATGATTTAGCACGAGCATTGCAGCTGTAAACATAACAATGACAGCACGTAGGTTCAAACGCTCGAAAGTGTGTCTTCACTTCACGAGGAAAAATTACAATAATTTGCTGACTTTATTCAACCATCACTTGAAGAGTGAAACTAAAAATAGAAATGAAACAAATCAATTTCGTCCCGAATAACAAACAGGTTTGCATCAACGTAAATCAGCGATGATTAGCTGCTAATACAGTGATAACAATATGGTTAGCAGGCGTTCGCTAGCATTAGCACATCGTTCAAACCACTACACAACTGGATTTAAGTGTCCGATCGCGAGTGGAAACACACAACAACAACAACACAAAAGATGATACATACAGGCGTTGCCTCTGTAGATATTTTACAAGCATTAACAAAGAACGTAGGGTCGCAGCAGTGCTTCCCTCTCTCACTAACTCGCTCACTCGCTTGGATGCGGCATTTCTTCTTCTTCACGTGAGCGCGTTCTTCTTCGCGTGAGGAAGCGCAAGGGCGCCCCCACTTGAGCGTGAAAGCACCATAAAAACTAAAAGGCATGCATTTCAGTATACTGGTAAATAATACTTTAACGGGGTCCCCAAACTATGGCCCGCGGGCCGAATACGGCCCGCCCCGACATTTGGTCCGGCCCCCTGAACAATGCCAGAGAGCATTTTGAATTTTTTTTTTTTTTTTTTTTTCTCAATAGTGTTAATTTTTTTTCTGGCCTTTTTCTGTGAGGAACTCAGAGAGGGTTATTTGGTTATTATCTATTTGATTGGTAGTGTTATTATTATTAATTATTATTATATTATTATAGTATATTATTATTTCTATTTTATTTACTTTTGTTCCGTGAAATATCCAGAAAGGGGTATTTGATTGTGGCATTCTGAAAAACAATAATTTTTTACATTTAGGCACTCCTGCAATCGTCACACTTTTTCTGTTACAAACTGACCCCGGGCCCTCCTCAGAGAAGGGAAAAGTTATGCGGCCCTCACTGGAAAAAGTTTGGGGACCCCTGCAAGTTTAACACATATTGCTAACGGCTGACCAATATATGATATGCCAATATATACCAATATTTTTTATTTCTATTAGAAAAATGTATCAGTAAAATGTTACATTCTTGTGCATTTGCCACTTATTGCCACAGTTAATATTGAGGCTTTGGGCCTCTTTTGACCTTGTTGTGAGTTTTTAAGGTTGTGACTTCTGATTAAACAAACTCAATGCCAATGAAAACGTTTGTTCTTCTTTTTCCCCAAATTAGAATCGATAAGAGAATCGATAAAGAATCGAATCGTTAAGCAATATCGATAATGGAATCGGAATCCTATCAATTCCCATCCCTACCGGCCGTTCTGTGATCCTCCAGAAGCTACAGATCACCAGTCCGCCCCTGGGTGGGTCCCACATTTTTTCCCGTGGCTCCTGGGGCGTGGCCTCCCCCCTGCCTGGGCTGCTGGCCGCGGGAGTGGGTGGAGGTTGGGCTCCGACCTTGCGCCGCCCCATGGCGGCTCCTCGGCATTCTCCCGCCTCCGCCTTCCCCTCTCTTCTTTGACTGGGTATCCCCCCGTGCTCCCTCGCGGGTCCCTGGCTGGGCGCCGGTGTATCGGCTGGGTGTTGCCTGCTTCGGAGGGGACCCTGCCCTGCCCTGGGCTTGGTGGGCCGCTTGGGGTCCCGTGCCGTGCCGGTTGGGGGGCTGCAGCTGTGGCTCGCAGGCGGATGGTTGTGGGGGTGGATGTGGGGTTGGTGGTGCATCCCCTCTTGCATCCCGGGATGGATCCCGGGGGGGTGACGATGGCTCCTTTGCTGAGCTGCGGGAGGAGGGATGGCCTGCGCGGCACCCCCCCCCCCTCGCGCGCCCTCCCTCCCCGGGCTGGCTGGGTGGGGGCCCTGGGTTGGCACCCGCGTGGCGTCTCTGCTCGTCTGCGTGGCTGTTGCGCGCCTGGTCGGGCTCGCGTGCGGCGGGATGTGATGGGGCACGCTCGAGTGGGGGGTCTCGGTGCCGGGATTGGCGATGGAGCGGGGTAGGGTCGGTCGCCAATGGGCTTACACTCACAAAGGATTCACACGATTACTGGGTTCTAGATCACAGAACTGATTTGTGTACACTCTACCCCTTTCAGTCACTTAGCTTATGGACACCCCCACTCCTGTCCCCCTCTTTCACTGGTCAACAGGCCCTCACATGGTGTTAACCGAAAATATATCTAGCTGAAGATAGCACCATCATATTAGTAGCTAGTCTAGACGTTCAATGTATTTCTTGGAAAAAAATAAAAAATGTCATTTTTGGCTTAGAACCATGAAATGATGGTTTTAAAAAAAAATTAAATGTATTTCGCTCGTTGAATCTATCCCGTATAAGCTTATGTCTCTCTCTTAATATCTCCCGTCATCCCTCAGGAGAAAATGGCGTCGTTTCGAGCATGCGCAGTAGGGTAGCCCTTCACGATCGGTTAATGACATGGCTAGGTTCATACTGCAGTGGTTTGTACTACGAACGGAGTTCAACCTCCCCAGAAGTAATCCTGCTTACCTGTGCGTAACCGGAGTTGACAAAACCTGGTTACCTAGTTTGTGGTCAATTGGTGCTATGACGCTGATTAGGAGGTTGATTAGTCGAACCTGTTAGGTGCGGGAGCAAGAGGGGATCCCAGAGTGGACACACAGTGATAAAATGAGTAATCTTTTATTGATGATCACAAGGCTGTCACGGGTGTGGCTCGCTGGGCACGGCGTCGGGGAGCTGGCGTAGGAAGCGGAGGCTCGGAAGGGAGGCAGGCGTGTAATCCGATGAGGGGCGCGCAAAAGGCAGAACCTGGGACGAAAGCAATGTAGTCGTAAGCCGGAGATCAAAAGATATCATATACAAGGCGAGATACAACTGACGTGTGAAGCAGACAAGTTGATCGGGCGACGAGGTGGAGCGTCTGCTGGGCTTTTAAAGCTGGCTGATGTTCATTGCTCTCAGCTGTGGCCGCTCCACTCGTCTGACCTGCAATCAGCTAAAAACATGCACCTGCCCAAGGAGTGACAGGCCTCAGGAGGAAGGGGCGGAGGCCCTAACAGGACCCCCCCGCCTACGGGCGCCACCAGGCGCACGACGAAGAACACCGGGATGGGCCAGGTGGAAATCCCGGATGAGAGCGCGGGACAACACCCACCGGGCCGGGATCCAGGACCGCTCTTCCGGGCCATAGCCCTCCCAGTCCACAAGGTACTGGAGCCCACGGCCACGGCGGCGGACATCCAAAAGCCGCTCCACCCGGTAGGCCGGATGCCCGTCGACCGACAGAGGCGGTGGAGGGGGCGGAACAGGGGGGGCCAAGGGACTAGTGGAAACCGGTTTCACGAGGGAGACATGGAATGTGGGGTGGACTCGGTAATGTGCAGGGAGCCGGAGACGCACCGCGTTGGGGTTTACCACTTTGGTGATCTCGAAGGGCCCAACGAACCGGGGTGAGAGCTTCACGGACTCCGTCTTCAAGGGCAAGGACTTGGACGAGAGCCATACCTTTTGGCCGACAGTGTAAACAGGTGCGGGCGAGCGGTGACGATCGGACTGGGTACGGGACCTCTCAGCAGCGCGGAGGAGTGCGGCGCGTGCCTGTTCCCAGACTCTGGCGCAACGGTCGATGTGGCCTTGAACAGATGGGACGGCGATCTCACTTTCCTGGGAGGGGAACAACGGGGGTTGATAACCCAAGGAACACAGGAAAGGGGACATACCTGACGAGGCATTTGGCAGGGTGTTGTGTGCATACTCAATCCAGGGCAGTTGATCGCTCCAGGTGTTGGGGTGAGCTTGAGTGGTGCAACGGAGGGCCGCTTCAAGCTGTTGGTTTGCACGCTCACACTGGCCATTTGTCTGTGGGTGGTAACCTGAGGAGAGGCTTACTCCAACGCCCAGGGCCTCACAGAAAGCCCTCCAGACCTGAGAAGTGAACTGGGGTCCCCTGTCGGAGACTATGTCTGACGGGATGCCATGCAAACGGAAAACATGGTTAGTGAGGAGGGTTGTAGTTTCGGTGGCTGACGGGAGTTTGCGAAGGGGGATGAAATGGGCGGCCTTGGAGAATCTGTCCACTATAGTGAGGATCACGGTGTTTCCTTTGGAAGGGGGCAGACCGGTGATGAAGTCCAGGGCTATGTGGGACCAGGGTCTGCTTGGGATGGGGAGCGGCCGAAGGAGTCCACAGCTGGGCTTGGTGGATGTTTTGCTGCGGGCACATACTGTACAAGCCTGGACGTAGGATCGTGTGTCATCTTGCATAGTGGGCCACCAGAATCGCTGGCGCAGGACAGCCAGCGTTCTCCGGGGTGACAAAAGAGTCGGGATGAGTGAGCCCACTCCAACACCTGTGAACGGAGCTCCTGGGGTACAAACAGGTTAGACTGGGGACCGTCTCGAGGGTCTGGGTTCTCACCCTGGGCGTCCTTTATTTTGCGCTCGATCTCCCACTCCACGGAGGCAAGGAAGCGGGTTTGTGGGAGAATCGGGGCGGGTTCCTCCTTAGGTTCGACAGTCTGAAATTGGCGCGACAAGGCATCCGGCTTGATGTTTTTGGAACCTGGAATGAAGGACAGGGTGAAGTTGAAGCGGCAGAAGAACATTGCCCACCTGGCTTGTCGAGGATTTAATGTTCGAGCAGACTTGAGGTACTCCAAATTCTTATGGTCGGTGAGCACGACAAAGGGCTGTGGGGTGCCTTCCAGATGGTGGCGCCATTCTTCCAGAGCTAGTTTGACCGCAAGGAGTTCTCTGTCCCCGATGCTGTAATTTCGTTCCGTTGGTGAGAGCCTGCGGGAGAAAAAGGCACACGGGTGGACCTTGCCGTCGGCGGGCTGGCGCTGGGAGAGCACGGCGCCCACTCCAGTTTCAGATGCGTCAACTTCCACGATGAACTGTAATGATGGGCTGGGGTGGACCAGCACCGGGGCGGAGGTGAAACGGCTCTTAAGGTCGCTGAAGGCGGCGTCCGCGGCGTCGGACCAGAGAAATGGTTTGATAACGGAGGTGAGAGCCGTGAGGGGTGCTGCTATCCGGCTGTAATTGCGAATGAACCTGCGATAAAAATTGGCAAACCCGAGAAAGCGTTGTAGTTGCTTCCTGTTGGCGGGGCGAGGCCAGTCCAGAACCGCAGCTACTTTTGCTGGGTCCATACGTAGCTCCCCTTTTCCTACAATGTAGCCGAGAAAAGCTGTCTCTGGAACGTCGAACTCACATTTCTCAGCTTTTACGTACAGCCGATTCTCTAGAAGCCTCTGGAGTACTTGACGGACATGGCTCTTATGTTCTGATGGAGTGTCAGAGAACACCAGAATGTCGTCCAAATATACCACGACAAACCTGTTAATCATATCGCTTAGGACGTCGTTAACCAAGTTTTGGAAGACCGCAGGGGCATTAGTGAGCCCGAAGGGCATAACTAGATACTCATAATGGCCCATGGGTGTGTTAAAGGCAGTCTTCCACTCGTCGCCTTCCTTAATACGGACGAGGTGGTAGGCGTTACGTAGGTCAAGCTTTGTAAAGATGGTAGCCCCGTGGAGGGGAGTGAAAGTGGAATCAATAAGAGGAAGAGGGTATTTGTTTTTAATTGTGATATAATTCAGGCCCCGGTAGTCGATGGTGGGTCTGAGCCCGCCATCTTTTTTATTCACAAAAAACAACCCTGCACCGACTGGGGAGGAGGAAGGGCGAATAATACCTGTGGCCAGGGACTCCGTGATATACGACTTCATTGCCTCCCTCTCTGGTAGCGAGATGTTGTAAAGTCGTCCCTTGGGGATTGTCGCACCAGGAAGGAGAGTGATGGCACAGTCGTACGGACGGTGAGGAGGGAGTGACACCGCATGGTCCTTACTAAAAACCAGTCCAAGGTCATGGTAGGATTCCGGCACCGCGGAGAGGTCAGGTTGCGCAGGTTCCTGGACCGAACAGGTAGGCACTAGGGCAGATTTAAGACAGTGTGAATGACAATAGTCGCTCCATGCAGTTAATTTAGGGTGGGTCCAGTCTATGGCGGGGTTATGAGTTTTTAGCCAAGGAAGGCCAAGGACCAACGGTGTGCGCGGACTACGGAAAACAAAAAAAGAGCTCACCTCTCGGTGGTTGCCAGATATGAGTACATCAATTGCATCGGTCTGTCGGGTCACGTTAAACAGGGGCTGTCCATCCAGCGCCGTAGTCATTAAAGGGGCAGGAAGCGGGTGCGTGCTCAGCCCCAACTGGCTCACCAGGCTTTGGTCTAGGAAATTCTCGTCGGAACCACAATCTACCAGGGCATTGACCGTGCGAGATTGGCCTCTCCAGGAGAGTGTGGCTGGGAGTTGGAGCCGGCGTGAGGAACTGTGGGACATGTGGCTCACCAGTAGTCCCTCCTCTAATGGTGAGCCTAGCAGTTTCCCGGACGCACCGGGCAGCTGCGAATAAAATGCCCCCCTTGACCGCAGTAAATACATAACTGAGCGCTGTACCTGCGTGTGCGTTCCTCTTGGGATAGCCTGGCACGACCTAGCTGCATTGGTTCCGGTTTGTCAGCAGGGGGCGATGTAACATGAGCAGCGTCAGTGGCCTGTACTGGAAGAGGAGGCGGGCGTGGAAGGACAGCTAGGCGCGTGCCTGGGGGGGTCGGCGGTTCCCGGCGTTGTCGTCTTCGCTCCCGCAATCGATTGTCAATTTAGATCGATAGATTAATAAGGCCGTCCAAAGATCCAGGCTCATCCCGCGTGGCCAATTCATCTTTGAGGGACTCATTTAAGGCGCGGGTGAAGATCTCCTGAAGCGCCGCGTCGTTAAAACGGCTCTCAGCTGCCAACGTGCGGAATTCTACCGAAAATTCGGCGACGCTCCGAGACCCCTGGTGAACGGACATTAGCCGCTTGGCAGCCTCTTTACCACGGATAGGATGGTCGAAGATCTTTCGCATTTCATCGGTGAATTGGGCGTACGATCCGCACACCCCAGACCCCTGCTCCCATACAGAGGAAGCCCAATCCAAAGCCGCTCCGCGAAGACAGCCGATCAGGTACGCAATCTTTGCGCGATTCCCCTGGTACATTGACGGCTGCTGTTCGAAGACGAGGCTACACTGAACCAAGAAAGCACGACATGTACCTAGGTTGCCGTCGTAAGGAGCCGGAGCGGGAACGTGGGGTTCCCGACCCGCAGCCGTTGACGCCAGGGTAGTTGCGGTGACGTGACTCGGCGAGGCGGTCGTGTGGCGGAGGGGAGACGGGGCTGTGCGCGCATGCGGTAGTGGCGTGAGTTGTGCCTGGATGGCTTGAAGTGACTCAGAAATGTCTGTTACCTTACTGAAGAGGCATTCGATTGCTCAGTGCTGTTCCAGGAGTGACATGGGCGAGCTGGCTGTATTGTCCGTGGGATCCATGATGGCCCGATCAAACTGTTAGGTGCGGGAGCAAGAGGGGATCCCAGAGTGGACACACAGTGATAAAATGAGTAATCTTTTATTGATGATCACAAGGCTGTCACGGGTGTGGCTCGCTGGGCACGGCGTCGGGGAGCTGGCGTAGGAAGCGGAGGCTCGGAAGGGAGGCAGGCGTGTAATCCGATGAGGGGCGCGCAAAAGGCAGAACCTGGGACGAAAGCAATGTAGTCGTACGCCGGAGATCAAAAGATATCATATACAAGGCGAGATACAACTGACATGTGAAGCAGACAAGTTGATCGGGCGACGAGGTGGAGCGTCTGCTGGGCTTTTAAAGCTGGCTGATGTTCATTGCTCTCAGCTGTGGCCGCTCCACTCGTCTGACCTGCAATCAGCTAAAAACATGCACCTGCCCAAGGAGTGACAGGCCTCAGGAGGAAGGGGCGGAGGCCCTAACAGAACCTGTGTCAACCCCATCAGTAACTGCGGGTTCACATAAAAGGGGGCGGAGACCAGAGTCAAACACTACTTGTGACGATGGCACGGGCACCTTACTTCACGGAGGAGAAATGCGCGATAATCATGCGAAGTTATGAGGAATTAAAATCCACCTTCGCCGCGAAATCCAACATCACTTCAGCGAGTAGAGCGCGACTGGTCTGTTGGCAGCGAATTACAGATCGTGTGATTTGTGAACTCGTCAATATGCCAGTTTACATATGTCCATGAAAAGAAATGAAACCTGCTGTCAGGACAATAAGATTTGGTACGTTAACTGCAAGAAATAATTTATCGTATGTGCATCACCACATGAAGCACGATGATTGTATGTTCAGTCCCCTTGACTGTATGAATATGTATGTCCTTTGAACATCTTCAGAGTAGAGGTTAGATCGGGCCTAAAAAAAAATCCAGCCTGACCCGGCCCGATCAATGAACTTGATTTGCAGGCCTGAGCCCAACATGATAGACCGATGAACAATGGACAATCAGCAATACAAACCAAACACAAAACAAACACAAATATGCCAGGGGGTATAAACATACCAAACATTGCACATCAGAGAGAAAAAAAATGCTGTAATCAATTATCTACAAAAAAAGTTCTAGTTTTTCACAAATATTGTTTTTTTCCGCTCTCAGATTCTTTGATTTTTTTTTTTTTTTACACAGATTTATGTAGCATACAGTCTTGTTATGAAAGTGAGAAAAAGAAGGTAACAGCTTGCTAAATTTACATTTGTGGAGGTAGAATTTCGATAACAAAATGAGTAGATTAATAATAAAAACATTCCCATTCTTGAGTTTTTATAGAGACAAAAAATGACATTTTCCCATTTGAGTTGTTTGAGTTGTAAGTCCACGTGTAGATTACTGCTGATGAACTTGTAAAATTCTTTCCAGAATTTATTGGAAAAAGAACAGGTCCCAAAAAGGTGCTGAACTCTCTCTGGATGATTTCTACGGAACGAACGGTTGTACCAATGTCCCGCTTGAATTTTTTTCATGTAGTGGTTTGCAGGATAGAATCTATGGATGATTTTGAAAAAAACTTCTTTGACCTTATTTGTCAACAGAAACATGTTGGAGACAGTCCATACCTTAGACCAAATGATATCTCGAACAAATTGATTCCAAAAAGTTTTAACATACACTTATATAGCACATTTATCTACATTGTTACAATGCCCAAAGTGCTTTACATTAACACACACAAAATTACCATTTCTCGCACCAATGGTGCTGCTGCCATGCAAGGTGCTGCCAACCCTTTGAGGTCAAATTAGGGTTTTTTTTTGACAGAAACTGCAGCACAGAAGTGACGTTGTTCAGTAGAGAATCAGACGACGACGGCAGCAGTCTGTTCGCGCCGTTTCTGCGACCACTATGTCTTGAACAGCGTACCGCACGAATGCTATTTTTAGACCGTGACGTCGCGATAGTAACGCGGAAGTGGGACAATATTGACACGCCCTTGCATAGAAACCATGTGCTTGTTTACACCGGTAAATCTTTCAAAAAAAGAACATGCCAATCATACACTGCTGCTGTGGAACTTGTAGAAACGACTCTAGACATTACAACATATTAAGGATGTTTTCTTCATACGTTTCCCTAATCCAAAAACTTAGAAGAAAAAATGTGAAGAATGGATCCACTTGCGCCAATGTCCAAAAGACCAGTTTAACGCCAGCAAGGTGAAGCAATTCACATTTTATGTGGAGTAAACACTTTGTTGGGGGCCACGATCCTTCAGAGGACGAAGAGGTAAGCCATTTTGATATTTTATTTTTTAGCGTGGCGTTTTGCCGTGCTGCTTCTGTCGGACAATGGATGACATGAAAAAAATAGTATCTGACTGCCACTGTTACCTTTTGCTCCTGTCAGACAATGAATAACATGAAAAAAATAGTATCTGACTGCCACCGTTACCTTTTCTGTTGTAAAAAAAACAACTTTAGTAAGGGGGGAGCGTGAATAAATTATAGAACTAAGATTTGTTATCAATGAAAAATTAAAAGTGTTCATTAGCTATCACTGAGTAGCATTTGCGATCGCTACACAAAAATAGCAATGTAAATTGCCTCCAAAAACGAAGCTAGTGGTTAAAAGGCACTAAAAATATTGATATATTTTTAAAAATATATATTACTCGCAGCAACAACTACAGCATCGACGTAGTAGTCAAACTGGTAGATGAACTCGAAGGTTGTCGTGCGCATGCTCAGTAGCGCTTTGGATATCAATTCGACCGGGGTACCCATTTGTCAGTACACGGTGCTGTCCGTGTACTCCGGCAGCACCGCATTTGTAGCCAATTCCCACAAATCCCTGCCAATCAGACTGGCAAGGTTTTCATCAGGCCGTCATTCGGAAAATCTGGGGGAGAAAGTATGGGGCTAGATCAGTCTCATAATGAACACACACATATGCTCGATGCACAAACAAACCTAACACAAAACACACACACATTGTGGGATTCTTAAACACGTATCACACGAAACACACACACATTCATGAAATGTGTGTGTGAATTGTCTTTGAATGTGAAATTCCCACTCACGAATGTGTTAATCTTTTTGTGACTCATTTCACGCAGTCGAGAAACACGCATTTTTTTTCTTTTTTGTTTTGTTTTTTTAACTGAGCCAATCTGCAGCCAATCTCACGGGATGGGCTGTTTTGCTACTCCTGTGCGCCTTCAAGTGCAGCACGAGAAATGGCGTCTGGTTGGAAACTGTGGTGAAGTGAGCCTCGTTTCCTAAATACGCGGTCAAGCCAGCCGCAGCTTTGTTTCCCTTTCAGGTTTTATTGCACAGAGGCAGACAATGCATGTGGATTCCATTCATTCATTTTCCATGCCGCTTTTCCTCACGAGGGTCGCGGAGGTGCTGGAGCCTATCCCAGCTAACTACGGGCAGTAGGCAGGGGACACCCTGAACTGGTTGCCAGCCAATCGCAGGCACATGGATTCCACCGGGTTTAAAAGAAAATCATAGTTTTATAGTCCAGTTGTATAAGGGGTTGACAGTCACATGGGAAGTGTTGATTCAAATCCCGTTACAGACTATTTTCATTACTTGTATTTCCTCAATAAAAACATGAGTTATGGCTGCCTGACTATTAAAAGACAGCTGAAGAGCTTTTCGGATTTTGATGTAATTTTACTAATATAAACTTTGGACGAGTTCGTCAAAACAACCATGTCATTATTAACTCGTAATTGCAAGGATAATTTGCTTTTTTTTTTTAGTTTTTTTGCACACCGTTAATGGTCCCTTCCCAAACCCGGAAGTGTGACGTAGGCAACAGAAGACTATCCATAGCTAGCATAGCAGCAACAACGATATCAGTTATATTTGCACCAAAGTTAATCATTCAGGATTGCTCTTTTGTGACGCTATCGATGGCAAAGGCTTCCAGGAAAGATGATCTACAATCAATCCCTACATGTTTGAACCTGAGGCATCAGATGACGACGATTTACTTGACACAGCAGACGTCGTCATGACGCCATTTGACAGCTCAACACTTCACGAACGGGAGAGTGGTAAGCATATGTCCAGCATCGTGATTTTTCTATTTGAGAGAATGCGATTACATGGTTGTATATATTTTCCATGCTCTCCACATAGCTGAAACTGGATATTAGGTTATGGGACAGCTCCTACCCATGTAAATATGGTAAAGCTAGCCCAATTGTGGCTAAATAAATGATTCATGGTATTGATTGTTCAAAATAAATGACAAAACAATTTTATTTTCCAGGTGTTGCTGTAAACCTTCAAGTAATTACCCTTCCAAGAGAATGCCTGTGTCGTCAGGAGATCCCAGACGTGAGAGCCAAACTTGAGGAGGCTGAAGCACTGACAGGGCCATGAATTACTTTAAAAAAATAAAACCATAAATTGTAAACAACATTGACATATTTTGTTGACTGATTAATGTATTATATTGGTATATAATATATTGTAATTATATTACATTCTGAAACAATAGACCACAATAATAAAAATACCACCAGATTTAGTATGTTGAATCAGCATCAGCTTTCGCTGTCAGATTGTGACACAACATAGAAAGCTAAGTTATACCAAGCAAACAATGGCATACATCAAAGAACATAAACTTGGTAAGCAACACAAAGTTAGGATAGCAACGGACTAGCACAACATTGAAAAATGATAATGGCAAAAGACTGAGAAGCAGTTTAGTGTGGGGAAAAAAAATGTACTCTTTTCTGTAGCATTAAGTGTCTTCTCTATACAAAGATAAACCATTATATTCATTAAAATATGAAGGTAACTAGATTTTTCTTTTTAAAATGTGTGCTGTATATATGACTAGTTTATGATTTCATTTAATCAAAATTTGCTACATTTATTTCTCCTAAGCCATCGTCATCTGATGTCGCAGACGGAAGAAATTCAGCATCTGGAGGGCCTCAGGATCTCTTCCGTCGTCATCGCTGGACACCGCATCACTTGGGTCATCTATGACTCGACCCACTCTCTCTTGATTTCGGGAAACTGGGTGGCGACTGACTTGCAACGCTTTTTTTCATCGTGTTGAGGGTTTCCACCACTTAATTTTTTATGTTTGGCTTGCTGAAAAAAAAAAAAAAATCACAACCGCATGAAATATAGGATGAATCCTAATTTTAATTTTAAAATTTTTAATATTAATTTCTTGGTGATCAAATAATAATGCCCCAGTTTAAGCAGCATCTATTTGACGCGATTGTTCCCTCTTCAAATAGGCAGATCTTGATGTTGATGCTGTAGTACAATAGTCATTGTTTTATTGAGATGTATTTGGCACATAACGGCCTGGCAGGTGGACTGTTTTTTATATATAAGCTTTATATTTACCCTGTGACAGGCCAAAAAATAACTAGCCAAGGACCTATTTGGTGCTGGGGACATTTGAATTTACATCATACCTATTGCTAAAGTAATATAATCACATGAGTAGACGACCTGTCAGCAAACCTATTTACTTATGACAGGCCAACAGCAACAACAACAAAAATGTCGCACTTCAACAAACAGGCAGTAGGATTTCCTCTCGTTTATCAACAGAGGTGCATCAAATTTTAGAATCAGAAAAGCCAGTAAGGGTCTACTTACGTCTTCGTAAAACCAAGGTTGCATTGTTGTAGGTTTTCAAAGCTGTCGCCGCTGAAATGATGAAAACAATGAGCCGATTGGGGACCTGTATGCATGCTCACAAAAACGGTCCAAACCTTTGCAGGAGTGGTTTTCTGGACCACTCATAGAGTCACAAGTCTTCCTGTGAGCAATTCATCGCTACACATTGAGATATCATGACGAATCTCGCGAGTAAAACCCAGAAAATGTTTGCAATAATTGGCGAGGATAGCGTGGTGCTATATTTCCGTGTTCAGAGTGGTGGCGAGGCTCACTGGTAGTTACGTCATCAGGTAGCGGTCGGCAGGGCAGCGCATCCCTCATTGCTCAGGTGTTGCTATGGCCATAACTCAAAAACTACGCGGTCAATTATTATTATTATTTTTTAATGTGACTTTTTGAGACAGCGAATGATGCATTTAATACAATTCAACCGCGTAAAACACTCAAGAACGAAATCCGAAAAGCTCTTAAGCTGACCTGTAATTCAGTTTGTGCTAATTTTTACAGGAATAAATGTAAAATGATCGGCTATCTGAATGATACAAAAAACAGTCATGTTTTTAATAGTCACACAGTCATAATTCATGTTTTTATTGAGGAAAATACAAGTAAATGAAAATAGTCTCTGACGGGATTTGAACCGACGCTTCCCGTGTGACAATCAACCGCTTATACCGGACTATATTTTCACACGGCATTAGTGTCATGATTTTCTTTTAAACCCTCTCTACCTTTTCCTGTCATAGTTCCAAGATTCAAAGTCTACCCTCAATTCTAAACCCGTGGTGTTCTTCTTCTCTTTCTTCCTACGAACACACATTCCTCCTTTCCTCGGACAGTAGTCCAGTTTCCACCGGTACCGTGTAGGTCAACGGCACCGATGATGGTGGTTGTTAACCTGGGCCTCGACCGATCCTGTATGGAAGTCATGTTTCTGATTCGCATGCTTGATTTGGCCTAAGTTTTACATCGGATCCCCTTCCTGACAAAACCCTCTGTATTTATCCGGGCTTGGGACCAGGTTGTGCCATCTTGTGGCTACATTAAAATGAGACTACACTAAAGTGTAATATTAAATACATACATAAATAAAAGTCTGTTGGGAATTATATTGTGAATACTTCACTAAAGCAATGCAATTAGTTGAGTAGTCGAAAATGTTCGCAAGTAAGAGTAGCGTTACTTCAAAATTAAAGTTGTCCGATAATTACCTTTAAATGGCAACTGAAGACCTTTCCGGATTTTGGTGTAATTTTACGAATATAAACTTTGGACGAGTTCGTCAAAACAACCATGACATTATCAACACGTAATTGTAAGGATAATTTGCATTTTTTTGTTGTTGTTGTTTTTTTGCACTCCGTTAATGGTCCCTTCACAAACCCGGAAGTGTGACGTAGATTCCCCGACGCAACAGAGAAGACTATCCACGGCTAGCACAGCAGCAGCAACGATGTCAGTGATATTTCCACCAAAGGTAACCATTCAGGATCGCTCTTTCGTGACGCTACCGATGGCAAAGGCTCCCAGGAAAGAGGAACTACAATTAATCCCTACATGTTTGAACCTATGTTTGAACCTGAGGCGTCAGATGACGGCGATTTACTTGACACAGCAGATGGCGTCATGACGCCATTTGACAGCTCGACACTTCACGAACGGGAGAGTGAGTGGTAAGCCTAAATCCAGCATTGTGATTTTTTTTTATTAGAGAGAATGCGATTACATGGTTGTATATTTTCCCATGCTCTCCACATAGCTAAAACTGGATATTAGGTAATGGGACAGCTCCTACCGATCTAAATATGGTAAAGCTAGCCCAAATTTGGCTAAATGAATGATATGTTATTGATTTTTCAAAATAAATGACAAAACGATTTTATTTTCCAGGTGTTGCTGTAAACCGTCAAGTAATTACCCTTCCAAGAGTATGCCTGTGTCACCAGGAGATCCCAGACGTGAGAGCCAAACTTGAGGAGGCCAAAGCACTGACAGGGGCATGAATTACATTAAAAAAATAAAACCATAAATTGTAAACAACATTGACACATTTTGTTGACTGTTTAATGTATTCTATTGGTATATATTGTAATTATATTACATTCTGAAAAAATATTCAATAGGCCACAATAATAAATGATACCAGATTTATGTTGAATCAGCATCAGCTTTCGCTGTCAGCTTGTGACACAACATATGAGCTAAGTTATACCAAGCACACAATGGCACACATCAAAGAACATAAATTTAGTAAGCAAAACAAAGTTAGGATAGCAACAGACTAGCGCAACGTTGAAAAATGATAATGGCAGCGGGAAATATATATTTATATGATAAATATATATTATATATGAAGGTAACTAGATTTTTCTTTTAAAAAATGTGTACTGTATATATGACTAGTTTATGATTTCATGTCATCAAAATTTGCTGCATTTATTTCTCCTAAGTCATCGTCATCTGACGTCGCAGACAGAAGAAATTCAGCATCTGGCAGGCCTCATAGGATCTCTTCAGTCGTCATCGCTGGACACTGCATCACTTGGGTCATCATATGACTCGACCCACTCTCTCTTGATTTTGGGAAACTGGGTGGCGACTGACTAGCAACGCTTTTTTCATCGTGTTGAGGTTTCTGCCACTTAATTTTTTATGTTTGGCTTCCTGGAGAAAAAAAAATCACAGCAGCATGAAAATATTGGATGAATCCTAATTTTAATGTAATAATAATTTCTTGGTGATCAAATAATAATGCTGGGGCATTATTATTTGATCACCAAGAAATTATCAAAGCAGCATCTATTTGATGCTATTGTTCCCTCTTCAAATAGGCAGACCTTGATAAAACAAGTTATTGTTTTATTGAGATGTATTTGATACATTAGGGCCTGACAGGTGGATTATTTTGTTGTTATAGGCTTTATATCTACCCTGTGACAGGCCAAAAAACAACGAGCCAAGGACCTATTTGGTGCTGGGGACATTTGGATTTACATAATACCTATTGATATAGTAATAAAATCACATGAGTAGACGACATGTCAGCCAACCTATCTACTTATGACAGGCCAAGAGCAACAACAACAAAAAAAATGTCGCACTTCAACAAACAGGCAGTAGGAGTCCCCCTCGTTTATTCAGGCATGAAAATCTCTCACCTTTCGGCGAAATTCGCCGTTTTGAAGTAAAAAAGGATGACCTACGTGAATCGTGTAGATCCGAGGAGAAATTTTTAAAGGGGGGTTGGGGGGTCAGCTGTAGGCATGTGGCGGTTACCTTCACGGTTTACCATGCTATGAAATTGTCGCGGTTACAAAACCGCTAAAATTTTCCGTCATACAGTAGTACGTATGTGTCAAAAATGCAGCCAGAAGTGGCTTGGCGCGGCAGCGCTTGCCCTTTACCGTTTGATGCTGCGTGTGTCAGTGACGCTATTCCAGCGAACCCAAAAACCAACACTCTAAACACAAGGCGTACCTTTCTTCAATTTATTGATCTCTCAAATCGTGGTAACTGAAATATACCAAATGAATACATTTAAAACGTTGTACAATTGTATTTTTCCACGTGAGTAGCTTCAACAATTTAGCTTCATGAAAAAGTTCGCCAAAAACAAAACACATTTTCCTTTCAGATTCAATACACAAAGTTACTAAAAACTTACAAAGACGAATGATAGGCAAGGCTTAGCTAGGAGAGCAACTTCATTGAAGTTAATCACAGCCGCTGAGAGAGAAACAAGTCTGAATGCAGGGAGGGAAAAAGAGAGCATCAAAGATCGCTAATTGCGACAGATGATCTTGTCCTAAGCAAAAATTCACGTTCGCTGGACTAGGGGGGTCTCACTCCCAATTTTTTTAGATGAATGCATTTGCCAGCATATTGAATTTGGTGAGTAATGGTTTCAATTGTTTTCATATTTTGCAGTATGACAAAGTTACTGCTGTTCATTGCAGCTTGCGCTGAACACTGCCAGAGCTAGCCAAATCTCCGGTGAAAAATTAGCGTCAAGCTTGTGTATTTAACGGTAATATAAAAGCAGTGTTGTCAGTAACGCGTTATGTGAGTAATGCGTAACTGTAATCTGATTACTTTCTTTCAGTAAAGAGCAATCTAACGCATTCATTTTTCTAAATCAGTAATCTTATTAAAGTCACTTTCCTTGATGCCTGTGCGTTACGATTTTGTTATTGCCCCATAATGTATGTAGAATGAAGAATACTGTAGTCATGGGAGTGACATCACATATCACATTTTCTAATCAGGGATGGAAAAAAAAAAACGGGTCACGTGTGTTACCATGATGCGTGAGCCGTGAGCACTGAGAGTTTGCGGCCAAAAAAACATAGCCTTGCTACCTCGCCAGGATGCAATGAAATAGGCAGGAGATATACTACAAACGGCTGCATTTGCACACTGGAAACACAGCCATTACTTCACATTTTTGTCCAGTAAAGATGACAAAAGATGACTTTGTGCTGGCTCAAAAAGACTGTCGAACGCTATAAGCATCCAATTCAAGCACCACTTGGAATTACAGCACAACAGGTAACACGACAGCCAGGACTTTTTGATACTGCTCGTGCTCAATCCTCGGTTCAAGCTCAGTTGTTGTTGAAGGTTTTGAAAGCTTAGGTTAAAAGAAATTCTAAATATCTATCTTGCCTCCTCAGCTGTAGTTTTGGCTAAGCAAAGCAAACGGCTGTCTCTAAGGTGCTATAGTCACATGATCTGTTAGAAAAATAATTTAGACCCATTATGAAATACTTTGAAGGATTCTTGTTCATTTCAGTAATTTTTGTTGTTTGTTTTATTGCTCTAAAACTTTTGTAGACAACATTTTAATGGCCATATTCAATGGTCTTTTTTTTAAAGGGGAAGTTCAGAATTTTTTACATTAGGCTTAATCTTTGAGTTAGCCGGGGTTTATTTAGCCATTGGAGTTGATTTGAACAAATTCTGTGCAGGTTGCCAGTTATTTGTTAGTTTCAGGGCTCCGGAGTGGCTAAGCTAGCGCGAGTCAATGGTGGTTGAAATCAACTCCTTCAACTAATTAAACCCCCCGCTAACTCGAATATTAAGCCATATGTGAAAAATTAAAATTGTTAAATTCGCCTCATGTAGGACGTTTCGCCGACGGAGGACATTTTGGCAGAACGCCGGAACATATTTCCTCCACACCCTTCTCACCTTTTTAACCCCTGACCCATTTTCATGCCTGGTTTATCAAAAAAAGCCAGTAATGTTTTACTTACGTCTTTGTAAAACCAAGGTTGCATTGTGGTAGGTTTTCAAAGCTGTCGTGGCTGAAATGATGAAAACAATGAGCCGATTGGGGACCTGTATGCATGCTCACAAAAACGGTCCAAACCTTTGCAGGAGAAGTTTTTCTGGACCACTCATAGAGTCACAAGTCTTCCTGTGAGCAATTCATCGCTACACATTGAGATGGCATGACGAATCTCGCGAGTAAAACCCAGAAAATGTTTGCAATATATGACGAGGATGGCGTGGTGCTATATTTCCGTGTTCAGAGTGGTGGCGAGGCTTCCTGGAAGTTACGTCATGAGGTAGCGGTCGGCAGGACGCCGCGTCCCTCGTTGCTATGGTGTTGCTATGGCCATAACTCAAAAAACTACGCGGTCAATTATTATTATTATTTTTTAATGTGACTTTTTGAGACAGCGAATGATGCATTTAATACAATTCAACTGAGTAAAACACTTAAGAGCGAAATCCGAAAAGCTCTTCAGTTTCCCTTTAACCCAATAACACAACATTGTCCAAAAATCAGATGCCATTATCAAACCAATACTGATATATGCGTTCGTGGACTCAACATATTCTTTATTTTTTAATCATTTATCGTTCATTTAATTTTGCACCATGTATGCTCACATACAGTGGGGCAAATAAGTATTTAGTCAACCACTAATTGTGCAAGTTCTCCCACTTGAAAATATTAGAGAGGCCTGTAATTTTCAACATGGGTAAACCTCAACCATGAGAGAATGTGGGAAAAAAACAGAAAATCGCATTGTTTGATTTTTAAAGAATTTATATGCAAATCATGGTGGAAAATAAGTATTTGGTCGATACCAAAAGTTCATCTCAATACTTTGTTATGCACCCTTTGTTGGCAATAAACGGAGGCCAAACGTTTTCTGTTGTAACTCTTCACAGCTTTTCACACACTGTTGCTGGTATTTTGGCCCATTCCTCTATGCAGATCTCCTCTAGAGCAGTGATGTTTTCGGGCTGTCATTGGGCAACACGGACTTTCAACTCCCTCCACAGATTTTTTTATGGGGTCGAGATCTGGAGACTGGCTAGGCCACTCCAGGGCCTTGAAATGCTTCTAACGAAGCCACTCCTTTGTTGCCCTGGCTGTATGTTTGGGATCATTGTCATGCTGAAAGACGTCTCAATTTAAAATAAAAAATACAGTAGAGAACAACAGGCTGAATAAGTGTACGGTATGCTAACAATACATGACTCATAAACAATGAACTGAGAACGTGCCTGGTATGTTAATGTAGCATAGCTATTAAGAGTTTTTCAGATAACTATAGCATAACAAACATGCTAACAAGCAAAAATTATATAATAATGTGTGAATAATTTCACACATAAATCGCTCCAGAGTATAAGACGCACCCTCTGTCAAACTATGAAAAAAAACAACTGCAACTTATAGTCCGAAAAATACGGTACACAAGTAAAAAAGTATTGAATGGAAAGAAAAGTCAAGTAATGAGTAACTGCTTTTCATGTACAGTATTTTGACTTCACTGATCACACAATCAAGCCAATCAATGATAGACTTAACAAAACTCATTAAAATCAATTAAAAAGTCACGTCAAAAAGAAAATTGTTCAGATTACATTGTGCAGAAAAACTAACCGTGTCAACACCACCACCAACTGATGGGAGTCTTAACATAAGGTGGAAATGGGATTATTTCCAGAGGACTTTTACTTGTTGTGAAAAAGTAAGGAAACATTTTGGTGTTACCGGTCAAGTCTGGCCAATTGGGAATATTCTTCCACAATTCAGTGTTTGGAAGAGGTTCAGAGAATGAAAGTGAGCTGTCATTTATGTCCACATCAACTCGGACCCTCTGCACTTTGACAGGTGGAGTCCACTCTCCATATTCGGCAGTAGGATTTGTATATTTACCATCACGATACCCAACGAACCAACCATTCATTGAATCTGGCAAACAAGGGTCCCCCCACGCGACCCCCACTTGCCAGTTATTGTTGTCTCCCACCTCAACGTAACCACATGTGTCTTCCCGAGTCCAAAGCACAACCCACCACAAAATACAACGTATTCCTCTCTGGATTCTTTGGGCGCTGCTGCGCTTCTTCCCGACTCAGACGGGTCAGATCTTCGGAGAGACTGAGACCTGGACTTGCCATGTTGGGGTCTAGAATGACGGGACTGTAGGAGAGCGTCTCCTTCATCTGCTCCCACACATGGAACTTGAGGTTGCCCACGTGTTTGGCTTTGTCCAGCAGACCTCCTCGGAGCAGCTCCGGTTCATCGGGCAGCTCTTGAATTCTGCTCAATGCGGTACTGACATTCTTCAAGAAGGAAACGTCGCTAGATGCCAGCAGCTCCTCTGTGCTTCTGATCACGTACGAGAGAGCGACCATTTGTCCGTCGAGAGCTGCAATTTTCTCCTTCATGGTCCAACTCTTCTTCTCTTCCTCCTTGACCGCAGCCAACCTGGCCTCCTCCTCAACGTCAAGGAAGCGACAAAGCTCTTCAAAATCCTTCTATATCTTGCGTTCGACTTTCTCCCTTTGGACTTTGATGTACTTTGCTTGTTCATTGCAGGTCGCTCTACAAGTATTATAATCTTTGAGTCTTCCCTTTGCTTTCTGTAGGCCTTTCTGGGCTTCCATTTCATGACCTTTACTAACTTCTGCGAGGGGCCGGATCTTGTGGCCCACATGGATTTCTGCGTCTCTACAGATGAGGCATAAAAGCTGCTGGTGGTCCAAACAAAAGAGTTTGAGTTCTTCCTTGTGCAAGCTGCAGATGTCTTCTGATTTGACTGAGGCATGTGTCATGTTTTCACACAGATTCTTTAATGCCAAGTTCAAAGTTGGATCCATTAACCAAAACTGTGTCCTACAGACTGGACACGATCGCTGTCCTTTGTCCTTCCATTTCTGCAGACACTCACGGCAGAAGCTGTGACTGCACAGCAGAATGACAGGATCTTTGAAGACCTCCAGACAGGTCGGGCATCGAATATGGTCCCCCGGTCTTCCAGCCATGGTTTTTGAGAAGACACAGTCTCGGCGTACAATCTTTGAATGCTGACTTGAAGCAACTCCAAATGCCTTCTCGTTTGGTTTCGTTCTTGTGGTCTACTCTGGACTCGGGTGATGTCATCGGCCACGTTAGTTAAGATACAATTCAAGATGAAGAGGATATTCAAGTTGGTCGAGTTTTCACTTGGCAGGTGTTCAACTTCTAGATTCTTGCATTTTAAACAGGGTGCAGTTCTAAAAATATGCAGGCTACCTAGGTTAACTTTCCAAGCGTATTGTCTAGTTACTCGTTATCTGATAACCAAGTCTTGTCAAATATTGCTATGGAGAAAGCAAAAATTGCGCATCTCAAGATTGCAAGAGAAAAACCTCAACGTCGTCATTGTGGACTCATCACAAAGTCGTGACACAATCTCTTTCAATCTCCGCAGCAATGCTGACAGCACTCCTGTAACAAGTCACATGGCATTTTTGAGGGAAAATGACAAGCAGTACTCAATTTGGACATTTAGGGATGTATGTTTTTTAAAGGGGTGTACTCACTTTTGTTGCCAGGTGTTTGGATATTAATGGCTATATTTTGAGTTGTTTTGAGGGGAAAATAAATGAACTCTTTTATATAAGCTGCACACAGACTACTTTACATTGTGTCAAAGTGTCATTTTGTCAGTGTTGTCCCATGAAAAGATATACTTAAATATCTGCAGAAATGTGAGGGGTGTACTCATTTTTGTGATACACTGTATGTTTGTGTGTTGGGGTGTGTGCGTATGTGTGTGCGTGTGTGTGGGTGTGTGTGTGCGTGTGTGTGTGTGTGTGGGGGGGGGGGGGTGTAAGGCAAATTAGCCTGACTTAGACTGTTACTTCAAGAAATTAGTAGTATTTTTCAGGGTTTGAAATTGCAGATATTTTTTTGTTCCATATATGACCAAAATGTAATCTGTGTGGTTTACAAATATTTGGGAACAAACAATCACTGTTGTGAGTGAAAGTCATGGCATTAGTCTCTGTGATATTAATTATGCTCATTGTGGTTTAATGTATCTTGAAGGGTCAGGCAGAAAGAGATGCTGAGGAAGAAAAATATCAACAGGCAAGGTCAAGTCAGAGAGAGCAAGGGTTTCCAGACGAGGATCCAGAGATCCCAGAAGATCAAGTTGCTACAGAAAGAGGAGAGCCGACAGACTAAGAGAGTGAAAATGATGAAGCAGCTGCAGCAACTCACTTGTCTACAGGATTTGATTTGGGTGACAAAGAAACAGAGCCCAGACAGGTGACGCTGAAGAGCTACCCACAAGATAGTTTTGGTACGCAGAATTGAGCATTTCACCACAGCTGATTTGAAAAGCATAACTGGTTAGGATATTCAGTCAACCAGAATGCAGCTATCTGATTCCCATGTAGCGTGTTTGGCAAAAACTAACAGTTTGGTTAGTAGTGGTTTCAAAAACTGGAAGAAATCTTTAGCAAACATCTTTGGCAAACATGAGATGACGCAAACACATATGGACAGCGTTGTTGCATGTAAAAGCTACCAGGCTACTAGCAAACCGGGAAAAATTGCAGAGATGATTGCATCTGCAAATGTGAGTGAGATAGTAGAGAGAAGACAGTATCTGAGGCGAATTGTTGCAGTCACTTCTATGTCGGGGAGACAGGGATTCCCTTTTCGTGGCCATGATGAAGGTAGAAACAGCACAAAAAAAGGAAATTTTCTTGCGTGCATGGAGCTGTTGAAGGAATTTGATCCTTTTCTTCAGAAAAACAATCCCCATCAAATGCTCAGTGTATCTCACCAACATTCCAAAATAAGATGATTGACTGTTGTGGCCAGGAAGTTACACGTGTAATTGTGTCTGAAATGACAATGTCCAAAATCGATGCCATCATGGCAGAGGAGGCAAGGGATAAAAAGTCAGAGCAGTTAGCTGTTTGTGTCAGGTATGTGTTAGAAGGGACAGTGAAAGAACATTTCCTAGCACTTGCAGAGATAAAATCATTTGATACCCAGTCCATTGCAAATACGCTCCAGCAGCAAATTTTAAAAAATGGCCTTTTAAAGCTTAAGTGTGTAGCACAAACATGCAATGGTGCGGCTGTCATGAGTGGGGTCTACTAGAGGAGTACAACCACATTTTAGAAGGCTCCATCCTGAAGCTATCTATGTGCATTGTTATGCTCATGAACTTTACATGTTGTTGTGTCATACTTGCAAAGTCATCCCAGAGGCTGTGGAGCTTTTCAGCTAGTTGGAGTGTGTTTACTCTTTCTTCAGTACCTCCCTAGTGAACGATCATAAATTCATGGAGGCTCAGGCAAGGCTTGGATTGACAGCAGTTGAGCTTGTGCAACTTTCAAACACTCGCTGAGCAAGTCATTTGCGATCAATCAGTGCACTGCTTGAGACATTTTCTGCCATTTTGGAGTGCCTTTCTGCCTCTGAATCCCCCACAGCTGTTGGTCTCAGAGTAAAGCTATTTACGTTCTCAGCAGTCTATGCACTACTTGTGTTTCAGTATCTTCTGTCTATAGACCCTACCCACGTGACGTCACGACTCCTTTCTCCTGACTGGTGCCGCCCAATTGTCCGTCAACACATCATGTTTACCTGTTACGGCTATGTACATTCCTCCTATTTACGACGTGTTTTTCTGCTCGTTAACATTAATAATCAAAATGGTGAAGGCGTGTGTGGCGGTCGGTTGCAATAACAGAGAAGATAGACGGAGAAGACGGAGAGACTTGAAGTTCTACCGGATTCCGAGACACCCGGAGAGAAGAGAGCGAGATGGGCTGCTGCAATTCGACGAGAAAACTGGGCTCCAAACGATTACCACAGATTATGTAGTAGTCATTTTATATCTGGTAAGATGCATTTAATATATATTTAGACGGTTTTGGGCTGACAACCACAATTAAGATCATTGCTAGGCTAATTGCCGACAACATACATGTATGTATGTAGTGAGAGTGCTATCGCTAAACCATATAAACATTAAAAGCCCTAACTCCATTGACAAACGACATGAAATACATTAGACTTGACAGTGGATGTTAGCAATAACAAAAGATTTTGAATTGAAAATTTCGTAACTCACCTTTCCAAGCACAAGATAGATTCCTGCCGAATTTTCGTGGACGAGGACCTGTTTGACCCAATCAGCAACGAAGTATTTATAAGCCTCCAAGCTCTTAAAGTTTTTCAAACTTTCGTGAGAATAGGCTGATTTTGTGTGGACAAGATAGTTGTACATATCAGGGTAGCTAGCAGATGTCATGCAAATACGGCGGAGACAGCGGGTCGAAAAACATCGATTTAGGCATCAAATATGGATCTGGCGAATGGATAAACTGAAGCTTTTCCACATAACGCCTTTTATGCAACGCATCAAGTGAGTTTACGGCATCCGAAAGCACCGGGTCTTCCATGAAATGCATTATAAATTGCTCGATCAATTGAGACCATTGATAATACAGACACAAAATGACGGACAAGGGGGCGGAACCATACAGCGAGCACGTGATTTTGTGACGTCGGTGGGTAGGGTCTATACCCGAAGGACTCCACAAGCTCCTTCAGAAACAGACTCTAGACCTGGCAGAAGCTTTGATCTGCAAACAAGCACTTAAAGGCAAACACACACACAGATGCATTTGCCACAGAGTTGTATGAGAGAAACAAAGCTCTATGCCACACCCAGAGTATCCCTGAAGCAGGTGCCAAGACAAAGCATAAACAGAGGAAACTGGAGGATTTTGTGCTTGAGGAAACTGCAGGTTCATGCAGTGAATTGAACTTAAACATGTTGAAAAAAAAAGTTACTTTTCCCTTGTTTAGATAGGATGGTTGGTGAGCTTCAGCAAAGATTTTGCAATGTAGATGCAGAGCTACTAAAATGCATCCAAGCAAATTTGACAAATTTTTAAATTATTCACACTTGAATGACCTTGCTAAACACTACAGCATCGAGTTGAAAACGAAAAAGGTTCTGGTGGTCAGAGACTGTCTTGCCCGGAAAACAGAAGCTGGATTTTCACCAGAAGATAGGTTGTTTGTGCACAACCTCCTTGATTCAGACATGTTTCCCTCTCTGAAGGCAACCATCCAAGTTGCCCTAACAGTGCCTGTAAGCAGCTGCTCACGTGAAAGGTCCTTTAGTGCACTGCGTCGGCTGCATTCCTGGCTGCGTCAAACAATGGGTCAGGGAATACGTCACAGTCTTGCAGTCATGGCAATTGAAAAAGATGAGCATGAGCAACTGAGTCACAACACAATGATAGGTTTGCCACCCTTAAAGGGTATGAAAACACTAAGGGGCTGTGAGATATCAATAGAACCGTTATGTGGCAAGATAACAAATATTAATAAAGTTAACAAAAAAATAAATCGCATTCATGAGCAATTATCGAAAATAGATCGAAAATTACGAACATTTCCGAAAGTATTCCGGAAACAGCCGAATGGGGCGGAGACGTCATAACAAGGAAACAAAAGGTCGAGGCAGCTGCCATCGTTGTTTATCGACAAGAGAGTTGCGTTCGTGTTTTATCAAAAAATCGCTAAAATGGTTCAAACCTGTCATGCTATGTGGTTTACAAAT
This sequence comes from Corythoichthys intestinalis, assembly GCF_030265065.1. Lineage (NCBI taxonomy): Eukaryota > Metazoa > Chordata > Actinopteri > Syngnathiformes > Syngnathidae > Corythoichthys > Corythoichthys intestinalis. The sequence continues at coordinate 46,206,399 of NC_080411.1, read as the reverse complement.
AGCCATTTGTCGCAATGTAGTACCAATGAGTTCTCGAACGCGAGAAAAAGAGCTGGACTACGCAGACAATGAGTAAAGTTCGTCAGTGCTAAGAGGGCTAATTTTGCAGACCCAGCCTCCGGCACGGTTTTTTGTGGTGCGCATTTTACACCTGAAAGCTATACGAACTATGGACAAATGAAATCAGGTTTTGCTAAGAAATTGTTGCTGAAAGCAGATGCGGTGCCCACCTACACGCGCAGCCACCTAAATGTCCCGAGATAACAAGAAAGAGGACGATGACTGGCTCTGATGAGACCCCCCCACCACTCCAGGCAAAGCAAAGGAGGGAAATGGCCAGAGTGAGTACTCTTTTATAATAAAAAAACATCACGCATTGGATAAAGGACTGGACACATGTATAAATTATCGCTCGTAAAATATATAGAACAAATCCTCTAATCCCATTCATATTTGTGTCGGTTGGCAGAGCGAAAACCGATGATAGCACATTAAATGATAATTATTCTATACATTACTTTATTTTGCGGTCACGGTGTATCAGCCACCGGTGTTTCGTCAGTGTGATTGCTCCCCTCAATGATCCTTTCATTAGGCTGCATTGGCTTTCGTTTGGGCTCAAATTGATAACCCAAAACACCAAAGAAAGGTTCATAACTCTCCTCGTCACCATTAGAAGAATGTTCGTTACGTCGGATTCGTCGCTGCAACTAGAAACAAAATTGTCCGCCATCATCGCCGCCATTCAGTACTAAGCACTGAGCCGGCTGTTTCCATATAGTGACGTCACACACACAATATGCTAGATTTCCGGCATCTCTGGGGCGGGTCATTTTAGCTTGACAATCAACCTAATTTCTATCATTTTCTTGGTGTTGCGATGTGTGTAATTACACGAAGTGGCATGATATGAATTCAAAACGCATGCGTTGATGGATAAATGATGGAATATTAGCATTTCCCCAGGTGTTGTCATACCCTTTAAAATCCAATGGTGGTCTTTGATACCCTCATCTACCAACTTTGTAGTTATTGTTTTCTGTTGTTATACTGCATTAAAATAGACTGAAACAGCAAAATCAATAATAATAATGAATAAATGATCAGTTTTGTTAGCTGTTTGTGAAGTTTTGTGCTTGTACGTTTCACTTACATCTTGGTCATCTCCTGGGGGCTAAGCCCCCCTAATTCTTAAAAGCTAGTGACGCCCCTGGCTCTAGCCTATCCCAGTCAAGACACAGGCAACCATTTATCACAATGACACTATCATTGATCAAGCATATTTACCACCCAAAAATGTCAGTTGCACCGTTGTGGTAGACGACTATAAAGGAATATGCATGTCACTGACAGAACAAATTGAGATTTAATTGCGATCATTGCTGAACAGTATCGTGATGACGCTTTTTTCCCCATTTCCCCAGGAATCCAAGTTCCTTCCAATAAAAGTAAAAAAGCAGCCGTAGAAGTTTTGTCACCTTGTTCAAGATGTTTTCATGCATTAGTTGAATGTGCAAGACCTTGTTGTCAATACTTTAAAAAATTCCTGATAGGTTATCCATGGTTATTATTATTGTCATGTCGGGTAAGAATATTCTTGTTAGGATAATCCATCTATCCATCATCTACCGCGTAATCCAGGGTCGGGTCTCGGGTGCAGCAGCTTTAGCAGGGAAGCCCAGACTTCCCTCTTCCCAGCCATTTCAACCAGCTCCCCCGGCAGGATCCCAAGGTGTTCCCAGGCCATAATTCAGCGTGTCCTGGGTCGTCCCGCCGGTGGGACATGCCCGGGACACTTGTCCAGGGAGGCGTCCAGGAAGCATCCGAACCAGACGCCCAAGCCACCTCAACTGTCTCCTCTCAATGTGGAGGAGTAGCGGCTCGACACAAAGTCCCTCCCGGATGACCGAGCTTCTCACCCTATCTATAAGGGAGAGCCCGGACAACCTGCGGAGGAAACTCATTTCGGCCGCTTGTATCCGGGATCCTGTTCTTTTGGTCACGACCCACAGCTCTTGAACATAGGTGAGGGTAGGAACGTAGATTGTTAGGATAATGTGGGTACATTTTCTACTGTTAATTCATGAGGTTGACAGCTGAGAGACATTATCTCTCCAGCGTGTCCTGGGTCGTCCCCAAGGCCTCCCGCTGGTAGAACATGCCTGTAGCACTTCTCCAGGGAGGTTTCCAAGAAGCATCCGAACCAGATGCCCAAACCATGTCAGCAGGCTCCTCTTAACGCAGAGGAGTAGCGGCTCGATGCTGAGTCCCTCCCGGATGACCGAGCATCCCACCCAACTGCAGCTAATACATTTAAGACAATTTTCTTCTGAAAAGAATACTGTTGAACTTGTTTTGGGGCAAAAATAGTGACAGAATTAACTTATTTAGCATGCATTGTTCTGAAAAGTTTTGAAGAGTTTCTTAGTGTTAAAGAAGGATATTTTAAGCATTCACAAGCTTAAACTTTGTTTAATCAATGTTCTTTTTTTTCTGTGTAAATGTTAATTAAAAAACACACACATATACACACACATGCAAATAAATAATTCAAGTCTTGAGCTACTTTGGGCCAAACCTGTGTCTTTTTTTTTTTTTTTTTTTTTTGACTCCTTGGACTTGAAAACGTCACTTGAACTCATCGAAGAGGATTTATTAGCTGATATTTGTGCCATCAGAAACTGAATCTGAAAATACAAAACAGAATCTGAATGACGTAATTTGATATTGTATTTTTTAATCTTAATCCTTGCAATAAAATTCATTATGTATATAATATTAAATTTTACTTTTTCACATTCAGTTTGCAAAACTGAAATTCAAATTCAATTTTTAAAGTTCAAATTCGAGTTGGAAAATTAAAATTCCGATTTTTCTGACTCTCATTCGAGTATTTCGGCAAAAGCTAGACAATGATCATTTCCTCGGCCAATCAGTACTTTCACTGTTGATCACATGATAAGGGCCTCCTTCCGTCAACACAGCGTCGCTATGTCAGGGAAACGCGCTCGAGGCTGACCATGGCTTCCAAAAATACAAAAATGTTACTTAACCATATGTTTAAACTATCTTTTGTTTCATTGTTGCTAATGTTTTATATTTGGTAGAACAGTTTTGTCAGCAAACTTTAGTAAAAGGTATTTTTACACTGTTGGTGTGCAGCGCCACAGAGTCTCACATACAAAGCCCTTATAATAAATGGATTCATGGTTGATTATGAGATTCATGTGAATCTATAACATGAGAAAAATTGCATGACAGACCACTTGTTTCAAAACCCAGGAGACGGTGATAAAACATGAAGAGTTTTCTTAATTTTGTTTGCATATTATGTGACCCACTCCCTGTATTTAATACTGAAAGAAAAAGATGCACATAATGGAGAACTGATTAAATCTAGATTCAGATTTCTACCTTTCGGACATAGTGCAGGTCAACAATGTCCAAAGTTCGAGTAATGATTTCATTCATTTGTTATGTTTATGATGATGTGAGCATCCTGATGTGAGTGACTAAGAATGAGCTCTCCCCCAGCATGATTTTCAAGTTTTTCCAGTGGGCTACCAGCCCAGGCCACATTCCTGTGCACCCAGAAGAAAAAAAATCTTTCCAGTTCTTGTTTGATAGGCATGCTGAACATACGGTTTCCTATCCAGCAGTAGCAGTTACAAGAAATCTACACGTCAAGCATATGCTTGACCATGAAGAATTTAAAGTGCCTATGACAGCAAAAAGCATGTTTATTTCATATTTCAGTATATTTTATGCTCCTGAATGAAATGGACCGCCTGGATGGCTGTGGAAGCGATCGATACATTTATTCAATTTTTTTAAATCCCGCGCCATGAAACCAGTTACTTCTGGCCAGAGGCAGGATTGAGGGAGAAGGTGAATGTGACGTCAGCATACTAATCATCTTCACAATACAGCCATGGCCCATTACTATATTATGCAGAAGGACTGCGGATTCAGCTGATTTTGCGGATTAATTCATTTATTTCTCGCATCACGGCAGCCCAACTTGCTTTTGTTGCTGCACCAGGGAGAGGCTTGTGAGCCTTTTTGTACGGTGGCCCTGAAGTGCAAAACACAACAGCAAATCAAAAAACACAACAGCAAATTAAAAAAACACAACGGCAAATTAAAAAACAAAACGCCAAATTAAAAAACACAACGGCAAATTAAAAAACAAAACGCCAAATTAAAAAACACAACTGCAAATCACATAACAAAACGACAAATTAAAAAACACAACTGCAAATCACATAACAAAACAACAAATCAAAAAACAAAACGCCAAATCACATAACAAAAAAACAAATTAAAAAACACAACTGCAAATCACATAAAAAAAAAACAAATTAAAAAACACAATTGCAAATCACATGACAAAAAAAAAACAAATTAAAAAACAAAACGCCAAATCACATAACAAAATAACAAATTGAAAAACACAACGCCAAAAAAAAAAACACAACTGCAAATCACATAACAAAAAACAAATTAAAAAACACAATCGCAAATCTCATAACAAAAAACAAATTAAAAAAACAAAACGCCAAATCACATAACAAAATAACAAATTGAAAAACAACGCCAAATAAAAAAACACAACTGCAAATCACATAACAAAAAAACAAATTAAAAAACACAACGCCAAATAAAAAAACACAACTGCAAATCACATAACAAAAAAACAAATTAAAAAACACAACGCCAAATTAAAAAACACAATTGCAAATTACAAAACAAAAAAACAAATTAAAAAACACAACGACAAATCACATAACAAAATAACAAATTAAAAAACACAACGACAAATTGGAAATGACCGGAAAAGGTAGGGACCAGTCAAAATGTCAACTCATCGCTGATTGGACGAATCCACCGGAAACAGTACGCTCATCATTGATTGGACGAGACGGAAAACTCGACTGCAAGACGGCGCCTACCAGCAGAGATAGTTACTGCTCGCTTTTGGTTGAAGTTCAACATTTGGCCAAAAATACGTAAAACACAACTGAATTCTTGAAGTATAATGCATTGCCAGACCTGTGGAAAGCAGTTGGTGGAATCTTCACCTAATTTTTGCAGCGGCTGTGACAACTTAGAGGCTTCGAGAAGTTTCTAATCTCAATGACGCAGAACATCCTTCGAGTACGTAAAACAGTGCAGTATGACTTTCTTTACCTCAGTAAAACGATACATACGTTTACCGGAGAAAGCCAACATTATTCATTCGGTTACCAGGCCTTAATAAGATTTCCTTGACATGTACTAATTATGCACTTTCATTTTGGGAATAAAAACATTGCGTAATGCATGCCAATCAAATGATCTAGTGCATTGTTGCCATTCTTATTTCAGAGAAAGTTGCAGCCGTTTCCCTGGAAGAAGTTCTGATGTTCACTACAGGGTTAGCAGCATTTCCACCAGCCCCTTCCACGCATTGAGTTCTTGACACTCACGGTTCCACTCGCCAGCACTTGTACCAATACATTGTCAGCTTTATTTTAAGACACTTATGGTGTCTTCAAGCAAAACATGGACTTTGGAATCCAGAATTCACCTGGATTTGGGTGTTTTTAATGTACTGTATTTACAATGTTTTTTGTATGACGTTTTGAGAAACATCCTATGAAATTTTTAAAGTAACAATTAACTCACTGCCATTGACGACGGTGTTCGGCAATTCCTTACTACGCGGCGAAACGTCCTACACAATGCTCAGCGCGCTTGCGCAAGCATTGGCACGTATGCACACATCGGTTAGAAGTGGCGAGTAAACACTATTGTTTTTTAGTACCTTTTCATTGCCTCAAAAATACTTTTTGCATGTATTACCCTTTCATACTTTTTACCATTGTGTTTTTCTGTGTCAGCTTTGAAGCAGTTGACCACATTAGTCACGTAGAGTATTTAAACTGTCCTTATTACTACATTTAAGTTTTCTTAAGGCATTTTTTTAGTACGTTCTGCCTGTATGCATCTAAACAAAAGTTGAGAGCGCAAGGTAGTACTTTGGGTGTCAAATTCGACTCATGTAGAACGTTTCGCCGATGTAGCAAATTTTGGCAGAAACTGGTACTAAAGTTCTGAGAAGCACCTAGCTTTATTTTTTTCTCATGATTTTTAAATCTTTAATAAAGTTTTCATTGAGAGTGCCAGACTTAATTTTTTAACTCATTTTTCTAGTATATATGTTTTTAAACATCCCATGTTGCTATGCATGTACTGGAAAATGGTATTCATTAACTGTACATTTTCAAGTCAGCCAATAATACAGGAATTAACTACTAAATGCACTGACCACAATAATTTAAAGACCATGGTGAATACATTTACTCGGAAGTGGCCAAAAATTTAAAATTCTTTGTGCTTAACTTTTTGGGTTTCATAATAAGTACCAGGTAAAATGTTACCATAGCAAGTTTATTGTGAGGAGAGAAAAGTCACATACTATGAGCGAGTTTCAAAAATACTACAACCCAGCTATTTCCTTCAGAGTAAAATACAATTCTGTGGGTGACTTCCAGTCCTGTGGCCGCTGTAGTCAATTGCCACGTTTACAGTTGTTCAAACCGAATAAATGTGTTCCATATAAACACCTCATTCGGAATGAACAGGCCCAAACCGAATGGAATTTTATTCCGATTCACAGGGGTGGAATATCCCTTTTCCCAAACCGATTAGAAGTAAAATTATATCATGTAAACAGGGAAGCGGAATGGTGTCTGGTTGCGTTCTTTCTGCACATGCTCCGTACTGACGTGGTGACGTCACTTTGTGACGTAAGTAACGTCACTTGCAACATGGCTTCCAAGCACAGCGCACCTAATTGGAGTCCGGCGGAAAGATTGTATTTAATTCAAACTTTAAAAGAATTGAATATAATTGCTCGCTTAAACGGGCGTAAAACGAGGAACAGTGAACTATTTTAAAAAGTTCACGAGAGGTTACACGAAGCCGGAATAGACCGGAGCGTTGACCAGATTAGAAACCGGTGGAAAACCGGCTACTACAAGGCAAAAGAGCAAAACAGCAGAAGCGGATACGACCCCACAAACACAACAAGTGGGTTAAAGTTAAAACAGCAGCACTCCGACGATCGATCTCCATGTTTTGCAACGTGACGCTTTGTTTTGATTAATCTGCGCATGTCAGACGGCAGTTGTCAAACGTCCTTTCGGAATAAACGCATGTAAACGCTGGATCGGAATAGATGAAGTGACATGTAAACAGCTGATCTGAAATTTCCATTCGGAATGATTTGAATCGGTATGAATAAAAGTCAGCATGTAAACGTGGCTAATATTGCTGAGCAGCGTGCTGTAGGTATTCTTCAATATTTAGGTCGTTGCACAAGCCTACGGTTTGCCTTGCCTCAGGAAACACATTCAGTTCCCTCCCAACAGGAAATCCACCGTCTCTGGAACCATATATGCAAAATGAGAAAATATGATTAACGTTTCCCTACACAGATCAAATTAGACGTCAATCTCAGACATCACTACTAAATGAGTTTAAATTGACAGCATTTCCCCCATTTTGTTTGGAAAATCAGTTCTGGTGGAATCATTTAACTGCGCTTCGATATATTTCAGAGCCCCAAATAATTACTTATCAGGTGATGGAATAGTAAACTGATAGAGAGAACTTATTCTTAAGTTGCTTTACCCATGTATACAATTCACACACTTTGATAGACTAATAATGTGTATATTTTATGACGTAAAATGTGATACAATTCAACATGAAACAATTACCTATGGGGCAAGAGATAGTTCATTTGATATATCTCCAGGACAAGGTGCAAAACCGCTTGGACGAATCCTGTGCTTGTTCCAGTGGTCCTTGCATTCATCCAGGTCTTTTTGTACACCACCACTGAAGCAAAATCCTAGCAGGCAGTTCGTGGCTTCCACTGAAACTTCCATAGTCTCTCAGGTCTCCAAAGAAGCCTATCCAAAACTGAGACCTGGGGATACATAAGATTTTATGTGGCAATAATTAACCCTTATATGAGGTGAATAAAAAAAAAAAAAAGATTATAATTTGAATTAGAGCCTAGTTCGGGCCTAAAAAATCCAGCCCGACCCGACACGGCCCGCTGGTATTGAGGCACGACCCGGCCCGAGCTTGATCACTTAACTAGATTAGCAGGCCCGAGCCCGAAAAACCCGATTTTTTTTTTTTTTTTTTGAGTGACGCGGAAAAAACGCAGCAGCAGCAATTTATTTTCATTTCTTCGAGTTGGCAGAAAAAAACGCAAGTTTTCTTAATGTTTAAATAATCTACATATTTTCTTTAGAATTATCAAAGCATTCACACAACGAAATAACGCTGGGAAAGTTTGTTACACATATTTCTGAGTGTGTGGGACATTGTTCTCACATGGACGCGCCTCTCTGACAAGGAGAGGGAACAAGAGAGGGCGGCGCCTCGGCCGTGCGCAAACTACAGCGGGAGGACAAGAAGAAAAAGCGGCCGGCGCCACGGCGTTCGTGCACACACACAGGCAAAAGCGCAATACAGAGAGCCTGCTCTCCATTTTTTAAAATTTATTTATTTATTTTTTTTTTTGAGTGACGCGGAAAAAACGCAGCAGCAGCAATTTATTTTCATTTCTTCGAGTTGGCAGAAAAAAACGCAAGTTTTCTTAATGTTTAAATAATCTACATATTTTCTTTAGAATTATCAAAGCATTCACACAACGAAATAACGCTGGGAAAGTTTGTTACACATATTTCTGAGTGTGTGGGACATTGTTCTCACATGGACGCGCCTCTCTGACAAGGAGAGGGAACAAGAGAGGGCGGCGCCTCGGCCGTGCGCAAACTACAGCGGGAGGACAAGAAGAAAAAGCGGCCGGCGCCACAGCGTTCGTGCACACGCACAAGCAAAAGCGCAATACAGAGAGCCTGCTCTCCATTTTTTAAATTTATTTATTTTTTTTTTTTTTGAGTGACGCGGAAAAAACGCAGCAGCAGCAATTTATTTTCATTTCTTCGAGTTGGCAGAAAAAAACGCAAGTTTTCTTAATGTTTAAATAATCTACATATTTTCTTTAGAATTATCAAAGCATTCACACAACGAAATAACGCTGGGAAAGTTTGTTACACATATTTCTGAGTGTGTGGGACATTGTTCTCACATGGACGCGCCTCTCTGACAAGGAGAGGGAACAAGAGAGGGCGGCGCCTCGGCCGTGCGCAAACTACAGCGGGAGGACAAGAAGAAAAAGCGGCCGGCGCCACGGCGTTCGTGCACACACACAGGCAAAAGCGCAATACAGAGAGCCTGCTCTCCATTTTTTAAAATTTATTTATTTATTTTTTTTTTTGAGTGACGCGGAAAAAACGCAGCAGCAGCAATTTATTTTCATTTCTTCGAGTTGGCAGAAAAAAACGCAAGTTTTCTTAATGTTTAAATAATCTACATATTTTTTTTAGAATTATCAAAGCATTCACACAACGAAATAACGCTGGGAAAGTTTGTTAAACATATTTCTGAGTGTGTGGGACATTGTTCTCACATGGACGCGCCTCTCTGACAAGGAGAGGGAACAAGAGAGGGCGGCGCCTCGGCCGTGCGCAAACTACAGCGGGAGGACAAGAAGAAAAAGCGGCCGGCGCCACGGCGTTCGTGCACACGCACAAGCAAAAGCGCAATACAGAGAGCCTGCTCTCCATTTTTTAAATTTATTTTATTTTTTATTTTTTTTGAGTGACGCGGAAAAAACGCAGCAGCAGCAATTTATTTTCATTTCTTCGAGTTGGCAGAAAAAAACGCAAGTTTTCTTAATGTTTAAATAATCTACATATTTTTTTGAGAATTATCAAAGCATTCACACAACGAAATAACGCTGGGAAAGTTTGTTAAACATATTTCTGAGTGTGTGGGATATTGTTCTCACATGGACGCGCCTCTCTGACAAGGAGAGGGAACAGGAGAGGGCGGCGCCACGGCGTTCGTGCACATGCACAAGCAAAAGCGCAATACAGAGAGCATGCTCTCCATTTAAAAAAAAAAAAAAAAAAAATTTATTAGTCCGGCATGGCGGCCCGACCCGACCTGACCCGAACATGAATGCTTAAATTGTGGGCCCGACCCGTCGGGTTCGGGCACAAAATCTAACCTCTAATTTGAATGACTCGCTTTTGGTATACACAATTTTGTTTAAAATGCTGTGTTCTTCTCATATACACACTCACCTTCTTCTGAACAACGGCCACCAGGATTTAATCCGCTGATTGCCGATTGATGATTGCCGGCATAAGTCTAAGGCGTTGACGGAGGGCACACTGTATTACTGTCATTGACCCATTTTCCGTGCCGAGGTCTGTTCGCATTCTCATTGGGATGGCACAAAGACCCGTGATGCAATTAATAGAATTGCACGCGATAACAGATGGATTGTTGTTTGTTGCGCCACAAGCCAGCTACATTATTCTTCTCGAGAATCCATACACCCAGAGCCAGGCCAAAGGGTTTAAGTTTATCGTAGCCATCCACGTGCCTGTGTAATTTGGCCCCATGGAGTGGTACGTGCGTCTCACAAACCTTTTGCGATTATGTCAATAGGACTTCATACGTATGCCCCGAATAAAAATATTCTTTTATAGCGGCGCCATGTTCGCATCTTCGGTAAGGCTCATTTTGAAATTCCACGCCAGAAGCGGAGAAACTTCCTTCTTCATCAGTACTACGCTTTCCGGTGGATTCGTCCAATCAGCGATGAGTTAACATTTTGACTGGTCCCTACCTTTTCCGGTTGGCGAAATGTAATGTAATTCGGGGCGAAATGTAATTTCATTTCGGATTTGTCGTTGTGCTTTTAAATTTGTTATTTTGCTATGTGATTTGTTGTTGTGTTTTTTAATTAGTTTTTTTGTTTTGTGATTTGTAATTGTGTTTTTTAATCAGTTTTTTTGTTATGTGATTTGCAGTTGTGTTTTTTTATTTGGCGTTGTGTTTTTCAATTTGTTATTTTGTTATGTGATTTGGCGTTTTGTTTTTTAATTTGTTTTTTGTTATGTGATTTGCAGTTGTGTTTTTTTATTTGGCGTTGTGTTTTTCAATTTGTTATTTTGTTATGTGATTTGCCGTTTTGTTTTTTAATTTGTTTTTTTGTTATGTGATTTGCAGTTGTGTTTTTTCATTTGGCGTTGATTTTCAATTTGTTATTTTGTCATGTGATTTGGCGTTTTGTTTTTTGTTTTTTTGTTATGTGATTTGCAATTGTGTTTTTTAATTTGGCGTTGTTTTTTAATTTGTTTTTTTGTTATGTGATTTGCAGTTGTGTATTTTAATTTGTTTTTTTGTTATGTGATTTGGCATTTTGTTTTTTAATTTGTTATTTTGTTATGTGATTTGCAGTTGTGTTTTTTAATTTGGTGTTTTGTTTTTTAATTTGCCGTTGTGTTTTGCACTTCAGGGCCACCGTATTTTTGGGCTTCAAAAACCTGTCCAATGTGGGACCATTGGACAGACAAGGAAGTGATTAAGCTACATGTTTTAAAATATATCAAATACTGGGATCATGGCACACGTTTTAATAAGGAGGCGGCTTGCATTTTGTGGGTGACAATGCCCCCTGTCCACCGAAAACGCAGGAGTGGCCACCTCCCTCGGCCGACGACTGGCAGCTTGTCGCACACCATGGTGCCGACCAATGAGCGTCGAGCAGCCTCGCGCTCATGTCTGCGGGTCTCAATTGTATAGCGACTTCCACCCCTCTCGGCCCTCTTCGTGTGCCTGCCGAGAGAGCACTATCCTCGGCTTGGGCTCGGGCAGCCTTGCGCTCCGATGTCGGCAGCTTTGTCCACCGAGAATGCGCCATTTTCGGCGACGCGCCGAAACTTGCTCGCCGCCGGGGGCTGGCCGATCGGTGAAGGCTATCACCCCGCCGCCATGTGTGATATGAGTCGGGGTAGAGACTTGGAAGAGCCGTTCGGTTCTTTTTAGCATGTAGCATAGCTCTCACTAGGGATGGGAATTGATAGGATTTTTACGATTCCAATTCTATTATCGATATTGCTTAACGATTCGATTCTTTATCGATTCTCTTATCGATTCTAATTTGGGGAAAAAGAGCAAATGTTTTGATTGGCATCGAGTTTGTTTAATCAGAAGTCACAACCTTACAAACTCACAACGAGATCAAAAGAGGCCCAAAGCCTCAATGTTAACTGTGGCAATAAGTGGCAAATACACAAGAATGTGTAACATTTTACTGAAATATTTATCTAATAGAAATAAAAATATTGGTATATATTGGCAGATAGGTTGTTGTTCTGCCTTTGGCAATATGTGTTAAAGCAGGGGTCCCCAAACTTTTTCCTGTGAGGGCCACATAACTTTTCCCTTCTCTGATGAGGGGCCGGGGTCAGTTTGTAACAGAAAAAGTGTGACGATTGCAGAAGTGCATGAATGTAAAAAATTATTGTTTTTCAGAAAGCCACAATCAAATAACCCTTTCTGGATTCTTCACGGAATGAAAGTAAATAAAATAAAAATAGTAATATAATATAATAATAATAATATTTAATAATAAAAACACTATTAATTAAATAGATAATAACCAAATAACCCTCTTTGAATTCTTCAAGGAAAAGGCCAGGAAATAATTAACACGATTGACAAAAAAAAAAAAAAATTCAAAATGGCCGGACCAAATGTGGAGGCGGGCCGTATTTGGGCCGCGGGCCGCAGTTTGGGGACTGATGGGTTAACGTGTATTATTTACCATTACATTGAAATGCATGCCTTTTAGTTTTTGTGGCGCGTACACGCTCAAGTGGGGGCGCCCTTGCGCTTCCTGACACGAAGAAGAACGCGCTCACGTGAAGAAGAGCGCGCTTACACCCGAAGAAGAAATGCCGCATCCAAGCGAGTGAGCAAGTTAGTGAGAGAGGGAAACACTTCTACGAGCCTACGTTCTTTGTTAATGTTAATATCTACAGAGGCAACGCCTGTATGTATCATCTTTTGTGTTGTTGTTGTTGTTGTTTCCACTCGCGATCGGACACTTAAATCCAGTTGTAGTGGTTTGAACGATGTGCTAATGCTAGCGAACGAATGCTAACCATTTGTTATTACTGTTATTTACAGCTGATCATCGCTGATTTACGTTGACGCAAACCATCCATCCATCCATTATCTTCCGCTTGTTCCGGGGTCGGGTCGCGGGGGCAGCAGCTTTAACAGGGAAGCCCAGACTTCCCTCTCCCCAGCCACTTCAACCAGCTCCTCCGGCGGGATCCCAAGGCGTTCCCAGGCCAGCCGAGAGACAGTCTCTCCAGCGTGTCCTGGGTCGTCCCCGGGGCCTCCCGCCGGTGGGACATGCCCGGAACACCTCTCCAGTAGAGCCTAGTTCGGGCCTAAAAAAATCCAGCCCGACCCGACACGGCCCGCTGGTATTGAGGCCCGACCCGGCCCGAGCTCGATCACTTAACTAGATTTGCAGGCCCGAGCCCGAAAACCCGATTTTTTTTTTTTTTTTTTTTTTTTTGAGTGACGCGGAAAAAACGCAGCAGCAGCAATTTATTTTCATTTCTTCGAGTTGGCAGAAAAAAACGCAAGTTTTCTTAATGTTTAAATAATCTACATATTTTTTTTAGAATTATCAAAGCATTCACACAACGAAATAACGCTGGGAAAGTTTGTTAAACATATTTCTGAGTGTGTGGGATATTGTTCTCACATGGACGCGCCTCTCTGACAAGGAGAGGGAACAGGAGAGGGCGGCGCCTCGGCCGTGCAGCGGGAGGACAAGAAGAAAAAGCGGCCGGCGCCACGGCGTTCGTGCACACGCACAAGCAAAAGCGTAATACAGAGAGCCTGCTCTCCATTTTTTTTAATTGATTTATTATTATTTTTTGAGTGACGCGGAAAAAACGCAGCAGCAGCATTTTATTTTCATTTCTTCGAGTTGGCAGAAAAAAACGCAAGTTTTCTTAATGTTTAAATAATCTACATATTTTTTTGAGAATTATCAAAGCATTCACACAACGAAATAACGCTGGGAAAGTTTGTTAAACATATTTCTGAGTGTGTGGGATATTGTTTTCACATGGACGCGCCTCTCTGACAAGGAGAGGGAACAGGAGAGGGCGGCGCCTTGGCCGTGCAGCGGGAGGACAAGAAGAAAAAGCGGCCGGCGCCACGGCGTTCATGCACACGCACAAGCAAAAGCGCAATACAGAGAGCATGCTCTCCATTTTTTTTTTTTTTAAAAAATAATTTATTAGTCCGGCATGGCGGCCCGACCCGACCTGACCCGAACGTGAATGCTTAAATTGTGGGCCCGACCCGACCCGAATGTAGGGTCGGGTCGGGTCGGGTTCGGGCACCAAATCTAACCTCTACTCTCCAGGGAGGCGTCCAGGAGGCATCCGAACCAGATGCCCGAGCCACCTCAGCTGGCTCCTCTCTACGCGGAGGAGTAGCGGCTCGACGCAGAGTCCCTCCCGGATGACCGAGCTTCTCATCCTATCTCTAAGGGAGAGCCCGGACACCCTGTGGAGGAAACTCATTTCGGCCGCTTGTATCCGGGATCTTGTTCTTTCGGTCACGACCCAAAGCTCGTGACCATAGGTGAGGGTAGGAACGTAGATCGACTGGTAAATCGAGAGCTTTGCCTTTCGGCTCAGCTCCTTCTTCACCACTACGGACCGGTGCAGAGTCCGCATTACTGCAGACGCCGCACCAATTCGCCTGTCTATCTCCCGCTCCCTCCTACCGTCACTCGTGAACAAGACCCCAAGATACTTGAACTCCTCCACTTGGGGCAGGGTCTCATCCCCAACCCGGAGAGGGCACTCCACCCTTTTCCGACTGAGGACCATGGTCTCGGATTTGGAGGTGCTGATCTTCATACCAACCGCTTCATACTCAGCTGCGAACCGCTCCAGTGAGAGTTGGAGGTCACGGCTTGATGAAGCCAACAGCACTAAATCATCTGCAAAAAGCAGAGATTCAACGCTGAGGTCACCAAACCGGACCCCCTCAACGCTTCGGCTGCGCCTATAAATTCTGTCCATAAAAATTATGAACAAAATCGGTGACAAAGGGCAGCATTGGCGGAGTCCAACCCTCACTGGGAACGAATTCGACTTACTGCCGGCAATGCGGACCAAACTCTGACACCGGTTGTACAGGGACCGAACAGCCCTTACCAAGGGGCTCGGTACCCCGTACTCCCGGAGCACCCCCCACAGGACTCCTCGAGGCACGCGGTCGAACGCCTTCTCCAGATCCACAAAACACATGTAGACTGATCGGGCGAACTCCCATGCACCCTCGAGGTTCCTGCCGAGGGTGTAGAGCTGGTCCACTGTTCCACGGCCGGGACGAAAACCACACTGCTCCTCCTGAATCCAAGATTCGACTCTCCTCTCCAGCACCCCTGAATAGACTTTACCAGGGAGGCTGAGGAGTGTGATCCCTCTATAATTGGAACACACCCTCCGGTCCCCCTTCTTAAAAAGGGGGACCACCACCCCGGTCTGCCAATCCAGAGGCACTGTCCCCGATGTCCACGTGATGTTGTAGAGACGTGTCAGCCACGACACCCCTACAACATCCAGAGCCTTCAGGAACTCCGGGCGGATCTCATCTACCCCCGGAGCCTTGCCACCGAGGAGCTTTCCAACCGCCTCAGTGACTTCAACCCCAGAGATCGAAGAGCCCACCACGGAGTCCCCAGACTCTGCTTCCTCAAAGGAAGGCGTGTCGGTGGAATTGAGGAGGGGCTCGAAGTATTCTCCCCACCGGCTCACGACGTCCCAAGTCGAGGTCAGCAGTACACCATCTTCACTATACACAGTGTTAATGGTGCACTGCTTTCCCCTCCTCAGGCGCCGGATGGTGGACCAGAATTTCCTCGAAGCCGTCCGGAAGTCGTTTTCCATGGCCTCGCCGAACTCCTCCCATGTCCGGGTTTTTGCCTCGGCGTCCGCCGAAGCCACAGTCCGCTTGGCCAGCCGGTATCTGTCAGCTGCCTCCGGAGTCCCACAGGCCAAAAAGGCCCGATAGGCCTCCTTCTTCAGCTTGACGGCATCCCTTACCGCTGGTGTCCACCAGCGGATTCGGGGATTGCCGCCATGACGGGCACCAACCACCTTATGGCCACAGCTCTGATCGGCCGCCTCAACAATGGAGGTGCGGAACATGGCCCACTCGGACTCAATGTCCCCCACCTCCACCGGGACAAGGGAGAAGTTCTGCCGGAGATGGATGTTGAAACTCTTTCTGACAGGGGATTCTGCCAGACGTTCCCAGCAGACCCTCACAATACGTTTGGGCCTGCCAGGTCTGGCCAGCATCTTCCCCCGCCATCGGAGCCAACACACCACCAGGTGGTGATCACCTGCCCGGCGCCTCTCACCATGGGCAACTCCAGAGTGTTAGAGAGTCCAATCCCTCTCGAGAGGATTGGTACCAGAACCCAAGCTGTGTGTGGAGGAGAGTCCAACTATATCTAGTCGGAACTTCTCTGCCTCACACACCAGCTTAGGCTCCTTCCCTGCCAGAGAGGTCACATTCCGTGTCCCAAGAGTTAGCTTCAGCAGCTGGGGGTCGGACCGCCAAGGCCCCCGCCTTTGGCTGCCGCCCAACTCCCTACGCACCCGACCCCTTTGGCCCCTCCCACAGGTGGTGAGCCCATGGGAAGAGGAACCCACGTTGCCTTTTCGGGCTGAGCCCGGCCGGGCCCCATGGGGACAGGCCGGCCACCAGACGCTTGCCTTCGAGCCCCACCTCCAGGCCTGGCTCCAGAGGGGGGCCCCGGTAACCCGCGTCCGGGCAAGGGAAACTGGGGTTCATTAATGTTGCTCATCATAAGGGGTCTTTTTGAGCCATACTTTGTCTGGCCTCTCACCTAGGACCTGTTTGCCATGGGTGACCCTACCAGGGGCTTAAAGCCCCAGACAACATAGCTCCTAGGATCATTGAGACACGCAAACCCCTCCACCACGATAAGGTGATGACTCACGGGGGGGTTGATGCAAACCTGTTTGTTATTGGGGACGAAATTGATTTGTTTCATTTCTATTCTTAGTTTCACTCTTCAAGTGATGGTTGAATAAAGTCAGCAAATTATACCAACGTCTTCTGCATCGTCATTTGGGAGTTTAGCTTGCTGTATAGCCAGGACTGAGCCATAGCCTCTCTGTGAGGACAGCGCAGTCGTATTCCCTCCCGATGCAGTTATCTCCACCTTGCAATGACTGCAAGTCGCTTTGTTGTAATTTTTCCTCGTGAAGTGAAGACACACTTTCGAGCGTTTGAACCTACATGCTGTCATTGTTATGTTTATGGCTGCAATGCTCGTGCTTACCCGTCGTAACCTTTCATTTTCACACTCTTTCCTGGTGAAGTGTAGTCAAACTTTGGAGCGAGTGGTTCTTGGCGCCATGCTAGTTTGATGCGTCTGGACAACAAGACACGTCATGACGCAATATGCGTCTTTAGGGATCGTTAAGGGGTTTTTCATTGTGATGTCGAGGCCTCGAAACACTCGGAACCGGTTCCGAATTGGAATCGGATTTCGATTCTCATCCCTAGCTCTCACACTCTTTTGTTTACACTCTTTCCTCGTCTCCGAGTCCCCGCTGGGAAATAACAGAGCCGACTAACTGCGCTGGCATAAAATACCGTTCAGGAGGTTTAAGAAGTCGACAGTTTTGACTAGGGGTGTGACAAAATATCGAAATGGTGATATATCGTGATACTTTGTATCACAAAAGGTTATCAATGTGCTCCTGCCAAGAATCGAGATATAATTTTAAAAAGGTGTCAATGTTTAAAAAAAAAAAAAAAAAAAAAAAAAGGGGACCAACAACTGGGTACCAAAATCTTCCATCATCATCTCTATCATTTCAGGTATAATGGTTGACCATTATGTACTAATTTAGCCCTGTTGTACTTAATGAATGCATTTTGAATATTTCATATTTAATTTAGCAAAAGACCGTTTTTTGTCATGACCATACAATTTATTTAGCAATTGGGGAAAATACTAAGACAACAAACAAAAAAATATCCTGTAATATAGGAAAAGAGATAAAAACGATGACATTTTGCTGCTCTCTGTCGCATTTTCCTCGTTCTGAACCTTCCTCCTCTATTAGGCTGAACTTTAAATCAGCTGAAATAGTTACTCTGCCGACGTCATCACCCAGATCGCGGCACCAGAGTGCCATAATGACAGGAGTAGCTAAACGGCAGATTGAAAGACTTATTTCTCGTCATCTGTGCTTTGCCAAATTGTTGTATATCGTCGAATCGTCTCAAAATGATTTTAATTCACATTATATAGGCATCACATCCATTACGTTTTTTTCAAATACCATGTTCATAGAGATGGGCAAACAAGAACAGCTACCTGGCGTAGCAA
Source organism: Corythoichthys intestinalis (assembly GCF_030265065.1). Taxonomy (NCBI): domain Eukaryota; kingdom Metazoa; phylum Chordata; class Actinopteri; order Syngnathiformes; family Syngnathidae; genus Corythoichthys; species Corythoichthys intestinalis. Next base: position 46,187,999 of record NC_080411.1, on the reverse strand, counting down.
TAGCAGAGCATTGTTTCCAGTGTTGTCACAGATTACTTGAAAAATTAAGTTAATTACTGATTACGCCTCAAAAAAGTAATGTAGTTACTTTACTAATTACTATATCATCAAAGCAACTAAGTTACTTTATCATTTACTTTTTACCAATTTTTCTCCCTTTGCCGCCTCAACATAAGAATGACAACAGGATAAACGTAATCGCATGTATATATATATACCGTGCTGGCCAAAAGTATTGGCATCCCTGCAATTTGGTCAGATAATGCTCAATTTCTCCTAGAAAATGATTGCAATTACAAATGCTTTGGTAGTAATATATTCATTTATTTTGCTTGTAATGAAAAAACACAAAAGAGAATGGAGTTTGTAAAGTCAGCAGAAGACACTATTAACCCCCCCCCCCCCTTCATCCCTTTCAATTAATTGACCAATTGCACAACCTTAAGAGCGTGTATGTCATGAATGCTGGGTCTTGTTAGTTTTCTGAGAATCTACTGCACAAACTGTTAACTATATATATATAATTGTAATGGTTAATAACAAGTGTATATTCCATAATATCAGAACAGAATTTGCAAAGTACATCTAAGTATTGAAATAAATACCTTAAAATGTATTCATCTTCTGATCTGCTGGATGTATTTTGGTGGAATGCTGGCCCAATAGTTTTGAATGGTAAGTGTCATCTAGTGGTGAAAATTGTACACAACAAAATCTCTGCTTTCAGCATCCCAAAAGACTGTATTTTTAATCATGTGCAGATTTGTTTTTGTGTTTCTTCTATCCACAAACTCTCATCACATTGACTTTTTCCCTTGCAACATTAATGCCTAATTATTATTTGAACACTTACATTGAATGCCTTCGTCATTGCATATAATGTACAACAAAATGGAAGTGGTACTCAAATTGACAGGCTAAACACAACTAATAAAAATCGAGAAAAAATAATGTCAAAAAGAAAATTATTCACATTCACATTATGCATCAAGTTGTGTCAACACGAACACTCACTGATGGGAGTTGTAACACGAGGGAGAAAGTGGATTATTTTTAGAGGACTTTTACTTTTTTTTTGTAAAAGTAAGGATTTTTGGAGTTAGTCTGGCCATTCGGAAGCAGTCTTTTAGTTCCACAATTCAGTGTTAGTAAGAGAGAGTACTGAATAAATAATGACAACTTGAGTTAAATCAGGTGAAGGAATACTTTTGGCAATGGTGTGGATGAACATCTTGCAAGGATTGGACAAAGCACATGTAAGGCACCCAAAGTGCATATCTTTATCAGGATTTGAGGAAGCTCTACAGAATTCCATCGTCCTGTTATTGGCCACTGCTTCTCACACCAAGACACACGTGTATCTTAATCTGAGCCTTCCGAGTGAATCCTTGACCACAAACTGAGCAGGAAAAAGATTTTTCTCCAGTGTGAGTTCTTATGTGTGTTTTTAAGTTGCTTTTTAAAGAGATTTTTTTACCACAAACTGAGCAGGAAAAAGGTTTAACTCCCGTGTGAGTTCTTTTGTGTCTTTTTAATGTTTGCTTTCGAGTGAATCCTTGACCACAAACTGAGCAGGAAAAAGGTTTGTCTCCAGTGTGGGTTATGGTGTGCATTTTTAAGTTAGCCTTTTTAGAGAATCGTTGGGCACATACTGAGCAGGAAAAAGGTTTTTCTCCAGTGTGGGTTCTTGTGTGTTGTGTTAAGTGTTCCTTCAGAGTAAATCTTTGACCACAAACTGAGCAGCAAAAAGGTTTTTCGCCAGTGTGAGTTCTTGTGTGAATTTTTAAGGTGCCCTTGAGACTGAATCCTTGACCACAAACTAAGCAGACAAAAGGTTTTTCACCAGTGTGGGTTCTTGTGTGTGTTTTTAATTGGATCTTGCGAGTGAATCTTTGGCAACAAACTGAGCAAGAAAAAGGTTTTTCTCCAGTGTGGGTTCTTGTGTGTATTTTTAAGGTGCTCTTGAGACTGAATCTTTGACCACAAACTGAACAGGTAAAAGGCTTTTCTCCAGTGTGGGTTCTTGTGTGTTGTGTTAAGTGTTCCTTCAGAGCGAATCTTTGACCGCAAACTGAGCAGACAAAAGGTTTTTCACCAGTGTGGGTTGTTGCGTGTGTTTTTAAGCGTTGTGATTGAGAGAACCTTTGACCGCAAACTGAGCAGGAAAAAGGTTTGTCACCACTGTGGATTTGTGTGTGTCTTTTTAAGGCGCTCTTGTAACCGAATCTTTGGCCACAAAATGAGCAGACAAAAGGTTTTTCACCAGTGTGGGTTCTTGTGTGTTGTGTTAAGCCTTCCTTCAGAGTGAATCTTTTATCACAAACTGAGCAGGAAAAAGGTTTTTCCCCAGTGTGGTTTCGTGTGTGTATGTTTAAGGTGCTCTTGTGACTGAATCTTTGACCGCAAATTGAGCAGACAAAAGGTTTTTCGCCAGTGTGGCTCCTCATATGCCTACGACAAGAATACCTATTGGCAAAGGTTTTCCCACACTGAGGGCATTTGTCTTCACTCTGAGCTATCTTATGACCATCATCATTGTAAGGATAGAGTGACGTGGCGCCATTTCTATCTGATGGAGCAATGAAAATGTCTCCTTGCAATCCTTCTGTTGTGCTGCTGCTGCTGCCGCCACTTGGAGGTTTCGCCCCACCGCTGGCCTCACTCGGACCATCTTCACTCATCAAGGGCTCACCAGTCGACCTGGTGATAATACCTTCCTCTTCTTTAACATATGGCAGCTCTTCCGCCTCCTTTTTGATTGGAAATTGCTTCTGTTGACAGGGCTCTGGCTCCTCCTCTTTGATTTGGGGGAGCTCAACATCCTCTCTAATGCCAGTAAATTGTGGCTCCTGCCACTCAGCAACAAGATATCTTCTGAAACCTGCAAGACACAAGAACACAAAAGATAGAAGCTAGTATGAAAACTGGAATGATTCTGTCACATTCTGCTGCTGGTCAGATTGTTTTGTTACAGAGCGGTGCGATGAGTTCTCGACGTGGTAACTGAATCCAATTCCTCGTCTTTAAACATGGCTGATTTGTGTACACTACGCCCAGAGCCTTGTAGAAAGAGAGTTGCGACACTCCCATAGGGATCCATTAAACTATTTGACTTAAGGGTACTTCCGGGTAATGGAGCCAGGATAGTTCCAAACATCGCTTTGACGAGAGCGGACCCCATTCATATGAATAGCAGACTGTCAAGTAAATTCGGAAGTTAGTTGATAAAAAAAGGACCTCTTTTGAATATTCAACTGTCCGTTTTTTTTTTTTATCAGAGGCGCTTTATGATTTATACAGTGCTGGCCAAAAGTATTGGCACCCCTGCAATTCTGTCTGATAATGCTCAATTTCCCCCAGAAAACGATTGCAACTACAAATGCTTTGGTAGTAATATCTTTATTTATTTTGCTTGCAATGGCAAAACACAAAAGAGAATGGGAAAAAAAATATTAAAAAAATAAAATTAAAATCTCCAAAAATGGGCTGGACCAAAGTATTGGCACCCTTTCAAAAATCATGTGATGCTTTTCTAATTTGTGTAATTAACAACACCTGTTACTTACCTGTGGCACATAACAGGTGGTGGCAATAACTAAATCACACTTGCAGCCAGTTAAAATGGATTAAAGTTGACTCAACCTCTGTCCTGTGTCCTTGTGTGTAGCACATTGAGCATGGAGAAAAGAAGGAAGACCAAAAAACTGAGGAATTGAGAAGTAAAATTGTGAGGAAGCACGGGCAATCTCAAGGGTACAAGTCCATCTCCAAAGACCTGGATGTTACTGTGTCTACCATGCGCAGTGTCATCAATCAGTGTAACACCCATGGCACTTTGGCTAACCTCCCTAGATGTGGAAGGAAAAGAAAAATTGATAGGAGATTTAAAAGAAAGATTGTGCGGATAGTGGAAAAAGAACCTCGACTAACATCCAAACAAGTTCAAGCTGTCCCGCAGTCCGAGGGCACAACAGTGTCAACCCGTAATATCTGTCAGCGTCTGAATGAAAAGGGACTCTATGGTAGATAACCAGGAAGACCCCACTTCTGACCCAGCAACATTCTGGACACCCCGCATACACCAATTTATGTATACATTTTTATTATTTTTGTGGCATTCCTTCGCAGGTGAGAGAGAATCCTTATTCTATGTTCATCATTCTTGCGACTGTTTCCCACTGTTGTTCGTATTGTCCATTTTATTTGTCTGTTTGGCAGATATTTTCTCTAATGTTATATATTCAATGATTAGATTTTGCCATTGGTTAATGCTAATGTTTTGTTTTTCCAATTATACAATATTGTTATTTTGGCTATCGTTAACTTGCTAGTAGTGGACGGGTTTGATGGTTAGAGATATTCACTGTATTCAGATCGCCAAGCAGACAAGAGTTGGAGACAATGGAATCCTGCAGTTCAATAGGAAAGAGAGTTTCTTCGTCACCTGTGACTCTTGCACTGATTTACATTGCCGAAGAGCATTAAGGTATGTGTCTGAGGTATCTTTGTTGCAGCTTGTACATTTATCTGATTGGGAGCACCCAATTTTGTACATTTTAGATTGAATATGCCATTTGTGCAGTATTTTCAACTGTATAAGTTGTAGGTTCTTATTCTTTGTCATTGAAAATGTATTTTGACAGATGTTGGACCAATAGTTATGATCTAATGTTACCGAAAGTTCGTTATTCCATTTTTCGATTGGTAGACAAGTAGAGTTGCTACATGAGAAGGCTTTATATACTTTTGAAAGTATTTTTATTTGTTGAGGATGGATGTTTATTATTTTATTTACAAAAGGTGGTGGATCTAACGTACCCTTTTAGTGATGGGAATTTGCTTCTGATGGCTGCCCTGATTTTACTGTATTGAAGGAAATTGACCCCTTTGATCTGAAAATCCTTTGGTATTTTTTCATATGACATGAATGCATTATCTTTAAACAAATGCTGTAACTGGGGCTAGTTGTGATTGTCTAATTTCCATACCTCTCCACCAGGCTTTCAAGGTACATGCTATCATTGGGTTTTTGAAGCAGCTATGGTGCTAGATACTAGAACTAATAAAGGGGAGGTTTGCCAATTGTATTCGGTTGCAGTCTGTTTGCTCTAATTCTAGCCATGACTGTTGTTCAGTGTTAAGATGTAACCACCTAATAAGATATTGTATTTGATTTGCTATGTAATAGTGTTGGAAATTGGGAGCCTCTCGACCCCCCTCTGGTTTATTTCTTTGCAATTTGGCAAGGCTAATTCTGTTTTTTCTTCTTCTTATGCGTTAAATATTTTAAGGTATTTAAAAAATTTAATTACCGCCCATTAACGCGATAAATTTGACAGCCCTGATATATACAGTGTATCACAAAAGTGAGTACACCCGTCGTCTTTCTGCAGATATTTAAGTATATCTTTTCATGGGACAACACTGACAAAATTACACTTTGACACAATGAAATGTAGTCTGTGTGCAGCTTATATAATAGAGTTAATTTATTTTCCCCTAAAAATACCTCAAAATACAGCCATTATTATCAAAACCCCTGGCAACAAAAGTGAGTACACCCCTTTGAAAAAACGTACATTCGTAAATGTCCAAATTGAGTACTGCTTGTCATTTTCCCTCTAAAATGTCATGTGACTCGTTACAGGAGTGCTGTCAGCATTGCTGCAGAGATTGAAGAGGTGGGGGGGGGTCAGCCTGCTAGTGTTCAGACCATACATCAAATTGGTGTGCATGGCTGTCACTCAAGGAGGAAGCCTCTTCTGAAGACGGTACACTAGAAAGCCCGCCCGTCTCATCAGACCATAGGACATGGTTCCAGTAATCCATGTGCTTTGTTGACATGTCTTCAGCAAACTGTTTGCAGGCTTTCATATAAGCAGCACAAAGACTACTTTTAATTGTGTCAAAGTGTCATTTTGTCAGTGTTGTCCCATGAAAAGATACACTTAAATATCTGCAGAAATGCGAGAGGTGTGGTCACTTTTGTGAAACACTGTAAATGTCACAATCACTGCTGTCAGTTCCAATACAGCGCTGCTTGTGCTTGGAACTACAGTGGTACCTCTATCTACATATGAAGTTAATTCGTTCCAGGACCTTGTTTGTGAGTCGAAATGGTCGTATGTTGAGCAGGATTTTCCCAAAAGAATACATTATAATTCCATAAATCCGCTCCACATCCCGAAAACCTACACTAAATCCCTAATAAATACTGCTGGTACTATTGCATACACCAATTACACAGAACAAAACAAATACATTATGAATAAAAAACAGGAATATTAATATAATAATAGTATCTGTAATATTGTAATGAATCCAGTTCTAATGTGGCGAATGTGGCTTGGTGTACCTGAATGCATCTGACATGACAGAGTGAGATAGGACTTTATACTTTCACTTTGTTTACTTTGTTGTGACAGTGTGTTGCTCAAGTTTATGGAATAAATGATTAGAAACCCGACGGAGGTGGTGATTTCTTAGACGATGTTACCACAATAATAATTGTCACCTTAACTTATTAAGACTGGCGAACGGAGGTCGTCGGAGGACCGTTGAGAGAGACATTCTACGGCCGTATTGTCGAGCCAGTTCACGGATGCGCACACCACGCTCATATTTTTTCATCATTTCCATCTTCATTTCAATGGTAAGCATCACCTTATTCCTTTTTCCACCACCTGCACGAACATTGTTGGAACCCATGTTGATTTCTCTCATAAGAAAACCCGCCGTGCGTCCATCTTGCGGTAAAACAAAAACTGCTGCGCTGTCATTAATCATCGTATTTAGAGCATGTCGTCGAGTGTCAAAACAAATGGGGAGTTACGTCGGATGTTGAAAATATCCTGTGTCGAAGCGATCGTATGTCGAGGTACCACTGCACTCACAACTACATTAACCCCACGGGACCACCCGCGGCAAGATCAGAGAGTGTCACAACTCTCTTTCTACACGCCTGTGACTCCACCCCCCCCCCCCCCCCCCTTCCTTGGTCATCAGGCCCCTCACATGGTGTCAACTGGAAATATAACTAGAACTAGCCCTGCAAGCAGGACTGAACGGGCCCTCGCGGTATGGCGCAACTCGGAGCTCAGGCAAAGTGGGATGGCATGCAGGTCAGGGCGGTGGCAGTCGACAACAGACAGATATCCAGGCAGATATATTGCATGTCTGAATGTTCAGAATTAGTGGCGAGACAAAATGGCAACGGTCATTATGACTTTCCTATTGGACCCCTCTGCTTTAACGAAACAAAATTGTTCATCAGGCACCTTAACACATGTCTTAAGGCTCCCCCGATTCAGGTTTGAGGTCAATTGATTTTTGTCTCCGAGAAACAGGAGCCTTTCTCGTTAATTAAAAGGGTGTTTCCTGTTCCCACTAGGGGGCGCCAGGCGTAATGGGTAATATTTCAATAAGGTCATGTGCAGGCTGAAATACCTCACATTCATGCCAGATATGAAAAAGATTGCACCTTCAATCAGGAAGTTATTAGTCATTTACTGAATTGGCGTGTTGTCAAAAATACGCCGCATTTGCTCCCCTGCCCAGGTCAGGCCCGTGAATGAAATGTCACCATTTTGATAACCTAACATCTCATATGTGTCATGAACAGTCTGACCAATTTTGAGAAGCACTGAACTTACTGCCTCGGCGTAATGGTCTCAAACGTGCATGCTGGTTTTTGACTAAAATGCCATGTTCTGCAAGATTCAATCCATAATACCCGATTTCCTGTTGGGTTTGGAATATGGGTCAAGGAGACTTTTTGGAGCAGTTTTGCACAACGTATTCACTCCCCAAATTTCATCACTCTACGTCGAAAAAAACTAATAGGAAAGGCCTTTTTTAAAAATCGAAGGGGGCGCCACTGAGCCATTTTATTACATCTTTTCGCAATGTTGCTAAATTCATTAAACTTATATGAAGCCACATGTATGTGCAAATTTTGGTGCGTTTTGGAGCATGTTCAGACCTTTAAATTGGCCATTTTGAGACAAAATGCCGAGGGTCTTTTCACTTTCCTGTTTGGGTACTGCTACATCAACGAAAACTCAATATTTTTCATCAGATACCTAAAGACATGTCTTAAGGCTCCCCTGATGCAGGTTTGAGGTCAATTGGTGTTTTTCACCAGGAGGAGGAGCCTTTCTCGTAAAAAAGGGTGTTTCCTCTTCCCACAAGGGGGCGCCAGGCATAATGGAAAATATTTCAATGCAGTCATGTTCAGGTTAAGACACCTTACAAGCATGCCAAATATGAAAAGGATTGCACCTTGTATCAGGAAGTTATTAGTCATTTACTGAAATTGGCGCGTTGCCAAAAAAACACCCGACTTTGGTACCCCGCCCAGGTCAGGCCCGTGGACGAAAACTCACTATTTTCACAACTTAATATCTCATATGTCTTACACCAATTTTGAGGAAGATCCAACATACTGGCTCGGCGCAATGGTCAGAAACGTGCATGCTGGTTTTCCACGAAAATGCCATGTTTTTCAACATGCAATCCAAAATATCCGATTTCCTGTTGGGTTTGGGAATATGGGTGCTTAGACTTTTTGAAGCGTTTCTGGACAACGTATCCACTCCCCAAATTTCATCGCTCTACGTTGAAATACATCAAAGCAAAGGGCATTTTTAAACTTGCAAGGGGGCGCCACTGAGCCATTTCTTGATTTTATTTTTTAACGTTGCTAAATTATCAAAATTTACGCGAAGCCACATATATGTGCAAATTTTGGTGAGTTTTTGAGCATGTTCAGGCCTTCAAATTGGCCATTTTCATTTGCCATGAAAAAATAATAATAATACTCCTTCGAAGAACAATAGGGCCTTCGCACGCGAAGTGCTCGGGCCCTAATGATAGCACCAACATATTCATAGTTGGTGTGGGGGTGGTGTTGCTCAGTGGTAGAGTAGTTGTCCCCCAGCCCAGAGGTTGTGAGTTCGATTCTCCGTCCTGATGAATTTCTCTAAGTATCCTTGAGCAAGATACTGAACTCTTCATGCTGCGTCACCAGTAGGTGGATGGCGATGTAGTGTAAAGCGCTTTGAGGGCCTTGAAAGGTGGAAAAGCGCTATAAAAGTATAACACCATTTCGTGTATTTGCTGTTGTGCTTCTTCTGTCTCTCTCTCCTTTTTTTCTTCTGTCCCCCCATATCCCCTTCCTGTTCGCTGCTTTCTCCAAAGAGACGAGGCACGTTGAATGATACAATGGGAGTATGTCATGTTACTATGTGAAAAAAAGCAGTGCCTTTTCACTAAGCTTGAGAACGATAAACCGATACGACTGGATATCCGGTTTTACAGGTGAGAGATACAGCTGTATCAATAGTAAAGTTACCATTCGACAGTAATTAGCCATTAAATATTCAATGAACCGATAGTAGAGATAGAATTCGGCTATTGCGAGCACAAGAATCGGCTTCTAATGCCTAGTTCAATGCACTGATAAAAATGTATCTTTTATTTCACATGCTGCGCTTGCGTCAATCACTACACAGCGCACTTAGACCAAGACCGCACGCATGATATAATATTGACAAGCACTACTCACAGTCGTGGTTGCCTCAACTTCCCATGCATTTCAGCGGAACCGCTACTAGTCGCCGTCATTACCCGATCGTCACAGGCGTGTCATAACAACGCGAGAGCTAACAAAACCACTGTAACGCACGCTCCGTAGTGTTTTCTTCAGAGCCCAAAACGAAACTAGTAGTGGCAACGAAGCAACATGCTAAAACAATGGACAGTTTGATCACCGACGCCAGCTACGTGCAGCGATTGATTTTCAACGCACCCAGGAAAACAAAAGTCGGACTTTGAAGTGAATGAAGGCTGCCAGATCTGTTCGAATGGGACAGAGCTTGTGTGAAGTGTGGAGTGGTACAGAGATCTTGAGTTTTTAAACCTGAAAAATAACCCACTACAACGGTGGAAAGAGCGGCATATTGTTTCCACGAAACGCAGTCTACTTAAACATGAACAAGTGGATTAGTTGATCTTCCTCAAGAAAAATCTGCCCTTCAAAAAAGATATTGACAGTGATGAGGAATAAAAAATGTGGAAGCACAGTTGAGGCTTTGACTGGGGCATTATTATTTGATCACCAAGAAATTATTATTAAATTAAAATTAGGATTCATCCAATATTTTCATGCTGCTGTGATTTTTTTTTTTCTCCTCCAGGAAGCCAAACATAAAAAATTAAGCGGCGGAAACCCTCAACACTATGAAAAAAGCATTGCAAGTCAGTCGCCACCCAGTTTCCCAAAATCAAGAGAGAGTGGGTCGAGTCATATGATGACCCAAGTGATGCGGTGTCCAGTGATGACGACTGAAGGGATCCTATGAGGCCTGCCAGATGCTGAATTTCTTCCGTCTGCGACATCAGATGATGATGACTTAGGAGAAATAAATGCAGCAAATTTTGATGAGATGAAATCATAAACTAGTCATATATACAGTACACATTTTTAAAAGAAAAATCTACCTTCACATTTTAATGATAATGCATTATTTTTGTATAGAGAACACTTAATGCTACAGAAAAGAGTAAATACATACAGGGTGACCCAAAAAAAAGTTTACAATGCCATAATACAACTTAAATGCCATGTTTATTCAGCTTAGAATTAGAATTTAATCACAAATTATACATTATTGTAAAGAACATGTACAGTACACTCTATTTTTCAATGTGTCCTCCCTTAAGTGTCACAACAGCCTCCAGGCGCCTGCGGAACGCTTGACAGGTCTTCTTTATGTAGGATGCTGTCATCTTTTCCCAAGATCTAACAATGGACCTCTCCAAGGCTGCCACAGAAGTTTGTGGCTTCTTACAGGCACTGTCCTCCACAGTTGCCCATATGCTATAATCCAGGGGATTGAGATCTGGACTCTGGGGTGGCCACATATCACCTTGTCAATCAACTTTTTGGTCCGCACAGATCCGCACTTCCAGACCCAGGTTTTCGTGAGGCTGTTCCAGTATCTTTCAACTTCTTTTTAACTTTGTAGACTGCACATCTGGATATTCTCAGATTTGCTGCAATCTCAGTAGGTGTCAGACCGGCACGCAGCAATTCAGGTACAGCTAAAGTTTTCTTCATTTTCAGCAGAAGCACAGGAATTGTAGAGACGAGAGATTACCGGCTGCATTGAGTGACCTTAACGAATCACTTAAGCATGACAACCTGTTTAGATATGTTTCAATGGCTTTTAAACAAGCAGTCAACTGAGTGTAAACTTTTTTTTGGGTCACCCTGTATTTCCCACTGCCACAATCATTTTTCAATGTTGCGCTAGTCCGTTGCTATCCTAACTTTGTGTTGCTTACTAAATTTATGTTCTTTGATGTGTGCCATGGTGTGTTTGGTATAACTTAGCTTATATGTTGTGTCACTATCTGACAGCGAAAGCTGATGCTGATTCAACATAAATCTGGTATCATTTATTATTGTGGCCTATTGAATTTTTTTCAGAATGTAGTATAATTACAATATATTATATACCAATAGAATACATTAAACAGTCAACAAAATGTGTCAATGTTGTTTACAATTTATGGTTTTATTTTTTAAATGTAATTCATGCCCCTGTCAGTGCTTCAGCCTCCTGAAGTTTGGCTCTCACGTCTGGGATCTCCTGACGACACAGGTATGCTCTTGGAAGGGTATTTACTTGACGGTTTACAGCAACACCTGGAAAATAAAATCGTTTTGACATTTATTTTGAAAAATCAATAACATATCATTCATTTAGCCACATTTGGGCTAGCTTTACCATATTTAGATCAGTAGGAGCTGTCCCATTACCTAATATCCAGTTTTAGCTATGTGGAGAGCGTGGAAAAATATACAACCATGCATTCTCTCTAATAAATAAAATCACGATGCTGGATTTAGGCTTACCACTCACTCTCCCGTTCGTGAAGTGTCGAGCTGTCAATTGGCGTCATGACGCTATCTGCTGTGTCAAGTAAATCACCGTCATCTGACGCCTCAGGTTCAAACATGTAGGGATTAATTCTAGTTCATCTTTCCTGGGAGCCTTTGCCATCGGTAGCGTCACGAAAGAGCGATCCTGAATGGTTACCTTTGGTGAAAATATCACTGACATCGTTGTTGCTGCTATGCTAGCTGTGGGTTGTCTTCTGTTGCCTACGTCACACTTCCGGGTTTGCGAAGGGACAATTAACGGAGTGCAAAAAAACTAAAAAAAAAAAAGCAAATTATCCTTGCAATTACGTGTTGATAATGTCATGGTTGTTTTGACGAACTCGTCCAAAGTTTATATTCGTAAGATTGCACCAAAATCCGGAAAGGTCTTCAGTTGCCCTTTAATGGGATCCTCGATCTTAGAGACATGTAATCCTTAAAAGATAAATGTTAGTATTAGTTATAATAATTTGATATTAAAACCCCTCTTAATGTTTTCGTTTTAATAAAAATTGTAAAATTATTTTAACTGATAGGTCGCCATTCTTGTTGACGTCGCAGTACGTTGACGTCACATGGCTCGCTGCCGAACTTCCAGCGTGTCACTCGTAAAAAAATTAATTTTTTTAAACGTGTGACTTGTTAGCTTCCCCAACATAACGTCAGTTCTGCCCTTCCAATTTGAACCACAGCTGAAAAGTGAAGAGCAGTCCAGCACTATCGGACGTTCACAAGATGAGCAGCAAAGGCAAAATGCAGAGCAGGAAATACCTGATGAGACAAGAGTTGGGCAAAACTGGTGGTGTACTCGCGGCAAGGGCGTCTCAATGAAAACGGAGCAAGAGTTGTGTATGCTCCGGTTTTTGTTAGCAGATCTTCAAGGTGAGCTATTGCGTGGTCAAACTTATTCCAATATAATTATGTAGATTGTAGGGCTGCAGCTATCGAATATTTTAGTAATCGAGTAATCTACTGAAAATTCTATCGATTAATCGAGTAATCGGATAAAACATTTTTTTTTATGTAAAGTATAAATATAGATGAGAAAACAAGACATTTCATCTAATATTGAAGCATTTTCAGTCAATGTCTTTATTTTCGATGTACATTGTTGAAAACAGCCAACAATTGCATCTCAAATATATAAAAAAATAGACTAATTCACTGCTTTCACTCAAAAAACTTTTAGATCTTATAAAAATATATATATATTTCTTACCTAAAAATGTCATTACGCTTGATAACACACATCACTTAAAAGTTAGGTGTTTTTCCCCACGTGTTTCAATTGAATTTCCACTTGTGTCAAGCTATAAGTTCTAGTTAAGCTTTAAGTTAGCCGAAACTGTAAGTCCTGATAGGATTTTGAGTTTCTGCAGTGTTCAAAATAAATGCTGTGCTATATTGGAGCACCAGTGCTACTTGGTGTTTTATCCAGCACTGACAACTGAGCTAAAATTGACAGTTAGCATTATTAAGTTTTTATTTTACACCCTCATCACTCTACAGCGCTGTTTTCACAGATTAAATAAAGCTACGTTAGCCACGCGTCGACAGTGGTCATAATGAATTGAAACCTAGCTCTCCGCAGGGATAACGTTACGTGAGCGAGTGACAGAAAAATTAATCTTATTTATGAGCGCTGAGAAGTGTACTGCTTTAAGATGGTGGCTGTTTTATTAACGCCGCCGAGTCGGTCATTTCATATGTAGTTCTACATACATGTGATATCTATGACACGCATCAGAAGCTACCTGCTACCACCGTAGCAACATGCGGGCATAGTTTTTAGCAACGTTGGCGCAGTTTGTAACGGCTGTCGGCTGCAGTAAGGTATTTTGTTTATTGCTTCTTCCTCTATGCACGTGACAGCTGCACGTGACAGCTGGCAAAATTAAACGATTCCTCGAGGTAAATAAAATTACTCGGATCAGTTTTTAAACTCGAGTTACTCGAGTTGCTCGAGTATTCGTTTCAGCTCTAATTATATCTATTGTATGTATTGACATTCTTTAATCTTAATTGAAAAAATATTTAATAAGTCCACTTGCAAAAATTATAATATTAAGGTATTGGAATTTAACCCCTAAAATAGGTTCCAGCACCTCCACGACCCTTGTGAGGATAAGCGGCATGGAAAATGAATGTTTAGCCATGTTTATTTACAAAATTAAACAGGGCCAAATTAGATTTACATTTACCAACACACCAATTTCCTTTATTATTGTAAATCCACCCACATGTGTCTTAGTGCATGCATATTGCTTATGACTTGACTTGGGGATCATGTTACACCTTTGTGTAAATCACAGGATTGAGATTACTGGTCTTACTTCTATAACACCAATGGTCGCCTAGGACAGTACGGTCAGGGAGGCCCACATCTTTATGACAGATGACATCAAACACGACGATCAAACAAGGAAGTCAGTGAGTTTACAACAACACAGAGCCTGTCAAGGATGAGCACAAAAATGACAGTGAAAAGGCTGACAGTGTGGAGTCCAAGGTAGGTTTTATTTATCAGGCTTCCTAAGTGTGTTATGAAGGGTCTGGTTTTTTAATTTTGTTTATGTTATTACTTACTATTTCTATTGCTTCCATTCGTCAGAATATATCACCATATCATGGTTTGACAATGCTGCCCAACAAGGCTCAACGTTGCTTCTATGGCTCTGCGCACGGCAAAGGAGCGAGTGATTGAGAAGCCCTTGGAAGAGCCGTGCCACTGGAAAAAAAACCCTCCACAACGCCAAGGAAATGGTTGAGTATCTGTCCGAGAAGCATGGCATGGCACTGAGGTAACATACAAGTCGACGTGCCCTTTCAACCAACGACTATGAAATGGCAAAGATGGAAATTATCTTTAATAAATACATAAAATAAAGTTTCTGTTACAAAATGTTGAGGTGTTGGTTATTTATTATGTACCACTTTTTTTTTTTTTTTTTAATGAGAAACTTAAAAGAAAATTTCAAAGGTCTCAAAAATGTCTTTTTATCTTACCTGACTTGATCATTCTTTTAAGGTGTCAAAAAATGCTCTCCTGCTCATAATTTATATTCCCCCGTAAAATAGAGATTTTAAGCTTTCCAATGATGTATCACACATGCATAAAGGACAATTTTGGAAATTTTGGCCAAATTGGGGGTCTCAGAGCAGAACTTCAAGCCACCTGAGTGTTTTCCGCCATATATATTGAGCTTTCCAATGATCTATTACACATGCATACTGACATTTTTTAAATTTGGCCAAATTGGAGGTCTCAGAACAGAACTTGAAGCCACCTGAGTGTTTTCCGCCATTTGCTCATCTTTCACACGATCAGCTTGTTTTGCAGATGGTCACTCTACACACTCTTCTGTTTCATTGTTTCGACATACATGTGTTGCACGCCACCAAATGACAGTTCTTCTCCTTGGATAGAGCACATCAGACAGCGCCCCGCACTCGCCTCAATGTGAGTAACTTGATACTCACAGAACAGCGAGTGTGGTTGAGCAATGAGGTTGTCTGCTTGGGATCCTTCTGTTGAACTGCCGCTGCCACTCGGAGGCTCCGCCCCTCTTCTGGCCTCACTCGAACCTCCATCTTCACCCTTCAAGGGCTCACCCGTCCACTTGGGGACGTCCACCACCTCCTCTTTAACATATGAAGGGTTCTCCTCCTCCTTTTTGAGAGGTTGAGATTCCTGCTTCTCTTCAATAAGGGGGTTTTCAACTCTAATGAAATACTCTTCCTGCTCCTCTTTAATGTGGACAAATTCTTCCTCCACCTTGATGTATGGAGACTCTTTCTTGTCCTCTTCTCCTATGCGAGCAGATTCCTGGAGTTCAGGACGATGCACTTGACTGACATCTGCAAGATCAATACCATAATCACACATGGGCGACATATTATTTCTCCATTTGCCATATTCAGTCCCCCAAATATTTATTGCTTCAGAAATGTTCCTTCCTCAGATACATTCGTTAAGAAAGAATGGAAAGACTTTATGGAACTTAACGATTCCCCAAACATCTCACCGTCATTGCTTTGGGAAACAGGAAAATGCGTAATTCGAGGCAAGATTATCTCATATTCATCATATAAAAAAAAACAAGAACAGAAGCTGGAAAACGAATTAGAAATGAAAATCAAACAACTGACGGAGGAATTCGCCAATAATCCCACAGACAATACCACAAAAGAACTTTTCAGCGCCAAAAAACGGCTCAATAGTATTCTGTCTAAAAAAACTCAGTTTCTGTTACAACAACTACGATATACCAATTTTGAGCATAATAACAAATCCGGGAAATATTTAGCAAACCAACTTGAACGTAACAAAGAAAAAACATTAATTACAACAATACAAGATTCAGCCGGCATAGTAACACAATCACCAGAAAAAATTAACGAAACTTTCTATAGCTACTACAAAAACTTATACTCAGGGACAAACGATCATAATGAAGACATTGACCTATTCGTGAATAATCTTGACATCCCCCAAATAACTGAAGAAAGCCAACAATTGCTAGATACCCCACTTACCCTCGCTGAATTATGGAATGCCGTAAAGGACATGCCAAAAGGTCGCGCACCGGGGCCCGACGGGTTCTCGACATCATATTTTAAACACTTTTGGAATATGCTGGCACCACTTTTCTATAGAATGGTTCAAGAAATCAGTGCCAAGGGTCAAATTAGAGACAATATGAACACTGCAGTAATCAAACTACTGCCAAAAGAAGGGAAAGACCTAACCCAACCAGCAAACTATAGACCAATATCCTTAATGAATACAGATATTAAAATTATTGCAAAGGCTTTAGCTACTAGATTAGAACAAACTCTGCCCACTATAATTCATTAAGACCAGACCGGCTTTATTAAAGGACGTAACTCTACAAACAATATAAGACGCTTGTTAAATCTTATTAATATTGCACAGAATTATAAACAGAAAGCAATTATCCTCTCTTTGGACGCAGAAAAAGCATTTGACAAAGTCAACTGGTTTTTTCTCTTCAAAGTTTTGGGAAATTTTGGCTTCGGTGAGCCATTTATCCGCTGGATAAAAATATTCTACAACGCCCCAAAAGCCACTGTAAACACAAACGGGGTCATTTCACAAAGTTTCTGTCTTCAAAGGGGAACTCGACAAGGCTGTCCACTCTCACCCCTATTATTCGCTCTATTTATTGAACCATTAGCAATTGCAATGAGACAAAACGCTAATATCAAAGGGATCTGCTCGCACACATCGGAACACAAAATTAACTTATACGCAGACGATATACTTTTATATCTAGAAAAACCAGAATCCTCCCTACATGAGACTTTTGAACTAATAAAGACATTTTCACAAATATCAGATTATGCTATAAATTGGTCAAAATCAATTATAATGCCCTTATCAACAAACTCATGGAATCCTGCAAATCAAAATCACAATATTCCAATAGGGAATATAAAGTATCTTGGAATGAACATTTCACCAAAACTTAAAGAATTAACTAAACTAAACCATACACCCCTCCTAGCAAAAATATGTGAAGATTTGACACACTGGAATAATCTACCCATCTCACTTTTGGGCCGGATAGCAACAGTCAAAATGAAAGTATTACCACAAATAAACTATCTGTTCTCAATGATCCCCTTTAAACCCACTCAAAAATGGTTTCAAGACCTAGACTCAGCCGTCACAAAATTCTACTTTAAAAACAAGAAAAACAGAATTAGCCTTGCCAAATTGCAAAGAAATAAACCAGAGGGGGGTCTAGAGGCCCCTAATTTCCAACACTATTATATAGCAATTACATTAGATAATAACTATTGGTCCAACATCTGTAAAAATGCATTTATAATGACAAAGAATAAGAACCTTCAGCTTATACAGTTCAAAATACTGCACAGATGGCATATTACTCAATCTAAAATGCACAAAATGGGGTTCTCCCAATCCGATAAATGTACAAGCTGCAACGAAGATACTTCAGATACATACTTTCATGCTCTTTGGCAATGTAAACCAATACAAGATTTCTGGGCACAGGTAACGAAGAAACTCTCTTTCCTATTGAACTGCAGGATTCCATTGTCTCCAACTCTTTGTCTGCTTGGCGATCTGAATACAGTGAATATCTCTATCCATCAAACCCGTCCACTACTAGCAAGTCTAACGATAGCCAAAAAAACTATATTGTTGAATTGGAAAAACAAACAAAACATTAGCATTAACCAATGGCTAAATCTAATCATTGAATATATAACATTAGAGAAAATATCTGCCAAACAGACAAATAAAATGGACAAATACGAACAACAGTGGGAAACGGTCGCAAGAATGATGAACATAGACTAAGGATTCTCTCTCACCTGCGAAGGAATGCCACAAAAATAATAGAAATGTATACATAAATGGATGTATGCGGGGTGTCCAGGGAAGTTGTATGCATCCTTCTGCAGCTGGAAACTGGACATGTTTAAATCCGAACTGTTTTATACACTCCCAACAGCATGTAATAAATAATTTTTCTTCCTTCACAGTTTAGTCGGTCAATGGGCTTATTTTACAAGGATACTCATAGACAATTTGGTTTCCAGCTACTGGGGATCATATGCAACTTTTTTTTGGAACACCCTATATATTACTTATCAGACTTGGAACAATTAAGGAACTATGCGTAAATAATACACTTCACTGGTCCTTGGCATACATCTAATGGTGTTTGATAAACCTCTTCTTCAATCAGCTTTACAGGTGGAGTTTGTTGGCGTCCTGCCCTGGGCCGTCCCGCCGCCGGTCTTGGCCCCCGGGATTTTCGGCCGGGGCTTGTCTGGTTGCGTCTGGCTGTGCGGGGGGTCCCGTCGGGCGCGCGCTGGTGTCGTGGGTGGGTGCGGGGGCCGCGCGGGTGCCGGTCAGGGGCCGCGGCCCTTCCCCGGCCGGCCGGGGTGGGGTGGAGTTGGGGTGGGGGCCGGGGGGTGTATGCGGCAGCCATGGTTCCCTCCCAGGTCCGCTCGGCCGGAGCCGCGTCTCCCTGTACCGGGTGCCGGGGAGGTGCCCTCTGGTGCCATACCGCGCGCCCCTCTTGGCCCGGGGGTGGGTTGTGGGGGGTGCGCTTCCCTCCCCTTGGTCTGTTTCCGGCCCTGTCCGCCTCCCTAGGCCGCGGCGGCCGCGGCTGCCCCCCGGCCGGTGGGGTCGTTGGCGGGGCCTCTTGGGGCCCGCGGGGCCTAGGGTGAGGCTCGCTGTCCCTTGCCGGTGGGATGAACGCCCCCTGGTCGCCGGCACTTGGTGTGGCGCCTGCTCGGGGTGCGGGGTGGGTGCTCGGTGGGTGGGAGGGGGGTGGGCGGTTGCGGAGGCGCCGTGGGTGGTGGATTGATCGGGGCCCTGACGCTTCTTCCGCCCTGGGGCCGGTGGTTCTGGTGGACGGGGCCACGCCCGCGGGAGCCTGCCTCTTAACTCACGCACTTCTCACTTCGGCACTGTAAATATTTTTCACCCTGGCACTTACATGCTCATACATTTCTCCGGGGAGAGTTGGGACGGGGCTTTACAGTCCCAGCCCGACTCCCCCCTGTTTTTAATGCACCACACACCAAGGCTGTGGGATGGTTGGGACCTGTTGGGATGGGTGGGGGGGGGGGGGGGGCTGCCTCCTCACCACAGGCCCCGCCATCCCTGCACCTTTTTTAAATGCACCACAGACATCATACTCCACAGGAGAACTCCGGCAAAGGGCGGTGGGACGGGCGGCTGGACAGAAACTCCATGCTGCGGTCCCACTGCCCCAAGCCAAGTTCTCCTATTTTAATGCATACATTGCACTACCCTCCCCTCACACCCCCATCACGGTGCTGGGTGATGGCTGCCAGTCGGGAACCTGGCAGCCACAGTAATAGGGTGGTAGGTGGGTCCCACACTTTTTCTATATGGCGTGGCTCCCGGGGTGTGGCCTCCCCTCTGCCTCGGCTGCCGGCCGCGGGAGTGGGTTGGGGGGTCGGGTCTCCGATCTTGCATCGCCCCGTGGCAGTTCCTGGGCGTTCTCCTGCCTCCGCCTTCCCCTCTCTTCTCTGGCTGGGCATCCGCCCTGCGCTCCGTCGCGGGTCGCTGGCTGGGCGCCGGTGTATCAGCGGGGTGTCGCCTGCACCGGCGGGGGACCCTGCCTTGCCTGGGGCTTGGTGGGCCGCTGGGGGTCCCGTGGCGTGCCGTGCCGGTTGGGGGGCTGTGGCTGTGGCTCGTGGCCCGGGTGGGCGGGCGGGGGTGGGTGTAGGCGTGGGGTTGGTGATGCATCCCCTCCTGCCATCCCTGAAGGCCGGTTGATGGGCGCGCGGGTGGCCCGGGGGACCACCCTGGGTCCCCGGGGGGGGGACGGTGGCTCCTTTGCTGGGCGGCGGGAGGAGGGATGGGCTGCGCGTGGCCCCCCCACCCCCCCGCCCGCCCGCCCTCCCTCCCCGGGCTGGCTGGGTGGGGGCCGTGGCCCTGGTTTGGCGCCCGCGCGGTTTCTCCGCCCGTCTGCGTGGCTGTCGCGCGCCCGGTGGGGCTTGCGTGCTGCTGGATGTGGTAGGGCATGCTCGGGTTGGGGGTTCCGGAGCCGGGATTGGCGATGCGGCGGCGTAGGGTTGGTCGCCAACGGGCTTACACTCATAAGAGATTCACACGATTACTGGGTTCTAGATCACAGAACTGATTTGTGTACACTCTACCCCTTTCAATCACTTAGCTTATAGTCTTATAGACACCCCCACCCCCATTCTCCTCTTTCACTGGCCAATTGGCCCCCACATGGTGTAAACCGGAAATACATCTCGCTGACGATAGCACCAGCATATTAGTAACTAGTTTAAATGTTCAATGTATTTCTTGTTGTTGTTTGTGTATGTTTCTTTTCTTTCTTCTCTTGTATTTCTTTTCTTCTGTCCCCCCATAATCCCTTCCTGTTCGCTGCTTTGTCATAATAAAAAGGTATTTTGAATGATCACAATTGGAGTATGTCAGACTCTCCATGTGAAACATTAAAACTGTTCAGAATCCGGGCACTTAGACTTCCATTCTCTGTGTCAAACAGCTGAACAGGACAGGTTTTTAAAAAAAAAAAAAAAAAAAAAAAAGAAATGTTCCTCCGTGACGATTTTGGATCTAATCTTGTTGCCATCCAATATGACACAATGTAATTCAATTTGTTTGACATTGTTTTTTTTTCCAATAAGTAAGACACAAACAAACAGTGGGGGGATGGGAATCTGAGTGTCCTTAAGGCCTGAACAGTTTTAATACAGTGCTGCTCGAAAGTTTGTGAACCCCACAGCGATGGTCAGATTTTTTGTAAAAAAAACTAAAATAACCTTATTAAATGTTAAGTTATACCCAAATCCACAATACTGACATTCCAAATAATAGACTGAAACAAAAGAAATAGTTATATTGTCATTCTTTATTACCTTGGTCTTTCCAAGGGAAAGAACAAGGTGATGCTGTTCTGCAACTTTATCGTACTTATTTTTATTACCTTGGTCTTTCCAAAGGAAAGAACAAGGTTATGTTATTCTACAACTTTATTATTATTATTACCTTGGTCTTTCCAAGGGAAAGAACAAGGTAATGCTGTTCTGCAACTTTATCGTACTTATTACCTTGGTCTTTCCAAAGGAAAGAAAAAGGTTATGTTATTCTACAACTTTATTATTATTATTACCTTGGTCTTTCCAAAGGAAAGAACAAGGTTATGTTGTTGTACAACTTTATTGTACTTCTTTATTATTTCTTTCTTTATTATTACCTTGGTCTTTCTGAAGGAAAGAACAAGGTTATGTTATTCTACAACTTTATCATTATTACCTTGGTCTTTCCTATGGAAAGAACAAGGTATTGTTATTCTGCAACTTTATTCGCCTTATTATTATTATTACCTTGGTCTTTCCAAGGGAAAGAACAAGGTATTGTTATTGTGCAACTTTATTGTTCTTATTATTATTATTATTATTATTACCTTGGTCTTTCCAAGGGAAAGAACAAGGTTATGTTGTTGTACAACTTTATTGTACTTTTTATTATTACCTTGGTCTTTCCAAGGGAAAGAACAAGGTTATGTTGTTGTACAACTTTATTGTACTTTTTCTTTATTATTATTATTATAATTGTTGACGTTTTTTTCGGCGCGCCGCGCAGCCCGAACCGTACCTCCGATCGGTACCGTTCAAGTATCGGCACGACCGGAATTTTCGCGCGACGATGGGAATTTTTCAAACGGCCCCGAAAAATTTTCCGTTCGCCCGTAAACGGCAAATTTCCGGAAAAAAAAAAAGTTTCAAAACGCTACTTGTCCTACAATTTTTGACGAAATCACATAATTTGGACATCAAAAATTCCGGGACGGTGGGGGGCATAAAGATTGTATACAGAATTTGGAAAAGATTTACGGTTCTCCGGATATTTGCCAGAAACTATCCCATTCATTTCCAATGGGAAAAGTTCCCATTCACTTTCAACAGTATTTCCAATGGACTTTACATTGCATTGATGCCATTGGCGGCCATGCATGTCGAATCTATTGATGCCAATGTACTTGGATTCATTTGACTATATGGATGTCGATGCCATTGACGGCCATGGACGTCCAAAATTTTTCCCATTCATTTTCAATGGGGAAAAAACAAAATTACCCCAAATCAACAGAAAATGACCAGATATCAATAGGACGTATATCCCAAACGTCCCCAATTCCATTGACGCTTATGGGGGGTGCTGCCATTGACGTCCATGGACGTCCAAAATTTTACCCATTCATTTTCAATGGGAAATTTTTTTTTTTCCCCTAATCAACAGAAAATGACTAGATATCAATAGGACCTGTCCCCCAAATGTCCCCGATTGCATTGCTGCTTATGGAGGGTGATGCCATTGACGTCCAGGGACGTCCAAACTTCCCATTCATTTCCAATGGCATTTCTTCATGTTTGTTCATTCTTTTGATGCCAATGTACTTGGATTCCATTGACGCTTATGTAAGTTGATACCATTGACGTCCATGGACGTCCAACATTTTTCCCATTCATTTTCAATGGGAATTTTTTTTTTTTCCCCAAATCAACAGAAAATGACTAGATATCAATAGGACGTTTCCCCCAAATGTGCCCGATTGCATTGCTGCTTATGGAGGGTGATGCCATTGACGTCCACGGACGTCCAAACTTCCCATTAATTTCCAATGGCATTTCTTCATGTTTGTTCATTCTATTGATGCCAATGTACTTGGATTCCATTGACGCTTATGTAAGTTGATACCATTGACGTCCATGGACGTCCAAAATTTTTCCCATTCATTTTCAATGGGAATTTTTTTTTTTTCCCCAAATCAACAGAAAATGACTAGATATCATTAGGACGTGTCCCCCAAATGTCCCCGATTGCATTGCCGCTTATGGGGGGTGATGCCATTGACGTCCATGGACGTCCAAACTTCCCATTCATTTCCAAAGGCATTTCTTCATGTTTGTTCATTCTATTGATGCCAATGTACTTGGATTCCATTGACGCTTATGTAAGTTGATACCATTGACGTCCATGGACGTCCAAAATTTTTCCCATTCATTTTCAATGGGATTTTTTTTTTTTTCCCAAATCAACAGAAAATGACTAGATATCATTAGGACGTGTCCCCCAAATGTCCCCGATTGCATTGCCGCTTATGGAGGGTGATGCCATTGACGTTCATGGACGTCCAAACTTCCCATTCATTTCCAATGGCATTTCTTCATGTTTGTTCATTTTATTGATGCCAATGTACTTGGATTCCATTGACGCTTATGTAAGTTGATACCATTGACGTCCATGGACGTCCAAAATTTTTCCCATTCATTTTCAATGGGAATTTTTTTTTTCCCCAAATCAACAGAAAATGACTAGATATCAATAGGACGTGTCCCCCAAACTTCCCCGATTCCATTAACAATTATGGAGGGTGCTGCCATTGACGGACATGGACGTCCAATTCTCCCAATCTTTTCTAATGGCTTTAACTTTGTTTAGTGCCAATGACTGGCATTATGGTCCATTCTATTGATAGACCTGAGTGGGGCTAAGATTTGTATCTCCACAGAGGAAAGACCAAGGTGTGTAATTTCTCCCGAAATTGCAGTTTCTAGTTATTACCTTGGTCTTTCTGAAGGAAAGAACAAGGTTATGTTATTCTACAACTTTATTATTATTATGCAATGGTTTCTCCGCGTTTTTTCGGCGCGCCGCGCAGCCCGAACCATACCACCGATCGGCACCGTTCAAGTATCGACACGACCGGAATTTTCGCGCGACGATGGGAATTTTTCAAACGACCCCGAAAATTTTTTCGTTCGCCCGTAAACGGCGATTTTCCGATTTTTTACATCTTTTTCAAAACGCTACTTGTCCTACAATTTTTGACCAAATCACATAATTTGGACATCAAAAATTCCGGGACGGTGGGGGGCATAAAGATTGTATACAGAATTTGGAAAAAATTTACGGTTCTCCGGATATTTGCCAAAAACTATCCCATTCATTTCCAATGGGAAAAGTTCCCATTCACTTTCAATAGTATTTCCAATGGACTTTACATTGCATTGATGCCATTGACGGCCATGCATGTCGAATCTATTGATGCCAATGTACTTGGATTCCATTGACGCTTATGTAAGTTGATACCATTGACGTCCATGGACGTCCAAAATTTTTCCCATTCATTTTCAATGGGGAAAAAACTAAATTTCCCCAAATCAACAGAAAATGACCAGATATTAATAGGACGTATACCCCAAACGTCCCCAACTCCATTGACGCTTATGGGGGGTGCTGCCATTGACGTCCATGGACGTCCAAAATTTTTCCCATTCATTTTCAATGGGGAAAAAACTAAATTTCCCCAAATCATCAGAAAATGACCAGTTAGCAATAGTACGTCTCCCCCAAACGTTCCGAACTCCATTGACACTTATAGGTGGTGCTGCCATTGACGTCCATGGACGTCCAAAAATTTTCCCATTCATTTTCAATGGGGAAAAAATTAAATTTCCCCAAATCAACAGAAAATGACCAGATATTAATAGGACGTATACCCCAAACGTCCCCAATTCCATTTACGCTTACGGAGGGTGATGCCATTAACGTTCATGGACGTCCAAACTTCCCATTCATTCCAATGGCATTTCTTCATGTTTGTTCATTCTATTGATGCCAATGTACTTGGATTCCATTGACGCCTATGTAAGTTGATACCATTGACGTCCATGGACGTCCAAAAATTTCCCCATTCATTTTCAATGGGAAATTTTTTTTTTCCCCAAATCAACAGAAAATGACTAGATATCATTAGGACGTGTCCCCCAAATGTCCCCGATTGCATTGCCGCTTATGGAGGGTGATTCCATTGACGTCCATGGACGTCCAAACTTCCCATTCATTTCCAATGGCATTTCTTCATGTTTGTTCATTCTATTGATGCCAATGTACTTGGATTCCATTGACGCTTATGTAAGTTGATACCATTGACGTCCATGGACGTCCAAAATTTTTCCCATTCATTTTCAATGGGAATTTTTTTTTTTTCCCCAAATCAACAGAAAATGACTAGATATCATTAGGACGTGTCCCCCAAATGTCCCCGATTGCATTGCCGCTTATGGAGGGTGATGCCATTGACGTTCATGGACGTCCAAACTTCCCATTAAATCCCAATGGCATTTCTTCATGTTTGTTCATTCTATTGATGCCAATGTACTTGGTATCCATTGACGCTTATGTAAGTTGATACCATTGACGTCCATGGACGTCCAAAATTTTTCCCATTCATTTTCAATGGGATTTTTTTTTTTTCCCCCAAATCAACAAAAAATGACCAGATATCAATAGGACGTGTCCCCCAAACTTCCCCAATTCCATTGACGCTTATGGAGGGTGCCGCCATTGACGGCTATGGAAGTCCAAATGTCCCATTCATTTCTAATGGCATTTAATTATGTTTTTTCATTCTATTGATGCCGATGTACTTGGATTCCATTGACGCCTATGTAAGTTGATACCATTGACGTGCATGGACGTCCAAAAATTTTCCCATTCATTTTCAATGGGAATTTTTTTTTTTTTCCCAAATCAACAAAAAATGACCAGATATCAATAGGACGTGTCCCCCAAATGTCCCCGATTGCATTGCCGCTTATGGGGGGTGATGCCATTGACGTCCATGGACGTCCAAACTTCCCAATCATTTCCAAAGCCATTTCTTCATGTTTGTTCATTCTATTGATGCCAATGTACTTGGATTCCATTGACGCTTATGTAAGTTGATACCATTGACGTCCATGGACGTCCACAATTTTTCCCATTCATTTTCAATGGGATTTTTTTTTTTTTCCCAAATCAACAGAAAATGACTAGATATCATTAGGACGTGTCCCCCAAATGTCCCCGATTGCATTGCCGCTTTTGGAGGGTGATGCCATTGACGTTCATGGACGTCCAAACTTCCCATTCATTTCCAATGGCATTTCTTCATGTTTGTTCATTTTATTGATGCCAATGTACTTGGATTCCATTGACGCTTATGTAAGTTGATACCATTGACGTCCATGGACGTCCAAAATTTTTCCCATTCATTTTCAATGGGAATTTTTTTTTTTTTCCCAAATCAACAGAAAATGACTAGATATCATTAGGACGTGTCCCCCAAACTTCCCCGATTCCATTAACAATTATGAAAGGTGCCGCCATTGACGTCCATCGACGTCCAATTCTCCCATTCATTTCTAACGGCTTTTACTTTGTTTTTTTCCAATGACTGGCATTATGATCCATTCTATTGATAGACCTGAGTGGGGCTAAGATCTGTATCTCCACAGAGGAAAGACCAAGGTGTGTAATTTCTCCCGAAATTGCAGTTTCTAGTTACCTTGGTCTTTCCAAGGGAAAGAACAAGGTTATGTTGTTGTACAACTTTATTGTACTTTTTATTACCTTGGTCTTTCTGAAAGAAAGAACAAGGTTATGTTATTCTACAACTTTATTATTACCTTGGTCTTTCCAAGGGAAAGAACAAGGTTATGTTGTTGTACAACTTTATTGTACTTTTTATTATTACCTTGGTCTTTCCAAGGGAAAGAACAAGGTATTGTTATTGTGCAACTTTATTATTATAATAATTATTATTACCTTGGTCTTTCTGAAAGAAAGAACAAGGTATTGTTATTGTGCAACTTTATTACCTTGGTCTTTCCAAAGGAAAGAACAAGGTAATGATATTCTACAACTTTATTGTACTTATTATTATTACCTGGGTCTTTCCTATGGAAAGTCCAGGTAGTGCTGTTCTGCAACTTTATTCGTCTTATTACCTTGGTCTTTCTGAAGGAAAGAACAAGGTTATGTTGTTGTGCAACTTTATTGTACTTATTATTTATTCATCTTATTCTCCGCGTTTTTTTGAGCCAACGCACAGCCCAAACCGTAGCACCGATCGGCACAGTTCAAGTATCGGCACGACCGGAATTTTCGCGTGACGATGGGAATTTTTCAAGCCGCCACGAAAAATTTTCCGTTCGCCCGTAAACGGCAATTTTCCGAAAAACAAAAAAAGTTTCAAAATGTATCTAGTCCTACAATTTTTGACCAAATCACATAATTTGGGCATCAAAAATTCCGGGACGGTGAGGGGCATAAAAGTTGTATACAGAATTTGGCAAAAATTTACGGTTCCCCGGAAATTTGCCAAAAACTTTCCTATTCATTTTGAATGGAAAAAAAACGCGCGCTTCACAGCCCGAACCGTTAGACCGATCGGCACCGTTCAAGTATCGGCACGACCGGAATTTTAGCGTGACACAGGAAACTTTACAAATGGCCCCGAAAATTTTTCCGTTCGTCCGTAAACGGCAATTTTCCGTGAAAAAAAAAAAACTTTCAAAATGTATCTAGTCCTACAATTTTTGACCAAATCACATAATTTGGCCATCAAAAATTCCGGGACGGTGAGGGGCATAAAAGTTGTATACAGAATTTGGAAAAAAATTACGCTTCCTCGGAAATTTGCCAAAAACTATCCCATTCATTTCGAATGGGAAAAGTTCCCATTCACTTCCAATGGGATTTCCAATGGAATTTACATTGCATTGATGCCATTGACGGCCATGCATGTCGAATCTACTGATGCCAATGTACT
Source organism: Corythoichthys intestinalis (assembly GCF_030265065.1). Taxonomy (NCBI): domain Eukaryota; kingdom Metazoa; phylum Chordata; class Actinopteri; order Syngnathiformes; family Syngnathidae; genus Corythoichthys; species Corythoichthys intestinalis. Next base: position 46,159,880 of record NC_080411.1, on the reverse strand, counting down.
TGGATTCAATTGACTATATGGATGTCGATGCCATTGACGGCCATGGACGTCCAAAATTTTTCCCATTCATTTTCAATGGGGAAAAAACAAAATTTCCCCAAATCAACAGAAAATGACCAGATATCAATAGGACGTGTCCCCCAAACTTCCCCAATTCCATTGACGCTTATGAAGGGTGCCACCATTGACTTCCATGGACGTCCAAAAATTTTCCCATTCATTTTCAATGGGGAAAAAACTAAATTTCTCCAAATCAACAGAAAATGACCAGATATCAATAGGACGTATATCCCAAACGTCCCCAACTCCATTGACGCTTATGGAGGGTGCTGCCATTGACGTCCATGGACGTCCAAAATTTTTCCCATTCATTTTCAATGGGAAATTTTTTTTTTCCCCATATCAACAGAAAATGACTAGATATCAATAGGACGTGTCCCCCAAATGTCCCCGATTGCATTGCTGCTTATGGAGGGTGATGCCATTGACGTCCAGGGACGTCCAAACTTCCCATTCATTTCCAATGGCATTTCTTCATGTTTGTTCATTCTTTTGATGCCAATGTACTTGGATTCCATTGACGCTTAAGTAAGTTGACACCATTGACGTCCATGGACGTCCAAAATTTTTCCCATTCATTTTCAATGGGAAATTTTTTTTTTCCCCCAAATCAACAGAAAATGACTAGATATCAATAGGACGTTTCCCCCAAAATGTGCCCGATTGCATTGCTGCTTATGGAGGGTGATGCCATTGACGTCCACGGACGTCCAAACTTCCCATTAATTTCCAATGGCATTTCTTCATGTTTGTTCATTCTATTGATGCCAATGTACTTGGATTCCATTGACGCTTATGTAAGTTGATACCATTGACGTCCATGGACGTCCAAAATTTTTCCCATTCATTTTCAATGGGAAATTTTTTTTTTCCCCAAATCAACAGAAAATGACTAGATATCATTAGGACGTGTCCCCCAAATGTCCCCGATTGCATTGCCGCTTATGGGGGGTGATGCCATTGACGTCCATGGACGTCCAAACTTCCCATTCATTTCCAAAGGCATTTCTTCATGTTTGTTCATTCTATTGATGCCAATGTACTTGGATTCCATTGACGCTTATGTAAGTTGATACCATTGACGTCCATGGACGTCAAAAATTTTTCCCATTCATTTTCAATGGGATTTTTTTTTTTTTTCCCAAATCAACAGAAAATGACTAGATATCATTAGGACGTGTCCCCCAAATGTCCCCGATTGCATTGCCGCTTATGGAGGGTGATGCCATTGACGTTCATGGACGTCCAAACTTCCCATTCATTTCCAATGGCATTTCTTCATGTTTGTTCATTTTATTGATGCCAATGTACTTGGATTCCATTGACGCTTATGTCAGTTGATACCATTGACGTCCATGGACGTCCAAAATTTTTCCCATTCATATTCAATGGGAATTTTTTTTTTTTCCCCAAATCAACTGAAAATGACTAGATATCATTAGGACGTGTCCCCCAAATGTCCCCGATTGCATTGCCGCTTATGGAGGGTGATGCCATTGACGTTCATGGACGTCCAAACTTCCCATTAATTCCAATGGCATTTCTTCATGTTTGTTCATTCTATTGATGCCAATGTACTTGGATTCCATTGACGCTTATGTAAGTTGATACCATTGACGTCCATGGACGTCCAAAATTTTTCCCATTCATTTTCAATGGGATTTTTTTTTTTTTTTCCCAAATCAACAGAAAATGACTAAATATCATTAGGACGTGTCCCCCAAATGTCCCTGATTGGATTGCCGCTTATGGAGGGTGATGCCATTGACGGCCATGGACGTCCAATTCTCCCAATCTTTTCTAATGGCTTTAACTTTGTTTAGTGCCAATGACTGGCATTATGGTCCATTCTATTGATAGACCTGAGTGGGGCTAAGATTTGTACCTCCACAGAGGAAAGACCAAGGTGTGTAATTTCTCCCGAAATTGCAGTTTCTAGTTATTATTATTATTATTTATTATATCATCATCTTATTCTCCGCGTTTTTTCGGCGCGCCGCGCAGCCCGAACCATAGCACCGATCGGCACCGTTCAAGTATTGACACGACCGGATTTTTCGCGCGACGATGGGAATTTTTCAAAATCCCCCGAAAAATTTTCCGTTCGCCCGTAAACGGCAATTTTCCGGAAAAAAAAAAAAGTTTAAAAATGTATCTAGTCCTACAGTTTTTGACCAAATCACATAATTTGGGCATCAAAAATTCCGGGACGTTGAGGGGCATAAAAGTTGTATACAGAATTTGGCAAAAAATTACGGTTCCCCGGAAATTGGCCAAAAACTCTCCCATTCATTTGTAATGGGAAAAGTTCCCATTCACTTCCAATGGGATTTCCTATGGACTTTACATTGCATTGATGCCATTGACGGCCATGCATGTCGAATTTACTGATGCCAATGTACTTGGATTCTATTGACTATATGGATGTCGATGCCATTGACGGCCATGGACGTCCAAAATTTTTCCCATTCATTTTCTATGGGGAAAAGACAAAATGTCCCCAAATCAGTAGGAAATCAACAGATATCAATAGGACCTTTACCTCAAATGTCCCCGATAGCATTGATGCTTATGGAGGGTGATGCCATTGACGTCCATGGACGTCCAAATTTTTCCCATTCATTTTCAATGGGGAAAAAACAAAATGTCTCCAAATCAGTAGGAAATCACCAGATATCAATAGGACCTTTACCCCAAATGTCCCCAACTGCATTGACGCTTATTGAGGGCTCCGCCATTGACGGCCATGGACGTCCAAATTTCCCATTCATTTCTAATGGCATCTAATTATGTTTTTTCATTCTATTGATGCCAATGTACTTGGATTCCATTGACGCCTATGTAAGTTGATACCATTGACGTCCATGGACGTCCAAAATTTTTCCCATTCATTTTCAATGGGAATTTTTTTTTTTTTCCCCAAATCAACAAAAAAAGACCAGATATCAATAGGACGTGTCCCCCAAACTTCTCCAATTCCATTGACGCTTATGAAGGGCGCCGCCATTGACGGCCATGGACGTCCAAATTTCCCATTCATTTCTAATGGCATTTAATTATGTTTTTTCATTCTATTGATGCCAATGTACTTGGATTCCATTGACGCCTATGTAAGTTGATACCATTGACGTCCATGGACGTCCAAAATTTTTCCCATTCATTTTCAATGGGAATTTTTTTTTTTTTCCCAAATCTACAAAAAATGACCTGATATCAATAGGACGTCTCCCCCAAACGTCCCCAATTCCATTGACGCTTATGAAGGGTGCCGCTATTGACGGCCATGGACGTCCAATTCTCCCAATCATTTCTAATGGCATTAATTTGTTTTAATGCAAATGACTGGTATTATTGTCCATTCTATTGCTACACCTGAGTGGGGCTAAGATCTGTATCTCCACTGAGGAAAGACCCAGGTGTAATTTCTCCCGAAATTGCAGTTTCTAGTTATTATTATTATTATTTATTCATCTTATTCTCCGCGTTTTTTTGAGCCAACGCACAGCCTAAACCGTAGCCCCGATCGGCACCGTTCAAGTATCGGCATGACCGGAATTTTCGCGTGACGATGGGAATTTTTCAAAACGCCACGAAAAATTTTCCGTTCGCCCGTAAACGGCAATTTTCCGAAAAAAAAAAAAAGTTTAAAAATGTATCTAGTCCTACAATTTTTGACCAAATCACATAATTTGGGTATCAAAAATTCCGGGACGGTGAGGGGCATAAAAGTTGTATACAGAATTTGGAAAAAACTTACGGTTCCCCAGAAATTTGCCAAAAACTCTCCCATTCATTTCTAATGGGAAAAGTTCCCATTCACTTTCAATGGAATTTACATTGCATTGATGCCATTGACGGCCATGCATGTCGAATCTACTGATGCCAATGTACTTGGATCCTATTGACTATATGGATGTCGATGCCATTGACGGCCATGGACGTCCAAAAATTTTCCCATTCATTTTCAATGGGGAAAAAACAAAATTTCACCAAATCAACAGAAAATGACCAGATATCAATAGGACATGTCCCCCAAACTTCCCTGCTTCCATTGACGCTTATGGGGGGTGCTGCCATTGACGTCTATGGACGTCCAAATTTTTTCCCATTCATTTTCAATGGGATTTTTTTTTTTTCCCAAAATCAAAAGAAAATGACTACATATCAATAGGACGTGTCCCCCAAACTTCCCCAATTACATTGACGCTTATGGAGGGTGCTGCCATTAACGGACATGGACGTCCAATTCTCCCAATCTTTTCTAATGGCTTTTACTTTGTTTAGTGCCATTGACTGGCATTATGGTCCATTCTATTGATAGACCTGAGTGGGGCTAAGATTTGTATCTCCACAGAGGAAAGACCAAGGTGTAATTTCTCCCGAAATTGCAGTTTCTAGTTATTATTATTATTATTCAATAATTCTCCGCGTTTTTTTGAGCCAACGCACAGCCCAAACCGTAGCACCGATCGGCACCGTTGAAGTATCGGCACGACCGGATTTTTCGCGTGACGATGGGAATTTTTCAAACCGCCACGAAAAATTTTCCGTTCGCCCGTAAACGGCAATTTTCCGAAAAATAAAAAAAGTTTCAAAATGTATCTAGTCCTACAATTTTTGACCAAATCACATAATTTGGGCATCAAAAATTCCGGGACGGTGAGGGGCATAAAAGTTGTATACAGAATTTGGCAAAAATTTACGGTTCCCCGGAAATTTGCCAAAAACTTTCCTATTCATTTTGAATGGAAAAAAAACGCGCGCTTCACAGCCCGAACCGTTAGACCGATCGGCACCGTTCAAGTATCGGCACGACCGGAATTTTCGCGTGACACAGGAAACTTTACAAATGGCCCCGAAAATTTTTCCGTTCGTCCGTAAACGGCAATTTTCCGTGAAAAAAAAAAAAGTTTCAAAATGTATCTAGTCCTACAATTTTTGATCAAATCAAATAATTTGGGCATCAAAAATTCCGGGACGGTGAGGGGCATAAAAGTTGTATACAGAATTTGGAAAAAAATTACGCTTCCTCGGAAATTTGCCAAAAACTATCCCATTCATTTCGAATGGGAAAAGTCCCATTCACTTCCAATGGGATTTCCAATGGAATTTACATTGCATTGATGCCATTGACGGCCATGCATGTCGAATCTACTGATGCCAATGTACTTGGATTCAACTGACTATATAGATGTCGATGCCATTGACTGCCATGGACGTCCAAAATTTTTCCCATTCATTTTCAATGGGGAAAAAACAAAATTACCCCAAATCAACAGAAAATGACCAGATATCAATAGGACGTGTCCCCCAAACTTCCCCAATTCCATTGACGCTTATGAAGGGTGCCGCCATTGACTTACATGGACGTCCAAAATTTTTCCCATTCATTTTCAATGGGGAAAAAACTAAATTTCTCCAAATCAACAGAAAATGACCAGATATCAATAGGACGTATATCCCAAACGTCCCCAATTCCATTGACGCTTATGGGGGGTGCTGCCATTGACGTCCATGGACGTCCAAAATTTTACCCATTCATTTTCAATGGGAAATTTTTTTTTTTCCCCAAATCAACAGAAAATGACTAGATATCAATAGGACCTGTCCCCCAAATGTCCCCGATTGCATTGCCGCTTATGGAGGGTGATGCCATTGACGTTCATGGACGTCTAAACTTCCCATTCATTTCCAATGGCATTTCTTCATGTTTGTTCATTTTATTGATGCCAATGTACTTGGATTCCATTGACGCTTATGTAAGTTGATACCATTGACGTCCATGGACGTCCAAAATTTTTCCCATTCATTTTCAATGGGAATTTTTTTTTTTTCCCCAAATCAACAGAAAATGACTAGATATCAATAGGACCTGTCCCCCAAATGTCCCCGATTGCATTGCTACTTATGGAGGGTGATGCCATTGACGTCCAGGGACGTCCAAACTTCCCATTCATTTCCAATGGCATTTCTTCATGTTTGTTCATTCTTTTGATGCCAATGTACTTGGATTCCATTGACGGTTATGTAAGTTGATACCATTGACGTCCATGGACGTCCAAAATTTTTCCCATTCATTTTCAATGGGAATTTTTTTTTTTTCCCCAAATCAACAGAAAATGACTAGATATCATTAGGACGTGTCCCCCAAATGTCCCCGATTGCATTACCGCTTATGGGGGGTGATGCCATTGACGTCCATGGACGTCCAAACTTCCCAATCATTTCCAAAGCCATTTCTTCATGTTTGTTCATTTTATTGATGCCAATGTACTTGGATTCCATTGACGCTTATGTAAGTTGATACCATTGACGTCCATGGACGTCCAAAATTTTTCCCATTCATTTTCAATGGGATTTTTTTTTTTTTTTCCCAAATCAACAGAAAATGACTAGATATCATTAGGACGTGTCCCCCAAATGTCCCCGATTGCATTACCGCTTATGGGGGGTGATGCCATTGACGTCCATGGACGTCCAAACTTCCCAATCATTTCCAAAGCCATTTCTTCATGTTTGTTCATTTTATTGATGCCAATGTACTTGGATTCCATTGACGCTTATGTAAGTTGATACCATTGACGTCCATGGACGTCCAAAATTTTTCCCATTCATTTTCAATGGGATTTTTTTTTTTTTTTCCCAAATCAACAGAAAATGACTAGATATCATTAGGACGTTTCCCCCAAATGTCCCCGATTGCATTGCCGCTTATGGAGGGTGATGCCATTGACGTTCATGGACGTCTAAACTTCCCATTCATTTCCAATGGCATTTCTTCATGTTTGTTCATTTTATTGATGCCAATGTACTTGGATTCCATTGACGCTTATGTAAGTTGATACCATTGACTTCCATGGACGTCCAAAATTTTTCCCATTCATTTTCAATGGGAATTTTTTTTTTTTCCCCAAATCAACAGAAAATGACTAGATATCATTAGGACGTGTCCCCCAAACTTCCCCGATTCCATTAACAATTATGAAAGGTGCCGCCATTGACGTCCATGGACGTCCAATTCTCCCATTCATTTCTAACGGCTTTTACTTTGTTTTTTGCCAATGACTGGCATTATGATCCATTCTATTGATAGACCTGAGTGGGGCTAAGATCTGTGTCTCCACAGAGGAAAGACCAAGGTGTGTAATTTCTCCCGAAATTGCAGTTTCTAGTTATTACCTTGGTCTTTCTGAAAGAAAGAACAAGGTATTGTTATTGTGCAACTTTATTGTACTTATTATTTATTCATCTTATTCTCCGCGTTTTTTTGAGCCAACGCACAGCCCAAACCGTAGCACCGATCGGCACAGTTCAAGTATCGGCACGACCGGAATTTTCGCGTGACGATGGGAATTTTTCAAACCGCCACGAAAAATTTTCCGTTCGCCCGTAAACGGCAATTTTCCGAAAAACAAAAAAAGTTTCAAAATGTATCTAGTCCTACAATTTTTGACCAAATCACATAATTTGGGCATCAAAAATTCCGGGACGGTGAGGGGCATAAAAGTTGTATACAGAATTTGGCAAAAATTTACGGTTCCCCGGAAATTTGCCAAAAACTTTCCTATTCATTTTGAATGGAAAAAAAACGCGCGCTTCACAGCCCGAACCGTTAGACCGATCGGCACCGTTCAAGTATCGGCACGACCGGAATTTTCGCGTGACACAGGAAACTTTACAAATGGCCCCGAAAATTTTTCCGTTCGTCCGTAAACGGCAATTTTCCGTGAAAAAAAAAAAAGTTTCAAAATGTATCTAGTCCTACAATTTTTGACCAAATCACATAATTTGGGCATCAAAAATTCCGGGACGGTGAGGGGCATAAAAGTTGTATACAGAATTTGGAAAAAAATTACGCTTCCTCGGAAATTTGCCAAAAACTATCCCATTCATTTCGAATGGGAAAAGTCCCATTCACTTCCAATGGGATTTCCAATGGAATTTACATTGCATTGATGCCATTGACGGCCATGCATGTCGAATCTACTGATGCCAATGTACTTGGATTCAATTGACTATATGAATGTCGATGCCATTGACGGCCATGGACGTCCAAAATTTTTCCCATTCATTTTCAATGGGGAAAAAACAAAATTTCCCCAAATCAACAGAAAATGACCAGATATCAATAGGACGTGTCCCCCAAACTTCCCCAATTCCATTGACGCTTATGAAGGGTGCCGCCATTGACTTCCATGGACGTCCAAAATTTTTCCCATTCATTTTCAATGGGGAAAAAACTACATTTCTCCAAATCAACAGAAAATGACCAGATATCAATAGGACGTATATCCCAAACGTCCCCAATTCCATTGACGCTTATGGGGGGTGCTGCCATTGACGTCCATGGACGTCCAAAATTTTACCCATTCATTTTCAATGGGAAATTTTTTTTTTTCCCCAAATCAACAGAAAATGACTAGATATCAATAGGACCTGTCCCCCAAATGTCCCCGATTGCATTGCTGCTTATGGAGGGTGATGCCATTGACGTCCAGGGACGTCCAAACTTCCCATTCATTTCCAATGGCATTTCTTCATGTTTGTTCATTCTATTGATGCCAATGTACTTGGATTCCATTGACGCTTATGTAAGTTGATACCATTGACGTCCATGGACGTCCAAAATTTTTCCCATTCATTTTCAATGGGAAATTTTTTTTTTTCCCCAAATCAACAGAAAATGACTAGATATCAATAGGACCTGTCCCCCAAATGTCCCCGATTGCATTGCTGCTTATGGAGGGTGATGCCATTGACGTCCAGGGACGTCCAAACTTCCCATTAATTTCCAATGGCATTTCTTCATGTTTGTTCATTCTTTTGATGCCAATGTACTTGGATTCCATTGACGCTTATGTAAGTTGATACCATTGACGTCCATGGACGTCCAAAATTTTTCCCATTCATTTTCAATGGGAATTTTTTTTTTTTCCCCCAAATCAACAGAAAATGACTAGATATCAATAGGACGTTTCCCCCAAATGTGCCCGATTGCATTGCTGCTTATGGAGGGTGATGCCATTGACGTCCACGGACGTCCAAACTTCCCATTAATTTCCAAAGGCATTTCTTCATGTTTGTTCATTCTATTGATGCCTATGTACTTGGATTCCATTGACGCTTATGTAAGTTGATACCATTGGCGTCCATGGACGTCCAAAATTTTTCCCATTCATTTTCAATGGGAATTTTTTTTTTTTCCCCAAATCAACAGAAAATGACTAGATATCATTAGGACGTGTCCCCCAAATGTCCCCGATTGCATTGCCGCTTATGGGGGGTGATGCCATTGACGTTCATGGACGTCCAAACTTCCCATTCATTTCCAATGGCATTTCTTCATGTTTGTTCATTTTATTGATGCCAATGTACTTGGATTCCATTGACGCTTATGTAAGTTGATACCATTGACGTCCATGGACGTCCAAAATTTTTCCCATTCATTTTCAATGGGAAATTTTTTTTTTCCCCAAATCAACAGAAAATGACTAGATATCAATAGGACGTGTCCCCCAAACTTCCCCGATTCCATTAACAATTATGGAGGGTGCTGCCATTGACGGACATGGACGTCCAATTCTCCCAATCTTTTCTAATGCCTTTAACTTTGTTTAGTGCCAATGACTGGCATTATGGTCCATTCTATTGATAGACCTGAGTGGGGCTAAGATTTGTATCTCCACAGAGGAAAGACCAAGGTGTGTAATTTCTCCCGAAATTGCAGTTTCTAGTTATTATTATTATTATTCAATAATTCTCCGCGTTTTTTTGAGCCAACGCACAGCCCAAACCGTAGCACCGATCGGCACCGTTGAAGTATCGGCACGACCGGATTTTTCGCGTGACGATGGGAATTTTTCAAACCGCCACGAAAAATTTTCCGTTCGCCCGTAAACGGCAATTTTCCGAAAAATAAAAAAAGTTTCAAAATGTATCTAGTCCTACAATTTTTGACCAAATCACATAATTTGGGCATCAAAAATTCCGGGACGTTGAGGGGCATAAAAGTTGTATACAGAATTTGGCAAAAATTTACGGTTCCCCGGAAATTTGCCAAAAACTTTCCTATTCATTTTGAATGGAAAAAAAACGCGCGCTTCACAGCCCGAACCGTTAGACCGATCGGCACCGTTCAAGTATCGGCACGACCGGAATTTTCGCGTGACACAGGAAACTTTACAAATGGCCCCGAAAATTTTTCCGTTCGTCCGTAAACGGCAATTTTCCATGAAAAAAAAAAAAGTTTCAAAATGTATCTAGTCCTACAATTTTTGACCAAATCACATAATTTGGGCATCAAAAATTCCGGGACGGTGAGGGGCATAAAAGTTGTATACAGAATTTGGAAAAAAATTACGCTTCCTCGGAAATTTGCCAAAAACTATCCCATTCATTTCGAATGGGAAAAGTCCCATTCACTTCCAATGGGATTTCCATAGAATTTACATTGCATTGATGCCATTGACGGCCATGCATGTCGAATCTACTGATGCCAATGTACTTGGATTCAATTGACTATATGGATGTCGATGCCATTGACTGCCACGGACGTCCAAAATTTTTCCCATTCATTTTCAATGGGGAAAAAACAAAATTTCCCCAAATAAACAGAAAATGGCCAGATATCAATAGGACGTGTCCCCCAAACTTCCCCAATTCCATTGACGCTTATGGGGGGTGCTGCCATTGACTTCCATGGACGTCCAAAATTTTCCCCATTCATTTTCAATGGGGAAAAAACTAAATTTCTCCAAATCGACAGAAAATGACCAGATATCAATAGGACGTATACCCCAAACGTCCCCAACTCCATTGACGCTTATGGGGGGTGCTGCCATTGACATCCATGGACGTCCAAAATTTTTCCCATTCATTTTCAATGGGGAAAAAACTAAATTTCTCCAAATCGACAGAAAATGACCAGATATCAATAGGACGTATACCCCAAACGTCCCCAACTCCATTGACGCTTATGGGGGGTGCTGCCATTGACATCCATGGACGTCCAAAAATTTTCCCATTCATTTTCAATGGGAAATTTTTTTTTTTCCCCCAAATCAACAGAAAATGACTAGATATCAATAGGACGTGTCCCCCAAATGTCCCCGATTGCATTGCTGCTTATGGAGGGTGATGCCATTGACGTCCAGGGACGTCCAAACTTCCCATACATTTCCAATGGCATTTCTTCATGTTTGTTCATTCTATTGATGCCAATGTACTTGGATTCCATTGACGCTTATGTAAGTTGACACCATTGACGTCCATGGACGTCCAAAATTTTTCCCATTCATTTTCAATGGGAAATTTTTTTTCTTCTCCCAAATCAAAAGAAAATGACTAAATATCAATAGGACGTGTCCCCCAAATGTCCCCGATTGTATTGCTGCTTATGGAGGGTGATGCCATTGACGTCCATGGACGTCCAAACTTCCCATTAATTTCTAATGGCATTTCTTCATGTTTGTTCATTCTATTGATGCCAATGTACTTGGTATCCATTGACGCTTATGTAAGTTGATACCATTGACGTCCATGGACGTCCAAAATTTTTCCCATTCATTTTCAATGGGAATTTTTTTTTTTTCCCCAAATCAACAGAAAATGACTAGATATCAATAGGACGTGTCCCCCAAATGTCCCCGATTGTATTGCTGCTTATGGAGGGTGATGCCATTGACGTCCATGGACGTCCAAACTTCCCATTAATTTCTAATGGCATTTCTTCATGTTTGTTCATTCTATTGATGCCAATGTACTTGGTATCCATTGACGCTTATGTAAGTTGATACCATTGACGTCCATGGACGTCCAAAATTTTTCCCATTCATTTTCAATGGGAATTTTTTTTTTTTCCCCAAATCAACAAAAAATGACCAGATATCAATAGGACGTGTACCCCAAATGTCCCCGATTGTATTGCTGCTTATGGGGGGTGATGCCATTGACGTCCATGGACGTCCAAACTTCCCATTCATTTCCAAAGGCATTTCTTCATGTTTGTTCATTCTATTGATGCCAATGTACTTGGATTCCATTCATGCTTATGTAAGTTGATACCATTGACGTCCATGGACGTCCAAAAATTTTCCCATTCATTTTCAATGGGAAATTTTTTTTTTTCCCCAAATCAACAGAAAATGACTAGATATCATTAGGACGTGTCCCCCAAATGTCCCCGATTGCATTGCCGCTTATGGGGGGTGATGCCATTGACGTCCATGGACGTCCAAACTTCCCATTCATTTCCAAAGGCATTTCTTCATGTTTGTTCATTCTATTGATGCCAATGTACTTGGATTCCATTGACGCTTATGTAAGTTGATACCATTGACGTCCATGGACGTCCAAAATTTTTCCCATTCATTTTCAATGGGATTTTTTTTTTTCCCCAAATCAACAGAAAATGACTAGATATCATTAGGACGTTTCCCCCAAATGTGCCCGATTGCATTGCTGCTTATGGAGGGTGATGCCATTGACGTCCACGGACGTCCAAACTTCCCATTAATTTCCAATGGCATTTCTTCATGTTTGTTCATTCTATTGATGCCAATGTACTTGGATTCCATTGACGCTTATGTAAGTTGATACCATTGACGTCCATGGACGTCCAAAATTTTTCCCATTCATTTTCAATGGGAATTTTTTTTTTTTCCCCAAATCAACAGAAAATGACTAGATATCATTAGGACGTGTCCCCCAAATGTCCCCGATTGCATTGCCGCTTATGGGGGGTGATGCCATTGACGTCCATGGACGTCCAAACTTCCCATTCATTTCCAAAGGCATTTCTTCATGTTTGTTCATTCTATTGATGCCAATGTACTTGGATTCCATTGACGCTTATGTAAGTTGATACCATTGACGTCCATGGACGTCCAAAATTTTTCCCATTCATTTTCAATGGGAATTTTTTTTTTTCCACAAATCAACAGAAAATGACTAGATATCATTAGGACGTGTCCGCCAAATGTCCCCGATTGCATTGCCGCTTATGGAGGGTGATGCCATTGACGGCCACGGACGTCCAAACTTCCCATTAAATCCCAATGGCATTTCTTCATCTTTGTTCATTCTATTGATGCCAATGTACTTGGATTCCATTGACGCTTATGTAAGTTGATACCATTGACGTCCATGGACGTCCAAAATTTTTCCCATTCATTTTCAATGGGAAATTTTTTTTTTTCCCCAAATCAACAGAAAATGACTAGATATCATTAGGACGTGTCCCCCAAATGTCCCCGATTGCATTGCCGCTTATGGAGGGTGATGCCATTGACGTTCATGGACGTCCAAACTTCCCATTCATTTCCAATGGCATTTCTTCATGTTTGTTCATTTTATTGATGCCAATGTACTTGGATTCCATTGACGCTTATGTAAGTTGATACCATTGACGTCCATGGACGTCCAAAATTTTTCCCATTCATTTTCAATGGGAAATTTTTTTTTTCCCCAAATCAACAGAAAATGACTAGATATCAATAGGACGTGTCCCCCAAACTTCCCCGATTCCATTAACAATTATGGAGGGTGCTGCCATTGACGGACATCGACGTCCAATTCTCCCAGTCTTTTCTAATGGCTTTAACTTTGTTTAGTGCCAATGACTGGCATTATGGTCCATTCTATTGATAGACCTGAGTGGGGCTAAGATTTGTATCTCCACAGAGGAAAGACCAAGGTGTGTAATTTCTCCCGAAATTGCAGTTTCTAGTTATTATTATTATTTATTATATCATCATCTTATTCTCCGCGTTTTTTCGGCGCGCCGCGCAGCCCGAACCGTACCACCGATCGGCACCGTTGAAGTATCGGCACGACCGGATTTTTCGCGCGACGCAGGGACTTTTTCAAAATCCTCCGAAAAATTTTCCGTTCGCCCGTAAACGGCAATTTTCCAAAAAAAAAAAAAAGTTAAAAAATGTATCTAGTCCTACAATTTTTGACCAAATCACATAATTTGGGTATCAAAAATTCCGGGACGATGAGGGGCATAAAAGTTGTATACAGAATTTGGCAAAAATTTACGGTTCCCCGGAAATTTGCCAAAAACTTTCCTATTCATTTTGAATGAAAAAAAAACGCACGCTGCACAGCCCGAACCGTTTGACCGATCGGCACCGTTCTAATATCGGCACGACCGGAATTTTCGCGCAACGATGGGAATTTTTCAAACGGACCCGAAAAATTTTCCCTTCGCCCGTAAACGGCAATTTTCCGGAAAAAAAAAAAAAGTTTCAAAATGTATCTAGTCCTACAATTTTTGACCAAATCACATAATTTGGGCATCAAAAATTCCGGGACGGTAAGGGGCATAAAAGTTGTATACAGAATTTGGAAATAAATTACGCTTCCTCGGAAATTTGCCAAAAACTATCCCATTCATTTCGAATGGGAAAAGTCCCATTCACTTCCAATGGGATTTCCAATGGAATTTACATTGCATTGATGCCATTGACGGCCATGCATGTCGAATCTACTGATGCCAATGTACTTGGATTCAATTGATTATATGGATGTCGATGCCATTGACGGCCATGGACGTCCAAAATTTTTCCCATTCATTTTCAATGGGGAAAAAACTAAATTTCTCCAAATCGACAGAAAATGACCAGATATCAATAGGACGTATACCCCAAACGTCCCCAACTCCATTGACGCTTATGGGGGGTGCTGCCATTGACATCCATGGACGTCCAAAAATTTTCCCATTCATTTTCAATGGGAAATTTTTTTTTTTCCCCCAAATCAACAGAAAATGACTAGATATCAATAGGACGTGTCCCCCAAATGTCCCCGATTGCATTGCTGCTTATGGAGGGTGATGCCATTGACGTCCAGGGACGTCCAAACTTCCCATACATTTCCAATGGCATTTCTTCATGTTTGTTCATTCTATTGATGCCAATGTACTTGGATTCCATTGACGCTTATGTAAGTTGACACCATTGACGTCCATGGACGTCCAAAATTTTTCCCATTCATTTTCAATGGGAAATTTTTTTTCTTCTCCCAAATCAAAAGAAAATGACTAAATATCAATAGGACGTGTCCCCCAAATGTCCCCGATTGTATTGCTGCTTATGGAGGGTGATGCCATTGACGTCCATGGACGTCCAAACTTCCCATTAATTTCTAATGGCATTTCTTCATGTTTGTTCATTCTATTGATGCCAATGTACTTGGTATCCATTGACGCTTATGTAAGTTGATACCATTGACGTCCATGGACGTCCAAAATTTTTCCCATTCATTTTCAATGGGAATTTTTTTTTTTCCCCAAATCAACAAAAAATGACCAGATATCAATAGGACGTGTACCCCAAATGTCCCCGATTGTATTGCTGCTTATGGAGGGTGATGCCATTGACGGCCATGGACGTCCAAACTTCCCATTAATTTCTAATGGCATTTCTTCATGTTTGTTCATTCTATTGATGCCAATGTACTTGGTATTCAATGACGCTTATGTAAGTTGATACCATTGACGTCCATGGACGTCCAAAATTTTTCCCATTCATTTTCAATGGGAATTTTTTTTTTTTTTCCCAAATCAACAAAAAATGACCATATATCAATAGGACGTGTACCCCAAATGTCCCCGATTGTATTGCTGCTTATGGAGGGTGATGCCATTGACGTCTATGGACGTCCAAACTTCCCATTAATTTCTAATGGCATTTCTTCATGTTTGTTCATTCTATTGATGCCAATGTACTTGGTATCCATTGACGCTTATGTAAGTTGATACAATTGACGTCCATGGACGTCCAAAATTTTTCCCATTCATTTTCAATGGGAATTTTTTTTTTTTCCCCAAATCAACAAAAAATGACCAGATATCAATAGGACGTGTCCCCCAAATGTCCCCGATTGTATTGCTGCTTATGGAGGGTGATGCCATTGACGTCCATGGACGTCCAAACTTCCCATTAATTTCTAATGGCATTTCTTCATGTTTGTTCATTCTATTGATGCCAATGTACTTGGTATCCATTGACGCTTATGTAAGTTGATACCATTGACGTCCATGGACGTCCAAAATTTTTCCCATTCATTTTCAATGGGAATTTTTTTTTTTTTGCCCAAATCAACAAAAAATGACCAGATATCAATAGGACGTGTACCCCAAATGTCCCCAATTACAATGATGCTTATGGAGGGTGCTGCCATTGACGGCCATGGACGTCCAACTCTCCCAATCTTTTCTAATGGCATTTCTTCATGTTTGTTCATTCTATTGATGCCAATGTACTTGGTATCCATTGACACTTATGTAAGTTGATACCATTGATGTCCATGGACGTCCAAAATTTTTCCCATTCATTTTCAATGGGAATTTTTTTTTTTTGCCCAAATCAACAAAAAATGACCATATATCAATAGGACGTGTACCCCAAATGTCCCCGATTGTATTGCTGCTTATGGAGGGTGATGCCATTGACGTCTATGGACGTCCAAACTTCCCATTAATTTCTAATGGCATTTCTTCATGTTTGTTCATTCTATTGATGCCAATGTACTTGGTATCCATTGACGCTTATGTAAGTTGATACAATTGACGTCCATGGACGTCCAAAATTTTTCCCATTCATTTTCAATGGGAATTTTTTTTTTTTCCCCAAATCAACAAAAAATGACCAGATATCAATAGGACGTGTCCCCCAAATGTCCCCGATTGTATTGCTGCTTATGGAGGGTGATGCCATTGACGTCCATGGACGTCCAAACTTCCCATTAATTTCTAATGGCATTTCTTCATGTTTGTTCATTCTATTGATGCCAATGTACTTGGTATCCATTGACGCTTATGTAAGTTGATACCATTGACGTCCATGGACGTCCAAAATTTTTCCCATTCATTTTCAATGGGAATTTTTTTTTTTTGCCCAAATCAACAAAAAATGACCAGATATCAATAGGACGTGTACCCCAAATGTCCCCAATTACAATGATGCTTATGGAGGGTGCTGCCATTGACGGCCATGGACGTCCAACTCTCCCAATCTTTTCTAATAGCTTTTACTTTGTTTAGTGCCATTGACTGGCATTATGGTCCATTCTATTGATAGACCTGAGTGGGGCTAAGATTTGTATCTCCACAGAGGAAAGACCAAGGTGTAATTTCTCCCGAAATTGCAGTTTCTAGTTATTATTATTATTATATCATCAAATTATTCTCCGCGTTTTTTCGGCGCGCCGCGCAGCCCGAACCATACCACCGATCGGCACCATTCAAGTATTGACACGACCGGATTTTTCGCGCGACGCAGGGACTTTTTCAAAATCCCCCGAAAAATTTTCCGTTCGCCCGTAAATGGCAATTTTCCGAAAAAAAAAAAAAGTTAAAAAATGTATCTAGTCCTACAATTTTTGACCAAATCACATAATTTGGGTATCAAAAATTCCGGGACGATGAGGGGCATAAAAGTTGTATACAGAATTTGGCAAAAATTTACGGTTCCCCGGAAATTTGCCAAAAACTTTCCTATTCATTTTGAATGAAAAAAAAACGCACGCTGCACAGCCCGAACCGTTTGACCGATCGGCACCGTTCAAATATCGGCACGACCGGAATTTTCGCGCAACGATGGGAATTTTTCAAACGGACCCGAAAATTTTTCCCTTCGCCCGTAAACGGCAATTTTCCGGGAAAAAAAAAAAGTTTCAAAATGTATCTAGTCCTACAATTTTTGACCAAATCACACAATTTGGGCATCAAAAATTCCGGGACGGTGAGGGGCATAAAAGTTGTATACAGAATTTGGAAAAAAATTACGCTTCCTCGGAAATTTGCCAAAAACTATCCCATTCATTTCGAATGGGAAAAGTCCCATTCACTTCCAATGGGATTTCCAATGGAATTTACATTGCATTGATGCCATTGACGGCCAAGCATGTCGAATCTACTGATGCCAATGTACTTGGATTCAATTGACTATATGGATGTCGATGCCATTGACTGCCATGGACGTCCAAAAATTTTCCCATTCATTTTCAATGGGGGAAAAAACAAAATTACCCCAAATCAACAGAAAATGACCAGATATCAATAGGACGTGTCCCCCAAACTTCCCCAATTCCATTGACGCTTATGAAGGGTGCCGCCATTGACTTACATGGACGTCCAAAATTTTTCCCATTCATTTTCAATGGGGAAAAAACTACATTTCTCCAAATCAACAGAAAATGACCAGATATCAATAGGACGTATACCCCAAACGTCCCCAACTCCATTGACGCTTATGGGGGGTGCTGCCATTGACGTCCATGGACGTCCAAAATTTTACCCATTCATTTTCAATGGGAAATTTTTTTCCCCAAATCAACAGAAAATGACTAGATATCAATAGGATCTGTCCCCCAAATGTCCCCAATTGCATTGCTGCTTATGGAGGGTGATGCCATTGACGTCCAGGGACGTCCAAACTTCCCATTTATTCCAATGGCATTTCTTCATGTTTGTTCATTCTATTGATGCCAATGTACTTAGATTCCATTGACGCTTATGTAAGTTGATACCATTGACGTCCATAGACGTCCAAAATTTTTCCCATTCATTTTCAATGGGAAATTTTTTTTTTTCCCCAAATCAACAGAAAATGACTAGATATCATTAGGACGTGTCCCCCAAATGTCCCCGATTGCATTACCGCTTATGGGGGGTCATGCCATTGACGTCCATGGACGTCCAAACTTCCCAATCATTTCCAAAGCCATTTCTTCATGTTTGTTCATTCTATTGATGCCAATGTACTTGGATTCCATTGACGCTTATGTAAGTTGATACCATTGACGTCCATGGACGTCCAAAATTTTTCCCATTCATTTTCAATGGGAAATTTTTTTTTTCCCCAAATCAACAGAAAATGACTAGATATCAATAGGACGTGTCACCCAAATGTCCCCAATTGCATTGCTGCTTATGGAGGGTGATGCCATTGACGTCCAGGGACGTCCAAACTTCCCATTTATTCCAATGGCATTTCTTCATGTTTGTTCATTCTATTGATGCCAATGTACTTAGATTCCATTGATGCTTATCTAAGTTGATACCATTGACGTCCATAGACGTCCAAAATTTTTCCCATTCATTTTCAATGGGAATTTTTTTTTTTTCCCCAAATCAACAGAAAATGACTAGATATCATTAGGACGTGTCCCCCAAATGTCCCCGATTGCATTGCCGCTTATGGAGGGTGATGCCATTTACGTTCATGGACGTCCAAACTTCCCATTAAATCCCAATGGCATTTCTTCATGTTTGTTCATTCTATTGATGCCAATGTACTTGGATTCCATTGACGCTTATGTAAGTTGATACCATTGACGTCCATGGACGTCCAAAATTTTTCCCATTCATTTTCAATGGGAAATTTTTTTTTTTCCCCAAATCAACAGAAAATGACTAGATATCAATAGGACGTGTCCCCCAAAAGTCCCCGATTAAACTGCCTCTTATGGAGGGTGATGCCATTGACGTCCACGGACGTCCAAACTTCCTTTTTATTTCCAATTGCATTTCTTCATGTTTGTTCATTCTATTGATGCCAATGTACTTGGATTCCATTGACGCTTATGTAAGTTGATACCATTGACGTCCATGGACGTCCAAAAAGTTTCCCATTCATTTTCAATGGGAATTTTTTTTTTCTCCCCCAAATCAACAGAAAATGACTAGATATCAATAGGACGTGTCCCCCAAATGTCCCCGATTGCATTGCCTCTTATGGAGGGTGCTGCCATTGACGGACATGGACGTCCAATTCTCCCATTCATTACTATTGGCTTTTACTTTGTTTTGTGCCATTGACTGGCATTATGGTCCATTCTATTGATAGACCTGAGTGGGGCTAAGATCTGTAGGGACATTTGGGGGACACTTCCTAATGATATCTAGTCATTTTCTGTTGATTTGGGGAAAAAACAAAATTACCCCAAATCAACAGAAAATGACCAGATATCAATAGGACGTGTCCCCCAAACTTCCCCAATTACATTGACGCTTATGGAGGGTGCTGCCATTGACGGACATGGACGTCCAATTCTCCCATTCATTACTATTGGCTTTTACTTTGTTTTGTGCCATTGACTGCCATTGACTGGCATTATGGTCCATTCTATTGATAGACCTGAGTGGGGCTAAGATCTGTAGGGACATTTGGGGGACACTTCCTAATGATATCTAGTCATTTTCTGTTGATTTGGGGAAAAAACAAAATTACCCCAAATCAACAGAAAATGACCAGATATCAATAGGACGTGTCCCCCAAACTTCCCCAATTACATTGACGCTTATGGAGGGTGCTGCCATTGACGGACATGGACGTCCAATTCTCCCATTCATTACTATTGGCTTTTACTTTGTTTTGTGCCATTGACTGGCATTATGGTCCATTCTATTGATAGACCTGAGTGGGGCTAAGATCTGTATCTCCACAGAGGAAAGACCAAGGTGTAATTTCTCCCGAAATTGCAGTTTCTAGTTATTATTTATTACCTTGGTCTTTCCTATGGAAAGAACAAGGTATTGTTATTCTGCAACTTTATTCGCCTTATTATTACCTTGGTCTTTCCTATGGAAAGAACAAGGTATTGTTATTCTGCAACTTTATTCGCCTTATTATTATTATTATTACCTTGGTCTTTCTGAAGGAAAGAACAAGGTTATGTTGTTGTACAACTTTATTGTACTTTTTTTTATTATTATTATAGGTCAATAATTGTTGACGTTTTTTTCGGCGCGCCGCACAGCCCGAACCGTACCTCCGATCGGTACCGTTCAAGTATCGGCACGACCGGAATTTTCGCGCGACGATGGGAATTTTTCAAACGGCCCCGAAAAATTTTCCGTTCGCCCGTAAACGGCAATTTTCCGAAAAAAAAAAAAAGTTTCAAAATGTATCTAGTCCTACAATTTTTGACCAAATCACATAATTTGGGCATCAAAAATTCCGGGACGGTGAGGGGCATAAAAGTTGTATACAGAATTTGGCAAAAATTTACGGTTCCCCGGAAATTTGCCAAAAACTTTCCTATTCATTTTGAATGGAAAAAAAACGCGCGCTTCACAGCCCGAACCGTTAGACCGATCGGCACCGTTCAAGTATCGGCACGACCGGAATTTTCGCGTGACACAGTAAACTTTACAAATGGCCCCGAAAATTTTTCCGTTCGTCCGTAAACGGAAATTTTCCGTGAAAAAAAAAAAAGTTTCAAAATGTATCTAGTCCTACAATTTTTGACCAAATCACATAATTTGGGCATCAAAAATTCCGGGACGGTGAGGGGCATAAAAGTTGTATACAGAATTTGGAAAAAATTTACGGTTCCCCGGATATTTGCCAAAAACTATCCCATTCATTTCTAATGGGAAAAGTCCCATTCACTTTCAATGGGATTTCCAATGGAATTTACATTGCATTGATGCCATTGACGGCCATGCATGTCGAATCTACTGATGCCAATGTACTTGGATTCAATTGATTATATGGATGTCGATGCCATTGACTGCCATGGACGTCCAAAATTTTTCCCATTCATTTTCAATGGGGAAAAAACAAAATTACCCCAAATCAACAGAAAATGACCAGATATCAATAGGACGTGTCCTCCAAACTTCCCCAATTCCATTGACGCTTATGAAGGGTGCCGCCATTGACTTAAATGGACGTCCAAAATTTTTCCCATTCATTTTCAATGGGGAAAAAACTACATTTCTCCAAATCAACAGAAAATGACCAGATATCAATAGGACGTATACCCCAAACGTCCCCAACTCCATTGATGCTTATGGGGGGTGCTGCCATTGACGTCCATGGACGTCCAAAATTTTACCCATTCATTTTCAATGGGAAATTTTTTTTTTTCCCCAAATCAACAGAAAATGACTAGATATCAATAGGACGTGTCCCCCAAATGTCCCCAATTGCATTGCTGCTTCTGGAGGGTGATGCCATTGACGTCCAGGGACGTCCAAACTTCCCATTAATTTCCAAAGGCATTTCTTCATGTTTGTTCATTCTATTGATGCCTATGTACTTGGATTCCATTGACGCTTATGTAAGTTGATACCATTGACGTCCATGGACGTCCAAAATTTTTCCCATTCATTTTCAATGGGAATTTTTTTTTTTTTCCCCAAATCAACAGAAAATGACTAGATATCATTAGGACGTGTCCCCCAAATGTCCCCGATTGCATTGCCGCTTATGGAGGGTGATGCCATTGACGTTCATGGACGTCCAAACTTCCCATTAAATCCCAATGGCATTTCTTCATGTTTGTTCATTCTATTGATGCCAATGTACTTGGATTCCATTGACGCTTATGTAAGTTGATACCATTGACGTCCATGGACGTCCAAAATTTTTCCCATTCATTTTCAATGGGAATTTTTTTTTTTTCCCAAATCAACAGAAAATGACTAGATATCATTAGGACGTGTCCCCCAAATGTCCCCGATTGCATTGCCGCTTATGGAGGGTGATGCCATTGACGTTCATGGACGTCCAAACTTCCCATTCATTTCCAATGGCATTTCTTCATGTTTGTTCATTCTATTGATGCCAATGTACTTGGATTCCATTGACGCTTATGTAAATTGATACCATTGACGTCCATGGACGTCCAAAATTTTTCCCATTCATTTTCAATGGGAATTTTTTTTTTTCCCCAAATCAACAGAAAATGACTAGATATCATTAGGACTTGTCCCCCAAATGTCCCCGATTGCATTGCCGCTTATGGAGGGTGATGCCATTGACGTTCATGGACGTCCAAACTTCCCATTCATTTCCAATGGCATTTCTTCATGTTTGTTCATTTTATTGATGCCAATGTACTTGGATTCCATTGACGCTTATGTAAGTTGATACCATTGACGTCCATGGACGTCCAAAATTTTTCCCATTCATTTTCAATGGGAAATTTTTTTTTTCCCCAAATCAACAGAAAATGACTAGATATCAATAGGACGTGTCCCCCAAACTTCCCCAATTCCATTAACAATTATGGAGGGTGCTGCCATTGACGGACATGGACGTCCAATTCTCCCAATCTTTTCTAATGCCTTTAACTTTGTTTAGTGCCAATGACTGGCATTATGGTCCATTCTATTGATAGACCTGAGTGGGGCTAAGATTTGTATCTCCACAGAGGAAAGACCAAGGTGTGTAATTTCTCCCGAAATTGCAGTTTCTAGTTATTATTTATTATATCATCATCTTATTCTCCGCGTTTTTTCGGCGCGCCGCGCAGCCCGAACCGTACCACCGATCGGCACCATTCAAGTATTGACACGACCGGATTTTTCGCGCGACGCGGGGACTTTTTCAAAATCCCCCGAAAAATTTTCCATTCGCCCGTAAACGGCAATTTTCTGGAAAAAAAAAAAAGTTTAAAAATGTATCTAGTCCTACAATTTTTGACCAAATCACATAATTTGGGTATCAAAAATTCCGGGACGGTGAGGGGCATAAAAGTTGTATACAGAATTTGGCAAAACTTTACGGTTCCCCGGAAATTTGCCAAAAACTCTCCCATTCATTTCTAATGGGAAAAGTTCCCATTCACTTACAATGGGATTTCAATGGAATTTACATTGCATTGATGCCATTGACGGCCATGCATGTCAAATCTATTGATGCCAATATACTTGGATTCTATTGACTATATGGATGTCGATGCCATTGATGGCCATGGACGTCCAAAATTTTTCCCATTCATTTTCAATGGGGACAAAATACAATTTCCCCTAATCAACAGAAAATGACCAGATATCAATAGGACGTAAACCCCAAACGTCCCCAACTCCATTGACGCTTATGAAGGGTGCCGCCATTGACTTCGATGAACGTCCAAAAATTTTCCCATTCATTTTCAATGGGGAAAAAACTAAATTTCCCCAAATCAACAGAAAATGACCAGATATTAATAGGACGTAAACCCCAAACGTCCCCAACTCCATTGACGCTTATGGGGGTTGCTGCCATTGACGTCCATGGACGTCCAAAATTTTTCCCATTCATTTTCAATAGGATTTTTTTTTTTTTTTTCCCAAAATCGAAACAAAATGACCAGATGTCAAAAGGACGTGTCCCCCAAATGTCCCCAATTGCATTGCCGCTAATGGAGGGTGATGCCATTGACGTTCATGGACGTCCAAACTTCCCATTCATTTCCAATGGCATTTCTTCATGTTTGTTCATTCTATTGATGCCAATGTACTTGGATTGCCGCTAATGGAGGGTGATGCCATTGACGTTCATGGACGTCCAAACTTCCCATTCATTTCCAATGGCATTTCTTCATGTTTGTTCATTCTATTGATGCCAATGTACTTGGATTCCATTGACGCTTATGTAAGTTGATACCATTGACGTCCATGGACGTCCAAAATTTTTCCCATTCATTTTCAATGGGGAAAAAACTACATTTCTCCAAATCAACAGAAAATGACCAGATATCAATAGGACGTATACCCCAAACGTCCCCAACTCCATTGACGCTTATGGAGGGTGCTGCCATTGACGTCCATGGACGTCCAAAATTTTACCCATTCATTTTTAATGGGAATTTTTTTTTTTTCCCCCAAATCAACAGAAAATGACTAGATATCATTAGGACGTGTCCCCCAAATGTCCCCGATTGCATTGCCGCTTATGGAGGGTGATGCCATTGACGTTCATGGACGTCCGAACTTCCCATTCATTTCCAATGGCATTTCTTCATGTTTTTTCATTTTATTGATGCCAATGTAGTTAGATTCCATTGACGCTTATGTAAGTTGATACCATTGACGTCCATGGACGTCCAAAATTTTTCCCATTCATTTTCTATGGGAATTTTTTTTTTTTTTCCCAAATCAACAGAAAATGACTAGATATCATTAGGACGTGTCCCCCAAACTTCCCCGATTCCATTAACAATTATGAAAGGTGCCGCCATTGACGTCCATGGACGTCCAATTCTCCCATTCATTTCTAACGGCTTTTACTTTTTTTTTTGCCAATGACTGGCATTATCATCCATTCTATTGATACACCTGAGTGGGGCTAAGATCTGTATCTCCACAGAGGAAAGACCAAGGTGTGTAATTTCTCCCGAAATTGCAGTTTCTAGTTACCTTGGTCTTTCCAAGGGAAAGAACAAGGTATTGTTGTTGTACAACTTTATTGTACTTCTTTATTTCTTTATTATTATTATTATTATTATTCAATAATTGTTGACGTTTTTTTCGGCGCGCCGCGCAGCCCGAACCGTACCTCCGATCGGTACCGTTCAAGTATCAGCACGACCGGAATTTTCGCGCGACGATGGGAATTTTTCAAACGGCCCCGAAAAATTTTCCGTTCGCCCGTAAACGGCAATTTTCCGAAAAATAAAAAAAGGTTAAAAATGTATCTAGTCCTACAATTTTTGACCAAATCACATAATTTGGGCATCAAAAATTCCGGGACGTTGAGGGGCATAAAAGTTGTATACAGAATTTGGCAAAAATTTACGGTTCCCCGGAAATTTGCCAAAAACTTTCCTGTTCATTTTGAATGGAAAAAAAACGCGCGCTTCACAGCCCGAACCGTTAGACCGATCGGCAACGTTCGAGTATCGGCACGACCGGAATTTTCGCGTGACACAGGAAACTTTACAAATGGCCCCGAAAATTTTTCTGTTCGTCCGTAAACGGCAATTTTCCATGAAAAAAAAAAAAAGTTTCAAAATATATCTAGTCCTACAATTTTTGACCAAATCACATAATTTGGGCATCAAAAATTCCGGGACGGTGAGGGGCATAAAAGTTGTATACAGAATTTGGAAAAAAATTACGCTTCCTCGGAAATTTGCCAAAAACTATCCCATTCATTTCGAATGGGAAAAATCCCATTCACTTCCAATGGGATTTCCAAGGGAATTTACATTGCATTGATGCCATTGACGGCCATGCATGTCGAATCTACTGATGCCAATGTACTTGGATTCAACTGACTATATGGATGTCGATGCCATTGACTGCCACGGACGTCCAAAATTTTTCCCATTCATTTTCAATGGGGAAAAAACAAAATTTCCCCAAATAAACAGAAAATGGCCAGATATCAATAGGACGTGTCCCCCAAACTTCCCCAATTCCATTGACGCTTATGGGGGGTGCTGCCATTGACTTCCATGGACGTCCAAAATTTTCCCCATTCATTTTCAATGGGGAAAAAACTAAATTTCTCCAAATCGACAGAAAATGACCAGATATCAATAGGACGTATACCCCAAACGTCCCCAACTCCATTGACGCTTATGGGGGGTGCTGCCATTGACGTCCATGGACGTCCAAAATTTTTCCCATTCATTTTCAATGGGAATTTTTTTTTTTTCCCCAAATCAACAAAAAATGACCAGATATCAATAGGACGTGTACCCCAAATGTCCCCGATTGTATTGCTGCTTATGGAGGGTGATGCCATTGACGTCCATGGACGTCCAAACTTCCCATTAATTTCTAATGGCATTTCTTCATGTTTGTTCATTCTATTGATGCCAATGTACTTGGTATCCATTGACGCTTATGTAAGTTGATACCATTGACGTCCATGGACGTCCAAAATTTTTCCCATTCATTTTCAATGGGAATTTTTTGTATTTCCCCAAATCAACAAAAAATGACCAGATATCAATAGGACGTGTCCCCCAAATGTCCCCGATTGTATTGCTGCTTATATAGGGTGATGCCATTGACGTCCATGGACGTCCAAACTTCACCATTAATTTCTAATGGCATTTCTTCATGTTTGTTCATTCTATTGATGCCAATGTACTTGGTATCCATTGACGCTTATGTAAGTTGATACCATTGACGTCCATGGACGTCCAAAATTTTTCCCATTCATTTTCAATGGGAATTTTTTTTTTTTGCCCAAATCAACAAAAAATGACCAGATATTAATAGGACGTGTACCCCAAATGTCCCCAATTACAATGATGCTTATGGAGGGTGCTGCCATTGACGGCCATGGACGTCCAACTCTCCCAATCTTTTCTAATGGCATTTCTTCATGTTTGTTCATTCTATTGATGCCAATGTACTTGGTATCCATTGACGCTTATGTAAGTTGATACCATTGACGTCCATGGACGTCCAAAATTTTTCCCATTCATTTTCAATGGGAATTTTTTTTTTTTCCCAAATCAACAAAAAATGACCATATATCAATAGGACGTGTACCCCAAATGTCCCCGATTGTATTGCTGCATATGGAGGGTGATGCCATTGACGTCTATGGACGTCCAAACTTCCCATTAATTTCTAATGGCATTTCTTCATGTTTGTTCATTCTATTGATGCCAATGTACTTGGTATCCATTGACGCTTATGTAAGTTGATACAATTGACGTCCATGGACGTCCAAAATTTTTCCCATTCATTTTAAATGGGAATTTTTTTTTTTCCCCAAATCAACAAAAAATGACCAGATATCAATAGGACGTGTCCCCCAAATGTCCCCGATTGTATTGCTGCTTATGGAGGGTGATGCCATTGACGTCCATGGACGTCCAAACTTCCCATTCATTTCTAATGGCATTTCTTCATGTTTGTTCATTCTATTGATGCCAATGTACTTGGTATACATTGACGCTTATGTAAGTTGATACTATTGACGTCCATGGACGTCCAAAATTTTTCCCATTCATTTTCAATGGGATTTTTTTTTTTTTGCCCAAATCAACAAAAAATGACCAGATATCAATAGGACGTGTACCCCAAATGTCCCCAATTACAATGATGCTTATGGAGGGTGCTGCCATTGACGGCCATGGACGTCCAACTCCCCCAATATTTTCTAATAGCTTTTACTTTGTTTAGTGCCATTGACTGGCATTATGGTCCATTCTATTGATAGACCTGAGTGGGGCTAAGATTTGTATCTCCACAGAGGAAAGACCAAGGTGTAATTTCTCCCGAAATTGCAGTTTCTAGTTACCTTGGTCTTTCCAAGGGAAAGAACAAGGTTATGTTGTTGTACAACTTTATTGTACTTCTTTATTATTATTCTTTATTATTATTATTATTCAATAATTGTTGACGTTTTTTTCGGCGCGCCGCACAGCCCGAACCGTAGCACCGATCGGCACCGTTCAAGTATCGACACGACCGGAATTTTCGTGCGACGATGGGAATTTTTCAAACGACCCCGAAAATTTTTCCGTTCGGCCGTAAACGCCGATTTTCCAATTTTTTAAAAAAATTTCAAAACGCTACTTGTCCTACAATTTTTGAGCAAATCACATAATTTGGACATCAAAAATTCCGGGACGGTGGGGGGCATAAAGATTGTATACAGAATTTGGAAAAAATTTACGGTTCTCCGGATATTTGCCAAAAACTATCCCATTCATTTCCAATGGGAAAAGTTCCCATTCACTTTCAATAGTATTTCCAATGGACTTTACATTGCATTGATGCCATTGACGGCCATGCATGTCGAATCTATTGATGCCAATGTACTTGGATTCATTTGACTATATGGATGTCGATGCCATTGACGGCCATGGACGTCCAAAATTTTTCCCATTCATTTTCAATGGGGAAAAAACTCAATTTCCCCAAATCAACAGAAAATGACCAGATATTAATAGGACGTATACCCCAAACGTTCCCAACTCCATTGACGCTTATGGGGGGTGCTGCCATTGACGTCCATGGACGTCCAAAATTTTTCCCATTCATTTTCAATGGGGAAAAAACTACATTTCCCCAAATCATCAGAAAATGACCAGTTATCAATAGTAGGTCTCCCCCAAACGTTCCGAACTCCATTGACGCTTATAGGGGGTGCTGCCATTGACGTCCATGGACGTCCAAAAATTTTCCCATTCATTTTCAATGGGGAAAAAACTAAATTTCCCCAAATTAACAGAAAATGACCAGATATTAATAGGACGTATACCCCAAACGTCCCCAATTCCATTTACGCTTATGGAGGGTGATGCCATTGACGTCCATGGACGTCCAAACTTCCCATTAATTTCCAATGGCATTTCTTCATGTTTGTTCATTCTATTGATGCCAATGTACTTGGATTCCATTGACGCTTATGTAAGTTGATACCATTGACGTCCATGGACGTCCAAAATTTTACCCATTCATTTTCAATGGGAAATTTTTTTTTTTCCCCAAATCAACAGAAAATGACTAGATATCAATAGGACCTGTCCCCCAAATGTCCCCGATTGCATTGCTGCTTATGGAGGGTGATGCCATTGACGTCCAGGGACGTCCAAACTTCCCATTCATTTCCAATGGCATTTCTTCATGTTTGTTCATTCTTTTGATGCCAATGTACTTGGATTCCATTGACGCTTATGTAAGTTGATACCATTGACGTCCATGGACGTCCAAAATTTTTCCCATTCATTTTCAATGGGAATTTTTTTTTTTTCCCCAAATCAACAGAAAATGACTAGATATCAATAGGACGTTTCCCCCAAATGTGCCCGATTGCATTGCTGCTTATGGAGGGTGATGCCATTGACGTCCACGGACGTCCAAACTTCCCATTAATTTCCAATGGCATTTCTTCATGTTTGTTCATTCTATTGATGCCAATGTACTTGGATTCCATTGACGCTTATGTAAGTTGATACCATTGACGTCCATGGACGTCCAAAATTTTTCCCATTCATTTTCAATGGGAAATTTTTTTTTTTCCCCAAATCAACAGAAAATGACCAGATATCAATAGGACGTGTCCCCCAAACTTCCCCAATTCCATTGAAGCTTATGGAGGGTGCCGCCATTGACGGCCATGGACGTCCAAATTTCCCAGTCATTTCTAATGGCATTTAATTATGTTTTTTCATTCTATTGATGCCAATGTACTTGGATTTCATTAACGCCTATGTAAGTTGATACCATTGACGTCAACGGACGTCCAAAATTTTTCCCATTCATTTTCAATGGGAATTTTTTTTTTTCCCCAAATCAACAAAAAACGACAACATATCAATAGGACGTGTCCCCCAAACTTCCCCAATTCCATTGACGCTTATGAAGGGCGCCGCCATTGACGGCCATGGACGTCCAAATTTCCCATTCATTTCTAATGGCATTTAATTGTTTTTTCATTCTATTGATGCCAATGTACTTGGATTCCATTGACGCCTATGTAAGTTGATACCATTGACGTCCATGGACGTCCAAAATTTTTCCCATTCATTTTCAATGGGAATTTTTTTTTTTTCCCAAATCAACAAAAAATGACCAGATATCAATAGGACGTGTCCCCCAAACTTCCCCAATTCCATTGATCCTTATGAAGGGTGCCGCCATTGACGGCCATGGACGTCCAATTCTCCCAATCTTTTCTAATGGCTTTTACTTTGTTTAGTGCCATTGACTGGCATTATGGTCCATTCTATTGATAGACCTGAGTGGGGCTAAGATCTGTATCTCCACAGAGGAAAGACCAAGGTGTGTAATTTCTCCCGAAATTGCAGTTTCTAGTTACCTTGGTCTTTCCTATGGAAAGAACAAGGTATTGTTATTCTGCAACTTTATTCGCCTTATTATTATTATTATTATATCATCAAATTATTCTCCGCGTTTTTTCGGCGCGCCGCGCAGCCCGAACCGTACCACCGATCGGCACCATTCAAGTATTGACACGACCGGATTTTTCGCGCGACGCAGGGACTTTTTCAAAATCCCCCGAAAAATTTTCCGTTCGCCCGTAAATGGCAATTTTCCGAAAAAAATAAAAAGTTAAAAAATGTATCTAGTCCTACAATTTTTGACCAAATCACATAATTTGGGTATCAAAAATTCCGGGACGATGAGGGGCATAAAAGTTGTATACAGAATTTGGCAAAAATTTACGGTTCCCCGGAAATTTGCCAAAAACTTTCCTATTCATTTTGAATGAAAAAAAAACGCACGCTGCACAGCCCGAACCGTTTGACCGATCGGCACCGTTCAAATATCGGCACGACCGGAATTTTCGCGCAACGATGGGAATTTTTCAAACGGACCCGAAAATGTTTCCCTTCGCCCGTAAACGGCAATTTTCCGGGAAAAAAAAAAAGTTTCAAAATGTATCTAGTCCTACAATTTTTGACCAAATCACACAATTTGGGCATCAAAAATTCCGGGACGGTGAGGGGCATAAAAGTTGTATACAGAATTTGGAAAAAAATTACGCTTCCTCGGAAATTTGCCAAAAACTATCCCATTCATTTCGAATGGGAAAAGTCCCATTCACTTCCAATGGGATTTCCAATGGAATTTACATTGCATTGATGCCATTGACGGCCATGCATGTCGAATCTACTGATGCCAATGTACTTGGATTCAATTGACTATATGGATGTCGATGCCATTGACTGCCATGGACGTCCAAAATTTTTCCCATTCATTTTCAATGGGGGAAAAAACAAAATTACCCCAAATCAACAGAAAATGACCAGATATCAATAGGACGTGTCCCCCAAACTTCCCCAATTCCATTGACGCTTATGAAGGGTGCCGCCATTGACTTACATGGACGTCCAAAATTTTTCCCATTCATTTTCAATGGGGAAAAAACTAAATTTCTCCAAATCAACAGAAAATGACCAGATATCAATAGGACGTATATCCCAAACGTCCCCAATTCCATTGACGCTTATGGGGGGTGCTGCCATTGACATCCATGGACGTCCAAAATTTTACCCATTCATTTTCAATGGGAATTTTTTTTTTTTCCTCAAATCAACAGAAAATGACTAGATATCAATAGGACCTGTCCCCCAAATGTCCCCGATTGCATTGCTGCTTATGGAGGGTGATGCCATTGACGTCCACGGACGTCCAAACTTCCCATTAATTTCCAATGGCATTTCTTCATGTTTGTTCATTCTATTGATGCCAATGTACTTGGATTCCATTGACGCTTATGTAAATTGATACCATTGACGTCCATGGACGTCCAAAATTTTTCCCATTCATTTTCAATGGGAATTTTTTTTTTTTTCCCCAAATCAACAGAAAATGACTAGATATCAATAGGACGTTTCCCCCAAATGTGCCCGATTGCATTGCTGCTTATGGGGGGTGATGCCATTGACGTCCATGGACGTCCAAACTTCCCATTCATTTCCAAAGGCATTTCTTCATGTTTGTTCATTCTATTGATGCCAATGTACTTGGATTCCATTGACGCTTATGTAAGTTGATACCATTGACGTCCATGGACGTCCAAAATTTTTCCCATTCATTTTCAATGGGATTTTTTTTTTTTTCCCAAATCAACAGAAAATGACTAGATATCATTAGGACGTGTCCCCCAAATGTCCCCGATTGCATTGCCGCTTATGGAGGGTGATGCCATTGACGTTCATGGAC
This sequence comes from Corythoichthys intestinalis, assembly GCF_030265065.1. Classification (NCBI taxonomy): domain Eukaryota; kingdom Metazoa; phylum Chordata; class Actinopteri; order Syngnathiformes; family Syngnathidae; genus Corythoichthys; species Corythoichthys intestinalis. The sequence continues at coordinate 46,127,437 of NC_080411.1, read as the reverse complement.
GTCCAAACTTCCCATTCATTTCCAATGGCATTTCTTCATGTTTGTTCATTTTATTGATGCCAATGTACTTGGATTCCATTGACGCTTATGTAAGTTGATACCATTGACGTCCATGGACGTCCAAAATTTTTCCCATTCATTTTCAATGGGAATTTTTTTTTTTTTCCCAAATCAACAGAAAATGACTAGATATCAATAGGACGTGTCCCCCAAACTTCCCCGATTCCATTAACAATTATGGAGGGTGCTGCCATTGACGGACATGGACGTCCAATTCTCCCAATCTTTTCTAATGGCTTTAACTTTGTTTAGTGCCAATGACTGGCATTATGGTCCATTCTATTGATAGACCTGAGTGGGGCTAAGATTTGTATCTCCACAGAGGAAAGACCAAGGTGTGTAATTTCTCCCGAAATTGCAGTTTCTAGTTATTACCTTGGTCTTTCTGAAAGAAAGAACAAGGTATTGTTATTGTGCAACTTTATTGTACTTATTATTTATTCATCTTATTCTCCGCGTTTTTTTGAGCCAACGCACAGCCCAAACCGTAGCACCGATCGGCACAGTTCAAGTATCGGCACGACCGGAATTTTCGCGTGACGATGGGAATTTTTCAAACCGCCACGAAAAATTTTCCGTTCGCCCGTAAACGGCAATTTTCCGAAAAACAAAAAAAGTTTCAAAATGTATCTAGTCCTACAATTTTTGACCAAATCACATAATTTGGGCATCAAAAATTCCGGGACGGTGAGGGGCATAAAAGTTGTATACAGAATTTGGCAAAAATTTACGGTTCCCCGGAAATTTGCCAAAAACTTTCCTATTCATTTTGAATGGAAAAAAAACGCGCGCTTCACAGCCCGAACCGTTAGACCGATCGGCACCGTTCAAGTATCGGCACGACCGGAATTTTCGCGTGACACAGGAAACTTTACAAATGGCCCCGAAAATTTTTCCGTTCGTCCGTAAACGGCAATTTTCCGTGAAAAAAAAAAAAGTTTCAAAATGTATCTAGTCCTACAATTTTTGACCAAATCACATAATTTGGGCATCAAAAATTCCGGGACGGTGAGGGGCATAAAAGTTGTATACAGAATTTGGAAAAAAATTACGCTTCCTCGGAAATTTGCCAAAAACTATCCCATTCATTTCGAATGGGAAAAGTCCCATTCACTTCCAATGGGATTTCCAATGGAATTTACATTGCATTGATGCCATTGACGGCCATGCATGTCGAATCTACTGATGCCAATGTACTTGGATTCAATTGACTATATGAATGTCGATGCCATTGACGGCCATGGACGTCCAAAATTTTTCCCATTCATTTTCAATGGGGAAAAAACAAAATTTCCCCAAATCAACAGAAAATGACCAGATATCAATAGGACGTGTCCCCCAAACTTCCCCAATTCCATTGACGCTTATGAAGGGTGCCGCCATTGACTTCCATGGACGTCCAAAATTTTTCCCATTCATTTTCAATGGGGAAAAAACTACATTTCTCCAAATCAACAGAAAATGACCAGATATCAATAGGACGTATATCCCAAACGTCCCCAATTCCATTGACGCTTATGGGGGGTGCTGCCATTGACGTCCATGGACGTCCAAAATTTTACCCATTCATTTTCAATGGGAAATTTTTTTTTTTCCCCAAATCAACAGAAAATGACTAGATATCAATAGGACCTGTCCCCCAAATGTCCCCGATTGCATTGCTGCTTATGGAGGGTGATGCCATTGACGTCCAGGGACGTCCAAACTTCCCATTCATTTCCAATGGCATTTCTTCATGTTTGTTCATTCTATTGATGCCAATGTACTTGGATTCCATTGACGCTTATGTAAGTTGATACCATTGACGTCCATGGACGTCCAAAATTTTTCCCATTCATTTTCAATGGGAAATTTTTTTTTTTCCCCAAATCAACAGAAAATGACTAGATATCATTAGGACGTGTCCCCCAAATGTCCCCGATTGCATTGCCGCTTATGGGGGGTGATGCCATTGACGTCCATGGACGTCCAAACTTCCCATTCATTTCCAAAGGCATTTCTTCATGTTTGTTCATTCTATTGATGCCAATGTACTTGGATTCCATTGACGCTTATGTAAGTTGATACCATTGACGTCCATGGACGTCCAAAATTTTTCCCATTCATTTTCAATGGGATTTTTTTTTTTTTCCCAAATCAACAGAAAATGACTAGATATCATTAGGACGTGTCCCCCAAATGTCCCCGATTGCATTGCCGCTTATGGAGGGTGATGCCATTGACGTTCATGGACGTCCAAACTTCCCATTCATTTCCAATGGCATTTCTTCATGTTTGTTCATTTTATTGATGCCAATGTACTTGGATTCCATTGACGCTTATGTAAGTTGATACCATTGACGTCCATGGACGTCCAAAATTTTTCCCATTCATTTTCAATGGGAAATTTTTTTTTTTTTCCCAAATCAACAGAAAATGACTAGATATCAATAGAACGTGTCCCCCAAACTTCCCCGATTCCATTAACAATTATGGAGGGTGCTGCCATTGACGGACATGGACGTCCAATTCTCCCAATCTTTTCTCATGGCTTTTACTTTGTTTAGTGCCATTGACTGGCATTATGGTCCATTCTATTGATAGACCTGAGTGGGGCTAAGATCTGTATCTCCACAGAGGAAAGACCAAGGTGTGTAATTTCTCCCGAAATTGCAGTTTCTAGTTATTATTATTATATCATCAAATTATTCTCCGCGTTTTTTCGGCGCGCCGCGCAGCCCGAACCGTACCACCGATCGGCACCATTCAAGTATTGACACGACCGGATTTTTCGCGCGACGCAGGGACTTTTTCAAAATCCCCCGAAAAATTTTCCGTTCGCCCGTAAATGGCAATTTTCCGAAAAAAATAAAAAGTTAAAAAATGTATCTAGTCCTACAATTTTTGACCAAATCACATAATTTGGGTATCAAAAATTCCGGGACGATGAGGGGCATAAAAGTTGTATACAGAATTTGGCAAAAATTTACGGTTCCCCGGAAATTTGCCAAAAACTTTCCTATTCATTTTGAATGAAAAAAAAACGCACGCTGCACAGCCCGAACCGTTTGACCGATCGGCACCGTTCAAATATCGGCACGACCGGAATTTTCGCGCAACGATGGGAATTTTTCAAACGGACCCGAAAAAGTTTCCCTTCGCCCGTAAACGGCAATTTTCCGGGAAAAAAAAAAAGTTTCAAAATGTATCTAGTCCTACAATTTTTGACCAAATCACACAATTTGGGCATCAAAAATTCCGGGACGGTGAGGGGCATAAAAGTTGTATACAGAATTTGGAAAAAAATTACGCTTCCTCGGAAATTTGCCAAAAACTATCCCATTCATTTCGAATGGGAAAAGTCCCATTCACTTCCAATGGGATTTCCAATGGAATTTACATTGCATTGATGCCATTGACGGCCATGCATGTCGAATCTACTGATTGATTATATGGATGTCGATGCCATTGACTGCCATGGACGTCCAAAATTTTTCCCATTCATTTTCAATGGGGAAAAAACAAAATTACCCCAAATCAACAGAAAATGACCAGATATCAATAGGACGTGTCCCCCAAACTTCCCCTATTCCATTGACGCTTATGAAGGGTGCCGCCATTGACTTACATGGACGTCCAAAATTTTTCCCATTCATTTTCAATGGGGAAAAAACTACATTTCTCCAAATCAACGGAAAATGACCAGATATCAATAGGACGTATACCCCAAACGTCCCCAACTCCATTGACGCTTATGGGGGGTGCTGCCATTGACGTCCATGGACGTCCAAAATTTTACCCATTCATTTTCAATGGGAAATTTTTTTTTTTCCCCAAATCAACAGAAAATGACTAGATATCAATAGGACGTGTCCCCCAAATGTCCCCAATTGCATTGCTGCTTATGGAGGGTGATGCCATTGACGTCCAGGGACGTCCAAACTTCCCATTCATTTCCAATGGCATTTCTTCATGTTTGTTCATTCTATTGATGCCAATGTACTTGGATTCCATTGACGCTTATGTAAGTTGATACCAGTGACGTCCATGGACGTCCAAAATTTTTCCCATTCATTTTCAATGGGAATTTTTTTTTTTTCCCCAAATCAACAGAAAATGACTAGATATCAATAGGACGTTAACCCCAAATGTGCCCGATTGCATTGCTGCTTATGGAGGGTGATGCCATTGACGTCCACAGACGTCCAAACTTCCCATTCATTTCCAATGGCATTTCTTAATGATTGTTCATTCTATTGATGCCAATATACTTGGATTCCATTGACGCCTATGTAAGTTGATACCATTGACGTCCATGGACGTCCAAAATTTTTCCCATTCATTTTCAATGGGAATTTTTTTTTTTTCCCCAAATCAACAGAAAATGACTAGATATCAATAGGACGTTTCCCCCAAATGTGCCCCATTGCATTGCTGCTTATGGAGGGTGATGCCATTGACGTCCACGGACGTCCAAACTTCCCATTCATTTCCAATGGCATTTCTTCATGTTTGTTCATTCTATTGATGCCAATGTACTTGGATTCCATTGACGCTTATGTAAGTTGATACCATTGACGTCCATGGACGTCCAAAATTTTTCCCATTCATTTTCAATGGGAATTTTTTTTTTTTCCCCAAATCAACAGAAAATGACTAGATATCATTAGGACGTGTCCCCCAAATGTCCCTGATTGGATTGCCGCTTATGGAGGGTGATGCCATTGACGGCCATGGACGTCCAATTCTCCCAATCTTTTCTAATGGCTTTTACTTTGTTTAGTGCCATTGACTGGCATTATGGTCCATTCTATTGATAGACCTGAGTGGGGCTAAGATTTGTATCTCCACAGAGGAAAGACCAAGGTGTGTAATTTCTCCCGAAATTGCAGTTTCTAGTTATTCATCTTATTCTCCGCGTTTTTTTGAGCCAACGCACAGCCCAAACCGTAGCACCGATCGGCACCGTTCAAGTATCGGCACGACCAGATTTTTCGTGTGACGATGGGAATTTTTCAAACCGCCACGAAAAATTTTCCGTTCGCCCGTAAACGGCAATTTTCCGAAAAATAAAAAAAGTTTCAAAATGTATCTAGTCCTACAATTTTTGACCAAATCAAATAATTTGGGCATCAAAAATTCCGGGACGGTGAGGGGCATAAAAGTTGTATACAGAATTTGGCAAAAATTTACGGTTCCCCGGAAATTTGCCAAAAACTTTCCTATTCATTTTGAATGGAAAAAAAACGCGCGCTTCACAGCCCGAACCGTTAGACCGATCGGCACCGTTCAAGTATCGGCACGACCGGAATTTTTGCGTGACACAGGAAACTTTACAAATGGCCCCGAAAATTTTTCCGTTCGTCCGTAAACGGCAATTTTCCGTGAAAAAAAAAAAAGTTTCAAAATGTATCTAGTCCTACAATTTTTGACCAAATCAAATAATTTGGGCATCAAAAATTCCGGGACGGTGAGGGGCATTAAAGTTGTATAAAGAATTTGGGAAAAAATTACGCTTCCTCGGAAATTTGCCAAAAACTATCCCATTCATTTCGAATGGGAAAAGTCCCATTCACTTCCAATGGGATTTCCAATGGAATTTACATTGCATTGATGCCATTGACAGCCATGCATGTCGAATCTACTGATGCCAATGTACTTGGATTCAACTGACTATATAGATGTCGATGCCATTGACTGCCATGGACGTCCAAAATTTTTCCCATTCATTTTCAATGGGGAAAAAACAAAATTACCCCAAATCAACAGAAAATGACCAGATATCAATAGGACGTGTCCCCCAAACTTCCCCAATTCCATTGACGCTTATGAAGGGTGCCGCCATTGACTTACATGGACGTCCAAAATTTTTCCCATTCATTTTCAATGGGGAAAAAACTAAATTTCTCCAAATCAACAGAAAATGACCAGATATCAATAGGACGTATATCCCAAACGTCCCCAATTCCATTGACGCTTATGGGGGGTGCTGCCATTGACGTCCATGGACGTCCAAAATTTTACCCATTCATTTTCAATGGGAATTTTTTTTTTTCCCCAAATCAACAGAAAATGACTAGATATCAATAGGACCTGTCCCCCAAATGTCCCCGATTGCATTGCTGCTTATGGAGGGTGATGCCATTGACGTCCAGGGACGTCCAAACTTCCCATTCATTTCCAATGGCATTTCTTCATGTTTGTTCATTCTTTTGATGCCAATGTACTTGGATTCCATTGACGGTTATGTAAGTTGATACCATTGACGTCCATGGACGTCCAAAATTTTTCCCATTGATTTTCAATGGGAAATTTTTTTTTTCCCCAAATCAACAGAAAATGACTAGATATCATTAGGACGTGTCCCCCAAATGTCCCCGATTGCATTGCTGCTTATGGAGGGTGATGCCATTGACGTCCAGGGACGTCCAAACTTCCCATTAATTTCCAATGGCATTTCTTCATGTTTGTTCATTCTATTGATGCCAATGTACTTGGATTCCATTGACGCTTATGTAAGTTGATACCATTGACGTCCATGGACGTCCAAAATTTTTCCCATTCATTTTCAATGGGAAATTTTTTTTTTTTCCCAAATCAACAGAAAATGACTAGATATCATTAGGACGTGTCCCCCAAATGTCCCCGATTGCATTGCCGCTTATGGGGGGTGATGCCATTGACGTCCATGGACGTCCAAACTTCCCATTCATTTCCAAAGGCATTTCTTCATGTTTGTTCATTCTATTGATGCCAATGTACTTGGATTCCATTGACGCTTATGTAAGTTGATACCATTGACGTCCATGGACGTCCAAAAATTTTCCCATTCATTTTCAATGGGATTTTTTTTTTTTCCCCAAATCAACAGAAAATGACTAGATATCATTAGGACGTGTCCCCCAAATGTCCCCGATTGCATTGCCGCTTATGGAGGGTGATACCATTGACGTTCATGGACGTCCAAACTTCCCATTCATTTCCAATGGCATTTCTTCATGTTTGTTCATTTTATTGATGCCAATGTACTTGGATTCCATTGACGCTTATGTAAGTTGATACCATTGACGTCCATGGACGTCCAAAATTTTTCCCATTCATTTTCAATGGGAATTTTTTTTTTTTTCCCAAATCAACAGAAAATGACTAGATATCAATAGGACGTGTCCCCCAAACTTCCCCGATTCCATTAACAATTATGGAGGGTGCTGCCATTGACGGACATAGACGTCCAATTCTCCCAATCTTTTCTAATGGCTTTAACTTTGTTTAGTGCCAATGACTGGCATTATGGTCCATTCTATTGATAGACCTGAGTGGGGCTAAGATTTGTATCTCCACAGAGGAAAGACCAAGGTGTGTAATTTCTCCCGAACTTGCAGTTTCTAGTTACCTTGGTCTTTCCAAGGGAAAGAACAAGGTTATGTTGTTGTACAACTTTATTGTACTTTTTATTCTTTATTTATTATTATTCAATAATTGTTGACGTTTTTTTCGGCGCGCCGCGCAGCCCAAACCATAGCTCCGATCGGTACCGTTCAAGTATCGGCACGACCGGAATTTTCGCGCGACGATGGGAATTTTTCAAACGGCCCCGAAAAATTTTCTGTTCGCCCGTAAACGGCAACTTTCCGAAAAAAAAAAAAGTTTAAAAATGTATCTAGTCCTACAATTTTTGACCAAATCACGTAATTTGGGTATCAAAAATTCCGGGACGGTGAGGGGCATAAAAGTTGTATACAGAATTTGGCAAAAATTTACGGTTCCCCGGAAATTTGCCAAAAACTTTCCTATTCATTTTGAATGGAAAAAAAACGCGCGCTTCACAGCCCGAACCGTTTGACCGATCGGCACCGTTCAAGTATCGGCACGACCGGAATTTTCATGTGACACAGGAAACTTTACAAATGGCCCCGAAAATTTTTCCGTTCGTCCGTAAACGGCAATTTTCCGTGAAAAAAAAAACAGTTTCAAAATTTATCTAGTCCTACAATTTTTGACCAAATCACATAATTTGGGCATCAAAAATTCCGGGACGGTGAGGGGCATAAAAGTTGTATACAGAATTTTGAAAAAAATTACGCTTCCTCGGAAATTTGCCAAAAACTATCCCATTCATTTCGAATGGGAAAAGTTCCCATTCACTTCCAATGGGATTTCCAATGGAATTTACATTGCATTGATGCCATTGACGGCCATGCATGTCGAATCAACTGATGCCAATGTACTTGGATTCAATCGACTATATGGATGTCGATGCCATTGACGGCCATGGACGTCCAAAATTTTTCCCATTCATTTTCAATGGGGAAAAAACAAAATTACCCCAAATCAACAGAAAATGACCAGATATCAATAGGACGTGTCCCCCAAACTTACCCAATTCCATTGACGCTTATGAAGGGTGCCGCCATTGACTTACATGGACGTCAAAAATTTTTCCCATTCATTTTCAATGGGGAAAAAACTACATTTCTCCAAATCAACAGAAAATGACCAGATATCAATAGGACGTATATCGCAAACGTCCCCAATTCCATTGACGCTTATGGGGGGTGCTGCCATTGACGTCCATGGACGTCCAAAATTTTACCCATTCATTTTCAATGGGAATTTTTTTTTTTTCCCCAAATCAACAGAAAATGACTACATATCAATAGGACCTGTCCCCCAAATGTCCCCGATTGCATTGCTGCTTTTGGAGGGTGATGCCATTGACGTCCAGGGACGTCCAAACTTCCCATTCATTTCCAATGGCATTTCTTCATGTTTGTTCATTCTTTTGATGCCAATGTACTTGGATTCCATTGACGCTTATGTAAGTTGATACCATTGACGTCCATGGACGTCCAAAATTTTTCCCATTCATTTTCAATGGGAAATTTTTTTTTTCCCCCAAATCAACAGAAAATGACTAGATATCATTAGGACGTGTCCCCCAAATGTCCCCGATTGCATTGCCGCTTATGGGCGGTGATGCCATTGACGTCCATGGACGTCCAAACTTCCCATTCATTTCCAATGGCATTTCTTCATGTTTGTTCATTCTATTGATGCCAATGTACTTGGATTCCATTGACGCTTATGTAAGTTGATACCATTGACGTCCATGGACGTCCAAAATTTTTCCCATTCATTTTCAATGGGAAATTTTTTTTTTTCCCCAAATCAACAGAAAATGACTAGATATCATTAGGACGTGTCCCCCAAATGTCCCCGATTGCATTGCCGCTTATAGAGGGTGATGCCATTGACGTTCATGGACGTCCAAACTTCCCATTAAATCCCAATGGCATTTCTTCATGTTTGTTCATTCTATTGATGCCAATGTACTTGGATTCCATTGACGCTTATGTAAGTTGATACCATTGACGTCCATGGACGTCCAAAAATTTTCCCATTCATTTTCAATGGGATTTTTTTTTTTTTCCCCCAAATCAACAGAAAATGACTAGATATCAATAGGACGTGTCCCCCAAATGTCCCCGATTGCATTGCCTCTTATGGAGGGTGATGCCATTGACGTTCATGGACGTCCAAACATCCCATTCATTTCCAATGGCATTTCTTCATGTTTGTTCATTCTATTGATGCCAATGTACTTGGATTCCATTGACGCTTATGTAAGTTGATACCATTGACGTCCATGGACGTCCAAAAATTTTCCCATTCATTTTCAATGGGATTTTTTTTTCTCCCCCAAATCAACAGAAAATGACTAGATATCATTAGGACGTGTCCCCCAAATGTCCCCGATTGCATTGCCGCTTATAGAGGGTGATGCCATTGACGTTCATGGACGTCCAAACTTCCCATTAAATCCCAATGGCATTTCTTCATGTTTGTTCATTCTATTGATGCCAATGTACTTGGATTCCATTGACGCTTATGTAAGTTGATACCATTGACGGCCATGGACGTCCAAAAATTTTCCCATTCATTTTCAATGGGATTTTTTTTTTTTCCCCAAATCAACAGAAAATGACAAGATATCAATAGGACGTGTCCCCCAAATGTCCCCGATTGCATTGCCTCTTATGGAGGGTGATGCCATTGACGTTCATGGACGTCCAAACTTCCCATTCATTTCCAATGGCATTTCTTCATGTTTGTTCATTTTATTGATGCCAATGTACTTGGATTCCATTGACGCTTATGTAAGTTGATACCATTGACGTCCATGGACGTCCAAAAATTTTCCCATTCATTTTCAATGGGAATTTTTTTTTTTTTCCCAAATCAACAGAAAATGACTAGATATCAATAGGACGTGTCCCCCAAACTTCCCCGATTCCATTAACAATTATGGAGGGTGCTGCCATTGACGGACATAGACGTCCAATTCTCCCAATCTTTTCTAATGGCTTTAACTTTGTTTAGTGCCAATGACTGGCATTATGGTCCATTCTATTGATAGACCTGAGTGGGGCTAAGATTTGTATCTCCACAGAGGAAAGACCAAGGTGTGTAATTTCTCCCGAAATTGCAGTTTCTAGTTATTATTCATCTTATTCTCCGCGTTTTTTCGGCGCGCCGCACAGCCCGAACCGCTGCACCGATCGGCACCGTTCAGATATCGAAACGTCCGGAATTTTTGTGCGACGATGGCTTTTTTAAAAACGGCCCCGAAAAATTTTCCGTTTTCCCGCAAACTGCAATTTTCCAGAATTTTTTTTTTTTTTCAAAATGTATCTAGTCCTACAATTTTTGACCAAATCACATAATTTTGGCATCAAAAATTCCGGGACGGTGAGGGGCATAAAACTTGTATACAGAATTTGGCAAAAATTTACGGTTCCCCGGAAATTTGCCAAAAACTTTCTTATTCATTTTGAATGGAAAAAAAAAACGCGCGCTTCACAGCCCGAACCGTTAGACCGATCGGCACCGTTCAAGTATCGGCACGACCGGAATTTTCGCGTGACACAGGAAACTTTACAAATGGCCCCGAAAATTTTTCCGTTCGTCCGTAAACGGCAATTTTCCGTGAAAAAAAAAAAAGTTTCAAAATGTATCTAGTCCTACAATTTTTGGCCAAATCACATAATTTGGCCATCAAAAATTCCGGGACGGTGAGGGGCATAAAAGTTGTATAAAGAATTTGGGAAAAAATTACGCTTCCTCGGAAATTTGCCAAAAACTATCCCATTCATTTCGAATGGGAAAAGTCCCATTCACTTCCAATGGGATTTCCAATGGAATTTACATTGCATTGATGCCATTGACGGCCATGCATGTCGAATCTACTGATGCCAATGTACTTGGATTCAATCGACTATATGGATGTCGATGCCATTGACTGCCATGGACGTCCAAAATTTTTCCCATTCATTTTCAATGGGGAAAAAACAAAATTACCCCAAATCAAAAGAAAATGACCAGATATCAATAGGACGTATCCCCCAAACTTCCCCAATTCCATTGACGCTTATGAAGGGTGCCGCCATTGACTTACATGGACGTCCAAAATTTTTCCCATTCATTTTCAATGGGGAAAAAACTAAATTTCTCCAAATCAACAGAAAATGACTAGATATCAATAGGACGTATACCCCAGACGTCCCCAACTCCATTGACGCTTATGGGGGGTGCTGCCATTGACGTCCATGGACGTCCAAAATTTTACCCATTCATTTTCAATGGGATTTTTTTTTTTTTTTTCCAAATCAACAGAAAATGACTAGATATCAGTAGGACGTGTCCCCCAAATGTCCCCGATTGCATTGCTGCTTATGGAGGGTGATGCCATTGACGTCCACGGACGTCCAAACTTCCCATTAATTTTCAATGGCGTTTCTTCATGTTTGTTCATTCTATTGATGCCAATGTACTTGGATTCCATTGACGCTTATGTAAGTTGATACCATTGACGTCCATGGACGTCCAAAATTTTTCCCATTCATTTTCAATGGGATTTTTTTTTCTCCCCCAAATCAACAGAAAATGACTAGATATCATTAGGACGTGTCCCCCAAATGTCCCCGATTGCATTGCCGCTTATAGAGGGTGATGCCATTGACTTTCATGGACGTCCAAACTTCCCATTAAATCCCAATGGCATTTCTTCATGTTTGTTCATTCTATTGATGCCAATGTACTTGGATTCCATTGACGCTTATGTAAGTTGATACCATTGACGGCCATGGACGTCCAAAAATTTTCCCATTCATTTTCAATGGGATTTTTTTTTTTTCCCCAAATCAACAGAAAATGACAAGATATCAATAGGACGTGTCCCCCAAATGTCCCCGATTGCATTGCCTCTTATGGAGGGTGATGCCATTGACGTTCATGGACGTCCAAACTTCCCATTCATTTCCAATGGCATTTCTTCATGTTTGTTCATTTTATTGATGCCAATGTACTTGGATTCCATTGACGCTTATGTAAGTTGATACCATTGACGTCCATGGACGTCCAAAAATTTTCCCATTCATTTTCAATGGGAATTTTTTTTTTTTTCCCAAATCAACAGAAAATGACTAGATATCATTAGGACGTGTCCCCCAAACTTCCCCGATTCCATTAACAATTATGAAAGGTACCACCATTGACGTCCATGGACGTCCAATTCTCCCATTCATTTCTAATGGCTTTTACTTTGTTTTGTGCCAATGACTGGCATTATGATCCATTCTATTGATAGACCTGAGTGGGGCTAAGATCTGTATCTCCACAGAGGAAAGACCAAGGTGTGTAATTTCTCCCGAAATTGCAGTTTCTAGTTATTATTCATCTTATTCTCCGCGTTTTTTCGGCGCGCCGCACAGCCCGAACCGCTGCACCGATCGGCACCGTTCAGATATCGAAACGTCCGGAATTTTTGTGCGACGATGGCTTTTTTAAAAACGGCCCCGAAAAATTTTCCGTTTTCCCGCAAACTGCAATTTTCCAGAATTTTTTTTTTTTTTCAAAATGTATCTAGTCCTACAATTTTTGACCAAATCACATAATTTTGGCATCAAAAATTCCGGGACGGTGAGGGGCATAAAACTTGTATACAGAATTTGGCAAAAATTTACGGTTCCCCGGAAATTTGCCAAAAACTTTCTTATTCATTTTGAATGGAAAAAAAAAACGCGCGCTTCACAGCCCGAACCGTTAGACCGATCGGCACCGTTCAAGTATCGGCACGACCGGAATTTTCGCGTGACACAGGAAACTTTACAAATGGCCCCGAAAATTTTTCCGTTCGTCCGTAAACGGCAATTTTCCGTGAAAAAAAAAAAAGTTTCAAAATGTATCTAGTCCTACAATTTTTGGCCAAATCACATAATTTGGCCATCAAAAATTCCGGGACGGTGAGGGGCATAAAAGTTGTATACAGAATTTGGAAAAAAAATACGCTTCCTCGGAAATTTGCCAAAAACTATCCCATTCATTTCGAATGGGAAAAGTCCCATTCACTTCCAATGGGATTTCCAATGGAATTTACATTGCATTGATGCCATTGACGGCCATGCATGTCGAATCTACTGATGCCAATGTACTTGGATTCAATCGACTATATGGATGTCGATGCCATTGACTGCCATGGACGTCCAAAATTTTTCCCATTCATTTTCAATGGGGAAAAAACAAAATTACCCCAAATCAAAAGAAAATGACCAGATATCAATAGGACGTATCCCCCAAACTTCCCCAATTCCATTGACGCTTATGAAGGGTGCCGCCATTGACTTACATGGACGTCCAAAATTTTTCCCATTCATTTTCAATGGGGAAAAAACTAAATTTCTCCAAATCAACAGAAAATGACTAGATATCAATAGGACGTATACCCCAGACGTCCCCAACTCCATTGACGCTTATGGGGGGTGCTGCCATTGACGTCCATGGACGTCCAAAATTTTACCCATTCATTTTCAATGGGATTTTTTTTTTTTTTTCCCAAATCAACAGAAAATGACTAGATATCAGTAGGACGTGTCCCCCAAATGTCCCCGATTGCATTGCTGCTTATGGAGGGTGATGCCATTGACGTCCACGGACGTCCAAACTTCCCATTAATTTTCAATGGCGTTTCTTCATGTTTGTTCATTCTATTGATGCCAATGTACTTGGATTCCATTGACGCTTATGTAAGTTGATACCATTGACGTCCATGGACGTCCAAAATTTTTCCCATTCATTTTCAATGGGAATTTTTTTTCTCTCCCCCAAATCAACAGAAAATGACTACATATCATTAGGACGTGTCCCCCAAATGTCCCCGATTGCATTGCCGCTTATGGAGGGTGATGCCATTGACGTCCATGGACGTCCAAACTTCGCATTCATTTCCAATGTCATTTCTTAATGTTTGTTCATTCTATTGATGCCAATATACTTGGATTCCATTGACGCTTATGTAAGTTGATACCATTGACGTCCATGGACGTCCAAAATTTTACCCATTCATTTTCAATGGGAATTTTTTTTTCCCCAATTCAACAGAAAATGACTAGATATCATTAGGACGTGTCCCCCAAATGTCCCCGATTGCATTGCCGCTTATGGAGGGTGATGCCATTGACGTCCATGGACGTCCAAACTTCCCATTCATTTCCAATGGCATTTCTTCATGTTTGTTCATTCTATTGATGCCAATGTACTTGGATTCCATTGACGCTTATGTAAGTTGATACCATTGACGTCCATGGACGTCCAAAATTTTTCCCATTCATTTTCAATGGTAAATTTTTTTTTTCCCCAAATCAACAGAAAATGACTAGATATCATTAGGACGTGTCCCCCAAACTTCCCCGATTCCATTAACAATTATGAAAGGTGCCGCCATTGACGTCCATGGACGTCCAATTCTCCCATTCATTTCAAATGGCTTTTACTTTGTTTTGTGCCAATGACTGGCATTATGATCCATTCTATTGATAGACCTGAGTGGGGCTAAGATCTGTATCTCCACAGAGGAAAGACCAAGGTGTGTAATTTCTCCCGAAATTGCAGTTTCTAGTTTAACAAAAGTGGTTGATTTAAGAAAAACTCAGATATCATGTGTGCAAAAGTATGTGAACCCCTTCAGTTAATAGGATATTGCGCCTCCTTTTGCAGAGATTACCTCAACCAAACGGTTTCTGTAGTGACTAATCAGCCTCTCACATCTACTTTGGGGGATTTTTGCCCATTCTTCCTTGCAGAACGCAGTCAGTTGAGAGAGGTTTGATGGGCGTCTGGCATGAACTGCTCGCTTCAGGTCCCGCCACAGCATTTCAATGGGATTTAGGTCAGGACTTTGACTGGGCCAGTCCAGAACACGAATCTTCTTCTTTTTCAGCCATTCCTTGGTTGTATTGCTGGAATGCTTTGGATCATTATCATGTTGCATGATCCACCTTCTGCCAAGCTTTAACTTCAAAACAGATGGCGTCAGGTTATGTTCTAGGATTTGACAATATTCCTCAGAATTCATGATTCCCTGGACTATGTGGAGTTGTCCAGGTCCTGAGGATGAAAAGCAAGCCCAGATCTTGACATTCCCACCTCCATGCTTCACTGTTGGGAGAAGGTTCTTTTGGTGGTATGCAGTGTTGACTTTTCGCCAGACATGGCGGTTTTGGTTGTGACCAAACAGTTCAATTTTGCACCTACATCAGTTGATGAAAACTCTTTTTAATTTAGTCTCGACAACACAACTGTTAAAAAAACAAAAAAAAACTACTGAATTGATTGATTAGGAAATCAGGTTGAAATAATAGAAAATTCCAAAATGTTGAGGGGGTTCACAAACTTTTGAGCAGCACTGTATATCTTGAGCCATCCCAACTAGTCAACGTTGTCGATGACAGAAATGCATCGACGAGCACAACATCTCGTCGACGGTTAAAGGAGAGTTGAAAAAAAATATACAGAGTATATGCAAGGAAAGTTGAGAATGGCGGATGCTCGGGATGCAGGCGGGGAAAGCGGCCAAGACCAAAGCCAAAAAATCAGAACAGAGTGGCCAAAGCATGTACTTATTTTAATGAAACAAAGGAAGGTGTCACTGTTTTAAGTCTCTGTAATGCCGAGCCAGCACACAACAGCAGCATGGCTGCCATGAATGAACACCTGAAGCGCCGTCACCCAGGTGTACTTTTGGAAGATGACAGGAGTAAACAAGCTGGCCTATAACTACCTTTTTAAAGTTTTTTTTATTTTCTTCATCTTGTTTCGAGTGTGAAAGACTAGTTAACAGATTAATGGGTCAGACTATTCAATTTACTATAGGTAAATATTACCATTTGTTCTTATCAAGCCCATACATACAGCCAAAGGTTGGTCATTTTTCACCAGAATCAAGCGGAAAAATGCTTTCAACTAATGTTTTGAACAATATCAGTTCTTGAACTAAGAACATTTCTGACGAAAAAAGATTTTTTTTTTTTTTTTTTTAGATTTTTGCTTAAAATAAGTGTTAAGAAAAATAGCTAGCTGAAAATATTATTTCACTTATTTCAAGAAATCTGAGTAAAATTTACTTGAAGCACTGGCAGATAATTTTACTTATTTCTAGTAGATTTAAACTGAAAACAAGGGAATTTAACTAGTCATCAGCCAATCAAACATGCGTTTGAGGGAAAAAATGGTGTCCGTGTAAGTCTGAACATAATGAAAGTAATTCACTTAATAACGGTAGGGTCAATTTTATCCCTAAAAAATATGTGAAGATAATCACAGTTATCTCAATACCTGAACTCATTATATAAGGCAAATAACGTTACTTAAAAGTTGGTGGGGACAATTTAAGCATCCTGAAAAGTTGCTAGTGATATGTCCCTAACATCCCCTATGCAAAACCACGCCATTGGTTCATTAACAGAAGTGCAATTATTCAGTGTTTCCCACCAATGAACGAGACTGTGGCGGCCCGCCGCCGGAAAAAAAAAAAAAAAAAAAAAAAAAAAAAATCAGATGCGTCAGTCAGCCGATTACACAGCTATAGCCAACTCCACTCTACTACCTGCGCAAGCGAGAGCGCGCGCGCGCGTGCGTGCACACACACAGACACACGCGCAAGCGCTCATAGACGGACTACTAGCCTGGTACACCAGACTCATAGCTGTGCTATGCAGGCATGAAAATCACCTTTCGGCGAAATTCGCCGTTTTGAAGTCAAAACGGGCGACCTACGTGAATTGCGTAGATCCAAAGAGAAATTCTTTTTGGGAGGGGATGGGGGCGGGGGGGGTTGTATTTAATTATTATTATTATTATCATCATGTGATTAACTTAGTACGTAAACTGAGCACTTAAGAAATCGGTTCTTTAAAAAAAGAGACACTTGGACAGTCAGCAAATCCTTCTAGATGCTTCGCTGACGAGAACCAATCATCGGCCCAAGCTGCGTTCCATTATTCCAAACGCGCGCACTCCTTACGTGAACATGGAGTGCTCGGAGAGCCTTTGGTTGCATTGCAAAGCTGTGAAAACAAAAAGCAGGCCTTATCCACACCGGGGCAGACCAGAGCGCAGCATACACACATGCCTGTATTTGCCAGCAGATTGAATTTTGTGAGTAATGGTTTCAATCGTTTTCACATTTTGCGATATAAAAAAGTTACTGCCATTCGTTGCAGCTTGCGTTGAACACTGCCAGAGCTAGCCAAATCTCCCATGAAAAAAAATAGCTCCCGTTAAATTGGCGTCAAGCTTGTGTATTTAGCGGTAATATAAACGAAGAAACACACTGTTGAGTCAAATTGAGCGGCATTCTCTCGGATGGGGGGGGGGGGGGGGGTGCCTCGCCTCGCTCCCATCGTCCGCCTGAGACGCGTTATTTTCGGCTGAGACTTGAGCTGACGGCCGGTGTCGGCACAACACCGGCCCGATGAGTGGTCGGAATGAGTCTGCTTCTTAAAGCTTTTCAGAAATACAGGGATCCCTCGTTTTTCGCGGTTAATGGGGACCAGAACCCGCCGCAATAAGTGAAAACCGTGAAGTAGCGCCCCCCCCCCCAATTCTTTTGTGCGTGTTCAATGCATTTATTCAGATTTTACATTGGAAAAAAGATACATATATAAGACATGTTTGCTTCAAAATGTAAGAATTATGATAAGTTTTCAACATGTTACTGCCCCACCGAATTATTTTTAAATAAGAATAAAGTAGTAAGAAAATGCTTGGCTTTATTAAATGCTTCATAGTTAGTCTACTCCAGTGCTTCTCAATTATTTTCTGTCACGCCCCCCCCAAGGAAGACGTAAATGTTTCGCGCCCCCCCCAAACTCTCTGCCGCCACTGTAAATAGTATCATTTGTCTATAAAATTACTATTATAAATACGCATCTGCCTAACATTGTCCTTTTTTTCTAATAAAGAAAAAAAGTAACATAGATCAACTTATAATAAAGTATAACTTTATTAACATTGTTTTGTTTGTAACAGAGAAGACTTGAGGTGCATCAATTTGCCTGAATTTAAAAAAAAAAAAAATTCACATCCAAACTAAAAAATACACTCAAGGTACATTTTTGACCATTTGATACAGAAAAATAAAATCAGTAAATAATACCAAATTAAAATTGATTAGAAACATTCACTCATGAGGACAATGTGCCAAAAAATTTGACCGAAAAAACATCTGAATAAAAGGGGGAAAAAAGTGTCCTTGGACAGGACAGTTTTTATTTTTGCTGCTCACAGTATTTACCTCCTTTGCAATGGTGTGGAGTTATTTTGCAATTAGCATGCTAACAATGCTCACTGGCTTACTGATGTAACACTGACAAAGCAGGACGATTGTTGGCAATATTCGGCACGTTTTCACTGAAAAAATCAAGCGGCTTAACAATGAGATTGGGGTCTAATGTCTTTAAGTGGCATCTTAATTGATTTGGCTTCTTGCTGTCTGCTATAATTATTTTTAGACACAGTAAACAGTGGTCTTTCATCATCACCCACTGTATTAAAAGTCAAAGCTAAAAGGCAAACGGCACGAAAAAAGCGCATTCACGGCGGCCGAGGTAGTGAGGGCAGTCGTCGTGACGATCCCAAGCCGAAAATGGCACTTCTCGGGCGGCGATGTGAGAACCGGACAAGACAGTGGGTCGCTGCGTGCGTGAGTGAGTCCGGTCGGAAAACGGCTTTCGAAAACGGCGGTGGCTCACTGCTCTTCATATCTGTTGTCTGTGTGTGCTGAGTGCTCTTCCTTAGTTCAAAAATACTGCGCGCACTCTGAAAATGAGAGCGCCACTGCCACCTACTGAGTGGATGTGCAAGTACACTTTATTCCAGTACGGCAAAAAAAAAACATGTTCCCCGAGGTCACATGCGCCCCCCCTGGCATTGCTCTGCGCCCCCCCAGGGGGGCGCGCCCCACTATTTGAGAAGTACTGGTCTACTCAAACCCTCTCAGGCTTTGGTAAACGGTGATTGACACATGTGCAAAGTTTTTTTTTTTTAATATATATATTTTTTTGTTTGAAGCAACTTATTTGATTGAATAATAAAGACACAAATGTTCTAGCCAAAATGTGGCCCAAACGCAAAACAACATTACTTCAATGGAAAAATTTGTTTCAATCAAGAAAAATAGTTTTCAAATGCTTTTTTTGTCTCAAATTTATTTTTGCAATCAAAAACATTTTTTTTTATTGAAGTGACTTTTTGGGGATTAAAAGTATATACTGTATTTTGATTGAAGCAACTTTGTTTTTGATAGAAGTAACTTTGTTTTTTGAATGAATAATAAAAACACAAATCTACCTCCATCGTTATTGAGAGAGAAAGAAATTAAGAAAGCTTTAAAACTAAAAGCCACCGGGGAGTCTGTTTTTTTGTTTTTTAAAATATTTATATTTCATTACATAGATATGCCTCGTAGAGAAGGGAGATTGAGGGATAAAAAAAGGAGTTAGATGAGGCTGCTAAAGGCAGTGGATACCTCATCAGCTGGGTGAATAGCAGACCTGGTAAGAACAAGTTTGCAAGGATAGTCGGATATTAAATACTATTATAAACACAATTACAATGTTATTTTTCTATAAGATTTTATGTCATTGCTTTATTAATCATTAGGTGCTAGAGTTGTTAAGTATGGATAATAATGAAATAATAGTTTTAAGAAAACTGCTGTTGGTGGCTCAGTGACCATCTGATGTGGTTTGTTCTCAGATGAACAAGTTGAGGAAGGAAGTTTTGATGCAGAGGTTGAAGGAAGAAAATAGGCAGACTGACTGAGTCACAGCCAGAAAGTGTTGATGACAGTTTTGATTTCTATTCACTGTTGCCCCCTCCCAATTAGAGTATGTCACAGTCGCAGCAAATTATTATCTAAAGCTGGTTGAAATTGAAGTTATGTTGTTTTAAGGTGTATTAAATACTTGTTCATGTGCCCCTTTTGATCTATGAGTACCCGCCCCTCCACCGGTCTCTGTACGGCCCTGCTGAAACACAGTGTGGGTCGACAGAGCTCAATATTTTGTTGGGGTGTACAGTGTACTGGAACATATTTCCTCCACACCCTTCTCACCTTTTTAACCCCTGACCCATTTTCATGCCTGGCTATGAGAGTATGAGTCTGGCAACCATTAAGCAGAAAAAAATTTCCAAAGCGGAGCCAGCCACAGCAAATAGACAGCGGAGCGGGCCAATCAGCGACGGGCTGACGCGACGTCGGTTAAGCGACAAGAAACTAGCGAGAGACATTTCAACATATTCAACATGGCTAGCGCGAGACAGACTGTTGGTTTTAGCGACTCGATGTGTTTTTGGTCATGTAAAACTGAATTTACCGCGGATTGGAACATATTGCCGCTGAGTCTGGTGTACCAGGCTACGGGACTACTGTCTGCTGCATTCTGCTGCATTTGGCGCGATCCGGCGACACCGCATACAGCAATTTATATTACATTCAGTGGTCTCAAAATGCCCTAAAGAGATACACCAGGCTTGAAAATGTACACACACACCCTACCCCGAGGGTCAGAGACCCTCCCACCACAGTCTCCTAAAATCCTGTGGGAAACACTGAATGTAGTACATATTAGGGCAAAATTAAAGGAACAAGAAGGACTACAAGATGTAAATTGTACTATTGCTACGAGAAAAAAAGTCGGATTATTACGTCGGGTAACGTAGCTGTAATCAGCCACGCATTTTACGTACATGTACCGTAGCTCAGAGCCACGACATTAGCCTGTTAAATGAAATATTTCAAATAGATCTTTGTTATGGCTCTTCTTGGGAAAAAAATTGTCATGCTATGACGCAATTTTGCCGTGGCACGACATGGTGAGGCTGTCCGACTCTGATGCAGCCCACCACCACAGCTTCAAAAAGTCCTAAGGAAAACCCTGGACATTATTTAAACGTAGCTCATTATTTATTATTATTCTAGTTATTTACATACATACATATAAACCTTCACAGCATTCAGGTCGCCAAGGTAACAAATATTTGGAGACAATGAAATCCTGGAGTTCAAATGGGATGATATTTTCTTTGTTACCTGAAGCCTGAAGTGTTGTACAGGTTCATTTCATTTATATTCCATTTCCATCTATATAGTATTTCAACCTGGATGAGTTGCAGATTTAGGCCTTGGGGTGGACCCTGAAAAAGTGCCTAGAAAATGAGTTTCGTTCCACTGTCTGGGCACTACTTGATCAATGCATTTTTTGATAGATAATACCCTTCTGAACTTTGGGTTAAAAGTTCACCCAACGTTTCCCTGCACCAATTTTGTCAAAAGCCAGGAATACGTATATAGGGAAATAACAAAAAAAAAACCCGAAAAACTGTTGCTGCCATTTCTGGTTGTAAAATGTCTTACATTAAATTTGGCAACACAAAATCTTTCTCAAATGTCATACATACATGTACCTAATATCAGAAACAAGTATTGGTGGTTAAGTATACTCATGTGAATTTAGATCATTAAATATAGCAAATCTGTGCAGCAAAAAAAAAAAAAAAAAAAATCACTTCAACTAGAGGTGACACCAGCACATGAAGCACATATGTTACATTTATCTAAAAGCTTATGTTTTATATATGAAAACAATTCACAACCTATTATGTAATGAAAGGTACACAAGAAGCAGCACACATTGGCCAAGGCAAAAATGGACTGGATGAAAATAGATGCATTAAGAGCCCAGATAATTGTAAAAAAGAGTATTTATTAAAGTGTCAGATTATGTCACAGCATGTCATTTACACCCCCCCACCCCTGCCTCACACACCCAAAAAAATAAAAAAACAAACAAACAAAATTTTTTATATATATATACAGTGGGGAGAACAAGTATTTGATACACTGCCAATGGGTTTTCCCATTGGCAGTGTATCAAATACTTGTTCTCCCCACTGTATACCAAATGTGCATTCACAATAAAACCATGGCACTTCATTGGAACATCCATCTTTTTGGCAGTCAAATTGAACAAAGGTCCATGTTTTGGGAAAAGGGAATACAGACATTTTTTTGTTTTAAAAGTGTTAAAATGGAGAGTACCATCTTGATAATGAATCAAAACATGGGACAGATTTTACATGATGGGTGATTACTCATCAATATTACTATCATCAGTGTCATTATCCCATGTGCCTCTTTGTTTCCTTTGAAATATTTTCACAGTTCTGGCAGTGGCATAAATCTGTACACGACATTTTTGCAGAAAAGCATGAACATCTTTCAGTCTCACACTTCCTTATCTTGCAATCACAGTGGACTACCTGGAGCACACTATCTGGGGCAGAATTTCTCGTCATCCATTTTACTGTTAATTCACCATCCTCAATGTCCCATCCATTGCCAATTGGTGAAGGGGCACACATCATACCAGTCAGAGAATGTCGCATTACTGCTGCTTGGTAGTTTGCCCTTTTGCTGTGTTGGAAGAGAGCATCACTTGTTGGAGGAATAGACAGTTCTGGCAAAGCTGACAATGCCATACAGAATGCATTGTATCTTGCATCGTTGACATTTTTGGCAGTTGACTGGCCATACAGATGGCACACATATTTGCTCAATGTCTCAAATGTAGACTGGTCAAGGTTAAAACTACTACCCAGATCTGTAAACGCAGCTAGGTATTCTTCTTGCTGACAAGCAAGAGAAAATGTCTTTGTTTTGCCCTTGCCATGAAAGGCACTGGTCGAGTCACAACCTGTGAATGTATGGATGCCAATGAGGGCAGAACAAACACTGGGGCCAAGAGCTGGTTTTCCAACCAGATGTTGTGCTAGCCATTTGTTCAGTGTCACTTTCTTGGCTTACCTCAGTAGATTTGGTAGCTGATGTACCCGATGACTGAGGTATCCTGTCTAAAAGTTTGTCTGTTGTTGATAATGTCTCAAAAAAAAAAAAAAACATTTCAGACATGTTGCGCTGGAAAGGGGTGTGAAAAACCAACTGGGGGAAATCACGCTTCAATCTTCTTTTCAGCAAAACCTACCTGAAACAAAGTTTAAGGGAAAGATGAGCACAAGACACACATATTCACATCGCACACACCCACATTCACTCTTCCGCTTATATTTCTCATTCACACAAATACACCAAAGAGAACAAAATTAAACATTCCCTGAAAGCCTTTTTTTAGAGACTAAATATTAAAAAAAAATTTTTTTAGTATGAAGATTTATAAATTACCTGTAGTCTGAAGCATCAAGATCCTCATGGTTCTTCATGGTGTTCACGAACAACCTTCCTAGCTTGTCCATTCTGAGCACTTCTTTGTCAACGATAATCCTTTGACGGATCACTTGTTCACAAAAGAGTTTGTAGCTCTCAGCATAGGGTTGTCTGAAACACACACACACACACACTTAGGATGTGCAAAGAGTAACGCTTTCAATGCTTTGGCTAAAGGCAAGCAGAATACAAGTGACATGTTGTTGACCAATGCTTTACCTTTGAAATGTGTAATTTTAGCAAAGTGTCAATGGAATAGTGCAATGTAATAACTCACATTTTTTCGTCCCTCGTTGCAGTTTCTGTTGCTGTTGACTTGGTTAGGAACCTGGTGTAATCTCGGTAACAGGATTTATGGTATCGCACCTCCATTGCAACACAGTTTTTGATATGTAGAAGGATTGAAGAGTCTTTCTTCATCTCTGCTGCCTGCAGCAACCAGCCTTTACACAAAAAAAGAATTAAGTATTATAGTACTATATTATAAATGAGTATTATTGTCACATCACCGCTTTTCACAGTATATACGCATCACAGATTTAAAAATAAAGGGTTTGTTGAGGTTGGTGAGAGTAGGGCGGGGGTGGTGGTGGGGGGGTGGTTGTAGCTGTGATCTATGGCTGTGAGGGGCACAGCTAACCCGAGTTTGGTAACAACTGCTGGATTCACTCGATAAATCATTCAGCAGCTCGCATTTTTACTAAACTATAGCCTTAAAAATTAACTTAACAACAAATAATTTTCAGTCCATTAATAAATATCGGTCCTATTGTAAATAAAAATGGGCGCGTGTGTGTGAGGCACATACCTGCCGACAATGTCTCTGCTTTGGCGAGATGATCACGCTGCCGTTTTTCCTTCCGATCCCAAACGAGCATACTTTGACACTTTCTTACAAATGATGCAGATGGCTGGAAGGACAGGGCCAGCAGAAGCGATGGGCAAACCAGAACGGGAACGAATTTTTTTTTCTGGGAGTTTCAGACGCTTCTGCAACTTCACTAGTACTCGCAGGGGGGTCAGAATGGCTCGCGGCTGCAGATGGCTCTCCCCCAGCACGTGCGGATTTTTTTCTCAGCCTTTAACAATTTCTGTTTATCAGTAAAACGCTGGTAGCATGTAGTGTGGAATCCAGCTTCGCCAGGAATATTTTGAAAATCCATATCCACGCAATGTTTGTATATTCCTGCAAGATCCTTGTTACGCCGTGAAGACAAAGCCACTTTTTTAAGCAGGTTCTGTATGTGTTCCACCGTTGAAAAGTGAAGTCCAAGACGTTCTCATTCTTCACGGAAAAAAGATGCATATAGCATTGTTTATTTCCCACTTTCTGCGCTCTTTTTAACTTTTTTCTCCATTCGCTCTTCTTCGCTCTCCGACGTGGTAGTCGCCATTTTTGATATCTGGTTGTTATGGTGAGGGGAAAGCGGCTACCTGATTGGCTCATGTGACCAAAATCACACCACTCCCGACCTAATGGCACTACGCGCACACCAGAGATCAATGCGCCTCAACGCAAAATACTCCCGGGGTTTCACAAAAAATGGGCACGTTTTCAGAGGGTGAACTCCACGGATTCTTACTTAGAACTAATAAATCTATTTTATGAAGAAAAAATTATTTAGTGCCCCTGGTAGTGGAGCGAAACTGAACAAAAAGGTAGGAGACCTGACGGCCTAATTCGGGATTTTTAGCTGTTGCAAATGTATTTTTATATATTTGTGTCCACTAACTATTATCAGACGTCACTGAAAGGTCGTTTCTCCATTTTTCGATTGGTAAATATGTAGAATTGTTACATGAAAATAATTAGGCTCGAGCGTAAGACGTGGCACTTGCGAGGTTTCCGCCGCTATTGCCATTTTGGAAGCGGGAAACATAAACAGTGAGGCATTTCAACACAGGTCGCTCTTTAAAAATAGTTGGAAATTATTGTGCGGTAAAGAATTGCAACAACCGATCGAATAGAAAGGAGAATGTACAGCTCGACGGAACACCACTGAGTTTTTTCCGGATCCCTACATGGAGAAAAGGCGAGGGAAAGGTCATATCTGAACTTACCAAACGTCAAAGAATGGCATGGGTGGCTTCGATCAGAAGGAAGGGCATAACGTTTGATTCTCCAGTTACACAAAGAGTTTGCTCTATGCACTTCCACTCCGGTAAGGTAATTTCGTTTGTTTACGCAAATTTCGGTAACTTTGTGCCCTAAGTCGTCCTGTTGTTAGCTATAGCTACAGCTAAACAACTAGCATGCATACATGTGCATTGTCTTCATAAGACATCATTCCTGTCGTTGCTAAATGAAAAAGCTGTAATATTTTGACGTGAGAGAGTGGCAAAGAATTTGTACACAGGCTACATTTTCTGCAACAAAAAATTTGTACATCCGTGGTCACAGACTAATTTAAACACACATTGCCTACCTTTGCTAGAAAGATGGTGTTGCCGTTTACTATGGTCATAATGTACAGATCCTGCACCCATCCACAGCAAAACTGTTTGTAGCTTTGTAGTGATTTGTAGTTTCGGAATTGCTGATGAGTGTAGTAACTTACACCAAACACTAAATACAGCCTGATGTCCATTTCGCGTAGTGGTGGAAGCTTGTCGACATCTTTATTCCATTTGTGTTCGGCTTGCTCGTAAGGGTCAACATTGTTCACATCCTTAAAATTGCTCACATATCTGTCCTTCGCCGTGGTAACAAATTTTGTCTCTGTATCGAACTGGCAAGTTTTCCTTACTTTTTTCCATCTTTGGCACTCGTAGTTGAATTGTATTTGCCGTTAAGTTTAAATGTCCCGTGATGCAGACGTGCTTCCGAAATGGCTGCGATGTCGCAAATCTCGCATGATCCCGTGCTGCTGTGACGTAAACGCTCGAGCCTAATTAAAGTGCTTTCCATAACATAAAATAAGACACGATCAAAAACATGAAAACCACAAATTAACTGCACTATCCATATATTTTGTACCCGTAAACATTCAAATTGTAATGTACAGTATTTGCGAGTCAAAGGTCAACTCACCTGACATTTTGGGACTTGCTTACTCAGCGATGTGTTGATCCCAAGCGCGTTGTATGTTCTCTTTGTTAGCGGCTAAAGCTAACCTAAGCAGGCCTCTCAAATTTCAACGTGCACCCAAACGACTGCAAGCAGAAGCGAGATTGAACGAATTCTTGGCGTGTCCGAAAATTTCTGCCACCTTTCAGTGGATTATATTACTTCATAGGGCCAAGGACAGATGAAAAGTTGATTATCTTCCAAACCCGTTCCGAAGCAATCAGACGCGACGGCAAGTATTGATGACGTCATATCCGAAGCAATATTTTTGTTTTGTTTTCAATTGAACAATTCACATATACGTACAAGAAAGACATTAGGGGGAAATTTTTGTTTTTTTTACATAAAATAATTATAATACAAAGTAAAATATGCCAGAGTTAAAAAAAAAAAAATGAAACAAAAATATTAAATTTGGAACACAAATTAAAAAAATTTAGAGCCTTTGCATTTTTTGACTGAGATATATATTTGATTTATAGATAATTAGGTTTTGATTTGATTTGATTACATTAATGAATGCATTTTTTTCTGCCAAAAATAAGATCAAATGAATAAAATAAGATTCTTCCTTATATGCTCTACCAAATGATACAAAGCCAAAAAAAAACTGAAAGAAAAAAACTTCCCAAATGGAGATCAAAGGCAAGGCAGATATAATATTTTCCAAAATTAGTGTGCAGATCGCTTGCCAAAATTTATGGGACGCTCAAGAAGTTAAAGGGGGGGGGGGTCATATTTCTCTTTTTACAAGTTCTTTCATTCTTATAACGAACACGAGATGATAACACACAATTCAGGAACAAAAAGAAAGCAATAATCACCTAAGATAAGTACATATGTTCTGTTTTTATCACTTAGGCCATGTCCACATGTAGCAGGATATTTGGCAAAAAGAAGACATTTTTCTACAGTTTGCCTATCATCCACACGCACACGCACATTTAAGAACGACGGGGAAAGGCCATGTCCACACGTAGCAGGTTTTTTTTAAAAAAAACGAGGATTCTGCCCTAATACGTCGGGGAAAAATAATTGCGTCCACACCTGCACGTTTGTGTAGAAAAGAAAAAAAACTTTCACAGCCAACCGCTTTCATTCATTTTTAAGTACATTCAAAACAATTAAATAATTGTCCAAAATACCCATTTTTCAATAAGAAGCACAGCAAGAGTTTGTAAAAAAAACAAAAAAACAAATGGAAGCAAAAAAGCGCCTATTTAATATACTCCAAATGTAAAAATTGGTCTCATGTGTGACGTGAGGACAAAATTTGTTGCAGCCAATGACGTAAAGTTTTTTTTTTTTTTTTTTTTTTCTCTTACAAACGTGCTGGTGTGGACGCAATTATTTTTTCCCAATGTATTAGGGCAGGATCCTCGGTTTAAAAAAAAAAAAACCTGCTTGGTGTGGACATGTCCTAAAGTCATTCATCTCCCTCATAAAAGGCTCACACAAACATTCTTTCCCATGCACTCACATTTTAAACATATAATATTGTGCATTACACCATGGTTTTAATGTTATTTCATAATGTTCTTAAGGGAAATAACATGTAATAACCAGTACTAATATTTAAAAAGAATGGAAAAAATAAAATATTTTTACTGCAAGAATGTTGAGACCATTACCTTAAAGTGCCTAAGACAGCAAAAAGCCTTCTGTATTTCATATGTCACACAGTATTTTATGCTTCTGAATGAAATGTACCGCTTGGATGTGTGTGGAAAGAATCGATATATTTATTCCAATTTTGAATCCTGGGACATGAAAATGAGTGACTTCCTGGATTGACGAAGAATGCGAATGTGACGTCAGCTGGATAAACATCTTCAGTACCTTAATTTCTGGACCATTGAGCGCCCCGGATTACAAGCCTCACCCAGTACATTTTTAAAAGAAAAAGCATTTTGTACATACATAAACCTCTCCTGCCTATAAGCCGCGTGTGCCCACATATTAAACTGAAATATTTATAAAGAAATACACAGTTTACCAAGTTTAAATACCATATTTTAACGAATCGGGTTATGATACAGCGCGTGACCTACAGGTAAGGGAGGTGCGGAAGAGCAAGAGACGTGCTGTCGTTGTTGTTGCGGGTTTGTCTGTGTGTGTGCGTCGGCTGCTAGAGGCAGCAGTCGTGTGTTGTTCGACGAGTTTCCAAAATAAAGAATTGCAACCTAACTTAACGGGTTACTATTTGTCATCGTTACAATACCTTAACTTTTCTTTCCAAACAGCGCCAGCAACACGGCACTTAGCTGACTCCTCAAGCTCACTCCTTAGCGTGTCGTCCTCTTCACGCAGCAGACCGGCTTTTCGAAACCCGTTGGTGATGGTGGATTTTTTTCACGCTGCTCCACGCTGTCAGACTTTTGCAAAAGTTGCTCTTCGCATACGACCACTTTTGTAAACGATCTGACCAGGGGTCGCGTTAACCGAATATTTTCCGTCGTTGACCGGTTTTTTAAAACGGTGACGGAAAAAACTGAAGTCCATCCGTCATTTTGACAGGTTGCAATTCACACCTACAGGGTGGCAAGTGAGCATATTAATTAGCTATTGTCTCTCTTGATGCATGACGTCGTTGGCCTTACTCGGAAAAATGTTAAGGCAACTGAGTGTTTGCCTTGCACGGCCAGACTGTTCTCCCTGTATTTTTCAAACACTGAGAGAGAAGTCTGGGACACAGCCTCTCGAGAAGGTACAAAATCAATCGACAAATCAGATTTGTTTATTTGCGTGAGGTGTTCTTCACGAGCAACGTCACTCTTGGGCGCCGAAAGTCGTCTCTAGAACAACACGGATGGCGAACGGGAGGGCCGAGAATATGTTCCAATCCGCGGTAAATTCAGTTTTAAATAAGCTAAAACACAACGAGTCATTGACAAGTCTGTCTCTCGCTAGCCATGTTGAATAAACTCCGTTCTCCTCGTATGTTTACTTCCGCGCGCAAGTCCCTCGTCCTGCCCTTGTCGCTTTGCTAGCGGCACGTCTGCCCGTCGCTGATTGGTGAACTCCGCTGTCTGTTTGCCTCTTGTTAAGTGTAGAAAAGGCTACAAAGTTATGTGATTGTTTGCTTAAGATGTTCACAGTTGCTCGTTCAATGCTTTCAGCATCATTTGATTCCCACATTTGGCTGACGTAAATAGGTGAACAGTTAGTAGTGAAAGATTGCGCATGCACCGTACCAGAATGCGGCTGTCAATAGTAAGAAAGTCACGGGTGGATGCACGACATGAGCGTGCGTCTAATTGTGTGTTTGTTCATTGCTGTGCGTAAATGCAAAGTGAGTATCACAAGCAGCATTCATATTTACGTAGACAATTTGTTATGATTATTATCTTTTACTGTTGTTATGATAGTTCGTCCGATTGTTTTGCGTGGTAGTCCGTTAGCGTGTTGCTATGCTGCGATTCTAAAATAGCGACAAGTTGCGGCATAGCGCACCGGAAGTAGAGTGAATCCGCCTTCACAATAAGTGCCCGAAACCGGAAGTGCTTAGCTGGAGCGTAGAAAATAGTTAAAGCTTAACTTCGAATATTCCATCTACATGTTTAAATGTAATTAAGTTGAATTTAAGCAATGTATATTTATTTATTGCTTCTTTTTATGTCTTTTGTACAGATAAACCACACACACAGATACACACATATATACCCACAAACACCTACTCAAGAATATAACCATTTCCACATCTACATGGACAGTTGGGATGAATGGACTGTATAAAGTTGATTTAAGAGGATTTGCATTAAAGAAAAAGGAGAAATCCAGCCACCTGTCCAAGTGCCGTGATTGCCTCTACTTTGAGTGAGCCTTAAGTGGTGTTTGGCCAACACACTGACGTGAACACAGCTAAAATCAACCTGAATCAGCGAGAATCCAGTTTTCTCCACTACATTAAGCTTATTCGGACAGAATATTAATTAAAAATGAATGAAAACTAAATACTATAGAATATGTCATTATTATCATTTTAAAAATGTAAGTGACTGGTAAAAATAGATTATGACCGGATTTTTATGACACTGTCAGTCAAAATGACAGACAACGAAAAAGTCTAGCGCAACCTCTGGATCTGACGCCGCTGGCCATCCAAGCCTTCAATTCAACTCGGCACGTCATATCCATTTCTTCGAGCATGATGCGGGTATGCTAATTCTTGCCTGGCACGGCCAGACTGTTCTCCGTGTGTTTTTCAAACAATGAGAGAATAGTCTGAGACCCAGCCCATTAACGCCCTCTCGAGCAAGTACAAAATCAATCGATAAATCAGATTCGTTTATTTGCGTGACGTGCTCTTAACGAGCGGTGTCACTCTTTCGCGTCGGAAGTCGTCTCCACAACACAGATGGCGAACAGGAGAGCCGAAAATATGTTTCAATCCACGGTAAAATCAGTTTTAAATTACCAAAAACACATCGACACAAGTCAGTGACAACAGTCTGTCTCGCGCTAGCCATGTTGAATAAACGCCGCTCTCCTCGTATGTTTACTTCCGCGCGCAAGTCCCTCGTCCCGCCCGTCGCTGATTGGTCCACTCTACTGTCTGTTTGCTTTGGCTTGCTCCGCCCTGAAAATTTTATCCGCTTAATGGTGGCCAGACTCAATAGCTGGAACAGCGGTGAGTCTGGAGTACCAGGCTATGCTAATTCTACTAATGCACAAAGATGAGGGTCTGCTACTTTTATTCGTGCACAAAGCACAAATTTAAAATACGGGTAAGAGTGCCAACTAGCATCTTCCTCGACACACATATTCCACGTGTCTTATGCTTGCATTTTATGCTCGAGCGCTCTTGGCGGTCGTTAGAAAAATTGATAAATTGGCCGCATCATTGCATACGCCGCAGGATTCAAAATGAGGGAAAAAAGTAGCGGCTTGTAATCCAGAATTTACGGTATACAGTCAATACTAAAGTATGCAGAATGACGGCGGATTCAGCTGATTTTGCGGATTATTTCGTTTATTTTTCACATTACGCCAGCCCAGTATGCTGCAGGCTTTTGCTGCTGCACCTGGGAGAGGCATGTGAGCCTTTTTGGGTTTCAAAAAGTTCCCGTTCTCCGCGGATAATGGTCAAAACAAATCCGACAACTCTGGGACCATTGTGAGGTGAGTAAGCTACGTATTTTATATTAAGTCAAATACTGGAATCATGGCACAAATTTTAATAAGGAGGTGGCTTGCATTTTGTGGGTGAACTGAAAATACTCCCTGTCCCCCGAGAAGGCCATACGGCTGACGACCGGTAGCTATGTTGACGCTGTGTTATGGAAGGTATGTTCTTCCTAAATCTAAAATCTTGCGCATAAAACGACTTGCTGCCTCTGATATTGTTATTATGATGATGATTGTAATTATGATGATCATTTATGATTTATGGTTATCATTTACTACATCTACTGAATCTGCTGCTAGCCTGTTGCTAATCAGTATGTGTAAATAGCACAATTATGTCAACGCATAAATAAATAAATAAAACATAAAAAGTTTTTTGTTCGTTTCTTTACACGTTGAAAATGCTGTTAGACAAGGGAAGATAAGTTGATGTGCATCACAGGAAGTGTTCCGGTGAGTTGATGGGCATATATAGACCCTACCCACCGACGTCACAAAACCACGTGCTCGCTGTATGGTTCCGCCCACTTGTCCGTCATTTTGTCTCTGTATTAGCATTGGTTTCAATTGATCGAAGAATTTAAAATGCATTTCATGGAAGACCCGGTGCTTTCTGATGCCGTAAACTCACTGGATGTGTTGCATAAAAGGCGTTATGTGGAAAAGCTTCGTTCTATACAGTCGCCAGATCCATATTTGATGCCCAAATCGATGTTTTTCGACCCACTGTCTTCGCCCTGTCTGCCTGACATCTGCTACGCTGATATTTACAATTATCTTGTCCACACAAAATCAGCCTATTCTCCCGAAAATTTGAAAAACTTTAAGAGCTTGGAGGCTTATAAATACTTCGTTGCTGGTTGGGTGAAACAGGTCCTCGTCCACGAAAATTCGGCAGGAATCTATCTTGTGCTTGGAAAGGTGAGTTACGAAATTTTCAATTCAAAATCTTTTGTTCTTGCTAACATCCACTGTCA
This sequence comes from Corythoichthys intestinalis, assembly GCF_030265065.1. Taxonomy (NCBI): domain Eukaryota; kingdom Metazoa; phylum Chordata; class Actinopteri; order Syngnathiformes; family Syngnathidae; genus Corythoichthys; species Corythoichthys intestinalis. The sequence continues at coordinate 46,094,610 of NC_080411.1, read as the reverse complement.
AGTCTAATGTATTTCATGTCGTTTGTCAATGGAGTTAAGGCTTTTAATGTTTATATGGTTTAGCGATAGCACTCTCACTACATACATACGTGTATGTTGTCGGCGATTAGCCTAGCAATGATCTTAATTGTGGTTATTTGTCAGCCCAAAACCGTCTAAGTATATCTTAAATGCATCTTACCGGATATAAAATGACTACTACATAGTCTGTGGTGATTTTTTGGTGCCCAGTTTTCACGTCGAATTGCAGCCGTCCATTTCGCTCTCCTCTTTGGATCCCTCGGAATACGGTAAAACTTCAAGTCTCTCCTTCCATCTTCTCTGTTAGTGCAACCAACACCCACACACGCCTTCACCATTTTGATTATTAATGTTAAGGAGCAGAAAAACACGCCGTAAATAGGAGGAATGTACGTAGCCGTAACAGGTTAACACTATGTTTTGACGGACAGTTAGACGGTACCATTCAGGAGAGCGGAGTTGTGACGTCACGTGGGTAGGGTCTATAGAGACTACGTCATTCAACCTGGGGGTGGCCAAGAGGCTGGGGCTGGAGGTGGACTGTCAGCTTGATCCCGAGACCCAACTACGAGCCTTTTAACTGCAGCAACTCTAAGATACGCTGGAATTACCGAGGACATCTACATTTAGTCAGCGCAGATAGATCGCGATATATGCAGAAATTACAACTAGCAAGTTTAGAAACGACCCTTACCTTCTCGCTTCTGCAGTCTTCACTGATTTGATAAAATCCACAAACTTTGACAGAGTTTACGCCACACGATTTATATCACTATGTGCTAAACAGTTGCCACGTTTACATGGAGCCAAATATTCCAATTACAATCGGAATATTTGTTCAAACCGAATAAATGTTTTCCATATAAACACCTCATTCGGAATGAACAGGCCCAAACCGAATGGAATTTCATTCCGATTCACAGGGGTGGAATATTCCTTTTCCCAAACCGATTAGAAGTAAAATTATATCATGTAAACAGGGAAGCGGAATGGTGTCTGGTTGCGTTCTTTCTGCACATGCTCCGTACTGACGTGGTGACGTCACTATGTGACGTAAGTAACGTCACTTGCAACATGGCTTCCAAGCACAGCGCACCTAATTGGAGTCCGGCGGAAAGATTGTATTTAATTCAAACTTTAAAAGAATTGAATATAATTGCTCGCTTAGACGGGCGTAAAACGAGGAACAGTGAACTATTTAAAAAAGTTCACGAGAGGTTACACGAAGCCGGAATAGACCGGAGCGTTGACCAGATTATAAACCGGTGGAAAACCGGCTACTACAAGGCAAAAGAGCAAAACAGCAGAAGCGGATACGACCCCACAAACACAACAAGTGGGTTAAAGTTAAAACAGCAGCACTCCGACGATCGATCTCCATGTTTTGCAACGCTTTGTTTTGATTAATCTGCGCATGTCAGACGGCAGTTGTCAAACGTCCTTTCGGAATAAAGGCAGTCACATGTAAACGCTGGATCGGAATAGATGAAGTGACATGTAAACAGCTGATCTGAAATTTCCATTCGGAATGATTTGAATCGGTATGAATAAAAGTCAGCATGTAAACGTGGCTAGTGTCTCACCGTACACTGGAGCCGATTTAAAAGCATATACAAGTCTGGATGCGTTCCAGGTTTTTATTGTGGGCTGGGTCACCAGAACAAGTTGCTACTGCCACGCTGGTGGGACAAGATATCCCATAATGGTCAAGGTTAGACTTGTTCAAGCACACAGAGGCATGTCTAACATATACATAAAATCGTTACCATGCAAAGGTATGTACACTGTATTTATTATTTCAGGTACATCACAGCAAGTCCCTCTTCTGAAGCTCTAAAGATCATGCGTACTGCTACCAGTCGCAAGCACAGCTGTTTGTAACACAGCCACTTCATGGTGTGGTCTGAATAAGATTATGTATTTCATACAGAGAATATTTCCAGACGCTGACTTATTTACATAAGCTGTGCAAAAAGTTACAATTTTCAATCAATCAGTTATTTTACCAGAGCTGCTGGCAAAGAAGTACACATGCCCAGAAAAATTACTGTCAGATACCACACAGCCCACTGAATCGGCGGAGTGAAGAAACAGTCACAAAATAATGGAACAATTTCGATATGCTGTAATTTACTAGTTTACTGTACTTACAAATACACTGTTATGACGTATTTTCATTTAAACATTTTTTGATTGTAAATCTACAAATAAAGAAACCTGCTGAAGCTGTATTTTTCTTTTCATTTCTTGCCTCCTGCCATAATCCTGGTGCATATCCAGGGCACGCCTTTTAGCAGGGGTCTTTGTGTGGGCAAACACCGATGGCACGTAATCTGTTGACAGTGGATCCTGACTATTCTGTCATTGTAAAAAAAAAAAAAAAAGTTTTGTCATTAGCTGTATGCTAAATTTTTGTTTTTTTTTCAAGATTTTCACAGAGACATACCAACATGTGTAACTCATATGAAATTTCGCTAAAATAAAAGAGGTCAGCTGACTTTTTTTAAAGTTCAAATACCCATTTATAGTAGTTTACAGAGTACAAGTATTACTTCCATTAAAATACACGTCTCTGGTCTTAAGCTGCTGTTTACACGGTGACTCTCCGAGAATACGGAAAATTTCAAATTTGCATTTACAGTGGGGCAAATAAGTATTCAGTCAGCCAGTAACTGTGCACGTTCTCCCACTTGAAAATATCAGAGAGGCCTGTAATTGTCAACATGGGTAAACCTCAACCATGAGAGAGAGAATGTGGAAAAAACCCAGAAAATCACATTGTTTGATTTTTAAAGAATTTATTTGCAAATCATGGTGGAAAATAAGTATTTGGTCCATACCAAAAGTTCATCGCAATACTTTGTTATGTACCCTTTGTTGGCAATAACGGAGGCCAAACGTTTTCTGTAACTCTTCACAAGCTTTTCACAAACTGTTGCTGGTATTTTGCCACATTCCTCCATGCAGATCTCCTCTAGAGCAGTGATGTTTTGGGGCTGTCGTTGGGCAACACTGACTTTCAACTCCCTCCACAGATTTTCTATGGGGTTGAGATCTGGAGACTGGCTAGGCCACTCCAGGACCTTGAAATGCTTCTTACGAAGCCACTCCTCTGTTGACCTGGCTGTGTGTTTGGGATCATTGTCATGCTGAAAGACCCAGCCACGTCTCATCTTCAGTGCCCTTGCTGATGGAAGGAGATTTTCACTCAAAATCTCACGATACATGGCACCATTCATTCTTTCCTTTAAACAGATCAGTCGTCCTGGTCCCTTTGCAGGAAAAACAGGCCTCGGGCCTGCAAATCCGGTTAATTGAATGGGCTTGGGCCGGGCTATAATACCCGCGGACCCGGGTCGGGCTGGATTTTTCAGCCCCAAACTTACCTCTTGATGACCTTAAATTGGTTGCAGTTACATGTCGGGAATGCTCCCTCCGGAACAAAACACGACACGATTTGACCAACATTGTGACAACCAATGCTGACCAAAAATGACGTGATGTCCAGGTTATAAAATTGCGCCAGCAGCCCTCCACGCACAGAGAGCGCCAGTAGGCAACACGGGACAAGTCCGTGAAAGCGTCCAACCTGCTTCATTCTCGAGACATCTTTTTATGCATGAAAGCAATGACGAGAGTAGATCCCGCGTCACCTGATACGGGAATTTCCCTGGATATATGTGTGAAAAGGGCTACAGGCAACGTGACTTGTCAGATAGAGATGTTGGGAAGAACTATGTAGAATAAATGAATAGTAAAAATAAGTGAAAACGGACGACGCTAAACAAGCTCTTTATTAGGCTTGTTGTTAACACTTGTGGATGTAAATCTGACGTTAGTAGATTGTTCTTATTGGTGATGCGTATGTGGCAGCGTGGCAGTTTTTTATTATTTCTTTTAATGGGTTTTGACAGTTGCCGTCATATTTTCGGGATCAAAGCACCGTATGCCGGGTCAGCGTTCGCCACCGTGTGTCATGGCGGAACGCCGATCCAGTGCGTTCCGGCTCACTTTCACCCCTGTCCGTAACACATTCTCTCAGTCCTCTTCCGGATCATCCAAATGCTCTCCAGCGAACCGCAGACGGGCCTGGAGGTATACTGGCTTCAGCAGGGGGACACTTCTGGCAGTGCAGGATTTGATTTTCACTGGCGGCGCATTGTGCTACTGATAGTAGCCTTTGTTACTGTGGTCCCAGCTCTCTGTAGGTCATTCACTAGACCCCCCCGTGTGGTTCTGGGATTTTTGCTCACCGTTCTTGTTATCATTTTGACGCCACGGGGTGAGATCTTGCATGGAGCCCCAGATCGAGGGAGATTATCAGTGGTCTTGTATGTCTTCAATTTTCTAATAATTGCGCCCACAGTTGATTTCTTTACACCAAGCATTTTACCTATTGCAGATTCAGTCTTCCCAGCCTGGTGCAGGTCTACAATTTTGTCTCAGGTGTCCTTCGACAGCTCATTGGTCTTGGCCATATTGGAGTTTGAAGTGTGACTGACTGAGGTTGTGGCCGGGTGTCTTTTATACCGAGAATGAGGTGCCATTAATAGAGGTAATGAGTGGAGCCTCGTTAGACCTCGTTAGAAGACGTTAGACCTCTTTGACAGCCAAAAATCTTGCTTGTTTGTAGGTGACCAAATACTTATTTTCCACTCTAATTTTGAAATAAATTCTTTAAAAATCCAACAATGTGATTTTTCTGTTTTTTTTTTCACATTCTGTCTCTCATGGTTGAGGTTTACCCATGTTGACAATTACAGGCCACTCTAATCTTTTCAGGTGGGAGAACTTGCACAATTAGTGATTGACTAAATACTTATTTGCCCCACTGTATATGGTTCCATCTCCATTCGAACAATGTCGCAATGGCATACCGCATGCAATGCGTCACTTCCGCTCATTAATATTCATGATGCTAGCTGTAGTTGCTAAGGGGGGGGACCTCCCGTCTGTCCCCAATAATAAATGAATGGAAATCAAGTTCAAGTTTATTGTCCTCTAAGGAGGGGAAACTTATCTTACAGCAGGTGAGCACACAGATACACAACAACAGATAACACATACATATAAAATAACAAAGACCACAATTTTAAAAAATGCTATGAACAGCTTTGCCTCTCGGTCCGAGAATTGTGCAAATTTAGCAGCCTAATCGCACTTGATAAAAAGGAGTTCTTTGTCCTGTTGGACTTAAAACATAGACATAGTCTACGAAGGAGATGTTTACAGAGCTAAATCTACCAATTCTGTCCGAAAATGACATGAATAAAAATGGCGCTGACACTAACAACCAAAACCAAGCCCGTTGACGGGTGGGGGTTAACTGGGTTTGTCCCGGGCCACAGGACCATAGGGGCCCCTTAATTTTCTTTTACATCCACATATTTCTTTTTTATTTAAATCATTGATTAAATATTATGCTCTACTCAATATACAGTTAAAAACTTTAACATATTAAATATTTCAAATATACTGTATATTTTTTCCTTTTTTTGCACAACCCCCCCACCCCTCTATCTTAGCCGACAATGGTTTGACCCCGCTCTGGTGCACTCAAGGCTACCCTAAGTACAGTACGTGCCATGAAGCGGTAAATTAAAATCTGTCTTTGTTATGGGATGAGGAGGGGGCAGGCATAGGATGTTTAGTTATACTGTTTTTTTGGCTTAGCAGGCAGGCATAGCACTGTCAGTTGTATTGTATTGTATTGTAGCCTACATGGACAATAGATGGAAATTGTTTGTTTATATTATGTCACATCACATTAAGGTCTGTGTCACATCACATTACGGTCTGTTAAATTTAACTGACCATTTCAAATTATATAATTTGAAAATTTACACTGTCATTGCTTGCAAAGCGTTAAAAGTACTGTGTATGTTGTCGTGACAAGCCAGTGGCAGGGGGGGCCCTATAATGGTCTCTTGTCCCCGGGCCCCTGCAAATCTGTTGACAGCCCTGCTAACAACTTGGCAACTAATAGTAGGAACAATAGCGGTCTTCGCCGTAAGCTATACGCAATGTTTTTGCCGTCTGTTTTGGTGGCGGGGGCGAGTCAACGAAGAGCTTCACTTCACGTGCAAATGCTCAATAACGAAGGCGTCAATCTCCATATTGAATTGTTAAGAATACACAAAACGATGTCGCAAAGCGCCCAAAAGAGAGCGCTGTAGGACAGCACAAAAACCCCTACTGTGAATTTACCAGAAGGCAGAAAAACTTTGGAAACGAAAATCAAAAGCTTGCCAAAATTAATGGGAAGAGTCACATGTCCAGAAAAAGTTAAAGACAAAAGGGGTAATTTTCTCTTTTTACCGGTTCTTTTTGTAATCGTGTCGAGCAAGGCAAGCCCCTTGGAAACAATAAAAACACAGGTCTGGCAAAAATAATGAAGCAGCAGAGGTGGTGGCAACAGTGAACAATTCATTTATTTTAGTGAATTTATTTTAACACTCATAAATAAAACATGCTTTAATTAAACTGCTTAAAATCTGTCAGTCAACATTTAGGAAAAAAATCACAGCACCGCAAACAAACCCAATCCACGAGCACAATGAAAAAAGGGAAGCCTAGTCAAGAGGTCGTTTGATTAAGGTGACCTGATTAAAAGGGAAGCTTGACTAAAAGGTGACCTGCCTAAAAAGGAACTTGAGTAAACAGCAGTTGACAAAACGTTCTCACTCTAGGTGAGCACTGCTAAGCACAGCAAAGGGTTAACACATTTAACACAATGGTTTTAATATTTTATCATGTGCTAAAATAATAGAAGGCCTGTCTACTATTAGCATGTTAGAAAAATATCATTTTCCTCCAGTACATTGTCCCATCATGAGTAAATTGGATGCTAAAGTGCAAGTGTTAACATTGAAATGGTAATGGTTCATAAAAATATATAACTATATCACATAATATCAGGATAAATTATGAAAAGCACTTCAAAACATTGTAATATAGACATAAAAACAGATTGGAGCTGGATTTACAATAGTTTTGAATAGAAAGTCATCTAGTGGTGAAAATTGTACACAACATCTCTGCTTTCAACGCCCCAAAAGATTGTGGATTGAAGAAAAAAACAGATCAGCACGTCATTAAAAATACAAAATCAAACTTTCATCACATTGACTTTTCTTGCAATATTAATGTCTAATCTAATTACTATTTGAACACTCACATTGAATGCTTTGTCATTGCATATAATGTACAACAAAATGAAGTCTTATCAAATGATCAAGCCAATCAATGGCAGGCTAAAACACAACTAATAAAATTCATGTCAAAAAGAAAAATTTTCAGATCACATTATGCATCAAGCGGTGTCAACATGACCACTCACTCATAGGAGTTGCAACACAAGGCGCAAAGGGGATTATTTTCAGAGGACTTGTACTTGTTGTATAAAAGTAAGGATACATTTTGGAGTTACTGGACAAGTCCGGCCATTCGGAAGCAGTCATATCGTTCCAAAATTCATTGTTAGTAAGGTAGACTACAAAATAAATAATGCCACTTGAGTTAAATCAGGTGGGACAAGAAGTCGTTTCATGCGCAAGATGGGGCCGGATGTATGGGTGGGCCGGTGTGGGCACAGCCCACCCCACGAGTCGTGCCCACCCAATCAAAATGTCGGGAATATCTATTGTAGCGTCGCACTGGATATAGAGAATGCACGGAGAGTTGGTCTCACCTACGTTTTTAATTGCAGGATTAACGGTTACTGTTGGCCGCAACCACGCCAAACAAGCAATCACCAAAACAAGCTGTTTTTCCAACCTTGTTTGTTATCCGCGCGTTTTCTCTCTCTCCTCCAGACACATTCTCGCAGTCTGACATCAGGGGATTAATGACGTCACCAGCCAATACAAAGCGTCACCATACTGAAATGGGGGCAAAACACGTCACAAGCAGTTGCTCTGTCATGCATTGTAGTACAAACGCATTGAACTTTTGTCTTATTTGCGGTCTTTTTTTCCGTCGGAATGACTTAAAGTTGCCGTGTTGCGGTTTGTAATACAAGGAAGAGTTCGGCGCCGCATTTGAAGTTCTTCATTCTTCCTTGTGAGACGAAAAGGACAAGCAAATGGCTGAAAGCAATCAATCGAGGAAAAGTAAAAGACTGTTCCGTGGACCATTCTCGCCAGTGAGAACCTAAATCTAGGCACATTTACGTTTCCAGCCGGCATTTTATTACTGGTGAGTAAACTTTAATCGATTTAATCGATCGGTCAATCGGTATATTATTGGCCTGGTGCGAATTGGTTATTTGGCCGTGACATGTTCACGGCTAAATAACGCTTGGAGGCGAATTACCGGTTACGACAGAAATAATCACTCTGTATATACTACCAATTTTCTTAGTTCCGCACAGTACATATTTCACGTAATTGATAGAGGTCAACTTAGGGTGACTTTATGAGGTCGTTGTAGATGTTTACGAACTCCAATGCAGGCAATTCCTTTGGATAGTTTATCCAGCTATCAGCTGCTGTTTTGTATGGGCAGATTTGCAGGCCAATACACGCTAATTTTAAGTTGTATCGCCTGCTCGCGTCTGTCGGCAGCGACTCGTGATAATAATAAGTCATGTTTAAGACGTTTTTATGAAAAAAAAAAAAAAAGACACAAAACACAGCTGAAATATATGAATTTCAGACGTTTGTCTACGGATGTTTACCTGTGCGTGCCCCCATCTCACAATGGCGACACGTTGCTATGCCGACTGCGAGAATAAGTAGATAGATGAATGAAAAAAATAAAAAATAAACCCCCCAAAAATTAATGCAGCCTCAACCGGACACAAGCCAGTTTCCTACTTGCACCGGTGGTCTGCCAAAATCTGCTACATCGGCGAAACGTCCTACATTAGCCGAATTTGACACCCAAAGTACTACCGTGCGCTCTAAACTTTTGTTTAGATGCATACAGGAATAACGTACAAAAAAAATGCCTGCAGAAAATACTTAAATGTAGTTATATCAAATAAGGACGGTTTTAATACGCTACGTGACCAATGTGGTCAACTGCTTCAAAGCTAACACAAAAAAACAATGGTTACAAGTATGAGAGGGTAATACATGCAATAAGTATCTTTGAGGCAGTGAAAAGGTTCTAAATAACTAGATAAAAACAAAAATAGTGAGTACTCGCCACTTCTAACCGATGTGCACATGCGTGTGGATGCATGCGCAAGCGCGCTGAGCATTGTGCAGGACGTTTCGCCGCGTAGTAAGGAATGGCCGAACAACGGTCCCAAGCCTGGAGAAATGCAGAGGGTAGAAAAAAGCCTGCATTGGGGGTGCCCCCTCAAGATTTCTTAGTGCCCACTCTGGTGGGTAAACCTAGATCCGGGCCTGGGGCAAGATTTTAGCTTCAGTATTTTTTCGGCACCGGACACATGAAAATGCAAGGATAAGAAGAACAAAACTTCCGTAACACCAGCGGCAACTTGGCTACATAAACACCCGGTCTTTGTGGTGGCACGGGCTTGATTCCACATCTGCCTTCATGAACATGTTGTCCTCCCATGTCGTGATGATGGCAGATGGATACGGTGTTTCCAAATTGTATTTTTTTAGGGAATTTGATGAGTGATGCCACCCTACCTCCACAGTTGTTTTGGATGGAGAAAGTGTCAAATAGAAGTCGCGAGCAGAAATGCGGAAATAAAGCGGAAGTACCTTGGAAACTTGTCTATAGAATACCAACGTCCTGTCATTGGCCACTGCTTCTCAAACCAACACACACGTGTATCTTAACGTGAGCCTTCCGAGTGAATCCTTTACCACAAACTGAGCAGGAAAAAGGTTTTTTGCCAGTGTGGGTTATTGTGTGTGTTTCTAAGTTGCTTTTTTGAGAGAATTTTTTACCACAAACTGAGCAGGAAAAAGGTTTTTCTCCAATGTGGGCTCTTTTGTGCCTTTTTAAGGTACTCTTGTGACTGAATCTTTGACCACAAACTGAGCAGACAAAAGGTTTTTCTCCAGTGTGGGTTTTTGTGTGTTGTCTTAACTGTTCCTTTACAACAAATCTTTGACCGCAAACTGCGCAGAAAAAAGGTTTTTCACCAGTGTGGGTTCTTGCGTGTGTTTTTAAGCTATGCGACTGAGAGAACCTTTGACCACAAACTGAGCAGGAAAAATGTTTGACTCCAGTGTGGATTAGAGTGTGTATATTTAAGGTGTTCTTGTAACCGAATCCTTGGCCACAAACTGAGCAGACAAAAGGTTTTTCACCAGTGTGGGTTCTTGCGTGTATTTTTAAGCTATGCGATTGAGAGAATCTTTTCCCACAAATTGAGCAGGAAAAAGGTTTGTCTCCAGTGTGGATTAGTGCGTGTACTTTTAAGGTGTTCTTATAACCGAATGCTTGGCCACAAACTGAGCAGACAAAAGGTTTTTCACCAGTGTGGGTTCTTGTGTGTGTTGTTAACTTCCTCTTGCAATTGAATCTTTGGCCACAAACTGAGCAGGAAAAAGGGTTTTCTCCAGTGTGCATTCGTGTGTGTATTTTTAAGGTGCTCTTGTAACTGAATCTTTGACCACAAACTAAGCAAACAAAAGGTTTTTCACCAGTGTGGCTCCTCATATGCCTGTGACAAGAATACTTATTAGCAAAGGTTTTCCCACACTGAGAGCATTTGTCTTCACTCTGAGCTATGTTATGACCATCATCATTGTAAGGTGAGTGTGACGTGGCGCCATTTCTATCTGACGGAGGAATGACAATGTCTGCTTGCAATCCTTCTGTTGAGCTGCTGCTGCTGCCACTTGAAAGCTTCGTCCCTCCTCTGGCCTCACTCAGACCATCTTCACTCGTCAAGGGCTCACCAGTTGACCTGACGATACCTTTCTCCTCTTTAATGTATGGCAGTTCTTCCTCCTCCTTTTTGATTGGAAGTTGCTTCTGTTGACAGGCCTCTGGCTCCTCCTCTTTGATATGGGGGAGCTCAACATCCACTTGAACACCCGGAGATTCTGGCTCCTGCTGCTTAAAACCAAGATATCTTCTGAAACCTTCAAGTCAAAAGAAAACAAATAATATATTTTATGGGCTGTCTATCCTAGGGCCTAGTTCGGGCCGGCCCGAGCCCGAGCAATTAACTTAACTTGCAGGCCCGAACCCGAAAAAAACAAAAAATGTACGTTTTATTTGTAGGCCCGAGCTCATTTTATTTGTGAGGACTCAGGAGGAGGAGGAAATGCAGGGATGCGATGCGTGGTTGCGTTTTGTGTGATCACATTTGTGACGATGCCATGTGCATAATGATAACAAAGCCTTTCTTTTGCAACAAATTCTCCCAGTCAAACAAGACTGTAAGATGCATATTCAATATTCAAAGGAATGTGTAACACTCGCTACCACAGCAGTGGCAATGGCAGCGTGCACAGACGCAGCGGCCCGGAGTTCCTTTTACGTCTGTACTTTGTTGGTGGTGTTGTGGGTAATTTCACACGGTTTATGCACATTTCAGTACACCAAAGACGAACTCTTACAACTGAGCGGAGATTATCAGCTGTCCGCTGAGTATCTTATTCCCCCGGAGATCGTCAAAACACTCGCGGGGACACCCGCTGCAGCAGGCCGAAGGAGGAGGCGCTGTGAGCGGAGGCAGAAGAGAGGCAAGCGCGGGGGCGTGTGGGCCCGGCTTAAGGCTAGCCCTTTCAAACCACTCTTCTGCCACGCCCACTGTACACACCAAAGATCAAAAGCGCTGGGATTACAGTAAAAACAGTGAGAACCTGGCCAGAGGATGCTGTTCCAATGCTTCAGGACTGTTTCCACCACACTGACTGGGATATATTTAAGGAGCACAACACAGATAATCGCACCACACTGGACAATTACACCTCCACTGTTTTGGATTACATCTGCTTCTGTGTGGACAATGTCACATGTTGGTAACAATTCCGTGTGTTTCCTAACACACCACCATGGATGACACACAAGGCAAAGCAACTTATACGGGAAAGGGACATTGCATTCTATACTGGGGACCAGGAGCCGTACAGTGCTGCTCGGGCCAATCTCAGGAGGGGCATCAATGCTGCCAAGCACCATCACCGGAGGAGTATTGAGGCCAGGTTTGAGAACACCACAAACCCGAGGCAGATCTGGGAGGGCATCAGGGCCATCACGGACTACAGGAGGAAAACACCACCACCCTCAGCTGACAGTCCCACTCTCGCTGAGGATCTAAACCTCTTTTATGCGCGTTTTGACAGGGACAATACAGACACTGTCCTGCCCCCCCTCCCCTCGTCTGACCCTGCTCCTGTCCTGAGAGCGCATGAGGTGAGAGGTGTCTTCCGCCACATTAACACCAGAAAGGCGGCCGGTCCAGATGGAGTACTGGGCCGGGTGCTAAAGGACTGTGCTGCGGAGCTGACAGACATCTTCACCGACATTTTCAACACCTCACTGTCCTGCTCACTGGTCCCTGCCTGCTTTAAAGCAGCCACAATTGTCCCTCTCCCAAAACAGTCCAATGTCACATGTCTCAATGATTACAGACCTGTGGCTCTCACCTCCATCCCTGTCAAATGTCTGGAGAGACTGGTCATCATACACATCAGAGCTGCCTTACCGCCTTCACTGGACCCACACCAATTTGCATACAAAGAGAATCGTTCAACTGAGGAAGCCATCGCCACGGTGCTGTACACACTTTTAGTGCACCTGGAGCATAAAAACACCTATGCACGGCTCCTCTTTGTGGACTACAGTTCAGCATTTAACACCATTCGGCCGTTCAAACTCCTGTCCAAACTCCACCTACTGGGCCTCAACACCGCCCTGTGCAATTGGACTGTGGACTTTTTAACCAACCGCACACAGAGTGTCAGAGTGGGCAAAAACACCTCCTCCACTCTTACCATCAACACCGGGGCCCCTCGGGTGTGTTCTGAGCCCTCTGCTTTACACACTGTACACTCATGACTGCTCCGCCTCCTCTGAATCCAACCTCATCGTCAAGTTTGCCGACGACACCACAGTGCTCGGACTTATCTCCAACAACGACGAAACAGATTACAGAAGGGAGGTGCAACATCTGGAGTCATGGTGTCACAACAACAACTTGGCTCTAAACACCAAAAAGACCAAGGAGATTGTGGTGGATTTCCGTAAAGGGAGTCACATCACCCATCAGCCTCTCTCTATCGGCAACGACGTGGTGGAGAGGGTGAGAAGTTTTAAATTCTTGGGGGTCACGGTGACTGAGGACCTGTCCTGGGGGGATCACATTTCCGCAGCGGTGGGTAAGGCACAACAACGCCTCTACTACTTGAGGAAGCTGAGGAGCACTCACATCCACAGACCTCTGATGGAGAACTTTTACAACTGTGCCATCAGCAGTGTACTGTCATATGGACTTCTAGTGTGGTTTTCAAGCTGCACCAAGGCTGACCAGCAGGCGCTCCAGCGCGTGGTGAAAGCTGCCGGGAGAATCATTGGAATGACTCTCCCTGAGATCAGCACCATCTACTCCACTCGCTGTTTAAGAAGAGTGCACAACATACTGTGGGACCAGCACCATCCTGCTCACCCCCTTTTCCACCTGCTGCCCTCAGGGAGAAGGTACAGGTCCATACAGGCCAGAACATCAAGACTGGCCAACAGTCTGTATCCACAGGCTGTGAGGCTACTGAATTCTGCCCCTCTCCCCTCTCTGCCCCCCCCTTTTACGGACAATAACTCACATCCACCAAAAACAATAACTCTGAACTGGTTTGCATTGTTACAGTATGTCACTACCCACTACTTCCTCCTCCCTTACCCTTGCCTATTGGTTGACAACCAGTATACTTGATTATACTTGATTAACTCATCTGGTTTTGCACTGACTTATAACTGTTCCTATCAGGTATATTTTTGCTCTGCACTTTAGCACTGACATGACTTTATGCGGCTGTGAAATCTTTTTTGTACTTATGTCTAATACTGTGTCAATGTTTACACTTGGAACTTAAGGGTATTTATTATATGGGTTTTGCACTTTACCAACTTAGTTGTATGGATGCTCCAAACAAAGTTTCGTTGTGCTTTTTGCAACAATGACAATAAATATTCTGAATCTGAATAAACATTTATATCTTTTATATTTGTGTGTCTGTTCTATCAGGTGGATAGTTCTCGCCTCATTTCCTTGACAAAATGCAATAGACATTTTAATTTCTTCGAGTTGGCAGAAAAAAACAAGTTTTCTTAATGTTTAAATAGTCTACCTCTTTTTATGTTCATTATAAATGCTTATACACAACAAAATAATGCTGGAAAGGTTTGTTAAATATATTTTTGTGTGGGATATTGTGCTCACTACACGCCTCTCTGACAAGGAGATGAACAGCATATACAAAATAAACTAAAATACTTTTAAATAATATTCTTTATTTTAATGACTCGCATCAGAACACACAAAAGAACAACCTGCCTTAAGGATCACTGAAACAAAATAAATAACATTTTAAGGAACACCACGAACTCCACAATGTCCTGCTTAGCACGAAGAGGTGCAGCCCTCGAAACAAATGATAACGATGTTTGACTAATATCACCTTTTAGGCCATTACAGTTTTTAAAATGCCTGCTCAGCGTCGAGGTGCCAGTCTTTCTGCTCTCGTACGAAAGCAAAGCGCCACATTTGTTGCATTCGTCAAGGCCGACGGTTTTCTGTAGCACCTTCCACTATCAATTTAAATCCTTTCCACACACACCACTCGTGGATTATTGCCTTTTCAATCACCCCGTCTTTAGTTTGCTTTTCACTAGGGCTGTCCCAAACGACTAATTTCCTCCCGATTAGTCAGCCGACTATTTTTACGATTAGTCGACTGATCTAATAATTTTTTTTTTTTAATTTAATTAAATAATTAATTAATTTTTACTAATTTAATAATGAAATATTTATTTAAAGCTTATTAATTCACAAAAAACATTTTGGAACACCTAAATTCTTTATTAATGTATAAATAAATAACATAAATATCAATAATAAATCACAAACAATGAGGTCAAATGCTGCTGGCATTTACTGCTGCAAAAAAAATGTAAACGGAAACACTGTGACTTCACCTTTTTAACAGGAGTCAAAACAATTCTTACTCTTTTTGCGGTATGTCATTGTCTATATTGTTCTAAATGTTAAAATGAATTGCAATGTCCCGGACAATCATTTTCAGAATACTTTGTGTGAGTTCAGATGCTCTTTCCGGTGTGCATTCCGCATTTTTTGGGGAGGGGAACAACTGTTCAACTTTTGTTTGTTTTAACCTGAAGATAACACAGAGGGCACACTGAAATATTACCACAATTATTTTGAATGAGGCACTCTTACCCACAGTAACAGAAATTAAGTATATAGTATTAATTTTATAGTATACAACTATATGTAAAACTTTATAATATTAAATAACTAACATTAGTGCAGTCACGGTTTACAGTAAGCAGGCCAGAGGTGTTTCCATATACATTTTTTAATATATTATGTATATACAGGATATATGTATATATTTTCCCTAAGTGGGAGCTGCCATGATCATAATAAATTTAATAATAATTTTAAAAAATATCAAATTATATTATTTTATCAAATAAAAATGCGCGTTGATACGACGCACATAAAGGCAACTTCCATTTAAAAAATCGTTAGAGAGTTGTATGGACTTACAATCCGCTAGCTTGTTGTTTCTTGTTGTCTTCGAAAATTATACTTGGGTGACGGCGCTTCAAGTGTTCGTTTATAGCCGACATGCTACCGTGGTATGCAAGCTCAGCTTAGCAAAGAGTACACACAGTGGCACCCTCCATATTTTCCTTGATATAATTCCAGGCTCTGGCTATTCTGGTCCGCTTTTTTGGCTTTATGCCGCTTTCACGTGTTACCATCTCTGCCCTTTTTGGAAATTGGCGGTGTTTTCAACTCCTCACCGGCGATTCACTTGGCTCGTTGTCGTCGGTTCGTCTGGGTTCGTCCAATTTCCTCCTCGGGAAGGCGGCGGCGTGCATAAAAACACAGAGAGGCGTCGGATGGCTCTTTAAGGATACTTTTATTGACCAAAACAAAAACGTGGGGGATGAAGTCACTCAACTCGGCGCGACCCGCTCACTTTTCCAACTCGCCGATCTCACTCCCTCTCTCTCGCTCGCTCGCCCACTTTCTTCCTCTTTGTTCAATCTGACAACGCCGGTCACATTGAAATAACAGCGGACCCCTTGGGGGTGCCAGTAACAACCGCTTGTATCGCGAGCGCCTGCCATTCTAAACTCTATTCGCATGTAATTTTTTTTCACCTGTCGTTACCCGTCGACAGTATGTTTTGCCCGTCGACGCATTTACGTCATCGATGACGTCGACAACATCGACTAGTCGGAACAGCTCTACTTTTCACCTCTTGCTGCTCTATATCGAAATTCGAAAAGGAAAAACCAGGATGCAGATTTGCAGACTCGCAGAGAGCGCGAGCTAAGGAAGATTAAAAGGAGGGCGGAGCCACGGCGTTCATGTACGCAAACAATGCACTGGCTCTGCTGCGGCTCATGTTTGGGATTACCAAAGCGCCTTCTCTTTGTTTTATCCAATTATTAATTTTAAAACAAGTATTCCTTAGTTTCACATCCATACATCGTTTTAGTATACAAATATTTATTTATTTGAAAAATGTTAGCGAGAGAGAAGTCCGCCCGACCCTAACGTAAATGATTGACATTTTGGGCCTGACCCGGACCAAAATTCGGTCGGCCAGCCTCTCGAACCACTTCATAATTATTAGGATTAGGGCAAATTGGCGGTAATCATTTGGGCCAGATACTGGTGTCATTTTGGGAACCGGGATGATGGTGGCGGATTTCAGGCAAGTTTGGGATGACTGCTTGGGACAGGGAGACATTGACGATTCTGCAGAACATATGAGACAGCTGGTCTGCACATGCTCCGAGTACTTCCCCTGATACTCCGTCTGGCCCAGCAGCCTTCCTGGGGTTCACTGACTGTAGGACAGGCTCCTCTATGGTGAATGAGGGGGTGCTGAGTCCTGAGAGGGGTAGGGGTGGGGCTGGAGTGGGTGAGTGTCGCTGTGGTGATTCAAACCGGGCGAAGAAGTTCAGCTCCTCCGCCAGCACCTTATTCAGCGCTGCGGGTTGCAGACTCCCATCGCAGTCCTTCATTTTCCTTTTATTTGGCTGTAATATGCACTACATTGCCACAACAATAATAGTCCTTCTGTTAACGGACCCATTTGAAGGAGTAGGGGGAAATTCTAATAGCCGTGTAAAGAGTTTTACTAGTTTCTGTGAGAAGGTGAATAGTTTTTATTTGTTGTTCGTGAACGACATTTCCATTAGGGCTGGGCGATATGGCCTTAAACATGTATCACGATAAATTGAGCAGATTTATCTCGATAACGATAAATGACGATAAATTCGCCCAAGCGGACTGTTATATAATTTGAAAATCTGAATCAATGCATGAAATACAGATTAACTATTTCTTGTTGATTTATTTACCAGCATTCAATTTGATATACTGTATTTAACAATTGTACATGCAGTCTAAACATTAAATTTATAAAAATTAGGGCTGTCAAAATTATCGCGTTAACTGGCGTTAATTAATTTTTTTAATTAATCACGTTAAAATATTTGACGCAATTAACGCACTTGCCCAGCTCAGACATATTTAAATGTCACTAGAGTGAAAGGCCCACCTGTTAATTGTGTTTTGCGGAGTTTTGCTGCCCTCTGCTGGCGTTTGGGTGCGACTGATTTTATAGTGTAAGTAATTATTGCCATCAACAATGGCGGGCTACTAGTTTATTTTTTGATTGAAAATTTTACAAATTTTATTAAAACAAAAACATTAAGAGGGGTTTTAATATAAAATTTCTATAACTGATTTAGAACTGATTTATTGTTATAATAAACAAATACAGTCCTTATGTACCGCATGTTGAAAATATATATCCATCTTGCGTCTTATCTTTCCATTCCAACAATAATTTAGAGAAAAATATGGCATATTATATAGATGGTTTGAATTGCGATTAATTACAATTTTTAAGCTGTAATTAACTCGATTAAAAATTTTAATCGTTTGACAGCCCTAATAAAAATGTATTGTAAGCAATAAGAATTCAAGTATGAACATTTATAACAGCGTGTATGACTTGAACAATGTACATTGTCAAAATCAATATGCCTGTGCAAACATGTAATTGTAACACAAATGACTTGCAGCTTGAACAGTACACTTCAAAAAGACAACTTATTGTTAATGGCTGCTGTGATATAATTATTAAATACAAGTGTTTACTTTATGGTTTAAGGGTCCCCCCAGTGCATTTTTTCATAAATGCACGCACAATAAAAATAGCTGGGGCCATTTCTCGGTCATTATAAGTTTCGCCGTTGGATTGTACTTTATGCAGAATTCTTTACCATCACAAAAGCTATCAGAGGAATCACACACACAGACAGATACAAAATAACGCCACATAGTAATTGCTAGATGCAGTCCGTGCCCAATCCACTCATTAAGTTCAGCCGTTTCGACCAGGTTAGAGCCTCTATCGGACTCCATAACGTTCATTTGTAGCGTTAGCCGCTAGCTAGCGTTAGCCTAGCTACCAGTAGAAAGCACTGAAAGCACCATCTCCGGAAATCGTGAGAACAAAGGAGGACAGCGGGTGAAAGCCCGTCTGGATGCCACCAAGAGTCTACTAAATGTGGGTTGAAAGTTTGGTGAACCTCCCTTAAGCCACACTCCATCACGTTTTGCTTGTAGCGTTAGCTGCTAGCGTTAGCTTACCGGGCTTTTGTTTGATTGGCTTCCTGATGATCATGTGACTCCCTACGCAAGCACATTCACAGCTTTCTTAAAGGGGAATGAACATAGACGAACAACACAGAATCAAAGCGGGATGAAAAGACTATTTTCTTGTTTTATTAATTTACCGAATTTACCGACATGGTCAAAATTACGTCGGTCATCGTTAAGAATTTCGGTGACGGTAAATTTTCGGTTTACCGCCCTGCTCTAATTTCCATACAAACGCTCATTGAGGTATCATTAACTTAGCAAGGAGAGGTATGAGAGTCATTTTTCGAGTGTCCTAGAGCACGCGAAATTTAAAAAAAAGCGCATTTATCAAAGTTTCGTCAGCCGTAATTGTGTATATCCGTCAGCCGAAACAGTCTGATAGCACATATGTAAGTATGCCTGCCCCTCTGCTGTTGGATGTGTTGTTGACATTAGTGTGGCGGCACTCTGAAAATAGAGCAAGGCTATATTTTGGGCACCGCCTCTAGCCGCAAATTCGTATGACCTTGGCCTTCCGTCCAGGACGGCCGTCGACCGCTCACTTTTGTCGAAAAGTCCGATCCAAACTACTGTACTGCCCCGGATATGGGGGAAGAAGGAGAGGAGTCGGTATTGGCTTACCCACTTTATTGTGGCAACAATAATAAAGAAAACCAAAATAACAGCAGGCTGCCGCGACATGCGACCGTTATCTCGCCCGTTCTCCCATTTTTCCTACTCGCTTCCCTCCTACGTATCAGCTCCCCTGTCCGATTGTCTCTGAAGGGGGCCGCGCATAGTTACAAACATTACAATAAACAATGAATAGATTGCCGGTGAACCTTTCACACTAGACTGCCGCTAGTTTGAAACGGCCTTAAAAAAAAAAAAAAGACACACAAAAAAAAAAAAAACTCATTTGCAAGGCGTGGCGGCATGTATACTGACACTTTTTAAATTTGCGAAAATTGGGAGTCTCAGAACGGAAGTTTATTCCGCCATGTGCTCATCTTTCATTTGACCATGGTGCACACACTCGTTTGACGGTCACTCTACACACAATTCTGTTTCATACGTTTCGACATACATGGGTTGCACCCCACCAAATGACAGTTCCGGCTTCTTGGTTAGAGCGCGTCAGACAGAGTCCCGCACTGCCCTCAATCTGAGTAACTTGATACTCACAGAACAGCGAATGTGATGTGGCGTTGTCGCTTTCTGATGGTTGAGTGATGAGGTTGTCTATTTGGGATCCTTCTGTTGAACTGCTGCTGCCGCCACTCGGAGACTTCGCCCCTCTACTGGCGTCACTCGGACCTCCATCTTCACCCTTCAAGGGCTCACAAGTCCACTCGGGGACGTCCACCACCTCGTCTTTAACATATGAAGGGTCTTCCTCCTCCTTTTTGAGGGGATGAGATTGCTGCTTCTCCTCAATGTGGGGGTTCTCAACTGTAATTAAATACTCCTTCCGCTCTTCTTTAATGAGGACGAATTCTTCCTCCACCTTTACGTATGGCGACTCTTCCTCCTTCTCTTCCATGCGAGGCGACTCTTGGAGTTCAGGACGATGCGCTTGATTGGCATCTGCAAGACCAAGACCAAAATCACACATGGGCCAAATCTTATTTCTTCATTGCCATACTCAGTCCCCAAAATAGTTATTACTTGGGAAATATTCTTCCGTAACGATTTTTTATTTATCCGGATCTTGTTGTCATCCACTACCACACAATATAATTCATCTGGCTTGACATCACATTTTAATAAGACACAAACATAAACTGTGGGGGGAGGGGAATCTGAGTGTCCTCCAGGTCTAAACAGTTTTAATGTATCACGTGGGGGTTTGATATACTCCCATTGTGGTTGTTCATCACGTTTTATTTATTAGGAGAAAACAACAACAAAAAAATACATAACTAAACAGCGATGCTACCTGTGAACTAGGCATGTGCCAGTTTGAGATTCTGACGGTATGATAACCTAAATGGGATCCTCGATCTTAGAGACATGTTATTCTTGAAAGATAAATGTTGGAATGAGTTATAATAATTTGATATTAAAACCCCTCAATGTTTTTGTTTTAATAAAATTTGTAAAATTATTTTAACTGATAGGTTGCAATTCTTGTTGACGTCGCAGTGCGTTGACGTCACATGGCTCGCTGCCGAACTTCCAGCGTGTCACTTGTTAGCTACCCCAACATGTCGTCAGTTCTGCCCTTCCAATTTGAACCACAGCTGAAAAGTAAAGAGCAGTCCAGCACTATCGGTCGTTCACAAGACAAGCAGCAAAGGCAAAATGCAGAGCAGGAAATACCTGATGAGACAAGAGTTGGGCAAAACTGGTGGTGTACTCACGGCAAGTGCGTCTCAATGACAACGGAGCGAGAGTTGTGTATGTTGTCCAGAACTCCGGTTTTTGTTAGCAGATTTCAAGGTGAGCTATTGCGTGATCAAACTTATTCCAATATAATTATGTAGATTGTAGGGCTACAGCTATCGAATATTTTAGTAATCGAGTAATCGACTAAAAATTCTATCAATTAATCGAGTAATCGGATAAAACCTTTTTTTTAGGTAAAGAGCAATTATAACTAGGCCTGCAAGCAGGACTGAACGGGCCCTCGCAATCTAGCGCAACTCGGACGTCACGCAACTCGGACAGTGTGCAGGTCAGGGTGGTGGCAGATCGTCCTCTCTAATCATCTCATTAGAACCTAACATGCGCGAAAGTTGCCTCTTTACATTCACACACCTAAGAGATAAAAACCCCTATTGGACAGAGGACTACAAAAAAGGAGCGAATAAAGGGTCATCACAGCAACAGACAGAGACATGTGGACATGGGCCGTAAAATAAGTATTTTAAAAGGTCTTGAAACTACAATGACCAACCTGAAAAGAACTGGACATATATTTAAAAAAAATGAGTGACTTTCTATTGCCACTAGTTGGCGCTGTAGGGTTGATGCAAATGACCCCTACAGGACCCTTCAGACTATGACTCAACAAGCACGATATGTTTGGCGCAGATATGTTGTAGAAGTTATGACTGTTCAAAACTTGTGGTGAGACGAAATGGCTTCAGTCATTTTTACTTCTCCTGTTGGACCCTTCTGCTTCAACCAAACCTCAGTATTTTTCATCAGGCACCTGAACACATGTCTTCAGGCTCCCCTGATGCAGGTTTGAGGTGAATAGATTTTTTTTTCCTTGGAGGAGGAGCCTGTTTCGTAAAAAAGGCATTTCCTGTTCCCACTAGGGGGCGCTAGGCCTAATGAGTAATATTTCAATGCACTCGTGTTCAGGGTGGGATCCCGCACATACATGCCAGATATGAAAAAGATTGAACGTTGTTTCAAGGAGCTATTAGTCCTTTACTGAATTTGTCATTTTGCCGAAAAAATGGCCGACTTTGGCACCACGCCCAGGTCAGACCCATGAATGAAAACACACCATTTTGAAAAGTTTAGATTTCATAGGTCTCCTGAATTGTCTAACCAATTTTGAAGATGATCCAATTGATTCCCTCTGTGACAAGGTCTCAAATGTGCACCCTGTTAATTGATAAAAATTTCACATTCGATCCAAAATACCCGATTTCCTGTTGGGTTTGGAATATGGGTGCAAGAGACTTTTTGGAGCAGTTTTGCACAAGGTATCGACTCCCCAAATTTCATTGCTCTACGTTAAAAAAACCTAATAGGAAACGCCTTTTTGAAAAATTCAAGGGGGCGCCACTGAGCCATTTTGTTACATTTTTTTGTAACGTTGCAAGATTATCGAAATCCACACAAAGCCGCATGTATGTGCAAAATTTGGTGAGTTTTCGTGCATGTCCAGGCCTCCAAATGTAAACTGTACTAGAAATGGACAGAAATTTCACATTTGATCCAAAATACCCGATTTTCTGTTGGATTTGGAATATGGGTGCAAGAGGCTTTTTTGAGCAGTTAGGCATAAGGTATCTACTTCCCAAATTTCCTTGCTCTATGTTGAAAAAACCCAACAGGAAAGGCCTTTTTTAAAACTTCTTTCTGTCGCCACTAGTTGGCACTGTAGAGTTGATGCAAATGACCCCTACAAGAACCTTCAGGGTATGACTCTCAACAAACACGGAAAGTTTGGCGCAGATATGTTGCATATCTGCCGAGTTATGACTGTTCAAAGTTTTTGGCGAGACAAATTGTTGACGGTCATTTTCACTTCCAGTTTGGACCTCTCCGCTTCAACGAAACCTCAATATTTTTCATCAGGCACCTGAACACATGTCTTGAGGCTCCCCTGAAACAGGTTTGAGGTCAATAGATTTTTTTCCCTTGGAGGAGGAGCCTGTCTCGTAAAGAAGGCCATTTCCTGTTTCCACTAGGGGCGCCAGGCCTAATGGGTAATATTTCAATGCAGTCGTGTTCAGGCTGGGATATCTCATAAACATGCTAAAAATGAAAAAGATTGAACGTTGGATCACGGAGTTTTTAATCATTTTCTGAATTTGGTATTTTGCCTAAAAATGGCCGACTTTGGGACCACGCCCAGGCCAGACCCTTGAATGAAAACACACCATTTTGAAAACTTAAGATCTCATAGGTCTCCTGAATAGTCTGACCAATTTTGAAGACGATCCAACTTTATCCTTCAGCGACAAGGTCTCAAATGTAAATCGATAAAATTTCGCATTTGACCCAAAATTTCCAGCTTCCTGTTGGGTTTGGAATATGGGTGCAAGAGACTTTTTGGAGCAGTTTTGTACAATGTATCGACTCACTAAATTTCATTGTTCTACGTTGAAAAAACCTAATAGGAGAGGCCTTTTTGAAAATTTCAAGGGGGCGCCACTGAGCCATTTTGTTAAATTTTTTTGTAGATTATCAAAATTTACGCAAAGTTGAATGTATGTGCAAATTTTGGTGAGTTTTCGTGCATGTTCAAGCCTCCAAACGTAAACTCCAACTGTGAACCGAAAAAATTTCACATTCGATCCAAAATACCCGATTTCCTGTTGGATTTGGAATATGGGTGCAAGAGGCTTTTTTGAACAGTTAGGCATAAGGTATCTACTCCCCAAATTTCATTGCTCTACGTTGAAAACCTGAGAGGAGAGGCCTTTTTGAAAATTTTAAGGGTCAAGGGGGCGCCACTGAGCCATTTTTTGACATTTTTTCAAAACGACGCAAGATTATCGAAATTTACGCGAATCTGCACGTATGTGCAAATTTTGGTGACTTTTCGTGCATGTTCAGGCCTCCAAATTGGCCATTTTCATTTGCCATGAAGAAAGAAGAATAATAAGTAGGCCTGCAAGCAGGACTGAACGGGCCCTCGCAATCTAGCGCAACTCGGACGTCACGCAACTCGGACTGTGTGCAGGTCAGGGTGGTGGCAGATCCTCCTCTCTAATCATCTCATTCGAACCTAACATGCTCGAAAGTCGCCTATATACATTCCCACACCCAAGAGATAAAAACTCCTATTGGAGAGAGTACTACAAAAAAGGAGCCACTACTGAGCTGTGCAGCCAAGCCATTATTCAAAACTAAAATTAATCTTCTAACTGGTCCAATTCGACCAAGTGTGCCAAATATTGTGGCTCCTCTATAAGCTGCCTGAGTCTCTGAAAAAAAATATTTCCTTTAAATGGAGAACAAAGGGTCGTCACGGCAACAGACAGAGACACATGGACATGGGCCGTAAATAAGTATTTTAATAGGTCTTGAAACTACAATGACCAACCTGAAAAGAACTGGACATGTATTGGAAAAACGAGTGACTTTCTATTGCCACTAGTTGGCGCTGTAGGGTTGATGCAAATGACCCCTACAAGTTCCTTCAGGGTATGACTCTCAACAAGCACGGGAAGTTTGGCGCAGATATGTTCTATATCTGCCGAGTTATGATTGTTCAAAGTTTTTGGAGAGAAAAATTGTTGACAGTCATTTTCACTTTCCTGTTTGGACCCCTCCGCTTCAACGAAACTTCAATATTTTTCATCAGGCACCTGAAGACAGGTCTTAAGGCTTCCCTTATGCAGGTTTGAGGTAGATTGGTTTTTTCCCTTTAGAGGAGGAGTGTGTCCCGTAAAAAAGGGCATTTCCTGTTTCCACTAGGAGGCGCCAGGCACAAATGGTAAATTTTCAATCCAGTCCTGCTCAGGCTGGTATACCTCACACACATGCCAGATTTAAAATAGATTTAACATTGTATGAGGGTGTTATCAGTCATTTTCCGAATTTGGTGTTTTGGCGAAAAAATGGAAGAATTTGGCGCCCCGCCCAGGTCAGGCCCGTGAATGATAACACACCATTTTTATAACTTAAGATTTCATATGCCTCATGAACAGTCTCGCCAATTTTGAGAATGATCAAACTAATTCCCTAGGTGCCAAGGTGTAAAATGTGCACACTGTAAATCGATAAAAAGTTCACATTCAATCCAAAATACCCGATTTCCTGTAGGATTTGGAATGTGTGTGCAAGAGACTTTTTGGAGCAGTTTTGCACAAAGTTTTGACTCTCCAAATTTCATCACTCTATGTTAGAAAAACCTAAATGGAGAGGCCTTTTTGAAAATTTCAAGGGGGCGCCACTGAGCCATTTTCTTAAATTGTTTCGTAACGTTGCAAGATTATCGAACGTTATCCAAAGCCGCATGTATGTGCAAATTTTGGTGAGTTTTTATGCATATTCAAGCCTCCAAATGTAAACTCTTACTGTGAACCCATGAAAATTTCACATTCGATCCAAAATACCCGATTTCCTGTTGGATTTGGAATATGGGTGCAAGAGACTTTTTGGAGCAGTTTTGCATAAGGTATCTACTCCCCAAATTTCCTTGCTCTATGTTGAAAAAACCCAATAGGAAAGGCCTTTTTTAAAACTTCTTTCTGTCGCCACTAGTTGGCACTGTAGAGTTGATGCAAATGACCCCTACAAGAACCTTCAGGGTATGACTCTCAACAAACACGGAAAGTTTGGCGCAGATATGTTGCATATCTGCCGAGTTATGACTGTTCAAAATTTTTGGCGAGACAAATTGTTGACGGTCATTTTCACTTCCAGTTTGGACCTCTCCGCTTCAACGAAACCTCAATATTTTTCATCAGGGACCTGAACACATGTCTTGAGGCTCCCCTGAAACAGGTTTGAGGTCAATAGATTTTTTTCCCTTGGAGGAGGAGCCTGTCTCGTAAAGAAGGCCATTTCCTGTTCCCACTAGGGGGCGCCAGGCCTAATGGGTAATATTTCAATGCAGTCGTGTTCAGGCTGGGATATCTCATATACATGCTAGAAATGAAAAAGATTGAACGTTGTATCACGGAGTTTTTAATCATTTTCTGAATTTGGTATTTTGCCCAAAAATGGCCGACTTTGGGACCACGCCCAGGTCAGACCCTTGAGTGAAAACTCACCATTTTGAAAACTTAAGATCTCATATGTCTCCTGAATAGTCTGACCAATTTTGAAGACTATCCAACTATTTTCTTCAGCGACAAGGTCTCAAATGTAAATCGATAAAATTTCACATTTGATCCAAAATTTCCGGCTTCCTGTTGGGTTTGGAATATGGGTGCAAGAGACTTTTTGGAGCAGTTTTGCACAATGTATCGACTTGCCAAATTTCATCGTTCTACGTTGAAAAAACCTAATAGGAAAGGCCTTTTTGAAAATTTCAAGGGGGCGCCACTGAGCCATTTTGTTAAATTTTTTTGTAGATTATCAAAATTTACGCAAAGTTGCATGTATGTGCAAATTTTGGTGAGTTTTCGTGCATGTTCAGGCCTCCAAATGTAAACTCAAACTGTGAACCGATAAAAATTTCACATTTGATCCAAAATATCCGATTTCCTGTTGGATTTGGAATATGGGTGCAAGAGGCTTTTTTGAACAGTTAGGCATAAGGTATCTACTCCCCAAATTTCATTGCTCTACGTTGAAAACCTGAGAGGAGAGGCCTTTTTGAAAATTTTAAGGGTCAAGGGGGCGCCACTGAGCCATTTTTTGACATTTTTTCAAAACGACACAAGATTATCGAAATTTACGCAAAGCCGCACGTTTGTGCAAATTTTGGTGACTTTTCGTGCATGTTCAGGCCTCCAAATTGGCCATTTTCATTTGCCCTGAAAAAAGAAGAATAATAATAATAATAATAATAATAATCCTTTGCAAAACAATAGGGCCTTCGCACGCTTAGTGCTCGGGCCCTAATAATAATAATAATAATAATAACTAGGCCTGCAAGCAGGACTAAACGGGCCCTCGCAATCTAGCGCAACTCGGACGTCACGCAACTCGGACTGTGTGCGGGTCAGGCTGGTGGCAGATCCTCCTCTCTAATTATCTCATTAGAACCTAACATGCTCGAAAGTCGCCTATTTACATTCCCACACCCAAGAGATAAAAACCCCTATTGGAGAGAGTACTACAAAAAAGGAGCCACTACTGAGCTGTGCAGCCAAGCCCTTATTCAAAACCCAAAATTAATCTTCTAACTCGGCCAATTCGACCAAGTGTGCCAAATACTGTGGCTCTATAAGCTGCCTGAGTCTCTGAAAAAAAATATTTCCTTTAAATGGCGAACAAAGGGTCGTCACGGCAACAGACAGAGACACGTGGACATGGGCCGTAAATAAGTATTTTAATAGGTCTTGAAACTACAATGACCAACCTGAAAAGAACTGAACATGTATTGGAAAAACGAGTGACTTTCTATTGCCACTAGTTGGCGCTGTAGGTTTGATGCAAATGACCCCTACAAGGCCCTTCAGGGTATGACTCTCAACAAGCACGGGAAGTTTGCCGCAGATATGTTGTATATCTGCCGAGTTATGACTGTTCAAAATTTTTGGAGAGAAAAATTATTGACAGTCATTTTCACTTTCCTGTTTGGACCCCTCCGCTTCAACGAAACTTCAATATTTTTCATCAGGCACCTGAAGACAGGTCTTAAGGCTTCCCTTATGCAGGTTTGAGGTCGATTAATTTTTTCCCTTGGAGGAGGAGTGTGTCACCGTAAAAAAGGGCATTTCCTGTTCCCACTAGGAGGCGCCAGGCACAAATGGTAAATTTTCAATCCAGTCGTGCTCAGGCTGGTATACCTCACACACATGGCAGATTTAAAATAGATTGAACGTTGTATGAGGGAGTTATCAGTCATTTTCCGAATTCGGTGTTTTGGCGAAAAAATGGCCGACTTTGGCACCCCGCCCAGGTCAGGCCCGTGAATGAAAACACACCATTTTGATAACTTAAGATTTCATATGCCTCATGAACAGTCTCGCCAATTTTGAGAATGATCAAACTAATTCCCTAGGTGCCAAGGTGTAAAATGTGCACACTGTAAATCGATAAAAAATTCACATTCAATCCAAAATACCCGATTTCCTGTTGGGTTTGGAATACGCATGCAAGAGACTTTTTGGAGCAGTTTTGTACAAGGTATTGACTCTCCGAATTTCATCCATCTACGTTGAAAAAACCTAAATGGAGAGGCCTTTTTGAAAATTTCAAGGGGGCGCCACTGAGCCATTTTGTTACATTTTTTCGTAACGTTGCAAGATTATTGAACGTTATGCAAAGCCGCATGTATGTCGAAATTTTTGTGAGTTTTCGTGCATGTTCAAGCCTCCAAATGTAAACTCCTACTGTTAACCGATAAAAATTTCACATTTGATCCAAAATACCCGATTTCCTGTTGGATTTGGAAAATGGGTGCAAGAGACTTTTTGGAGCAGTTTTGCACAAGGTATCAACTCCCCAAATTTCCTCACTCTATGTTGGAAAAACCCAATAGGAAAGGCCTTTTTTAAAACTTCTTTCTGTCGCCACTAGTTGGCACTGTAGAGTTGATGCAAATGACCCCTACACGAACCTTCAGGGTATGACTCTCAACAAACACGGGAAGTTTGGCGCAGATATGTTGTATATCTGCCGAGTTATGACTGTTCAAAGTTTTTGGCGAGACAAATTGTTGACGGTCATTTTCACTTCCAGTTTGTACCTCTCCGCTTCTACAAAACCTCAATATTTTTCATTAGGCACCTGAACACATGTCTTGAGGCTCCCCTGAAACAGGTTTGAGGTCAATAGATTTTTTTCCCTTGGAGGAGGAGCCTGTCTCGTAAAGAAGGCCATTTCCTGTTCCCACTAGGGGGCGCCAAGCCTAATGGGTAAAATTTAAATGCAGTCGTGTTCAGGCTGGGATATCTCATATACTTGCTAGAAATGAAAAAGATTGAACGTTGTATCACGGAGTTTTTAATCATTTTCTGAATTTGGTGTTTTGCCCAAAAATGGCCAACTTTGGGACTACGCCCAGGCCAGACCCTTGGATGAAAACTCACCATTTTGAAAACTTAAGATCTCATATGTCTCCTGTATAGTCTGACCAATTTTGAAGACGATCCAACTATTTTCTTCAGCGACAAGGTCTCAAATGTAAATCGATAAAATTTCGCATTTGATCCAAAATTTCCGACTTCCTGTTGGATTTGGAATATAGGTGCAAGAGACTTTTTGGAGCAGTTTTACGCAATGTATCGACTCACCAAATTTCATCATTCTACGTTGAAAAAACCTAATAGGAAAGGCCTTTTTGAAAATTTCAAGGGGGCGCCACTGAGCGATTTTGTTAAATTTTTTTGTAGATTATCAAAATTTACGCAAAGTTGCATGTATGTGCAAATTTTGGTGAGTTTTCGTGCATGTTCAGGCCTCCAAACGTAAACTCCAACTGTGAACCGAAAAAATTTCACATTTGATCCAAAATATCCGATTTCCTGTCGGATTTGGAATATGGGTGCAAGAGGCTTTTTTGAACAGTTAGGCATAAGGTATCTACTCCCCAAATTTCATCGCTCTACGTTGAAAACCTGAGAGGAGAGGCCTTTTTGAAAATTTTAAGGGTCAAGGGGGCGCCACTGAGCCATTTTTTGAAATTTTTTCAAAACGACGCAAGATTATCAAATTTTACGCGAATCTGCACGTATGTGCAAATTTTGGTGACTTTTCGTGCATGTTCAGGCCTCCAAATTGGCCATTTTCATTTGCCATGAAGAAAGAATAATAATAATAATAATAATAATAATAATAATAACTAGGCCTGCAAGCAGGACTGAACGGGCCCTCGCAATCTAGCGCAACTCGGACGTCACGCAACTCGGACTGTGTGCAGGTCAGGGTGGTGGCAGATCCTCCTCTCTAATCATCTCATTAGAACCTAACATGCTCGAAAGTCGCCTAATTACATTCCCACACCCAAGAGATAAAAACCCCTATTGGAGAGAGTACTACAAAAAAGGAGCCACTACTGAGCTGTGCAGCCAAGCCCTTATTCAAAACCAAAATTAATCTTCTAACTTGGCCAATTCGACCAAGTGTGCCAAATATTGTGGCTCTATAAGCTGCCTGAGTCTCTGAAAAAAAATATTTCCTTTAAATGGCGAACAAAGGGTCGTCACGGCAACAGACAGAGACACGTGGACATGGGCCGTAAAAAAGTATTTTAATAGGTCTTGAAACTACAATGACCAACATGAAAAGAACTGGACATGTTTTGGAAAAACGAGTGACTTCCTATCGCCACTAGTTGGCGCTGTAGGGTTGATGCAAATGACCCCTACAAGTTCCTTCAGGGTATGACTCTCAACAAGCACGGGAAGTTTGGCGCAGATATGTTCTATATCTGCCGAGTTATGATTGTTCAAAGTTTTTGGAGAGAAAAATTGTTGACAGTCATTTTCACTTTCCTGTTTGGACCCCTCCGCTTCAACGAAACTTCAATATTTTTCATCAGGCACCTGAAGACAGGTCTTAAGGCTTCCCTTATGCAGGTTTGAGGTAGATTGGTTTTTTCCCTTTAGAGGAGGAGTGTGTCCCGTAAAAAAGGGCATTTCCTGTTTCCACTAGGAGGCGCCAGGCACAAATGGTAAATTTTCAATCCAGTCCTGCTCAGGCTGGTATACCTCACACACATGCCAGATTTAAAATAGATTTAACATTGTATGAGGGTGTTATCAGTCATTTTCCGAATTTGGTGTTTTGGCGAAAAAATGGAAGAATTTGGCGCCCCGCCCAGGTCAGGCCCGTGAATGATAACACACCATTTTTATAACTTAAGATTTCATATGCCTCATGAACAGTCTCGCCAATTTTGAGAATGATCAAACTAATTCCCTAGGTGCCAAGGTGTAAAATGTGCACACTGTAAATCGATAAAAAGTTCACATTCAATCCAAAATACCCGATTTCCTGTAGGATTTGGAATGTGTGTGCAAGAGACTTTTTGGAGCAGTTTTGCACAAAGTTTTGACTCTCCAAATTTCATCACTCTATGTTAGAAAAACCTAAATGGAGAGGCCTTTTTGAAAATTTCAAGGGGGCGCCACTGAGCCATTTTCTTAAATTGTTTCGTAACGTTGCAAGATTATCGAACGTTATCCAAAGCCGCATGTATGTGCAAATTTTGGTGAGTTTTTATGCATATTCAAGCCTCCAAATGTAAACTCTTACTGTGAACCCATGAAAATTTCACATTCGATCCAAAATACCCGATTTCCTGTTGGATTTGGAATATGGGTGCAAGAGACTTTTTGGAGCAGTTTTGCATAAGGTATCTACTCCCCAAATTTCCTTGCTCTATGTTGAAAAAACCCAATAGGAAAGGCCTTTTTTAAAACTTCTTTCTGTCGCCACTAGTTGGCACTGTAGAGTTGATGCAAATGACCCCTACAAGAACCTTCAGGGTATGACTCTCAACAAACACGGAAAGTTTGGCGCAGATATGTTGCATATCTGCCGAGTTATGACTGTTCAAAATTTTTGGCGAGACAAATTGTTGACGGTCATTTTCACTTCCAGTTTGGACCTCTCCGCTTCAACGAAACCTCAATATTTTTCATCAGGGACCTGAACACATGTCTTGAGGCTCCCCTGAAACAGGTTTGAGGTCAATAGATTTTTTTCCCTTGGAGGAGGAGCCTGTCTCGTAAAGAAGGCCATTTCCTGTTCCCACTAGGGGGCGCCAGGCCTAATGGGTAATATTTCAATGCAGTCGTGTTCAGGCTGGGATATCTCATATACATGCTAGAAATGAAAAAGATTGAACGTTGTATCACGGAGTTTTTAATCATTTTCTGAATTTGGTATTTTGCCCAAAAATGGCCGACTTTGGGACCACGCCCAGGTCAGACCCTTGAGTGAAAACTCACCATTTTGAAAACTTAAGATCTCATATGTCTCCTGAATAGTCTGACCAATTTTGAAGACTATCCAACTATTTTCTTCAGCGACAAGGTCTCAAATGTAAATCGATAAAATTTCACATTTGATCCAAAATTTCCGGCTTCCTGTTGGGTTTGGAATATGGGTGCAAGAGACTTTTTGGAGCAGTTTTGCACAATGTATCGACTTGCCAAATTTCATCGTTCTACGTTGAAAAAACCTAATAGGAAAGGCCTTTTTGAAAATTTCAAGGGGGCGCCACTGAGCCATTTTGTTAAATTTTTTTGTAGATTATCAAAATTTACGCAAAGTTGCATGTATGTGCAAATTTTGGTGAGTTTTCGTGCATGTTCAGGCCTCCAAATGTAAACTCAAACTGTGAACCGATAAAAATTTCACATTTGATCCAAAATATCCGATTTCCTGTTGGATTTGGAATATGGGTGCAAGAGGCTTTTTTGAACAGTTAGGCATAAGGTATCTACTCCCCAAATTTCATTGCTCTACGTTGAAAACCTGAGAGGAGAGGCCTTTTTGAAAATTTTAAGGGTCAAGGGGGCGCCACTGAGCCATTTTTTGACATTTTTTCAAAACGACACAAGATTATCGAAATTTACGCAAAGCCGCACGTTTGTGCAAATTTTGGTGACTTTTCGTGCATGTTCAGGCCTCCAAATTGGCCATTTTCATTTGCCCTGAAAAAAGAAGAATAATAATAATAATAACTAGGCCTGCAAGCAGGACTGAACGGGCCCTCGCAATCTAGCGCAACTCGGACGTCACGCAACTCGGACTGTGTGCAGGTCAGGGTGGTGGCAGATCCTCCTCTCTAATCATCTCATTAGAACCTAACATGCTCGAAAGTCGCCTATATACAATCCCACACCCAAGAGATAAAAACCCCTATTGGAGCGAGTACTACAAAAAAGGAGCCACTACTGAGCTGTGCAGCCAAGCCCTTATTCAAAACCCAAAATTAATCTTCTAAGTGGGCCAATTCGACCAAGTGTGCCAAATATTGTGGCTCTATAAGCTGCCTGAGTCTCTGGAAAAAAATATTTCCTTTAAATGGCGAACAAAGGGTCGTCACGGCAACAGACAGAGACACTTGGACATGGGCCGTAAATAAGTATTTTAATAGCTGTTGAAACTACAATGACCAACCTGAAAAGAACTGAACATGTATTGGAAAAACGAGTGACTTTCAATTGCCACTAGTTGGCGCTGTAGGTTTGATGCAAATGACCCCTACAAGGCCCTTCAGGGTATGACTCTCAACAAGCACGGGAAGTTTGGCGCAGATATGTTGTATATCTGCCGAGTTATGACTGTTCAAAGTTTTTGGAGAGAAAAATTGTTGACAGTCATTTTCACTTTCCTGTTTGGACCCCTCCGCTTCAACGAAACTTCAATATTTTTCATCAGGCACCTGAAGACAGGTCTTAAGGCTTCCCTTATGCAGGTTTGAGGTAGATTGATTTTTTTCCCTTGGAGAAGGAGTGTGTCCTGTAAAAAAGGGCATTTCCTGTTCCCACTAGGAGGCGCCAGGCACAAATGGTAAAATTTCAATCCAGTCGTGCTCAGGCTTGTATACCTCACACACAGGCCAGATTTAAAATAGATTGAACGTTGTATGAGGGAGTTATCAGTCATTTTCCGAATTCGGTGTTTTGGCGAAAAAATGGCCGACTTTGGCACCCCGGCCAGGTCAGGCCCGTGAATGAAAACACACCATTTTGATAACTTAAGATTTCATATGCCTCATGAACAGTCTCGCCAATTTTGAGAATGATCAAACTAATTCCCTAGGTGCCAAGGTGTAAAATGTGCACACTGTAAATCGATAAAAAATTCACATTCAATCCAAAATACCCGATTTCCTGTTGGGTTTGGAATACGCATGCAAGAGACTTTTTGGAGCAGTTTTGTACAAGGTATTGACTCTCCGAATTTCATCCCTCTACGTTGAAAAAACCTAAATGGAGAGGCCTTTTTGAAAATTTCAAGGGGGCGCCACTGAGCCATTTTGTTACATGTTTTCGTAACGTTGCAAGATTATTGAACGTTATGCAAAGTCGCATGTATGTCGAAATTTTTGAGAGTTTTCGTGCATGTTCAAGCCTCCAAATGTAAACTCCTACTGTGAACCGATAAAAATATCACTTTTGATCCAAAATACCCGATTTCCTGTTGGATTTGGAATATGGGTGCAAGAGACTTTTTGGAGCAGTTTTGCATAAGGTATCTACTCCCCAAATTTCCTTGCTCTATGTTGAAAAAACCCAATAGGAAAGGCCTTTTTTAAAACTTCTTTCTGTCGCCACTAGTTGGCACTGTAGAGTTGATGCAAATGACCCCTACAAGAACCTTCAGAGTATGACTCTCAACAAACACGGAAAGTTTGGCGCAGATATGTTGCATATCTGCCGAGTTATGACTGTTCAAAGTTTTTGGCGAGACAAATTGTTGACGGTCATTTTCACTTCCAGTTTGGACCTCTCCGCTTCAACGAAACCTCAATATTTTTCATCAGGCACCTGAACACATGTCTTGAGGCTCCCCTGAAACAGGTTTGAGGTCAACAGATTTTTTTCCCTTGGAGGAGGAGCCTGTCTCGTAAAGAAGTCCATTTCCTGTTCCCACTAGGGGGCGCCAGGCCTAATGGGTAATATTTCAATGCAGTCGTGTTCAGGCTAGGATATCTCATATACATGCTAGAAATGAAAAAGATTGAACGTTGTATCACGGAGTTTTTAATCATTTTCTGAATTTGGTGTTTTGCCCAAAAATGGCCGACTTTGGAACCACGCCCAGGTCAGACCCTTGAGTGAAAACTCACCATTTTGAAAACTTAAGATCTCATATGTCTCCTGAATAGTCTGACCAATTTTGAAGATGATCCAACTATTTTCTTCAGCGACAAGGTCTCAAATGTAAATCGATAAAATTTCACATTTGATCCAAAATTTCCGGCTTCCTGTTTGGTTTGGAATATGGGTGCAAGAGACTTTTTGGAGCAGTTTTGCACAATGTATCGACTCGCCAAATTTCATTGTTCTACGTTGAAAAAACCTAATAGGAGAGGCCTTTTTGAAAATTTCAAGGGGGCGCCACTGAGCGATTTTGTTAAAATTTTTTGTAGATTATCAAAATTTACGCCAAGTTGCATGTATGTGCAAATTTTGGTGAGTTTTTATGCATGTTCAAGCCTCCAAATGTAAACTCCTACTGTGAACCGATAAAAATTTCACATTCGATCAAAAATACCCGATTTCCTGTTGGATTTGGAATACGGGTGCAAGAGACTTTTTGGAGCAGTTTTGCACAAGGTATCGACTCCCCAAATTTCATCACTCTCTGTTAAAAAAACCTAATAGGAAACGCCTTTTTGAAAAATTCAAGGGGGCGCCACTGAGGCATTTTGCTACATTTTTTCGTAACATTGCAAGATTATTGAACGTTATCTAAAGCCGCATGTATGTGCAAATTTTTAAGAGTTTTTGTGCATATTCAAGCCTCCAAATGTAAACTCCTACTGTGAACCCATGAAAATTTCACATTCGATCCAAAATACCCGATTTCCTGTTGGATTTGGAATATGGGTGCAAGAGACTTTTTGGAGCAGTTTTGCATAAGGTATCTACTCCCCAAATTTCCTTGCTCTATGTTGAAAAAACCCAATAGGAAAGGCCTTTTTTAAAACTTCTTTCTGTCGCCACTAGTTGGCACTGTAGAGTTGATGCAAATGACCCCTACAAGAACCTTCAGGGTATGACTCTCAACAAACACGGGAAGTTTGGCGCAGATATGTTGTATATCTGCCGAGTTATGACTGTTCAAAGTTTTTTGCGTGACAAATTGTTGACGTTCATTTTCACTTTCCTGTTTGGACCCCTCCGCCTCAACGAAACCTCAATATTTTTCATCAGGCATCTGAACACAGGTCTTAAGGCTCCCCTGATGCAGGTTTGAGGTCAACAGATTTTTTTCCCTTGGAGGAGGAACCTGTCTCGTAAAAAAAGGCATTTCCTGTTCTCACTAGGGGGCGCTAGACCTAATGGGTAATATTTCAATGCACTCGTGTTAAGGGTGGGATACCGCATATACATGGCAGATATGAAAAAGATTGAAAGTTGTGTCAAGGAATTATTAGCCATTTACTGAATTCGGTGTTTTGCCGAAAAAATGGCCGACTTTGGCACCACGCCCAGGTCAGACCCGTGAATGAAAACACACCATTTTAGAAACTTAAGATCTCATATGTCTCCTGAACAGTCTCACCAATTTTGAAGATGATCCAACTAACTCCCTCAGCGAAAAGGTCTCAAATGTGCACCCTGTAAATCGATAAAAATTTCATATTTGATCCAAAATAACCGATTTCCTGTTGGGTTTGGAATATGCGTGTCAATGCTTTTTTGGAGCGGTTTTGGACAAGGTATAGACCCCCCAAATTTCATTGCTCTACGCTGACAGACCCTAATGTTATAGGCCAATTTTAAAATTTCAAGGGGGCGCCACTGAGCCATTTTGTTATATTTTTTTGCAACGTTGCAAAATTATCGAAATTTACAATTTTCCGGACGTATGTGCAAATTTTGGTGACTTTTCGTGCATGTTCAGGCCTCCAAATTGGCCGTTTTCATTTGCCCTGAAAAAAAAAAAAAATAAAAAAAAAAAAAATAATCCTTTGCAAAACAATAGGGCCTTCGCACGCTTAGTGCTCGGGCCCTAATAATAATAATCCTTTGCAAAACAATAGGGCCTTCGCACGCTTAGTGCTCGGGCCCTAATAATAATAATAATAATAATAACTAGGCCTGCAAGCAGGACTAAACGGGCCCTCGCAATCTAGCGCAACTCGGACGTCACGCAACTCGGACTGTGTGCGGGTCAGGCTGGTGGCAGATCCTCCTCTCTAATTATCTCATTAGAACCTAACATGCTCGAAAGTCGCCTATTTACATTCCCACACCCAAGAGATAAAAACCCCTATTGGAGAGAGTACTACAAAAAAGGAGCCACTACTGAGCTGTGCAGCCAAGCCCTTATTCAAAACCCAAAATTAATCTTCTAACTCGGCCAATTCGACCAAGTGTGCCAAATACTGTGGCTCTATAAGCTGCCTGAGTCTCTGAAAAAAAATATTTCCTTTAAATGGCGAACAAAGGGTCGTCACGGCAACAGACAGAGACACGTGGACATGGGCCGTAAATAAGTATTTTAATAGGTCTTGAAACTACAATGACCAACCTGAAAAGAACTGAACATGTATTGGAAAAACGAGTGACTTTCTATTGCCACTAGTTGGCGCTGTAGGTTTGATGCAAATGACCCCTACAAGGCCCTTCAGGGTATGACTCTCAACAAGCACGGGAAGTTTGCCGCAGATATGTTGTATATCTGCCGAGTTATGACTGTTCAAAATTTTTGGAGAGAAAAATTATTGACAGTCATTTTCACTTTCCTGTTTGGACCCCTCCGCTTCAACGAAACTTCAATATTTTTCATCAGGCACCTGAAGACAGGTCTTAAGGCTTCCCTTATGCAGGTTTGAGGTCGATTAATTTTTTCCCTTGGAGGAGGAGTGTGTCACCGTAAAAAAGGGCATTTCCTGTTCCCACTAGGAGGCGCCAGGCACAAATGGTAAATTTTCAATCCAGTCGTGCTCAGGCTGGTATACCTCACACACATGGCAGATTTAAAATAGATTGAACGTTGTATGAGGGAGTTATCAGTCATTTTCCGAATTCGGTGTTTTGGCGAAAAAATGGCAGACTTTGGCACCCCGCCCAGGTCAGGCCCGTGAATGAAAACACACCATTTTGATAACTTAAGATTTCATATGCCTCATGAACAGTCTCGCCAATTTTGAGAATGATCAAACTAATTCCCTAGGTGCCAAGGTGTAAAATGTGCACACTGTAAATCGATAAAAAATTCACATTCAATCCAAAATACCCGATTTCCTGTTGGGTTTGGAATACGCATGCAAGAGACTTTTTGGAGCAGTTTTGTACAAGGTATTGACTCTCCGAATTTCATCCATCTACGTTGAAAAAACCTAAATGGAGAGGCCTTTTTGAAAATTTCAAGGGGGCGCCACTGAGCCATTTTGTTACATTTTTTCGTAACGTTGCAAGATTATTGAACGTTATGCAAAGCCGCATGTATGTCGAAATTTTTGTGAGTTTTCGTGCATGTTCAAGCCTCCAAATGTAAACTCCTACTGTTAACCGATAAAAATTTCACATTTGATCCAAAATACCCGATTTCCTGTTGGATTTGGAAAATGGGTGCAAGAGACTTTTTGGAGCAGTTTTGCACAAGGTATCAACTCCCCAAATTTCCTCACTCTATGTTGGAAAAACCCAATAGGAAAGGCCTTTTTTAAAACTTCTTTCTGTCGCCACTAGTTGGCACTGTAGAGTTGATGCAAATGACCCCTACACGAACCTTCAGGGTATGACTCTCAACAAACACGGGAAGTTTGGCGCAGATATGTTGTATATCTGCCGAGTTATGACTGTTCAAAGTTTTTGGCGAGACAAATTGTTGACGGTCATTTTCACTTCCAGTT
Source organism: Corythoichthys intestinalis (assembly GCF_030265065.1). Lineage (NCBI taxonomy): Eukaryota > Metazoa > Chordata > Actinopteri > Syngnathiformes > Syngnathidae > Corythoichthys > Corythoichthys intestinalis. Next base: position 46,055,998 of record NC_080411.1, on the reverse strand, counting down.
TGTACCTCTCCGCTTCTACAAAACCTCAATATTTTTCATTAGGCACCTGAACACATGTCTTGAGGCTCCCCTGAAACAGGTTTGAGGTCAATAGATTTTTTTCCCTTGGAGGAGGAGCCTGTCTCGTAAAGAAGGCCATTTCCTGTTCCCACTAGGGGGCGCCAAGCCTAATGGGTAAAATTTAAATGCAGTCGTGTTCAGGCTGGGATATCTCATATACTTGCTAGAAATGAAAAAGATTGAACGTTGTATCACGGAGTTTTTAATCATTTTCTGAATTTGGTGTTTTGCCCAAAAATGGCCAACTTTGGGACTACGCCCAGGCCAGACCCTTGGATGAAAACTCACCATTTTGAAAACTTAAGATCTCATATGTCTCCTGTATAGTCTGACCAATTTTGAAGACGATCCAACTATTTTCTTCAGCGACAAGGTCTCAAATGTAAATCGATAAAATTTCGCATTTGATCCAAAATTTCCGACTTCCTGTTGGATTTGGAATATAGGTGCAAGAGACTTTTTGGAGCAGTTTTACGCAATGTATCGACTCACCAAATTTCATCATTCTACGTTGAAAAAACCTAATAGGAAAGGCCTTTTTGAAAATTTCAAGGGGGCGCCACTGAGCGATTTTGTTAAATTTTTTTGTAGATTATCAAAATTTACGCAAAGTTGCATGTATGTGCAAATTTTGGTGAGTTTTCGTGCATGTTCAGGCCTCCAAACGTAAACTCCAACTGTGAACCGAAAAAATTTCACATTTGATCCAAAATATCCGATTTCCTGTCGGATTTGGAATATGGGTGCAAGAGGCTTTTTTGAACAGTTAGGCATAAGGTATCTACTCCCCAAATTTCATCGCTCTACGTTGAAAACCTGAGAGGAGAGGCCTTTTTGAAAATTTTAAGGGTCAAGGGGGCGCCACTGAGCCATTTTTAAAAATTTTTTCAAAACGACGCAAGATTATCAAATTTTACGCGAATCTGCACGTATGTGCAAATTTTGGTGACTTTTCGTGCATGTTCAGGCCTCCAAATTGGCCATTTTCATTTGCCATGAAGAAAGAAGAATAATAATAATAATAACTAGCCCTGCAAGCAGGACTGAACGGGCCCTCGCGTATGGCGCAACTCGGACGTCAAACAAAGTCGAAGGGCAGGCAGGTCGGGGCAGTGGCAGTCGACAACAGACAGATATCCAGGCAGATATATTGCATGTCTGAATGTTCAGAATTAGTGGGGAGAGAAAATGGCGACGGTCATTATGACTTTCCTCTGGGACCCCTCTGCTTTAACAAAACAAAATTGTTTATTAGGCACCTGAACACGGTCATTATGACTTTCCTTTTGGACCCCTCTGCTTTAACGAAACAAAATTGTTGATCAGGCACCTGAACACATGTCTTAAGGCTCCCCTGATTCAGGTTTGAGGTCAATTGATTTTTGTCCCTGAGAAGCAGGAGCCTTTCTCTTTAACTAAAAGTGTGTTTCCTGTTCCCACTAGGGGGCGCCAGGCGTAATGAGTAATATTTCAATAAAGTCATGTGCAGGCTGAAATACTTCACATTCATGCCAAATATGAAAAAGATTGCACCTTCAATCAGGAAGTTATTACCGTATTTTTCGGACTACAAGTCGCACCTGAGTATAAGTCGCACAAGCCAGAAAATGCCCAACAAAGAGAAAAAAAACATATATAAGTCTTACCGGAGTATAAGTCGCAATTTTGGGGGAAATTTACTTGATAAAATCCAACACATAGAACAGATATGTCATCTTGAAAGGCAGTTTAATATAAAAATACAATAGAGAACAACATGCTGAATAAATGTACAGTGTACAGTGCATAAACAACGAAATGCGAATATACTGTCCTCACCAGGACGCTACCGCTCGGTCCTGGCTATATACAGCGAACTCCAAAAAGACAATGCTGGACGTCCGCATAATTTGTTGAATCAATTTGGTCCTCGATAGCAAACAGGTTCACATCAACGTAAATAAATGATAATTAGGTACTATTGCAGCAATAACGTGACAGATTAGCATGCGTTCGCTAGCATTAGCACACCATTCAAACAACCACACAACTGGCTGTAAGTGTCCGCTCGCGGGTGGAAAACACACAACAACAACAGAAAAGATGATACACGCAGGCGTTGCCTCTGTAGAGATATTTTAAAAGCATAAACAATGAACGTAGGTTCGCAGCCGTCTTTCCCTCTCGCTAACTCGCCCACTCACTCACTCACTCACTCACTCACTCACTCACTCACTCACTCACTCACTCACTCACTCACTCACTCACTCACTCACTCACTCACTCACTCACTCACTCACTCACTCAGAGCTACGTAGCTGTCTGTCTTCTTCTGGTGTGCGAGCGCTCTTCTTCACGTAAACAAGTGCGAGTGCGCTCCCAGGTGGGCGTGAAAGCGCCACAAACTAAATGCATCCATTTCAATATAAAAAAAGTCAATTATACATTTGAACATACATTGCCAAAGGCAGAACGCGAACGTGGCCATAGCTATTAAGAGTTATTCAGATAACTATAGCATGCTAACAAGTTCACAAAACCATTAGTCCAAAACACCAAAATAAAATGGGAAATTTTATCATAATGTGTTAATAATTTCACACATAAGTCGCTGCTGAGTATAAGTCGCACCCCAAAGCAAAATATGAAAAAAACCGCGACTTATAGTCATTGACTGAATTGTATTGTCAAAAATAAGACACATTTGCTCCCCTGGCCAGGAAAGGGCCGTGAATGAAATGTCACCATTTTGATAACCTAACATCTCATATGTGTCATGAATAGTCTGACCAATTTTGAGGAGCATTCAACTTACTGCCTCGGCGTAATGGTGTCAAACGTGCATGCTGGTTTTAGACAAAAATGCCATGTTGTGCAAGATTCAATCCCTAATACCCGATTTCCTGTTGGGTTTGGAATATGGGTGCAAGAGACTTTTTGGAGCAGTTTTGCACAACGTATCCACTCCCCAAATTTCATCACTCTACGTCGAAAAAAACTAATAGGACAGGCCTTTTTTAAAAATTGAAGGGGGCGCCACTGAGCCATTTTATTACATCTTTTGGCAATGTTGCTAAATTCATGAAATTTACATGAAGCCGCATGTATGTGCAAATTTAGGTGAGTTTTCGAGCATGTTCAGACCTCGAAATTGGCCATTTTGTGACAAAATGCCGAGGGTCTTTTCACTTTCCTGTTTGGGTACTGCTACATCAACGAAAACTCAATATTTTTCATCATATACCTAAAGACATGTCTTAAGGCTCCCCTGATGCAGGTTTGAGGTCAATTGATGTTTTTCACCAGGAGGAGGAGCCTTTCTCGTAAAAATGGGTGTTTCCTCTTCCCACAAGGGGGCGCCAGGCCTAATGGAAAATATTTCAATGCAGTCGTGTTCAGGTTAAGACACCTTACACGCATGCCAAATATGAAAAAGATTGGACCTTGTATCAGGAAGTTATTAATCATTTACTGAAATTGGCGCGTTGCCAAAAAAACACCCGACTTTGGTACCCCGCCCAGGTTAGGCCCGTGGACGAAAACTCACCATTTTCACAACTTAATATCTCATATGTCTCATGAAGACGTACACCAATTTTGAGGAAGATCCAACGTACTGGCTCGGCGCAATGGTCTGAAACGTGCATGCTGGTTTTCGCCCAAAATGCTATGTTTTTCAACATTCAATCCAAAATATCCGATTTCCTGTTGGGTTTGGAATATGGGTGCTGCAGACTTTTTGAAGCGTCTCTGGACAACGTATCCACTCCCCAAATTTCATCGCTCTACGTTGAAAAACATCAAAGCAAAGGGCATTTTTAAAATTTCAAGGGGGCGCCACTGAGCCATTTTTTGATTTTTTTAAAAAACGTTGCTAAATTTTCGAAATTTTCGCGAAGCCGGATGTATATGCAAATTTTGGTGAGTTTTTGAGCATGTTCAGGCCTTCAAATTGGCCATTTTCATTTGCCATGAAAAAATAATAATAATAATAATAATAATAATAATAATCCTTCGAAGAACAATAGGGCCTCGCACGCTGAGAGTGCTCGGGCCCTAATAACTAGCCCTGCAAGCAGGACTGAACGGGCCCTCGCGTATGGCGCAACTCGGACGTCAAACAAAGTCGAAGGGCAGGCAGGTCGGGGCGGTGGCAGTCGACAACAGACAGATATCCAGGCAGATATATTGCATGTCTGAATGTTCAGAATTAGTGGGGAGAGAAAATGGCGACGGTCATTATGACTTTCCTATGGGACCCCTCTGCTTTAACAAAACAAAATTGTTTATTAGGCACCTGAACATGGTCATTATGACTTTCCTTTTGGACCCCTCTGCTTTAACGAAACAAAATTGTTGATCAGGCACCTGAACACATGTCTTAAGGCTCCGCTGATTCAGGTTTGAGGTCAATTGATTTTTGACCCTGAGAAGCAGGAGCCTTCCTATTTAATTAAAAGTGTGTTTCCTGTTCCCACTAGGGGGCGCCAGGCGTAATGAGTAATATTTCAATAAAGTCATGTGCAGGCTGAAATACTTCACATTCATGCCAAATATGAAAAAGATTGCACCTTCAATCAGGAAGTTATTACCGTATTTTTCGGACTACAAGTCGCACCTGAGTATAAGTCGCACAAGCCAGAAAATGCCCAACAAAGAGAAAAAAAACATATATAAGTCTTACCGGAGTATAAGTCGCAATTTTGGGGGAAATTTACTTGATAAAATCCAACACATAGAACAGATATGTCATCTTGAAAGGCAGTTTAATATAAAAATACAATAGAGAACAACATGCTGAATAAATCTACAGTGTACAGTGCATAAACAACGAAATGCGAATATACTGTCCTCACCAGGACGCTACCGCTCGGTCCTGGCTATATACAGCGAACTCCAAAAAGACAATGCTGGACGTCCGCATAATTTGTTGAATCAATTTGGTCCTCGATAGCAAACAGGTTCACATCAACGTAAATAAATGATAATTAGGTACTATTGCAGCAATAACATAACAGATTAGCATGCGTTCGCTAGCATTAGCACACCATTCAAACAACCACACAACTGGCTGTAAGTGTCCGCTCGCGGGTGGAAAACACACAACAACAACAGAAAAGATGATACACGCAGGCGTTGCCTCTGTAGAGATATTTTAAAAGCATAAACAATGAACGTAGCTTCGCAGCCGTCTTTCCCTCTCGCTAACTCGCCCACTCACTCACTCACTCACTCACTCACTCACTCACTCACTCACTCACTCACTCACTCACTCACTCACTCACTCACTCACTCACTCACTCAGAGCTACGTAGCTGTCTGTCTTCTTCTGGTGTGCGAGCGCTCTTCTTCACGTAAACAAGTGCGAGTGCGCTCCCAGGTGGGCGTGAAAGCGCCACAAACTAAATGCATCCATTTCAATTTAAAAAAGTCAATTATACAATTGAACATACATTGCCAAAGGCAGAACGCGAACGTGGCCATAGCTATTAAGAGTTATTCAGATAACTATAGCATGCTAACAAGTTTACAAAACCATTAGTCCAAAACACCAAAATAACATGGGAAATTTTATCATAATGTGTTAATAATTTCACACATAAGTCGCTGCTGAGTATAAGTCGCACCCCAAAGCAAAATATGAAAAAAAACGCGACTTATAGTCATTTACTGAATTGTATTGTCAAAAATAAGACACATTTGCTCCCCTGGCCAGGAAAGGGCCGTGAATGAAATGTCACCATTTTGATAACCTAACATCTCATATGTGTCAATAATAGTCTGACCAATTTTGAGGAGCATTCAACTTACTGCCTCGGCGTAATGGTGTCAAACGTGCATGCTGGTTTTAGACAAAAATGCCATGTTGTGCAAGATTCAATCCCTAATACCCGATTTCCTGTTGGGTTTGGAATATGGGTGCAAGAGACTTTTTGGAGCAGTTTTGCACAACGTATCCACTCCCCAAATGTCATCACTCTACGTCGAAAAAAACTAATAGGACAGGCCTTTTTTAAAAATTGAAGGGGGCGCCACTGAGCCATTTTATTACATCTTTTGGCAATGTTGCTAAATTCATGAAATTTACATGAAGCCGCATGTATGTGCAAATTTAGGTGAGTTTTCGAACATGTTCAGACCTGGAAATTGGCCATTTTGTGACAAAATGCCGAGGGTCTTTTCACTTTCCTGTTTGGGTACTGCTACATCAACGAAAACTCAATATTTTTCATCATATACCTAAAGACATGTCTTAAGGCTCCCCTGATGCAGGTTTGAGGTCAATTGATGTTTTTCACCAGGAGGAGGAGCCTTTCTCGTAAAAATGGGTGTTTCCTCTTCCCACAAGGGGGCGCCAGGCCTAATGGAAAATATTTCAATGCAGTCGTGTTCAGGTTAAGACACCTTACACGCATGCCAAATATGAAAAAGATTGGACCTTGTATCAGGAAGTTATTAATCATTTACTGAAATTGGCGCGTTGCCAAAAAAACACCCGACTTTGGTACCCCGCCCAGGTTAGGCCCGTGGACGAAAACTCACCATTTTCACAACTTAATATCTCATATGTCTCATGAAGACGTACACCAATTTTGAGGAAGATCCAACGTACTGGCTGGGCGCAATGGTCTGAAACGTGCATGCTGGTTTTCGCCCAAAATGCTATGTTTTTCAACATTCAATCCAAAATATCCGATTTCCTGTTGGGTTTGGAATATGGGTGCTGCAGACTTTTTGAAGCGTCTCTGGACAACGTATCCACTCCCCAAATTTCATCGCTCTACGTTGAAAAACATCAAAGCAAAGGGCATTTTTAAAATTTCAAGGGGGCGCCACTGAGCCATTTTTTGATTTTTTTAAAAAACGTTGCTAAATTTTCGAAATTTTCGCGAAGCCGGATGTATATGCAAAATTTGGTGAGTTTTTGAGCATGTTCAGGCCTTCAAATTGGCCATTTTCATTTGCCATGAAAAAATAATAATAACTAGCCCTGCAAGCAGGACTGACGGGCCCTCGCGTATGGCGCAACTCGGACGTCAAACAAAGTCGGAGGGCAGGCAGGTCGGGGCGGTGGCAGTCGACAACAGACAGATATCCAGGCAGATATATTGCATGTCTGAATGTTCAGAATTAGTGGGGAGAGAAAATGGCGACGGTCATGATGACTTTCTTATCGGACCCCTCTGCTTTAACAAAACAAAAGTGTTTATTAGGCACCTGAACACGGTCATTATGACTTTCCTATTGGACCCCTCTGCTTTAAGGAAACAAAAGTCTTACCGGAGTATAAGTCGCATTTGTGGGTGAAATTTACTTGATAAAATCCAACACATAGAACAGATATGTCATCTTGAAAGGCAATTTAATATAAAAATACAATAGAGAACAACATGCTGAATAAATGTACAGTGTACAGTGCATAAACAACGAAATGCGAATATACTGTCCTCACCAGGACGCTACCGCTCGGTCCTGGCTATAGACAGCGAACTCCAAAAAGACAATTCTGGATGTCCGCATAATTTGTTGAATCAATTTGGTCCTCGATAGCAAACAGGTTCACATCACCGTAAATAAATGATAATTACGTACTATTACAGCAATAATGTAACAGATTAGCATGCGTTCGCTAGCATTAGCACACCATTCAAACAACCACACAACTGGCTGTAAGTGTCCGCTCGCGGGTGGAAAACACACAACAACAGAAAAGATGATACACGCAGGCGTTGCCTCTGTAGAGATATTTTAAAGGCATAAACAATGAACGTAGGTTCGCAGCCGTCTTTCTCTCTCGCTAACTAGTCCACTCACTCACTCACTCACTCACTCACTCACTCACTCACTCACTCACTCACTCACTCACTCACTCACTCACTCACTCACTCACTCACTCACTCACTCAGAGCTACGTGGCTGTCTGTCTTCTTCTGGTGTGCGAGCGCTTATTCACGTAAACAAGTGCGAGTGCGCTCCCAGGTGGGCGTGAAAGCGCCACAAACTAAATGCATCCATTTCAATATAAAAAAGTCAATTATACAATTGAACATACATTGCCAAAGGCAGAACGCGAACGTGGCCATAGCTATTAACAGTTATTCAGATAACTATAGCATGCTAACAAGTTTACAAAACCATCAGTCCAAAACACCAAAATAACACGGGAAATTATATCATAATGTGTTAATAATTTCACTCACCAGGGGGCACCAGGCCTAATGGTTTTGTAAACCTGTTAGCATGCTATAGTAATCTGAATAACTGTTAATAGCTATGGCCACGTTCGCGTTCTGCCTTTGGCAATGTATGTTCAATTGTATAATTGACTTTTTTATATTGAAATGGATGCATTTAGTTTGTGGCGCTTTCACGCCCAACTGGGAGCGCACTCGTTATTATTATTTTTTCATGGCAAATGAAAATGGCCATAGCTATTAAGAGTTATTCAGATAACTATAGCATGCTAACAAGTTTACAAAACCATTAGTCCAAAACACCTAAATAACATGGGAAATGTTATCATAATGTGTTAATAATTTCACACATAAGTCACTGCTGAGTATAAGTCGCACCCCAAACCAAAATATGAAGAAAAAAAAACACGACTTATAGTCGGAAAAATACAGTAGTCTTTTACTGAATTGTATTGTCAAAAATAAGACACATTTGCTCCCCTGCCCAGGAAAGGGCCGTGAATGAAATGTCACCATTTTGATAACCTAACATCTCATATGTGTCATGAACATTCATTCATTCATTCATTTTCCATGCCGCTTTTCCTCACGAGGGTCGCGGAGGTGCTGGAGCCTATCCCAGCTAACTCGGGGCAGTAGGCAGGGGACACCCTGAACTGGTTGCCAGCCAATTGCAGGGCACAAGGAGACATACAACCATTCACGCGCACACTCATACCTACGGACAATTTAGAGTGCTCAATCAGCCTACCATGCATGTTTTTGGGATGTCTGACCAATTTTGAGAAGCATTCAACTTACTGCTTCGGCGTAATGGTCTCAAACGTGCATGCAGGTTTTTGACAAAAATGCAAGATTCAATCCATAATACCCGATTTCCTGTTGGGTTTGGAATATGGGTGCAAGAGACTTTTTGGAGCAGTTTTGCACAACGTATCCACTCCCCAAATTTCATCACTCTACGTCGAAAAAAACTAATAGGACAGGCCTTTTTTAAAAATTGAAGGGGGCGCCACTGAGCCATTTTATTACATCTTTTGGCAATGTTGCTAAATTCATGAAATCTACATGAAGCCACATGTATGTGCACATTTTGGTGAGTTTTCGAGCATGTTCAGACCTTGAAATTTGCCATTTTGAGAGAAAATGCCGAGGGTCTTTTCACTTTCCTGTTTCGATACTGCAACATCAACGAAAACTCAATATTTTTCATCAGATACCTAAAGACATGTCTTAAGGCTCTCCTGATGCAGGTTTGAGATCAATTGATGTTTTTCACCAGGAGGAGGAGCCTTTTTCGTAAAAAAGGGTGTTTCCTCTTCCCACAAGGGGGCGCCAGGCCTAATGGAAAATATTTCAATGCAGTCGTGTTCAGGTTAAGACACCTTACATGCATGCCAAATATGAAAAAGATTGGACCTTGTATCAGGAAGTTATTAATCATTTACTGAAATTGGCGCGTTGCCAAAAAAACACCTGACTTTGGTACCCCGCCCAGGTCAGGCCCGTGGACGAAAACTCACCATTTTCACAACTTAGTATCTCATATGTCTCATGAACACTTACACCAATTTTGAGGAAGATCCAACGTACTGGCTCGGCGCAACGGTCTGAAACGTGCATGCTGGTTTTCGCCCAAAATGCTATGTTTTTCAACATTCAATCCAGAATATCCCATTTCCTGTTGGGTTTGGAATATGGGTGCTTTAGACTTTTTGAAGCGGTTCTGGACAACGTATCCACTCCCCAAATTTCATCGCCCTACGTTGAAATACATCAAAGCAAAGGGCATTTTGAAAATTGCAAGGGGGCGCCACTGAGCCATTTTTTTATTTTTTTTGTAAACGTTGCCAAATTGTCGAAATTTTCGCGAAGCCGGATGTATGTGCAAATTTTGGTGAGTTTTTGAGCATGTTCAGGCCTTCAAATTGGCCATTTTCATTTGCCATGAAAAAAAAATAATAATAACTAGCCCTGCAAGCAGGACTGACGGGCCCTCGCGTATGGCGCAACTCGGACGTCAAACAAAGTCGGAGGGCAGGCAGGTCGGGGCGGTGGCAGTCGACAACAGACAGATATCCAGGCAGATATATTGCATGTCTGAATGTTCAGAATTAGTGGGGAGAGAAAATGGCGACGGTCATGATGACTTTCTTATCGGACCACTCTGCTTTAACAAAACAAAAGTGTTTATTAGGCACCTGAACACGGTCATTATGACTTTCCTATTGGACCCCTCTGCTTTAAGGAAACAAAAGTCTTACCGGAGTATAAGTCGCATTTGTGGGTGAAATTTACTTGATAAAATCCAACACATAGAACAGATATGTCATCTTGAAAGGCAATTTAATATAAAGATACAATAGAGAACAACATGCTGAATAAATGTACAGTGTACAGTGCATAAACAACGAAATGCGAATATACTGTCCTCACCAGGACGCTACCGCTCGGTCCTGGCTATAGACAGCGAACTCCAAAAAGACAATTCTGGATGTCCGCATAATTTGTTGAATCAATTTGGTCCTCGATAGCAAACAGGTTCACATCACCGTAAATAAATGATAATTACGTACTATTACAGCAATAATGTAACAGATTAGCATGCGTTCGCTAGCATTAGCACACCATTCAAACAACCACACAACTGGCTGTAAGTGTCCGCTCGCGGGTGGAAAACACACAACAACAGAAAAAATGATACACGCAGGCGTTGCCTCTGTAGAGATATTTTAAAGGCATAAACAATGAACGTAGGTTCGCAGCCGTCTTTCTCTCTTGCTAACTCGCCCACTCACTCACTCACTCACTCACTCACTCACTCACTCACTCACTCACTCACTCACTCACTCACTCACTCACTCACTCACTCAGAGCTATGTGGCTGTCTGTCTTCTTCTGGTGTGCGAGCGCTTATTCACGTAAACAAGTGCGAGTGCGCTCCCAGGTGGGCGTGAAAGCGCCACAAACTAAATGCATCCATTTCAATATAAAAAAGTCAATTATACAATTGAACATACATTGCCAAAGGCAGAACGCGAACGTGGCCATAGCTATTAACAGTTATTCAGATAACTATAGCATGCTAACAAGTTTACAAAACCATCAGTCCAAAACACCAAAATAACACGGGAAATTATATCATAATGTGTTCATAATTTCACTCACCAGGGGGCACCAGGCCTAATGGTTTTGTAAACCTGTTAGCATGCTATAGTAATCTGAATAACTGTTAATAGCTATGGCCACGTTCGCGTTCTGCCTTTGGCAATGTATGTTCAATTGTATAATTGACTTTTTTATATTGAAATGGATGCATTTAGTTTGTGGCGCGTTCACGCCCAACTGGGAGCGCACTCGTTATTATTATTTTTTCATGGCAAATGAAAATGGCCATAGCTATTAAGAGTTATTCAGATAACTATAGCATGCTAACAAGTTTACAAAACCATTAGTCCAAAACACCTAAATAACATGGGAAATGTTATCATAATGTGTTAATAATTTCACACATAAGTCACGGCTGAGTATAAGTCGCACCCCAAACCAAAATATGAAGAAAAAAAAACACGACTTATAGTCGGAAAAATACAGTAGTCTTTTACTGAATTGTATTGTCAAAAATAAGACACATTTGCTCCCCTGCCCAGGAAAGGGCCGTGAATGAAATGTCACCATTTTGATAACCTAACATCTCATATGTGTCATGAACATTCATTCATTCATTCATTTTCCATGCCGCTTTTCCTCACGAGGGTCGCGGAGGTGCTGGAGCCTATCCCAGCTAACTCGGGGCAGTAGGCAGGGGACACCCTGAACTGGTTGCCAGCCAATTGCAGGGCACAAGGAGACATACAACCATTCACGCGCACACTCATACCTACGGACAATTTAGAGTGCTCAATCAGCCTACCATGCATGTTTTTGGGATGTCTGACCAATTTTGAGAAGCATTCAACTTACTGCTTCGGCGTAATGGTCTCAAACGTGCATGCAGGTTTTTGACAAAAATGCAAGATTCAATCCATAATACCCGTTAACAAGTTTACAAAACCATTAGTCCAAAACACCTAAATAACATGGGAAATGTTATCATAATGTGTTAATAATTTCACACATAAGTCACTGCTGAGTATAAGTCGCACCCCAAACCAAAATATGAAGAAAAAAAAACACGACTTATAGTCGGAAAAATACAGTAGTCTTTTACTGAATTGTATTGTCAAAAATAAGACACATTTGCTCCCCTGCCCAGGAAAGGGCCGTGAATGAAATGTCACCATTTTGATAACCTAACATCTCATATGTGTCATGAACATTCATTCATTCATTCATTTTCCATGCCGCTTTTCCTCACGAGGGTCGCGGAGGTGCTGGAGCCTATCCCAGCTAACTCGGGGCAGTAGGCAGGGGACACCCTGAACTGGTTGCCAGCCAATTGCAGGGCACAAGGAGACATACAACCATTCACGCGCACACTCATAGCTACGGTTAATTTAGAGTGCTCAATCAGCCTACCATGCATGTTTTTGGGATGTCTGACCAATTTTGAGAAGCATTCAACTTACTGCTTCGGCGTAATGGTCTCAAACGTGCATGCAGGTTTTTGACAAAAATGCAAGATTCAATCCATAATACCCGATTTCCTGTTGGGTTTGGAATATGGGTGCAAGAGACTTTTTGGAGCAGTTTTGCACAACGTATCCACTCCCCAAATTTCATCACTCTACGTCGAAAAAAACTAATAGGACAGGCCTTTTTTAAAAATTGAAGGGGGCGCCACTGAGCCATTTTATTACATCTTTTGGCAATGTTGCTAAATTCATGAAATCTACATGAAGCCACATGTATGTGCACATTTTGGTGAGTTTTCGAGCATGTTCAGACCTTGAAATTTGCCATTTTGAGAGAAAATGCCGAGGGTCTTTTCACTTTCCTGTTTGGATACTGCAACATCAACGAAAACTCAATATTTTTCATCAGATACCTAAAGACATGTCTTAAGGCTCCCCTGATGCAGGTTTGAGATCAATTGATGTTTTTCACCAGGAGGAGGAGCCTTTTTCGTAAAAAAGGGTGTTTCCTCTTCCCACAAGGGGGCGCCAGGCCTAATGGAAAATATTTCAATGCAGTCGTGTTCAGGTTAAGACACCTTACATGCATGCCAAATATGAAAAAGATTGGACCTTGTATCAGGAAGTTATTAATCATTTACTGAAATTGGCGCGTTGCCAAAAAAACACCCGACTTTGGTACCCCGCCCAGGTCAGGCCCGTGGACGAAAACTCACCATTTTCACAACTTAGTATCTCATATGTCTCATGAACACTTACACCAATTTTGAGGAAGATCCAACGTACTGGCTCGGCGCAACGGTCTGAAACGTGCATGCTGGTTTTCGCCCAAAATGCTATGTTTTTCAACATTCAATCCAGAATATCCCATTTCCTGTTGGGTTTGGAATATGGGTGCTTTAGACTTTTTGAAGCGGTTCTGGACAACGTATCCACTCCCCAAATTTCATCGCCCTACGTTGAAATACATCAAAGCAAAGGGCATTTTGAAAATTGCAAGGGGGCGCCACTGAGCCATTTTTTTATTTTTTTTGTAAACGTTGCCAAATTGTCGAAATTTTCGCGAAGCCGGATGTATGTGCAAATTTTGGTGAGTTTTTGAGCATGTTCAGGCCTTCAAATTGGCCATTTTCATTTGCCATGAAAAAAAAATAATAATAATAATAATCCTTCGAAGAACAATAGGGCCTCGCACGCTGAGAGTGCTCGGGCCCTAACTAGCCCTGCAAGCAGGACTGAACGGGCCCTCGCGTATGGCGCAACTCGGACGTCAAACAAAGTCGGAGGGCAGGCAGGTCGGGGCGGTGGCAGTCGACAACAGACAGATATCCAGGCAGATATATTGCATGTCTGAATGTTCAGAATTAGTGGGGAGAGAAAATGGCGACGGTCATTATGACTTTCCTATGGGACCCCTCTGCTTTAACAAAACAAAATTGTTTATTAGGCACTTGAACACGGTCATTATGACTTTCCTTTTGGACCCCTCTGCTTTAACGAAACAAAATTGTTGATCAGGCACCTGAACACATGTCTTAAGGCTCCGCTGATTCAGGTTTGAGGTCAATTGATTTTTGACCCTGAGAAGCAGGAGCCTTTCTATTTAATTAAAAGTGTGTTTCCTGTTCCCACTAGGGGGCGCCAGGCGTAATGAGTAATATTTCAATAAAGTCATGTGCAGGCTGAAATACTTCACATTCATGCCAAATATGAAAAAGATTGCACCTTCAATCAGGAAGTTATTACCGTATTTTTCGGACTACAAGTCGCACCTGAGTATAAGTCGCACAAGCCAGAAAATGCCCAAGAAAGAGAAAAAAAACATATATAAGTCTTACCGGAGTGTAAGTCGCAATTTTGGGGGAAATTTACTTGATAAAATCCAACACATAGAACAGATATGTCATCTTGAAAGGCAGTTTAATATAAAAATACAATAGAGAACAACATGCTGAATAAATCTACAGTGTACAGTGCATAAACAACGAAATGCGAATATACTGTCCTCACCAGGACGCTACCGCTCGGTCCTGGCTATATACAGCGAACTCCAAAAAGACAATGCTGGACGTCGGCATAATTTGTTGAATCAATTTGGTCCTCGATAGCAAACAGGTTCACATCAACGTAAATAAATGATAATTAGGTACTATTGCAGCAATAACATAACAGATTAGCATGCGTTCGCTAGCATTAGCACACCATTCAAACAACCACACAACTGGCTGTAAGTGTCCGCTCGCGGGTGGAAAACACACAACAACAACAGAATAGATGATACACGCAGGCGTTGCCTCTGTAGAGATATTTTAAAAGCATAAACAATGAACGTAGCTTCGCAGCCGTCTTTCCCTCTCGCTAACTCGCCCACTCACTCACTCACTCACTCACTCACTCACTCACTCACTCACTCACTCACTCACTCACTCACTCACTCACTCACTCACTCACTCACTCACTCACTCACTCAAAGCTACGTAGCTGTCTGTCTTCTTCTGGTGTGCGAGCGCTCTTCTTCACGTAAACAAGTGCGAGTGCGCTCCCAGGTGGGCGTGAAAGCGCCACAAACTAAATGCATCCATTTCAATGTAAAAAAGTCAATTATACAATTGAACATACATTGCCAAAGGCAGAACGCGAACGTGGCCATAGCTATTAAGAGTTATTCAGATAACTATAGCATGCTAACAAGTTTACAAAACCATTAGTCCAAAACACCAAAATAACATGGGAAATTTTATCATAATGTGTTAATAATTTCACACATAAGTCGCTGCTGAGTATAAGTCGCACCCCAAAGCAAAATATGAAAAAAACCGCGACTTATAGTCATTTACTGAATTGTATTGTCAAAAATAAGACACATTTGCTCCCCTGGCCAGGAAAGGGCCGTGAATGAAATGTCACCATTTTGATAACCTAACATCTCATATGTGTCAATAATAGTCTGACCAATTTTGAGGAGCATTCAACTTACTGCCTCGGCGTAATGGTGTCAAACGTGCATGCTGGTTTTAGACAAAAATGCCATGTTGTGCAAGATTCAATCCCTAATACCCGATTTCCTGTTGGGTTTGGAATATGGGTGCAAGAGACTTTTTGGAGCAGTTTTGCACAACGTATCCACTCCCCAAATTTCATCACTCTACGTCGAAAAAAACTAATAGGACAGGCCTTTTTTAAAAATTGAAGGGGGCGCCACTGAGCCATTTTATTACATCTTTTGGCAATGTTGCTAAATTCATGAAATTTACATGAAGCCGCATGTATGTGCAAATTTCGGTGAGTTTTCGAGCATGTTCAGACCTGGAAATTGGCCATTTTGTGACAAAATGCCGAGGGTCTTTTCACTTTCCTGTTTGGGTACTGCTACATCAACGAAAACTCAATATTTTTCATCAGATACCTAAAGACATGTCTTAAGGCTCCCCTGATGCAGGTTTGAGGTCAATTGATGTTTTTCACCAGGAGGAGGAGCCTTTCTCGTAAAAATGGGTGTTTCCTCTTCCCACAAGGGGGCGCCAGGCCTAATGGAAAATATTTCAATGCAGTCGTGTTCAGGTTAAGACACCTTACACGCATGCCAAATATGAAAAAGATTGGACCTTGTATCAGGAAGTTATTAATCATTTACTGAAATTGGCGCGTTGCCAAAAAAACACCCGACTTTGGTACCCCGCCCAGGTTAGGCCCGTGGACGAAAACTCACCATTTTCACAACTTAATATCTCATATGTCTCATGAAGACGTACACCAATTTTGAGGAAGATCCAACGTACTGGCTCGGCGCAATGGTCTGAAACGTGCATGCTGGTTTTCGCCCAAAATGCTATGTTTTTCAACATTCAATCCAAAATATCCGATTTCCTGTTGGGTTTGGAATATGGGTGCTGCAGACTTTTTGAAGCGTCTCTGGACAACGTATCCACTCCCCAAATTTCATCGCTCTACGTTGAAAAACATCAAAGCAAAGGGCATTTTTAAAATTTCAAGGGGGCGCCACTGAGCCATTTTTTGATTTTTTTAAAAAACGTTGCTAAATTTTCGAAATTTTCGCCAAGCCGGATGTATATGCAAAATTTGGTGAGTTTTTGAGCATGTTCAGGCCTTCAAATTGGCCATTTTCATTTGCCATGAAAAAATAATAATAATAATAATAATAATAATAATAATCCTTCGAAGAACAATAGGGCCTCGCACGCTGAGAGTGCTCGGGCCCTAACTAGCCCTGCAAGCAGGACTGACGGGCCCTCGCGTATGGCGCAACTCGGACGTCAAACAAAGTCGGAGGGCAGGCAGGTCGGGGCGGTGGCAGTCGACAACAGACAGATATCCAGGCAGATATATTGCATGTCTGAATGTTCAGAATTAGTGGGGAGAGAAAATGGCGACGGTCATGATGACTTTCTTATCGGACCCCTCTGCTTTAACAAAACAAAAGTGTTTATTAGGCACCTGAACACGGTCATTATGACTTTCCTATTGGACCCCTCTGCTTTAAGGAAACAAAAGTCTTACCCGAGTATAAGTCGCATTTGTGGGTGAAATTTACTTGATAAAATCCAACACATAGAACAGATATGTCATCTTGAAAGGCAATTTAATATAAAGATACAATAGAGAACAACATGCTGAATAAATGTACAGTGTACAGTGCATAAACAACGAAATGCGAATATACTGTCCTCACCAGGACGCTACCGCTCGGTCCTGGCTATAGACAGCGAACTCCAAAAAGACAGTTCTGGATGTCCGCATAATTTGTTGAATCAATTTGGTCCTCGATAGCAAACAGGTTCACATCACCGTAAATAAATGATAATTACGTACTATTACAGCAATAATGTAACAGATTAGCATGCGTTCGCTAGCATTAGCACACCATTCAAACAACCACACAACTGGCTGTAAGTGTCCGCTCGCGGGTGGAAAACACACAACAACAGAAAAGATGATACACGCAGGCGTTGCCTCTGTAAAGATATTTTAAAGGCATAAACAATGAACGTAGGTTCGCAGCCGTCTTTCTCTCTCGCTAACTAGTCCACTCACTCACTCACTCACTCACTCACTCACTCACTCACTCACTCACTCACTCACTCACTCACTCAGAGCTACGTGGCTGTCTGTCTTCTTCTGGTGTGCGAGCGCTTATTCACGTAAACAAGTGCGAGTGCGCTCCCAGGTGGGCGTGAAAGCGCCACAAACTAAATGCATCCATTTCAATATAAAAAAGTCAATTATACAATTGAACATACATTGCCAAAGGCAGAACGCGAACGTGGCCATAGCTATTAACAGTTATTCAGATAACTATAGCATGCTAACTAACAAGTTTACAAAACCATCAGTCCAAAACACCAAAATAACACGGGAAATTATATCATAATGTGTTAATAATTTCACTCACCAGGGGGCACCAGGCCTAATGGTTTTGTAAACCTGTTAGCATGCTATAGTAATCTGAATAACTGTTAATAGCTATGGCCACGTTCGCGTTCTGCCTTTGGCAATGTATGTTCAATTGTATAATTGACTTTTTTTATATTGAAATGGATGCATTTAGTTTGTGGCGCTTTCACGCCCAACTGGGAGCGCACTCGTTATTATTATTTTTTCATGGCAAATGAAAATGGCCATAGCTATTAAGAGTTATTCAGATAACTATAGCATGCTAACAAGTTTACAAAACCATTAGTCCAAAACACCTAAATAACATGGGAAATGTTATCATAATGTGTTAATAATTTCACACATAAGTCACTGCTGAGTATAAGTCGCACCCCAAACCAAAATATGAAGAAAAAAAAACACGACTTATAGTCGGAAAAATACAGTAGTCTTTTACTGAATTGTATTGTCAAAAATAAGACACATTTGCTCCCCTGCCCAGGAAAGGGCCGTGAATGAAATGTCACCATTTTGATAACCTAACATCTCATATGTGTCATGAACATTCATTCATTCATTCATTTTCCATGCCGCTTTTCCTCACGAGGGTCGCGGAGGTGCTGGAGCCTATCCCAGCTAACTCGGGGCAGTAGGCAGGGGACACCCTGAACTGGTTGCCAGCCAATTGCAGGGCACAAGGAGACATACAACCATTCACGCGCACACTCATACCTACGGACAATTTAGAGTGCTCAATCAGCCTACCATGCATATTTTTGGGATGTCTGACCAATTTTGAGAAGCATTCAACTTACTGCTTCGGCGTAATGGTCTCAAACGTGCATGCAGGTTTTTGACAAAAATGCAAGATTCAATCCATAATACCCGATTTCCTGTTGGGTTTGGAATATGGGTGCAAGAGACTTTTTGGAGCAGTTTTGCACAACGTATCCACTCCCCAAATTTCATCACTCTACGTGGAAAAAAACTAATAGGACAGGCCTTTTTTAAAAATTGAAGGGGGCGCCACTGAGCCATTTTATTACATCTTTTGGCAATGTTGCTAAATTCATGAAATCTACATGAAGCCACATGTATGTGCACATTTTGGTGAGTTTTCGAGCATGTTCAGACCTTGAAATTTGCCATTTTGAGAGAAAATGCCGAGGGTCTTTTCACTTTCCTGTTTGGATACTGCAACATCAACGAAAACTCAATATTTTTCATCAGATACCTAAAGACATGTCTTAAGGCTCCCCTGATGCAGGTTTGAGATCAATTGATGTTTTTCACCAGGAGGAGGAGCCTTTTTCGTAAAAAAGGGTGTTTCCTCTTCCCACAAGGGGGCGCCAGGCCTAATGGAAAATATTTCAATGCAGTCGTGTTCAGGTTAAGACACCTTACATGAATGCCAAATATGAAAAAGATTGGACCTTGTATCAGGAAGTTATTAATCATTTACTGAAATTGGCGCGTTGCCAAAAAAACACCCGACTTTGGTACCCCGCCCAGGTCAGGCCCGTGGACGAAAACTCACCATTTTCACAACTTAGTATCTCATATGTCTCATGAACACTTACACCAATTTTGAGGAAGATCCAACGTACTGGCTCGGCGCAACGGTCTGAAACGTGCATGCTGGTTTTCGCCCAAAATGCTATGTTTTTCAACATTCAATCCAGAATATCCCATTTCCTGTTGGGTTTGGAATATGGGTGCTTTAGACTTTTTGAAGCGGTTCTGGACAACGTATCCACTCCCCAAATTTCATCGCCCTACGTTGAAATACATCAAAGCAAAGGGCATTTTGAAAATTGCAAGGGGGCGCCACTGAGCCATTTTTTTACTTTTTTTGTAAACGTTGCCAAATTGTCGAAATTTTCGCGAAGCCGGATGTATGTGCAAATTTTGGTGAGTTTTTGAGCATGTTCAGGCCTTCAAATTGGCCATTTTCATTTGCCATGAAAAAATAATAATAATAATCCTTCGAAGAACAATAGGGCCTCGCACGCTGAGAGTGCTCGGGCCCTAATAACTAGCCCTGCAAGCAGGACTGACGGGCCATCGCGTATGGCGCAACTCGGACGTCAAACAAAGTCGGAGGGCAGGCAGGTCGGGGCGGTGGCAGTCGACAACAGACAGATATCCAGGCAGATATATTGCATGTCTGAATGTTCAGAATTAGTGGGGAGAGAAAATGGCGACGGTCATGATGACTTTCTTATCGGACCCCTCTGCTTTAACAAAACAAAAGTGTTTATTAGGCACCTGAACACGGTCATTATGACTTTCCTATTGGACCCCTCTGCTTTAAGGAAACAAAAGTCTTACCGGAGTATAAGTCGCATTTGTGGGTGAAATTTACTTGATAAAATCCAACACATAGAACAGATATGTCATCTTGAAAGGCAATTTAATATAAAAATACAATAGAGAACAACATGCTGAATAAATGTACAGTGTACAGTGCATAAACAACGAAATGCGAATATACTGTCCTCACCAGGACGCTACCGCTCGGTCCTGGCTATAGACAGCGAACTCCAAAAAGACAATTCTGGATGTCCGCATAATTTGTTGAATCAATTTGGTCCTCGATAGCAAACAGGTTCACATCACCGTAAATAAATGATAATTACGTACTATTACAGCAATAATGTAACAGATTAGCATGCGTTCGCTAGCATTAGCACACCATTCAAACAACCACACAACTGGCTGTAAGTGTCCGCTCGCGGGTGGAAAACACACAACAACAGAAAAGATGATACACGCAGGCGTTGCCTCTGTAGAGATATTTTAAAGGCATAAACAATGAACGTAGGTTCGCAGCCGTCTTTCTCTCTCGCTAACTAGTCCACTCACTCACTCACTCACTCACTCACTCACTCACTCACTCACTCACTCACTCACTCACTCACTCAGAGCTACGTGGCTGTCTGTCTTCTTCTGGTGTGCGAGCGCTTATTCACGTAAACAAGTGCGAGTGCGCTCCCAGGTGGGCGTGAAAGCGCCACAAACTAAATGCATCCATTTCAATATAAAAAAGTCAATTATACAATTGAACATACATTGCCAAAGGCAGAACGCGAACGTGGCCATAGCTATTAACAGTTATTCAGATAACTATAGCATGCTAACAAGTTTACAAAACCATCAGTCCAAAACACCAAAATAACACGGGAAATTATATCATAATGTGTTAATAATTTCACTCACCAGGGGGCACCAGGCCTAATGGTTTTGTAAACCTGTTAGCATGCTATAGTAATCTGAATAACTGTTAATAGCTATGGCCACGTTCGCGTTCTGCCTTTGGCAATGTATGTTCAATTGTATAATTGACTTTTTTATATTGAAATGGATGCATTTAGTTTGTGGCGCTTTCACGCCCAACTGGGAGCGCACTCGTTATTATTATTTTTTCATGGCAAATGAAAATGGCCATAGCTATTAAGAGTTATTCAGATAACTATAGCATGCTAACAAGTTTACAAAACCATTAGTCCAAAACACCTAAATAACATGGGAAATGTTATCATAATGTGTTAATAATTTCACACATAAGTCACTGCTGAGTATAAGTCGCACCCCAAACCAAAATATGAAGAAAAAAAAACACGACTTATAGTCGGAAAAATACAGTAGTCTTTTACTGAATTGTATTGTCAAAAATAAGACACATTTGCTCCCCTGCCCAGGAAAGGGCCGTGAATGAAATGTCACCATTTTGATAACCTAACATCTCATATGTGTCATGAACATTCATTCATTCATTCATTTTCCATGCCGCTTTTCCTCACGAGGGTCGCGGAGGTGCTGGAGCCTATCCCAGCTAACTCGGGGCAGTAGGCAGGGGACACCCTGAACTGGTTGCCAGCCAATTGCAGGGCACAAGGAGACATACAACCATTCACGCGCACACTCATACCTACGGACAATTTAGAGTGCTCAATCAGCCTACCATGCATGTTTTTGGGATGTCTGACCAATTTTGAGAAGCATTCAACTTACTGCTTCGGCGTAATGGTCTCAAACGTGCATGCAGGTTTTTGACAAAAATGCAAGATTCAATCCATAATACCCGATTTCCTGTTGGGTTTGGAATATGGGTGCAAGAGACTTTTTGGAGCAGTTTTGCACAACGTATCCACTCCCCAAATTTCATCACTCTACGTCGAAAAAAACTAATAGGACAGGCCTTTTTTAAAAATTGAAGGGGGCGCCACTGAGCCATTTTATTACATCTTTTGGTAATGTTGCTAAATTCATGAAATCTACATGAAGCCACATGTATGTGCACATTTTGGTGAGTTTTCGAGCATGTTCAGACCTCGAAATTGGCCATTTTGTGACAAAATGCCGAGGGTCTTTTCACTTTCCTGTTTGGATACTGCAACATCAACGAAAACTCAATATTTTTCATCAGATACCTAAAGACATGTCTTAAGGCTCCCCTGATGCAGGTTTGAGATCAATTGATGTTTTTCACCAGGAGGAGGAGCCTTTTTCGTAAAAAAGGGTGTTTCCTCTTCCCACAAGGGGGCGCCAGGCCTAATGGAAAATATTTCAATGCAGTCGTGTTCAGGTTAAGACACCTTACATGCATGCCAAATATGAAAAAGATTGGACCTTGTATCAGGAAGTTATTAATCATTTACTGAAATTGGCGCGTTGCCAAAAAAACACCCGACTTTGGTACCCCGCCCAGGTCAGGCCCGTGGACGAAAACTCACCATTTTCACAACTTAGTATCTCATATGTCTCATGAACACTTACACCAATTTTGAGGAAGATCCAACGTACTGGCTCGGCGCAACGGTCTGAAACGTGCATGCTGGTTTTCGCCCAAAATGCTATGTTTTTCAACATTCAATCCAGAATATCCCATTTCCTGTTGGGTTTGGAATATGGGTGCTTTAGACTTTTTGAAGCGGTTCTGGACAACGTATCCACTCCCCAAATTTCATCGCCCTACGTTGAAATACATCAAAGCAAAGGGCATTTTGAAAATTGCAAGGGGGCGCCACTGAGCCATTTTTTAATTTTTTTTGTAAACGTTGCCAAATTGTCGAAATTTTCGCGAAGCCGGATGTATGTGCAAATTTTGGTGAGTTTTTGAGCATGTTCAGGCCTTCAAATTGGCCATTTTCATTTGCCATGAAAAAAAAAAAATAATAATAATAATAATCCTTCGAAGAACAATAGGGCCTCGCACGCTGAGAGTGCTCGGGCCCTAATAATAATAATAATAATAATAATCCTTCGAAGAACAATAGGGCCTCGCACGCTGAGAGTGCTCGGGCCCTAATAATAATAATAATAATCCTTTGCATTACAATAGGGCCTTCGCACGCCTAGTGCTCGGGCCCTAATAATAATCCTTTGCATTACAATAGGGCCTTCGCACGCCTAGTGCTCGGGCCCTAATAATCCTTTGCATTACAATAGGGCCTTCGCACGCCTAGTGCTCGGGCCCTAACTAGCCCTGCAAGCAGGACTGACGGGCCCTCGCGTATGGCGCAACTCGGACGTCAAACAAAGTCGGAGGGCAGGCAGGTCGGGGCGGTGGCAGTCGACAACAGACAGATATCCAGGCAGATATATTGCATGTCTGAATGTTCAGAATTAGTGGGGAGAGAAAATGGCGACGGTCATTATGACTTTCTTATCGGACCCCTCTGCTTTAACAAAACAAAAGTGTTTATTAGGCACCTGAACACGGTCATTATGACTTTCCTATTGGACCCCTCTGCTTTAAGGAAACAAAAGTCTTACCGGAGTATAAGTCGCATTTGTGGGTGAAATTTGCTTGATAAAATCCAACACATAGAACAGATATGTCATCTTGAAAGGCAATTTAATATAAAAATACAATAGAGAACAACATGCTGAATAAATGTACAGTGTACAGTGCATAAACAACGAAATGCGAATATACTGTCCTCACCAGGACGCTACCGCTTGGTCCTGGCTATAGACAGCGAACTCCAAAAAGACAATTCTGGATGTCCGCATAATTTGTTGAATCAATTTGGTCCTCGATAGCAAACAGGTTCACATCACCGTAAATAAATGATAATTACGTACTATTACAGCAATAATGTAACAGATTAGCATGCGTTCGCTAGCATTAGCACACCATTCAAACAACCACACAACTGGCTGTAAGTGTCCGCTCGCGGGTGGAAAACACACAACAACAGAAAAGATGATACACGCAGGCGTTGCCTCTGTAGAGATATTTTAAAGGCATAAACAATGAACGTAGGTTCGCAGCCGTCTTTCTCTCTCGCTAACTAGTCCACTCACTCACTCACTCACTCACTCACTCACTCACTCACTCACTCACTCACTCACTCACTCACTCAGAGCTACGTAGCTGTCTGTCTTCTTCTGGTGTGCGAGCGCTTATTCACGTAAACAAGTGCGAGTGCGCTCCCAGGTGGGCGTGAAAGCGCCACAAACTAAATGCATCCATTTCAATATAAAAAAGTCAATTATACAATTGAACATACATTGCCAAAGGCAGAACGCGAACGTGGCCATAGCTATTAACAGTTATTCAGATAACTATAGCATGCTAACAAGTTTACAAAACCATCAGTCCAAAACACCATAATAACACGGGAAATTATATCATAATGTGTTAATAATTTCACTCACCAGGGGGCACCAGGCCTAATGGTTTTGTAAACCTGTTAGCATGCTATAGTAATCTGAATAACTGTTAATAGCTATGGTCACGTTCGCGTTCTGCCTTTGGCAATGTATGTTCAATTGTATAATTGACTTTTTTATATTGAAATGCATGCATTTAGTTTGTGGCGCTTTCACGCCCAACTGGGAGCGCACTCGTTATTATTATTTTTTCATGGCAAATGAAAATGGCCATAGCTATTAAGAGTTATTCAGATAACTATAGCATGCTAACAAGTTTACAAAACCATTAGTCCAAAACACCTAAATAACATGGGAAATGTTATCATAATGTGTTAATAATTTCACACATAAGTCACTGCTGAGTATAAGTCGCACCCCAAACCAAAATATGAAGAAAAAAAAACACGACTTATAGTCGGAAAAATACAGTAGTCTTTTACTGAATTGTATTGTCAAAAATAAGACACATTTGCTGCCCTGCCCAGGAAAGGGCCGTGAATGAAATGTCACCATTTTGATAACCTAACATCTCATATGTGTCATGAACATTCATTCATTCGTTCATTTTCCATGCCGCTTTTCCTCACGAGGGTCGCGGAGGTGCTGAAGCCTATCCCAGCTAACTCGGGGCAGTAGGCAGGGGACACCCTGAACTGGTTGCCAGCCAATTGCAGGGCACAAGGAGACATACAACCATTCACGCGCACACTCATACCTACGGACAATTTAGAGTGCTCAATCAGCCTACCATGCATGTTTTTGGGATGTCTGACCAATTTTGAGAAGCATTCAACTTACTGCTTCGGCGTAATGGTCTCAAACGTGCATGCAGGTTTTTGACAAAAATGCAAGATTCAATCCATAATACCCGATTTCCTGTTGGGTTTGGAATAAGGGTGCAAGAGACTTTTTGGAGCAGTTTTGCACAACGTATCCACTCCCCAAATTTCATCACTCTACGTCGAAAAAAACTAATAGGACAGGCCTTTTTTAAAAATTGAAGGGGGCGCCACTGAGCCATTTTATTACATCTTTTGGCAATGTTGCTAAATTCATGAAATCTACATGAAGCCACATGTATGTGCACATTTTGGTGAGTTTTCGAGCATGTTCAGACCTTGAAATTTGCCATTTTGAGAGAAAATGCCGAGGGTCTTTTCACTTTCCTGTTTGGATACTGCAACATCAACGAAAACTCAATATTTTTCATCAGATACCTAAAGACATGTCTTAAGGCTCCCCTGATGCAGGTTTGAGATCAATTGATGTTTTTCACCAGGAGGAGGAGCCTTTTTCGTAAAAAAGGGTGTTTCCTCTTCCCACAAGGGGGCGCCAGGCCTAATGGAAAATATTTCAATGCAGTCGTGTTCAGGTTAAGACAACTTACATGCATGCCAAATATGAAAAAGATTGGACCTTGTATCAGGAAGTTATTAATCATTTACTGAAATTGGCGCGTTGCCAAAAAAACACCCGACTTTGGTACCCCGCCCAGGTCAGGCCCATGGACGAAAACTCACCATTTTCACAACTTAGTATCTCATATGTCTCATGAACACTTACACCAATTTTGAGGAAGATCCAACGTACTGGCTCGGCGCAACGGTCTGAAACGTGCATGCTGGTTTTCGCCCAAAATGCTATATTTTTCAACATTCAATCCAGAATATCCCATTTCCTGTTGGGTTTGGAATATGGGTGCTTTAGACTTTTTGAAGCGGTTCTGGACAACATATCCACTCCCCAAATTTCATCGCCCTACGTTGAAATACATCAAAGCAAAGGGCATTTTGAAAATTGCAAGGGGGCGCCACTGAGCCATTTTTTAATTTTTTTTGTAAACGTTGCCAAATTGTCGAAATTTTCGCGAAGCCGGATGTATGTGCAAATTTTGGTGAGTTTTTGAGCATGTTCAGGCCTTCAAATTGGCCATTTTCATTTGCCATGAAAAAAAAATAATAATAATAATAATCCTTCGAAGAACAATAGGGCCTCGCACGCTGAGAGTGCTCGGGCCCTAATAATAATAACTAGGCCTGCAAGCAGGACTGAACGGGCCCTCGCAATCTAGCGCAACTCGGACGTCACGCAACTCGGACTGTGTGCAGGTCAGGGTGTTGGCAGATGCTCCTCTCTAATCATCTCATTAGAACATAACATGCTCGAAAGTCGCCTATTTACATTCCCACACCCAAGAGATAAAAACCCCTATTGGAGAGAGTACTACAAAAAAGGAGCCACTACTGAGCTGTGCAGCCAAGCCCTTATTCAAAACCAAAATTAATCTTCTAACTGGGCCAATTCGACGAAGTGTGCCAAATATTGTGGCTATATAAGCTGCCTGAGTCTTTGAAAAAAAAAATTTCCTTTAAATGGCGAATAAAGGGTCGTCACGGCAACAGACAGAGACACGTGGACATGGGCTGTAAATAAGTATTACAATAGGTCTTCAAATTACAATGACCAACCTGAAAAGAACTGGACATGTATTGGAAAAACGAGTGACTTTCTATTGCCACTAGTTGGCGCTGTAGGGTTGATGCAAATGATCTCTACAAGGCCCTTCAGGGTATGACTCTCAACAAGCACGGGAAGTTTGGCGCAGATATGTTGTATATCTGCCGAGTTATGACTGTTCAAAGTTTTTGGAGAGAAAAATTGTTGACAGTCATTTTCACTTTCCTGTTTGGACCCCTCCGCTTCAACGAAACTTCAATATTTTTCATCAGGCACCTGAAGACAGGTCTTAAGCCTTCCCTTATGCAGGTTTGAGGTCAACAGATTTTTTTTCCTTGGAGGAGGAACCTGTCTCGTAAAAAAAGGCATTTCCTGTTCTCACTAGGGGGCGCTAGGCCTAATGGGTAATATTTCAATGCACTCGTGTTAAGGGTGGGATGTCGCACATACATGCCAGATATGAAAAAGATGGAACGTTGTGTGAAGGAACTATTAGTCATTTACTGAATTTGTCATTTTGCCGAAAAAATGGCCGACTTTGGCACCCCGCCCAGGTCAGGCCCGTGAATGAAAACACACCATTTTGATAACTTAAGATTTCATATGCCTCATGAACAGTCTCGCCAATTTTGAGAATGATCAAACTAATTCCCTAGGTGCCAAGGTGTAAAATGTGCACACTGTAAATCGATAAAAATTTCACATTCGATCCAAAATACCCGATTTCCTGTTGGGTTTGGAATACGCATGCAAGAGACTTTTTGGAGCAGTTTTGTACAAGGTATCGACTCTCCGAATTTCATCCCTCTACGTTGAAAAAACCTAAATGGAGAGGCCTTTTTGAAAATTTCAAGGGGGCGCCACTGAGCCATTTTGTTACATGTTTTTGTAACGTTGCAAGATTATTGAACGTTATGCAAAGCCACATGTATGTCCAAATTTTTGTGAGTTTTCGTGCATGTTCAAGCCTCCAAATGTAAACTCCTACTGTGAACCGATAAAAATTTCACATTCGATCCAAAATACCCGATTTCCTGTTGGATTTGGAATACGGGTGCAAGAGACTTTTTGGAGCAGTTTTGCACAAGGTATCGACTCCCCAAATTTCATCACTCTATGTTAAAAAAACCTAATAGGAAACACCTTTTTGAAAAATTCAAGGGGGCGCCACTGAGGCATTTTGTTACATTTTTTCGTAACATTGCAAGATTATCGAACGTTATCCAAAGCCGCATGTATGTGCAAATTTTTACGAGTTTTTGTGCATATTCAAGCCTCCAAATGTAAACTCTTACTGTGAAACCATGAAAATTTCACATTCGATCCAAAATACCCGATTTCCTGTTGGATTTGGAATATGGGTGCAAGAGACTTTTTGGAGCAGTTTTGCATAAGGTATCTACTCCCCAAATTTCCTTGCTCTATGTTGAAAAAACCCAATAGGAAAGGCCTTTTTTAAAACTTCTTTCTGTCGCCACTAGTTGGCACTGTAGAGTTGATGCAAATGACCCCTACAAGAACCTTCAGGGTATGACTCTCAACAAACACGGGAAGTTTGGCGCAGATATGTTGCATATCTGCCGAGTTATGACTGTTCAAAGCTTTTTGCGTGACAAATTGTTTACGTTCATTTTCACTTTCCTGTTTGGACCCCTCCGCCTCAACGAAACCTCAATATTTTTCATCAGGCACCTGAACACAGGTCTTAAGGCTCCCCTGATGCAGGTTTGAGGTCAACAGATTTTTTTCCCTTGGAGGAGGAACCTGTCTCGTAAAAAAAGGCATTTCCTGTTCTCACTAGGGGGCGCTAGACCTAATGGGTAATATTTCAATGCACTCGTGTTAAGGGTGGGATACCACACATACATGCCAAATATGAAAAAGATCGAACGTTGTGTCAAGGAACTATTAGTCATTTACTGAATTTGTCATTTTGCCGAAAAAATGGCCGACTTTGGCACCCCGCCCAGGTCAGACCCGTGAATGAAAACGCACCATTTTCAAAACTTAAGATTTCATATGTCTCCTGAATAGTCTCACCAATTTTCAAGATGATCCAACCAACTCCCTCGGCGAAAAGGTCTCAAATGTGCACCCTGTAAATCGACAAAAATTTCATATTTGACCCAAAATAACCGATTTCCTGTTGGGTTTGGAATATGGGTGTAAATGCTTTTTTGGAGCGGTTTTGGACAAGGTATAGACCCCCCAAATTTCATTGCTCTACGCTGAAAGACCCTAATGTTATAGGCCAATTTTAAAATTTCAAGGGGGCGCCACTGAGCCATTTTGTTATATTTTTTTGCAACGTTGCAAAATTATCGAAATTTACAATTTTCCGGACGTATGTGCAAATTTTGGTGACTTTTCGTGCATGTTCAGGCCTCCAAATTGGCCGTTTTCATTTGCCCTGAAAAAAAAATAAATAAATAAAAAAAAAAATAATCCTTTGCAAAACAATAGGGCCTTCGCACGCTTAGTGCTCGGGCCCTAATAATAATAATAATAATAATAATAATAATAATAATCCTTTGCATTACAATAGGGCCTTCGCACGTCTAGTGCTCGGGCCCTAAATATAGACGAGAAAACAAGACATTTCATCTAATATTGAACAATTTTCAGTCGATCAATGTCTTTATTTTCGATGTACATTGTTGAAAACAGCCAACAATTGCATCTCAAATGTGACTTAAAAAACAGAAAAAGACTAATTCACTGCTTTCACTCAAAAAATCTTATTAAAAAAAAAATATATATATATTTCTTACCTAAAAATGTCATTACGCTTGATAACACACATCACTTAAAAGTTAGGTGTTTTTCCGACGTGTTTCAATTGAATTTCCACTTGTGTCAAGCTATAAGTTCTACAGTACCCTCCATAATTATTGGATTTATAATAATTATGTGTTTTTTAGCTTCTAATATATATTTTATCTAAATAATATGAGACCTTACTGGGAAAAAAAAGAGAAAAATCTAACCTTCAATCAGCGGTCGCGTTAACCGAATATTTTCCGTCGTTGACCGATTTTTTAAAACGGTGACGGAAAAAACTGAAGTCCATCTGTCATTTTGACAGGTTGCAATTCACACCCCAGACCACAGGGTGGCGAGTAGAGCTGGGAATCTTTGGGCACCTAACGATTCGATTACGATTCAGAGGCCCCGATTCGATTATAAAACGATTATTGATGCACCCCCCTCCTTTTTTTTTTTTTTTTATGTTTTGTACATTAGTTTCAAAATTGTTCAAAAATACTGTCAGGCTAAACCACAATACTATTTCAGTATCAAGTTAACATATAGCAGTAAACAAATATACAAAAATAATAAATAAAAAACTCCAGTCCCCATTCTGTATCAGCAGCTTTAAACTACATTCAATTAATTTAATGTTGTGAATCAACCATTAAATTTGTTAAAATTGCTCCCGTTATTCCAGAATTTCTCTTTTGTCTACTTTAGACATGTGAAAGTTTTAAAACTATTTTAAAGATAGATTCAAGTCAATATTTTACCGATTTAGGAGTATTTTAGATAAAAAGTTAATTAGGTTTGCTTGGAAGGTTCGCTACAACAGCCTTGCAGCGAAGTGTACTGCTCTAAGATGGCGGCCGTTTATAATGCCCGCATCTAGCTTTTTGTAGATGTGCTGCTAACACTACCAAATCCTTATTGCATCTAGTCCTATATAAATGATATCCACCGTAACATATGGATGTACTTTGGAGCAGCTTTTCGGCAGCAGTCAGGTATGTTGTTGTGTTTTTTTATCTCGTTGCATGAGTTGAGCTAGAGCCGTGAGTTGAGCATTGGCATTACCCGAGGGGCCGGGTAATGGGAAGCATGATGTTTAGCTACTCTCGCTCCGTTCCGTCCCGAAGACCGCGCGGCGCGCTGAGTGTTGTGTACTTCCGCTTTACTTCGCATATTTCAATAATCGGAATTTGGATGTTTGTGAATCGTTCTCGAATCTTCCACGGCCGAATCGCGAATAATCTAAGAATCGGAAATTTTGCACACCAATAGTGGCGAGTGAGCATATTAATTAGCTATTGTCTCTCTTGATGCATGACGTCGTTGGCCTTACTCTGAAAAATGTCAAGGCAACTGAGTGTCCAAAGTTTCTTCAAAAAGCCCCAAAACGACGATGGTGTTGATAAAAGAGGTGAAAAAAGAGGGACTGCACAAGCGGGCACGCAATTCAAGTCCAGGAGGAAAGTGTGAGACTGCATTCAGGCCACAGCAGGTGAACTTTTAATTTCATTTTTCCATATGTAGCCTAGCTACTGGGTCCACAGTCAGCTGTTTTTGTCAGTGCGGAGAAAAGTTACATATTCATCAAATAATGTGTTTCACAATTATTAGCACCCCTGGTGTTACACTTTGTACAACCCCCTTTTGCCAACAAAACAGCACCTAATCTTCTCCTATAATGTTTCACAAGATGGGAAAAGACCGAAAGGGTGATCTTCAGCCATTCCTCTTTGCAGAATCTCTCTAAATCATCCAGAGACCTGGGTCCTCTCCTCTGTACTCTCCTCTTCAGCTCACCCCACAGGTTTTCAATGGGGTTGAGGTCTGGGGACTGAGATGGCCATGGGAGGAGCTTGATTTTGTGTCTGGTGAACCATTTCTGTGTAGATTTGGCCATATGTTTAGGGTCATTGTCTTGCTGAAAGACCCAGTGACGACCCATCTTCAGCTTTTGGGCAGAGGGCAACAGATTTTGATTTAAAATGTCCTGGTATTTCAAAGCATTCATGATGCCATGCACCCTAACAAGGTTCCCAGGGCCTTTGGAAGCGAAACATCCCCACAGCATCACTGACCCACCCCCATACTTCACAGTGGGTATGATGTGCTTTTCAGCATGCGCATCTTTCGTGGCACGCCAGACCCAGTTAGAGTGTTTGTTGCCAAAAAGCTCAATCTTGGTCTCATCTGACCAAAGCACACGGTCCCAGTTGAAGCCCCAATACCACTTGGCGAACTCCAGACGTTTGCGTTTATGATTGTGAGTGAGGAAAGGTTTTCTCCGTGCATGCCTCCCAAACAGCTTGTTGGCGTGTAGACAGCACCTCATCCCTCTTTCTGTCTTTTCCCATCTTGTGAAACATTATAGGAGAAGATTAGGTGCTGTTTTGTTGGCAAAAGGTTTTTTTTTTACAAAGTATTAACACCAGGGGTGCTAATAATTGTGACACACATTATTTGATGTCAAATAATTATTTCTTTATGTGGGATTTTTCCCCACTGAATAAATGCACTTGTATTGAAGGTTGGATTTTTGCTCTTTTTTCCATTAAGGTCCCATATTATTTAGAAAAAGAAATTGTTAGAAGCTAAAAAACACATAATTATGGAGGACACTGTAGTTAAGTTTTAAGTTAGTCGAAACTAAGTCCTGATAGGATTTTGAGTTTCTGCAGTGTTCAAAATAAATGCTGTGCTATTTTGGAGCACATTAGGCACCAGTGCTACTTGGTGTTTTATCCAGCAATGACTACTGAGCTAAAATTGACAGTTAGCATTATTAAGTTTTTATTCTACACCGTCATCACTCTACAGCGCTGTTTTCACAAATTAAACAAAGCCTGTATGTAAGAGTTAGCCACGCATCGACAGTGGTCATGATTAATTGAAACCTAGCCGTCCGCAGGGATAACGTTACGTGAGCAAGTGACAGTCACTTTAATCTTATTTATGAGCGCTGAGAAGTGTTCTGCTTTAAGATGGCGGTTGTTTTGTTAACGCCGCCGAGTCGGTCATTTCATATCTAGTTCTACGTATATGTGATATCCATGACACGTATCAGACGCTACCTGCTACCACCGTAGCAACATGCGGGCATAGTTTTTAGCAACGTCGGCGCAGTTTGTACTGGCTGTCGGCTGCAGAAAGGTATTTTATTGCTTCTTCCTCTATGCACGTGACATCAGCGCGTTGTCCCGCATTAAAAGTAGTGCGGGCAAAACGTGATGTTTAGAGCTGGCAAAATTAAACGATTCCTTGAGGTGAATAAAATTACTCTGATCAGTTTTTAAACTCGAGTTACTCAAGTATTCGTTTCAACTCTAGTAGACTGTTAGCATCCAGAGCTGTCATGTACTTTACATACAGTACAGGCCAAAAGTTTGAACACACCTTGCCATTTGTGCATTTTTAGTTTCATGACTATTGACATTATAAAGTCTCACTGAAGGTAATAAAACTATGAATCAGGCATGAAAATGGGTCAGGGGTTAAAAAGGTGAGAAGGGTGTGGAGGAAATATGTTCCAGTACACTGTATTGTACACCCCAACAAAATATTGAGCTCTGTCGACCCACACTGTGTTTCAGCAGGGCCATTCAGAGACCGGTGGAGGGGTGGGTGCTCGTAGATCAAAAGGGGCACATGAACAAGTATTTAAAGTGCCTGTGACACGAAAAAGCATGTTTATTTCATAATACACGCCAGGGATTCCCCTATATTCAACAGATTGTGGCGCACCGCCACACTAAAATGAAAGCCGCCACGCCTGGCAAATGAGATGTATTTTATTTATTTATTTAAATAAAAAAAATTTTTTAAGGCCGCTTCAAACTAGCGGCAGCCGAGTGGGAGGAGTTCAGCGGACACCTATTCATTGTGTATTGTAGCCTAATGTTCGTAACTATGCAGGCCCCCCCCTCAAGAGACGCAAGGGGAACGAGTAGGAAGAATGGGAGAACGAGCGAGATAGCGAGAGATAGCGGTCGCATGTTGTAGCAGCCCGCTGTTATTTTGTTATTGTTTTTCTTTATTATTGTTACCACAATAAAGTGGGTAAGCAAATACAGACTTCTCTCCTTCTTGCCCATATCCGGGGCATTACAATAATTTGGATCGGACTTTTCGGCGAAAGTGAGCGGTGGACGGCCGTCTAAAGCAAACTTTGACTAACTTGCGCTGAGAGACTGCGGAGAGGCGGGGCCCAAAATAAAGCCTTGCTCTATTTTCAGAGCGTTGGTCACAGTAAACGATTTATCAGTTCAAGCAGAGTAAAATGATACATATTCACGGTACAAGAACGTCATTTCTGTGTCCATCGATTGGTAAGAAAAGGCTGTTTGTACGAGTGACGTGTGGGCGCTCCCGTCAGGGGGGACATTTCACGTGGAGTGGCTATTTTTCGGCACAACACCGGCGCGCCATCTTCAGACAATTACGGCTGACGAAACTTTGATAAATGCGCCCCCCCACCCAAATTTCGCGAGCTCTGGGACACTCGAAAAATGACTCTCATACCTCTCCTTGCTAAGTTAATGGTACCTCGACGTGCCTTTGTGTGGAAATTTAGTTTACGAACAACGGGGAAAAAACTATTCACCTTCTCACCGAATCAAGTAAAACTCTTTACACGGCTATTAGAATTCCCCCAGTGCTCTAAATGGGTCAGTTGACAGAAGGACTGTTATTGTTGTGGTAATGTAGTACTTATGAGGGTCAAATAAAAGGACAAAGGAGGACTACGACGGTGGTCTGCAACCCGCGGCTCTCGGGCCGCATGCGGCTCTTTAGCGATGCTTCGGAGCTTTTTTTTTTTTTTTTTTTTTAATGGAAAAAGATGGGGGAGGGAAATATATTTTTTTGTTTTAATAGGATTTCTAGGAGGACAAACATGACACAAACATTCTTTCAATTCATTAATATTGTAATGAAGTTAAACTTGTGGTGGCATAGTACAACAGAGTAGTCACGTGGTGCGTCATTCTCTATAGGATCCACTGCAGGGAAAACAAACATTTAATCATGAAGGCTAATTACGTATTTCTATAGTAGGCTAATATAGCTAGTATCGATAATTATAAGGCTTGTTAAAGGCTTTTAATTTTTTGTGGCTCCAGACATACTGTATCAGTTTTTTTTGTGTTTTTTGGGGGGTCAAATATGGCTCTTTCAACAGTTTGGGTTGCCAACCCTGAGTCACTACGAGATGTAAGTCGTACTATTGCCACGAGAAAAAAAGTCGCATTAGTACATCGGGTAACGTAGCTGTAATCAGCTACGCATTTTACATACATGTACTGTAGCTGAGAGGTACAACATTAGCCTGGCTAATGAAATATTTCAAATATATCTTTGTTATGGTTCTTCTTGGGGGAAAAAATGAAGAAAAAAAAATTCGCTGTGGCACGACATGGTGAGGCTGTCCGACTCCGATGCAGCCCACCACCACAGCTTCAAAAAATCCTAGGGGAAACACTGCACGCGGTATTTTATGCTCCTGAATGATATGGACCGCTTGGATGTGTGTGGAAGCGATCGCTATATTTATTTAGTTTTTTGAATCCCGCGCCATGAAAATGAGTGACTTCCGGCTTCGGTCTTACATTGAGGAGGGCGCTGTGACGTGTACGGTAGAAGACGTCCTCTTCCTCATACAGTGTACTGTTGTGTATGAGGACGAAGGATTCAGCTGATTTTGCGGATTAATACGTTTATTTTTCGCATCACGCCAGCCAAACGGCTGCAGAAAAATCATTCTGTGTGCGGGAAAGGCGTATGCGCCTTTTTGGAGTTTCAAAAGGTTCCCATTCACCGTGGATATTTACTGTGGGACCATTGGACTTACGAGGAAGTGAGTAAACATCTTGTTTTGTATTATGTCAAATACGAATACAGTGATTACAAAGTAAAAACTACAAAATTCCTTTAAATAAAGGACTACTTACGTTTGATCATTGATAGGCATGTAAAAAGCTCTCCTCATGTTCATTAGCAGTTAGCTGTTAGCACGTTAGCTGCACAACAACTCCAGTCACCCTCCTCCCGGGAACGAACTGTAAATTGCTCTCCGCCGGGCGGTTTGCCGATCCGCGAAGACAGTCGACAACCGGGTCGTCATGTCAAATAATCCAGGCTAGTTACGTGTGATTTTCCACTTCGAAGACTTTGAAACATCCCTCGGTTCGGGTTAGCATGTCGGCTAGCTGTCACTCCTTCTGGTTTGTTTACATTCTCCGAAGCCGGGGAAGGGAAATGACATATGTCCGATTTAGGTGTCATAAAATATCGTTCGGGAGGTGCGACAGTAAAGGTGAAGTCGACTGTTTTGACCATTATGGAGTAATTTTGCCATGTCGTCTTGAATAAATGGATTTTTATTATTTCATATTCCATTTAGCACAAGATTGTTATTTGTCATGACCATGCCATTTATTTAGCAATTGGGGAAAATACTTGGATAAAAAGAATATCCTGTAAAAATATGGAAGTAAAGAGACAGAAACAATGACATTTTGCCGCTCTCTTCGTCGCGTTTTCCTCGTTGTGAATACTTCCCCCTCGACGGGCTGACTGGTCCTTCTCAAGCCATTTATATAGCTATTGGGGAAAAATACTTGGATAAAAAGAATATCCTGTAAAAATATTGGAGTAGAGAGACTGAAACAATGACATTTTGTGGCTCTCTTCGTCGCGTTTTCCTCGTTCTGAACAATTCCCCCTAAATGGGCTGAATAGTAAAACCGATGAGCCCAGTCTACCGCTGACGTCATCCACCTTGTTGGGGACGCTAAAGCCCTATTAATGGTAGGCGTGGCTAACCGGCAGATTAAAAGACTAATTTCTCGTCATCTGCGCTTTGCTAAATTGTTGTATATAGTCGAATCGTCTCAAAATATGATTCTAATTCACATAATAATGCCATTTAAGACTTTTTTTCTGGTGTCATATGCTCTTTAATACACCTTAAAACAACATAACTTAAATTTTAACCAGCTTTAGATAATAATTGGCTGCGACTGTGACTTACTTTAATTGGGAGGGGGCAACAGTGAATAGAAATCAAAACTGTCATCAACACTTTCTGGCTGTGACTCAGTCAGTCTGCCTCTTTTCTTCCTTCAACCTCTGCATCAAAACTTCCTTCCTCAACTTGTTCATCTGAGAACAAACCACATCAGATGGTCACTGAGCCACCAACAGCACAGTTTTCTTAAAACTATTATTTCATTATTATCCATACTTAACAACTCTAGCACCTAATGATTAATAAAGCAATGACATAAAAATCTTATAGAAAAATAACATTGTAATTGTGTTTATAATTGGATTTAATACCCGACTATCCTTGCAAACTTCTTCTTACCAGGTCTGCTATTCACCCAGCTGATGAGGTATCCACTGCCTTTAGCAGCCTCATCTAACTCCTTTTTTTATCCCTCAATCTCCCTTCCCTACGACGCATGTCTATGTAATGAAATATAAATATTTAAAAAAACAAACAGACTCCCCGGTGGCTTTTAGTTTTAAAGCGTTCTTAATTTCTTTCTCACTCAATAACGATGGAGTTAGATTTGTGTTTTTACTATTCAATCAAAAAACAAAGTTACTTCTATCAAAAACAAAGTTGCTTCAATCAAAATACTGTATATACTTTTACTCCCGAAAAGTAGCTTCAATAAAAAAAAAAAAAGTTTTTGATTGTAATAATAAATGTGAGACAAAAAAAGCATTTGAAAACTATTTTTCTTGATTGAAACAAATTTTTCCATTTAAGTAATGTTTTGCGTTTGGGCCACATTTTGGCTAGGACATTTGTGTCTTTATTATTCAATCAAATAAGTTGCTTCAAACAAAAAAAATATATATAAAAAGAAAAACTTTGCACATGTGCCAATCACCGTTTACCAAAGCCTGAGAGGGTTTGAGTAGACTCACTATGAAGCTTTTAATAAAGCCAAGCATTTTCTAACTACTTTATTCTTTTTTAAAAATAATTCGGTGGGGCAGTAACATGTTTAAAACTTATCATAATTCTTACATTTTGAAGTGCTTGAAAACCATTTATAAATGATACTTTGGTGAAAAAAGTGAAAAAACATGTGGTATATATACAGTGACTTGCAAAAGTATTCGGCCCCCTTGAATCTTGTAACCTTTCGCCACATTTCAGGCTTCAAACATAAAGATATGAAATTTAATTTTTTTGTCAAGAATCAACAACAAGTGGGACACAATCGTGAAGTGGAACAACATTTATTGGGTAATTTAAACTTTTTTAACAAATAAAAAACTGAAAAGTGGGGCGTGCAATATTATTCGGCCCCTTTACTTTCAGTGCAGCAAACTCACTCCAGAAGTTCAGTGAGGATCTCTGAATGATCCATTGTTGTCCTAAATGACCGATGATGATAAATAGAATCCACCGGTGTGTAATCAAGTCTCCGTATAAATGCACCTGCTCTGTGATAGTCTCAGGGTTCTGTTTAAAGTGCAGAGAGCATTATGAAAACCAAGGAACACACCAGGCAGGTCCGAGATACTGTTGTGGAGAAGTTTAAAGCCGGATTTGGATACAAAAAGATTTCCCAAGCTTTAAACATCTCAAGGAGCACTGTGCAAGCCATCATATTGAAATGGAAGGAGCATCAGACCACTGCAAATCTACCAAGACCCGGCCGTCCTTCCAAACTTTCTTCTCAAACAAGGAGAAAACTGATCAGAGATGCAGCCAAAAGGCCCATGATCACTCTGGATGAACTGCAGAGATCTACAGCTGAGGTGGGAGAGTCTGTCCATAGGACAACAATCAGTCGTACACTGCACAAATCTGGCCTTTATGGAAGAGTGGCAAGAAGAAAGCCATTTCTCAAAGATATCCATAAAAAGTCTCGTTTAAAGTTTGCCACAAGCCACCTGGGAGACACACCAAACATGTGGAAGAAGGTGCTCTGGTCAGATGAAACCAAAATGGAACTTTTTGGCCACAATGCAAAACGATATGTTTGGCGTAAAAGCAACACAGCTCATCACCCTGAACACACCATCCCCACTGTCAAACATGGTGGTGGCAGCATCATGGTTTGGGCCTGCTTTTCTTCAGCAGCGACAGGGAAGATGGTTAAAATTGACGGGAAGATGGATGCAGCCAAATACAGGAACATTCTGGAAGAAAACCTGTTGGTATCTGCACAAGACCTGAGACTGGGACGGAGATTTATCTTCCAACAGGACAATGATCAAAAACATAAAGCCAAATCTACAATGGAATGGTTCAAAAATAAACGTATCCAGGTGTTAGAATGGCCAAGTCAAAGTCCAGACCTGAATCCAATCGAGAATCTGTGGAAAGAGCTGAAGACTGCTGTTCACAAACACTCTCCATCCAACCTCACTGAGCTCGAGCTGTTTTGCAAGGAAGAATGGGCAAGAATGTCAGTCTCTCGATGTGCAAAACTGATAGAAACATACCCCAAGCGACTTGCAGCTGTAATTGGAGCAAAAGGTGGCGCTACAAAGTATTAACGCAAGGGGGCCGAATAATATTGCACGCCCCACTTTTCAGTTTTTTATTTGTTAACAAAGTTTAAATTATCCAATAAATTTTGTTCCACTTCACGATTGTGTCCCACTTGTTGTTGATTCTTGACAAAAAATAAAAATTTTATATCTTTATGTTTGAAGCCTGAAATGTGGCAAAAGGTTGCAAGGTTCAAGGGGGCCGAATACTTTTGCAAGGCACTGTATGTATCTTTTTTCCAATGTAAAATCTGAATAAATGCATTGAACACGCACAAAAAAATGGGGGTTGGGGCGCTACTTCGCGGTTTTCACTTATTGCGGCGGGTTCTGGTCCCCATTAACCGCGAAAAACGAGGGATCCCTGTATTTCTTAAAAGCTTTAAGAAGCAGGACTCATTCCCACCACTCGTCGGGCTGCTGTTGTGCCGACACCGGCCGTCAGCTCAAATCCAAGCCGAAAATAACGCGTCTCCAGCGGACGACGGGAGCGATGTGAGGCGCCCCCTCCATCCGAGAGAATGCCGCTTAATTTGACTCAACAGTGTGTTTCTTCGTTTATATTACCGCTAAATACACAAGCTTGACGTCAATTTAACGGGAGCTATTTTTTTCATGGGAGATTTGGCTAGCTCTGGCAGTGTTCAACGCAAGCTGCAACGAATGGCAGTAACTTTTTTTATATCGCAAAGCGTGAAAACGATTGAAACCATTACTCACCAAATTCAATCTGCTGGCAAATACAGGCAAGTGTGTATGCTGCGCTCTGGTCTGCCCCGATGTGGATAAGGCCTGCTTTTTGTTTTCGCTGCTTTGCAATGCAACGGAAGGCTCTCCGAGCACTCCATGTACACGCGTAAGGAGTGCGCGCATTTGGAATAATGGAACGCAGCTTGGGCCGATGATTGGTTCTCGTCAGCGAAGCATCTAGAAGGATTTGGTGACTGTGTTCTTAAAGTGATCCTCTAGTTTTAAGACAAGTAATTCTTAAAAGATACATCTTAGTATGAGTTATAATAGTTTGACATGTTGACATGTTAATGTTTTCGTTTTAATAAAATTTGTAAAATTATTTTAACTGATTGTTCGCCATGGTTGTTGACGTCGCAGTGCTGTGACGTCACAAATCCCGCTGCCGGACTTCAGCGTGTCATTCATTAGCAACATCTCGTCAGTTCGTCCCTTCCAATTTGAACCAGAGCGGAAAAGTGAAGAGCAGGACAGCACTGTCGGTCGTTCACAAGACGAGCAGCAAAGGCGAAATGCAGAGCAAGAAATACCTGATGAGGCAAGAGTTGGGCTAAACTTCTGGTGTACTTGCGGCAAGTGCATCTCGATGACAACGGAGCGAGAGAGCTATGTTGTCGAGAACTCAGGTTTTTGTCAGCAGATCTTCAAGGTGAGTTATTGCGTCATCAAACTCATTCCAATATAATTGTGTAGATTGTTAGCATCCAGAGCTGTCGTATGCTTTACATACAGTACAGGCCAAAACACATTGGCATTCGTGCCTTTTTATTTTCTGAACCATTGACATTATAAACTCTCACTGAAGGCAATAAAACTATGAATGTGTGGCGAGCTAGGGAAGGATGCGGAGTATCAAACCACGGAGCTAATCCGCGTTGTTTTATTGACATTTAGGCTACAAGAAATAGCAATGTCTGTCTGGCATGCGACCCGCGGAAGGTAACAGTTATTTCCAGCTGTTCCCTTCACAAAGTACCCCCCCCCCAACCACACAACGTGCCAACATAATTTCCGCCGGTGAATTCTGTTATAACTTGCTACAAATGCACACGTACTTAGAAAAAAGGTGAAATAACTAAAAATGTGTGATATTCTAGTATCTTCAAAGTAGCCACCGTTTTCTCTGATTACTGTTTGGCACTCTTGCCATTCTCGCGATGAGCTTTCAGAGGGAGTCCCCTAAAATGGATTTTGACTTCACATGTATGCCATTCCGGCGATGAAAATTTATTGCTTTATCAATGGGGTTGGGACATTTGTGTTGCATTGAATGAATTGCATTGGACGTGCTTTGATCAGTTTGAGTGGCAGCATAACTCATATTAGCTGAATACTGAACACACACTGCCTGATGAACTGACAGTAGAGGTGAATTATTAGCTTCCTCTGTGACTAGCGGTACGCCCGAAGGTTCGCCTCCCGCTGTAGCGACAGGAGCGGCTTGGGTGCTTAAGAGGGCGGCCAGAGTGTCTCGTCCGTCTCGCTTCATTGCGCGCATTTCACTCGATATCCGAGCAGGCTAAGGCTTCTTGTGCGGGAAAATAGTTGCAACAGCATTTGGTTTTAGTCTGCGCTTATATCTAGCCGCTCCGGTGAGATCTTTCATTAGTTGTCATCTACTAAAATCCTCAAACGCGGTAGGAGAAAAATGGCGACAACAAAGCCTTGGTTGTTTGGGAAGATTTGCTTGTCTACAGGCATTTTCCCAAACCTTTCTCCTCTTCTTGTCAACAGGAAATTTGTGGAGACTCGCATCACTCTCCTTGTTTCCATTTGACATCCATAAGCAGCACATCGTGGCATTTTACTTCGCGAGTTAAGCCAGTAATACACAGTTGTTGTACACACGCTACACGATTGGAAAAATATCATCTACGTCATCACTCCGCGCCCGCAGAACATGGCGCCAACTATCGGTCAAAATATGCACTAAATATTATAAAATATTTCCATTGATTTAACATTTTATGTGTTTCTAACGACATATTTTAATACAAGAGAACAATTGTGATTTATTAGAGCCGACATGTCTTTAAAATCGAGGATCACTTTAAGTGCTCAGTTTACGTACTAAGTTAAACACATGATGATAATAATAATAATTAAATAAAACCTCCCGACCCCCCCCCCCTCCCAAAAAGAATTTCTCCTCGGATCTACGCAATTCACGTAGGTCGCCCTTTTTGACTTCAAAACGGCGAATTTTGCCGAAAGGTGAGAGATTTTCATGCCTGATGAATGCACACGTGTGACAGTCAGGAACGGAATTGTGTCGTGGCTGACTGTCCTCATTAAATTCGCCATCTGACGGGAGCAAGTCCTGGGATGGAGTGTTCACCATGTCTTGTACATCCAACTCACGTTTGGCTACGTAAGGGTGGTCCATATTAGGTGATCGTGTCGCACATTAGCTGGCCACTGTACCGCTGCATCGGATGTGTCTGGATCAGTTTGAGTGGCAGCATCACTCATTTTAGGTGAATACTGAACAGACACGCTTACTGCCTGATGAACTGATAGTAGAGGTAAATTTTCATCTTCCTCTGTGACTAGTAGCGGTACGCCCGAAGGTTCGCCTGTAGCGACAGGAGCGGCTTGCCTGCTTAAGAGAGCAGCCAGAGTTTCTTGTTTTGGAGCTTTATTGCGCACATTTCACTCACTATCCGAGCGCGTTGAGGCTTCTTGTAAGGGAAAATGGTTGGAACAGCATTTGATTTCAGTCTCCGCTTGTATCCAGCCGCTCCGGTGAGCCCTTTTGTAAGTTGTTGTTGACTAAAAGCCTCGAACGTGGTAGGAGAAAAATGGTGAGAACAAAGCCTTAGGTCTTTGGGCAGTTTTGTCAGTCTACAGGCATTTTCCCAAACCTTTCTCCTCTTCTTGTCAATAGGAAATCTGTGGAGACTCACGTCACTCCCCTCGTTTCCCTTTGACTAGAAATTGCATCCAAAAGCAGCACATCGTGGCATTTTACTTAGCGAGTTTAGGCAGCAATACACAATTGTTGTACACAATTGGAAACGTCCCATTTATGTCATCACTCCGAGCCCGCAAGACATGGCGCCAACTATCGGTCAAAATATGCACTAAATATTATAAAATATCGCCATTGATTTAACATTTTATGTGTTTCTAACAAATTTTAGTAAAAGAGAACAATTGTGGTTTATTAGAGCCTACATGTCTTTATGACATAGGATCCCTTTAAGCCAAAATATCATGGTTTCACGCTGTCACAGTATTGCAATTACATCTCTAAATAATCTCCAATACTCGAGTTAATCGATTAATTGTTGCAGCACTAAATATATATAATTTTCATTCTTTTTTTTTTAACTTCATCCTAATTGTGACATTTTAAGTGCTTAAAAACCATTTATTAAAATATATAGACAAGGTTCCGAGGTACTTCCGTATTTCTGCTCGAGATTTCCGTTTTCCACCTTCTCTAATCAAAACA
Source organism: Corythoichthys intestinalis (assembly GCF_030265065.1). Taxonomy (NCBI): domain Eukaryota; kingdom Metazoa; phylum Chordata; class Actinopteri; order Syngnathiformes; family Syngnathidae; genus Corythoichthys; species Corythoichthys intestinalis. Next base: position 46,012,196 of record NC_080411.1, on the reverse strand, counting down.
ACGGTGGAGATGGAGTGCATCACTCGTCCTCAAAAAGAATTTGGAAATACCGCATCCATCTGCCATCATCATGACATGGGAGAACAACATGTTCATGAAGGCAGATGAGGAACCAAGCCTGTGCAACCACGAAGACCGAGTGTTTATGTAGCCATGTCGCCACTGTGTTATGGAAGGTATGTTCTTCCTATCCCTGCATTTTCATGTGTCCAGTGCTCCCAAAATATTTAAAGCTTAAATCTTGTGCATGAAATGACTTGCTGTCTTTGATATTGTTGTTACGATCATGATTGTAAATATGATTATTTACGACAACGACTGTACTGCTGTGGCTACAACACATGCTATATGCAGCCGCTAGCCAGTTACTAATCAGTACGTGTAAGATGGCACAATTATGTTCAATTTGACTACAAGTCTCTGTTTTGTGTCACAGCTGAAACATCATTAGTTTAGCTAAATCTAGTTATACAACGATAAAGAAATGGAAAACAAACAGTCATCTACTCTAAGTCATACAGTGCCCGCCATAATTATTGGCACCCCTGAAAAAGATGTGTTTTTTAGCTTCTAATATATTTTTTTATTCAAATAATATGGGACCTTAATGGAAAAAAATAGAAAAATCCAACCTTCAATACAAGTGCATTCCTTCAGTGGAGAAAAAATCCCACATAAAGAAAAAATTATTTGACATCAAATAATGTGTGTCACAATTATTAGCACCCCTGGTGTTAATACTTTGTACAACCCCCTTTTGCCAACAAAACAAGGTCTGGGGACTGAGATGGTCATGGGAGGAGCTTGATTTTGTGTCTGGTGAACCATTTCTGTGTAGATTTGGCCATATGTTTAGGGTCATTGTCTTGCTGAAAGACCCAGTGATGACCCATCTTCAGCTTTCAGGCAGAGGGCAACAGATTTTGATTTAAAATGTCCTGGTATTTCAAAGCATTCATGATGCCATGCACCCAAACACGGTTCCCAGGGCCTTTGGAAGCGAAACAGCCCCACAGAATCACTGACCCACCCCCATACTTCACAGTGGGTATGCGGTGCTTTTCAGCATGCGCATCTTTCGTGGCACACCAGACCCACTTAGAGTGTTTGTTGCCAAAAAGCTCAATCTTGGTCTCACACAAAAATACACACGGTCCCAGGCTTCAACTGGGACCGTGTGCTTCGGTCAAATGATGATTTCTTCAGTATTATTTAAGAGTAAACGTTCATTCCGTTTAAATAGGTGTACTTAATATTACTTAGTCTTCTTAATATTAGGGCTGCAGCTATCGAATATTTTAGCAGTCGATTAATCGATGGGCTAGTTAGTTCGAATAATCGAGTAATCGGCTAAGGAACATGAAAAATTAAAATACCTGACCTGAGCCTCAAACGGTATAATTTTTTTAAAAAATGAGGATCTGTGTATAACAAACAACAATGGGCTAACTTACATAGAAAAAGTCCGCTAACTTAAATGCTATAAAATGCTTAAGTTTTTTTTTTTCCACAGTGCTCTTAACAAATGGTTCAGACACATATTCCCACAAAAAACTTCTAAATACACCTACAAACTAAATTATGAATGCGTTAAAAAACATTAGCTCAAACAAAAACTTCGCTTACGTTGGTCTTAACAGGGAGCAGTTGGATTCAGCTATGTGAAAAGAGGCCGACCAGGCAGTGTATCCGCCCTAATCAATAAAACTAAATGCAAACACTTTCAAAATAAACCATTACAACGCCACTTTAATTAAACAAATACTCTAAACCAGACATGTCCAAAGTCTGGCCCGGGGGCCAAATGCGGCCCGTGGTCAAATTTCATCCGGCCCCCAGCCTCTGTCATAAAATCAATAATGTCTGGCCCGCACACAGACTTAATAAATTGGTCAGCAGTACTTCTACCAGCATATGAAGTAGCTTACACACTAAATGCTGCTCCTCATTTACCCACTAAAAGGCAGCAGCACTCTAAGCAACATTATTCCGTGTGACCCTTTACTCCCAATTTTCTAAAATGGCGACAATCAACAAAAAAAAGTTGACTGGGACGGCCGACGTTTCAAGGATAGGTGAAAATTGGACTATTTCTTCACTAAAATTCTTCACAACTGTGTCTGCCTCATTTGCAAAGAGACAGTCGCTGTTTTTAAAGAGTTCAGTTTGAGGCGATATTACCAAACAAGACACGCTCACATGTACGACAAGATTACAGGGACGATACGTAGCGAGAAATTTAAGCAACTTGAAGCTAGTTCAATTTTACAGCAGCAGGATTTCGCAAGAGCCAGAGAGCCGAAAGAGAACGCTACAAAGGGTAGTTGCGAGATTGTTGAAATTATTAATTAAAAAATAATAATAAAGCAAATGTGACACACAGAATGGCTTGCTAAAATTTGCTTAAATATATTGTTCTACGTAAAGGATGTCAGCCAAGGTCGGCCCCCCACATTTTTACCACATCAAATCTGGCCCCCTTTGCAAAAAGTTTGGACACCCCTGCTCTAAGCAAAAAAATTTAATTCAAATATTTTTTTCAAATCGAATACTCGAGTTAATCGATTAATCGTTGCAGCACTAATTAATAGATACTGTATTCTGTATTATTTTAAATTGGTAAAAAAAAAAAAATTGGCGGGGGGGTGCAATAATATCGCATATCGCAATAATTTATGAGAATTTATCGCCCACTAAAATTTGTTATCGCGACAGGCCTACTTACTGTACGTTGATGGACATATATCGAGACTACATGCATTCTACTTTGATGGTGGGAGGCTCAATTTATGCTCCACCTTTGTTAATATTTTTGTAATAATTTAATAAATTGTGATTTATTGACTTGTTTTGCATATGCACCAATCATTTTAAATAAAACAGTTATGGAATAATGTTCAGTTTTATTGTGATCAATATCTAAAATAATGTCATATGTGTGATGAGCTCATAATTACAGGCATGAAAATGGGTCAGGGGTTAAAAAGGTGAGAAAGGTGTGGAGGAAATATGTTCCGGCGTTCTGCCAAAATGTCCTCTGTCGGCGAAACGTCCTACATGTGGCGAATTTGACCATTTTAATTTTTCACATAAGGCTTAATATTCGAGCGGGGGTTTAATTAGTTGAAGGAGTTGATTTCAACCACCATTGACTCGCACTAGCTTAGCCACTCCGGACCCCTGAAACTAACAAATAACTGGCAAACTGCACAGAATTTGTTCAAATCAACTCCAACGACTAATTAAACCCCGGCTAACTCAAAGATTAAGCCTAATGTAAAAATTCTGAACTTCCCCTTTAAAATAAAGACCATTGAATATGGCCATTAAAATGTTGTCTATAAAAGTTTTAGAGCAATAAAATAAACAACAAAAATGAATGAAATGAACAAGAATCCTTCAAACTATTTCATAATGGGTCCAAATTATTTTTCGAACAGATCATGTGACTACAGCACCTTAGAGACAGCCGTTTGCATTGCTTAGCCAAAACTACAGCTGAGGAGGCAAGATGGATATTTAGAATTTCTTTAAACCTAAGCTTTCAAAACTTTCAACAACAACTGAGCTTGAACCGAGGATTGAGCACGAGCAGTATCAAAAAGTCCTGGCTTTCGTGTTACCTGTTGTGCTGTAATTCCAAGTGGTGCTTGAATTGGATGCTTATAGCGGTCGACAGTCTTTTTGAGCCAGCGCAAAGTTCGCGGCGCACGGAGATATTTTTGTCATCTTTACTGGACAAAAATGTGACGTAATGGCTGTGTTTCCAGTGTGCAAATGCAGCCGTTTGTAGTATATCTCCTGCCTATTTCATTGCATCCTGGAGGGGAAGCAAGGCTGTGTTGTTTTGGCCGCAAACTCCCAGCGCTCACGGCTCACGCGTCATGGTAATACACGTGACCCTTTTTTTTCCATCCTTGATTAGAAAATGTGACATGTGATGTCACTCCCATGACTACAGTATTCTTCATTCTACATACATTATGGGGCAATAACAAAATAGTAACGCACAGGCATCAAGGAAAGTAATTTTACTCAGATTACTGATTTAGAAAAATGAACGCGTTAGATTGTTCTTTACTGAAAGAAAGTAATCAGATTACAGTTACGCATTACTCACATAACGCGTTACTGACAACACTGCTTTTATATTACCGTTAAATACACAAGCTTGACGCTACCTTAACGGGAGCTATTTTTTCACTGGACGCTCTGGCAGTGTTCAACGCAAGCTGTGACAAACGGCAGTAACTTTGTCATACCGCAAAATATGAAAACGATTAAAACCATCTCTCACCAAATTCAATATGCTGGCGAATGCATTCATCAAAAAAAAAAATTGGAAGTGAGACCTCACCTCGTCCAGCGAACGTGAATTTGTTCTTAGGACAAGATCATCTGTCGCAATTAGCGATCTTTGACGCTCTTTTTCTCCTCCCCACATACAAACTTGATTCTCTCTCAGCGGCTGTGATTAACCTCAATGAAGTTGCTCTCCTAACTAAGCCTTGCCTATCATTTGTCTTTGTAAGTTTTTAGTAACTTTGTGTATTGAATTTAAAAGGAAAATGTGTGTTTTGTTTTTGGCGAACTTTTTCATGAAGCTAAACTGTTGAAGAGACTCACACGTGGAAAAATACGATTGTACAACGTTTTAAATGTATTCATTTGGTATATTTCAGTTACCACGATTTGAGAGATCAATAAATTGAAGAATTTACGCCTTGTGTTTGGAGTGTTTCTTTTTGGGTTTGCTGGAATAGCGTCACTGACACTTGCACCATCAAACAGAGGAAGGGGTAAGTGCTGCCGCGCCAAGCCACTTCTGGCTGCATTTTCGACACATGAAAAATAACGAATACGTACTACTGTATGACGGAAAATTTTAGTGGTTTTGTAACCGCCACGTTTTCATAGCATGGTAAACCGTGAAGGTAACCGGCACATGCCTACACCCGAACCCCCCCCCCACCCCCCTTAAAAGTTTTCTCCTCGGATCTACACGATTCACGTAGGTCATCCTTTTTTGCTTCAAAACGGCGAATTTCGCCGAAAGGTGAGAGATTTTAATGCCTGTAATTATCTAACCAGATGAACAATACCTTGTAGTATTTCTTTGTACAAACAAAATCTGTGTCAGCCCTTCTGCATTCGGCAACTGCAACATTATTTGTAATTTTGCCTCATTTTGGTCACTCAAGTGGCCGGTGTATCAGTCTACACCTCATGTGAACACAGTCTGCACAGATTGGTAGAATTTTGTCCACGAACAATTAATGAAGTGAAAAGAACAAACGCACACCACAGAAAGTCATGGAGTTTCATCTACATCGGGCTGAATCAATTTTCGTGGGTTCATCTGGTTTGCAGGTTTGTCTACACACTTCTTACTTCACGTTGTTCTGTCTAAACCGGAAGTCCGTAGCAGAAAATGTCAAAGGCAAGGCAAGGCAAGGCAAATTTATTTATATAGCACAATTCAACACAAGGCAATTCAAAGTGCTTTACATCACATGAAGATCATAAAAATCACATTTAAATCAATACAACGTAAAAACCAAGACAAAAGATCGCATTTAATCACAAATAGAAAATAAATAAATAAATAAAAATAAAACAAAAATATAACAAAAACTACTACTACTAATAATAATTGAAATCAGCAATGGAGATAAGCACAAGAGGAATAGAAAGCAGGTAGATTGAAATATATAGCCAGTTATGGATATGCAGTGCTAAACAAAAGCGTTTTTAGCCCTGATTTAAAAGAGCTAACAGTTTGAGCATACTTCAGACGTTCAGGTAACTTGTTCCAGAGGTGAGGAGCATAATAACTAAATGCTGCCTCACCCTGCTTGGTTCTTGTTCTTGGAATATGCAGAAGACCCGTTCCAGACGACCTCAGGGGTCTAGATGTCTCATAGGAATCTAACAAGTCAAGCATGTATTTTGGTCCAAGGCCATTAAGTGTTTTGTAGACGAGCAGTAGTATTTTATAGTCTATCCTTTGACTCACTGGAAGCCAGTGTAGCGATTTCAAAACCGGTGTAATGTGGTCCAGCTTCCTTGTATTTGTGAGGACTCTGGCTGCAGCATTCTGTACTAGCTGCAGCTTCCTGACTGATTTTTTTTTTTTCCTGAAAGATGGCAGCGCCCATGTTTAGCTTAGGAAACTTGCCTATATATACATAAAAGGATTGTTATTTATGATACTTTGGGGGGGGGGGGGCATATGTTTCTCTTCCCAATGTTGAATCTGAAAAAATACATTAAAAACACAATTTTTTAAATATGTAAATAAGCTTCGCCTCTACTTTGCAGATTTTTGATTATCACATGGGAGGCGGTCCTCATTTACCGCGAAAATCGAAGGCACACTGTATTCTCGTGAACGTTTGTATGTTTATTGGACTAGGAAAACCCTATTTTGTACATATTAAGTTCAGTTATATTCCATCTACGCAGTATTTCAAACTGGACACGATGCAGAATGCGATTCTTAGTCGTTGTAAATGTATAGATTTGTGTCCAGTAACTATTATCGGACGTCACTGAAAGGTCGTTTCTCCATCTTTCCATCGGTTCTTGTCTCGTGGCGTTTCCGGCGCAATGCATTGTGGGTTTTGGTGTATTGCACAACAACAAGCCCACGACGTGATCCTTTGCTAGGCATCCATTCTGCGTGGTAATTGTTGAAAATGGTACACTCGTGTTGTGTGAAAGACTGCCATTCTGGGTCCCATGATAGAAACGGATGCAAAAAGGATGGGATAGGTTTTTTTAGCATTCCCGCCTAGAAGAGAAAGTATGCACCTCAGATAGATGAGTTGACCAAGAGGCTTCGAATGGTTGCAGCGGTGAGAAGAATGGCCATCGCTTTTCATTCATCAACAGAAAACATGTCGGCTTGTTCCCTACATTTCCATAAATCGAAGTAACTGGAAATGTTAATGTTCTTCAGGTGCTGATACTGACTGCATTTGAACGCTTATGGCGTGTGGTTGTGTTGTTTACTTTGGCTTACCACGCTCGTGTCTAAGAGTGGCTAACTGTAGCCCGACTGGCTGACTGTGCATAAGCCACAGGCGTTCACCATATGGTACTAGTACACCAAAAAACAGTTCAAAGGTAACAAAGTAAGGGTAGTAATGAAGATGTAACAGCACACCATGAATGATTCTAAGTATGGGAGATTTGTTAGAAAAAAAAATGCTATATTTACCTCCCGCTTAGGCTACTCTAGACTAGAGCTGTCCCGACTAGTCGACATAGTCGACGTCATCGATGACGTAAATCCGTCGACGAGCACAACATCCCGTCGACGGTTAATGAAGGGTTAAAAAAAATTTATGCGTGGAAAGTTCAGAATGTCGGACGCTTGGTATGCAAGCGGGGAAAGCGGCACAAAGCCAAAAAAAAGCGCACCAGAGAGTCCAAAACATTGACATATTTTTAAAGAAACAAAGGAGGGTACACCGTTGTGTTCTGTCTCTTCAATGCCAAGCTTGGCTGCACGTCGGCCGTGAATGATAAGACAGGAGAATGTAAGTCCATCTAACTAACTAATGACATGTATTATTAAAGTTGCTAAGCCTGTCGCGATATGCAATGAGTCCATTTATCGCATGATAAATAAAAATAAGGGCGGTCATTTTCACGCTGCGTTGTATCGCTGCGCGCACGTGTATGCGTCAATTTGTACGTGCGTGCTGATGGCATATGAGACTCCACTTCTTTTCTCTCATCAACACACTGTAGAATTAAAGTTCAGACATACAAAATAAAAAAACACTTCTATATTAAACACTATATACGTTAGCATTGCTAAGACGACCTACTTTAGCCGGCTATAAAACAGGCAGCCTTCTCCAAAACTTGCAGTTAAAAGGTGACACTTCAAACATGAAAAATCGCTGGTTAACAGCATTTGCAAAAGGAAAAAAATCTATTACTGACACCACATGCAATCACAAAAAGTGCTTTTTTGCGGAGTGTAAAGCTTACATTAGCCGTTTAGCGAGCGTACTTCCGGTGAGCATTTCAAAATAAAAGCATGTCATGTTTGTCATATAAATAACGATTTCTGGAGTTAATCCCACATACTTCAGATTCTACACTAAGAATACCTTTAAAATGACACACTTTATGAAAAGTCTGATTGGCAATGAATAATTATTATAATACTATTATATATAGTACTAGAGGTGTGCAAATTTTCCGATTCTCAGATTATTCGCGATTCGGCCGTGGAAGATTCGAGAACGATTCACAAACATCCAAATTCCGATTATTAAATTATGCCACCCAAGTAAAGCGGAACTAAAACATTCAGCGGCGCGCGCCCTCCGAGACGCTATAGGGAACGGACCACTACTTTTCCCCCTCCCATCCCCACATGTCACTCCTCCAGATACAAAACAACAACAGGCATGGCTGAACTAACGAACCCACCTCCCCGTGAGATTAAACCTGCTCCCCAAAATTTAAAAGCAGACGTGTGGCAATTTTTTGGATTCTACAACGTTGATGGAAGGAACGAACTGGACAAAAGCCATGTCGTATGCAAGATTTGTCGCGCCAAAATTAAATACTTTGGTAACACAACAAATATGAGAAGCCACACAGCACGATTCCATCCGACAGAAGGGGCGAGAAAGCCGGCCGTTATTCGTAGTAGCAGCCAGAAGACCATAGAGGACACTCTGGGTAAATTGCCACCCACATCGCAAAAAGCGAAACAAATTACTAAAGGCATTGCAGAATTCATTGCGATGGGTTTGCAGCCTTACTACGTGGTAGAAAACGGGATTTTGAAGAATGGTGAAAGCAATAGAGCCGAGGTACGTCATCCCATCCCGACGCTATTTCACTGACACGGCAGTCCCGGCTCTCTACACTCAGACGAAGGTAGAAATCATGTCGTCGCTGTCGAATGTAGACCGAGTAGCCATTGCTTGTGACGCGTGGACATCTGTAGCCACCGAATCATTTGTTACAATAACTGCACATTTCATAACCGAAGAGTGGGAGCTGAAAGCACACGTGCTTCAAACAAGAGAAATGCATGAAAGCCACACGGGTGCTAATATGGCTGAGCTGCTAAGCTGTGCTATAGCAGAATGGAACATCGCAAAAAAAGACGTTATTGTTGTTACAGACAACGCAGCTAATATGATTGTAGCTGCCCAGCTGGCTAACTTTAGCCATCTGGCATGCTACGCCCACACGCTGAACCTTGCTGTTCAACGCGCCCTGAAGGTGCCTAGTGTGGCCAGACTGTTAGGGAGAGTGAGACGCATTGGTGCCTTTTTCCACCGCAGCACCATCGGCGCACACCAGCTTGAAGAGAACCAGAAGCTGCTTAATATCCCTAAGCCCAACCTAAAGTCGACTGCTGTACTAGATGGAACAGTGCCTTTGAGATGGTGAGCAGGTTTTTGGAGCAACAGCCTGCCATCACCGCCACACTCCTTTCTCCTCAAGTGAGAAGATCAGATAAAGACCTATGCACACTCAGTGAGGCTGATGTCACAAATGCTGAGGATGTTATGGCAGCCCTCAAGCCCCTAAAGGATGCAACGAATGTCATGTCAGCAGAGAGAAGCCCAACCATTTCTCTGATTGCTCCTCTGCAAGCTAAACTTCTCAATGAGACAAAGGACAGTCCTGGGGTGTCTCCACTGGTCAGGGAGATAAAACGAGCCATTCATGAGGACCTCAGCAAGCGATACAGCACCGAGAAGGAGAAGCAAACTCTTCTGACAGCTGCCGCTCTTGATCCTCGTTTTAAAAGCTTGCCCTTCCTGTCAGAGGAGGACAGAGAGGGGACTTATGAAAGAGTCACTTTTGAGGCTGCTGCACAACTAGAGGTAATTCTGCTATTTTTATTATATATTATTTAATATTCCCTGTAAAGTGTTACTCTTCCATAATAAAACATTTATTTATTTTGTGCGTAATTCAATTTGTGATCTAATATTTCAAATTTAATTATTTGTAACAAATGTCCAGTTAACAATGAAGTTGTGATAAACATTTGAGCCTTTTTGTTTACCTTTTTCCTCATTGTGTGTTAACCCACAGCAAATTGAGCGAGAGGACGAGGAACAAACACCTGTTGCAGGGGAAGAGGATGACCCACCAAACAGAGATGAAAGAAGAACACACAGCTTTGTCATCCTCCCTGTTGGAGGATCTGCTAGGGAAGGACTTCACTCAAGCCGAAAGGCAGCCTCAGCCCCTGTCTGCCTACGCCAGGGCTCAGCAAGAAGTTAACAAGTACTGTATGAGTACTCCTGCTCTCGGTCTCTCTGAGGACCCTCTTGACTGGTGGGGTAGGAATGCAGTACATTTTCCTCTTATGGCCAAGCTTGCCAAGAGGTACCTATGTATCCCAGGGACCAGTGTTGCTGCAGAACGAGTTTTTTCGACTGCAGGAGATATTGTCACTGCACAGCGCAGCACACTTTCATCTGAGCATGTGGATCAACTCCTTTTCTTATACAAGAACATGGAATTTTCTCAGTAGCTAAACACATTTGACCTGTCATGCATAGTTCGGATGCAAAAGGACTTTTTTTTTTTTTTTTTAAATCATTATTTGTACCTCAGGGAAACACGTTAATGTTTACAAGTTCATGTTTACACAACTTTAAAAGCAGAAAAGCACTTGTTCATGTTTGCACAACTTTATAAGCAGAAAAGCACTTTTTGGAGCCATTTGTATTGAAGTAAGAGTACACAATGTCGTTCATTTATACCTGAGTGCACTTTTGGTTGGATAAAAATAATATATTTCTGCAAAATGCTACGACTTATTCTGTTGAAGATTGAATGTAGTTTTAAGCTGCAGATAAAGAATGAGGACTTGAGTATTTTATTTTATTTACCGTTTTGAAATGTTAGCTTGTTGATGCTAAAACACAGTAGTTTGTTTAAGCCTGAGAGGACTTTTTGTACTATTTTTTGTAACTAATGTACAAAACATTAAAAGCACAATCAAAAAAAAAAAAATTTTTTTTTTTTTTTAATATGTGATGTTTCAATAATCGTTTTATAATCGAATCGAAGCCTCTGAATCGTAATCGTAATCGAATCGTGAGGTCCCCAAAGATTCCCAGCTCTATATAGTACTACAGTATACTATAATATTAATGCTAGGTATTTTTTAAGAATTGTTTTGAATAATGTTGGAAAGGAGAAGTCAGTGTTCTGAATCTGTTTACATTCCATTCTTTTGCACAAGTTAATTCTATCAGCATTTGAAGTCATTGTTTATTTGTGATTTATTATTGTTATTTATCTGATTATTTGTACTTCAATAAAGAATTTAAGTGTTCCAAAATGTTTTTGTGAATTGATAAGCGTCAACAAAAATGTAATTGCTAAATTAGTAAAAAAAATAATAATAATAATTTTTAAAAATGATAAGATTAGTCGACTAATCGTAAAAATAGTCGGCTGACTAATCGGGAGAAAATTAGTCGTTTGGGACAGCCCTACTCTATACTTGACCAAGCACTCTGTGGAGGAGACTACAGATTTACTAAATCACCAGGAGAATCTTCTGCTTGTTTGTTATGCCTATTGATCAGTTAATCTTTAAAAAAAAAAATCTGTTGCATACACATCAGTGCCCTGTGAAGGCAGTTCCTACCAGTTTAGACAAACTACAAAGCTTTAAAATCCATTTTAAGTAACTAATGTTAACCTGTTGTATGACTGATACGACTTTTGTAATTGCAGGAAAACCAGCATATGAAATGAATGAGGCAGACCCTGACTGGGCACCATCCTTACGCCTGGGACACACATCTGTTCAACCCACCAACGTGGACCGCTCTTCTAGACGAAGTAGGCGTGAGCAATTGAGGATGGAGGAAGACGTTGGTGAGCTACAGGAGGAGCCTTCAGCGCCCTTCAGATGCACCTTCTGACCTTCATGCACCTGCATTTGGACCTGCCTGTACTATACATTGCACACATATTCCATGTTTCCCGTAAGACTGTGTACTGAGTGTTCAATGACATGGTGCCATTTTTACATGCCAACTTGTGACGAGCAATTGTTTGGCCCGACAGAGAAACACTCTATAAAACAATGCCTCACGAGTTTGTTGTCCTTCGGAGGCAGAGTTGCAGTGATTATTGACTGTTTTGAAATTTTTACAGAGAAAACATCAAATCTTAAGGCCCGGGCGCAAATGTTGTCTAGTTACAAGCATGACTACAACATGAAATACCTAATTGGAATCACACCAAAGGGGCGAATTTGTTTCATGTCAATAGGTTGGGGTGGTTGCACAAGTGACAAACATATCACCCTGAACAGTGGTTTTCTTAATAACCTTTTGCCCGGGGACACTGTCTTGGCTGTCAGAGGCTTTGATATTCAAGAACATGTGGGTATGTTATGTGCAGAGGTCAAACTCCCTGCGTTCACGAAAGGTTGCTGTCAGTTAGCTGGTAGAGATGTGGTGGAGACTAGGAAGATAGCACATTTGAGGATCCATGTTGAACGGGTAATTTGTAATCTTTGCCAGAAGTATAAGATCCTAACAGGAACTATACCTATTAACTTGTTTCTGCCATGTGACGGCGAATATTGCAGATTGTTGGATAAGATTGTTTACGTATGTATGTTTATGTATGAGGTGCCCTTACAAACCTTTGCCCGACTGTTGTGTAGTTTGTACTGTTATGCGTGAAAGGTATGCTAACCGTTTGCTTTGTCTTGCATTTAAGAATGCTTTAGCTATGCCTTTCAAACTTAGCTGTTATTGATATTTTGTATTTTGTTGTGACTTGATTGTACTTAATAAAACATCATATTAAGTCATCTTGAATCCCATTCTTTGTAAGTACTGCATTTGTGTCAGAATACTGTCACAATTAACACACACATAATAATGTTAATACTCACAAAGGACAAGACAGTTTACCACTTTGGCAAGGTACTTTTAATGTTGCCAAATTGTCAGTTAAAACAAATCACAAACTACCAATTACCACTAACTTAAGTGGAGTACAGCAGAACCAACACGTCTTTAGCTGTGTCATGTTGTAGACCAACACAGGTTAAATGGTACCACATAATGGGGCAGTTCTCATTATCACACGCAACCATGTCATCTTTTGTCTCCAGACCACGGCAGTGGCACCATAACTGACGTCATAACTGACAAATACCGATCTCTTGCTTCTTTCTCAAGCTTCTCCACATAAGGAGTCTTTTCGTTCTTCTTGCTTTTTTCCATTTTGATGTGACATTCGCGTGATTGCTTACCCGCAATCAAAACAACAAAACAAACGTGACTGCGGCGGATGTAGTCCTGGTCACTGAGATACACGAAAGATGGCGGCTCAGGTGGTGGTGGTGACGTAGGTGACCAGAACCGATTGGTAAATATGTAGAATTGTTACATGAGCATTTAAGTGCTTTACATATCATTAAAATGCGAAAGACACGACAAAAAAAAAAAAAGTCAAAAATATTATAAAACCACCAATAAACAGCACTCATCATACATTTTGTATTTGTAAACATTCAAATTTTAATGTAGGGTATTTGCAAGACAAAGGAGTCAAAAGCCAACTCACCTGACATTTTGGGACTTGATGTTTGCTTGCCCGGCGATGTGTTGATCCCAAACGCGTTGTGTGTTCTCTCTGTTAGCGGCTAAAGGTAACCTAAGCAGGCCTCTCAAGTTTCAACGTGCACCCAAACGACTGGAATCAGACACGTGATTGAACGGATTCTTCGCGTGTCCGGAAATTCCTGCCACCTTTCAGTGGATTACATTGTTCCATGGGGCCAAGGACAGAAGAAAAGTGGATTGTGTTCAAAGCACTATACCATTGTTCCAAAGCAATCCTCTCAAGCAATCGGACGCGACGGCGAGTATTGATGACGTTATCTCTCTCTCGCTCTCTCTCTTGTTTATTGGCCGTTTACCCCTCGTATCGCATTACTGCCACCTACTGGATTGACGGTTTGTTACGAGATCAGGCAGTTACAGAGTAAAATTATGCTCTTCTAACAGTAAAACACACCCAGAGTGAAGACAAAACCTAAACCAAAAGAAAAAAACATAAACATACAAATAAAAATAAAAATAAAATTCCCTCTATGTTAATCCTTTTCAACAGCCCTGTGTCCTTGAGAAACTCCGTTAGTTGTTTGAATTTTGGAAGTCTTTAACTGTAAACATTTTCCATCCTGATTGCCTCTTTTGCCTGTTTCACTGGCAAGGCCGGCCCAGCCTATACGCAGACTATGCAGCTGCTTAGCGCCACCACTAGGGGGCCCCCAATCTGGCAACCGCATTTTATACGTTGTTTACCCTTTAAGGTCTGGGCCTATTTTGTCTGATTTTGCATGCCTTTGAAGTTGCCTTTATATTTCAAAGAAAGAATTGTTTACGATGGCCTGGTTTGGTCCCTTTTTTTGTGACACCTTGAACTTCATGTCCAAACTGTTGTTTCCGTCACTGACCAATTATAAATCATCATTTTGGGCCCAAAAAGACCAAAAATTCCACAATCGTTTTGTCAAAATTTTTAACTTTGATGTCCAATTGACAACCAAACATGCGTAACGAACCGTTTTGAAACTTTGTAATATTTATTCAACATGTTAGGATGAACATTCAACCAAAAAAATTTAGAATAAATAGTCTTATATTTGACAATTCAACATAAACAACAGGTATAGCATTGGCGTTTTTGCCTTTATACATGCTCTAGTCAAAACAGGTTATATACAGCAGACCAAACAGTGAAAAAATATATACCATCTAACACAAAAAGTGTTTAGAGGCCATCTCTTTATGAGTTTAGGTATTGCGGCCCATCACCTGATGAAAACTATGTACACACAATCAAGCTTCTTGAACACACATTTATATACACAAATTGAGAAGACTGATTGTGGGAAAAAATGTATATATATATATATATATATATAACATTGGGGGGGGGGGGGGAAGTATTTTCAAAAATATTTACAATAAACAAGTTAAATTTTTTTCAGGCATGCCACTCCGAAAAGCAGTTTCGTCCTGGAATTCGAAACAGGGCGACATCACACAGCCCACACTTCCATGGGGTGTTGGTCCTCTTTCCACCCTTCCATTTTCATTTCACTTTACTTTCATTGTCACTATAAATGTACATGAAAAAAAGTCAGTATTTATGAAAATAATAAAGTATAAAATAAAAATATATACAGCAATAAATAATATTGGAAATCTATATGTATGACAATAGAAAGAATACCATAGCTGAATATGTGCTACATCCCTAATCTTCATATAGAAAGAAGATCACCACAATTATAAATTCCTGCCTTGGATACACACAGTTCACGTACGACTTTGATCTGATATGCACATTTTATTATTATATACACAAACACACACTTATATTGCATCAAAATTAACTTTGTCTTGCAATATCAAAAGAAACTTTCAAAAGAAACTTTTTCCAGCCTAAAAAAAAAAAAGTGAGTTTGCTTACCTCTGCTCGTCGATGGCGTCACCCATGTGTTCAAATACGTCACTATCTTCACTCGAGGACTCTTCCGAAGAAGACGATGATGACGAATTTGGACCATCCTCTTCCTCAAGTTGATCAAATAGCACAATTGCTTGCGCTAAATTTAGTTTTCCGTTCATTCTCAAAGTCACACAAAGTCGCTGCTCGATCCAAACGGCCGTCGGCTCGCCACCTCGCTGCTTCAGAACACTCCTCCCTCTCGTTCGGTGGAACCTCGCATGGCCGTTATATTTATTTAAAAAACGCATTTAGTGCGTCCACTGTGACTTCGAAAGGGTTCGTTTGATTTGTGTTTTTTTCATGGAGCTTCCGTTTAGAAAAAGGACAAGAAATGATGGAAATATAGACACAAACAAATGATCCATGCAGCGTTTTAATGTTTTTTTGAGAGGACAATAAAACTATAAAACTTAAATGACAATATCTCACGTTTTAATTGGTCGATTGACTTCAAATAATGAGAGTAAACCGCAACTTCCGCACTTTAAAACGAGACCAACCAACGGCATGTGGGTGACGTATTTAAAACGTGAGGGCGCTTCAAAGACGACGTGCGCTGAGGACGCGCCGGCGCGTCCTTCGACTCTCAAGGGTTAATAGAGCATCGTGAACAAATTTGGCGCGCATTGCCGTTTATCCATGTAAACATCCATTTTCTTGTCATTACAATCTGGCAACCTGGGGAGTGACGTTGAACCTGCTTTGCGATGATTGGTGCTCACACTTGCTTGGAAAATAGATGCACGAATATGTCGAAGAGAATTTATCCTTTGGAGCAGAGAAACGAAAGAAGAAATCGGAGAAGAAAAGAAACCACAGTATCAAGGTAATAGAGCATGTTGTTGAAGTTGTTGTTGTGCAAGACACTCCGACTTGAACGCTGTTGTCAGCTAAGCTTGTCAATATGTCATACTGGTAATTGCCATTAGCCGCAGGGCGAAGGCCCGGAGCGAAACAATTAAAGCCGAGTTGTCACCTGTCGGCAAAGGCAAATGTACGGCTTCCGCTGATTGTAGTAAAACAAAATATTGGCACATTATGCATTCGGACTGGACAGCGATAGGCTACGTCTACACTAGGATGGATAATGGCCTTAAACGTGTAATTACTCGGACTAGACCACATGTCGGCTACACTAGTATGGATTAGTTGTTAGACGGTTAATGTCGGCCGGTAATGTTACCCGCCGCTTACGCGCCGCCTAATATGGACTGCTGTCACCGTACAACATAACGATACTCAGCAAGGGACGTCATTGCGTCGCTGTTTTTAGTGCGGCATGACAGCATCGTAAACAATGGAGGCGGACGATCACGACGTGGCATTCCTGCTCTTTTTTTCCCCACAAATTTTTCTTGAACCTTCAAACTACGTCTCAATAATATGCTTCAATTCAGTGCCCATTTGGGGTCCTCCCATCACGGATGAGGTGGAGATGAGCGTTCTTTACAGAGCTCGTCTCCCGAGTCTCCGATCAGCCAGCTGCGGGGCTGGCCCCTCCCAACTTAATGCCGACTAAAAATGAGTACTGTATATGAAAATGCATAGAGGAAAATTAATCCCCGAAAAGTGACCTTCGTGGTACCTCTAGTCAGAGAGGCGGGCGATCAGTTTTTTTTCCCCCAAGTCATTTCTGACTGTCAAATCTGTCGCCACTTCCCGGATCGCTACTTTTATGCACAATTTTACAGGAAATACACGCAGCGCCACACCATATGCTTCTATTTGTTATTTTCCAAGTGGTGAGAGCACAACTGGGCATCGATTGTAACATTCCAAGTAATGATGTCAGGCTTACATTGTTTTATAAAGATTTATTTCTATCACAACTCCAGTGGCGCCACCAGGGGGTGGCCAGCGGTGGCCACGGCCACCCGTATTAGTTGGTTGGCCACCCCACTGGCCACCCCGCTTGCCAGTATATTGTTAGATTGTTGTAGCATCAGTTATGGATTTCATCCCAAATGAATGCATTTATTTTTTGTTAAATGTAGGGCTGTCAAATTTATCGCGTTAATGGGCAGTAATTATTTCTTTTTAATTTATCACGTGAAAATATCGCAATTAACGCATTCATGGTACGACTCATTCACGCATTGCCGCAAACAGCCTACAATGGCGCCGTTTTACTTATATACAGAGATAAGAGGCAGAGTCAAGTGAGTGGAGTAGATTCAAGCATTCACTGGGGCCGTGCTTTTAATTGGCAAAAGCTTTGTTATCTCATCTCTCCCACAGCAACTATAAATATTGTGGGGAAGATTGACAGGAGTTGATCTTTTTCTTAACACCCTGTAGTGTACCCAACACAGAGAAGATATAGCATTTGCAGCCACCACACACAGTCATGGTTGCACCACTTCCCATCATGCATTTGTGCAGAACAGTTAAGTCGCTACAGTATCATTTACTGAAAGCTCAACAAATACACTAGATGGCAATATTTAGTCACAATATACAAACTCGCATTTATACTTTAAGAATTACAAGTCTTTCTATCTGTGGATCCCTTTCACAGAAAGAATGTTAATAATGTTAATGCCATCTTGTGGATTTATTGGTATAATAAATACAGTACTTATGTACAGTATGTTGAATGTATATATCAGTCTTATCTTTCCATTCCAACAATAATTCACAGAAAAATATGGCATATTTCTAGAGATGGTTTGAATTGCAATTAAGTACGATTAATTTTTAAGCTGTGATTAACTCGATAAAATTTTTAAATCGTTTCACAGCCCTAGTTAAATGTACACCTTATGCCTAATATATACGTAACACAATAAAACAGAATTGTTGTGGAACTCAAAATGTTGACTGGACAGTTATGGACTATGCACATTAAATCATTAGTAACATCAAATATTACACAATACACCAAAGTATATCAGTAGCCGTGTCCTTAAGTTTTTCTGATAGTTTTCCCCTGACCTTTTTACTGCAATAATATAATGAAAACCTGAAATTATGGCTTTTAGTTTTGGCCACCCCAAGATTTTAAGTGGCCCCATCTGGCCACCCCTGTGAAGAATTTCTGGAGGCGCCACTGCACAACTTGGCGCCTGCTCGTAAAAGTGCTCTCCCTTCACCCTCGCTCCTGCGTGTGCGTGATGCGTTCAACTGCGATCAAGAAAAAAACAGTGATCACTAAATAATGACAGTAATGTGTAGTGATTTCGAAATTTGCCGCGGACAAGTAATGAGTTTCCGGTTCAGAGGTAAACCGCGAGGGCGACGACGTAACACATTAGGCTTCTCCTTTCTACGCATGTGTAGTTTGCGCAAATGCAGGCGTAACTTGCAGAAGCGGGGGGGCCTTAAACGCACCTTAAACGAAGTGTGGAAAGTTAGTCGGCAAAATACCCTGTAGAAAATTATCTGTCCTAGTGTAGACATAGTCATAGTCATTTCATTAATATCGGACATTATTATCAAGTAGTATGCCATGTATCAGCCTATGGTGAATCTACTTAATTAGTTACGCACTCCCCACAGTACACGTTTTTGTTGACAAATATTTTCCTGGGCTGAATTTTGTTCCATGTAATCATATTTTGTACTCTGGATGATTCAAAGGAGCTATTGAGAATTATCTTGGAATTGGAGGTGGAGTGTCGTCCTCGTCACAAGATGATGATTTCCCCAAATGTAGAATTCATTGTAATGCTTGGCAATGTCGTGTACATAGTTATGAGATCAAGAATCAAGAAAGATTCACATAGGGTTACAATTTTAATACATTTTTACAAAAATATGGGCCCCTTGGCATTATTTTGCTTAGGGCCCCCAAATGGCCTGGGGTGGCCCTGTGTTTCAGCACTGTTTTCAACCGGTTCCTCTGCTCCTCATATTTCTCACACACCATTAACACGTGTTCAACCGTTTCATGATCTCCGCAGTATGCAAATTTCCCATCTTTGTGTCTTTCTATGCACCAAATCATTCAGCCCCGTGTGCCCTGTTCTTGGTCGATTTATTACAACCTACTCCCTAAAATCCTTCCCACCCCCACCTGTGACTGTATTAGGAACAAATGTCTCCCCGTTCTCTCTCTTTCTCTACGGGAAATGACAACATAAAGCAGCGAACCGGAAATAGCAGAAAATCGAGCAGGGCCAAGTTCATGGACATTTATGATACATGCACTTTCTGTAAATCTGAACCAGAAACTATTATAGACCCTACCCACGTGACGTCACAACTCCTTCCTCCTGACTGGTGCCGCCCATTTGTCCGTCAACACATCATGTTTACCTGTTACGGCTATGTACATTCCTCCTATTTACGACGTGTTTTTCTGCTCGTTAACATTAATAATCAAAATGGTGAAGGCGTGTGTGGCGGTCGGTTGCAATAACAGAGAAGATAGACGGAGAAGACGGAGAGACTTGAAGTTCTACCGGATTCCGAGAGACCCGGAGAGAAGAGAGCGAGATGGGCTGCTGCAATTCGATGAGAAAACTGGGCTCCAAACGATTACCACAGATTATGTAGGAGTCATTTTATATCTGGTAAGATGCATTTAATATATATTTAGAGGGTTTTGGGCTGACAACCACAATTAAGATCATTGCTAGGCTAATCGCCGACAACATACACTTATGTATGTAGTGAGAGTGCTATCGCTAAACCATATAAACATTAAAAGCCCTAACTCCATTGACAAACGACATGAAATACATTAGACTTGACAGTGGATGTTAGCAATAACAAAAGATTTTGAATTGAAAATTTCGTAACTCACCTTTCCAAGCACAAGATAGATTTCTGCCGAATTTTCGTGGACGAGGACCTGTTTCACCCAACCAGCAACGAAGTATTTATAAGCCTCCAAGCTCTTAAAGTTTTTCAAACTTTCGTGAGAATAGGCTGATTTTGTGTGGACAAGATAGTTGTACATATCAGGGTAGCTAGCAGATGTCAGGCAAATACGGCAGAGACAGCGGGTCGAAAAACATCGATTTAGGCATCAAATATGGATCTGGCGAATGGATAAACTGAAGCTTTTCCACATAACGCCTTTTATGCAACGCATCAAGTGAGTTTACGGCATCCAAAAGCACCGGGTCTTCCATGAAATGCATTATAAATTGCTCGATCAATTGAGACCATTGATAATACAGACACAAAATGACGGACAAGGGGGCGGAACCATACAGCGAGCACGTGATTTTGTGACGTCGGTGGGTGGGGTCTATACATCTTTTTTGCTCTTGTCCTGTGATAGCTGCATTTTGGAGAGATTTTGTGCAATTTTTGGCTGAAAAAAAACTAAACATACACTTGTCATTGAACAACAGATGATAATTGTTGGTTTTATGTCTGATGTTAAAATATTATCTTTTGTAGTTAATTTGATGTTGCCGCTTGGTAAATTTTACCTGCACAAGGTGAGAATTTCGAGGTCCATGCCATATTTCCGGCTATTTCTTTTGGAATTTAATTCTTATATAGATACACTGAAGCTTACAAAGAACAAAAAGAGTATTTGTACATTTCAGTATCTCAGGGATTTGTCTTTGATTGGCTCTTGTGTTGTGTATATTTTCTTTTGTTCTTGTTTTGTTTTTATAAGTGTGACTATTGAAGTGCCTTATATTTTGAAAGACTTCTGCCACTATGGTACAGTAGGTACAATGTGCCTCCTATGTGTTTTATATTATTATTTTTTTTATATGTATGTTTTATGTTTCTTTGCATTGCAGTTTTGTATTTGTTGTGCTGTTGTATTTGAGTGATTGTTTGAATTAAAAAAAAAAATTAAATTAAAAAGAAAGAAAATAAAGCAGTGGCTTATACTACGAACGGAGTTCAACCTCCCCAGAAGTAATTCCGTTTACCAGTGTGTAACAGGAGTTGACAAAACCTGGTTATCTAGTTTGTGGTCAATCGGTGCTACGACGCTGATTAATTGATTGATGATTGATTAGTCGAACCTGTGTCAACCCAGTCAGAGTTACTGCGCGTTCACATAAAAGGGGGCGGAGACCGGAGTCAAACACTACTTGTGACGATGGCACAGGCACCTTACTTCACGGAGGGGGAATGCGCGATAATCATGCGGAGTTATGAGGAATTAAAATCCACCCTGACCGCGAAATCCAACACCGCTTCAGCGAGTAGAGCGCAACTCGTCTGTTGGCAGCGAATTACAGATCGGGTGATTTGTGAATGCGTCAATATGCCAGTTTACTCATGTCCATGAAAAGAAATAAAGGCAGCTGTCAGGACAATAAAATAAGATTCGGTACGGTAAATGTAAGAAATAATTCATCGTGCATCACCACATGAAGAAGGATGATTGTATGTTTAGTCCCATTGACTGTAGGAATATGAATGTCCTTTGAACATCTTCAGAGTAGAGGTTAGATCGGGCCTAAAAAACAATCCAGCCCAACCCGGCCCGAGCCGATCAATTAACTTGATTTGCAGGCCCGAGCTCGGAACCCCCCGCAATTTTGTATTATATTTGTGAGGACTCAGGAGAAGGAATGCGGTAATGCGATGCGTGGTTGCGTTTTGTGTGATCACATTTGTGACGATTCCTGTTGCATAATGATAATAAATTAACACGTCTTTTGTGACGAATTCTCACAGTTAAACAAGACTTTAAGATGCATATTCAATAAACATTTATATCTTTTACATTTGTGTCTGCTCTATCAGTGGATTTGACGTTTATTTTAATGTCTTCGAGTTGGCACAAAAAGCGCAAGTTTTCTCAATGTTTAAATAGTCTACAAATTTTTATGATTATTATAAATGCATTTACACAACGAAATAACGATGGAAAAGTTTATTAAATGTATTTCTTGTGTGAGAGCAAAGCTCTACATTAGTTTACATTCAGCGAAGCCGACATAGGTTTCTGAATAGTATTTTCAACAATCAATTTCAAGCGTTTCCATATCCCACTCCGAATCGCATGGCATACAGTGTTCTTACTCAGATATTCAGCATCACCGATGGAATACATATTTTGTCCGCTGGCAAAAGAGCGCGAGGACAGGCACACAATCTATGCGGTTGTGAGGGCCTGACTTCGCCAGGTTACATTAGTGATTTCCGCCTCGATCAGCTGGCACAGGTAACAAATTCCCTCAGCTGAAAATCTATATCTTTCATGGAGAACATCGTCCGGGTACGCCAGCGGATTCTGGCGGTCTCCAAAAACACGTGCCCTCCGAAGAGAGCCCATACAATCCGCGCGCCAATGTCGTACGGGTTGTCCAGGTACGCCGTCATTGTCAAGAGGACATGTCCGTGGAGGAGTGCTGTTTAAATAGAGCGTGGTTAATTGGAATCCTGGGGTTAAGAAAGATAACTCTGAGACGACCATGTTTGCTGTGTGGCGTGTGTTGCCATGGCAACATTCCCCGGTTTCAACATATCCACCTTTCGTAGTCCCGTTTAGCCGATAAATTATACTGCACATGATTAGGTTACTCTCAAAGTTACCCTGCTAAGACAGAAAACCGGCTTCGTAGTACAGGCCTCAGGTGTCCAGCCCCTTGTCACAATAAAACTGCTTGGAAATTCTGGTTTTACTTTTGTAGTCATTTGTGTCCACTCGAACGTAATGAGTACTTTACTTTTCACACGCCTTTTATTTTTGGCCTCACTCATTATTATTGAAATAATATTTTATTTACTTACTCCAACTGATTTGGTGAAAAATATATATCTATATATGAACTCTTTAGGCATGCACAATCAGTGTGTTCAAGCACACAGGTACATCAAAATTAAAATACACTTTAATGCAATAAAGCATTAGTACACCATGCTAGTAACGGGTTGGACCCCTTTTGCCTTCAGAACTGCCTCAGTTCTTCGTGGCATGGTTTCAACAAGGTGCTGGAAGCATTCCTCAGAGAGTTTGGTCCACATTGACAGGATGGCATCACACAGTTGGTGCAGATTTGTCGGCTGCACATCCATGATGCGAATCTCCCGTTCCTCCACATCCCAAAGATGCTCTACTGGATTGAGATCTGGTGACTGTGGAGGCCATTTGAGTACTGTGAACTCATTGTCATGTTCAAGAAACCAGTCTGAGATGATTCCAGCTTTATGACATGGCGCATTATCCTGCTGAAAGTAGCCATCAGAAGTTGGGTACATTGTGGCCATAAAGGGATGGACATGGTCAGCAACAATACTTAGGTAGGCTGTGACGTTCCAACGATGCTCAATTGGTACCAAGGGGCCCAAAGAGTGCCAAGAAAATATTCCCCACACCATTACACCACCACCACCACCAGCCTCAACCGTTGATACAAGGCAGGATGGATCCATGCTTTCATGTTGTTGACGCCAAATTCTGACCCTACCATCCGAATGTTGCAGCAAAAATCGAGACTTATCAGACCAGGCAACGTTTTTCCAATCTTCTATTGTCCAATTTCGATGAGCTTGTGCAAATTGTAGCCTCAGTTTCCCGTTCTTAGCTGAAAGGAGTGGCACCCGGAGTGGTCTTCTGCTGCTGTAGCCCATCTGCCTCAAAGTTTGACGTACTGTGCGTTCAGAGATGCTCTTCTGCCTACCTTGATTGTAACGGGTGGTTATTTGAGTTACTGTTGCCCTTCTATCAGCTCGAACCAGTCTGGCCATTCTCCTCTGACCTCTGGCATAAACAAGGCATTTCCGCCCACAGAACTGCCGCTCACTGGATATTTTTTCTTTTTCGGACCATTCTCTGTAAACCCTAGAGATGGTTGTGCGTGAAAATCCCAGTAGATCAGCAGTTTCTGAAATACTCAGACCAGCCCTTCTGGCACCAACAACCATGCCACGTTCAAATTCACTCAAATCACCTCTCTTCCCCATACTGATGCTCGGTTTGAACTGCAGGAGATTGTCTTAAACCATGTCTACATGCATAAATGCACTGAGTTGCCGCCATGTGATTGGCTGATCAGAAATTAAGTGTTAACGAGCAGTTGGACAGGCGTACCTAATAAAGTGGCCGTGAGTGTATACATATATATATTAGGGCTGTCAAAATTAACGCGTTAACAGGCAGTCAATTTTTTTTTTAAATTAATCATGTTAAAATATTTAACGCATGCGCAGAACAACCTACTCACGTATTGCCGCGAAAAGACACCGTTTTAAATATATTGAGAGTTAAGAGACAGAAACAAGCGAATGGAGTCGACACAGATATTCAGTGGAGCCGCGCTATTTAATGGTAAAAGTTTTGGCATCTCTTCCATAACAATTATATCTACTGTAGCAAGTGACATAAGAATGACAGGAGATCTTTTTCTTAACACCCTGTATTGTACACAACGCAGAGAAGATATACCGTTTGCAGTCACCACTGGCAGTCATGGTTGTCTAACTTCCCGACAATTATAACTATTGTGGCGAGCAACGTATGGAAGAATGACAGGAGATGATAATTTTCTTAAGACCCTGTGTTGTACACAACGCAGGGAAGATATACCATTTGCGGCCACCACTGACAGTCATGATAGCCCATCATGCATTTGGGCAGTTAAGTTAAAGGGGAAGTTCAGATTTTTTGACATCAGGCTTATTCTTCAAGATGGGGGGTTAAATAGTCAGTGGAGTTGATTTCAAAATATTCCGTATCATTTGTTAGTCTTCTATTATTCTTCAGGGCGCCGGAGTGGCTATGCTAATGCAAGTCAATATGGCCAATTAGCATGCTCATGAAAACAACATATGCACATAGGAGAATCACCGATGACGCATGCAATCAATAGTGTTGGCTATGTTTTCAGGATAAAGTTATTAAAACTTACCATTGTATGTCAATAACTGCAGTAAGAACAGCAACATTAGTAATTCAGTTGCCTTGCAGAGAAGAGAACGAGCTGGCTGCGCGGAGGGATATCACATTGGTCTTTTCACCGCTTTTTTTTTTCTTTTCTTTTTTGTGGCAACGAAGCGACTTCCCGCCCCCAAAATGCAGGGAAGAATTGGAGCTGAACTGTTTTCAGAACTCAATAAATGGTTGCAAGTGAACACCAAGACTTTTTCCCACTTCTCAACAAAGGTGTTCTTGAAACTTTTTTCTTCGTAGACAAGACCAACTGGAAAAAAACAGGCAGCTATCAATGAGGTAAGTGGAGTCCTGCATGCTTTATTTTGTCGCTGGGCGAATATTCGTATACTCTAAGCATAGTTCTACTTCAGGAAAGCAGCTATATCATCCCAACAGTAATGCATTGTGAGAGTAAAAGCATGTCAATATAAAAAGCAGTAGCAGTATGGCAATTATTTACAAGGATGTGCCTAAATTATCACGCAATATGTCAAAAATTAAAAACATAAAACTGACATAGGCAAATGTGTTGAACATAACTTCAAGTATTATTTCATGTATTTCAATTGCCGGTGATTGTCCCCTTAGAGCATAATGCATTTTATTTATAACGCACTTTACATTTGGAAAACAAATCTCAAAGTGCACAAGAGCACTTGATTTAAAAACTTGAAGTTACGTAATTTGCGGACTATAAGCCGCTACTTTTTTACCCCTCATTTTGAATCCAGCTGCATATAGTAGAGTGCTGCTTATGTGTTGGGAATATTGAACATGTGTCCAAGCTAGAGTTCTGTAACTTTTTTAAATAATGTATATAATTTTTTGATCTATCACATGATGATTTTGGCACTTTCTTTTTTAATCACCCTGTATTATGGTTTTGTTGTTTTAGGCAACTCCGATTGGTGGCATATAGGGTTGTTTTTGAGTGGGCGTTGAAAGGCAAACATCTGGGAAGAGGCCAGCGACGTGTTCTTCCATCATGTGTCGTCTCCTGCATCCGTGACAAGTGCACTTGTGGCATTGGGAACTACAATGGTTTTAGGGAAACTGAAGATGCTTTGCAATTATTCTCAGTACAACTCCTACATACCCAGAAACTTTTGATCTTTTAAACCTTCACATTTCACAAATAAGACAATATGTGTTTTTTTTTAATTATTATTATAGTACATTCAAAAATATCTATTAAAAAGAAAAAAGGAAAATGTCAGCCTAATTATTTTTTAAATCTACTGACATGTAAAATGACTTTCTTTATCAGGCCTTTTGATGCCTGGGGAACTGTAGTTGGAGGCTTGAAATAAAAGTCTGGATCAGCAAACTTCACTGATGAACCCTGCAGTCTTTCCAGGACATGCGCCACCAAATTCTGTCAGAATGTCTGCGTTGTTGGCTCGTAACTCCTCCGGGCAACCCATCTTTTTGTTTGCGTTGGAAACTCCAAGCTGTATCTCGAAGTCCCTAATAGAGTAAATTTGATTGAGATATGTACACATAAGAAGGGTAGACTGCAATTGGTAATGGGAAAAAAAGTTGATAGAGCCTACCATCAGCATTCCTCGCTTGCTGGCGCCCTTGCCTTCATGGAGTTGAAAACAAAGTGAAGCCTCTTCTGGGTGTACATAAAGCATCTCCAGGTCACCTAAAGATCACAGTAAAAAGTAGCTTGTTAGATGTGTCATAATAATAAGCCTGTGTTGTAGACACAACCGCACCACGGAATAAGGCAAACCCTAATATCTAAAAAAAAATTTCTTGGAATGTCATGTTCAGCAAAAAAGTTTTAGAATTATTTCTTAAATCGTATTTAGGAGCGCTGTTCAACGCTTTCCCAAAGACCAAATCGGAGATTACTTCTTGGTTTATTCCTTTATTTATTACAAGCTAGGTAGGTGTCACTTATCTAAGGACATAGAAAACCAAGTTATCACTCTGTACGCTCAAAAGGTTTCTTCTCAATTTTTCATGAAAGTGATAAAGTATTCCAATATCCCCCAGTTCACTCACAATCTTTATTATAAATAACCCTTCATTAACTGATTGGCTGAGGTGTCTGGGGCAAATAGTAAAGGTAAAAAAAAAATTGTATGATTGACATATTGATTACCGGTATTTACATACTACCGACTACTAGTCCCAATGAGGAAGAGTCAGAGTACGTGTCTGTGTGTGGGAGTGTGCAAAAAACGGCGGTTGCTCACGCACATAACCTACGAACGATTCGTAAACCAAATCCGAAGTGGAAGGATTTACTGCATTCGGGATGGTGATCTGGAAATTGACTGTACTGTTCCCCTTGTGTGTGTGTGTGTGCGTGTGTGTGTGTGTAGGGGTGTGTGTGTGTGTGTGAGTGAGTGAACACAAGTGTAAAGTCAGCTAAACTCCATTCAAAATGAATACGGGAGGGAGGTAGCGTCCGAGCTCCAGATGCTTTATTGTGCTGCACTGTCGCATCCAAAAATGAATCGGAGTGAAAAGACGATCCCTTCGAAGGTACAAACAACACAACCAGCTCTCACCAAACGACGGATTGACTAAAATAATACAAAAATGGCAGCCACAGTACTTCCTTCCTGTCAAACGGCTGTTTAAATAATAGCACGAAGGAAAAATGCACTTCGTGAGATATTGGACAGAACATTGACCATTGTTTCCAATTTAAAAACGCGAACCATAAATATGCATGGCGTTTGTTACAAGCCTCACTAACGCGAGCTGCGATATCGAGGTGTGCATGCACATATATGTGATATATTTTCATATATGATTTTTTTTTTTTTTTTTTTACCTGTTTATCGGAAGCTCTTGAAGACGTTTGGACACTCGAAGGCACAGCAATTGGGTAACAGGAGAGGATACCAATGAAAATGGGCGCTGCAAATACTCCAAAGCAGTACTTTTCCACCGGTGTGTGTGTATGTCATATCCAGCAGAGTAACCACATTTTATATAGTTCCTCGTCCATCACAGGCAAGCGGTGGAAACTTTCCTTTGTCCGTTTCTTCTGTATGTTTCCACAGCTTCTAAAAGCACATTTCACCATGTTGACGTCCTTCCGTGAACACTCTGCATAGCAGACCAAGGTGAATGCGAGTGGCCATAGCACTCCTCTGTTGTGGTGCCGTTACGCATATGGAAAAATAGTCCCGCAGAATTAAATGAATTACGGCAGTTTGGTGAGACATTGTTTTGGCTGCAGGGGGTTTTTGAACATCGAGCTGCGTTTTGAATTTATTTGACAATGTTAGATCTGTGAATATCGTTTTTTATTCGCATGCTAATTGGCCATATTGACTTGCATTAGCATAATCACTCCGGAGCCCTGAAGAATAATAGAAGACTAACAAACGACACGGAATATTTTGAAATCAACTCCACTGACCATTTAACCCCCCCTAACTCGAAGAGTAAGCCTGATGTCAAAAAATCTGAACTTCCCCTTTAAGTAATTTGCGGACTATAAGCCGCTACTTTTTCCCCCTCATTTTGAATCGTGCTGCTTATTTGTTGGGAATATTGAACATGTGTCCAAGCTAGAGTTCTGTAACTTTTTTAAATAATATATATAATTTTTTGATCTATCACATGATGATTTTGGCACTTTCTTTTTTAATCACCCTGTATTATGGTTTTGTTGTTTTAGGCAACTCCGATTGGTTGCATATAGGGTTGTTCTTGAGTGGGCGTTGAAAGGCAAACATCTGGGAAGAGGCCAGCGACGTGTTCTTCCATCATGTGTCGTCTCCTGCATCCGTGACAAGTGCACTTCTGTCAGTGGGAACTACAATGGTTTTAGGGAAACTGAAGATGCTCTGCAATAGTTCTAAGTACAACTCCTACAGTATATACCCAGAAACTTTCGATCTTTTAAACCTTCACATTTCACAAATAAGACAATATGTTTTTTTTTTTATTATAGTACATTCAAAAATATCTATCAAAAAGAAAAAAGGAAAATGTCAGCCTAATTATTTTTTAAATCTACTGACATGTAAAATGACTTTCTTTATCAGGCCTTTTGATGCCTGGGGAATTGTAGTTGGAGGCTTGAAATAAAAGTCTGGATCAGCAAACTTCACCGATGAATCCTGCAGTCTTTCCAGGACATGCGCCTCCAAATTCTGTCAGAATGTCTGCGTTGTTGGCTCGTAACTCCTCCAGGCAACCCATCTTTTTGTTTGCTTTGAAACTTCAAGCTGTATCTCGAAGTCCCTAATAGAGTAAATTTATATATATTATATATAATTGATATATAATTTATAGGGCTGTCAAAATTATCGCGTTAACGGGCGTTAATTAATTTTTTAAATTAATCACGTTAAAATATTTGACGCAATTAACGCACTAGGCCCGCTCAGACAGATTTAAATGTCAGTACAGTGAAAGGCCAACTTCTTAATTGTGTTTTATGGAGTTTTTCCACCCTCTGCTGGCGCTTGGGTGTGACTTGCATATGTTATGTGGCGTAATGTCGCCCTCTGCTGGCGATTCAGTGCAGCTAATTATTTGGGTTTCGGTGCGCTTTTCTGACGTGATTATACGTCGACGCGAACTCACACTAATAGACAGTGCTATTCAGACCAGCTAATGTCTGCATCCAGTATTCAGTGGCAGTTCTCATAGCCCCATCACACTGTTTGTGTCTAATACATGCATCGCTTGTGAGTTATATTCCTCCTTTGTTTATATTCATGAGCATTAGATAGTTATTGATGATATGTATTTGAATTTGTTCACATATATGGTGAAATGCAGTTACATTGTTAGATGCTTGTGAGCTAATTGGCTAGTGCTACTGCTCAAATGGACACGTGTGTGTACATTTTATGTTATTTTGTTATTTATGCAAGTTATTGACACATTGCCTTGTTATTTTCAGTTTTACAAAAATACAAGAAACGTGCTCCTGTCAAAAAGAGATGACTTCAGTAAAGCCCATGCAACTTTGCCACACCGTCTGATTTCTTTTTGGAACTTATGTTCGCTATCTGTCAATTTGTGTACTCACACACATTGAGGACAGAATAGGGCTATAGTTTATTTTTTGATTGAAAATTTTACAAATTTTATTAAAACGAAAACATTAAGAGGCGTTTTAATACAACATTTCTATAACTTGTACTAATATTCATCTTTTAAGAACTACAAGTCTTTCTATCCATGGATCACTTTAACAGAATGTTAATAATGTTAATGCCATCTTGTTGATTTATTGGTATAATAAACAAATACAGTCCTTATGTACCGTATGTTGAATGTATATATCCATCTTGTCTTATCTTTCCATTCCAACAATAATTACCAGAATAATATGTCATATTTTATAGATGGTTTGAATTGCGATTAATTGCGATTAATTACGATTAATTAATTTTTAAGCTGTAATTAACTCGATTAAAAATTTTAATCGTTTGACAGCCCTAATAATTTAATATAAATATACATATATATATATACACATATATATGCACATATACGTATATATACATATATATAAATATATATATATATATACACAGTGGGGGTGGGGGAGAACAAGTATTTGATACACTGCATATATATATATATATAGGGCAGCTGGATAGCTCAGTGGTAATAGCACTGACTTTGGCATGGGAGGTCGGAGGTTCAAACCGGTCAGGTCAGGAGCATAATGATATCCAGGTGGGTCCTTAGACCAGGCCCTTCATGCTCAAAGCCCTAGCTAGCCGCCTAAAGAGGTACACAGGAGAAGTAGAGCCCAGGAGAATAAACACTATGTTCTCCAATATTCCAGCTAAGGTCTAATCTCAGTGGCAGGGTACCAAGACCCACCCAGGGCTGAGACTGAACAATACTGGAAGAGTATCTGGGAAAAAGAGGCGTCTCACAACACGAACGCCCAATGGCTGGCAGACCTGCAGTCAGAACATCGCAACATCCCAGAACAAGACCCAGTACTCATCACAACAGCAGACATCCAGACAAGATGAAGAACTGGACAGCTCCAGGGCCCGACAAGATTCATGCCTACTGGCTTAAGAACCTAACTGCACTCCATGAACGCCTAGCAGCACAAATGAACCAGCTGCTGAGGTCGGGGACCCACCCAGAGTGGCGGTTGGACAGTCCTGATCATGAAAGACCCCCAGAAGGGGACAGTACCATCCAACTACCGGCCTGTCACCTGCCTCAGCACCACATGGAAGCTCCTATCAGGCATCATAGCGGCTAAAATGAGCAGGTACATGGAGCAATACATGCACAGGGCACAGAAAGGGATTGATAATAACACTAGGGGAGCCAAGCACCAACTACTGGTGGACAGGGCAGTCGCCAGGGACTGCAAAGCTAGGAGCACCAACCTGTGCACTGCCTGGATTGACTACAAGAAAGCCTATGACTCAATGCCACACTCAAGGATACTGGAATGCTTGAAGCTGTATAACATGAAAAGGACACTAAGGACCTTCCTCCAGAACTCGATGGGGCTGTGGAAGACAACTTTAGAAGCCAACTCGAAGCCAGTTGCACATGTGAGCATCAAATGCGGTATCTACCAAGGAGATGCTCTGTCACCCCTGCTGTTCTGCATAGGCCTACAGCCCCTCAGCCAGATCATCACCAAGAGTGGTTTCGGGTACCGGTTACGAAGTGGAACAACCATCAGTCACTTCCTTTACATGGATGACATCAAGCTGTATCCCAAGAACAAGCGTGACATCGACTCCCTGATCCACCTCACGAGAATATACAGCAATGACATTGGGATGTCATTCGGACTAGATAAGTGTGGGCGAATGGTATCCAGAAGAGGGAAGGTGATCTCAACTGAAGGGGCTGAACTACCTGAAGGTAACATAACAGATGTGCAGGACAGCTACAAGTACCTGGGGATCTCACAGGCAATTGGAAACCATGAGGAAGCAACTAGAAGGTCTGCCACAACCAAATACCTACAGAGGGTGAGGCAGGTCCTCAAGAGTCAGCTGAATGGCAAGAATAAGATCCAGGCCATTAACAGCTATGCCCTACCAGTAATCAGATACCCTGCTGGCATCGTATCCTGGCCACTGGAAGAGATGCAGGCTACCGACATCAAGACAAGGAAGCTCCTTACAATGCACGGAGGGTTTCACCCTAAGTCCAGCATCCTGAGGCTCTACACAAAGCGGAAAGAG
This sequence comes from Corythoichthys intestinalis, assembly GCF_030265065.1. NCBI lineage: Eukaryota > Metazoa > Chordata > Actinopteri > Syngnathiformes > Syngnathidae > Corythoichthys > Corythoichthys intestinalis. The sequence goes on along the minus strand of NC_080411.1, from coordinate 45,979,676 downwards.
GGAGGCCGAGGACTAGTGAGCATCAGAGCCACGATCCAGGAGGACACTACATCCCTCCAAGAGTACATCATGAAAATGGCCCCCAGTGATGACCTGCTCGGTGAATGCCTCAGGCAACAGAAGCCCAATAAGGAGGAGGACCCTGAGGAGCTATCATGGATGGACAAGACCCTGCATGGTGTGTACCACCAACAAATTGAGGAGTTAGCTGACATGAGGAAAACATACCAGTGGCTGGAAAAGGCCGGACTGAAAGACAACACGGAGGCACCGATCATGGCAGCACAAGAACAGGCCCTTAACACAAGAGCAATAGAGGCTGGGGTCTACCACACCAGACAGGACCCCAGGTGCAGGCTATGCAAAGAGGCCCCTGAGACAGTCCAGCACATCACGGCAGGGTGTAAGATGCTAGCAGGCAAGGCATACATGGAACGACATAACCAGGTAACAGGCATAGTGTATAGGAACATCTGTGCCGAGTACGGACTGGAGACCCCAGAGTCAAGGTGGGCGACACCTCCGAAGGTGGTCGAGAACAACCGAGCCAAGATCCTGTGGGACTTCCAGATCCAGATAGACAAACTGGTGATGGCCAACCAGCCTGACATAGTAGTGGTGGATAAACATCAGAAGACAGCAGTAGTGATAGATGTAGCAATCCCGAGCGATAGCAACATCAGGAAAAAAGAACATGAAAAGCTGGAGAAATATCAAGGGTTGAAGGAAGAGTTGGAGAAAATGTGGGGAGTGATGGCAAGAGTGGTGCCAGTAGTGATCGGGACACTAGGGGCAGTAACCCCCAAGTTGGGTGCATGGCTCCAACAGATACCAGGAACAACGTCCGACGTCTCCATTCAGAAGAGCGCAATCCTAGGGACAGCTAAGATCCTGCGCAGGACCCTCAAGCTCCCAGGCCTCTGGTAGAGGACCCGAGCTTGAAAGGAGAGACCATACCGCCCGGGTGGGCGAGACGGCAATTTTATATATATGTATATATATATATATATATACACATACATTTGCTAGATTAAATTGTTGTGATTAAGCTAAAGTATATTCATATAGATACGTACATATTCTCTCTATGGTGCAGTCAAACCGATTTTCTTATCTCACCTTTTGCCATTTCAATTCATTCATGAGAGAGCTCACTCTTCAAGATCCTAATTAACTACTTCAGCTGCTCCAAGTAAGGTTGCTTTATTTCAAATACAAACGACAAAATAGTTGCAAAAATGGAAAAACATGTGTAAATACAGAATAACCACAGGAGATTGTGTAGCACAATTTGAATGATTCAGTGAACTTCACTTACGATGTTAAAAACAAAGGGAGCATCCAGAACAGCGTACAGAGCATACTACAAAAGGATAAATGCATAAATATCGCAGAAGACGAAATTTAGACAATTAAACTCACTTACCATCAACATGAAGATGCCACAGTCATTCCCATATGGCTGTTCCGGAAAACCCTGACGTAAGAATTTAGCTGAGTCACCACCTTGAAGTTTTGATACAGTAAATATGGAAACTTTTACAAATACCTGTATTTTTGTTCCAATCCTCTCTTTCCAAGTCCCTGGATTCATAGACTGGCAACGTTTTCTGCATTTGAAAATACAGATTCATATCAAATACAGTAGTCAAACAATTACGAACGTTTTAATGCAAACACAGCACACCAAACAGTCAGGTTCAAATGACTCATGCAAACAAAACATACTCCATTTCAGCAGGCTTTTTACAGTGCCATTTTATAAATTCTGCTTCACATTATTGAATGAATCATTTGGAACGCAATGCTGTTTTAATTGAAGGGACACTATAAACACACTGGAACACAGGAATACCTTCAAAGAAAAACCAAATCAAGCTTTTTCGGAACGTCACGGAAACACCATGCCAATAGGAACGGATATTGAATTTTGTCAGTAAACTCAAAAGCTCTCTCATCTTCTGATCACCAAATGCACAGTTGGAGTCCAAAAAGACTATGTCTCTCTGTAATGGCTTCAAAACCTACATTGCTGTCCAAAAGTATTGGCACCCCTGCAATCCTGTCAGATCATTCTCAATTTTTTTCCTAGAAAATGATTGCAATTACAAATGGTTTGGTAGTAATATCTTCATTTATTTTGCTGGCAATGGAAAAAAAACCAACGAGAATGGGACAAAAATTAAATCATTATCATTTTACACGTCCAAAACTGGGCCGGACAAAAGTATTGGAACCCTTTGAAAAATCGTGATGCTTGGCTAATTTGCACCTGTTACTTATACATAACAGGTGGTGGCAATAACTAAATCACACTTGCAGCCAGTTAAAATGGATTAAAGTCGACTCAACCTCTGTCCTGTGTCCTTGTGTGTACCACATTGAGCATGGAAAAAAGAAGACCAAAGAACTGTCTGAGGACTTGAGAAGCAAAATTGTGAGGAAGCATGCATGGGCAATCTCAAGGCTACAAGTCCATCTACAAAGATCTGAATGTTCCTGTGTCTACCGTGCGCAGTGTCACCAATAAGTGTAAAGTCCATGGCTCGGTGGCTAACGGAAAAGAAAAAAATTGAGAGAAATTTCAAGAAAAGATTGTGCGGATCCTCGACTAACATCCAAACAAATTCAAGCTGTCCCGCAGTCTGAGGGCACAACAGTGTCAACCCGAATTATCCGTCAGCATCTGAATGAAAAGGGACTCTATGGCGCCGTGTAAATTTTCACCAATGTGACGCAATCCAGACTTTGGAGTTAAGAAAAATTCCCATTTCTTTTAGCACATGGGATGAAATGTGAATAAACCAGTTACAGCATTTGTTTAAAGATAATACATTCATGTCATATGAAAAAATACTACAAGATTTCAAAACCAGGGGGGTCAATTTCCTTCAATACAATAAAATCAGGGCAGGCAAGCAAATTCCCATGACTAACGGGTATGTTAGATCCACCACATTTTTTTAATAAATAAGCAAACATTCGTCCTCCTGGGTTGGCCCGGCCAGAGCCGCGTCTCCTCGTACCGGGGAGGTCCTCCCTGGTGTCATACCACGTATCCCTTCCGGCCGTTCAATAATAGGAAAAATAAAAAACGAATATAAATACAAAAATAAGAAATAGGGTACAAAAATTAAATATAAATACAAAAATAAATAGCTAATTAAATAAAAGGAGAAATAAAAATGAATATATATACAAAAATAAGAAATTACATTAAAAATGTAAGAATAAATACAAAAATAAATGTGGAAAAAAATACAAAAATAAATATATTGATTGAAATAAATGTCAATCAATAAATAAAAGCGCTTTGCCTTATATTTACTTATTTCATTGTCAGCACGAACGTGCAAGTGGAAATACTATTCAAATGAGGGGGCGGTCCTACATGTGTTGAACTATTCACCCATTGGTCGGTCGACACTCGTGCAGCGATCCTCTCGATCGACTTTGCCTGCTGGCCTGCCTGGCTGCTTGTTGCTAGCTTCGTAAAATAATGGGACTCGACGAAAAGGTCGGCGTCCAAGCCGCTACGGGAACGGGAATCTGGCAATCGGTTGGATGAGGACAAGGTACGTATTAAATTGGTAATTTGCTGTGTTTTTTAACTTTTTACTTAATTTGGTGTATTTTTTTTTTTTTTACTTTTTACTTAAGTCCAGTTGAGGTATGTTGAATCTATATCATTTTTAATAAGCTAATACATCGCAGTGGGTCTCAGGAAGGGGAGGCAAGGCGGGACACGGATAAATTTGCTAACAATATTAAACTCACAAGGAATAGTTTAGCGTTAGTGCAAATTAGTGAAGCGAAATTTACACATTCAAGTTCGTGTTTACGCTCGTAAGGGCTCATGTAGACTGCACTGGCTGGTGTCTCGTCTAATGCTTTCGTTTACCCTAAAGCTCTCCGAAGACAATTTACATTTCAGGGAATAGTGATGGTGAGCAGCTGGCCAGTTTTAGGGGAGGAGATTTTTTTTTTTTTTTTGCATTGATGAACGAGTTAGTTGTGCTGGAAGTCCTTTTTTATAGATCAATTGCCTGTTTATTATTTGTATTGTATTACACTGGTCATCAATAAAATGTTACTTAGCAGAAAAACAATCATTGCCTTTATTATTTCTGCACACTGGTGAGGGACTGTCACATCAACCACAACCAACATGCTATGCTGTCATTTCAAACAAGTCCAAATATCTGATGCAGGATGGATAGTCTCGCTGTAGACATTCAATAAATTAGAAAATTCTGACATCTGCTGAATTTCTTCGGGAGTCGAGGCTTGTTGCAGCTGCACTTCAGGGACTGACACCTACCATCACATAAAACTCCAAATATGTAATGTAAAGTTGAACCAACTAGTCCTGAAATATAACTAAACATGCACACATCCTTTATGGCAAATTTATTGATTAGCTTAACCTGTATGTGCCTAGACTGTGAAAGTGTTTATTTATATAATTTTATTAAGAAGGGGGAAAAAATGGTTGAGGACAATGGACAAGACTGCAAAATGGAAAGGGTGACACTCAGTTGTTACTTTTAGGCCGTTTTACACATAACCTTAAAGTGGAAGTTTAAGAATTTTTTACATTAGACTTAACCCGTTCAGTCGTGCATTTTTTTTCTGCTGGGCAAAAAAAAAAAAAAAAAATCTATGTATTTTTACTCAAGTACCAGAACAAAGTGTAATTTTTTTTTGTCGGGGGATATTTCATGCTTTTATTGGTTATTTTTAATGTTATGTGTGAGAAACATGCACTTTACATGATCCTTTTTGAAGTTGCACTTGTTAAACCATTTTCAAAGAGCCAACAAGCAAAGAGGGCATGCCAAACCTCATGATTTGATTTCGATGGGTGAAATTTCATCCAATCATCTCCCAGAAGTGTCAACTAAAACTATACCAACATTTCTGCAATAACAAGATGTGTTGCAATGTTTTAAATTTTTTTTTTTTATTTTGAGACATTAAACTTGAGGGGTTTTTTTTTGCAAGCCATAAACATCAACATTTAACTCATTGGCTGCCATTGACAGCGCTTGACACCCAATCCATTTTGACTGGGAGAGGCTGGCAGCGAAAGCACTCCCAATCAAAATTGATTCCTAGTGCGTAATAAAAAATAAAAGCATGAAATATTTAAACTTAATTTAAAATGGTTTATATTATATAAGGGTTTACCTTTCCAAAATGGGTGAAAAAAATATGGTCTTGATTTATTTTTGTACTTCCTTCCTAGTTCCCCAACATAGAGCCTTAATTTATGAGTTTATGGTTGCCATAGATATGCCTTTGACTGTTGGGGGCTGGCACAGAATATGTTCTACGCCGAACAGTTTGTAGTTGTAGTGTGCGGACAATTCCCGGTGGATCCAGACGTCGCATGGATTCTTGCACGCGAAGTCTTCCATGAAAAAACAGGAAAACAAGTTGCAATTTAAAAAGTTGCATTGCATAATAGCTGAAAAAGTAATTTCTAGAGTTTTAACAGGACTTGAATTAACAAAATGGTTTAACCCTCATGGCAAAATCATGATTCGGCTTGTTTGGTATTTTTTTAAGAAATATTTCCTTTTGACACTTCATTTGAATGAGTGAAAACTATAGTCCAAGTCAAATTAGTTAATGACATTCACTTACTTTGAACCTTTGTCCTTGCATCATTTTGAACCCAGAATTTTGAGGAGATCCTGGGATCTCTGTAATCATCCAGCATCCAACGTTGCGATGTCAGTGGAATTATTCAGGTCAGAAACTCTAAAAACAACGTTACATGGTGAGCAGGAATATCGTTTGCTATCATGAGAACTTAGTTGTAACTTCTGCTAAGCTACACTGGAGCAGTTACAAATAGCTTTGATACCCGTGGTAGTCAGATATATAGAGTGCAGCATGCCATACGAATAACCAAGTTTTCATTTTAAAAAATGCCACTTACATACAAACTCACCTTATACCATGCTGTGACATTCAACGGTGGATATTCTCTCACTTCACACCATGTAGGTCGGCTAAATCGCTAACTGTAAAGTCACGTCTTCGGTGGCAGGCATGACTAGTAGATTTCAGAATGTCGATCAACCAATAAGCGAATAGTTCAACCCAGGGCCTTAGAAAGAGGGTTACGACACTCCCATAGAGATCCATTACACGATTTTACTTCCGGGTACTTCCGGGTTACGGAGCCTCGTGTAGTTCCAAACATGGCTTCGACGAGAGCGGACCGCATTCATACGAATGGCTGGCTGTAAAGTATATTCGGAGGTAAGTTGGTGAAAAAAACGATCCCTTTTGAATTTTCAACAGTCTGTATTCTATCAGAGGCGCTTTATGATGTATATGTTGAGCTTTATTTGTAGATGCGTAGCGTAATTATACATATATTTTATCTTGGTTGACGAGCGATGTTCTGCTACTTTTTAAGCTGAGTCTGCTAACTAGGAATGTATCGTCAGGGGTAAATTCATTGTCCCTACCTCTTTTAAGTTGTTAACTCTTTCAGAGGCCCTTTGTGACGTACACACTCATCTGTATTTGTGAGTATTGGTCGACGACCGGCTTATTAGCTCCATTTTGTAAGCTTTGAAGTAAGGTATCCCCCTCATAAAAGAGTAACAAGTCAATGCATGACAACCTGTATTCTTTACACCAAAATGTTTGACATTATTATATTTTAGAGATGTGCATAGATTGAAAAGTTATGTCAACAAATAATACACATTTATTTAAAAAAAGTAATGTATATTATTATTTTAGGTTACTTTTTCATGATCCACATCATGCTGCTGTCGGTCTACGTTCCTACCCTAACCTATAGTCACGACCCAGGACACGCTGGAGAGACTGTGTCTCGGCTGGCCTGGGAACGCCTTGGGACCTCGCCGGAGGAGCTGGATGAAGTGGCTGGGGAGAGGGAAGTCTGGGCTTCCCTGTTAAAGCTGCTGCCCCCGCGACCGGACCCCACAGCAAGTGGAAGATGATGGATGGATGGACATCATGCTGCTGGTGGTGCCTGCTGATGGTGACTGCTGGTTGTGCGCACTAAGACCATTTTTTAAATGGCAACAAACAAACAAACAAAAAAAAAAAAAAGCATTTTTTTCATGTTTTGACGACTGACCATTGGCATCCATTTTTTTCTGCTGCTCTTGGTCCTTGGGGAAACCATGCTGCACACAAACCATCACAGTCCACTGATCTATAAAATGTTAGGTGTAAACAATGAACCATGTCACCAATTTCACCAATTTTTCAATAAATATTGTGATTTTCTTGATCAAAGGTAATAAGTTGTTATTGTTATACATTACACCATGTTGAGGAAAATCATAAAATGTTTTTCCTGTCTTGTAATCATTTTGTGTTGCTTGGTTCCAAAATGAAAAATGCCTCTAAAGAAGTACAGGTTTGGTTTTGCTAAAATTAGAGGCTATATTCAAAATTTAGTTGTTTTGCACTGTTAAATGTCATTTGTTTGTGTTTCAGGTCAAACTAAGTCTATAAAATGGAAAATGTACTCACACATATATGTAAGCATTTGAAAGTGCAACAGGAAAGAAAAGTGGAAAATAGAATTTAAAAGCCGTGACCACAAACCCAAATTTTTGGGGAAACAAATGTTTTTATATGTCAATACGAGAAAACAAACTTTAAACTACCACTTAGAACTAAGGAACAAAATATGTTATACATGGGGTCATCTTTAATATATTACCACAGGTAGGTGAATCAAGGAAATCTAGAAATTTTCTGGAAAAACAGTATTTTAGTTGTGAAAAATGAAAAACCATAGTCATCTAGTATTTCAATGTAAAAGTCGATTTCCCGTGCTCATGCTAACATCAACATGACATGTTCACTCCATAACATGAGAAAGTTCCCTTCTGTGTTAGTTTACATAGTTCTCAATTGTCGCCTGACCACTCCAAATGTAAAACTAGCCCTTAGATATATGTCATAATGCAATGACATAATCAAACAAGTACTTAGATACGTGATTTGATCCATTTTTCCACAAATGTCGCAATTACCGCTGTCAGTTCCATTGCAAACCACGACAGCGCTGCTTGTGTTTGGAACTACATGAACCACGTGACCACCCGCGGCGAGAACAGAGTCGCGACTCTTGAAATGGCTCTGGTTCAACCCATTGCACCCGTAGGAACGCCTCCTCATTTGAATAGTATTTCCACTTGCACGGTCGTGATGACAAGTAAATATAAGGCAAAGCGCTTTTATTTATTTCAGTCAATATATTTATTTTTGTATTCTTACATTTTTAATGTAATTTCTTATTTTAGTATATATATTCATTTTTATTTCTTTTATTTAAGTAGCTATTTCCATATATTTTTTTGTATTTATTTTTAATTTTTGCATCCTATTTTTTATTTTGTTTTTATAGTCGTTTATATTTTGCCTTTTATTGATTCATTTTTAATTACTTTTATTTTTAATTTTGGCAGCTTTGGTCCTCCATACAATAGAACCTTTCTTGTCTACTATTAGTATTTCAGGAAAAAAAAAAAAACATTTTCCTTCAGTACATTGTCGCATCATGAGTAAATTGGCTGATAAAGTGAAAGTGTGAACATTGAAATAGTAATGGTTCATAAAAAATATATATATCACATAATATCAGGATAAAATATGAAAAGTACTTTGAAACATTGAAATATACATATCTATAACCAATGGATTGGAGCTGGATTTATTGGTGGAATGTTGGCCCAATCGTTTTGAATGGAAAATCTGTTATCTGGTGGTGAAAATTGTACACAACAAAATCTGCTTTCAACCTCCCAAAATATTATGGATAGGTTTAAGAAAAACCATAACAGCTCGGGACAAAGGACTTACTTATTTTGTAAAAGTAAGAATAAGGTCTTTTTGTTTCACAATTCAGTATTGGTAAGAGAGAATACTAAATAAATAATGCCTCTTAACTTATGAGAGTTAAATCAAGTGAGCCAATACTTGGCAATAGTGTGGATGCACATCATACAAGGATTGGAATAAGCACATGTTAGGCAACAAGTGCCACCCTCAACAGGATTCAAGGTAGCTCTACAGCAGGGTTCACTAAATCCGGACCTCGGTGCCACTTTTCCTGTCGGGTTTTCCATGTCTCACTCCACCAAGAAACCTGAATCAAAATAATCAGGATCATTATCAGGCTTCTGGAGAGGTTGCTGATGACATAATCATTTGATTCAGGTGTGTTAAGGGAGAGAGACGTGGAAAACACGACAGGAAAAGTGGCACCGAGGTCCGGATTTAGTGAACCCTGCTCTACAGAATACAATTGTCCTGCGTGCACAATCTAATGGAGCAAAATGAATGAACTACAGGCAAAACAGTCATTAGCTACTGCTTTTCACACCAACACACACGTGTCGCTTAATCCGATCCTTCCGAGTGAATCCTTGACCACAAACAGAGCAAGAAAAAGGTTTTTCTCCAGTGTGGGTTCTTGTGTGTGTTTTTAAATTGCTCTTGCGACTGAATCTTTGGCCACAAACTGAGCAGACAAAAGGTTTTTCTCCTGTGTGAATTCTTGTGTGTATTTTTAAGGTTTGTTTATGAGAGAATCTTTGGCCACAAAATGGGCAGGAGAAAGGTTTTTCTCCAGTGTGGGTTCTTGTGTGTCTTTTTAAGGTGCTGTTGCGACTGAATCCTTGGCCACAAAATGAGCAGACAAATAGTTTTTCACAAGTGTGGGTTCGAGTGTGTGTTTTCAACTGTCTCTTGCGAATGAATCTTTGACCACAAACTGAGCAGACAAAAGGTTTTTCACCTGTGTGGGTTCTTGTGTGTGTTTTTAACTGGCTCTTGCGAATGAATCTTTGCCCACAAACTGAGCAGGAAAAAGGCTTTTCTCCCGTGTGAGATCGTGTGTGTACTGTTAAGGTGCTCTTGTGACTGAATCTTTGACCACAAACTGAGCAGACAAAAGGTTTTTCACCAGTGTGGCTACTCATATGCCTACGACAAGAATACTTATTAGCAAAGGTTTTCCCACACTGAGAGCATTTGTCTTCACTGTGAGATTTTTTATGACCATCATCATTGTAAGGTGAGTGTGTCGTGGCGCCATTTCTATCTGATGGAGTGATGAAAATGTCTGCTTGCAATCCTTCTGTTGAGCAGTTGCTGCTGCTGCCGCCGCCGCTTGGAGGCTCCACCCCTCTGCTGGCCTCACTCGGACCATCTTCACTCGTCAAGGGCTCACCAGTCGACCTGGTGATACCTTTCTCCTCTTTAACGTATGGCAGCTCTTCCTCCTCCTTTTTGATTATAAGTTGCTTCTGTTGACAGGGCTCTGGCTCCTCCTCTTTGATTTGGGGGAGCCCAACATCCTCTTTAACGCCAGGAGATTCTGTCTCCTGCCGCTCACCGCCAATATATTTTCTGAAACCTGCAAGACCCAAGAAAACAAAAGATATATTTTATTATGCGCCAGCGCAGCCCTTCCCTCCTCACGCAGCTCCAGCAAGGGGGCTGCCATCATCCCAGGGCGGTCCCCCGGATCATCCGTGCCCCCATTGATGTGCCACGCCCCCCACAACCGCCTGCCAACCAGCCCACCAGCCACCGCTGCAACCCCACAACCAAGACGGCACACCACGGGACCACCAAGGCCAATTTGGCCCGGAGTAGAACAGGGTCCCCACCCAAAGTGGTCGACTCCCCGCCGACCCACCGGCAAGCGACACGCGCCGGAGCCCAAGTGAATACCCGGGCAGAAATGAGAGAGGAAGGTGAAAGCAGGAGAGCGCAGAGAAGTCGCAGCGGGGCGCGCGGGACCGGAGACCCGATCCCCCCCTAACCCCGCAACCAGCAGCCAGGTGGTGGTGGTGGTGGGGGGTCGGGGGCCATGCCTTGGGGAAAAAGTGTGGGACCCACCAACCACCTAGAGCCAGGCGGTTTCCCGAAAACTGACTGACCATGTCGGTAAATTCGGTTATTTAATGAAATGAAAAATTAGAATCTTTTCAGCTCGCTTTGACAATGTGTTGTTTGCAGGCATGAAAATCTCTCACCTTTCGGCGAAATTCGCCGTTTTGAAGTAAAAAAGGATGACCTACGTGAATTGTGTAGATCCGAGGAGAAATGTTTTAAGGGGGGGGGGGGGGGGGGTCGGGTGTAGGCATGTGCCGGTTACCTTCACGGTTTACCATGCTATTAAAACGTCGCGGTTACAAAACCACTAAAATTTTCCGTCATACAGTAGTACGTAATCGTTATTTTTCATGTGTCAAAAATGCAGCCAGAAGTGGCTTGGCGTGGCAGCGCTTACCCTTTCCCCTGTTTGATGCTGCGTGTGCCATTGACGCTATTCCAGCAAACCGAAAAACAAGCACTCCAAACGCAAGGCGTACTTTTCTGCAATTTATTGATCTCTCACATCGTGGCAACTGAAATATACCAAATGAATACATTTAAAATGTTGTACAATCGTATTTTTCCAAGTGTGAGTAGCTTCAACAGTTTAGCTTCATGAAAAAGTTCGCCAAAAAAACCCCCCACACATTTTCCTTTCAAATTCAATACACAAAGTTACTAAAAACTTACAAAGCAGAATGATAGGCAAGGCTTAGCAAGGAGAGCAACTTCATTGAGGTTAATCACAGCCGCTGAGAGAGAAACAAGTTTGAATGCAGGGGGGAGAAAGAGCGTCAAAGATCGTTAATTACGACAGATGATCTTGTTCAAAGCACAAATTCACGTTCGCTGGAAGAGGAGAGGTCTCACTCCCAATTTTTTTTTAGAGGAATGCATTTGCCAGCATATTGAATTTGGTGAGTAATGGTTTCGATCGTTTTCATATTTTGCGTTATGACAAGTTACTGCCGTTCGTTCCAGCTTGCATTGAACACTGCCAGAGCTAGCCAAATCTCTGGTGAAAAAAATAGCTCCCGTTAAGTTAGCGTCAAGCTTGTGTATTTAATGGTAATATAAAAGCAGTGTTGTCAGTAACGCGTTATGTGAGTAATGCGTAACAGTAATCTGATTACTTTCTTTCAGTAAAGAGCAATCTAACGCGTTCATGTTTCTAAATCCTTAATCTGATTAAAGTTACTTTCCTTGATGCCTGTGCGTTACTATTTTGTTATTGCCCCATAATGTATGTATAATGAGGAATACTGTAGTCATGGGAGTGACATCACGTGTCACATTTTCTAATCGGGGATGGAAAAAAAACAGGTGACGTGTTTTACCATGATGCGTGAGCCGTGAGCGCTGGGAATTTGCGGTCAAAACAACATAGCCTTGCTATCTCGCCAGGATGCAATTAAATAGGCAGGAGATATACTACAAACGGCTGCATTTGCACACTGGAAACACAGCCATTACTTCACATTTTTGTCCAGTAAAGATGACAAAAATATCTCCTTGCGCTGGCTCTAAAAGACTGTTGACCGCTTAAGCATCCAATTCAAGCACCACCTGGAATTACAGCACAACAGGTAACAAGACAGCCAGGACTTTTTGATACTGCTCGTGCTCAATCCTCTGTTCAAGCTCAGTCGTTGTTGAGGGTTTTGAAAGCTTAGGTTTAAAGAAATTCTAAATATCCATCTTGCCTCCTCAGCTGTAGTTTTGGCTAAGCAAAGCAAACGGCTGTCTCTCAGGTGCTATAGTCACAGGATCTGTTCGAAAAATAATTTGGACCCATTATGAAATACTTTGAAGGATTCTTATTCATTTCATTCATTTTTGTTGTTTTAATGCTCTAAAACTTTTATAGACAACATTTTAATGGTCATATTCAATGGTCTATACTCTATACTTTAAAGGGGAAGTTCAGAATTTTTTACATTAGGCTTAATCTTTGAGTTAGCCTGGGTTCAATTAGTCGCTGGAGTTGATTTGAACAAATTCTGTGCAGTTCGCCAGTTACTTGATAGTTTCAGGGCTTCGGAGTGAGAGCGCGAGTCAATGGTGGTTGAAATCAACTCCTTCAACTAATTAAACCCCTGCTAATTTGAATATTAAGCCTTATGTGAAAAATTAAAATTGTCAAATTCGTCTCATGTTTCGCCGACGGAGGACATTTTGGCAGAACGCCGGAACATATTTCCTCCACACCCTTCTCACCTTTTTAACCCCTGACCCATTTTCATGCCTGTGTTTGGTTATGCTCATCCCCCTTTAAGAAAATCCAGCCAGTGATGCAGGAGCAGTGCTATGTGCATGGACTACACCTAGCAATTAGTATGTCGTGTTATTTTGTATCTGTGTGTGTTATTTCCCTGATAGCTTTTATGATTGTACTATTTTTACCGTTTACGATCAGCTCAGCATTCAGAATCAAGTATAATCCATCAGTGTAGCCTATAGTATGACCGTTCAATGGCCACAGCTATTTTTCTCTCTGTGCTTGCTTTATTCTGTGTCCTTACTGCCATCATAAAATCTTAAATGTTTCATTGGCATAAGAGAGCATTACTGCTTAAAGTGCATGTGACACAAGAAATTAGTTTATTTCATATTACATGTGGTATTTTATGCTCCTGAATGAAATGTTTGTTTTTGCACTGATGGTTTATGGCTTTTTAATGTTCTTTCTTTTGTAGTTACTGTTTCTTCCTGCATTTTCTTCTGTCATTTGTCTGTTGGTTTGTGTGCTATGGACTCCCCATGTGATTCCTGAATAAAGATCATACACATATACATACATACATATACAGTGGTACCCCGATATACGATCACTTCGACACACGATATTTTCGACATCTGATGTAAAAATTGACTCGCCATTTGTTTCTACATCCGAAGACATGCTTGAAATACGCCGTTCTATGACAGTGCTGCAGTTTCTTTGTTTTCCCGCAAGACGAACGCATGGCGGATTTTCTTGTGAAAGAAATCAACATGGGTTCCAAGAATGTTGGCACAGGTGGTGAAAAAAAGGAAAAAGGTGAGGCTTACCATCGAAATGAAGATGGAAATTATAGACAAATATGAGCTAGTAGTGTCTAAAATGCAGATGTTAAATGTTTTGTCACAAAAACGTGTATTTGTTTATTAATAAAATTATATAAGAATTCGCATTTTAGAGTGAATAAGGAATGAGCCATCTGTGCAGCAATGCGAGACGGACATCGTTTTTTTACTTGTTTCAGCTGTACAAGAAAATTGAAAATAAAACATGATTAAATGTGTGGCAACAGACTAAAGTATTTAATCTCTGTCTGCACCACGCTACAGATGCATAGCTACCTGCCGCACCTGTCCTTAATGTCACCTGATCACTGGCTTGCCAAAGGAAAAAATGTTTGCGCCCAATACTGGTTGCTCTTTTTGACGCTTCCCCTGTGTCTCTTAGGCCCGCCAGGTTTTCCCCGAGGTCCTAACGTCCTTCCCATTACATAACTTTTTTTTTTTTAAATTGAAGATTTGTCTGCAAGCCAGATGCCGCCGTCAAAAGAGCCATATCTGGCTCGTGAGCCATAGGTTCCTGATCTATGCCTCCTCCATGGTGATATTTTTTTAGCACAAACATATCTATATGAACTGCTGTTATAATTATACTGTAAAATAGCCCATCACAAAACCACATTAAAACAAAGAAATACAAAAAAAATTGAATTCCGGCGAGAAAAAAAAAAAAAAAGACAGAAATGAAGCATAATTTGTCCAAAGAGCATGAGTGCCCTCTCGTGGGGAAAATAGTTAATAGTTTTTAGTAAATAGTTAATAGTGAAAGTGAAAAGTTCTTTTCGTAGTTAATCTTATATTTAAAAACTGGGAAAGAGGTTAAAATCCACGCTTTCGAGTCATGTTGAGGGCAGCGCTCTATGTCAAATACTTAGTTTTTTACGGTGCTTTAAACACGCCACGTGATTGAACAGGCTGGCGTGATCATGCAACGGCAAAATGTAAAAAATCAGTGTTACTCATTATTTGAGTATTCTTTTCACCAAATACTTTTTTTCTTTTTACATTTTTTGGATGACTACTTTTACTGAGTAATATTATTTTGATGTAACGCTACTCTTGAGTAAAATTTTTGGCTACTCTACCCAACTCTCCCCATTAATGTGTTTGGTGTAAAGACTGGGCTCCAGACAAGCATTTTTTACTAGGAGACCCTAACTTAAAATTTTAGGGGAATAAGCAGAAGATTCAGGGGCGCACGCTGTAAATCAACATGCAAAGTTTTCCTCTAATTTTCACTGTTTAACCGATAAATACCTTCATCATAAATGCATAAAACTACACACTCATTAATCTATATTTTATCCTCTATCAGTTTTGACATCAACCAGTATGCGTCTTAGAAATTAGGTTAACACGGGAATTTTGTTCTACAACCAATCGGCAACGGATTTATTGATCGACAAATCACCCGCGAGGACACTGGCAGACCACACGCCACGCTTTCTCAACATTGAGGAGGCTATCATTTTAGCAGTGTGCATCCAGCACATACTTTACGATACCTCTCGGTATGATTTCCGGGACATAAATAAAAAAAGAGGGAGTATGGGAAGTTGTCGGCGCTCATGAAAGACCGGGGGCTCACCAGTCCACTTGGGGATGTCCACCACCTCCTCTTTAACATATGAAGAGTCCTCCTCCTCCTTTTTGAGGGGATGAGATTGCTGCTGCTCCTCAATGTGGGGATTCTCAACTCTAATGAAATACTCCTCCTTCTCCTCTTTAATATGGACGAATTCTTCTTCCACCTTGATGTATGGCGACTCTTCATCCTCCTGTTCTTCCATGCGAGCAGACTCCCGGAGTACAGGACGATGTGTTTGACTGACATCTGCAAGACCAAGACTATAATCACACATGGATCAAACCTTGTTTCTTCATTTGCCATATTCAGTATGCAAACTATTTATTGTTTCAGAAATATTCTTCCGTGACAATTTTGCATTTATCCGTATCCTGTTGTCATCCATCACGACACAATGTAATTCAAATCACTTGACATCACATTTTGATAAGACACAAACATTAACCCTTTGATGTTCACTCCAAGAAAAAAACAATGAAAAAATGATTTTTGGGTATTTTTTAAGTTGTTGTGGCACAAGTAACAGAAATAAATTGGAAAAATGTATATGGACTCCCCAGTTTTTTAAATATAGGTCTCTACCAAATGGTTGAGATGTTGCTCGATGGTAAAATTACCTAATACATAATTGTGAATGAGTATTGACAAATAAATGGATCATTTAACACCTAGAAATATGAAAAAAGGAACTATAAAATGTAGAAATACCAGGAAACAACTCATGTCAAATTTTATTTCAACAAAAGACCTTTGGTCCATTTTGGCATAAACACAACATGGAGTCTTAGGCATTTCTTAGCCATTTCCCACAGTCAAATCAACATTGAAAGACCCACGAGTGTACCCAAAGAACTTAATAATGTTCTTGCTTTGAAAAAAATCAAAAACTAAACATCTCTCAAACAAAATGCCTTAACACAATAATGACCCATGGAAACATTGGCCACTTTATTTTTGATGATATGCTACAAAACATTCTCTCTCACCCAACAAGTACAGAAAACATTGCACTTCCCGCATTTCCATCTTGACACACCTTTTGGGCAGAGGCTGCACCGCCCCCGATTGTCAGTGTGAAGTGGCCAATGTCCATAGTTGTCGTAGCGCACATCTGGTTGTGGGGTTGTTGGGGGCAAGCGCTTCTTCTCACAGGACATATTTGGTGGACTGGCAGACGGTGGTCGGCCTACTCTGGATGCTGGCTTGTTGACTTGTTTCAAAGTGTGGGACACAGCCAAGCGAAACATTTTCAGAGGAATTGGTTTTTCCTTCGGAAGGCCACAGTCTCTCTTGTAGACCAGCCAGGAATTGAAGATGCAGAGATCTAGGGCGTATCCAAACAGGGGGAAGTACCAACGGGTTGACTTGGCTGGGGTCTTGTATAGGTGAACTAGCATGTCGGAAGGATCAATGCCACGTAACAGCATGAATCTCCTCTTTGGCATGATGTCAGCAATCACGTCAAAACGTGATGCAGGGCACCGGTAGTCTGCTATGGTCGGAAATTGAAGAATACCCATGAAAAATAGCATACCCAGGAAATCTTCAATCTCACTAGGTTTGTGTTTGATGGGATCCCCCAACTTCTGGGCAGAGTACAGGTTGGTTTGAAAAGCAATATGTTGAATCATCCCATCAGTGAAGAGCATTTTGAAGTACTGGAAGAGTGTCTTGACAGGATCTGGGGATGCAAAACATGAATCAGGGACCTGGAATTCCTCAATATCTACATGCTTCTAGATCCTCCTGGCTTCTTTTTGTTTCTTTTCTGACGTTTTCTTCTTCTTTGACACCGGGGTTGAAAAGGGAGCCTCATCCACCTCTTCTTTGAATGTTTCTAGGGTATTTTTCCTCTTTGCAGATGTGCTTTTAGAGGGCAACTCTTCATCTGAAGATTGAGTGCAAAGATCCCCGATCAACTCTACTTATTTGGGCAGAAAATCAGGATCCCCTACTGTGTCATCATCACTCAGATCAGCCTCAGAGTCTTGAGGATCTTCTGGTACAAAGGCCAGAAAATTCCATGTTCTTGAAACATAAAAACATTTAGCATCCATCTTTTGAATCTAATCTAAAAAAATAAAATAAAAAAAATGGAAGGCTAAAAATTTAATCATGCACCATTTTATATAAATGTATTATCATTATATAAGTGACATATTGACAACAATGGATTAACAGAAGTATTTATATTTCAATAAAATTAGCATAAATTCACCGTAGTAACCATATGGTTGAGCTGTCACTCCATACCAATTTTTACCATCAAGTGACAACTCAACCGTTTGATCAAGCACATTCATGAAAAATTATTTGACCCTTATAATGTGGTTTTATCTTGTATTAAGTTACATGATTCTGTAAAGTAACATGTTAGAAGAGCAAATATGTTGAAAAAAGGAATCTACCTGTCATATTGTAGCCAAAAGTTGCCCACATGTCAGGAGTGATTTTTCTGTTGAAACCTTGCTAGCAGAAGGATGAGTGAAAACTCATACCAACGAAAAATACAGTGGCCTCTAGTGGATTTTTTATGCACAGCATATCTCAACCAAGTTGTAGAGAGGACACAATCAGGTTGAGTTCAGTTCAACACATTATACCATAAATATAGGGACACAAAATGTGATCTACCAAATTGTCGAGCTAAACATCAAAGGGTTAATGGGGGAGGGGGTCTGAGTGTCCTTCAGGTCTGAACATGGGGGTTTGATCTACTCCCATTATGGTTGTTCATTATGTTTTATTTATTAGGAGAAAACGGTTATCAGAGGGGATTAAGCGGAAGAAAGGATGCAGACAGAAGTGGAAACAACAACAAAAAACTACATTATTACCAGTATTGTTAAAATCGGCGTTAGAATATAACAGCGTTATTTTTTTCAGTCATGAGTCTTCTCTTCCTTTCGGCTTTTCCCTTCAAGGGTCACTCACCACAGCCAATAAGTTGTCTCCGTCTTACCCTGTCCTTTGCTCTCATACCAGCTACCTTTATGTCCTGTTTAACTACATCCATAAACCTCCTCTTTGGTCGTCTTCTAGACCTCCTGCCTGGCAAATGGAAATTCAGCATCCTTTTGCCAATATACACTGCTGGCCAAAACTATTGGCACTCCTGCAATTCTGTCAGCTCAATTTCTCACAAAAAATGATTGCAATTACAAATGCTTTGGCATTAATATCTTAATTTATTTTGCTTGCAATGAAAAAACACAAAAGAGAATGGAAAAAAATGGGTGAAACACGGTAATATACAGTGCCTTGCAAAAGTATTCGGCCCCCTTGAACCTTGCAACCTTTCGCCACATTTCAGGCTTCAAACATAAAGATATAAAATTTTAATTGTTTGTCAAGAATCAGCAACAAGTGGGACACAATCATGAAGTGGAACAAAATTTATTGGATAATTTAAACTTTGTTAACAAATAAAAAACTGAAAAATGGGGCGTGCAATATTAATCGGCCCCTTTGCGTTAATACTTTGTAGCGCCACCTTTTGCTCCAATTACAGCTGCAAGTCGCTTGGGGTATGTTTCTATCAGTTTTGCACATCGAGAGGGTGACATTCTTGCCCATTCTTCCTTGCAAAACAGCTCGAGCTCAGTGAGGTTGGATGGAGAGTGTTTGTGAACAGCTGTCTTCAGCTCTTTCCACAGATTCTCGATTGGATTCAGGTCTGGACTTTGACTTGGCCATTCTAACACCTGGATACGTTTATTTTTGAACCATTCCATTGTAGATTTGGCTTTATGTTTTGGATCATTGTCCTGTTGGAAGATCTGGAAAATCTCCGTCCCAGTCTCAGGTCTTGTGCAGATACCAACAGGTTTTCTTCCAGAATGTTCCTGTATTTGGCTGCATCCATCTTCCCGTCAATTTTAACCATCTTCCCTGTCACTGCTGAAGAAAAGCAGGCCCAAACCATGATGCTGCCACCACCATGTTTGACAGTGGGGATGGTGTGTTCAGGGTGATGAGCTGTGTTGCTTTTACGCCAAACATATCGTTTTGCATTGTGGCCAAAAAGTTCAATTTTGGTTTCATCTGACCAGAGCACCTTCTTCCACATGTTTGGTGTGTCTCCCAGGTGGCTTGTGGCAAACTTTAAACGAGACTTTTTAAGGATATCTTTGAGAAATGGCTTTCTTCTTGCCACTCTTCCATAAAGGCCAGATTTGTGCAGTGTACGACTGATTGTTGTCCTATGGACAGACTCTCCCACCTCAACTCTGCAGTTCATCCAGAGTGATCATGGGCCTCTTGGCTGCATCTCTGATCAGTTTTCTCCTTGTTCGAGAAGAAAGTTTGGAAGGACGGCCGGGTCTTGGTAGATTTGCAGTGGTCTGATGCTCCTTTCATTTCAATATGATGGCTTGCACAGTGCTCCTTGAGATGTTTAAAGCTTGGGAAATCTTTTTGTATCCAAATCCGGCTTTAAACTTCTCCACAACAGTATCTCGGACCTGCCTAGTGTGTTCCTTGGTTTTCATAATGCTCTCTGCACTTTAAACAGAACCCTGAGACTATCACAGAGCAGGTGCATTTATACGGAGACTTGATTACACACAGGTGGATTCTATTTATCATCATCGGTCATTTAGGACAACATTGGATCATTCAGAGATCCTCACTGAACTTCTGGAGTGAGTTTGCTGCACTGAAAGTAAAGGGGCCGAATAATATTGCACGCCCCACTTTTCAGTTTTTTATTTGTTAAAAAAGTTTATATTATCCAATAAATGTTGTTCCACTTCACGATTGTGTCCCACTTGTTGTTGATTCTTGACAAAAAATTGAAATTTCATATCTTTATGTTTGAAGCCTGAAATGTGGCGAAAGGTTGCAAGATTCAAGGGGGCCGAATACTTTTTGCAAGGCACTGTAACAATGGACAACAAGGAGTGGTCAAGATTTTCTTTCTTAAATATTTACCCTTTGAAACTTTTTTATTTTTTCCAAATTTTCTTTGTTTGGATCGATTATCATCTAAAATATAGATGAAAATGCAACAGTAACAAAAAAAATACAATTAAACGATAGTTATGAGGTGGATATCCTTGACCTATTTCCAGACACTATTTTTTTCATCGTGATGTAATTTGTAAGTTTAAAAAATAATTCACTCACATATTTTAAAGTCGTGTTTTTTAAACTAAATGTTAGACATCAATAAATGATTCTAAGCTAAAAATGATAGCCATTTGAAAAATAATTACAGAGATCCCTCGTTTCTCACGATTATTGGGGACCAGAACTCGTCGCGATAAGTGAAAAAACTGCGAAGAAGCCCGTCAACTGATAGTGAAGTCTATGACATTGTCTCATTTTCATTAGCCTCTATGTAGTCATACTAATGTTTTACAATGTTTAATATAGATGTGTGTCCTTATTTTGTATGTCTTTCCAGAAAACAGAATTGGATGTTAAAATTCCTGTGGTCACGTGCAAAAGACTTCTCGATGAATGTTGGTGGTGAACATGGGGGAACTCATTTGTGGGGATGCATCATCAGTAGTGGTCCACTGGCCCTGGGTGTTTCGGCCTTCGACACTATACACCCTCTCCAGAGGCGGCCAGCTGCAGGATGATCAGCCCTGAGCTTGCGTCCCAAGCCCAATCAGCCAAGACAGTCGCCTTGATGCAATGTGGCAAAAAACCCCAAGGGGACTATGCATGGCAGGGGTGTCCAGTTCCCTGAGCCAGGCCAAGGCTGACTGCATACCTCCTGACACACTACCTGGGGGCCCAGCTTGGGTCATTCCTCTTTAGCCATAGCCACTGCTTCTGACACAGCTTTAATCGCTGTGCGTTGGCTCTGGCCCCTGACTCCCTCAGGAGCTTTGTGTTGATGTTCCCACAAAGCCTCTGCACCCAACTTCCACTGGGTGGACTTCAGCGTTCCAGCCACGCTGTTGAGCTTCAGCGGCTAGCTCGAAGTACCGCAGGTGTTTCTGCTCACATGCCTCTTCTATGGAGTCCTCCCATGGTACAGTGAGTTCGATGAACTTTAAGCCTACGTCGTGTCGATGACCGATAAACATCGGTGAAAGGAACTGGAGTCTCATATGCAATCAACACGCAGGTGTGCAGAGTGCACGCAACACACACAAACACACGTACACGCGATAAATCGCAGCCGGGAAAATTACCGCTCATTTTTATATACCGTGCGATAAATTGACTTATAGCGTATCTTGACAGGCTTAGCTGTCTTGTTTATTTGTCACATTTTTGAAACTGAACATTTTCTTGTCGTTTTTTTTTTTTACATTGTCAGACATCCTAAGACTTAAGAGTGTGACAATATCTCGATACAGCGATATATCGCGATATTTTGCAACCCGATCGGTTATCGATATGCTCCCGCCAAGTATCGATACTTTTATTTGACATATTGGCCATTGGATGCTGTAAACTGCTCAGTGTTTGTTGAGCAATTCCTTGGCGGTCCATTAGGGGCGCTCAAGAGTGGTGGTGAAGGTAAAGTGCGCACAAGTTGTCTAGAGAAGTAGAGAGGAAGCTCCAAGTGGGTTGAAAAAAATTTAAAAAGCTTCGTGGGAACGGTGGCGGAAAAAGTGACCAAAATATTGCTACAAATCACACATGTGGACAAACTTTAGATTTTACACCAACAAGAAAGGAAGTAAGGTGAACAAGGACTTTGCTGTATGCAAGAATTGTCTAACAAAAATAAGGTTCACTGCCAGCTGGTGACGAAGTGGACACGGATTTCTTCACTGCTTCACTTTCATCACTTGAGGTAAGAAAAGTTTTGCAATGTAATTGATTTTTTATTTTACATGTATTATTTTGATTACATTTGGTGTTGAGTAATATAAAATAAACCAGGACCCTAAACTGGATGAAAATGAATATCGAACAAGCCTACAGCGCAGGGTCCCCCCAGGATTGATAGATCTAAATTCAAGACTTTTAAGACCTTTTTTAATCCCATTTCAACTGAAAATTAATATTTTTCTCGCACCCATTATTTAGATAATATTGAATCATATTAAAAAAATAAAGCACTGAACATCAAATTTAACCTCAATTACTAAGTGTGTTTGACAAAAGAATGCACATTTACTGAAGATACAATTACCGTAAAACACATTTAAATAAAAGGTCTTTCAGATTTTTTTTTCCCAGGATAAAATGGATTTTACACTATTTTCGTAAAGCAACTTCAGAAATTACATTTGCAATACAACAGGTTTCCCTTTTAAGAGGACCTAGTCAAGGTGGTAGGTTGGTGATTGTCAAGTTGGTCACCTTAACTGTAAAGTGCTTGGGAAAATCTTGCAATTGGCAGTGAAAGTTTACAAAACAGCCACTAAATGGCAGTAGTTTACCATTAATTACCACAAAATAAAAAAGCTAAACATGACCCTTTCCCTTGGTAAATGTTTTTTTCTAATCACATTACAAGAAGTATACAAAACACATGTTAATCCTTTGTTAGCTATTGAAGACATTTGCTTTAATCAGATAGAGAAAATTTTAACTTGATGTATTCAGCCAGCTATAACAGCAGACAAAGAGGAGTATCAATATTAATAAATAAAAGAATCTCATACACATTAAATAGTGCAATTGCAGACCCGGAAGGTAGATTCATAATAGTACAAGCTACCATAAGTAATAAACTGTTCACATTAGTGAACATATATGCCCCAAACAACGAGGAAACACAGTTCTTCCACAATATCTTTGGTAAACTGAGTGACATGTCAGTGAACTCAACAATTATTATAGGAGGGGACTTTAACACTACACTTGATCCAAGTATAGATAGCTCCAATTATAAACTCACTAAACAGTCACAAACTGCAAGAACCATTAGGAAATATATGGACGATTTTGGCTTAAGTGACGTCTGGAGAGCAAAACATTTAACAAAAAGGGAATATACCTTTCAATCCCTAGCCCATGGTTCGTGCTCAAGAATCGATTTTTTTCTAGCGAATAATTCCGCTATTAATAATATTTCGCCAAGAATACATCCAATAATCATCAGTGATCATGCACCAATTTCTTTAGCCCTTAAAACTGACTCCCGCACGATACCCCACGCAACCTGGCGCTGTAATGATTCCTTATTAGATGACCCAGCATTTGATACATTCGTTAAGAAAGAATGGAAAGACTTTATGTAACTTAACGATTCCCCAAACATCTCACCGTCATTGCTTTGGGAAACAGGAAAATGCGTAATTTGAGGCAAGATTATCTCATATTCATCATATTAAAAAAAACAAGAACAGAAGTTGGAAAACGAATTAGAAATGAAAATCAAACAACTGACGGAGGAATTCGCCAATAATCCCACAGACAATACCACAAAAGAACTTTTCAGCGCCAAAGAACGGCTCAATAGTATTCTGTCTAAAAAAACTCAGTTTCTGTTACAACAACTACGATATACCAATTTTAGAGCTGAAACGAATACTCGAGCAACTCGAGTAACTCGAGTTTAAAAACTGATCCGAGTAATTTTATTCACCTCGAGTAATCGTTTATTTTGACAGCTCTAAGCATCACGTTTTGCTCGGACTACTTTTAATGCGGGACAACGCGCTGATGTCACGTGCGTAGAGGAAGAAGCAAAAAAAAAAACTTACTGCAGCCGACAACCGCTACAAACGACGCCGACGTTGCTAAATACTAGCCCGCTCATGCTACGTTAGTTGCAGGTGGCGTCCAGTGAGTCTCATAGAGATCACATGTATGTTGAACTAGATGCGCAATGACAGACTAGGCCGCGTCTGGGCAGCGTTAGCAAACAGCCGCCATCTTAAAGCAGTAGAGCGCTAAGCGCTAATAAAGAGCGCTAAACGCTAATATACTGTATAAGATTAACGTTACTGTCACTACTAGCTCACCTTACGTTAGCACTGCGGAGGGCTAGGTTTCAATTAATTAAGACCGCTTTCGATGCGTGGCTAACGTGTCTTACATACAGGCTATAACATAACAGAGCGTTGTGGAGTGATGAGCGTGTCAAATAAAAACTCAATAATGCTAACTATCAATTTTAGCTCAGTAATCATTGCTGGATAAAACACCAAGTAGCACTAGTCCCTGATGTGCTCCAATACAGCCTGTATCATACATTTATTTTGAACAGTGCAAAAACTCAAAATCCTATCAGGACTTACAGTTTAGACTAACTTAAAACTTAACTAGAACTTAAAAATGGCTTGACACAAATAGAAATTTAATTGAAAAACGTAGGAAAAAATCCTAACTTTTAAGTGATGTGTGTTATCAAGCGTAAAGGCATTTTTAGGTGTGTTTATATATATATATATATAATATATATATATACAGTGGTACCTTTACATACGATCGCTTCGACACACGAACTTTTCGACATCCGACGTAAAATTTGACTCGCCATTTGTTTCTACATCCGACGACATGCTCGAAATACGACGACAATGGCAGCACCGCAGACGAATGCACGGCGGATTTTCTTGTGTGACAAATCAACACAGGTTTCAGAAAAGGTTGGTACAGGTGGTGAAACAAGGAAAAAGTTGATGCTTACCTTCTAAATGAAGATGCAAATGACAGAAAAATATGAGCGTGGGGTGGGCATCCGTGAAATGGCTCAACAATACATCTCCACGGTCCTCCTCCGACCATCGTTCGCCAGTCTTTATAAGTTAAGCTGACAACCCTTATTGTGGTAACATCTCCAAAGAAATCGCCAGCTTCGCCACGTTTTCATCATTTCTTTCACAACTTATTCAACACAAAACGCCTGCTGTCTGCCGCAATTGACGGTGTTCTCAAGAGAACATTCAAAGTGAAAGTGAAACTCAAGCTCACCGGTCCAGGCACGTCAGCCCCGCGGTGCGTTCAGGTACACAAAAAAACGTCCGTCTTATTAGAACCCGATTCGTTACACAATTACAGGAATTATTATTATTCTTTTTATTATATTATTCCCATTTTGATTTATAATTTATTTGTTTTGCTACGTGTAATTGCCATTTGTAATAGCACCAGCAGTATTTTTTAAGGATTTAGTGCAGGTTTTTGGGCTGTGGAACGAATTAATGGAATTATAATGTATTCCTATGGGAAAATCCTGCTCGACATACGACCATTTCGACTTACAAACAAGGTCCTGGAACGGATTAACTTCGTATGTAGAGGTACCACTGTATATATATATATACTTTTTAAGGGGGGTGCATGCGGCAGCCATGGTGCCCTCCCAGGTCCGCCCGGCCGGAGCCGCGTCTCCCTGTACCGGGTGCCTGGGAGGTGCCCTCTGGTGTCATGCCG
The DNA here is from genome assembly GCF_030265065.1 of Corythoichthys intestinalis. Taxonomy (NCBI): domain Eukaryota; kingdom Metazoa; phylum Chordata; class Actinopteri; order Syngnathiformes; family Syngnathidae; genus Corythoichthys; species Corythoichthys intestinalis. The sequence goes on along the minus strand of NC_080411.1, from coordinate 45,953,839 downwards.
CGCGCCCCTCCTGGCCCGGGGGTGGGTTGTGGGGGGCGCGCTTCCGTCCCCTTGGTCTGCTTCCGGCCCTGTCCGCCTCCCTGGGCCGCGGCGGCCGCTGCTGCCCCCCGGCCAGCGGGGTCGTTGGCGGGGCCTCTTGGGGCCCGCGGGGCCTTGGGTGAGGCTTGCTGTCCCTTGCCGGTGGGGTGGACGTCCCCTGGTCGCCGGCGCTTGGTGTGGCGCCTGCTCGGAGTGCGGGGTGGGTGCTCGGTGGGGGGGGGGGGCGGTCGCGGAGGCGCCGTGGGTGGTCTGGGGCGGAGATTGATCGGGGCCCTGACGCCTCTTCTGCCCTGCGGCCGGTGGTTCTGGTGGACGGGGCCACGCCCGCGGGAGCCTGCCTCTTAACTCACGCACTTCCTGTTGGGGGTGGGGGTACCTCACGGCTGCCTCCTCACCACAGGCCCCGCCATCTCTGCACCTTTTTTAAATGCACCACACATCATACTCCACAGGAGAGCTCTGGCAAAGGGCGGTGGGACGGGCGGCTGGGCAGAAGCTCCATGCTGCGGTCCCACTGCCCCAAGCCAAGCTCTCCTATTTTAATGCATACATTGCACTACCCTCCCCTCACACCCCCATCACGGTGCTGGGTGATGGCTGCCAGTCGGGAACCTGGCAGCCACAGTAATAGGGTGGTAGGTGGGTCCCACACTTTTTTATATGGCGTGGCTCCTGGGGTGTGGCCTCCCCTCTGCCTCGGCTGCTGGCCGCGGGAGTAGGTTGGGGGGTCGGGTCTCCGATCTTGCATCGCCCCGTGGCAGTTCCTGGGCGTTCTCCTGCCTCCGCCTTCCCCTCTCTTCTCTGGCTGGGCATCCGCCCTGCGCTCCGTCGCGGGTCGCTGGCTGGGCGCCGGTGTATCAGAGGGGTGTCGCCTGCACCGGCGGGGGACCCTGCCTTGCCTGGGGCTTGGTGGGCCGCTGGGGGTCCCGTGGCGTGCCGTGCCGGTTGGGGGGCTGCGGCTGTGGCTCGTGGCCCGGGTGGGCGGGCGGGGTTGGGTGTAGGCGTGGGGTTGGTGATGCGTCCCCTCCTGCCATCCCTGAAGGCCGGTTGATGGGTGCGCGGGTGGCCCAGGGGACCACCCTGGGTCCCGGGGGGGGGGGGGGGGGACGATGGCTCCTTTGCTGGGCTGCGGGAGGAGGGATGGGCTGCGCATGGCCCCCCGCCCCCGCCCTCCCTCCCTCCCTCCCTCCCCGGGCTGGCTGGGTGGGGGCTGTGGCCCTGGGTTGGCGCCCGCGCGGCTTCTCCGCCCGTCTGCGTGGCTGTCGCGCGCCCGGTGGGGCATGCGTGCTGCTGGATGTGGTAGGGTATTCTCGGGTCGGGGGTCCCGGTGCCGGGATTGGCGATGCGGCGGCGTAGGGTTGGTCGCCAACGGGCTTACTCATAAGAGATTCACACGATTACTGGGTTCTAGATCACAGAACTGATTTGTGTACACTCTACCCCTTTCAATCACTATAAGCTTATAGGCTTATAGACACCCCCACCCCCATTCTCCTCTTTCACTGGCCAATAGGCCCCCACATGGTGTAAACCGGAAATACATCTCGCTGACGATAGCACCAGCATATTAGTAACTAGTTTAGATGTTCAATGTATTTCTAGTTGTTGTTTGTGTATGTGTTTCTTTTCCTTCTTCTCTTGTATTTCTTTTCTTCTGTCCCCCCATAATCCCTTCCTGTTCGCTGCTTTGTCATAATAAAAAGGTACAGTGGTACCTCTACATACGATCACTTCGACACACGATCTTTTCAACATCCGACGTAAAATTTGAGCCGCCATTTGTTTCTACATCCGACGAGTTGCTCGAAATACGACGACATGACAGCACTGCAAACGAACCCACGGTGGATTTTCTTATGTGAGAAATCAACACAGTTTTCAAAAAAAGTTGATACAGTTGGAGAAACAAGGAAAAATGTGATGCTTACCTTTGAAATGAAGATGCAAGTCATAGAAAAATATGAGCTTGGGGTGCGCGTCCCTGAACTGGCTCAACAATACAGCTCCATGGTCCTCTTATGACCACCGTTCGCCACTATTTATAAGTTAAAGTGACAATTATTATTGTGGTAACATTGCCAAGGAAATCGCCAGCTTTGTCACGTTTTTATCATTTATTTAAGAACTTATCCAACACAAAACGCTCATTGTCTTAAGCAGTTGACTGCTCTCAGGAAAACGAAAGTATTATCTCTACCGCACCGACCTATCTCACTGGAGACGTCACCTTCGCGGTGCGTTCAGGGACAGTAAAAAGTGTCCGCCATATTAGAATCCGATTCGTTACATTATTTTCAGGAATAATTATTAATTCTTCTTCTTCTTATAAATAAATAATTCAGAATAATATAACTTATTTGTTTTTCTATGTTTAATTGCCATTTGTAACAGTGCCAGCAGTATTTTTTAAGGATTTAGTGCAGGTTTTTGGGCTGTGGAACGAATTAATGGAATTATAATGTATTCCTATGGGAAAATCCTGCTCGACATACGACCATTTCGACTTACAAACAAGGTCCTGGAACGAATTAAATTCGTATGTAGAGGTACCACTGTATTTTGAATGATCACAATGGGAGTATGTCAGACTCTCAATGTGAAACATTAAAACTGTTCAGAATCTGGGCACTTAGACTTCCATTCTCTGTGTCAAACAGGTTTAAAAAAAAAAAAAAAAAAAAAAAAAAAAAAAGAACAAAACTCTTCCCACTATAATTCATAAAGACCAGACCGGCTTTATTAAAGGACGTAACTCTACAAACAATATAAGACGCTTGTTAAATCTTATTAATATTGCACAGAATTATAAACAGAAAGCAATTATCCTCTCTTTGGACGCAGAAAAAGCATTTGACAAAGTCAACTGGTTTTTTCTCTTCAAAGTTTTGGAAAAATTTGGCTTCGGTGAGCCATTTATCCGCTGGATAAAAATATTCTACAACGCCCCAAAAGCCACTGTAAACACAAACGGGGTCATTTCACAAAGTTTCTGTCTTCAAAGGGGAACTCGACAAGGCTGTCCACTCTCACCCCTATTATTCGCTCTATTTATTGAACCATTAGCAATTGCAATAAGACAAAACGCTAATATCAAAGGGATCTGCTCGCACACATCGGAACACAAAATTAACTTATACGCAGACGATATACTTTTATATCTAGAAAAACCAGAATCCTCCCTACATGAGACTTTTGAACTAATAAAGACATTTTCACAAATATCAGATTATGCTATAAATTGGTCAAAATCAATTATAATGCCCTTATCAACAAACTCATGGAATCCTGCAAATCAAAATCACAATATTCCAATAGGGAATATAAAGTATCTTGGAATGAACATTTCACCAAAACTTACAGAATTAACTAAACTAAACCATACACCCCTCCTAGCAAAAATATGTGAAGATTTGACACACTGGAATAATCTACCCATCTCACTTTTGGGCCGGATAGCAACAGTCAAAATGAAAGTATTACCACAAATAAACTATTTGTTCTCAATGATCCCCTTTAAACCCACTCAAAAATGGTTTCAAGACCTAGACTCAGCCGTCACAAAATTCTACTTTAAAAACAAGAAAAACAGAATTAGCCTTGCCAAATTGCAAAGAAATAAACCAGAGGGGGGTCTAGAGGCCCCTAATTTCCAACACTATTATATAGCAAAGCAAATACAATATCTTATTAGGTGGTTATATCTTAACACTGAACAACAGTCATGGCTAGAATTAGAGCAAACAGACTGCAACCAAATACAATTGGCAAGCCTCCCCTTTATTAGTTCTAGTATTAAGCACCATAGCTGCTTCAAAAACCCAATGTACCTTGAAAGCCTGGTGGAGAGGTATGGAAATTACGCAATCACAACAAGCCCCGTGTAAATTCTCACCAATCTGGCACAACCCAGACTTTGGAGTTAATAAAATTCCTATTTATTTCAGCACATGGGATGATACGGGAATAAACCAGTTACAGCATTTGTTTAAAGATAATACTTTCATGTCATATGAAAAAATATTACAAGATTTCCAGATCAAAGGGGTCAATTTCCTTCAATACAATAAAATCAGGGCAGCCATCAGAAGCAAATTTCCATCACTAACGGGTACGTTAGACCCACCACCTTTCGTAAATAAAATAATAAATATACATCCTCAACAAAAAAAAATACTTTCAAAAGTATATAAAGCCCTCTTGTGTAACAACTCTACTTGCCTACCAATCGAAAAATGGAATAACAAACTTTCGGTAACATTAGATAATAACTATTGGTCCAACATCTGTAAAAATGCATTTACAATGACAAAGAATAAGAACCTTCAGCTTATACAGTTCAAAATACTGCACAGATGGCATATTACTCAATCTAAAATGCACAAAATGGGGTTCTCCCAATCCGATAAATGTACAAGCTGCAACGAAGATACTTCAGATACATACTTTCATGCTCTTTGGCAATGTAAACCAATACAAGATTTCTGGGCACAGGTAACGAAGAAACTCTCTTTCCTATTGAACTGCAGGATTCCATTGTCTCCAACTCTTTGTCTGCTTGGCGATCTGAATACAGTGAATATCTCTATCCATCAAACCCGTCCACTACTAGCAAGTCTAACGATAGCCAAAAAACAATATTGTTGAATTGGAAAAACAAACAGAACATTAGCATTAACCAATGGCTAAATCTAATCATTGAATATATAACATTAGAGAAAATATCTGCCAAACAGACAAATAAAATGGACAAATACGAACAACAGTGGGAAACGGTCGCAAGAATGATGAACATAGACTAAGGATTCTCTCTCACCTGCGAAGGAATGCCACAAAAATAATAAAAATGTATACATAAATGGATGTATGCGGGGTGTCCAGGGAAGTTGTATGCATCCTTCTGCAGCTGGAAACTGGACATGTTTAAATCCGAACTGTTTTATACACTCCCAACAGCATGTAATAAATAATTTTTCTTCCTTCACAGTTTAGTCGGTCAATGGGCTTATTTTACAAGGATACTCATAGACAATTTGGTTTCCAGCTACTGGGGATCATATGCAACTTTTTTTGGAACACCCTATATATTACTTATCAGACTTGGAACAATTAAGGAACTATGCGTAAATAATACACTTCACTGGTCCTTGGCATACATCTAATGGTGTTTGATAAACCTCTTCTTCTATCAGCTTTACAGGTGGAGTTTGTTGGCGTCCTGCCCTGGGCCGTCCCGCCGCCGGTCTTGGCCCCCGGGATTTTCGGCCGGGGCTTGTCTGGTTGCGTCTGGCTGTGCGGGGGGTCCCGTCGGGCGCGCGCTGGTGTCGTGGGCGGGTGGGGGGGGCCGCGCGGGTGCCGGTCCGGGGCCGCGGCCCTTCCCCGGCCGGCCGGGGTGGGGTGGAGTTGGGGTGGGGGCCGGGGGGTGTATGCGGCAGCCGTGGTTCCCTCCCAGGTCCCCCCGGCCGGAGCCGCGTCTCCCTGTACCGGGTGCCGGGGAGGTGCCCTCTGGTGCCATACCGCGCGCCCCTCTTGGCCCGGGGGTGGGTTGTGGGGGGTGCGCTTCCCTCCCCTTGGTCTGTTTCCGGCCCTGTCCGCCTCCCTGGGCCGCGGCGGCCGCGGCTGCCCCCCGGCCGGCGGGGTTGTTGGCGGGGCCCGCGGGGCCTAGGGTGAGGCTTGCTGTCCCTTGCCGGTGGGGTGGACGCCCCCTGGTCGCCGGCGCTTGGTGTGGCGCCTCCTCGGGGTGCGGGGTGGGTGCTCGGTGGGTGGGAGGGGGGTGGGCGGTCGCGGAGGCGCCGTGGGTGGTCTGGGGCGGGGATTGATCGGGGCCCTGACGCTTCTTCCGCCCTGGGGCCGGTGGTTCTGGTGGACGGGGCCACGCCCGCGGGAGCCTGCCTCTTAACTCACGCACTTCTCACTTCGGCACTGTAAATATTTTTCACCCTGGCACTTACATGCTCATACATTTCTCCGGGGAGAGTTGGGACGAGGCTTTACAGTCCCAGCCCGACTCCCCCCTGTTTTTAATGCACCACACACCAAGGTTGTGGGATGGTTGGGACCTGTTGGGGGGGGGGGGGGGGCTCACGGCTGCCTCCTCACCACAGGCCCCGCCATCCCTGCACCTTTTTTAAATGCACCACACATCATACTCCACAGGAGAGCTCCGGCAAAGGGCGGTGGGACGGGCGGCTGGACAGAAACTCCATGCTGCGGTCCCACTGCCCCAAGCCAAGCTCTCCTATTTTAATGCATACATTGCACTACCCTCCCCTCACACCCCCATCACGGTGCTGGGTGATGGCTGCCAGTCGGGAACCTGGCAGCCACAGTAATAGGGTGGTAGGTGGGTCCCACACTTTTTCTATATGGCGTGGCTCCCGGGGTGTGGCCTCCCCTCTGCCTCGGCTGCCGGCCGCGGGAGTGGGTTGAGGGGTCGGGTCTCCGATCTTGCATCGCCCCGTGGCAGTTCCTGGGCGTTCTCCTGCCTCCGCCTTCCCCTCTCTTCTCTGGCTGGGCATCCGCCCTGCGCTCCGTCGCGGGTCGCTGGCTGGGCGCCGGTGTATCAGCGGGGTGTCACCTGCACCGGCGGGGGACCCTGCCTTGCCTGGGGCTTGGTGGGCCGCTGGGGGTCCCGTGGCGTGCCGTGCCGGTTGGGGGGCTGTGGCTCGTGGCCCGGGTGGGCGGGCGGGGGTGGGTGTAGGCGTGGGGTTGGTGATGCGTCCCCTCCTGCCATCCCTGAAGGCCGGTTGATGGGCACGCAGGTGGCCCAGGGGACCACCCTGGGTCCGGGGGGGGGGGGGGGGGGGGCGGTGGCTCCTTTGCTGGGCGGCGGGAGGAGGGATGGGCTGCGCATGGCCCCCCCCACCCCGGGCTGGCTGGGTGGGGGCCGTGGCCCTGGGTTGGCGCCCGCGCGGTTTCTCCGCCCGTCTGCGTGGCTGTCGCGCGCCCGGTGGGGCTTGCGTGCTGCTGGATGTGGTAGGGCATGCTCGGGTTGGGGGTTCCGGTGCCGGGATTGGCGATGCGGCGGCGTAGGGTTGGTCGCCAACGGGCTTACACTCATAAGAGATTCACACGATTACTGGGTTCTAGATCACAGAACTGATTTGTGTACACTCTACCCCTTTCAATCACTTAGCTTATAGTCTTATAGACACCCCCACCCCCATTCTCCTCTTTCACTGGCCAATAGGCCCCCACATGGTGTAAACCAGAAATACATCTCGCTGACGATAGCACCAGCATATTAGTAACTAGTTTAGATGTTCAATGTATTTCTTGTTGTTGTGTATGTGTTTCTTTTCTTTCTTCTCTTGTATTTCTTTTCTTCTGTCCCCCCATAATCCCTTCCTGTTCGCTGCTTTGTCATAATAAAAAGGTATTTTGAATGATCACAATGGGAGTATGTCAGACGCTCAATGTGAAACATTAAAACTGTTCAGAATCCGGGCACTTAGACTTCCATTCTCTGTGTCAAACAGCTGAACAGGACAGGTTTAAAAAAAAAAAAAAAAAAAAAGAGAGAGAGAGAAAATCCATACTCTTATTCAGTCAAGAAAAACATTTAAGTATACCAGGAGGTGTTTTACTATCACCTACATTATAATTTGCCTATCACCATGCCATGTTATTCAGATCAACGTTACCCCGCACTCGTTCCAATAATAGTGTCAACCGTGTTGTGTATCTGAGGGTGATGATGGATCTACGACTCCGGTTTATCCATGCTAAGGCGAGTGCACCTGCCAATACCCCATTGAACATGGCTAACTCTTGAGTTAAAACTACGAAATTCACATTCATTCGAAAGGCAAACCGTGCAGAAATACATTATCGCATCTAACACATTTTAATTGGAGAAATTGGCAACTTACTTTGAAATGTTAAGCAGGTCCACTGCCTTCGCATGACCCATAAACTGCGACCAAAAGTATCTGGATGTGACTTGGTCGCCGATCCAATACCTCACATGCTGGTCCAACTGTTTGGACTTGGTTGTCTTGTTAAGGCTTTTGTCAAACATAACAACTAAGGCATCTGAGCAGTTCCTTACGTTAGCACTCAGTACTGTGCGATTGCCTGCTGTTGTGATGTTGATGCTAATGATGCTAACAGCGCGCACACACGAGGCGCATTATGATTTGTAGTGCAGTGCATCGTAAATTCTACGTGCATCTTCGTTATGGATTTAAAAAAAAAAACAAAAAAAACTTTGTCAAGGATATAATTTAGGTTGCACTGAGATGTTCTTCAAAATTAAAACCACGGTGAAAAAATTCCACACTTACGACAGCTAATTTAATACTTTTAATACCTTTAATCATGGAAAACTAAATTCAGTGCTTTTTTAATACTTTTAATGACCCGCAGGTACCCTGAATTCAGCGTCTTTGTGTGTTTTGAAAAGCGCTCTAGAAATAAAATGTATAATAATAATAACTAGGCCTGCAAGCAGGACTGAACGGGCCCTCGCAGTTTGGCGCAACTCGGGCGCCACGCAAACTCAAACGGCATGCAGGTCGGGGTGGTGGCAGACAGCCCTCCTCTACATCTCCCAAGTTATGACTGTTCAAAATGTGTGGAGAGTCAAAATGGTGACAGTCATTATCACTTTCCTGTTGGACCATTCTCCTTCAACCAAACCTCAATCATTTTCATCAGGCATCTGAACACATGTCTTAAGGCTCCCCTTATGCAGGTTTGAGGTAGATTGATTTTTTTCCCTTTAGAGGACGATTGTGTCCCGTAAAAAAGGGCATTTCCTGTTCCCACTAGGAGGCGCCAGGTACAAATGGTAAATTTTCAATCCAGTCCTGCTCAGGCTGGGATAACTCACACACATGTCAGATTTAAAATAGATTGAACGTTGTATGAGGGAGTTATCAGTAATTTTCCGAATTCGGTGTTTTGCCGAAAAAATGGCCGACTTTGGCACCCCGCCCAGGTCAGGCCCGTGAATGAAAACACACCATTTTGATAACTTAAGATTTCATATGCCTCATGAACAGTCTCGCCAATTTTGAGGATGATCAAACTAATTCCCTAGGTGCCAAGGTCTCAAATGTGCACACTGTAAATCGATAAAAATTTCACATTCAATCCAAAATACCCGATTTCCTGTTGGGTTTGGAATACACGTGTAAGAGACTTTTTGGAGCAATTTTGTACAAGGTATTGACTCTCCGAATTTCATCCCTCTACGTGGAAAAAACCTAAATGGAGAGGCCTTTTTGAAAATTTCAAGGGGGTGCCACTGAGCCATTTTGTTACATGTTTTCGTAACGTTGCAAGATTATCGCACGTTACGCAAAGCCGCATGTATGTGCAAATTTTGAAAAGTTTTCGTGAATGTTCAAGCCTCCAAATGTAAACTACTGTGAGCCGATAAAAATTTCATATTCGATGCAAAATACCCGATTTCCTGTTGCATTTGGAATATAGATGCAAGAGGCTTTTTGGAGCAGTTAGGCATAAGGTATCTACTCCCCAAATTTCATTGCTCCACGTTGAAAAAACCCAATAGGAGAGGCCTTTTTAAAAACTTCTTTCTGTCGCCACTAGTTGGCACTGTAGAGTTGATGCAAATGACCCCTACAAGACCCATCAAGGTATGACTCTCAACAAACACGGGAAGTTTGGCACAGATATGTTGTATATCTGCCGAGTTATGACTGTTCAAAGTTTTTGGCGAGACAAATTGTTGACGGTCATTTTCACTTCCGGTATGGACCTCTCCGCTTCAACGAAACCTCAACATTTTTCATCAGGCACCTGAACACATGTCTTGAGGCTCCCCTGAAACAGGTTTGAGGTCAATAGATTTTTTTTCCCTTGGAGGAGGAGCCTGTCTCATAAAGAAGGCCATTTCCTGTTCCCACTAGGGGGCGCCTGGCCTAATGGGTAATATTTCAATGCAGTCGTGTTCAGGTTGAGATATCTCATATACATGCTAGAAATGAAAAAGATTGAACGTTGTATCACAGACTTTTTAATCATTTTCTGAATTTGGTGTTTTGCCCAAAAATGGCCGACTTTGGGACCACGCCCAGGTCAGACCCTTGAATGAAAACTCACCATTTTGAAAACTTAAGATCTCATATGTCTCCTGAATAGTCTGACCAATTTTGAAGACGATCCAACTATTTCCTTCAGCGACAAGGTCTCAAATGTAAATCGATAAAATTTCACATTTGATCCAAATTTTCGGGCTTCCTGTTGGGTTTGGAATATGGGTGCAAGAGACTTTTTGGAGCAGTTTTGCACAATGTATCAAGTCACCAAATTTCATTGTTCTACGTTGAAAAAACCTAATAGGAGAGGCCTTTTTGAAAATTTCAAGGGGGCGCCACTGAGCCATTTTGTTAATTTTATTCATAGATTATCAAAATTTACGTAAAGTTGCATGTATGTGCAAATTTTGGTGAGTTTTCGTGCATGTTCAGGCCTCCAAATGTAAACTCCAACTGTGAAACGATAAAAATTCACATTTGATCCAAAATACCCGATTTCCTGTTGGATTTGGAATATGGGTGCAAGAGGCTTTTTTGAGCAGTTAGGCATAAGGTATCTACTCCCCAAATTTCATCGCTCTACATTGAAAACCTGAGAGGAGAGGCCTTTTTGAAAATTTTAAGGGTCAAGGGGGCGCCACTGAGCCATTTTTTGACAGTTTTTCGTAACGACGCAAGATTATCGAAATTTACGCGAAGCCACACGTATGTGCAAATTTTGGTGACTTTTCGTGCATGTTCAGGCCTCCAAATTGGCCGTTTTCATTTGCCCTGAAAAAATAAAAAAAATAAAAAAATAATAACTCTGCCTGCAAGCAGGACTGAACGGGCCCTCACAATCTAGCGCAACTCGGACGTCACGCAACTCGGACAGTGTGCAGGTCAGGGTGGTGGCAGATCGTCCTCTCTTATCATCTCATTAGAACCTAACATGCGCGAAAGTTGCCTCTTTACATTCACACACCTAAGAGATAAAAACCCCTATTGGACAGAGGACTACAAAAAAGGAGCGAATAAAGGGTCATCACAGCAACAGACAGAGACATGTGGACATGGGCCGTAAAATAAGTATTTTAAAAGGTCTTGAAACTACAATGACCAAACTGAAAAGAACTGGACATATATTTTAAAAAATGAGTGACTTTCTATTGCCACTAGTTGGCGCTGTAGGGTTGATGCAAATGACCCCTACAGGACCCTTCAGACTATGACTCAACAAGCACGAGATGTTTGGCGCAGATGTGTTGTAGAAGTTATGACTGTTCAAAACTTTTGGTGAGACGAAATGGGTTCAGTCATTTTTACTTCTCCTGTTGGACCCTTCTGCTTCACCCAAACCTCAGTATTTTTCATCAGGCACCTGAACACATGTCTTAAGGCTCCCCTCTTGCAGGTTTGAGGTGAATAGATTTTTTTTCCTTGGAGGAGGAGCCTGTCACGTAAAAAAAGGCATTTCCTGTTCCCACTAGGGGGAGCTACGCCTAATGGGTAATATTTCAATGCACTCGTGTTAAGGGTGGGATCCCGCACATACACGCCAGATATGAAAAAGATTTAACGTTGTTTTAAGGAGCTATTAGTCATTTACTGAATTTGTCATTTTGCCGAAAAAATGGCTTACTTTGGCACCACGCCCAGGTCAGACCCATTAATGAAAACGCACCATTTTGAAAATTTTAGATCTCCTATGTCTCCTGAATAGTCCAACCAATTTTGAAGATGATCCAACTAATTCCCTCTGTGACAAGGTCTCAAATGTGCACCCTGTTAATTGATAAAAATTTAACATTTGATCCAAAATACCCGATTTCCTGTTGGGTTTGGTATATGGGTTCAAGAGACTTTTTGGAGCAGTTTTGCACAAGGTATCGACTCCCCAAATTTCATAACTCTACGTTAAAAAAACCTAATAGGAAACGCCTTTTTGAAAAATTAAAGGGGGCACCACTGAGCCATTTTGTTACATTTTTTTGTAACGCTGCAAGATTATCGAAATCCACGCAAAGCCGCATGTATGTGCACAGTTTGGTGAGTTTTCGTGCATGTTCAGGCCTCCAAATGTATACTTTACTACAAATGGATAAAAAAATTCACATTCCATCCAAAATAACCGATTTTCTGTTGGATTTGGAAAATGAGTGCAAGAGACTTTTTGGAGCAGTTTTGCATAAGGTATGGACTAGGCCTGAACGATATTAGAAAAAACTATTGCTGCGATTTTTTTTGGGGTTGCAATATATTGCGATATTATATTGCGATATTAAAAAATATATATGTATATATATTTTTTTGCATTGGAAAAAGATACATATTATACATATATTAGACATGTTTTTTTCAAAATTTTCCCCCTAAAATATGCTTTAAAAAATGTATATGGCTAACTTTAAAAAATGATTCACTCGCATATTTTAAATTTTTAAACAAATCACGTCACAATGAAAAATATGGCATCTGTAAAAAGGTCACGGATATCTACCACATAACTTTCGCTAAATAATATTTTTTTGTTACTGTCGCATTTTCCCTGCTATGTTAGATGATAAATAACTTATCCGAAAAAAGAAAAATTGGGGGGAAAAAACTTTTAAAAGGGTAAATATATGAAAAAGAAAATCTCGACCACTCCTTGATGTCTGCGATTTCTGCATTGGGACCCCTGTTAAAGTACCATGTTTCACTCATAAAATAAAATGAAATAATCCAGCTGCGGCCAGTCACAGCTGTGTCTTGACACTCAGTGATACATGCGACATGGAGTTTTTGGATCGAAACAAGATAAGTATAATATCTCGTTAAAGTCATGGTGTCTGTAATTCTGCTATCGCATGCTCTCACCTCCAGCTAGGGTTTTGCTGTTTAAAAAACATTTTTTTTTTTTTTAAAATGCCCTCCTGTTAAAAATGTTCCTTCCCCCAGAAAGTTGAGATTTTAAGCTTTCCAATCATGTACCACACGAGCAGATCATTGAATCATTTTTAAACAAGAATAATGTCCTGTAGTAGAAAAATGCTTTGCTTTATTTAATGCTTCTGTTTATCTACCTTGGCTGCAGAATCACTTCTAGTGTTTATTTCCTTGACACAACACAACAGGTGTACAAAGCATACCCATTCGTCAGAACACCGGCTGTCCCAAACATTTCCACGCACACACATTCATTCCAGCGCACGCTTCCTTCATGCAACACCTTCTTAACAAGTTAAACGACGACTGAAAGATGCGGTGTGACTGAAGTCCGCCTCTGTGGCAAGATCAAACACAACCATCGTTAACTTTAATAAGCAAGTGCGCAGAGGAACAAAGACCGAGGAGAGGGAGGGAGGGAGGGGGAGAGGGAGGTTGTGTGCTGTCACTAAAGCGATCAGCTCAGGACAGAGAAAGCATGGAGCAACATACATTTGTGGATTAAAAAAAATAAAACTATCGCACGTCCTTGCGATGGAACTATTGCACATGTGCACATTGCGATGGCGATGTGTAAACGATATATCGTTCAGGCCTAGTATGGACTCCCCAAATTTCATTGCTCTACGTTGAAAAAACCCAATAGCAAAGGCCTTTTTTAAAACTCCTTTCTGTCGCCACTAGTTGGCACTGTAGAATTGATGCAAATGACCCCTACAAGACCCTTCAGGGTATGACTCTCAACAAGCACGGGACGTTTCGTGCAGATATGTTGTATATCTGCTGAGTTATGACTGTTCAAAGTTTTTTGCGTGACAAATTGTTGACGGTCATTTTCACTTTCCTGTTTGGACCCCTCTGCTTCAACGAAACCTCAATATTTTTCATCAGGCACCTGAACACAGGTCTTAAGGCTCCCCTGATGCAGGTTTGAGGTCAACAGATTTTTTTCCCTTGGAGGAGGAAACTGTCTCGTAAAAAAAGGCATTTCCTGTTCTCACTAGGGGGCGCTAGGCCTAATGGGTAATATTTCAATGCACTCGTGTTAAGGGTGGGATACCACACATACATGCCAAATATGAAAAAGATTGAACGTTGTGTCAAGGAACTATTAGTCATTTACTGAATTTGTAGTTTTGCCGAAAAAATGGCCGACTTTGGCACCACGCCCAGGTCAGACCCGTGAATGAAAACGCACCATTTTCAAAACTTAAGATTTCATATGTCTCCTGAACAGTCTCACCAATTTTGAAGATGATCCACCTAACTCCCTCGGCGAAAAAGTCTCAAATGTGCACCCTGTAAATCGATAAAAATTTCATATTTGATCCAAAATAACCGATTTCCTGTTGGGTTTGGAATATGGGTGTAAATGCTTTTTTGGCGCGGTTTTGGACAAGGTATAGACCCCCCAAATTTCATTGCTCTACGCTGACAGACCCTAATGTTATAGGCCAATTTTAAAATTTCAAGGGGGGGCCACTGAGCCATTTTGTTATATTTTTTTGCAACGTTGCAAAATTATCGAAATTTACAATTTTCCGCACGTATGTGCAAATTTTGGTGACTTTTCGTGCATGTTCAGGCCTCCAAATTGGCCGTTTTCATTTGCCCTGAAAAAAAAAAAAAATAAATAAAAAAAAAAATAATAATAATAATCCTTTGCAAAACAATAGGGCCTTCGCACGCTTAGTGCTCGGGCCCTAATAATAATTATGATTACTATTACACGAACTTACTGATTTATTTGATACTATTTGAGAACCACTTTCCATCTGGTTTACTACACAAACTGTTATTGCTGCCATTTTGATGCAATAAGCTATAAAAATGGTTTGACTAGCTTCCGAGATATATAAGGTGATGTGCATGATAATTAATATAGCCTACATATTAAAAATAGGTAAATATTGCATTTTTAATCTCTATACATTCAATTCAATTTTTTTAAATTCACTCAATACTTCCAACACAAAAAAATCAGGATTTCAACTCAAAAGCTGTTTAGTAACTAATATTTTTTGTTTTATTTTGTTGTTGTTAAGGTGAGGAAAATTGTGACTGAGTCTGACATCTCAAATGCTGAAGCAGATGGTGGAAGTGCTCAAACCAATGCTTTTGGCAACAAAGGTCATATACGAAGAAAAGACCCACCAATTTTATCATTGCCCCACTCCAAGCTCAACTGTTGACTGACACCTACAGCACTGTTATTTTTTTTTTTTTTTTTTTTTAAGATTTAAAACTTTAAAGAAATTAATGGTGTCATTCATCATGATCTCTCCAAGGGATATCAGTGGTTGTGGTTTGTTTCCTATATAAGTGCAGGTACACAATTTGCAGTAGATTCATATTTTACAGGAATGTTGCAGAGAAAAGGTGTCACTGTTTAATAAATGACTTAAACAGTACTTTTTCTATTTTGAAATATCTTTTTTCTCCCCGTTTCCACAGTTATATTGTAGAATATCATGTATCAAATTTATGACCAATATATCGATAATTGATGTATTGTTATATCGTGAGATAATCGTTATCGTGAGCCATGTATCGCGAATCGTATCGTATCGTGAGGTCCCCTGAGGTTCCCACTCCTACAAAAATCTCATGCACAAAAGGATTTAACATGTTGCGGAGTGTAAATTAAAATTAGTCAGTCTACTTATTGTTATTTAATTTTTTGTTATTAATTTTTTGGGATTGCATGTGTACCTCAGATTTTGTGCAATGTGGTGCATTTTGATGACTTCATGTGCAATGTTCTGCATTTTGTTACCTTTTAATTTTGTGCAATGTTCCTCATATTTGTGAAATGATATATAGCAGTTTGTCACCATCAATGTTGTTAATAACGGCGTTACAATATAACGGCGTTACTAACGGCATTATTTTTTTCAGTAGTGGGTAATCTAATTAATTACTTTTCTCATCTTGGCAACGCCGTTACCGTTACTGAGGACGGAAAGGCATGCGTTACTATGCGTTACTATATTGGTCGAAAAGTCTGAGGGAGACGGACTCACCGAGACGACAGAGCGGAGCAGGAGTGGGGAGAGGCAAGAAAGTTGTGACGCCGAGCAGACGCGATGCTAGGTAGCTCCAATAATCCATGTTGTAGCCGATAGCCTACAAACTACGCCCGCATGTTATGGTAGATATGGTAGACATGGTAGATACCATATGTACTGTATATAGATATAACTAGATGCAAAATGACAGACATGGCACTAAATGCGTTAGTAGACAGCCGCCATCTTGAAGCAGTAGACTTTTTAGGACGGCTCTGTTGTAGAGAACCTTCCTAGCGAACCTAAGTAACTTTTTATATAAAATACTTCTAAATCGGCAAAATCTTGACTTGAATCTATCTTTAAATGATGAAACAGTTTTAAAACTTTCATATGTCGAAACTAGAGAGAAGGGAACTAATGCAATAATGGGAGCAATTCCAACAACTTTTAACAGTTGATCCAGGGTAAAGAGTAAATTAGGGTGAAGAATTGGGCTCGGGCCAATTGTACCAAAAACCTTCACAAAAAAACTTCACATAGTGTGGCCAATATTTATTTATTTATTTTTTTTTTGAGGAAAAAAACAAAAGTAATTATCACCAATTACTTTGCCAAGTAACTAATTACTCTTACATTCAGGTAATTGAGTTACTAACGCAATTACTTTTTGGGAGAAGTAATTTGTAACTATAATTTAGAGCTGTCCCGACTAGTCGACATAGTCGACGTCATCGATGACGTAAATCCGTCGACAAGCAAAACATCCCGTCGACGGTTAATGAAGGGTTAAAAAATATATATGCGTGGAAAGTTCAGAATGTCGGATGCTCTGTATGCAAGCGGGGAAAGCGGCACAAAGCCAAAAAAAGCGCACCAGAGTGTCCAAAACATTGACATATTTCAAAGAAACAACGGAGGGTACACTCTTCTGTCCTGTCTCTTCAATGCCAAGCTTGGCTGCACGTCGGCCGTGAATAAAACACCTCAAATGCAGTCACCCAGTTTTTTTTTCTTTTCTTTTTTTGTACACCAGAGGGTGCTGTCGCCTTACTGAATAATAATGTTTCATTGACAATGGGCCTATAAGTGCTATTAGTATTGTCCTTAATGCTAACTGAAAGGTTTATTTCAAGTTATGGTTTATTTTATGGTATAGAAAATTATATAAGGTTAAAAGGTCATGAATATATACAGTATATACAGTGATTGCCCTCAAGGGAGAGATTGTCAATGAAAAGGTAATAAATTAAGGTAAAGGCAATTCATTGATATATAAATAAGGTTTAAAAGGAAAAAGGTGAAAAGTTTTTGTTAATTTCTAATTGTGTTGTTTTATTTGTGTGGACCGTAGCTCTTACAGTGTGATTACATCAAGGATGGAATTAGGGGTGGGCGATATGGCCTTAAACATGTATCACAATAAATGGAGCAGATTTATCTCGATAACGATAAATGACGATAAAGTCGTCCAAGCGGACTGTTATATAATTTGAAAATCTGAATCAATGCATGAAATACAGATTAACAGTTTCTTGTTGATTTAGTTACCAGCATTCAATTTGATATATTTAACAAATGTACATGCAGTCTAGACATTAGGTTTATACAAATGAATTGCAAACAATAAGAATTCAAGTATGAGCATTTATAACAGAGTGTATGGTTTGAACAATGTACATTGTCAAATCGATATGCCTGTGCAAACATGTCATTGTAACACAAATGACTTGCAGCTCGAACAGTACACTTCAAAAAGACAATTTATTGTTAATGGCTGCTGTGACATAATTATTCAATACAAGTGTTTACTTTATGGTTTCAGGGTCTCCCCCCCCAGTGCATTTTTTAATAAATGCACACATACATGAACCCCCAAACAGACAGACAGACAGACACACATTAAAGCTATATTGATCTTCTGCAAATGAAACACTTAAGATTTTATGATAGCAATAATGACACAGAATTAAACACATACAGAAAAATAGCTGGGGCCATTTGTGCTTTATGCTGAATGCTTTACCATCACAAAAGCTATCAGAGAAATCACACACAGTCAGATACAAAATAACGCGACATAGTAATTGCTAGATGCAGTCCATGCCCAATCCACTCATTAAATTCAGCCGTTTCGACAAGGTTAGAGCCGCTATCCGACTCCATCACGTTCATTTGTAGCGTTAGCCGCTAGCGGCCGCTAGCGTTAGCGGCTAGCGTTAGCCTGTGGCCTGGCTACCGGTAGAAAGCACTGAAAGCACCATCTCCGGAAATTGTGAGAACAAGGGAGGACAGCTGGTGAAAGCCCGTCTGGATGCCACCAAGAGTCTATTAAATGTCGGGTGTAAGTTTGGCGAACCTCCCTTAAGCCACACTCCATCACGTTTTGCTTGTAGCATTAGCTGCTAGCGTTAGCTTACCGGGCTTCTGTTTGATTGGCTTCCTGATGATCACGTGACTCCCTACGTAAGTACATTCACTGCTTTCTTAAAGGGGAATGAGCATAGACGAACAACACAGAGTCAAAGCGGGATGAAAAGACTATTTTCTTGTTTTATTAATTTACCGAATTTAACGACATGGTTAAAATTACGTCGGTCATCGTGAAGAATTTCGGTGACGGTAAATTTTCGGTTTACCGCCCAGCTCTAGATGGAATAAAAGTTGTAAACCATCAGTTTAAGAGACCACCTTTTCAACCGTGATGCTACACTAGTTAATTCTATCAGCATTTGAACTCATTGTTTATTTGTGATTTATTATTGTTATTTACGTGTTTATTTGTACTTTAATAAATAATTTAAGTGTTCCAATATGTGTTTTGTGAATTGATAAGCGTCAACAAAAATTTCATTGCTAAATTAGCAAACAAAAACAAAAAATATATATATATTTTTAAATTATTAGATTAGTCGACTAATCGTAAAAATAGTCGGTTGACTAATCGGGAGAAAATTAGTCGTTTGGGACAGCCCTACTATAATTAATTACTTTTTTTCAGTAAGATTAACAACACTGGTCACCATGCATGCATCTTTATTCTGACATTTCAGGGCCAAAAATTAGACTTCAAATTTGAAAGAAAAAATTATCGTGATAATTGTCGATATCGGCTGATAAGAAAACTTTTATTGTGATAACATTTTTTTCCAAATCGCTCTTGCTTAGCTTCAGTATATTCTAGCAAATGTTGCAGATTGTTTTTCGTTGTTGTACAATTTGTTTGTCCTTTTTGCAGATATTGTCGCTTGTGTTATATGTTCCATGACTAAATTAAGCCATTGGTTTGTGTTAATATTTTGTCTGTTTCCAATTTAGCAGTATTGTTTTGTTAATTTTAGCTATTGTCAAAGTCGCCAGTAGTGGACCGGCTCGTTTATTTGAGATAGTCACAGGATTCAGTTCTCCAAGCAGAAACATTTAGAAACAATGAAATCCTGGAGTTGAAAACGCATGACAGTTCCTTCGTTACCTGCGGCCAGAACAGTTGTACAAATCTACACTGAGAAATAGCATGCAAATATGTATCTGGAGTACAGTATTCTCTTGAAACTCCATTTCGTACATATAAAATTGAGTTATTTCAAACTGCATACGCTGCAGATTGCGATCGTTAGTTGTTGTAAATGTGTTTTTACATATTTGTGTCCAGTAACTATTATCGGACGTTACTGAAAAGTCGTTTATCCGTTTTTCGATTGGTAAATATGTAGAATTGTTACATGAGAATAATTTAAGTGCTTTACATTACATTAAAATCAGTAAGACACGATCAACAACAAAAACAGTAAATATTAGAATTAGATTGTAATGCATAGTATTTGCGCGTTGGAGAGAGTCAAAAGTCAACTCACCTGACATTTTTTTGTTTGCTCTGCGATGTGTTGATCCCAAGCGCGTTGTATGTTGGCGGCTAAAGCTAACTTAAGCAGTTTCAACGTGCACCCAAACGACTCGAAGCAGAAGCAAGATTGAACGGATTCTCTGCGTGACCGAAAATTTCTGCCACCTTTCAGTGGATTACATTCCTTCAGGGGTCCAAGGAGAGATGAAAAGTGGATTGTCTTCTATGAACTATACTATTATTCCAAAGCAATCGGACGCGACGGCGAGTATTGATGACGTCGTATCCAAAGCGACTTTTTTTTTTTTTTTTTTAATTGAACAAAACAATACAATAACGTTTGGAAGATAGGGAGTGCAAAAATTAAATAAATAAATACAGAATCAAATGAATTATTAAATGTGTCATTAAAATGCTTTTATTTCAATATGTATTTATTTCAATTTATATTTATTTCGATTTTTATTGATATATTTCAATTCATACTTATTTCAATTTTTATTTGTTTCACTTTTTATTTATTATTTATTTATTTCAATATATATTTGATTATTTCAATATTTATTTCCGTTTTTATTTATTTCAACATTTATTTATTTCATTCTTGCACTCAAGTTGTATTATGGAGGACCAGGAGTGCAAAAATTAAATAAATAAGTACACAATTGAATGAATTATTAAATGTGTCATTAAAATTCTTCTATTTCAGTATTTATTTATTTAGTTCCATTTATATTTATTTATTTCCATTTTTATTCATTTATTTCCATTTTTATTTCTAAATTTCAATTAATATTTACTTATTTCAGTTTATATTAATTTATTTCCGTTTTTATTTATTCATTTCACTTTTTATTTCTTTCTTTCAGTTTATATTTAATTATTTCAACATTTATTTCCATTTTTTGGAATTTCATCATGTATTTATTTATTCCAATATATATTTCATTATTTCAACATTTATTTATTTATTTCCATTTTTATTTTTTAAATTTATTTATTTATTTTAATAGTTATTTATTTATTTCACTTCTTATTTATTTCATTCTTGCACCCTTGTTCCCTTGGACCGCATGAAATCATTTTATCTGTCATTGGCTCATCAAACTCGGTGGGCGGGCGTGTACTAGATGGGGTTTGAGTTGAGCGAGTCTAGATTCCAGTGATGGCAAACTGAAGCATCATGTACGAATGAGGCTTTCCATCAAACTGGTTCGCTCCTGGGCCGAAGCATCATGAGGCTTCATTCGTTCTATTGCGCCTTCAAGTGGAAAATAAATGTCATGACAGACAGAGCGATTAAAATGATACCATGGATTTGATGGGGTCAAAAAAGCAGGGAGTTGTGATGTGAATAAAAGTGCGTGTGTTACTTGAAAGTAAAGCCTAGATCGGGCCTAAAAAATCCAGCCCGACCCGGCCAGCGTGTATTAAAACCCGACCTGGCCCAAGCCCGAGCAATTAACTTAATTTGCAGGCCCGAGCCCAAAAAACCCCAAAATTGTATTTTTTATTTGTATCCCCGAGCCCGAAAAAAGACAAAATTTTATGTTTTATTTCGGAGGACCCAGAAGGAGGAAATGCGGGGATGCGATGCGTCAGTCAGACCTGGAGAGAGCACTGCTTAGAAAATGGTTGCGTTTTGTGTGATCACATTGTCATGTCATGTCATTTCGTGTTTTATTTTGAAGGCTTCACCCTCCTCGTGTCTGCCCTTCCTCTGGTCACCTAATCACCTATTGTTTCCACCTGTTCCCCATTACCTCCTGTGTATATATTGCCTTAGTTTCCCTGGTCCTGTGCAGAAATGTCTTTCTATTCAAGTAAGTCACAGCAGCCTTTTGTCATAGCTTTCATAGTACCCCTGTATATTTATCCTCCATTTGGAGCGCTTTGTGTTAGTAAATTTTGATCATAGTAATCCTGACTTTGTCCTCTTTTGGAGCATTTTATGTTGTTAACTTTCCTCCCTTTTGGAGTGCTTTTTTGTTTCTAGTCATCCTGACTCATTCCTCCGTTGGAGCGCTTTTTGTTTGTATTTTTCTCATCCCCGCATGTCAGCGGAAGAACCTGTGTTTTCAAAATAAAAGTTTTTTTGCCCGAAACTCTGCAACTGAGTCCACCTCGTCATCTCGGCCTGACAAAACACTTCTGCCAGAAATGGACCCAGCGGAGTGTTCCAATTTCTTTGCCACGCTGCGAGAGCAAGCGGCTCGCCTCACCCGCCAGGAAGACTTTCAAGCCACGATGGCTGCACAGCTGGTCCAGATGAACAATCACATGATGGGGCTCATAGCCCAGCTGCTCTCAGCACACTCGGCCCCCACTGCCAGATCCCCCGCCTGCTCCCCTCCTGCTTCCTCCCCCACGGTCTCTGGAAGAGGACCTAGATTAGCGCCACCGCAGCGGTTCTGTGGGGATCCAGGTACAAGCCAAGCTTTTATTACTGAATGCGGCATGCACTTTGATTGTTCGCCTCACGATTTCACCTCAGATCGCTCTCGTATTGCCTTCATGGTGTCCCACATGTCGGGACGGGCCCGGGCCTGGGCCATGGCGGAGTGGGAGCGCGATTCACTATCATGCCATGCCTTGTCCTCTTTTAAAGACGCCCTAAAGAGGACGTTTGACCCCGTTTGCTCTGAGAGAGACCGAGCCCGAGAACTCAGCAGCTTGCATCAGGGTAAAGCCTCAGTCAACGATTATGCAATTCAGTTCCGTACCCTGGCCGCGGGTTGTGGCTGGTGCCACACTGCCCTGTATGACACTTTTTTCAAGGGACTCTCTCCCACTATCCGTGATCGACTCGTACCGCTCGACCTTCCGGAGGGGTTGGACGACCTCCTCGCCCTTGCCATACGCACTGACCACCGTCTTGAGGAGCTTAGCAAGAGCCGACCTATCCATGCTGTGAGATCACCTCCCGAGTCACTGGAGCGGTCCGAACCTCGACGTGCTCAAACCCCCTTGGTCGCACCTCATAGGGCCCATAAAGACACTGTACCCATGCAACTCAGACCCACGCGTACATCCCCAGAGGAGCGCAGACGCCGACACCAGGAGAGACTGTGTTTCTACTGTGGGAGCTCGGGACACCTGGTGGCGGTTTGCGCCGCCCGCAGAGCTAAGCCCAGCCACAACAATCAACCTGTGTGTGCCACTCCTCGCTCTACGACCACCATTCAAGTAAAACACGGGTCCTCCTCACATACACTCCCCACCCTCATTGACTCCGACGCTGATGACTGTCTGATGCCATGGAGTGTTTGCAACCTACTGGGCCTACAGGCTGTCCCACTCGATCGACACCTGGTGGCCAGATCCCTCAATGGGGAGAAACTGTTCACCATCACCCATTCCTGCGAACCGGTAGAAATCACAGTTCAAGGACACACTGAGACCATGTCATTGTTTGTTTCCTGCCCAAGCTCAGTCATTAGTTTTGGGACTCTCATGGCTTCGCAAACACCAACCCCACATTGAGTGGAACTCCGGGTCCATACTGGGGTGGGGTGGAGACTGCTGGGGACGTTGTCTGGCGGTTGAGAACCCGGGGTTTGGCGATCCTGGTGTTGGTGAGACTGTGATTAATAAGTTTTCTCTTTCTGTCACTCCAGAGCAAGAGATCGACATGAGCACCGTCCCCGAGTGTTATCACCACCTACGCCAGGTTTTTAGTAAGACCCGAGCCCAGTCTCTGCCACCCCACCGTCCCTATGACTGTGCTATTGACCTTATCCCGGGCTCCACTATCCCTAGAGGGCGCCTTTATCCTATCTCCGGTCCTGAAAAAGCCGCCATGCGTGAATACATTCAATCCTCCTTGAAAGCAGGGCTCATCTGTCCTTCCTCGTCCACAGCTGGGGCGGGCTTCTTTTTTGTAGGCAAGAAGGATGGGTCACTCCGTCCCACCATAGACTACCGCCAGCTCAACGACATCACCATCAAGAATCGCTATCCACTCCCCCTCATGTCTTCAGTATTCGACCAATTGCAGCAGGCCAAAGTCTTCACGAAGTTAGATCTACTCAACGCCTACCACTTAGTCCGCATTAGAGAGGGAGACGAGTGGAAGACGGCCTTTAACACCCCAGATGGCCACTATGAGTATCTGGTTATGCCCTTCGGCCTCACCAACGCACCTGCATTTTTTCCAAGCATTAATCAATGACGTCCTCCGTGATTTTCTTGACCATTTCGTCTTTGTCTATCTGGACGACATCCTTATTTACTCCCCAGATCTAGCCACCCACAAGCAGCACGTGGAATCAGTTTTGAAGCACCTTCTCACCAATGACCTTTATGTTAAAGCCGAGAAAAGCGAATTTCATGTCGACTCTATCTCGTTCCTGGGCTTTATTATAACCCCTGGGGGGATCCAGATGGATCCAGCCAAAGTAAACACAGTAGTTAACTGGCCAACACAGGGCAGTTGTAAGAAGCTTCAGCAGTTTCTTGGGTTCGCCAACTTTTACAGGCGGTTTATCCGCGGTTTTAGTAAGATTGCTGGCCCTCTCCACGCTCTTACCTCCACCAAGGTGCATTTCAAATGGACCCCTGCGGCAGAGGCAGCGTTCCGGGCCTTGAAGAACCGCTTCACTACAGCCCCCATCCTGACCATGCCTGATCCCCGTCATCAGTTCGTGGTGGAAGTCGACGCCTCCTGTGAGGGCATTGGGGCTATACTGTCCCAGCGAGCGGAGCATGATGGGAAGATGCATCCCTGCGCCTTCCTTTCCCGCCGCCTATCTCCAGCTGAGCGGAACTACAACGTGGGCGACCGAGAACTACTCGCCATCAAGACCGCTCTGGAGGAGTGGCGGCATTGGCTCGAGGGGGCGGAGCAACCCTTCATAGTTTGGACAGATCATCGAAATCTAGAGTATCTCAAGACAGCTAAGAGACTCAATTCTCGCCAGGCCAGGTGGGCGCTATTTTTTGACAGATTTTCCTTCTCTATCTCTTACAGGCCGGGGTCCCAGAACATCAAAGCGGACGCCCTCTCTCGCCTCTACGACCCCGAGCCTGTAGCCAAGGAACCTGAAACCATCCTGCCACTGAATTGTGTGGTAGGGGCGGTAACTTGGCAAATAGAAACGGAGGTTAAGCAGGCATTAGGGGGGGTCCGGACACCTCGGGGGTGCCCTGAGAACCGACTATTCGTCCCGGCTGACCTACGCCCCCGGGTGATCCAGTGGGCCCACTCCACGCCGCTTTCCTGTCATCCGGGAGTCAGGCGCACCATGCACGCCATCTCCCGAAGGTTCTGGTGGCCAGGCATGGAGCCGGAGGTCCGGGAGTACGTCGAGGCTTGCTCGGTCTGCGTCCGAAACAAGACGTCCACCAGACCACGCATGGGCCTTCTTCAACCTCTCCCGATTCCCTCCAGACCATGGGCAGAGATATCTTTGGACTTTGTCACGGGGCTCCCTGTCTCCCGGGGAAACACCACGATCCTCACAGTAGTCGACCGGTTCTCCAAAATGGCCCACTTCATAGCCCTGCCAGCCTTGCCCTCTGCTAAGGACACTGCAGGGATCATGATGAGACAGATATTCCGCATTCACGGCTTCCCCCGGGACATCGTCTCAGACCGGGGGCCACAGTTTGTGTCACGGTTTTGGAAAGCGTTTTGCCGTCTCATCGGAGCCAAGGCCAGCCTCACGTCGGGATACCATCCGGAGTCCAACGGCCAGACCGAGCGCCTCAACCAACAGTTGAAGACCGGCCTCCGCTGTCTGGTATCCCAGAACCCATCCACATGGAGCAACCACCTGGTCTGGGTCGAATATGCCCACAACACACTTCCCACCTCAGCCACAGGTATGTCACCCTTCAAATGCGTCCTTGGCTACGATCCGCCTTTGTTTGCCGCACAGGAGCGGGAGGTCTGTTCCGTCTGCCCATGCCTTGGTCCGCCGCAGCAGACGCATCTGGGAAGCAGCTCGCCAAGTCCTCGTCCGCCAAGGAGATCGTGTGAAGAAGGCCGCAGACCGCCACCGACGCCCAGCACCCGCCGGGTGCTAAGGCGGGACAGCGAGTGTGGCTGAGCGCCCGAAACCTTCCCCTCCGGGCCACCTGCCGGAAGTTGGCCCCCCGCTTCGTGGGTCCGTATCCAGTCTCGAAGGTTGTAGGCCCGGCGGCAGTGCGCCTGCGACTCCCACGTTCCCTGAAGGTCCACCCCACCTTCCACGTCAGCCAAGTCAAGCCAGTGGTGGAGAGCTCCATGGTGTCTACGCCACCTCCTCTGGACATCGACAGCGGCCCTGCCTACCAGATTCAGATTCAGAATATTTATTGGTCAAGAAACTGCTGGCAGTGCGATCCCGAGGTCGAGGCCGCCAGTATCTTGTGGACTGGGAGGGCTACGGCCCTGAGGAGAGACAGTGGATCCCCTCTCGGTTCATCCTGGACCCCTCCTTGATCAGGGACTTCCACAGGGACTACCCCGACCAGCCTGGACCGTCTGGTAGCCGGGCCTAGAGGGGGGGGTTCTGTCATGTCATGTCATTTCGTGTTTTATTTTGAAGGCTTCACCCTCCTCGTGTCTGCGTACTTGCCCTTCCTCTGGTCACCTAATCACCTATTGTTTCCACCTGTTCCCCATTACCTCCTGTGTATATATTGCCTTAGTTTCCCTGGTCCTGTGCAGAAGTGTCTTTCTATTCAAGTAAGTCACAGCAGCCTTTTGTCATAGCTTTCATAGTACCCCTGTATATTTATCCTCCATTTGGAGCACTTTGTGTTAGTAAATTTTGATCATAGTAATCCTGACTTTGTCCTCTTTTGGAGCATTTTATGTTGTTAACTTTCCTCCCTTTTGAAGTGCTTTTGTTTCTAGTCATCCTGACTCATTCCTCCGTTGGAGCGCTTTCTGTTTGTATTTTCCTCATCCCCGCATGTCAGCGGAAGAACCTGTGTTTTCAAAATAAAAGGTTTTTTTTGCCCGAAACTCTGCAACTGAGTCCACCTCGTCATCTCGGCCTGACACACATTTGTGACGATGCCTATGGGCATAATGATAACAAATTAAAGGCTGCCTTTTGTAACAAATTCTCCCAGTTAAACAAGACTGTAAAATGCATATTCAATAAACATTTATATCTTTTATATTTTTGTGTCTGTTCTGTCAGGTGGATAGTCCATGTGTCCTTTCCTTGGCAAAATGCAGCAACAGACATTTATTTTAATTTCTCTGAGTTGGCAAAAAAAAAACGCAATTTTTCTTAATGTTTAAATAGTCTACATATTTTTATGATCATTATAAATGCTTATACACAACAAAATAACGCTGGAAAGGTTTGTTAAATATATTTCTGTGTGGGATATTGTGCTCTCATGGACACGCCTCTCTGACAAGGAGAGGAACAGCAGCATATACAAAAATAAACTAAAATACTTTTAAATAACATTCTTTATTTTAATGACTCTCATCAGAACACACAAAACAATAACCTGCTTTAAGGAGCGCTAAAACAAAATAAATAAGAACATTTTAAGGAACACCACACAGACCCGTGCTGCCCATAAGGCAATTTAGGCAACCGCCTAAGAGCGCACCAGCGTCCAAAAAGGCGTCAAGAAAAATATTCAAATAATATTTGATGATAGCAGTATTCAAAAAATTATACAAAACAATAAAAAAAAAAAGAACAAAAAAAACGTTCATAATAAGTCTTTAAATAATAATGAAATCATTTTTCTGGTGTGCCTTCTGCCCGTTTCACTTTTTCCAGTGATGTGATAATTTCACGACAGACCCTAGTCTCACTCACCACCCAGCAGACCAGCGAGCTACCTGAAGGTGCTATTTTTAGCCTCCGCAAGTGAACGACATTACGGTGACAAGTTATCTTCATGAAAAGACAAAAGCCCTCCGGGACCGAGAAGAAAAAGAAAGAAGACAGCAAAGACGTGAAGAAAAACAAAGGTTTGTTGTGATGATTTTTTTCAACAGCATAAGCACGTAGATTTAGCGCTACTGGAAGTCAGCGGTTATTTACATAGAGCTTATATGACTTAGTGCTAAAGCAAAATTATACTGTATCATTAGCCAGGCTGTTGTTTTAGACATATTTTCAGTATTCAGCCAGCTGTGGATTAGTTTCAGTTAAATTTACTCCCCCTCCAATTTTAGAGAAATTGAACAAAGTGTATGGGAGACTAAAATTGTCTTGCTTATTTTCATGTGATAGGAACCACTTTTACCTTGTGTTAAATTGTGCTTTTCAAATAAATTTGCCTTGCCCAAAAGTGCCAAGGTTAATTAAATAAATACACCATCAAATATGGAATTAATAATTTCAAAGTTCTGTGGTATGGGGGACTAAAAGTGCCACAGATTTAAATGCAAACATTTGTGATTAAATGTATCATTAATTAATGAAAATGGCGATCCCGTTCATGTTAAAACTAGGGCTGTCAAACGATTAAAATTTTCAATCGAGTTAATCACAGCTCAAAAATTAATTAATCGTAATTAATCGCAATTCAAACCATCTATAAAATATGCCATATTTTTCTGTAAATTATTGTTGCAATGGAAAGATAAGACACAAGACGGATATATACATTGTTCGAATTCGTCCCCACAGCCGATCGAAGTGGTGCTCTGCTGCTTAACGCTTCCGTGCGCCAACCGGGAAGGCGGATATTCCGCGCGTTCACTCCCTGTGTTGACCCTATGTACTGACTCCATGTTCCAAAAGTTTGAAGAAGACTCCCCGAAAGTAGGTTGACAATTTATTCGTAGACAATGGTCAAAAAGCAAGGCAAAAACAGACGACGGAGTGACAATTCTGGATCCAAAACAAGGCAACATAGAAAATGTTTCCGAGCAGCAAAATCTGAGTTATCTCAGTGTCCAGTGTTTTTTAAGTCCGTGGTGGAGAAGGTGTGTCCGGGCGTTGCTTTTGGGACCTTTCCTCTGTGGCCGGATTTGGGCGGTTTAGGTTCGTGCGTGGATGGGACGTGGTTGCCACAGCAACCGACGCTGGTCTTGACGTCCCAAGCGCCCGCTATCAACTTTGTTATCCGGGCTGGCACTACTTATTGTAGGACAAAGCGCGCTGGTCTTTGTCCTTGTTCGTTGTCGGGAGAACTGATTGCCAGAGTTGGTGCGTCAACCTTGCTCGTGACGCACACGTTGGGCTTCTGTGATAAGATGGCGTTGTGTATCTATTCTGCTTCTTTAAAGAGCATACGACAGGAGAAAAAAAGTCTTAAATAGCATTATTATGTGAATTAGAATCATATTTTGAGACGATTCGACTATATACAACAACTTAGCAAAGCGCAGATGACGAGAAATTAGTCTTTTAATCTACCGGTTAGCCACGCCTACCGTTATAGGGCTCGAGTGTCCCCAGCAGGTGGATGACGTCAGCGGGAGACTGGGCTCATCGGTTTTACTATTCAGCCCATTGAGGGGGAATTATTCAGAATGAGGAAAACGCAACGAAGAGAGCCGCAAAATGTAATTGTTTCAGTCTCTCTACTCCAGTATTTTTACAGGATATTCTTTCTATCCAAGTATTTTCCCCAATTGCTAAATAAATGGCATGGTCATGACAAATAACAGTCTTGTGCTAAATGGAATATGGAATAATAAAAATGCACTTATTCAGGACGACATGGCAAAATTACTCCATAATGGTCAAAACTGTCCACTTCACCTTAACTGTCGCACCTCCCGAACGATATTTTATGACACCTAAATCGGACATATGTCATTTCCCTTCCCCGGCTTCGGAGAATGTAAACAAACCAAGAGGCGTGACAGCTAGCCGACATGCTAACCCGAACCGAGTGATGTTTCAAAGTCTTCGAAGCAGAAAATCACAGATAACTAGCCCGGGTTATTTGACATGACGACTGGGTTGTCGATTGTCCTCGCGGATCGGCAAACCGCCTGGCGGAGAGCAATTTTCAGTTCGTTCCCCGGAGGAGGGCGGCTGCAGCTGTTGTGCAGCTAACGTGCAGCTAATGTGCACGAGGAGAGCTTTTTACATGCCTATCAATGATCAAACGTAAGTAGTCCTTTATTTAAAGAAAATTTGTAGTGTTTACTTTGTAATCGCTGTATTAATATTTGACATAATACAAAACAAGATGTTTACTCACTTCCTCGTAAGTCCAATGGTCCCACAGTAGTAGGGCTTGGCCAATATCCACGGTGAATGGGAACCTTTTGAAACTCCAAAAAGGCGCACACGCCTCTCCCTCATAAAGCAAGATTTTTCTGCAGCCATTTGGCTGGCGTGATGCGAAAAATAAACGTATTAATCCGCAAAATCAGCTGAATCCTTAGTCCTCATATACAACAGTAGGCTGTACAGTGAAAAGGAGTCCTTCTCCCGTACACGTCACAGCGCCCTCCTCCTCAATGCAAGACCGAAGCCGGAAGTCACTCATTTTCATGGCGCGGGATTCAAAAAACTAAATAAATATAGCGATCGCTTCCACACACATCCAAGCGGTCCATATCATTCAGGAGCATAAAATACAGCGTGTATTATGAAATAAACATGCTTTTTCGTGTCACATGCACTTTAAACTATGGTGTGCTATTTATTTTATATTAAGTGTGTTAGAGTAGTGCAGTCCTACAGTAAGTATGAGAAATGATACTATTCCCTGATTAATTATATTACGTGTGTTCGAGTAATGCAAACAGTTAGACGGTGCCTATGAGAAATGGTACCATTTTTTTATTTCCCCCTCATGAGCTTTACTTTACTGTGTCTAGGGCATGGAGTGAAGTCTGCCTAAACTATTGTTAGATGAATGTGTTAGACTAATGCAAACAATTATATGGTGTTACGGATGGGGAGTAATTTTTCCTTTTGTTCAGGTATGTATGTTTTTCCTTTCACTTTATACTGGTTTATGTTGGTTTTCACCTGTATTTTTCCTTTGCAGTAGTTTCCACCTGTGTGATCTCAGAAGGCCTCCACAGCTGGAACCACTTCCTCATTAGTCAATCATCCAATCATCTGTTCGTCCTGCCACTATATAAGTTGAATTGTTTGCTCTGTTCAGGAGAGGCGGTGGCAGCTCTCACTTTGGTTGTATTGGTTTGTTGAAGCCTGTTATGTTTTGACTTTGATTCCGTTTGTGAAGTTTGCTTTCTGCCACTTGTTTATTAATGATCTCTTTTGTCTTTTTCTTTAGGTTGGCGCAGAGCACAGAGGTAGGGACTTTAGTTAGACACCTGCAGGTCTACATCGTGTCTCCCACCTCACGTAGGTACCAACTCTCTGTATTAGTCCATTAGATAGAGCGGCAACACCACCCATGTATTTTGGGGCACAATAGGTGCCTGTCACTGTAGTGTTTTAGTTTGGGGGTTGTTTTGGGTCCTAGGTTTAGTTGGGGTTTTTGAACTGTTTATTTGGTGTTTGCTGCATAGTGCAGGGGGTTGGGTAAATGTTTGTGTGCTCTGTGTCCATTGTTTCTTTTCTGTTAAATAAACTTTTTATTTGCAATTTTGACTTGTCACTGCCTCCTCATTGCACACCTGCCGTCTTATGTTACGCCGTGGCCCCTGACCACCAGGGGTACTCGTAACATTTGGGGGCTCGTCCGGGAGTCGGACCCGGGACCTCTCGCACCCCAAGCGAGAATCATACCCCTCACCTCCTGAGAATCCGAATGACCCTCAAACCCCTCAATAGACACGCCCTCCTTGACCAGCAAATCAACGACCGACGCCTTCAGCTGAGCCCAAGATTTGGACATGGGAAACTCAACTCCAAAATGCGCACCGATCGCACAAAAATCTGCTTTTCTGAATTGGTCCAATTGCCCCACTGTGAGACCCGCCAAGAAATCCTCAACACTAAAGCCTGTGGCCATTATCTACCAGGGCGCGCAGGGAATTACCAAAAAGTTAAATAAACAAAACTCGCAATCCGACCGCCACTGCACACCAACACACCTGCCGCCTCCGCGGAACCACAAAGCTCCCGGACGAGCCCCCAAATGACCCGCCCATGCATTTTCATGAGCCAACGACAAGACTGCATGGCGGTAACGTACAGGGACAGTCACTTGAACAATGCAAAAATCTGTGTCCAACCGAGACTTCCACTTTCTTAAAAGCAACCCGTCCTCCATAAAATACTTCGCATCCTTATTCATTAGGTCATGCGGGTGCTGAACAGCCTCAAAACATTTGGTTAGACTGGCGTCAGATTTTTGCGCAGCAATAAGGTAATCGCGAGTCATTTTTAAAGAAACTACATCAAACGCTGATCCTTCTAACACAGACTCATTAGTCGTACTCCTCTCGGGGTTAACCAATCCGGCCGCCAAACAGGTGTTCGAGAAATCGACCTCAGTACCCAGCTTTTTCGCTTGTGCACGAGTGACGACGAAGACCGGAAACACATCAGGGTACGCCTGCCCCAATTCGTCTGGTTGCGACTCAGGTTGCTGCACGACTTCCAACACCAATGTGACCTTACCACCAGCGATGTCGTTCCCCAACAGAAAAGTGACGCCTGGCATCGGCAATGATGGGCGAACCCCAACCGAAAACGTGCCTGCCAAGAGATCACAAGACAAGTTTACACAGTGTAAAGGTACAGAGAGGTACTCCATTCCAATTCCTTGGACCAATACACTCGAGCCACATGAAGACTCTTCATTAAAAGGCAATACATCACTCAAGATAAAAGATTGGGCAGCTCCGGTGTCCCGGTCATTTAGGGGTGACAAACACTTACGATCGTGTATTGGAACAGTTTTTCTGGCCAGGTTTGAAAAAGGATGTTGTGCAGTATTGCCGAACATGCCATACGTGCCAAGTGGTGGGGAAGCAGAGTCGGGTGCTTAAACCAGCCCCTCCTACATCCTATCCCTGCGCTGGGCGAAGCATTCGAACATATCCTTGTCGATTGTGTCGGCCCGCTACCCATGACGAAGAGGGGTAATCAATATTTACTCACTAAGATGTGTGTAGCGACAAGATATCCTGAAGACATACCACTCAGAAAAATAACATCGCAGTCTGTAGTCAAGGCTCTGATCAAGTTCTTTTCTACTTTTGGGCTGCTGAAATTGGTACAGACTGATCAGGGTACCAGTTTCCTTCCTGGTGTTTTTGAGCAGGTGTTAACAACATTGTCTCACACATCGAATCCTCAGTTATGTGAGCCGGTTTCGTGAGCTGCTACGCAGCGTATGTAGTTTGGCCAAGGAGTGTTTGTCGGGAGTGCGGAGCGACATGGTATGAGTATAAGTCTGTCGTTCGTTTGGGCCGGGTGACCAGGTACTGGTCTTGTTACCTGTTCCAGGTTCATCATTGTCTGATGACTGTGTTGATGCAGTGGCTCGGCACTTTGCGTGGGAGAGGTGTCGACAAGGTGTTCGCGGATGCCCTGTCTCGGTGTGGTCAGTACCAGGGTTTTTATTTATGATGGCATCTTTGTTTTTGGTACGTGCCGGTTTTGGTTACTTCTCTGTTGCTGTGCTACCCTTCTGAAATTTCGCTTGCATTGGATGGATGGGCTATTCCGGATAGGCCTGTTTATCAACTGGAAGTTGATATTTTAGGGGGGGAGTGTTACGGATGGGGAGTAATTTTTCCTTTTGTTCAGGTATGTATGTTTTTCCTTTCACTTTATACTGGTTTATGTTGGTTTTCACCTGTATTTTTCCTTTGCAGTAGTTTCCACCTGTGTGATCTCAGAAGGCCTCCACAGCTGGAACCACTTCCTCATTAGTCAATCATCCAATCATCTGTTCGTCCTGCCACTATATAAGTTGAATTGTTTGCTCTGTTCAGGAGAGGCGGTGGCAGCTCTCACTTTGGTTGTATTGGTTTGTTGAAGCCTGTTATGTTTTGACTTTGATTCCGTTTGTGAAGTTTGCTTTCTGCCACTTGTTTATTAATGATCTCTTTTGTCTTTTTCTTTAGGTTGGCGCAGAGCACAGAGGTAGGGACTTTAGTTAGACACCTGCAGGTCTACATCGTGTCTCCCACCTCACGTAGGTACCAACTCTCTGTATTAGTCCATTAGATAGAGCGGCAACACCACCCATGTATTTTGGGGCACAATAGGTGCCTGTCACTGTAGTGTTTTAGTTTGGGGGTTGTTTTGGGTCCTAGGTTTAGTTGGGGTTTTTGAACTGTTTATTTGGTGTTTGCTGCATAGTGCAGGGGGTTGGGTAAATGTTTGTGTGCTCTGTGTCCATTGTTTCTTTTCTGTTAAATAAACTTTTTATTTGCAATTTTGACTTGTCACTGCCTCCTCATTGCACACCTGCCGTCTTATGTTACGCCGTGGCCCCTGACCACCAGGGGTACTCGTAACATATGGTGTGTGCGAGAACGGTACCTATTCCCTTCAACATTCAACATACTGTACATACAGTGCCTTGCAAAAGTATTCGGCCCCCTTGAACCTTGCAACCTTTCGCCACATTTCAGGCTTCAAACATAAAGATATAAAATTTTAAATTTTTGTCAAGAATCAACAAGTGGGACACAATCGTGAAGTGGAACAAAATTTATTGGATAATTTAAACTTTTTTAACAAATAAAAAACTGAAAAGTGGGGCGTGCAATATTATTCGGCCCCTTTGCGTTTATACTTTGTAGCGCCACCTTTTGCGCCAGTTACAGCTGCAAGTCGCTTGGGGTATATTTCTATCAGTTTTGCACATCGAGAGACTGACATTCTTGCCCATTCTTCCTTGCAAAACAGCTCGAGCTCAGTGAGGTTGGATGGAGAGTGTTTGTGAACAGCAGTCTTCAGCTCTTTCCACAGATTCTCGATTGGATTCAGGGCTGGACTTTGACTTGGCCATTCTAACACCTGGATACGTTTATTTTTTAACCATTCCATTGTAGATTTGGCTTTATGTTTTGGATCTTTGTCCTGTTGGAAGATAAATCTCCGTCCCAGTCTCAGGTCTTGTGCAGATACCAACAGGTTTTCTTCCAGAATGTTCCTGTATTTGGCTGCATCCATCTTCCCGTCAATTTCAACCATCTTCCCTGTCACTGCTGAAGAAAAGCAGGCCCAAACCATGATGCTGCCACCACCATGTTTGACAGTGGGGATGGTGTGTTCAGGGTGATGAGCTGTGTTGCTTTTACGCCAAACATATCGTTTTGCATTGTGGCCAAAAAGTTCAATTTTGGTTTCATCTGACCAGAGCACCTTCTTCCACATGTTTGGTGTGTCTCCCAGGTGGCTTGTGGCAAACTTTAAACGAGACTTTTTATGGATATCTTTGAGAAATGGCTTTCTTCTTGCCACTCTTCCATAAAGGCCAGATTTGTGCAGTGTACGACTGATTGTTGTCCTATGGACAGACTCTCCCACCTCAACTGTAGATCTCTGCAGTTCATCCAGAGTGATCATGGGCCTCTTGGCTGCATCTCTGATCAGTTTTCTCCTTGTTTGAGAAGAAAGTTTGGAAGGACGGCCGGGACTTTCTTGGTAGATTTGCAATGGTCTGATGCTCCTTCCATTTCAATATGATGGCTTGCACAGTGCTCCTTGAGATGTGTAAAGCTTGGGAAATCTTTTTGTATCCAAATCCGGCTTTAAACTTCTCCACAACAGTATCTCGGCCCTGCCTGGTGTGTTCCTTGGTTTTCATAATGCTCTCTGCACTTTAAACAGAACCCTGAGACTATCACAGAGCAGGTGCATTTATACAGAGACGTGATTACACACAGGTGGATTCTATTTATCATCATCGGTCATTTAGGACAACATTGGATCATTCAGAGATCCTCACTGAACTTCTGGAGTGAGTTTGCTGCACTGAAAGTAAAGGGGCTGAATAATATTGCACGCTCCACTTTTCAGTTTTTTATTTGTTAAAAAAGTTTAAATTATCCAATAAATGTTGTTCCACTTCACGATTGTGTCCCACTTGTTGTTGATTCTTGACAAAAAAATTAAATTTCATATCTTTATGTTTGAAGCCTGAAATGTGGCGAAAGGTTGCAAGATTCAAGGGGGCCGAATACTTTTGCAAGGCACTGTAAGTCCTGTATTTGTTTATTATAACAATAAATCATCAAGATGGCATTAACATTAACATTCTGTTAAAGCGATCCATGGATAGAAAGACTTGTAGTTCTTAAAAGATAAACGTTTGTACAAGTTATAGAATTTCATATTAAAACCCCTCTTAATGTTTTCGTTTTAATAAAATTTGTAAAATTTTCAGTCAAAAAATAAATTAGTAGCTCGCCATTGTTGATGTCAATAATTACACAAAGCTCAAGGTGCTGAAACCCATAAAATCAGTCGCACCCAAGCGCCAGCAGAGGGCGACAAAACACCAAAAAAACACAAGTAACATGGACATGACACTTTGCTGTCATTTTAATCTGTTTGAGCGGGGCATGTGCGTTAATTGCGTCAAATATTTTAACGTGATGAATTAAAAAATGAATTACTGCCCGTTAACGCTAAAATTTTGACAGCCCTAGTAAAAACATATTCAATTTATTGTTTTTTTTTGCTATCATTTATTATTTAATTCATTATTATTGGATAGTCCTGTGTAGTTGGTGTGCTTCAAGAATTTATTTTCTTTCAACTACGCCCATCAAAGATAGTGTCCAATAGACAGGTACAGGAGGCTGCAAGAATTGAGGCGCTATTTTGGTTATGTCATGTTGGTTTCACAATCAACAGCTATTTGACTAATATAATAAACATTCCACTTTCTTCTCTTAGTAGATGCTCTTCTGAAATATTTTCCTTCTACCTTTGTACATCCTGGGCCATTACCACCCCTTACGGCGAACTTATCCACATCAGCACCAAGTCCAGGAAAGAAGTGTACCTTCCAAAACAACTGTCATATGAAAGTGCAATAGATGTTTTTGCATCAGTGAAGCCAAGGTGAGTAAGGTTATAAGTCAAGGTGAAAAAAAAAGTTGCATTTTAAAGTGTTCTTTGTGTCTTTATATAGGTTTGTGTAGGTGGGTGTTAATCATATTGTAATAACAATTCTAATTTATTTAAAGGGCAACTGAAGAGCTTTTCGGATTTCACTCTTGAGTGTTTTACTCAGTTGAATTGTATTAAAGGGGATGTTTCGGCAAAGGGGGTGTGAGACATCAATAGAACCGTTATGCGCCAAGATAACAAATATTGATAAAGTTAACAAAAAAATCAATCACATTAATGAGCAATTATCGAAAATAGATCGAAAATGACGAACACTACCGAAAGTGTTCCGGAAACAGCCGAATGGGGCGGCGACGTCACGACAAGTGATTGAAAGTCGAGGCGGAGCTAGGTGCCATTGTTTTTTAACGACGAGAGAGTAGCGTTGGGGTTTGTTTGACCAAAACATCACAACAATGGTTCAAAACTGCTGTGCTATGTGGTGTACAAATAGTTGTTTATCGGAATATAGTATCCATGAGTTCCTGAACGCGAAAAAAAAAGCTGGACTACACAGAAAATGGGTAAAGTTCGTCCGTGCAAAGAGGGCTAATTTTCTAGACACAGCCTCCGGCACGCTTTTCTGTGGTGCGCATTTTCCAACTGAAAGCTTCTCGAACTATGGACAAGAGAAATCGGGTTTTGCTAAAAGATTGCTGCTCAAAGGAGATGCGGTGCCGACCATAGATGCACAGCCACCTAAATGTCCCGAGATATCAAGAGAGAGACGATGACTGCTAAAGGAGGCTAAAGCTACGCAAAGGAGGGAGCAGCCAAGCTTGAAATGGCCAGAGTGAGTACTCTTTTATAATTAATAAAAAAAAATGTCACGCCTTTGGATACAGGACTCGACACA
The DNA here is from genome assembly GCF_030265065.1 of Corythoichthys intestinalis. Taxonomy (NCBI): domain Eukaryota; kingdom Metazoa; phylum Chordata; class Actinopteri; order Syngnathiformes; family Syngnathidae; genus Corythoichthys; species Corythoichthys intestinalis. Next base: position 45,916,256 of record NC_080411.1, on the reverse strand, counting down.
TGTATAAATGATCGTTCGTAAAATATATAGAACAAATCCTCTGATCCCGTTCATATTTGTGTCTGTTGGCAGAGCGAAAAGCTATGATAGCGCAATAAATTATAATTATTCTATGCATTCCTTTATTTTGCAGTCACGGTGTATCAGCTTCACAAAAAGAAATGCTAAACAAATCATTGGTGTTTCCCACACGATCTGCTGCCGATGTTTCATCAGTGTCATTGCTCCCCTCAATGACCGTTTCATTACGCTGCATTGGCGTTCGTTTGGGCTCAAATTGGTCACCTATAACACTGATTAAAGCTTTGCAACTCTCCTCGTCACCATTAGATGAACATTCGTTACGTCCTTCTACGTCGGATTCGTCGCTGAAACTAGAAACGAAATTGTCTGCCATCATCGCCGCCATTCAGTATTAAAGCACTGAGCCTTTTTCTTGTTGAAGAAACAGCCCTCACTGCCAACTCTGAATTCTCTTTTATTGACAACGAGCGGTGTTTCTTCATGAGGGAACCTGGAATATGTGCAGGACGAACACAATGCATCAGCATAAACAGCTCAAAACACCCCTAATTCTCCCCACACTAGAAGGAATTATATTGATGCAGACAGGCGCTGCCCCCCTAGTGGCCGGTGGCACTCTCTTCACTTGACGTGACGTCACGCACACAATCTGCCAGATCTCGGGCGCCGGTCGTTTTAGCTTGACAATCGAGCCAAATTTCTCTCATTTTCTTGTGTGTAATTACACGAAGTGGCATGATATGAATACAAAAGGCATGCGTTTATGGATAAATGATGGAATATCAAAATTTTCCCAGGGCGCTACATCCCCTTTAAATGCATCATTTGCTGTCTCAAAAAGTTACATTTAAAAAAAATTAAAATAATTGACCGCGTAGTTTTTGAGTTATGGCCATGGCAACACCATAGCAACGAGGGAGGCGCCGCACTGCCGACCGCTACCTGATGATGTAACTTCCAGGGAGCCTCGCCACGACTCTGAACACGGAAAAATGTATAAACATAGCACCACGCTATCCTCGCCATATATTGCAAACATTTTCTGGGTTTTACTTGTGAGATTCGTCATGCCATCTCGATGTGTAGTGATGAATTCCTCACAGGAAGACTCGAGACTCTAGGAGTGGTCCAAAAAAACTTCTCCTGCAAAGGTTTGGACCGTTTTTGTGAGCATGCATACAGGTCCCCAATCGGCTCATTGTTTTCATCATTTCAGCAACGACAGCTTTGAAAACCTATAACAATGCAACCTTGGTTTTACAAAGACGTAAGTAGAGATCCTTAATGGCTTTTATGATTCTAAAATTTGATGGACTTCTGTTGATAAACGAGGGGGACTCCAACTGCCTGTTTGTTTAAGCGGGACATTTTGTTGTTGTTGTTGTTGCCCTGTCATAAGTAGATAGGTTTGCTGACAGGTCTACTCATGTGATTTTTTTTACTATATCAATAGGTAATATGTAAATTCGAATGTCCCCAGCACCAAATAGGTCCTTGGCTCGTTGTGTTTTGGCCTGTCACAGGGTAAATCTAAAGCCTATATATAAAACAATCCACCTGCAAGGCCCTAATGTATCAAATACATCTCAATAAAACAATGAATATTGTACTACAGCATCAACATCAAGGTCTGCGTATTTGAAGAGGGAACAATAGCATCAAATAGATGCTGCTTTGACTGGGGCATTATTATTTGATCACCAAGAAATTATTATTAAAAAATATTAAATTAAAATTAGGATTCATCCAATATTTTCATGCTGCTGTGATTTTTTTTTTTTTCCAGGAAGCCAAACATTTAAAAAATTAAGCAGCGGAAACCCTCCTATGAGGCCTGCCAGATGCTGAATTTCTTCTGTCTGCGACATCAGATGACGATGACTTAGGAGAAATAAATATAAAATTTTGATGAAATGAAATCATAAAACTAGTCATATATACAGTACACATTTTTAAAAGAAAAATCTAGTTACCTTCATATTTTAAAAATAATGATTTATCTTTGTATAGAGAATACTTAATGCTACAAAAAAGAGCAATTACATATTTCCCACTGCCATTATCATTTTTCAATGTTGCGCTAGTCTGTTGCTATCCTAACTTTGTGTTGCTTCCTAAATTTATGTTCTTTGATGTGTGCCATTTTTTGCTTAGTATAACTTAGCTTTCTATGTTGTGTCACAATCTGACAGCGAAATCTGGTATCATTTATTATTGATTATTATATATAATATAATTTGATTATTGAATATTGTTTCAGAATTACAATACATTATATACCAATAGAATACATTAAACAGTCAACAAAATTTGTCAATGTTGTTTACAATTTATGGTTTTATTTTTTTTTATGTAATTCATGCCCCTGTCAGTGCTTCATGACGACATCTGCTGTGTCAAGTAAATCGTCGTCATCTGATGCCTCAGGTTCGAACATGTAGGGATTAATTGTAGATCATCTTTCCTGTGAGCCTTTGCCAACGGTAGCGTTACGAAAGAGCTATCCTGAACGGTTACCTTTGGCGGAAATATCACTGATAGTTGTTGCTGCTATGCTAGCTAGGCTTGCCACCCCTCCCTTGAAATATGGAATCGTTCCGTAATTGGGAATTAAAAGTTGCGTTCGGTATTGGTTCAATACGGAACGCAGTTTATTCTGTATTTCACAATTGTCCCATGGGGAGGCGATCCCGCGCGACCCGCGGCTCCGGCAGCACGCCCAGCCCATGCACGTCTGGCACAGACAAACACACACCTGCACTCACGAGTGAACACTGAGACAGCAATAATGAACAAAAACGGCAGGAGATATTAAAGACAGCAAGATAGGTATCTGCCTGCCCGCTGCTGTCTGCCCTGCACTGCGCTCCACTTCCGGGTTCGTTGCCTAGTTACCTCGCTCGCTCTGCTCAGTGCACCGCCCCGCGCATTTTCAAAACTGTCTCTTCAACATCAGAAGCTCAGGACACCCCATGTCATCCTCAAAAGGGGAAACGTCTCCAAAATGTAGACTAGCGTGGGAAAGAGTGTAACCCGTGGCTCGATAGAGTCACTGATGATGATTATAACGCAAACTACAAGGCAGGCAGGAAAGTTTTTGCAGTGTCTCACGGAGGTGTAAAACAGCATGCTGCAGGGGACTCCACAAATGGAATATAAGATCCCAGAAGAGCCTTCGTCACAATTCTTTGTACCTGAAACATCCCCTGAGCTTGATTTGGTATGTTATTATGCTCTTGTATATGGATAACATATAGGCTATATTTATATTTACATTCATACATCTTGCATTGATGGGAGCATAGCTAGGCTATTTCAGTTGCTACTATGGTTGATTATTTTCAGGAATCTTTTTTTGTTTTTGAAACATGCATTTCTTATCAATCAATATGGGATGAATTCATGTACTCATAAAGAACATCTTATTTTGTTATGCTAACTAATGATCCTCATTTGGAACTATTCCTAATAGCTTAACAGCAAATAAACACTGAATAAATAGTCCTACTGCGAATATATTATATCTATTGATTAATAGTTATACCAAAATTAAAGCAATTGTAACCCGAGTGTCAGCGCCGCCTCGCATTCCGCTCCCACCTCTGACCAGGCTGGGACGCGAACCCGCGCGCCGCGACGAATCTAGTCGGCTTGCGCCTGCTGCACTCTGATTTTAGAGCAAAATTAGGGAGAAGTTAGGGCAAAATAAGCCAATCGGCGCTGAGCTCGTGGAAAGTTAGGGAAGAAATAAGCAAATCAACGCAGAGCTCGCGGAAAGTTAGTAAAGTGGGGCCGCAAAGTAAACCAATCAGCGCGGACCTCTCGCGCACGCGCAAACCGCGACATGGGCTGGTGGGAATATGCGTCACTGCCGTCGTAACGTCGCTTCATTCTTCACTGCAAGTTATCGGGACCGCTTCTTTTCTTCATTGCAAGTTAACAGGACGGCTGCTTTAGTGAACGGTAAGTTTAAAAATATCCTTCTCTGTTAACAAATAAATGTGTAGTGCTAGCTGTTTTACTCATTAATGAACTCGCTCAGTCTCGTAGCTCGTGAGTAGAGTTCGTGCTTCGTGTTCTGCCGCTCTTGTCTCTTCGAACTCTCTAGTGTCCCTGTAGTTATATCAAATAAGGACGGTTTAAACACGCTACGTGACTAATGTGTAGCGGATGATGTTGTATCAGTCTCGTAGCTCGTGAGTAGAGTTCGTGTCTCGTGTTCCGCCGGCCGCTCCTGTCTCTTCTAACTCTCTAGTTTCCCCCCGGAAGACAACATTCCCCACCCACATAAGTTCCATCGATTAATATCTCTTATGAGGTAGTGGTCACTACAGTCTCATAATATCTATAATGTACATCTCCGTTTGGTTCAGAGCGCGAAACGGTTTAGCTAACATAAGCAATCATAATGAGTTTATTCGAGCCCTTGCTTTACGGAGAGTCTGTCCCGCTAAATACAGTGCATTGATCACAGTGCCGTCATTTTATTAATTATCATCAATACTATCCCGCTGAATACAGTACATTGATCGCAGTACTGTCATTTTATTATCATCAATGCTATATTGTGTGCATCCCATAATTCTATGAGATCATATACGTATTCCACCCAAAATGAAGAAATGTACCCGATATTATAAAAGCAAGTGCAATTTTTATTAATAACTTGACGTTATTACTTAATGAATTCATATTCTAAATGCATGTGCAAAAAGTTTTAGGCAGGACACCTGCCTAAAACTTTTACACAGTACTGTATATTTATTGTTTTAATTATTAAATTTATTAGGATCATGGAAGCTTCCACTTGGTGAAAATATATACATACAGTGTATCCTGTATATTGAATTGAATTGAATTTATTGTCATTGTCATCATCATCATCATCAACATTAAAATCAAAATCACAAGAAAGAAAGGAAAGAAATAAAGAAAAGAGGGAAATCATCGCGTATGTTTGTTTATCCAAAGAAGATGAGAACAGACATGACAAGGGAGACGGAAAAAGCAGAAGCTTATCGGGACCCGTCCCCCCGCCACCAAGGTCGCACAAGCAGCATGTTCTGGATCAGTCCAGTGACAGTCTAACACATTTCGTTCAAAAGTCATTGATTGCCATGGAGATTTCACATATAGTAATTTAAGTGTATTGGATCAGTTCATGTCCAAGTAGGTGAAGGGTGAAGGCCTGGGGTGCTTTGGAGGCTCGCATGTGTTGTATCCTCCGTAGAAGATTTCTAGTCAGCATCCCTTGCCCGGTTTAGGAGATTAGTCATCATCATCTCTGGCCCGGTTGGCCCGAGCGAGTCTCTCATGATCACGCAGCTCCGCGTCAATTTTTGTGGCCAGTCGTGCGGCGGCGTCACTTAGCATTGCCTGCTCCTTCATTAATAGTGCCAACTCGTCGCCGTTGCGTCGAACAACCTCCAGTATGTCATGGATTTGGTTCTTCATCCTGATCGAGAAGCGACGAACCCAGAGGGCACCAAGTAGCAGTAGGAAGGCAAGAGCCAGCAGCGTGCCGAAGATGTACAGGTCCTCAGCGTCCTCTATCTGGAGGGACGTTAGGCATAGCGGCCTCCATTTACCCCAGGCGTCCTCCACATAGCCAGACATAAAGGTGGTAGCTGGGCAAGGACGTTGTGCCGATGTAGGCCGCATCGTAGAGAATATTCCGTCCATCGAACTCAGAGCCCAGTTTACCAGTTCCATAATTGCCTCAGGAGGAAATTCAGCGCGTAACGTAGCAAAGGCAGAATCAGTAATGTGATTTCGTTGAGGGGCATGTCCCAGAAATGTTATGTCTTATCTAGTTGGCCCTGACATTTAAGCATGCTTTGCTGTGAGGACAGTCTTATCTGTGTTGTGTGTGCATTTTACAGTTGAGTCTGGGCAACGTACTGGCTTATTATATCACGTTTATACATTTTTTTGAAGTAACTTAATGAATTAATATTCATTAGCGCTGCATCACATGTATTCCACAGGCGAGCCCCAGTGTTTACAATCGAGAAAGATTTCATTTTAGTCCTAATGGTCTGGTAGGAAAACATTCTGCATACTCTCAGTTTATAGGAGGATTCTTTAATATGGAATAAAGCTTGCAAATTAGTTGGAAGACTGTTTGTGTTGGCCTTATACATCATTTGAGCTATTTTGTAGTTAACCAGGTCATTCAATTTTAGTAGCTTGGACTTGATAAAGAGCTCGTTGGTATGTGCTCTGTAGGAAGCTCCATGAACAATTCTGATGGCTTTCTTTTGAAGGACGAATAGTGGGTTGAGGTGCGTTTCATAAGTACGTCCCCAAATCTCTAGGCAGTAACTGAAGTGCGGCAGGACGAGTGCGCAGAATAGGGTTTGGAGAGCCCTCGTATCTAACATGTTTTGTACTCTATAGAGAATTGAGATGCTCCTAGCAATTTTGTTTCGCAGTTTCTCTACATGTGGCTTCCAGGTTAGGCGTTGATCAATAGTTATGCCTAACACTTTGTGCTGTTGTACCCTTTGTATCTCCACATTATTTATTTGTATCTTTAGATTCATATCCAAACCTTTTCTTCCAAATACAATGTATTTAGTTTTCTCGAGGTTCAGAGATAATTTGTTTGCATCGAACCATTTTTGCAGTTTGGCTAATTCTGCATTTATTTGTTTAAATAGACTCTGGGGGTCTTTTCCAGAACAGAAGATGTTAGTGTCATCCGCAAAAAGCACCATTTTTAGATTAGAAGCTAGATGCAGGTCATTTATGTATAGGATGAATAGTTTCGGTCCCAGGACGGAGCCTTGGGGCACGCCACATGTAATTAGACGAGTTGATGATCTGCACCCTTCATATGAAACATATTGCGAGCGCCTTTCCAAATAGCTTCTTATCCAGTTTAGAACGTTACCTCTCATTCCAAGTCTCTGTAGTTTGTCCAGTAGAATGTTGTGGTTAACTGTATCAAAGGCTTTTTTCAAGTCCAGGAAAATTCCCACAGAGTATTTTTTTTTTTGGTCAACAGCATCCGTGATCAGTTCCATAGACTCAGCTAGGGCCTGCGCAGTGGAGTGGTTTTTCCTAAACCCATATTGGCTGTCGTATAATAAATGATGTTTTGTTATGTATTTGTCAAGTCGGTTATTAAAGAGCTTTTCAAGTATTTTTGAAAGTTGGGGCAGGATGGAGATAGGTCTGTAGTTGTTGAACTCATGTGGGTTCCCACCTTTGAATATTGGAATAACTTTAGCTATTTTCATTTCATCAGGGAAGATTCCAGACTCAAAAGATTTATTGAAAATATGAGTTATTGGGAACAGAATTTCATTATGGATGCTTTTGATGAGTTTCATGTCAATTTCCTGAAAGTCAGTGGAGTTTTTGTTTTCGCATTGCATAATTAAACTCTTTACTTCAGTTGCGAGAATTGGTTCCAGAAACATTGATTTTAGAATGGGGTCAGGGCGCATATGTGTAGTTACAGGGGGAATTTTCTCAGCAAGGTTAGTGCCCACTGTAACAAAGAAGTCATTGAATTTATTTGCAATCTCTTCTTTGTTTCTCTTTGGCTGTTATCTCCATAGAAGAACTCAGGGTAGGATTTTCCTGACTCCCTATTTCTTCTTATCATACCGTTTAGGATTTTCCATAGTTTGGAAGTATAGTTTTTGTTGTCTTCCAGTAAATTGCAGTAGTATTGTTTTTTACAGGAACGCAGGATGGAGTTGAGTTTATTTCGGTACTTTTTGAATTTGTTTTCATTTTCAGTTGTCCGATTAGAGATGAACTCTGTGTACAGTTTAGCTTTCTTTTGGCATGCATTGATAAGAGCTTTCGTTATCCAAGGCTTATTTACGATTATTTTCGTGAGAAACTGTCTCTCCGGGCAGTGCTTATCATAGAGGTGTTGGATTGTATTCAGAAGGCACCGATAAGCAGCATTCACATCAGTTGCATTGTAAACATCATTCCAGTCTTGATTTAGCAGTTCTTTTTTCATGTTTTCAATATTTTTTTCATTTCTTATTCTCCTGTATACAAACTTGGTTTTGTTTTCACAGCAATAGCTCAGAGAGAATTTAGTAAAGATAGGCAGATGGTCTGTAATATCACAGATTAGCAGGCCACTATGAGTCTGCTCTAGAATGTTTGTGAATATATTATCAATGAGAGTCGCGCTGTGTGTCGTTATGCGTGTTGGTTGCGTAATCAGAGGCCGTAGGCCTTGAGAATACATGGAAGCAACAAAGTTATCTATATGAGGATTTTTTTTAGGATTCAGAATGTCCAGATTCATATCCCCACAGCAAATTACAGGCTTGTTGTTCGTTCTAAACAGTATATTTTCCATGTGTTGAGTAAAAAGTTGAACGTTAGAGTCAGGTGCCATTAGACACAGCAAATGGTAATGCTTTTGCAGTTTGGTATACTTAGCTCAATTGTTACACATTCCATCAACTCTTCGATAGCAGTTGACCTGTCATGCTGGACATCAAAGTTAAACACATTTTTGATAAATATTGCGACACCCCCACCTCCCTTAGATGTCCGATTTACTTGGGCTACGTTGTATCCGTGCAATTTGAGGTCAAATCCTTTGTTGTCGTTAAGCCATGTTTCGGAGACGGCAATAACATCAAACGTGTTCTTGAAGCTGTGTAGGTAATCTTCAATGCTTTCAAAATTTTTGTAAAGACTCCTGGCGTTGAAGTGGATTAGTTTTAGCTTGCCATCATCATCCATAGAGTTGTTGTATTGTTCTGTGGTGTAGTACTTACAACTGTTCGGCATGTTATTGTAGAAGTTGAGATCAGGATCAAGACTGTCAACTGGGTCATCATGGGATTCATCAGTCTGGACATCCAGAAGATTGGTGATTGACGTCATCATTATTTATTCGAATGGTGTCAGCTCCTCCAAGCTTCGCACAACTCTTATCTTCATGTCTTGTGTCTTGACAAGGATTTTGCAATCAGAGACCCAGGTGCTGGCTATATTCCCCTTTTTTGAGCTGACGCGCTTTTTTTGCTATTTGAGCATTCCGGCGAGTCAGGTTATCATTCAGAAAGATCTTCGTTCCCTTCAGGCAGCGACGCTGCGCAAGCAGGGCAACCTTGCTCTTGTGGTCTGTCAACTTCACGACCACCGCCGCCGGACCCCTGCCCCCAGCCGGGAGCAGAAAGCAATGGGTGATGTCTTCCGCGTCCACCTTTAATCCAGCTTCTTTCAGGTTGTCAATTGCTTGTTGAGCCACAGATGGGCTAGCAGCCTCGGCATATGATCGGGGCGCCAGTTGTAATCCAGAGACGATGAGATCATTTGCGCGCCTTCCTTGGTCGAGATCATCAGCCAAATTTTCGAGCCTTTTGATGCGCGCATCCTTATCCTCAATCTCTTGCTTGAGCTTCTGGATTTCAGCGCGGCTTTCAGCTCGCAGCAGCTGGAGTTCTTTCATGACCTCCTTTTCTACAAGGTTGGTCAAGGCGGCCAGCGAGGCCTCTATTTTCAGGTTGGAGGATTTAACTTCTTCAAGATCCTCTGGTCTCAGAGCCTGAGCGCCTTTGCAAGCCATAGTTGAGCCGTATTCCAGGCTGCTCTCCCGGCCTGCGCTTATCAGTCAAGATAGGAGCGTGTCCTTCAGGAGCTGACTTGTGCGACTGCACAGCTTGAGCTCAGCCTTCAGTATATACGTAATATAATAAAAATATATAGTACTGTGCAAAAGTTTTAGGCAGGTGTCCTGCCTAAAACTTTTGCACAGTACTGTATATATATATACATACATACATACCACAGGTGTGGGCAATAACAATCAGCCATCTTTAAAAGCCAGTGGACGCCACCACCTCCTCACCCGATCAACTTGTCTGCTTACCTCTGTCAGTTGCATCTTAACGTTTTGATTCATCCATTTGATTACTGTTTTTTTTTTTTTTTTTTTTTTTACTATTTTTGCTCTTGCCTCAGCGCTGATTGTCGGATTCCACGCCTGCCTCCTTCTGAGCCTCCACTTTGAATCTCATCTCAACTGGCTCACTGCTTGGGGATCCACCCTCCCGTTGCTCATGCACCTCTAACATCCTTCAACAAGGTGGTTGTGGTCAACTCATCAGTGGTAAGCACAATGTACTCTATATTTTATATTGACATTTAAGTAAAAGGTTTAGCCGTCATTTGTAATGTTTACATTTTATGGCTGCAGGTTTAATCGACGGGAGAACTCTCAGGAGCGAAGTGTCCTTTCCCAAGGCCTTGATTCTGAGGACCGCATCGCTGTGGCCAGCTCACAGCTTCCTGCTCCACGGGAAAGGCTGGAGGAGCCTCCCTCCACATCAGGGCCCCAGCATGAGTTCTTCCTTCCTCCAAACAGGACGGGACAGGCTCCTAAGTTGCGGCCGGGTAGACGACCTGCTAGTGCTACTGCTCCAGCAGGTCCTCCTGCTCCCCCAGCTCCTGCATCGCTCCCCCAGGTCATTGTTCTATACCCTGGTGCAGGTGGGACCTCAGCTGTCCCTGTATGGGCTCTAACTCCTGTTGCCCCAGTGGCAGGCCAAAACTAAAGAGTTTGGACACAGCCGCTTCGGCGGGGCCTCATTTTGCCCCATTTTATTTGGAAGCAAAATATTAGAAGAGTGGCTGAATGAGCAGCGGCAGCAGAAACTGGGAAACTCGCCCTTATAAAAATAATCTGGATGTGGACACATTTGTAAATAATGTAGAATAAACTGTAAATATGTAAACGCATTTATCCCATTAAAATGTAAATTCTGTTCCCCTTTTCCTGTGTATATATTATGTCATGTTTAATTTTATAAATCATAATATTTGGACATTATTTGCATGTTGTTTTTATTTATTCAAATTTACTAGTGTGTTCATTAAGGTAAGTGTGTTATGTCTTGCATATTGTTTTGTAAATAAATACTGACACTGATTCTTTGTGCTAAACAACATATTAGTCAAGTAATATAAAGTAGTACTGAGCATTAAAGTAACATGAAATTCTAGAAATTCAAGGCTAGTCTAATATTTTTTTCTCTATGACCATATGTCATTTAAAGATAAATTTTGCCTGCATTTTGTGCTACTTCACTTGGCCTAGTAACTAGAAACAACTGGGAAACCCGCCCCCATAAAAATAATCTGGATGTTGACACACTTGTAAATAATGTAGAATAAACTGTACATATGTGAACCCATTTATCCGACTAAAATGTAAATTCTATTACCCTTTTCCTGAGTATATACCGTATTGGCCCGAATATAAGACGGTGTTTTTTGCATTAAAGTAAGAATGAAAACTTGGGAGACGTCTTATAACTGCGGCCTAAAAAAAAAAAAAAAAAAAAAAAAAAACTGCGGCCTAGACATATACCCATTCACGACGCTGGATGGCGCCAGTCATCAATGAATCGAATGCTGAACTTCAGTTACAGTTAGACTTCACTTTGATAATTAATGCAGTTATTGCAATTTTGTTTTATCACAATATTTTTTTCTTATTTATATTTCAAAAACCAGAAGCCATTCATTTATGAATTTGATTGCACTTTAGTTTACATATTTAAATGTTAAATGTTTAAATGTTCAGATATTGAGTTTTGAATGCGAAATTAAATGCCTTTTCTCTCAAATATATTGTTATAATCATTTGTTTCAGATGTATTGTAATTATTTTCTGTATAAAAATTAATTTGGTGTTCAAAAAGTCTTTTTTCAAACTTGAGTCTTGAAAAAGAGGGGGTCGTCTTATAATCGGGGTCGTCTTATATTCGGGCCAATACGGTATTATGTCATGTTTAATTTTATATGACTATTTTATATGACATTTGTATGTTATTTGCATGTTTTTATTTACCCAAATTTACTAGTGTGTTCATTTAGGTGTGTTATGTCTTGCATATCGTTTTGTAAATAAATACTGACTCAATAATTCTTTGTGCTAAACATATTTGTAGTAATAGTTTATACAAGTAATATAAAGTAGTACTGGGTTTTAAAGTAAACATGAAATTGTATTCTATGACTATATGTCATTTAAAGAGGAAAATTTAGACTGCATTTTGTACTGCTACTTCGCTAGGCTGTGTACATATTACACCATTTATAAACTATACATATTGACAAATGAAAATAGGTTAAGGAATGAAGTTGTCCGGATAGTGTAATTGTGTGCAATATTCAATGCCTTCACTGTCAACTGCTGCTACGTCACTTCAATTATTTGCACTGCCTGAACATAGGACTACCTCCTACATATTTTATATATTTTTTAGATTTTATACTTTATTCTTGCAAGCCACTTTAGAGGGTTTTTTTTCTTGTCCTGCACTGTAAAGGGAGATTTCATTGTATAACCGTATAATGACAATAAAGGGCTATTCTATTCTATTCTAATGAATGAAAAACAAATCAAATGGGAAAAATACTTCATTTATCTAAGAGGTAGATTGCTATCCAGGAATCAATTGAAACAAGCGAGGAATCTAAACTTGTGGCACAATCTGAATGTTCCAATGCGAAAGAACGTGCTCTCCACGTGACGGATACGTTGCGGAAGGATGACGTGTAAGAACGGCGCGCGCACCCGGCGTTGTACGCCGAAGGTCGCGGCCGCGGGTTCGACGCAGCCCCGCGGCGCGCGCGTTTCGACCGATCCGCGAAACGCGACGCGCCGAAAAATCCCCCGGGTGACCCCCGTTTGTCGCCGCGGGGAAATGCGGGCCGCCGCGCGGCTTTTCCGGCGCGTGCGGGGAAGCTCAAAAATTGGGCCCCATCCTCAGGCAAGGACGCTAACCACTGCGCCAATTAAGCTCTAGCCAACGACGCAGCCGTTAGCGTCCTTACATGAAGGAATCGGCGGGGAAGTTTCCACGTGCTACAACGGATACACTGTAGTGTACACTCTCCCCCTGAAACCTTCGCTGCCGATTGCGGACGAGCCCCCATTTGTAACCCGAGCGTCAATGCCGCCCCGCGTTCCGCTCCCACCTCTGGCTAGGCTGGGACACGAACCCGCGCGCCGCGACGAATAAAATGATATTTCAAGGATACTGTGGAAACTTTTGAGAAGGGACGGTAAATACTAATTGAGTTACAAGCCTTATTTAAGGAGGCGACACACAGGAGAGTTAAAGTTTGTTCATATATATATATATATATATATATATATATATATATATATATATATATATATATATATATATATATATATTTTTTTTTTTTGTAGAGATATTTTTGTTTATCTGTTTTATTTACTTTTCATGGAAACTTAAGGACATTGTGAAGAGGAAATCACTATTTTTGTTTTGCAAAGGGCGAAAAGTCAACTGTTTATTTTTACAGGAGACCCATTCTACAGAAGAGGACGCATCTTTTTGGACAAACCAATGGGGAGACCGGATATTGTTCAGTCATGGCTCTAACAGGTCAGGTGGTGTAGCCATTTGTTTTAATAGACTTCAAGGAGAAATTGTTACACAAAGAGCAGATGAAGGAGGTCATATGTTAATTGTGGTGTTAAAAATGGAAAGTTTGTTTTTTATCATAACAAATATTTCTGGATATAACTCTGACTCTCAGAATAAGAAACTTTTACAAAAGTTAACTGAAATAATTTCTGATTTGAAGGTTTTATACCCTACCGACTATGTTTTAGTAGGAGGAGATTGGAACATGACTCCAAATGAGTGGGATGATAGGATGCCTCCAAAGTTAGAGAAGAGTCAACAAAATTGCATTGTTCACAGTTTTATGGCAGATAAAAATTTAACTGACATATGGCGGGATCTCAACCCAGGGGTTAAGCGTTATTCTTGGTTCAAAACAAACCTAATGGAGAGTGCAAATCCAGAATTGATTATTGGTTAGGGAGTAATTATGTTTTAAGTAAGGTTTCTCGTTCTGAGATAGCTAAAGCGCCCCTGTCAGATCATTGTTTTGTTGCGGTAGCTTTGGATTCCAAAAAAAGGGAAATCCGGAATAAGGGGTATTGGAAATTTAATGCCAAATTGTTTGCTTAATGAGGACTATTGCATTAAGATTAGGGAAATGGTTAAGGAAATTGTTGATGATGATTCACTGGAAAGTAACGCTGGCAAATGGGAATTCATCAAGTTTAAGATAAGACAGTTTTCTATTCAATTTAGCAGAGAACTTAACAAGAAGTAAAGGGTCTGGGAAAGTAAGTTGGTTAAGGAAATTAGTCTTGTTTGTAATAACTACAATGGGATCCGGAGGAAAAGATTAAATTAATGGAGTTGCAAGCTAAATTGGATGATCTTTATATTGACAGAGCTCATGGGGCATTTATTTGATCAAAAGCAAAGTGGATTGAGGAAGGAGAAAAGAATTCATCCTATTTTAGCAATTTAGAAAAGAACAGACATCAGAAAAACTCTATTCCTAGTTTGATTATTGATGGTGTTGAGAATAAAGATCTGTGTATAAAAAAGGAAGGCTTCTCTTTTTATTCGGTTTTATATACCTCGAATTATTCCTCAGCGGATGCTGATGTCCTATTTGATAAGATTAGGAATTATATTCCTCATATTGAAGAATCATTTAAAGAGGTATGTGAGTCAGACTTAAAAATTGGAGAATTAGATATTGCTGTTCGTAAAATGGCTTTAAATAATTCCCCAGGACCGGATGGACTGACATCAAATTTTTATCGTTACTTTTGGAATGATATTAGAATTTTATTGTTTGAAGCAATCAAGGAATGTGTGGAGAGAAAGGAATTGATGGCTACCATGAAACAGGGTTTGATCACATTGATTCCCAAGCCTGGTAAGGACAAAAGAATTCTTGACAATCTTAGACCAATTACACTGCTTAATACAGATTACAAAATTTTCACAGGGGCTATTGCAGAAAGACTGAAAATAGGGGTGTCTGACATAATTGGTGAGTAAGCATGTGCCAGTTACCGGTTTCAAGGTTTACCGTGGTATGAAAACGTCACGGTTTCAAAACCACTAAAATTTTCCGTCATACCGTAGTACGGTATTCGCTATTTTACGAGTCTCAAAAATGCAGCCAGCGGTATCTTGTAGTGGCAGCGCTCACCCCTCCCTCTCCGGTTGTTGATGTGTGTGTGTCAGTGACGCTGTTCATCTAAACACCAAAAAAGAAACACTCCAAACAAAAGGCGTACTTTTCTTGAATTTATGGAGGTCTCAAATCATGGTAACTGAAATATACAGTTTTAAAACGTTGTACAATAGTATTTTACACGTGTGAGTAGCTTCATTAGCACAAACACAACAGAATGTGAGGAAGTCATCCATGAAAAAGTTCGCCAAAAACAAAACACACATTTCCTTTCAAATTCAAAATACAAATTAACTAAAAACTTACAAAGACGAATGTTAGCCTCGTCTTAGCTGGGAGAGCAACTTTGTCGAGGTTATAAATCTCACGGCCACTGAGAAACAAGCTTGAATGGACCAAGTCGGCGTGATGTCACGATGACGTCGCCACGCATAGCAACGAGTCGCCATTTTGAAAAGGGGCCAAGCGCAGGTAAACATCCATAGCAAACCATTGTGTGGAAGTCATATATTTCAGCTGTATTTTGCCTCTTTTTTTCAGAAAAACGTCTTAAAACATGACGTTTTGTTATCAAGAATCACTACCGACAGACGCCAGGAGGCGATACAATTTAAAATTAGCCTGTATTGGCTTTGAAATCTGCCCATACAAAGTCGCAGCTGATAGCTGGATGAACAATCCTAAGGAATGGCCTGCAGTGGAGTATGGAAACATATATAACTACCTCATAAAGTCACCCAGTAAGTTGACCTTTATCAATTAGGCGTTTTTGTTTTGAAACAAATGAAAATAAATGGGAAGGATATTTCATTTAGATGCAATCTGTTTTTCTCAGGGTTATTTAGCAGAGAAGCCATGGAAAACTACAAGTCCTTGGAGGCTCATTCATTTTTTACATCTGGTTATGTTCAGACTGTTGAACACATGAAGTCAACGAACGACACATACATCTTAAGAGCTTCTGTGCGACATTCATGGCGGGTAACAGATGAGCCTCATCATACCTGGATGGCTGTGAAAAAAAATGGGACAGTTGTCACAGCTCATTGCACGTGCATGGCAGGGTAAGTATCAGTGAAAAAAAATCCACATCAAACTGTCATTTATATATACTTATATACAGTGCTGCTCGAAAGTTTGTGAACCCCACAGCGATGGTCAGATTTTTTGTAAAAAAAAAACTAAAATAACCTTATTAAATGTTAAGTTATACCCAAATCCACAATACTGACATTCCAAATAATGGACTGAAACAAAAGAAATAGTTATATTGTCATTCTTTATTTAACAAAAGTGGTTGATTTAAGAAAAACTCAGATATCATGTGTGCAAAAGTATGTGAACCCCTTCAGTTAATAGGATATTGCGCCTCCTTTTGCAGAGATTACCTCAACCAAACGGTTTCTGTAGTGACTAATCAGCCTCTCACATCTACTTTGGGGGATTTTTGCCCATTCTTCCTTGCAGAACGCAGTCAGTTGAGAGAGGTTTGATGGGCGTCTGGCATGAACTGCTCGCTTCAGGTCCCGCCACAGCATTTCAATGGGATTTAGGTCAGGACTTTGACTGGGCCAGTCCAGAACACGAATCTTCTTCTTTTTCAGCCATTCCTTGGTTGTATTGCTGGAATGCTTTGGATCATTATCATGTTGCATGATCCACCTTCTGCCAAGCTTTAACTTCAAAACAGATGGCGTCAGGTTATGTTCTAGGATTTGACAATATTCCTCAGAATTCATGATTCCCTGGACTATGTGGAGTTGTCCAGGTCCTGAGGATGAAAAGCAAGCCCAGATCTTGACATTCCCACCTCCATGCTTCACTGTTGGGAGAAGGTTCTTTTGGTGGTATGCAGTGATGACTTTTCGCCAGACATGGCGGTTTTGGTTGTGACCAAACAGTTCAATTTTGCACCTACATCAGTTGATGAAAACTCTTTTTAATTTAGTCTCGACAACACAACTGTTAAAAAAACAAAAAAAAAACTACTGAATTGATTGATTAGGAAATCAGGTTGAAATAATAGAAAATTCCAAAATGTTGAGGGGGTTCACAAACTTTTGAGCAGCACTGTATATGTTATATACTTTGTTTATAATCCCCTGTATGTTTGCAGCCTAGGTGAGACGTGCAGCCATGTAGGTGCCATGCTTTTCAAGATTGAAGCTGCAGTTCGACTGGGCTACACTTCCTTGGCATGCACTGATGTGCCATGTAAATGGAATGACTGCTTCACTAAAAACGTCAATGCAAGGCCCATTTCAGAGATCAAGTTCTATAAATGACTCGACGAAGGAAAAACTTTCAGCAAAAAAAAAAAAAAAAATGCCTTGGACCTCCTACTGTGGAACAGCAGCAAGAATTTTTGAAGGAATTGGCCTCTGTTGAGCCAAGGTCAGTTGGACTCAGTTGTTTTGCAAACTTCAATAGCAGTTTTTTGAGCCGGACACCATTAGAGCCAAGCACACAAATCCCTAAACCCGTTTGTGAGTTGTATGCTTCATCCAACTTTGAGACTGTTAAACTAACTCAACCTCAAGTTGACTGTTTAAATGAAGCGACCATGGCTCAGGCTGCTACTATGGTACGGCACGAGCAGAGAGTTGGCCGTGTCACAGCCTCAACTGCCCACAGTGTTCTCCACACATCATTATTAAACCCATCGCAGAGTATTATTGATAAAGTGTGTGGTCTGAAGGGTGAAGACCTCAAGGTGCCAGCTGTGTTGTGGGGAAGAAAATATGAACAAAAAGCAATGCAACTGTATCGCTACCTACGTACTGGACAGGGTGATTCTCCTGATATCCCTAAGGTAACGGTAGTCATGGCACCAGGGCTCCATGAAGAAATTAACATTTCTCATTCAGGTCTGCAAGTCCCCAAGGACAAGCCTTTTATTGGAGCATCCCCAGACGGACTAGTCCAGTGTAAGTGTTGTGGACATGGGGTTGTTGAAATAAAGTGCCCATACAAGTACAGGGATTCTGAGCTCTGTGATGCTACCGCAGATATCAAATTCCCTTTGAATACCAAACTTGACTTGAATCCAGGCCATATGCATTTCACACAGATAGTTTCAGATGTACGTGTGCAATGCTACATATGATGACCTTATCTATTGGTCACCAAAGTTCTGTGTAGTGAAACGTGTACATCGCAAAGACAATTTCATTGCCGGCATGATAGACAGGGTTGAGGCTTTTTGGAGGAAGCACATCCACAGCAGACTCTTGGCCCCAGAAGAAAAAGAGAACGTTACGCCTGACACTTCCCAAATGGACCAGACACTTTATTGTGTGTGCAAAACTAACTCAGAAGAAGGGCCTATGGTGGGATGTGACTCATGCAATAACTGGTTTGACCTGCCATGTTTGAAACTTAAAAGGCTGCCAAAAGCAAAGAAATGGTATTGCCAAGACTGCCGTATAGACTGTATTGGCACCATGGAAAAAGTGCTTAGAAAATGGATTTCGTTCCACTGAAATGGATCTACATGATCTCTGCATTGTAATTTACATACGTTGCTAATTACTACCAAAAAAAAAGTTCTACTCACGGTTTCCAGTCATTTTTTAGTAATTAGCGTTTTCGTGTCGGTCTTTTTTTCCCCCGTGGCGCAGTGATATTGATACGGCGGAGTCGTATCGTCAGTGTGTGAAGCCATTTTAGGTCACGTGCACCAATAGGAGACGAGGACTGTTGCTATGCGCTTCGATAAACAAACAATATGGCGGCGACCGTGCCAAGCTACGACACGAGCGAAGATGAACCAAAGATAAGAAAACCGCATTCGGAATTTAGTCAAAAGGCATCGAAACGATGCTATATGCATCTCTCAAC
Source organism: Corythoichthys intestinalis (assembly GCF_030265065.1). Classification (NCBI taxonomy): domain Eukaryota; kingdom Metazoa; phylum Chordata; class Actinopteri; order Syngnathiformes; family Syngnathidae; genus Corythoichthys; species Corythoichthys intestinalis. Next base: position 45,897,353 of record NC_080411.1, on the reverse strand, counting down.
TGTCCAAGTGCGAAAAAGGGCAGGAATTTGGAAAAAACGTGCAGAGCCCGCGTGGTTGCGTCAGACAATGGCTTTCTTCCCAGGCTCCGTCGAAGGATCTTGCTGAAAATGCGTCGACTGGGATTTTTAACGACATTCACTACAGGTAAGCCACACACACGCCTTTTGTTGTGAATAACTATGGGAGTTGTGGGCAGATCACATATGAAGTTAAGACTTGCAATGTGAGTTCTGGGCTGTAGCGGTCATTATTATGATGTTAGATTGTTAACTTTGAGCAAAAAGTTTAGATTGACAAATAACATAGTATTTAGTCTGTTTAACCGTAGTTCCAAAAACCTATTTGATAATTTTATTCAGGAAAAAATGGCAGAATAGACAAGCCTATATAATTTGGATTGGAAGATTATGTAAATATGATATGGATGAAACAGTTCTCACATGGTTTATGTGTGTGTGCGTGTTTTTCAGAACTGAAACACCCTTCACTGACAGCTACAACTTCTTCTGTGAGACCGTCGTCCATTAAAAGATTAGAGTTGACCAGGAAGTGCTGCGAATGGACAAGCTTGTGGAAATATGGCTTTATTGGGACCATGGAAAAAGTGCTTAGAAAATTGATTTTTTCAAAGCCAATACCCTCCTAACTTAGTCACCAGCCAGAAATGTATCCTGATGTGAATACACAAAAATACAGATCTAGTGTTGCTGTTTTTGCTTGTTTTAAGTGTTATATTAATTCTGGCAACACAAAATCTTTATCAAATGTCATAAACACATCTACCAAACATTTGAAACAAGTATTGGTGCCTTAGTATACACATAGGTGAATTCAGAATGAGAAATGTAGCTAATTTCTTGAAGGAAACACTTCAACATTAATGATTTGCACCCAGCACAATGAAATATATATTGAATTAAGCTAAAGGCTTATGTGTCATATTAAAAATATCACAACCTATTATGCAATGAAATATATAAAATAAAAAATGCACGCCATGATCATAAATAGCTGAAAATCAACCCAATTGCTACCACACCCTCCTAGATGTGAATCAAGGCAAAAATGGAATAAGACAAAAAAATTAAAGGGTGATCAAAAATATAATGTGCCAAAATCATAAGGTGATACTTAAAAAATGAAAGACATCACAAAAGAAGTGATGGACACGTGTTGACGATAACTTCCAAGTTTTATTTCATGTTTCACAAGTGCTCAAATGTGAGCACACCCAGCAGCACGGACAAAATCAAGCCACGATGAGAATTCCTCTCAAACGTGTGCATGTCGCAGTTATTGTCTTGATTGCGACTGTTGTTCGATATTTCACATCATCAGTACTTGCTGGACGTGTTGGTATGTTAAAGACAAAGTTCGTTATCCATCTTTATGGCACATAACGTATGTTATACACTAAGTGTATGTTCCACCACTTCCAGCGAATATTGATGACATGAAAGATTACATAACAGACGCAATCAACGCGGAAGGGAGGAATTCTCATGTCACCTTGATGTTGTCCATGCTGCTGGTGATGGCCATATTTGAGTACTATGAAAACATGAAATTAAACTTAGTTACTTCCTACATCTGTCCAAGGTAGTTTTTATTTTTTTTTTATGTTTTTCGTTTTTGACATGGCATTTTGATTTTGGCACAGCCTTTTTTAATCACACTGTATATACACAAAAGGTTGGAATCATTCAAGTATAGTACTGTTGGTACACATTTATTTAAACATGGAAGTATCTCATACTATAGAAATACACATTATTACACATACAAATATTGAAAAACGAATTAAAAAAAATAGAAATAAAAGAATAGTAAAACTGTACATGACAACATTACTCCTCAAAATCGCTTTACTCAAAGTCATCATCCCATCCAAGTGTCTTCTGTTTCTTTGGAAACATTCTCACATGCTTGGCACCGATATAAATCAGTACAAGAAAGTTTTGCAGACATACAGGAACATCTTCCCATGTCACAATTGGTTGCCTTTCAACTACAGTTGACTACTTGCAAAACCGTATCGGGCAGGATTTTTAGTCATCCATGTCACTGCCAACTGCCCATCCTCAATGTCCCACCCATTCCCAATGGGTGAAGGAGCACACATTTTAACTGTCAGACAACGTTTCATAATTGCTGCTTGATAGTCTGCTGTCCTGCAATGTTGGTACAGAGCATCAGTTTTGGGGGGAATAGAATGTTCTGGCAAGACTGACGAGGCCATACAGAAAGATCTGCATTTGGCATCATTTTTGGCACATGACTGGCAAAACAGGTGGCACACGTATTTACACAACGTGTTAAATGTTTGTAGGTCAAGTTTAAAACTGCTGCCCAGCTTTGCAAACCCAGTCAGGTATTCTTTTTTATGACGTGCAAAAGAAAAGGTTTTTTTTGCCTTTGCCATGAAAGGCACAAGCAGAGTCACAACTTGTGAATGTATGGATGCCAATGAGTGGTGAACACACACGAGTGCCAGGAGCTGCAGAGACCTTAGAGACGTCAGTCCTCGTTCTGCTGCCTCCTCCTGTGAAAAAATGCAATTTACACTGTAAATCTATGTGCAGACTAACAGCAATCACTGCCACGTCAGTATCAGGGCTTTTATTGACTACAGCTTGATGTTCTTGAGCCAAAAGGTTTATTTAGCCATTGTCACCCATAACTGGTATGCAATAAAAAGTTCTACTGGATTCACTTTCGACACACTGTACCCTATATACATTTTATAACAAAGTGGTATTGATATCTGGGCTAAAAAATGGTATCGTTACGACACTAGTTTAAATAAGATGTTTTTTAGCATAAGTTAATAACAATTAACCTTGTAGTAAAGGCGTGCGTGTGGCTTACCTGTAGTGAATGTCGTTAAAAATCCCAGTCGACGCATTTTCAGCAAGATCCTTCGACGGAGCCTGGGAAGAAAGCCATTGTCTGACGCAACCACGCGGGCTCTGCACGTTTTTTCCAAATTCCTGCCCTTTTTCGCCCTTGGACAGATGAGAGATGCATATAGCATCGTTTCGATGCCTTTTGACTAAATTCCGAATGCGGTTTTCTTATCTTTGGTTCATCTTCGCTCGTGTTGTAGCTTGGCACGGTCGCCGCCATATTGTTTGTTTATCGAAGCACATAGCAACAGTCCTCGTCTCCTATTGGTGCACGTGACCTAAAATGGCTTCACACACTGACGATACGACTCCGCCGTATCAATATCACTGCGCCACGGGGGAAAAAAAGACCGACACGAAAACGCTAATTACTAAAAAATGACTGGAAACCGTGAGTAGAACTTTTTTTTTGGTAGTAATTAGCAACGTATGTAAATTACAATGCAGAGGTCACGTAGATCCATTTCAGTGGAACGAACCAACACAATTTTGGCTCAGCCAATACAGCCTAGTAAAAAGAAATGAGCTTGTTTACATTTTGTTGTTTTTGTTTACATATCTAAATATTTTTATGGTGTTTGCACTTTTTTTTTTTTATGTACATGTGTTCTACCTCATCTTTGTGCAATAAAATCTGTACTTAGTTTATATCTTGTTTTATGTACCATTTCATTTTCAAATAAGACAATATTAAGAATGGAGCTGTCATGTACTGTTCAGAACTTTATTAAAGCAAATTTGCCACAAAAAAAAAAAAAAAATTAAAAAATACAAATCAGAGTAAATTTGCTGCAAGTCAAAACAGACACCAAACTAAAAGAATACATTTGAAGTCAAAAATCCAGAAAATTAAGATTTTGAGTAAGAAACTAATAAAAATGTTAAGAAAAAAAATGATCTCAGCTTAATGTTCATCATACACAATGCTGGGGCACATGTTGCTCAAAATGGCACACACTCGCACAATCTTATCGCAGTTTGATAAAATGCAGCCCAGCGCTTCATCTTTCACATTCTGAACACAACGAATTGGCAGTGTACCTCTCAGAACATTAAATCTATTTTTCATGAGGCCAATAACACGTTCGACTTGTATCCTCACGGAGGAAATTTTCCTTGATATCTCTACTTCCCTGGCGGATAGCTGTTTCTTACCTTTCGTAAATGCTGGAGTCAAAAGTTCACAGCTGCAACGAGTAGCAAAATCTGCATGAAGGGTAAAACCCCGGTCAGCAAGTATTTGGTCACCAGGCATGTTATACTTGGAATCAATAAAGCCAGACTCGCGAACTATCTGCACATCAGAAGCCCTCCCACCCCAACAACTAGACAAAAATGTGACAGTTCCTAATGGGTTGCAAGCAACAAATACTTTAACAGTGCAATGTTTTTTGTAGCTACTGTAGCACTGAGCTCTGGCTAGCAGGTTCTTTGGCGATTCAATGAAGATCTCAAAGCAGTCAACAATTGTGGTTAGTCTAGGAAATTTACCACGGAAAACAGGTGGGTTGATGTCATGAATATTTTCCCTGTCCGGCCATTTAATCATGAAACCAAGATTTTCATTCACCAAGTCTATCCAGCGCCAGAAACAATTAATAGCAGTCGTTTTGGGAAGTCCTTTCAAAAATGCAATTAATTCAAATGACAAATTGTGCCTCAGTTTCACCAAAGTTAAGAAAAGTTTCTCTTGCAGTGGTATACTTGATTTGTTTGTGCTGTTGTTGCCCACAAACTGGCATAAAAACATGAAGATTTTCATGAATGTGGCCCACTTGATTCCTGTCATCATTTGGCATTTTTCATCATTTCCTTCCACTGACTCTGAACACATATTTGTTTCTTTCAGGAGTTTTTCAAGGTAAGCAACTCGCTGAAGAGCATTGTCCCGTTCTGTTTGCAAATTCTGGATTTCCTCATCATCATCATCATCATCGGCGATCACTCGTAATCGAGTATGATAGTCCACCTGGGGGGGAGGTGTTATTTGTGGGTCCTCAGATGGCTGAAAAGTCCAATTCTAGAACCGCAGACTTTCGTGCAGTGTGGGCATGGGTATGTGTTACTGGGGGTGGAATATGATGTGGCCTCATGGGTGGCAGTTTTCCTCTCCTTCCTGCGCTGTCTTTTGACTGTGGCAGCCCGGCGGAGATTAAGTTCATGGAATGTGGCTCCTTTGCATAGACTGTCTCTCCATGCAGACCTATTTTTGGCAAGGTCTTCCCAGCAAGCGCTGTTGATGTTGAACTGCTTGAGGCAGTTTCTTATGTTATCCTTGTAGCGCTTCTTCTGCCCTCCAGGAGCTCTCTGGCCTGTCAGCAGCTCTGAATAAAGGACCTGTTTGGGCAGCCGCGTGTCTGGCATTCGGACAACATGGCCGGTCCATCTGAGTTGATGTTTAATGACGGTGGTGCTAATGCTGTCTATGTTTGCCTCCTCGAGTACCCTGACATTTGTGCGCTTCTGGTTCCACGCGATGTGCAGGATTTTACGTAGGCACCTCTGGTGGTAGGACTCCAGAGCTTTTACGTGCCTGCTGTAAGTGGTCCATGTCTCTGCTCCGTATAGAAGTGTAGGCATGATAACAGCCTTGTAGACAAGGATTTTTGTCCTTGCCAGCAGGTCAGGATTTTCAAAGACCCTTCTTCGGAGCTTTGCAAACGCTCCTCCGGCACAGTAAATTCGATGGTGTACCTCAGAGTCAATGTCTGCGCTCGAGGAGAGGTGGCTGCCCAGGTAGGAAAACTGGTCCACATTTTCAAGGACTGTGTTGTCGATCATTATTGTTGGCGGGGTTATGGTGGAATCTCGTTGAGGCTGATAGAGCACCTTGGTCTTTTTAACATTTATGGCCATTCCTAGGAGCTTGTATGCGCTAGCAAAAGCATCAAGTATGGTCTGGAGATCTTTCTCTTTGTGGGCGACGATGGCATTGTCATCTGCGTATTGCAGTTCCACAATAGAGGTATTGGAGATCTTCGTCTTGGCCTTGAAACGGTTAAGATTGAAAAGCTTGCCATCTGTTCTGTAAATGATCTGGACTCCAGGGGGTAGGCTGTTACTAATTAGGTGGAGAATGGCTGCAATGAAGACGGAAAACAGGGTAGGGTCCTCATACAACTGGGCTCGCTCAGTGGTCGACATCAGCTACCATCTCCTTTTCTTGATCAAAACTGTCATTTGTTGTTTCTACAATCTTCTCGCTTTCTTGGCTCACAGTGCCACTTGCACACTCCTGTGACACAGACTTAATAGAACAATCAAGAGAATTTTCAAGATTTATGGCAACTCTGGCAGGTGATGAATCAGTTTGATCTTGAGGAGCCACACTGGGAGGCGATTCTGTTTCATTCAAAGTGGTAGATGGGCAGGCTTTGAATGATGCTCTTTGGCGGCGCATCAAGGGCTGATATCCGCCAGGAACTGTAATGCATTAAGAAATAAAATAAAATTACTTCACAATCCTGTATAACTTTAACCCTTTAACACCGAACGTGTCGGATGCGACACGTTTACGCATATCATCTTTAAAGACTCGTAACGCTGTAATTACGTCACCCACGTGCCTCTACCTAACTTCACAAAGAGATATCCTCCAAACCCTTTTTGTGTTGGATAATATATATAATTTTTTTTCCTCACTATTTTGCACTGTATATAACATGTTTTGACCATAGTATGTGTGAAGGCCAAAAACGCCTATGACCATAGCTGCTGTTTGTGATGTTTGAATTGTCAAACATAAAACTATTCAATCTTATTTTTTTCTATTGAATGTTTATCCTAGCAAGTTAAATAAATATTATCAAGCTTCAAAACGGTTGGTCGAGCATGTTTGGTTGTCAATGGGACTTCAACATTACAAATTTTTAAAAAGATTTTGGGATTTTTTTGTCTTTTTGGGTCCAAAATGTGGATTACAGTTGTTCAGTGAAGAAAACAACAGTTTGGACATGAAGTTCAAGGTATCCTGAAAAATGGGACCCAACTTGGCCATTGTGAACAGTTTTTTCTTTGAAATATAAAGGCAACATCAAAGGCATGCAAATTCGGCCAAAATAGGCTTAGGTGTTAAAGGGTTAATGCATAGAGAGTTATGAATTGGGAATTAAAATTTGCGTTCCGTATTGAACCAAGATGGAATATTTTTAAATAGATGCATTTCTATGCATTTTAGGAGTTTTTGGGATGTCCCTTTTTTTTCATGCCTGCACGGGTTTGGGCGTGAGGGGCATCCCTTATTTCCATTTCTGAAAGGTGGCAAGCCTATATGCATGATATAGTAATTGTGTACCTGTTTGAGATCTCCGTGATGCTCTCTCAAATCGTGCACCCTTACAAAGAGCCAGTACTGGATTTATCTTCTTTCTTTTGGAAGATGGAGGGTAAATAATCTGGGTGGCTCTCCATGTTGACCTTAGCACCTAGGAAAAACATGACGATTTTTAATTTGGGACCACAATAATGACTTAACAATAATACGTGGAATATGTACTGTGTGGAACTGAGAAAGTTGGTAGTATATTTAGGAAGTGATTATTTCCGCTGTGACCGGTAATTCGCCAAAAGCGTTATTTAGCCGTGAACCGTTGTAGTAGAACTAAATGGGGTTGTCACGAGGTATGAACGCAGTGCATCACGGCAAAATAACCAATTCCCACCCGGCCAATAACATATCGATTGACTTGGGCAACAAAATCGATTTAAGTTTACTCACCAGTAATAAAATGCAGGCTGCAAACGTAAATGTGCCTGGATTTAGGTTGCCACAGGCAAGAATGGTCCACGGAACCATCTTCTCTTACTGTTCCTCGATTAATGGCTTTCAACCATTTAGTCCTCCTTTTCTTCTCGCGAGGAAGAATAAAGAACTTTAAATGCGGCTCTGAACTCTTCCTTGAGTGACAACCTGCAACACAGCAACTTCTTCCCATTCTGACAGACAAAAAAGACCGCAAAAAAGAAGAAAGTCGAGCACGTTTGTATTACAACGCATTGCAGAGCACTCGTCTTTTGGCCCCTTTTCAATATGGCGACGCTATCTTTTGGTTGGTGACGTCATAAATCCCCGGATGTCCGACTTGGTCCATGAAGGAAAAGGGATAACATTAAAGATCGCTAATTGCGACAGATGATCTTGCCCTAAGCACAAATGTACGCTCGCTGGACAAGAAGAGGTCTCACTCCCAGTGGTTTTAGATGAAACCTTTACACAAAAACAAAAAAGTACAGTCAGTATTTTTCAATTTTATTTAGAAGTGTTTTTACTTTTTTATGGCAATTAATTTAGTTCTTGCTCCTATCTCGAGCAACCTGAGCTGTGGCTGTGGGTAGTCTATAAGTTCTATTTATTGTAATTTTATTTACAACATTTTTTTTTGGTTTATTTATTTATTTTAACATAATATTCATGTTCCAATTTGCAAATATTTTCTGAAAAATAAAAATATCCCGGAAAAAAGTTTTTTTTTTTTTTTTTTTTTTTTTTTTTTTTTTTTTTTTTTTTTTTTTTAACCCATACCTCTCAAAATAACACATTTTGGAGCTATAATTGCAATATCGTGATACCGTCAAACCACGGTATTTTTGCTCACGGTTATCGTACCGTCAAAATCTCATACCAGCACATGCCTATTGGTGAGTCACAATCTGTTTTTTTAAAAGGCCGTTCAATTCATAATAATATCAGACTTGTTTGGGATCTACTTGATTATCGTGAGATGGTCCAAGGTAGTGGATTTATGTTGTTCTTGGACTTTTATAAAGCCTTTGATTCGGTAGAACACCCCTTTATTATAAAAACTTTGACTCATTTTGGTTTTGGGAAAAGGTTTATAGATATTATTGGAATGCTTTATAAAGGGATTAATAGTTCAGTAGCCTTGGGTCAAGGTACTTCCCCTAGGTTTGATATCAAGAGAGGAATTCGTCAGGGTTGTGGAAGCTCACCGTTTCTGTTTATAATGGTGGCTGAAATGCTATCTATTTTAATCAAAACCAGTAGAATTGAGGGGCTAAAGGTAATGGATTAAAGAAATGTGATAAGTCAATTAGCTGATGATGCAACTTTATTTCTTAAGAATGCTGATCAAATTCCACTTGCTCTACAGACTATTGATTATTTCTCAAAGGCCTCGGGTTTACAACTTAACTTGAGAAAATGTGAGATTTTATCTTTGCATGATTGTCAGTTACCGTCAGTATGCAACATTGAGATAATGAAGAAAGTTAAATATTTGGGGATTGTTATCTCCAAAGACAAAATGTTAACAGAAAAAATGAATATCTGTGAAACTGTGGACAAATGTAAATCTACATTATCAAGGTGGTTACAAAGAGATATTTCCATTTTTGGAAGAGTTTTATTAACAAAAATGGAGAGCCTGTCAAGAGTCATTTATCCTGCCTTTTCCTTATCGATTTTGACTAAAATGATAAAAATGATAAATACTATTCATTTTAAGTTCATATGGCGAAATATGTGTCATTATATAAGAAAAAATGACATGGTGAAAGGGATGAAGAAGGTGGAATAAACGCATTGGATTTTGAAGTCATGAATGGAGTCTTAAAATTGAAATGGCTGAAATCTTTCCTTACAAATCAGAAATCATTTTGGTGCGTCATTCCTAACATGATTTTTCAAAAGATAGGGGGAATAGAGTTTTTGTTGAGATGTGAGTTTGATTGTAAATCATTACCAATCGGACTTTCCGATTTTCATCAACAAGTACTCCTTTATTGGAAACTATTGTACTGCCATAATTTTACGCCACATAATTCACCAATGTGGAATAACAGATACATATTGTAACGGTTAAGAAATAGTTCTAGTATTAAAATAATGTTTCAGTAATTTGTTAAGGGTTAAAAGTTACAATATTTATTAAAAGTCGTTTAATTCATATTGAGAATTATTTGTTTGTAAATATTTGTATAGTAATTGCTTTGGTTACCACTAGTCTCGCGAGATTTGCGTGGCGTGAGTTACAGCGAGACCTACTCTCGCCCAGACAAAAAAGGAATTTCATTAAGCCACACGCAGCAGCAGAGAGTCAACGAGCTGCATAAAAAGAAACAGGTGCTAGCTGCACAAGGTATTTTTGTTATATTTCTGTATGTTGCAATGTGTTTGTAACTGTTATTAATTGGACTATTGTTTTGTAAAGCTTTGTATGCACACGAGTCCGCGTTCACTCGCCCAGGACCTCCAAAGTGGCAGGCGGCCACGAGGTTAGCTTCATTTTCTGTTTAGCACGTTACCTTTTTTGTCTAAGTGTCTAAGCTTTATTTGTACATCTTTTAGTTTTCACGGCATTTCACAGAAAAGCAATAAAGTGCCCGTCTTTGAGAAACCGTGCCCTGTGATGTCATTTTGGAAGCTACACATATTACTAAATAGGAAATCAGTTTTTAAAGCGGAATGGCATTCAAAAGGTATATGGGCTGTTGCTCACATGTTAGATGAGAATGGGAATTGGTTGCTCCATCATGATTTTTGCCGTAAATACCAAATACAGTGTAGTCTAAGAGAATTCACAAAGTTAAGGAATGCAATCCCAATGGCAGTTAAAACAATGGTGAAGGAGGATGTGCGGAACTCTCGAGTCTCTCAGAATCTGAGAAAATTACACATTGAGGGGCAGGATTGTTGGGATAGTAAATGTAATAATAAAGTTAATCAAGAAATTGTTGATAAATGAATATTATCCGAATCCAATTAAGAGGATGTATATTTTGAAATTATTTGAGATCGATAAGATGAAAGGTATACGAAAAATTTATGTTTCATTTCCGGTGCCTCCAAAAGCTAAAGAGGTCCAATTCAAGATTTTGAACGAAATTTACCCAATGAAAGAATTTTTAAGATTGAAATTTGGTTTTGAAGCGAATAACTGTACTTTTTGTGATGTAGATGTTGAAAATTTAAGTCATATATTTTTTCACTGTAATGTTGTTCATTCCTTCTGGAGTCAATTGAACGAATGGCTGCAATCTAAGAATATTGGTCTACCCCTGACGGAGGCAACAATTTTATTTGGTGTTTATCTGAAGGATAAAAATTTAGAATTTGTTTTAAATGTAATTCTGCTTATGGGGAAATTTTTTGTTCCTAAGTGTAGGTTTTTTAAAACCAAACCGTGTATGGCTCACTGGAGAAATGAGTTCTCTATATATTGGAAAGTTTTGAATGTGATCGATGGGAAGGCCCATCATTTGTTTTCTTTATTCAAACATTTTAAGTTGGTTTAGGAAGTCCTCTCAAGAGAAAAAAGTTGATTTTTAATTTTTTTATTTTATTTTTGTTGCGGTGTTTGTTGTTGTCGTTGCCATTGGTTGTTCGGTTATGCTCAATCTATAATATTGTATTTGATGTAGATACTTGAGTGCTTTGTTTTGTGTGTATATTGTTCAAATAAATAAAAAAAATAATAATCAAAATGGTGAAGGCGTGTGTGGCGGTTGGTTGCAATAACAGAGAAGATAGACGGAGAGACTTGAAGTTGTACCGTATTCCGAGAGACCCGGAGAGGAGAGCGAGATGGGCTGCTGCAATTCGACGAGAAAACTGGGCTCCAAACGATTACCACAGATTATGTAGTAGAGTATTTTATATCTGGTAAGATGCATTTAATATATATTTAGAGGGTTTTGGGCTGACAACCACAATTAAGATCATTGCGAGGCTAATCGCCGACAACATACAGTTTCAAATTCAAGATGCTTATTTCTTCCACCATCATTACATTTTGAATAATATTTAGCAGGTACCAAGTGAAAGAAGCTGGCCTCGTCTATGGATCATCAGTTAAACAGGTGTGTCCAAACCTTTTGCAAAGGGGGCCCAGATCTGGTGTGGTAAAAATGCGGGGGGCTACCTTGGCTGATTTACATTGAACAATATATTTAAACAAATTTTAGCAAGCCCTTCTGTGTGTCACATTTGCTTTATTATTATTATTTTTAATTCATAATTTCAACAGTCTTGTCTTTGTGACGTTCTCCTTCGACACTCGGGCTCTTGCGAAATACTGCTGCTGTGAAATTAAACTAGCTTCAAGTTGCTATAATTTCTCGCTGAGTATCTTCCCTGTAATGTCGTACATGTCAGCGTGTCTTGTTCGGTAATATCATTATCGCATCACATCGAACTCTTTGAAAACAGCGACTGTCTGTTTGCAAATGAGGCAGACACAGTTGTTGCGTGTTTTATTGAAGAAATAGTCCAATATCCACCTATCCTTAAAGCGTCGGCCATTGCAGTCAACTTTTTTTTTTTTTATTGATTGTCGCCATTTTAGAAAATTGGAAGTAAAGGGGCACACGGGGTAATGTTGCTTAGAGTGCTGCTCCTAAAGTTTTTCAAACTTTCGTGAGAATAGGCTGATTTTGTGTGGACAAGATAGTTGTAGATATCAGGGTAGCAGATGTCAGGCAGAGAGGGCGAAGACAGCGGGTTGAAAAATATCGATTTAGGCATCAAATATGGATCTGGCGAATGGATAGACTGAAGCTTTTCCACATAACGCCTTTTATGCAACGCATCCAATGAGTTTACAGCGTCTGAAAGCACCGGGGCTTCCATGAATTGCACTATAAATTGCACGACTAATTGAAGCCATTGAGAATACGGATAAAAAACGACGGACAATATGGCGGCCGAATACAGCGACACGTCATTCTGTAACGTTGGTGAGTAGGGTCTATAGACCCTACTCCGGCCGCCATCCATTAAATGCATCTTACCAGATATAAAATGACTACTACATAATCTGTTGTGATCGTTTGGTGCCCAGTTTTCTCGTCGAACTGCAGCAGTCCATCTCGCTATCCTCTCCGGGTCTCTCGGAATACGGTAGAATTTCAAGTCTCTCCGTCTATCTTCTCTGTTACTGCAACCAACCGCCACACACGCCTTCACCATTATGATTATTAATGTTCACGAGCAGAAAAACTCGTCATAATAGGAGGAATTTACGTAGCGGTAATGCTTAAACCCGACGAGTTGACGGACAATATGGCGCAGAGGCGTGGTTGTGACGTCATGTGAGTAGGGTCTATACGTCTTGTATTTCTTGTAGCTAGTCACGAATTCAACAAATAACTCATTCATTTCACTTGTGTTCAATGCATTTTTGTTGTGACGTAATCCTCCCCAGCATGATGCCCACACTGTAAATGCTCCCTATTTGGATTACAAAAACAAACAAACAGAAATACTACATGGACGTCATCATTTTGTAAGTGGGCCAATTTTGCATTTTCCCCAACAACTTCATTTTTATTTGGAATTTGGGAATTAGATGAACTCAAGACACCCCTCTGAACATTTTAACATCTCAGAAGATCAAGTCATTTTTCTTCAAAACCCACAAAAAAGCAATTTTATTATTACCATCATCTAGAATTTTTCTTCTGTGTCATGTCCTGCTATTGTGTTGACACTTGCCTTGGTATTTCTCAGTGTACTTCAGAAGCGATGACCGGCCACCATGCTTTGCTGCCTAAACTGCGCCTGAGAAGTACATGTACAAACAAGGTATTGTTTTGGATGCCTTTTAAAAAAAAAAAAAAAAAAAATCTCCTTCATTTAAAAAATGAATTGAACTAAATTATTACTTTTTGTCTGATGTTTTTTAACGCCTAACAGCTAGGAAAACTGCCTTGCTGTCACCGCAGCTCCAACAGACCAGCAGACCCTCGGCCAGCTCACGGTGACCTTTGGGAAATACAAAGGCAAGACCTTCATGTGGCTTATGGAGGAAGATGTCAGCTATGTAAAGTAGTGAGTATAAATAAGAAATTGATAATAGGCAGTGGATTGTGTGTCTTTGTTACCCAAAAAAAAAAAAAAAAATTAAATCGTTTTAAAACAAGTACTGTATATGCTCTCTTTAAAAGTCTCCTCGATGGCCATGTGAAGGAGAGGCGACGACAGAAGGGAAGGTGCAACACCAAAACTGGGGAGTGGTGGCTTGTGGATATGTTCCCTCTGGTGTCATGCCACTTGGAGCAGAACATCGACCGGGCCATCTGCGGGCATGGCCACTTCCGGTCCTTCACGTTCGAGGAGATGTGGCTGTTTTATGACCTCTCCAAGCTCTTCCGTAACGATCTCCAGTCCGAAGGCGACGACAGAAGGGAAGGTGCAACACCAAAACTGGGGAGTGGTGGCTTGTGGATATGTTCCCTCTGGTGTCATGCCACTTGGAGCAGAACATCGACCGGGCCATCTGCGGGCATGGCCACTTCCGGTCCTTCACGTTCGAGGAGATGTGGCTGTGTATGACCTCTCCAAGCTCTTCCGTAACGATCTCCAGTCCGAAAGCGCAGAAGAACAGAAGATGGCCCGGGAAGCCTTCTGCTTTGTGCGTCAGTGCCTACTGATGACAGAGTAGGACATTAATGTCATGTTAAGCGATTTCAACTGTGCATCTTCACACAGGAGGAGGAGGTCAGCTGGTCGATAAAAAAAAAAACACATAATTTCCTTTGCCGGTGTTTTAATGCATTTTAGGGCTTACCGGTGATATTTATTTTTTATTCTGTAGCAAGCTAAAGGCAAAGTTGCACCAGCTACGCCCTTCACGTCAGCGTGTGCATCAGCATCAGCAGCATTATCAACATCACCTGCTGTAGCTAATACACCATCAGCAGCAGCAGTAGCAGCAGCACAACAACAAGCACCACCACCACAAGATGATGAGGAAGACTGGCAGTGTAAAATACTACGCCTGTGCGCTTTGTGGCCAATCTACACAGGGTCACAAAAAGTATTAAAAAAAAAAAACGGATACACGGTCAAGGCGTCCACGTCCAAAGGACTTTCTGGCAGGTCTTTTGAAAACTTTGTAAATTTTAAGGAGGCGGTCGATGACCTTGTTAAATAAAACACATTGATATGTACTTCATGTCTCAACTACTTCTTTTTACACACACAAATATGCAGTATCCTCAGCATCGCATATAGTCCTGTATATTGTGCACTTTCCCAATGAGTGCAGACGGAAAATTAAAAACCTAGTCCTTATTTTTCAACACTTCAATATCTGCAAAACACTTGCTTATCATTAAACTAGGGCTGTCAAACGATTAAAATTTTTAATCGAGTTAATTACAGCTTAAAAATTAATTAATCGTAATTAATCGCAATTCAAACCACCTATAAAATATGCCATATTTTTCTGTAAATTATTGTTGGAATTGAAAGATAAGACACTAGATGGATATAGACATTCAACATACGGTACATAAGGACTGTATTTGTTTATTATAACAATAAATCAACAAGATGGCATTAACATTCTGTTAAAGTGATCCATGGATAGAGGGACTTGTAGTTCTTAAAAGAAAAATGTTAGTAAAAGTTATAGAAATTGTATATTAAAACCCCTCTTAATGTTTTCGTTTTTTAAAAAAATTGTAAAAATTTCAATCAAAAAATAAACTAGTAGCCCGCCATTG
The DNA here is from genome assembly GCF_030265065.1 of Corythoichthys intestinalis. Classification (NCBI taxonomy): domain Eukaryota; kingdom Metazoa; phylum Chordata; class Actinopteri; order Syngnathiformes; family Syngnathidae; genus Corythoichthys; species Corythoichthys intestinalis. Next base: position 45,881,981 of record NC_080411.1, on the reverse strand, counting down.
TTGATGTCAATAATTACTTACACAATGTAATGGGTGCTGAAGCCTATAAAATCAGTCGCACCCAAGCGCCAGCAGAGGGCAGCACAACTCCATAAAACACAAGTGAGCGTTTCACTGTACTGTCATTTAAATCTGTCTGAGCGGGACATCTGCGTTAATTGCGTCAAATATTTTAACGTGATTAATTAAAAAGATTAATTAACGCCCGTTAACGCGATAATTTTGACAGCCCTACATTAAACTTATTTAAGACTCAATACATGCTGCTTAACTTTTACTGTGTCCTATATGTCCTTTATTTAAATACAAGAAAAAAAGAAAACAGCTGGAATTTGAGTATAATAACAAATACATTTAAAGCATACAGAAATTGGGAAAAGTCCAAATGCCCTTAAAGAGCATACGACACCAGAAAAAAAGTCTTAAATGGCATTATTATGTGAATTAGAATCATATTTTGAGACGATTCGACCATATACAACAATTTAGCAAAGCGCAGATGACGAGAAATTAGTCTTTTAATCTGCCGGTTAGCCACGCCTACAATTATAGGGCTTTAGCGTCCCCAACAGGTGGATGACGTCAGCGGTAGACTAGGCTCATCCGTTTTACTATTCAGCCCATTGAGGGGGAATTGTTCAGAACGAGGAAAACGAGACGAAGAGAGCTGCAAAATGTCATTGTTTCAGTCTCTCTACTCCCAATATTTTTACAGGATATTCTTTTTATCCAAGTATTTTCCCCAAAAGCTATATAAATGGCTTGAGAAGGACCAGTCAGCCCGTCGAGGGGGAACTATTCACAATGAGGAAAACGCGACGAAGAGAGCGGCAAAATGTCATTGTTTCTGTCTCTTTACTTCAATATTTTTACAGGATATTCTTTTTATCCAAGTATTTTTCCCCAATAGCTATATAAATGGCTTGAGAAGGACCAGTCAGCCCGTCGAGGGGGAACTATTCACAATGAGGAAAACGCGACGAAGAGAGCGGCAAAATGTCATTGTTTCTGTCTCTTTACTTCAATATTTTTACAGGATATTCTTTTTACCCAAGTACTTTCCCCAATTGCTAAATAAATGGCATGGTCATGACAAATAACTTGTGCTAAATGGAATATAAAATAATAAAAATCCATTTATTCAAGACGACATGGCAAAATTACTCCATAATGGTCAAAACAGTCGACTTTACCTTTACTGTCACACCTGCCGAACGATATTTTATGACACCTAAATCGGACATATGTCATTTCCCTTCCCCGGCTTCGGAGAATGTAAACAGACCAGAAGGAGTGACAGCTAGCCGACATGCTAACCCGAACCGAGGGATGTTTCAAAGTCTTCGAAGTGGAAAATCACACATAACTAGCCTGGATTATTTGACATGACGACCCGGTTGTCGAGTTTCTTTGCGGATCGGCAAACCGCCCGGCGGAGAGCAATTTACAGTTCGTTCCCTGGAGGAGGGTGGCTGGAATTGTTGTGTAGCTAACGTGCTAACAGCTAACTGCTAATGAGAGCGAGGATAGCTTTTTACATGCCTATCAATGATCAAACGTAAGTAGTCCTTTATTTAAAGGAATTTTATAGTGTTTACTTTGTAATCACTGTATTCGTATTTGACATAATACAAAACAAGATGTTTACTCACTTCCTTGTAAGTCCAATGGTCCCACAGTAAATATCCACGGTGAATGGGAACCTTTTGAAACTCCAAAAAGGCGCATACGCCTCTCCCGCATACAGAATGATTTTTCTGCAGCCGTTTGGCTGGCGTGATGCAAAAAATAAAAGTATTAATCCGCAAAATCAGCTGAATCCTTCGTCCTCATACACAACAGTACACTGTAGCGTGAAGAGGACGTCTTCTACCGTACACGTCACAGCGCCCTCCTCCTCAATGCGAGACCGAAGCCGGAAGTCACTCATTTTCCTGGCGCGGGATTCAAAAAACTAAATAAATATAGCGATCGCTTCCACACACATCCAAGCGGTCCATATCATTCAGGAGCATAAAATACCGCGTGTATTATGAAATAAACATGCTTTTTCGTGTCACAAGCACTTTAATTGAAAGTGGGGAAAAAATAGGCCAAGACAACACAACAGTTAAAATACAGCAATGAAGAAATTTATAATGCTGCGCTTCGGACCACGCCGCCACTTGAAGGAAACAACATCAAACTTTGGTCCCGCCCTCCCGCAGCCTCTGAACAGATGCTCAACCACCCTGCAAACTGGAAAGATGCCAAGACCACCCAGAGTTACTTGTTACCTGTTGGGCAGAATGACATCGTGAATGAAAATTTAAAACCTAGTGACTTCTAAAGGAGTACTAGTTTCTTAACATTTGTATATCTGATTAACACTTGCATATTGCAGTTTGCTATTAGCCTAGTTCAGGAGTCAGCTATCATTTTAATTATTTCAACATCAACACTCTACCTCCTTCGTACACTGCTTAGTTTAAATTCATTTTATAGGTACTACTAGTCTATATTATTTATTTATGTATTGACATTAATTTATTGTGAGATGAACTGATTGAGTGTTGCTATTTTTGATGTCATTGTACTATGTAAATGACAAAGCCTATTCTATTCTAACATTCAAACAGCTGTATTCAACCGCCTGCAACTACCGCAGAAAAGACAACACACACAAATTGACCTGAAATATGAATGAATCAGCTCATCTGTGTATACGTATTTTATATATTCTACAGGGAAAAGTTCACCTAAGGCATTTAGCATTCTTTTACATTGGCAAAAAACACACCTCCTTAGAATAAATTCCTATATTTAATCTTTAAAAAGCTTTGAAATGTCATAAATGTTCTTAATTCAAGAATAAATATGATTCAAAACATTATTTTAAAGCAATTTTTTTCTTGATTTAGGTAAAAAATGACCGATTTTTAGATGTATGTGCTTAATAAGAACAAATGGCAATGTTTACTGAAGTAAGTAAGTGGAATAATCTCACATTCATCTGTTGAATAGTCTTTAATGCGCAAACCAAGATGGAGAAAATGATTTGACTAGACTATATGGGCCTGCAGTGCAGTATGCAAGCGGAATTAGTGCTCATTGTTTAAATACACTTTCAACTCATTCATAAACTGTTTTACAAAAAACTCACAGCTGCCACCCAGGAGGGGATGTTCAATCGGAGTGGGTTCGGTCACAGATTGCAGACCGGATGAACTGGCCAATCGGAACAGGGTTGGGGTACCACCCCACAGTCTGGACTGATGACAAATCAGAGAGGGTGTCTTGAATTGTAGGGCAGAATGATACAAATCAGTCAACTTTTCGCGATAATTGTAGGGCAGAATGATACAAATCAGTCAACTTTTCGCGATTTGAAGACAGAGGCCGCATCGCTCCAGACCTTTGACCCTTGACCCTAAAGTTTGACCCCGGGCATCAACGTTGCGTGCAGGTGTCGCCAGAGTTGGATTGCACTTCACGTGGGAGGAGGCCCAGAAGTCGCGACGCAGAAGCAACGGGGTAGGCACGTCTACAGCGTGACAACGTTGTTGGCGTATCAACCCACCACTGACCCCGGTAAGGGCCCAAATACACCATATGCATGATCGTTCCGGTTCCGGTCCGGCTTCGGTAAAAAATAGCGCCGGAGCCAATCCGTTCCCTTTATATCCTATTGTTCAACGTATACCGGCCGTGTCAGTGCTCCGGATTGACTGCAGACCATCTCCGGCGTGCCGCAGCCCGCCAGATGGTTTAGGCTATTTTCTATTTTAGTCGGACACGCATCCGACAAAATGGGCGGAGCCGGGCCTGGAGTCAACAGCCTAGTTGCTTATCGGTTGTTGTCACTTACGTCATCACCACCACCTGAACCGCCATCTTTCGTGTATCCCAGTGACTCGGACTACATCCCCCGCAGTCACGTTTGTTTTGTTGACAATTTTGCGGATAAGCAGTCACACGAATGTCACATAAAAATGGAAAAAAGCAATAAGAACGACAAGACTCCTTATGTGGAGAAGCTTGAGAAAGAAGCAAGAGATCGGTATTTGTCAGTTATGACACCAGTTATGGTGCCACTGCCGTGGTCTGGAGACCAAAGATGACATGGTTGCGTGTGATAATGAGAACTGCCCCATTATGTGGTACCATTTGACCTGTGTTGGTCTACAGCATGACACAGCTAAAGACGTGTTGGTTCTGCTGTGCTCCACTTAAGTTAGTGGTAATTGGTAGTTTGTGATGTTTTAACTGACAATTTGGCAACATTAAAAGTACCTTGCCAAAGTGGGAAACTGTCATGTCCTCTGTGACTATTAACATTATTATGTATATATAATATATATATTTATAAAATACAGTATTCGGACACAAATGCTGCACTTACAATGAATATGATTCAAGATGACTTAATATGATGTTTTATTAAGTACAATCAAGTCACAACAAAATATCAACAGCTAAGTTTGAAAGGCACAGCTAAAGCATTCTTAAATGCAAGACAAAGCAAACGGTTAGCATAGTAAATGATACCTTTCACGTATAACAGTCCAAATTACACAACAGGTGGGCAAAGGTTTGTAAGGGCACCGCATACATTAACATACATAAGCAATCTTATCCAACAATGTGCAATATTCACAGTCACATGGCGGAACCAAGTTAATAGGTATAGTTCCTGTTAGGATCTTATACTTCTGGCAAAGATTACAAATTACCCATTCAACATGGATCCTCAAATGTGCCATCTTCCTAGTCTCCTCCACATCTCCACCAGCTAACTGACAGCGACCTTTTGTGAACGCAGGGAGTTTGACCTCTGCAGATAACATACCCACATGTTCTTGAATATATAAACCTCTGTCAGCCAAGACAATGTCCCCGGGCAAAAGGTTATTAAGAAAACCACTGTTCAAGGTGACATGTTGTCACTTGTGCGACCACCCCAACCTTTTGACATGAAACAAATACAAAAATTTTTGGTGTGATTCCAATTAGGTATTTCATGTTGTAGTCATACTTGTAACTAGAAAACATTTGCGCACGGGCCTTAAGATTTGATGGTTTCTCTGTAAAAATTTCAAAAGTCAATAATCACAGCAACTCTGCGTCTGAAGGACTCAACAAACCCGTGAGGCATTGTTTTATAGAGTTTTTCTCTGTCGGGGCAAACAATTGCTCGTCACAAGTTAGCATGTAAGAATGGCACCATTGAACACTCTGTACACAGTCTTACGGGAAACATGGAATATGTATGCAATGTACTGTATAGTGCAGGCAGGTCCAAACGCAGGCGCATGAATGTCAGAAGGAGCATCTGAAGGGTGCTGAAGGCTCCTCCTGTAGCTCACCAATGTCTTCCTCCATCCTCAGTTGCTCACGCCTACTTCGTCTAGAAGAGCGGTCCACGTTGGTGGGTTGAACAGATGTGTGTCCCAGGCGTAAGGATGGTGCCCAGTCAGGGTCTGCCTCATTCATTTCATATGCTGGTTTTCCTGCACTTACAAAAGTCGTATCAGTCAAACAACAGGTTAACATTAGTTACTTAAAATGGATTTTAAAGCTTTGTAGTTTGTCTAAACTGGTGGGAACCGCCTTCACATGGCACTGATGTATATGCAACAGATTTTTTTTTTTTTTTTTAAGATTAACTGATCATTAGGCATAACAAACAAGCAGAAGATTCTTCTGGTGATTTAGTAGATCTGTAGTCTCCTCCACAGAGTGCTTGGTCAAGCATATCAGTAGCCTAAGCGGGAGGTCAATATAGCATTTTTTTCTAACACATCTCCCATACTTATAATCATTCATGGTGTGCTGTTACATCTTCATTACTACCCTTACTTTGTTACCTTTGAACTGTTTTTTGTGTACTAGTACCATACGGTGAACGTCTGTGGCTTATGCACAGTTAGCCAGTAGGGCTACAGTTAGCCTCTCTTAGACACGAGCGTGGTTAGACAAAGTAAACAACACAACCACACGCCATAAGCGCTCAAATGCAGTCAGTATCAGCATCCGAAGAACATTAACACTTCCAGTTACTTACCTTTATGGAAATGTAGGGGACAGACCGACATGTTTTCAGTTGATAAATGAAAAGCGATGGCCTTTCTTTTCACTGCTGCAACCATTCGAAGTCTCTTGGTCAACTCATCTGAGTTCCATACTTTCTCTTCCAGGCGGAAATGCTAAAAAAACATATACCATCCTTTTTGCATTCGTTTCTATCATGGGACCTAGAATGGCAGTCTTTCATATAACACGAGTGTACATTTTCAACAATTACCACGCAGAATGGATGCCTAGCAAAGGATCACGTCGCGGGCTTGTTGTTATTGAGCAATACACGAAAACCCACAATGCATTGCGCCAGAAACGTCACGAGACAAGAACCGATTCACGGTTCAACCACCAGCGAACATGGACGAAGAACGTTTCATCATGGAGGTGGAAAGTCAAAAAGTGATTTACGATGCAGCAGATCATTATTATCAGGACAGCATTAAAAAGGAAGCTGCAAAGTGTCCAATTATGTGTGTTTTTCTGGCAATGATATCAAACACGACGTGCTGACAACTTTGAGGGGGAAAAAATGCAGCGTATCTGGAAGTGGTTCCACTACAGAAATTCTCGTGCCCGGCGCACTCACAATGTCGGTTTGTATAAAGAGTCAAGGGGGAAAAGTACGAAAGAGAGTAATAGTGCAGTATGGTATGTAGGATTTTTGTGCCAAAATTGATTTTTTTTGCTGTTTTGCCTTCTATAGGAACCAAAGTGACAGAAAATGAAGGGTGCCAAATTTTTGGAAATAGATAACATTGTTTTTTTGTATTGATTCTGGAACATCTAGGCATGCTGAAGGACATACTAAAAATTTGAGTAAAATGTTACTCTCGGGAATGCATAATTTCCAAGATGGCGTCCAATTAGGCTGCCAGGAGCTTAAAATGGCTATATCTCAGTTTCTATTTGAGCTAGAAAGCTGATTTTGGTGTCTAATGATAGGTTTTAGGGCTCAAGGAATTCAACTGAATAAGTTAAATTGTCATCCTTCACTTATTTATTGTCGAACCCAAAATGGCGTCCATCCTACGGCATTGTATAATTGTACGAATTAGGTAAAAACAACACATTTGCCATTTTCACTGAAAGAGAAAATACGTCCTATTTAATGTGATAAATGGTGTTTAAAAGACATTGTGACATATCTAACTTATTAAACATGTTTCTGTTATGTACATAACAACACAGTAGTCGAGTAAGATAGGTTTATTGTCTAACATTCAGTTACGCATACTGCTAAATTAAAAGATAGGTTACGATAAAGGAATTGACGATCATCACTATCCTCTTCTGGAATGTCCTTGGAATGTCCAGTCTCCACCCTAGTATTTGTAAAGAGGAGTGCAAGGGAGATGATTCCTTGAGCAGCTGCACTGTCCCTTGCAACCTACTGCCTGTGGGGCAGGGAGGGCAAGACACCTGACAGGAACATATCCACTACTCTCTGAACACCAGCCATTCTGTTCAATTGGTGGAAGCTCAGGGCAATTTGTCCTGTAAGTTTGTCTCGTATTGTGACATAATGGGCCCGTAGGATGTTGGGTAGCAATGCAGCACAAGTTGGAGGTAGCAGCTCACCCTCCAGGTTCTTTGTTTGGAATAGTTCCCATCTGAGTGATGGCAGGATTGTTGGACCTTTTGACTTGTAAACGCGGCAGACAAAATTCTCCAATGCCTTCACCAGTGATGGGAGCTCACCATTGATAAGCGCAGGGGGAATAGAACCCTTGCCAATGTCCTTGAAGCAGTCAATGGCAGGATCATCATCATTAAGCTTCAGGTATGCATCGATCCACTTCTTTTTGGATACTCTAACACCCTCCCCCCCCCCCCCCCCAAGGCAGCACCAGAAAAATTGTGCAGGCCAAGTAATCCCTGACATTTGTGATGTCCAATAACTTAAACACGCTAAAAAAAAAAAAATCTTCCGTTTCTTTGCACCTATTCCTGTTGAAAATGTCAAAGAAGTTGGAGTTGCAATGCATTTACATGATACTAAATCAAGTAGCAGAAAGTGGACATCAGTAGCGGGTGATCAAACACATACGTCTCGTGGGGCACCTTTGGCAGCAGATGCAAGGACTTGATGACGTATCAGGGTATCAGCCTTTTCATGTGTGTGTGCATCTACAAAATCTCGTCCCTTGATGAAAATGTAATAGACAGCAACCAGTAGATAAGAACTGTCCTTAGAGAAGTACTCCAGCAGTCCCTGGCCCAACTCGCATGTCAGCTTCTTCTTGGTTGATGATGCTGAGAGGAGATCTTTGATCGACATAGTAACCTTCATCTCAGGATGGATTTCATATTCTACAGAAGTAGTTGCTCTCTTTTGTCTAGTTTTGCTCTTTAATGATTTATCCATATATTGATCAAAGACAACTTGACCCTCAGAGTAACCTGCCATCATTGTTTTGATGCGTTTGTTGAACGCATCCTGAAGGTTCGACAGCTTCTTCATGGTTGGTGTCTTTTTCATGCTCTGAAGCACACCCATGGCATCAACTATCAGAACTTTGATAGGGACATCAAGAGGATCTTGCATTGGATCAGGATGTGGGACAGCTTCAGGGAGCTCTGACTTGGCACCTTCAGTTGCATGCATGAGACTAGCTTTGTCTGTAGGGATGTACAAGGATCTATCCACAGCACACAGAGAGCCGGAACCATTGACATCTCATAGTGTCCAACTGTCTCCTGAAGTTTGGGAACTACACTTGGTCGACTGCCTTGGATGATGAGAAATCTTCCAAGTAGTTCACGTTCTTCACGCAATTTGATGACGTTTTTTTCCATCCAATTTGAAAATGTCTTCAACCTGAATTTTTTAATTTTGTTCCACACTGAGAGTGTTGATGTAGAAATCAAGCATTCAGAGACAAAGTCCTCAAAGTGCTTCTGGCCCTTTTTCGCAAATTGTAGAATATCCAGCTCGAAAGAATGACGTTTGTAGTTTTTTTTTTTTTTATTTAATTGGGAAAGGCAAAGGGATAGGGTCAGTCTGGGTTGTCCAAGTTGAAGAACCAAACGTCAGACAAATAGTCTTTTAGCTGTTTTAATAGTGTTATACTTAAACTCAGAATACTTTAAAACATATGAAACAGCTATAATATTACACATATTGGACATTCAAAACCATTATCTTTAGCTCCAGGCTTTTTTATTCTGCCCTGAAATAACATGCCCAAAGTTATTCAGTAATGGCTCAGCAAGTACAGGGCCCAGATGCACAATTCTGGTGTCTATGTAAAGGTGACACCTTGGAAAATGTACTGTAAGTGGAAGTTTAGTGATTACATCTACCAGGACAGAAGGACTGCAGATAAACTACACCAGAAATGTATGTTTGTATTTTCATCTTAACAAAACTTACAGTTGAAGTGTGAATAACATCAATAATAGCATTTACCAGTGGACCATTAAAATGTTGATCTGTTCTACATGCAGTATTCTCAGCTGCATCTCCTCCAAATTTGGTGTCATACAACTGAAGCACAACAGTTCTACAGCCATTTTAGTAAGAGTAGTCCCAGGCGGACTTCTATTTAGGGAGGTCCCAAAATAGATGTCCCCCCAAAAACGGGGGTGGGGGTCAGAAAATTTGGCACCCTTCATTTTCTATCACATTGGTCCCAATAGAAGCCAAAACAGCAAAAAAATCAATTTTGGCACAAAAATCCTACGGGAGCTGTTTTTTTGACATAGCAAACCGCACTATAAAGAGACACCCACAAGTTTCGACCTGGCGGTCTATTCGAGATGTTTCTTTTTTCTTTCTTACAGTTTACTTGACTTTTCATACAAAAGCCAACAGTTTGCGCTGGGCACAGGAATCTGCAGTGTTGAGACACCAATTCCAAGTATGCTGTTTTTTTTTCAGTTCGTGTAGTATATAATTCGCTATCCATTTTATAAATATTACAGATTATTTACCGGTTGTTTATGAGATATCTCTATGAGATATTATGTGCCATAAATTTTAAATGTGCACAAAGGTATAAGCCCACCGACACAACCAAGGGCATAATAGGCCCCCACCCCCCTAGGCCCCACACACAGAGCCCTGATCTCAACATGATGCAGTCAATCTGGAATTAAGAGACGGACACAACTCCAATATCAACATGCAAAGAACACATGTGCTCTTTCTCTGCTTCTCGGATGAGTAGACTCCATGTGTTTTTCGTTGTTTGAAATGGCACATTATAGCGTGCGATCACGCGAGAGCTCACAAGGGAACGGAGTTGGCGGACCGCAGCCGTGCGCAGCCGGTATGATTTGCCTGTTTTTGACGCTGAGTCGGACCGGAACCAGAACGATGATGCATCTGGTTTATTTGGGCCCTTAAAGACAGTGTCCGCCGCGCTACACTCAGCTCCGTTCCGAAGGACGCAACAAATAAGTTTGTATTGTAGTCAATATGATGTGGTCCACATGATCTGCTCAGCTCCAATCCGGATGTGCCTGAGTCCGCCTCTCCGATCCGTCAAAACTAAAATACGTACGAGGTCTATTTTCTGGTCCCTCAACCTGCGGCCGGATCAAGCCCTGCTGTTTAGCATGCACCAAACAGGAAAAAGAAACGGCAACAATATCCGGTCTTTCAAAGTAAATAATGTTAATAAAAGTATTATAGATCTAATTAGGGCCCAAGCACTAAGCGTGCGAAGGCCCTATTGTTTTGCAAAGGATTATTATTGTGTTTTTTTTTCATGGCAAATGAAAACGGCCAATTTGGAGGCCTGAACATGCACGAAAAGTCACCAAAATTTGCACATACGTGCGGAAAATTGTAAATTTCGATAATTTTACAACGTTGAAAAAAAATGTAACAAAATGGCTCAGTGGCGCCCCCTTGAAATTTTAAAATTGGCCTATAACGTTAGGGTCTGTCAGCGTAGAGCAATAAAATTTGGGGAGTCTATACCTTGTCCAAAACCGCTCCAAAAAAGCATTGGTACCCATATTCCAAACCCAACAGGAAATCGGTTATTTTGGATCGAATATGAAATTTTTATCGATTTACAGGGTGCACATTTGAGGCCTTTCCGCTGAGGGAGTTAGTTGGATCATCTTCAAAATTGGTGAGACTGTTCAGGAGACATATGAAATCTTAAGTTTTTAAAATGGTGCGTTTTCATTCACGGGTCTGACCTGGGCGTGGCGCCAAAGTCGGCCATTTTTTCGGCAAAATGACAAATTCAGTAAATGACTAATAGTTCCTTGACACAACGTTCAATCTTTTTCATATCTGGCATGTATGTGCGGTATCCCACCCTTAACACGAGTGCATTGAAATATTACCCATTAGGCCTAGCGCCTCCTAGTGAGAACAGGAAATGCCTTTTTTTACGAGACAGGTTCCTTCTCCAAGGGAAAAAAATCTGTTGACCTCAAACCTGCATCAGGGGAGCCTTAAGACCTGTGTTCAGGTGCCTGATGAAAAATATTGAGGTTTCGTTGAAGCGAAAGGGTCCAAACATGAAAGTGAAAATAACCGTCAACAATTTGTCTCGCAAAATACTTTGAACAGTCATGACTCAGCAGATATACAACATATCTGCGCCAAACTGCCCGTGCTTGTTGAGAGTCATATCCTGAAGGGTCTTGTAGGGGTCATTTGCATCAACTCTACAGTGCCAACTAGTGGCGACAGAAAGGAGTTTTAAAAAAAGGCCTTTCCTATTGGGTTTTTTCAACGTAGAGCAATGAAATTTGGGGAGTCCATACCTTATGCAAAACTGCTCCAAAATGTCTCTTGCACCCATTTTCCAAATCCAACAGAAAATCGGGTATTTTGGATCGAATGTGAAATTTTTAACCATTTGTAGTATAGTTTACATTTGGAGGCCTGAACATGCACGAAAACTCACCAAATTTTACACATACATGTGGCTTTGCGTGGATTTCGATAATGTTGAGACGTTACAAAAAAATGTAACAAAATGGCGCAGTGGCGCCCCCTTGAATTTTTCAATAAGGCGTTTCCTATTAGGTTTTTTAAACGTAGCGCAATGAAATTTGGGGAGTCGATACCATGTGCAAAACTGCTCCAAAAAGTCTCTTGAACCCATATTCCAAACCCAACCGGAAATCGGGTACTTTGGATCAATTAACAGGGTGCACATTTGAGAAGGAGTTAGTTGGATCATCTTCAAAATTCGTGAGACTATTCAGGAGACATAGGAGATCTAAAATTTTCAAAATGGTGCGTTTTCATTCATGGGTCTGACCTGGGCGTGGTGCCAAAGTCGGCCATTTTTTCGGCAAAATGACAAATTCAGTAAAAGACTAATAGCTCCTTGACACAACGTTCAATCTTTTTCATATCTGGCATGTATGTGCGGGATCCCACCCTGAACACGAGTGCATTAAAACATTACCCATTAGGCCTAGCGCCCCCTATTGGGAACAGGAAATGCCTTTTTTACTAAACAGGCTCCTCCTCCAAGGAAAAAAAATATATTCACCTGAAACCTGCATCAGGGGAGCCATAAGACATGTGTTCAGGTGCCTGATGAAAAATACTGAGGTTTGGTTGAAGCAGAAGAGTCCAACAGGAGAAGTGAAAATGACAAGCCATTTCGTCTCACCACAAGTTTTAAACAGTCATAACTTCTATAACATATCTGCGCCAAACATCTCGTGCTTGTTGAGTCATACTCTGAAGGGTCCTGTAGGGGTCATTTGCATCAACCCTACAGCGCCAACTAGTGGCAATAGAAAGTCAGTCGTTTTTCCAATACATGTCCAGTTCTTTTCAGTTTGGTCATTGTAGTTTCAAGACCTTTTGAAATACTTATTTTACGGCCCATGCCCACATGTCTCTGTCTTTTGCCGTGACGACCCTTTATTCGATCCTTTTTTGTAGAACTCTCTCCAATAGGGGTTTTTACCTCTTAGGTGTGTGAATGTAAATGGGCGACTTTCGAGCATGTTAGGTTCCAATGCAATGATTAGAGAGGACGATCTGCCACCACCCTGACCTGCACACTGTCCGAGTTGCGTGACGTCCGAGTTGCGCTAGATTGCGAGGGCCCGTTCAGTCCTGCTTGCAGGCCTAGTTTTAACCATATTTTATTGACATTTACACAAAACAAAATATATACACGTGCATGGGATGTACAGTGCTCGTGTACAGTGTATCTCCAAACAATATATTTTAAAATGACAAAAGGAAAAGACATTCTAGCGTCACTCGAAAGCGCTGCATGGGTCGTGAGCACAAGTATTGGTATTTTCGATGCAGCAACGCGCAGAGAGCGCGGAGAAAAATAAACAGTAAAAAGTGAGCTAGACTTCTGTGCTGATTTATTGAAACTAATTGCCGCTGGCAATTCTTGCAAGTACTACACTATGTTTGTTTATGTGCGCATGTTAGAGGTAAGAGCTTGAGCCAAAAATTTTGGGCAGGGTCGGGCCTTTTTTGTAATAAATATATATTTATATATGTTAACTAAAACATTGTATGGATGTTCATCTAAAGAATACTTGTCATAAAATAAATCATTTGGATGAACAGAGAAGACGCTGGATGGGAATTGCGAACAGGAACCGCGCATGCACAGCCTCTCCTTGTCAGAGAGGCGCGTCCATGTGAGCACAATATCCCACACAGAAATATATTTAACAAACTTTTCCAGCGTTATTTCATTGTATAAATGCATTCATAGTGATGATAAAAATATGTTGACTATTTAAACATTTTTTTAAAAAATTGCGTTTTTTTTCTGCCAACTCGAGGAAATTGTTAAATGTCAAATGGGCTGCTGCATTTAATTGCCAAGGAATTGAAACATGAACTGTCCAGCTGATAGAACAGACACACAAATATAAAAGATATAAATGTTTATTGAATATGCATATACAGTCTTGTTTAACTGGGAAAATCCTTTACAAAAGACAGGCTTTAATATTTTTTTCCAAGCAGTGCTCGGTCCAGGTACGACTGACGCATCGCATCCCCGCGCTCCTTCTCCTGAGTCCTCACAAATAAAACATAAAATATGGGGTTCGTGCTCCGGCCTATAAATAAAACATAACATTTCGGGTTTTGTCGGGCTCGGGCCTGCAAATCAAGTTAATTGATTGGGCTCGGGCCGGGTCGGGCTGGATTTTTTTAGCCCATATTTTACCTCTAGCGCACGTGCGTAGATTTGTAGTGGCGGGGGTTGCATCCGTGGGTTACTGTGTGCTTTTGTGTGTGTTGAACTGAATTTAACTGTATAGCTAAACTGTACTATTGGCTTATGTGCATTTTTAGCATGTTTTTTCCCCCTTACAATACTGTCACAATAATAAACTTTGTGTTGATCTGATCACATAGCCTCCTCCATTGTGTGGGAGTCCGCAGGAGTACGGACCGCATGAGAGTCGTATGCTGTGGGCATTGGGCATCGCAGGCGATCTGCATTGTATTTGTTGCGTCATCCGGAACGGAGCTGAACGGAGCGCGGCGGACTCTGTGTGTTTTGGGGGTTACACACTAGAGACGTCAATGTCGCGTCAACGATTCTGCCACGATAACGCACCAGTGACGCTCGGCGTCAATTTCCATTGGACGCGTTTTATGAGCAGCGCGTCTGTGGAGTGGCTCGATCGGTTCACGCAAGGATAGCACGATCGCGCGAGTGTAGCGGGTATTTAAAGATGATAATAAAACAACCATTTTACGGAGGTGCAGTGATACTTTACCTATCCACCACTGGGAAAAGCAGAAAATCAAGTAATTTACTGGCAGAACCATCAACATGTGGACTGTTCCAGTCAGCAAAACTTGAAAAAAAGTTGCGGACGAAAAAGGAAATTGACTCAGTCCATAAAGTGTTCCGATAAAAATGTTCCTCAATAAAAATGAATGAAATATTTGCCTATAGGCCACATTTTGACTGTTTTTTTTCCAAGAACATTTCCTCAGAATGCTGATCCCTCTTTTGAAATCGGCTACATCCTTCGTTAAATGGATCACTCAAATCTTCCACTGAAATTAAATTATTAATCAATATAATTTGGTTCATTATTTCACGTTTTCTAAACAAACAGACAAAACATAACAGGTGAATATTTTAAGAGGATGACAAAATAACACATCAAAATCACCTTTCCTGTGTGCATCAAACCTCCAAGGAAAGATGCATTAAGAGCCCTTACAGTTTAAGTTGATGTCATGAGAGGTCACTCGTAATTAAGTGTCATGTACTCAAGCTATTTTCGAAGCAATTTGGCCAAGTGGTTCGGAGCTTCTAAAAAGCTTCATTGGCCATCACTAAATAACATAAATTCACATATACAAGAAAAACATTTTAAAAAAATAAAAATTACATCTGGTCTTTGCCGTGTGGAGATACAGAGCTTAGCCCACCCAGGTTGGTTTGGGGACAATTTGGGGACAATATCAGGTCACTTCCTGTTGATTTGGGAACATTTGAGGGGCGTGGCCTGGTCATATCAGGTCATTTGGAGGCGTGTCCTATTAATATCTGGTCATTTTCTGTTGATTGGGGATATTGGTTTTTTTTGCCATTGAAAATGAATGCGAAAAAATTTGGACATCCATGGCTGTCAATGGCATCCAAGTACATTGGCATCAACAGAGTGAACAAGCATACCCGTCAATGGCACTAAACAAAGTAAATTCCATTAGAAATGAATGGGAAATTTGGACGTCCATGGCCGTCAATGGTAGCACCCTCCATAAGCGTCAATGGAATTGGGGAAGTTTAGGGGACATGTCCTATTTATATCTGGTCATTTCCTATTGATTTGGGGACATTTTTTTTTTTTGCCATTGAAAATGAATGGGAAAAAATTTGGACATCAATGGCTGTCAATGGCATACAAGTACATAGGCATCAACAGAATGGACAGACATGCCCGTCAATGGCATTAAACAAAGTAAATGCCTTTAGAAATGAATGGGAAATTTGGACGTCCATGGCCATCAATGGCAGCACCCTCCATAAGCGTCAATGGAATTGGGGAAGTTTGGGGGACATGTCCTTTTTATATCTGGTCATTTCCTGTTGATTTGGGGACATTGTTTTTTTTTTTGACATTGAAAATGAATGGCAAAAAAAATTGGACGTCCATAGCCGTCAATGGCATCGACATACATAGGCGTCAATGGAGTCCAAGTACATTGGCATCAATAACATGAAAAAACATGATGAAATGCCATTGGAAATGAATGCGAGGTTTGGACGTCCATGGAGGTCAATGGCGTCACCCTCCATAAGCGTCAATGCAATCGGGGACATTTGGGGTACACGTCCTATTGATATCTGGTCATTTCCTGTTGATTTGGGGACATTGGTTTTTTTTTTGCCATTGAAAATGAATGGGAAAAAATTTGGACGTCCATGGACGTCAATGGTATCAACTTACAAAGGTGTCAATGGAATGTAAGTACATTGACATCAATAAAATGAAAAAAACATGATGAAATGCCATTGGAAATGAATGGGAAGTTTGGACGTCAATGGATGTCAATGGCATCACCCTCCATAAGCATGAATGCAATCGCGGACACTTGGGGTACACGTCCTATTGATATCTGGTAATTTCCTGTTAATTTGGGGACAGTTTTTTTTTTGCCATTGTAAATGAATGGGAAAAAATTTGGACGTCCATGGACGTCAATGGTATCAACTTACATAGGTGTCAATGGAATCCAAGTACATTGGCATCAATAGTGTTAAGCATTGTTTTAAGTATGCGCCCTTACTCAGTATATTACGGTGATAAGTGGCTGAATTTGAGTTGACTTTTCTTTATGTGACGTAGTCCTCCCCAGCAGAGTGAGAGAGAGCTGTGTGGAGAGCGCCAAGGCCAGCATTTTGTTATTGCATTTGTAAGTTTAATTCATAAAATAAATACGCCCGTGAAGGCTGACTACAAGACACGCAGTCCTTTCTATTTTTCCACGCAATGACCACGCACGGACGAGAGGTTGCCACTACTGCGTGTAAACGTCGTCACAGGTTATGGGCCCAGAGCACGGTGCGACGCCTGAACACGAGCAAAAGTGAAAGTTGTCTCATCGGACGAAGTTACCGAGGGAGCTAACGCCAAGAAGAGACGCGGAACTCCTGTGAGACCACCAGTAAAGCTACGTGTATCAAGGTGGAGATAAGTGGACTTATTAAATGTCACGGTAAAGTGAAACGCCTGGCGTATTATACAGCGCGAATGCTAACGAAGCTAACGAGCTAGCGCAACAAGTGAAAGTCAAGCTAATGGTTGACGGGCCTCAGGCGGCGACGGCGCGAGTCAGTAAAGATGGCGGCAAGTTCGATGGCTGGAATAATCACGACGCAGCTTGTATTCGACGGTTCAGAAGACAAATATGAGTTGTGGGAAACAAGATTTTTGGGCCACTTGCACATTCGTAAGCTGAAAGGGCCAATTCTGAATGAGCCCGAGGATGGCGCCAACGCTGAACAGCTTGCTGAAGATATGGCGAAAAATGCAGATTGCTATGCTGAGCTAATAAGGCTATTGGATGATAAAAGCCTATCGCTGATCAGACATGAGGCAGCAGACGATGGAAGAAAAGCCCTTAAAATCCGGAGAGAACATTATTCAGGTAAAAGTAAACCTAGAATAATAAATTTGTATACCTCGCTGACCAAGTTAAGCATGGCTGAAAATGAGACTGTAACAGACTACATGATAAGAACAGAAAACCTCATTACTGCTCTGCGAGATGCGGGTGAGACAATGAGTGATGGGCTGACTATAGCCATGATGTTGAACGGCCTACCAGAGTCCTTCAAACCCCTTGCTGTACACGTAACGCAGAATGAAGACAATATCACATTCACTGATTTCAAGAGAAGACTGGATTTATGAAGAAGCAGAAAAAATGAAATCAGCAGCAGACTGTGCGGATAATGTGATGAAAACTTGTGTGAAGCCAGGACGAAACTTCAGCAAGAAGCACACCAGCACCAAGAACGATGAGAATGCTGCTGACATAATCTGTTATAGATGTGGGACAAAAGGACACAAATCAAGAACATGTTCCAGAAAAGTGTGGTGCGGACACTGTAAGAGCAACACTCACCACGAATCAATTTGCAAGAAAAAAGGAGCTCAAGATGGAGCAAGACAAGTCGCTGAGGAAGAAACGAGTGACCAGGACCAGTTCTTCAAGGCCGACCACAGAAAGCAGGAGAAACCAGCGGACAACGTGAAGAAGAAAGGCATTATGGTCGACGGAGGAGCAACATCGCACATCGTGAATGACATTGAAAAAAAATTTAAAAGTTTCGACGACTCATTCAAGCCGGAATCCCATTCAGTGGAGTTGGCGGATGGAACAAGATGCAGCGGAACAGCGCAACGCAGAGGAACAGCAGTGATCTACCTCCAAGACAGCAACGGACGTCGACACACAACGCACCTGCGGGAGGCGCTGTACATGCCTTCATATCCTCACAATATATTTTCAGTGGCAAGCGCAACAAATGGAGGAGCCAAAATCATCTTTGAAAAGGAGAACAGTCACATCGTTACCAAGGACGGTACCAGGTTTGACATCCATGAAAGTGGCAACTTGTTTTACTTACCAACTATTGAAAACAGTGTTGTTGATCAATGTAAACAATGTGTGAGCCATGATATACAGACCTGTCACGAAATTTTGGGCCACTGCAACTACCAAGATGTACAAAAATTACAAGGTGTTGTCAAAGGTATGAAAATCATGAGCAATGTAAAGCCGACATTTTGTGAAGTGTGTACAAAAGGAAAATTTACACAATCGAGAAATAGGGAGCCAGATAGAAAAGCTAAGAAACCCTTAGAACTGGTACATACTGACTTGACAGGTCCTATGCGAACACCAAGCATAGAAGGGCATAGATATGCACAATCTTTTACCGATGACTTTTCCGGTACCATATTGGTGTATTTTCTAAAGTCTAAAAGTGACACCATACAAGCGACCGAAAAATTCTTGGCAGACATAGCACCTTATGGGGAAGTCAGATGTCTTTGTTCAGACAATGGCACTGAATTCACAAATAGAGAATTTCAAGCACTATTGAGAAAAAATAAGATTAGACATGAAACGTCTTCACCCTACTCACCGCATCAAAATGGCACTGCGGAGAGAGGATGGAGAACAC
Source organism: Corythoichthys intestinalis (assembly GCF_030265065.1). Taxonomy (NCBI): domain Eukaryota; kingdom Metazoa; phylum Chordata; class Actinopteri; order Syngnathiformes; family Syngnathidae; genus Corythoichthys; species Corythoichthys intestinalis. Next base: position 45,862,791 of record NC_080411.1, on the reverse strand, counting down.
TATATGAAATGGGCAGATGCTTTTTGATAGAGAGCAAACTTCCAGACAAATTGTGGAATTACGCAATTCAAACAGCAGCCTATGTGAGAAATAGGTGTTACAGTAGACGTACAAAGAAAACACCATAGCAATTGCTAAATGGCAAAGAACCAAATGTAGCCAAATTACAAAAATTTGGATCAGTCTGTTTTGTTTACAAACAAGACAAAGACAAACTGGAGTCGAGATGTGAACAGGGTGTATTTGTGGGCTACGATAAAAATAGTCCAGCTTTGTTGGTGTATTAGCCAAACACTGAAAAGATTCATAAACACAGGTTGGTCAAATTTGCACCTGAAGTAGCCAAAGAAAAAGAAACACAGACGCCCCTGTCACAAATAGAATTGAGTGATAGAGATGTACATCACAGCGTCAACAAAGAAGAAAATGTTGATGAATGTGAAAACATATCAAAATGGTGTGATCAAAGTGATGTCTCTGGAATTTCACCAGACAAAATTGAGCTTACACCACAACATGAAACTAGTGATAGTGTAACCAGAAGGAATCCTAAGAGAAATAGGCGACTTCCAAGTTACCTCCAGGAATTTGAAACTGATGACACAATTGACAAACTAGTAACATGCGTGGATTCTTGTTACAGAGCTGTATGTGACATTCCCGAAACTTACCAGGATGCCATAGCATCAACAAATTCGGCACAATGGAAAAATGCAATGGACGAAGAAATGCGATCACTGAAAGAGAACAAAACTTTTAACCTTACCCATTTGCCACCAGGTAAACAGGCAGTGGGGGCTAGGTGGGTTTATGCTATCAAGAGTGACATTGATGGTTCAGATAAATATAAAGCAAGATTTGTAGCGAAGGGCTACAGCCAGAAACAAGGACTTGACTATGAAGAGACATTCTCACCTACTGCAGCTATGACAAGTGTGAGAGTTCTTATGCAAAAGGCAGCGCAGGAGAATCTTGTCTTACACCAGATGGACGTTAAGACGGCCTATTTGCATGCACCAATCAACTGTGAAATATATGTGGAGCAACCACAAGGTTATGAAAAACATTCTGAAAAGGGTGAAAAATTGGTATGTAAGTTGCAAAAGTCTCTGTACGGACTGAAGCAGTCAGGCAGAAACTGGTATGTTGTACTTCATGCATTTTTGTGTCAAAATGGTTTCAAGCAAAATCCAGCAGAACACTGTGTGTATACTGTGGAAAAAGCAAATGGAAAGGTCATACTACTAATATGGGTTGATGATCTTATCATAGCAGCTGGTAACCAAGACTTACTGAACGACGTCAAAACGATGCTCACAGAGAAATTTAAGATGAAAGATCTCGGAAAGTTGAACCAATTTTTGGGAATTAACTTCAACCAATCAGACGGTCAAGTGAAAATGACGCAACAGAAATATGTGAACAAAATACTTGAAAGATTTGACATGCAAAATTGCAAACCCAGAGAGACCCCATGTGAGGCAAAACTTGATTTCTCAGAAGACGCTCAAAAAATGAGAGAACCAAGGAAATATAGAGAAGCAGTTGGGAGTCGAATTTACTTGTCAACATGCACAAGACCAGATCTCAGTTATCTGGTCAGTAAACTGTCTCAATATTTTCCCAATCCGACAGAAGAACACTGGAGTGCAGTTAAACACGTATTTAGATATCTGAAAGGTACAACCGAGCTAAATTTACTCTTCAAAAGAAATGACACAGAGAAACTAGGTCTCAAAGTGTACTGTGATGCAGACTGGGCATCTGATGCGACAGACAGGCATAGTACTACAGGACATTGCGTCAGCATGAGTGAGGGAAGTGCCCTCATATCATGGAAAACTAGGAAACAACCGACAGTAGCCTTGTCTACTTGTGAGGCCGAGTACATTTCTCTGGCATCAGCGATACAAGAATGTATCTATTTAGAACAGCTACTTAAAGGTATTGACAAATGTCAGTATACAAAACCAAAAGTGTGCGAAGACAATCAGGGTACAATAGCACTTGCTAAAAACCCAGTAAGCAGGCAAAGATGTAAACACATCGATATCAAGTACCATTTCATTAGGGAACATGTAAATAGTGGAAGGATCATTTTGGAATATTGCCCTACTGAAAACATGGTAGCGGACGTGTTAACAAAACCAGCAACTAAGTTAAAGCTGAGGAAGTTCTACCCAGAGTTATTTGGTGTTTAAGTGTACAGTTCACAAAGTGTATTTCATTTGTGTAAAAACGTGTGTTTTACAAAATTGAGCTAAGTGCGAGTGGGGGTGTTAAGCATGGTTTTAAGTATGCGCCCTTACTCAGTATATTACGGTGATAAGTGGCTGAATTTGAGTTGACTTTTCTTTATGTGACGTAGTCCTCCCCAGCAGAGTGAGAGAGAGAGCTGTGTGGAGCGCGCCAAGGCCAGCATTTTGTTATTGCATTTGTAAGTTTAATTCACAAATAAATACGCCCGTGAAGGCTGACTACAAGACACGCAGTCCTTTCTATTTTTCCACGCACTGACCACGCACGGACGAGAGGTTGCCACCACTGCGTGTAAACCTCGTCACAAATAGAATGAAAAAACATGATGAAATGCCATTGGAAATGAATAGGAAGTTTGGACGTCAATGGGCGTCAATGGCATCACCCTCCATAAGCGTCATTGCAATCGGGGACATTTGTGGTACACGTCCTATTAATATCTGTTCATTTCCTCTTGATTTGGGGACTTTTTTTTTTTTCCCATTGAAAATGAGTTGGAAAAAATTTGGAAATCCATGGCCGCCAATGGCATCGGCTTACATAGGAGTCCAAGTACATTGGCATCAATAGAATACATTCGACGTACATGGCCGTCAATGGCATCAATGCAATGTAATTCCAAATGGAAGTGAATGGGAAATGTGGACGTGGCATCCCATTAGAAATGAATGGAAAAGTTTTTGGCAAATTTCCAGGGACCTGTAATTTTTTTCCAAATTCTGAATACAATCTTAATGGCCCTCACCATCCCGGAATTTTTTTTTTTTTTTTTTTTTTAAACCTGTCATGTTCAGCTGTTTGACACAGAGAATAGAAGTCTAAGTGCCAGGGTTGTCTGCACAGTTTTAATGTTTCACATTGAGAGTCTGATATACTCCCATTGTGATCATTCAAAATACCTTTTTATTATGACAAAGCAGCAAACAGGAAGGGATTATGGGGGGACAGAAGAAAAGCAACACAAGAGAAGAAAGAAAAGAAACACATACACAAACAACAACAAGAAATACATAGAACATCTAGACTAATTATTAATATGCTGGTCCCATCGTCAGCGAGATGTATTTCCGGTTTACACCATGTGGGGGCCTATTGGCCAGTGAGAGGAGGGGGACAGGGGTAGGGGTGTCTATAAGCTAAGTGATTGAAAGAGGTAGAGTGTACACAAATCAGTTCTGTGATCTAGAACCCAGGAATCATGTGAATCTCTTATGAATGTAAGCCCGTTGGCGACCAACACTACGCCGCCCCATCGCCAATCCCGGCACCAGGACCCCAACCCGAGCATGCCCGACCGCATCCAGCAGCACGCGAGCCCCACCGGACGCGCGACAGCCACGCAGACGGGCGGAGAAGCCGCGCGGGAGCCAACCCAGGGCCACGGCCCCCACCCAGCCAGCCTAGGAGGAAGGGTGGTCGGGGGGGTCAAGCGCAGCCCATCCCTCCTCCCGCAGCCCAGCAAAGGAGCCATGCCCCCCCCCCCCCCCCCCCCCCGGATCCAGGGTGGTCCCCTGGGACACCCACGCACCCATCAACCGGCCTTCAGGGATGGCAGGAGGGGATGCACCACCAACCCCACGTCTATCCCCACCCCCGCCCGCCCACCCGGGCCACGAGCCACAGCCACAGCCCCCCAACCGGCACGGCACGCCACGGGAACCCCAGCGGCCCACTAAGTCCAAGGCAGGGCAGGGCCCCCCGCCGGTGCAGGCAATACCCCGCTGATACACCGGCACCCAGCCAGCGACGGAGCGCAGGGTGGATGTCCAGTCAGAGAAGAGGGCAAGGCGGAGGCAGGAGAACGCCGAGGAACTGCTACGGGGCGATGCAAGATCGGAGCCCCGACCCCCCACCCCACTCCCGTGGCCGGCAGCCCAGGCAGAGGGGAGGCCACACCCAAGGAGCCACGCCATGAGGAAAAGTGTGGGACCCACCTACCACCCTATTACTGTGGCTGCCAGGTTCCCGGCTGGCAGCCATCACCCAGCACCGTGATGGGAGGGTAGTGCAATCTATGCATTAAAATAGCAGAGCTTGGCTTGGGGCAGTGGGACCGCAGCATGGATTTCTGCCCAGCCGCCCGTCCCACCGCCCTTTGCCGGAGCTCTCCTGTGGAGTATGATGTGTGTGGTGCATTTAAAAAAGGTGCAGGGATGGCGGGGCCTGTCGTGAGGGGGCAACCGTGAGGTACCCCCCCACCGCCAACAGGTCCCAACCATCCCACAACCTTGGTGTGTGGTGCATTAAAAACAGGGGGGGAACCACTGGCCGCAGGGCGGGAGAAGTGTCAGGGCCCCGATCAATTCCCGCCCCAGACCACCCACGGCGCCTCCGCCCCTCCTCCACCCACCGAGCACTCACCCTGCACTCCGAGCAGGCGCCACGCCGAGCGCCGGCAACCAGGGGACGTCCACCCCACCGGCAAGGGACAACAAGCCCCACCCAAGGCCCCGTCGACGGCCCCGCCGGCAGGGGGGCAGTGGCAGCCGCGGCGGCCCAGAGAGGCGGACGGGGCCGGGGACAGACCAAGGGGACGGAAGTGCACCCCCCACGACCCACCCCCGGGCCAGGAGGGCCGCGCGGTATGACACCAGAGGGCACCTCCCCGGCACCCGGTACAGGGAGACGCGGCTCCGGCCGGGCGGACCCGGGAGGGAACCATGGCCACTGCATACACCCCCCGGCCTCCACCCCAACCCCAACCCCACCCCGGCCGGGGAAGGGCCGCGGCCCCGGACCGACACCCGCGCGCCACCCCCGCCCGCCCACGACACCAGCGCGCGCCCGACGGGACCCCCGCTCCCCAAGGTTTCTCATTTTTCTCCCAATTGACTCTGGAGTTTTTGGAGTTTTTCCTTGCCGGCATGGAGGGTCTTAGGATAGGGGATACCCAGGACTTGAACTGTATCTATTCATCTTTGTTGCTTCATTTCTAATTGTGTATCATATTGCCTCTGTAAAGCCCTTTGAGACCTCTGTTGTGATTGTGGGCTATACAAATAAAATTGAATTGAATTGAATTGAATAGATGTGTGCCAAGGACGAGTGAAGTGTATTATTTAAGCATACTTCCTTAATTGTTCCAAGTCTGATAAGTAATATATAGGGTGTTCCAAAAGAGTTGCATACGTTCCCCAGCAGCTGGAAACCAAATTGTCTGTGGGTTTCTTTGTACATTAAACCCATTGACCGACTACACTGTGAAGGAAGAAAAATTATTTATTACATGCTGCTGGGAGTGTATAAAACAGTTCGGATTTAAACGTCCAGTTTCAAGCTGCAAAAGGATGCATACAACTTCCCTGGACACCCCGCATACATCAATTTATGTATACATTTTCATTATTTTTGTGTCATTCCTTCGCAGGCGAGAGAGAATCCTTATTCTATGTTCATCATTCTTGCGATCGTTCCCCACTGTTGTTCGTATTTGTCCATTTTATTTGTCTGTTTGGCAGATATTTTCTCTAATGTTATATATTCAATGATTAGATTTAGCCATTGGTTAATGCTAATGTTTTGTTTGTTTTTCCAATTCAACAATATTGTTTTTTTGACTATCGTTAAACTTGCTAGTAGTGGACGGGTTTGATGGTTAGAGATATTCACTGTATTCAGATCGCCAAGCAGACAAAGAGTTGGAGACAATGGAATCCTGCAGTTCAATAGGAAAGAGAGTTTCTTCGTTACCTGTGCCCAGAAATCTTGTATTGGTTTACATTGCCAAAGAGCATGAAAGTATGTGTCTGAAGAACCTTCGTTGCAGCTTGTGCATTTATCTGATTGGGAGCACCCATTTTGTACATTTTAGATTGAGTAATATGCCATCTGTGCAGTATTTTGAATTGTATAAGCTGAAGGTTCTTATTCTTTGTCATTATAAATGTATTTTTACAGATGTTGGACCAATAGTTATTATCTAATGTAACTGAAAGTTCGTTATTTCATTTTTCGATTGGTAGGCAAGTAGAGTTGTTACATGAGAGGGCTTTATAGACTTTTGAAAGTATTTTTTTGTTGTTGAGGGTGGATATTTATTATTTTATTTACGAAAGGTGGTGGTCCTAACGTACCCGTTAGTGATGGGAATTTGCTTCTGATGGCTGCCCTGATTTTATTGTATTGAAGGAAATTGACCCCTTTGATCTGGAAATTTTGTAGTATTTTTTCATATGACATGAATGTATTATCTTTAAACAAATGCTGCAACTGGTTTATTCCCGTATCATTCCATGTGCTGAAATAAATAGGAATTTTATTAACGCCAAAGTCTGGGTTGTGCCAGATTGGTGAAAATTTACACGGGGCTTGTTGTGATTGCGTAATTTCCATACCTCTCCACCAGGCTTTCAAGGTACATGCTATCATTGGGTTTTTGAAGCAGCTATGGTGCTTAATACTAGAACTAATAAAGGGGACGTTTGCCAATTGTATTTGGTTGCAGTCTATTTGCTCTAATTCTAGCCATGACTGTTGTTCAGTGTTAAGATATAACCACCAAATAAGATATTGTATTTGATTTGCTATATAATAGTGTTGGAAATTAGGGGCCTCTAGACCCCCCTCCGGTTTATTTCTTTGCAATTTAGCAAGGCTAATTCTGTTTTTCTTGTTCTTAAAGTAGAATTTTGTGACGGCTGAGTCTAGGTCTTGAAACCATTTTTGAGTGGGTTTAAAGGGGATCATTGAGAACAAATAGTTTATTTGTGGTAATACTTTCATTTTGACTGTTGCTATCCGGCCCAAAAGTAAGATGGGTAGATTATTCCAGTGTGTCAAATCTTCACATATTTTTGCTAAGAGGGGTGTATGATTTAGTTTAGTTAATTCTGTAAGTTTTGGTGAAATGTTGATTCCAAGATACTTTATATTCCCTATTGGAATATTGTGATTTAGATTTTGATCTGCAGGATTCCATGAGTTTGTTGATAAGGGCATTATAATTGATTTTGACCAATTTATAGCATAATCTGATATTTGTGAAAATGTTTTTATTAGTTCAAAAGTCTCATTTAGGGAGGATTCTGGTTTCTCTAGATATAATAGTATATCGTCTGCGTATAAGTTAATTTTGTTAATAGGAAGTTTGGACGTCAATGGACGTCAATGGCATCACCCTCCATAAGTGTCAATGCAATCGGGGACATTTGTGGTACACGTCCTATTAATATCTGTTCATTTCCTCTTGATTTGGGGACATTTATTTTTTTTGCCATTGAAAATGAATGGGAGCGGGTCTGGCGAGCATGGAGTAGGTTGTGTGCTCCCCTCGCTCCCACAAATTGACGCAACAATCCACTTTTTAAAGGATCTCTTTTGTAACTGGACTGTCGCCACGAGTTTAGTTTGCTGTTTGGAACTGTACGGATGCGCGATGGCACCAAAATCCTCCAAAACGAGCGAAAAAAATGAACTGGAGGCAGCCATTAGCAAAGCTGACTTAACTATCTCGCTGGCAGACCTCCAGGCTTCTTTGCTCACTGAGCTGAAAAAAATCTTTTGACGAAGTGAATCGCAAGCTAGATGGGCTCCAAATGACAGTCAACAGTCACGACGAACGCATAGGCTCACTGGAGGACAACGCCGAGACCATACACCAACGTCTGGCTAAGTTGGAAGACGGCTACGAAAAGCTACAAGTGGACAACCAAAAGCTAAGAGCCAAGCTAACCGATTTGGAAGGGCGGAACAGACGGTGCAACGTCCGCATCATCGGCCTCAGAGAGGGAATCGAGGGGCCACAACCCGCTAAGTTTTTTTCGCAACTACTCCAAGAAGTGTTCGGGCGAGACATCTTCCCTTCCCCTCCAGAGCTGGACCGCGCTCACCGCGGCCACGGTCGAAGACCGGGCACGGGTAACAAACCTCGTCCAGTCATAATCGGCTTTCACCGGTACCAAAACAAGGAGTTGGCGATTTCGGAGGCTCGGAAAAGGCGTGAATTGACCTACCATAACAACTCCTTCAGGATCTACGAGGACTACAGCCCTGACGTGGTGAGCGAAAGGAGGAAGTATTCTTCGGTGATGTCAGCCTTGTACAAGATGGGACGCAAGCCTTCCCTGTTGTTCCCGGCGCGGCTTCGCATTGTCAATATGGACGGCACATACACGGCGTTCGGCTCGGTGGCGGAGGCTGAGAAGTACATTACGGACTCAAATGACACTTGAGGCCTAAGTATTACTTGGGACACTTGGTCGATCTGCCACTACATGATTCAGCGTGACTCGAGGTAAACGAGTGTCATCGTGCCACCCTCGTGGTGCAATGCTTGTTTATTACTATTATTTTTTTGTTTTGGTTTAATGCATACGTTTAAATACATATTCCAAGTCCAGTTTCTGTTCAGCCATTTAATGGGTATCCTTATACACTTTTTTGTGGGAGTTAGAGGGGCGGACTAAGGTAGTATTAAATATGGAAGTACTTAAGTTAGATAGGGTAGGTGTGCTGCACCTTTTTGCAGCTAGGGTCACCTGGGGGTTTTGGGGTGGGTCGTTTTTTCAAACTGTCAATATTATTGGAACAAATGTTACATTCTGCCTTTTTTCTTTTCTATCGCTCTCACCTCTATCTTCTCATCTTTCACCATCTGCTGGCTGGAACAGTATACCAAATTTGATTGAAAGAAATTATTTTGAGTTTATTTTTTCATACCTGACAATGCTGTAATGATTAACACAATTAATATTGTTACATAGAATGTGAAAGGTATGAACCAGCCTGTTAAATGGAAGAAAGTCCTCACACATCTCAGAAACTTAGACGCTGGTATAGCATTTATCCAAGAGACTCATCTCAAGATTCTGGACAACGTCCGATTGAAGTGTCATTGCGTTTTCAACTTTGCTTGCTCGCCGCCTGATCCTTTTAAAATGGAAGGATGCAGCCCCACCGACAACATCACAATGGATCAAAGAGGTATTATTCCATCTGAAACTCGAAAAAATCAGATATGTGATGAGCGGCTCAGAACAAAAATTCCATAAAGTTTGGGGGGTCTTTCTCAAATACGTGGATCATCCTTCAACAAAGATAGAGGAATGAAAATTCTGTTGTATACTAACGGTCTTAAAATATTTACGCTTGATGTACATGTCTGTGAGTTTTTTTTTTTTTTTTCTCCTTTTTTATTTTCGGTTTGTTTTCTGTTGGGAGGGATGGGGGGGGAGAAAAAAATGTCTCATATGGATCTCTCTATTACTCTTTGAAATCTGAATAAACACATTCAAACACAAAAGAAAATGAATGGGAAAAAATTTGGACATCCATGGCCGTCAATGGCATACAAGTACTGTACATAGGCATCAACAGAATGGACAGACATGCCCGTCAATGGCATTAAACAAAGTAAATGCCATTAGAAATGAATGGGAAATTTGGACATCCATGGCCGTCAATGGTAGCACCCTCCATAAGCGTCAATGGAATTGGGGAAGTTTGGGGGACATGTCCTATTTATATCTGGTCATTTCCTGTCGTCCATTTCCATGGCCGTCAATGGCATCGACTTACATAGGCGTCAATGGAGTCCAAGTACATTGGCATCAATAGAATACATTCGACGTACATGGCCGTCAATGGCATCAATGCAATGTAATTCCAAATGGAAGTGAATGGGAAATGTGGACGTGGCATCCCATTAGAAATGAATGGAAAAGTTTTGGGCAAATTTCCAGGGACCCGTACATTTTTTCAAAATTCTGAATACAATCTTAATAGCCCCCACCATCCCGGAATTTTTGATGTCCAAATTATGTGATTTGGTCAAAAATTGTAGGACAAGTAGCGTTTTGAAATTTAAAAACAAAATCCCATTAAAAGTGAATGGAAACGTTTTTGGCAAATTTCCAGGGACCCGTAAATCTTTTCCAAATTCCGAATACAATCCTAATGCCCCTCACCGTCACGGAATTTTTGATGTCCAAAATATGAGATTTGGTAAAAAATTGTAGGACAAGTAGCGTTTTGGAAAAAAAAAAAAATCCCATTACAAACTAGAAACTGCAATTTCGGGAGAAATTACACCTTGGTCTTTCCTCTGTGGAGATACAAATCTTAGCCCCACTCAGGTCTATCAATAGAATGGACCATAATGCCAGTCAATGGCACTAAACAAAGTAAAAGCCATTAGAAAAGATTGGGAGAATTGGACGTCCATGGCCGTCAATGGCGGCACCCTTCATAAGCGTCAATGGAATTGGAGAAGTTTGGGGGACACGTCCTATTGATATCTGGTCATTTTTTGTTGATTTGGGGGAAAAAAAAAATTCCCATTGAAAATGAATGGGAAAAAATTTGGACGTCCATGGACGTCAATGGTATCAACTTACATAAGCGTCAATGGATACCAAGTACATTGGCATCAATAGAATGAACAAACATGAAGAAATGCCATTGGAAATGAATGGGAAGTTTGGACGTCCGTGGACGTCAATGGCATCACCCTCCATAAGAGGCAATGCAATCGGGGACATTTGAGGGACACGTCCTATTGATATCTAGTCATTTTCTGTTGATTTGGGGAAAAAAAAAAATTTCCCATTGAAAATGAATGGGAAAATTTTTGGACGTCCATGGACGTCAATGGTATCAACTTACATAAGCGTCAATGGAATCCAAGTACATTGGCATCAATAGAATGAACAAACATGAAGAAATGCCATTGGGATTTAATGGGAAGTTTGGGCGTCCATGAACGTCAATGGCATCACCCTCCATAAGCGGCAATGCAATCGGGGACATTTGGGGGACACGTCCTAATGATATCTAGTCATTTTCTGTTGATTTGGGGGAAAAAAAAAAATTCCCATTGAAAATGAATGGGAAAAATTTTGGATGTCCATGGACGTCAATGGTATCAACTTACATAAGCGTCAATGGAATCCAAGTACATTGGCATCAATAGAATGAACAAACATGAAGAAATGCCCTTGGAAATAAATGGGAAGTTTGGACGTCCGTGGACGTCAATGGCATCACCCTCCATAAGAGGCAATGCAATCGGGGACATTTGGGGGACACGTCCTATTGATATCTAGTCATTTTCTGTTGATTTGGGGGAAAAAAAAAAATTCCCATTGAAAATGAATGGGAAAATTTTTGGACGTCCATGGACGTCAATGGTATCAACTTACATAAGCGTCAATGGAATCCAAGTACATTGGCATCAATAGAATGAACAAACATGAAGAAATGCCATTGGGATTTAATGGGAAGTTTGGACGTCCATGGACGTCAATGGCATCACCCTCCATAAGCAGCAATCCAATCGGGGACATTTGGGGGACACGTCCTAATGATATCTAGTCATTTTCTGTTTATTTGGGGAAAAAAAAAATTCCCATTGAAAATGAATGGGAAAAATTTTGGACGTCCATGGACGTCAATGGTATCAATTTACATAAGCGTCTATGGAATCCAAGTACATTGGCATCAATAGAATGAACAAACATATAGAAATGCCATTGGAAATGAATGGGAAGTTTGGACGTCCATGAACGTCAATGGCATCACCCTCCATAAGAGGCAATGCAATCGGGGACATTTGGGCGACACGTCCTATTGATATCTAGTCATTTTCTGTTGATTTGGGGGAAAAAAAAAATTTCCCATTGAAAATGAATGGGAAAAATTTTGGACATCCATGGACGTCAATGGCAGCACTCCCCATAAGCGTCAATGGAGTTGGGGACGTTTGGGGTATACGTCCTATTGATATCTGGTCATTTTCTGTTGATTTGGGGAAATTTAGTTTTTTCCCCATTGAAAATGAATGGGAAAAATTTTGGACGTCCATGGACGTCAATGGCAGCACTCCCCATAAGCGTCAATGGAGTTGGGGACGTTTGGGGTATACGTCCTATTGATATCTGGTCATTTTCTGTTGATTTGGGGAAATTTAGTTTTTTCCCCATTGAAAATGAATGGGAAAAATTTTGGACGTCCATGGACGTCAATGGCAGCACCCTCTATAAGCGTCAATTGAGTTGGGGACGTTTGGGGGACACGTCCTATTGATATCTGGTCATTTTCTGTTGATTTGGGGAAATGTAGTTTTTTCCCCATTGAAAATGAATGGGAAAATTTTTGGACGTCCATGGCCGTCAATGGCATCGACATCCATATAGTCAATTGAATCCAAATACATTGGCATCAATAGATTCGACATGCATGGCCGTCAATGGCATCAATGCAATGTAAATTCCATTGAAATCCCATTGTAAGTGAATGGGAACTTTTCCCATTAGAAATGAATGGGAGAGTTTTTGGCAAATTTCCGGGGAACCGTAAATTTTTTCCAAATTCTGTATACAACTTTTATGCCCCTCACCGTCCCGGAATTTTTGATACCCAAATTATGTGATTTGGTCAAAAATTGTAGGACTAGATACATTTTGAAAAAAAAAAAAAATCTGGAAAATTGCCGTTTGCGGGAAAACGGAAAATTTTTCGGGGCCCTTTTTAAAAAAGCCATCGTCGCGCAAAAATTCCGGACGTTTCGATATCCGAACGGTGCCGATCGGTGCAGCGGTTCGGGCTGTGCAGCGCGCCGAAAAAACGCGGAGAATAAGATGAATAACTAGAAACTGCAATTTCGGGAGAAATTACACACCTTGGTCTTTCCTCTGTGGAGATACAAATCTTAGCCCCACTCAGGTCTATCAATAGAATGGACCATAATGCCAGTCATTGGCACTAAACAAAGTTAAAGCCATTAGAAAAGATTGGGAGAATTGGACGTCCATGTCCGTCAATGGCAGCACCCTCCATAATTGTTAATGGAATCGGGGAAGTTTGGGGGACACGTCCTATTGATATCTAGTCATTTTCTGTTGATTTGGGAAAAAAAAAAATTCCCATTGAAAATGAATGGGAAAAATTTTGGACGTCCATGGACGTCAATGGTATCAACTTACATAAGCGTCAATGGAATCCAAGTACATTGGCATCAATAAAATGAACAAACATGAAGAAATGCCATTGGAAATGAATGGGAAGTTTGGACGTCCATGAACGTCAATGGCATCACCCTCCATAAGCGGCAATGCAATCGGGGACATTTGGGGGACACGTCCTAATGATATCTAGTCATTTTCTGTTGATTTGGGAAAAAAAAAAAAATCCCATTGAAAATGAATGGGAAAAATTTTGGACGTCCATGGACGTCAATGGTATCAACTTACATAAGCGTCAATGGAATCCAAGTACATTGGCATCAATAAAATGAACAAACATGAAGAAATGCCATTGGAAATGAATGGGAAGTTTGGACGTCCATGAACGTCAATGGCATCACCCTCCATAAGCGGCAATGCAATCGGGGACATTTGGGGGAAACGTCCTGTTGATATCTAGTCATTTTCTGTTGATTTGGGGAAAAAAAAAAAAATTCCCATTGAAAATGAATGGGAAAAATTTTGGACGTCCATGGACGTCAATGGTATCAACGTACATAAGCGTCAATGGAATCCAAGTACATTGGCATCAAAAGAATGAACAAACATGAAGAAATGCCATTGGAAATGAATGGGAAGTTTGGACGTCCCTGGACGTCAATGGCATCACCCTCCATAAGCAGCAATGCAATCGGGGACATTTGGGGGACAGGTCCTATTGATATCTAGTCATTTTCTGTTGATTTGGGGAAAAAAAAAAAAATTCCCATTGAAAATGAATGGGTAAAATTTTGGACGTCTATGGACGTCAATGGCAGCACCCCCCATAAGCGTCAATGGAATTGGGGACGTTTGGGATATACGTCCTATTGATATCTGGTCATTTTCTGTTGATTTGGAGAAATTTTGTTTTTTCCCCATTGAAAATGAATGGGAAAAATTTTGGACGTCCATGTAAGTCAATGGCGGCACCCTTCATAAGCGTCAATGGAATTGGGGAAGTTTGGGGGACACGTCCTATGGATATCTGGTTATTTTCTGTTGATTTGGGGTAATTTTGTTTTTTCCCCATTGAAAATGAATGGGAAAAATTTTGGACGTCCATGGCCGTCAATGGCATCGACATCCATATAGTCAATTGAATCCAAGTACATTGGCATCAGTAGATTCGACATGCATGGCCGTCAATGGCATCAATGCAATGTAAATTCCATTGGAAATCCCATTGGAAGTGAATGGGACTTTTCCCATTTGAAATGAATGGGATAGTTTTTGGCAAATTTCCGAGGAAGCGTAATTTTTTTCCAAATTCTGTATACAACTTTTATGCCCCTCACCGTCCCGGAATTTTTGATGCCCAAATTGTGTGATTTGGTCAAAAATTGTAGGACTAGATACATTTTGAAACTTTTTTTTTTTTCCGGAAAATTGCCGTTTACGGGCGAAGGGAAAAGTTTTCGGGTCCGTTTGAAAAATTCCCATCGTTGCGCGAAAATTCCGGTCGTGCCGATATTTGAACGGTGCCGATCGGTCAAACGGTTCGGGCTGTGCAGCGTGCGTTTTTTTTTCATTCAAAATGAATAGGAAAGTTTTTGGCAAATTTCCGGGGAGCCGTAAATTTTTGCCAAATTCTGTATACAACTTTTATGCCCCTCATCGTCCCGGAATTTTTGATACCCAAATTATGTGATTTGGTCAAAAATTGTAGGACTAGATACATTTTTTAACTTTTTTTTTTTTCCGGAAAATTGCCGTTTACGGGCGAACGGAAAATTTTTCGGGGGATTTTGAAAAAGTCCCTGCGTCGCGCAAAAAATCCGGTCGTGCCGATACTTCAACGGTGCCGATCGGTGGTATGGTTCGGGCTGCGCGGCGCGCCGAAAAAACGCGGAGAATAAGATGAAGATATAATAAATAATAATAATAAGGCGAATAAAGTTGCAGAATAACAATACCTTGTTCTTTCCATAGGAAAGACCAAGGTAATAATAATAAAAATAAAAATAAGTACGATAAAGTTGTACAACAACATAACCTTGTTCTTTCCCTTGGAAAGACCAAGGTAACGAGCGGACGTCACCGACGTCCAAGACCTCAAAAGAGCAGATGACGCCGACGTCCATCGAGCGCACGGTGCGGACATCTCACGTGGAACAGTGACGACGTTCAACAAGCAAACGTCAAAAGTGCAGAATGCGCCGTCTAACGAGCGGACGTCACCGACGTCCAAAGTGCAGAATGCGCCGTCCAACGAGCGGACATCACCGACTTCCAAACTGCTGACGGCGCCGACGTCCAACGAGCGGACGGTGCCGACGTCCAACGTGGGACAATGACGACGTTCAACAAGCAAACGTCAAAAGTGCAGAATGCGCCGTCTTACGTCCAACGAGCGGATGGTGACGATGTCAAAAGAGTGGACGACGCCGACGTCCAAAGTTTGGCGACGTCCAACGAGCGGACGTCACCAACGTCCAAGACGTCAAAAGAGCAGATGACGCCGACGTCCATCGAGAGGACGGTGCCGACATCTCACGTGGAACAGTGACGACGTTCAACAAGCAAACGTCAAAAGTGCAGAATGCGCCGTCCAACGAGCGGACGTCACCGACGTCCAAAGTGCTGACGCTGCCGACGTCCATCGAGCGGACGGTGCCGACGTCCAACGTGGGACAATGACGACGTTCAACAAGCAAACGACAAAAGTGCAGAATGCGCCGTCTTACGTCCAACGAGCGGATGGTGACGATGTCAAAAGAGTGGACGACGCCGACGTCCAAAGTTTGGCGACGTCCAACGAGCGGACGTCACCGACGTCCTAATTGCTGTCGCTGCCGACGTCCAAAGTGCTGACGCTGCCGACATCCAACATAAAGACGGCGCCGACTTCCAACGAGCGGACGGCGCCGACGTCCAATGAGCGGACGGTGATGACGTCCAACTAGCAAACGTCGCCGACGTCCAACATGCGGATGACGCCGACGTCCAGTCGACGAAGTCCAACGTGCGGATGACGCCGACGTCCCATAAATTCCCATTGAAAATGAATGGGAAAAATTTTGGACGTCCATGGACGTCAATGGTATCAACTTACATAGGCGTCAATGGAATCCAAGTACATTGGCATCAATAAAATGAAAAAACATAATTAAATGCCATTAGAAATGAATGGGAAATTTGGACGTCCATGGACGTCAATGGTATCAACTTAAATAAGCGTCAATGGATACCAAGTACATTGGCATCAATAGAATGAACAAACATGAAGAAATGCCATTGGAAATGAATGGGAAGTTTGGACGTCCGTGGACGTCAATGGCATCACCCTCCATAAGAGGCAATGCAATCGGGGACATTGGGGGGACACGTCCTATTGATATCTAGTCATTTTCTGTTGATTTGGGGAAAAAAAAAAAAATTCCCATTGAAAATGAATGGGAAAAATTTTGGACGTCCATGGACGTCAATGGTATCAACTTACATAAGCGTCAATGGAATCCAAATACATTGGCATCAATAGAATGAACAAACATGAAGAAACGCCATTGGAAATGAATGGGAAGTTTGGACGTCCCTGGACGTCAATGGCATCACCCTCCATAAGCAGCAATGCAATCGGGGACATTTGGGGGACACGTCCTATTGATATCTAGTCATTTTCTGTTGATTTGGGGAAAAAAAAAATTTCCCATTGAAAATGAATGGGAAAAATTTTGGACGTCCATGGACGTCAATGGCAGCACCCTTCATAAGCGTCAATGGAGTTGGGGACGTTTGGGGTATACGTCCTATTGATATCTGGTCATTTTCTGTTGATTTGGAGAAATTTAGTTTTTTCCCCATTGAAAATGAATGGGAAAAATTTTGGACGTCCATGGAAGTCAATGGCGGCACCCTTCATAAGCGTCAATGGAATTGGGGAAGTTTGGGGGACACGTCCTATTGATATCTGGTCATTTTCTGTTGATTTGGGGAAATTTTGTTTTTTCCCCATTGAAAATGAATGGGAAAAATTTTGGACGTCCATGGCCGTCAGTGGTATCAACTTACATAAGCGTCAATGGAATCCAAGTACATTGGCATCAATAGAATGAACAAACATGAAGATATGCCATTGGAAATGAATGGAAATTTTGGACGTCCATGGACGTCAGTGGCATCACCCTCCATAAGCGGCAATGCAATCGGGGACATTTGGGGGACACGTGCTAATGATATCTAGTCATTTTTTGTTGATTTGGGGAAAAAAAAAAAAATTCCCATTGAAAATGAATGGGAAAAATTTTGGACGTCCATGGACGTCAATGGTATCAACTTACATAGGCGTCAATGGAATCCAAGTACATTGGCATCAATAGAATGAACAAACATGAAGAAATGCCATTGGAAATGAATGGGAAGTTTGGACGTCCATGAACGTCAATGGCATCACCCTCCATAAGCGTAAATGGAATTAGGGACGTTTGGGGTATACGTCCTATTAATATCTGGTCATTTTCTGTTGATTTGGGGAAATTTAGTTTTTTCCCCATTGAAAATGAATGGGAAAATTTTTGGACGTCCATGGACGTCAATGGCAGCACCCCCTATAAGCGTCAATGGTGTTCGGAACGTTTGGGGGAGACGTACTATTGATAACTGGTCATTTTCTGATGATTTGGGGAAATTTAGTTTTTTCCCCATTGAAAATGAATGGGAAAATTTTGGACGTCCATGGACGTCAATGGCAGCACCCCCCATAAGCGTCAATGGAGTTGGGGACGTTTGGGGTATACGTCCTATTAATATCTGGTCATTTTCTGTTGATTTGGGGAAATTTAGTTTTTTCCCCATTGAAAATGAATGGGAAAATTTTTGGACGTCCATGGACGTCAATGGCAGCACCCCCTATAAGCGTCAATGGAGTTCGGAACGTTTGGGGGAGACGTACTATTGATAACTGGTCATTTTCTGTTGATTTGGGGAAATTTAGTTTTTTCCCCATTGAAAATGAATGGGAAAAATTTTGGACGTCCATGGCCGTCAATGGCATCGACATCCATATAGTCAAATGAATCCAAGTATATTGGCATCAATAGATTCGACATGCATGGCCGTCAATGGCATCAATGCAATGTAAAGTCCATTGGAAATACTATAGAAAGTGAATGGGAACTATTCCCATTGGAAATGAATGGGATAGTTTTTGGCAAATTTCCGAGGAAGCGTAATTTTTTTCCAAATTCTGTATACAACTTTTATGCCCCCCACCGTCCCGGAATTTTTGATGCCCAAATTATGTGATTTGGTCAAAAATTGTAGGACTAGATACATTTTGAAACTTTTTTTTTTTCCCGGAAAATTGCCGTTTACGGGCGAAGGGAAACATTTTCGGGTCCGTTTGAAAAATTCCCATCGTTGCGCGAAAATTCCGGTCGTGCCGATATTTGAACGGTGCCGATCGGTCAAACGGTTCGGGCTGTGCAGCGTGCGTTTTTTTTTCATTCAAAATGAATAGGAAAGTTTTTGGCAAATTTCCGGGGAACCGTAAATTTTTGCCAAATTCTGTATACAACTTTTATGCCCCTCATCGTCCCGGAATTTTTGATACCCAAATTATGTGATTTGGTCAAAAATTGTAGGACTAGATACATTTTTTAACTTTTTATTTTTTTCGGAAAATTGCCATTTACGGGCGAACGGAAAATTTTTCGGGGGATTTTGAAAAAGTCCCTGCGTCGCGCGAAAAATCCGGTCGTGTCAATACTTGAATGGTGCCGATCGGTGGTACGGTTCGGGCTGCGCGGCGCGCCGAAAAAACGCGGAGAATAATTTGATGATATAATAATAATGATAACTAGAAACTGCAATTTCGGGAGAAATTACACACCTTGGTCTTTCCTCTGTGGAGATACAAATCTTAGCCCCACTCAGGTCTATCAATAGAATGGACCATAATGCCAGTCATTGGCACTAAACAAAGTTAAAGCCATTAGAAAAGATTGGGAGAATTGGACGTCCATGTCCGTCAATGGCAGCACCCTCCATAATTGTTAATGGAATCGGGGAAGTTTGGGGGACACGTCCTATTGATATCTAGTCATTTTCTGTTGATTTGGGAAAAAAAAAAAAATTCCCATTGAAAATGAATGGGAAAAATTTTGGACGTCCATGGACGTCAATGGTATCAACTTACATAAGCGTCAATGGAATCCAAGTACATTGGCATCAATAAAATGAACAAACATGAAGAAATGCCATTGGAAATGAATGGGAAGTTTGGACGTCCATGAACGTCAATGGCATCACCCTCCATAAGCGGCAATGCAATCGGGGACATTTGGGGGACACGTCCTAATGATATCTAGTCATTTTCTGTTGATTTGGGAAAAAAAAAAAAATCCCATTGAAAATGAATGGGAAAAATTTTGGACGTCCATGGACGTCAATGGTATCAACTTACATAAGCGTGAATGGAATCCAAGTACATTGGCATCAATAGAATGAACAAACATGAAGAAATGCCTTTGGAAATGAATGGGAAGTTTGGACGTCCATGGACGTCAATGGCATCACCCCCCATAAGCAGCAATGCAATCGGGCACATTTGGGGGAAACGTCCTATTGATATCTAGTCATTTTCTGTTGATTTGGGGAAAAAAAAAAAAATTCCCATTGAAAATGAATGGGAAAAATTTTGGACGTCCATGGACGTCAATGGTATCAATTTACATAAGCGTCAATGGAATCCAAGTACATTGGCATCAATAGAATGAACAAACATGAAGAAATGCCATTGGAAATTAATGGGAAGTTTGGACGTCCGTGGACGTCAATGGCATCACCCTCCATAAGCAGCAATGCAATCGGGGACATTTGGGGGACAGGTCCTATTGATATCTAGTCATTTTCTGTTGATTTGAGGAAAAAAAAAAAATTCCCATTGAAAATGAATGGGTAAAATTTTGGACGTCCATGGATGTCAATGGCAGCACCCCCCATAAGCGTCAATGGAATTGGGGACGTTTGGGATATACGTCCTATTGATATCTGGTCATTTTCTGTTGATTTGGAGAAATTTAGTTTTTTCCCCATTGAAAATGAATGGGAAAAATTTTGGACGTCCATGTAAGTCAATGGCGGCACCCTTCATAAGCGTCAATGGAATTGGGGAAGTTTGGGGGACACGTCCTATTGATATCTGGTCATTTTCTGTTGATTTGGGGTAATTTTGTTTTTTCCCCCATTGAAAATGAATGGGAAAAATTTTGGACGTCCATGGCAGTCAATGGCATCGACATCCATATAGTCAATTGAATCCAAGTACATTGGCATCAGTAGATTCGACATGCATGGCCGTCAATGGCATCAATGCAATGTAAATTCCATTGGAAATCCCATTGGAAGTGAATGGGACTTTTCCCATTCGAAATGAATGGGATAGTTTTTGGCAAATTTCCGAGGAAGCGTAATTTTTTTCCAAATTCTGTATACAACTTTTATGCCCCTCACCGTCCCGGAATTTTTGATGCCCAAATTGTGTGATTTGGTCAAAAATTGTAGGACTAGATACATTTTGAAACTTTTTTTTTTTCCCGGAAAATTGCCGTTTACGGGCGAAGGGAAACATTTTCGGGTCCGTTTGAAAAATTCCCATCGTTGCGCGAAAATTCCGGTCGTGCCGATATTTGAACGGTGCCGATCGGTCAAACGGTTCGGGCTGTGCAGCGTGCGTTTTTTTTTCATTCAAAATGAATAGGAAAGTTTTTGGCAAATTTCCGGGGAACCGTAAATTTTTGCCAAATTCTGTATACAACTTTTATGCCCCTCATCGTCCCGGAATTTTTGATACCCAAATTATGTGATTTGGTCAAAAATTGTAGGACTAGATACATTTTTTAACTTTTTATTTTTTTCGGAAAATTGCCATTTACGGGCGAACGGAAAATTTTTCGGGGGATTTTGAAAAAGTCCCTGCGTCGCGCGAAAAATCCGGTCGTGTCAATACTTGAATGGTGCCGATCGGTGGTACGGTTCGGGCTGCGCGGCGCGCCGAAAAAACGCGGAGAATAATTTGATGATATAATAATAATAACTAGAAACTGCAATTTCGGGAGAAATTACACACCTTGGTCTTTCCTCTGTGGAGATACAAATCTTAGCCCCACTCAGGTCTATCAATAGAATGGACCATAATGCCAGTCAATGGCACTAAACAAAGTAAAAGCCATTAGAAAAGATTGGGAGAATTGGACGTCCATGGCCGTCAATGGCGGCACCCTTCATAAGCGTCAATGGATTTGGAGAAGTTTGGGGGACACGTCCGATTGATATCTGGTCATTTTTTGTTGATTTGGGGGGAAAAAAAAATTCCCATTGAAAATGAATGGGAAAAATTTTGGACGTCCATGGACGTCAATGGTATCAACTTACATAAGCGTCAATGGATACCAAGTACATTGGCATCAATAGAATGAACAAACATGAAGAAATGCCATTGGAAATGAATGGGAAGTTTGGACGTCCGTGGACGTCAATGGCATCACCCTCCATAAGAGGCAATGCAATCGGGGACATTTGGGGGACACGTCCTATTGATATCTAGTCATTTTCTGTTGATTTGGGGGAGAAAAAAAAAATTCCCATTGAAAATGAATGGGAAACTTTTTGGACGTCCATGGACGTCAATGGTATCAACTTACATAAGCGTCAATGGAATCCAAGTACATTGGCATCAATAGAATGAACAAACATGAAGAAATGCAATTGGAAATAAAAAGGAAGTTTGGACGTCCGTGGACGTCAATGGCATCACCCTCCATAAGAGGCAGTGCAATCGGGGACTTTTGGGGGACACGTCCTATTGATATCTAGTCATTTTCTGTTGATTTGGGGGAAAAAAAAAATTTCCCATTGAAAATGAATGGGAAAAATTTTGGACGTCCATGGACGTCAATGGTATCAACTTACATAAGCGTCAATGGAATCCAAGTACATTGGCATCAATAGAATGAACAAACATGAAGAAATGCCATTGGGATTTAATGGGAAGTTTGGACGTCCATGAACGTCGATGGCATCACCCTCCATAAGCGGCAATGCAATCGGGGACATTTGGGGGACACGTCCTAATGATATCTAGTCATTTTCTGTTGATTTGGGGAAAAAAAAAAAAATTCCCATTGAAAATGAATGGGAAAAATTTTGGACGTCTATGGACGTCAATGGTATCAACTTACATAAGCATCAATGGAATCTAAGTACATTGGCATCAATAGAATGAACAAACATGAAGAAATGCCATTGGAATAAATGGGAAGTTTGGACGTCCCTGGACGTCAATGGCATCACCCTCCATAAGCAGCAATGCAATTGGGGACATTTGGGGGACACGTCCTATTGATATCTAGTCATTTTCTGTTGATTTGGGGAAAAAAAAAATTTCCCATTGAAAATGAATGGGAAAAATTTTGGACGTCCATGGACGTCAATGGTATCAACTTACATAAGCGTCAATGGAATCCAAGTACATTGGCATCAATAGAATGAACAAACATGAAGAAATGGCTTTGGAAATGATTGGGAAGTTTGGACGTCCATGGACGTCAATGGCATCACCCCCCATAAGCGGTAATGCAATCGGGGACATTTGGGGGACACGTCCTAATGATATCTAGTCATTTTCTGTTGATTTGGGGGAAAAAAAAAATTTCCCATTGAAAATGAATGGGAAAAATTTTGGACGTCTATGGACGTCAATGGTATCAACTTACATAAGCGTCAATGGAATCTAAGTACATTGGCATCAATAGAATGAACAAACATGAAGAAATGCCATTGGAATAAATGGGAAGTTTGGACGTCCCTGGACGTCAATGGCATCACCCTCCATAAGCAGCAATGCAATTGGGGACATTTGGGGGACAGATCCTATTGATATCTAGTCATTTTCTGTTGATTTGGGGAAAAAAAAAAATTTCCCATTGAAAATGAATGGGTAAAATTTTTGACGTCCATGGACGTCAATGGCAGCACCCCCCATAAGCGTCAATGGAGTTGGGGACGTTTGGGGTATACGTCCTATTGATATCTGGTCATTTTCTGTTGATTTGGAGAAATGTAGTTTTTTCCCCATTGAAAATGAATGGGAAAAATTTTGGACGTCCATGTAAGTCAATGGCGGCACCCTTCATAAGCGTCAATGGAATTGGGGAAGTTTGGGGGACACGTCCTATTGATATCTGGTCATTTTCTGTTGATTTGGGGTAATTTTGTTTTTTCCCCCATTGAAAATGAATGGGAAAATTTTTGGACGTCCATGGCAGTCAATGGCATCGACATCCATATAGTCAATTGAATCCAAGTACATTGGCATCAGTAGATTCGACATGCATGGCCGTCAATGGCATCAATGCAATGTAAATTCCATTGGAAATCCCATTGGAAGTGAATGGGACTTTTCCCATTCGAAATGAATGGGATAGTTTTTGGCAAATTTCCGAGGAAGCGTAATTTTTTTCCAAATTCTGTATACAACTTTTATGCCCCTCACCGTCCCGGAATTTTTGATGCCCAAATTGTGTGATTTGGTCAAAAATTGTAGGACTAGATACATTTTGAAACTTTTTTTTTTTCCCGGAAAATTGCCGTTTACGGGCGAAGGGAAAAATTTTCGGGTCCGTTTGAAAAATTCCCATCGTTGCGCGAAAATTCCGGTCGTGCCGATATTTGAACGGTGCCGATCGGTCAAACGGTTCGGGCTGTGCAGCGTGCGTTTTTTTTTCATTCAAAATGAATAGGAAAGTTTTTGGCAAATTTCCAGGGAACCGTAAATTTTTTCCAAATTCTGTATACAACTTTTATGCCCCTCATCGTCCCGGAATTTTTGATACCCAAATTATGTGATTTGGTCAAAAATTGTAGGACTAGATACATTTTTTAACTTTTTTTTTTTTTCGGAAAATTGCCATTTACGGGCGAACGGAAAATTTTTCGGGGGATTTTGAAAAAGTCCCTGCGTCGCGCGAAAAATCCGGTCGTGTCAATACTTGAATGGTGCCGATCGGTGGTACGGTTCGGGCTGCGCGGCGCGCCGAAAAAACGCGGAGAATAATTTGATGATATAATAATAATAATAATAAGGCGAATAAAGTTGCAGAATAACAATACCTTGTTCTTTCCATAGGAAAGACCAAGGTAATAATAAGGCGAATAAAGTTGCAGAATAACAATACCTTGTTCTTTCCATAGGAAAGACCAAGGTAACTAGAAACTGCAATTTCGGGAGAAATTACACACCTTGGTCTTTCCTCTGTGGAGATACAGATCTTAGCCCCACTCAGGTCTATCAATAGAATGGACCATAATGCCAGTCAATGGCACTAAACAAAGTAAAAGCCATTAGAAAAGATTGGGAGAATTGGACGTCCATGGCCGTCAATGGCGGCACCCTTCATAAGGATCAATGGAATTGGGGAAGTTTGGGGGACACGTCCTATTGATATCTGGTCATTTTTTGTTGATTTGGGAAAAAAAAAAAATTCCCATTGAAAATGAATGGGAAAAATTTTGGACGTCCATGGACGTCAATGGTATCAACTTACATAGGCGTCAATGGAATCCAAGTACATTGGCATCAATAGAATGAAAAAACAATTAAATGCCATTAGAAATGAATGGGAAATTTGGACGTCCATGGCCGTCAATGGCGGCGCCCTTCATAAGCGTCAATGGAATTGGGGAAGTTTGGGGGACACGTCCTATTGATATGTTGTCGTTTTTTGTTGATTTGGGGAAAAAAAAAAATTCCCATTGAAAATGAATGGGAAAAATTTTGGACGTCCGTTGACGTCAATGGTATCAACTTACATAGGCGTTAATGAAATCCAAGTACATTGGCATCAATAGAATGAAAAAACATAATTAAATGCCATTAGAAATGACTGGGAAATTTGGACGTCCATGGCCGTCAATGGCGGCACCCTCCATAAGCTTCAATGGAATTGGGGAAGTTTGGGGGACACGTCCTATTGATATCTGGTCATTTTCTGTTGATTTGGGGAAAAAAAAAAATTTCCCATTGAAAATGAATGGGAAAAATTTTGGACGTCCATGGACGTCAATGGTATCAACTTACATAAGCGTCAATGGAATCCAAGTACATTGGCATCAATAGAATGAACAAACATGAAGAAATGCCATTGGAAATTAATGGGAAGTTTGGACGTCCGTGGACGTCAATGGCATCACCCTCCATAAGCAGCAATGCAATCGGGCACATTTGGGGGAAACGTCCTATTGATATCTAGTCATTTTCTGTTGATTTGGGGAAAAAAAAAAAATTCCCATTGAAAATGAATGGGAAAAATTTTGGACGTCCATGGACGTCAATGGTATCAACTTACATAAGCGTCAATGGAATCCAAGTACATTGGCATCAAAAGAATGAACAAACATGAAGAAATGCCATTGGAAATGAATGGGAAGTTTGGACGTCCCTGGACGTCAATGGCATCACCCTCCATAAGCAGCAATGCAATCGGGGACATTTGGGGGACAGGTCCTATTGATATCTAGTCATTTTCTGTTGATTTGGGGAAAAAAAAAAATTTCCCATTGAAAATGAATGGGTAAAATTTTGGACGTCCATGGACGTCAATGGTATCAACTTACATAAGCGTCAATGGAATCCAAGTACATTGGCATCAATAGAATGAACAAACATGAAGAAATGCCATTGGAAATGAATGGGAAGTTTGGACGTCCATGGACGTCAATGGCATCACCCTCCATAAGCGTAAATGGAATTGGGGACGTTTGGGGTATACGTCCTATTAATATCTGGTCATTTTCTGTTAATTTGGGGAAATTTAGTTTTTTCCCCATTGAAAATGAATGGGAAAATTTTTGGACGTCCATGGACGTCAATGGCAGCACCCCCTATAAGCGTCAATGGAGTTCGGAACGTTTGGGGGAGACCTACTATTGATAACTGGTCATTTTCTGATGATTTGGGGAAATGTAGTTTTTTCCCCATTGAAAATGAATGGGAAAAATTTTGGACGTCCATGGACGTCAATGGCAGCACCCCCCATAAGCGTCAATGGAGTTGGGAACGTTTGGGGTATACGTCCTATTAATATCTGGTCATTTTCTGTTGATTTGGGGAAATTGAGTTTTTTCCCCATTGAAAATGAATGGGAAAAATTTTGGACGTCCATGGCCGTCAATGGCATCGACATCCATATAGTCAAATGAATCCAAGTACATTGGCATCAATAGATTCGACATGCATGGCCGTCAATGGCATCAATGCAATGTAAAGTCCATTGGAAATACTATTGAAAGTGAATGGGAACTTTTCCCATTGGAAATGAATGGGATAGTTTTTGGCAAATATCCGGAGAACCGTAAATTTTTTCCAAATTCTGTATACAATCTTTATGCCCCCCACCGTCCCGGAATTTTTGATGTCCAAATTATGTGATTTGCTCAAAAATTGTAGGACAAGTAGCGTTTTGAAATTTTTTTAAAAAATTGGAAAATCGGCGTTTACGGCCGAACGGAAAAATTTTCGGGGTCGTTTGAAAAATTCCCATCGTCGCACGAAAATTCCGGTCGTGTCGATACTTGAACGGTGCCGATCGGTGCTACGGTTCGGGCTGCGCGGCGCGCCGAAAAAAACGTCAACAATTATTGAATAATAATAATAATAAAGAATAATAATAAAGAAGTACAATAAAGTTGTACAACAACATAACCTTGTTCTTTCCCTTGGAAAGACCAAGGTAACTAGAAACTGCAATTTCGGGAGAAATTACACCTTGGTCTTTCCTCTGTGGAGATACAAATCTTAGCCCCACTCAGGTCTATCAATAGAATGGACCATAATGCCAGTCAATGGCACTAAACAAAGTAAAAGCTATTAGAAAATATTGGGAGAGTTGGACGTCCATGGCCGTCAATGGCAGCACCCTCCATAAGCATCATTGTAATTGGGGACATTTGGGGTACACGTCCTATTGATATCTGGTCATTTTTTGTTGATTTGGGCAAAAAAAAAAAAATCCCATTGAAAATGAATGGGAAAAATTTTGGACGTCCATGGACGTCAATAGTATCAACTTACATAAGCGTCAATGTATACCAAGTACATTGGCATCAATAGAATGAACAAACATGAAGAAATGCCATTAGAAATGAATGGGAAGTTTGGACGTCCATGGACGTCAATGGCATCACCCTCCATAAGCAGCAATACAATCGGGGACATTTGGGGGACACGTCCTATTGATATCTGGTCATTTTTTGTTGATTTGGGGAAAAAAAAAAATTCCCATTTAAAATGAATGGGAAAAATTTTGGACGTCCATGGACGTCAATTGTATCAACTTACATAAGCGTCAATGGATACCAAGTACATTGGCATCAATAGAATGAACAAACATGAAGAAATGCCATTAGAAATTAATGGGAAGTTTGGACGTCCATAGACGTCAATGGCATCACCCTCCATATGCAGCAATACAATCGGGGACATTTGGGGTACACGTCCTATTGATATATGGTCATTTTTTGTTGATTTGGGAAAAAAAAAAAATTCCCATTGAAAATGAATGGGAAAAATTTTGGACGTCCATGGACGTCAATGGTATCAACTTACATAAGCGTCAATGGATACCAAGTACATTGGCATCAATAGAATGAACAAACATGAAGAAATGCCATTAGAAAAGATTGGGAGAGTTGGACGTCCATGGCCGTCAATGGCAGCACCCTCCATAAGCATCATTGTAATTGGGGACATTTGGGGTACACGTCCTATTGATATCTGGTCATTTTTTGTTGATTTGGGCAAAAAAAAAAAATTCCCATTGAAAATGAATGGGAAAAATTTTGGACGTCCATGGACGTCAATGGTATCAACTTACATAAGCGTCAATGGATACCAAGTACATTGGCATCAATAGAATGAACAAACATGAAGAAATGCCATTAGAAATTAATGGTGAAGTTTGGACGTCCATGGACGTCAATGGCATCACCCTATATAAGCAGCAATACAATCGGGGACATTTGGGGGACACGTCCTATTGATATCTGGTCATTTTTTGTTGATTTGGGGAAATACAAAAAATTCCCATTGAAAATGAATGGGAAAAATTTTGGACGTCCATGGACGTCAATGGTATCAACTTACATAAGCGTCAATGGATACCAAGTACATTGGCATCAATAGAATGAACAAACATGAAGAAATGCCATTAGAAATTAATGGGAAGTTTGGACGTCCATGGACGTCAATGGCATCACCCTCCATAAGCAGCAATACAATCGGGGACATTTGGGGTACACGTCCTATTGATATCTGGTCATTTTTTGTTGATTTGGGGAAAAAAAAAAAATTCCCATTGAAAATGAATGGGAAAAATTTTGGACGTCCATGGACGTCAATGGCAGCACCCCCCATAAGCGTCAATGGAGTTGGGGACGTTTGGGGTATACGTCCTATTGATATCTGGTCATTTTCTGTCGATTTGGAGAAATTTAGTTTTTTCCCCATTGAAAATGAATGGGGAAAATTTTGGACGTCCATGGAAGTCAATGGCAGCACCCCCCATAAGCGTCAATGGAATTGGGGAAGTTTGGGGGACACGTCCTATTGATATCTGGCCATTTTCTGTTTATTTGGGGAAATTTTGTTTTTTCCCCATTGAAAATGAATGGGAAAAATTTTGGACGTCCGTGGCAGTCAATGGCATCGACATCCATATAGTCAGTTGAATCCAAGTACATTGGCATCAGTAGATTCGACATGCATGGCCGTCAATGGCATCAATGCAATGTAAATTCCCTTGGAAATCCCATTGGAAGTGAATGGGATTTTTCCCTTTCGAAATGAATGGGATAGTTTTTGGCAAATTTCCGAGGAAGCGTAATTTTTTTCCAAATTCTGTATACAACTTTTATGCCCCTCACCGTCCCGGAATTTTTGATGCCCAAATTATGTGATTTGGTCAAAAATTGTAGGACTAGATATATTTTGAAACTTTTTTTTTTTTTCATGGAAAATTGCCGTTTACGGACGAACGGAAAAATTTTCGGGGCCATTTGTAAAGTTTCCTGTGTCACGCGAAAATTCCGGTCGTGCCGATACTCGAACGTTGCCGATCGGTCTAACGGTTCGGGCTGTGAAGCGCGCGTTTTTTTTCCATTCAAAATGAACAGGAAAGTTTTTGGCAAATTTCCGGGGAACCGTAAATTTTTGCCAAATTCTGTATACAACTTTTATGCCCCTCAACGTCCCGGAATTTTTGATGCCCAAATTATGTGATTTGGTCAAAAATTGTAGGACTAGATACATTTTTAACCTTTTTTTATTTTTCGGAAAATTGCCGTTTACGGGCGAACGGAAAATTTTTCGGTGCCGTTTGAAAAATTCCCATCGTCGCGCGAAAATTCCGGTCGTGCTGATACTTGAACGGTACCGATCGGAGGTACGGTTCGGGCTGCGCGGCGCGCCGAAAAAAACGTCAACAATTATTGAATAATAATAATAATAATAATAATAAAGAAATAAAGAAGTACAATAAAGTTGTACAACAACAATACCTTGTTCTTTCCCTTGGAAAGACCAAGGTAATAAGGCGAATAAAGTTGCAGAATAACAATACCTTGTTCTTTCCATAGGAAAGACCAAGGTAATAATAACTAGAAACTGCAATTTCGGGAGAAATTACACACCTTGGTCTTTCCTCTGTGGAGATACAGATCTTAGCCCCACTCAGGTCTATCAATAGAATGGATCATAATGCCAGTCATTGGCAAAAAACAAAGTAAAAGCCGTTAGAAATGAATGGGAGAATTGGACGTCCATGGACGTCAATGGCGGCACCTTTCATAATTGTTAATGGAATCGGGGAAGGTTGGGGGACACATCCTAATGACATCTAGTCATTTTCTGTTGATTTGGGAAAAAAAAAAAATATCCCATTGAAAATGAATGGGAAAAATTTTGGACGTCCATGGACGTCAATGGTATCAACTTACATAAGCGTCAATGGAATCCAAGTACATTGGCATCAATAGAATGAAAAAACATGAAGAAATGCCATTGGAAAATAATGGGAAGTTTGGACGTCCGTGGACGTCAATGGCATCACCCTCCATAAGCAGCAATGCAATCGGGGACATTTGGGGGACACGTCCTAATGATATCTACTCATTTTCTGTTGATTTGGGGAAAAAAAATAAATTTCCATTGAAAATGAATGGGAAAAATTTTGGACGTCCATGGACGTCAATGGTATCAACTGACATAAGCGTCAATGGAATCCAAGTACATTGGCATCAATAAAATGAACAAACATGAAGAAATGCCATTGGAAATGAATGGGAAGTTTGGACGTCCATGAACGTCAATGGCATCACCCTCCATAAGCGGCAATGCAATCGGGGACATTTGGGGGACACATCCTAATGATATCTAGTCATTTTCTGTTGATTTGGGAAAAAAAAAAAAATCCCATTGAAAATGAATGGGAAAAATTTTGGACGTCCATGGACGTCAATGGTATCAACTTACATAAGCGTCAATGGAATCCAAGTACATTGGCATCAATAGAATGAACAAACATGAAGAAATGCCTTTGGAAATGAATGGGAAGTTTGGACGTCCATGGACGTCAATGGCATCACCCCCCATAAGCGGCAATGCAATCGGGGACATTTGGGGGACACGTCCTAATGATATCTAGTCATTTTCTGTTGATTTGGGGAAAAAAAAAATTTCCCATTGAAAATGAATGGGAAAAATTTTGGACGTCCATGGACGTCAATGGTATCAACTTACATAAGCGTCAATGGAATCCAAGTACATTGGCATCAATAGAATGAACAAACATGAAGAAATGCCATTGGAAATGAATGGGAAGTTTGGACGTCCATGAACGTCAATGGCATCACCCTCCATAAGCAGCAATGCAATCGGGCACATTTGGGGGAAACGTCCTATTGATATCTAGTCATTTTCTGTTGATTTGGGGAAAAAAAAAAAATTCCCATTGAAAATGAATGGGAAAAATTTTGGACGTCCATGGACGTCAATGGCATCAACTTACATAAGCGTCAATGGAATCCAAGTACATTGGCATCAATAGAATGAACAAACATGAAGAAATGCCATTGGAAATGAATGGGAAGTTTGAACGTCCCAGGACGTCAATGGCATCACCCTCCATAAGCAGCAATGCAATTGGGGACATTTGGGGGACACGTCCTATTGATATCTAGTCATTTTCTGTTGATTTGGGGGGAAAAAAAAATTTCCCATTGAAAATGAATGGGTAAAATTTTGGACGTCCATGGAAGTCAATGGCAGCACCCCCCATAAGCGTCAATGGAGTTGGGGACGTTTGGGGTATACGTCCTATTGATATCTGGTCATTTTCTGTTGATTTGGAGAAATGTAGTTTTTTCCCCATTGAAAATGAATGGGAAAAATTTTGGACGTCCATGTAAGTCAATGGCAGCACCCCCTATAAGCGTCAATGGAGTTGGGGACGTTTGGGGGACACGTCCTATTGATATCTGGTCATTTTCTGTTGATTTGGGGAAATGTAGTTTTTTCCCCATTGAAAATGAATGGGAAAAATTTTGGACGTCCATGGCCGTCAATGGCATCGACATCCATATAGTCAATTGAATCCAAGAACATTGGCATCAATAGATTCGACATGCATGGCCGTCAATGGCAATGCAATGTAAAGTCCATTGGAAATCCTATTGAAAGTGAATGGGAACTTTTCCCATTAGAAATGAATGGGATAGTTTTTGGCAAATATCCGGGGAACCGTAAATTTTTTCCAAATTCTGTATACAACTTTTATGCCCCTCACCGTCCCGGAATTTTTGATGCCCAAATTATGTGATTTGGTCAAAAATTGTAGGACTAGATACATTTTGAAACTTTTTTTTTTTTCACGGAAAATTTCCGTTTACGGACGAACGAAAAAATTTTCGGGGCCATTTGTAAAGTTTCCTGTGTCACGCGAAAATTCCGGTCGTGCCGATACTTGAACGGTGCCGATCGGTCTAACGGTTCGGGCTGTGAAGCGCGCGTTTTTTTTCCATTCAAAATGAATAGGAAAGTTTTTGGCAAATTTCCGGGGAACCGTAAATTTTTGCCAAATTCTGTATACAACTTTTATGCCCCTCACCGTCCCGGAATTTTTGATGCCCAAATTATGTGATTTGGTCAAAAATTGTAGGACTAGATACATTTTGAAACTTTTTTTTTTTTTCGGAAAATTGCCGTTTACGGGCGAACGGAAAATTTTTCGGGGCCGTTTGAAAAATTCCCATCGTTGCGCGAAAATTCCGGTCGTGCCGATACTTGAACGGTACCGATCGGAGGTACGGTTCGGGCTGTGCGGCGCGGCGAAAAAAACGTCAACAATTATTGACCTATAATAATAAAAAAAAAAAAAAAAAAGTACAATAAAGTTGTACAACAACATAACCTTGTTCTTTCCTTCAGAAAGACCAAGGTAATAAAGTTGTAGAATAACATAACCTTGTTCTTTCTTTCAGAAAGACCAAGGTAATGAATGGGAAGTTTGGACGTAGATAATGGAAACCCAGCAATCCTTGTTTTACTAGATCTCACAGCAGCATTTGATACAGTCGACCACACAGTCCTTGTATCTCGTCTAGAACACTTTATAGGTATCCGTGGTAAAGCTCTACAGTGGTTTAAATCGTACCTGGAACATAGGACCTTCTCAGTAATGATTGGGGAATTTTCCTCCTCACAAACCTCTCTGTCTTGTGGGGTGCCACAAGGCTCCATTTTAGGGCCTGTTCTCTTTGCACTTTATCTCCTACCTTTAGGATCAGTTATAATAAAAAAACATAATATCTCTTTTCATTTTTATGCTGATGACCTGCAGCTGTATCTCCCCGAGACCCAACGAACAAACTGCTCTCACTAAATTAATGGAGTGCATATCCGATGTGAAGCAGTGGCTAGCGCAAAACTTTTTACATCTTAACGAAAGCAAAACTGAATATATTACTTTTGGCACACCTTCTATGTTAAATGCCCTTGAGCCCAACCCTGGCACTCTGGCTCCCTTTTTTAAAACACATGTTAAAAATCTCGGAGTGATATTCGATTGCAGGCTCAACTTTGAAAAACAGATTAGTTCTGTTGTAAGAGCAAGTTTTTTCCAGCTCCATCTCCTGGCCAAAGTGAAGCCTTTTCTTACTCGCCACGACTTGGAAAAAGCAATTCACGCTTTTATAAGCTCAAGGCTGGATTACTGCAACGCTCTTTATGTTGGTCTTCCCAAATCCTCAGTTTCTCGTCTCCAACTTGTTCAAAATGCTGCTGCTCGATTTTTAACAGATACACCTAGACGTGAACATATTACCCCCGTGCTATCATCGCTCCACTGGCTTCCAGTCCATTTTAGAATTGATTTTAAACTTTTACTGTTTGTTTTTAATTCTATTAATGGCCAGGCTCCTTCTTACTTATCAGAAATTTTAACCATCCGTAACTCTGGCAGGAGTCTTCGCTCTACCGGCCAACTTCATTTGCAAGTCCCAAGGTCCAAACTCAAACAGTGGGGAGACCGATCTTTTGCGGTTGCTGCACCCAGGTTATGGAATAGTCTTCCCCCGGAAATCCGCACCACTACAAATTTGGGCCTTTTTAAATCTCGTTTAAAGACACACCTTTTTAGACTCGCCTTTCCCCAAGATTAGTTTAGCCTGGTTTTATTTCTTTAGGGTTTTTAATGTTTTCGGATTTTATCTGTTTTATTGTTTTGTTTGGTGTCTGACTAATCGTGATGCGATGGTTCGTTTTTTTTTCTTTTCTTTTCTTCCTAATGTCATTTTATAACACTTTCCTGCCTTTTATTTACTATGTGCCATGTTTGTCTTTGTTGTAAAGCACTTTGGGGACCTTTCGGGTTTTGTAAAGGGCTATATAAATAAATTTGATTTGATTTGATTTGACGTCCATGGACGTCAATGGCATCACCCTCCATAAGCGGCAATGCAATCGGGGACATTTGGGGGACACATCCTAATGATATCTAGTCATTTTTTGTTGACTTGGGGAAAAAAAAAAAAAATTCCCATTGAAAATGAATGGGAAAAATTTTGGACGTCCATGGACGTCAATGGTATCAACTTACATAGGCGTCAATGGAATCCAAGTACATTGGCATCAATATAATGAACAAACGTGAAGAAATGCCATTGGAAATGAATGGGAAGTTTGGACGTCCATGAACGTCAATGGCATCACCCTCCATAAGCGTAAATGGAATTGGGGACGTTTGGGGTATACGTCCTATTAATATCTGGTCATTTTCTGTTGATTTGGGGAAATTTAGTTTTTTCCCCATTGAAAATGAATGGGAAAATTTTTGGACGTCCATGGCCGTCAATAGCATCGACATCCATATAGTCAATAGAATCCAAGTACATTGGCATCAGTATATTCGACATGCATGGCCGTCAATGGCATCAATGCAATGTAAATTCCATTGAAATCCCATTGAAAGTGAATGGGGATTTTTCCCATTAGAAATGAATGGGATAGTTTTTGGCAAATATCCGGGGAACCGTAAATTTTTTCCAAATTCTGTATACAATCTTTATGCCCCTCACCGTCCCGGAATTTTTGATGCCCAAATTATGCGATTTGGTCAAAAATTGTAGGACAAGTAGCGTTTTGAAACTTTTTTTTTTCCTGGAAATTTGCCGTTTACGGGCGAACGGAAAATTTTTCGGGGCCGTTTGAAAAATTCCCATCGTCACGCAAAAATTCCGGTCGTGCCGATACTTGAACGGTACCGATCGGTGGTACGGTTTGGGCTGCGCGACGCGCCGAAAAAAACGTCAACAATTATTGAATAATAATAATAACTAGAAACTGCAATTTCGGGAGAAATTACACACCTTGGTCTTTCCTCTGTGGAGATACAGATCTTAGCCCCACTCAGGTCTATCAATAGAATGGATCATAATGCCAGTCATTGGCAAAAAACAAAGTAAAAGCCGTTAGAAATGAATGGGAGAATTGGACGTCCATGGACGTCAATGGCGGCACCTTTCATAATTGTTAATGGAATCGGGGAAGTTTGGGGGACACGTCCTAATGATATCTAGTCATTTTCTGTTGATTTTGGGAAAAAAAAAAAAAATCCCATTGAAAATGAATGGGAAAATTTTTGGACGTCCATGGACGTCAATGGTATCAACTTACATAAGCGTCAATGGAATCCAAGTACATTGGCATCAATACAATGAACAAACATGAAGAAATGGCATTGGAAATGAATGGGAAGTTTGGACGTCCATGGACGTCAATGGCATCACCCCCCATAAGCGGCAATGCAATCGGGGACATTTGGGGGACACGTCCTAATGATATCTAGTCATTTTCTGTTGATTTGGGGAAAAAAAAAAATTTCCCATTGAAAATGGATGGGAAAAATTTTGGACGTCCATGGACGTCAATGGTATCAACTTACATAAGCGTCAATGGAATCCAAGTACATTGGCATCAAAAGAATGAACAAACATGAAGAAATGCCATTGGAAATGAATGGGAAGTTTGGACGTCCCTGGACGTCAATGGCATCACCCTCCAAAAGCAGCAATGCAATCGGGGACATTTGGGGGACAGGTCCTATTGATATGTAGTCATTTTCTGTTGATTTGGGGAAAAAAAAAAATTCCCATTGAAAATGAATGGGTAAAATTTTGGACGTCCATGTACGTCAATGGCAGCACCCCCCATAAGCGTCAATGGAATTGGGGACGTTTGGGATATACGTCCTATTGATATCTGGTCATTTTCTGTTGATTTGGAGAAATTTAGTTTTTTCCCCATTGAAAATGAATGGGAAAAATTTTGGACGTCCATGTAAGTCAATGGCGGCACCCTTCATAAGCGTCAATGGAATTGGGGAAGTTTGGGGGACACGTCCTATTGATATCTGGTCATTTTCTGTTGATTTGGGGTAATTTTGTTTTTTCCCCATTGAAAATGAATGGGAAAAATTTTGGACGTCCATGGCAGTCAATGGCATCGACATCCATATAATCAATTGAATCCAAGTACATTGGCATCAGTAGATTCGACATGCATGGCCGTCAATGGCATCAATGCAATGTAAATTCCATTGGAAATCCCACTGGAAGTGAATGGGACTTTTCCCATTCGAAATGAATGGGATAGTTTTTGGCAAATTTCCGAGGAAGCGTAATTTTTTTCCAAATTCTGTATACAACTTTTATGCCCCTCACCGTCCCGGAATTTTTGATGCCCAAATTATGTGATTTGGTCAAAAATTGTAGGACTAGATAAATTTTGAAACTTTTTTTTTTTCACGGAAAATTGCCGTTTACGGACGAACGGAAAATTTTTCGGGGCCATTTGTAAAGTTTCCTGTGTCACGCGAAAATTCCGGTCGTGCCGATACTTGAACGGTGCCGATCGGTCTAACGGTTCGGGCTGTGAAGCGCGCGGTTTTTTTCCATTCAAAATGAATAGGAAAGTTTTTGGCAAATTTCCGGGGAACCGTAAATTTTTGCCAAATTCTGTATACAACTTTTATGCCCCTCACCGTCCCGGAATTTTGGATGCCCAAATTATGTGATTTGGTCAAAAATTGTAGGACTAGATACATTTTGAAACTTTTTTTATTTTTCGGAAAATTGCCGTTTACGGGCGAACGGAAAGTTTTTCGTGGCGGTTTGAAAAATTCCCATCGTCACGCGAAAAATCCGGTCGTGCCGATACTTCAACGGTGCCGATCGGTGCTACGGTTTGGGCTGTGCGTTGGCTCAAAAAAACGCGGAGAATTAATGAATAATAATAATAACTAGAAACTGCAATTTCGGGAGAAATTACACACCTTGGTCTTTCCTCTGTGGAGATACAGATCTTAGCCCCACTCAGGTCTATCAATAGAATGGACCATAATGCCAGTCAATGGCACTAAACAAAGTAAAAGCCATTAGAAAAGATTGGGAGAATTGGACGTCCATGTCCGTCAATGGCAGCACCCTCCATAAGCGTCAATAGAGTCGGAGACGTTTAGGGGACAAGTCCTATTGATATCTGGTCATTTTCTGTTGATTTGGGAATTTTTTTTTTTTTCCCCATTGAAAATGAATGGGAAAAATTTGGACGTCCATGGACGTCAATGGCATCACCCTCCATAAGCATCAATGCTATCGGGGACATTTGGGGTAAAGGTCCTATTGATATCTGGTGATTTCCTACTGATTTGGGGACATTTTTTGTTTTTGCCATTGAAAATGAATGGGAAAAATTTGGACGTCCATGGACGTCAATGGTATCAACTTACATAAGCGTCAATGGAATCCAAGTACATTGGCATCAATAGAATGAACAAACATGAAAAAATGCCATTGGGATTTAATGGGAAGTTTGGACGTCCATGAACGTCAATGGCATCACCCTCCATAAGCGGCAATGCAATCGGGGACATTTGGGGGACACGTCCTAATGATATCTAGTCATTTTCTGTTGATTTGGGGAAGAAAAAAAAAATTCCCATTGAAAATGAATGGGAAAAATTTTGGACGTCCATGGACGTCAATGGTATCAACTTACATAAGCGTCAATGGAATCCAAGTACATTGGCATCAATAGAATGAACAAACATGAAGAAATGCCATTGGAAATAAATGGGAAGTTTGGACGTCCGTGGACGTCAATGGCATCACCCTCCATAAGAGGCAATGCAATCGGGGACATTTGGGGGACACGTCCTATTGATATCTAGTCATTTTCTGTTGATTTGGGGGAAAAAAAAAAATTCCCATTGAAAATGATTGGGAAAATTTTTGGACGTCCATGGACGTCAATGGTATCAACTTACATAAGCGTCAATGGAATCCAAGTACATTGGCATCAATAGAATGAACAAACATGAAGAAATGCCATTGGGATTTAATGGGAAGTTTGGACGTCCATGAACGTCAATGGCATCACCCTCCATAAGCGGCAATGCAATCGGGGACATTTGGGGGACACGTCCTAATGATATCTAGTCATTTTCTGTTGATTTGGGGAAAAAAAAAAAATTCCCATTGAAAATGAATGGGAAAAATTTTGGACGTCCATGGACGTCAATGGTATCAACTTACATAAGCGTCAATGGAATCCAAGTACATTGGCATCAATAGAATGAACAAACATTAAGAAATGCCATTGGAAATAAATGGGAAGTTTGGACGTCCATGGACGTCAATGGCATCACCCTCCATATGCAGCAATCCAATCGGGGACATTTGGGGGACACGTCCTAATGATATCTAGTCATTTTCTGTTGATTTGGGGAAAAAAAAAAATTTCCCATTGAAAATGAATGGGAAAAATTTTGGACGTCCATGGACGTCAATGGTATCAACTTACATAAGCGTCAATGGAATCCAAGTACATTGGCATCAATAGAATGAACAAACATGAAGAAATGCCATTGGAATTAATGGGAAGTTTGGACGTCCGTGGACGTCAATGGCATCACCCTCCATAAGCAGCAATGCAATGGGGCACATTTGGGGGAAACGTCCTATTGATATCTAGTCATTTTCTGTTGATTTGGGGAAAAAAAAAAAAATTCCCATTGAAAATGAATGGGAAAAATTTTGGACGTCCATGGACGTCAATGGTATCAACTTACATAAGCGTAAATGGAATCCAAGTATATTGGCATCAATAGAATGAACAATCATTAAGAAATGCCATTGGAAATGAATGGGAAGTTTGGACGTCCGTGGACGTCAATGGCATCACCCTCCATAAGCAGCAATGCAATCGGGCACATTTGGGGGAAACGTCCTATTGATATCTAGTCATTTTCTGTTGATTTGGGGAAAAAAAAAAAATTCCCATTGAAAATGAATGGGAAAAATTTTGGACGTCCATGGACGTCACTGGTATCAACTTACATAAGCGTCAATGGAATCCAAGTACATTGGCATCAATAGAATGAACAAACATGAAGAAATGCCATTGGGATTTAATGGGAAGTTTGGACGTCCATGAACGTCAATGGCATCACCCTCCATAAGCGGCAATGCAATCGGGGACATTTGGGGGACACGTCCTAATGATATCTAGTCATTTTCTGTTGATTTGGGGAAAAAAAAAAAATTCCCATTGAAAATGAATGGGAAAAATTTTGGACGTCCATGGACGTCAATGGTATCAACTTACATAAGCGTCAATGGAATCCAAGTACATTGGCATCAATAGAATGAACAAACATGAAGAAATGCCATTGGAAATAAATGGGAAGTTTGGACATCCATGGACGTCAATGGCATCACCCTCCATATGCAGCAATCCAATCGGGGACATTTGGGGGACACGTCCTAATGATATCTAGTCATTTTCTGTTGATTTGGGGAAAAAAAAAAATTTCCCATTGAAAATGAATGGGAAAAATTTTGGACGTCCATGGACGTCAATGGTATCAACTTACATAAGCGTCAATGGAATCCAAGTACATTGGCATCAATAGAATGAACAAACATGAAGAAATGCCATTGGAATTAATGGGAAGTTTGGACGTCCGTGGACGTCAATGGCATCACCCTCCATAAGCAGCAATGCAATGGGGCACATTTGGGGGAAACGTCCTATTGATATCTAGTCATTTTCTGTTGATTTGGGGAAAAAAAAAAAAATTCCCATTGAAAATGAATGGGAAAAATTTTGGACGTCCATGGACGTCAATGGTATCAACTTACATAAGCGTCAATGGAATCCAAGTATATTGGCATCAATAGAATGAACAATCATTAAGAAATGCCATTGGAAATGAATGGGAAGTTTGGACGTCCGTGGACGTCAATGGCATCACCCTCCATAAGCAGCAATGCAATCGGGCACATTTGGGGGAAACGTCCTATTGATATCTAGTCATTTTCTGTTGATTTGGGGAAAAAAAAAAATTTCCCATTGAAAATGAATGGGAAAAATTTTGGACGTCCATGGACGTCACTGGTATCAACTTACATAAGCGTCAATGGAATCCAAGTATATTGGCATCAATAGAATGAACAATCATTAAGAAATGCCATTGGAAATGAATGGGAAGTTTGGACGTCCGTGGACGTCAATGGCATCACCCTCCATAAGCAGCAATGCAATCGGGCACATTTGGGGGAAACGTCCTATTGATATCTAGTCATTTACTGTTGATTTGGGGAAAAAAAAAAAATTCCCATTGAAAATGAATGGGTAAAATTTTGGACGTCCATGGACGTCAATGGCAGCACCCCCCATAAGCGTCAATGGAATTGGGGACGTTTGGGATATACGTCCTATTGATATCTAGTCATTTTCTGTTGATTTGGGAAAAAAAAAAAAAAATCCCATTGAAAATGAATGGGAAAAATTTTGGACGTCCATGGACGTCAATGGTATCAACTTACATAAGCGTCAATGGAATCCAAGTACATTGGCATCAATAAAATGAACAAACATGAAGAAATGGCTTTGGAAATGATTGGGAAGTTTGGACGTCCATGGACGTCAATGGCATCACCCCCCATAAGCGGTAATGCAATCGGGGACATTTGGGGGACACGTCCTAATGATATCTAGTCATTTTCTGTTGATATGGGGAAAAAAAAAAAATTCCCATTGAAAATGAATGGGAAAAATTTTGGACGTCCATGGACGTCAATGGTATCAACTTACATAACCGTCAATGGAATCCAAGTACATTGGCATCAAAAGAATGAACAAACATGAAGAAATGCCATTGGAAATGAATGGGAAGTTTGGACGTCCCTGGACGTCAATGGCATCACCCTCCATAAGCAGCAATGCAATCGGGGACATTTGGGGGACAGGTCCTATTGATATCTAGTCATTTTCTGTTGATTTGGGGAAAAAAAAAAAATTCCCATTGAAAATGAATGGGTAAAATTTTGGACGTCCATGGACGTCAATGGCAGCACCCCCCATAAGCGTCAATGGAATTGGGGACGTTTGGGATATACGTCCTATTGATATCTGGTCATTTTCTGTTGATTTGGAGAAATTTAGTTTTTTCCCCATTGAAAATGAATGGGAAAAATTTTGGACGTCCATGTAAGTCAATGGCGGCACCCTTCATAAGCGTCAATGGAATTGGGGAAGTTTGGGGGACACGTCCTATTGATATCTGGTCATTTTCTGTTGATTTGGGGTAATTTTGTTTTTTCCCCATTGAAAATGAATGGGAAAAATTTTGGACGTCCATGAACGTCAATGGCATCACCCTCCATTAGCGGCAATCCAAGTACATTGGCATCAATAGAATGAACAAACATGAAGAAATGCCATTGGAAATGAATGGGAAGTTTGGACGTCCATGGACGTCAATGGCATCACCCCCCATAAGCGGCAATGCAACCGGGGACATTTGGGGGACACGTCCTAATGATATCTAGTCATTTTCTGTTGATTTGGGGAAAAAAAAAAAATTTCCCATTGAAAATGAATGGGAAAAATTTTGGACGTCCATGGACGTCAATGGTATCAACTTACATAAGCGTCAATGGAATCCAAGTACATTGGCATCAATAGAATGAACAAACATGAAGAAATGCCATTGGAAATTAATGGGAAGTTTGGACGTCCCTGGACGTCAATGGCATCACCCTCCATAAGCAGCAATGCAATCGGGGACATTTGGGGGACACGTCCTAATGATATCTAGTCATTTTCTGTTGATTTGGGGAAAAAAAAAAAATTCCCATTGAAAATGAATGGGAAAATTTTTGGACGTCCATGGACGTCAATGGCAGCACCCCCCATAAGCGTCAATGGAGTTGGGGACGTTTGGGGTATACGTCCTATTAATATCTGGTCATTTTCTGTTGATTTGGGGAAATTTAGTTTTTTCCCCATTGAAAATGAATGGGAAAATTTTTGGACGTCCATGGACGTCAATGGCAGCACCCCCTATAAGCGTCAATGGAGTTCGGAACGTTTGGGGGAGACGTACTATTGATAACTGGTCATTTTCTGATGATTTGGGGAAATTTAGTTTTTTCCCCATTGAAAATGAATGGGAAAAATTTTGGACGTCCATGGACGTCAATGGCAGCACCCCCCCATAAGCGTCAATGGAGTTGGGGACGTTTGGGGTATACGTCCTATTAATATCTGGTCATTTTCTGTTGATTTGGGGAAATTTAGTTTTTTCCTCATTGAAAATGAATGGGAAAAATTTTGGACGTCCATGGCCGTCAATGGCATCGACATCCATATAGACAAATGAATCCAAGTACATTGGCATCAATAGATTCGACATGCATGGCCGTCAATGGCATCAATGCAATGTAAAGTCCATTGGAAATACTATTGAAAGTGAATGGGAACTTTTCCCATTGGAAATGAATGGGATAGTTTTTGGCAAATATCCGGAGAACCGTGAATTTTTTCCAAATTCTGTATACAATCTTTATGCCCCCCACCGTCCCGGAATTTTTGATGTCCAAATTATGTGATTTGGTCAAAAATTGTAGGACAAGTAGCGTTTTGAAAAAGTTGTAAAAAATCGGAAAATCGCCGTTTACGGGCGAACGAAAAATTTTTCGGGGTCGTTTGAAAAATTCCCATCGTCGCGCGAAAATTCCGGTCGTGTCGATACTTGAACGGTGCCGATCGGTGGAACGGTTCGGGCTGCGCGGCGCGCCGAAAAAACGCGGAGAAACCATTGCATAATAATAATAATAACTAGAAACTGCAATTTCGGGAGAAATTACACACCTTGGTCTTTCCTCTGTGGAGATACAGATCTTAGCCCCACTCAGGTCTATCAATAGAATGGATCATAATGCCAGTCATTGGCACTAAACATAGTTAAAGCCATTAGAAAAGATTGGGAGAATTGGACGTCCATGTCCGTCAATGGCAGCACCCTCCATAATTGTTAATGGAATCGGGGAAGTTTGGGGGACACGTCCTATTGATATCTAGTCATTTTCTGTTGATTTGGGAAAAAAAAAAAATTCCCATTGAAAATGAATGGGAAAAATTTTGGACGTCCATGGACGTCAATGGTATCAACTTACATAAGCGTCAATGGAATCCAAGTACATTGGCATCAATAAAATGAACAAACATGAAGAAATGCCATTGGAAATGAATGGGAAGTTTGGACGTCCATGAACGTCAATGGCATCACCCTCCATAAGCGGCAATGCAA
Organism: Corythoichthys intestinalis; assembly: GCF_030265065.1. Lineage (NCBI taxonomy): Eukaryota > Metazoa > Chordata > Actinopteri > Syngnathiformes > Syngnathidae > Corythoichthys > Corythoichthys intestinalis. The sequence goes on along the minus strand of NC_080411.1, from coordinate 45,819,392 downwards.
TCGGGGACATTTGGGGGACACGTCCTAATGATATCTAGTCATTTTCTGTTGATTTGGGGAAAAAAAAAAATTTCCCATTGAAAATGAATGGGAAAAATTTTGGACGTCCATGGACGTCACTGGTATCAACTTACATAAGCGTCAATGGAATCCAAGTATATTGGCATCAATAGAATGAACAATCATTAAGAAATGCCATTGGAAATGAATGGGAAGTTTGGACGTCCGTGGACGTCAATGGCATCACCCTCCATAAGCAGCAATGCAATCGGGCACATTTGGGGGAAACGTCCTATTGATATCTAGTCATTTACTGTTGATTTGGGGAAAAAAAAAAAATTCCCATTGAAAATGAATGGGTAAAATTTTGGACGTCCATGGACGTCAATGGCAGCACCCCCCATAAGCGTCAATGGAATTGGGGACGTTTGGGATATACGTCCTATTGATATCTAGTCATTTTCTGTTGATTTGGGAAAAAAAAAAAAAAATCCCATTGAAAATGAATGGGAAAAATTTTGGACGTCCATGGACGTCAATGGTATCAACTTACATAAGCGTCAATGGAATCCAAGTACATTGGCATCAATAAAATGAACAAACATGAAGAAATGGCTTTGGAAATGATTGGGAAGTTTGGACGTCCATGGACGTCAATGGCATCACCCCCCATAAGCGGTAATGCAATCGGGGACATTTGGGGGACACGTCCTAATGATATCTAGTCATTTTCTGTTGATTTGGGGAAAAAAAAAAAATTCCCATTGAAAATGAATGGGAAAAATTTTGGACGTCCATGGACGTCAATGGTATCAACTTACATAACCGTCAATGGAATCCAAGTACATTGGCATCAAAAGAATGAACAAACATGAAGAAATGCCATTGGAAATGAATGGGAAGTTTGGACGTCCCTGGACGTCAATGGCATCACCCTCCATAAGCAGCAATGCAATCGGGGACATTTGGGGGACAGGTCCTATTGATATCTAGTCATTTTCTGTTGATTTGGGGAAAAAAAAAAAATTCCCATTGAAAATGAATGGGTAAAATTTTGGACGTCCATGGACGTCAATGGCAGCACCCCCCATAAGCGTCAATGGAATTGGGGACGTTTGGGATATACGTCCTATTGATATCTGGTCATTTTCTGTTGATTTGGAGAAATTTAGTTTTTTCCCCATTGAAAATGAATGGGAAAAATTTTGGACGTCCATGTAAGTCAATGGCGGCACCCTTCATAAGCGTCAATGGAATTGGGGAAGTTTGGGGGACACGTCCTATTGATATCTGGTCATTTTCTGTTGATTTGGGGTAATTTTGTTTTTTCCCCATTGAAAATGAATGGGAAAAATTTTGGACGTCCATGAACGTCAATGGCATCACCCTCCATTAGCGGCAATCCAAGTACATTGGCATCAATAGAATGAACAAACATGAAGAAATGCCATTGGAAATGAATGGGAAGTTTGGACGTCCATGGACGTCAATGGCATCACCCCCCATAAGCGGCAATGCAACCGGGGACATTTGGGGGACACGTCCTAATGATATCTAGTCATTTTCTGTTGATTTGGGGAAAAAAAAAAAATTTCCCATTGAAAATGAATGGGAAAAATTTTGGACGTCCATGGACGTCAATGGTATCAACTTACATAAGCGTCAATGGAATCCAAGTACATTGGCATCAATAGAATGAACAAACATGAAGAAATGCCATTGGAAATTAATGGGAAGTTTGGACGTCCCTGGACGTCAATGGCATCACCCTCCATAAGCAGCAATGCAATCGGGGACATTTGGGGGACACGTCCTAATGATATCTAGTCATTTTCTGTTGATTTGGGGAAAAAAAAAAAATTCCCATTGAAAATGAATGGGAAAATTTTTGGACGTCCATGGACGTCAATGGCAGCACCCCCCATAAGCGTCAATGGAGTTGGGGACGTTTGGGGTATACGTCCTATTAATATCTGGTCATTTTCTGTTGATTTGGGGAAATTTAGTTTTTTCCCCATTGAAAATGAATGGGAAAATTTTTGGACGTCCATGGACGTCAATGGCAGCACCCCCTATAAGCGTCAATGGAGTTCGGAACGTTTGGGGGAGACGTACTATTGATAACTGGTCATTTTCTGATGATTTGGGGAAATTTAGTTTTTTCCCCATTGAAAATGAATGGGAAAAATTTTGGACGTCCATGGACGTCAATGGCAGCACCCCCCCATAAGCGTCAATGGAGTTGGGGACGTTTGGGGTATACGTCCTATTAATATCTGGTCATTTTCTGTTGATTTGGGGAAATTTAGTTTTTTCCTCATTGAAAATGAATGGGAAAAATTTTGGACGTCCATGGCCGTCAATGGCATCGACATCCATATAGACAAATGAATCCAAGTACATTGGCATCAATAGATTCGACATGCATGGCCGTCAATGGCATCAATGCAATGTAAAGTCCATTGGAAATACTATTGAAAGTGAATGGGAACTTTTCCCATTGGAAATGAATGGGATAGTTTTTGGCAAATATCCGGAGAACCGTGAATTTTTTCCAAATTCTGTATACAATCTTTATGCCCCCCACCGTCCCGGAATTTTTGATGTCCAAATTATGTGATTTGGTCAAAAATTGTAGGACAAGTAGCGTTTTGAAAAAGTTGTAAAAAATCGGAAAATCGCCGTTTACGGGCGAACGAAAAATTTTTCGGGGTCGTTTGAAAAATTCCCATCGTCGCGCGAAAATTCCGGTCGTGTCGATACTTGAACGGTGCCGATCGGTGGAACGGTTCGGGCTGCGCGGCGCGCCGAAAAAACGCGGAGAAACCATTGCATAATAATAATAATAACTAGAAACTGCAATTTCGGGAGAAATTACACACCTTGGTCTTTCCTCTGTGGAGATACAGATCTTAGCCCCACTCAGGTCTATCAATAGAATGGATCATAATGCCAGTCATTGGCACTAAACATAGTTAAAGCCATTAGAAAAGATTGGGAGAATTGGACGTCCATGTCCGTCAATGGCAGCACCCTCCATAATTGTTAATGGAATCGGGGAAGTTTGGGGGACACGTCCTATTGATATCTAGTCATTTTCTGTTGATTTGGGAAAAAAAAAAAATTCCCATTGAAAATGAATGGGAAAAATTTTGGACGTCCATGGACGTCAATGGTATCAACTTACATAAGCGTCAATGGAATCCAAGTACATTGGCATCAATAAAATGAACAAACATGAAGAAATGCCATTGGAAATGAATGGGAAGTTTGGACGTCCATGAACGTCAATGGCATCACCCTCCATAAGCGGCAATGCAATCGGGGACATTTGGGGGACACGTCCTAATGATATCTAGTCATTTTCTGTTGATTTGGGGAAAAAAAAAAAATCCCATTGAAAATGAATGTGAAAAATTTTGGACGTCCATGGACGTCAATGGTATCAACTTACATAAGCGTGAATGGAATCCAAGTACATTGGCATCAATAGAATGAACAAACATGAAGAAATGCCTTTGGAAATGAATGGGAAGTTTGGACGTCCATGGACGTCAATGGCATCACCCCCCATAAGCGGCAATGCAATCGGGGACATTTGGGGGACACGTCCTAATGATATCTAGTCATTTTCTGTTGATTTGGGGAAAAAAAAAAAAATTCCCATTGAAAATGAATGGGAAAAATTTTGGACGTCCATGGACGTCAATGGTATCAACTTACATAAGCGTCAATGGAATCCAAGTACATTGGCATCAATAGAATGAACAAACATGAAGAAATGCCATTGGAAATGAATGGGAAGTTTGGACGTCCGTGGACGTCAATGGCATCACCCTCCATAAGCAGCAATGCAATCGGGCACATTTGGGGGAAACGTCCTATTGATATCTAGTCATTTTCTGTTGATTTGGGGAAAAAAAAAAAAATCCCATTGAAAATGAATGGGAAAAATTTTGGACGTCCATGGACGTCAATGGTATAAACTTACATAAGCGTCAATGGAATCCAAGTACATTGGCATCAAAAGAATGAACAAACATGAAGAAATGCCATTGGTATTTAATGGGAAGTTTGGACGTCCATGGACGTCAATGGCATCACCCCCCATAAGCGGCAATGCAATCGGGGACATTTGGGGGACACGTCCTAATGATATCTAGTCATTTTCTGTTGATTTGGGGGAAAAAAAAAAATTCCCATTGAAAATGAATGGGAAAAATTTTGGACGTCCATGGACGTCAATGGTATCAACTTACATAAGCGTCAATGGAATCCAAGTACATTGGCATCAATAGAATGAACAAACATGAAGAAATGCCATTGGAAATGAATGGGAAGTTTGGACGTCCATGGACGTCAATGGCATCACCCCCCATAAGCGGCAATGCAATCGGGGACATTTGGGGGACACGTCCTAATGATATCTAGTCATTTTCTGTTGATTTGGGGAAAAAAAAAAATTTCCCATTGAAAATGAATGGGAAAAATTTTGGACGTCCATGGACGTCAATGGTATCAACTTACATAAGCGTCAATGGAATCCAAGTACATTGGCATCAATAGAATGAACAAACATGAAGAAATGCCATTGGAAATGAATGGGAAGTTTAGACGTCCCTGGACGTCAATGGCATCACCCTCCATAAGCAGCAATGCAATCGGGGACATTTGGGGGACAGGTCCTATTGATATCTAGTCATTTTCTGTTGATTTGGGGGAAAAAAAAAAAATTCCCATTGAAAATGAATGGGTAAAATTTTGGACGTCCATGGACGTCAATGGCAGCACCCCCCATAAGCGTCAATGGAATTGGGGACGTTTGGGATATACGTCCTATTGATATCTGGTCATTTTCTGTTGATTTGGAGAAATTTAGTTTTTTCCCCATTGAAAATGAATGGGAAAAATTTTGGACGTCCATGTAAGTCAATGGCGGCACCCTTCATAAGCGTCAATGGAATTGGGGAAGTTTGGGGGACACGTCCTATTGATATCTGGTCATTTTCTGTTGATTTGTGGTAATTTTGTTTTTTCCCCATTGAAAATGAATGGGAAAAATTTTGGACATCCATGGCAGTCAATGGCATCGACATCCATATAGTCAATTGAATCCAAGTACATTGGCATCAGTAGATTCGACATGCATGGCCGTCAATGGCATCAATGCAATGTAAATTCCATTGGAAATCCCATTGGAAGTGAATGGGACTTTTCCCATTCGAAATGAATGGGATAGTTTTTGGCAAATTTCCGAGGAAGCGTAATTTTTTTCCAAATTCTGTATACAACTTTTATGCCCCTCACCGTCCCGGAATTTTTGATGCCCAAATTATTTGATTTGATCAAAAATTGTAGGACTAGATACATTTTGAAACTTTTTTTTTTTTCACGGAAAATTGCCGTTTACGGACGAACGGAAAAATTTTCGGGGCCATTTGTAAAGTTTCCTGTGTCACGCAAAAATTCCGGTCGTGCCGATACTTGAACGGTGCCGATCGGTCTAACGGTTCGGGCTGTGAAGCGCGCGTTTTTTTTCCATTCAAAATGAATAGGAAAGTTTTTGGCAAATTTCCGGGGAACCGTAAATTTTTGCCAAATTCTGTATACAACTTTTATGCCCCTCACCGTCCCGGAATTTTTGATGCCCAAATTATGTGATTTGGTCAAAAATTGTAGGACTAGATACATTTTGAAACTTTTTTTATTTTTCGGAAAATTGCCGTTTACGGGCGAACGGAAAATTTTTCGTGGCGGTTTGAAAAATTCCCATCGTCACGCGAAAAATCCGGTCGTGCCGATACTTCAACGGTGCCGATCGGTGCTACGGTTTGGGCTGTGCGTTGGCTCAAAAAAACGCGGAGAATTATTGAATAATAATAATAAACTAGAAACTGCAATTTCGGGAGAAATTACACACCTTGGTCTTTCCTCTGTGGAGATACAGATCTTAGCCCCACTCAGGTCTATCAATAGAATGGACCATAATGCCAGTCAATGGCACTAAACAAAGTAAAAGCCATGAGAAAAGATTGGGAGAATTGGACGTCCATGTCCGTCAATGGCAGCACCCTCCATAATTGTTAATGGAATCGGGGAAGTTTGGGGGACACGTTCTATTGATATCTAGTCATTTTCTGTTGATTTGGGAAAAAAAAAAAAATTTCCCATTGAAAATGAATGGGAAAAATTTTGGACGTCCATGGACGTCAATGGTATCAACTTACATAAGCGTCAATGGAATCCAAGTACATTGGCATCAATAAAATGAACAAACATGAAGAAATGCCATTGGAAATGAATGGGAAGTTTGGACGTCCATGAACGTCAATGGCATCACCCTCCATAAGCGGCAATGCAATCGGGGACATTTGGGGGACACGTCCTAATGATATCTAGTCATTTTCTGTTGATTTGGGAAAAAAAAAAAAATCCCATTGAAAATGAATGGGAAAAATTTTGGACGTCCATGGACGTCAATGGTATCAACTTACATAAGCGTCAATGGAATCCAAGTACATTGGCATCAATAGAATGAACAAACATGAAGAAATGCCTTTGGAAATGAATGGGAAGTTTGGACGTCCATGGACGTCAATGGCATCACCCCCCATAAGCGGCAATGCAATCGGGGACATTTGGGGGACACGTCCTAATGATATCTAGTCATTTTCTGTTGATTTGGGGAAAAAAAAAAATTTCCCATTGAAAATGAATGGGAAAAATTTTGGACGTCCATGGACGTCAATGGTATCAACTTACATAAGCGTCAATGGAATCCAAGTACATTGGCATCAATAGAATGAACAAACATGAAGAAATGCCATTGGAAATGAATGGGAAGTTTGGACGTCCCTGGACGTCAATGGCATCACCCTCCATAAGCAGCAATGCAATCGGGGACATTTGGGGGACAGGTCCTATTGATATCTAGTCATTTTCTGTTGATTTGGGGAAAAAAAAAAATTTCCCATTGAAAATGAATGGGTAAAATTTTGGACGTCCATGGACGTCAATGGCAGCACCCCCCATAAGCGTCAATGGAATTGGGGACGTTTGGGATATACGTCCTATTGATATCTGGTCATTTTCTGTTGATTTGGAGAAATGTAGTTTTTTCCCCATTGAAAATGAATGGGAAAAATTTTGGACGTCCATGGAAGTCAATGGCGGCACCCTTCATAAGCGTCAATGGAATTGGGGAAGTTTGGGGGACACGTCCTATTGATATCTGGTCATTTTCTGTTGATTTGGGGAAATTTTGTTTTTTCCCCATTGAAAATGAATGGGAAAAATTTTGGACGTCCATGGCCGTCAATGGCATCGACATTCATATAGTCAATTGAATCCAAGTACATTGGCATCAGTAGATTCGACATGCATGGCCGTCAATGGCATCAATGCAATGTAAATTCCATTGGAAATCCCATTGGAAGTGAATGGGACTTTTCCCATTCGAAATGAATGGGATAGTTTTTGGCAAATTTCCGAGGAAGCGTAATTTTTTTCCAAATTCTGTATACAACTTTTATGCCCCTCACCGTCCCGGAATTTTTGATGCCCAAATTATGTGATTTGGTCAAAAATTGTAGGACTAGATACATTTTGAAACTTTTTTTTTTTTCACGGAAAATTGCCGTTTACGGACGAACGGAAAAATTTTCGGGGCCATTTGTAAAGTTTCCTGTGTCACGCGAAAATTCCGGTCGTGCCGATACTTGAACGGTGCCGATCGGTCTAACGGTTCGGGCTGTGAAGCGCGCGTTTTTTTTCCATTCAAAATGAATAGGAAAGTTTTTGGCAAATTTCCGGGGAACCGTAAATTTTTGCCAAATTCTGTATACAACTTTTATGCCCCTCACCGTCCCGGAATTTTTGATGCCCAAATTATGTGATTTGGTCAAAAATTGTAGGACTAGATACATTTTGAAACTTTTTTTGTTTTTCGGAAAATTGCCGTTTACGGGCGAACGGAAAATTTTTCGTGGCGGTTTGAAAAATTCCCATCGTCACGCGAAAATTCCGGTCGTGCCGATACTTGAACTGTGCCGATCGGTGCTACGGTTTGGGCTGTGCGTTGGCTCAAAAAAACGCGGAGAATAAGATGAATAAATAATAAGTACAATAAAGTTGCACAATAACAATACCTTGTTCTTTCTTTCAGAAAGACCAAGGTAACTAGAAACTGCAATTTCGGGAGAAATTACACACCTTGGTCTTTCCTCTGTGGAGATACAGATCTTAGCCCCACTCAGGTCTATCAATAGAATGGATCATAATGCCAGTCATTGGCACTAAACATAGTTAAAGCCATTAGAAAAGATTGGGAGAATTGGACGTCCATGTCCGTCAATGGCAGCACCCTCCATAATTGTTAATGGAATCGGGGAAGTTTGGGGGACACGTCCTATTGATATCTAGTCATTTTCTGTTGATTTGGGAAAAAAAAAAAATTCCCATTGAAAATGAATGGGAAAAATTTTGGACGTCCATGGACGTCAATGGTATCAACTTACATAAGCGTCAATGGAATCCAAGTACATTGGCATCAATAAAATGAACAAACATGAAGAAATGCCATTGGAAATGAATGGGAAGTTTGGACGTCCATGAACGTCAATGGCATCACCCTCCATAAGCGGCAATGCAATCGGGGACATTTGGGGGACACGTCCTAATGATATCTAGTCATTTTCTGTTGATTTGGGGAAAAAAAAAAAAATCCCATTGAAAATGAATGGGAAAAATTTTGGACGTCCATGGACGTCAATGGTATCAACTTACATAAGCGTGAATGGAATCCAAGTACATTGGCATCAATAGAATGAACAAACATGAAGAAATGCCTTTGGAAATGAATGGGAAGTTTGGACGTCCATGAACGTCAATGGCATCACCCCCCATAAGCGGCAATGCAATCGGGGACATTTGGGGGACACGTCCTAATGATATCTAGTCATTTTCTGTTGATTTGGGGAAAAAAAAAAAATTCCCATTGAAAATGAATGGGAAAAATTTTGGACGTCCATGGACGTCAATGGTATCAACTTACATAAGCGTCAATGGAATCCAAGTACATTGGCATCAATAGAATGAACAAACATGAAGAAATGCCATTGGAAATGAATGGGAAGTTTGGACGTCCGTGGACGTCAATGGCATCACCCTCCATAAGCAGCAATGCAATCGGGCACATTTGGGGGAAACGTCCTATTGATATCTAGTCATTTTCTGTTGATTTGGGGAAAAAAAAAAAATTCCCATTGAAAATGAATGGGAAAAATTTTGGACGTCCATGGACGTCAATGGTATAAACTTACATAAGCGTCAATGGAATCCAAGTACATTGGCATCAAAAGAATGAACAAACATGAAGAAATGCCATTGGTATTTAATGGGAAGTTTGGACGTCCATGGACGTCAATGGCATCACCCCCCATAAGCGGCAATGCAATCGGGGACATTTGGGGGACACGTCCTAATGATATCTAGTCATTTTCTGTTGATTTGGGGAAAAAAAAAAAATTCCCATTGAAAATGAATGGGAAAAATTTTGGACGTCCATGGACGTCAATGGTATATACTTACATAAGCGTCAATGGAATCCAAGTACATTGGCATCAATAGAATGAACAAACATGAAGAAATGCCATTGGAAATGAATGGGAAGTTTGGACGTCCGTGGACGTCAATGGCATCACCCTCCATAAGCAGCAATGCAATCGGGCACATTTGGGGGAAACGTCCTATTGATATCTAGTCATTTTCTGTTGATTTGGGGAAAAAAAAAAAAATTCCCATTGAAAATGAATGGGAAAAATTTTGGACGTCCATGGACGTCAATGGTATAAACTTACATAAGCGTCAATGGAATCCAAGTACATTGGCATCAAAAGAATGAACAAACATGAAGAAATGCCATTGGAAATGAATGGGAAGTTTGGACGTCCCTGGACGTCAATGGCATCACCCTCCATAAGCAGCAATGCAATCGGGGACATTTGGGGGACAGGTCCTATTGATATCTAGTAATTTTCTGTTGATTTGGGGAAAAAAAAAAAATTCCCATTGAAAATGAATGGGTAAAATTTTGGACGTCCATGGACGTCAATGGCAGCACCCCCCATAAGCGTCAATGGAATTGGGGACGTTTGGGATATACGTCCTATTGATATCTGGTCATTTTCTGTTGATTTGGAGAAATTTAGTTTTTTCCCCATTGAAAATGAATGGGAAAAATTTTTGACGTCCATGTAAGTCAATGGCGGCACCCTTCATAAGCGTCAATGGAATTGGGGAAGTTTGGGGGACACGTCCTATTGATATCTGGTCATTTTCTGTTGATTTGGGGTAATTTTGTTTTTTCCCCATTGAAAATGAATGGGAAAAATTTTGGACGTCCATGGCAGACAATGGCATCGACATCCATATAGTCAATTGAATCCAAGTACATTGGCATCAGTAGATTCGACATGCATGGCCGTCAATGGCATCAATGCAATGTAAATTCCATTGGAAATCCCATTGGAAGTGAATGGGACTTTTCCCATTCGAAATGAATGGGATAGTTTTTGGCAAATTTCCGAGGAAGCGTAATTTTTTTCCAAATTCTGTATACAACTTTTATGCCCCTCACCGTCCCGGAATTTTTGATGCCCAAATTATGTGATTTGGTCAAAAATTGTAGGACTAGATACATTTTGAAACTTTTTTTTTTTTCACGGAAAATTGCCGTTTACGGACGAACGGAAAAAATTTCGGGGCCATTTGTAAAGTTTCCTGTGTCACGCGAAAATTCCGGTCGTGCCGATACTTGAACGGTGCCAATCGGTCTAACGGTTCGGGCTGTGAAGCGCGCGTTTTTTTTCCATTCAAAATGAATAGGAAAGTTTTTGGCAAATTTCCGGGGAACCGTAAATTTTTGCCAAATTCTGTATACAACTTTTATGCCCCTCACCGTCCCGGAATTTTTGATGCCCAAATTATGTGATTTGGTCAAAAATTGTAGGACTAGATACATTTTGAAACTTTTTTTATTTTTCGGAAAATTGCCGTTTACGGGCGAACGGAAAATTTTTCGTGGCGGTTTGAAAAATTCCCATCGTCACACGAAAAATCCGGTCGTGCCGATACTTGAACGGTGCCGATCGGTGCTACGGTTTGGGCTGTGCGTTGGCTCAAAAAAACGCGGAGAATAAGATGAATAATAACTAGAAACTGCAATTTCGGGAGAAATTACACCTTGGTCTTTCCTCTGTGGAGATACAAATCTTAGCCCCACTCAGGTCTATCAATAGAATGGACCATAATGCCAGTCAATGGCACTAAACAAAGTAAAAGCCATTAGAAAAGATTGGGAGAATTGGACGTCCATGGCCGTCAATGGCATCACCCTCCATAAGCGGCAATCCAATCAGGGACATTTGGGGGACACGTCCTAATGATATCTAGTCATTTTCTGTTGATTTGGGGAAAAAAAAAAATTCCCATTGAAAATGAATGGGAAAAATTTTGGACGTCCATGGACGTCAATGGTATCAAGTTACATAAGCGTCAATGGAATCCAAGTACATTGGCATCAATAGAATGAAGAAACATGAAGAAATGCCATTGGAAATGAATGGGAAGTTTGGACGTCCGTGGACGTCAATGGCATCACCCTCAATAAGAGGCAATGCAATCGGGGACATTTGGGGGACACGTCCTATTGATATCTAGTCATTTTCTGTTGATTTGGGGGAAAAAAAAAAATTCCCATTGAAAATGAATGGGAAAATTTTTGGACGTCCATGGACGTCAATGGTATCAACTTACATAGGCGTCAATGGAATCCAAGTACATTGGCATCAATAGAATGAACAAACATGAAGAAATGCCATTGGTATTTAATGGGAAGTTTGGACGTCCATGAACGTCAATGGCATCACCCTCCATAAGCGGCAATGCAATCGGGGACATTTGGGGGACACGTCATAATGATATCTAGTCATTTTCTGTTGATTTGGGGAAAAAAAAAAATTCCCATTGAAAATGAATGGGAAAAATTTTGGACGTCCATGGACGTCAATGGTATCAACTTACATAAGCGTCAATGGAATCCAAGTACATTGGCATCAATAGAATGAACAAACATGAAGAAATGCCATTGGAAATGAATGGGAAGTTTGGACGTCCATGAACGTCAATGGCATCACCCTCCATTAGCGGCAATCCAAGTACATTGGCATCAATAGAATGAACAAACATGAAGAAATGCCATTGGAAATGAATGGGAAGTTTGGACGTCCATGGACGTCAATGGCATCACCCCCCATAAGCGGCAATGCAACCGGGGACATTTGGGGGACACGTCCTAATGATATCTAGTCATTTTCTGTTGATTTGGGGAAAAAAAAAAAATTTCCCATTGAAAATGAATGGGAAAAATTTTGGACGTCCATGGACGTCAATGGTATCAACTTACATAAGCGTCAATGGAATCCAAGTACATTGGCATCAATAGAATGAACAAACATGAAGAAATGCCATTGGAAATTAATGGGAAGTTTGGACGTCCCTGGACGTCAATGGCATCACCCTCCATAAGCAGCAATGCAATCGGGGACATTTGGGGGACACGTCCTAATGATATCTAGTCATTTTCTGTTGATTTGGGGAAAAAAAAAAAATTCCCATTGAAAATGAATGGGAAAATTTTTGGACGTCCATGGACGTCAATGGCAGCACCCCCCATAAGCGTCAATGGAGTTGGGGACGTTTGGGGTATACGTCCTATTAATATCTGGTCATTTTCTGTTGATTTGGGGAAATTTAGTTTTTTCCCCATTGAAAATGAATGGGAAAATTTTTGGACGTCCATGGACGTCAATGGCAGCACCCCCTATAAGCGTCAATGGAGTTCGGAACGTTTGGGGGAGACGTACTATTGATAACTGGTCATTTTCTGATGATTTGGGGAAATTTAGTTTTTTCCCCATTGAAAATGAATGGGAAAAATTTTGGACGTCCATGGACGTCAATGGCAGCACCCCCCCATAAGCGTCAATGGAGTTGGGGACGTTTGGGGTATACGTCCTATTAATATCTGGTCATTTTCTGTTGATTTGGGGAAATTTAGTTTTTTCCTCATTGAAAATGAATGGGAAAAATTTTGGACGTCCATGGCCGACAATGGCATCGACATCCATATAGACAAATGAATCCAAGTACATTGGCATCAATAGATTCGACATGCATGGCCGTCAATGGCATCAATGCAATGTAAAGTCCATTGGAAATACTATTGAAAGTGAATGGGAACTTTTCCCATTGGAAATGAATGGGATAGTTTTTGGCAAATATCCGGAGAACCGTGAATTTTTTCCAAATTCTGTATACAATCTTTATGCCCCCCACCGTCCCGGAATTTTTGATGTCCAAATTATGTGATTTGGTCAAAAATTGTAGGACAAGTAGCGTTTTGAAAAAGTTGTAAAAAATCGGAAAATCGCCGTTTACGGGCGAACGAAAAATTTTTCGGGGTCGTTTGAAAAATTCCCATCGTCGCGCGAAAATTCCGGTCGTGTCGATACTTGAACGGTGCCGATCGGTGGAACGGTTCGGGCTGCGCGGCGCGCCGAAAAAACGCGGAGAAACCATTGCATAATAATAATAATAACTAGAAACTGCAATTTCGGGAGAAATTACACACCTTGGTCTTTCCTCTGTGGAGATACAGATCTTAGCCCCACTCAGGTCTATCAATAGAATGGATCATAATGCCAGTCATTGGCACTAAACATAGTTAAAGCCATTAGAAAAGATTGGGAGAATTGGACGTCCATGTCCGTCAATGGCAGCACCCTCCATAATTGTTAATGGAATCGGGGAAGTTTGGGGGACACGTCCTATTGATATCTAGTCATTTTCTGTTGATTTGGGAAAAAAAAAAAATTCCCATTGAAAATGAATGGGAAAAATTTTGGACGTCCATGGACGTCAATGGTATCAACTTACATAAGCGTCAATGGAATCCAAGTACATTGGCATCAATAAAATGAACAAACATGAAGAAATGCCATTGGAAATGAATGGGAAGTTTGGACGTCCATGAACGTCAATGGCATCACCCTCCATAAGCGGCAATGCAATCGGGGACATTTGGGGGACACGTCCTAATGATATCTAGTCATTTTCTGTTGATTTGGGGAAAAAAAAAAAATCCCATTGAAAATGAATGGGAAAAATTTTGGACGTCCATGGACGTCAATGGTATCAACTTACATAAGCGTGAATGGAATCCAAGTACATTGGCATCAATAGAATGAACAAACATGAAGAAATGCCTTTGGAAATGAATGGGAAGTTTGGACGTCCATGGACGTCAATGCCATCACCCCCCATAAGCGGCAATGCAATCGGGGACATTTGGGGGACACGTCCTAATGATATCTAGTCATTTTCTGTTGATTTGGGGAAAAAAAAAAAAATTCCCATTGAAAATGAATGGGAAAAATTTTGGACGTCCATGGACGTCAATGGTATCAACTTACATAAGCGTCAATGGAATCCAAGTACATTGGCATCAATAGAATGAACAAACATGAAGAAATGCCATTGGAAATGAATGGGAAGTTTGGACGTCCGTGGACGTCAATGGCATCACCCTCCATAAGCAGCAATGCAATCGGGCACATTTGGGGGAAACGTCCTATTGATATCTAGTCATTTTCTGTTGATTTGGGGAAAAAAAAAAAAATCCCATTGAAAATGAATGGGAAAAATTTTGGACGTCCATGGACGTCAATGGTATAAACTTACATAAGCGTCAATGGAATCCAAGTACATTGGCATCAAAAGAATGAACAAACATGAAGAAATGCCATTGGTATTTAATGGGAAGTTTGGACGTCCATGGACGTCAATGGCATCACCCCCCATAAGCGGCAATGCAATCGGGGACATTTGGGGGACACGTCCTAATGATATCTAGTCATTTTCTGTTGATTTGGGGGAAAAAAAAAAATTCCCATTGAAAATGAATGGGAAAAATTTTGGACGTCCATGGACGTCAATGGTATCAACTTACATAAGCGTCAATGGAATCCAAGTACATTGGCATCAATAGAATGAACAAACATGAAGAAATGCCATTGGAAATGAATGGGAAGTTTGGACGTCCATGGACGTCAATGGCATCACCCCCCATAAGCGGCAATGCAATCGGGGACATTTGGGGGACACGTCCTAATGATATCTAGTCATTTTCTGTTGATTTGGGGAAAAAAAAAAATTTCCCATTGAAAATGAATGGGAAAAATTTTGGACGTCCATGGACGTCAATGGTATCAACTTACATAAGCGTCAATGGAATCCAAGTACATTGGCATCAATAGAATGAACAAACATGAAGAAATGCCATTGGAAATGAATGGGAAGTTTAGACGTCCCTGGACGTCAATGGCATCACCCTCCATAAGCAGCAATGCAATCGGGGACATTTGGGGGACAGGTCCTATTGATATCTAGTCATTTTCTGTTGATTTGGGGGAAAAAAAAAAAATTCCCATTGAAAATGAATGGGTAAAATTTTGGACGTCCATGGACGTCAATGGCAGCACCCCCCATAAGCGTCAATGGAATTGGGGACGTTTGGGATATACGTCCTATTGATATCTGGTCATTTTCTGTTGATTTGGAGAAATTTAGTTTTTTCCCCATTGAAAATGAATGGGAAAAATTTTGGACGTCCATGTAAGTCAATGGCGGCACCCTTCATAAGCGTCAATGGAATTGGGGAAGTTTGGGGGACACGTCCTATTGATATCTGGTCATTTTCTGTTGATTTGTGGTAATTTTGTTTTTTCCCCATTGAAAATGAATGGGAAAAATTTTGGACATCCATGGCAGTCAATGGCATCGACATCCATATAGTCAATTGAATCCAAGTACATTGGCATCAGTAGATTCGACATGCATGGCCGTCAATGGCATCAATGCAATGTAAATTCCATTGGAAATCCCATTGGAAGTGAATGGGACTTTTCCCATTCGAAATGAATGGGATAGTTTTTGGCAAATTTCCGAGGAAGCGTAATTTTTTTCCAAATTCTGTATACAACTTTTATGCCCCTCACCGTCCCGGAATTTTTGATGCCCAAATTGTGTGATTTGGTCAAAAATTGTAGGACTAGATACATTTTGAAACTTTTTTTTTTTTTCCGGAAAATTGCCGTTTACGGGCGAAGGGAAAATTTTTCGGGTCCGTTTGAAAAATTCCCATCGTCGCGCGAAAATTCCGGTCGTGCCGATATTTGAACGGTGCCGATCGGTCAAACGGTTCGGGCTGTGCAGCGTGCGTTTTTTTTTCATTCAAAATGAATAGGAAAGTTTTTGGCAAATTTCCGGGGAACCGTAAATTTTTGCCAAATTCTGTATATAACTTTTATGCCCCTCACCGTCCCGGAATTTTTGATATCCAAATTATGTGATTTGGTCAAAAATTGTAGGACTAGATACATTTTGAAACTTTTTTATTTTTTCGGAAAATTGCCGTTTACGGGCGAACGGAAAATTTTTCGTGGCGGTTTGAAAAATTCCCATCGTCACGCGAAAAATCCGGTCATGCCGATACTTCAACGGTGCCGATCGGTGCTACGGTTTGGGCTGCGCGGCGCGCCGAAAAAAACGACTATAATAACTAGAAACTGCAATTTCGGGAGAAATTACACACCTTGGTCTTTCCTCTGTGGAGATACAAATCTTAGCCCCACTCAGGTCTATCAATAGAATGGACCATAATGCCAGTCATTGGCACTAAACAAAGTTAAAGCCATTAGAAAAGATTGGGAGAATTGGACGTCCATGAACGTCAATGGCATCACCCTCCATAAGCGGCAATGCAATCGGGGACATTTGGGGGACACGTCCTAATGATATCTAGTCATTTTCTGTTGATTTGGGAAAAAAAAAAAAAAATCCCATTGAAAATGAATGGGAAAAATTTTGGACGTCCATGGACGTCAATGGTATCAACTTACATAAGCGTCAATGGAATCCAAGTACATTGGCATCAATAGAATGAACAAACATGAAGAAATGCCTTTGGAAATGAATGGGAAGTTTGGACGTCCGTGGACGTCAATGGCATCACCCTCCATAAGCAGCAATGCAATCGGGCACATTTGGGGGAAACGTCCTATTGATATCTAGTCATTTTCTGTTGATTTGGGGGGAAAAAAAAAAAATTCCCATTGAAAATGAATGGGAAAAATTTTGGACGTCCATGGACGTCAATGGTATCAACTTACATAAGCGTCAATGGAATCCAAGTACATTGGCATCAAAAGAATGAACAAACATGAAGAAATGCCATTGGAAATGAATGGGAAGTTTGGACGTCCCTGGACGTCAATGGCATCACCCTCCATAAGCAGCAATGCAATCGGGGACATTTGGGGGACAGGTCCTATTGATATCTAGTCATTTTCTGTTGATTTGGGGGAAAAAAAAAAATTCCCATTGAAAATGAATGGGTAAAATTTTGGACGTCCATGGACGTCAATGGCAGCACCCCCCATAAGCGTCAATGGAATTGGGGACGTTTGGGATATACGTCCTATTGATATCTGGTCATTTTCTGTTGATTTGGAGAAATTTAGTTTTTTCCCCATTGAAAATGAATGGGAAAAATTTTGGACGTCCATGGACGTCAGTGGCAGCACCCTCTATAAGCGTCAATTGAGTTGGGGACGTTTGGGGGACACGTCCTATTGATATCTGGTCATTTTCTGTTTATTTGGGGAAATGTAGTTTTTTCCCCATTGAAAATGAATGGGAAAAATTTTGGACGTCCATGGCAGTCAATGGCATCGACATCCATATAGTCAATTGAATCCAAGTACATTGGCATCAATAGATTCGACATGCATGGCCGTCAATGGCATCAATGCAATGTAAATTCCATTGAAATCCCATTGTAAGTGAATGGGAACTTTTCCCATTAGAAATGAATGGGAGAGTTTTTTGCAAATTTCCAGGGAACCGTAAATTTTTTCCAAATTCTGTATACAACTTTTATGCCCCTCACCGTCCCGGAATTTTTGATACCCAAATTATGTGATTTGGTCAAAAATTGTAGGACTAGATACATTTTGAAAAAAAAAAAAAAATCTGGAAAATTGCCGTTTGCGGGAAAACGGAAAATTTTTCGGGGCCCTTTTTAAAAAAGCCATCGTCGCGCAAAAATTCCGGACGTTTCGATATCCGAACGGTGCCGATCGGTGCAGCGGTTCGGGCTGTGCGGCGCGCCGAAAAAACGCGGAGAATAAGATGAATAATAATAATAACTAGAAACTGCAATTTCGGGAGAAATTACACACCTTGGTCTTTCCTCTGTGGAGATACAAATCTTAGCCCCACTCAGGTCTATCAATAGAATGGACCATAATGCCAGTCAATGGCACTAAACAAAGTAAAAGCCATTAGAAAAGATTGGGAGAATTGGACGTCCATGGCCGTCAATGGCGGCACCCTTCATAAGCGTCAATGGATTTGGAGAAGTTTGGGGGACACGTCCGATTGATATCTGGTCATTTTTTGTTGATTTGGGGGAAAAAAAAAATTCCCATTGAAAATGAATGGGAAAAATTTTGGACGTCCATGGACGTCAATGGTATCAACTTACATAAGCGTCAATGGATAACAAGTACATTGGCATCAATAGAATTAACAAACATGAAGAAATGCCATTGGAAATGAATGGGAAGTTTGGACGTCCGTGGACGTCAATGGCATCACCCTCCATAAGAGGCAATGCAATCGGGGACATTTGGGGGACACGTCCTATTGATATCTAGTCATTTTCTGTTGATTTGGGGGAGAAAAAAAAAATTCCCATTGAAAATGAATGGGAAACTTTTTGGACGTCCATGGACGTCAATGGTATCAACTTACATAAGCGTCAATGGAATCCAAGTACATTGGCATCAATAGAATGAACAAACATGAAGAAATGCAATTGGAAATAAAAAGGAAGTTTGGACGTCCGTGGACGTCAATGGCATCACCCTCCATAAGAGGCAGTGCAATCGGGGACTTTTGGGGGACACGTCCTATTGATATCTAGTCATTTTCTGTTGATTTGGGGAAAAAAAATAATTTCCCATTGAAAATGAATGGGAAAAATTTTGGACGTCCATGGACGTCAATGGTATCAACTTACATAAGCGTCAATGGAATCCAAGTACATTGGCATCAATAGAATGAACAAACATGAAGAAATGCCATTGGGATTTAATGGGAAGTTTGGACGTCCATGAACGTCAATGGCATCACCCTCCATAAGCGGCAATGCAATCGGGGACATTTGGGGGACACGTCCTAATGATATCTAGTCATTTTCTGTTGATTTGGGGAAAAAAAAAAAAATCCCATTGAAAATGAATGGGAAAAATTTTGGACGTCTATGGACGTCAATGGTATCAACTTACATAAGCATCAATGGAATCTAAGTACATTGGCATCAATAGAATGAACAAACATGAAGAAATGCCATTGGAATAAATGGGAAGTTTGGACGTCCCTGGACGTCAATGGCATCACCCTCCATAAGCAGCAATGCAATTGGGGACATTTGGGGGACACGTCCTATTGATATCTAGTCATTTTCTGTTGATTTGGGGAAAAAAAAAATTTCCCATTGAAAATGAATGGGAAAAATTTTGGACGTCCATGGACGTCAATGGTATCAACTTACATAAGCGTCAATGGAATCCAAGTACATTGGCATCAATAGAATGAACAAACATGAAGAAATGGCTTTGGAAATGATTGGGAAGTTTGGACGTCCATGGACGTCAATGGCATCACCCCCCATAAGCGGTAATGCAATCGGGGACATTTGGGGGACACGTCCTAATGATATCTAGTCATTTTCTGTTGATTTGGGGAAAAAAAAAAATTTCCCATTGAAAATGAATGGGAAACATTTTGGACGTCTATGGACGTCAATGGTATCAACTTACATAAGCGTCAATGGAATCTAAGTACATTGGCATCAATAGAATGAATAAACATGAAGAAATGCCATTGGAATAAATGGGAAGTTTGGACGTCCCTGGACGTCAATGGCATCACCCTCCATAAGCAGCAATGCAATTGGGGACATTTGGGGGACAGATCCTATTGATATCTAGTCATTTTCTGTTGATTTGGGGAAGAAAAAAAAATTTCCCATTGAAAATGAATGGGTAAAATTTTGGACGTCCATGGACGTCAATGGCAGCACCCCCCATAAGCGTCAATGGAGTTGGGGACGTTTGGGGTATACGTCCTATTGATATCTGGTCATTTTCTGTTGATTTGGAGAAATGTAGTTTTTTCCCCATTGAAAATGAATGGGAAAAATTTTGGACGTCCATGTAAGTCAATGGCGGCACCCTTCATAAGCGTCAATGGAATTGGGGAAGTTTGGGGGACACGTCCTATTGATATCTGGTCATTTTCTGTTGATTTGGGGTCATTTTGTTTTTTCCCCCATTGAAAATGAATGGGAAAATTTTTGGACGTCCATGGCAGTCAATGGCATCGACATCCATATAGTCAATTGAATCCAAGTACATTGGCATCAGTAGATTCGACATGCATGGCCGTCAATGGCATCAATGCAATGTAAATTCCATTGGAAATCCCATTGGAAGTGAATGGGACTTTTCCCATTCGAAATGAATGGGATAGTTTTTGGCAAATTTCCGAGGAAGCGTAATTTTTTTCCAAATTCTGTATACAACTTTTATGCCCCTCACCGTCCCGGAATTTTTGATGCCCAAATTGTGTGATTTGGTCAAAAATTGTAGGACTAGATACATTTTGAAACTTTTTTTTTTTCCCGGAAAATTGCCGTTTACGGGCGAAGGGAAAAATTTTCGGGTCCGTTTGAAAAATTCCCATCGTTGCGCGAAAATTCCGGTCGTGCCGATATTTGAACGGTGCCGATCGGTCAAACGGTTCGGGCTGTGCAGCGTGCGTTTTTTTTTCATTCAAAATGAATAGGAAAGTTTTTGGCAAATTTCCGGGGAACCGTAAATTTTTGCCAAATTCTGTATACAACTTTTATGCCCCTCATCGTCCCGGAATTTTTGATACCCAAATTATGTGATTTGGTCAAAAATTGTAGGACTAGATACATTTTTTAACTTTTTTTTTTTTTCGGAAAATTGCCATTTACGGGCGAACGGAAAATTTTTCGGGGGATTTTGAAAAAGTCCCTGCGTCGCGCGAAAAATCCGGTTGTGTCAATACTTGAATGGTGCCGATCGGTGGTACGGTTCGGGCTGCGCGGCGCGCCGAAAAAACGCGGAGAATAATTTGATGATATAACTAGAAACTGCAATTTCGGGAGAAATTACACCTGGGTCTTTCCTCAGTGGAGATACAGATCTTAGCCCCACTCAGGTGTAGCAATAGAATGGACAATAATACCAGTCATTTGCATTAAACAAATTAATGCCATTAGAAATGATTGGGAGAATTGGACGTCCATGGCCGTCAATAGCGGCACCCTTCATAAGCGTCAATGGAATTGGGGACGTTTGGGGGAGACGTCCTATTGATATCAGGTCATTTTTTGTAGATTTGGGAAAAAAAAAAAAATTCCCATTGAAAATGAATGGGAAAAATTTTGGACGTCCATGGACGTCAATGGTATCAACTTACATAGGCGTCAATGGAATCCAAGTACATTGGCATCAATAGAATGAAAAAACATAATTAAATGCCATTAGAAATGAATGGGAAATTTGGACGTCCATGGCCGTCAATGGCGGCGCCCTTCATAAGCGTCAATGGAATTGGAGAAGTTTGGGGGACACGTCCTATTGATATCTGGTCTTTTTTTGTTGATTTGGGGAAAAAAAAAAAATTCCCATTGAAAATGAATGGGAAAAATTTTGGACGTCCATGGACGTCAATGGTATCAACTTACATAGGCGTCAATGGAATCCAAGTACATTGGCATCAATAGAATGAAAAAACATAATTAGATGCCATTAGAAATGAATGGGAAATTTGGACGTCCATGGCCGTCAATGGCGGAGCCCTCAATAAGCGTCAATGCAGTTGGGGACATTTGGGGTAAAGGTCCTATTGATATCTGGTGATTTCCTACTGATTTGGAGACATTTTGTTTTTTCCCCATTGAAAATGAATGGGAAAAATTTGGACGTCCATGGACGTCAATGGCATCACCCTCCATAAGCATCAATGCTATCGGGGACATTTGAGGTAAAGGTCCTATTGATATCTGTTGATTTCCTACTGATTTGGGGACATTTTGTCTTTTCCCCATAGAAAATGAATGGGAAAAATTTTGGACGTCCATGGCCGTCAATGGCATCGACATCCATATAGTCAATAGAATCCAAGTACATTGGCATCAGTAAATTCGACATGCATGGCCGTCAATGGCATCAATGCAATGTAAAGTCCATAGGAAATCCCATTGGAAGTGAATGGGAACTTTTCCCACTACAAATGAATGGGAGAGTTTTTGGCCAATTTCCGGGGAACCGTAATTTTTTGCCAAATTCTGTATACAACTTTTATGCCCCTCAACGTCCCGGAATTTTTGATGCCCAAATTATGTGATTTGGTCAAAAACTGTAGGACTAGATACATTTTTAAACTTTTTTTTTTTTCCGGAAAATTGCCGTTTACGGGCGAACGGAAAATTTTTCGGGGGATTTTGAAAAATTCCCATCGTCGCGCGAAAAATCCGGTCGTGTCAATACTTGAACGGTGCCGATCGGTGCTATGGTTCGGGCTGCGCGGCGCGCCGAAAAAACGCGGAGAATAAGATGATGATATAATAAATAATAATAATAATAACTAGAAACTGCAATTTCGGGAGAAATTACACCTTGGTCTTTCCTCTGTGGAGATACAAATCTTAGCCCCACTCAGGTCTATCAATAGAATGGACCATAATGCCAGTCAATGGCACTAAACAAAGTAAAAGCTATTAGAAAAGATTGGGAGAGTTGGACGTCCATGGCCGTCAATGGCAGCACCCTCCATAAGCATCATTGTAATTGGGGACATTTGGGGTACACGTCCTATTGATATCTGGTCATTTTTTGTTGATTTGGGCAAAAAAAAAAAATTCCCATTGAAAATGAATGGGAAAAATTTTGGACGTCCATGGACGTCAATGGTATCAACTTACATAAGCGTCAATGGATACCAAGTACATTGGCATCAATAGAATGAACAAACATGAAGAAATGCCATTAGAAATTAATGGGAAGTTTGGACGTCCATGGACGTCAATGGCATCACCCTCCATAAGCAGCAATACAATTGGGGACATTTGGGGGACACGTCCTATTGATATCTGGTCATTTTTTGTTGATTTGGGGAAAAAAAAAAAATTCCCATTGAAAATGAATGGGAAAAATTTTGGACGTCCATGGACGTCAATTGTATCAACTTACATAAGCGTCAATGGATACCAAGTACATTGGCATCAATAGAATGAACAAACATGAAGAAATGCCATTAGAAATTAATGGGAAGTTTGGACGTCCATAGACGTCAATGGCATCACCCTCCATAAGCAGCAATACAATCGGGGACATTTGGGGTACACGTCCTATTGATATATGGTCATTTTTTGTTGATTTGGGCAAAAAAAAAAAATTCCCATTGAAAATGAATGGGAAAAATTTTGGACGTCCATGGACGTCAATGGTATCAACTTACATAAGCGTCAATGGATACCAAGTACATTGGCATCAATAGAATGAACAAACATGAAGAAATGCCATTAGAAAAGATTGGGAGAGTTGGACGTCCATGGCCGTCAATGGCAGCACCCTCCATAAGCATCATTGTAATTGGGGACATTTGGGGTACATGTCCTATTGATATCTGGTCATTTTTTGTTGATTTGGGCAAAAAAAAAAAATTCCCATTGAAAATGAATGGGAAAATTTTTGGACGTCCATGGACGTCAATGGTATCAACTTACATAAGCGTCAATGGATACCAAGTACATTGGCATCAATAGAATGAACAAACATGAAGAAATGCCATTAGAAATTAATGGGAAGTTTGGACGTCCATGGACGTCAATGGCATCACCCTCCATAAGCAGCAATACAATCGGGGACATTTGGGGGACACGTCCTATTGATATCTGGTCATTTTTTGTTGATTTGGGGAAAAAAAAAAAATTCCCATTGAAAATGAATGGGAAAAATTTTGGACGTCCATGGACGTCAATTGTATCAACTTACATAAGCGTCAATGGATACCAAGTACATTGGCATCAATAGAATGAACAAACATGAAGAAATGCCATTAGAAATTAATGGGAAGTTTGGACGTCCATAGACCTCAATGGCATCACCCTCCATAAGCAGCAATACAATCGGGGACATTTGGGGTACACGTCCTATTGATATATGGTCATTTTTTGTTGATTTGGGCAAAAAAAAAAAATTCCCATTGAAAATGAATGGGAAAAATTTTGGACGTCCATGGACGTCAATGGTATCAACTTACATAAGCGTCAATGGATACCAAGTACATTGGCATCAATAGAATGAACAAACATGAAGAAATGCCATTAGAAATTAATGGGAAGTTTGGACGTCCATGGACGTCAATGGCATCACCCTCCATAAGCAGCAATACAATCGGGGACATTTGGGGTACACGTCCTATTGATATCTGGTCATTTTTTGTTGATTTGGGGAAAAAAAAAAAATTCCCATTGAAAATGAATGGGAAAAATTTTGGACGTCCATGGACGTCAATGGTATCAACTTACATAAGCGTCAATGGATACCAAGTACATTGGCATCAATAGAATGAACAAACATGAAGAAATGCCATTAGAAATTAATGGGAAGTTTGGACGTCCATGGACGTCAATGGCATCACCCTCCATAAGCAGCAATACAATCGGGGACATTTGGGGGACACGTCCTATTGATATTTAGTCATTTTCTTTTGATTTGGGAGAAGAAAAAAAATTTCCCATTGAAAATGAATGGGAAAAATTTTGGACGTCCATGGACGTCAATGGTGTCAACTTACATAAGCGTCAATGGAATCCAAGTACATTGGCATCAATAGAATGAACAAACATGAAGAAATGCCATTGGAAATGTATGGGAAGTTTGGACGTCCCTGGACGTCAATGGCATCACCCTCCATAAGCAGCAATGCAATCGGGGACATTTGGGGGACACGTCCTATTGATATCTAGTCATTTTCTGTTGATTTGGGGGAAAAAAAAAAATTTCCCATTGAAAATGAATGGGAAAATTTTTGGACGTCCATGGATGTCAATGGCAGCACCCCCCATAAGCGTCAATGGAGTTGGGGACGTTTGGGGTATACGTCCTATTGATATCTGGTCATTTTCTGTCGATTTGGAGAAATTTAGTTTTTTCCCCATTGAAAATGAATGGGAAAAATTTTGGACGTCCATGGATGTCAATGGCAGCACCCCCCATAAGCGTCAATGGAGTTGGGGACGTTTGGGGTATACGTCCTATTGATATCTGGTCATTTTCTGTCGATTTGGAGAAATTTAGTTTTTTCCCCATTGAAAATGAATGGGGAAAATTTTGGACGTCCATGGAAGTCAATGGCAGCACCCCCCATAAGCGTCAATGGAATTGGGGAAGTTTGGGGGACACGTCCTATTGATATCTGGCCATTTTCTGTTTATTTGGGGAAATTTTGTTTTTTCCCCATTGAAAATGAATGGGAAAAATTTTGGACGTCCGTGGCAGTCAATGGCATCGACATCCATATAGTCAATTGAATCCAAGTACATTGGCATCAGTAGATTCGACATGCATGGCCGTCAATGGCATCAATGCAATGTAAATTCTATGGAAATCCCATTGGAAGTGAATGGGACTTTTCCCATTCGAAATGAATGGGATAGTTTTTGGCAAATTTCCGAGGAAGCGTAATTTTTTTCCAAATTCTGTATACAACTTTTATGCCCCTCACCGTCCCGGAATTTTTGATGCCCAAATTATGTGATTTGGTCAAAAATTGTAGGACTAGATACATTTTGAAACTTTTTTTTTTTTCATGGAAAATTGCCGTTTACGGACGAACGGAAAAATTTTCGGGGCCATTTGTAAAGTTTCCTGTGTCACGCGAAAATTCCGGTCGTGCCGATACTTGAACGGTGCCGATCGGTCTAACGGTTCGGGCTGTGAAGCGCGCGTTTTTTTTCCATTCAAAATGAATAGGAAAGTTTTTGGCAAATTTCCGGGGAACCGTAAATTTTTGCCAAATTCTGTATACAACTTTTATGCCCCTCAACGTCCCGGAATTTTTGATGCCCAAATTATGTGATTTGGTCAAAAATTGTAGGACTAGATACATTTTGAAACTTTTTTTATTTTTCGGAAAATTGCCGTTTACGGGCGAACGGAAAATTTTTCGTGGCGGTTTGAAAAATTCCCATCGTCACGCGAAAAATCCGGTCGTGCCGATACTTCAACGGTGCCGATCGGTGCTACGGTTTGGGCTGTGCGTTGGCTCAAAAAAACGCGGAGAATTATTGAATAATAATAATAATAATAATAATAATTATTATAATAATAAAGTTGCACAATAACAATACCTTGTTCTTTCCCTTGGAAAGACCAAGGTAATAAGACGAATAAAGTTGCAGAACAGCACTACCTGGACTTTCCATAGGAAAGACCCAGGTAATAATAATAATAATAAGGCGAATAAAGTTGCAGAATAACAATACCTTGTTCTTTCCATAGGAAAGACCAAGGTAATAATAAGTACGATAAAGTTGCAGAACAGCATTACCTTGTTCTTTCCCTTGGAAAGACCAAGGTAATAAGAAGAACTAGAAACTGCAATTTCGGGAGAAATTACACCTGGGTCTTTCCTCAGTGGAGATACAGATCTTAGCCCCACTCAGGTGTAGCAATAGAATGGACAATAATACCAGTCATTTGCATTAAACAAATTAATGCCATTAGAAATGATTGGGAGAATTGGACGTCCATGGCCGTCAATAGCGGCACCCTTCATAAGCGTCAATGGAATTGGGGACGTTTGGGGGAGACGTCCTATTGATATCAGGTCATTTTTTGTAGATTTGGGAAAAAAAAAAAAATTCCCATTGAAAATGAATGGGAAAAATTTTGGACGTCCATGGACGTCAATGGTATCAACTTACATAGGCGTCAATGGAATCCAAGTACATTGGCATCAATAGAATGAAAAAACATAATTAAATGCCATTAGAAATGAATGGGAAATTTGGACGTCCATGGCCGTCAATGGCGGCGCCCTTCATAAGCGTCAATGGAATTGGAGAAGTTTGGGGGACACGTCCTATTGATATCTGGTCTTTTTTTGTTGATTTGGGGAAAAAAAAAAAATTCCCATTGAAAATGAATGGGAAAAATTTTGGACGTCCATGGACGTCAATGGTATCAACTTACATAGGCGTCAATGGAATCCAAGTACATTGGCATCAATAGAATGAAAAAACATAATTAGATGCCATTAGAAATGAATGGGAAATTTGGACGTCCATGGCCGTCAATGGCGGAGCCCTCAATAAGCGTCAATGCAGTTGGGGACATTTGGGGTAAAGGTCCTATTGATATCTGGTGATTTCCTACTGATTTGGAGACATTTTGTTTTTTCCCCATTGAAAATGAATGGGAAAAATTTGGACGTCCATGGACATCAATGGCATCACCCTCCATAAGCATCAATGCTATCGGGGACATTTGAGGTAAAGGTCCTATTGATATCTGTTGATTTCCTACTGATTTGGGGACATTTTGTCTTTTCCCCATAGAAAATGAATGGGAAAAATTTTGGACGTCCATGGCCGTCAATGGCATCGACATCCATATAGTCAATAGAATCCAAGTACATTGGCATCAGTAAATTCGACATGCATGGCCGTCAATGGCATCAATGCAATGTAAAGTCCATAGGAAATCCCATTGGAAGTGAATGGGAACTTTTCCCATTACAAATGAATGGGAGAGTTTTTGGCCAATTTCCGGGGAACCGTAATTTTTTGCCAAATTCTGTATACAACTTTTATGCCCCTCAACGTCCCGGAATTTTTGATGCCCAAATTATGTGATTTGGTCAAAAACTGTAGGACTAGATACATTTTTAAACTTTTTTTTTTTTCCGGAAAATTGCCGTTTACGGGCGAACGGAAAATTTTTCGGGGGATTTTGAAAAATTCCCATCGTCGCGCGAAAAATCCGGTCGTGTCAATACTTGAACGGTGCCGATCGGTGCTATGGTTCGGGCTGCGCGGCGCGCCGAAAAAACGCGGAGAATAAGATGATGATATAATAAATAATAATAATAATAACTAGAAACTGCAATTTCGGGAGAAATTACACCTTGGTCTTTCCTCTGTGGAGATACAAATCTTAGCCCCACTCAGGTCTATCAATAGAATGGACCATAATGCCAGTCAATGGCACTAAACAAAGTAAAAGCCATTAGAAAAGATTGGGAGAATTGGACGTCCATGGCCGTCAATGGCATCACCCTCCATAAGCGGCAATGCAATCGGGGACATTTGGGGGACACGTCCTAATGATATCCAGTCATTTTCTGTTGATTTGGGGGAAAAAAAAAAAATTCCCATAGAAAATGAATGGGAAAAATTTTGGACGTCCATGGACGTCAGTGGTATCAACTTACATAAGCGTCAATGGAATCCAAGTACATTGGCATCAATAGAATGAACAAACATGAAGAAATGCCATTGGAAATGAATGGGAAGTTTGGACGTCCATGAACGTCAATGGCATCACCCTCCATAAGCGTAAATGGAATTAGGGACGTTTGGGGTATACGTCCTATTAATATCTGGTCATTTTCTGTTGATTTGGGGAAATTTAGTTTTTTCCCCATTGAAAATGAATGGGAAAATTTTTGGACGTCCATGGACGTCAATGGCAGCACCCCCTATAAGCGTCAATGGAGTTCGGAACGTTTGGGGGAGACGTACTATTGATAACTGGTCATTTTCTGATGATTTGGGGAAATTTAGTTTTTTCCCCATTGAAAATGAATGGGAAAATTTTGGACGTCCATGGACGTCAATGGCAGCACCCCCCATAAGCGTCAATGGAGTTGGGGACGTTTGGGGTATACGTCCTATTAATATCTGGTCATTTTCTGTTGATTTGGGGAAATTTAGTTTTTTCCCCATTGAAAATGAATGGGAAAATTTTTGGACGTCCATGGACGTCAATGGCAGCACCCCCTATAAGCGTCAATGGAGTTCGGAACGTTTGGGGAGACGTACTATTGATAACTGGTCATTTTCTGTTGATCTGGGGAAATTTAGTTTTTTCCCCATTGAAAATGAATGGGAAAAATTTTGGACGTCCATGGCCGTCAATGGCATCGACATCCATATAGTCAAATGAATCCAAGTACATTGGCATCAATAGATTCGACATGCATGGCCGTCAATGGCATCAATGCAATGTAAAGTCCATTGGAATCCCATTGAAATGAATGGGAAATTTTCCCATTAGAAATGAATGGGATAGTTTTTGGCAAATATCCGGGGAACCGTAAATTTTTTCCAAATTCTGTATACAATCTTTATGCCCCCCACCGTCCCGGAATTTTTGATGTCCAAATTATGTGATTTGGTCAAAAATTGTAGGACAAGTAGCGTTTTGAAATTTTTTTTAAAAATCGGAAAATTGCCGTTTACGGGTGAACGGAAAAATTTTCGGGGTCGTTTGAAAAATTCCCATCGTCGCGCGAAAATTCCGGTCGTGTCGATACTTGAACGGTGCCGATCGGTGGTACGGTTCGGGCTGCGCGGCGCGCCGAAAAAACGCGGAGAAACCATTGCATAATAATAATAATAATAACTAGAAACTGCAATTTCGGGAGAAATTACACCTTGGTCTTTCCTCTGTGGAGATACAAATCTTAGCCCCACTCAGGTCTATCAATAGAATGGACCATAATGCCAGTCAATGGCACTAAACAAAGTAAAAGCCATTAGAAAAGATTGGGAGAATTGGACGTCCATGGCCGTCAATGGCATCACCCTCCATAAGCGGCAATCCAATCAGGGACATTTGGGGGACACGTCCTAATGATATCTAGTCATTTTCTGTTTATTTGGGGAAAAAAAAAAATTCCCATTGAAAATGAATGGGAAAAATTTTGGACGTCCATGGACGTCAATGGTATCAATTTACATAAGCGTCAATGGAATCCAAGTACATTGGCATCAATAGAATGAACAAACATGAAGAAATGCCATTGGAAATGAATGGGAAGTTTGGACGTCCGTGGACGTCAATGGCATCACCCTCCATAAGAGGCAATGCAATCGGGGACATTTGGGGGACACGTCCTATTGATATCTAGTCATTTTCTGTTGATTTGGGGAAAAAAAAAAAATTCCCATTGGAAATGAATGGGAAAATTTTTGGACGTCCATGGACGTCAATTGTATCAACTTACATAGGCGTCAATGGAATCCAAGTACATTGGCATCAATAGAATGAACAAACATGAAGAAATGCCATTGGGATTTAATGAGAAGTTTGGACGTCCATGAACGTCAATGGCATCACCCTCCATAAGCGGCAATGCAATCGGGGACATTTGGGGGACACGTCATAATGATATCTAGTCATTTTCTGTTGATTTGGGGAAAAAAAAAATTCCCATTGAAAATGAATGGGAAAAATTTTGGACGTCCATGGACGTCAATGGTATCAACTTACATAAGCGTCAATGGAATCCAAGTACATTGGCATCAATAGAATGAACAAACATGAAGAAATGCCATTGAAAATAAATGGGAAGTTTGGACGTCCATGGACGTCAATGGCATCACCCTCCATAAGCGGCAATCCAATCGGGGACATTTGGGGGACACGTCCTAATGATATCTAGTCATATTCTGTTGATTTGGGGAAAAAAAAAAATTCCCATTGAAAATGAATGGGAAAAATTTTGGACGTCCATGGACGTCAATGGTATCAATTTACATAAGCGTCAATGGAATCCAAGTACATTGGCATCAATAGAATGAACAAACATGAAGAAATGCCATTGGAAATGAATGGGAAGTTTGGACGTCCATGAACGTCAATGGCATCACCTTCCATAAGAGGCAATGCAATCGGGGACATTTGGGCGACACGTCCTATTGATATCTAGTCATTTTCTGTTGATTTGGGGGAAAAAAAAAATTCCCATTGAAAATGAATGGGAAAAATTTTGGACGTCCATGGACGTCAATGGTATCAATTTACATAAGCGTCAATGGAATCCAAGTACATTGGCATCAATAGAATGAACAAACATGAAGAAATGCCATTGGAAATGAATGGGAAGTTTGGACGTCCATGAACGTCAATGGCATCACCTTCCATAAGAGGCAATGCAATCGGGGACATTTGGGCGACACGTCCTATTGATATCTAGTCATTTTCTGTTGATTTGGGGAAAAAAAAAAAATTCCCATTGAAAATGAATGGGAAAAATTTTGGACGTCCATGGACGTCAATGGTATCAACTTACATAAGCGTCAATGGAATCCAAGTACATTGGCATCAATAGAATGAACAAACATGAAGAAATGCCATTGGAAATGAATGGGAAGTTTGGACGTCCATGGACGTCAATGGAATCACCCTCCATAAGCGGCAATGCAATCGGGGACATTTGGGGGACACGTCCTAATGATATCTAGTCATTTTCTGTTGATTTGGGGAAAAAAAAAATTTCCCATTGAAAATGAATGGGAAAATTTTTAGACGTCCATGGACGTCAATGGCAGCACCCCCCATAAACGTCAATGGAGTTGGGGACGTTTGGGGTATACGTCCTATTAATATCTGGTCATTTTCTGTTGATTTGGGGAAATTTCGTTTTTTCCCCATTGAAAATGAATGGGAAAAATTTTGGACGTCCATGGACGACAATGGCAGCACCCTCCATAAGCGGCAATGCAATCGGGGACATTTGGGGGACACGTCCTAATGATATCTAGTCATTTTCTGTTGATTTGGGGAAAAAAAAAATTTCCCATTGAAAATGAATGGGAAAATTTTTGGACGTCCATGGATGTCAATGGCAGCACCCCCCATAAGCGTCAATGGAGTTGGGGACGTTTGGGGGACACGTCCTATTGATATCTGGTCATTTTCTGTTGATTTGGGGAAATGTAGTTTTTTCCCCATTGAAAATGAATGGGAAAAATTTTGGACGTCCATGGCCGTCAATGGCATCGACATCCATATAGTCAATTGAATCTAAGTACATTGGCATCAATAGATTCGACATGCATGGCAGTCAATGGCATCAATGTAATGTAAATTCCATTGGAATCCCTTTGAAATGAATGGGAAATTTTCCCATTAGAAATGAATGGGATAGTTTTTGGCAAATATCCGGGGAACCGTAAATTTTTTCCAAATTCTGTATACAATCTTTATGCCCCCCACCGTCCCGGAATTTTTGATGTCCAAATTATGTGATTTGGTCAAAAATTGTAGGACAAGTAGCGTTTTGAAAATTTTTTAAAAAATCGGAAAATCGCCGTTTACGGGTGAACGGAAAAATTTTCGGGGTCGTTTGAAAAATTCCCATCGTCGCGCGAAAATTCCGGTCGTGTCGATACTTGAACGGTGCCGATCGGTGGTATGGTTCGGGCTGCGCGGCGCGCCGAAAAAACGCGGAGAAACCATTGCATAATAATAATAATAATAACTAGAAACTGCAATTTCGGGAGAAATTACACCTTGGTCTTTCCTCTGTGGAGATACAAATCTTAGCCCCACTCAGGTCTATCAATAGAATGGACCATAATGCCAGTCAATGGCACTAAACAAAGTAAAAGCCATTAGAAAAGATTGGGAGAATTGGACGTCCATGGCCGTCAATGG
The DNA here is from genome assembly GCF_030265065.1 of Corythoichthys intestinalis. Lineage (NCBI taxonomy): Eukaryota > Metazoa > Chordata > Actinopteri > Syngnathiformes > Syngnathidae > Corythoichthys > Corythoichthys intestinalis. The sequence goes on along the minus strand of NC_080411.1, from coordinate 45,786,444 downwards.
CATCACCCTCCATAAGCGGCAATCCAATCAGGGACATTTGGGGGACACGTCCTAATGATATCTAGTCATTTTCTGTTTATTTGGGGAAAAAAAAAAATTCCCATTGAAAATGAATGGGAAAAATTTTGGACGTCCATGGACGTCAATGGTATCAATTTACATAAGCGTCAATGGAATCCAAGTACATTGGCATCAATAGAATGAACAAACATGAAGAAATGCCATTGGAAATGAATGGGAAGTTTGGACGTCCGTGGACGTCAATGGCATCACCCTCCATAAGAGGCAATGCAATCGGGGACATTTGGGGGACACGTCCTATTGATATCTAGTCATTTTCTGTTGATTTGGGGAAAAAAAAAAAATTCCCATTGGAAATGAATGGGAAAATTTTTGGACGTCCATGGACGTCAATTGTATCAACTTACATAGGCGTCAATGGAATCCAAGTACATTGGCATCAATAGAATGAACAAACATGAAGAAATGCCATTGGGATTTAATGAGAAGTTTGGACGTCCATGAACGTCAATGGCATCACCCTCCATAAGCGGCAATGCAATCGGGGACATTTGGGGGACACGTCATAATGATATCTAGTCATTTTCTGTTGATTTGGGGAAAAAAAAAATTCCCATTGAAAATGAATGGGAAAAATTTTGGACGTCCATGGACGTCAATGGTATCAACTTACATAAGCGTCAATGGAATCCAAGTACATTGGCATCAATAGAATGAACAAACATGAAGAAATGCCATTGAAAATAAATGGGAAGTTTGGACGTCCATGGACGTCAATGGCATCACCCTCCATAAGCGGCAATCCAATCGGGGACATTTGGGGGACACGTCCTAATGATATCTAGTCATATTCTGTTGATTTGGGGAAAAAAAAAAATTCCCATTGAAAATGAATGGGAAAAATTTTGGACGTCCATGGACGTCAATGGTATCAATTTACATAAGCGTCAATGGAATCCAAGTACATTGGCATCAATAGAATGAACAAACATGAAGAAATGCCATTGGAAATGAATGGGAAGTTTGGACGTCCATGAACGTCAATGGCATCACCTTCCATAAGAGGCAATGCAATCGGGGACATTTGGGCGACACGTCCTATTGATATCTAGTCATTTTCTGTTGATTTGGGGGAAAAAAAAAATTCCCATTGAAAATGAATGGGAAAAATTTTGGACGTCCATGGACGTCAATGGTATCAATTTACATAAGCGTCAATGGAATCCAAGTACATTGGCATCAATAGAATGAACAAACATGAAGAAATGCCATTGGAAATGAATGGGAAGTTTGGACGTCCATGAACGTCAATGGCATCACCTTCCATAAGAGGCAATGCAATCGGGGACATTTGGGCGACACGTCCTATTGATATCTAGTCATTTTCTGTTGATTTGGGGGAAAAAAAAAATTCCCATTGAAAATGAATGGGAAAAATTTTGGACGTCCATGGACGTCAATGGTATCAATTTACATAAGCGTCAATGGAATCCAAGTACATTGGCATCAATAGAATGAACAAACATGAAGAAATGCCATTGGAAATGAATGGGAAGTTTGGACGTCCATGAACGTCAATGGCATCACCTTCCATAAGAGGCAATGCAATCGGGGACATTTGGGCGACACGTCCTATTGATATCTAGTCATTTTCTGTTGATTTGGGGAAAAAAAAAAAATTCCCATTGAAAATGAATGGGAAAAATTTTGGACGTCCATGGACGTCAATGGTATCAACTTACATAAGCGTCAATGGAATCCAAGTACATTGGCATCAATAGAATGAACAAACATGAAGAAATGCCATTGGAAATGAATGGGAAGTTTGGACGTCCATGGACGTCAATGGAATCACCCTCCATAAGCGGCAATGCAATCGGGGACATTTGGGGGACACGTCCTAATGATATCTAGTCATTTTCTGTTGATTTGGGGAAAAAAAAAATTTCCCATTGAAAATGAATGGGAAAATTTTTAGACGTCCATGGACGTCAATGGCAGCACCCCCCATAAACGTCAATGGAGTTGGGGACGTTTGGGGTATACGTCCTATTAATATCTGGTCATTTTCTGTTGATTTGGGGAAATTTCGTTTTTTCCCCATTGAAAATGAATGGGAAAAATTTTGGACGTCCATGGACGACAATGGCAGCACCCTCCATAAGCGGCAATGCAATCGGGGACATTTGGGGGACACGTCCTAATGATATCTAGTCATTTTCTGTTGATTTGGGGAAAAAAAAAATTTCCCATTGAAAATGAATGGGAAAATTTTTGGACGTCCATGGATGTCAATGGCAGCACCCCCCATAAGCGTCAATGGAGTTGGGGACGTTTGGGGGACACGTCCTATTGATATCTGGTCATTTTCTGTTGATTTGGGGAAATGTAGTTTTTTCCCCATTGAAAATGAATGGGAAAAATTTTGGACGTCCATGGCCGTCAATGGCATCGACATCCATATAGTCAATTGAATCTAAGTACATTGGCATCAATAGATTCGACATGCATGGCAGTCAATGGCATCAATGTAATGTAAATTCCATTGGAATCCCTTTGAAATGAATGGGAAATTTTCCCATTAGAAATGAATGGGATAGTTTTTGGCAAATATCCGGGGAACCGTAAATTTTTTCCAAATTCTGTATACAATCTTTATGCCCCCCACCGTCCCGGAATTTTTGATGTCCAAATTATGTGATTTGGTCAAAAATTGTAGGACAAGTAGCGTTTTGAAAATTTTTTAAAAAATCGGAAAATCGCCGTTTACGGGTGAACGGAAAAATTTTCGGGGTCGTTTGAAAAATTCCCATCGTCGCGCGAAAATTCCGGTCGTGTCGATACTTGAACGGTGCCGATCGGTGGTACGGTTCGGGCTGCGCGGCGCGCCGAAAAAACGCGGAGAAACCATTGCATAATAATAATAATAATAATAATAATAATAATAAAGTTGTAGAATAACACTAGAAACTGCAATTTCGGGAGAAATTACACCTGGGTCTTTCCTCAGTGGAGATACAGATCTTAGCCCCACTCAGGTGTAGCAATAGAATGGACAATAATACCAGTCATTTGCATTAAACAAATTAATGCCATTAGAAATGATTGGGAGAATTGGACGTCCATGGCCGTCAATAGCGGCACCCTTCATAAGCGTCAATGGAATTGGGGACGTTTGGGGGAGACGTCCTATTGATATCAGGTCATTTTTTGTAGATTTGGGAAAAAAAAAAAAAATCCCATTGAAAATGAATGGGAAAAATTTTGGACGTCCATGGACGTCAATGGTATCAACTTACATAGGCGTCAATGGAATCCAAGTACATTGGCATCAATAGAATGAAAAAATATAATTAAATGCCATTAGAAATGAATGGGAAATTTGGACGTCCATGGCCGTCAATGGCGGCGCCCTTCATAAGCGTCAATGGAATTGGAGAAGTTTGGGGGACACGTCCTATTGATATCTGGTCTTTTTTTGTTGATTTGGGGAAAAAAAAAAAATTCCCATTGAAAATGAATGGGAAAAATTTTGGACGTCCATGGACGTCAATGGTATCAACTTACATAGGCGTCAATGGAATCCAAGTACATTGGCATCAATAGAATGAAAAAACATAATTAGATGCCATTAGAAATGAATGGGAAATTTGGACGTCCATGGCCGTCAATGGCGGAGCCCTCAATAAGCGTCAATGCAGTTGGGGACATTTGGGGTAAAGGTCCTATTGATATCTGGTGATTTCCTACTGATTTGGAGACATTTTGTTTTTTCCCCATTGAAAATGAATGGGAAAAATTTGGACGTCCATGGACGTCAATGGCATCACCCTCCATAAGCATCAATGCTATCGGGGACATTTGAGGTAAAGGTCCTATTGATATCTGTTGATTTCCTACTGATTTGGGGACATTTTGTCTTTTCCCCATAGAAAATGAATGGGAAAAATTTTGGACGTCCATGGACGTCAATGGCATCGACATCCATATAGTCAATAGAATCCAAGTACATTGGCATCAGTAAATTCGACATGCATGGCCGTCAATGGCATCAATGCAATGTAAAGTCCATAGGAAATCCCATTGGAAGTGAATGGGAACTTTTCCCATTACAAATGAATGGGAGAGTTTTTGGCCAATTTCCGGGGAACCGTAATTTTTTGCCAAATTCTGTATACAACTTTTATGCCCCTCAACGTCCCGGAATTTTTGATGCCCAAATTATGTGATTTGGTCAAAAACTGTAGGACTAGATACATTTTTAAACTTTTTTTTTTTTCCGGAAAATTGCCGTTTACGGGCGAACGGAAAATTTTTCGGGGGATTTTGAAAAATTCCCATCGTCGCGCGAAAAATCCGGTCGTGTCAATACTTGAACGGTGCCGATCGGTGCTATGGTTCGGGCTGCGCGGCGCGCCGAAAAAACGCGGAGAATAAGATGATGATATAATAAATAATAATAATAATAATAAGACGAATAAAGTTGCAGAACAGCACTACCTGGACTTTCCATAGGAAAGACCCAGGTAATAATAATAATAATAAAGTTGTAGAATAACATAACCTTGTTCTTTCCTTTGGAAAGACCAAGGTAATAATAATAACTAGAAACTGCAATTTCGGGAGAAATTACACACCTTGGTCTTTCCTCTGTGGAGATACAGATCTTAGCCCCACTCAGGTCTATCAATAGAATGGATCATAATGCCAGTCATTGGCAAAAAACAAAGTAAAAGCCGTTAGAAATGAATGGGAGAATTGGATGTCCATGGACGTCAATGGCGGCACCTTTCATAATTGTTAATGGAATCGGGGAAGTTTGGGGGACACGTCCTAATGATATCTAGTCATTTTTGGTGATTTGGGAAAAAAAAAAAAATTCCCATTGAAAATGAATGGGAAATATTTTGGACGTCCATGGACGTCAATGGTATCAACTTACATAAGCGTCAATGGAATCCAAGTACATTGGCATCAATAAAATGAACAAACATGAAGAAATGCCATTGGAAATGAATGGGAAGTTTGGACGTCCATGGACGTCAATGGCATCACCCTCCATAAGGGGCAATGCAATCGGGGACATTTGGGGGACACGTCCTAATGATATCTAGTCATTTTCTGTTGATTTGGGAAAAAATAAAAAATTCCCATTGAAAATGAATGGGAAAAATTTTGGACGTCCATGGACGTCAATGGTATCACCTTACATAAGCGTCAATGGAATCCAAGTACATTGGCATCAATAGAATGAACAAACATGAAGAAATGCCATTGGAAATGAATGGGAAGTTTGGACGTCCGTGAACGTCAATGGCATCACCCTCCATAAGCGGCAATGCAATCGGGGACATTTGGGGGACACGTCCTAATGATATCTAGTCATTTTCTGTTGATTTGGGAAAAAAAAAAAAATCCCATTGAAAATGAATGGGAAAAATTTTGGACGTCCATGGACGTCAGTGGTATCAATTTACATAAGCGTCAATGGAATCCAAGTACATTGGCATCAATAAAATGAACAAACATGAAGAAATGCCATTGGAAATGAATGGGAAGTTTGGACGTCCCTGGACGTCAATGGCATCACCCTCCATAAGCAGCAATGCAATCGGGGACATTTGGGGGCCACGTCCTATTGATATCTAGTCATTTTCTGTTGATTTGGGGAAAAAAAAAATTTTCCCATTGAAAATGAATGGGAAAAATTTTGGACGTCCATGGACGTCAATGGCAGCACCCCCCATAAGCGTCAATGGAGTTGGAGACGTTTGGGGTATACGTCCTATTGATATCTGGTCATTTTCTGTTGATTTGGAGAAATTTAGTTTTTTCCCCATTGAAAATGATTGGGAAAAATTTTGGACGTCCATGGAATTCAATGGCGGCACCCTTCATAAGCGTCAATGGAATTGGGGAAGTTTGGGGGACACGTCCTATTGATATCTGGTCATTTTCTGTTGATTTGGGGAAATTTTGTTTTTTCCCATTGAAAATGAATGGGAAAAATTTTGGACGTCCATGGCCGTCAATGGCATCGACATCCATATAGTCAATAGAATCCAAGTACATTGGCATCAATAGATTTGACATGCATGGCCGTCAATGGCATCAATGCAATGTAAATTCCATTGAAATCCCATTGTAAGTGAATGGGAACTTTTCCCATTAGAAATGAATGGGTGAGTTTTTGGCCAATTTCCGGGGAACCGTAAAGTTTTGCCAAATTCTGTATACAACTTTTATGCCCCTCACCGTCCCGGAATTTTTGATACCCAAATTATGTGATTTGGTCAAAAATTGTAGGACTAGATACATTTTTAAACTTTTTTTTTTTTCCGGAAAATTGCCGTTTACGGGCGAACGGAAAATTTTTCGGGGGATTTTGAAAAAGTCCCCGCGTCGCGCGAAAAATCCGGTCGTGTCAATACTTGAATGGTGCCGATCGGTGGTACGGTTCGGGCTGCGCGGCGCGCCGAAAAAACGCGGAGAATAAGATGATGATATAATAAATAATAATAATAATAACTAGAAACTGCAATTTCGGGAGAAATTACACACCTTGGTCTTTCCTCTGTGGAGATACAAATCTTAGCCCCACTCAGGTCTATCAATAGAATGGACCATAATGCCAGTCATTGGCACTAAACAAAGTTAAAGCCATTAGAAAAGATTGGGAGAATTGGACGTCCATGTCCGTCAATGGCAGCACCCTCCATAATTGTTAATGGAATCGGGGAAGTTTGGGGGACACGTCCTATTGATATGTAGTCATTTTCTGTTGATTTGGGAAAAAAAAAAAAATTCCCATTGAAAATGAATGGGAAAAATTTTGGACGTCCATGGACGTCAATGGTATCAACTTACATAAGCGTCAATGGAATCCAAGTACATTGGCATCAATAAAATGAACAAACATGAAGAAATGCCATTGGAAATGAATGGGAAGTTTGGACGTCCATGAACATCAATGGCATCACCCTCCATAAGCGGCAATGCAATCGGGGACATTTGGGGGACACGTCCTAATGATATCTAGTCATTTTCTGTTGATTTGGGAAAAAAAAAAAAATCCCATTGAAAATGAATGGGAAAAATTTTGGACGTCCATGGACGTCAAATGTATCAACTTACATAAGCGTCAATGGAATCCAAGTACATTGGCATCAATAGAATGAACAAACATGAAGAAATGCCTTTGGAAATGAATGGGAAGTTTGGACGTCCATGGAGGTCAATGGCATCACCCCCCATAAGCGGCAATGCAATCGGGGACATTTGGGGGACACGTCCTAATGATATCTAGTCATTTTCTGTTGATTTGAGGAAAAAAAAAAATTTCCCATTGAAAATGAATGGGAAAAATTTTGGACGTCCATGGACGTCAATGGTATCAACTTACATAAGCGTCAATGGAATCCAAGTACATTGGCATCAATAAAATGAACAAACATGAAGAAATGGCTTTGGAAATGATTGGGAAGTTTGGACGTCCATGGACGTCAATGGCATCACCCCCCATAAGCGGTAATGCAATCGGGGACATTTGGGGGACACGTCCTAATGATATCTAGTCATTTTCTGTTGATTTGGGAAAAAAAAAAAAAAATCCCATTGAAAATGAATGGGAAAAATTTTGGACGTCCATGGACGTCAATGGTATCAACTTACATAAGCGTCAATGGAATCCAAGTACATTGGCATCAATAAAATGAACAAACATGAAGAAATGGCTTTGGAAATGATTGGGAAGTTTGGACGTCCATGGACGTCAATGGCATCACCCCCCATAAGCGGTAATGCAATCGGGGACATTTGGGGGACACGTCCTAATGATATCTAGTCATTTTCTGTTGATTTGGGGAAAAAAAAAAAATTCCCATTGAAAATGAATGGGAAAAATTTTGGACGTCCATGGACGTCAATGGTATCAACTTACATAACCGTCAATGGAATCCAAGTACATTGGCATCAAAAGAATGAACAAACATGAAGAAATGCCATTGGAAATGAATGGGAAGTTTGGACGTCCCTGGACGTCAATGGCATCACCCTCCATAAGTAGCAATGCAATCGGGGACATTTGGGGGACAGGTCCTATTGATATCTAGTCATTTTCTGTTGATTTGGGGAAAAAAAAAAATTTCCCATTGAAAATGAATGGGAAAAATTTTGGACGTCCATGGACGTCAATGGTATCAACTTACATAAGCGTCAATGGAATCCAAGTACATTGGCATCAATAAAATGAACAAACATGAAGAAATGCCATTGGAAATGAATGGGAAGTTTAGACGTCCATGAACGTCAATGGCATCACCCTCCATAAGCGGCAATGCAATCGGGGACATTTGGGGGAAACGTCCTAATGATATCTAGTCATTTTCTGTTGATTTGGGAAAAAAAAAAAAAAATCCCATTGAAAATGAATGGGAAAAATTTTGGACGTCCATGGACGTCAATGGTATCAACTTACATAAGCGTCAATGGAATCCAAGTACATTGGCATCAATAAAATGAACAAACATGAAGAAATGGCTTTGGAAATGATTGGGAAGTTTGGACGTCCATGGACGTCAATGGCATCACCCCCCATAAGCGGTAATGCAATCGGGGACATTTGGGGGACACGTCCTAATGATATCTAGTCATTTTCTGTTGATTTGGGGAAAAAAAAAAAATTCCCATTGAAAATGAATGGGAAAAATTTTGGACGTCCATGGACGTCAATGGTATCAACTTACATAACCGTCAATGGAATCCAAGTACATTGGCATCAAAAGAATGAACAAACATGAAGAAATGCCATTGGAAATGAATGGGAAGTTTGGACGTCCCTGGACGTCAATGGCATCACCCTCCATAAGTAGCAATGCAATCGGGGACATTTGGGGGACAGGTCCTATTGATATCTAGTCATTTTCTGTTGATTTGGGGAAAAAAAAAAATTTCCCATTGAAAATGAATGGGTAAAATTTTGGACGTCCATGGACGTCAATGGCAGCACCCCCCATAAGCGTCAATGGAATTGGGGACGTTTGGGATATACGTCCTATTGATATCTGGTCATTTTCTGTTGATTTGGAGAAATGTAGTTTTTTCCCCATTGAAAATGAATGGGAAAAATTTTGGACGTCCATGTAAGTCAATGGCGGCACCCTTCATAAGCGTCAATGGAATTGGGGAAGTTTGGGGGACACGTCCTATTGATATCTGGTCATTTTCTGTTGATTTGGGGTAATTTTGTTTTTTCCCCATTGAAAATGAATGGGAAAAATTTTGGACGTCCATGGCAGTCAATGGCATCGACATCTATATAGTCAGTTGAATCCAAGTACATTGGCATCAGTAGATTCGACATGCATGGCCGTCAATGGCATCAATGCAATGTAAATTCCATTGGAAATCCCATTGGAAGTGAATGGGACTTTTCCCATTCGAAATGAATGGGATAGTTTTTGGCAAATTTCCGAGGAAGCGTAATTTTTTTCCAAATTCTGTATACAACTTTTATGCCCCTCACCGTCCCGGAATTTTTGATGCCCAAATTATTTGATTTGGTCAAAAATTGTAGGACTAGATACATTTTGAAACTTTTTTTTTTTTCACGGAAAATTGCCGTTTACGGACGAACGGAAAAATTTTCGGGGCCATTTGTAAAGTTTCCTGTGTCACGCGAAAATTCCGGTCGTGCCGATACTTGAACGGTGCCGATCGGTCTAACGGTTCGGGCTGTGAAGCGCGCGTTTTTTTTCCATTCAAAATGAATAGGAAAGTTTTTGGCAAATTTCCGGGGAACCGTAAATTTTTGCCAAATTCTGTATACAACTTTTATGCCCCTCACCGTCCCGGAATTTTTGATGCCCAAATTATGTGATTTGGTCAAAAATTGTAGGACTAGATACATTTTGAAACTTTTTTTATTTTTCGGAAAATTGCCGTTTACGGGCGAACGGAAAATTTTTCGTGGCGGTTTGAAAAATTCCCATCGTCACACGAAAAATCCGGTCGTGCCGATACTTGAACGGTGCCGATCGGTGCTACGGTTTGGGCTGTGCGTTGGCTCAAAAAAACGCGGAGAATAAGATGAATAATAATAATAATAACTAGAAACTGCAATTTCGGGAGAAATTACACACCTTGGTCTTTCCTCTGTGGAGATACAAATCTTAGCCCCACTCAGGTCTATCAATAGAATGGACCATAATGCCAGTCATTGGCACTAAACAAAGTTAAAGCCATTAGAAAAGATTGGGAGAATTGGACGTCCATGTCCGTCAATGGCAGCACCCTCCATAATTGTTAATGGAATCGGGGAAGTTTGGGGGACACGTCCTATTGATATGTAGTCATTTTCTGTTGATTTGGGAAAAAAAAAAAAATTCCCATTGAAAATGAATGGGAAAAATTTTGGACGTCCATGGACGTCAATGGTATCAACTTACATAAGCGTCAATGGAATCCAAGTACATTGGCATCAATAAAATGAACAAACATGAAGAAATGCCATTGGAAATGAATGGGAAGTTTGGACGTCCATGAACGTCAATGGCATCACCCTCCATAAGCGGCAATGCAATCGGGGACATTTGGGGGACACGTCCTAATGATATCTAGTCATTTTCTGTTGATTTGGGGAAAAAAAAAAAATCCCATTGAAAATGAATGGGAAAAATTTTGGACGTCCATGGACGTCAATGGTATCAACTTACATAAGCGTCAATGGAATCCAAGTACATTGGCATCAATAGAATGAACAAACATGAAGAAATGCCTTTGGAAATGAATGGGAAGTTTGGACGTCCATGGACGTCTATGGCATCACCCCCCATAAGCGGCAATGCAATCGGGGACATTTGGGGGACACGTCCTAATGATATCTAGTCATTTTCTGTTGATTTGAGGAAAAAAAAAAATTTCCCATTGAAAATGAATGGGAAAAATTTTGGACGTCCATGGACGTCAATGGTATCAACTTACATAAGCGTCAATGGAATCCAAGTACATTGGCATCAATAGAATGAACAAACATGAAGAAATGCCATTGGAAATTAATGGGAAGTTTGGACGTCCGTGGACGTCAATGGCATCACCCTCCATAAGCAGCAATGCAATCGGGCACATTTGGGGGAAACGTCCTATTGATATCTAGTCATTTTCTGTTGATTTGGGGAAAAAAAAAAAAATTCCCATTGAAAATGAATGGGAAAAATTTTGGACGTCCATGGACGTCAATGGTATCAACTTACATAAGCGTCAATGGAATCCAAGTACATTGGCATCAATAGAATGAACAAACATGAAGAAATGCCATTGGAAATAAATGGGAAGTTTGGACGTCCATGAACGTCAATGGCATCACCCTCCGTAAGCGGCAATGCAATCGGGGACATTTGGGGGACACGTCCTAATGATATCCAGTCATTTTCTGTTGATTTGGGGAAAAAAAAAAAAATTCCCATTGAAAATGAATGGGAAAAATTTTGGACGTCCATGGACGTCAATGGTATCAACTTACATAAGCGTCAATGGAATCCAAGTACTTTGGCATCAATAGAATGAACAAACATGAAGAAATGCCATTGGAAATGAATGGAAATTTTGGACGTCCATGGACGTCAATGGCATCACCCTCCATAAGCGGCAATGCAATCGGGGACATTTGGGGGACACGTCCTAATGATATCTAGTCATTTTTTGTTGATTTTGGGGGGAAAAAAAAAATTCCCATTGAAAATGAATGGGTAAAATTTTGGACGTCCATGGACGTCAATGGCAGCACCCCCCATAAGCGTCAATGGAGTTGGGGACGTTTGGGGTATACGTCCTATTGATATCTGGTCATTTTCTGTTGATTTGGAGAAATGTAGTTTTTTCCCCATTGAAAATGAATGGGAAAAATTTTGGACGTCCATGTAAGTCAATGGCGGCACCCTTCATAAGCGTCAATGGAATTGGGGAAGTTTGGGGGACACGTCCTATTGATATCTGGTCATTTTCTGTTGATTTGGGGTAATTTTGTTTTTTCCCCATTGAAAATGAATTGGAAAAATTTTGGACGTCCATGGCAGTCAATGGCATCGACATCCATATAATCAATTGAATCCAAGTACATTGGCATCAGTAGATTCGACATGCATGGCCGTCAATGGCATCAATGCAATGTAAATTCCATTGGAAATCCCATTGGAAGTGAATGGGACTTTTCCCATTCGAAATGAATGGGATAGTTTTTGGCAAATTTCCGAGGAAGCGTAATTTTTTTCCAAATTCTGTATACAACTTTTATGCCCCTCACCGTCCCGGAATTTTTGATGCCCAAATTATGTGATTTGGTCAAAAATTGTAGGACTAGATACATTTTGAAACTTTTTTTTTTTTCACGGAAAATTGCAGTTTACGGACGAACGGAAAAATTTTCGGGGCCATTTGTAAAGTTTCCTGTGTCACGCGAAAATTCCGGTCGTGCCGATACTTGAACGGTGCCGATCGGTCTAACGGTTCGGGCTGTGAAGCGCGCGTTTTTTTTCCATTCAAAATGAATAGGAAAGTTTTTGGCAAATTTCCGGGGAACCGTAAATTTTTGCCAAATTCTGTATACAACTTTTATGCCCCTCACCGTCCCGGAATTTTTGATGCCCAAATTATGTGATTTGGTCAAAAATTGTAGGACTAGATACATTTTGAAACTTTTTTTATTTTTCGGAAAATTGCCGTTTACGGGCGAACGGAAAATTTTTCGTGGCGGTTTGAAAAATTCCCATCGTCACGCGAAAAATCCGGTCGTGCCGATACTTCAACGGTGCCGATCGGTGCTACGGTTTGGGCTGTGCGTTGGCTCAAAAAAACGCGGAGAATTATTGAATAATAATAATAATAATAATAATAATAATTATTATAATAATAAAGTTGCACAATAACAATACCTTGTTCTTTCCCTTGGAAAGACCAAGGTAATAAGAACAATAAAGTTGCACAATAACAATACCTTGTTCTTTCTTTCAGAAAGACCAAGGTAATAATAAGGCGAATAAAGTTGCAGAATAACAATACCTTGTTCTTTCCATAGGAAAGACCAAGGTAATAAGACGAATAAAGTTGCAGAACAGCACTACCTGGACTTTCCATAGGAAAGACCCAGGTAATAATAAAAAGTACAATAAAGTTGTACAACAACATAACCTTGTTCTTTCCCTTGGAAAGACCAAGGTAATAAAGTTGTAGAATAACATAACCTTGTTCTTTCTTTCAGAAAGACCAAGGTAATAATAATAACTAGAAACTGCAATTTCGGGAGAAATTACACACCTTGGTCTTTCCTCTGTGGAGATACAGATCTTAGCCCCACTCAGGTCTATCAATAGAATGGATCATAATGCCAGTCATTGGCAAAAAACAAAGTAAAAGCCGTTAGAAATGAATGGGAGAATTGGACGTCCATGGACGTCAATGGCGGCACCTTTCATAATTGTTAATGGAATCGGGGAAGTTTGGGGGACACGTCCTAATGATATCTAGTCATTTTCTGTTGATTTTGGGAAAAAAAAAAAAATCCCATTGAAAATGAATGGGAAAATTTTTGGACGTCCATGGACGTCAATGGTATCAACTTACATAAGCGTCAATGGAATCCAAGTACATTGGCATCAATAGAATGAACAAACATGAAGAAATGCCATTGGAAATGAATGGGAAGTTTGGACGTCCATGGACGTCAATGGCATCACCCCCCATAAGCGGCAAAGCAATCGGGGACATTTGGGGGACACGTCCTAATGATATCTAGTCATTTTCTGTTGATTTGGGGGAAAAAAAAAATTTCCCATTGAAAATGAATGGGAAAAATTTTGGATGTCCATGGACATCAATGGTATCAACTTACATAAGCGTCAATGGAATCCAAGTACATTGGCATCAAAAGAATGAACAAACATGAAGAAATGCCTTTGGAAATGAATGGGAAGTTTGGACGTCCATGGACGTCAATGGCATCACCCCCCATAAGCGGCAATGCAATCGGGGACATTTGGGGGACACGTCCTAATGATATCTAGTCATTTTCTGTTGATTTGGGGAAAAAAAAAAAATTCCCATTGAAAATGAATGGGAAAAATTTTGGACGTCCATGGACGTCAATGGTATCAACTTACATAAGCGTCAATGGAATCCAAGTACATTGGCATCAATAGAATGAACAAACATGAAGAAATGCCATTGGAAATGAATGGGAAAAATTTTGGACGTCCATGTAAGTCAATGGCGGCACCCTTCATAAGCGTCAATGGAATTGGGGAAGTTTGGGGGACACGTCCTATTGATATCTGGTCATTTTCTGTTGATTTGGGGTAATTTTGTTTTTTCCCCATTGAAAATGAATGGGAAAAATTTTTGACGTCCATGGCCGTCAATGGCATCGACATCCATATAGTCAATTGAATCCAAGTACATTGGCATCAGTAGATTCGACATGCATGGCCGTCAATGGCATCAATGCAATGTAAATTCCATTGGAAATCCCATTGGAAGTGAATGGGACTTTTCCCATTCGAAATGAATGGGATAGTTTTTGGCAAATTTCCGAGGAAGCGTAATTTTTTTCCAAATTCTGTATACAACTTTTATGCCCCTCACCGTCCCGGAATTTTTGATGCCCAAATTATGTGATTTGGTCAAAAATTGTAGGACTAGATACATTTTGAAACTTTTTTTTTTTTCACGGAAAATTGCCGTTTACGGACGAACGGAAAAATTTTCGGGGCCATTTGTAAAGTTTCCTGTGTCACGCGAAAATTCCGGTCGTGCCGATACTTGAACGGTGCCGATCGGTCTAACGGTTCGGGCTGTGAAGCGCGCGTTTTTTTTCCATTCAAAATGAATAGGAAAGTTTTTGGCAAATTTCCGGGGAACCGTACATTTTTGCCAAATTCTGTATACAACTTTTATGCCCCTCACCGTCCCGGAATTTTTGATGCCCAAATTATGTGATTTGGTCAAAAATTGTAGGACTAGATACATTTTGAAACTTTTTTTATTTTTCGGAAAATTGCCGTTTACGGGCGAACGGAAAATTTTTCGTGGCGGTTTGAAAAATTCCCATCGTCACGCGAAAAATCCGGTCGTGCCGATACTTCAACGGTGCCGATCGGTGCTACGGTTTGGGCTGTGCGTTGGCTCAAAAAAACGCGGAGAATTATTGAATAATAATAATAACTAGAAACTGCAATTTCGGGAGAAATTACACACCTTGGTCTTTCCTCTGTGGAGATACAAATCTTAGCCCCACTCAGGTCTATCAATAGAATGGACCATAATGCCAGTCATTGGCACTAAACAAAGTTAAAGCCATTAGAAAAGATTGGGAGAATTGGACGTCCATGTCCGTCAATGGCAGCACCCTCCATAATTGTTAATGGAATCGGGGAAGTTTGGGGGACACGTCCTATTGATATCTAGTCATTTTCTGTTGATTTGGGAAAAAAAAAAAAATCCCATTGAAAATGAATGGGAAAAATTTTGGATGTCCATGGACGTCAATGGTATCAACTTACATAAGCGTCAATGGAATCCAAGTACATTGGCATCAATAGAATGAACAAACATGAAGAAATGCCATTGGAAATGAATGGGAAGTTTGGACGTCCATGGACGTCAATGGCATCACCCCCCATAAGCGGCAATGCAATCGGGGACATTTGGGGGACACGTCCTAATGATATCTAGTCATTTTTTGTTGATTTGTGGAAAAAAAAAAAATTTCCCATTGAAAATGAATGGGAAAAATTTTGGACGTCCATGGACGTCAATGGTATCAACTTACATAAGCGTCAATGGAATCCAAGTACATTGGCATCAATAGAATGAACAAACATGAAGAAATGCCATTGGAAATTAATGGGAAGTTTGGACGTCCGTGGACGTCAATGGCATCACCCTCCATAAGCAGCAATGCAATCGGGCACATTTGGGGGAAACGTCCTATTGATATCTAGTCATTTTCTGTTGATTTGGGGGAAAAAAAAATTCCCATTGAAAATGAATGGGAAAAATTTTGGACGTCCATGGACGTCAATGGTATCAACTTACATAAGCGTCAATGGAATCCAAGTACATTGGCATCAAAAGAATGAACAAACATGAAGAAATGCCATTGGAAATGAATGGGAAGTTTGGACGTCCCTGGACGTCAATGGCATCACCCTCCATAAGCAGCAATGCAATCGGGGACATTTGGGGGACAGGTCCTATTGATATCTAGTCATTTTCTGTTGATTTGGGGAAAAAAAAAAAATTCCCATTGAAAATGAATGGGTAAAATTTTGGACGTCCATGGACGTCAATGGCAGCACCCCCCCCATAAGCGTCAATGGAATTGGGGACGTTTGGGATATACGTCCTATTGATATCTGGTCATTTTCTGTTGATTTGGAGAAATTTAGTTTTTTCCCCATTGAAAATGAATGGGAAAAATTTTGGACGTCCATGTAAGTCAATGGCGGCACCCCTCATAAGCGTCAATGGAATTGGGGAAGTTTGGGGGACACGTCCTATTGATATCTGGTCATTTTCTGTTGATTTGGGGAAATTTTGTTTTTTCCCCATTGAAAATGAATGGGAAAAATTTTGGACGTCCATGGCCGTCAATGGCATCGACATCCATATAGTCAATTGAATCCAAGTACATTGGCATCAGTAGATTCGACATGCATGGCCGTCAATGGCATCAATGCAATGTAAATTCCATTGGAAATCCCATTGGAAGTGAATGGGAACTTTTCCCATTCGAAATGAATGGGATAGTTTTTGGCAAATTTCCGAGGAAGCGTAATTTTTTTCCAAATTCTGTATACAACTTTTATGCCCCTCACCGTCCCGGAATTTTTGATGCCCAAATGATGTGATTTGGTCAAAAATTGTAGGACGAGATACATTTTGAAACTTTTTTTTTTTTCCGGAAAATTGCCGTTTACGGGCGAACGGAAAATTTTTCAAGGCCGTTTGAAAAATTCCCATCGTCGCGCGAAAATTCCGGTCGTGCCGATACTTGAACGGTACCGATCGGAGGTACGGTTCGGGCTGTGCGGCGCGCCGAAAAAAACGTCAACAATTATTGAATAATAATAATAATAACTAGAAACTGCAATTTCGGGAGAAATTACACACCTTGGTCTTTCCTCTGTGGAGATACAGATCTTAGCCCCACTCAGGTGTATCAATAGAATGGATGATAATGCCAGTCATTGGCAAAAAAAAAAGTAAAAGCCGTTAGAAATGAATGGGAGAATTGGACGTCCATGGACGTCAATGGCGGCACCTTTCATAATTGTTAATGGAATCGGGGAAGTTTGGGGGACACGTCCTAATGATATCTAGTCATTTTCTGTTGATTTGGGAAAAAAAAAAAAAATTCCCATAGAAAATGAATGGGAAAAATTTTGGACGTCCATGGACGTCAATGGTATCAACTTACATAAGCGTCAATGGAATCTAACTACATTGGCATCAATAAAATGGACAAACATGAAGAAATGCCATTGGAAATGAATGGGAAGTTTGGACGTCCATGAACGTCAATGGCATCACCCTCCATAAGCGGCAATGCAATCGGGGACATTTGGGGGACACGTCCTAATGATATCTAGTCATTTTCTGTTGATTTGGGGGAAAAAAAAAAAATTCCCATAGAAAATGAATGGGAAAAATTTTGGACGTCCATGGACGTCAATGGTATCAACTTACATAAGCGTCAATGGAATCCAAGTACATTGGCATCAATAGAATGAACAAATATGAAGAAATGCCTTTGGAAATGATTGGGAAGTTTGGACGTCCATGGACGTCAATGGCATCACCCCCCATAAGCGGCAATGCAATCGGGGACATTTGGGGGACACGTCCTAATGATATCTAGTCATTTTCTGTTGATTTGGGGGAGAAAAAAAAAATTCCCATTAAAAATGAATGGGTAAAATTTTGGACGTCCATGGACGTCAATGGCAGCACCCCCCATAAGCGTCAATGGAGTTGGGGACGTTTGGGGTATACGTCCTATTGATATCTGGTCATTTTCTGTTGATTTGGAGAAATGTAGTTTTTTCCCCATTGAAAATGAATGGGAAAAATTTTGGACGTCCATGGACGTCAATGGTATCAACTTACATAAGCGTCAATGGAATCCAAGTACATTGGCATCAATAGAATGAACAAACATGAAGAAATGCCATTGGAAATGAATGGGAAGTTTGGACGTCCATGAACGTCAATGGCATCACCCTCCATTAGCGGCAATCCAAGTACATTGGCATCAATAGAATGAACAAACATGAAGAAATGCCATTGGAAATGAATGGGAAGTTTGGACGTCCATGAACGTCAATGGCATCACCCTCCATTAGCGGCAATGCAATTGGGGACATTTGGGGGACACGTCCTTTTGACATCTGGTCATTTTGTTTCGATTGTGGGAAAAAAAAAAAAAATTCCTATTGAAAATGAATGGGAAAAATTTTGGACGTCCATGGACGTCAATGGCAGCAACCCCCATAAGCGTCAATGGAGTTGGGGACGTTTGGGGTTTACGTCCTATTAATATCTGGTCATTTTCTGTTGATTTGGGGAAATTTAGTTTTTTCCCCATTGAAAATGAATGGGAAAATTTTTGGACGTTCATCGAAGACAATGGCGGCACCCTTCATAAGCGTCAATGGAGTTGGGGACGTTTGGGGTTTACGTCCTATTGATATCTGGTCATTTTCTGTTGATTAGGGGAAATTGTATTTTGTCCCCATTGAAAATGAATGGGAAAAATTTTTTTACGTCCATGGCCGTCAATGGCATCGACATCCATATAGTCAATAGAATCCAAGTACATTGGCATCAATAGATTTGACATGCATGGCCGTCAATGGCATCAATGCAATGTAAATTCCATTGAAATCCCATTGTAAGTGAATGGGAACTTTTCCCATTAGAAATGAATGGGAGAGTTTTTGGCAAATTTCCGGGGAACCGTAAAGTTTTGCCAAATTCTGTATACAACTTTTATGCCCCTCACCGTCCCGGAATTTTTGATACCCAAATTATGTGATTTGGTCAAAAATTGTAGGACTAGATACATTTTTAAACTTTTTTTTTTTTCCGGAAAATTGCCGTTTACGGGCGAACGGAAAATTTTTTGGGGTATTTTGAAAAAGTCCCCGCGTCGCGCGAAAAATCCGGTCGTGTCAATACTTGAATGGTGCCGATCGGTGGTACGGCTCGGGCTGCGCGGCGCGCCGAAAAAACGCGGAGAATAAGATGATGATATAATAAATAATAACTAGAAACTGCAATTTCGGGAGAAATTACACACCTTGGTCTTTCCTCTGTGGAGATACAGATCTTAGCCCCACTTAGGTGTATCAATAGAATGGATGATAATGCCAGTCATTGGCAAAAAACAAAGTAAAAGCCGTTAGAAATGAATGGGAGAATTGGACGTCCATGGACGTCAATGGCGGCACCTTTCATAATTGTTAATGGAATCGGGGAAGTTTGGGGGACACGTCCTAATGATATCTAGTCATTTTCTGTTGATTTGGGAAAAAAAAAAAAAAATCCCATAGAAAATGAATGGGAAAAATTTTGGACGTCCATGGACGTCAATGGTATCAACTTACATAAGCGTCAATGGAATCCAAGTACATTGGCATCAATAAAATGAAAAAACATGAAGAAATGCCATTGGAAATGAATGGGAAGTTTGGACGTCCATGAACGTCAATGGCATCACCCTCCATAAGCGGCAATGCAATCGGGGACATTTGGGGGACACGTCCTAATGATATCTAGTCATTTTCTGTTGATTTGGGGAAAAAAAAAAAATTCCCATAGAAAATGAATGGGAAAAATTTTGGACGTCCATGGACGTCAATGGTATCAACTTACATAAGCGTCAATGGAATCCAAGTACATTGGCATCAATAGAATGAACAAATATGAAGAAATGCCTTTGGAAATGATTGGGAAGTTTGGACGTCCATGGACGTCAATGGCATCACCCCCCATAAGCGGCAATGCAATCGGGGACATTTGGGGGACACGTCCTAATGATATCTAGTCATTTTCTGTTGATTTGGGGAAAAAAAAAAAATTCCCATTAAAAATGAATGGGTAAAATTTTGGACGTCCATGGACGTCAATGGCAGCACCCCCCATAAGCGTCAATGGAGTTGGGGACGTTTGGGGTATACGTCCTATTGATATCTGGTCATTTTCTGTTGATTTGGAGAAATGTAGTTTTTTCCCCATTGAAAATGAATGGGAAAAATTTTGGACGTCCATGGACGTCAATGGTATCAACTTACATAAGCGTCAATGGAATCCAAGTACATTGGCATCAATAGAATGAACAAACATGAAGAAATGCCATTGGAAATGAATGGGAAGTTTGGACGTCCATGAACGTCAATGGCATCACCCTCCATTAGCGGCAATGCAATTGGGGACATTTGGGGGACACGTCCTATTGACATCTGGTCATTTTGTTTTGATTTTGGGGAAAAAAAAAAAATTCCTTTTGAAAATGAATGGGAAAAATTTTTGACGTCCATGGACGTCAATGGCAGCAACCCCCATAAGCGTCAATGGAGTTGGGGACGTTTGGAGTTTACGTCCTATTAATATCTGGTCATTTTCTGTTGATTTGGGGAAATTTAGTTTTTTCCCCATTGAAAATGAATGGGAAAATTTTTGGACGTTCATCGAAGTCTATGGCGGCACCCTTCATAAGCGTCAATGGAGTTGGGGACGTTTGGGGTTTACGTCCTATTGATATCTGGTCATTTTCTGTTGATTAGGGGAAATTGTATTTTGTCCCCATTGAAAATGAATGGGAAAAATTTTGGACGTCCATGGCCGTCAATGGCATCTACATCCATATAGTCAATAGAATCCAAGTACATTGGCATCAATAGATTTGACATGCATGGCCGTCAATGGCATCAATGCAATGTAAATTCCATTGAAATCCCATTGTAAGTGAATGGGAACTTTTCCCATTAGAAATGAATGGGAGAGTTTTTGGCAAATTTCCGGGGAATCGTAAAGTTTTGCCAAATTCTGTATACAACTTTTATGCCCCTCACCGTCCCGGAATTTTTGATACCCAAATTATGTGATTTGGTCAAAAATTGTAGGACTAGATACATTTTTAAACTTTTTTTTTTTTCCGGAAAATTGCCGTTTACGGGCGAACGGAAAATTTTTCGGGGGATTTTGAAAAAGTCCCCGCGTCGCGCGAAAAATCCGGTCGTGTCAATACTTGAATGGTGCCGATCGGTGGTATGGTTCGGGCTGCGCGGCGCGCCGAAAAAACGCGGAGAATAAGATGATGATATAATAAATAATAATAATAATAACTAGAAACTGCAATTTCGGGAGAAATTACACACCTTGGTCTTTCCTCTGTGGAGATACAAATCTTAGCCCCACTCAGGTCTATCAATAGAATGGACCATAATGCCAGTCATTGGCACTAAACAAAGTTAAAGCCATTAGAAAAGATTGGGAGAATTGGACGTCCATGTCCGTCAATGGCAGCACCCTCCATAATTGTTAATGGAATCGGGGAAGTTTGGGGGACACGTCCTATTGATATCTAGTCATTTTCTGATGATTTGGGAAAAAAAAAAAATTTCCCATTGAAAATGAATGGGAAAAATTTTGGACGTCCATTGACGTCAATGGTATCAACTTACATAAGCGTCAATGGAATCCAAGTACACTGGCATCAATAAAATGAACAAACATGAAGAAATGCCATTGGAAATGAATGGGAAGTTTGGACGTCCATGAACGTCAATGGCATCACCCTCCATAAGCGGCAATGCAATCGGGGACATTTGGGGGACACGTCCTAATGATATCTAGTCATTTTCTGTTGATTTGGGAAAAAAAAAAAAAATCCTATTGAAAATGAATGGGAAAAATTTTGGACGTCCATGGACGTCAATGGTATCAACTTACATAAGCGTCAATGGAATCCAAGTACATTGGCATCAATAAAATGAACAAACATGAAGAAATGCCATTGGAAATGAATGGGAAGTTTGGACGTCCATGAACGTCAATGGCATCACCCTCCATAAGCGGCAATGCAATCGGGGACATTTGGGGGACACGTCCTAATGATATCTAGTCATTTTCTGTTGATTTGGGGGAAAAAAAAAAAAATCCTATTGAAAATGAATGGGAAAAATGTTGGACGTCCATGGACGTCAATGGTATCAACTTACATAAGCGTCAATGGAATCCAAGTACATTGGCATCAATAGAATGAACAAACATGAAGAAATGCCTTTGGAAATGAATGGGAAGTTTGGACGTCCATGGACGTCAATGGCATCACCCCCCATAAGCGGCAATGCAATCGGGGACATTTGGGGGACACGTCCTAATGATATCTAGTCATTTTCTGTTGATTTGGGGAAAAAAAAAAAATTTCCCATTGAAAATGAATGGGAAAAATTTTGGACGTCCATGGACGTCAATGGTATCAACTTACATAAGCGTCAATGGAATCCAAGTACATTGGCATCAAAAGAATGAACAAACATGAAGAAATGCCATTGGAAATGAATGGGAAGTTTGGACGTCCCTGGACGTCAATGGCATCACCCTCCATAAGCAGCAATGCAATCGGGGACATTTGGGGGACAGGTCCTATTGATATCTAGTCATTTTCTGTTGATTTGGGGAAAAAAAAAATTTCCCATTGAAAATGAATGGGTAAAATTTTGGACGTCCATGGACGTCAATGGCAGCACCCCCCATAAGCGTCAATGGAATTGGGGACGTTTGGGATATACGTCCTATTGATATCTGGTCATTTTCTGTTGATTTGGAGAAATTTAGTTTTTTCCCCATTGAAAATGAATGGGAAAAATTTTGGACGTCCATGTAAGTCAATGGCGGCACCCTTCATAAGCGTCAATGGAATTGGGGAAGTTTGGGGGACACATCCTATTGATATCTGGTCATTTTCTGTTGATTTGGGGTAATTTTGTTTTTTCCCCATTGAAAATGAATGGGAAAAATTTTGGACGTCCATGGCAGTCAATGGCATCGACATCCATATAGTCAATTGAATCCAAGTACATTGGCATCAGTAGATTCGACATGCATGGCCGTCAATGGCATCAATGCAATGTAAATTCCATTGGAAATCCCATTGGAAGTGAATGGGACTTTTCCCATTCGAAATGAATGGGATAGTTTTTGGCAAATTTCCAAGGAAGCGTAATTTTTTTCCAAATTCTGTATACAACTTTTATGCCCCTCACCGTCCCGGAATTTTTGATGCCCAAATTGTGTGATTTGGTCAAAAATTGTAGGACTAGATACATTTTGAAACTTTTTTTTTTTTCAGGAAAATTGCCGTTTACGGGCGAAGGGAAAATTTTTCGGGTCCGTTTGAAAAATTCCCATCGTTGCGCGAAAATTCCGGTCGTGCCGATATTTGAACGGTGCCGATCGGTCAAACGGTTCGGGCTGTGCAGCGTGCGTTTTTTTTTCATTCAAAATGAATAGGAAAGTTTTTGGCAAATTTCCGGGGAACCGTAAATTTTTTCCAAATTCTGTATACAACTTTTATGCCCCTCATCGTCCCGGAATTTTTGATACCCAAATTATGTGATTTGGTCAAAAATTGTAGGACTAGATACATTTTGAAACTTTTTTATTTTTTCGGAAAATTGCCGTTTACGGGCGAACGGAAAATTTTTCGTGGCGGTTTGAAAAATTCCCATCGTCACGCGAAAAATCCGGTCGTGCCGATACTTCAACGGTGCCGATCGGTGGTACGGTTTGGGCTGCGCGGCGCGCCGAAAAAAACGACTATAATAATAAGAAGAACTAGAAACTGCAATTTCGGGAGAAATTACACACCTTGGTCTTTCCTCTGTGGAGATACAAATCTTAGCCCCACTCAGGTCTATCAATAGAATGGACCATAATGCCAGTCATTGGCACTAAACAAAGTTAAAGCCATTAGAAAAGATTGGGAGAATTGGACGTCCATGTCCGTCAATGGCAGCACCCTCCATAATTGTTAATGGAATCGGGGAAGTTTGGGGGACACGTCCTATTGATATCTAGTCATTTTCTGTTGATTTGGGGAAAAAAAAAAAATTCCCATTGAAAATGAATGGGAAAAATTTTGGACGTCCATGGACGTCAATGGTATCAACTTACATAAGCGTCAATGGAATCCAAGTACATTGGCATCAATAAAATGAACAAACATGAAGAAATGCCATTGGAAATGAATGGGAAGTTTGGACGTCCATGAACGTCAATGGCATCACCCTCCATAAGCGGCAATGCAATCGGGGACATTTGGGGGACACGTCCTAATGATATCTAGTCATTTTCTGTTGATTTGGGAAAAAAAAAAAAATCCCATTGAAAATGAATGGGAAAAATTTTGGACGTCCATGGACGTCAATGGTATCAACTTACATAAGCGTCAATGGAATCCAAGTACATTGGCATCAATAGAATGAACAAACATGAAGAAATGCCTTTGGAAATGAATGGGAAGTTTGGACGTCCATGGACGTCAATGGCATCACCCCCCATAAGCGGCAATGCAATCGGGGACATTTGGGGGACACGTCCTAATGATATCTAGTCATTTTCTGTTGATTTGGGGAAAAAAAAAAAATTCCCATTGAAAATGAATGGGAAAAATTTTGGACGTCCATGGACGTCAATGGTATCAACTTACATAAGCGTCAATGGAATCCAAGTACATTGGCATCAATAGAATGAACAAACATGAAGAAATGCCATTGGAAATTAATGGGAAGTTTGGACGTCCGTGGACGTCAATGGCATCACCCTCCATAAGCAGCAATGCAATCGGGCACATTTGGGGGAAACGTCCTATTGATATCTAGTCATTTTCTGTTGATTTTGGGAAAAAAAAAAAAATTCCCATTGAAAATGAATGGGAAAAATTTTGGACGTCCATGGACGTCAATGGTATCAATTTACATAAGCGTCAATGGAATCCAAGTACATTGGCATCAATAGAATGAACAAACATGAAGAAATGCCATTGGAAATTAATGGGAAGTTTGGACGTCCGTGGACGTCAATGGCATCACCCTCCATAAGCAGCAATGCAATCGGGGACATTTGGGGGACAGGTCCTATTGATATCTAGTCATTTTCTGTTGATTTGAGGAAAAAAAAAAAATTCCCATTGAAAATGAATGGGTAAAATTTTGGACGTCCATGGATGTCAATGGCAGCACCCCCCATAAGCGTCAATGGAATTGGGGACGTTTGGGATATACGTCCTATTGATATCTGGTCATTTTCTGTTGATTTGGAGAAATTTAGTTTTTTCCCCATTGAAAATGAATGGGAAAAATTTTGGACGTCCATGTAAGTCAATGGCAGCACCCTTCATAAGCGTCAATGGAATTGGGGAAGTTTTGGGGACACGTCCTATTGATATCTGGTCATTTTCTGTTGATTTGGGGTAATTTTGTTTTTTCCCCCATTGAAAATGAATGGGAAAAATTTTGGACGTCCATGGCAGTCAATGGCATCGACATCCATATAGTCAATTGAATCCAAGTACATTGGCATCAGTAGATTCGACATGCATGGCCGTCAATGGCATCAATGCAATGTAAATTCCATTGGAAATCCCATTGGAAGTGAATGGGACTTTTCCCATTCGAAATGAATGGGATAGTTTTTGGCAAATTTCCAAGGAAGCGTAATTTTTTTCCAAATTCTGTATACAACTTTTATGCCCCTCACCGTCCCGGAATTTTTGATGCCCAAATTGTGTGATTTGGTCAAAAATTGTAGGACTAGATACATTTTGAAACTTTTTTTTTTTTCAGGAAAATTGCCGTTTACGGGCGAAGGGAAAATTTTTCGGGTCCGTTTGAAAAATTCCCATCGTTGCGCGAAAATTCCGGTCGTGCCGATATTTGAACGGTGCCGATCGGTCAAACGGTTCGGGCTGTGCAGCGTGCGTTTTTTTTTCATTCAAAATGAATAGGAAAGTTTTTGGCAAATTTCCGGGGAACCGTAAATTTTTTCCAAATTCTGTATACAACTTTTATGCCCCTCATCGTCCCGGAATTTTTGATACCCAAATTATGTGATTTGGTCAAAAATTGTAGGACTAGATACATTTTGAAACTTTTTTATTTTTTCGGAAAATTGCCGTTTACGGGCGAACGGAAAATTTTTCGTGGCGGTTTGAAAAATTCCCATCGTCACGCGAAAAATCCGGTCGTGCCGATACTTCAACGGTGCCGATCGGTGGTACGGTTTGGGCTGCGCGGCGCGCCGAAAAAAACGACTATAATAATAAGAAGAACTAGAAACTGCAATTTCGGGAGAAATTACACACCTTGGTCTTTCCTCTGTGGAGATACAAATCTTAGCCCCACTCAGGTCTATCAATAGAATGGACCATAATGCCAGTCATTGGCACTAAACAAAGTTAAAGCCATTAGAAAAGATTGGGAGAATTGGACGTCCATGTCCGTCAATGGCAGCACCCTCCATAATTGTTAATGGAATCGGGGAAGTTTGGGGGACACGTCCTATTGATATCTAGTCATTTTCTGTTGATTTGGGGAAAAAAAAAAAATTCCCATTGAAAATGAATGGGAAAAATTTTGGACGTCCATGGACGTCAATGGTATCAACTTACATAAGCGTCAATGGAATCCAAGTACATTGGCATCAATAGAATGAACAAACATGAAGAAATGCCATTGGAAATTAATGGGAAGTTTGGACGTCCGTGGACGTCAATGGCATCACCCTCCATAAGCAGCAATGCAATCGGGCACATTTGGGGGAAACGTCCTATTGATATCTAGTCATTTTCTGTTGATTTTGGGAAAAAAAAAAAAATTCCCATTGAAAATGAATGGGAAAAATTTTGGACGTCCATGGACGTCAATGGTATCAATTTACATAAGCGTCAATGGAATCCAAGTACATTGGCATCAATAGAATGAACAAACATGAAGAAATGCCATTGGAAATTAATGGGAAGTTTGGACGTCCGTGGACGTCAATGGCATCACCCTCCATAAGCAGCAATGCAATCGGGGACATTTGGGGGACAGGTCCTATTGATATCTAGTCATTTTCTGTTGATTTGAGGAAAAAAAAAAAATTCCCATTGAAAATGAATGGGTAAAATTTTGGACGTCCATGGATGTCAATGGCAGCACCCCCCATAAGCGTCAATGGAATTGGGGACGTTTGGGATATACGTCCTATTGATATCTGGTCATTTTCTGTTGATTTGGAGAAATTTAGTTTTTTCCCCATTGAAAATGAATGGGAAAAATTTTGGACGTCCATGTAAGTCAATGGCAGCACCCTTCATAAGCGTCAATGGAATTGGGGAAGTTTTGGGGACACGTCCTATTGATATCTGGTCATTTTCTGTTGATTTGGGGTAATTTTGTTTTTTCCCCCATTGAAAATGAATGGGAAAAATTTTGGACGTCCATGGCAGTCAATGGCATCGACATCCATATAGTCAATTGAATCCAAGTACATTGGCATCAGTAGATTCGACATGCATGGCCGTCAATGGCATCAATGCAATGTAAATTCCATTGGAAATCCCATTGGAAGTGAATGGGACTTTTCCCATTCGAAATGAATGGGATAGTTTTTGGCAAATTTCCAAGGAAGCGTAATTTTTTTCCAAATTCTGTATACAACTTTTATGCCCCTCACCGTCCCGGAATTTTTGATGCCCAAATTGTGTGATTTGGTCAAAAATTGTAGGACTAGATACATTTTGAAACTTTTTTTTTTTTCAGGAAAATTGCCGTTTACGGGCGAAGGGAAAATTTTTCGGGTCCGTTTGAAAAATTCCCATCGTTGCGCGAAAATTCCGGTCGTGCCGATATTTGAACGGTGCCGATCGGTCAAACGGTTCGGGCTGTGCAGCGTGCGTTTTTTTTTCATTCAAAATGAATAGGAAAGTTTTTGGCAAATTTCCGGGGAACCGTAAATTTTTGCCAAATTCTGTATACAACTTTTATGCCCCTCATCGTCCCGGAATTTTTGATACCCAAATTATGTGATTTGGTCAAAAATTGTAGGACTAGATACATTTTGAAACTTTTTTATTTTTTCGGAAAATTGCCGTTTACGGGCGAACGGAAAATTTTTCGTGGCGGTTTGAAAAATTCCCATCGTCACGCGAAAAATCCGGTCGTGCCGATACTTCAACGGTGCCGATCGGTGGTACGGTTTGGGCTGCGCGGCGCGCCGAAAAAAACGACTATAATAATAAGAAGAACTAGAAACTGCAATTTCGGGAGAAATTACACACCTTGGTCTTTCCTCTGTGGAGATACAAATCTTAGCCCCACTCAGGTCTATCAATAGAATGGACCATAATGCCAGTCATTGGCACTAAACAAAGTTAAAGCCATTAGAAAAGATTGGGAGAATTGGACGTCCATGTCCGTCAATGGCAGCACCCTCCATAATTGTTAATGGAATCGGGGAAGTTTGGGGGACACGTCCTATTGATATCTAGTCATTTTCTGTTGATTTGGGGAAAAAAAAAAAATTCCCATTGAAAATGAATGGGAAAAATTTTGGACGTCCATGGACGTCAATGGTATCAACTTACATAAGCGTCAATGGAATCCAAGTACATTGGCATCAATAAAATGAACAAACATGAAGAAATGCCATTGGAAATGAATGGGAAGTTTGGACGTCCATGAACGTCAATGGCATCACCCTCCATAAGCGGCAATGCAATCGGGGACATTTGGGGGACACGTCCTAATGATATCTAGTCATTTTCTGTTGATTTGGGAAAAAAAAAAAAATCCCATTGAAAATGAATGGGAAAAATTTTGGACGTCCATGGACGTCAATGGTATCAACTTACATAAGCGTCAATGGAATCCAAGTACATTGGCATCAATAGAATGAACAAACATGAAGAAATGCCTTTGGAAATGAATGGGAAGTTTGGACGTCCATGGACGTCAATGGCATCACCCCCCATAAGCGGCAATGCAATCGGGGACATTTGGGGGACACGTCCTAATGATATCTAGTCATTTTCTGTTGATTTGGGGAAAAAAAAAAAATTCCCATTGAAAATGAATGGGAAAAATTTTGGACGTCCATGGACGTCAATGGTATCAACTTACATAAGCGTCAATGGAATCCAAGTACATTGGCATCAATAGAATGAACAAACATGAAGAAATGCCATTGGAAATTAATGGGAAGTTTGGACGTCCGTGGACGTCAATGGCATCACCCTCCATAAGCAGCAATGCAATCGGGCACATTTGGGGGAAACGTCCTATTGATATCTAGTCATTTTCTGTTGATTTTGGGAAAAAAAAAAAAATTCCCATTGAAAATGAATGGGAAAAATTTTGGACGTCCATGGACGTCAATGGTATCAATTTACATAAGCGTCAATGGAATCCAAGTACATTGGCATCAATAGAATGAACAAACATGAAGAAATGCCATTGGAAATTAATGGGAAGTTTGGACGTCCGTGGACGTCAATGGCATCACCCTCCATAAGCAGCAATGCAATCGGGGACATTTGGGGGACAGGTCCTATTGATATCTAGTCATTTTCTGTTGATTTGAGGAAAAAAAAAAAATTCCCATTGAAAATGAATGGGTAAAATTTTGGACGTCCATGGATGTCAATGGCAGCACCCCCCATAAGCGTCAATGGAATTGGGGACGTTTGGGATATACGTCCTATTGATATCTGGTCATTTTCTGTTGATTTGGAGAAATTTAGTTTTTTCCCCATTGAAAATGAATGGGAAAAATTTTGGACGTCCATGTAAGTCAATGGCAGCACCCTTCATAAGCGTCAATGGAATTGGGGAAGTTTGGGGGACACGTCCTATTGATATCTGGTCATTTTCTGTTGATTTGGGGTAATTTTGTTTTTTCCCCCATTGAAAATGAATGGGAAAAATTTTGGACGTCCATGGCAGTCAATGGCATCGACATCCATATAGTCAATTGAATCCAAGTACATTGGCATCAGTAGATTCGACATGCATGGCCGTCAATGGCATCAATGCAATGTAAATTCCATTGGAAATCCCATTGGAAGTGAATGGGACTTTTCCCATTCGAAATGAATGGGATAGTTTTTGGCAAATTTCCGAGGAAGCGTAATTTTTTTCCAAATTCTGTATACAACTTTTATGCCCCTCACCGTCCCGGAATTTTTGATGCCCAAATTGTGTGATTTGGTCAAAAATTGTAGGACTAGATACATTTTGAAACTTTTTTTTTTTCCCGGAAAATTGCCGTTTACGGGCGAAGGGAAACATTTTCGGGTCCGTTTGAAAAATTCCCATCGTTGCGCGAAAATTCCGGTCGTGCTGATATTTGAACGGTGCCGATCGGTCAAACGGTTCGGGCTGTGCAGCGTGCGTTTTTTTTTTCATTCAAAATGAATAGGAAAGTTTTTGGCAAATTTCCGGGGAACCGTAAATTTTTGCCAAATTCTGTATACAACTTTTATGCCCCTCATCGTCCCGGAATTTTTGATACCCAAATTATGTGATTTGGTCAAAAATTGTAGGACTAGATACATTTTTTAACTTTTTATTTTTTTCGGAAAATTGCCATTTACGGGCGAACGGAAAATTTTTCGGGGAATTTTGAAAAAGTCCCTGCGTCGCGCGAAAAATCCGGTCGTGTCAATACTTGAATGGTGCCGATCGGTGGTACGGTTCGGGCTGCGCGGCGCGCCGAAAAAACGCGGAGAATAATTTGATGATATAATAATAATAATAATAAGGCGAATAAAGTTGCAGAATAACAATACCTTGTTCTTTCCATAGGAAAGACCAAGGTAACTAGAAACTGCAATTTCGGGAGAAATTACACACCTTGGTCTTTCCTCTGTGGAGATACAGATCTTAGCCCCACTCAGGTCTATCAATAGAATGGACCATAATGCCAGTCAATGGCACTAAACAAAGTAAAAGCCATTAGAAAAGATTGGGAGAATTGGACGTCCATGTCCGTCAATGGCAGCACCCTCCATAAACGTCAATGCAATCGGGGACATTTGGGGGACACGTCCTATTGATATCTAGTCATTTTCTGTTGATTTGGGGGGAAAAAAAAAATTCCCATTGAAAATGAATGGGAAAAATTTTGGACGTCCATGGACGTCAATGGTATCAACTTACATAAGCGTCAATGGAATCCAAGTACATTGGCATCAATAGAATGAACAAACATGAAGAAATGCCATTGGGATTTAATGGGAAGTTTGGACGTCCATGAACGTCAATGGCATCACCCTCCATAAGCGGCAATGCAATCGGGGACATTTGGGGGACACGTCCTAATGATATCTAGTCATTTTCTGTTGATTTGGGGAAAAAAAAAAAATTCCCATTGAAAATGAATGGGAAAATTTTTGGACGTCCATGGACGTCAATGGTATCAACTTACATAAGCGTCAATGGAATCCAAGTACATTGGCATCAATAGAATGAACAAACATGAAGAAATGTCTTTGGAAATGAATGGGAAGTTTGGACGTCCCTGGACGTCAATGGCATCACCCCCCATAAGCGGCAATGCAATCGGGGACATTTGGGGGACACTTCCTAATGATATCTAGTCATTTTCTGTTGATTTGGGGAAAAAAAAAAATTTCCCATTGAAAATGAATGGGAAAAATTTTGGACGTCTATGGACGTCAATGGTATCAACTTACATAAGCGTCAATGGAATCTAAGTACATTGGCATCAATAGAATGAACAAACATGAAGAAATGCCATTGGAATAAATGGGAAGTTTGGACGTCCCTGGACGTCAATGGCATCACCCTCCATAAGCAGCAATGCAATTGGGGACATTTGGGGGACACGTCCTATTGATATCTAGTCATTTTCTGTTGATTTGGGGAAAAAAAAAAATTCCCATTGAAAATGAATGGGTAAAATTTTGGACGTCCATGGACGTCAATGGCAGCACCCCCCATAAGCGTCAATGGAGTTGGGGACGTTTGGGGTATGCGTCCTATTGATATCTGGTCATTTTCTGTTGATTTGGAGAAATGTAGTTTTTTCCCCATTGAAAATGAATGGGAAAAATTTTGGACGTCCATGTAAGTCAATGGCGGCACCCTTCATAAGCGTCAATGGAATTGGGGAAGTTTGGGGGACACGTCCTATTGATATCTGGTCATTTTCTGTTGATTTGGGGTAATTTTGTTTTTTCCCCATTGAAAATGAATGGGAAAAATTTTGGACGTCCATGGCAGTCAATGGCATCGACATCCATATAGTCAATTGAATCCAAGTACATTGGCATCAGTAGATTCGACATGCATGGTCGTCAATGGCATCAATGCAATGTAAATTCCATTGGAAATCCCATTGGAAGTGAATGGGAACTTTTCCCATTCGAAATGAATGGGATAGTTTTTGGCAAATTTCCGAGGAAGCGTAAGTTTTTTCCAAATTCTGTATACAACTTTTATGCCCCTCACCGTCCCGGAATTTTTGATGCCCAAATTATGTGATTTGGTCAAAAATTGTAGGACTAGATACATTTTGAAACTTTTTTGTTTTTCACGGAAAATTGCCGTTTACGGACGAACGGAAAAATTTTCGGGGCCATTTGTAAAGTTTCCTGTGTCACGCGAAAATTCCGGTCGTGCCGATACTTGAACGGTGCCGATCGGTCTAACGGTTCGGGCTGTGAAGCGCGCGTTTTTTTTCCATTCAAAATGAATAGGAAAGTTTTTGGCAAATTTCCGGGGAACCGTAAATTTTTGCCAAATTCTGTATACAACTTTTATGCCCCTCACCGTCCCGGAATTTTTGATGCCCAAATTATGTGATTTGGTCAAAAATTGTAGGACTAGATACATTTTGAAACTTTTTTTATTTTTCGGAAAATTGCCGTTTACGGGCGAACGGAAAATTTTTCGTGGCGGTTTGAAAAATTCCCATCGTCACGCGAAAAATCCGGTCGTGCCGATACTTCAACGGTGCCGATCGGTGCTACGGTTTGGGCTGTGCGTTGGCTCAAAAAAACGCGGAGAATTATTGAATAATAATAATAATAAAGTTGCACAACAACATAACCTTGTTCTTTCCTTCAGAAAGACCAAGGTAACTAGAAACTGCAATTTCGGGAGAAATTACACACCTTGGTCTTTCCTCTGTGGAGACACAGATCTTAGCCCCACTCAGGTCTATCAATAGAATGGATCATAATGCCAGTCATTGGCAAAAAACAAAGTAAAAGCCGTTAGAAATGAATGGGAGAATTGGACGTCCATGGACGTCAATGGCGGCACCTTTCATAATTGTTAATGGAATCGGGGAAGTTTGGGGGACACGTCCTAATGATATCTAGTCATTTTCTGTTGATTTGGGAAAAAAAAAAAATTCCCATTGAAAATGAATGGGAAAAATTTTGGACGTCCATGGACGTCAATGGTATCAACTTACATAAGCGTCAATGGAATCCAAGTACATTGGCATCAATAAAATGAACAAACATGAAGAAATGCCATTGGAAATGAATGGGAAGTTTGGACGTCCATGAACGTCAATGGCATCACCCTCCATAAGCGGCAATGCAATCGGGGACATTTGGGGGACACGTCCTAATGATATCTAGTCATTTTCTGTTGATTTGGGAAAAAAAAAAAATTCCCATTGAAAATGAATGGGAAAAATTTTGGACGTCCATGGACGTCAATGGTATCAACTTACATAAGGGTCAATGGAATCCAAGTACATTGGCATCAATAGAATGAACAAACATGAAGAAATGCCTTTGGAAATGAATGGGAAGTTTGGACGTCCATGGACGTCAATGGCATCACCCCCCATAAGCGGCAATGCAATCGGGGACATTTGGGGGACACGTCCTAATGATATCTAGTCATTTTCTGTTGATTTGGGGAAAAAAAAAAATTTCCCATTGAAAATGAATGGGAAAAATTTTGGACGTCCATGGACGTCAATGGTATCAACTTACATAACCGTCAATGGAATCCAAGTACATTGGCATCAAAAGAATGAACAAACATGAAGAAATGCCATTGGAAATGAATGGGAAGTTTGGACGTCCCTGGACGTCAATGGCATCACCCTCCATAAGCAGCAATGCAATCGGGGACATTTGGGGGACAGGTCCTATTGATATCTAGTCATTTTCTGTTGATTTGGGAAAAAAAAAAAATTTCCCACTGAAAATGAATGGGTAAAATTTTGGACGTCCATGGACGTCAATGGCAGCACCCCCCATAAGCGTCAATGGAATTGGGGACGTTTGGGATATACGTCCTATTGATATCTGGTCATTTTCTGTTGATTTGGAGAAATTTAGTTTTTTCCCCATTGAAAATGAATGGGAAAAATTTTGGACGTCCATGTAAGTCAATGGCGGCACCCCTCATAAGCGTCAATGGAATTGGGGAAGTTTGGGGGACACGTCCTATTGATATCTGGTCATTTTCTGTTGATTTGGGGTAATTTTGTTTTTTCCCCATTGAAAATGAATGGGAAAAATTTTGGACGTCCATGGCAGTCAATGGCATCGACATCTATATAGTCAATTGAATCCAAGTACATTGGCATCAGTAGATTCGACATGCATGGCTGTCAATGGCATCAATGCAATGTAAATTCCATTGGAAATCCCATTGGAAGTGAATGGGACTTTTCCCATTCGAAATGAATGGGATAGTTTTTGGCAAATTTCCGAGGAAGCGTAATTTTTTTCCAAATTCTGTATACAACTTTTATGCCCCTCACCGTCCCGGAATTTTTGATGCCCAAATTATTTGATTTGGTCAAAAATTGTAGGACTAGATACATTTTGAAACTTTTTTTTTTTTCACGTAAAATTGCCGTTTACGGACGAACGGAAAAATTTTCGGGGCCATTTGTAAAGTTTCCTGTGTCACGCGAAAATTCCGGTCGTGCCGATACTTGAACGGTGCCGATCGGTCTAACGGTTCGGGCTGTGAAGCGCGCGTTTTTTTTCCATTCAAAATGAATAGGAAAGTTTTTGGCAAATTTCCGGGGAACCGTAAATTTTTGCCAAATTCTGTATACAACTTTTATGCCCCTCACCGTCCCGGAATTTTTGATGCCCAAATTATGTGATTTGGTCAAAAATTGTAGGACTAGATACATTTTGAAACTTTTTTTATTTTTCGGAAAATTGCCGTTTACGGGCGAACGGAAAATTTTTCGTGGCGGTTTGAAAAATTCCCATCGTCACGCGAAAAATCCGGTCGTGCCGATACTTCAACGGTGCCGATCGGTGCTACGGTTTGGGCTGTGCGTTGGCTCAAAAAAACGCGGAGAATTATTGAATAATAATAATAATAATAACTAGAAACTGCAATTTCGGGAGAAATTACACACCTTGGTCTTTCCTCTGTGGAGATACAAATCTTAGCCCCACTCAGGTCTATCAATAGAATGGACCATAATGCCAGTCATTGGCACTAAACAAAGTTAAAGCCATTAGAAAAGATTGGGAGAATTGGACGTCCATGTCCGTCAATGGCAGCACCCTCCATAATTGTTAATGGAATCGGGGAAGTTTGGGGGACACGTCCTATTGATATCTAGTCATTTTCTGTTGATTTGGGAAAAAAAAAAAATTCCCATTGAAAATGAATGGGAAATATTTTGGACGTCCATGGACGTCAATGGTATCAACTTACATAAGCGTCAATGGAATCCAAGTACATTGGCATCAATAAAATGAACAAACATGAAGAAATGCCATTGGAAATGAATGGGAAGTTTGGACGTCCATGAACGTCAATGGCATCACCCTCCATAAGCGGCAATGCAATCGGGGACATTTGGGGGACACGTCCTAATGATATCTAGTCATTTTCTGTTGATTTGGGAAAAAAAAAAAAATCCCATTGAAAATGAATGGGAAAAATTTTGGACGTCCATGGACGTCAATGGTATCAACTTACATAAGCGTCAATGGAATCCAAGTACATTGGCATCAATAAAATGAACAAACATGAAGAAATGCCATTGGAAATGAATGGGAAGTTTGGACGTCCATGAACGTCAATGGCATCACCCTCCATAAGCGGCAATGCAATCGGGGACATTTGGGGGAAACGTCCTGTTGATATCTAGTCATTTTCTGTTGATTTGGGGAAAAAAAAAAAATTTCCCATTGAAAATGAATGGGAAAAATTTTGGACGTCCATGGACGTCAACGGTATCAACGTACATAAGCGTCAATGGAATCCAAGTACATTGGCATCAAAAGAATGAACAAACATGAAGAAATGCCATTGGAAATGAATGGGAAGTTTGGACGTCCCTGGACGTCAATGGCATCACCCTCCATAAGCAGCAATGCAATCGGGGACATTTGGGGGACAGGTCCTATTGATATCTAGTCATTTTCTGTTGATTTGGGGAAAAAAAAAAAAATTCCCATTGAAAATGAATGGGTAAAATTTTGGACGTCTATGGACGTCAATGGCAGCACCCCCCATAAGCGTCAATGGAATTGGGGACGTTTGGGATATACGTCCTATTGATATCTGGTCATTTTCTGTTGATTTGGAGAAATTTAGTTTTTTCCCCATTGAAAATGAATGGGAAAAATTTTGGACGTCCATGTAAGTCAATGGCGGCACCCTTCATAAGCGTCAATGGAATTGGGGAAGTTTGGGGGACACGTCCTATTGATATCTGGTCATTTTCTGTTGATTTGGGGTAATTTTGTTTTTTCCCCATTGAAAATGAATGGGAAAAATTTTGGACGTCCATGGCAGTCAATGGCATCGACATCCATATAGTCAATTGAATCCAAGTACATTGGCATCAGTAGATTCGACATGCATGGCCGTCAATGGCA
This sequence comes from Corythoichthys intestinalis, assembly GCF_030265065.1. Lineage (NCBI taxonomy): Eukaryota > Metazoa > Chordata > Actinopteri > Syngnathiformes > Syngnathidae > Corythoichthys > Corythoichthys intestinalis. The sequence goes on along the minus strand of NC_080411.1, from coordinate 45,749,477 downwards.
TCAATGCAATGTAAATTCCATTGGAAATCCCATTGGAAGTGAATGGGACTTTTCCCATTCGAAATGAATGGGATAGTTTTTGGCAAATTTCCAAGGAAGCGTAATTTTTTTCCAAATTCTGTATACAACTTTTATGCCCCTCACCGTCCCGGAATTTTTGATGCCCAAATTGTGTGATTTGGTCAAAAATTGTAGGACTAGATACATTTTGAAACTTTTTTTTTTTTCCGGAAAATTGCCGTTTACGGGCGAAGGGAAAATTTTTCGGGTCCGTTTGAAAAATTCCCATCGTCGCGCGAAAATTCCGGTCGTGCCGATATTTGAACGGTGCCGATCGGTCAAACGGTTCGGGCTGTGCAGCGTGCGTTTTTTTTTCATTCAAAATGAATAGGAAAGTTTTTGGCAAATTTCCGGGGAACCGTAAATTTTTGCCAAATTCTGTACATAACTTTTATGCCCCTCACCGTCCCGGAATTTTTGATATCCAAATTATGTGATTTGGTCAAAAATTGTAGGACTAGATACATTTTGAAACTTTTTTATTTTTTCGGAAAATTGCCGTTTACGGGCGAACGGAAAATTTTTCGTGGCGGTTTGAAAAATTCCCATCGTCACGCGAAAAATCCGGTCGTGCCGATACTTCAACGGTGCCGATCGGTGCTACGGTTTGGGCTGCGCGGCGCGCCGAAAAAAACGACTATAATAACTAGAAACTGCAATTTCGGGAGAAATTACACACCTTGGTCTTTCCTCTGTGGAGATACAAATCTTAGCCCCACTCAGGTCTATCAATAGAATGGACCATAATGCCAGTCATTGGCACTAAACAAAGTTAAAGCCATTAGAAAAGATTGGGAGAATTGGACGTCCATGAACGTCAATGGCATCACCCTCCATAAGCGGCAATGCAATCGGGGACATTTGGGGGACACGTCCTAATGATATCTAGTCATTTTCTGTTGATTTGGGAAAAAAAAAAAAAAATCCCATTGAAAATGAATGGGAAAAATTTTGGACGTCCATGGACGTCAATGGTATCAACTTACATAAGCGTCAATGGAATCCAAGTACATTGGCATCAATAGAATGAACAAACATGAAGAAATGCCATTGGATATGAATGGGAAGTTTGGACGTCCCTGGACGTCAATGGCATCACCCTCCATAAGCTGCAATGCAATCGGGGACATTTGGGGGACAGGTCCTATTGATATCTAGTCATTTTCTGTTGATTTGGGAAAAAAAAAAAATTTCCCATTGAAAATGAATGGGTAAAATTTTGGACTTCCATGGACGTCAATGGTATCAACTTACATAAGCGTCAATGGAATTGGGGACGTTTGGGATATACGTCCTATTGATATCTGGTCATTTTCTGTTGATTTGGAGAAATTTAGTTTTTTCCCCATTGAAAATGAATGGGAAAAATTTTGGACGTCCATGTAAGTCAATGGCGGCACCCTTCATAAGCGTCAATGGAATTGGGGAAGTTTGGGGGACACGTCCTATTGATATCTGGTCATTTTCTGTTGATTTGGGGTAATTTTGTTTTTTCCCCATTGAAAATGAATGGGAAAAATTTTGGACGTCCATGGCAGTCAATGGCATCGACATCTATATAGTCAGTTGAATCCAAGTACATTGGCATCAGTAGATTCGACATGCATGGCCGTCAATGGCATCAATGCAATGTAAATTCCATTGGAAATCCCATTGGAAGTGAAGGGGACTTTTCCCATTCGAAATGAATGGGATAGTTTTTGGCAAATTTCCGAGGAAGCGTAATTTTTTTCCAAATTCTGTATACAACTTTTATGCCCCTCACCGTCCCGGAATTTTTGATGCCCAAATTATGTGATTTGGTCAAAAATTGTAGGACTAGATACATTTTGAAACTTTTTTTTTTTTCACGGAAAATTGCCGTTTACGGACGAACGGAAAAATTTTCGGGGCCATTTGTAAAGTTTCCTGTGTCACGCGAAAATTCCGGTCGTGCCGATACTTGAACGGTGCCGATCGGTCTAACGGTTCGGGCTGTGAAGCGCGCGTTTTTTTTCCATTCAAAATGAATAGGAAAGTTTTTGGCAAATTTCCGGGGAACCGTAAATTTTTGCCAAATTCTGTATACAACTTTTATGCCCCTCACCGTCCCGGAATTTTTGATGCCCAAATTATGTGATTTGGTCAAAAATTGTAGGACTAGATACATTTTTAAACTTTTTTTATTTTTCGGAAAATTGCCGTTTACGGGCGAACGGAAAATTTTTCGTGGCGGTTTGAAAAATTCCCATCGTCACGCGAAAAATCCGGTCGTGCCGATACTTCAACGGTGCCGATCGGTGCTACGGTTTGGGCTGTGCGTTGGCTCAAAAAAACGCGGAGAATTATTGAATAATAATAAAAAATAACTAGAAACTGCAATTTCGGGAGAAATTACACACCTTGGTCTTTCCTCTGTGGAGATACAGATCTTAGCCCCACTCAGGTCTATCAATAGAATGGATCATAATGCCAGTCATTGGCACTAAACATAGTTAAAGCCATTAGAAAAGATTGGGAGAATTGGACGTCCATGTCCGTCAATGGCAGCACCCTCCATAATTGTTAATGGAATCGGGAAAGTTTGGGGGACACGTCCTATTGATATCTAGTCATTTTCTGTTGATTTGGGAAAAAAAAAAAATTCCCATTGAAAATGAATGGGAAAAATTTTGGACGTCCATGGACGTCAATGGTATCAACTTACATAAGCGTCAATGGAATCCAAGTACATTGGCATCAATAAAATGAACAAACATGAAGAAATGCCATTGGAAATGAATGGGAAGTTTGGACGTCCATGAACGTCAATGGCATCACCCTCCATAAGCGGCAATGCAATCGGGGACATTTGGGGGACACGTCCTAATGATATCTAGTCATTTTCTGTTGATTTGGGAAAAAAAAAAAATTCCCATTGAAAATGAATGGGAAAAATTTTGGACGTCCATGGACGTCAATGGTATCAACTTACATAAGGGTCAATGGAATCCAAGTACATTGGCATCAATAGAATGAACAAACATGAAGAAATGCCTTTGGAAATGAATGGGAAGTTTGGACGTCCATGGACGTCAATGGCATCACCCCCCATAAGCGGCAATGCAATCGGGGACATTTGGGGGACACGTCCTAATGATATCTAGTCATTTTCTGTTGATTTGGGGAAAAAAAAAAATTTCCCATTGAAAATGAATGGGAAAAATTTTGGACGTCCATGGACGTCAATGGTATCAACTTACATAACCGTCAATGGAATCCAAGTACATTGGCATCAAAAGAATGAACAAACATGAAGAAATGCCATTGGAAATGAATGGGAAGTTTGGACGTCCCTGGACGTCAATGGCATCACCCTCCATAAGCAGCAATGCAATCGGGGACATTTGGGGGACAGGTCCTATTGATATCTAGTCATTTTCTGTTGATTTGGGAAAAAAAAAAAATTTCCCACTGAAAATGAATGGGTAAAATTTTGGACGTCCATGGACGTCAATGGCAGCACCCCCCATAAGCGTCAATGGAATTGGGGACGTTTGGGATATACGTCCTATTGATATCTGGTCATTTTCTGTTGATTTGGAGAAATTTAGTTTTTTCCCCATTGAAAATGAATGGGAAAAATTTTGGACGTCCATGTAAGTCAATGGCGGCACCCCTCATAAGCGTCAATGGAATTGGGGAAGTTTGGGGGACACGTCCTATTGATATCTGGTCATTTTCTGTTGATTTGGGGTAATTTTGTTTTTTCCCCATTGAAAATGAATGGGAAAAATTTTGGACGTCCATGGCAGTCAATGGCATCGACATCTATATAGTCAATTGAATCCAAGTACATTGGCATCAGTAGATTCGACATGCATGGCCGTCAATGGCATCAATGCAATGTAAATTCCATTGGAAATCCCATTGGAAGTGAATGGGACTTTTCCCATTCGAAATGAATGGGATAGTTTTTGGCAAATTTCCGAGGAAGCGTAATTTTTTTCCAAATTCTGTATACAACTTTTATGCCCCTCACCGTCCCGGAATTTTTGATGCCCAAATTATTTGATTTGGTCAAAAATTGTAGGACTAGATACATTTTGAAACTTTTTTTTTTTTCACGTAAAATTGCCGTTTACGGACGAACGGAAAAATTTTCGGGGCCATTTGTAAAGTTTCCTGTGTCACGCGAAAATTCCGGTCGTGCCGATACTTGAACGGTGCCGATCGGTCTAACGGTTCGGGCTGTGAAGCGCGCGTTTTTTTTCCATTCAAAATGAATAGGAAAGTTTTTGGCAAATTTCCGGGGAACCGTAAATTTTTGCCAAATTCTGTATACAACTTTTATGCCCCTCACCGTCCCGGAATTTTTGATGCCCAAATTATGTGATTTGGTCAAAAATTGTAGGACTAGATACATTTTGAAACTTTTTTTATTTTTCGGAAAATTGCCGTTTACGGGCGAACGGAAAATTTTTCGTGGCGGTTTGAAAAATTCCCATCGTCACGCGAAAAATCCGGTCGTGCCGATACTTCAACGGTGCCGATCGGTGCTACGGTTTGGGCTGTGCGTTGGCTCAAAAAAACGCGGAGAATTATTGAATAATAATAATAATAATAACTAGAAACTGCAATTTCGGGAGAAATTACACACCTTGGTCTTTCCTCTGTGGAGATACAGATCTTAGCCCCACTCAGGTCTATCAATAGAATGGACCATAATGCCAGTCAATGGCACTAAACAAAGTAAAAGCCATGAGAAAAGATTGGGAGAATTGGACGTCCATGTCCGTCAATGGCAGCACCCTCCATAAGCGTCAATGCAATCGGGGACATTTGGGGGACACGTCCTAATGATATGTAGTCATTTTTTGTTGATTTGGGGGGGAAAAAAAATTCCCATTGAAAATGAATGGGAAAAATTTTGGACGTCCATGGACGTCAATGGTATCAACTTACATAAGTGTCAATGGAATCCAAGTACATTGGCATCAATAGAATGAACAAACATGAAGAAATGCCATTGGAAATGAATGGGAAGTTTGGACGTCCATGAACGTCAATGGCATCACCCTCCATAAGCAGCAATGCAATCGGGGACATTTGGGGGACACGTCCTATTGATATCTAGTCATTTTCTGTTGATTTGGGGAAAAAAAAAAAATTCCCATTGAAAATGAATGGGAAAAATTTTGGACGTCCATGGACGTCAATGGTATCAACTTACATAAGCGTCAATAGAATCCAAGTACATTTGCATCAATAGAATGAAAAAACATAATTAAATGGCATTAGAAATGAATGGGAAATTTGGACGTACATGGCCGTCAATGGCGGCGCCCTTCATAAGCGTCAATGGAATTGGACTAGTTTGGGGGACACGTCCTTTTGATATCAGGTCGTTTTTTTGTTGATTTGGGGGGAAAAAAAATTCCCATTGAAAATGAATGGGAAAAATTTTGGACGTCCATTGACGTCAATGGTATCAACTTACAATGGAATCCAAGTACATTGGCATCAATAGAATGAAAAAACATAATTAAAAATAAATGGGAAATTTGGACGTCCATGGACGTCAATGGCATCACCCTCCATAAGTGTAAATGGAATTGGGGAAGTTTGGGGGACACGTCCTATTGATATCTAGTCATTTTCTTTTGATTTTTGGAAAAAAAAAAAATTCCAATTGAAAATGACTTTGATGCGGGAGGTCGTAGGATCGAACCTCTGTCAATACCAAGTTAGCTTTTGTCAATGCCTGTATCACATACATGATAACTTTATATACATATCACACAACACTGCATTTAGCAGATGGATAGCTCAGTGTTAATATCGCTGACCTTGGTACGAGAGGATGGTGGTTCGATCCCCGGTCAGTTTCCTACTTTATGCGTATACCTCAGAGTGGATTGGACGTCGCCGACGTCAAAAGAGCGGATGACGCCAACGTCCATCGAGAGGACGGCGCCGACGATCAACGAACGGATGGTGACGACGTCCAACGAGCAAACGGCGGCGACGTCAAAAGTTAGCGCGAGAGGCTGACGTCACCGACGTCAAAAGAGCAGATGATGCCGACATCCCACGTGGGACAGTGACAACGTTCAACAAGCAAACGTCAAAAGTGCAGAATGCGATGTCAAAAGAGCAGATGACGCCGACGTCCCCGACGATCAACAAACGGATGGTGACGACGTCCAACGAGCAAACGGCGCCGACGTCAAAAGTTAGCGTGAGAGGCCGACGTCAAAAGAGCAGATGACGCCGACATCCCATGTGGGACAGTGACAACGTTCAACAAGCAAAAGTCAAAAGTGCAGAATACGATGTCCAACGAGCGGACGTCACCGACGTCCAAGACCTCAAAAGAGCAGATGACGCCGACGTCCATCGAGCGCACGGTGCCGACATCTCACGTGGAACAGTGACGACGTTCAACAAGCAAACGTCAAAAGTGCAGAATGCGCCGTCTAACGAGCGGACGTCACCGACGTCCAAAGTGCAGAATGCGCCGTCCAACGAGCGGACATCACCGACTTCCAAACTGCTGACGGCGCCGACGTCCAACGAGCGGACGTCACCGACGTCCAAAGTGCTGACGCTGCCGACGTCCAACGTGGGACAATGACGACGTTCAACAAGCAAACGTCAAAAGTGCAGAATGCGCCATCTTACGTCCAACGAGCGGATGGTGACGATGTCAAAAGAGTGGACGACGCCGACGTCCAAAGTTTGGCGACGTCCAACGAGCGGACGTCACCAACGTCCAAGACGTCAAAAGAGCAGATGACGCCGACGTCCATCGAGAGGACGGTGCCGACATCTCACGTGGAACAGTGACGACGTTCAACAAGCAAACGTCAAAAGTGCAGAATGCGCCGTCCAACGAGCGGACGTCACCGACGTCCAAAGTGCTGACGCTGCCGACGTCCATCGAGCGGACGGTGCCGACGTCCAACGTGGGACAATGACGACGTTCAACAAGCAAACGTCAAAAGTGCAGAATGCGCCGTCTTACGTCCAACGAGCGGATGGTGACGATGTCAAAAGAGTGGACGACGCCGACGTCCAAAGTTTGGCGACGTCCAACGAGCGGACGTCACCGACGTCCTAATTGCTGTCGCTGCCGACGTCCAAAGTGCTGACGCTGCCGACATCCAACATAAAGACGGCGCCGACTTCCAACGAGCGGACGGCGCCGACGTCCAATGAGCGGACGGTGATGACGTCCAACTAGCAAACGTCGCCGACGTCCAACATGCGGATGACGCCGACGTCCAGTCGACGAAGTCCAACGTGCGGATGACGCCGACGTCCCATAAATTCCCATTGAAAATGAATGGGAAAAATTTTGGACGTCCATGGACGTCAATGGTATCAACTTACATAGGCGTCAATGGAATCCAAGTACATTGGCATCAATAAAATGAAAAAACATAATTAAATGCCATTAGAAATGAATGGGAAATTTGGACGTCCATGGACGTCAATGGTATCAACTTAAATAAGCGTCAATGGATACCAAGTACATTGGCATCAATAGAATGAACAAACATGAAGAAATGCCATTGGAAATGAATGGGAAGTTTGGACGTCCGTGGACGTCAATGGCATCACCCTCCATAAGAGGCAATGCAATCGGGGACATTTGGGGGACACGTCCTATTGATATCTAGTCATTTTCTGTTGATTTGGGGAAAAAAAAAAAATTCCCATTGAAAATGAATGGGAAAAATTTTGGACGTCCATGGACGTCAATGGTATCAACTTACATAAGCGTCAATGGAATCCAAATACATTGGCATCAATAGAATGAACAAACATGAAGAAACGCCATTGGAAATTAATGGGAAGTTTGGACGTCCGTGGACGCCAATGGCATCACCCTCCATAAGCAGCAATGCAATCGGGGACATTTGGGGGACACGTCCTATTGATATCTAGTCATTTTCTGTTGATTTGGGGAAAAAAAAAATTTCCCATTGAAAATGAATGGGAAAAATTTTGGACGTCCATGGACGTCAATGGCAGCACCCTTCATAAGCGTCAATGGAGTTGGGGACGTTTGGGGTATACGTCCTATTGATATCTGGTCATTTTCTGTTGATTTGGAGAAATTTAGTTTTTTCCCCATTGAAAATGAATGGGAAAAATTTTGGACGTCCATGGAAGTCAATGGCGGCACCCTTCATAAGCGTCAATGGAATTGGGGAAGTTTGGGGGACACGTCCTATTGATATCTGGTCATTTTCTGTTGATTTGGGGAAATTTAGTTTTTTCCCCATTGAAAATGAATGGGAAAAATTTTGGACGTCCATGGCCGTCAATGGCATCGACATCCATATAGTCAATTGAATCCAAGTACATTGGCATCAGTAGATTCGACATGCATGGCCGTCAATGGCATCAATGCAATGTAAATTCCATTGGAAATCCCATTGGAAGTGAATGGGACTTTTCCCATTCGAAATGAATGGGATAGTTTTTGGCAAATTTCCGAGGAAGCGTAATTTTTTTCCAAATTCTGTATACAACTTTTATGCCCCTCACCGTCCCGGAATTTTTGATGCCCAAATTGTGTGATTTGGTCAAAAATTGTAGGACTAGATACATTTTGAAACTTTTTTTTTTTTCCGGAAAATTGCCGTTTACGGGCGAAGGGAAAATTTTTCGGGTCCGTTTGAAAAATTCGCATCGTTGCGCGAAAATTCCGGTCGTGCCGATATTTGAACGGTGCCGATCGGTCAAACGGTTCGGGCTGTGCAGCGTGCGTTTTTTTTTCATTCAAAATGAATAGGAAAGTTTTTGGCAAATTTCCGGGGAACCGTAAATTTTTGCCAAATTCTGTATACAACTTTTATGCCCCTCATCGTCCCGGAATTTTTGATACCCAAATTATGTGATTTGGTCAAAAATTGTAGGACTAGATACATTTTTTAACTTTTTTTTTTTTTCGGAAAATTGCCGTTTACGGGCGAACGGAAAATTTTTCGGGGGATTTTGAAAAAGTCCCTGCGTCGCGCGAAAAATCCGGTCGTGCCGATACTTCAACGGTGCCGATCGGTGGTATGGTTCGGGCTGCGCGGCGCGCCGAAAAAACGCGGAGAATAAGATGAAGATATAATAAATAACTAGAAACTGCAATTTCGGGAGAAATTACACCTTGGTCTTTCCTCTGTGGAGATACAAATCTTAGCCCCACTCAGGTCTATCAATAGAATGGACCATAATGCCAGTCAATGGCACTAAACAAAGTAAAAGCCATTAGAAAAGATTGGGAGAATTGGACGTCCATGTCCGTTAATGGCAGCACCCTCCATAAGCGTCAATGTAATTGGGGAAGTTTGGGGGACACGTCCTATTGATATGTAGTCATTTTCTTTTGATTTTGGGAAAAAAAAAAAAATCCCATTGAAAATGAATGGGAAAAAATTTGGACGTCCATAGACGTCAATGGCAGCACCCCCCATAAGCGTCAATGGAAGCAGGGAAGTTTGGGGGACATGTCCTATTGATATCTGGTCATTTTCTGTTGATTTGGTGAAATTTTGTTTTTTCCCCATTGAAAATGAATGGGAAAATTTTTGGACGTCCATGGCCGTCAATGGCATCGACATCCATATAGTCAATAGGATCCAAGTACATTGGCATCAGTAGATTCGACATGCATGGCCGTCAATGGCATCAATGCAACGTAAATTCCATTGAAAGTGAATGGGAACTTTTCCCATTAGAAATGAATGGGAGAGTTTTTGGCAAATTTCTGGGGAACCGTAAGTTTTTTCCAAATTCTGTATACAACTTTTATGCCCCTCACCGTCCCGGAATTTTTGATACCCAAATTATGTGATTTGGTCAAAAATTGTAGGACTAGATACATTTTTAAACTTTTTTTTTTTTTCGGAAAATTGCCGTTTACGGGCGAACGGAAAATTTTTCGTGGCGTTTTGAAAAATTCCCATCGTCACGCGAAAATTCCGGTCATGCCGATACTTGAACGGTGCCGATCGGGGCTACGGTTTAGGCTGTGCGTTGGCTCAAAAAAACGCGGAGAATAAGATGAATAAATAATAATAACTAGAAACTGCAATTTCGGGAGAAATTACACACCTTGGTCTTTCCTCTGTGGAGATACAAATCTTAGCCCCACTCAGGTCTATCAATAGAATGGACCATAATGCCAGTCAATGGCACTAAACAAAGTAAAAGCCATTAGAAAAGATTGGGAGAATTGGACGTCCATGGCCGTCAATGGCATCACCCTCCATAAGCGGCAATCCAATCAGGGACATTTGGGGGACACGTCCTAATGATATTTAGTCATTTTCTGTTGATTTGGGAAAAAAAAAAAAAATTCCCATTGAAAATGAATGGGAAAAATTTTGGACGTCCATGGACGTCAATGGTATCAACTTACATAAGCGTCAATGGAATCCAAGTACATTGGCATCAATAGAATGAACAAACATGAAGAAATGCCATTGGAATTAATGGGAAGTTTGGACGTCCATGAACGTCAATGGCATCACCCTCCATAAGCGGCAATGCAATCGGGGACATTTGGGGGACACGTCCTAATGATATCTAGTCATTTTCTGTTGATTTGGGGAAAAAAAAAAAATTCCCATTGAATATGAATGGGAAAAATTTTGGACGTCCATGGACGTCAATGGTATCAACTGACATAAGCGTCAATGGAATCCAAGTACATTGGCATCAATAAAATGAACAAACATGAAGAAATGCCATTGGAAATGAATGGGAAGTTTGGACGTCCATGAACGTCAATGGCATCACCCTCCATAAGCGGCAATGCAATCGGGGACATTTGGGGGACACGTCCTAATGATATCTAGTCATTTTCTGTTGATTTGGGAAAAAAAAAAAAAATCCCATTGAAAATGAATGGGAAAAATTTTTGACGTCCATGGACGTCAATGGTATCAACTTACATAAGCGTCAATGGAATCCAAGTACATTGGCATCAATAGAATGAACAAACATGAAGAAATGCCTTTGGAAATGAATGGGAAGTTTGGACGTCCATGGACGTCAATGGCATCACCCCCCATAAGCGGCAATGCAATCGGGGACATTTGGGGGACACGTCCTAATGATATCTAGTCATTTTCTGTTGATTTGGGGAAAAAAAAAATTTCCCATTGAAAATGAATGGGAAAAATTTTGGACGTCCATGGACGTCAATGGTATCAACTTACATAAGCGTCAATGGAATCCAAGTACATTGGCATCAATAGAATGAACAAACATGAAGAAATGCCATTGGAAATTAATGGGAAGTTTGGACGTCCGTGGACGTCAATGGCATCACCCTCCATAAGCAGCAATGCAATCGGGCACATTTTGGGGGAAACGTCCTATTGATATCTAGTCATTTTCTGTTGATTTGGGGGAAAAAAAAAATTTCCCATTGAAAATGAATGGGAAAAATTTTGGACGTCCATGGACGTCAATGGTGTCAACTTACTTAAGCGTCAATGGAATCCAAGTACATTGGCATCAAAAGAATGAACAAACATGAAGAAATGCCATTGGAAATGAATGGGAAGTTTGGACGTCCCTGGACGTCAATGGCATCACCCTCCATAAGCAGCAATGCAATCGGGGACATTTGGGGGACACGTCCTATTGATATCTAGTCATTTTCTGTTGATATGGGGAAAAAAAAAAATTTCCCATTGAAAATGAATGGGAAAAATTTTGGACGTCCATGGACGTCAATGGCAGCACCCTCCATAAGCGTCAATGGAGTTGGGGACGTTTGGGATATACGTCCTATTGATATCTGGTCATTTTCTGTTGATTTGGAGAAATTTAGTTTTTTCCCCATTGAAAATGAATGGGAAAATTTTTGGACGTCCATGGAAGTCAATGGTGGCACCCTTCATAAGCGTCAATGGAATTGGGGAAGTTTGGGGGACACGTCCTATTGATATCTGGTCATTTTCTGTTGATTTGGGGAAATTTTGTTTTTTCCCCATTGAAAATGAATGGGAAAAATTTTGGACGTCCATGGCCGTCAATGGCATCGACATCCATATAGTCAATTGAATCCAAGTACATTGGCATCAGTAGATTCGACATGCATGGCCGTCAATGGCATCAATGCAATGTAAATTCCATTGGAAATCCCATTGGAAGTGAATGGGAACTTTTCCCATTCGAAATGAATGGGATAGTTTTTGGCAAATTTCCGAGGAAGCGTAATTTTTTTCCAAATTCTGTATACAACTTTTATGCCCCTCACCGTCCCGGAATTTTTGATGGCCAAATTATGTGATTTGGTCAAAAATTGTAGGACTAGATACATTTTGAAAGTTTTTTTTTTTTCACGGAAAATTGCCGTTTACGGACGAACGGAAAAATTTTCGGGGCCATTTGTAAAGTTTCCTGTGTCACGCTAAAATTCCGGTCGTGCCGATACTTGAACGGTGCCGATCGGTCTAACGGTTCGGGCTGTGAAGCGCGCGTTTTTTTTCCATTCAAAATGAATAGGAAAGTTTTTGGCAAATTTCCGGGGAACCGTAAATTTTTGCCAAATTCTGTATACAACTTTTATGCCCCTCACCGTCCCGGAATTTTTGATGCCCAAATTATGTGATTTGGTCAAAAATTGTAGGACTAGATACATTTTGAAACTTTTTTTGTTTTTCGGAAAATTGCCGTTTACGGGCGAACGGAAAATTTTTCGTGGCGGTTTGAAAAATTCCCATCGTCACGCGAAAATTCCGGTCGTGCCGATACTTGAACTGTGCCGATCGGTGCTACGGTTTGGGCTGTGCGTTGGCTCAAAAAAACGCGGAGAATAAGATGAATAAATAATAAGTACAACTAGAAACTGCAATTTCGGGAGAAATTACACACCTTGGTCTTTCCTCTGTGGAGATACAGATCTTAGCCCCACTCAGGTCTATCAATAGAATGGACCATAATGCCAGTCAATGGCACTAAACAAAGTAAAAGCCATGAGAAAAGATTGGGAGAATTGGACGTCCATGTCCGTCAATGGCAGCACCCTCCATAATTGTTAATGGAATCGGGGAAGTTTGGGGGACACGTTCTATTGATATCTAGTCATTTTCTGTTGATTTGGGAAAAAAAAAAAAATTTCCCATTGAAAATGAATGGGAAAAATTTTGGACGTCCATGGACGTCAATGGTATCAACTTACATAAGCGTCAATGGAATCCAAGTACATTGGCATCAATAAAATGAACAAACATGAAGAAATGCCATTGGAAATGAATGGGAAGTTTGGACGTCCATGAACGTCAATGGCATCACCCTCCATAAGCGGCAATGCAATCGGGGACATTTGGGGGACACGTCCTAATGATATCTAGTCATTTTCTGTTGATTTGGGAAAAAAAAAAAAATCCCATTGAAAATGAATGGGAAAAATTTTGGACGTCCATGGACGTCAATGGTATCAACTTACATAAGCGTCAATGGAATCCAAGTACATTGGCATCAATAGAATGAACAAACATGAAGAAATGCCTTTGGAAATGAATGGGAAGTTTGGACGTCCATGGACGTCAATGGCATCACCCCCCATAAGCGGCAATGCAATCGGGGACATTTGGGGGACACGTCCTAATGATATCTAGTCATTTTCTGTTGATTTGGGGAAAAAAAAAAATTTCCCATTGAAAATGAATGGGAAAAATTTTGGACGTCCATGGACGTCAATGGTATCAACTTACATAAGCGTCAATGGAATCCAAGTACATTGGCATCAATAGAATGAACAAACATGAAGAAATGCCATTGGAAATGAATGGGAAGTTTGGACGTCCCTGGACGTCAATGGCATCACCCTCCATAAGCAGCAATGCAATCGGGGACATTTGGGGGACAGGTCCTATTGATATCTAGTCATTTTCTGTTGATTTGGGGAAAAAAAAAAATTTCCCATTGAAAATGAATGGGTAAAATTTTGGACGTCCATGGACGTCAATGGCAGCACCCCCCATAAGCGTCAATGGAATTGGGGACGTTTGGGATATACGTCCTATTGATATCTGGTCATTTTCTGTTGATTTGGAGAAATGTAGTTTTTTCCCCATTGAAAATGAATGGGAAAAATTTTGGACGTCCATGGAAGTCAATGGCGGCACCCTTCATAAGCGTCAATGGAATTGGGGAAGTTTGGGGGACACGTCCTATTGATATCTGGTCATTTTCTGTTGATTTGGGGAAATTTTGTTTTTTCCCCATTGAAAATGAATGGGAAAAATTTTGGACGTCCATGGCCGTCAATGGCATCGACATTCATATAGTCAATTGAATCCAAGTACATTGGCATCAGTAGATTCGACATGCATGGCCGTCAATGGCATCAATGCAATGTAAATTCCATTGGAAATCCCATTGGAAGTGAATGGGACTTTTCCCATTCGAAATGAATGGGATAGTTTTTGGCAAATTTCCGAGGAAGCGTAATTTTTTTCCAAATTCTGTATACAACTTTTATGCCCCTCACCGTCCCGGAATTTTTGATGCCCAAATTATGTGATTTGGTCAAAAATTGTAGGACTAGATACATTTTGAAACTTTTTTTTTTTTCACGGAAAATTGCCGTTTACGGACGAACGGAAAAATTTTCGGGGCCATTTGTAAAGTTTCCTGTGTCACGCGAAAATTCCGGTCGTGCCGATACTTGAACGGTGCCGATCGGTCTAACGGTTCGGGCTGTGAAGCGCGCGTTTTTTTTCCATTCAAAATGAATAGGAAAGTTTTTGGCAAATTTCCGGGGAACCGTAAATTTTTGCCAAATTCTGTATACAACTTTTATGCCCCTCACCGTCCCGGAATTTTTGATGCCCAAATTATGTGATTTGGTCAAAAATTGTAGGACTAGATACATTTTGAAACTTTTTTTGTTTTTCGGAAAATTGCCGTTTACGGGCGAACGGAAAATTTTTCGTGGCGGTTTGAAAAATTCCCATCGTCACGCGAAAATTCCGGTCGTGCCGATACTTGAACTGTGCCGATCGGTGCTACGGTTTGGGCTGTGCGTTGGCTCAAAAAAACGCGGAGAATAAGATGAATAAATAATAAGTACAATAAAGTTGCACAATAACAATACCTTGTTCTTTCTTTCAGAAAGACCAAGGTAATAAAGTTGCACAACAACATAACCTTGTTCTTTCCTTCAGAAAGACCAAGGTAACTAGAAACTGCAATTTCGGGAGAAATTACACACCTTGGTCTTTCCTCTGTGGAGATACAAATCTTAGCCCCACTCAGGTCTATCAATAGAATGGACCATAATGCCAGTCATTGGCACTAAACAAAGTTAAAGCCATTAGAAAAGATTGGGAGAATTGGACGTCCATGTCCGTCAATGGCAGCACCCTCCATAATTGTTAATGGAATCGGGGAAGTTTGGGGGACACGTCCTATTGATATCTAGTCATTTTCTGTTGATTTGGGAAAAAAAAAAAATTCCCATTGAAAATGAATGGGAAATATTTTGGACGTCCATGGACGTCAATGGTATCAACTTACATAAGCGTCAATGGAATCCAAGTACATTGGCATCAATAAAATGAACAAACATGAAGAAATGCCATTGGAAATGAATGGGAAGTTTGGACGTCCATGAACGTCAATGGCATCACCCTCCATAAGCGGCAATGCAATCGGGGACATTTGGGGGACACGTCCTAATGATATCTAGTCATTTTCTGTTGATTTGGGAAAAAAAAAAAAATCCCATTGAAAATGAATGGGAAAAATTTTGGACGTCCATGGACGTCAATGGTATCAACTTACATAAGCGTCAATGGAATCCAAGTACATTGGCATCAATAAAATGAACAAACATGAAGAAATGCCATTGGAAATGAATGGGAAGTTTGGACGTCCATGAACGTCAATGGCATCACCCTCCATAAGCGGCAATGCAATCGGGGACATTTGGGGGAAACGTCCTGTTGATATCTAGTCATTTTCTGTTGATTTGGGGAAAAAAAAAAAATTTCCCTTTGAAAATGAATGGGAAAAATTTTGGACGTCCATGGACGTCAACGGTATCAACGTACATAAGCGTCAATGGAATCCAAGTACATTGGCATCAAAAGAATGAACAAACATGAAGAAATGCCATTGGAAATGAATGGGAAGTTTGGACGTCCCTGGACGTCAATGGCATCACCCTCCATAAGCAGCAATGCAATCGGGGACATTTGGGGGACAGGTCCTATTGATATCTAGTCATTTTCTGTTGATTTGGGGAAAAAAAAAAAAATTCCCATTGAAAATGAATGGGTAAAATTTTGGACGTCTATGGACGTCAATGGCAGCACCCCCCATAAGCGTCAATGGAATTGGGGACGTTTGGGATATACGTCCTATTGATATCTGGTCATTTTCTGTTGATTTGGAGAAATTTAGTTTTTTCCCCATTGAAAATGAATGGGAAAAATTTTGGACGTCCATTTAAGTCAATGGCGGCACCCTTCATAAGCGTCAATGGAATTGGGGAAGTTTGGGGGACACGTCCTATTGATATCTGGTCATTTTCTGTTGATTTGGGGTAATTTTGTTTTTTCCCCATTGAAAATGAATGGGAAAAATTTTGGACGTCCATGGCAGTCAATGGCATCGACATCCATATAGTCAATTGAATCCAAGTACATTGGCATCAGTAGATTCGACATGCATGGCCGTCAATGGCATCAATGCAATGTAAATTCCATTGGAAATCCCATTGGAAGTGAATGGGACTTTTCCCATTCGAAATGAATGGGATAGTTTTTGGCAAATTTCCAAGGAAGCGTAATTTTTTTCCAAATTCTGTATACAACTTTTATGCCCCTCACCGTCCCGGAATTTTTGATGCCCAAATTGTGTGATTTGGTCAAAAATTGTAGGACTAGATACATTTTGAAACTTTTTTTTTTTTTCCGGAAAATTGCCGTTTACGGGCGAAGGGAAAATTTTTCGGGTCCGTTTGAAAAATTCCCATCGTCGCGCGAAAATTCCGGTCGTGCCGATATTTGAACGGTGCCGATCGGTCAAACGGTTCGGGCTGTGCAGCGTGCGTTTTTTTTTCATTCAAAATGAATAGGAAAGTTTTTGGCAAATTTCCGGGGAACCGTAAATTTTTGCCAAATTCTGTATATAACTTTTATGCCCCTCACCGTCCCGGAATTTTTGATATCCAAATTATGTGATTTGGTCAAAAATTGTAGGACTAGATACATTTTGAAACTTTTTTATTTTTTCGGAAAATTGCCGTTTACGGGCGAACGGAAAATTTTTCGTGGCGGTTTGAAAAATTCCCATCGTCACGCGAAAAATCCGGTCGTGCCGATACTTCAACGGTGCCGATCGGTGCTATGGTTTGGGCTGCGCGGCGCGCCGAAAAAAACGACTATAATAACTAGAAACTGCAATTTCGGGAGAAATTACACACCTTGGTCTTTCCTCTGTGGAGATACAAATCTTAGCCCCACTCAGGTCTATCAATAGAATGGACCATAATGCCAGTCATTGGCACTAAACAAAGTTAAAGCCATTAGAAAAGATTGGGAGAATTGGACGTCCATGTCCGTCAATGGCAGCACCCTCCATAATTGTTAATGGAATCGGGGAAGTTTGGGGGACACGTCCTAATGATATCTAGTCATTTTCTGTTGATTTGGGAAAAAAAAAAAAAAATCCCATTGAAAATGAATGGGAAAAATTTTGGACGTCCATGGACGTCAATGGTATCAACTTACATAAGCGTCAATGGAATCCAAGTACATTGGCATCAATAGAATGAACAAACATGAAGAAATGCCTTTGGAAATGAATGGGAAGTTTGGACGTCCGTGGACGTCAATGGCATCACCCTCCATAAGCAGCAATGCAATCGGGCACATTTGGGGGAAACGTCCTATTGATATCTAGTCATTTTCTGTTGATTTGGGGGGAAAAAAAAAAAATTCCCATTGAAAATGAATGGGAAAAATTTTGGACGTCCATGGACGTCAATGGTATCAACTTAAATAAGCGTCAATGGAATCCAAGTACATTGGCATCAAAAGAATGAACAAACATGAAGAAATGCCATTGGATATGAATGGGAAGTTTGGACGTCCCTGGACGTCAATGGCATCACCCTCCATAAGCTGCAATGCAATCGGGGACATTTGGGGGACAGGTCCTATTGATATCTAGTCATTTTCTGTTGATTTGGGAAAAAAAAAAAATTTCCCATTGAAAATGAATGGGTAAAATTTTGGACTTCCATGGACGTCAATGGTATCAACTTACATAAGCGTCAATGGAATTGGGGACGTTTGGGATATACGTCCTATTGATATCTGGTCATTTTCTGTTGATTTGGAGAAATTTAGTTTTTTCCCCATTGAAAATGAATGGGAAAAATTTTGGACGTCCATGTAAGTCAATGGCGGCACCCTTCATAAGCGTCAATGGAATTGGGGAAGTTTGGGGGACACGTCCTATTGATATCTGGTCATTTTCTGTTGATTTGGGGTAATTTTGTTTTTTCCCCATTGAAAATGAATGGGAAAAATTTTGGACGTCCATGGCAGTCAATGGCATCGACATCTATATAGTCAGTTGAATCCAAGTACATTGGCATCAGTAGATTCGACATGCATGGCCGTCAATGGCATCAATGCAATGTAAATTCCATTGGAAATCCCATTGGAAGTGAATGGGACTTTTCCCATTCGAAATGAATGGGATAGTTTTTGGCAAATTTCCGAGGAAGCGTAATTTTTTTCCAAATTCTGTATACAACTTTTATGCCCCTCACCGTCCCGGAATTTTTGATGCCCAAATTATGTGATTTGGTCAAAAATTGTAGGACTAGATACATTTTGAAACTTTTTTTTTTTTCACGGAAAATTGCCGTTTACGGACGAACGGAAAAATTTTCGGGGCCATTTGTAAAGTTTCCTGTGTCACGCGAAAATTCCGGTCGTGCCGATACTTGAACGGTGCCGATCGGTCTAACGGTTCGGGCTGTGAAGCGCGCGTTTTTTTTCCATTCAAAATGAATAGGAAAGTTTTTGGCAAATTTCCGGGGAACCGTAAATTTTTGCCAAATTCTGTATACAACTTTTATGCCCCTCACCGTCCCGGAATTTTTGATGCCCAAATTATGTGATTTGGTCAAAAATTGTAGGACTAGATACATTTTTAAACTTTTTTTATTTTTCGGAAAATTGCCGTTTACGGGCGAACGGAAAATTTTTCGTGGCGGTTTGAAAAATTCCCATCGTCACGCGAAAAATCCGGTCGTGCCGATACTTCAACGGTGCCGATCGGTGCTACGGTTTGGGCTGTGCGTTGGCTCAAAAAAACGCGGAGAATTATTGAATAATAATAAAAAATAACTAGAAACTGCAATTTCGGGAGAAATTACACACCTTGGTCTTTCCTCTGTGGAGATACAGATCTTAGCCCCACTCAGGTCTATCAATAGAATGGATCATAATGCCAGTCATTGGCACTAAACATAGTTAAAGCCATTAGAAAAGATTGGGAGAATTGGACGTCCATGTCCGTCAATGGCAGCACCCTCCATAATTGTTAATGGAATCGGGAAAGTTTGGGGGACACGTCCTATTGATATCTAGTCATTTTCTGTTGATTTGGGAAAAAAAAAAAATTCCCATTGAAAATGAATGGGAAAAATTTTGGACGTCCATGGACGTCAATGGTATCAACTTACATAAGCGTCAATGGAATCCAAGTACATTGGCATCAATAAAATGAACAAACATGAAGAAATGCCATTGGAAATGAATGGGAAGTTTGGACGTCCATGAACGTCAATGGCATCACCCTCCATAAGCGGCAATGCAATCGGGGACATTTGGGGGACACGTCCTAATGATATCTAGTCATTTTCTGTTGATTTGGGGAAAAAAAAAAAAATCCCATTGAAAATGAATGGGAAAAATTTTGGACGTCCATGGACGTCAATGGTATCAACTTACATAAGCGTGAATGGAATCCAAGTACATTGGCATCAATAGAATGAACAAACATGAAGAAATGCCTTTGGAAATGAATGGGAAGTTTGGACGTCCATGGACGTCAATGGCATCACCCCCCATAAGCGGCAATGCAATCGGGGACATTTGGGGGACACGTCCTAATGATATCTAGTCATTTTCTGTTGATTTGGGGAAAAAAAAAAAAATTCCCATTGAAAATGAATGGGAAAAATTTTGGACGTCCATGGACGTCAATGGTATCAACTTACATAAGCGTCAATGGAATCCAAGTACATTGGCATCAATAGAATGAACAAACATGAAGAAATGCCATTGGAAATGAATGGGAAGTTTGGACGTCCGTGGACGTCAATGGCATCACCCTCCATAAGCAGCAATGCGATCGGGCACATTTGGGGGAAACGTCCTATTGATATCTAGTCATTTTCTGTTGATTTGGGGAAAAAAAAAAAATTCCCATTGAAAATGAATGGGAAAAATTTTGGACGTCCATGGACGTCAATGGTATAAACTTACATAAGCGTCAATGGAATCCAAGTACATTGGCATCAATAGAATGAACAAACATGAAGAAATGCCATTGGGATTTAATGGGAAGTTTGGACGTCCATGAACGTCAATGGCATCACCCTCCATAAGCGGCAATGCAATCGGGGACATTTGGGGGACACGTCCTAATGATATCTAGTCATTTTCTGTTGATTTGGGGGAAAAAAAAAAATTCCCATTGAAAATGAATGGGAAAATTTTTGGACGTCCATGGACGTCAATGGCAGCACCCCCCATAAGCGTCAATGGAGTTGGGGACGTTTGGGGTATACGTCCTATTAATATCTGGTCATTTTCTGTTGATTTGGGGAAATTTAGTTTTTTCCCCATTGAAAATGAATGGGAAAATTTTTGGACGTCCATGGACGTCAATGGCAGCACCCCCTATAAGCGTCAATGGAGTTCGGAACGTTTGGGGGAGACGTACTATTGATAACTGGTCATTTTCTGATGATTTGGGGAAATTTAGTTTTTTCCCCATTGAAAATGAATGGGAAAAATTTTGGACGTCCATGGACGTCAATGGCAGCACCCCCCATAAGCGTCAATGGAGTTGGGGACGTTTGGGGTATACGTCCTATTAATATCTGGTCATTTTCTGTTGATTTGGGGAAATTTAGTTTTTTCCCCATTGAAAATGAATGGGAAAAATTTTGGACGTCCATGGCCGTCAATGGCATCGACATCCATATAGTCAAATGAATCCAAGTACATTGGCATCAATAGATTCGACATGCATGGCCGTCAATGGCATCAATGCAATGTAAAGTCCATTGGAAA
Organism: Corythoichthys intestinalis; assembly: GCF_030265065.1. Taxonomy (NCBI): domain Eukaryota; kingdom Metazoa; phylum Chordata; class Actinopteri; order Syngnathiformes; family Syngnathidae; genus Corythoichthys; species Corythoichthys intestinalis. The sequence goes on along the minus strand of NC_080411.1, from coordinate 45,728,109 downwards.
TACTATTGAAAGTGAATGGGAACTTTTCCCATTGGAAATGAATGGGATAGTTTTTGGCAAATATCCGGAGAACCGTAAATTTTTTCCAAATTCTGTATACAATCTTTATGCCCCCCACCGTCCCGGAATTTTTGATGTCCAAATTATGTGATTTGGTCAAAAATTGTAGGACAAGTAGCGTTTTGAAAAAGTTGTAAAAAATCGGAAAATCGCCGTTTGCGGGCGAACGAAAAATTTTTCGGGGTCGTTTGAAAAATTCCCATCGTCGCGCGAAAATTCCGGTCGTGTCGATACTTGAACGGTGCCGATCGGTGGTATGGTTCGGGCTGCGCGGCGCGCCGAAAAAACGCGGAGAAACCATTGCATAATAATAATAATAAAGTTGTAGAATAACATAACCTTGTTCTTTCTTTCAGAAAGACCAAGGTAATAAGAAGAATAATAAAAAGTACAATAAAGTTGTACAACAACATAACCTTGTTCTTTCCCTTGGAAAGACCAAGGTAATAATAAAAAGTACAATAAAGTTGTACAACAACATAACCTTGTTCTTTCCCTTGGAAAGACCAAGGTAACTAGAAACTGCAATTTCGGGAGAAATTACACACCTTGGTCTTTCCTCTGTGGAGATACAGATCTTAGCCCCACTCAGGTCTATCAATAGAATGGATGATAATGCCAGTCATTGGCACAAAACAAAAAGCCATTAGAAATGAACTGGAGAATTGGACGTCCATGGACGTCAATGGCGGCACCCTTCATAATTGTTATTGCAATCGGAGACATTTGGGGGACACGTCCTATTGATATCTAGTCATTTTCTGTTGATTTGTGGAAAAAAAAAAAATTCCCATTGAAAATGAATGGGAAAAATTTTGGACGTCCATGGACGTCAATGGTATCAACTTACATAAGCGTCAATGGAATCCAAGTACATTGGCATCAATAGAATGAACAAACATGAAGAAATGCCATTGGTAATTAATGGGAAGTTTGGACGTCCATGGACGTCAATGGCATCACCCTCCATAAGCGGCAATGCAATCGGGGACATTTGGGGGACATGTCCTATTGATATCTAGTCATTTTCTGTTGATTTGGGGAAAAAAAAAAAATTCCCATTGAAAATGAATGGGAAAAATTTTGGACGTCCATGGACGTCAATGGCATCACTCTTCACAAGCGTCTCAACTTACAATGGAATCCAAGTACATTGGCATCAATAGAATGAAAAAACATAATTAAAAATAAATGGGAAATTTGGACGTCCATGGACGTCAATGGCATCACCCTCCATAAGTGTAAATGGAATTGGGGAAGTTTGGGGGACATGTCCTATTGATATCTAGTCATTTTCTTTTGATTTTTGAAAAAAAAAAAATTCCAATTGAAAATGACTTTGATGCGGGAAGTCGTAGGATCGAATCTCTGTCAATACCAAGTTAGCTTTTGTCAATGCCTGTATCACATACATGATAACTTTATATATATATCACACAACACTGCATTTAGCAGATGGATAGCTCAGTGTTAATATCGCTGACCTTGGTACGAGAGGATGGTGGTTCGATCCCCGGTCAGTTTCCTACTTTATGCGTATACCTCAGAGTGGATTGGACGTCGCCGACGTCAAAAGAGCGGATGACGCCAACGTCCATCGAGAGGACGGCGCCGACGATCAACGAACGGATGGTGACGACGTCCAACGAGCAAACGGCGCCGACGTCAAAAGTTAGCGCGAGAGGCTGACGTCACCGACGTCAAAAGAGCAGATGATGCCGACATCCCACGTGGGACAGTGACAACATTCAACAAGCAAACGTCAAAAGTGCAGAATGCGATGTCCAACGAGCCGACGTCCAAGACGTCAAAAGAGCAGATGACGCCGACGTCCCCGACGATCAACAAACGGATGGTGACGACGTCCAACGAGCAAACGGCGCGCCGACGTCAAAAGTTAGCGTGAGAGGCCGACGTCATCGACGTCAAAAGAGTAGATGACGCCGACATCCCATGTGGGACAGTGACAACGTTCAACAAGCAAAAGTCAAAAGTGCAGAATACGATGTCCAACGAGTGGACGTCACCGACGTCCAAGACCTCAAAAGAGCAGATGACGCCGACGTCCATCGAGCGCACGGTGCCGACATCTCACGTGGAACAGTGACGACGTTCAACAAGCAAACGTCAAAAGTGCAGAATGCGCCGTCTAACGAGCGGACGTCACCGACGTCCAAAGTGCAGAATGCGCCGTCCAACGAGCGGACATCACCGACTTCCAAACTGCTGACGGCGCCGACGTCCATCAAGCGGACGGTGCCGACGTCCAACGTGGGACAATGACGACGTTCAACAAGCAAACGTCAAAAGTGCAGAATGCGCCGTCCAACGAGCGGACGTCACCGACGTCCAAAGTGCAGAATGCGCCGTCCAACGAGCGGACGTCACCGACGTCCAAAGTGCTGACGGCGCCGACGTCCAACGAGCGGACGTCACCGACGTCCGAAGTGCTGACGCTGCCGACGTCCATCGAGCGGACGGTGCCGACGTCCAACGAGCGGACGTCACCGACGTCCGAAGTGCTGACGCTGCCGACGTCCATCGAGCGGACGGTGCCGACGTCCAACGTGGGACAATGACGACGTTCAACAAGCAAACGTCAAAAGTGCAGAATGCGCCGTCTTACGTCCAACGAGCGGATGGTGATGATGTCAAAAGAGTGGACGACGCCGACGTCCAAAGTTTGGCAACGTCCAACGAGCGGACGTCACCGACGTCCTAATTGCTGTCGCTGCCGACGTCCAAAGTGCTGACGCTGCCGACATCCAACATAAAGACGGCGCCGACTTCCAACGAGCGGACGGCGCCGACGTCCAATGAGCGGACGGTGACGACGTCCAACTAGCAAACGTCGCCGACGTCCAACATGCGGATGACGCCGACGTCCAGTCGACGAAGTCCAACGTGCGGATGACGCCGACGTCCCATAAATTCCCATTGAAAATGAATGGGAAAAATTTTGGACGTCCATGGACGTCAATGGTATCAACTTACATAGGCGTCAATGGAATCCAAGTACATTGGCATCAATAAAATGAAAAAACATAATTAAATGCCATTAGAAATGAATGGGAAATTTGGACGTCCATGGACGTCAATGGCATCACTCTTCACAAGCGTCAAAGGAATTGGGGAAGTTTGGGGGACACGTCCTATTGATATCTGGTCATTTATTGTTGATTTGGGGAAAAAAGAAGAAATTCCCATTGAAAATGAATGGGAAAAATTTTGGACGTCCATGGACGTCAATGGTATCAACTTACATAAGCGTCAATGGAATCCAAGTACATTGGCATCAATAGAATGAACAAACATGAAGAAATGCCATTGGAAATGAATGGGAAGTTTGGACGTCCATGGACGTCAATGGCATCACCCTCCTTTAGCGGCAATGCAATTGGGGACATTTGGGGGACACGTCCTATTGACATCTAGTCATTTTCTTTTGATTTTGGGGAAAAAAAAATTCCTATTGGAAATGAATGGGAAAAAATTTGGACGTCCATGGACGTCAATGGCAGCAACCCCCATAAGCGTCAATGGAGTTGGGGACGTTTGGGGTTTACGTCCTATTAATATCTGGTCATTTTCTGTTGATTTGGGGAAATTTAGTTTTTTCCCCATTGAAAATGAATGGGAAAATTTTTGGACGTCCATGGACGTCAATGGCGGCACCCTTCATAAGCGTCAATGGAGTTGGGGACGTTTGGGGTTTACGTCCTATTGATATCTGGTCATTTTCTGTTGATTAGGGGAAATTGTATTTTGTCCCCATTGAAAATGAATGGGAAAAATTTTGGACGTCCGTGGCCGTCAATGGCATCGACATCCATATAGTCAATAGAATCCAAGTACATTGGCATCAATAGATTTGACAATGGCATCAATGCAATGTAAATTCCATTGAAATCCCATTGTAAGTGAATGGGAACTTTTCCCATTAGAAATGAATGGGAGAGTTTTTGGCAAATTTCCGGGGAACCGTAAAGTTTTGCCAAATTCTGTATACAACTTTTATGCCCCTCACCGTCCCGGAATTTTTGATACCCAAATTATGTGATTTGGTCAAAAATTGTAGGACTAGATACATTTTTAAACTTTTTTTTTTTTCCGGAAAATTGCCGTTTACGGGCGAAAGGAAAATTTTTCGGGGGATTTTGAAAAAGTCCCCGCGTCGCGCGAAAAATCCGGTCGTGTCAATACTTGAATGGTGCCGATCGGTGGTACGGTTTGGGCTGCGCGGCGCGCCGAAAAAACGCGGAGAATAAGATGATGATATAATAAATAATAATAATAACTAGAAACTGCAATTTCGGGAGAAATTACACACCTTGGTCTTTCCTCTGTGGAGATACAGATCTTAGCCCCACTCAGGTCTATCAATAGAATGGACCATAATGCCAGTCAATGGCACTAAACAAAGTAAAAGCCATTAGAAAAGATTGGGAGAATTGGACGTCCATGAACGTCAATGGCATCACCCTCCATAAGCGTAAATGGAATTGGGGACGTTTGGGGTATACGTCCTATTAATATCTGTCATTTTCTGTTGATTTGGGGAAATTTAGTTTTTTCCCCATTGAAAATGAATGGGAAAATTTTTGGACGTCCATGGACGTCAATGGCAGCACCCCCTATAAGCATCAATGGAGTTCGGAACGTTTGGGGGAGACGTACTATTGATAACTGGTCATTTTCTGATGATTTGGGGAAATTTAGTTTTTTCCCCATTGAAAATGAATGGGAAAAATTTTGGACTTCCAGGGACGTCAATGGCAGCACCCCCCATAAGCGTCAAGGGAGTTGGGGACGTTTGGGGTATACGTCCTATTGATATCTGGTCATTTTCTGTTGATTTGGGGAAATTTAGTTTTTTCCCCATTGAAAATGAATGGGAAAATTTTTGGACGTCCATGGACGTCAATGGCAGCATCCCCTATAAGCGTCAATGGAGTTGGGGACGTTTGGGGGACACGCCCTATTGATATCTGGTCATTTTCTGTTGATTTGGGGAAATGTAGTTTTTTCCCCATTGAAAATGAATGGGAAAAATTTTGGACGTCCATGGCCGTCAATGGCATCGACATCCATATAGTCAATAGAATCCAAGTACATTGGCATCAGTAGATTCGACATGCATGGCCGTCAATGGCATCAGTGCAATGTAAATTCCATTGGAAATCCCATTGGAAGTGAATGGGACTTTTCCCATTTGAAATGAATGGGATAGTTTTTGGCAAATTTCCAAGGAAGCGTAATTTTTTTCCAAATTCTGTATACAACTTTTATGCCCCTCACCGTCCCGGAATTTTTGATGCCCAAATTATGTGATTTGGTCAAAAATTGTAGGACTAGATACATTTTGAAACTTTTTTTTTTTTCACGGAAAATTGCCGTTTACGGACGAACGGAAAAATTTTCGGGGCCATTTGTACAGTTTCCTGTGTCACGCGAAAATTCCGGTCGTGCCGATACTTGAACGGTGCCGATCGGTCTAACGGTTCGGGCTGTGAAGCGCGCGTTTTTTTTCCATTCAAAATGAATAGGAAAGTTTTTGGCAAATTTCCGGGGAACCGTAAATTTTTGCCAAATTCTGTATACAACTTTTATGCCCCTCACCGTCCCGGAATTTTTGATGCCCAAATTATGTGATTTGGTCAAAAATTGTAGGACTAGATACATTTTGAAACTTTTTTTATTTTTCGGAAAATTGCCGTTTACGGGCGAACGGAAAATTTTTCGTGGCGGTTTGAAAAATTCCCATCGTCGCGCGAAAATTCCGGTCGTGCCGATACTTGAACGGTGCCGATCGGTGGTACGGTTCGGCCTGTGCGGCGCGCCGAAAAAAACGTCAACAATTATTGAATAATAATAATAACTAGAAACTGCAATTTCGGGAGAAATTACACACCTTGGTCTTTCCTCTGTGGAGATACAAATCTTAGCCCCACTCAGGTCTATCAATAGAATGGACCATAATGCCAGTCATTGGCACTAAACAAAGTTAAAGCCATTAGAAAAGATTGGGAGAATTGGACGTCCATGTCCGTCAATGGCAGCACCCTCCATAATTGTTAATGGAATCGGGGAAGTTTGGGGGACACGTCCTATTGATATCTAGTCATTTTCTGATGATTTGGGAAAAAAAAAAAATTTCCCATTGAAAATGAATGGGAAAAATTTTGGACGTCCATGGACGTCAATGGTATCAACTTACATAAGCGTCAATGGAATCCAAGTACATTGGCATCAATAAAATGAACAAACATGAAGAAATGCCATTGGAAATGAATGGGAAGTTTGGACGTCCATGAACGTCAATGGCATCACCCTCCATAAGCGGCAATGCAATCGGGGACATTTGGGGGACACGTCCTAATGATATCTAGTCATTTTCTGTTGATTTGGGGGAAAAAAAAAAAAATCCTATTGAAAATGAATGGGAAAAATTTTGGACGTCCATGGACGTCAATGGTATCAACTTACATAAGCGTCAATGGAATCCAAGTACATTGGCATCAATAGAATGAACAAACATGAAGAAATGCCTTTGGAAATGAATGGGAAGTTTGGACGTCCATGGACGTCAATGGCATCACCCCCCATAAGCGGCAATGCAATCGGGGACATTTGGGGGACACGTCCTAATGATATCTAGTCATTTTCTGTTGATTTGGGGAAAAAAAAAAAAATTCCCATTGAAAATGAATGGGAAAAATTTTGGACGTCCATGGACGTCAATGGTATCAACTTACATAAGCGTCAATGGAATCCAAGTACATTGGCATCAAAAGAATGAACAAACATGGAGAAATGCCATTGGAAATGAATGGGAAGTTTGGACGTCCCTGGACGTCAATGGCATCACCCTCCATAAGCAGCAATGCAATCGGGGACATTTGGGGGACAGGTCCTATTGATATCTAGTCATTTTCTGTTGATTTGGGGAAAAAAAAAATTTCCCATTGAAAATGAATGGGTAAAATTTTGGACGTCCATGGACGTCAATGGCAGCACCCCCCATAAGCGTCAATGGAATTGGGGACGTTTGGGATATACGTCCTATTGATATCTGGTCATTTTCTGTTGATTTGGAGAAATGTAGTTTTTTCCCCATTGAAAATGAATGGGAAAAATTTTGGACGTCCATGTAAGTCAATGGCGGCACCCTTCATAAGCGTCAATGGAATTGGGGAAGTTTGGGGGACACATCCTATTGATATCTGGTCATTTTCTGTTGATTTGGGGTAATTTTGTTTTTTCCCCATTGAAAATGAATGGGAAAAATTTTGGACGTCCATGGCAGTCAATGGCATCGACATCCATATAGTCAATTGAATCCAAGTACATTGGCATCAGTAGATTCGACATGCATGGCCGTCAGTGGCATCAATGCAATGTAAATTCCATTGGAAATCCCATTGGAAGTGAATGGGACTTTTCCCATTCGAAATGAATGGGATAGTTTTTGGCAAATTTCCAAGGAAGCGTAATTTTTTTCCAAATTCTGTATACAACTTTTATGCCCCTCACCGTCCCGGAATTTTTGATGCCCAAATTGTGTGATTTGGTCAAAAATTGTAGGACTAGATACATTTTGAAACTTTTTTTTTTTTCCGGAAAATTGCCGTTTACGGGCGAAGGGAAAATTTTTCGGGTCCGTTTGAAAAATTCCCATCGTTGCGCGAAAATTCCGGTCGTGCCGATATTTGAACGGTGCCGATCGGTCAAACGGTTCGGGCTGTGCAGCGTGCGTTTTTTTTTCATTCAAAATGAATAGGAAAGTTTTTGGCAAATTTCCGGGGAACCGTAAATTTTTGCCAAATTCTGTATACAACTTTTATGCCCCTCATCGTCCCGGAATTTTTGATACCCAAATTATGTGATTTGGTCAAAAATTGTAGGACTAGATACATTTTGAAACTTTTTTATTTTTTCGGAAAATTGCCGTTTACGGGCGAACGGAAAATTTTTCGTGGCGGTTTGAAAAATTCCCATCGTCACGCGAAAAATCCGGTCGTGCCGATACTTCAACGGTGCCGATCGGTGCTACGGTTTGGGCTGCGCGGTGCGCCGAAAAAAACGACTATAATAATAAGAAGAACTAGAAACTGCAATTTCGGGAGAAATTACACACCTTGGTCTTTCCTCTGTGGAGATACAAATCTTAGCCCCACTCAGGTCTATCAATAGAATGGACCATAATACCAGTCATTGGCACTAAACAAAGTTAAAGCCATTAGAAAAGATTGGGAGAATTGGACGTCCATGTCCGTCAATGGCAGCACCCTCCATAATTGTTAATGGAATCGGGGAAGTTTGGGGGACACGTCCTATTGATATCTGGTCATTTTCTGTTGATTTGGGAAAAAAAAAAATTTCCCATTGAAAATGAATGGGAAAAATTTTGGACGTCCATGGACGTCAATGGTATCAACTTACATAAGCGTCAATGGAATCCAAGTACATTGGCATCAATAAAATGAACAAACATGAAGAAATGCCATTGGAAATGAATGGGAAGTTTGGACGTCCATGAACGTCAATGGCATCACCCTCCATAAGCGGCAATGCAATCGGGGACATTTGGGGGACACGTCCTAATGATATCTAGTCATTTTCTGTTGATTTGGGAAAAAAAAAAAATCCCATTAAAAATGAATGGGAAAAATTTTGGACGTCCATGGACGTCAATGGTATCAACTTACATAAGCGTCAATGGAATCCAAGTATATTGGCATCAATAGAATGAACAAACATGAAGAAATGCCTTTGGAAATGAATGGGAAGTTTGGACGTCCATGGACGTCAATGGCATCACCCTCCATAAGCGGCAATGCAATCGGGGACATTTGGGGGACACGTCCTAATGATATCTAGTCATTTTCTGTTGATTTGGGGAAAAAAAAAAAATCCCATTGAAAATGAATGGGAAAAATTTTGGACGTCCATGGACGTCAATGGTATCAACTTACATAAGCGTCAATGGAATCCAAGTACATTGGCATCAATAGAATGAACAAACATGAAGAAATGCCTTTGGAAATGAATGGGAAGTTTGGACGTCCATGGACGTCAATGGCATCACCCCCCATAAGCGGCAATGCAATCGGGGACATTTGGGGGACACGTCCTAATGATATCTAGTCATTTTCTGTTGATTTGAGGAAAAAAAAAAAATTCCCATTGAAAATGAATGGGAAAAATTTTGGACGTCCATGGACGTCAATGGTATCAACTTACATAAGCGTCAATGGAATCCAAGTACATTGGCATCAATAGAATGAACAAACATGAAGAAATGCCATTGGAAATTAATGGGAAGTTTGGACGTCCGTGGACGTCAATGGCATCACCCTCCATAAGCAGCAATGCAATCGGGCACATTTGGGGGAAACGTCCTATTGATATCTAGTCATTTTCTGTTGATTTGGGGAAAAAAAAAAAAATTCCCATTGAAAATGAATGGGAAAAATTTTGGACGTCCATGGACGTCAATGGTATCAACTTACATAAGCGTCAATGGAATCCAAGTACATTGGCATCAATAGAATGAACAAACATGAAGAAATGCCATTGGAAATAAATGGGAAGTTTGGACGTCCATGAACGTCAATGGCATCACCCTCCGTAAGCGGAAATGCAATCGGGGACATTTGGGGGACACGTCCTAATGATATCCAGTCATTTTCTGTTGATTTGGGGAAAAAAAAAAAAATCCCATTGAAAATGAATGGGAAAAATTTTGGACGTCCATGGACGTCAATGGTATCAACTTACATAAGCGTCAATGGAATCCAAGTACATTGGCATCAATAGAATGAACAAACATGAAGAAATGCCATTGGAATGAATGGAAATTTTGGACGTCCATGGACGTCAATGGCATCACCCTCCATAAGCGGCAATGCAATCGGGGACATTTGGGGGACACGTCCTATTGATATCTGGTCATTTTTTGTTGATTTGGGGAAAAAAAAAAATTCCCATTGAAAATGAATGGGAAAAATTTTTGACGTCCATGGACGTCAATGGTATCAACTTACATGACATTGGCATCAAAAGAATGAACAAACATGAAGAAATGCCATTGGAAATGAATGGGAAGTTTGGACGTCCGTGGACGTCAATGGCATCACCCTCCATAAGCGGCAATGCAATCGGGGACATTTGGGGGACACGTCCTATTGATATCTAGTCATTTTCTGTTGATTTGGGGAAAAAAAAAAAATTCCCATTGAAAATGAATGGGAAAATTTTTGGACGTCCATGGACGTCAATGGTATCAACTTACATGACATTGGCATCAATAGAATGAACAAACATGAAGAAATGCCATTGGGATTTAATGGGAAGTTTGGACGTCCATGAACGTCAATGGCATCACCCTCCATAAGAGGCAATGCAATCGGGGACATTTGGGCGACACGTCCTATTGATATCTAGTCATTTTCTGTTATTTGGGGGAAAAAAAAAAAATTCCCATTGAAAATGAATGGGAAAAATTTTGGACGTCCATGGACGTCAATGGTATCAACTTACATAAGCGTCAATGGAATCCAAGTACATTGGCATCAATAGAATGAACAAACATGAAGAAATGCCATTGGGATTTAATGGGAAGTTTGGACGTCCCTGGACGTCAATGGCATCACCCTCCATAAGCGGCAATGCAATCGGGGACATTTGGGGGACACGTCCTAATGATATCTAGTCATTTTCTGTTGATTTGGGGGAAAAAAAAAAATTCCCATTGAAAATGAATGGGAAAAATTTTGGACGTCCATGGACGTCAATGGTATCAACTTACATAAGCGTCAATGGAATCCAAGTACATTGGCATCAAAAGAATGAACAAACATGAAGAAATGCCATTGGAAATGAATGGGAAGTTTGGACGTCCCTGGACGTCAATGGAATCACCCTCCATAAGCAGCAATGCAATCGGGGACATTTGGGGGACAGGTCCTATTGATATCTAGTCATTTTCTGTTGATTTGGGGAAAAAAAAAAATTCCCATTGAAAATGAATGGGTAAAATTTTGGACGTCCATGGACGTCAATGGCAGCACCCCCCATAAGCGTCAATGGAGTTGGGGACGTTTGAGGTATACGTCCTATTGATATCTGGTCATTTTCTGTTGATTTGGAGAAATTTAGTTTTTTCCCCATTGAAAATGAATGGGAAAAATTTTGGACGTCCATGGAAGTCAATGGCAGCACCCCCCATAAGCGTCAATGGAGTTGGGGACGTTTGGGGTATACGTCCTATTGATATCTGGTCATTTTCTGTTGATTTGGAGAAATTTAGTTTTTTCCCCATTGAAAATGAATGGGAAAAATTTTGGACGTCCATGTAAGTCAATGGCGGCGCCCTTCATAATCGTCAATGGAATTGGGGAAGTTTGGGGGACAGGTCCTATTGATATCTGGTCATTTTCTGTTGATTTGGGGAAATGTAGTTTTTTCCCCATTGAAAATGAATGGGAAAAATTTTGGACGTCCATGGCCGTCAATGGCATCGACATCCATATAGTCAATTGAATCCAAGTACATTGGCATCAATAGATTCGACATGCATGGCCGTCAATGGCATCAATGCAATGTAAATTCCATTGGAAATCCCATTGAAATGAATGGGAAATTCTCCCATTAGAAATGAATGGGACAGTTTTTGGCAAATTTCTGGGGAACCGTAATTTTTTCCCAAATTCTGTATATAACTTTTATGCCCCTCACCGTCCCGGAATTTTTGATACCCAAATTATGTGATTTGGTCAAAAATTGTAGGACTAGATACATTTTGAAACTTTTTTTTTTTTCCGGAAAATTGCCGTTTACGGGCGAACGGAAAATTTTTCGTGGCGGTTTGAAAAATTCCCATCGTCACGCGAAAAATCCGGTCGTGCCGATACTTGAACGGTGCCGATCGGTGCTACGGTTTGGGCTGTGCGTTGGCTCAAAAAAACGCGGAGAATAAGATGAATAATAATAATAAGAACTAGAAACTGCAATTTCGGGAGAAATTACACACCTTGGTCTTTCCTCTGTGGAGACACAGATCTTAGCCCCACTCAGGTCTATCAATAGAATGGATCATAATGCCAGTCATTGGCAAAAAACAAAGTAAAAGCCGTTAGAAATGAATGGGAGAATTGGACGTCCATGGACGTCAATGGCGGCACCTTTCATAATTGTTAATGGAATCGGGGAAGTTTGGGGGACACGTCCTAATGATATCTAGTCATTTTCTGTTGATTTGGGGAAAAAAAAAAAATTCCCATTGAAAATGAATGGGAAAAATTTTGGACGTCCATGGAAGTCAATGGTATCAACTTACATAAGCGTCAATGGAATCCAAGTACATTGGCATCAATAAAATGAACAAACATGAAGAAATGCCATTGGAAATGAATGGGAAGTTTAGACGTCCATGAACGTCAATGGCATCACCCTCCATAAGCGGCAATGCAATCGGGGACATTTGGGGGAAACGTCCTAATGATATCTAGTCATTTTCTGTTGATTTGGGAAAAAAAAAAAAAAAATCCCATTGAAAATGAATGGGAAAAATTTTGGACGTCCATGGACGTCAATGGTATCAACTTACATAAGCGTCAATGGAATCCAAGTACATTGGCATCAATAAAATGAACAAACATGAAGAAATGGCTTTGGAAATGATTGGGAAGTTTGGACGTCCATGGACGTCAATGGCATCACCCCCCATAAGCGGTAATGCAATCGGGGACATTTGGGGGACACGTCCTAATGATATCTAGTCATTTTCTGTTGATTTGGGAAAAAAAAAAAAAAATCCCATTGGAAATGAATGGGAAAAATTTTGGACGTCCATGGACGTCAATGGTATCAACTTACATAAGCGTCAATGGAATCCAAGTACATTGGCATCAATAAAATGAACAAACATGAAGAAATGGCTTTGGAAATGATTGGGAAGTTTGGACGTCCATGGACGTCAATGGCATCACCCCCCATAAGCGGTAATGCAATCGGGGACATTTGGGGGAAACGTCCTAATGATATCTAGTCATTTTCTGTTGATTTGGGGAAAAAAAAAAAATTCCCATTGAAAATGAATGGGAAAAATTTTGGACGTCCATGGACGTCAATGGTATCAACTTACATAACCGTCAATGGAATCCAAGTACATTGGCATCAAAAGAATGAACAAACATGAAGAAATGCCATTTGAAATGAATGGGAAGTTTGGACGTCCCTGGACGTCAATGGCATCACCCTCCATAAGTAGCAATGCAATCGGGGACATTTGGGGGACAGGTCCTATTGATATCTAGTCATTTTCTGTTGATTTGGGGAAAAAAAAAAAATTCCCATTGAAAATGAATGGGAAAAATTTTGGACGTCCATGGACGTCAATGGTATCAACTTACATAAGCGTCAATGGAATCCAAGTACATTGGCATCAATAAAATGAACAAACATGAAGAAATGCCATTGGAAATGAATGGGAAGTTTAGACGTCCATGAACGTCAATGGCATCACCCTCCATAAGCGGCAATGCAATCGGGGACATTTGGGGGACAGGTCCTATTGATATCTAGTCATTTTCTGTTGATTTGGGGAAAAAAAAAAATTTCCCATTGAAAATGAATGGGTAAAATTTTGGACGTCCATGGACGTCAATGGCAGCACCCCCCATAAGCGTCAATGGAATTGGGGACGTTTGGGATATACGTCCTATTGATATCTGGTCATTTTCTGTTGATTTGGAGAAATTTAGTTTTTTCCCCATTGAAAATGAATGGGAAAAATTTTGGACGTCCATGTAAGTCAATGGCGGCACCCTTCATAAGCGTCAATGGAATTGGGGAAGTTTGGGGGACACGTCCTATTGATATCTGGTCATTTTCTGTTGATTTGGGGTAATTTTGTTTTTTCCCCATTGAAAATGAATGGGAAAAATTTTGGACGTCCATGGCAGTCAATGGCATCGACATCTATATAGTCAGTTGAATCCAAGTACATTGGCATCAGTAGATTCGACATGCATGGCCGTCAATGGCATCAATGCAATGTAAATTCCATTGGAAATCCCATTGGAAGTGAATGGGACTTTTCCCATTCGAAATGAATGGGATAGTTTTTGGCAAATTTCCGAGGAAGCGTAATTTTTTTCCAAATTCTGTATACAACTTTTATGCCCCTCACCGTCCCGGAATTTTTGATGCCCAAATTATTTGATTTGATCAAAAATTGTAGGACTAGATACATTTTGAAACTTTTTTTTTTTTCACGGAAAATTGCCGTTTACGGACGAACGGAAAAATTTTCGGGGCCATTTGTAAAGTTTCCTGTGTCACGCGAAAATTCCGGTCGTGCCGATACTTGAACGGTGCCGATCGGTCTAACGGTTCGGGCTGTGAAGCGCGCGTTTTTTTTCCATTCAAAATGAATAGGAAAGTTTTTGGCAAATTTCCGGGGAACCGTAAATTTTTGCCAAATTCTGTATACAACTTTTATGCCCCTCACCGTCCCGGAATTTTTGATGCCCAAATTATGTGATTTGGTCAAAAATTGTAGGACTAGATACATTTTGAAACTTTTTTTATTTTTCGGAAAATTGCCGTTTACGGGCGAACGGAAAATTTTTCGTGGCGGTTTGAAAAATTCCCATCGTCACGCGAAAAATCCGGTCGTGCCGATACTTCAACGGTGCCGATCGGTGCTACGGTTTGGGCTGTGCGTTGGCTCAAAAAAACGCGGAGAATTATTGAATAATAATAATAACTAGAAACTGCAATTTCGGGAGAAATTACACACCTTGGTCTTTCCTCTGTGGAGATACAAATCTTAGCCCCACTCAGGTCTATCAATAGAATGGACCATAATGCCAGTCAATGGCACTAAACAAAGTAAAAGCCATTAGAAAAGATTGGGAGAATTGGACGTCCATGGCCGTCAATGGCGGCACCCTTCATAAGCGTCAATGGATTTGGAGAAGTTTGGGGGACACGTCCGATTGATATCTGGTCATTTTTTGTTGATTTGGGGGAAAAAAAAAATTCCCATTGAAAATGAATGGGAAAAATTTTGGACGTCCATGGACGTCAATGGTATCAACTTACATAAGCGTCAATGGATACCAAGTACATTGGCATCAATAGAATGAACAAACATGAAGAAATGCCATTGGAAATGAATGGGAAGTTTGGACGTCCGTGGACGTCAATGGCATCACCCTCCATAAGAGGCAATGCAATCGGGGACATTTGGGGGACACGTCCTATTGATATCTAGTCATTTTCTGTTGATTTGGGGGAGAAAAAAAAAATTCCCATTGAAAATGAATGGGAAACTTTTTGGACGTCCATGGACGTCAATGGTATCAACTTACATAAGCGTCAATGGAATCCAAGTACATTGGCATCAATAGAATGAACAAACATGAAGAAATGCAATTGGAAATAAAAAGGAAGTTTGGACGTCCGTGGACGTCAATGGCATCACCCTCCATAAGAGGCAGTGCAATCGGGGACTTTTGGGGGACACGTCCTATTGATATCTAGTCATTTTCTGTTGATTTGGGGAAAAAAAAAAATTTCCCATTGAAAATGAATGGGAAAAATTTTGGACGTCCATGGACGTCAATGGTATCAACTTACATAAGCGTCAATGGAATCCAAGTACATTGGCATCAATAGAATGAACAAACATGAAGAAATGCCATTGGGATTTAATGGGAAGTTTGGACGTCCATGAACGTCAATGGCATCACCCTCCATAAGCGGCAATGCAATCGGGGACATTTGGGGGACACGTCCTAATGATATCTAGTCATTTTCTGTTGATTTTGGGGAAAAAAAAAATTTCCCATTGAAAATGAATGGGAAAAATTTTGGACGTCCATGGACGTCAATGGTATCAACTTACATAAGCGTCAATGGAATCCAAGTACATTGGCATCAATAGAATGAACAAACATGAAGAAATGCCATTGGGATTTAATGGGAAGTTTGGACGTCCATGGACGTCAATGGCGGCACCTTTCATAATTGTTAATGGAATCGGGGAAGTTTGGGGGACACGTCCTAATGATATCTAGTCATTTTCTGTTGATTTTGGGGAAAAAAAAAAAATCCCATTGAAAATGAATGGGAAAATTTTTGGACGTCCATGGACGTCAATGGTATCAACTTACATAAGCGTCAATGGAATCCAAGTACATTGGCATCAATAGAATGAACAAACATGAAGAAATGCCATTGGAAATGAATGGGAAGTTTGGACGTCCATGGACGTCAATGGCATCACCCCCCATAAGCGGCAATGCAATCGGGGACATTTGGGGGACACGTCCTAATGATATCTAGTCATTTTCTGTTCATTTGGGGAAAAAAAAAAATTTCCCATTGAAAATGAATGGGAAAAATTTTGGACGTCCATGGACGTCAATGGTATCAACTTACATAAGCGTCAATGGAATCCAAGTACATTGGCATCAAAAGAATGAACAAACATGAAGAAATGCCATTGGAAATGAATGGGAAGTTTGGACGTCCCTGGACGTCAATGGCATCACCCTCCAAAAGCAGCAATGCAATCGGGGACATTTGGGGGACAGGTCCTATTGATATGTAGTCATTTTCTGTTGATTTGGGGAAAAAAAAAAAATTCCCATTGAAAATGAATGGGTAAAATTTTGGACGTCCATGGACGTCAATGGCAGCACCCCCCATAAGCGTCAATGGAATTGGGGACGTTTGGGATATACGTCCTATTGATATCTGGTCATTTTCTGTTGATTTGGAGAAATTTAGTTTTTTCCCCATTGGAAATGAATGGGAAGTTTGGACGTCCATGAACGTCAATGGCATCACCCTCCATAAGCGGCAATGCAATCGGGGACATTTGGGGGACACGTCCTAATGATATCTAGTCATTTTCTGTTGATTTGGGAAAAAAAAAAAATTCCCATTGAAAATGAATGGGAAAAATTTTGGACGTCCATGGACGTCAATGGTATCAACTTACATAAGCGTCAATGGAATCCAAGTACATTGGCATCAATAGAATGAACAAACATGAAGAAATGCCTTTGGAAATGAATGGGAAGTTTGTACGTCCATGGACGTCAATGGCATCACCCCCCATAAGCGGCAATGCAATCGGGGACATTTGGGGGACACGTCCTAATGATATCTAGTCATTTTCTGTTGATTTGGGGAAAAAAAAAAAATTCCCATTGAAAATGAATGGGAAAAATTTTGGACGTCCATGGACGTCAATGGTATCAACTTACATAACCGTCAATGGAATCCAAGTACATTGGCATCAAAAGAATGAACAAACATGAAGAAATGCCATTGGAAATGAATGGGAAGTTTGGACGTCCCTGGACGTCAATGGCATCACCCTCCATAAGCAGCAATGCAATCGGGGACATTTGGGGGACAGGTCCTATTGATATCTAGTCATTTTCTGTTGATTTGGGAAAAAAAAAAAAATTCCCATTGAAAATGAATGGGAAAAATTTTGGACGTCCATGGACGTCAATGGCAGCACCCCCCATAAGCGTCAATGGAATTGGGGACGTTTGGGATATACGTCCTATTGATATCTGGTCATTTTCTGTTGATTTGGAGAAATTTAGTTTTTTCCCCATTGAAAATGAATGGGAAAAATTTTGGACGTCCATGTAAGTCAATGGCATCGACATCTATATAGTCAGTTGAATCCAAGTACATTGGCATCAGTAGATTCGACATGCATGGCTGTCAATGGCATCAATGCAATGTAAATTCCATTGGAAATCCCATTGGAAGTGAATGGGACTTTTCCCATTCGAAATGAATGGGATAGTTTTTGGCAAATTTCCGAGGAAGCGTAATTTTTTTCCAAATTCTGTATACAACTTTTATGCCCCTCACCGTCCCGGAATTTTTGATGCCCAAATTATGTGATTTGGTCAAAAATTGTAGGACTAGATACATTTTGAAACTTTTTTTTTTTTCACGGAAAATTGCCGTTTACGGACGAACGGAAAAATTTTCGGGGCCATTTGTAAAGTTTCCTGTGTCACGCGAAAATTCCGGTCGTGCCGATACTTGAACGGTGCCGATCGGTCTAACGGTTCGGGCTGTGAAGCGCGCGTTTTTTTTCCATTCAAAATGAATAGGAAAGTTTTTGGCAAATTTCCGGGGAACCGTAAATTTTTGCCAAATTCTGTATACAACTTTTATGCCCCTCACCGTCCCGGAATTTTTGATGCCCAAATTATGTGATTTGGTCAAAAATTGTAGGACTAGATACATTTTTAAACTTTTTTTATTTTTCGGAAAATTGCCGTTTACGGGCGAACGGAAAATTTTTCGTGGCGGTTTGAAAAATTCCCATCGTCACACGAAAAATCCGGTCGTGCCGATACTTGAACGGTGCCGATCGGTGCTACGGTTTGGGCTGTGCGTTGGCTCAAAAAAACGCGGAGAATAAGATGAATAATAATAATAACTAGAAACTGCAATTTCGGGAGAAATTACACCTGGGTCTTTCCTCAGTGGAGATACAGATCTTAGCCCCACTCAGGTGTAGCAATAGAATGAACAATAATACCAGTCATTTGCATTAAACAAATTAATGCCATTAGAAATGATTGGGAGAATTGGACGTCCATGGCCGTCAATAGCGGCACCCTTCATAAGCGTCAATGGAATTGGGGACGTTTGGGGGAGACGTCCTATTGATATCAGGTCATTTTTTGTAGATTTGGGAAAAAAAAAAAATTCCCATTGAAAATGAATGGGAAAAATTTTGGACGTCCATGGACGTCAATGGTATCAACTTACATAGGCGTCAATGGAATCCAAGTACATTGGCATCAATAGAATGAAAAAACATAATTAAATGCCATTAGAAATGAATGGGAAATTTGGACGTCCATGGCCGTCAATGGCGGCGCCCTTCATAAGCGTCAATGGAATTGGGGACGTTTGGGGGAGACGTCCTATTGATATCAGGTCATTTTTTGTAGATTTGGGAAAAAAAAAAAAAATTCCCATTGAAAATGAATGGGAAAAATTTTGGACGTCCATGGACGTCAATGGTATCAACTTACATAGGCGTCAATGGAATCCAAGTACATTGGCATCAATAGAATGAAAAAACATAATTAAATGCCATTAGAAATGAATGGGAAATTTGGACGTCCATGGCCGTCAATGGCGGCGCCCTTCATAAGCGTCAATGGAATTGGAGAAGTTTGGGGGACACGTCCTATTGATATCTGGTCTTTTTTTGTTGATTTGGGGAAAAAAAAAAAATTCCCATTGAAAATGAATGGGAAAAATTTTGGACGTCCATGGACGTCAATGGTATCAACTTACATAGGCGTCAATGGAATCCAAGTACATTGGCATCAATAGAATGAAAAAACATAATTAGATGCCATTAGAAATGAATGGGAAATTTGGACGTCCATGGCCGTCAATGGCGGAGCCCTCAATAAGCGTCAATGCAGTTGGGGACATTTGGGGTAAAGGTCCTATTGATATCTGGTGATTTCCTACTGATTTGGAGACATTTTGTTTTTTCCCCATTGAAAATGAATGGGAAAAATTTGGACGTCCATGGACGTCAATGGCATCACCCTCCATAAGCATCAATGCTATCGGGGACATTTGAGGTAAAGGTCCTATTGATATCTGTTGATTTCCTACTGATTTGGGGACATTTTGTCTTTTCCCCATAGAAAATGAATGGGAAAAATTTTGGACGTCCATGGCCGTCAATGGCATCGACATCCATATAGTCAATAGAATCCAAGTACATTGGCATCAGTAAATTCGACATGCATGGCCGTCAATGGCATCAATGCAATGTAAAGTCCATAGGAAATCCCATTGGAAGTGAATGGGAACTTTTCCCATTACAAATGAATGGGAGAGTTTTTGGCCAATTTCCGGGGAACCGTAATTTTTTGCCAAATTCTGTATACAACTTTTATGCCCCTCAACGTCCCGGAATTTTTGATGCCCAAATTATGTGATTTGGTCAAAAACTGTAGGACTAGATACATTTTTAAACTTTTTTTTTTTTCCGGAAAATTGCCGTTTACGGGCGAACGGAAAATTTTTCGGGGGATTTTGAAAAATTCCCATCGTCGCGCGAAAAATCCGGTCGTGTCAATACTTGAACGGTGCCGATCGGTGCTATGGTTCGGGCTGCGCGGCGCGCCGAAAAAACGCGGAGAATAAGATGATGATATAATAAATAATAATAATAATAACTAGAAACTGCAATTTCGGGAGAAATTACACACCTTGGTCTTTCCTCTGTGGAGATACAGATCTTAGCCCCACTCAGGTGTATCAATAGAATGGATCATAATGCCAGTCATTGGCAAAAAACAAAGTAAAAGCCGTTAGAAATGAATGGGAGAATTGGACGTCCATGGACGTCAATGGCGGCACCTTTCATAATTGTTAATGGAATCGGGGAAGTTTGGGGGACACGTCCTAATGATATCTAGTCATTTTCTGTTGATTTGGGGGAAAAAAAAAAATTTCCCATTGAAAATGAATGGGAAAAATTTTGGACGTCCATGGACGTCAATGGTATCAACTTACATAAGCGTCAATGGAATCCAAGTACATTGGCATCAATAAAATGAACAAAAATGAAGAAATGCCATTGGAAATGAATGGGAAGTTTGGACGTCCATGAACGTCAATGGCATCACCCTCCATAAGCGGCAATGCAATCGGGGACATTTGGGGGAAACGTCCTAATGATATCTAGTCATTTTCTGTTGATTTGGGAAAAAAAAAAAAAATCCCATTGAAAATGAATGGGAAAAATTTTGGACGTCCATGGACGTCAATGGTATCAACTTACATAAGCGTCAATGGAATCCAAGTACATTGGCATCAATAGAATGAACAAACATGAAGAAATGGCTTTGGAAATGATTGGGAAGTTTGGACGTCCATGGACGTCAATGGCATCACCCCCCATAAGCGGTAATGCAATCGGGGACATTTGGGGGACACGTCCTAATGATATCTAGTCATTTTCTGTTGATTTGGGGAAAAAAAAAAAATTTCCCATTGAAAATGAATGGGAAAAATTTTGGACGTCCATGGACGTCAATGGTATCAACTTACATAAGCGTCAATGGATACCAAGTACATTGGCATCAATAGAATGAACAAACATGAAGAAATGCCATTAGAAATTAATGGGAAGTTTGGACGTCCATGGACGTCAATGGCATCACCCTCCATAAGCAGCAATACAATCGGGGACATTTGGGGGACACGTCCTATTGATATTTAGTCATTTTCTTTTGATTTGGGAGAAGAAAAAAAATTTCCCATTGAAAATGAATGGGAAAAATTTTGGACGTCCATGGACGTCAATGGTGTCAACTTACATAAGCGTCAATGGAATCCAAGTACATTGGCATCAATAGAATGAACAAACATGAAGAAATGCCATTGGAAATGTATGGGAAGTTTGGACGTCCCTGGACGTCAATGGCATCACCCTCCATAAGCAGCAATGCAATCGGGGACATTTGGGGGACACGTCCTATTGATATCTAGTCATTTTCTGTTGATTTGGGGGAAAAAAAAAATTTTCCCATTGAAAATGAATGGGAAAATTTTTGGACGTCCATGGATGTCAATGGCAGCACCCCCCATAAGCGTCAATGGAGTTGGGGGCGTTTGGGGTATACGTCCTATTAATATCTGGTCATTTTCTGTTGATTTGGGGAAATTTAGTTTTTTCCCCATTGAAAATGAATGGGAAAAATTTTGGACGTCCATGGACGTCAATGGCAGCACCCCCCATAAGCGTCAATGGAGTTGGGGACGTTTGGGGTATACGTCCTATTAATATCTGGTCATTTTCTGTTGATTTGGGGAAATTTAGTTTTTTCCCCATTGAAAATGAATGGGAAAAATTTGGACGTCCATGGCCGTCAATGGCATCGACATCCATAAAGTCAATTGAATCCAAGTACATTGGCATCAATAGATTCGACATGCATGGCCGTCAATGGCATCAATGTAATGTAAATTCCATTGGAAATCCCATTGAAATGAATGGGAAATTTTCCCCTTAGAAATGAATGGGATAGTTTTTGGCAAATATCCGAGGAAGCGTAATTTTTTTCAAAATTCTGTATACAACTTTTATGCCCCTCACCGTCCTGGAATTTTTGATGCCCAAATTATGTGATTTGGTCAAAAATTGTAGGACTAGATACATTTTGAAACTTTTTTTTTTTTTCACGGAAAATTGCCGTTTACGGACGAACGGAAAAATTTTCGGGGCCATTTGTAAAGTTTCCTGTGTCACGCGAAAATTCCGGTCGTTCCGATACTTGAACGGTGCCGATCGGTCTAACGGTTCGGGCTGTGAAGCGCGCGTTTTTTTTCCATTCAAAATGAATAGGAAATTTTTTGGCAAATTTCCGGGGAACCGTAAATTTTTGCCAAATTCTGTATACAACTTTTATGCCCCTCACTGTCCCGGAATTTTTGATACCCAAATTACGTGATTTGGTCAAAAATTGTAGGACTAGATACATTTTTAAAGTTTTTTTTTTTTTCGGAAAATTGCCGTTTACGGGCGAACGGAAAATTTTTCGGGGCCGTTTGAAAAATTCCCATCGTCGCGCGAAAATTCCGGTCGTGCCGATACTTGAACGGTGCCGATCGGTGGTACGGTTCGGGCTGTGCGACGCGCCGAAAAAAACGTCAACAATTATTGAATAATAATAATAACTAGAAACTGCAATTTCGGGAGAAATTACACACCTTGGTCTTTCCTCTGTGGAGATACAGATCTTAGCCCCACTCAGGTCTATCAATAGAATGGATCATAATGCCAGTCATTGGCACTAAACATAGTTAAAGCCATTAGAAAAGATTGGGAGAATTGGACGTCCATGTCCGTCAATGGCAGCACCCTCCATAATTGTTAATGGAATCGGGGAAGTTTGGGGGACACGTCCTATTGATATCTAGTCATTTTCTGTTGATTTGGGAAAAAAAAAAAATTCCCATTGAAAATGAATGGGAAAAATTTTGGACGTCCATGGACGTCAATGGTATCAACTTACATAAGCGTCAATGGAATCCAAGTACATTGGCATCAAAAGAATGAACAAACATGAAGAAATGCCATTGGAAATTAATGGGAAGTTTGGACGTCCGTGGACGTCAATGGCATCACCCTCCATAAGCAGCAATGCAATCGGGGACATTTGGGGGACAGGTCCTATTGATATCTAGTCATTTTCTGTTGATTTGGGGAAAAAAAAAAAAATTCCCATTGAAAATGAATGGGTAAAATTTTGGACGTCCATGGACGTCAATGGTATCAACTTACATAAGCGTCAATGGAATCCAAGTACATTGGCATCAATAGAATGAACAAACATGAAGAAATGCCATTGGAATTTAATGGGAAGTTTGGACGTCCATGAACGTCAATGGCATCACCCTCCATAAGCGGCAATGCAATCGGGGACATTTGGGGGACACGTCCTAATGATATCTAGTCATTTTCTGTTGATTTGGGGAAAAAAAAAAAATTCCCATTGAAAATGAATGGGAAAAATTTTGGACGTCCATGGACGTCAATGGTATCAATTTACATAAGCGTCAATGGAATCCAAGTACATTGGCATCAATAGAATGAACAAACATGAAGAAATGGCATTGGGATTTAATGGGAAGTTTGGACGTCCCTGGATGTCAATGGCATCACCCTCCATAAGCAGCAATGCAATTGGGGACATTTGGGGGACACGTCCTATTGATATCTAGTCATTTTCTGTTGATTTGGGGAAAAAAAAAAATTTCCCATTGAAAATGAATGGGTAAAATTTTGGACGTCCATGGACGTCAATGGCAGCACCCCCCATAAGCGTCAATGGAGTTGGGGACGTTTGGGGTATACGTCCTATTGATATCTGGTCATTTTCTGTTGATTTGGAGAAATGTAGTTTTTTCCCCATTGAAAATGAATGGGAAAAATTTTGGACGTCCATGTAAGTCAATGGCGGCACTGTTCATAAGCGTCAATGGAATTGGGGAAGTTTGGGGGACACGTCCTATTGATATCTGGTCATTTTCTGTTGATTTGGGGTAATTTTGTTTTTTCCCCATTGAAAATGAATGGGAAAAATTTTGGACGTCCATGGCAGTCAATGGCATCGACATCCATATAATCAATTGAATCCAAGTACATTGGCATCAGTAGATTTGACATGCATGGCCGTCAATGGCATCAATGCAATGTAAATTCCATTGGAAATCCCATTGGAAGTGAATGGGACTTTTCCCATTCGAAATGAATGGGATAGTTTTTGGCAAATTTCCGAGGAAGCGTAATTTTTTTCCAAATTCTGTATACAACTTTTATGCCCCTCACCGTCCCGGAATTTTTGATGCCCAAATTATGTGATTTGGTCAAAAATTGTAGGACTAGATACATTTTGAAACTTTTTTTTTTTTCACGGAAAATTGCCGTTTACGGACGAATTGAAAAATTTTCGGGGCCATTTGTAAAGTTTCCTGTGTCACGCAAAAATTCCGGTCGTGCCGATACTTGAACGGTGCCGATCGGTCTAACGGTTCGGGCTGTGAAGCGCGCGTTTTTTTTCCATTCAAAATGAATAGGAAAGTTTTTGGCAAATTTCCGGGGAACCGTAAATTTTTGCCAAATTCTGTATACAACTTTTATGCCCCTCACCGTCCCGGAATTTTTGATGCCCAAATTATGTGATTTGGTCAAAAATTGTAGGACTAGATACATTTTGAAACTTTTTTTATTTTTCGGAAAATTGCCGTTTACGGGCGAACGGAAAATTTTTCGTGGCGGTTTGAAAAATTCCCATCGTCACGCGAAAAATCCGGTCGTGCCGATACTTCAACGGTGCCGATCGGTGCTACGGTTTGGGCTGTGCGTTGGCTCAAAAAAACGCGGAGAATTATTGAATAATAATAATAATAATAAATAATAAAGTTGCACAATAACAATACCTTGTTCTTTCTTTCAGAAAGACCAAGGTAATAAATAAAAAATAAA
Organism: Corythoichthys intestinalis; assembly: GCF_030265065.1. Lineage (NCBI taxonomy): Eukaryota > Metazoa > Chordata > Actinopteri > Syngnathiformes > Syngnathidae > Corythoichthys > Corythoichthys intestinalis. The sequence continues at coordinate 45,702,965 of NC_080411.1, read as the reverse complement.
GAAGTACAATAAAGTTGTACAACAACATAACCTTGTTCTTTCCCTTGGAAAGACCAAGGTAATAAGACGAATAAAGTTGCAGAACAGCACTACCTGGACTTTCCATAGGAAAGACCCAGGTAATAATAATAATAAAGTTGCACAATAACAATACCTTGTTCTTTCTTTCAGAAAGACCAAGGTAATAATAAAAAGTACAATAAAGTTGTACAACAACATAACCTTGTTCTTTCCCTTGGAAAGACCAAGGTAATAAATAAAGAAGTACAATAAAGTTGTACAACAACATAACCTTGTTCTTTCCCTTGGAAAGACCAAGGTAACTAGAAACTGCAATTTCGGGAGAAATTACAAACCTTGGTCTTTCCTCTGTGGAGATACAGATCTTAGCCCCACTCAGGTCTATCAATAGAATGGATCATAATGCCAGTCATTGGCACAAAACAAAGTAAAAGCCATTAGAAATGAATGGGAGAATTGGACGTCCATGGACGTCAATGGCGGTACCTTTCATAATTGTTAATGGAATCGGGGAAGTTTGGGGGACACGTCCTAATGATATCTAGTCATTTTCTGTTGATTTGGGAAAAAAAAAAAAATTTCCCATTGAAAATGAATGAGAAAATTTTTGGACGTCCATGGACGTCAATGGTATCAACTTACATAAGCGTCAATGGAATCCAAGTACATTGGCATCAATAAAATGAACAAACATGAAGAAATGCCATTGGAAATGAATGGGAAGTTTGGACGTCCATGAACGTCAATGGCATCACCCTCCATAAGCGGCAATGCAATCGGGGACATTTGGGGGACACGTCCTAATGATATCTAGTCATTTTCTGTTGATTTGGGGAAAAAAAAAAAAATCCCATTGAAAATGAATGGGAAAAATTTTGGACGTCCATGGACGTCAATGGTATCAACTTACATAAGCGTCAATGGAATCCAAGTACATTGGCATCAATAGAATGAACAAACATGAAGAAATGCCTTTGGAAATGAATGGGAAGTTTGGACGTCCATGGACGTCAATGGCATCACCCCCCATAAGCGGCAATGCAATCGGGGACATTTGGGGGACACGTCCTAATGATATCTAGTCATTTTCTGTTGATTTGGGGAAAAAAAAAAATTTCCAATTGAAAATGAATGGGGAAAATTTTGGACGTCTATGGACGTCAATGGTATCAACTTACATAAGCGTCAATGGAATCTAAGTACATTGGCATCAATAGAATGAACAAACATGAAGAAATGCCATTGGTATAAATGGGAAGTTTGGACGTCCCTGGACGTCAATGGCATCACCCTCCATAAGCAGCAATGCGATTGGGGACATTTGGGTGACACGTCCTATTGATATCTAGTCATTTTCTGTTGATTTGGGGAAAAAAAAAATTTCCCATTGAAAATGAATGGGTAAAATTTTGGACGTCCATGGACGTCAATGGCAGCACCCCCCATAAGCGTCAATGGAATCCAAGTACATTGGCATCAAAAGAATGAACAAACATGAAGAAATGCCATTGGAAATTAATGGGAAGTTTGGACGTCCGTGGACGTCAATGGCATCACCCTCCATAAGCAGCAATGCAATCGGGGACATTTGGGGGACAGGTCCTATTGATATCTAGTCATTTTCTGTTGATTTGGGGAAAAAAAAAAATTTCCCATTGAAAATGAATGGGTAAAATTTTGGACGTCCATGGACGTCAATGGCAGCACCCCCCATAAGCGTCAATGGAATTGGGGACGTTTGGGATATACGTCCTATTGATATCTGGTCATTTTCTGTTGATTTGGAGAAATTTAGTTTTTTCCCCATTGAAAATGAATGGGAAAAATTTTGGACGTCCATGGAAGTCAATGGCGGCACCCTTCATAAGCGTCAATGGAATTGGGGAAGTTTGGGGGACACGTCCTATTGATATCTGGTCATTTTCTGTTGATTTGGGGAAATTTTGTTTTTTCCCCATTGAAAATGAATGGGAAAAATTTTGGACGTCCATGGCCGTCAATGGCATCGACATCCATATAGTCAATTGAATCCAAGTACATTGGCATCAGTAGATTCGACATGCATGGCCGTCAATGGCATCAATGCAATGTAAAAAATTCCATTGGAAATCCCATTGGAAGTGAATGGGAACTTTTCCCATTCGAAATGAATGGGATAGTTTTTGGCAAATTTCCGAGGGAGCGTAATTTTTTTCCAAATTCTGTATACAACTTTTATGCCCCTCACCGTCCCGGAATTTTAGATGCCCAAATTATGTGATTTGGTCAAAAATTGTAGGACTAGATACATTTTGAAACTTTTTTTTTTTTTACGGAAAATTGCCGTTTACGGACGAACGGAAAAAATTTCGGGGACATTTGTAAAGTTTCCTGTGTCACGCGAAAATTCCGGTCGTGCCGATACTTGAACGGTGCCGATCGGTCTCACGGTTCGGGCTGTGAAGCGCGCGGTTTTTTTCCATTCAAAATGAATAGGAAAGTTTTTGGCAAATTTCCGGGGAACCGTAAATTTTTGCCAAATTCTGTATACAACTTTTATGCCCCTCAATGTCCCGGAATTTTTGATGCCCAAATTATGCGATTTGGTCAAAAATTGTAGGACTAGATACATTTTTAAACTTTTTTTTTTTTCCGGAAAATTGCCGTTTACGGGCGAACGGAAAATTTTTCGGGGCCGTTTGAAAAATTCCCATCGTCGCGCGAAAATTCCGGTCGTGCCGATACTTGAACGGTACCGATCGGAGGTACGGTTCGGGCTGCACGGCGCGCCGAAAAAAACGTCGACAATTATTGAATAATAATAATAACTAGAAACTGCAATTTCGGGAGAAATTACACACCTTGGTCTTTCCTCTGTGGAGATACAAATCTTAGCCCCACTCAGGTCTATCAATAGAATGGACCATAATGCCAGTCATTGGCACTAAACAAAGTTAAAGGCATTAGAAAAGATTGGGAGAATTGGACGTCCATGTCCGTCAATGGCAGCACCCTCCATAATTGTTAATGGAATTGGGGAAGTTTGGGGGACACGTCCTATTGATATCTAGTCATTTTCTGTTGATTTGGGGAAAAAAAAAATTTCCCATTGAAAATGAATGGGAAAAATTTTGGACGTCCATGGACGTCAATGGTATCAACTTACATAAGCGTCAATGGAATCCAAGTACATTGGCATCAATAAAATGAACAAACATGAAGAAATGCCATTGGAAATGAATGGGAAGTTTGGACGTCCATGAACGTCAATGGCATCACCCTCCATAAGCGGCAATGCAATCGGGGACATTTGGGGGACAAGTCCTAATGATATCTAGTCATTTTCTGTTGATTTGGGGAAAAAAAAAAATTCCCATTGAAAATGAATGGGAAAAATTTTGGACGTCCATGGACGTCAATGGTATCAATTTACATAAGCGTCAATGGAATCCAAGTACATTGGCATCAATAGAATGAACAAACATGAAGAAATGCCATTGGAAATGAATGGGAAGTTTGGACGTCCATGAACGTCAATGGCATCACCCTCCATAAGCGGCAATGCAATCGGGGACATTTGGGGGACACGTCCTAATGATATCTAGTCATTTTCTGTTGATTTGGGAAAAAAAAAAAATTCCCATTGAAAATGAATGGGAAAAATTTTGGACGTCCATGGACGTCAATGGTATCAACTTACATAAGCGTCAATGGAATCCAAGTACATTGGCATCAATAGAATGAACAAACATGAAGAAATGCCATTGGGATTTAATGGGAAGTTTGGACGTCCATGAACGTCAATGGCATCACCCTCCATAAGCGGCAATGCAATCGGGGACATTTGGGGGACACGTCCTAATGATATCTAGTCATTTTCTGTTGATTTGGGGAAAAAAAAAAAAATTCCCATTGAAAATGAATGGGAAAAATTTTGGACGTCCATGGACGTCAATGGTATCAACTTACATAAGCGTCAATGGAATCCAAGTACATAGGCATCAATAGAATGAACAAACATGAAGAAATGCCTTTGGAAATTAATGGGAAGTTTGGACGTCCCTGGACGTCAATGGCATCACCCTCCAGAAGCAGCAATGCAATTGGGGACATTTGGGGGACACGTCCTATTGATATCTAGTCATTTTCTGTTGATTTGGGGAAAAAAAAAAATTTCCCATTGAAAATGAATGGGTAAAATTTTGGACGTCCATGGACGTCAATGGCAGCACCCCCCATAAGCATCAATGGAGTTGGGGACGTTTGGGGTATACGTCCTATTGATATCTGGTCATTTTCTGTTGATTTGGAGAAATGTAGTTTTTTCCCCATTGAAAATGAATGGGAAAAATTTTGGACGTCCATTTAAGTCAATGGCGGCACCCTTCATAAGCGTCAATGGAATTGGGGAAGTTTGGAGGACACGTCCTATTGATATCTGGTCATTTTCTGTTGATTTGGGGTAATTTTGTTTTTTCCCCATTGAAAATGAATGGGAAAAATTTTGGACGTCCATGGCAGTCAATGGCATCGACATCCATATAATCAATTGAATCCAAGTACATTGGCATCAGTAGATTCGACATGCATGGCCGTCAATGGCATCAATGCAATGTAAATTCCATTGGAAATCCCATTGAAAGTGAATGGGACTTTTCCCATTAGAAATGAATGGGATAGTTTTTGGCAAATATCCGGGGAACCGTAAATTTTTTCCAAATTCTGTATACAACTTTTATGCCCCTCACCGTCCCGGAATTTTTGATGCCCAAATTATGTGATTTGGTCAAAAATTGTAGGACTAGATACATTTTGAAACTTTTTTTTTTTTCACGGAAAATTTCCGTTTACGGACGAACGGAAAAATTTTCGGGGCCATTTGTAAAGTTTACTGTGTCACGCGAAAATTCCGGTCGTGCCGATACTTGAACGGTGCCGATCGGTCTAACGGTTCGGGCTGTGAAGCGCGCGTTTTTTTTCCATTCAAAATGAATAGGAAAGTTTTTGGCAAATTTCCGGGGAACCGTAAATTTTTGCCAAATTCTGTATACAACTTTTATGCCCCTCACCGTCCCGGAATTTTTGATGCCCAAATTATGTGATTTGGTCAAAAATTGTAGGACTAGATACATTTTGAAACTTTTTTTTTTTTTCGGAAAATTGCCGTTTACGGGCGAACGGAAAATTTTTCGGGGCCGTTTGAAAAATTCCCATCGTCGCGCGAAAATTCCGGTCGTGCCGATACTTGAACGGTACCGATCGGAGGTACGGTTCGGGCTGTGCGGCGCGCCGAAAAAAACGTCAACAATTATTGACCTATAATAATAATAAAAAAAAGTACAATAAAGTTGTACAACAACATAACCTTGTTCTTTCCTTCAGAAAGACCAAGGTAATAATAATAATAATAAAAAGTACAATAAAGTTGTACAACAACATAACCTTGTTCTTTCCCTTGGAAAGACCAAGGTAATAAACTAGAAACTGCAATTTCGGGAGAAATTACACACCTTGGTCTTTCCTCTGTGGAGACACAGATCTTAGCCCCACTCAGGTCTATCAATAGAATGGATCATAATGCCAGTCATTGGCAAAAAACAAAGTAAAAGCCGTTAGATATGAATGGGAGAATTGGACGTCCATGGACGTCAATGGCGGCACCTTTCATAATTGTTAATGGAATCGGGGAAGTTTGGGGGACACGTCCTAATGATATCTAGTCATTTTCTGTTGATTTGGGGAAAAAAAAAAAATTCCCATTGAAAATGAATGGGAAAAATTTTGGACGTCCATGGACGTCAATGGTATCAACTTACATAAGCGTCAATGGAATCCAAGTACATTGGCATCAATAAAATGAACAAACATGAAGAAATGCCATTGGAAATGAATGGGAAGTTTAGACGTCCATGAACGTCAATGGCATCACCCTCCATAAGCGGCAATGCAATCGGGGACATTTGGGGGAAACGTCCTAATGATATCTAGTCATTTTCTGGTGATTTGGGAAAAAAAAAAAAAAATCCCATTGAAAATGAATGGGAAAAATTTTGGACGTCCATGGACGTCAATGGTATCAACTTACATAAGCGTCAATGGAATCCAAGTACATTGGCATCAATAAAATGAACAAACATGAAGAAATGGCTTTGGAAATGATTGGGAAGTTTGGACGTCCATGGACGTCAATGGCATCACCCCCCATAAGCGGTAATGCAATCGGGGACATTTGGGGGACACGTCCTAATGATATCTAGTCATTTTCTGTTGATTTGGGGAAAAAAAAAAAATTCCCATTGAAAATGAATGGGAAAAATTTTGGACGTCCATGGACGTCAATGGTATCAACTTACATAACCGTCAATGGAATCCAAGTACATTGGCATCAAAAGAATGAACAAACATGAAGAAATGCCATTGGAAATGAATGGGAAGTTTGGACGTCCCTGGACGTCAATGGCATCACCCTCCATAAGTAGCAATGCAATCGGGGACATTTGGGGGACAGGTCCTATTGATATCTAGTCATTTTCTGTTGATTTGGGGAAAAAAAAAAATTTCCCATTGAAAATGAATGGGAAAAATTTTGGACGTCCATGGACGTCAATGGTATCAACTTACATAAGCGTCAATGGAATCCAAGTACATTGGCATCAATAAAATGAACAAACATGAAGAAATGCCATTGGAAATGAATGGGAAGTTTAGACGTCCATGAACGTCAATGGCATCACCCTCCATAAGCGGCAATGCAATCGGGGACATTTGGGGGAAACGTCCTAATGATATCTAGTCATTTTCTGTTGATTTGGGAAAAAAAAAAAAAAATCCCATTGAAAATGAATGGGAAAAATTTTGGACGTCCATGGACGTCAATGGTATCAACTTACATAAGCGTCAATGGAATCCAAGTACATTGGCATCAATATAATGAACAAACATGAAGAAATGGCTTTGGAAATGATTGGGAAGTTTGGACGTCCATGGACGTCAATGGCATCTGCCCCCATAAGCGGTAATGCAATCGGGGACATTTGGGGGACACGTCCTAATGATATCTAGTCATTTTCTGTTGATTTGGGGAAAAAAAAAAAATTCCCATTGAAAATGAATGGGAAAAATTTTGGACGTCCATGGACGTCAATGGTATCAACTTACATAACCGTCAATGGAATCCAAGTACATTGGCATCAAAAGAATGAACAAACATGAAGAAATGCCATTGGATATGAATGGGAAGTTTGGACGTCCCTGGACGTCAATGGCATCACCCTCCATAAGTAGCAATGCAATCGGGGACATTTGGGGGACAGGTCCTATTGATATCTAGTCATTTTCTGTTGATTTGGGGAAAAAAAAAAATTTCCCATTGAAAATGAATGGGTAAAATTTTGGACGTCCATGTACGTCAATGGCAGCACCCCCCATAAGCGTCAATGGAATTGGGGACGTTTGGGATATACGTCCTATTGATATCTGGTCATTTTCTGTTGATTTGGAGAAATTTAGTTTTTTCCCCATTGAAAATGAATGGGAAAAATTTTGGACGTCCATGTAAGTCAATGGCGGCACCCTTCATAAGCGTCAATGGAATTGGGGAAGTTTGGGGGACACGTCCTATTGATATCTGGTCATTTTCTGTTGATTTGGGGTAATTTAGTTTTTTCCCCATTGAAAATGAATGGGAAAAATTTTGGACGTCCATGGCAGTCAATGGCATCGACATCTATATAGTCAGTTGAATCCAAGTACATTGGCATCAGTAGATTCGACATGCATGGCCGTCAATGGCATCAATGCAATGTAAATTCCATTGGAAATCCCATTGGAAGTGAATGGGACTTTTCCCATTCGAAATGAATGGGATAGTTTTTGGCAAATTTCCGAGGAAGCGTAATTTTTTTCCAAATTCTGTATACAACTTTTATGCCCCTCACCGTCCCGGAATTTTTGATGCCCAAATTATTTGATTTGATCAAAAATTGTAGGACTAGATACATTTTGAAACTTTTTTTTTTTTCACGGAAAATTGCCGTTTACGGACGAACGGAAAAATTTTCGGGGCCATTTGTAAAGTTTCCTGTGTCACGCGAAAATTCCGGTCGTGCCGATACTTGAACGGTGCCGATCGGTCTAACGGTTCGGGCTGTGAAGCGCGCGTTTTTTTTCCATTCAAAATGAATAGGAAAGTTTTTGGCAAATTTCCGGGGAACCGTAAATTTTTGCCAAATTCTGTATACAACTTTTATGCCCCTCACCGTCCCGGAATTTTTGATGCCCAAATTATGTGATTTGGTCAAAAATTGTAGGACTAGATACATTTTGAAACTTTTTTTATTTTTCGGAAAATTGCCGTTTACGGGCGAACGGAAAATTTTTCGTGGCGGTTTGAAAAATTCCCATCGTCACGCGAAAAATCCGGTCGTGCCGATACTTCAACGGTGCCGATCGGTGCTACGGTTTGGGCTGTGCGTTGGCTCAAAAAAACGCGGAGAATTATTGAATAATAATAATAACTAGAAACTGCAATTTCGGGAGAAATTACACACCTTGGTCTTTCCTCTGTGGAGATACAGATCTTAGCCCCACTCAGGTCTATCAATAGAATGGATCATAATGCCAGTCATTGGCAAAAAACAAAGTAAAAGCCGTTAGAAATGAATGGGAGAATTGGACGTCCATGAACGTCAATGGCATCACCCTCCATAAGCGGCAATGCAATCGGGGACATTTGGGGGACACGTCCTAATGATATCTAGTCATTTTCTGTTGATTTGGGAGAAAAAAAAAAATCCCATTGAAAATGAATGGGAAAAATTTTGGACGTCCATGGACGTCAATGGTATCAACTTACATAAGCGTCAATGGAATCCAAGTACATTGGCATCAATAGAATGAACAAACATGAAGAAATGCCTTTGGAAATGAATGGGAAGTTTGGACGTCCATGGACGTCAATGGCATCACCCCCCATAAGCGGCAATGCAATCGGGGACATTTGGGGGACACGTCCTAATTATATCTAGTCATTTTCTGTTGATTTGGGGAAAAAAAAATTTCCCATTGAAAATGAATGGGAAAAATTTTGGACGTCCATGTACGTCAATGGTAGCAACTTACATAAGCGTCAATGGAATCCAAGTACATTGGCATCAATAGAATGAACAAACATGAAGAAATGCCATTGGAAATTAATGGGAAGTTTGGACGTCCGTGGACGTCAATGGCATCACCCTCCATAAGCAGCAATGCAATCGGGCACATTTGGGGGACACGTCCTAATGATATCTAGTCATTTTCTGTTGATTTGGGGAAAAAAAAAAAATTCCCATTGAAAATGAATGGGAAAATTTTTGGACGTCCATGGACGTCAGTGGTATCAACTTACATAAGCGTCAATGGAATCCAAGTACATTGGCATCAATAGAATGAACAAACATGAAGAAATGCCATTGAGATTTAATGGGAAGTTTGGACGTCAATGAATGTCAATGGCATCACCCTCCATAAGCGGGAATGCAATCGGGGACATTTGGGGGACACGTCCTAATGATATCTAGTCATTTTCTGTTGATTTGGGGAAAAAAAAAAAATTCCCATTGAAAATGAATGGGAAAATTTTTGGACGTCCATGGACGTCAATGGTATCAATTTACATAAGCGTCAATGGAATCCAAGTACATTGGCATCAATAGAATGAACTAACATGAAGAAATGCCATTGGAAATGAATGGGAAGTTTGGACGTCCATGAACGTCAATGGCATCACCCTCCATAAGAGGCAATGCAATCGGGGACATTTGGGGGACACGTCCTATTGATATCTAGTCATTTTCTGTTGATTTGGGGGGGAAAAAAAATTCCCATTGAAAATGAATGGGAAAATTTTTGGACGTCCATGGACGTCAATGGTATCAACTTACATAAGCGTCAATGGAATCCAAGTACATTGGCATCAATAAAATGAACAAACATGAAGAAATGCCATTGGAAATGAATGGGAAGTTTGGACGTCCATGAACGTCAATGGCATCACCCTCCATAAGCGGGAATGCAATCGGGGACATTTGGGGGACACGTCCTATTGATATCTAGTCATTTTCTGTTGATTTGGGGGAAAAAAAAAATGTTCCCATTGAAAATGAATGGGAAAAATTTTGGACATCCATGGACGTCAATGGTATCATCTTACATAACCGTCAATGGAATCCAAGTACATTGGCATCAATAGAATGAACAAACATGAAGAAATGCCATTGGAAATGAATGGGAAGTTTGGACGTCCATGGACGTCAATGGAATCACCCTTCATAAGCGGCAATGCAATCGGGGACATTTGGGGGACACGTCCTAATGATATCTAGTCCTTTTCTGTTGATTTGGGGAAAAAAAAAAAATTCCCATTGAAAATGAATGGGAAAATTTTTGGACGTCCATGGACGTCAATGGTATCAACTTACATAAGCGTCAATGGAATCCAAGTACATTGGCATCAATAGAATGAACAAACATGAAGAAATGCCATTGGAAATTAATGGGAAGTTTGGACGTCCGTGGACGTCAATGGCATCACCCTCCATAAGCAGCAATGCAATCGGGCACATTTGGGGGAAACGTCCTATTGATATCTAGTCATTTTCTGTTGATTGGGGGAAAAAAAAAAAAAATTCCCATTGAAAATGAATGGGAAAAATTTTGGACGTCCATGGACGTCAATGGTATCAACTTACATAAGCGTCAATGGAATCCAAGTACATTGGCATCAAAAGAATGAACAAACATGAAGAAATGCCATTGGAAATTAATGGGAAGTTTGGACGTCCATGGACTTCAATGGCATCACCCTCCATAAGCAGCAATGCAATCGGGGACATTTGGGGGACAGGTCCTATTGATATCTAGTCATTTTCTGTTGATTTGGGGAAAAAAAAAAATTTCCCATTGAAAATGAATGGGTAAAATTTTGGACGTCCATGGACGTCAATGGCAGCACCCCCCATAAGCGTCAATGGAATCCAAGTACATTGGCATCAATAGAATGAACAAACATGAAGAAATGCCTTTGGAAATGAATGGGAAGTTTGGACGTCCATGGACGTCAATGGCATCACCCCCCCATAAGCGGCAATGCAATCGGGGACATTTGGGGGACACGTCCTAATGATATCTAGTCATTTTCTGTTGATATGGGGAAAAAAAAAATTTCCCATTGAAAATGAATGGGAAAAATTTTGGACGTCCATGGACGTCAATGGTATCAACTTACATAAGCGTCAATGGAATCCAAGTACATTGGCATCAAAAGAATGAACAAACATGAAGAAATGCCATTGAAAATGAATGGGAAGTTTGGACGTCCCTGGACGTCAATGGCATCACCCTCCATAAGCAGCAATGCAATCGGGGACATTTGGGGGACAGGTCCTATTGATATCTGGTCATTTTTTGTTGATTTGGGGAAAAAAAAAAAATTCCCATTGAAAATGAATGGGAAAAATTTTGGACGTCCATGGACGTCAATGGTATAAACTTACATAAGCGTCAATGGATACCAAGTACATTGGCATCAATAGAATGAACAAACATGAAGAAATGCCATTGGAAATGAATGGGAAGTTTGGACGTCCGTGGACGTCAATGGCATCACCCGCCATAAGAGGCTAGCAATCGGGGACATTTGGGGGACACGTCCTATTGATATCTAGTCATTTTCTGTTGATTTGGGGGAAAAAAAAAATTCCCATTGAAAGTGAATGGGAAAATTTTTGAAAGTCCATGGACGTCAATGGTATCAACTTACATAAGCGTCAATGGAATCCAAGTACATTGGCATCAATAGAATGAACAAACATGAAGAAATGCCATTGGGATTTAATGGGAAGTTTGGACGTCCCTGGACGTCAATGGCATCACCCTCCATAAGCGGGAATGCAATCGGGGACATTTGGGGGACACGTCCTAATGATATCTAGTCATTTTCTGTTGATTTGGGGAAAAAAAAAAAATTCCCATTGAAAATGAATGGGAAAATTTTTGGACGTCCATGGACGTCAGTGGTATCAACTTACATAAGCGTCAATGGAATCCAAGTACATTGGCATCAATAGAATGAACAAACATGAAGAAATGCCATTGGGATTTAATGGGAAGTTTGGACGTCAATGAATGTCAATGGCATCACCCTCCATAAGCGGGAATGCAATCGGGGACATTTGGGGGACACGTCCTAATGATATCTAGTCATTTTCTGTTGATTTGGGGAAAAAAAAAAAATTCCCATTGAAAATGAATGGGAAAATTTTTGGACGTCCATGGACGTCAATGGTATCAATTTACATAAGCGTCAATGGAATCCAAGTACATTGGCATCAATAGAATGAACTAACATGAAGAAATGCCATTGGAAATGAATGGGAAGTTTGGACGTCCATGAACGTCAATGGCATCACCCTCCATAAGAGGCAATGCAATCGGGGACATTTGGGGGACACGTCCTATTGATATCTAGTCATTTTCTGTTGATTTGGGGGGGGAAAAAAATTCCCATTGAAAATGAATGGGAAAATTTTTGGACGTCCATGGACGTCAATGGTATCAACTTACATAAGCGTCAATGGAATCCAAGTACATTGGCATCAATAGAATGAACAAACATGAAGAAATGCCATTGGGATTTAATGGGAAGTTTGGACGTCCATGAACGTCAATGGCATCACCCTCCATAAGCGGGAATGCAATCGGGGACATTTGGGGGACACGTCCTATTGATATCTAGTCATTTTCTGTTGATTTGGGGGAAAAAAAAAATGTTCCCATTGAAAATGAATGGGAAAAATTTTGGACATCCATGGACGTCAATGGTATCATCTTACATAACCGTCAATGGAATCCAAGTACATTGGCATCAATAGAATGAACAAACATGAAGAAATGCCATTGGAAATGAATGGGAAGTTTGGACGTCCATGGACGTCAATGGAATCACCCTTCATAAGCGGCAATGCAATCGGGGACATTTGGGGGACACGTCCTAATGATATCTAGTCCTTTTCTGTTGATTTGGGGAAAAAAAAAAAATTCCCATTGAAAATGAATGGGAAAATTTTTGGACGTCCATGGACGTCAATGGCAGCACTCCCCATAAGCGTCAATGGAGTTGGGGACGTTTGGGGGACACGTCCTATTGATATCTGGTCATTTTCTGTTGATTTGGGGAAATGTAGTTTTTTCCCCATTGAAAATGAATGGGAAAATTTTTGGACGTCCATGGCCGTCAATGGCATCGACATCCATATAGTCAATTGAATCCAAGTACATTGGCATCAATAGATTCGACATGCATGGCCGTCAATGGCATCAATGCAATGTAAATTCCATTGAAATCCCATTGTAAGTGAATGGGAACTTTTCCCATTAGAAATGAATGGGAGAGTTTTTGGCAAATTTCCGGGGAACCGTAAATTTTTTCCAAATTCTGTATACAACTTTTATGCCCCTCACCGTCCCGGAATTTTTGATACCCAAATTATGTGATTTGGTCAAAAATTGTAGGACTAGATACATTTTGAAAAAAAAAAAAAAATCTGGAAAATTGCCGTTTGCGGGAAAACGGAAAATTTTTCGGGGCCCTTTTTAAAAAAGCCATCGTCGCGCAAAAATTCCGGACGTTTCGATATCCGAACGGTGCCGATCGGTGCAGCGGTTCGGGCTGTGCGGCGCGCCGAAAAAACGCGGAGAATAAGATGAATAACTAGAAACTGCAATTTCGGGAGAAATTACACACCTTGGTCTTTCCTCTGTGGAGATACAGATCTTAGCCCCACTCAGGTGTATCAATAGAATGGATGATAATGCCAGTCATTGGCAAAAAACAAAGTAAAAGCCGTTAGAAATGAATTGGAGAATTGGACGTCCATGGACGTCAATGGCGGCACCTTTCATAATTGTTAATGGAATCGGGGAAGTTTGGGGGACACGTCCTAATGATATCTAGTCATTTTCTGTTGATTTGGGAAAAAAAAAAAAAATTCCCATAGAAAATGAATGGGAAAAATTTTGGACGTCCATGGACGTCAATGGTATCAACTTACATAAGCGTCAATGGAATCCAAGTACATTGGCATCAATAAAATGAAAAAACATGAAGAAATGCCATTGGAAATGAATGGGAAGTTTGGACGTCCATGAACGTCAATGGCATCACCCTCCATAAGCGGCAATGCAATCGGGGACATTTGGGGGACACGTCCTAATGATATCTAGTCATTTTCTGTTGATTTGGGGAAAAAAAAAAAAATTCCCATAGAAAATGAATGGGAAAAATTTTGGACGTCCATGGACGTCAATGGTATCAACTTACATAAGCGTCAATGGAATCCAAGTACATTGGCATCAATAGAATGAACAAATATGAAGAAATGCCTTTGGAAACGATTGGGAAGTTTGGACGTCCATGGACGTCAATGGCATCACCCCCCATAAGCGGCAATGCAATCGGGGACATTTGGGGGACACGTCCTAATGATATCTAGTCATTTTCTGTTGATTTGGGGGAAAAAAAAAAATTCCCATTAAAAATGAATGGGTAAAATTTTGGACGTCCATGGACGTCAATGGCAGCACCCCCCATAAGCGTCAATGGAGTTGGGGACGTTTGGGGTATACGTCCTATTGATATCTGGTCATTTTCTGTTGATTTGGAGAAATGTAGTTTTTTCCCCATTGAAAATGAATGGGAAAAATTTTGGACGTCCATGGACGTCAATGGTATCAACTTACATAAGCGTCAATGGAATCCAAGTACATTGGCATCAATAGAATGAACAAACATGAAGAAATGCCATTGGAAATGAATGGGAAGTTTGGACGTCCATGAACGTCAATGGCATCACCCTCCATTAGCGGCAATCCAAGTACATTGGCATCAATAGAATGAACAAACATGAAGAAATGCCATTGGAAATGAATGGGAAGTTTGGACGTCCATAGACGTCAATGGCAGCACCCCCCATAAGCGTCAATGGAGTTGGGGACGTTTGGGGTTTACGTCCTATTAATATCTGGTCATTTTCTGTTGATTTGGGGAAATTTAGTTTTTTCCCCATTGAAAATGAATGGGAAAATTTTTGGACGTTCATCGAAGTCAATGGCGGCACCCTTCATAAGCGTCAATGGAGTTGGGGACGTTTGGGGTTTACGTCCTATTGATATCTGGTCATTTTCTGTTGATTAGGGGAAATTGTATTTTGTCCCCATTGAAAATGAATGGGAAAAATTTTGGACGTCCATGGCCGTCAATGGCATCGACATCCATATAGTCAATAGAATCCAAGTACATTGGCATCAATAGATTTGACATGCATGGCCGTCAATGGCATCAATGCAATGTAAATTCCATTGAAATCCCATTGTAAGTGAATGGGAACTTTTCCCATTAGAAATGAATGGGAGAGTTTTTGGCAAATTTCCGGGGAACCGTAAAGTTTTACCAAATTCTGTATACAACTTTTATGCCCCTCACCGTCCCGGAATTTTTGATACCCAAATTATGTGATTTGGTCAAAAATTGTAGGACTAGATACATTTTTAAACTTTTTTTTTTTTCCGGAAAATTGCCGTTTACGGGCGAACGGAAAATTTTTCGGGGGATTTTGAAAAAGTCCCCGCGTCGCGCGAAAAATCCGGTCGTGTCAATACTTGAATGGTGCCGATCGGTGGTACGGTTCGGGCTGCGCGGCGCGCCGAAAAAACGCGGAGAATAAGATGATGATATAATAAATAATAATAATAATAATAATAACTAGAAACTGCAATTTCGGGAGAAATTACACCTTGGTCTTTCCTCTGTGGAGATACAAATCTTAGCCCCACTCAGGTCTATCAATAGAATGGACCATAATGCCAGTCAATGGCACTAAACAAAGTAAAAGCTATTAGAAAAGATTGGGAGAGTTGGACGTCCATGGCCGTCAATGGCAGCACCCTCCATAAGCATCATTGTAATTGGGGACATTTGGGGTACACGTCCTATTGATATCTGGTCATTTTTTGTTGATTTGGGCAAAAAAAAAAAATTCCCATTGAAAATGAATGGGAAAAATTTTGGACGTCCATGGACGTCAATGGTATCAACTTACATAAGCGTCAATGGATACCAAGTACATTGGCATCAATAGAATGAACAAACATGAAGAAATGCCATTAGAAATTAATGGGAAGTTTGGACGTCCATGGACGTCAATGGCATCACCCTCCATAAGCAGCAATACAATCGGGGACATTTGGGGGACACGTCCTATTGATATCTGGTCATTTTTTGTTGATTTGGGGAAAAAAAAAAAATTCCCATTGAAAATGAATGGGAAAAATTTTGGACGTCCATGGACGTCAATTGTATCAACTTACATAAGCGTCAATGGATACCAAGTACATTGGCATCAATAGAATGAACAAACATGAAGAAATGCCATTAGAAATTAATGGGAAGTTTGGACGTCCATAGACGTCAATGGCATCACCCTCCATAAGCAGCAATACAATCGGGGACATTTGGGGTACACGTCCTATTGATATATGGTCATTTTTTGTTGATTTGGGCAAAAAAAAAAAATTCCCATTGAAAATGAATGGGAAAAATTTTGGACGTCCATGGACGTCAATGGTATCAACTTACATAAGCGTCAATGGATACCAAGTACATTGGCATCAATAGAATGAACAAACATGAAGAAATGCCATTAGAAAAGATTGGGAGAGTTGGACGTCCATGGCCGTCAATGGCAGCACCCTCCATAAGCATCATTGTAATTGGGGACATTTGGGGTACATGTCCTATTGATATCTGGTCATTTTTTGTTGATTTGGGAAAAAAAAAAAAATTCCCATTGAAAATGAATGGGAAAAATTTTGGACGTCCATGGACGTCAATGGTATCAACTTACATAAGCGTCAATGGATACCAAGTACATTGGCATCAATAGAATGAACAAACATGAAGAAATGCCATTAGAAATTAATGGGAAGTTTGGACGTCCATGGACGTCAATGGCATCACCCTCCATAAGCAGCAATACAATCGGGGACATTTGGGGGACACGTCCTATTGATATCTGGTCATTTTTTGTTGATTTGGGGAAAAAAAAAAAATTCCCATTGAAAATGAATGGGAAAAATTTTGGACGTCCATGGACGTCAATTGTATCAACTTACATAAGCGTCAATGGATACCAAGTACATTGGCATCAATAGAATGAACAAACATGAAGAAATGCCATTAGAAATTAATGGGAAGTTTGGACGTCCATAGACCTAAATGGCATCACCCTCCATAAGCAGCAATACAATCGGGGACATTTGGGGTACACGTCCTATTGATATATGGTCATTTTTTGTTGATTTGGGCAAAAAAAAAAAATTCCCATTGAAAATGAATGGGAAAAATTTTGGACGTCCATGGACGTCAATGGTATCAACTTACATAAGCGTCAATGGATACCAAGTACATTGGCATCAATAGAATGAACAAACATGAAGAAATGCCATTAGAAATTAATGGGAAGTTTGGACGTCCATGGACGTCAATGGCATCACCCTCCATAAGCAGCAATACAATCGGGGACATTTGGGGTACACGTCCTATTGATATCTGGTCATTTTTTGTTGATTTGGGGAAAAAAAAAAAATTCCCATTGAAAATGAATGGGAAAAATTTTGGACGTCCATGGACGTCAATGGTATCAACTTACATAAGCGTCAATGGATACCAAGTACATTGGCATCAATAGAATGAACAAACATGAAGAAATGCCATTAGAAATTAATGGGAAGTTTGGACGTCCATGGACGTCAATGGCATCACCCTCCATAAGCAGCAATACAATCGGGGACATTTGGGGGACACGTCCTATTGATATCTAGTCATTTTCTGTTGATTTGGGGAAAAAAAAAAAATTCCCATTGAAAATGAATGGGAAAAATTTTGGACGTCCATGGACGTCAATGGTATCAACTTACATAAGCGTCAATGGATACCAAGTACATTGGCATCAATAGAATGAACAAACATGAAGAAATGCCATTAGAAATTAATGGGAAGTTTGGACGTCCATGGACGTCAATGGCATCACCCTCCATAAGCAGCAATACAATCGGGGACATTTGGGGGACACGTCCTATTGATATTTAGTCATTTTCTTTTGATTTGGGAGAAGAAAAAAAATTTCCCATTGAAAATGAATGGGAAAAATTTTGGACGTCCATGGACGTCATTGGTGTCAACTTACATAAGCGTCAATGGAATCCAAGTACATTGGCATCAATAGAATGAACAAACATGAAGAAATGCCATTGGAAATGTATGGGAAGTTTGGACGTCCCTGGACGTCAATGGCATCACCCTCCATAAGCAGCAATGCAATCGGGGACATTTGGGGGACACGTCCTATTGATATCTAGTCATTTTCTGTTGATTTGGGGGAAAAAAAAAAATTTCCCATTGAAAATGAATGGGAAAATTTTTGGACGTCCATGGATGTCAATGGCAGCACCCCCCATAAGCGTCAATGGAGTTGGGGACGTTTGGGGTATACGTCCTATTGATATCTGGTCATTTTCTGTCGATTTGGAGAAATTTAGTTTTTTCCCCATTGAAAATGAATGGGAAAAATTTTGGACGTCCATGGATGTCAATGGCAGCACCCCCCATAAGCGTCAATGGAGTTGGGGACGTTTGGGGTATACGTCCTATTGATATCTGGTCATTTTCTGTCGATTTGGAGAAATTTAGTTTTTTCCCCATTGAAAATGAATGGGGAAAATTTTGGACGTCCATGGAAGTCAATGGCAGCACCCCCCATAAGCGTCAATGGAATTGGGGAAGTTTGGGGGACACGTCCTATTGATATCTGGCCATTTTCTGTTTATTTGGGGAAATTTTGTTTTTTCCCCATTGAAAATGAATGGGAAAAATTTTGGACGTCCGTGGCAGTCAATGGCATCGACATCCATATAGTCAATTGAATCCAAGTACATTGGCATCAGTAGATTCGACATGCATGGCCGTCAATGGCATCAATGCAATGTAAATTCTATGGAAATCCCATTGGAAGTGAATGGGACTTTTCCCATTCGAAATGAATGGGATAGTTTTTGGCAAATTTCCGAGGAAGCGTAATTTTTTTCCAAATTCTGTATACAACTTTTATGCCCCTCACCGTCCCGGAATTTTTGATGCCCAAATTATGTGATTTGGTCAAAAATTGTAGGACTAGATACATTTTGAAACTTTTTTTTTTTTCATGGAAAATTGCCGTTTACGGACGAACGGAAAAATTTTCGGGGCCATTTGTAAAGTTTCCTGTGTCACGCGAAAATTCCGGTCGTGCCGATACTTGAACGGTGCCGATCGGTCTAACGGTTCGGGCTGTGAAGCGCGCGTTTTTTTTCCATTCAAAATGAATAGGAAAGTTTTTGGCAAATTTCCGGGGAACCGTAAATTTTTGCCAAATTCTGTATACAACTTTTATGCCCCTCAACGTCCCGGAATTTTTGATGCCCAAATTATGTGATTTGGTCAAAAATTGTAGGACTAGATACATTTTGAAACTTTTTTTATTTTTCGGAAAATTGCCGTTTACGGGCGAACGGAAAATTTTTCGTGGCGGTTTGAAAAATTCCCATCGTCACGCGAAAAATCCGGTCGTGCCGATACTTCAACGGTGCCGATCGGTGCTACGGTTTGGGCTGTGCGTTGGCTCAAAAAAACGCGGAGAATTATTGAATAATAATAATAATAACTAGAAACTGCAATTTCGGGAGAAATTACACACCTTGGTCTTTCCTCTGTGGAGATACAGATCTTAGCCCCACTCAGGTCTATCAATAGAATGGATCATAATGCCAGTCATTGGCAAAAAACAAAGTAAAAGCCGTTAGAAATGAATGGGAGAATTGAACGTCCATGGACGTCAATGGCGGCACCTTTCATAATTGTCAATGGAATCGGGGAAGTTTGGGGGACACGTCCTAATGATATCTAGTCATTTTCTGTTGATTTGGGAAAAAAAAAAAAATTCCCATTGAAAATGAATGGGAAAAATTTTGGACGTCCATGGACGTCAATGGTATCAACTTACATAAGCGTCAATGGAATCCAAGTACATTGGCATCAATAGAATGAACAAACATGAAGAAATGCCTTTGGAAATGATTGGGAAGTTTGGACGTCCATGGACGTCAATGGCATCACCCCCCATAAGCGGCAATGCAATCGGGGACATTTGGGGGACACGTCCTAATGATATCTAGTCATTTTCTGTTGATTTGGGGGAAAACAAAAAAATTCCCATTGAAAATGAATGGGAAAAATTTTGGACGTCCATGGACGTCAATGGTATCAACTTACATAAGCGTCAATGGAATCCAAGTACATTGGCATCAATAGAATGAACAAACATGAAGAAATGCCATTGGAAATGAATGGGAAGTTTGGACGTCCATGAACGTCAATGGCATCACCCTCCATAAGCGGCAATGCAATCGGGGACATTTGGGGGACACGTCCTAATGATATCTAGTCATTTTCTGTTGATTTGGGAAAAAAAAAAAAAATCCCATTGAAAATGAATGGGAAAAATTTTGGACGTCCATGGACGTCAATGGTATCAATTTACATAAGCGTCAATGGAATCCAAGTACATTGGCATCAATAGAATGAACAAACATGAAGAAATGCCTTTGGAAATGATTGGGAAGTTTGGACGTCCATGGACGTCAATGGCATCACCCCCCATAAGCGGCAATGCAATCGGGGACATTTTGGGGACACGTCCTAATGATATCTAGTCATTTTCTGTTGATTTGGGGAAAAAAAAAAAATTCCCATTGAAAATGAATGGGAAAAATTTTGGACGTCCATGGACGTCAATGGTATCAACTTACATAAGCGTCAATGGAATCCAAGTACATTGGCATCAATAGAATGAACAAACATGAAGAAATGCCTTTGGAAATGAATGGGAAGTTTGGACGTCCATGGACGTCAATGGCATCACCCCCCATAAGCGGCAATACAATCGGGGACATTTGGGGGACACGTCCTAATGATATCTAGTCATTTTCTGTTGATTTGGGGAAAAAAAAAAATTCCCATTGAAAATGAATGGGAAAAATTTTGGACGTCCATGGACGTCAATGGTATCAACTTACATAAGCGTCAATGGAATCCAAGTACATTGGCATCAATAGAATGAACAAACATGAAGAAATGCCATTAGAAATTAATGGGAAGTTTGGACGTCCATGGACGTCAATGGCATCACCCTCCATAAGCAGCAATACAATCGGGGACATTTGGGGGACACGTCCTATTGATATCTGGTCATTTTTTGTTGATTTGGGGAAAAAAAAAAAATTCCCATTGAAAATGAATGGGAAAAATTTTGGACGTCCATGGACGTCAATTGTATCAACTTACATAAGCGTCAATGGATACCAAGTACATTGGCATCAATAGAATGAACAAACATGAAGAAATGCCATTAGAAATTAATGGGAAGTTTGGACGTCCATAGACGTCAATGGCATCACCCTCCATAAGCAGCAATACAATCGGGGACATTTGGGGTACACGTCCTATTGATATATGGTCATTTTTTGTTGATTTGGGCAAAAAAAAAAAATTCCCATTGAAAATGAATGGGAAAAATTTTGGACGTCCATGGACGTCAATGGTATCAACTTACATAAGCGTCAATGGATACCAAGTACATTGGCATCAATAGAATGAACAAACATGAAGAAATGCCATTAGAAAAGATTGGGAGAGTTGGACGTCCATGGCCGTCAATGGCAGCACCCTCCATAAGCATCATTGTAATTGGGGACATTTGGGGTACATGTCCTATTGATATCTGGTCATTTTTTGTTGATTTGGGAAAAAAAAAAAAATTCCCATTGAAAATGAATGGGAAAAATTTTGGACGTCCATGGACGTCAATGGTATCAACTTACATAAGCGTCAATGGATACCAAGTACATTGGCATCAATAGAATGAACAAACATGAAGAAATGCCATTAGAAATTAATGGGAAGTTTGGACGTCCATGGACGTCAATGGCATCACCCTCCATAAGCAGCAATACAATCGGGGACATTTGGGGGACACGTCCTATTGATATCTGGTCATTTTTTGTTGATTTGGGGAAAAAAAAAAAATTCCCATTGAAAATGAATGGGAAAAATTTTGGACGTCCATGGACGTCAATTGTATCAACTTACATAAGCGTCAATGGATACCAAGTACATTGGCATCAATAGAATGAACAAACATGAAGAAATGCCATTAGAAATTAATGGGAAGTTTGGACGTCCATAGACCTCAATGGCATCACCCTCCATAAGCAGCAATACAATCGGGGACATTTGGGGTACACGTCCTATTGATATATGGTCATTTTTTGTTGATTTGGGCAAAAAAAAAAAATTCCCATTGAAAATGAATGGGAAAAATTTTGGACGTCCATGGACGTCAATGGTATCAACTTACATAAGCGTCAATGGATACCAAGTACATTGGCATCAATAGAATGAACAAACATGAAGAAATGCCATTAGAAATTAATGGGAAGTTTGGACGTCCATGGACGTCAATGGCATCACCCTCCATAAGCAGCAATACAATCGGGGACATTTGGGGTACACGTCCTATTGATATCTGGTCATTTTTTGTTGATTTGGGGAAAAAAAAAAAATTCCCATTGAAAATGAATGGGAAAAATTTTGGACGTCCATGGACGTCAATGGTATCAACTTACATAAGCGTCAATGGATACCAAGTACATTGGCATCAATAGAATGAACAAACATGAAGAAATGCCATTAGAAATTAATGGGAAGTTTGGACGTCCATGGACGTCAATGGCATCACCCTCCATAAGCAGCAATACAATCGGGGACATTTGGGGGACACGTCCTATTGATATCTAGTCATTTTCTGTTGATTTGGGGAAAAAAAAAAAATTCCCATTGAAAATGAATGGGAAAAATTTTGGACGTCCATGGACGTCAATGGTATCAACTTACATAAGCGTCAATGGATACCAAGTACATTGGCATCAATAGAATGAACAAACATGAAGAAATGCCATTAGAAATTAATGGGAAGTTTGGACGTCCATGGACGTCAATGGCATCACCCTCCATAAGCAGCAATACAATCGGGGACATTTGGGGGACACGTCCTATTGATATTTAGTCATTTTCTTTTGATTTGGGAGAAGAAAAAAAATTTCCCATTGAAAATGAATGGGAAAAATTTTGGACGTCCATGGACGTCAATGGTGTCAACTTACATAAGCGTCAATGGAATCCAAGTACATTGGCATCAATAGAATGAACAAACATGAAGAAATGCCATTGGAAATGTATGGGAAGTTTGGACGTCCCTGGACGTCAATGGCATCACCCTCCATAAGCAGCAATGCAATCGGGGACATTTGGGGGACACGTCCTATTGATATCTAGTCATTTTCTGTTGATTTGGGGGAAAAAAAAAAATTTCCCATTGAAAATGAATGGGAAAATTTTTGGACGTCCATGGATGTCAATGGCAGCACCCCCCATAAGCGTCAATGGAGTTGGGGACGTTTGGGGTATACGTCCTATTGATATCTGGTCATTTTCTGTCGATTTGGAGAAATTTAGTTTTTTCCCCATTGAAAATGAATGGGAAAAATTTTGGACGTCCATGGATGTCAATGGCAGCACCCCCCATAAGCGTCAATGGAGTTGGGGACGTTTGGGGTATACGTCCTATTGATATCTGGTCATTTTCTGTCGATTTGGAGAAATTTAGTTTTTTCCCCATTGAAAATGAATGGGGAAAATTTTGGACGTCCATGGAAGTCAATGGCAGCACCCCCCATAAGCGTCAATGGAATTGGGGAAGTTTGGGGGACACGTCCTATTGATATCTGGCCATTTTCTGTTTATTTGGGGAAATTTTGTTTTTTCCCCATTGAAAATGAATGGGAAAAATTTTGGACGTCCGTGGCAGTCAATGGCATCGACATCCATATAGTCAATTGAATCCAAGTACATTGGCATCAGTAGATTCGACATGCATGGCCGTCAATGGCATCAATGCAATGTAAATTCTATGGAAATCCCATTGGAAGTGAATGGGACTTTTCCCATTCGAAATGAATGGGATAGTTTTTGGCAAATTTCCGAGGAAGCGTAATTTTTTTCCAAATTCTGTATACAACTTTTATGCCCCTCACCGTCCCGGAATTTTTGATGCCCAAATTATGTGATTTGGTCAAAAATTGTAGGACTAGATACATTTTGAAACTTTTTTTTTTTTCATGGAAAATTGCCGTTTACGGACGAACGGAAAAATTTTCGGGGCCATTTGTAAAGTTTCCTGTGTCACGCGAAAATTCCGGTCGTGCCGATACTTGAACGGTGCCGATCGGTCTAACGGTTCGGGCTGTGAAGCGCGCGTTTTTTTTCCATTCAAAATGAATAGGAAAGTTTTTGGCAAATTTCCGGGGAACCGTAAATTTTTGCCAAATTCTGTATACAACTTTTATGCCCCTCAACGTCCCGGAATTTTTGATGCCCAAATTATGTGATTTGGTCAAAAATTGTAGGACTAGATACATTTTGAAACTTTTTTTATTTTTCGGAAAATTGCCGTTTACGGGCGAACGGAAAATTTTTCGTGGCGGTTTGAAAAATTCCCATCGTCACGCGAAAAATCCGGTCGTGCCGATACTTCAACGGTGCCGATCGGTGCTACGGTTTGGGCTGTGCGTTGGCTCAAAAAAACGCGGAGAATTATTGAATAATAATAATAATAACTAGAAACTGCAATTTCGGGAGAAATTACACACCTTGGTCTTTCCTCTGTGGAGATACAGATCTTAGCCCCACTCAGGTCTATCAATAGAATGGATCATAATGCCAGTCATTGGCAAAAAACAAAGTAAAAGCCGTTAGAAATGAATGGGAGAATTGAACGTCCATGGACGTCAATGGCGGCACCTTTCATAATTGTCAATGGAATCGGGGAAGTTTGGGGGACACGTCCTAATGATATCTAGTCATTTTCTGTTGATTTGGGAAAAAAAAAAAAATTCCCATTGAAAATGAATGGGAAAAATTTTGGACGTCCATGGACGTCAATGGTATCAACTTACATAAGCGTCAATGGAATCCAAGTACATTGGCATCAATAGAATGAACAAACATGAAGAAATGCCTTTGGAAATGATTGGGAAGTTTGGACGTCCATGGACGTCAATGGCATCACCCCCCATAAGCGGCAATGCAATCGGGGACATTTGGGGGACACGTCCTAATGATATCTAGTCATTTTCTGTTGATTTGGGGGAAAACAAAAAAATTCCCATTGAAAATGAATGGGAAAAATTTTGGACGTCCATGGACGTCAATGGTATCAACTTACATAAGCGTCAATGGAATCCAAGTACATTGGCATCAATAGAATGAACAAACATGAAGAAATGCCATTGGAAATGAATGGGAAGTTTGGACGTCCATGAACGTCAATGGCATCACCCTCCATAAGCGGCAATGCAATCGGGGACATTTGGGGGACACGTCCTAATGATATCTAGTCATTTTCTGTTGATTTGGGAAAAAAAAAAAAAATCCCATTGAAAATGAATGGGAAAAATTTTGGACGTCCATGGACGTCAATGGTATCAATTTACATAAGCGTCAATGGAATCCAAGTACATTGGCATCAATAGAATGAACAAACATGAAGAAATGCCTTTGGAAATGATTGGGAAGTTTGGACGTCCATGGACGTCAATGGCATCACCCCCCATAAGCGGCAATGCAATCGGGGACATTTTGGGGACACGTCCTAATGATATCTAGTCATTTTCTGTTGATTTGGGGAAAAAAAAAAAATTCCCATTGAAAATGAATGGGAAAAATTTTGGACGTCCATGGACGTCAATGGTATCAACTTACATAAGCGTCAATGGAATCCAAGTACATTGGCATCAATAGAATGAACAAACATGAAGAAATGCCTTTGGAAATGAATGGGAAGTTTGGACGTCCATGGACGTCAATGGCATCACCCCCCATAAGCGGCAATACAATCGGGGACATTTGGGGGACACGTCCTAATGATATCTAGTCATTTTCTGTTGATTTGGGGAAAAAAAAAAATTCCCATTGAAAATGAATGGGAAAAATTTTGGACGTCCATGGACGTCAATGGTATCAACTTACATAAGCGTCAATGGAATCCAAGTACATTGGCATCAATAGAATGAACAAACATGAAGAAATGCCATTGGAAATGAATGGGAAGTTTGGACGTCCATGGACGTCAATGGCATCACCCCCCATAAGCGGCAATGCAATCGGGGACATTTGGGGGACACGTCCTAATGATATCTAGTCATTTTCTGTTGATTTGGGGAAAAAAAAAAAATTCCCATTGAAAATGAATGGGAAAAATTTTGGACGTCCATGGACGTCAATGGTATCAACTTACATAAGCGTCAATGGAATCCAAGTACATTGGCATCAATAGAATGAACAAACATGAAGAAATGCCCTTGGAAATGAATGGGAAGTTTAGACGTCCCTGGACGTCAATGGCATCACCCTCCATAAGCAGCAATGCAATCGGGGACATTTGGGGGACAGGTCCTATTGATATCTAGTCATTTTCTGTTGATTTGGGGGAAAAAAAAAAATTTCCCATTGAAAATGAATGGGAAAATTTTGGACGTCCATGGACGTCAATGGCAGCACCCCCCATAAGCGTCAATGGAATTGGGGACGTTTGGGATATACGTCCTATTGATATCTGGTCATTTTCTGTTGATTTGGAGAAATTTAGTTTTTTCCCCATTGAAAATGAATGGGAAAAATTTTGGACGTCCATGTAAGTCAATGGCTGCACCCTTCATAAGCGTCAATGGAATTGGGGAAGTTTGGGGGACACGTCCTATTGATATCTGGTCATTTTCTGTTAAATTTTTGGTAATTTTGTTTTTTCCCCATTGAAAATGAATGGGAAAAATTTTGGACGTCCATGGCAGTCAATGGCATCGACATCCATATAGTCAATTGAATCCAAGTACATTGGCATCAGTAGATTCGACATGCATGGCCGTCAATGGCATCAATGCAATGTAAATTCCATTGGAAATCCCATTGGAAGTGAATGGGACTTTTCCCATTCGAAATGAATGGGATAGTTTTTGGCAAATTTCCGAGGAAGCGTAATTTTTTTCCAAATTCTGTATACAACTTTTTAGCCCCTCACCGTCCCGGAATTTTTGATGCCCAAATTGTGTGATTTGGTCAAAAATTGTAGGACTAGATACATTTTGAAACTTTTTTTTTTTTTCCGGAAAATTGCCGTTTACGGGCGAAGGGAAAATTTTTCGGGTCCGTTTGAAAAATTCCCATCGTCGCGCGAAAATTCCGGTCGTGCCGATATTTGAACGGTGCTGATCGGTCAAACGGTTCGGGCTGTGCAGCGTGCGTTTTTTTTTCATTCAAAATGAATAGGAAAGTTTTTGGCAAATTTCCGGGGAACCGTAAATTTTTGCCAAATTCTGTATATAACTTTTATGCCCCTCACCGTCCCGGAATTTTTGATATCCAAATTATGTGATTTGGTCAAAAATTGTAGGACTAGATACATTTTGAAACTTTTTTATTTTTTCGGAAAATTGCCGTTTACGGGCGAACGGAAAATTTTTCGTGGCGGTTTGAAAAATTCCCATCGTCACGCGAAAAATCCGGTCGTGCCGATACTTCAACGGTGCCGATCGGTGCTATGGTTTGGGCTGCGCGGCGCGCCGAAAAAAACGACTATAATAATAAGAAGAACTAGAAACTGCAATTTCGGGAGAAATTACACACCTTGGTCTTTCCTCTGTGGAGATACAGATCTTAGCCCCACTCAGGTCTATCAATAGAATGGATCATAATGCCAGTCATTGGCAAAAAACAAAGTAAAAGCCGTTAGAAATGAATGGGAGAATTGGACGTCCATGGACGTCAATGGCGGCACCTTTCATAATTGTTAATGGAATCGGGGAAGTTTGGGGGACACGTCCTAATGATATCTAGTCATTTTCTGTTGATTTGGGAAAAAAAAAAAAATTCCCATTGAAAATGAATGGGAAAAATTTTGGACGTCCATGGACGTCAATGGTATCAACTTACATAAGCGTCAATGGAATCCAAGTACATTGGCATCAATAGAATGAAAAAACATGAAGAAATGCCATTGGAAATTAATGGGAAGTTTGGACGTCCGTGGACGTCAATGGCATCACCCTCCATAAGCAGCAATGCAATCGGGGACATTTGGGGGACACGCCCTAATGATATCTAGTCATTTTATGTTGATTTGGGGAAAAAAAAAAAATTCCCATTGAAAATGAATGGGAAAAATTTTGGACGTCCATGGACGTCAATGGTATCAACTTACATAACCGTCAATGGAATCCAAGTACATTGGCATCAAAAGAATGAACAAACATGAAGAAATGCCATTGGATATGAATGGGAAGTTTGGACGTCCCTGGACGTCAATGGCATCACCCTCCATAAGCGGCAATGCAATCGGGGACATTTGGGGGACACGCCCTAATGATAACTAGTCATTTTCTGTTGATTTGGGAAAAAAAAAAAAAAATCCCATTGAAAATGAATGGGAAAAATTTTGGACGTCCATGGACGTCAATGGTATCAACTTACATAAGCGTCAATGGAATCCAAGTACATTGGCATCAATAGAATGAACAAACATGAAGAAATGCCTTTGGAAATGAATGGGAAGTTTGGACGTCCATGGACGTCAATGGCATCACCCCCCCATAAGCGGCAATGCAATCGGGGACATTTGGGGGACACGTCCTAATGATATCTAGTCATTTTCTGTTTATTTGGGGAAAAAAAAAAATTTCCCATTGAAAATGAATGGGAAAAATTTTGGACGTCCATGGACGTCAATGGTATCAACTTACATAAGCGTCAATGGAATCCAATTACATTGGCATCAAAAGAATGAACAAACATGAGGAAATGCCATTGGAAATGAATGGGAAGTTTGGACGTCCCTGGACATCAATGGCATCACCCTCCATAAGCAGCAATGCAATCGGGGACATTTGGGGGTCAGGTCCTATTGATATCTAGTCATTTTCTGTTGATTTGGTGAAAAAAAAAAATTTCCCATTGAAAATGAATGGGTAAAATTTTGGACGTCCATGGACGTCAATGGCATCACCCTCCATAAGCGGCAAAGCAATCGGGGACATTTGGGGGACACGTCCTAATGATATCGAGTCATTTTTTCTTGATTTGGAAAAAAAAAAAAAATTCCCATTGAAAATGAATGGGAAAAATTTTGGACGTCCATGGACGTCAATGGTGTCAACTTACATAAGCGTCAATGGAATCCAAGTACATTGGCATCAATAGAATGAACAAACATGAAGAAATGCCATTGGAAATGAATGGGAAGTTTGTACGTCCATGGACGTCAATGGCATCACCCTCCATAAGCGGCAATGCAATCGGGGACATTTGGGGGAAACGTCCTAATGATATCTAGTCATTTTCTGTTGATTTGGGGAAAAAAAAAAAATTCCCATTGAAAATGAATGGGAAAAATTTTGGACGTCCATGGACGTCAATGGTATCAACTTACATAAGCGTCAATGGAATCCAAGTACATTGAAATCAATAGAATGAACAAACATGAAGAAATGCCATTGGAAATGAATGGGAAGTTTGGACGTCCATGGACATCAATGGCATCACCCTCCATAAGCGGCAATGCAATCGGGGACATTTGGGGGACACGTCCTAATGATATCTAGTCATTTTCTGTTGATCTGGGGAAAAAAAAAATTTCCCATTGAAAATGAATGGGAAAAATTTTGGACGTCCATGGACGTCAATGGTATCAACTTACATAGGCGTCAATGGAATCCAAGTACATTGGCATCAATAGAATGAAAAAACATGATTAAAAGCCATTAGAAATTAATGGGAAATTTGGACGTCCATGGCCGTCAATGGCATCACCCTCCATAAGAGGCAATGCAATCGGGGACATTTGGGCGACACGTCCTATTGATATCTAGTCATTTTCTGTTGATTTGGGGAAAAAAAATAAATTACCATTGAAAATGAATGGGAAAAATTTTGGACGTCCATGGACGTCAATGGTATCAATTTACATAAGCGTCAATGGAATCCAAGTACATTGGCATCAATAGAATGAACAAACATGAAGAAATGCCATTGGAAATGAATGGGAAGTTTGGACGTCCGTGGACGTCAATGGCATCACCCTCCATAAGAGGCAATGCAATCGGGGACATTTGGGGGACACGTCCTATTGATATCTAGTCATTTTCTGTTGATTTGGGGGGAAAAAAAAAATTCCCATTGAAAATGAATGGGAAAATTTTTGGACGTCCATGGACGTCAATGGTATCAACTTACATAAGCGTCAATGGAATCCAAGTACATTGGCATCAATAGAATGAACAAACATGAAGAAATGCCATTGGGATTTAATGGGAAGTTTGGACGTCCATGAACGTCAAATGAATGGGAAAAATTTTGGACGTCCATGTAAGTCAATGGCGGCACCCTTCATAAGCGTCAATGGAATTGGGGAAGTTTGGGGGACACGTCCTATTGATATCTGGTCATTTTCTGTTGATTTGGGGTAATTTTGTTTTTTCCCCATTGAAAATGAATGGGAAAAATTTTGGACGTCCATGGCAGTCAATGGCATCGACATCCATATAATCAATAGTATCCAAGTACATTGGCATCAGTAGATTCGACATGCATGGCCGTCAATGGCATCAATGCAATGTAAATTCCATTGGAAATCCCATTGGAAGTGAATGGGACTTTTCCCATTCGAAATGAATGGGATCGTTTTTGGCAAATTTCCGAGGAAGCGTAATTTTTTTCCAAATTCTGTATACAACTTTTATGCCCCTCACCGTCCCGGAATTTTTGATGCCCAAATTATGTGATTTGGTCAAAAATTGTAGGACTAGATACATTTTGAAACTTTTTTTTTTTTCACGGAAAATTGCCGTTTACGGACGAACGGAAAAATTTTCGGGGCCATTTGTAAAGTTTCCTGTGTCACGCGAAAATTCCGGTCGTGCCGATACTTGAACGGTGCCGATCGGTCTAACGGTTCGGGCTGTGAAGCGCGCGTTTTTTTTCCATTCAAAATGAATAGGAAAGTTTTTGGCAAATTTCCGGGGAACCGTAAATTTTTGCCAAATTCTGTATACAACTTTTATGCCCCTCACCGTCCCGGAATTTTTGATGGCCAAATTATGTGATTTGGTCAAAAATTGTAGGACTAGATACATTTTGAAACTTTTTTTATTTTTCGGAAAATTGCCGTTTACGGGCGAACGGAAAATTTTTCGTGGCGGTTTGAAAAATTCCCATCGTCGCGCGAAAATTCCGGTCGTGCCGATACTTGAACTGTGCCGATCGGTGCTACGGTTTGGGCTGTGCGGCGCGCCGAAAAAAACGTCAACAATTATTGAATAATAATAATAATAAATAAAAAATAAAGAAGTACAATAAAGTTGTACAACAACATAACCTTGTTCTTTCCCTTGGAAAGACCAAGGTAATAATAAAAAGTACAATAAAGTTGTACAACAACATAACCTTGTTCTTTCCCTTGGAAAGACCAAGGTAATAATAATAATTATTATAATAATAAAGTTGCACAATAACAATACCTTGTTCTTTCCCTTGGAAAGACCAAGGTAATAAGGCGAATAAAGTTGCAGAATAACAATACCTTGTTCTTTCCATAGGAAAGACCAAGGTAATAATAATAAAATTAAAAATAATAAAAATAAGTACGATAAAGTTGTACAACAACATAACCTTGTTCTTTCCCTTGGAAAGACCAAGGTAATAATAAGAACAATAAAGTTGCACAATAACAATACCTTGTTCTTTCTTTCAGAAAGACCAAGGTAATAATAAGAACAATAAAGTTGTACAATAACATTACCTTGTTCTTTCCTTTGGAAAGACCAAGGTAATAATAATAAAAAAAAGTACAATAAAGTTGTACAACAACATAACCTTGTTCTTTCCCTTGGAAAGACCAAGGTAATAAAGTTGCACAACAACATAACCTTGTTCTTTCCTTCAGAAAGACCAAGGTAATAATAATAAGAACAATAAAGTTGCACAATAACAATACCTTGTTCTTTCTTTCAGAAAGACCAAGGTAATAAATAACTAGAAACTGCAATTTCGGGAGAAATTACACCTGGGTCTTTCCTCAGTGGAGATACAGATCTTAGCCCCACTCAGGTGTAGCAATAGACTGGACAATAATGTCAGTCATTGACATTTAACAAAGTAAACGCCATTAGAGATGATTGGGAGAATTGGACGTCCATGGCCGTCAATGGCAGCACCCTTCATGAGCGTCAATGGAATTGGGGAAGTTTAGGGGACACGTCCTATTGATATCTGGTCATTTTTTGTTGATTTGGGGGGGGGGGGGGGGGGAATTCCCATTGAAAATGAATGGGAAGAATTTTGGACGTCCATGGACGTCAATGGTATCAACTTACATAGGCGTCAATTGAATCAGAGTACATTGGCATCAATAGAATGAAAAAACATTATTAAATGCCATTAGAAATGAATGGGAAATTTGGACGTCCATGGCCGTCAATGGTATCAACTTACATAAGCGTCAATGGAATTGGGGAAGTTTGGGGGACACGTCCTATTGATATCTAGTCATTATCTGTTGATTTGGAGAAAAAAAAAAATTCCCATTGAAAATGAATAGGAAAAATTTTGGACGTCCATGGACGTCAATGGTATCAACTTACATAAGCGTCAATGGAATCCAAGTACATGGGCATCAATAGAATGAACAAACATGAAGAAATGACATTGGAAATGAATGGGAAGTTTGGACGTCCATGGACGTCAATGGCATCACCCTCCATAAGCGGCAATGCAATCGGGGACATTTGGGGGACACGTCCTAACGATATCTAGTCATTTTCTGTTGATTTGGGGGGGGGGGGGGGGGGGGAATTCCCATTGAAAATGAATGGGAAAAATTTTGGACGTCCATGGACGTCAATGGTATCAACTTACATAAGCGTCAATGGAATCCAAGTACATTGGCATCAATAGAATGAACAAACATGAAGAAATGACATTGGAAATGAATGGGAAGTTTGGACGTCCATGAACGTCAATGGCATCAAAATCCATAAGCGGCAATGCAATCGGGGACATTTGGGGGACACGTCCTAATGATATCTAGTCATTTTCTGTTGATTTGGGGAAAAAAAAAAATTCCCATTGAAAATGAATGGGAAAAAGTTTGGACGTCCATGGACGTCAATGGTATCAACTTCCATAGGCGTCAATAGTATCCAAGTACATTGGCATCAATAGAATGAAAAAACGTGATTAAAAGCCATAAGAAATGAATGGGAAATTTGGACGTCAATGGCATCACCCTTCATAAGCGTCAATGTAACTGGGGAAGTTTGGGGGACACGTCCTATTGATATCTGGTCATTTTTTGTTGATTTGGGGAAAAAAAAAAAAATTCCCATTGAAAATGAATGGGAAAAATTTGGACGTCCATCGACATCAATGGAAGCACCCCCTATAAGCGTCAATGGAGTCCGGGACGTTTGGGAGACACATCCCATTGATATCTGGTCATTTTCTGTTTATTTGGGGAAATTTAGTTTTTTCCCCATTGAAAATGAATGGGAAAAATTTTGGACGTCCTTGGACGTCAATGGCAGCACCCCCTATAAGCGTCAATGGAGTTGGGGACGTTTGGGGGACACGTCCTATTGATATCTGGTCATTTTCTGTTGATTTGAGGAAATTTTGTTTTTTCCCCATTGAAAATGAATGGGAAAATTTTTGGACGTCCATGGCCGTCAATGGCATCGAAATCCATATAGTCAATTGAATCCAAGTACATTGGCATCAACAGATTCGACATGCATGGCCGTCAATGGCATCGATGCAATGTAAATTCAATTGGAAATCCCATTGGAAGTGAATGGGAAATTCTCCCATTAGAAATGAATGGGAGAGTTTTTGGCAAATTTCCGGGGAACCGTAAATTTTTTCCAAATTCTGTATACAACTTTTATGCCCCTCACCGTCCCGGAATTTTTGATGCCGAAATTGTGTGATTTGGTCAAAAATTGTAGGACTAGATACATTTTGAAACTTTTTTTCTTTTTTCCGGAAAATTGCCGTTTACGGGCGAAGGGAAAATTTTTCGGGTCCGTTTGAAAAATTCTCATCGTCGCGCAAAAATTCCGGTCGGGCCGATATTTGAACGGTGCCGATCGGTCAAACGGTTCGGGCTGTGCAGCGTGCGTTTTTTTTCCATTCAAAATGAATAGGAAAGTTTTTGGCAAATTTCCGGGGAACCGTAAATTTTTTCCAAATTCTGTATACAACTTTTATGCCCCTCAACGTCCCGGAATTTTTGATGCCCAAATTATGTGATTTGGTCAAAAATTGTAGGACTAGATACATTTTGAAACTTTTTTTTTTTTCCGGAAAATTGCCGTTTACGGGCGAACGGAAAATTTTTCGGGGCCGTTTGAAAAATTCCCATCGTCTCGCGAAAATTCCAGTCGTGCCGATACTTGAACGGTACCGATCGGAGCTATGGTTCGGGCTGCGCGGCGCGCCGAAAAAAACGTCAACAATTATTGAATAATAATAATAAAGAAAAAGTACAATAAAGTCGCACAATATCATTACCTTGGCCTTTCCAAAGGAAAGACCCAGGTAATAAATAAATAAATAAAGAAGTACAATAAAGTTGTACAACAACATAACCTTGTTCTTTCCCTTGGAAAGACCAAGGTAACTAGAAACTGCAATTTCGGGAGAAATTACACCTTGGTCTTTCCTCTGTGGAGATACAGATCTTAGCCCCACTCAGGTCTATCAATAGAACTGACCATAATGCCAGTCAATGGCACTAAACAAAGTAAAAGCCATTAGAAATGATTGGGAGAATTGGACGTCCATGGACGTCAATGGCGGCATCCTTCATAAGCATCAATGTAATCGGGGAAGTTTGGGGGACACGTCCTATTAATATCGAGTCATTTTCTGTTGATTTGGGGGGGGAAAAAATTCCCATTGAAATTGAATGGGAAAAATTTTGGACGTCCATGGACGTCAATGGCAGCACCCCCTATAAGCGTCAATGGAATTGGGGAAGTTTGGGGAACACGTCCTTTTGATATCTGGTCATTTGTTGTTGATTTGGGGAAGAAAAAAAAAATTCCCATTGAAAATGAATGGGAAAAATTTTGGACGTCCAAGGACGTCAATGGTATCAACTTACATAGGCGTCAATGGAATCCAAGTACATTGGCATCAATAAAATGAAAAAACATAATTAAATGCCATTAGAAAGGAATGGGAAATTTGGACGTCCATGGCCGTCAATGGCATCACCCTCCATAAGCGTAAATGGAATTGGGGAAGTTTGGGGAACACGTCCTATTGATATCTAGTCATTATCTGTTGATTTGGAGAAAAAAAAAAATTCCCATTGAAAATGAATGGGAAAAAATTTGGACGTCCATAGACGTCAATGGTAGCACCCCCCTTAAGCGTCAATGGAGTTGGTGACGTTTGGGGGACACGTCCTATTGATATCTGGTCATTTTCTGTTGATTTGAGGATTTTTTTTTTTTTCCCCATTGAAAATGAATGGGAAAATTTTTGGACGTCCATGGCCGTCAATGGCATCGAAACCCATATAGTCAATGGAATCCAAGTACATTGGCATCAATAGATTCGACATGCATGGCCGTCAATGGCATCAATGCAATGTAAATGTCATTGGAAATCCCATTGAAATGAATGGGAAATTTTCCCATTAGAAATGAATGGGATAGTTTTTGGCAAATATCCGGGGAACCGTAAATTTTTTCCAAATTCTGTATACAATCTTTATGCCCCCCACCGTCGCGGAATTTTTGATGTCCAAATTATGTGATTTGGTCAAAAATTGTAGGACAAGTAGCGTTTTGAAAAAACTTTAAAAAATCGGAAAATCGCCGTTTACGGAAAAACGAAAAAAATTTCGGGGTGTTTCGAAAAAGTCCCAGCGTCGCGCGAAAATTCCGGTCGTGTCGATACTTGAACGGTGCCGATCGGTGCTATAGTTTGGGCTGCGCGGCGCGCCGAAAAAACGCGGAGAAGACATTGATTAAATAAGAATAAAGCTGCAGCATAACAATACCTTGTTCTTTCCTTCGGAAAGACCAAGGTAATAAAGTTGTAGAATAACATAACCTTGTTCTTTCCTTCAGAAAGACCAAGGTAATGAATGGGAAAGTTTTGGCAAATTTCCGGGGAACCGTAAATTTTTTCCAAATTCTGTAAACAATCTTTATGCGCCTCACTGTCCCGGAATTTTTGATGTCCAAATTATGTGATTTGGTCAAAAATTGTAGGACAAGTAGTGCTTTGAAAAAAAAATTTTAAATCGGAAAATCACTATTTACGGGTGAACGTAAAATTATTCGGGGCCGTTTGAAAAATTCCCTGCGTCGCGAAAAAATTCCGGTCGTGTCGATACTTGAACGGTTACGATTGGTTAAATCAATCAATCAATCAATCAATCAAATCAATGGTTAAATGGTTTGGGCTGTGCGGCGCACCGAAAAAACGCGGAGAATGAAATGATTGATAACTAGAAACTGCAATTTCGGGAGAAATTACACCTGGGTCTTTCCTCTGTGGAGATACAGATCTTAGCCCTACTCAGGTCTATCAATAGAATGGACAATAATGCCCGGCAATGGCATTAAACAAAGAACGCCATTAAAATTGATTGGGAAAATTGGACGTACATGTCCGTCAATGGCAGCACCCTCCATAAGTGTCAATGCAATTGGGGACATTTGGGGTACACGTCCTATTGATATCTGGTCATTTCCTTTTGATTTGGGGACACTGTTTTTTTTTGCCATTGTAAATGAATGGGAAAAAAATCTGGACGTCCATGGCCGTCAATGGCGGCACCCTTCATAAGCGTAAATGGAAATGGGGAAGTTTGGGGGACACGTCCAATTGATATCTGGTCATTTTCTGTTGATTTGGGGAAAAAAAGAAATTCCCCATTGAAAATGAATGGGAAAAAAATTTGGACGTCATTGGACGTCAATGGTATCAACTTACATAGTCGTCAATGGAATCCAAGTACATTGGCATCAATAAAATGAAAAAACATGATTAAATGCCATTAGAAATGAATGGGAAATTTGGACGTTCATGGCCGTCAATGGCAGCACCTCCATAAGCGTCAATGGTATCGGGGAAGTTTGGGGGACACGTCCTTTTGATATCTGGTCATTTCCTGTGGATTTGGGGACATTGTTTTTTTTGCCATTGAAAATGAATGGGAAAAAATGTGGACGTCCATGGCTGTCAATAGCCTCTAAGTACATTGGCATCAATAGAATGGACAATAATGCCAGTCAATAGCAATAAACAAAGTAAATGGCATTAGAAATGAATGGGAAATTTGGACATCCATGGCCGTCAATGGCAGCACCCTTTATAAGTGTCAATGGAAGCGGGGAAGGTTGGGGAACACGTCCCATTGATATCTGGTCATTTTCTGTTGATTTGGGGAAATTTTGTTTTTTTCCCTAGTTAAAATGAATGGGAAAATTTTTGGACGTCCATGGCTGTCAATGGCATTGAGTTACATAGGCGTCAATGGAAGCCAAGTACATTGGCATCAATAGAATGAAAAAACATGATGAAATCCCATTGGAAATGAATGGGAAGTTTGGACGTCAATGGACCCCATTGGCATCACCCACCAATAAGCATCAATGCAATCAGGGACATTTGGGGTACACGTCCTATTGATATCTGGTTATTTCCTGTTGATTTGGGGACATTGATTTTTTTGCCATGTAAAATGAATTTGAAAAAATTTGGACGTCCATGGACATCAATGGTATCTATGGAGGACCAGAAGTGCAAAAATTCCATCCATCCATCCATCCATTATCTTGTTCCGGGGTTGGGTCGCGGGGGCAGCAGCTTTAACAGGGAAGCCCAGACTTTCCTCTCCCCAGCCACTTCAACCAGCTCCTCCGGCGGGATCCCAAGGCGTTCCCAGGCCAGCCGAGAGACATAGTCTCTCCAGCGTGTCCTGGGTCGTCCCCGGGGCCTCCCGCCGGTGGGACATGCCCGGAACACCTCTCCAGGGAGGCGTCCGGGAGGCATCCGAACCAGATGCCCGAGCCACCTCAGCTGGCTCCTCTCTACGCGGAGGAGTAGCGGCTCGACGCCGAGTCCCTCCCGGATGACCGAGCTTCTCACCCTATTTTTAAGGGAGAGCCCGGACACCCTGCGGAGGAAACTCATTTCAGCTGCTTGTATCCGGGATCTTGTTCTTTCGGTCACGACCCAAAGCTCGTGACCATAGGTGAGGGTAGGAACGCAGATCGACTGGTAAATCGAGAGCTTTGCCTTTCGGCTCAGCTCCTTCTTCACCACTACGGACCGGTGCAGAGTCCGCATTACTGCAGACGCCGCCCCGATTCGCCTGTCGATCTCCCGCTCCCTCCTACCGTCACTCGTGAACAAGACCCCAAGATACTTGAACTCCTCCACTTGGGGCAGGATCTCATCCCCGACCCGGAGAGGGCACTCCACCCTTTTCCGACTGAGGACCATGGTCTCGGATTTGGAGGTTCTGATCTTCATCCCAACCGCTTCACACTCAGCTGCGAACCGCTCCAGTGAGAGTTGGAGGTCACGGCTTGATGAAGCTAACAGCACTAAATCATCTGCAAAAAGCAGAGATTCAATGCTGAGGTCACCAAACCGGACCCCCTCAACGCTTCGGCTGCGCCTAGAAATTCTGTCCATAAAAATTATGAACAAAATCGGTGACAGAGGGCAGCCTTGGCGGAGTCCAACCCTCACTGGGAACGAATTCGACTTACTGCCGGCAATGTGGACCAAACTCTGACACCGGTCGTACAGGGACCGAACAGCCCTTACCAAGGGGCTCGGTACCCCGTACTCCCGGAGCACCCCCCACAGGACTCCCCGAGGCACACGGTCGAACGCCTTCTCCAGATCCACAAAACACATGTAGACTGATCGGGCGAACTCCCATGCACCCTCGAGGACCCTGCCGAGGGTGTAGAGCTGGTCCACTGTTCCACGGCCAGGACGAAAACCACACTGCTCCTCCTGAATCCGAGATTTGACTTCTCCGGGGACTCTCCTCTCCAGCACCCCTGAATAGACTTTACCAGGGAGGCTGAGGAGTGTGATCCCTCTATAATTGGAACACACCCTCCGGTCCCCCTTCTTAAAAAGGGGGACCACCACCCCGGTCTGCCAATCCAGAGGCACTGTCCCCGATGTCCACGCGATGTTGTAGAGACGTGTCAGCCACGACACCCCTACAACATCCAGAGCCTTCAGGAACTCCGGGCGGATCTCATCTACCCCCGGAGCCTTGCCACCGAGGAGCTTTCCAACCGCCTCAGTGACTTCAACCCCAGAGATCGAAGAGCCCACCACGGAGTCCCCAGACTCTGCTTCCTCAAAGGGAGGCGTGTCGGTGGAATTGAGGAGGGCCTCGAAGTATTCTCCCCACCGGCTCACGACGTCCCGAGTCGAGGTCAGCAGTACACCATCTTCACTATACACAGTGTTAATGGTGCACTGCTTTCCCCTCCTCAGGCGCCGGATGGTGGACCAGAATTTCCTCGAAGCCGTCCGGAAGTCGTTTTCCATGGCCTCGCCGAACTCCTCCCATGTCCGGGTTTTTGCCTCGGCGACCGCCGAAGCCGCAGTCCGCTTGGCCAGCCGGTACCCGTCAGCTGCCTCCGGAGTCCCACAGGCCAAAAAGGCCCGATAGGCCTCCTTCTTCAGCTTGACGGCATCCCTTACGGCTGGTGTCCACCAGCGGGTTCGGGGATTGCCGCCACGACAGGCACCAACCACCTTACGGCCACAGCTCCGATCGGCCGCCTCAACAATGGAGGTGCGGAACATGGCCCACTCGGACTCAATGTCCCCCACCTCCCCCGGGACAAGTTCTGCCGGAGGTGGGTGTTAAAGCTCTTTCTGACAGGGGATTCTGCCAGACGTTCCCAGCAGACCCTCACAATACGTTTGGGCCTGCCAGGTCTGGCCAGCATCTTCCCCCGCCATCGGAGCCAACACACCACCAGGTGGTGATCAGTTGACAGCTCCGCCCCTCTCTTCACCCGAGTGTCCAAAACATGCGGCCGCAAGTCCGATGACACGATTACGAAGTCGATCATCGAACTGCGGCCTAGGGTGTCCTGGTGCCAAGTGCACATATGGACACCCCTATGTTTGAACATGGTGTTCGTTAAAGACAAACCGTGACGAGCACAGAAGTCCAATAACAGAACACCACTCGGGTTCTGATCGGGGGGGCCGTTCCTCCCAATCACGCCCCTCCAGGTCTCACTGTCATTGCCCACGTGAGCGTTGAAGTCCCCCAGTAGAACGAGGGAGCCCCCAGAGGGGGCGCTCTCTAGCACACCCTCCAAGGACTCCAAAAAGGGTGGGTATTCTGAACTGCTGTTCGGTGCATAAGCGCAAACAACAGTTAAAACCCGTTCCCCCACCCGAAGGCGGAGGGAGGCTACCCTCTCGTCCACCGGGGTAAACCCCAACGTACAGGCGCCAAGCCGGGGGGCAATAAGTATGCCCACACCTGCCCGGCGCCTCTCACCATGGGCAACTCCAGAGTGGAAGAGAGTCCAACCCCTCTCGAGAGGATTGGTACCAGAACCCAAGCTGTGTGTGGAGGAGAGTCCGACTATATCTAGTCGGAACTTCTCTGCCTCACACACCAGCTCAGGCTCCTTCCCTGCCAGAGAGGTGACATTCCATGTCCCAAGAGTTAGCTTCAGCAGCTGGGGGTCGGACCGCCAAGGCCCCCGCTTTTGGCTGCCGCCCAACTCCCTACGCACCCGACCCCTTTGGCCCCTCCCACAGGTGGTGAGCCCATGGGAAGGGGAACCCACGTTGCCTTTTCGGGCTGAGCCCGGCCGGGCCCCATGGGGACAGGCCCGGCCACCAGACGCTTGCCTTCGAGCCCCACCTCCAGGCCTGGCTCCAGAGGGGGGCCCCGGTAACCCGCGTCCGGGCAAGGGAAACTGGGGTTCATTAATGTTGCTCATCATAAGGGGTCTTTTTGAGCCATACTTTGTCTGGCCTCTCACCTAGGACCTGTTTGCCATGGGTGACCCTACCAGGGGCTTAAAGCCCCAGACAACATAGCTCCTAGGATCATTGAGACACGCAAACCCCTCCACCACGATAAGGTGATGACTCAATGATGCAAAAATTCAATAAATAAATAGACAATTAAATAAATAATTAAAAGTGTCATTAAAATGCTTTTATATTAATATTTATTTATTTATTTCAATATTTATTTAAATTTTTATTTATTTATTTCAATTTATATTTATTTATTTCGATTTATATTTATTTATTTCGATTTATATTTATTTATTTCGATTTACATTTATTTATTTCAAAATGTATTTCGATTTTTATTTATTTATTTCAATTTTTATTCATTTATTTCAACTTTTATTTATTTATTTCAATTTTTATTTATTTATTTCAGTTTTTATTTATTTATTTCAATTTTTATTTATTTATTTCATCATTTATTTATTTATTTCAACTTTTATTTATTTCACTTTTTATTTATTTCATTCTTGCACTCTTGTTCCTCTGGAGGTGCAACCATGAAATAATTTTATCTGTCACGTTTGCTCGTCAAAGTTTCTAACGTCTGATTGGTTGCTCAGCAAAGCAAGTCTTAACGAGTCGATCTCAGATAATAGATTGACGCCTGAGGTGTAGAACATTTGTTTAAATGTTGTTTGACACTCATGAGCCGCCGTACCCTTGATGTCATATGTAAGTTGCCAATCACGGGAGTAGCGCCAGTATTGATGAGACGAACACGGAAGTGTGCATGCGAGGCAATCGGTCTTCCCGAGTCTATTGTTTTGTTAATAAACAAGTGTTTTATTCAGCTCAAGTGTGATCCTTGACTCACACAGAAACAAGCAACATTCTACATGAGGCATTGGCTAATTTTTATGTACACCCAATACATAAGGTGGCAGTGTAGATCCGTATAATCTAAAAAATAATTGCTCCCTCAAAATCACAAAAACGACGAAGATTCGTAGCGTGGTCAGTGTAGCGGTAGTAGGCTTTGACGCATTTCGCGTGTTGTCCAAGCAAAACATACATATGTCCAAAATGTGCCCAGAGCTGCTCAGAGAAGCAGCAAATTTAATCGAGGACACTGAGGAGAACTCCACCAGCAGCCCATGGTGGAGTCCAGTCTGTGGCTTCTACATCGCACGGGCCAGCGCCTTTAAACGGGTTGATGTCTGCATACGGGAAACTCTAGTATAACTCAAAGGTGGAACGGTCCTTGGATATTTACCAGATTTTATTTATTTATTTATTTTTAATCAAGTTTTGAAATAAGGCTAAATGACAGAAATAACTAGCAGTTTTCTAAGTAGTTTTACTCTGAACTCCGACATCATTTTTACATGATAATGATTTAGTTTGGGTCTAAGGGTGCTCCAGTGTCTCTCTAAAGTGGACCCGTTATCGAATAGGTCTCCGTTTTTCCCCCCATATATTTAACAAAGGGAGTTGCGCTGTGAAGCCACGTAATTTCATTCCGAAGCCAGCGCATTGCATTACCGTAATGCACATAATGCAAACAATAATCCAAATGAGGGGCGGCTGGTTTGACTTCGTTTTTATGAGTGGAGGCTGGCTTGACCGCAGTTCTAAACTATCGAAAACTCGATCGATCAACATCTTGATCTGACAGAGCCGAGATGATGCCAATAACGTTAATTAATTGCTCTGTTTTGTAGGACACGTACTCAGGGTCCAAATGTCCTGCTTCAATTTGTTCTGAGAAGTCTAACATGTCCCAAGAGAGCTCATGCAAA
Organism: Corythoichthys intestinalis; assembly: GCF_030265065.1. Taxonomy (NCBI): domain Eukaryota; kingdom Metazoa; phylum Chordata; class Actinopteri; order Syngnathiformes; family Syngnathidae; genus Corythoichthys; species Corythoichthys intestinalis. The sequence goes on along the minus strand of NC_080411.1, from coordinate 45,659,828 downwards.
AGCTCAGATAATGCCGCCATGTTGGGAAGAAATAGGACGTAGCAATAGACCCTACCCACGTGACGTCACAACTCCTTCCTCCTGACTGGTGCCGTCCTATTGTCCGTCACCACATCATGTTTACCTGTTACGGCTACGTACATTCCTCCTATTTACGACGTGTTTTTCTGCTCGTTAACATTAATAATGAAGAAAAATAGTCGTGTAAAAACTGTCAAAGACGATTTCTCTTTTCTCAGGTTCTTTTATTCTCGTGGAAAAAACAGGAAGTGAACGGCACACAATTCTATAGTTACAGAAAATGTTCAAATACATTTATTGAGGAAATACTGACCGGCCAGGACATTTCACGGATACGGGCTCCATGAAAGTGTCTCACCCCCCTTCTTGTCCCGTATATATTTGTGTTAACAGATGTGGTCAGAGCCAATAGGCAGCCTAGTCCTGCCTTATGGCCAAGTCTGAATACAAACTTAACCTTATTTGGAAATAGGTAATGTGAAGCTGCCTGTTGGGGGCTGTTGAATTCTGTGACCAGCACACAGAGATAATTAAGTCCAGATGGTATGTGGTAGAACAAAGAACACTGTGTTTTAGGATATAAGAGAAATAATATATTCTAGTTATTAACTATATGAGTAAATATGCATACAAGAGTATAATAATAGGTAAATATATATGTGTGTATCCTTTCAATCCCTCTTTGGATTCAAATTAAAAATTGAATCCACCCAACTAAAAAACAAAACAACAAATCAGCAAAAGAAAAACAACAACAACAAAACCCAAGTAAACTCAAAGAAAAAATACATCACAAACCACGTGAGAGGTGACGAGACAAAAACGGTAAAACAAAGAAACGAAAAACGTATAATATAAACAATTAAAAAATAAACCATAATATCTGAGTCCAGAAAGCAAAACACATTCCCATTTCCCAAGGGTGAGCACACACGAATTCCCAGAGTCTGTCCCAAACAGGTGTGCAAAGTTAAAGTCAGCATCGCTGCAATCTCATGGCCTTGGTGTTATAAGGGATTGAGCTCATAACTTACTCCACGGGAAAAGGGTTCGGTCCATGAAAAGGGTCAGTTCCATGTTGATAGTCCATGGCTCAGGTTGAAACTAATCCTTTTTGTCAATGTGTGTTGAAGAAAACAATAATCGCAATCCTTAACGCAATGTCCAGTGGTCGAGAAAGCAGTTCAGAAAACAAGACGCAATCATCAATATCTTATACTATTGTAAACACTGACACCGCCCTCTTTTGTGCTGTAATCTGTTCAACTAAAAAACACAGAATGCAATAGAAAAACATCAAATCATAAACAATTAAACATAAAATGAGTCCGCCTATCTAAAAAAAAAACCAATGCTGGTCGCTCTTGTAGGTTGTAACGTCATAGTTGCTCATAAGAAAAAAAATGTATTAATACTATAAAAATGGTCGTTTAAATGTGATACAAGTTAAATATTAATCAGAACAATCACTCAATGACCTCATTTAAATAAAATGCTCGTTGGAATTCTACAGGCAGGAAGATAACTGTCACAATTAAAATTCATTCATGTCAAAGGAACCTGAAAACCTTCACGCACAGAAAGGACAATACCCTCGGCTGGGATGAAACTCGCACCAGTTAAAGCCAACGGGTGCACCCACTCAGGGTCCAAGTGGGGACTGAATCAGCCCTCCGATCATCTAATCCTCGGAGAGCATGGGCCCCATTCCTGACATCTGGGTCACCCTGCAGCCCCACCAGATCAGTGAGTCACCAAGCTCACGATGGTAATGGAGGCCGTGCATCCGGCGAAGGCCGTGCGTCCTGCGAAGGCCGTGCGTCCTGCCAACGGTGTTGACAGGACTCAAAAACGACATGAAAATAGCCAGATTATATCACTTATCCTCTCAAGTTATCATATCATATCTTACCACCTGGAGAATCCCAAAAGCATCTATCTCCAAACTCCTGGAACATATAACATGACAAATCATTATCACCTGGGAGAGCAATAACTCATCTGTTTCTTCCTACCATATTACTAACACAGAAACTAAATCCCTTCCATTTAAAATATGGGAGAATAATGTGCTTGAACAATATGCTTGCAAAAATTTTAACTCATCTGAATATGTAGTGTCATTTTATCTGTATGTTTTCAGTTGAACAGATAGCACAGATCCATCAAACCTTCAAAAAAAACTATCCATATGTCAGTAGATAATTAACAAAACATAAAAATATAATCATGTTTTTTTAGAGTTTAAAAATCAACACAACCCCCCATAGGTACAGTATATAATAATGATGATGATGATGATGTCCCTCTTTTAGCCATGCTTACAAATCAAAGCATGGCTATATATAACATAAAACTATAACACTACTAGGTTACGTAAAAACAAAAAAGCATTGTAATGAAAAAATCCAAACGATCATCATGAATTTATAACAACATACGAGATAAATCAAAAATCCAAACAAAATTGAAAGATCCCTCTTTGGAAACTAAAAAACAAAACATCATTTCAAAAGAAAAAATGTCCTTGTAAATACATCATCATTATTATACCCTACAAAAACAAAATGAGCAAACCCCATAGAGGCAAACATTACCAACATTAATAAATCTAATCCATTTGAAGACGCCTTTCTGGCACTCCGGATCATCATGTAATCAAATGAAAACATCCTACCAAATGTAATATTAAAAGAAGAAAACATAAGAAAAACTGGTGACAAATTCAAAGACGGAGAAAAGATAGCAAATCCGACAAGGCTAGTCTGAAGTCAGTATTGAAATGGCGAAGAGAGTCAGTTTTCCTAAGGGAAAACGGCAACAAATTCCAGAGCCAACAGCTGGATGCCCTTCCCCCATGGTCAGACGAAGCAAAGGTCCAGTATATTCTGCCGGCTGTGAAACAACCTCTGTTCCGCGATATCATCAGAAAGATTCAACCAACTCTTAGTAGGACTTCAGTATGTCGCTGGATGGATAAATAGCCTGGCGTAATGGGGTCTTTGCCAGTCTGATAGAAGGAATACGGTTCAGCCAGCCTGCTCCGGTCCAGTTGGAGTCCACCGGGAGTCTTTCAAGGGAGGCCTGCTAAGGTCACCATGGCTCAAGCTAACTTTGGCACTCTACCCCACCTATGGATAAAGTGGTTGAGTAGACCTAACCAAGTCCTTGCCTGATGTTAAATTTAAACGCGCAAAGCAAGGTATATCAAATCAAAAATGGCTTCTATAAATTAAAAAAAATAACCACAACAAAATAAAAATGTAAGATTACCGAAGTCGCGAAAGAAAAAGAAAACATTAAAAGGAAATCTGAATCAAAAATTCATCACACAAAATTTCAAAAGTGAAAAAGATCATTTGAAACTTATCTTCAAAGTTAAGAAAAATGAAAAGCTAAAAATTCCAAAGAATAAAAATCGGAAACCGAAAAATCAATAGTACGTGCTATCAGCCAAACAAAAGTACTTGAGCCTCAATTTATCAAAACCATTCGAACTTAAAAATGAAAAATAAAAATCAAAAATGAAAAATAAAATGAAAAATCAAAAATCAAAAAATCAAAAATAAAATGAAAAATAAAAATTGGTATTATTCTGGGAAATTTGTTCCCTCCAACGTAAATATGAAATCATCATAAGCCATACGAAAACGCAATTTTCCCAACTGTACAAACAAAATTCTTACATGATTACAAAATTAACAATTTTCCCAGAATAACGTCGTTTAGCGTAATGCCAAATAAAGTATTTCCTCTCTCAAAATTGTCTGCTCCCTCTTTAGTAATTTGTCAATTAAATTTGGCTGTGGCATCTCTCGACGAAAATGGCCACTTATTTCCCACTATAATTTCATTACAACAAAATTTACATAAATTGGACTTCTCTTCACATCCCAGATTCCGAAATTAATAAAAACGTTCATCCCTCTTTTTGGTCACAGCTGAAATAAAAAATAGCCAGATTATATCAGCATGTGACCCAAAAGATTACATTTTAGCAAAATTTGGCATTTTCAAGTCCTTAAAAATCAAAATTAGATTGCATATCGTCTAATATTTCGAACATGACTCAAGACAGGTCCCCTCTCATTCTTTCATGAATCAATAGTTGCTCTTTGTCAATTTTAAGATTTACTTCGGCTGCTTCCAATTCTCAGTGTCCCATCTACATTAAAACTAATTAGTACTTTGTCACTTCCACCTTTGAATGAAATCATCAACACTGGAGTTTCTTGAGCGTATTTGTGGTGCCCTTGGTTGCGTCCTGGTTACAGGAGTGCAGGGGCACATTAATAAAACCATTCAAAGCTACCTCAAATGTGATTGGATTCACCGTGATGCAGTCCAATGTCAGCAGGTCCCTCGGATCACAGTGACCTGTATACAAAAACATTCAGTACCTAAAGAATACATGTCAAGGGGTATTTGAACTCATGTCCAATCAGTTGCCAAACGGCATTGTCCCACCATGGGTCCCAATTCTTGAGCTTCGTGTCTTAGTCATCAATCTAAATACTCATGCATTAGTCGAGGTGAGATCTGGTAGGCATCATAGGTTAGAAGTCGGGGAGCTTTAGTGGTTGGTGTGGAAGATGGGAACCTGTCTCGGAAAACAGCAAACAATGGAGTGACAGGAGACCAAATGTTCAAGAACAACAAATTTAAACCTAGGATAAGACAGAATGTCAACCAATTGGTGAAAAATAAACAAGTACATATCAGTCTCACTACAGCACCGCAGGCCATAAATTATCTTCGTGCCTGGATCCAAACCTCTCCGTCGATAGCCAATTCTGGCAGTGTTTCTGCAAAAAGTCAAAATCATTTAATAACAATTTTAAGTCAATTAACTCACCTTATTGATTTGGAATCATGCGTTAATTTCCAGGTGTTAGGGTGTATCTATTTAAGTTCCAACTTCTAGTCTTTGTCTGGGATCTTTTTTGGATTTGGTCACAGGACAGCAGCCGACTGGCCTTTGCCATCTGCTTTCAATTAGGGGAGGGGGTGAAAACAAGTCTGTGTCAGCTATCGTGGTCATCGTCTGGGCTGGGGCTCCGCTGCCCCCCCTCCCTTTTTCACTGCTTCTGCAGTTCTCCTGTTACAATATATATATATATATTATTTTTTTTTTCTAGCATAAATATAACAGCTGTGCCAACTGTTTCTTCATAATTGATAGATTACAGTTAAGATTTTGCCGATTTAGTCTCGCTTCAACAGCCTTCCAGAGAAGTTTATTATTATTAAGCTATTGGTTTAGAGTTCTCGGATGGAGTTTAATTTCGACATTTGTTGATCAATCAAATGTGAAATTATCTCCCACCGATGTATTATTTTTAAATCAGAATACTACCTTCTTAGCACAATATTTTCACAAATCACAACAATCCTTGCTCCATATTTTAATCAGATATTTAAACCTATTTTAATCTATGAGCTCGTGAATGAATAAATCATTAGTTTAGAACTAAATAAACACATTAGAGAAAAAATGTCGTCTAGCAGCTCATTAGCTGGTCTTAAAACTTAAGGTAAACATATTTTATCAAACAATATAATCATTGTCTCGACATGTCATTTTCCGCCAAATTAAACAAATCTCATTACTTTTAAGGTTGTTTAACAAAACATTTTGAGCTCTAAAGATCATACTATCGATCTCAATTAAGCTCACTAGTTTATTATTTATTTCACCTCACTCGCTTTTCATTTCATTCATAAATTCTATTTCAATAATCAGTTGTTCCCCATTACTATCAATTTGATATTAGTTCTAGTAAAAAGAGAGGGCTTAAATATATTCTCAGTCACCCTTGTTGTGTTTGGCCAGAACACAACAAGGGGGGCTCACAGCGGCCCGCTCTCCTAAATTTTGAACACCATCCCCCTTTTCTTAATCAAAGGCGCCACGTGGCACACACGGGTGCCTGCCAGAATATGAACAAAGGCGCTTCATTTATTATCCTATACTCGATATTTAAGTATTTCAAAAACAATTACTTTGTTCGTCCGCGCTCCCTCTCCACTCACGAGAGCAGAATAAGGAGCGCTCACTTCACTCACAATTAGAGGAAAGAAAAGAAAGAGGACAAAGAAGAGAAAAGTTGGGGCACCCCACACACACTGACACAAACCAACGACAAATAACAAACATCCGCGGAACAAATTTGAGTTGCTCATGCCCCCCATCCCAGGATCTCAGCGTTCATGCATACGCTGGAAATGCACTTTACTCGTGATTTACGCAAATCGGTCCTGCCGGAACTCCTCACATAGGGAGTTCTTAATTACAACACGAAACGGGTCGTCAAAGACGCCCGGAACTACCTCACATAGGGTGTTCTTATATGCATTTTGTAATCGCGATATATAAATAGATAAATAACATACACATTATTAATTTCCTCAATAAAAATTCAACCCCCTCCGGGGCAGCAGCGCAATAAGGCAACAGTGCAATCTTGTAACACTCCTACCTTATTTTGGTACCACACCGTCTGTCCCCGAGTGAGCCGAATTCCAGAATTCTGTGCCGCCAACTCCCGCGAGAATCCTGCCGACAACGCCAATTGAAGAAAAATAGTCGTGTAAAAACTGTCAAAGACGATTTCTCTTTTCTCAGGTTCTTTTATTCTCGTGGAAAAAACAGGAAGTGAACGGCACACAATTCTATAGTTACAGAAAATGTTCAAATACATTTATTGAGGAAATACTGACCGGCCAGGACATTTCACGGATACGGGCTCCATGAAAGTGTCTCACCCCCCTTCTTGTCCCGTATATATTTGTGTTAACAGATGTGGTCAGAGCCAATAGGCAGCCTAGTCCTGCCTTATGGCCAAGTCTGAATACAAACTTAACCTTATTTGGAAATAGGTAATGTGAAGCTGCCTGTTGGGGGCTGTTGAATTCTGTGACCAGCACACAGAGATAATTAAGTCCAGATGGTATGTGGTAGAACAAAGAACACTGTGTTTTAGGATATAAGAGAAATAATATATTCTAGTTATTAATTATATGAGTAAATATGCATACAAGAGTATAATAATAGGTAAATATATATGTGTGTATCCTTTCAATAATCAAAATGGTGAAGGCGTGTGTGGCGGTCGGTTGCAATAACAGAGAAGATAGACGGAGAAGACGGAGAGACTTGAAGTTCTACCGGATTCCGAGAGACCCGGAGAGAAGAGAGCGAGATGGGCTGCTGCAATTCGACGAGAAAACTGGGCTCCAAACGATTACCACAGATTATGTAGTAGTCATTTTATATCTGGTAAGATGCATTTAATATATATTTAGAGGGTTTTGGGCTGACAACCACAATTAAGATCATTGCTAGGCTAATCGCCGACAACATACACGTACGTATGTAGTGAGAGTGGTATCGCTAAACCATATAAACATTAAAAGCCCTAACTCCATTGACAAACGACATGAAATACATTAGACTTGACAGTGGATGTTAGCAATAACAAAAGATTTTGAATTGAAAATTTCGTAACTCACCTTTCCAAGCACAAGATAGATTCCTGCCGAATTTTCGTGTACGAGGACCTGTTTCACCCAACCAGCAACGAAGTATTTATAAGCCTCCAAGCTCTTTAAGTTTTTCAAACTTTCGTGAGAATAGGCTGATTTTGTGTGGACAAGATAGTTGTACATATCAGGGTAGCTAGCAGATGTCAGGCAAATACGGCGGAGACAGCGGGTCGAAAAACATCGATTTAGGCATAAAATATGGATCTGGCGAATGGATAAACTGAAGCTTTTCCACATAACGCCTTTTATGCAACGCATCAAGTGAGTTTACGGCATCCGAAAGCACCGGGTCTTCCATGAAATGCATTATAAATTGCTCGATCAATTGAGACCATTGATAATACAGACACAAAATGACGGACAAGGGGGCGGAACCATACAGCGAGCACGTGATTTTGTGACGTCGGTGGGTAGGGTCTATCGCTTATTACTCGATCAACTCAAACTCCTCCTAGTTCACGCCCGCCCACCGAGTTTGATGAGCCAATGACAGATAAAATTATTTCATGCGGCCACACGGGGAACAAGAGTGCAAGAATGAAATAAATAAAAAGTGAAATAAATAAATGTTGAAATAAATAAATAAAAATTGAAATAAATGAATAAAAATTGAAATAAATAAATAAAAATTGAAATACATTTTGAAATAAATATAAAATGAAATAAATAAATATAAATTTAAATAAATAAATAAAAGTTGAAATAAAGGAATAAATACTGAAATAAATAAAAATCGAAAAAAAAATCGAAATAAATATAAATTGAAGTAAATATGAATCGAAATAAATATAAATTGAAATAATAAAAAATTAAAATAAATAAATAAAAATTGAAATAAATATAAATTGAAATAAATAAATAAAAATTGAAATAAATATTGAAATAAAAGCATTTTAATGACACTTTTAATTATTTATTTGTGTATTTATTTATTGAATTTTTGCACTCCTGGTCCTCCATAGGTATCAACTTACATAGGTGTCAATGGAATCTAAGTACATTGGCATCAATAGAATGAAAAAACCTGATGAAATGCCATTGGAAAGGCATTTTGGCTTTGCCAAAAAGGCAAAGACCAGACAACTACAAAAAATAAAAGTGATTCAAAGTAAAACATTCGAGGGGTTTAATAATAATAATAAAAAAACATTACAGTACTACATACAGTACAATGTTTTTAGAGCCTGATAGATTTCATATATAGAGCAATTTCTTTCTTAAATAAAATTACGTTTTGATTTGGACAATTTGCATTTATGAATGAACAATTTAGCCAAAAATAAGATCAAATTAAGAAATTCTTCCTTGTAGTCTTTATTAAATGATTCATAGCCAAGAAAAAAAAAACACTTTGCAAACGAAGATCAAAGGCGAATAATATATTTCCCAAAATGAGAGTGCCGATAGTGTGCCAAAATTTAAGGGAAGTCACATTTCCAGAAGGGAAACAATGTTGATTTTTTCTTTTTACAGGTTCTTTTATTCTCTTAATGAACAACAGCACAAATCAGGAACAAAAAGGAAACAATCCTGACTTTGTCATTGCATATAATGTACAACAAAATGGAAGTGGTCCTCCCATCAAGTCTTATAAAATGATGCCAATGAATGATAGGCTAAACACAACTAATAAAAATCAAGAAAAAATCATGTCAAAAAGAAAATTATTCAAATCACATTATGCAGAAAACGAAGCCGTGTCCACATGACCGCTAAATGATGGGAGTCGCAACACGCAGCCAAAAGGGGAATGCTTTCAGAGGACTTTTAGTTTTGTAAACGTAAGAAAACATTTTGAAACTACTGGACAAGTCTGGTCATTCGGAAGCAGTCTTTTTGTTCATCAATTCAGTGTTAGTCAGCGAGTATAAAATAAATGAGACAGACTAATAAATAAATAATGCCATATAACAGAGTTAAATCCGCTGAGCCAATACTTCTAGCAATAGTGTGGATGCACATTATACAAGGATTGGACAAAGCACATGTTAGGGACCATATGTGCCAATCCTCAACAGTATTTGAGGAAGCTCCACAGAATACAAATGTACTGCGTGCACAATCAGATGAAGAAGCATGGATGGCAGGCAAAACAGTCATTGGCCACTGCTTCTCACATCAACAAACAAGTGTTTCTTAATCATAGCCTTCTGAGTTAACTCTTTACCACAAACGGAGCACGCAAAAGGTTTTTCTCCAGTGGGGGTCGCTGTGTGTGTTTTTAAGTTGCACTTGCGACTGAATTTTTGACCACAAACTGAAAAGGCAAAAGGTTTTTCTCCAGTGTGGGTTGTTGCGTTTTTAAGCTTTGCTTTTGAGTGAAGCTTTCCACAAAATTCGCAAGAAAAGGTTTGTCTCCAGGGTGGGTTCTTGTGTGTCTTTTCAAGGCGCTCCCGTGACTGAATCCTCGGCCACAAACTGAGCAGGAAAAAGGTTTTTCGCCAGTGTGGGTTCTTGTATGTATTTTTAGGTTGCTCTTGAGACTGAATCTTCGGCCACAAATTGAGCAGACAAAAGGTTTTTCTCCAGTGTGTGTTCTTGAGTGTTGTGTTAAGCGTTCATTACGAGCAAACCGTTGACCACAAATTGAGCAGGAAAAAGGTTTTTCTCCAGTGTGGGTTCTTGTGTGTTTTTTTAAGTCGGTATTGCAATTGAATCTTCGGCCACAAACTGAGCAGACAAAAGGTTTTTCTCCAGTGTGGGTTCTTGAGTGTTGTGTTAAGCGTTCATTACGAGCAAATCGCTGACCACAAACTGAGCAGGAAAAACGTTTTTCTCCAGTGTGGGTTCTTGTGTATTTTTTAAAGTTGGTATTGCAATTGAATCTTTGGCCACTATCTGAGCAGGAAAAAGGTTTTTCTCCAGTGTGGATTCTTGTGTGTCTTTTTAAGGAGCTGTTGCGACTGAATCCTTCGCCACAAAATGAGCAGACAAATGGTTTTTCACTAGTGTGTGTTCTAGTATGTGTTTTTAACTGGCTTTTGCAAATGAATTTTTGTCCACAATATGAGCAGACAAAAGGTTTTTCGCTAGTTTGGGTTCTTGTGTGTGTTTTTAACTGGCTCTTGCGAATGAATCTTTGCCCACAAACTGAGCAGGAAAAAGGTTTTTCTCCCGTGTGGGTCCTTGCGTGAACTTTTAAGGTGCTTTTGTGGCTGAATCTTTGACCACAAACTGAGCAGACAAAAGGTTTTTCACCAGTGTGGCTCCTCATATGTATACGACAAGTATACTTATTAGCAAAGGTTTTCCCACAGTGAGAGCATTTGTCTTCACTGTGAGAATTATTATGACCACCATCATTGTAAGAGGAGTGTAACGTGGCGCCATGTCTATCTGATGGAGCAATGAAAATGTCTGCTTGCAATCCTTCTGTTGAGCTGCTGCTGCCGCTTGGAGGCTCCGCCCCTCTGCCAGCCTCACTCGGACAATCTTCACTCGTCAAGGGTTCAGTCAACCTGGTGATACCTTCCTCCTCTTTAACGCATGGCAGCTCTTCCTCCTCCTTTTTGATTGGAAGTTCCTTCTGTTGAGAGGGCTCTGGCTCCTCCTCCTCTTTGATTTGGGGGAGCTCAACATCCTCTTTAACACCAGGCGATTCTGGCTCCTGCCACTCAGCACCAAGATATTTTCTGAAACCTGCAAGACACAAGACGACAAAGGATGTATTTTATTAATGGACCGTCGAGCGTGCTAGCAGGCCCTAAGGTTGGACTAGCCGAGAGAGCGAGAGAGAGATTGTATGTGCACGCGTGTATGAGATTCTGGGCTGGCTGTCTGTCTCATGACAATGATGCGCCGATTGGCTGGTAGTCAATGTGCATTGACACGCCCTTATCCTTCATGCGCAAGCAGTGGTAATTTATTTGCAGCAGGAGCATTGCTCACACCCATGGCACGACATCAAAATGGCAAGTCAGAAGAAGGTGGGCACTGAAAATACGGCTGTTCATTTAATCAATGTTCAACCGAAACAGACTTTTCAAGTTGAAACGTTGAAATCGGGATGTTTAATTTTCAAAACCGCCCCATCTTGATGTATCTAAGCTGCTGTCGTTTCCGCTGCATTTCCCACAAGAGCACACACTCTTAACTATAAAAACAACACCCATGGCTATCGGCGATTCTGCTACTTTTGGCCACCCAACTTTGGACACAAATTGTGTAACGCCATAAGCATGTGTATTATTACTTAAAATATGAAAGTATATGCTTGTGTGTGTGTGTGTGTGTCTGTCTGTCTGTCGGGGTGTGTGTGTTTGTGTCCTTCTGTCTTGTTTTCCTGTCAAGATTGCAGCTACTAGATTACAGCCGGCAGCCATGGTGTGTGAAAAGCTACCGCTCGTCGGCCGGTGAAGGCGGGAGTGATTGCCTTGTTTGGCCGGCGACCGTGGCGTGTGACAAGCTGCCCGACTTAGGCGTTTTTTTCCGCCGAGTATGCACCATTTTCCGTGTTCGTTTCCCTGCTGCGTCCTCGGCGATGAGCACTCGCGGCAGATGCTCGCTGACATTGCCCTGGGTCCGGCGTGACAGCTTGATGGGGGATGACAAGCCCTAGTTCACTGAAACTTGCCCATTGCCGGAGGCTGGCCTATCGGTGAAAGCGATCACTCCCTCCGCCGTGTGTGACATGAGTCGGGCAGTTTTGTGTGATTTTTCACATTTGCAAGCTTTTAGTTTCTGTTATGTTCATGAGTTTTTACACTTGTGTACACTATGTTTCCATATATGTATACGTGAGCTAGCTTTAGCTCTAGGTATAATCATCGGTTTAAGCCCTTTAAAAAAATGCATTATTTAGAATTGAATAAACATTTATTGGCATTACAACATGTACAACGAAATTAAGGAAATTATTTTTATACATGGTCTATGTGTGGGATGTCGATTGTTTTCAGACATCTCACAAAGTTTCTGTGTTGACAAAATTGAAAATGTAAATCAAGATGTATCTTTTACGCGATAATGGCTACACAGCTATCATCGAGATGATCCTCAGCCAAATCTCATCCATTTTGTTGGCCAGTGATCTCACATTGGCGAGGAAGAGACTTGGTATAGCCTCTCTGTTTGGGTTAGCATGTAGCCTAATTCTCACGCCTCCTCTTTTGTTTTCGCTCTTTTTGAGGCCGCAGCAGGGAAATGAAGAGACACTGAAACTCCGGTTGCATAAAATACCGTTCAGGAGGTGCAAGAAGTCGCCAGATTTGACCATTATGTAGTCATTTAGCCCTGTCATACTGAATAAATGCATTTTTAATATTTCAAAGTTTATTTAGCACTAGACTGTTTTTTTCATGAGAATTTATATAGCAGTTGGGGAATCAATACTTTAACAAAGAATATTCTGTAATAATATTGGAGTAAGAGATAAAAACGGCCGACACCATTTTGCTGCACATTAGCAGGTCCTTCTTCAACCGTTTTCGTACGAACTTCTCCAAGGATGGCAAGGGAGAACAAGGCCTTGGAGTGGCCGACAGGCAGGAAAAGGAGCAGACTCGAGGAGGCCATGAAGGAGACGGCGAGGGACAGGGACTTGGACAAGTCCAGGAAGCTCACCGGGGCTCACAGGCCAAGAGACTATGTGAGTGTTGAAAGACAAGGGCCGGATAGCTGACAAAACGTGCTGAGGCAATTGTGACAATTCAGGAAGTTCAATAAGTTGTCATTGTATATAGAAAAATGAAAAGTTTGCTTTTGTCGAATAAAATTAAGATGATTCTGCATGCTTTCCTCAAATATAAAGTTTCTGATGTGAAAATTAAGTGACTTGTTAGATGTTGAAAACTTGTGTCAAAATTAGTTTTTTTTTTTTTTTTTTTTTTTTTTAAAGCTAACTAAATAAATAAAAATATTAAATTGCTATTACAGGCAAAAAACCTATATGATATGTTAAATATTGCAATCCATCCTGAGAATATAGGTGATTATCCCTGCATTTGGTGATTTTTGTGCATCTAGCGTAAAATCTGAGAATTTTATAGCCCTTTCATGGTTTGTTATATAAAAAAATAATTAATCTGGTTTTTTATTAGGGAATGACTATTTTTTATTCTGCTGCTCATGGAGACTCATATATGCCTAAGGGAGGTGCCTGTTTTAGGTCCCTAGCAGCTTTGGTTTTGAAAATATTTGAATTTTAAGTTATTAAAATAGGCCTCCTATGGATCGGCCCCGAGCCTGTGTCCCGTCAACTAATAGAGAAGTCAATGACATAGTCTTATTTTCATTAGCCTCAATGCTAACGTTTTACAATGTTTTAGATGTGTTTCCTTATTTTGCATGTCTGAACTTAAATTCTACGGCATGTCGATGACCAATAAACATCTGTGAAAAGAATTTTAGTCTCATATGTGATCAACACGCACGTGTGTCGAGTGCACGCAGCACAAGCAAGCAAAAATGTATGCACGCACGCACATAGCAATGAACTGCAGCTGCTAAATTTACTTATTGCATATCGCGACAGGCTTAGACATACATACTGTACATGTATTGCACCTTGAACGAACGACCCCAAAAGACAGTTCCGGCTTCTTCTTGGATACAGCGTGTCAAAGCCCCGTACTCCCCTCAATGTAAGTAACTTGATACTCACAGAACAATAAGTGTGATATGGCGTTGCAGCTATCTGATGGTTGAGCAATGAGGTTGTCTGCTTGGGATCCTTCTGTTGAACTGCTGCTGCTGCCGCTTGGGGGCTCCGCCACTCTTCTGGCCTCACCCGGACCTCCATCTTCACCCTTCAAGGGCTCACCAGTCCACCATGGGGCGTCCACCACCTCCTCTTTAACATATGAAGGGTCCTCCTTCTCCTTTTTGAGGGGATAAGGGTGCTGCTGCTCCTCAATGTGGGGGCTCTCAACTCTAACGAAATACTCCTCCTGCTCCTCTTTGATGCCGAAGAATTCTTCCTCCACCTTAATGTATGCTGACTGTTCCTCTTCTTCCATGCGAGCAGACTCCTGGCGTTCATGACGATGCACTTGACTGACATCTGCAAGACCAAGACCATAATCACACACGAGCCGTGACGATCTAAAATTTATTCGTAGCTTGTTGTCACCCACTATGACACAATGTAATTCAAATTGACATCACAAGGGGTTAGATATACTCCTAGGAGAAAACAGCGAACATGAGAGGATTTAAGGGGGACAGGATAAATTGGGAGTTTGGCCAGAACATAAACGAATAGTAGCTCTTTCATTCAACACCAGATGGCACGTAACTAAATGAGTTTTCCAGAGGTGACTCAAAAATCCAGTCGAAGTCCGCGTCAGTGGCCGCCATTTTGCAGCCCCAAAGTTTAATATCCTCTCTCTGCTGGAATAAACAATGTTGATCACAATTATATTGGAAGTATGGCAAAGCAGGGGTAGAAGGGGGGGTGTAACACCAGGAGAAGACCATCCAGTCGTAGCAGGCGATTCTAAGCAGTAAATTATGCCGAATCTGATGAGTCTCCAGAAAGAGGAGACATGGATTTGAAGAGGAGTTGATAAACAATGGCATGAATCTCTTCAAAGGTAATAAAATGAAAATATAGCCATTTATCATGAACATATCAAAGACTTAGTTAAACATTAAAGTGATCCTCGATCTTTAAGACAAGTACTTCTTAAAAGATAAATATTAGTATGAGTTATAATAATTTGACATTAAAACCCCTTTTAATGTTTTCAATTTAATAAAATTAGTAAAATTATTTTAAGTGATAGGTCGCCATTCTTGTTACGTCGCAGTGCGTGACGTCACCGGGCCGAACTTCCAGCGTGTCACTCTTAGCTACCCCAACATGTCGTCGGTTCTGCCCTTCCAATTTGAACCAGATCGGAAAAGTGAAGAGCAGGACAGCACTGTCGGTCGTTCACAAGACGAGCAGCAAAGGCAAAATGACAACAGGAAATACAGTACCTTATAAGAGAAGAATTGGGCAAAACTGGTGATGTACAAGTGCGTCTCAATGGTAACGGAGCAGAGAGTGTATGCTGTTGAGAACTCCGGTTTTTGTTGGCAGATCTTCAAGGTAAGATATTGCGTTTTCAAACTTATCCCAGTATAATTATGTAGATTGTTAGTGTCCAGAGCTGTCGTATGGTTTACATACAGTTCAAGCCAACAGTTTGACGAGAACAAATCCTGGAATCGAGTGTAATCCATGTCTTGTACATTGTAACGCCTGGTAGGTAGGATACGTGCATAAAAGTACCAAAAAGGCGAGAAGCTTCCACTTATGCACATTTATTCACACAAAAAATAATATTTTCACCTTGACCACTTGTCACTCGGAAGCTCAGCGGTACGCACACGCGTTCCCAGACGAACTCCAACATAAAAGTAAGGTCCATGTCAGAGTCACTGTCGTCACTGTAGCGTGCTATAGGGCTTTAATTATTTGGTATGATTTGGGGGAAACTCCCACGAAGAATAGTCAACAAAAAAGATAGCAATAGCAATCCAAATCCGCGTTTTTTTCACTCACTCGAAGATCCAGGAATTAGACCAATCTCATGGCAATGTTGCAACCACGATCAGGCCGTCGAATCCACAAAACAGACCGATCCCAAAAGCCGCTGTGGGACCGATGAATCCAGAAACTAGACAGATCCGAAATCAATATTGCAGCTGCGGTGGGACCGTCGGATCCAGAAATTAGACGGATCCCTTACTTGACTAATGATCCAGGAAAAACGTTCGGGCGCCAGTTGTAACGCATGGTAGGTAGGCTACGAGCATACAGGGACCATAAAGGGGAGAAGCTTCCACTTATGCACATTTATTCACAAAAAATAATAATTCCACCTTGACCACTCACGTCACTCCACTTGTTACCATTTGACTGGAAATTGCATCCAAAAGCGGCACATCGTGGCATTTTACTAAGCGAGTTTGGGCAGCAATACACAATTATTGTACACGCTACACATTTGGAAACATCCCATTTACATCATCACTGCGAGCCCGCAAAACATGGCGTCAACTATCGGTCAAAATATGTACTAAATATGATAAAATATTGCCTTTGATTCAACCTTGTATGTGTTTCTAACAAAATATTTTAGTACAAGAAAACAATTGTGGTTTATTAGAGCCTACATGTATTTAAGGTAGAGGATCACTTTAAGATTTTAGCCCTCCAGACCTACCATGAACAGAGTGACCCTCACTGCTGAATGACTAACATCTTGTACTATTGCCCTGGTGTAAACAATGCCAAAAAATGTGTTTTTTTCCTGTTTGTAAACTGCTTAAGTCCATTAGAAACCTACAAACTCATTGCTAGATTATGAGATTACATTACAGTGAAACCGCGTTTTTCACGGTTAATGGCGATCAGAACACGCCGCGTTAAGTAGCAATAATATATACAGTACATATATATTTTTGTGCTCAATGTGTTTATTCAGATTCAGCATTGGAAAGAGATACATATAAGACATGTTTTTCCACCTTTCCCCCCCAAAGTATAATTTAAAGAAACTTTTGTGTGCTTATATATATACAGTAAGTATATATATATATTATATATATATATATATATATATATATATATATATATATATATATATATATACACAGTTGTGGTCAAAAGTTTACATACACTTGTGAAGAACATAATGTCATGGCTCTCTTGAGTTCCCAGTTATTTCTACAACTCTGATTTTTCTCCGATAGAGTGACTGGAACAGATACTTCTTTGTCACAAAAAACATTCATGAATTTTGGTTCTTTTATGACTTTATTATGGGTTAACAGAAAAAGTGATCAAATCTGCTAAGTCAAAAATATACATACATGGATCTGAAAAAGCGAATCATTGACTTGAACAAGTCAGGAAAGTCACTTGGAGCCATTTCAAAGCAGCTGCAGGTCCCAAGAGCAACAGTGCAAACAATTGTTTGTAAGTATAAAGTGCATGGCACTGTTTTGTCACTGCCACGATTAGGAAGAAAACGCAAGCTATCACCTGCTGCTGAGAGAAAATTGGTCAGGAGGGTGAAGATTCAACCGAGAATCACCAAAAACCAGATCTGCCAAGAATTAGAAGCTGCTGGAACACAGGTGTCAGTGTCCACAGTCAAGCGTGTTTTGCATCTCCATGGACTGAGAGGCTGCCGTGCAAGAAGGAAGCCCTTGCTCCAAAAGCGGCACCTTAAGGCTCGACTGAAGTTTGCTGCTGATCACATGGACAAAGATAAGACCTTCTGGAGGAAAGTTCTGTGGTCAGACGAAACAAAAATCGAGCTGTTTGGCCACAATGCCCAGCAATATGTTTGGAGGAGAAAAGGTGAGACCTTTAACCCCAAGTACACAATGCCTACCGTCAAGCACGGTGGTGGTAGTATTATGCTGTGGGGCTGTTTTGCTGCCAGTGGAACTGGTGCTTTACAGAGAGTAAATGGGATAATGAAGGAGGATTACCTTCAAATTCTTCATGATAACCTAACGTCATCAGCCCGAAGATTGGGTCTTGGGCGCAGTTGGGTGTTCCAACAGGACAATGACCCCAAACACACATCAAACGTGGTAATGGAATGGCTAAATCAGGCTAGAATTAAGGTTTTCGAATGGCCTTCCCAAAGTCCTGACTTAAACCCCATTGAGAATTGTGGACAATGCTGAAGAAACAAGTCCATGTCAGAAAGCCATCAAATTTAACGGAACTGCACCAATTCTGTCAAGAGGAGTGGTCAAAGATTCAACCAGAAGCTTGCCAGAAGCTTGTGGATGGCTACCAAAAGCACCTAATTGAAGTGAAAATGGCCAAGGGACATGTTACCAAATTATAGCGCTGCTGTATGTATATTTTTGACCCAGCAGATTTGATCACTTTTTTCTGTTCACCCATAATAAAGTCATAAAAGAACCAAACTTCATGAATGTTTTTTGTGACAAAGAAGTATCTGTCCCAATCACTCTATCAGAGAAAAATCAGAGTTGTAGAAATAACTGGAAACTCAAGAGAGCCATGACATTATGTTCTTCACAAGTGTATATAAACTTTTGACCACAACTGTATATTTTAATAAATGGTTTCTAAGCACTTCGAATGTAATAATTTTGTTTACAACATGCTACTGTCCCACCTGAAACAAGAATAAAGTAGAAAAATGTTTGTGTTTATGAAATGCTTCATTGAGTGAGTCCACTCAAATTCACTCAAGCTGTTCACTTACACACAATGAGTTTCCACAGCAACTGTTTAACAACAATGATTGACGTATGTGGTGCTTTGAAGGAAGTGTCTGTGGCAAGAGCAAACATTAATGTCTGTAAATATTTGTTAACTTTAATAAGCAACTCCAGTGCACTGTCTGACCATGAAAAGCAACCGGACCGAGAGTGAGAGACCACGTGATCAGATTGGGACAGCTGTATAAAATACTGCATTTATTTATTTATTCATTGGGGGAAAAAATCCGCAATGGACTAAGGGTGCGAAGTTTGAAGCACGAACTGGCGAGGGATCACTGTATTATATTTTACTTTTATATGATACTCATGTGTGAATTTAAAAATACAGTGTGAAAATCGCTATTTGTCAACAATACAATGTATAATATTTTTTTTCACTTCAGATCGACCCCCTGCCAGAGCTCCAAGGACTGAAAGGGCGAGAGGTAGAGCCAGAGGCAGGAACAGACCCTTCCCAGATGTAAAAGATGAAGTTTCATTTTATCGAAATGAACAGAATATTATATTTTTCAAGTTTCATGACAATAATGTGTATTGCTGACAACAATGTGTATTGCTTATAAACTGTTGTCAAACTGTGCTCATTTGCTCAACCTCAAAGTGCAATATGTCACATTAAAGCTAAGATGTTAATTTTTTATGATCAGTTGTCAAAACCTGACTGAGATTTATAGCTTATCAGTAATCAAACAATGGTGTGGGTTTCCACATTTAGCATTTGGAATTCTACAACTTTAGCTGGTTGTGAGACTTTCAAAAATGTAAAATTTCCGGAAAAAGGTTCATGACATAATCCTTTGCTGATTTAGGAATAAAAAGATGTGCAACAAGGCATGTTTGAATTGTTTTTTAATTAAAAATACTCAAAGAAAGATCAACCTTAAAGGGAAAAAAAAAAGTATCTCGGCCGTGGCACGCAGCCCATTCGTTGGTCCAATTTTTGTTAGTCCAGTGAAGTATATCTGTCCAACTCACACCGCCTCCCGGACAACTGAGCGTCTACGACAGAAATGATTTACAATGATCGCATGGCAATCGACTATATACGTTGCGTGCCTCGTTGGCTTAGCAACCATATTTAACATTGTCAAAGTCTTGTTTCAAAGTAGAAACAAGTTTCCGAGGTACTTTTGCTTGACTTCCTTTACAATTTCTCCATCCAAAACAACAGTGGAGCTGGAGTAAGATTACTCATCAAAATCCCTTAAAAAGACAATGTGGAATATCACGACGGGAGAGGACAACATGTTCATGAAGGCAGATGTGGAACCAAGCTCGTGCCACCACAAAGACCGGGTGTTTTTGTAGCCATGTTGCCACTGTGTTATGGACGGTATCTTCGCCCTATCCATGCATTTTCATGTGTGCGATGCTCAAATAAATACTAAAGCTAAAATCTTGCGCATGAAACGTATTCTTGCCTTTGATATTGTTATTACAATGATTGTAATTATAACGATCTTTAATATCATTTACTACAACTACTGTATCTGCTGCCAGCCTGTTGCCACCCGGAGGGCAGCCTAGAGGCTGGGGCTAGAGGCGGTGGATTGCGTCACGGCAGACCATCAGCCCGATCCAGAGATCCGACTACGAGCTTTTAACTGCAGCAACTTTAAAGATACGCTATTGGAGCTGGAATTACCGAGGACAGCGGGAGAAAGCCCGTCCGGAGGCCGTAATGTCGGCTGAAAGTTTGGCGAGGCTCCGGAGCTCTGCTGTCTGATATCACATTCTTGTATGCTATTTTCCCAATAATTCTATAAATTGTGATTTATTGACCTATTTTGCAAACGCACCAATCGTTTTAAATAAAACAAGAAATGAATAATTTTGGTCACTCAAGTAGCCGGTGTATCAATCTATACCTCATGTCAACACAGGCTGACTGGTTGTTATAATTTTGTCAACGAATGACCAACAAAGTGATAAGAACAGTCATACAATCTCATCGACGTCGTGCCGAATCCATTTATGGAAATTCCGTGAGTTCCTCTACTTTCATTTTGCAGTTTTAACTTAGGCAAAACACTGCTTACATCAACCACAATTCATGTTGTTCTTTCTAAACTGGAAGTTTGGAGCAGAAATTGTCCAAGATGGCGCTGCCCATATTTCGCTTAGGAAACTTGTCTATATATAAAATTATTATGGTCATGTATGTGCAGTAATCCATACATTGTTGGTACTATACAGTGTTTGTGAATACTACTTGTGTTGTGATGAGGAACAGCTATACTGTGCATGTCCTATTCTCGCAGTCGGAAATCTGGGCATTAATGGCATCACCAGCCACAGCAAAGCGTCGCCATATTGAAATGGGGTCAAAACACGAGTCACAAGCATGCTCTGTCGTGCATTGTAGTACAAACGCGTTGAACTTTTGTCATATTTGCGGTCTTTTTTTCCATCGGAATGACTAAAAGTTGCAGAATTGCGGGTTGTAACACAAGGAAGAGTTCAGAGTCGCATTTCAAGTTCTTCATTCTTCCTCGTGAGAGGAAAAGGACGAGCAATTGGCTTAAAGCAATCAATCGAGGAACAGTAAAAGAAGACGGTTCCGTGGACCAGGCATATTTACATTTGCGGCCGACATTTTATTACTGGTGAGTAAACTTTAATCGTTTTTTTTTGTCCCAACTAGCTGCTAGGATTCAATAGACTAGGCAGTGGTTATTATTACCGGAACCAACAACTCGCATAGCGTTATTTTTCTTTTGCCGTGAACTGCTCTGATCGGTCAATCGGTATATTATTGGCCTGGTGGGAATTGGTTATTTTGCCGTGACGTGTTCACGGCTAAATAACGCTTAGAGGCGAATTACGGGTTACGGCAGAAATAATCACTCCATATATATTACCAGTTTTCTTAGTTCCACACAGCACATATTCCACGTAATTGATAAAGGTCAACTTACTGGGTGACGTTATGAGGTAGGTGTAGATGTTTCTGAACTCCACTGCTGGCAATTCCTTTGGATTGTTTATCCAGCTATCAGCTCCGACTTTGTATGGGCAGATTTGCAGAACAATACACGCTAATTTTAAGTTGTATCGTCTCCTCCCGTTTGTCGGCAGTGACTCGTGATAATAATGTCATGTTTAAGACGTTTTTCTGAAAAAAAGACGCAAAACACAGCTGAAATACATGAATTTCAGACGTTTGTCTACCGATGTTTACCTGTGCGTGCCCCCATCTCAAAATGGCGACACGTTGCTATGCAAGATGACGTCATCGTGACATCACGCCGACTACGAGAGTGAAATGACAATAAAGTCAGTACTCGACTTCTTCCTCAAGTGACCTATGTCCTGGTATCTGTAAACATTCAAATTGTACTGTATAGTATTTGCGAGACAATTGAGTCAAAAGTCAACTTAATCACCTGACATTTTGGGACTTGATGTTTGGTTGCTCGGCGATGTGTTGATCCCAAGCGCGTTGTATGTTCTCTTTGTTAGCGGCTAAAGCTAACCTAAGCAGGCCTCGAAGTTTAAACGTGTACCCAAACGACTCGAAGCGAGATTGGACGGATTTTTGGCGTGACCGAAAAATTCTGCCACTTTACAGTGGATTACATTACTTCATGGGGCCAAGGAGAGTTAACAACTGGATTGTCTTCAAAGCACAATACAGTACTACTGTTCCAAGGAGTCGGACGCGACGGCGAGTATTGATGACGTCACATCCGAATACAAGGAAGACAGTTTAAAGACTACAACATTTTAACATAAAATGATCATACAAAGTAAAATATGCCAGGGTTTAAGAAAAAAATAAATAAAACAAATATTAAATTTTAAACAAAAATATAAAGTTGTTAGAGCTTTTGGATTTTTTGACATCTGGCTTTAATATGCAGAGCCATTTTTTTCATAAAAGCAATAAAAGAAGGTTTTGATTTGGAGCATTTGCGTTCATGAATATATATTTTTGCCAAAAAATAAGATGAAATTAATAACTAAGATTCCTACTTATAGTCTCTATCAGATGATACGGAGCCCCCCCCAAAAACTTTCCAAATCAAGATCAAAGGCAGACCAAATATTTTCCAAAATGAGAGTGCAGATGGCTTGCCAAATTTTTATTGGAAGAATCACATTTCTAGAACAGGTTGAAGGACAAAAAATTCAATTTTCTCTTTTTACAGGTTCTTTTATTCTCACAATGAACAGGAGATGACGGCACAAAATTCAGGAACAAAAAGAAAGCAATCATCACCAAAGATGAGTACATATGTTCGGTTTTATCACTTAGTCGTTCATTTCTCTCATCAAGGGCCCACACAAACATTCTTTCTTATGCACTCATATTTTAGATAATGGATTTATGAATGTAAAATCCGTTAAAAAAACAACAATATGGGTCATTATCAATATACGGTGCCTTTGAGAACTTCCAACTTGCCCCAAAAAAAGCTGAGATTTTCCATTCAACTTCACATTTATAGTATCAATTACCTGTTGTACTGTTAGGAATGCACGTCGGTCAAGCTCCCACACTTTTTTAATAATAACTACAAGCAGACAAAGTACACGTAAACAGCAAATTATGTCAACTCTGTCATGGACAAATTCAAAGCAGAATAAATATATTCTAATTGCATAGTGATTATAAAATGTATATTTTCAGGAAGGTTTTTTGTCCTTATCTACAGCCTGCGTTTTGTTTAATTGGAAAAGTATTTGGATAATAATTAAATTAGGGGAAATTATTTGATTTTCCTGAAAATCAGCAAAAATTCTACATTCTTTTCTTAATAAAATCTGTCAACAAAGATATGTGGTCAAATTTTCAGCTGATACTATAAGGCCCTTACTTGTTCATGCAGAAATCGCACAAAAAGTTTGCTAACTTGTGAAAAAAAATGCATTATTTACCTAGAATATAAAAAATAACAGAGTGGACAGTAAACTGACAGGGTTGACCTAGCATGACAGAGTGGACAAATTGTGAAAGATCTTTGAATGAATCAAATAATTTAAATGTAAATATATATACCAGAGGTCCTATCCCCTTTAGATGGAACTACCAGAACCTACCAAAACACCAAAATGAGCCATAATTGTGGCATTCTACAACTTAACTCCATGGATGATTCTGCTGAATCAGCCAAACATTGAACTGTACAATGAGATGGTAAATTGCTGAATAATGATTGACCTGAAGAGAAACAAATGAACATAACTGAACACCAATGAGTCACATCTATAAACAAATTTTATTTCTGCAGAGGCATGGCTCAAGATGGTTCAATCTGTACAGAGCGCTTGTTCACACCCTGTGGTTCTGGTATTCGGCAAAGTACCTGCCAGTCATGGTACCAACAAATGTCATCCCAGGTACTTGGCCAATAGAACTTGTTTATGCCATGGCGGTGCATACACTGAACTTTCACACTGTGCCCTTAGACCTCTCTGATGACATCTGAATATGCTTCATTGTCATTATTAACGACACACCAGTTTCCGATGTGTTTTACCGCAATCATATTTGGTCTCCAAGTATTTTCTGATGTCTTTCCACATGATGGGGACTCGTTAGATGAATCAGCAGGAGTGACCTCTTAAATGCTTGGTGGATTCTCATGGTGTCCTTTATGGCAGCTATTGCAGGTACTTCACTTTTGGATACAATATCCTTTTCTGAGATGAAGAACAACTCGACAGATGTGTCAAGGCTTTTCAGCTTGTCATACTAGGTCTGAGCATCAGGGATATCTGTATCTGCTGAGCTCTTGAGGACCCCACCCACAGCATCTGGTGCCCCTTTGCCATGACTTGCCGCAAAGTAATTCGATGTCATTTCGTTGAATCCATACTAGTAGGGCTTTGCTGAGAGGGAAGATATATGTCCTTTGTCGATACCGCATAGCAGGCCCATAACTGATAAAGTTATTGTGACGTGTAGGTGTCGTTCTCTCACTACCTTCAAAACTGGATCGAGGTGGGCCCAGACTGACAAGGGATCATGTCTTTCGGAGGGTCATTTGGAAGCCCTTTCTTTTTCCAGATATTCTCTTCTTCTTTCAGTGTCAGCACAACGACTTTCCTGATGATCTCCTTACTGTCTTAGCTCCTTTTGATCTCGTACCTTGAAAATTTCAACACAAAAAGTGTAACTTAACCAATTTAATGGGGAGTAAATCTGCCTTGCCCAATCAAACTAGGCTTTCTGTAGTGCTGCTCTGATCCATTTTTACCATGTCTAGCATGACCCATTATAAAATGTATGTAATAACTCTTATCATATTAGCATATTGACATTATCAGTATGTGGCTTAAACTTTTAAGAACCCTGTCCACCCTGTCATGGAAGCTTTGCTGACAGGGAGGACAATGACAGGGTGGAGATTTTTGTCTAATATTGGTTTTTATTAACCACATGGTGGACCTTCAGTGCGCAAAATGGTTAAATTAGTAAGCAGACTGTGGACGTATTTACATACAGCTTTCAAATATATCAAATGTTTTCATAATAATTGATATTTTATAATGACAGAGTGGACAGGTTAAGCTTGACAACATCTGACTACACACCTAATATGACAAAAATTGCGAAACATAAGTGTAAATACATACTCAGCAACTAGCCTCTGTTTTAGTCACCGATAAAGGAAGACAAAATTGGTCTTGTGACATCACTGAAAAAATCAGCAGGTTTTCTAAAGAGGCAGTTTTCCCTAAATGACAGGGAGGACAATTTTTTCAGGGACATTGTATTTTTTGGGGAAAATGTTAAATATTTTCATGAAAGTAAGGATATGCATGGTCAAAATGACCAATTCTATCAAATAACTTGCTGTGGCAATAAGTTAATATGTAAAATGTTTCATTTTTTATCATTTAACCATTTATTACACACACTGAAGTTAGCAGTGCAGTGTGTGGGACATGCCAAAATGGAGTACATCAAATGGAAAACGTACACATAAAATAAAGGAAACAGATTTTAAGAGACATATTGTTGTCCAGATATGTGTGAAAATCTTTGTTCTCCCATAATAAGACATAAGATTTTAATTATTTGTATACATTTTCATGATAACTGGGTGTTTCTGATGAGGACACCAAACGGCACTTTATATTGATGATGACCCATATACTAGTATTTCGCTAACAGATCGTGGACTGGGTCATATAACCATCTTTGAAGAGAAATGTAACTATTAGGCTACAGGTTTTCACGACCATAGTCCTACGACAATATCCCAGTTTTGAAATTTATTAGTTCAAGCGGAGTAAGATGCAGTCATATGTGAAGTGTGGTGTGATGATGAAAGCAAAGTCCGCAAAAAACGTCTGTTGAGAAATTACCGTTCATTTGGGTGAAAAATTTTTCAATACATATTCACAGTAAAACAAAGTCGTTTCCGTGTCCATCGATTGGTGAAGAGGGTGTGTTATTTCAAACGTGTTTACGAATCGTACAATGCGTGTTTCGTGTCATATGTGTTTATAAATCCCACATTGCGTGTTTTATGTTAGAGGTGTGTGCTCATTATGAGACTGACAATAGGCTAAATAAAGCGTCATAAAAATGACAATTCATTTAAATATATAAATTTGTTTGAAACTATAATCATAAAAATATATACATTTGTTCAAAACTATTATTTAGCAGATTATGACGTGTTACCATTAAGGGTGTAACGGTACATGTATTTGTATTGAACCATTTCGGTTTGGGGTGCTCAGTTCGGAACGGAGGCGTACGAGTTTCTGACGTATGTAAAGTGCTGTCAAATTTAGTGCGTTAACGGGCGGTAATTATTTTTTTGAATTAATCACGTTAAAATATTTGATGCATTTAACGCAAGCACGGAATGCCCGCTCATGCATCCCATAATCCCACCATTAATTACGCCCCACGGATGGCTCGCTAAGGGCGTAACATAAAATGAGCCACACACACAAGTTGCAAGTGGACACAAATTTACTCACATAAGTCGAACTCGCAATGAACAAAATATACTAAATGCGGAAGGAGCTGGCTTCAGCGTAAGCCCAGGCCAAAACAACAAACAAAATGAAACTACACTTAAACCCCACCCGCTAAGTAAACCCTGATCGTAAAAAGGAGAAGAAGAAAAAAAAAAAAAAGACAGCCACTACC
Organism: Corythoichthys intestinalis; assembly: GCF_030265065.1. Taxonomy (NCBI): domain Eukaryota; kingdom Metazoa; phylum Chordata; class Actinopteri; order Syngnathiformes; family Syngnathidae; genus Corythoichthys; species Corythoichthys intestinalis. Next base: position 45,632,944 of record NC_080411.1, on the reverse strand, counting down.
CTGGCTTCTCCACTAAACAAAACGGGTTGAACGAAAACGGCAGTTTACCGCTACTGCTGCGGTGCTCTTATTTACAGTGGTGAGCAAGAATGATCCAATAACGAATGAACACAAAACACCTCACAGAAAAAGCGGGAGTGTAACACAATAGCAATCAAATGCACATGTGAATGAATGGCGAGCATCAGCTGGCGAGGAGGTACACGGAACGTGTGCTGTCAAATGCGAAGTTGCGAACTCTCAGAGTGTTGACTGTAAAATGACGAGCGGTCAGATGACTTTTGTTAACGCTGCCTTTATTTGGTTAACAAGACTCAGGCACAATACAACACACACACTGGGATGCGAGCTCAAAGAACGGCCTAATAGTACTACCTTGTATCAGCTTAGCTGCCGTAAAGCTAGTGTCGTTATTGCCGCAAATGTAAACAAAGGGCTGCACAATGGATACATGACAGACAGCGGCTAGTTTCTGAAGTTGACACCCTTCCCCGGGTGGCCCATCAGCGGCGGCGACGTTATCTGCCCGTCCGGCGTCAATCAGAGTACGTCACATTGGGAGGGGAGGTAGCCAGCTGGCAGACGCAACGATCAGCTAACTGACAGTCTCAAAAAAGATAACAATTAAACGGCCAGGGCCGTAGCACCACTCAGAAGTGCAGTGAGCAGCATGGGTAACGGTTAAATGTAAACATGGAAGAAAAGAAAAGCAGGTTGGTCCTCTAGGTGGGGAATTCAAATTTAAAAAAAAGAATATAGATGGAACAACTCTCAGAAAATGTAAAGAATTTGGTTTACTTCAGCGACTGGCTAGAGGATGAGTAGGGAAGAGGGCCACATTTATGTGTACACTACACACACTACACACACACATTATAAATAATACTGTTTTTGTTACTGTTCTAAGGCTCTGTTGTGTGTTGGTTTTCCCAGAGAAAAAGAAAATGTCTTCAACAGAAAGAATGTTAATGTTAATGCCATCTTGTGGATTTATTGTTATAATCAACAAATACATTACTTATGTACAGTATGTTGAATGTATATATCTGTCTTGTCTTATCTTTCCATTCCAAAAATAATTTACAGAAAAATATGGCATATTTTAGAGATGGTTTGAATTGCGATTAATTACGATTAATTAATTTTTACGCTGTGATTAACTCAATTAAAATTTGTAATCGTTTGACAGCCCTTACCTAACCCTTACTTTTCGAGGCTGTGGTCATAAAGTTAATATAAGAAACTTGACACTGATCAGTGTTGCAACTGTTCAAGTTTGCACTTCAGATATTTTTAAAAAGAAAAAGTCTTAGCCAATGTTATTTATTTTTATTTTGTTTTTCAAAATATCTACATTTCAGAATATTGTATTTTCTATTTTTGAGCAGAATTCTAGCTTTGTATAGGCTAATGTTCCCATTGTTGAAAGCACAAAAGTGTGTAATAAACAACTAGCACATTTATATTTTGCATTTTGTTTTCTTACTGTACCAAAAATGTACCGAACCGTGACCTCAAAACCGAGGTACGTACCGAACCGAGATTTTTGTGTACCGTTACACCCCTAGTTCCCGTCATAATCACTGTGTTTTAAAATTTTTAGTTAGATAGGATATTTTGAGCCAAATATTAGTTGGCCTTGAAAATATCTATGGTTACTCATAGCAGGTGTACTATTGCACAGTCAAAAGCATTTCTTGCTGGTTGCAACAGAAACTCTTTTAAGGTGGGAAGTGGGGTCCATTTTAGGTCAGTGAGAAAACAAGATGCTGACCTAAAATGCACCCCCAGTCTATTTCTGACTAGGAATGTCATATGTACACGAAACTCACCCCAGTTACTCACACTCGGTCCATCTCTGCACAGTGAAAAACATTTCTTGCTGGGTGCAACAGAACCTCTTTTAAGAAGGGTTCGTTTTAGGTCAGCATCTTTTCTCGCTCTGACCAAAAATGCACCCCTTGTCTATTTCTGCCTAGGAAGGTGACACATCCATCAGACTCGCTATAGTTACTCATAGTAGGTCCTCCATCGCACAGCGAAAGACATTTCTTGCTGACTGCAACAGAACCTCATTTAAGGGGGGTTCATTTTAGGTCAGCATCTTGGTAAGCAAGAAAACAAGAAGCTGACCTAAAATGTGTCACGGGAGAGGTAGTTCCCTCCCTTTCTCCTAGTAAATTTCACAAAGAAGTTGAGTTCCTTCTCTCTTTATTTTGGTCAATTCTATAAATGTCACCCTAAGGATTTATATTTGAACTTTAGTGGGCGTTCTCTATATGAACAAGTGGAATGGATTGGATAATGACGCACTGAAGGGGCTCTCTACTTTACTCTATGAATTCAGGGAAAATGACAGATTTATGATCATATTTAAGTTAATAATGACAGGTTATATGATTATTGATATATACTAATATTCTGGCAACTTCATAGTGAATATGTCAGAATTTTTATTTATTTATTTATGCATTTATTTTTTAATAAAACATCGCCAAATTATATCGGGGGGTTTAAGAATATTTTAGGGGGGCTATGACATCACTGGGGTTGACAATGACAGATTTCATTTATTTATTTATTAAGCCAACGGAAGCGTGCACTATGCAGGGTTTGTGGGGCTAGCGTTTGCTGTGTGTTTTTAACCGGGGTGGCTTTTAGCAGTGCAGTGTTTTTAGTGTTGTGTTAAATTGGCCACTGATTATTAAAATGATTTGTTTTTAATTATAGTCACTAGTTAAGATTTTCTGCATATGTACTTCCCTGTTCTTTTATATTTCAAAATAACTTAGATTTATGTTGTTGTCGTGCCATTTCTGGCCACTACAAAAATAAGATCAAAATATTAAAATTCATTCATTCATTCATTCATTATCCATGCCGCTTTTTCCTCACGAGGGTCGCGGAGGTGCTGGAGCCTATCCCAGCTAATGAATGAATTTATTGTCATTGTCATCATCATCAAAATCATTGACAGTTTCAGAGTGTGGAATTTTGCCCGAAAGAAAAGACGCTGACAGACAAAGGAAAGACGGGAAAAGCAAATGCTTATCGATACCCATCCCCCAACAGCCAGGGACGCACAGACAGCATATTGTGTTACAGTCCAGTTATCATCTTTTTTTGTTTTTTTTGTTTTGTTTTTTGTTTTTCTCATATCGTTCAAAAGTCATTGATTGCCATGGAAATTCACATACTGTCAATTTGAGTGGGTTCATTGTATCAGTTGATGTCCAAGTAGGTGTAGGGAGGGAAGGCCGGGGGTGTCATGGAGGCTCACGTCTGCTGTATCCGCTTCAGAAGATTAGTCATCATCCTCCCTTGCCCGGTTTCCTCGAGCGAGCCTTTCGTGATCCCGAAGCTCCGTGATGATTTTTGTGACCATTTGAGCGGTGGCATCACTTAACGCTGCTTGTTCCTTCGTCACCTGTGACAATTTGTCGCCGTTGCTACGAGTAACCTCCATTGCCTTGTTGAGTTGACTCTTCATTCTCATCGGGAATAGGTGAACCCAGAGGGCACCAAGAAGCAACAGGAAGGCGAGCGCCATCAGAGAGCCGAAGATAAAGAGGTCCTCGACGTCCTCAATCTGATAGGTGTCATCATTAATTTTCGAATGAGGTCAGCTATTCCAGGCTTCTCACGACTCTTATCTTCATGTCTTACGACTTGACAAGGATTTTGCAATCAGAGACCCAGGTGCTGAGAATTTTCCCCTCTTTTTTGAGCTGACGTGCTTTTTTCGCTATTTGGGTATTTCAGCAAGTCAAGTTGTCATTCAGAAAAATCTTCGTTCCTTTCAGGCGGTGGCGCTGGTCAAGCAGGGCAACCTTGCTCTCGTGGTCCGCCAACTTCACAACCACCGTCGCCGGTCCTCTCCCCCCAACTGGGAGCAGAGCAGTGACGGATGTCCTGCGGGTCAACTTTTATTCCAAATTCTAGTAGCTTGTCAATTGCCTGTTGAGCCACAGGTGGGCCAGCGGCCTCGGCATATGATCTGGGCGTCAGTTGTAATCCAGAGATGATGAGATCATTTGCGCGTCTTGCTTGGTCAAGATCATCAGCCAGAATATCCAACCTTTTGATGCGTGCCTCCTTCTCCTCAACCACTTGTTTGAGCTTCTCGTTTTCAGCGCGCATCAGCTGTAATTCTTTCATGACTTCCCGATTCTGGCTTTGAATCACGTTGGTCAGAGACGCCTCCAGGTTGGTCAAAGAGGCTAGAGAGGCCTCTATTTTCTGGATGGAGGATTTGACTTCATCCAGATCCTCAGGTTTCAGGGCTTTCCGACCCATACTTGAGACGTATTTTTCAGGCTGGTCCCGGCCCTGAGCGCTTATCAGTCAAGATAGGAGCGTGCCCTTCAGGAGCTCAGAATGTGCATCTGTACACTTCGAGCAGTGAGAGCAGAATGAATAATATTTTTCCTTAATCTCTGTCAAATAATACAAAGCAAAAAAAAAAAAAAAAAGTATGCTCTCCACACTTCGAAGCGTCTACTTTTTCCCAGGGGTGAAAGTGGGCCACAACGGTCAGGAACGCAGTTCCGGTATAAGATTCAGGGCCGGGATGTTGTTCCAGTACACGGTGCTTTGTTTCCGAAAACATGATGGCATATGCAGTAAACATTTTGTTGGGTTGGCATGCTCCTTCAGTTTCTTCAGTGACTAGTTTAGGATTTCATGTCATCAAAATTTGCTACATTTATTTCTCCTAAGCAGGGCCGGCCCAGGCCATTTGGGGGCCCTAAGCAAAATAATGCCAAGGGGCCCATATTTTTGTAAAATGTATTAAAATTGTAACCTTATGTGCATCTTTCTTGATTCTTGATCTCATAACTATGTACACGACATTGCCAAGCATTACCTTGAATTGTACATTTGGGGAAATCATCATCTTGTGAAGAGGACGGCACTCCACCTCCAATACCTCTCAATAGCTCCTTTGAATCATCCAAAGTACAAAATATGATTACGTGGAACAAAATTCAGCCCAGGGAAATATTCGTCAACAAAAACGTGTACTGTGGGGAGTGCGCAACTAATTAAGTAGATTCACCGTAGGCTGATACATGGCAAACTACTTGATAATAATGTCCGATATAAATGAAATGACGAGCGCAGCCCATCCCTCCTCCTGCATCCCAGCAAAGGAGCCATCGTCCCCCCACCCCCCGGGATCCAGGGTGGTCCCCCGGGCCACCCGCGCACCCATCAACCGGCCTTCAGGGATGGCAAGAGGGGCCGCACCACCAACCCCATGCCTACCCCCCCCCCCCCCCCCGGACCACAAGCCACAGCCGCACCCCCCAACTGGCACGGCACGCCACAGGACCCCCAGCGGCCCACCAAGCCCAGAGCAGGGCAGGGTCCCCCGTCAGTGCAGGCAACACCCAGCCAATACACCGGCGCCCAGCCAGCGACCCGCGACGGAGCACAGGGCGGATATCCAGTGAGAGAACAGAGGGGAAGGCGGAGGCAGGAGAACGCTGAGGAACCGCCACGGGGCGACACAAGATCAGAGCTCCGACCCCCCACTCCCGCGGCTGGCAGCCCAGGCAGAGGGGAGGCCACGCCCCAGGAGCCACGCCACAGGGAAAAAGTATGGGACCTACCTACCACCCGATTACTGTGGCTGCCAGGTTCCCGGCTGGCAGATCGCGCGCCTCTTTGACTGGGGGTACCACGCAGGTTACTTTTCGTACAGGTTACTTTTAATTTTCCTCTACGCATTTTTATATACAGTACTCATTTTTGGTCGGCATTGAGTTGGGAGGGGCTAGCCCCGCAGCTGGCTGATCGGAGACAACTCGGGAGACGAGCTCTGTAAAGAACGCTCATCTCCACCTCATCCGCGATGGGAGGACCCCAAATGGGCATTGAATTGAAGCATATTATTGAGACGTAGTTTGAAGGTTCAAGAAAAATGTGTGGAAAAGAAAAGAGCAGGAATGCCACGTCGTGATCGTCTGCCTCCATTGTTTACGATGCTGTCATGCCACACTAAAAACAGCGACGGCATGATGTCTCTTGCTGAGTATCCGAATGTTGTACGGTGACAGCAGTCCATAACAACTAATCCGGGTAATAGGCATACTAGTGTAGCCGACATGTGGTATAGTCCAAGTAAGTTCACGTTTAAGGCCATTATTCATCATAGTGTAGACGTAGCCTATATCTACGCTCTCCAGTCCTAATCCATATCATGCCAATATTTCGTTTTACTACAATCAGCGGAACCCGTACATTTGCCGTTGCCGACAGGTGACAACTTACTCGGCTTTACTTGTTTCGCTCCGGGCCTTTGCCCTGCGGCTAACGGCAATTACCAGTACGACATATTGACAAGCTCAGCAGACAACAACGTTCAAGTCAGAGTGTCTTGCACAACAACAACTTCAACAACATGCTCTATTACCTTGATACTGTTGTTTCTTTTCTTCTCCAGTTTTCTTCTTCTTTCGTTTCTCTGTTCCAAAGGATAAATTCTCTTCGACATATTCGTGCATCTTAGGGTGGTCCATAAAAACTCATTTTTTAATTTTTTTGCTCCCTGGGTGGATTCTGTTTCCATTTTGGAAAAAAACAATGTGTGCAAAATTAGAAGCTAATCAAATGATATTTAGAGGTGGCTCAACAGTCTACAAGTTTGAGATTTTCCCTCAGAGTGCATATTGCATCATCATTGCTTGGGCAAGCATCTAAGTGTTGTAGTTTAAGCCTAAACTATTGTTATGCTCGTATCTTTCATCCTTTAAACTTTCGAGATGCCTAAAACACGCGGTTTTTACTTGCTAGAAGAAACATCTAATACGATTCTGGGTGCTAAACTCCCTAGTAAAGAACAAGTGTTAAGTGTATTCTTGCATCATCACATAACAAAAAACAAAAGTGTTAGTGAAAGTGCAGCTACAGTTACAAGTGAAATAGAAGGTTATTGGAAAAAAGCCAGGATTCCTGTTCAAAGAAAAGACAAAATTATAGAAAAAATAAAGAAATTATTCTATCAGTGGAAACTTTTGAAGAAAAACAAAGGGAGAGGAGGAAAACAAGAGGCAAATGAGAAAGAATTCAAAATTGCAATGAAGGACCTATTTGATGTGGCACATGCTAATGCAATGTCATTAATTAGCATTCAAGAAGACAAAGACTTCTTAATTGCACAACGAGAACCTGGCCGCCGCGGCTCAATGGGTGCATTGGACACCAAACTTGCTGCAACTGAAGCAAGGTCACAACAGCGAGAAAATGAGCTGAAGAGGCGCAGACAAAAACACATTGATGAAACTGAGGCGTCTACAAGTCAAGTTGTATTGGAAGAATCCTCATCAGCACATACAACTGATCTAGATGAAGAGGACTCTTCATCAACTTTGGATTTAGATATAGAACAAAGACAGAAGAAAGAAGCTCCGCAGACGAAGCAGTGTCGACCAAAGAATGTTTGGACCCCAGAGCTCACAGCAGCTCTGGATAGGACAGGTATGACAGATAGGAATTCTCTGTTTGTAGTGGCTGAAACTGCCAAAAGTTTGGGACATGCTCCCAGTGAGATTAATATCAGCCGTTCGAGTGCTAAACGATACAGAGAAAAACACCGTCGCCAACAATGGATGGATCTACACAATGCATTCAAAGCTGAAGGGAAAACTTGCATTGTGCATTGGGATGGCAAATTATTGCCATCTCTCCTTTGTTCAACAAAGCTCATTGACCGTCTTCCAGTTTTGATTACAGATGTCTCTACTGGAGAAACTCAGCTTCTTGGTGTTCCAAAATTGACTTCAGGAACTGGCGAGAACCAAGCTACAGCAGTTTATGAACTGTTACAGGAATGGTCTTTGGAAGAAAAAGTTGCTGGCTTTTGCTTTGATACAACTGCATCAAACACAGGACGTCGGGCTGGAGCGTGCATTCTTCTAGAACAGAAACTTGGACATGCAGTCCTTAATTTAGCATGCCGCCATCATATTTATGAAATAGTTCTTGGTGCAGTATTCTCTACATGCTCAGGAGCTTCCTCAGGTCCTGATGTCCAACTATTCCGTCGGTTCCAAAAGAACTGGGAATCCCTTGACAAGTCCAAGTATCAAACTGGGGAGGACTTAGAGGTGCTGCAACCTGACAGGGAACGTATCCTAGAGTTTGCAGAATCCAAGTTGGCACAGGGTAATCACAGAGATGATTACAAGGAATTCTTAGAGTTAGTGGTTGTTTGCCTTGGAGGAAACGTTCCTGATTTCAATTTCAAGAAACCTGGAGCTTTTCATCATGCCAGATGGATGGCAAAAGTGTTATATTGTCTCAAGATTTGGATGTTCCGTGGTCAAATTAGACATCTCACTAAGGCTGAAGAGTCATGTGTTTGTGATGTGAGTATTTTCTCAATCCTCATATATGTGGAAGCATGGTTTTCTGCCCCCAATGCAGCAGTTGCTCCTCGAACAGACTTGGAGACACTGAGGAAACTGCACTCTTATCATAATGACCGTGTTGGAAGAGCAGCCAGGGACAAATTGCAGAATCATCTGTGGTATGTATCAGAGGAACTTGTGGCATTGTCTTTGTTTGATGAAACTGTTTCAACCGAGACAAAGCAGTGTATAGTGACAGCCATGATCCCTGAAGAATCAGATGAAAGCAATCAGTCTGCTGATGAGGATCCCCCAAAACGTGTTGAATTGAAAGGTGCCGTGATTCCACCACTTGAATCCTTTGCAACTCACAAGTCCATCCGGTTGCTGAAATACCTGGAAATCAACAGCGACTTCCTGAATGAAAACCCTGAAGACTGGAAACATAATGCTTCATTCAAAGCAGGTCTAACAAAAGTAAAAAATCTTCCAGTTATCAATGATGTGGCAGAGCGAGGGGTCAAACTCATTGAGGATTTTGATGCTCGACATACAACAAAGGAAGACCAACTACAGTTCCTTCTGGGTGTTGTATCACAACACCGTAAGATATTTCCCACATCTTCAAAGTCTCTTCTAGCATCTGGACAACAATGAGTGCTTGGCAAGCATGATAACACGTCTACGAGCAGCTAATACCCAGTTTTCTGACGAACGCTGGGGGGGATCCAGGTACCTGCTAGATAGGGACCTTGAGCCACCCCTAAATATTAATTGATTGACTTCAAACTTTACACACATTGTTTTCTACCTAAATGGAAACAGAATCAACCCAGGGAGCAAAGAAATTCATACTTTTAATTTTCACCCTATGGTAGTGGACCACCCTAGTGCATCTATTTTCCAAGCAAGTTTGAGCACCAATCATGCAAAGCAGGTTTAACGTCACTTCCCAGGTTGCCAGATTGTAATGACAAGAAAATGGATTTTTGCATCGATAAACGGCAACGCGCGCCACATTATTCACGATGCTTTTTTAGCAACGTATAAAACGTGGTTACCAGATTGGGGGCCCCCTAGTGGTGGCCCTAAGCAGCTGTATTGGCTGCGTATAGGCTGGGCCGGCCTTGCTTCAGTTTGATATTTTTAGCTTATTTTTTAGCGTGACGTTGTGCCGTGCTGCTTCTGTCTGACAATGAATGACCTGAAAAGAATTAAAATGGTATTTGACTGCCAGTTACCTTTTCTGTTAAAAAAAAACAAAAACAAATAAAACTTTAGTAGGGGGGAGTGTAAAATAAAAATTATAGATTTAAGATTTGTTATCAATGAAAAAATTAAAAGTGCTCGTTGGCTGTCACTGAGTAGCATTTGCGATCGCTACACAAAACGAACTAAATTACACCCAAGAACGGTCAGCGACGGAGGACAACCAGAGGACATAATATATAAGAAAGACAGGGCTGGTGGTAAAGGATAGCTTGTTGAAACAGGAGAATGTCATTGTCAGTCGTGTCGATAAAAAAGCTTAGGCTATGCTTAGGTTGGCTCGTTTTTTCATCTTTTTCAGCTTTCGACACTCAAGTCATCACTTTAATTGAACATTTTTATGTTCTTCCACATCTTTGCCAGTGAATTTGGCACCAGGCACATCATTTTTGGAGAGAATTGGTAGGTTTAACTCCTTAAACATCTCCTTCGTACACGATTTCCATTCATTTCCTATTGGGTTCGTGTCCCCTCTTAATGTCATGAATATTAATGAGCGGAAGTGACGTGCTGCATGCAGTACGCCATTGGCTGACATGCTGACATGTGATCAGCAGAGATAGTTAGCTCTGATTGGTTCCAATGTGTATGTTTTCTGGAACAGCAAAAAAAAAAAAAAAAAAAAAAAGGTTGTTGAATTGATGCGACAAAAAAGGGCAATGCAACATAAAATGGACTTCTTGGAATCTTTAAGAGCAACTAAAGAGTTGAGGAGGCTTATTTATCATATTTAGTTTTATTTGATCTGATGGGGAGGTTCAGAACATCTTAGCTGTCAATGTGCACTTTGGACTAACATTTGTTCATTTATGTTAGGCTACTTATTCATTACCTTATGATGTAAAATAAAAAATGTTTTCGCGATCTTCAAAATATATTCCATTACACTCTGCATAATATAAGCCATTTGTACTTACTTTTCTGAATGTATGTTGCTTATATCTTTATTATTAAAAAAAAAAAGTAAATATTTACATTAACTTCAATTTTAATATACATCCAATGTTCTTAAGTAGTTAAAATTGAGATTTGGCATTAAGTATGTGAGGAAATTAGGAAAAATAAAAATTAGGAGATGGAGGTTGGGGTTATTGCTGTTTTTTAAAAAAAAAAAATTATTTTGCAAATCATTGAAAAAATACAATTTTGAATGAAAATCATTTTTTTTTATGTCTTATATAAATAACTGTGCTAAAACAGTTTTCTTTGCATTTCAGTAGTTTAAGAGGTTGAATCCCCCCAACCCATGAAAGAAATATTTTTTTTCAATTTTATAACATTTTTCTTGCAATTTTATAACATTTCTGGCTCCGTGGCGACCTTCAGGTTGGGGAATTCCGGCAAGAAATTCTAGCCACTTTCACCCCTGCTAATTTCCAAACTAGACAGCTAGTGAATGACGATTTAATAATAAGACTTCGTCCTTTTTGGTCTGATTTATTAAAAGAATGTCATCAAATCACTGCACTCTTAAGACCGTCTGAAAGGACAAATCTTGTCCAAGGAACGTCAAAGCACATTACAACGAAGGCGTCAGCCTCAGATGTTGTGCAGTCATATTGAATGGCGTACCGCAAGCAATACATCACTTCCGTTCATTAATATTCATGACATTACCTACTGTTGCTAAGTAGGGACAAGCCACCGGTTGTCCCTAATAGGAAATGAATGGAAATCGTGTACGAAGGAGATGTTTACAGCGCTAAACCTACCAATTCTCTCCGAAAATGATGTGCCTGGTGCCAAATTCACTGGCAAAGAAGTGGAAGAACATAAAAATGTTAAATTAAAGAGATTGCTTGAGTGTCGAAGGCTGAAAAAGATGAAAAATCGAGCCAACCTAAGCATAGGCTTAGCTTTCTTATCGACGCGACTGACAATGACATTCTCCTGTTTCAGCAGGCTATCCTTTACCATCAGCCCTGTCTTTCTTATACAGTATATCCTCTGGTTGTCCTACGTCTCTTACCGTTCTTGGTGGTAATTTAGTTAGCTTTGTGTAGCGATCGCAAATGCTACGCAGTGACAGCCAACGAACACTTTAAATTTTTTCATTGATAACAAATCTTAATTCTATAATTTATTTACAATTCCCCCTTACTAAAGTTGTTTTTTATATATATATATATATATATATATATATATATATATATATATATATATATATATATATATATATATATATATATATATATATATATATATATATACACAGAGGTTGCGCTAGACTTTTTCGTTGTCTGTCATTTTGACTGACAGGGTCAAAAAAATCCGGTCATAATCTATTTTTACCTGTCACTTAAATTTTTAAAATGATAATAATGACATATTCAATAGTATTTCGTTTTCATTCATTTTTAATTAATATTCTGTCCGAACAAGCTTAACAGAGAATCCACACCGTGCCATCACACATCAAGCAGATGATTATGTAACTTTTTCTCCGTAGTGACAAAAACAGCTGACTGTGGCCCCAGTAGGTAGGCTACATATGGAACAATGAAATTAACAGTTCACCTGCTGTGGCCTGAACGCAGTCTTCCTCCTGGTGCACATGGACTTGAATTGCGTGCCCGCTTGTGCATAATCAAATGTCTCAAGTGGGATTGCTGCAGAGGCTATTGTCATGAGGTTTTGGACTTTTGCCTCGGACAGACGACTTCTCATGGCCGTTTTGATGTTGTTCTGGAGGCTGAATCCGCGCTCTGCGGCCACACTGGAGACTGGGATTACAAGTGCCACTTCAGCCAAAGTTTTGAAATCAGGGAACATTTCTCCAAGTGACCTGATCAAAAGTCGACAAGACTCTCTGAACGAGGGGTTTCCTGAACCCGCAAGCACCCGCTTCAGCGGAAGGAAATCACGCAGCATGCGCTCCTTCGGACACTCAGTTGCCTTGACATTTTTCCGAGTAAGGCCAACGACGTCATGCATCAAGAGAGACAATAGCTAATTAATATGCTCACTTGCTACCCTGTGGTCTGGGGTGTGAATTGCAACCTGTCAAAATGACAGATGGACTTCAGTTTTTTCCGTCACCGTTTTAAAAAACCGGTCAATGACGGAAAATATTCGGTTAACGCGACCCCTGTATATATATAAGAGAAACGGTAACAGTGGCAGTCAGATACCATTGTAATTGTTTTCAGGTCATTCATTGTCAGACAGAAGCAGTACGGCACAACGTTACGCTAAAAAAATAAGTTAAAAATATAAAAATGGCTTACCTCTTCGACCTCTGAAAGACCATGACAACCCAACAAACTGTTTACTGCATATGAAATGTGAATGGATTCACCGAGCTGGTGTTAAAGTCCGCGCAAGTTGATTCGGTCTTCACATTTTTTCCTCCCAAGTTTTTGGTTTCCGGAAATGTATGAAGAAAACATCCTTCATGTGTCGCAATGTCTAGAGTCGTTTCTACAAGTACCAAAAAAGCAATGCATGATCGGTGTGTTCGTTTTTGAAAGATTACCAGAGAAAAGTGGCACAAATTATGTTGTTTCTATACGAGGGCGGGTCTATAATGTCCCACTTTGGCTTTACTTCCGCTTTACGATGCGACGTCACGGTCTAAAAATAGCATGCGTGCGGTACGCCATTGGCAAGACTACACTAAACTATGTCGCAAAGAGACCAAAAGGGGGTACTGTAGGACAACACAAAAAACCCTGCTGTGAATTTACCAAAAAACCGATTAACTTTTCAAACGAAGATCAAATGCTTGCCCAAATTAATGGGAAGAGTCACATTTCCAGAAAAAACAAGTCCATTTTCTCTTTTTACAGGTTCTTTTAATCCCTTAATGAACAGGAGACGACGACACACAATTCAGGAACAAAAAGAAGGTATTAATCACCAAAGATAAGTACATGTATTCTGTTTTAATCCCTTAGTCATTCATTTCCCTCATCAAGGGCCCACAAAAAACATTCTCATGCACTCCTATTTTAGATGTATTTTATTGTTGGTTACACTATGGTTTTAATATTATTTTATTATGTACTAAAACGATACGATTTTAAGCATGTTAGGAAAAAAAATCCTTCAGAATATTGTCCCATTATGAGTAAATGGACTGCTAAAGTGAATAAAAAAGCAAAACTATCACATAATAGCAGGGTAAAATATGAAAAGAACTTCTAAACATTCAAATACATATAAACGGATTGGAACTGCATTTATTGGTGGAATGTTGGCCTTTTTATTGGTGGAATGTTGGCCTAATAGTTTTGAATGGAAAGTCTTCCATCTAGTGGTGAAAATTGTACATAACAAAATTTCTGCTTTCAACGTCTCAAAAATTTTGGATAAAAGAAAAACCAGAACATTAAAAAGTAAGGATACGTTTTGGAGTTACTGGCCAAGTCTGACCATTCGGATGCAGTCTTTTAGTTCAACAATTCAGTATTAGTAAGAGAATACTCAATAATTAATGCCTCTTTATTGAATTATATCAGGTGGAATAGTTTTGGCAATAGTATGGATGCACAGCATACAAGGATTGGACAAAGCACATGTGAAGCACCAAATGTGCCAATCCTCAAAAGGATTTGAGGAAGCTTTAAAGAATACAATTATCCTGCGTGCACATGAAACAAAATGATTTAATGACAGGCAAGCAGTCATTGGCCACTGATTCTGACACCAACACACACGTGTCGCATAATCCGATCCTTCCGAGCAAATCCTTGACCACAAGCTGAGCAGACAAAAGGTTTTTCACCAGTGTGGGTTCTTGTGTGTATTTTGAAACCATGCGACTGAGAGAATCTTTTACCACAAACTGAGCAGGAAAACGGTTTTTTTCCAGTGTGGGTTATTGTGTGTCTTTTTAAAGTGCACATGTGACTGAATTCTTTGCCGCAAAATGAGCAGACAAAAGGTTTTTCTCCAGTGTGGGTTCTTGTGTGTGTTTTTAAGTGGGTCTTGCTAATGAATCTTAGACCACAAACTGAACAGACAAAAGGTTTTTCCCCAGTGTGGATTCGCGTGTGTGTTGTGAAGTTGCTCTTGCATTTGAATCTTTGGCCACAAACTGAGCAGGAAAAAGGTTTTTCTCCAGTGTGGGTTCGTGTGTGTATTTTTAAAGTGGGCTTGGAACTGAATCCTTGGCCACAAACTGAGCAGAAAAAAGGTTTTTCACCAGTGTGGCTCCTCATATGCCTATGAAAAGAATACTTCATAGCAAAGGTTTTCCCACACTGAGAGCATTTGTCTTCCCTGTGAGATTTCTTATGACCATCATCATTGTGAGCTGAGTGTGACGTGGCGCCATTCATATCTGTTGGAGCGATGAAAATGTCTGCAGGCAATCCTTCTGTTGAGCTGCTGCTGCTGCTGCTGCCGCTTGGAGGCACCGCTCCTCCACTGGCCTGACTCAGACCATCTTCACTCTTCAAGGGCTCACCAGTTGACCTGGCGATACCTCCCTCTTCTTTAAAGTACGGCAGCTCTGGCTCCTCCTCTTTGATTTGGGGGTGCCCAACATCCTCTCTAACGCCAGGAGATTCTGGCTCCTGCCGCTCTCCACCAATATATTTTCTGAAACCTGCAAGTCACAAGAAAACTAATGATATATTTTATGGACCAGCTAGCAGGACGTGAGGTTAGACTGGCTGAAAGAGTGGGTGTATGCTGTCATTCCCATGACAATGTTGCGTCAATTGGCTGGGTGTCTCCCGCCGGTGGGACATACCCGGAACCCCTCTCGCGTCTAAGAGGCATCCGAACCAGATGCCCGAGCCACCTCAAGTGGCTCCTCTCTACGCGGAGGAGTAGCGGCTCGACACAGAGTCCCTCCCGGATGACCGAGCTTCTCACCCTAGCACCCTGCGGACGAAACTCATTTCGGCCGCTTGTATCCACGATCTTGGTGTTAGGTGAAGGTAGGAACCTAGATCGACTGGTAAATCAAGAGCTTCGCCTTTTGGCTCACACTATGGACTAATGCAGATTCCGGATCACTGCAGACTAAAGATGCACAATAATATCGGTTACCGATAATTATCGGCAGATAATGGCAATTATGACGCCACCCAAGCAATCCAGGTTAAAAAAAATTAAACCGATAATTCAATCCGATAATTATATACTTGATTTAGCCTCCAAATGTGCGCAATTGAAGCAGTTTTGTCCAATTCTGCAGTGCCACCTCAACCCCTCCTCCCTTTGAAGCCCCTGTCGCATGAGTGACGCATTACACGACATGGTTGAAGCAGTTGGATATCATGGCGGCTCTGTCACCACTGTGGGTTGATATTTTTCTCAGTTTGAAACAAATGACACCCTCGCCATCTGCAAAACATGCATTGCAAAAGTTCCACAAGGTGGAAAAAAGTGTCTTCATTCAACACCACAAACCTGGTCAGCCATTTAAAGCTGCATCACAAAATTTTGTGGAACGAATGCGAGGATGCGTCAAATTATTCCACTTAGTTGAAGTAAATGTTACTATTAAGCCCATACATCTAAAAATGTGTCATTTTTCATCCAAATAAAAAAAAATTTGCCTTTTAATAATGTTTTGAACCATATCTACTCTTGAATAAAAACATTTCTGACACGTTTTTTAGGGTTAAATATAATAATTTATTGATTAAAATAAGGCTGTTAAGCTTATTTTCAGCCAGCTATTTTTCTTATTTCAAGAAATCTGAGTGAAATTTACTTGAATGCCCGCAGATAATTTCACTTATTTCCAATAGATTTACACTGAAAACAAGGGTAACTAGTTTTAAGGAGGTTTGTTTTTGTAGTGTAGTAATGTTATATACGTTGGGAATGGCTTACATTTAAAGGCATTTTTGAGCAACTTGGGTATTTACTCTGTAAGTAATTGTTGCAAAAAAGTTTACCATTACACAATGTCAGACAATCTGTTACTGTTTAGATGTTGGAATTTACTACTTGTTCACATTTGATGTTGAAAAAAGAGCAATAAATTCTATTTTTGCACAATATTTGCTCTTGTGTATACTTTTTTATTTTATTTTTTTTTACTTGTCCTGCACTGTAAAGGGAGATGCTCCACAATTTCATTGTACAACTGTAAAATGACAATAAAGTGCTTTTCTATTCTATTCTATTCTATTCTATTCTATTCTATTCTATTCTATTTAGGGGTGTAACGGTACACAAAAATCTCGGTTCGGTACGTACCTCGGTTTTGAGGTCACGGTTCGGTTCATTTTCGGTACAGTGAAAAAACAAAATGCAAAATATAAATGTGCTAGTTGTTTATTACACACTTTTGTGCTTTCAACAATAGGAACATTAGCCTATACAAAGCTAGAATTCTGCTTAAAAAGTAGCGGGTATTTAAAGATAATCCAACAACAATTTGCCTTTCAGACCCCGCGTATTAGTCAGCCTTCTTTCTGAAAGAAAGAAGAAAAAGAAGTCCTGTAATAAAGAGAAAAGCAATCCCAATGACAAAGATTTTAACATGTATTTCACAAATGAAATGCCTCAGTGAAACATTTTTTTTTCTTATGAACGGTTTTCAAAAGCTTTATTGGTGGATTTTCTCAAGTTAAAGCGCCACACAGAAATTAATACATTTAATTATGTAAGCAGGATGTGTGTATTATTCTTATTGGAGATGTCCCGATCGATCGGGTCCGATCACGTCATTTTCAAAGTATCGGAATCGGCAAAAAAATATCGGCTATGCCTTTTTTTTAATATATATATATATATTTTAATCAAATCGTTTTCTAATTGTATTTAACGTTAGACATAATATGTTACACTCATCCAGAGTCTTTAGTTTATTTTTTTTTTTTTTTTTTTTTTTTTTTTTTTTTTTTATAAACCTGTCCTGTTCAGCTGTTTGACACAGAGAATGGAAGTCTAAGTGCCCGGATTCTGAACAGTTTTAATGTTTCACATTGAGAGTCTGACATACTCCCATTGTGATGATTCAAAATACCTTTTTATTATGACAAAGCAGCGAACAGGAAGGGATTATGGGGGGACAGAAGAAAAGAAATACAAGAGAAGAAAGAAAAGAAACACATACACAAACAACAACAAGAAATACATTGAACATCTAAACTAGTTACTAATATGCTGGTGCTATCGTCAGCGAGATGTATTTCCGGTTTACACCATGTGGGGGCCTATTGGCCAGTGAAAGAGGAGAATGGGGGTGGGGGTGTCTATAAGACTATAAACTAAGTGATTGAAAGGGGTAGAGTGTACACAAATCAGTTCTGTGATCTAGAACCCAGTAATCGTGTGAATCTCTTATGAGTGAAAGCCCGTTGGCGACCAACCCTACGCCGCCGCATCGCCAATCCCGGCACCGGAACCCCCAACCCGAGCACGCCCTACCACATCCAGCAGCACGCAAGCCCCACCGGGCGCGCGACAGCCACGCAGACGGGCGGAGAGACCGCGCGGGCACCAACCCAGGGCCACGGCCCACACCCAGCCAGCCCGGGGAGGGAGGGCGGGCGGGGGGGCGGGGGGATCCACGCGCAGCCCATCCCTCCTCCAACCGCCCAGCAAAGGAGCCACCGTCACCCCCCCCCGGGACCCAGGGTGGTTCCCCGGGCCACCCGCGCGCCCATCAACCGGCCTTCAGGGATGGCAGGAGGGGACGCATCACCAACCCCACGCCTACACCCACCCCCGCCCGCCCACCCGGACCACGAGCCACAGCCACAGCCCCCCAACCGGCACGGCACGCCACGGGACCCCCAGCGGCCCACCAAGCCCCAGGCAAGGCAGGGTCCCCCGCCGGTGCAGGCGACACCCAGCTGATACACCGGCGCCCAGCCAGCGACCCGCGACGGAGCGCAGGGCGGACGCCCAGCCAGAGAAGAGAGGGGAAGGCGGAGGCAGGAGAACGCCCAGGGACTGCCATGGGGCGACGCAAGATCGGAGACCCGACCCCCCAACCCACTCCCGCGGCCGGCAGCCGAGGCAGAGGGGAGGCCACACCCCGGGAGCCACGCCATATAGAAAAAGTGTGGGACCCACCTACCACCCTATTACTGTGGCTGCCAGGTTCCCGACTGGCAGCCATCACCCAGCACCGTGATGGGGGTGTGAGGGGAGGGTAGTGCAATGTATGCATTAAAATAGGAGAGCTTGGCTTGGGGCAGTGGGACCGCAGCATGGAGTTTCTGTCCAGCCGCCCGTCCCACCGCCCTTTGCCAGAGCTCTCCTGTGGAGTATGATGTGTGTGGTGCATTTAAAAAAGGTGCAGGGATGGCGGGGCCTGTGGTGAGGAGGCAGCCGTGAGCCCCCCCCCCCCCCCCCAGCAGGTCCCAACCATCCCACAACCTTGGTGTGTGGTGCATTAAAAACAGGGGGGAGTCGGGCTGGGACTGTAAAGCCCCGTCCCAACTCTCCCCGGAGAAATGTATGAGCATGTAAGTGCCAGGGTGAAAAATATTTACAGTGCCGAAGTGAGAAGTGCGTGAGTTAAGAGGCAGGCTCCCGCGGGCGTGGCCCCGTCCACCAGAACCACCGGCCCCAGGGCGGAAGAAGCGTCAGGGCCCCGATCAATCCCCGCCCCAGAACACCCACGGCGCCTCCGCGACCGCCCACCCCCCTCCCACCCACCGAGCACCCACCCCGCACCCCGAGCAGGCGCCACACCAAGCGCCGGCGACCAGGGGGCGTCCACCCCACCGGCAAGGGACAACAAGCCTCACCCTAGGCCCCGCGGGCCCCAAGAGGCCCCGCTAACAACCCCGCCGGCCGGGGGGCAGCCGCGGCCGCCGCGGCCCAGGGAGGCGGACAGGGCCGGAAACAGACCAAGGGGAGAGAAGCGCACCCCCCACAACCCACCCCCGGGCCAAGAGGGGCGCGCGGTATGGCACCAGAGGGCACCTCCCCGGCACCCGGTACAGGGAGACGCGGCTCCGGCCGGGCGGACCTGGGAGGGAACCATGGCTGCCGCATACACCCCCCGGCCCCCACCCCAACCCCAACCCCACCCCGGCCGGCCGGGGAAGGGCCGCGGCCTCGGACCGGCACCCGCACGGCACCCCCACCCGCCCACGACACCAGCGCGCGCCCGACGGGACCCCCCGCACAGCCAGACGCAACCGGACAAGCCCCGGCCGAAAATCCCGGGGGCCAAGACCGGCGGCGGGACGGCCCAGGGCAGGACGCCAACAAACTCCACCTGTAAAGCTGATAGAAGAAGAGGTTTATCAAACACCATTAGATGTATGCCAAGGACCAGTGAAGTGTATTATTTACGCATAGTTCCTTAATTGTTCCAAGTCTGATAAGTAATATATAGGGTGTTCCAAAGAAAGTTGCATATGATCCCCAGTAGCTGGAAACCAAATTGTCCATGAGTATCCTTGTAAAATAAGCCCATTGACCGACTAAACTGTGAAGGAAGAAAAATTATTTATTACATGCTGTTGGGAGTGTATAAAACAGTTCGGATTTAAACATGTCCAGTTTCCAGCTGCAGAAGGATGCATACAACTTCCCTGGACACCCCGCATACATCCATTTATGTATACAATTTTATTATTTTTGTGGCATTCCTTCGCAGGTGAGAGAGAATCCTTAGTCTATGTTCATCATTCTTGCGACCGTTTCCCACTGTTGTTCGTATTTGTCCATTTTATTTGTCTGTTTGGCAGATATTTTCTCTAATGTTATATATTCAATGATTAGATTTAGCCATTGGTTAATGCTAATGTTTTGTTTGTTTTTCCAATTCAACAATATTGTTTTTTTGGCTATCGTTAGACTTGCTAGTAGTGGACGGGTTTGATGGATAGAGATATTCACTGTATTCAGATCGCCAAGCAGACAAAGAGTTGGAGACAATGGAATCCTGCAGTTCAATAGGAAAGAGAGTTTCTTCGTTACCTGTGCCCAGAAATCTTGTATTGGTTTACAAAGAGCATGAAAGTATGTATCTGAAGTATCTTCGTTGCAGTTTGTACATTTATCGGATTGGGAGAACCCCATTTTGTGCATTTTAGATTGAGTAATATGCCATCTGTGCAGTATTTTGAACTGTATAAGCTGAAGGTTCTTATTCTTTGTCATTATAAATGTATTTTTACAGATGTTGGACCAATAGTTATTATCTAATGTTACCGAAAGTTCGTTATTCCATTTTTCGATTGGTAGGCAAGTAGAGTTGTTACATGAGAGGGCTTTATATACTTTTGAAAGTATTTTTTTTTGTTGAGGATGTATATTTATTATTTTATTTACGAAAGGTGGTGGGTCTAACGTACCCGTTAGTGATGGAAATTTGCTTCTGATGGCTGCCCTGATTTTATTGTATTGAAGGAAATTGACCCCTTTGATCTGGAAATCTTGTACTATTTTTTCATATGACATGAATGTATTATCTTTAAACAAATGCTGTAACTGGTTTATTCCCGTATCATCCCATGTGCTGAAATAAATAGGAATTTTATTAACTACAAAGTCTGGGTTGTGCCAGATTGGTGAGAATTTACACGGGGCTTGTTGTGATTGCGTAATTTCCATACCTCTCCACCAGGCTTTCAAGGTACATGCTATCATTGGGTTTTTGAAGCAGCTATGGTGCTTAATACTAGAGCTAATAAAGGGGAGGTTTGCCAATTGTATTTGGTTGCAGTCTGTTTGCTCTAAGTCTAGCCATGACTGTTGTTCAGTGTTAAGATATAACCACCTAATAAGATATTGTATTTGATTTGCTATATAATAGTGTTGGAAATTAGGGGCCTCTAGACCCCCCTCTGGTTTATTTCTTTGCAATTTGGCAAGGCTAATTCGGTTTTTCTTGTTTTTAAAGTAGAATTTTGTGACGGCTGAGTCTAGGTCTTGAAACCATTTTTGAGTGGGTTTAAAGGGGATCATTGAGAACAAATAGTTTATTTGTGGTAATACTTTCATTTTGACTGTTGCTATCCGGCCCAAAAGTGAGATGGGTAGATTATTCCAGTGTGTCAAATCTTCACATATTTTTGCTAGGAGGGGTGTATGGTTTAGTTTAATTAATTCTGTAAGTTTTGGTGAAATGTTGATTCCAAGATACTTTATATTCCCTATTGGAATATTGTGATTTTGATTTGCAGGATTCCATGAGTTTGTTGATAAGGGCATTATAATTGATTTTGACCAATTTATAGCATAATCTGATATTTGTGAAAATGTCTTTATTAGTTCAAAAGTCTCATGTAGGGAGGATTCTGGTTTTTCTAGATATAGAAGTATATCGTCTGCGTGTAAGTTAATTTTGTGTTCCGATGTGTGCGAGCAGATCCCTTTGATATTAGCGTTTTGTCTTATTGCAATTGCTAATGGTTCAATAAATAGAGCAAATAATAGGGGTGAGAGTGGACAGCCTTGTCGAGTTCCCCTTTGAAGACAGAAACTTTGTGAGATGACCCCGTTTGTGTTTACAGTGACTTTTGGGGCGTTGTAGAATATTTTTATCCAGCGGATAAATGGCTCACCGAAGCCAAATTTTTCCAAAACTTTGAAGAGAAAAATCCAGTTGACTTTGTCAAATGCTTTTTCTGCGTCCAAAGAGAGGATAATTGCTTTCTGTTTATAATTCTGTGCAATATTAATAAGATTTAACACGCGTCTTATATTGTTTGTAGAGTTACGTCCTTTAATAAAGCCGGTCTGGTCTTTATGAATTATAGTGGGAAGAGTTTGTTCTAATCTAGTAGCTAAAGCCTTTGCAATAATTTTAATATCTGTATTCATTAAGGATATTGGTCTATAGTTTGCTGGTTGGGTTAGGTCTTTCCCTTCTTTTGGCAGTAGTTTGATTACTGCAGTGTTCATATTGTCTCTAATTTGACCCTTTGCACTGATTTCTTGGACCATTCTATAGAAAAGTGGTGCCAGCATATTCCAAAAGTGTTTAAAATATGATGTCGAGAACCCGTCGGGCCCCGGTGCGCGACCTGTTGGCATGTCCTTTACGGCATTCCATAATTCAGCGAGGGTAAGTGGGGTATCTAGCAATTGTTGGCTTTCCAAAGTTATTTGGGGGATGTCAAGATTGTTAACGAATAGGTCAATGTCTTCATTATGATCAATTGTCACCGAGTATAAGTTTTTGTAGTAGCTATAGAAAGTTTCGTTAATTTTTTCTGGTGATTGTGTTATTACGCCGGCTGAATCTTGTATTGTTGTAATTAATGTTTTTTCTTTGTTACGTTCGAGTTGGTTTGCTAAATATTTCCCGGATTTGTTATTATGCTCAAAGTTGGTATATCGTAGTTGTTGTAACAGAAACTGAGTTTTTTTAGACAGAATACTATTGAGCCGTTCTTTGGCGCTGAAAAGTTCTTTTGTGGTATTGTCTGTGGGATTATTGGCGAATTCCTCCGTCAGTTGTTTGATTTTTATTTCTAATTCGTTTTCCAACTTCTGTTCTTGTTTTTTTTTATATGATGAATATGAGATAATCTTGCCTCGAATTACGCATTTTCCTGTTTCCCAAAGCAATGATGGTGAGATGTTTGGGGAATCGTTAAGTTCCATAAAGTCTTTCCATTCTTTCTTAACGAATGTATCAAATGCTGGGTCATCTAATAAGGAATCATTACAGCGCCAGGTTGCGTGGGGTGTCGTGCGGGAGTCAATTTTAAGGGCTAAAGAAATTGGTGCATGATCACTGATGATTATTGGATGTATTCTTGGCGAAATATTATTAATAGCGGAATTATTCGCTAGAAAAAAATCTATTCTTGAACATGAACCATGGGCTAGGGATTGAAAGGTATATTCCCTTTTTGTTAAATGTTTTGCTCTCCAGACGTCACTTAAGCCGAAATCGTCCATATATTTCCTAATGGTTCTTGCGGTTTGTGACTGTTTAGTGAGTTTAAAATTGGAACTATCTATACTTGGATCAAGAGTTGTGTTAAAGTCCCCTCCTATAATAATTGTTGAGTTCTCTGACATGTCACTCAGTTTACCAAAGATATTGTGGAAGAACTGTGTGTCCTCGTTGTTTGGGGCATATATGTTCACTAATGTGAACAGTTTATTACTTATGGTGGCTTGTACTATTATGAATCTACCTTCCGGGTCTGCAATTGCACTATTTAATGTGAACGAGATTCTTTTATTTATTAATATTGATACTCCTCTTTGTCTGCTGTTATAGCTGGCTGAATACATCAAGTTAAAATTTGAGTGTTTAAAATATTTCTCTTCGGATTTGGCTAGATGTGACTCTTGCATAAAGAAGAGGTCTGCCTTTAATTTGGTGATGTATTCCATAATTTTAGTTCTCTTTGCCTGCGATCGGAAGCCATTCACATTAAATGAAACAAAATTTATATACGTCATATGCGGATATTTATAAGTATCTTAAGGAAAGTAATGATCTCAGGATGTGTGTTATAATATTCGGTCCTGAATGTCAACAACCATTCACATTCATTAGAAGCCATACGAGTATGTAATAAATCAAATTCTAATAAAACTGAGTGCAATTTTTTGTAAACCTCTTGGCATAATTCACACAACATTAAGACGTTGTTAGAAGGATTAAATACGTGAGTAGCATCAACACAAAACATTACAATTTTAAAGCGTGTACTTAGTGTGTGTTTGAAAACAGCGGTGTGGAAAAGGTGAGACAAGTAACCCAGAAAAAGAAGAAAAGATATGAGCGCCAGTATAGGAATGTGTAGTGTGAGACATGCGTGACTCTTCTAGACTAAGTGATTATCATGCATTCCTGATCTGTACGTGTGCATTGTTGAAATCAAATCTACTTAATACGGCATTGTGTACATATTGGAAGTGTTTAGGAAGTACAGACAAAGTGATTATCATGCAATCCTAATCTACACATGTGCCTTGCTCAAACAAAAAACAACTTAATTCGGCATTATATACGAACTGGAAGTGTTTCGAAGGTACAGACAAAATAGTTATCATGCAGCCCTATTCTACATATGTGCCTTAATCAACCCAAAACAATTTAATTCAGCATTATATGCATACCGGAAGTGTTTAGGAATAGCAGACTAAGTATTAAGCCTCCCTCATCTATACATATGTCTTGCTTAAATCAAGACAGCTACATTCAGCATTGTATGCATAATAGAAATATTTAGGCATTACTTATCGGTCAGAATAGCCATGGGGTGAGCACTTTGTCTCGGTATAGTTGACCATCAATGAAAAGTTTGTCAAACGTGATAATTGCACGTTTGCCCTCTGCTCTGGACCGCTTCAGAATTGGATAGAGGATTTTCCGTCTTTCGTTGATCTCGCGCGGGAAATGATCATTCATGCCGAATCTTGTTCCTTGTAATTCTCTTCCTTTGGATTTCACCAGTACTTTCTGCTGGTAGAACTCGAACTTGGCGATTATTGGACGCGGACCGCTTCCTCTTGGCTTCCCAAGACGGTGTACCCTCGCAAACTTGATCGAATCCACCATTTCCTTGGGCAGCTTGAGAGATGTTGCCATAAATGACTTAACGAGGGCTTCTGGTTTCTCTACTGTTTTTTCTTCGATGCCAGAGAAAATTAAATTGTCCCTCATGCTCCTTGATTGAAGGTCCAAAATAGATTCTTTCATTATCTTATTCTCTTTTTTCAGGGATTCTAATAGACCTGTCGTCGACTCGAAGGCGCCTTTAAGGATATCGTTTTGCGACTTGAGATATACTACCTCCTGCTGAGTAAACACGAGGCTTTCTTTTAACTCTTTAATCTCGGCTTGAAGGATTTCTAATGCTATCGATATTTTCTTATCGATTGATCCAATTCCCTCGCTAAGTGACTTTGTGTATTCGGGTGGGCTTGCTAACAACAGATCTTCGGTCGATGTAGCCGAATCAATAGAATCTGCCTTTTTGCGCTTCGCCGGGAGATCACTGCGTTGACTGGATGTTGCCATGGCGTTTCCTTGATGTGTGGCGGAGTCGGAGAAAAAAGGTTGAAGGGGAATATTGGAATGTGTTGCTTTCAACCTATCAAGCTGACTCCGCAAAATAGTGAACATAACATGTTTTCTCGTCAAACCGTGTGAAGGGAATGTGTTATTCAACCTTATCAAGCTGCAAGGTACAGCCTGACCGCAAAATCAAAAAGGGAGTAAGGATTCTCGAAGGCCGTAGGCCGTGCGAAACGTCTAAGGGAGATCCAAACATTCTCAGAAGCCGTGTGAAACTCGAACGGGAGGGGAAGTTACGAGGCGCAGTACTTGCTATAAAGAAGCGATGGCGACAAGTACAATTAGAGTCCGCTGTGGGATTACGCGCGGTCGCCCAGCCTTGGTATTTCTTCGCTCACTATTACTGAGGACGCCCGGCTCTCCGTCCTTCCAGCACACGGTAATGAGATTTATGTTATTGCATGTAATCTATGAGCTGAAATACATTTGTTGCTTGCTTGCTTGTACACTTTATACTGTGGGTTAAATAAAATGTGCCGCTTGTTTAACGCAGTGAAGTGTTATTGTTTGTTGTCCATGTAAGTTGCCGATTCTCCACGATCCTATATAGGCCATATTATTAC
Source organism: Corythoichthys intestinalis (assembly GCF_030265065.1). Taxonomy (NCBI): domain Eukaryota; kingdom Metazoa; phylum Chordata; class Actinopteri; order Syngnathiformes; family Syngnathidae; genus Corythoichthys; species Corythoichthys intestinalis. Next base: position 45,606,836 of record NC_080411.1, on the reverse strand, counting down.
AGTAATTGATTATTAACTGTGATAGGCTTAACAATTGTGATACTGTAATTGATTATAAGCAGTGTCTACTACCCATTGTGATACTGTATTTGATTATAAGCAGTGTCTACTCAAAGAATACTTGTCTGAGTGGATATAGCAGACCAGTTAACCCATTGTAGCCTGGTGATTGAGTATAAACCTCGCTACTATTCATTTGCATTGATACTGTGATTGATCATAAGCAGTATCAGAATTGTTTCAAAACAATTTTGGCGTCACGGACAGGATTTACGGAGAACTGCGACTTGGACATGGCTTGTTGTTTGAGTAAAAGTAAAACTTTGGATGAACCCGAAGGGGGTTTTGCTGACTGCGTCTCGGGGATGCCGGGGTGGGACAGTCATGAGTATAGAGAAATTGGGAAATTGTTAACGCGGAATGGGGGACGCCCTGGTCCGTGGGTTAACATGACAACAGGGGCCAGCCCGACGTCAGTCAAAGATTTACTGACTCAGGTTGTGGTCCGAAAAAGAGCGCCTTTAGGGGGTGTACGAAAAATGATGTGGATTTGTGCAGAAGCATGGAAAGATCGTAACTCCTCGTTGGGAAAAAGAACCGTGGAATGGAATTGCGTCGTGTTTGCGCGGATGCGATGATCGTCCCGATACGTGGATTCGTTAGGGGATTGTACTACACATGACGTCAGATAAATAGGAATTTCTGTGGATCTGTGTTGACAGTTAGTTCGTCATTGACCTCAAATTGTATGTTTTTTATGTTTGGTCTGTTGTGAGCCACTGGTAGAATGTATGGTGATTTTGATTTGTATTTGAAATTGTGCTGTCCTGTATGATAAGTCATTGGGGATGGTTGTTGTTGTATGTGAGGCTGCGTTGCGTCATGATTCTTTTTTGCGAGGCTCATGTGTAATAGTTGAACGTTTATTGTGTGTGTATAATTGTAGTTATTGTCGCGTGACTGATTATGATTTTTTGCGTGGGATCGTGTGTGAATAGCTGACCGTTTACTGCGCAAAATGGGAAGAAGGGAACGTTTTTCAACATGAGGAGTGCGGCCCTTCGGTGGCCCCTATTTGCAACATGGGGTCCTCGACGGCATTCGCTGGGTTTTTGCCCAAATTGATTATAAGGGGAGGTTGTAATTGCAGCTGGGAATATTCCAGCCTTTTCCTTATATTATTTAGGATAAAATTGAGAAACAAATTGGGAAAACAGGTAAAACAAAAATGATTTTGAAATGGAATTTCATTAGAGATAAGAATAGATTATTGAGCTCAAGTGAAACTTATAGAATGTTAAGGATAATTAATTTAATTGTCAACGAGTTCATGGATTAAACTGTGTTTAGACATTTGATTAACTGATTAATCGAATATGACTGAGGGTGGGGACAGCTGCATGCCAGCATCTGCCTGATCAACAGATGACGGTATTCCAGTTCCCGCCCAGAAGTTCAAAACAACAAGGATTATTGATAGTGTTGACAAATTATGTTAATGCGAACAGTGATAAAGTGATTATTCACCTTGATGCGGCTGTAACAGTTGAGGTGTGGTATTGGCAACTTAAGGGTTAATAATGTACACTTACTGTCATGAGTTGCTTTATTGGTAACTTGAACACTGTCATGAGTTGCTTTATTGACAACTTGAATTTGACTGTCATGAGTTGCTTTATTGATAATTTGAATTTGAATTTTTTTTTTTTTAAGGAATTTTGAAGATACGAAATATTGTCTAGGCTTACGGCTTTTGGATCGCATGCTGATGGAATTTGGCTGTCTTTGTTCGGCTGTGATGTCAGTGGCTAATAGACAATTCTAGATTTTGTCGTCACGTGGAATAGTGGCCAATTTTGTAATGAGTAATCCCACAACTCATCGCATAGGAACTGCGCAGGAAGATCATTAAATGGAAATGGTATTTATCGGAGCGGGTAAAACCAGGTTTGAAGGGAGTGTCTATGTTGCACGAACAGATTGCGGAAGTGACTGAGGAAGATGAATTGTCCTTCGAAGTAAAACCACTAACAGAATCACCTGTTAAACTAGGGCAAAAATGGGACGAATTGAGCAGAGAAGGCAAAATGAACGCATGGTTCACTGACGGCTCTTGTCAGTATTCAGAGGGAAAGCGAAAGTGGAAAGCCGGGGCCTTTAATCCCCAAGCTGGGCAATTGTTAGAGGAAGTGGGAGAAGGGAAAAGTAGTCAATGGGCGGAGTTAAAGGCAGCACATATGGTCATCATGCAGAGTGGGCCCATGGGCGTGCACGTGTACTCCGATTCTTGGTCGGTAGTACAGGGGTTACTCACCTGGATGCCAACGTGGCATGCGACCAAGTGGAAAATTCATAACAAGGAAGTGTGGGGAAAAGAGTTGTGGGAGCAGATATGGGAAAAAACGCACGAAGTACCCGTTACTATCTTGCATGTAGACGCGCACACGAATCGGACAGATGCTGAGGCATTACACAATCAAACTGTTGATCAAATGGTAAAAGTAATGGCAATTGAAAGGGAGTCAAGTCCCGGGTTAGCTAGATGGGCCCATGTCAAAGCAGGACATTGGGAAATTCAGGGGACTCTGCAGTGGGCACGTCAGAGGGGGATTGACTTGAAACTTGATGATATCAAAACGGCAAAATTTATAATGTATGTAATTACAGTAAATTACAAAAGACGGAAGTGAACAATTTGGAGAGAGAAGTGAATATTCGCGCTTCGCCAAGTGGAAATAATTATAACGATTTTGACTTTGCGATGTTAGAAAGAAGGTGCTTTTTGTGCAATCAAAGGGTACATTTAGCCAGGGAATGTGAGTGGAAGACATACAGGACAACTTATAAAATTGCAGAAACCGCCGAGTACCTGTTCGAGCTACTCCGGGTTTACCTAGATCTGGATTGTCACTTAAAGGGGTAACTTTACTTGCTGGGGGTTATTGATGCTGATTATCAAGGCGAATTGGGGATTGTAATATACAATTTGACTTCAGAACCGTTTATTGTGAAATCTGACGGGAAAAATTGATACAAAAATGTGTCTGGTCCGAAGCGTTTGAAATCTCTTCTGCTTCTTCCAGCCTGACAATTGATAATGTGATGTGGAGGCGGCTTATTGGGACATCTACTGGGAGATCGCTACGGCTCTGCATGGTGGAGGACGCTCGGGGAGTCCGGTGTCCAAGGAAGGTCGTCCCTGCTCCTCTGGACCCCCCCCCCTGCACCCCAGGAGTCAACAATACAGGAAGGGTTCGCAGGGCTCCCATGGTGGCTGCAGGATGCCTCATCACGGTCACGTCTGAAACACCTGTCGGTCGGTCTGTGGCATCTCGACAACAAAACGTGTCACATGACCGAGGTCACGTCTGACCTATGGATCTCGAACAGCACGGAAGTTCGAGGGATCGGATGAATTGCTCCTGTTCCTTTGGATCCCCCTTCTGGTCCCTTTGCCCCCTTGTTTGCCCCCTTTGTGAGATTCACTGGATCGTCTTGTTTCCCCCTTTCCCCACATGTGCCGCACGGAAACAGCGTGCATGGTACGACACCCTTCTGGGTGGAACCGGAACCGTGTTAAGCATCTCTAACACGATTGATGGAGAAGTCACCAGAACTATGTTGTCTAACACCGGAAGTGACATTGCGCACGGTCTCTCGACCGTAGGGCTTTGGATGCCCACATCTATCGCGCCTCATGAAGAAGCGGCGTCTTTATTCTTAGCACAATTGTCATGGGATAAAGGGATGTGGGATGCAACACAAGAAGTATTAACCAATATTTCTAATGCATTGAATATGACTGTGTGTAATTTACAGGTACTTAACATGAAGTTACACCTTTGACACAATCAGTGATAACTACGAAAATGCACTGGAAGGTTGTATTCCCTGTTTTTCCCACGTGTGTTCGAAGGAAGAGAGAATGGTATGACACATTGTTAGGGGGAACCGGAACATTATTGGGGGTATCTAACACCGTCGATAATGAAATAACGCGATATAAACTAGCTGGGACCGGACAGGGAACTCATGATGCCTTACTAAAAGTAGGAATGTGGCTTCCTAATTCAATGGTGGGACAAAAAGAAAATGCTAAACTGTGGATAAATGTATTCAAACGGGAATTAAACATGTGGAATGCCACTAGTGAAGTGTTAACCAACGTAACTAAACAGCTAAACTGGACCACATGTAGCATACAATACTTACATGCACAGGCGCAAAAAGAGCGTTTTGTACGAATGTTGACTACAGGGAATTACCGGGAGTGGCGAAGTGTTTGGAATATATCCTCTGAGTTATGGTTACAGTTACATTCGGAATATACGATTTGTAATACGACCGAATGTAGGGGATATTGGACACAATACACAGTAACCTCAAACATTACCGTATGTAAATTCCAGGTATTACCCGTAATAACTGAACTAGGCTATTGGTTTTTGCATGTAGAAGGTGAATGGTTTAATTCGGGAACGAACCAAACCTTTAACACCGATCTTTGCGAAAACACCGATAAAGGACTAGCTTGTAAATTGCATCACGAATTTGTTAATCCTTGCTTAACTAAAGTAGACTTCGCCTTATGCGATTGGTCAAGGGAACCTAGTAGGGACATTTTGTGGCAGGTTGGACCACATACCCTTTGTGTGGCCACTGCCCAAAATCACTCCATGTTGCCAACGGTTCCAGTTGTAGGATGCCTACGTAATGTTCGTTTCTTTCAGTGGGGAAACGGGACGTATTGGTTGACAAATTACACAGTTGCTAGCCGGTTTACGGCTGTGCAATGGGAAGTGTTACATACACCATGGCAAATCTCTTTGGAGCGTTTCAAATGCGCATTGGAACAATCCACTGAGATAAAGAAATTGATTAACTCACATGCGTCCAATGTTTCCCAGCTGATGGTATCAACATTAATGGCTAAAGGAGAAATTTTGCATGCTGCTAAAATTATTCAGCAACAATCTGCTCATCATTGGTGGGACATATTTACAGGATTATCACAAACTGCTAGAGTAACGCTGCTTCCACCAATGATTTTGGTCTTAATAGCTATTGCTTTGACTACGCTATGTAATATTGGAATTTGTTGCTACGTCAAACGTCTAGAGGACCAGGTTGCCCGGCATCAGTTAGAATTATGAGGGTACTGGTAGAAACAATAGACTTAGACGGGGTAGATGCATGCGTAGTAACTATAACTACTGAAGAAGGGGGGCATATCTTGGACTACCAAGATATGAGGGGTGGATTCTTTTATCGCCGTATAGAGCGACACCCTGACCGTGTAAATATGCTTATAGCCGCGGTGTATGAAATAGTAGCCGACCATCATTATGCTAATTTGCGGGGGGATCCCTGGTTTCAATGGATTCAGCAAAATTGGAGACATTATTAATAAATTAGAGTTGATTTGGTTTAAAACACCAGGAGTGGAATGTAAGACAAGGCCCCAAAGCCTTATATAAAGGAATGTTGTTTTTAACCTCATCAACTAACATCAAGCTGCAAGGTAACATAAATCGGAATGTGTTGTTTTCAACCTATCAAGCTGACTCCGCAAAATAGTGAACATAACATGTTTTCTCGTCAAACCGTGCAAAAGGAATGTGTTCCTAATTAATTAATCAGGACTCGGCTTGATGTGGTTGAAAACACCAGGAGTGGAATGAAGGGGAATATTGGAATGTGTTGCTTTCAACCTATCAAGCTGACTCCGCAAAATAGTGAACATAACATGTTTTCTCGTCAAACCGTGTGAAGGGAATGTGTTATTCAACCTTATCAAGCTGCAAGGTACAGCCTGACCGCAAAATCAAAAAGGGAGTAAGGATTCTCGAAGGCCGTAGGCCGTGCGAAACGTCTAAGGGAGATCCAAACATTCTCAGAAGCCGTGTGAAACTCGAACGGGAGGGGAAGTTACGAGGCGCAGTACTTGCTATAAAGAAGCGATGGCGACAAGTACAATTAGAGTCCGCTGTGGGATTACGCGCGGTCGCCCAGCCTTGGTATTTCTTCGCTCACTATTACTGAGGACGCCCGGCTCTCCGTCCTTCCAGCACACGGTAATGAGATTTATGTTATTGCATGTAATCTATGAGCTGAAATACATTTGTTGCTTGCTTGCTTGTACACTTTATACTGTGGGTTAAATAAAATGTGCCGCTTGTTTAACGCAGTGAAGTGTTATTGTTTGTTGTCCATGTAAGTTGCCGATTCTCCACGATCCTATATAGGCCATATTATTACAGTAATTGATTATTAACTGTGATAGGCTTAACAATTGTGATACTGTAATTGATTATAAGCAGTGTCTACTACCCATTGTGATACTGTATTTGATTATAAGCAGTGTCTACTCAAAGAATACTTGTCTGAGTGGATATAGCAGACCAGTTAACCCATTGTAGCCTGGTGATTGAGTATAAACCTCGCTACTATTCATTTGCATTGATACTGTGATTGATCATAAGCAGTATCAGAATTGTTTCAAAACAAAGGTAAATCACGATCGTGTATAATTTTTGGGAAAAATTAGTTGAAGTCTTCTTGAGCAAAGTTACTTGCTAGCCTAGCCAGTTGATTGCGTCATGCGTCTACGGAGTCTCGCGAGAGTAACGACGTCACAGCATACTGCTCTCTATTGTGTCCCACTTGTTGTTCTGGAGTCTTTAGTTTAGGCTTAACGTTAATGATGGGTGGATCGATACCAAAATATCGATATTTCGATCCAGCGCGTTGTTTTGGGTATCGATCCCCAAGCAAAAGTATCGATATTTGGAATTAATATACAGTATTATTATTTTCTTTGTCTATTTTTGGGCTATATTTTTGTGCACACTTTATGTACTACTTTTCCCTTTCGCGTTCTACACGCACGTAAGCAATGCACGCACATAAGCAGTGTACCGGCGTCTGCTCCCGTCCCCATTTACGTCCCTATCCTGTGTATCGATCAGCATGCTTTTCCTCCGCCCCTCTCACGAGGCACCAACACAGCCACAACAAACATTTGGAAGCTGGTAGGCTGGTAGCATATGGCTGTGGCATTGATGACGGAACGTAAAAGAAGTCTGGTTTGGACATATTTCATTTCAATGAATAGCAACGAGGCTAAGTGCACAGTTTGTGCCGAAACTGTCAGATACTCTGGTTATACCAAAAGCCTCACGAAACACTTAAGAAACATGCATCCCGAAGCACACCGCGAATTAAATGAAAAACATGCCGCTCAAGCCGAGGAGGACACGAGAAATGACAAGAGCACGCCGCCGAAGCAAAGCAAAGTACTTTAGAAGGGGCGATTGCGAAAGGCAGGACTTATCCAGGTAACGCAGGTGCTAATAGATAATCAGAGACGATATAAGCATTAGTGGCTGATGTGCAATATGAAACGATAAATATGGCGTTTTTGTCATCTCACATAAAAAGAACTTTGCAGCACTATTGAATATGCTTTGTAATGGAAAGTTATAGCTACATCTTGTTTGTGAAAAGCAAAGTTCATACCGCATTATATAAAAAAAGTAAAATGACCATAGTGACATATTAAACAGTGAAGTATTACTGTAACCTAAATGTGAGTCTCCATTTAATTAGTTTTTGATACAATGAGGACAAATCAGCCCACATCACATTCCATTGGATAGTCAAGTGAACTACAAGCAAGCAAGTTGGGTATAAAAAAATATATGAGTTAGTACTTAACATTATAAATACACACATCTCCCCTTACAGTATTTCTAACATTAGCTATTATTCCTTTTTTTTTTTTTTTTTTTAATTGAAAGTGATTATTGTTTATTGGATTTGTTTTTAATGATCCATCATTAGAGAGTGGTAACATGCTACTATTAATTCTTTCTTTAATTAGATTCAAAATATTTAACTTAGGTAGATTAAAATTTGATCAAATACAACGTGTAGCAGGGAAATTGTCTGTGCATATAAATTTAAGGGTCATGTTTAAAGAGTGAGACTGACTAATCAGATTTTGTTGTTGATGGATTGGTTATTGAGTTTGTAGGGAAACTGCTTTGCTAGTTATTAAAAGCAGCAGTTTTTCCATTGCAATGCATGTTTGACACGAAGAGACTTTTATTAGTTTTTGAGTGCTTACTGTTGTTGTAAATTAGATATCATCAGAATGGCCTAGAACTCTGCAGGGTTGTATATACACATACACACACACACACACATATATATATATATATATATATATATATATATATATATATATATATATAAAATATGAACTTCCGGTATAGATATCGGATCGGGATCACAATATTTGGCCTTGGTATTACTTGGGATCAGATTGAATCCAAAATCACTGGTATCACCCATCACTACTTAACGTAGGGGTAATCAATAAATATCCCGATAACGGCTGTAATTAATTAATAGATAAATATGTCACATTACAATATTTAAAGTGCCTGTGACACGAAAAAGCATGTTTATTTCATAATACACGCGGTATTTTATGCCCCTGAATGATATGGACCGCTTGGATGTGTGTGGAAGCGATCGCTATATTTATTTAGTTTTTTGAATCCCGCGCCATGAAAATGAGTGACTTCCGGCTTCGGTCTTGCATTGAGGAGGAGGGCGCTGTGACGTGTACGGCAGAGGACGTTCTCTTCACTATACAGTGTACTGTTGTGTAAGAGGACGAAAGATTCAGCTGATTTTGCGGATTAATACTTTTATTTTTTGCATCACGCCAGCCAAACGGCTGCAGAAAAATCATTCTGTATGCGGGAGAGGCGTATGCGCCTTTTTGGAGTTTCAAAAGGTTCCCATTCACCGTGGATATTTACTGTGGGACCATTGGACTTACAAGGAAGTGAGTAAACATCTTGTTTTGTATTATGTCAAATACGAATACAGTGATTACAAAGTAAACACTATAAAATTCCTTTAAATAAAGGACTACTTACGTTTGATCATTGATAGGCATGTAAAAAGCTATCCTCATGCTCATTAGCAGTTAGCTGTTAGCACGTTAGCTACACAACAACTCCAGCCACCCTCCTCCAGGGAACGAACTGTAAATTGCTCTCCGCCGGGCGGTTTGCCGATCCGCAAAGAAACTCGACAACCGGGTCGTCATGTCAAATAATCCAGGCTAGTTATGTGTGATTTTCCACTTCGAAGACTTTGAAACATCCCTCGGTTCCGGTTAGCATGTCGGCTAGCTGTCACTCCTTCTGGTCTGCTTACATTCTCCGAAGCCGGGGAAGGGAAATTACATATGTCCGATTTAGGTGTCATAAAATATCGTTCGGGAGGTGTGACAGTAAAGGTGAAGTCGACTGTTTTGACCATTATGGAGTAATTTTGCCATGTCGTCTTGAATAAATGGATTTTTATTATTTTATATTGCATTTAGCACAAGATTGTTATTTGTCATGACCATGCCATTTATTTAGCAAATGGGGAAAGTAGTTGGGTAAAAAGAATATCCTGTAAAAATATTGAAGTAAAGAGACAGAAACAATGACATTTTGCCGCTCTCTTCGTCGCGTTTTCCTCATTGTGAATAGTTCCCCCTCGACGTGCTGACTGGTCCTTCTCAAGCCATTTATATAGCTATTGGGGAAAAATACTTGGATAAAAAGAATATCCTGTAAAAATATTGGGAGTAGAGAGACTGAAACAATGACATTTTGCAGCTCTCTTCGTCGCGTTTTCCTCGTTCTGAACAATTCCCCCTCAATGGGCTGAATAGTAAAACCGATGAGCCTAGTCTACCGCTGACGTCATCCACCTGTTGGGGACGCTAAAGCCCTATAATTGTAGGCGTGGCTAACCAGCAGATTAAAAGTCTAATTTCTCATCATCTGCGCTTTGCTAAATTGTTGTATATAGTCGAATCGTCTCAAAATATGATTCTAATTCACATAATAATGCCATTTAAGACTTTTTTCTGGTGTCATATGCTCTTCAATGCTGTTAATATTTATACTGCTCGCCCCTTTCACTCATTCCTGCACTCAATCTGTTGTTCTGCTGTTATACAGAGAGATTATAAGTAGCGCTCAATGAGTAGAGTGAATTTTGGTGATCTTTAACACCAACCATCAATTGACTATAACCATACATACCTTCTCTCAATGATTAGAACTGTCATGGGAAGAATTATGGGGAAGCATAGTGGCAAATGTTCTTTGTCTTTACACCATAAATTATTCCCTTAAGCAGAGATAACATATCTATTGTTAGCACGACTCACAGTCATGGTTTTACTTCCCATCATGTTTCCACTTTCCCATCATGCCTTGGGGCATGCTGCAGTATAATTTACTGAAAGCTCAACAAATACACTAGATGGCAGTATTTAGTCACAATACACAAAGTCCCAAGTCTTTCTATCCGTGGATCCCTCTCACAGAAAGAATGATAATAATGTAAATGCCATCTTGAGGATTTATTGTCATAATAAACAAATACAGTACTTATGTACTGTATGTTGAATGTATATATTCGTCCAAGTTTTATTCATTTATTTCTTAATGCATGGCCAAAATGTATATGATCGGGAAAAATTATCGGGAATGATTGGAATTGAATCGGAGCCAAAAAAAGCAATCGGATCGGGAAATATCGGGATCGGCAGATACTCAAACTAAAACGATCGGGATCGGATCGGGAGCAAAAAAACATGATCGGAACAACCCTAATTCTTATTATTGTGTTTTAGCTCATTTCAATTTATTTTATTTAAGTGGTCTAATATTTATTTTATTATGTGTTTATATTTTACAAATGTGATGTAGTATTCATTTATATTGTATATTTTATGTTGTATAACTTTGGTTCCTATGTGAATATTAGTTCCTACTTGTTTTGTTGTGGTAGGAGGGTTTTGTATTGAACATTGGGCCGTGTTGGTTATTATTATAGCAGAGAAGACAGCAGTAAAACAACAAAGACAAGTCAACTGTGCCCCGATCTACCACTCAAGAGATCTGATGGACTCAAAAAGTAGGTTACGATTGCATATTAGTTTGAAAATCGACCGGATCCACAGTATTATTACACGAGTAACTTCCGGCCCGATCCTAGCTAGTAGTATTGACGCAGGAAGGCCGTGTCTCACGTCAAATATTAAACTCTGCCGTTCTTTTCGCTTGCGTCGCGTTTAGCCGCTTCTAGGACGCATCTAACACGCGGCCGCACTGCGACTGGTGTGCATTGGCTGATTGACTTTAACGCCGCGTTCTCGCGGCGGCCACGTTGTCGCGCCGTTGACGTTTCTGGACTGTCCTACTGTGTTGGTCCTCATAATAGTCGAGAAGACGGAGTAAATATAATCTACACAAAGAAACTGTAAACCGGTCGACTCACAGCCTCGAAAAGTAAGGGTTATATTACATCAGAAACTCGTTCGGTACGCGTCCGTTCCGAACCGACTACCACGTACCGAAACGGTTTAATACTATTACATGTACCGTTACGCCCTTAATTCTATTCTATTCTAAAAATTTTACATACATCTTTTAATAGAATTACCAGATTGACATTACAGGTTATTGGCTGGAACAAGGAGGACTTTTGGACTTTGGATTTAGATTTTCGTAGGGGTGGCCGTGGTGCAGTTGGTAGCTCAAATTGTCGGCTACGACTGCCCACTGTGGAATTGCCCTTGGGCGAGGCACTGAACCCTAATCTGACCCCAATGGGTTGGCAGCGCCTTGCATGATAGCAGCACCATTGGTGCGTGAATGTGTGCGTGAAAGGGTAATTGTGGGCTACTGTAAAGCGCTTTGGGCATTGTAACAATGTAGATAAATGCGCTATATAAGTACTCTCTATTTACCATTTACTCTGTTATCTTCGCGTCTTCTAGCGTGCGCTCTTAGTTGTACATTGTTATACTTGTGTTTTTTGGCATGCTCCCTTAGTTGTACTTTGTTATACTCACATTTTTTGGTGTGCTCCCTTTGTTGTAGTTATTAAATACAAACATTCACTGCTCCTGGTCTCCGGGTCTGTGTTTGGGATCCACATCAACGGCTTGCCGTTCATAACACTCCTCTCCAGCACCCCTGAATAGACTGTACCGGGGAGGCTGAGCAATTTGATCCCTCCATAACTGGAACACACCCTCTGGTCTCCCTTCTTAAAAAGGTAGATAGGAGAGCCCACCCCGGAGTCCCCAGACTCTGCTTCTTCAAAGGAAGGTGTGTCCATGGAATTGAGGAGGTCTTCGAAGTTTTCTCCCCACCGAGCCACGGCATCCTGAGTTGAGGTCAGCAGTATCCTATCTCCACTATGAACGGTGTTAATGGTGCACTGCTTTCCTCTCCTCAGACGCCGGATGGTGGACCAGAATTTGTTCGAAACTGTCCAGAAGTCGCAGGTTTCAAGGTTTACCATGGTATGAAAACATCACGGTTTTAAAACCACTAAAATTTTCCATCATACCGTATTACGGTACTCGCTATTTTTCATGTCTCAAAAATGCAGCCAGAAGTGGCTTGGCGCGGCAGCGCTCACCCCTCCCCCTCCGGTTGTTGCTGTGTCAGTGACGCCATTCTGTCATCAACTAGTATGCTGCTTAGAAATTAGGTTAACATGGTAATTTTGTTCTATTTTTGTTCTACAACCAATCGGCAAAGAATTTATTGAACAGCAACGGATTTATTGATCGACAAATCACCTGTGAGGACACCAGCATACCACACGCCACGCTTTGTCAACATCATTTTAGCAGTGTGCAACCAGCACACTGCTAAACAATACCTCTCGGCATGATTTGCAGGACATGAATTTAAAAAAGCGACAGTTGTCGGGAAGTTGTCGGCGCTCAGAAAAGACCGGGGGCTCACCAGTCCACTCGGGGATGTCCACAACCTCTTCTTCAACATATGAAGGGTCCTCCTCCTCCTTTTTGATGGGATGAGATTGCTGCTGCTCCTCAATCCGGGGTTTCTCAACTTTAATGAAATACTCCTCCTGCTCCTCTTTAATGTGGACGAATTCTTCCTCCACCTTGATGCATGGCGACTCTTCCTCCTCCTCTTCTTCCTTAATGCAACCAGACATGTGGAGTACAGGAAGATGCACTTGACTGACATCTGCAAGAGAGAGACCCAAATCAGTTGATGGGACATGGGGCTCGGGGCCGATCCGTAGGGGTCCTATTTTAAAAAGTTAAAAATCAAATATTTTCAAAACCAAAGCCGCTAGTGGCCTAAAACCAAAACAGGCACTTCCCTTAGACATACAGTATATGAGTCTCTATGAGCAGTGGCATGAAAACATTCTGTTGAAAGTCTGTTGTAAAAAAAAAAAACAACTTTAGTAAGGGGGAAGTGTAAATACATGATAGAATTAGGATTTGTTATTAATGAAAAAATTAAAAGTGTTCGTTGGCTGTTACTGACTAGCATTTGCGATCGCTACACAAAACTAACAATGTAAATTACCCCTAAGAACAGTCAGAGACATAGGACAACCAAAGGATATAAGAAAGACAGGGCTGGTGCTAAAGGATAGCTTGTTGAAACAGGAGAATGTCATTGTCAGTCGCGCAAGAAAAAGGTGTCGATAAAAAAGCTAAGGCATGCTAAGGTCGGCTCGTTTTTTTTCCCCCGTCTTTTTTAATCCTCGACACTCAAGTCATCTTTTTAACCGAACATTTTTATGTTCTTTACCAATGAATTTGGCACCAGGGACATCATTTTCGGACAGAATTGGTAGGTTTAGCGCTGTAAACATCTCCTTCGTACACGATTTCCATTCATTTCCTATTGGGAACAAACGGTAGAGTGTTCCCCCTTAGCAACAGTAGCTAACGTCATGAATATTAATGAGCAGAAGTGACGTGTTGCTTGCGGTGCGCCATTTAGTAAGGGTGTAACGGTACATGTATTTGTATTGAACCGTTTCGGTACGTGGTGCTCGGTTCGGAACGGAGGCGTACCCAACAAGTTTCTGACATAATGTAACCCTTACTTTTCGAGGCTGTGAGTCGATCGGGTTACAGTTTCTTTGTGTAGATTATATTTACTCCGTGTTCTCTACTCTAATGAGGACCAACGCTGTACGACAGTATAACCAAGAAACGTCAACGGCGCAACAACGTGGCCGCCGCGAGAACGCAGTGAAATGCGGGCATTAAAGTCAATCAGCCAATGCACACTAGTCGCAGTGCGGCCGCGTGTTAGAAGCATCCCAAAAGCGGCTCAACACGACGCACGAGAAAAGAACGGTAGAGTTTATTATTTGACGCGACCCTCCTGCGTCAATACTACTACCGGTAGCTAGGATCGGGCAGACCGGAAGTCACTCGGGTAAAAATACGGTGGATCCGGTTGATTTTCAAACTAATATGCAATCGTCACCCACTTTTTGAGCCCATCAGATCTCTTGAGTGGTAGATCGGGGCACAGTTGACTTGTCTTTGTTGATTTACTGTTGTCTTCTCTGCTACAATAATAACCAACACGGCCCCGTGTTCAATACAAAACCCTCCTACCACAACAAAACAAGTAGGAACTATTATTCACATAGGAACTAAAGTTATACAACATAAAATATACAATATAAATGAATACTATATCACATTTGTAAAATATAAACACATAATAAAATGAATAATAGCCCATTGTCTCTTTATCAAACTGGCAAGTTCAAGTTTAATGTCCCGCAAGCCAGACCTGCTTCCAATATGGCTGCGTTGTTGTCAAATCTCACGTGATCCCCCATTCTGTGACGTAAACGCTCGAGCCTAATACAAATACACGTACCGTTACACCCTTATTACTTTAATTGGGACCCTATTTGGCATGTTATGAAATTACTTCACATCTCTGCTTTAATGAAAGGTCGTGTCTCCATTTTCGATTGGTAACTATGTAGAATAGTTACATTGAAAATAATAAGTGCTTTACATCGCATACAAATCAGTAAAAACAAACAGTAAAGAATGGGGAAAAAAAAAAAAACAGAAATATGAGCATAAACAGCACTAGTCATACATTTTGTATCTGTAAAGATTCAAATTGTAATGTATATTTTTTGCGAGACAAACGAGTCGAAAGTCAACTCACCTGACATTTTTTGCTTGCTCGGCGATGTGTTGATCCCAAGCGCGTTGTTTGTTCTCTTTGTTAGCAGCTAAAGCTAATCCAAGCAGGTCTCGAAGTTTCAACGTGCACCCAAACGACTCGAAGAAGAGGGATTGCAGGATTGACCAGGTTGTGTCCGAAAATTTCTGCCACCTTTCAGTTGATTACATTACTATATGGTGCTAAGGAGAGATGAAAAATGGGTTCCAAAGCAATCGAACGCGACGGCGAGTATTGATGGCGTCATATCCTTTTCTTCATCTTCTTTCGTCATATCCGAAAGCGATTTTTTAAATTTAACAATCGGTCTTTATCAAAGACCGATACAACGACAATCGGTCAAAAATGGCAGCAAAGTTGACCACGACATAAGATTTTTTCGTTTTCCCTCTTGGAAAAGAGGTTATAGACAGCAGGTTGAGGAACTAACGAAGCGGCGTCGGATGGCCTGGGTCGCAGCGGTGAAACGACTTTCTACACATTATCTCCCTTGCGGTTTGCTCTCGGCATTTTCATAAAGGCAAGTGAGTTTTTTTCAAAGAATTGATACTGAATATGCTTTTTTTTTGCTTTATAAACTCGCTCATTGGCTAACCTTAGCTAGCTAGCTAGCCTCTCTTGTAAACTACAGGCAAAGAGGGAGGGCAGTTGAAATGGGTTAATCTGTACTTGATAAATCAGTGTTTAATTTATTCAGTCATCGTTTATAAAAACATTATAGAGTGAATGATTTAAAAGATAAAGGTAAACAGCAAAAATGCACAGAAATATTTATCAATGCGTGAGATTTCCTTTTGTGATCTGAGAGATCTGATGGGATGGCAGCATGTCTGATTAAGTGTTTACAAAAGTGAAATGCCATGGAAATATCCAATCTTACCGAGCTTTCTAAATAAAACCTGTGATTGCAGGTGAACCAGCTTATGAAATGATGGAGACTGACCCAGACTGGGCACCATCCCTACATCTGGGACACACATCTGTTACTCCGACAAACACTGCACGCTCTGCAAGACGAACGTGAGCAGTTACGGAAAGAGACACTGCAAGCACCAGAGATGGGGGTCCAGCAGGATGCAAACATTGAAGAGCTGCAGACCAAGGAGGGACCATCTGAGCCTGGTGAAATAAACAGTCATCAACAGAATGAGGAAGGGACACCTGACGCTGGAGAAGAAAGTGGTCTGCTACAGACTGAAGAGGGGACACATGAAGCTGGAGAAGAAGGTGATCAGCTAATCACAGAGGATGAGACGCACAACACCAATCAGGATGTGACACAGACTGTGATTATTGACCGTTTTGAAATTTTCACAGAAAACCCATAAAATCTGAAAGCACGTGCCCAAATGTTTTTCAGCTGCAAGCACCACCACACTATGAAGTATTTAATATGTATTACACCCAAGGGAGCCATTTGTTTCTGATCAAAAGGCTGGGGAGGGCGTACAAGTGACAAACATATAACCCTGAACAGTGATTTATTTTTTGATAATTTGTTACCTGAGGACATTGTCTTGGCTGACAGAGGTTTTGACATACAAGAATGTGTGGGCATGTAGTGTTCAGATGTCAAACTCCCAGCATTTACAAAAGGCCGCTGTCAGCACATTCGAGAATCCATGTTGAAAGGGTCATCGGAAATGTTTGTCAGAAGTATAAGATCTTAACAGGAACCATACCCATAAACATGATTCTTCCATGTGAAGGTGAAGAAGCCACAATGTTGGATAAGGTCACTTTCTGCTGTGCCCGGATAAGCCATTGCCCAACAGTAGTATAGTACAATTTTCTTTTCGTAGTGTTTGTACAAGCAGTTTTTTTTTTTTTTATACGTTTGTAGATGACTTAAAACTGTTTAATAAAGTATGTCAGTGACAATTTTGAAGTCTTGACTCCTTGCCTCTCTTAGGTACGTAAAACACTAGTGTTGGTTTTGATAATGAAAAGTACTTTTTTTTTTTTTTTTTACTAATTACATTCAAACAATTTTGTGGAGATAAACACTGAATAGGAAATACAATGTTTGCAAACAAAACGAGATGTTTGACAGGTTTACTTTTTTTGGATTTATAATTTTTACTAAAATTCTCAATCAAAACACAGCAGCAGCACAATGGTACACAGAAAATAGCAATACAAGGAAATATAAAACGTGCATATGAAGTAAAATAACACTAGTTGTAGAATAAGGTGTTCAAGTAAATTTGTCCCACTTCACATGATAAGTCCTGCATTGAGAGAATTGCACATCTTTGCATGGCAATGTCAACACTGAAACAATATATTGTGCAATATACATGAATTTGCATGTCATTATGACAGTTCCTTCACCTGTTTTAGTCAGGTGATGTTTAAGATGATATTCAAGGTACAATTCAAGTTCAAGGATGTTCAAGTAAGAGCTGTATCATGTTTCTGAGAGTAGCAACGAGTGACGACTGTGTTGTCGCAGTCCTGCGGTCGAAATGCGAAGATCCTGCACCGAGCCATTCGTTAAATGTCCGTGAGCTTCGAGAGATTTATAGTTTTTAAAATGTAAGCGCTGATACCGTAAACGAGGGACTTTTTTATATACAGCGATGAAGTTGGAGGCAGTAATGTGGCGTCGGAGCTACTCCTGTTCTGGTTTGTTTACGTCCGTGATACACTCAAAATGGCGCATGGGGGCGTGTCCGCTAGTTTGGGCACGTGACTGACAGACCGATATGGTTATGCCAGCTTTTTTTTTTTTTTTTTTTTTAAACCTTATAAAAACAAAACAAAGTATCCAAAGCATCAAAATCAAATACAATATGATAGATTTACCATAACTTCATAACGAACCAGACACTCGGTCTTTGTCAGGTGACTTGCAAAAGCTGCAGTGCATTGTGGGTTGAATCGCCATTTTGGGTGCACCGCTCACTTACTGTAAACAACTGAGCAGTGAGAATTGTCTTTGCTTTCATCATTGTCTTTGATAAAATGGGACACTCGTGTTGTGTGAAAGGCTGCCATACTAAATCACACGACAAAAATGGCAGCAAAGTTGACCACGACGTAAGATTTTTTCGTTTCCCCACTTGGAAAAGAGGTTATGGACGGCAGGTTGAGGAACTAACGAAGAGGCGTCGGATGACCTGGCCTGGGTCGCAGCAGTGAGACGGAAGGGTGACTTCCTGCGTGTTTGCTCTCGGCATTTTCATAAAGGCAAGTCAGAGCTTTTTTTAAGTATTGATACTGAATATGCAGTTTTTTGTCTTCTGAAGTCGCTATTTTCTCATTGGCTAACCTTAGCTAGCTAGCCAGCCTTACTTGTAAATTGCAGGCAAAGAGGGAGGGCAGAGGAAATGTGTTAATCTGTTCGTGATAAATCAATGTTTAATTTATTCAGTCATGGTTTATGAAAACATTACAGAGTGAATGATTTGAAAGATAAAGGTAAACAGCAAAAACGCACAGAAATATTTATCAATGTGTGAGATTTCCTCTTGACATCTGATGGAATGGTTGGATGGGATGGTAGCATGTCTTATTAAGTGGTTATGATTGTAAAATGCCATGGAATCATCCAATCTTACCTAACTTTCTAAATAAAACCTAACGTGATTGCAGGTGAACCAGCTTACGAAATGATGGAGACTGACCTAGAATGGGCACCATCCCTACATCTGGGACACACATCTGTTACACCGACAAACACTGCACGCTCTGCAAGACGAAGTAGGCGTGAGCAGCTACGGAAAGATACACTGCAAGCACCAGAGATGAGGGTCCAGCAGGATGCAAACATTGAAGAGCTGCAGACCATGGAGGGACCATCTGAGCCTGGTGAAATAAACAGTCACCAACAGAATGAGGAGGGGACACCCGATGCTGGAGAAGAAAGTGGTCAGCTACAGACAGAAGAGGGGACACATGAAGCTGGAGAAGAAGGTGATCAGCTAATCACAGAGGATGAGACGCACAACACTAGTCAGAATTTGACACAGGCTGTGATTATTGACTGTTTTGAAATTTTCACAGAGAAACCATTTAATCTGAAAGCACATGCTCAAATGTTTTCCAGCTACAAGCACCACCACACTATGACGTACTTAATAGGTATTACACCCAAGGTAGCCATTTGTTTCTTATTAAAAGGCTGGGGAGGTCGTACAAGTGACGAACTTATAACCCTGAACAGTGTTTTTTTTTTTTTTTTTTGGATAATTTGTTACCTGGGGACATTGTCTTGGCTGACAGAGGTTCTGACATACAGGAATGTATGGGCATGTTGTGTGCGGAGGTCAAACTCCCAGCAGCTAGAGATGTAGAGGAAACTCGGAAAATAGCACATTTGAGAATCCATGGTGAAAAGTTCATCGGAAATGTTTGTCAGAAGTATAGGATCTTAACAGGAACCAAACCCATAAACATCATTCTTCCATGAGAAGGTGAAGAAGCCACAATGTTGGATAATAATAATAATATGTCTGTGCAAGCAAAGTTTCATACGTTTTTAGATGACCTAAACCTGTTTAATAAAGTATGTCAATGACAGTTTTGAAGTATTCTCGAGTCTTTGCCTCTCTTAAGTACATAAAGAACTGGTGTTGGTTTTGATAATGAAAAATCCTTTTCTTTATTAATTACATTCAAACAATGTTGTGGCGATAAACACTGTATAGGAAATAAGATGTTTGCTAACAAAACAAGCATGACAATTTTTTTTTTTTTTAGTTTTTTTTTTTTTTAGATGTTTTACTAAAATTCTCAAAACAGCAGCAGCAGCAGCACAATGGTAAACAGAAAATAATACAAGGAAATATAAAATATGTGCATACGAAGTAAAATAACACTAGTTGTAGAATAATGTGTTCAAGTAAATTTGTCCCACTTCACATGAAAAGTCCTGCATTGAGAGAAGTGCACATCTTTTCAATGTCAACACTGAAACAATATATTGTGCAATATACATGAATTTGCATGTCATTATGACAGTTCCTTAACCTGTTTTAGTCATGTGATGTTTAAGATGATATTCAAGGTACAATTCAAGTCCAACAATGTTCAAGTAAGAGCTGTATCATGTTTCTGAGAGGAGCAACTAGAGTGACGGCTGTGTTTTCGCAGTCCTGCGGTCGAAATGAGAAGAGATCCTGCACCCAGCCATTTGTGAAATGTCCGTGAGCTTCGAGAGATTTATAGTTTTTAAAATGTAAGCGCTGATACCATAAAAGAGGGAGTTTTTTTTTTATATCCAGCGATGAAGTTGGAGGCAGTAATGTGGCGTCGGAGCTACTCCTGTTCTGGTTTGTTTACATCCGTGGTACACTCAAAATGGCGCAAGGAGGCGTCTCCGCTAGTTTGGGCACGTGACTGACAAAGACCAATAGCAACATCATCAACAACAACAACAACAAAACAATAATAACAAACACAAAAGCAGATTAAAAAATCTATCAATTTTCTTTTGAGAGGGGACTTTCTAAATCAATTTAAGTTGTTTAAAAAAAAATTTTAAAAATAGACGAAGACCCCTCCTATCTATCAAATCCAATGCTTTGCAAAAGATGGAGAAATCATCTCCAATCCCCATAAGCACCATTACATTAAAAACAAAATTCTAAGTTCTTATGTTTTTGATAAACACCAAATAAAAGGATTTCTTCTGTCAGGGGCCTATCAATATTTTTTGATTGCAGCCAAGTCTTTAATTGACCCCAGAAGAAATGAACTAGTGAAAAAACACCTGATTTAAATTTTCCACATCACAGAAAGCACGATTGTTTGCGTCAAAACCAAATTTCAGTCTTAAAAATACCTTTGTTGGGTAAATTTTGTTCAAAATTTTTAATTGCACCAGAAAGGACAAATAATATATTCTTAATCTTATCAATCTCAGATTGTTTCAAAATATAGCTTCTTTTAATTTGGTTCGCTCCTCCGTGAGTGGTGGCACCTTATCGTGGTGGAGGGGTTTGCGTGTCCCAATGATCCAAGGAGCTATTTTGTCTGGGGCTTTAAGCCCCTGGTAGGGTCACCCATGGTAAACAGGTCCTAGGTGAGGGGCCAGACAAACCATGGCTCAAAAAGACTCCTTATGATGAATAATACAAATGAACTCAAGTTTCCCTGATTCCCTTATTACAGAAATCTTGATGGAGCCTACTATTGCCTGGGATAAAAGAAACGTTTTGACGAATTTCCCATTTTCATCCAACAAGTGAGCAACAGCACATATACCTATTGAATGCCATTCTGCCTTAAAAACTGACTTCCTATTTATTAATATGTATCTGTTATTCCATATTGGTGTATTATGTGGCGTAAAATCAGGGCAGTGCAGCAGTTTCCAATAAAAAAAAGTGCTTGTTGATGAAAATTGGAAAGTTTAACCGGTAATGATTTACACTCAAAAACTCTATTCCTCCCCATCTTTTGAAATACCATGTTAGGAACTACGCACCAAATTGATTTCTGATTTGTAAGAAACCATTTCAATTTTAAGACTCCATTCATGACCTCAAAATCTGAGGTGTTTATACCTCCTTCTTCCTATCCTTTAACCATGTCGCTTTTTTCTAATATAGTGACATCTATTTCGCCATATAAATTTAAAATTAATAGTATTTATCATCTTAATCATTTTAGTTGATATTGATAAGGAAAAGGCAGGATAAATGACTCTTGGACAGGCTCTCCATTTTTGTTAACAAAACTCTTCCAAAAATGGAAACATCCCTTTGTAACCACCTGGATAAAGCAGATTTACATTTGTCCACAGCTTCACTGATATGAATTTTTTCTATTAACAATTTGTCTTCGGAGATAACAATCCCCAAGTATTTGACTTTTTTATTTCAATCTTTTTGTGTTCAATGTCACAGTCCAATCAGTGTTCAGATAAAAATGTACTTCAATAAAAATATTTCAAGTGTTCCCCATCCAACATAATGGCCATAGTTAACAAGCACACTGTCAATCCATCGGTGTCATCACTCACACAAAACACATAAATATTTGTTTGTAGTTACTCACTATTTGTAAATAGTCACCATCTTGAAATATTTGCCTAAGTTACATTTTGATTTTTTTCCCCTTGAACATTTCCTCAGGATGCTGCTGGACCCTCTGTTGAAATCGGCTACATCGTTAGTTAAGTGGATTCCTCAGTTCTTCCCCTGAAATTAAATTATTAATCAATATAATTTGGTTCAGTTTCATGTTTTGTAAACAAACTAACAAAAAATGATTTAGGGGATTATTTAAGAGGATGACAAAATAGCGCATCAAAATCACCTTTCCTGTGCGCATCGAACTTCCAAGGAAAGATGCATAAAGAGCCCTAGCAGTTTAAAAAGCTTAATTGGCCATCACAACAATTCACATATAGTAAAAAAGTGTAAACAAAAATATTCAATTTGGAACACTAATACAGTACAATGTTTTTAGAGCCTTTGGATTTTTTCACTTATAGATTTAATATATAGAGCCATTTACTTCTTAAAAGCCATACAATTAGGTTTTGATTTGGAGAATTTGCATTTATGAAGGAAACCAAAAATAAGATCAAATTAACAAAATATTTGTCTCCATTAAATGATACGAAGCCCCCCCCCCCCCCCCCCCCAAAAAAAAACAC
The DNA here is from genome assembly GCF_030265065.1 of Corythoichthys intestinalis. Classification (NCBI taxonomy): domain Eukaryota; kingdom Metazoa; phylum Chordata; class Actinopteri; order Syngnathiformes; family Syngnathidae; genus Corythoichthys; species Corythoichthys intestinalis. The sequence continues at coordinate 45,584,138 of NC_080411.1, read as the reverse complement.
TTTCCAAACGAAGATCAAAGGCAGATCAAATAATTTCCAAAATGAGAGTGCAGATAGCTTGCCAAAATTTATGGTATCCTCAGTTGAAACATCTACAAGATAGCTTGCAAGTCAGACAGTCTGGGTCAGTCAACGCCGATCTGTTTTTTGGCCTAGGATAGGAGTAGCTCTTTGACCCAGCAGGCTGTATGTGCAGACTCCTCTGTCAGGAACGCAGGGCAATAAATTGTTGATTTTGAACACGTCGTCGTTATTGGAGTCCTTTTACAAAAACACAAGGAACCTTGAGGGTTAAACGGTTAACAGGATATTTAAAACACAGATTCCTCTAGAAACAAAACAATAGAAGCAGGACTGTCTACGATTATCGATTAGCATGTTAGAAAAAAACCATTTTTCCTTCAGTATATTGTCCCAACATGAATAAATTGGCTGCTAAAGTGTTAACATTTAAACAGTAATGGTTCATAAAATAGCTATATCACTTAATATCAGGATAAAATATGAAATATTTCTAAATATGGAAATAAACTGATTTTGAGCTGGATTTATTGTTGAAATGTTGGCCTTTGGGATGGAAAGTCTGTCTTCTAGTGGTGAAAATTGTACACAACAAAATCTGTTTTCAATGTCCCAAAAGATTGTGGATAGAAGAAAAACCAAAACGGATCCGCAGTTTACAAAAAATACAAAATCATACGTTCATCAGATTGACTTTTTTCGTGCAATATTTATGTCTATTATTTGAACACTCACACTGATTGTCTTTACCATTGCATATAATGTACAACAAATTGGATGTGGTCCTTTAGTCGAGTCTTATCAAATGATCAAACCAATCAATGATAGGCTAAACACAACTAATATAAAAATCAAGAAATTAATCTCAAAAAGAAAATTATTCAAATCACATTATGCCAAAAATTAAGCCGTGTCAACGTGGCCACGAACTGATGGGAGTGGCAACTCATGGCAGAGAGTGGATTGTTTTCAAAACACTTTTACTTGTTGTGTAAAAGTAAAGATACACTTTGGAGTTAGTGGACAGGTCTGGCTATTCGGAAGCAGTCTTTTTGTTCCACAATTCAGTGCTAGTAAGAGAGTGTAAAATAAATGAGACAGAGTACTATAGACCCTACTCACCAACGTCACAAAATGACGTGTCGCTGTATCGGCCGCCATATTGTCCGTCATTGTTTAGCCCTATTCTCAATGGTTTCAATTAGTCGTGCAATTTATAGAGCTATTCATGGAAGCCCCGGAGTTATCTGACGCTGTAAACTCATTGGATGCGTTGCATAAAAGGCGCTATGTGGAAAAGCTTCAGTTTATCCATTCGCCAGATCCATATTTGATGCCTAAATCGATGTTTTTCGACCCGCTGTCTTCGCCTATTCTCAAGAAACCTTGAAAAACTTTAAAAGCAGCACTCTATGCAACATTACCCCGTGTGACCCTTTACTTCCAATTTTCTAAAATGGCGACAATCAATTAAAAAAAAAGACTGCGACGCATCAAGGATAGGTGCATATTGGACTATTTCTTCAATAAAATACACAACTGTGTCTGCCTCATTTGCAAAGAGACAGTCACGGAAGATACGCAACGAGAAATTAAAGCAACTTGAAGCTAATTTAATTTCACAGCAGCAGTATTTTGCAAGAGCCCGAGGGTCGAAAGAGAACGCCACAAAGGCGAGATTGTTGAAATTATAAATTAAAAATAATAATAATAAAGCAAATGTGACACACAGAAGGGCTTGCTAAAATTTCTTTTAATGTATTGTTCTACGTAAATTAGCCCAGGTAGCCCCCCACATTTTTACCACACCAAATCTGACCCCCTTTGCAAAAAGTTTGGACAACCCTGTTTAACCGATGATCCGTAGACGAGGCCAGCTTGTTTCACTTGTTACCAGCTAAATATTATTCAAAAAATAAAGATGGTGGAAGAAATAAGCATCTTGAATTTGAAACGGTATGTTGTCGGCGATTAGCCTAGCAATGATCTTAATTGTGGTTGTCAGCCCAAAACCCTCTAAATATATATTAAATGCATCTTACCAGATATAAAATGACTACTACATAATCTGTGGTAATCGTTTGGAGCCCCGTTTTCTCGTCGAATTGCAGCAGTCCATCTCGCTCTCCTCTCCGGGTCTCTCGGAATACGGTAGAACTTCAAGTCTCTCCGTCTATCTTCTCTGTTATTGCAACCGACCGCCACACACGCCTTCACCATTTTGATTATTAATGTTAACGAGCAGAAAAACACGCCATAATAGGAGGAATTTACGTAGCGGTAATGCGTCAACACAACGAGTTGACGGACAATATGGCACGGGGGCGTGGTTGTGACATGTGAGTAGGGTCTATATAAATAATGTCACTTAACTTGAAAGAGTTAAATCAGGTGAGCCGACACGTTCGTCAATAGTGTGGATGCACATCATACAAGGATTGGTCAAAGCACATGTCAGGCGCTAAATGTAGCAATCCTCAACAGGATTTGAGGAAGCTCTACAGAATACAAACGTCCTGCGTTCACAATTGGATGAAGCAGCATGACTGACAGGCAAAACAGTCATTGGCCACTGCTTCTCACACCAACACACAAGTGTTTCTTAATCATAGCCTTCTGAGTAAACCCTTTACCACAAACGGAGCACGCAAAAGGTTTTTCTCCAGTGTGGGTTCTCGTGTGTGTTTTTAAGTTGCTCTTGCGACTGAATCTTTGACCACAAACTGAGCAGGCGAAAGGTTTTTCTCCTGTGTGGGTGGATGTGTGTGTTTTCAAGTTGCTCTTGCGACTGAATCGCTGGCCACAAACTGAGCAGACAAAAGGTTTTTCTTCAGCGTGGGTTCTTGAGTGCTGTGTTAAGCATTCTTCCAGAGCGAATCGTTGACCACAAACTGAGCAGGAAAAAGGGTTTTCTCCAGTGTGGGTTCTTGTGTGTGTTTTTAAGGTTTGCTTTTGAGTGAATCTTTTGCCACAAAAAAAGCAAGAAAAAGGTTTGTCTCCAGTGTGAGTTCTTGTGTGTCTTTTTAAGGCACTCCCGTGACTGAATCCTTGGCCACAAACTGAGCAGGAAAAAGGTTTTTCACCAGTGTGGGTTCTTGTGTGTATTTTTAGGTTGCTCTTGAGACTGAATCTTTGGCCACAAATTGTGCAGACAAAAGGTTTTTCTCCAGTGTGGGTTCTTGAATGCTGGGTTAAGCGTTCTTTCAGAGCGAATCGTTGACCACAAACTGAGCAGGGAAAAGGTTTTTTTCCAGTGTGGGTTCTTGTGTGTTTTTTTAAATGGGTACTGCAATTGAATCTTTGGCCACAAAATGAGCAGGAAAAAGGTTTTTCTCCAGTGTGGGTTTTCGTGTGTCTTTTTAAGGTGCTCTTGCAACTGAATCCTTGGCCACAAAATGAGCAAACAAAAGGTTTTTCACCAGTGTGGGTTCTTGTGTGTGTTTTTAACTGGCTCTTGCGAATGAATTTTTGCTCACAAACTGAGCAGGAAAAAGGTTTTTCTCCCGTGTGGGCTCGTGTGTGTACTTTTAAGGTGCTCTTGTGACTGAATCTTTGACCACAAACTGAGCAGACAAAAGGTTTTTCACCAGTGTTGCTACTCATATGTCTACGACAAGAATACTTATTAGAAAAGGTTTTCCCACACTGAGAGCATTTGTCTTTACTGTGAGATTTCTTATAACCATCATCATTGTGAGATAATTGTAACATGGCGCCATTTTCATCTGATGGAGCGATGAAAATGTCTGCTAGCAATCCTTCTGTTGAGCTGCTGCTGCTGCCGCTTTGAGGCTCTACCCCTCCGCTGGCCTCACTCGGACCATCTTCACTTGTCAAGGCCTCACCAGTCGACCTGGTGATACCTTTCTCCTCTTTAACGTTTGGCAGCTCTTCCTCCTCCTTTTTGATTATAAGTTGCTTCTGTTGACAGGGCTCTGGCTCCTCTTCTTTGATTTGGTGGAGCTCAACATCCTTAACGCCAGGAGTTTCTGGCTCGTGCCGCTCACCACCAAGATATTTTCTGAAACCTGCAAGACACAAGAAAACAAATGATATATCTGATGGAGCATCTATCCAGCTAGAGTGCCATGATATTACACTGGCCGAGAGGGCGAGAGTGTTTGTGCGCGCGTGCATATGAGCTGCATTCTTGGCTATCATTCCCATGACAATGATGCACCAGTTGAATGGTAGTCATCGTGCATTGACACGTCGTGGCAATTTATTTGCTGCAGGAGCGTTGCTCACACCCGTGGTACGACACCAAAATGGCAAATCAGAGGAAGGTTGCTGTTCGATTCAGTGATGTTGTACCGAGAAAGACTTTTCTGGTTAAAATGATGTTAAAACCGTTTGAATCAGTTCGTTCCATTTGCAAAATCGCACCATTTTGGTGTATCCAATCTGCTGTAGTTTCCTCTGCATTTCCGCTTCCTCCCACAGGAGTACGCCTTCTTAAAGTGTATATGACATGACAAAAAAAAATTAAATAGCATTATTATTGGAATTAAAATCTGATTTTGAGACGATTCAACTATATACAACAATTTGGCAAAGCGAAGATGACGAGAAATGAGTCTTTAAATCTGCCATTTAGCTCCACCTGTTATTATAGCACTCTGGCACCTCCATCTTGGTGATGACGTTAGAGAATGGAGAAAGGATTTAGCATTAAACCCAATGGCGCAGAAAGCATTTTTCAGCGATTTTGGTTGAAGTGAGGATTTTTCCAGCGACATTGTCGATCCAGAGGCAGTATGTGACATACAGCCATATATGTTTGAGTTGTATTTGGAGGAGGAGGAAGATTCAGAACGAGGAAAAGGACACGGACAACAAACACGAGGCTGATGACTAAAGCAGACTGAATGGGTAACACGAAATGTCATCATTGTTTCATCTCTCTACTCCAATATTTTTACAGGATATTCTTTGTATCTAAGTATTTTTTTTCCCCGATTGCTATATAAATTTTATGGTCAAGATAAATGACAGTTTTGTACTAAATGGAGTATTAAATATTAAAATTGCATTTATTCAGTACGACAGGGCTAAGTAACTGCATAATAACTGCAGACTTCTCAAACCCCTCGAATGGTATGCACCTGGAACAAACACCAACAAATGACAGTTCTGGCTTCTTCTTGGATAGAGCGTGTCAGACAAACCCCACACTCCCCTCAATTTGAGTAGGCTGATACTCACAGAGCAGCAATTGTGATATGGCGTTGCCGCTATCTGATGGTTGAGCAATGAGGTTGTCTGCTTGGGATCCTTCTGTAGAACTGCTGCTGCCACTCAGAGGCTCCGCCCCTCTGCTGGCCTCACTCGGACCTCCATCTTCACCCTTCAAGGGCTCACCAGTCCACTCGGGGACGTCCACCACCTCCTCTTTAACATATGAAGGGTCCTCGTCCTCTTTTTTGAGGGGATGAGGTTTCTGCTGCTCCTCAATGTGGGGGTTCTCAATTCGAATGAAATACTCCTCCTGCTCCTCTTTACTGTGGAAGAATTCTTCCTTCACCTTGATGTATGCTGACTGTTCCTCTTCTTCCATGCGAGCAGACTCCTGGCGTTCAAGACTATGCGCTTGACTGACATCTGCAAGACCAAGACCATAATCACACACGCACCCAATCTTATTTCTTCATTTGCCATATTCATTCCCCAAAATATTTATTGCATCAGGAAACATTCAACCGTGACTATTTTGTATTTATTCATAGTTTGTTCCCACTATGACACAATGTTATTCAAATTGCTTGACATCAAATTTTAATACGTAAGACACAAACATAAACAGTGGGGGGATAGGAATCTGAGTATCCTTTAAGTCTGAAAAGTTCAAAAGTATTACATGGGGGTTTGATATACTCCCATTGTAGTTATCATGTTTTATTTCTTAGGAGAAAACAGCAAACGTGAGTGTATATAGTTAGGACAGGAAGAAAGGTAGCAGAAAAAAAAAAGAGTAAAGAACAGCAAAAAAACACATTACTAATGTAGCGGATGATGTTGTTAAGTCTGTCTTGCTCGTTGAGTAGACGTGTTGCCGTGTTCGCCCGCTCGTGTCTCTCATGACTCTGTTTTGTCTCTTTGCCGGAAACGCGCACGGCTAAATAGTTCCTCCCAGGAACACAACATTCCCCACACAAGTTCCCTAGGTGAATTCTGTTATAATGTAGTGGTCACTACACAGGCCCCCCCAGAATACACCCACACAAGACGCCAGGCGTAACCCGATTTAACGGAATGGTCAGGTTGCACGGCCGGGGGGCAGGTGAAAGACGACCGAATGGATGATCAGGAGGACGTCCAGGATGCCAGGTGTGGGATGTCCGAGCAGGACGATTGGGAGGACGTCCGGGATGCCAGGGATGCCAAGTGATTAACGACCAAGTGCGACGAACTGGAGGACACCCAGGATGCCAGGCGGTGGACGACCGAGATGCCAGGTGATGAACGACCAAGTGCGACGAACTGGAGGACGCCCAGGATGCCAGGCGGTAGATGACCAAATGCGACAATCAGGAGGACGACCAGGATGCCAGGCGGTGGACAACCGAGCAGAATGACCGGGAGGACGTCCAGGATGCCATGCCTTGGACGACCGAGCAGAACGATCGGGAGGACGTCTTGGATCCCAGGCGATGGACGTCCGAGCAGGACAATCTGGTGGACGACCAGGACGAGGAGCGCGTCGTGCAGCACCGCCCAGCCATGGCCGGAGAAGCGGACGCCGAAGTGGCGGCATGCGTTGCTCAGCTGCGGTCGAGTATGAGGTTGAGACGTGCGACGTGCAGTGCCACTCAGTCGAGGCTGTAGACGAGGGCGACAGGTGCGGTGGTTGGAGTTGACCGGTCCTGGATGGGAACGAGGGTAACTGGCCAAATGCACCAAGCCGACCAGTCATAGGAGGAGGGAGGGAAACGCCGAAACCAGAGCCGAAGTGACGTCATCGTTGTCCAAAAGCGGTGCACGCGAAACATGCAGCCGCAGAAGACACGTTAAACATCGCTAGCTCGAGAAAGCCAGCGTCCGCCATTGCTTAAAGTGTTCATAAAATGCCTCTTCAACGAGGCAAGTCGGGGTCGCCACTGTAGCGGATGATGTTGTTAAGTCAGGGTATCTCGTTTAGTTGACGTGTTGCCGTGTTCGACCGCTCGTGTCTCTCGTGACTGTTTTGTCTCTTTGCCGGAAATGCGCACGGCTAAACAGTTCCCCCCAGGAACACAACATGCCCTACACAAGTTCCCTAGGTGAATTCTGTTATAATGTAGTGGTCACTACACTATACAGCTATGCTACCTGTGAACATAGTGGTGCTATCGTTGTCCTGGTAAACGTGGAGAAAGAGGAGGGACGGTCAGTCGATAGCAAATGTGATTATGCGGGGTGGGGCACAGAGGTGGACTGGCCATCGGGCGTGCCGAGCACTTTGGGCCGGTGACCCTATTTAACCCTGTACACGCCGCGCTGTACAATCGGGGACGCTGGCGTGCCCATTTCTGTGGGCCATACCGTCTGATGTACTCTCATTTTAAAGACATAATTTTTGGCCAGTATATAGATGAATAGTAGCTCTTTCATTCAACACCAGATGGCAGCACTGTCGCACAATAACTAAATGTTTTCCAGAGGTGACAAAAAATGCAGTCGAAGTTCGCGTCAGTGGCTGCCATCTTGCATCCGCAAAGTTTTATATCTTCTCTCCGCTGGAATAATCAATTTTGATCGCAATTATATTGGAAATATGGCATCATAATGACATAGCAGGGGTATAAGGAGGGGTGGAATACCAGAAGACCATCCAGTCTGTAGGAGGCGAGTACAAACAGTAAATTATGCCGAATCTGATGAGGAATCTCCAGAAAGAGTTGACATGGATTCGAAGAAGAGTTGATAAACAATGGCACTGATCCTGAAGGAAAAGAAGTTCTATCTACAATCCCCTCAAACAAGGTAATAAAATGAAAAAATATAGGCATTTACCATGAACATATCAAAGATTCAGTTAAATTGGATAAGATTTGAGCTCTCCAGACCTACCCTGAACAGAGTGACCCTCACAGCCGAATCAATAACATCTTGTATTATTATGAGGGGCCGTACAAGACATTTTTCATTCTGGCCCTCTCACACACATACATACTCCTCTCACATACATATATACTCACTCTTACACACATATATGCTCTTCTCACATACATATATATTCACTCTCACACTCATAGATTTTCACTCTCACATTCATACATTCTCCTCTCGCATACATATATTCTCCTCTCACGTACATATATTCTCCTCTCACGTACATATATTCTATTCTCACTTACAGATATATTCACTCTCTTACACACACATATATTATCCTCTCACATACATACATTCTCCTCTTATATACATATAAATTTTATGATTTTTAAAATGTATTTAGTAACTTCAAACTTCAATATCCCTAGACCATTTGACTTTTTGACCCAAAATCAGTGCAGGGTAGAAGTACTCTTCTTTTAGGTTGGAGCACACCTCTTAGTTTTCCAATTCATTCATTTATTTTTTGACTATATTTTCACTTGAATAGCTAATTGGTCTTGTGACCTTTTAATCATTATCAGTGTGCATTCATAGAACTCTCCTTGCTGTTTGTGGAACATATTTTTTTTATCACTAAGACAGCTAGACATTTTCCATTTGTTGCTGTAAATCATAGCACAAATAAAAAATGATCCATCAAAATACTTGACACAATTATAGAAAGTGAGTGCTTGATTTTAAAATAGGGTCTTATTTAGTCAGGCAACCATCATTATTTTTTTTATTTAGAAAAATACAAGTAAATAAATGTAGGTCCAGGCGGGGTTCAAACCCATGTAGTCCAAGACACAGACAACCGATTTAACCAATGCTCCATTCTTCCGCATGACGTTAGGGCCATAATTTTTTCTCTCTAACTGAAAAAAAGTGCAGCTGGCTTGACCACAAAATCAGAAAACGCGGCTCAGTTCACCGCAGTGTTTTCCTTGCTGGGAGTTCCAGTTGCCAAAATGTTGGCGCATCTGATATCACAATTACTGCCGTGACGATCCTCGCAGTTTGGGCACGTGTCACGTGAGTTCCCGCTTGGACTGCTAAAGAGATTTGGGAGTTGCTAGGTCGGAAAATTTCTCTCATCTCACTTTCAATCGCGTTATTATGAGTGACGTTGGGTGCAGCTGATCCTGTCCTCTGCCGCTCGAGACAGGATGACAAAGATGTGACCGTTTCAGAGGTTGACAAAACATTTCGTAATAGCCCAACTGCTTGCCAAAGTGCTCGCCTCTCCTCTTCCATGTTGACCCGCCTCAACAGGAATTGCTTCAGCTTCTCAGCCAATCAGAGCTAGCCAATCAGAGCTGCCTTCCGTTTCCACTATACTTTCACTCACACATACATATATCAGGCATGAAAATGGGTCAGGGGTTAAAAAGGTGAGAAGGGTGTGGAGGACATATGTTCCAGCGTTCTGCCAAAATGTCCTAAATCGGCAAAACATCTATTTGAGGCGAATTTGACACCCAAAGCACTACCATACACGCTAAACTTGTTTTGATTAGATGCATACAGGCAGAACGTCCTCAAAAATGCCTTCAGAAAAGACTCAAATGTAGTTATATCAAATAAGGAGGGTTTAAATAGGCTACGTGACTAATGTGGTCAATTGCTTTAAAGCGCCCACAAAAAAACACAATGGTTAAGAGTATGAGAGGGTAATACATGCAAACACTATTTTTGAGGGAATGAAAAGGTAATAAAAAAGTCAATAAAAACAAAAATAGTGCGTACTCGCCACTTTTAACCGATGTGTGCATGCGTGCAAATGTTTGCGCAAGCGCGCTGAGCATTGTGTAGTAGACGTTTCGCCGCGTAGCAAGGAATTGCCGAACACCGGTACACTGAACAACCCAACAAAAGATTGAGCTCTGTCGACACAGACTGTGTTTCAGTAATCTGCAGGAGTCACCACAGACACACATACACCTTGTGCTGGCAATGTTTTATTTAGAAACAAAGTTTACTTTGAAGCTAAACGAGTTCGGTGTTCAACACTGTACACCAGGGGTGTCCAAACTTTTTGCAAAGGGGGCCAGATTTGGTGTGGTAAAAATGTGTGGGGCCGACCTTGGCTGACGTCCTTTACGTAGAACAATATATTTAAGCAAATTTTAGCAACCCATTCTGTGCGTCACATTTGCTTTATTTATTTATTTATTTATTTTTTATTCATAATTTCAACAATCTCGCAACTAGCCTTTGTGGGGTTCTCTTTCGACTCTCGGGCTGTTGCAAAATACTGCTGCTGTGAAATTGAACTAGCTTCAAGTTGCTTCAATTTCTCGCTGCGTATCTTCCCTGTAATCTAGTCGTACATGTCAGCGTGTCTCGTTTGGTAATATCGCCTCACATTTTGAACCCTTTAAAAACAGCGACTGTCTCTTTGCAAATGAGGCAGACAGAGTTGTTGTGTATTTTAGTGAAGAAATAGTCCAATTTCCACCAATCCTTGAAGCGTTGGCCGTCGCAGTCAACTTTTTTTGTTGACAGTCACTATTTTAAAAAATTGGAGATAAAGGATCACACGGGGTAATGTTGCTTAGTGTGCTGCTGCCTTTTAGTCGGTCAATGAGGAGCAGCATTTAGTGTGTAAGCTACCTCATATGCTGGTAGCTGTACTGCTGACCAATTTATGAAGTGTGCGCAGGCCAGACGTTATTGATTTTATGACAGAGGTTGGGGGCTGGATGAAATTTGACCACGGGCCGCATTTGGCCCCCGGGCCGGACTTTGGACATGTATGCTGTACACGAATGTCGCACTAAAAAAAAAGGCGCTTCACGTCCCTGAAATACAAATTACAGTGATATTAGCAGACCTGTGCCGCACATAAGGCGATTTTGATAACTCCCTAAGGGCGCAGCAGCGTTCTAAGGGAGTCAAGAAAAATATTCAAATCGTATTTCATGATAGCAGTATTCAAAAAATTAAACAAAACAATATAACAAAAGAACAACAAAACCGTTAATTATAAGTCTTTAAATAATAATGAAATCATTTTTCTAGAGTGCCTTCTGCCCGTTTCACTTTTTCCTGTGATGCGATAATTTCACCACAGACCCTAGTCTCCCTCACCACCCAACAGACGAGCGAGCTACCTGAAGGTGCTATTTTTAGCCTCCGCAATTGAGCAACTTTACGGTGACAAGTCAACTTCATGACGGAAGATTATTTCAGGGGAACTGACGCAGGAGGAACTTGCGAAAGGGGAAAGAAAACGTGTGGAGAGAAATGCAAAGCTAAGGGAGCGCTCGCTATGCCATGAAGAACAAATTAAAAGAGGCAGAAAACAATGGCCAACAACTCACCAGGACAAGCCTTTTGGCAGAGACACCACTTCCACCAAGGAAGTGCTACGATGCATGCTCACAGGGCAAGAAGCCAAGGTATTTATGTGTTATGAATCAACAGTGTAGATACATATTACATGGGTCCCTAAACTACGGCCCGCCTCCACATTTGGTCCGGCCCCCTGAACTTTTTTTTTTCAATATTGTTATTTTTTTCCCTGGCTTTTTTCTGTGAAGAACCCAGAGAGGGTTATTTGGTTATTATCTATTTGATTAAAAGTGTTATATTATATTACTTTATATTATTATTTTTATTTTATTTACTTTTTTCCGTGAAGAATCCAGAAAGGGTTATTTGATTGTGGCTATCTGAAAAACAATATTTTTTAACATTTAGGCACTCCTGCAATCGTCACACTTTTTCTGTTACAAACTGACCCCGGCCCATCATCAGAGAAGGGAAAAGTTATGTGGCCCTCACAGGAAAAAGTTTGGGGACCCCTGAACAACACAGTATATTGCTTGATTTACTTTATTTGATTTTTACATGAACAGTGTGTAAAGTAGCATTTCTAACGAATGAAAAATAATTAAACTGCTATTTTATAACGTCTTATTCAGATTATTCTAGTAGTCAGATTATTTTCTCCATCTTGTTTTCATATTAGACTACTTGGCAATTGACAGCCATGAAAGTCCATGCCTTTTACAAACATGTACGTCAAAATTTTCTTTTCATTTTCAATTGCAGAAAAGGGACTATGCCCAAAAGCGAGCCAAGAAGCTGGCAGAGTTGGTAGCAACGGTTGATCAGAAAGAAAAAACATTGATGAAGGATGCCTTCTATCACCTCAGCTCTGCATTCAAGGCAGTTTTTTTTTATTTGACACATTTTTTTCTAATCCTAAATTAAGAGTGAGCTATTCCTTTGTATACTAAATGTAAATCTTCCCTTTTTGTCAACAGGTAGTTGAAGTGCATGCATTTAATTGCTTCTCTGTGAGAAATTTGAAGAAGGAGGGGCCCTTGTACATGTACAGCAGGGAGGACAACATTGGCATCATCCAACAAGGGCCTCTAGACTTTTATTAGATGGGTATTCCTTTCACCCAATGATTACGACATGACAAGGAAGGGGGAATTCATATTTAAAAAAATAAATCCAATAAAAATTCTGTTACAAAATGTTACATGAAGTGTTTGTTATTTATTATGTACCAGGATGGGTGTTCAAAACCTTTTTTTTAAGTGGGAAACTTATAGAAAATGTCAAAGGTCTCAAAAATGTATATTTTTAACTCACCTGATTTGATATACTTTTCAGGTGTCAAAAAATGCCCTCCTGCTCAAAAAATGTCTTACACAAGAAAATAGAGATTTTAAGCTTTCCAGTGATGTATCAAACATGCATATCGGACAATTTTGAAATTTGGCCAAATTGGGGGTCTCAGTGCGGAACTTCAAGTCACCTGAGTGTTTTGCGTCATATATATATAAATATATATTTATATATACAGTGGGGAGAACAAGTATTTGATACACTGACAATGGGAAAAACCCATTGGCAGTGTATCAAATACTTGTTCTCCCCACTGTATATATATACACACACTCACCGGCCACATACATATATATATATGTATATATATATATATATATATTATATATATATACACTCACCGGCCACTATATTAGGTACACCATGCTAGTAACGGGTTGGACCCCCTTTTGCCTTCAGAACTGCCTCAATTCTTCGTGGCATAGATTCAACAAGGTGCTGGAAGCATTCCTCAGAGAGTTTGGTCCATATTGACACGATGGCATCACACAGTTGGCGCAGATTTGTCGGCTGCACATCCATGATGCGAATCTCCCGTTCCACCACATCCCAAAGATGCTCTGTTGGTTTGAGATCCGGTGACTGTGGAGGCCATTTGAGTACAGTGAACTCATTGTCATGTTCAAGAAACCAGTCTGAGATGATTCCAGCTTTATGACATGGCGCATTATCCTGCTGAAAGTACCCATCAGAAGTTGGGTACATTGTGGTCATAAAGGGATGGACATGGTCAGCAACAATACTCAGGTAGGCTGTGGCGTTCCAACGATGCTCAATTGGTACCATGGGGCTCAAAGAGTGCCAAGAAAAAATTCCCCACACCATTACACCACCAGCCTGAACCGTTGATACAAGGCAGGATGGATCCATGGTTTCATGTTGTTGACGCCAAATTCTGACCCTACCATCCGAATGTCGCAGCAGAAATCGAGACTCATCAGACCAGGCAAAGTTATTCCAATCTTCTATTGTCCAATTTCAATGTACTTGTGCAAATTGTAGCCTCAGTTTCCTGTTCTTAGCTGAAAGGAGTGGCACCCGGCGTGGTCTTCTGCTGCTGTAGCCCATCTGGCTCAAAGTTTGACGTACTGTGCATTCAGAGATGCTCTTCTGCCTACCTTGATTGTAACGTGTGGTTATTTGAGTCACAGTTGCCTTTCTATCAGCTCGAACCAGTCTGGCCATTCTCCTCTGACCTCAACAAGGCATTTCCGCTCACAGAACTGCCGCTCACTTGATATTTTTTCTTTTTCTGACCATTCTCTGTAAACCCTAGAGATGGTTGTGCGTGAAAATCCCAGTAGATCAGCAGTTTCTGAAATACTCAGACCAGCCCTTCTGGCACCAACAACCATGCCACGTTCAAAGTCACTCAAATCACCTTTCTTCCCCATACTGATGCTCGGTTTGAACTGCAGGAGATTGTCTTAAACCATGTCTACATGCCTAATAGCGGTGCAACGGTTTGCGGTTCAAAGCCGAACCATACGGTTTGCCCTGTACGGTTCAATACGCCTTTATGAACCGCGCCTTTTCGGTTTTGCAATTAATGTATTCCGAATGCTTGTGGAATGAATTGATCGAGCTCTCTGTGCCTGTGTGTGAAATCAAGCACCGCTGTGGAGAAATTCCCGCCCCGCAAGTAAATGTCGGATCGCTGTCAAGCACCTGTGTAATAGAAGCCGAGTAACGCCCTCTCGCTTATGAGCGAAGTGAAAGTGAAACAAGAAAGAAAACAAATAGCTATGGGAGCGTAGGAGTGGAGAGACCGAATTTTAAGGAATCACCGGCTTTTCAATGCGGAGGGAGAGAAAATATTGAAGAAAAAAAAAATTGCAAGCATTGCTCAGCGCTTGTTCCCGAAGCTAATGGCAACACTTTTATAACATGACTCCGGCACCTCAGCCGGCATCACCCACAGATATCCCTTTCTCAGGGTAGGACAACCCCGAAGATGACACCAGTGAAAACACACCGCGGGCTTCGTTAATTTATTTGCAACGCTTGACCCGCGTTACATTGTTTCCTCGCGGACATATTTCTCCAGCAACGTAATCCCCGACATTTATGAAATGGCACGCAAAGCCATCGAAGATGATTTCGCTATAGCACATAGTTTCGCCCTGACCAGTGATAGTTGGAAGTTGGACGTCCCGTGCTACAGAGTGCTACTACCTAACTGTGACGGTCCACTATAATTCATACCTATCAAATTGTACGGTCTCGTCGTAATTTGTACAAGTGAGCACTCATTTTTAAATGTGTACGCCATACGTTACGTTCAAAATCTGCACGTTTTTCGTGCATTACGTTTTTTTTTTTTCATTCGTTCGGATTTGGTCACCGTTTCTGCAACGAGACAATGCGTTGGTTGAATGATGCGAGAAAAGTCAGAGACTAGGAGAGGGAAGAGTGTTGAGACGCTGTAGCAAACCCGATGCTAGGCGGCTCCAATATTACCTGACTTAGCTGACAACATACAATCTTCGCCTAGATATCTCATGCATATAGAACTACATGCAAAATGACAGACTCGGTAGCGTAAGTAAACAGCCGCCATTTTAGAGCAGTAAACTTCTCAGAAAGGCTCTGCTGTAGTAAACCTTACGAGCGAACCTAAGCAACTTTTAATCTAAAATACTCCTAAATCGGCAAAATCTTGACTTGAGTCTATCTTTAAAGGATGAAACAGTTTTAAAATTTTCACATGTCGGTAGTAGACAGAAGGGAACTAATGCAAAAACGGGAGCAATTTTATCAACTTTAACGGTTGATCCACAACATTACGTAAATGACCTCCAAACATAGCAAAGGTTACTTTTTTTTTTTTTTTTTTTTTTATGAAAAAAAAAACATGAAAGGTATCACCAGTTACTTTGCCGAGTAACTTTTTTACTACTGTGTGTGTATTTCAGTAGTCAGTCACTTGACTCACTACACTAGCCAAAGAGCTAAGAGGCATTTTAACAGTCGAAAATGTTTACATTTTAAGTGTTTATTTCATTTTTTAAAAAGCAAAATAAAGGCAGTTAAAAAAAAAAAAAAAAAAAAGCAAAACGCAAACCAAAACCGAACCGAAACCGTGATCCCAAAACCGTGGTTCAAACTGAACCGTGGGCTAACTGAACCGTTGCACCCCTAATGCCTAAATGCACTGAGTTGCCGCCATGTGATTGGCTGATTAGAAATTAAATGTTAACGAGCAGTTGGACAGGTGAACCTAATAAAGTGGCCGGTGAGTGTGTGTATAAATATATATATATTAGGGCTGTCAAAATTATCGCGTTAACGCGCGGTATTTAATTTTTTTAATTAATCACGTTAAAATATTTGACGCAATTAACGCACATGTCCCGCTCAGACAGTATTCTGCCTTTTGGTAAGTTTTACAGCAAGGCTTTTAGTGCTGTCTAACAGCGAACTCTTGTGGTCGCTTTGCGACATGGTTTATTGTTTTCTTGCCAGTTCAATATGGCTGCACGACGTCTCGGGCTGAGGCCTACATTGTATGTTGTGCTTATATGATCCTTGGACAAGATTTGTCCGTGGTTGTTGTAAAGAATGTACATATTAAGTTAGTAAGCGAAATGTTATATTTTTTGTATGCGATGCTTTTTGTTTATGTTTAGTGAACCTATATAGCGTGCTAAGCTAACGTTTAATATATATATATATATATATATATATATACATATTAGAGATGTCCCGATCCGATATTTGGATCGGACGCCGATATGGGCAAAAAAAAAATGCGCATTGGTATTGGATCGGCCAACACGGAAAAATTACGTTCCAGTTTTTTTTTTTTTTTTTTTGGAAGTCCGGTCCGGGTTTTCCAGCGCACCGATTTACATAATCCATTCCAGTTTTTGCTTTGGCTTCCCTAAAATCTGGTCCGCATTTTACGGCACACATTCAACACACTACATTTACATTACCGTCTCCCAATTTACCAAGAGACTTTATTGTTAAAAATGTCAGCTGTGTGGGATCATTTCACCTTAAAGGACGACAAAGACGAAGAGGCAGAGTGCAACATATGCCACAATAAAGTCAAGCGTGGTGGTAAGAAGTTTTAATACAACCAACCTAATCAAGCATTTAGTCAAATACCACCACAAACAATATAAGAAGTATGTTAAGAAAACCGAAGACAAAAAGAAAGGTCCTGTGCAACTAACACTGGCAGAAACTTTTGATATGCCTGACAAACTGGCAATCGACAGTCCCAAAGCCCAGGGAATAACAAGAGTCATTGCCGAAGAATTCGTTCTGGATGGCGAGCCATTATCTCTCGTGAGTAAAGACGCACCATCCAACACTTAGAACCACGGTACAACATGCCCAGCCGTCATTACATCCTTGAGCGATTCGGCCATGGAAGATTCGAGAACGATTCACAAACATCCAAATTCCGAATATTGAAATATGTCAAGTAAAGCGGAACTAATACACAGCGCGGTCTTCGGGACGCAATGAGAAACGGACCGCATTGCGTCCCGAGAGTAAACATCATGCTTGTCATACACCCGGGTAATGCCAATGCTCAACTCACGGCTTTAAGCTCAACTCATGCCGCTGGATAAAAAACACAAGAATACCTGACTGCTGCTGACAGCCGCTACAAACTACGTCAACATCGTTTTACTGTAGATAATAGATATCATATGTATATAGAACTAGATGCAATATGACAGACTCGACGGCGTTAGCAACACTGAAGTATTGAAAACTAGTTGCGTTAGTAAACAGCTGCCATCTTAAAGCAGGAGACTTCCCTAGTAGGCTGTTGTGAAACTTAACTATTATTAACTATTACTTAACTAATTAACTTTTTATTTAAAATACTCCTAAATCGGCAAAATCATGACTTGAATCTATCTTCAAAACAGTTTTAAAACTTTCACATGTCGAAAGTAGACAGAAGGGAAATTATGGAATAACGGTGCAATTTTAACAACTTTAACAGTTGATTCGCAAAATTAAATGAATTGAATGTAGTTTAAAGCTGCTGATACAGAATGGGGACTGGAGTATTTTATTTACTGTTTTAAAATGTTAATTTGATACTGAAATAGTTGTTTATTTAAACCTGAGAGGCTTTTTATACAATTTTTGTAACTAATGCACGGAACATTAAAAGCATCTAATAGCTTGGGTGGTTTGTGGGATTTTCCACTGAGGTTGTTTGTGTGTTTTGCTTTTTTAGAACAGTTTACAATATTATTTGCACGTTTTACTGACTGACTGACTATGCCATTTCTGTTTGTTATTTAGAATGTTTTGTGTTTGTCACTGAATAAACAGGTCAGTTTCTTGTTACCAACCGTTGTGTGTTATTCAAACTCACCTAATTCAGCTGGCGAGTTGTTATCAAGAGTACTAAAACCTTTTTCAACATGAGTCTGACAACTAAGTAAGGAGGCTAAATAACTTTAAACTTTAACACATGCTCAGATAGGCCGGCATCGGTATCGGCCAGTATCGGTATCGAATCGGAAGTGCAAAACAATATCGGTATCGGCTCGGAAGTGCAAAAACCTGGATCGGGACAGCCCTAAGATAAATAAATATATATATATATATATATATATATATATATATATATACAAATACATATATATATATACAAATACATATATATATATATACACACAACCATCAGTCACCTCCTCTACATGGATGACATCAAGCTGTATGCCAAGAACGAGTGTGACATCGACTTCCTGATCCACCTCACGAGAATATACAGCAATGACATCGGGATGTCATTCGGACGAGATAAGTGTGGGTGAATGGTATCCAGAAGAGGGAAGGTGATCTCAACTGAAGGGGCTGAACTACCTGAAGGCCACATAACAGATGTGCAGGACAGCTACAAGTACAGTGGGGAGTATTTGATACACTGCTAATGGGTTTTCCCATTGGCAGTGTATCAAATACTTGTTCTCCTCACTGTACCTGGGGATCCCACAGGCAATTGGAAACCATTAGGAAGCGACTAGAAGGTCTGCCACAACCAAATACCTACAGAGGGTGAGGCAGGTCCTCAAGAGTCAGTTGAATGGCAAGAATAAGATCCAGGCCATTAACAGCTATTCCCTACCAGTAATCAGATACCTTGCTGGCATCGTATCCTGGCCACTGGAAGAGATGCAGGCTACCGACATCAAGACAAGGAAGCTCCTTACAATGCACGGAGCGTTTCACCCTAAGTCCAGCATCCTGAGGCTCTACACAAAGCGGAAAGAGGGAGGCCGAGGACTAGTGAGCATCAGAGCCACGATCCAGGAGGAAACTACATCCCTCCAAGAGTACATCATGAAAATGGCCCCGAGTGATGACCTGCTCCGTGAATGCCTCAGGCAACAGAAGCCCAATAAGGAGGAGGACCCTGAGGAGCTATCATGGATGGACAAGCCCCTGCATGGTGTGTACCACCGACAAATTGAGGAGGTAGCTGACATGGGAAAAACATACCAGTGGCTGGAAAAGGCCGGACTGAAAGACAACACTGAGGCACTGATCATGGCAGCACAAGAACAGGCCCTTAACACAAGAGCAATAGAGGCTGGGGTCTATCACACCAGACAGGACCCCAGGTGCAGGCTATGCAAAGAGGCCCCCGAGACAGTCCAGCACATCACAGCAGGGTGTAAGATGCTAGCAGGCAAGGCATACATGGAACGACATAACCAGGTAGCAGGCATAGTGTACAAGAGCATCTGTGCCGAGTATGGACTGAAGACCCCAGAGTCAAGGTGGGCGACACCTCCGAAGGTGGTCGAGAACAACCATGCCAAGATCCTGTGGGACTTCCAGATCCAGATAGACAAACTGGTGATGGCCAACCAGCCTGACATAGTAGTGGTGGATAAACATCAGAAGACAGCAGTAGTGATAGATGTAGCAATCCCGAGCGATAGCAACATCAGGAAAAAAGAACATGAAAAGCTGGAGAAATATCAAGGGTTGAAGGAAGTGTTGGAGAAAATGTGGGGAGTGAAGGCAAGAGTGGTGCCAGTAGTGATCGGGACACTAGGGACAGTAATCCCCAAGCTGGGTGCATGGCTCCAACAGATACCAAGAACAGTAGCCACGTTTACATGCTGACTTTTATTCATACCGATTCAAATAATTCCGAATGGAAATTTCAGATCAGCTGTTTACATGTCACTTCATCTATTCCGATCCAGCGTTTACATGTGTCTGCCTTTATTTCGAAAGGACGTTTGACAACTGCCGTCCGACATGCGCAGATTAATCAAAACAAAGCGTCACGTTGCAAAACATGGAGATCGATCGTCAGATCAGCTGCTGTTTTAACTTTTCGAGTGGAAACAACACTTCAGAATGACACGCCGTTCATTTAAAAAAGTTGTGTGGACTGGTGGAGGGATTCATGGATATAAACTTTCCGCTGCACTCCAATTAGGTGCGCTGGAAGCCATGTTGCAAGTGACGTTACTTACGTCACCAAGTGACGTCACCACGTCAGTACGGAGCATGTGCAGAAAGAACGCAACCAGACACCATTCCGCTTCCCTGTTTACATGATATAATTTTACTTCTAATCGGTTTGGGAAAAGGAATATTCCACCCCTGTGAATCGGAATGAAATTACATTCGGTTTGGGCCTGTTTATTCCGAATGAGGTGTTTATATGGAACACATTTATTCGGTTTGAACATCTAAACAGATTGTAATTGGAATATTTGGCTCCATGTAAACGTGGCAAATGTCCGACGTCTCCATTCAGAAGAGCGCAATCCTAGGGACAGCTAAGATCCTGCGCAGGACCCTCAAGCTCCCAGGCCTCTGGTAGAGGACCCGAGCTTGAAAGGAGAGACCATACCGCCCGGGTGGGCGAGACGACGATTTAAAAAAAAAATTATATGCAGTGGGGAGAACAAGTATTTGATACACTGCCGATTTTGCTGGTTTTCTATGGGGTCAGATTAGTCTCATAAGTACACGCACACATTTAACAGGAAACACACACGTACTGTGGGATTCGTAAACACATAGCACGCGAAACACAAACACATTGTGGGATTCGTAAACACATAGCACGCGAAACACAAACACATTCATCAAATGTGTGTGTGAATTGTTTTACGCGCATTTGTAACGTGCTTCCAATTTCAAATTCCCACTTACGAGTGTGTTGATCGTTTTGATACCCGTCATGCGCAACTGAGAAGAACACATGCATTTTTTTAACTGGAGCCCGTCTTCAGCCAATCAGACGTCTTCTTCTTAAACAGCCAATCACAAGAGCTGGGCTGTTTCGTTACATCACTGCAGTGCGCCTTCAAGTCCGCCGGCACGAGAAATGGCATCTGACAGCGGGACACGCGAGGGTTTGAGTGTAAGTGAACCTACTGTTTTGTTTTCTCAGTCTTTTAGTAAGACCCATTGTAAAGTAACAGAGGTAATAGTCTTGCATGCTTTACTAAGGCTAGGTTCATACCACGGGTCTTAATGCACTGTTTTTTGTTTGGCGTTCAAGCTTTACGCATGTGCCACTAACTCGTAGTCCGACACGCGCTGAGCAAACGGACCCACATTTGCAGAAGCATCACAACAAATTACTAAACATGCTGGTTCTACATTATTCTAGAGTGATCTTATTTTCCTTTCCTAACAGAGGACACATAGGACAAACATGAATAATCCGTTTAACGCACACACATACGGTCAGTTTGCCCTACTCGGCCATGTAAGCAATATTGAAATACTGTATTGTTTATTTGGCGCACAGAAATAAAAACCGAGAATTTCCAGGCTTATCCTTTTTTTCCCCATTTAATTTTTATGAGTGTGGTCAAGCCCGCCTCCTGTGTTAAAGCTGAGTTCAAGCTAGGCGCTAACGCTAATGCACAGCTTCATCGCTGCCTTATTTTTATTTTTTTGTTTACAACAAATACAAATATACAAGCAAGGTGTGAACGATTGACATACTGTCAGCAAATTTTCAGGAAAAAGAAATAAAACGTAATACTAATAATGTTAACAACAAATAAAAGGGTCGGTATTATTTTTCAAAACAATATGCATTGTTTACAAAGTTTCTTGGTCTTTTTAGCCTTGGGTTTAAAAAAGAAACCTAAATTGTAAATAATATTTTTTTCCAAAAACATGAACATTTTGTCTTTGACTTCTATTTTTTTTTTAACAGTGAATGTGTAATCTAACCAAAATTAAAGGGTATGTTATAAACCTACATCCATTTCTAGTTCTTCAAAATTAGACAGGCCACATCGCTGCCATACTACCTGCCGCTCTCGCTCTTTGCTGATGTAATTGCTGCATGAATTATTTTAGAGACTTGAAAGTTCAGACTGTGCCAGATTCATGAAAAATGTGGGCCATATAATATTTTAACCACCGACTACAGTGACCTAGATCAGATTTGAAATGGTCCCCTTCTATGTGACTTTTCCCATTTAGACCAACAAGTTAATGCCTCACTCGAGTCAGAAAAACACGAAGAAAATCTGATTTGTGCATTAAGTAATAATCTAGCCTATGTAACATTGTGACAGTAACTTAAATTAAATGTCTGATTGGCAGGGATTTCCACTGCAAGTAGAGCAAGCTGCACAAAGCTTTGTCCAGCTGTTAGCTAGAGAGCTGTCCTCTCCCTCAACTTCCTCAGCAGTCCAACCAGGGAACGCGCCAGTCAGGGTCCCAGAAAGCACCCCCGCGCCTACAGACGGTAGGGTGAGACAGGCCATGAGAAGGTGATGCATGATTTAAGATTATTCTTGTAAGAAAGTTTTACATATAAATAGATAGCACACTACAGGCAAGAGTGTATTTCATGCTATTTAATGGCCAATTATAATTGCAGTGATGTAAAATACCATCAATCCAAAGCATAATCTTTTAATCTTATCAGACCATTTGATTTCCCTGACCTTTTTTTTTCACTCCCACACTAGGCAATTCCCTGCAATGTTCAGTAGAGATCAGGAAAGAAAAGATTTCACATACCTTCGCCCCAGATTGTGAAGAGGACTGATTTTCATTTGTATGTGCTCTCTGAGCCTTCCCAGTTCACCCCATCAAGTTCAGTTGAACTGACACTGGCCCATGCTGGCCTTGGGAAAAAAATCATGAACATGCCTGACAACCTAAACCACAATGAGGTATTTTCTGTTATATGCAGTATTGGAAAATGTTTCAGACAGAGCAGCTTGTATAATGAAATATGTATGTGGTGACATTGAAAAATCATTGTTGGTGTCACAAAGACTGGATATTTAGACCTATACCCCACTCTATTCTCCCTTAAAGACTCAGGGTTAACTGGCATCAGCTGTATGGAACTGTCTGGTGTAAATAATTTTTCATGGGGACTAACCGTTATACTAGGGTGAGAGTGAGTGGCTCACTCGATGACTCACGTACATCATGATCAGTGAATAAACAATATTACACCCCAAAATATCAGACCACAAAATGTTGTCAAACTATGGACAACATATTGCGCAGCACTAGCTTATTTCATGTTGTAGTGTAAATGATTTAAATGGTGATGAGTTACTTCATGGGAAATCTTGTTTTTGTGTTAAGATTGTTGCCTTACTTGAAGAGCACTTTCCAAAGCTGCAGAGCTTGAGGGGAGGTTGGATGTTCTATAAGACAACAGGTAGGTCAATCTCCAGTAAATATAAAAGACTACAAGTGCCTAATGATGTGTTTGCCAAACTTTAGAGGTTTCATTCACAACAACGTTTGTAGATAGTGACATGTACAAGTTATTTAACTGGCATTGCATTATTAAGTCTTTTCATTTCATAATAGGTGGTGGTGGCGACGGAAACTCTCCGTTATCCCAACAGAGTCAGAGGGATACTCCACGAGGCTTCTGAAAGCAGCAAGCAACAATGGGAAAAATATTATATTTGTCGTCCCGCTACAGGAGCGTTTATCAACTGAGCCCCTGCCATATGACTCTGCGGAGTTCTCAAAGATGCCGCAGTCTCAGTGTATCAGATGTGGCAGCAAAATGCCTCTCCAGCTATTGCCTTTGCATGCTGAAGGATGTGTAAGCGTTTTCTAATTTTCTTATAAAAATGTACTTTAACAAACAAAAGTTGCTTTTGACTTTAAAGCAACAGACATCTTGATTTAGATTTTATTTTTGTCTAAATTTCTTGCAGGTGAATGATACTACAAATGAGGAGGAAAATATTGAGCAGGATGACCCGCCTAGCACAAGCACAATGATGGAGGAATCATTTGAGGTAATCAATGTTGTTTTCAGCTACTTTGAAATTTTAATTTTAATTCAGGATATAATGCAAGTTATCATAAGTTTCAGCAAGCAAAGTACCATAATTGCTGCAGGTGCAAAAATAAATAGAATGCTAAAAACACATCTAACTAAATTCAGTATTTGGAATAAACACATTACAGTGGCAAGAAAAAGTATGTGGGACTTTGTCATTTCCTTGCTTTCTGCATGAAATGATTATTACATTTGATTACACCCTTCAAGTCCCAACTACAAGGACGGTTTGCTTCATCTAAAACCACACATTTATTGTATGCTAAATCATTATTGAACACAATCTATTAAATATTCACAGTGATGACAAAAAGAGTAAGTGGACCCTTGTATTCAGTAAATTGCAGCAATATAATCAAACGAGCCCTTTAGTTATCTGCTAATCAGACCAGTACCACACTCAGGAGGTGTTTCAGGCCATTGTTTCTAATGCCACTTTTCCTACATTCTTGTTTCAGTGGTGGCACTGAGCTATTGCCTGATATCAGCTATTCTTAACAATCAAATACCAGAATTTAGAGGTTTATTAATTGTTAGACCTGTATATAAATAATTTTTTTTGTGTACAGGTTTGCCCGATTTGTCTGCAGTCCTTTCCCAATGATGTCCATGCAAGTTCCTGTGGTGATGGGTAAGAGTTTGATTTAGGCAAAAGATGGGAAGTGAAGACATGGTCTGAGTTGTGTGAGGAACCTGTTTTTAGCCTGTAAAGCATGATGTACACAGCATTCTTGGTATTTATTTTCTGGATTGTACGTTCTTATATCACTACTGATGCACTAATGCATAGGTGTCAAACCAGTTCCACAAAGGGCCAAGTGGGTGCTGGATTTGGTTCCAACCGATACCCCGCAAACGGTTTAACCAATGAATTTTCTGTTGAAACAAGCAGCACCTGACAAAGTTTAACTGATTACCCATGTAAGAGATCAGATTGGTCAAAAGGTGTCCTCTTCATTGGATGGAAAGAAAACCTGCACCGTCTTGGTCCTTTATGGAGTCAGTTTGACACCAGTGCACTAATGGATTGAGTTGCCGATAATAACCGCTGTTTTTTGTCCTAGTTGGCCGGTACTTGGTAATTTGCACCGGTGTAATATTGCAGTACAAGATCTATCATTAGGGCTAAACAGTACTTTTAAGTTTAAATTGGTAAGCATGTATTTGTAAAGGTTTTGCACTTGTGTATGTTATTAAGTGACGTGTACGTTCGTTCTGTTTCTCTATAATAAGACTGACTGCTGAACAAAATTCTGTACATGAAGTTGTGGGACCATCAACAGCACAAATGAGTACATCATCAGCAGGTATTTGTTCTTGAACAGTAACTGCTCTGGTTTTGCTAAAAGCAGAAGCTTACTTAGTCACAATTAAGAATATTTGTCCTCAGAATGTCTTTTAAATGACTGATTTGAAACACATGTTGCCATATAAATCTTTGTACTTTTCAGTTATTTTTATTATGCAGGGCTTCAAAAGTATTACTTTGATGATCCATACTCCAATTTCCTTATTATTTATTTTTTCCAAATTTCCTTTTCAGCATGGATGACAGAAGTGGACCCAGAGAAGGCATGCAAGTTATTCAGAGAAGCGATACTGCAGGAGAATAAAGAACTCCCGCCTCTCTTCGTGGTACTCGACATGTTCAATGTGGAGGAACAGGACAACACATTAATCTCCTTCTATAAGCAACAGGATGTTAACTGGGCTGCTCCACTAATCTGCAAACTGAGAGGTATTTAAAAAGTGTACCTCTTGTATTTATGGGCAGTTATTTATTGGGATGTTTCTTAGTTATTTATAGTAAATTCCACGGTTGATTGTAATATGTTCATTTCTAAGGAGATGCAGCAGTTGGTGAAGGTGTCAAACGACATGTTTTGTCAATGGCAATGGACAAACTGAAGGCTGGCTTCGCCATAAATTTAGGTTTGTATGTGTACTGCGCCGTGTACACATTGCGTTCCAAAATTACCTCCATTTTGAAATATGTATTTGCAGTGTTAATTGTAGCCAATTGCTTTAATACTTTTGTCAAATTCTCAAAATGGTATGAACACAAAATCATTCAGCTTCATTTTTGTTGCACATGATACAACATAGTAGCCCATTTTTCAATACTGCAGCACAGCCTTGGCAACATGTGACCCGAGGGGAAAAGGTTAATATTTTGTGTACAAAGGATCAGTTGAAAATGCAATAAATTAAAAGACTGTTGTTGTTTTGTTTTTTTAAGGGTCTTCAACTTCTACAAATATTTTTGATGGGGAAAAAGAACACCGACTTCCCTCGGCAGCTGCTGTACTCCGAGAAAGCAATTTATTTCAGATGGCAGGTCGAATGATTGGCCATTCTTTCATTCATAGTGGTATCACTTTATCTGGACTCAGTCTGCCTGCGGTGACATTGTTGACTGGTGGGAGCACTGAAAGTGCTGCGGCAGCTTTAACCCTCCAGGACTGTCCAGATCTTGACCATCGGGAGACTATTGGTTTTGTGAGTACTACTCGTTCATGGCTTTGTCCTTCGATGTTTACATTAAGGTAAATTGCAAAGCTTTTCCTGACTTGTTTTTATTATAGATTGTAGTTGTTTCTATTGTCACCGCCATTTTGTTTGGAAATTATTAAATGCCTTTGCATTTTATTCTTACCACTATATTCCTATTTGTTAATGTGTGCCTTAGCTCAGGAATGCTGAACTTACTGGACCAGAAATAACGTGTGTGACTGTGGTGCTGCGTCACCAGTAGGTGAATAGTGAGATAGTGTAAAGCGCTTTGAGCGCCTTGAAAGGTGGAAAAGCGCTATATAAGTATAACACCATTTACCATCTTTGCCTGTCCTGGGATCTCCCAATTCCAACCCAGACAGGCTGTTCCAGGAACTGCTTACTCATGCAGTAAGTATTTCAAAACTTCACATTAACCCAATATGCTAACGTCACAGTAAAACTATCCAAAATGTGTTATTTTAGTTATGTGTACTGTAAACTTGTAATTTACTTAGAAGGTACACTTTTCTTCACTGTCCTTTCAACTCTGTTTTAAGGTACTTCGCCGTGTTAAACAACCGATAAAACAGCTGCGGAAAGGCTTAAAAGAAACTGGAATCTGGCCACTAATTTCAGAAAGACCTGATGTCCATGTCATCGTTTTCCCCAGAGAGGCGAATGAAGAATTTGACTCACAGGTCAGTTCCTTCATGACTGTTGAATTTGATATTAGATTGTATTGCAGACTATTTTTAAATTAGTCTGCTATAGTTGAGTGTTAATCCTAAAATGGGTACTTTTTAAACATCATTATACAGCTGTTTCAATCTTTACATGAAAAACATTTGTGTTCAATCACCTGTAGAGAGTTATGCGGCACATTGTGTGGCCACAACCAAGTGATGACAGTGATGAGGACGACGATGACATTGTTCCCCTTGAGAGAAAAACGCTCATCTCGGAATTTTTGAGGAGGTTCATTGAGGAAGGTAATTCTCCTTGTCTTTCTTTTCCTGTATCACTTTGCACCTAGTTTCTTCGGCGCTGTGATCGCTAAGCATTAACGATAAAATATAGCATATTACAACGGACAGTGATGATGTTCAATAAGCACACAACCTTTGGTAAAAATGCATTTTAAGTTGAACTTTTTTTCTTTCCACAGCAACGCCAGCGGTGCTACGTGACCTCGTCAAGTTTTGGGTTGGGTGGGGGCATGTGTCAGAGAAGCTCTATGTTGAGGTTACAAATTCCAAATACCCAATGGCTCAAACGTGCTTTTTTCAACTGAAGCTCCCAAGCCACTATGAAACCTACGTGAAGTTCCATCATGATTTGATGACGGCTCTTCGTTCAATTACATCTGGCTTTGGGCTGGTGTAGACTAAATTGACGTGTTTGCAGTGTTGTACAGTATTATGAGAGTTTGTACAGTTTTATTTTTACATTGTTCAAAAGGTTATCACAATTTATGAGAGTTTGTACAGTTTTATTTTTACACTGTTCTTACATAAAGCAGTTTTGTGAAACCTGTGTTCAATATTTGTTCAACCATTTTTTTGAACAACTTTTTAAGTACATTTGTGAGTAACTGATTAGTTAGATTTGAAGTTAGGTTTATATACACTTAGCTTGGCTAAAAAGAACACACAGGAAGTCGATATACAGTGGGGCAAATAAGTATTTAGTCAACCACTAATTGTGCAAGTTCTCCCAATTGAAAATATTAGGCCTGTAATTGTCAACATGGGTAAACCTCAACCATGAGAGACAGAATGTGGGGAAAAAAAACAGAAAATCGCATTGTTTGATTTTTAAATAATTTATTTGCAAATCATGGTGGAAAATAAGTACTTGGTCAATACCAAAAGTTCATCTCAATACTTTTTTATGTACCCTTTGTTGGCAATAAGAGGCCAAACATTTTCTGTAACTCTTCACAAGCTTTTCACACACTGTTGCTGGTATTTTGGCCCATTTCTCTATGCAGTAGTGATGTTTTGGGGCTGTCGTTGGGCAACACAGACTATCAACTCCCTCCTCACCCCGTGGCGTCAAAATGATAAAAAGAACGGTGAGCAAAAATCTCAGAACCACACGGGGGTACCTAATGAATGACCTACAGAGAGCTGGGACCACAGTAACAAAGGCTACTATCAGTAACACAATGCGCCGCCAGGGACTCCAATCCTGTACTGCCAAACATGTCGCCCTGCTGAAGAAAGTACACGTCCAGGCCTGTCTGCGGTTCGCTAGAGAGCATTTGGATGATCAAGAGGAGGACTGGGAGAACTTGTTATGGTCAGATGAAACCAAAATAGAACTTTCTGGTAGAAACACAGGTTCTCGTGTTTGGAGGAGAAAGAATACTCAATTGCACCATACCCACTGTGAAGCATGGGGTGGAAACCTCATGCTTTGGGGCTGTTTTTCTGCAAAGGGACCAGGACGACTGATCTGTGTCAAGGAAAGAATGAATGGGGCCATGAATCGAGATTTATCTCCATCAGCAAGGTCATTGAAGATGAGACGTGGTTGGGTCTTTCAGCATGACAATGATCCCAAACACGCAGCCAGGGTAACAAAGGAGTGGCTTCGTAAGAAGCATTTCAAGGTCCTGGAGTGGCCTAGCCAGTTTCAACATCTCAACCCCATAGAAAATCTGTGGAGGGAGTTGAAAGTCAGTGTTGCCCAACAACAGCCCCAAAACATCACTGCTTTAGAGGAGATCTGGATGGAGGAATGGGCCAAAATACCAGCAAGTGTGTGAAAAGCTTATGAAGAGTTACAGAAAACGTTAGGCCTCCGTTATTGCCAAGGGTACATAACAAAGTATTGAGATGAACTTTTGGTATTGACCAAATAAATTCTTTAAAAATCAAACAATGTGATTTTCTGTTTTTTCTTCCACATTGTCTCTCATGGTTGAGGTTTACCCATATTGACAATTACAGGCCTAATATTTTCAAGTGGCAGAACTTGCACAATTACTGGTTGACTAAATACTGATTTACCCCACTGTAGCTTTTGTTGAGGTTGGTAGCTGCTCTGCTCCCCAAGTTGCTGTGATGGCAACCTTCATTCAGGGGCAAACAATAGGATGGGAGGGGCAGAGAAACAACATAGAATACATGTGGGCTATGTGGCCCATGACACAGTATGTAAAGGCTTTAATAAGGAAAGCATAAATGTTTACTGTTAACGCAGTATTTTTTCTCAACAGTTATCTATATGAACAGAATGAGTGAAAAGGACAGCCTTTGCAGAGTCACACCCTCACTGGTAATTAATCCAACTTACTGTCGGTTGTACAAAGACTGAACTGCACGAATCAGTAGGTCAGCTTAAAAAAAAATTTTATTGCCTAGCCTCAAGTACATTCTCAACATATTGGACAGTGCTGAGATATATGTCCACTCCAAAATTATCCGAATGTTGCAGTGGATCAATGTTGTCCTGTAGCTCCATCATTTCAGGGTGTAAGAGGAGATATTCCAGAGCAGGAACATTGACGCCAGAATGATTCTCTGTCAGGTAGCCACTCTCCTCCCATTCAACCTCTGGGATGAAGGACTCCTGAAAATGAAGTGCGTGTACAAATACAATCCTTCAGTCATGCGTAATGTTTTTTTTTTTTTTTTTTTTTACTTTTTAAAAATTATTTACCTGGGGAGCTGGATCTGAGATTGGACTAAAAGCCTGTCCCACCTGCCACAACTGATTTGGTGTCAAGTTTTGCTCTGTCCTGATGGGGTGGTTGTCCCATGCTTCACTGAAGACATACAGACTGGCCAGGATGCGTGGCAAAAAAACGTAGTGGCAGCAGAACAGGTGCGTGATGTTACTTATATCAAGCAGATGTAGGTCCTCAAGGGAGTGGAGGACGTTGTAATACATCCCGGTTACACACATGAAGACGTCTCTCCATAAGCATTCGATCCTGTATCCAGAAGGAATGACAGATTTTATTCTAATTGCATTTCTCTCGAATTAAAGAGGTATGCATGCTTCCATACCATTTGATCCTATTTCCCAATGTTAAAATGGTAATGTCTATATACTAATCACAGAACAGAAAAATTAGGTTCTTAATCCATGATGAGGAGAGAAGGATGCAGAGAAGAGAAAACGGGTAGAGGGGGAAAAAAGAAAGCGGCAGTATAGAACCTAAAAATGAAGAAAGAAACAAACTTGTGACTGGTGTTCGATGTTTAATTATATCTAACTGTGGTAAAAGACTCAAAATATTTTAATTCAAATTTACAAAGCCTATGTATGTTTAACTTACCGTTGATTGTGTACACTTTTTCCTGCGATGAAGCTATTGGTGTTTGTGCCCCGAACTGTGAACATCAACTCAGCAACCCCAACATTTTCTCCTCCATGATCTCCTCTCACACTAAAAATATAAAAAAAATAACAGCTTTGTTATACAGCATGGGTGTGAGAAATGGTCACAGCAGTACTTGATTTGAGACTTATCTGAGGCTCTAACAGGGTCACTCACCGATGATATACGAACATACTTCAAAAAGTTAATAAGGTACATTTAAAGGCTCACAATCTCCGGAGTAAATAAATTTAAAAAATCAATTAATGGCACATATTTCAAAAAGTCAAATTCATGAGTTTATCAGGCCTAAAGGTTTAAAATCGAAAATGGGTGGTAAATAATTAGTTAAAAATGTGAAAATATTACTTTAAAAATGGAACTAAGAATGTTAAATCTCAGGACAGTCTGGAAAGAGTCAAAAGTCTGGACTTGAAATGCTCTGAGTATGAAAAGTATTTAAAAAAAATAAAATGAAGTACTTGAGTCCAAATAGTGGGATGCTAAACTGGTAATGTTTTAAAACACGTTAAGATTCCCATATTCTAGACTTGTCTAAATATTCGTATTCCTTACTTTTTCTAATTTAATGACTTAACGATATCTTAAATTATCCAAAGTTCACACTGTAATACATGAGGAAATTTGTTGACTTCGGACTGATGGGACAGAAGATTAGATGTGAGTTTTCGCAGGTCTTCATTTGAACCCGTGTCACGTGGTAATGCTTAAAAATCTGTGTTCGCGTTCACCTACTATTAAATTATACAATTTTTTTTCAGCAATTTTTCCCAGCCAAAATATTTCAACTATCACGGGATATACAAGAAAATACAATTAAAAATATGTACCGTTGAGGAAACCCATGCTCGTTCACAGCTTCAGTGAAAAAGCCCAAGTGAGTGTCAGACCGATTATTGTCTGCTATCTTCAGGTACATGATCTACACATACAAGCAGACACAGAACACTTTAGTACTTTGATGAATCTGCTGTTCTATATGCTTAAAATAAATTTGAAATGGCAGGCACAACTGTAATTATTGACAGTTCTGTAAATGAAAAGATTCACACCAGATTTAAATGAATTAAAAATCCGTTCTGGGCGATGTGTTACGTGGTTGGTCACAGCCAGATAAAAAGCAAAATGTACATTTTGTTGCTGTACTTACAAGCTATATTCAGTATCTTTTATAATTACGTTTTGCCGTCCTACCATTCTTGAATATCCGTCTATTCCACCAAAGATGACAAGGTTGTATCTAAATCAAAATGAGAAGAGGTCTATTAAGAAAAACATAACATTTAAGCATTTGTATTATACTACAATTTCTGAGGGTATGTGAGCAGAACAGTTTCTCCAATTTGGTTATTTGAAATATACTGTAATTGTGGATGGTGCAATACAATACAGAACAATTTACGTTTCAAAAAAATATAAGTGTCCACAAAATGGAGCTTTATTTAAAGTCAAATGGCATACAGCCTTACCTGATGAGCTTGTGATTGGTATCAATGTGAACCAGATACTTCAGGTAAGGGACTGTGTATGTTCTCCTCACAACACATCCAAGGGAGGCCAGCCGAGCGAGCATCCCAAGACTGTCCACCCGGTGCATCGCTGCATTCACTCTGTCCCATTGCACTCGATGTCCTTGTGCGAGTAGAGCACCTCTAACAACTCTGCACCCGGCATCTGGCATTGAGGTTTTGATTGCAGATATCAATGAATCCAGTTCATCATCACTGCAGCTGCTGTAAGTTTCCCTGATGGATAGATTGTTTTCAGCCATTCGCCTAAATAGTGTTGCTCTTGACACACCAAGGAGTTTGGCAATACAAGTTGATTGCAGCCCAAGTTCTATTAAATGTTCAATGGCATCAACTGACACATCCAATCGGGGACGCCCACCAGAACCCATTTCTAACTCCAGTGTGACAAATGTATGTTCGTTCTCTCTCCCCCGCAGAATCAGAGAATTCATATCTGCTAGCGCTGTCAGTATATGCTCTCCCACATCCACAAAGTCACCAAGAGCACTTAAGAGAACAAACTCTTGACCACAAACATACTGCAACCCTTCGATGTCGAGTGGTTGCCTCTCCAAGATGCCGAAAATTCTGTCATGGAGTCTCTGGAGAATGTCATGCTTAATGAATTCCTAGGGGATAGATAAAAATGTATACATAAAATCAAACAAAATATTACACACATACAGCCATGGAAAAAAAAATATTAGACCATCTGTTTCCACTATTTCTTGTTCATTTTAATGCCTGGTGCAACAAAAGGTATATTTGTGTGGAAAAATATAGTAACAAAATATCTCATAAATTTTCTACATAATTTGACTAATATTGTACTAACCTATGGCAGCTTCAGACACATCGATCTCATTTTGAATCCAGCTATCTGATAAAAGCTGAGCATCTTTACAACTAATATATATATATATATGTATATCGTTTTATTTTTTTTAAATTACTCATTGTCGCTACAACTCTTTAAAAAAAGGTTTAGTAAGCGTTTTATTATTGGAAATTTATTACTGATGGTATTACTTCCCTTCGTCCTAAAAACGCTCAGTGCAATTTCGCACGCATCAGTTAAAGTGCCGACGTTTTCATTGCGTTTCATTTCTTGTAGATGTATACAGTGCTGATCCGTTGACCACATTCGTGGTCATGTACAAGACATTTCTTTGATATTACGTTAAAGTATTTTTAAGGCAATTTTAATGCCTTCTTAATGTTTACATATAAACAAAACAAAATCAACGCGCACGGTAGTACATTGTGTGTCTAATTTGCCCCGTGTAGGATGTTTCACAGATGAGGGAGATTTCCATTTACTTGCTAAATACTGATCCGTGCGTGGGTGTACGATTAATTCACACGTGCACTTTTACTTTATAATGGGTCTTACGAAAAGACAGAGAAAACAAAACGGTAGGTTCACTTACACTCAAACCCTCGTGTCTCCCGCTGTTGGACGCCATTTCTCGTGCCGGACTTGAAGGCGCACTGTAGTGACGTAACGAAACAGCCCAGCCCTTGTGATTGGCTGTTTAAGAAGAAGACGTCTGATTGGCTGAAGACGGGCTCCAGTTAAAAAAATGCATGTGTTCTTCTCAGTTGCGCATGACGGGTATCAAAACGATCAACACACACGTAAGTGGGAATTTGAAATTGGAAGCACGTTACAAATACGCGTAAAACAATTCACACACACATTTGATGAATGTGTTCGTGTTTCGCGTGCTATGTGTTTACGAATCCCACAATGTGTGTGTGTTTCGCGTGCTATGTGTTTACGAATCCCACAATGTGTGTGTGTTTCTCGTGCTATGTGTTTACGAATCCCACAATACGTGTGTGTTTCCTGTTAAATGTGTGTGTGTACTTATGAGACTAATCTGACCCCATAGTTTTCCCACTTGCAAAGCATGTTGAGGTCTGTAATTTGTATCATAAGTTCTCTTCAACTGTGAGGGACGGAATCTAATACAAAAAAACAGAAAATCACGGTGTATGATTTTTAAATAATAAATTTGCATTTAATTGCATGAAAGGAGGATTTGATACATCACAAAAATCGAACTTAATATTTGGTACAGAAATCTTTGTTTGCTATTACAGATACCAAACGTTTCCTGTAGTCCTTGACAAGGTTTGTACACACTGCAGCAGGGATTTTGGCCCACTCCTCCATGCAGATCTTCTCCAGAACCTTCAGGTTTCGGGGCTGCTGCCGGGCAACACGGACTTTCAGCTCCCTCCATAGATTTTCTATCGGGTTCAGATCTGGTGACTGGCTAGGCCACTCCAGGACTTTAAGATGCTTCTTACGGAGCCACTCTTTAGTTGCCTTGGCTGTGTGCTTTGGGTCGTTGTCATGCTGGAAGACCCAGCCACGACCCATCTTCAGGGCTCTCACTGAAGGAAGGAGGTTGTCAGCCAAGATCTGGCGATACATAGCCCCATCCATCCTCCCCTCAATACGGTGCAGTCGTCCTGTACCCTTGGCAGAGAAGCAGCCCCAAAACATGAAGTTTCCTCCTCCATGTTTCACGGTTTGGATGGTGTTCTTGGGGTTGTACTCATCCTTCTTTTTCCTCCAAACACGACGAGCCGAGTTTAGACCAAAAAGTTCCATTTTGGTCTCATCCGACCACATGACCTGCTCCCATTGCTCCTCTGGATCATCCAGATGGTCAGTGGCAAACTTCAGACTTGTCTGGACATGCACTGCCTTCAGCAGCGCGACCTTGCGTGCGCGGTAGGATTTTAATCCATGACGGCATAATGTGTTTCCAATGGTTTTCTTCGAGACTGTGGTTCCAGCTCTCTTCAGGTCATTGACCAGGTCCTGCCGTGTAGTTCTGGGCTGATCCCTCACCTTCCTCATGATCAGTGATGCCCCACGAGGTGAGATCTTGCATGGAGCCCCAGAACGAGGCAGATTGACCGTCAACTTGAACTTCTTCCATTTTCTAATAATCGCTCCAACAGTTGTTACCTTCTCACCAAGCTGCTTGCTTATTTTCCTGTGGCCCATCCCAGCCTTGTGCAGGTCTATTATTTTATCCCTGATGTCCTTACACAGCTCTATGGTCTTGGCCATTGTGGAGAGGTTGGAGTTTGTTTGTTTGAGCATGTGAACAGGTGTCTTTTATACAGGTAACAAGTTCAAACAGGTGCAGTTACTTCCGGTAATGAGTGGAGAACAGGACGGGTTCTTAAAAAAGAACTAAGAGCCGAAATATTTCCTAGTTGGTAATGTATCAAATACTTATTTCATGCAGTTAAATACAAATTTATTATTTAAAAATTATACAATGTGGTTTTCAGGATTTTTGTATTAGATTCCCCTCACAGTTGAAGAGAACTTATGATACAAATTACAGACCTCAACATGGCTTGCAAGTGGGAAAACCAGCAAAATCGTCAGTGTATCAAATACTTGTTCTCCCCACTGTACATCCTAGCTATACTGTATTCGGATATCGATCACACTAGGATAGAACTCAATAATGACGCAACAAGCATTGAACAGAAACTGGGCGCTTATATACACACGCACACACACACAGGGGTAACGAGACAACGAGGAACAGGTGTCTGACAGGTTGGAGGATACACTCGGAGCAGGCAAAACGGGTGAAATCAATGGGCAATCACAGGACAAGTCACACTAGGAGGGAACAAACACAAAACCTAACAGCTATGGCAGCATATTGACATATTGTTCTATCAAACACAACAGTTCTTTTGACTTAAAATACAGCAATTTATTTTAAAGAGGGGTGCAAGAGCAGAAACTGCTATTTCAACATTGTCTTTGTTTTCCTGCCATATACATTATGATTATTATTATGGTATTGATTATTTGAGATATTCACAGCATTCAGATTGCCAAGCAGACATAGATTTGAAGACAATGGAATCCTGGAGTTGAAAAAGGATTTTTTTTTTTTTGTTTTGTTACCTGCAGCCAGAACTGTTGTACAGGTTCACAGTTCACACTCCCAAATAGCATGCAAATATGTATCTGGAGTACGGACTACAGTATTCTCGTGACAGTTTGTACCTTTATTGGTTTGGAAAACTCAATTTTGTACATATTGAGTTGAATTACATACCATCTATGCAGTATTTCAAACTGAATACGTTGAAGATTGCGATTCTTAGTTAATGTAAATGTATTTTTACAGATTTCTGTCCAGTAACCTATGGGACATTACTGAAAGGTCGTTTTTCCATTTTCAATATTCCTGTGTTGTACATACAGTATTTCAGTACAAGAAAGCAATAATTACTCACTTATAGCCTGAGAGTATATATTTTCCTATTATTAATTTTATTTTAATTTAATACATATTTTTATACTGGAGTGCCACGTCAAATTTCTTTGTTGACAATGTTCTTGCTGACAATGACAACAACGTTCTTCTCGTCTCTTAAAATTAGGAAGACACGATCAAAAACAAAAGTAATAACAGAATAAACCCCACAAATAAACGGCACTAGTTATGTATTTTGTGTCTGTAAACATTCCATTTGTAGTGTATAGTATTTGCGAGCCAAAAGTCAACTCACCAGACATTTTGGGACTTGATTTTTGCTTGCTCGGCGATGTGTTCATCCGATGTTATATGTTCTCTTTGTTAGCGGCTAAAGCTAACCTAAACCGGACTCGACGTTTCAACGTGCACCCAAACGACTCGAAGCAGAAGCGAGATTGGACGGATTCTCGGCGTGACCGAAAATTTCCCAGTGTGAGGCGGGCTGCAGCCAGACCCCTCTCAAAATTTCTGCCACCTTTCAGTGCATTACATTACTTTCAGGGGCCAAGGAGAGATGAAAAGTGGATTGTCTTCAAAGCACTATACAGTACTAATGTTCCGAGGAAATCGGACGCGACGGCGAGAATTGATGACGTCACATCCGAAATACAAGGAAGAAATTTGAAAAACTACAAAATTTTAACATAAAATTATGATACAAAGTAAAATATGCCAGGGTTTAAGAAAATAAAAATAAAACAAAAATATTAAATTTGGAACACAAATACAATGTTGTTAGATCCTTCAGATTATGAATGATTTTTTTATTCCAATAATAAGATCAAACTAGGCCTGCAAGCAGGACTGAACGGGCCCTCGCAATCTAGCGCAACTCGGACGTCATGCAACTCGGACAGTGTGCAGGTCAGGGTGGTGGCAGATCGTCCTCTCTAATCATCTCATTAGAACCTAACATGCGCGAAAGTTGCCTCTTTACATTCACACACCTAAGAGATAAAAATCCCTATTGGACAGAGGACTACAAAAAAGGAGCGAATAAAGGGTCATCACAGCAACAGACAGAGACATGTGGACATGGGCCGTAAAATAAGTATTTTAAAAGGTCTTGAAACTACAATGACCAATAGGCTGTATTGGCACCATGGAAAAAGTGCTTAGAAAATGGATTTCGTTCCACTGAAATGGATCTACATGACCTCTGCATTGTAATTTACAGACGTTGCTAATTACTACCAAAAAAAAAGTTCTACTCACGGTTTCCAGTCATTTTTTAGTAATTAGCGTTTTCGTGTCGGTCTTTTTTTCCCCCGTGGCGCAGTGATATTGATACGGCGGAGTCGTATCGTCAGTGTGTGAAGCCATTTTAGGTCACGTGCACCAATAGGAGACGAGGACTGTTGCTATGCACTTCGAAAACAAACAATATGGCGGCGACCGTGTCAAGCTACGACACGAGCGAAGATGAACCAAAGATAAGAAAACCGCATTCGGAATTTAGTCAAAAGGCATCGAAACGATGCTATATGCATCTCTCAACTGTCCAAGGGCGAAAAAGGGCAGGAATTTAGAAAAAACGTGCAGAGCCCGCGTGGTTGCGTCAGACAATGGCTTTCTCTCCGGGCTCCGTCGAAGGATCTTGCTGAAAATGCGTCGACTGGGATTTTTAACGACATTGACTACAGGTAAGCCACACACACGCCTTTTGTTGTGAATAACTATGGGAGTTGTGGGCTTCTGGTCAGATCACAATTGAAGTTAAGACTTGCAATGTGAGTTCTGGGCTGTAGCGGTCATTATTATGATGTTAGATTGTTAACTTTGAGCAAAAAGTTTAGATTGACAAATAACATAGTATTTAGTCTGTTTAACCGTAGTTCCAAAAACCTATTTGATAATTTTATTCAGGAAAAAATGGCAGAATGGACAAGCCTATATAATTTGGATTGGAAGATTATGTAAATATGATATGGATGAAACAGTTCTCACATGGTTTATGTGTGTGTGCGTGTTTTTCAGAACTGAAACACCCTTCACTGACAGCTGCAACTTCTTCTGTGAGACCGTCGTCCATTAAAAGATTAGAGTTGACCAGGAAGTGCTGCGAATGGACAAGCTTGTGGAAATATGGCTTTATTGGGACCATGGAAAAAGTGCTTAGAAAATGGATTTTTTTCAAAGACAATACCCTCCTAACTTAGTCACCAGCCAGAAATGTATCTTGATGTGAATACACAAAAATACAGATCTAGTGTTGCTGTTTTTGCTTGTTTTCGGTGTTATATTAATTCTGTCAACACAAAATCTTTATCAAATGTCATAAACACATCTACCAAACATTTGAAACAAGTATTGGTGCCTTAGTATACACATAGGTGAATTCAGAATGAGAAATGTAGCTAATTTCTTGAAGGAAACACTTCAACATTAATGATTTGCACCCAGCACAATGAAATATATATTGAATTAAGCTAAAGGCTTATGTGTCATATTAAAAATATCACAACCTACTATGCAATGAAATATATAAAATAAAAAATGCACGCCATGATCATAAATAGCTGAAAATCAACCCAATTGCTACCACACCCTCCTAAATGTGAATCATGGCAAAAATGGAATAAGACAAAAAAATTACAGGGTGATCAAAAATATAATGTGCCAAAATCATAACTTGATACTTAAAAAATGAAAGACATCACAAAAGAAGTGATGGACACGTGTTGAAGATAACTTCCAAGTTTTATTTCATGTTTCACAAGTGCTCAAATGTGAGCACACCCAGCAGCACGGACAAAAT
Organism: Corythoichthys intestinalis; assembly: GCF_030265065.1. Classification (NCBI taxonomy): domain Eukaryota; kingdom Metazoa; phylum Chordata; class Actinopteri; order Syngnathiformes; family Syngnathidae; genus Corythoichthys; species Corythoichthys intestinalis. Next base: position 45,544,666 of record NC_080411.1, on the reverse strand, counting down.
CAAGCCACGATGAGAATTCCTCTCAAACGTGTGCATGTCGCAGTTATTGTCTTGATTGCAACTGTTGTTCGATATTTCGCATCATCAGTACTTGCTGGACGTGTTGGTATGTTAAAGACAAAGTTCGTTATCCATCTTTATGGCACATAACGTATGTTATACACTAAGTGTCTGTTCCACCACTTCCAGCAAATATTGATGACATGAAAGATTACATAACAGACGCAATCAATGCAGGAGGGAGGAATTCTCATGTCAACTTGATGTTGTCCATGCTGCTGGTGATGGCCATATTTGAGTACTATGAAAACATGAAATTAAACTTAGTTACTTCCTACATCTGTCCAAGGTAGTTTTTTTTTTTTTTTTTTAATGTTTTTCGTTTTTGACATGGCATTTTGATTTTGGCACAGCCTTTTTTAATCACACTGTATATACACAAAAGTTTGGAATCATTGAAGTATGGTACTGTTGGTACACATTTATTTAAACATGGAAGTGTCTCATACTATAAAAATACACATTACACATACAAATATTGAAAAACGAAAAAAAAAAAAAAAAAAGAAATAAAAGAATAGTAAAACTGTACATGACAACATTACTCCTCAAAATCGCTTTACTCAAAGTCATCATCCCATCCAAGTGTCTTCTGTTTCTTTGGAAACATTCTCACATGCTTGGCACCGATATAAATTTAAGTTTAAGTTTTGCAGACATACAGGAACATCTTCCCATGTCACAATTGGTTGCCTTTCAACTACAGTTGACTACTTGCAAAACAGTATCAGGGGCAGGATTTTTAGTCATCCATGTCACTGCCAACTGCCCATCCTCAATGTCCCACCCATTCCCAATGGGTGAAGGGGCACACATTTTAACTGTCAGACAACGTTTCATAATTGCTGCTTGATAGTTTGCTGTCCTGCAATGTTGGTACAGAGCATCAGTTTTGGGGGGAATAGAATGTTCTGGCAAGACTGACGAGGCTATACAGAAAGATCTGCATTTGGCATCATTTTTGGCACATGACTGGCCAAACAGGTGGCACACGTATTTACACAACGTGTTAAATGTTTGTAGGTCAAGTTTAAAACTGCTGCCCAGCTTTGCAAACCCAGTCAGGTATTCTTTTTTATGACGTGCAAAAGAAAAGTTTTTTTTTGCCTTTGCCATGAAAGGCACAAGCAGAGTCACAACCTGTGAATGTATGGATGCCAATGAGTGCTGAACACACACTAGTGCCAGGAGCTGCAGAGACCTTAGAGACGTCAGTCCTCGTTCTGTTGCCTCCTCCTGTGAAAAAATGCAATTTACACTGTAAATCTATCTGCAGACTTACAGCAATCACTGCCACGTCAGTATCAGGGCTTTTATTGACTACAGCTTGATGTTCTTGAGCCAAAAGGTTTATTTAACCATTGTCACCCATAACTGGTATGCAATAAAAAGTTATACTGGATTCACTTTCGACACACTGTACACTATATACATTTTATAACAAAGTGGTATTGATATCTGGGCTAAAAAATGGTATCGTTACAACACTAGTTTAAATAAGAATTTTTTGAGCATAAGTTAATAACAATTAACCTTGTAGTAAAGGCGTGCGTGTGGCTTACCTGTAGTGAATGTCGTTAAAAATCCCAGTCGACGCATTTTCAGCAAGATCCTTCGACGGAGCCTGGGGAGAAAGCCATTGTCTGACGCAACCACGCGGGCTCTGCACGTTTTTTCTAAATTCCTGCCCTTTTTCGCCCTTGGACAGTTGAGAGATGCATATAGCATCGTTTCGATGCCTTTTGACTAAATTCCGAATGCGGTTTTCTTATCTTTGGTTCATCTTCGCTCGTGTCGTAGCTTGACACGGTCGCCGCCATATTGTTTGTTTTTGAAGTGCATAGCAACAGTCCTCGTCTCCTATTGGTGCACGTGACCTAAAATGGCTTCACACACTGACGATACGACTCCGCCGTATCAATATCACTGCGCCACGGGGGAAAAAAAGACCGACACGAAAACGCTAATTACTAAAAAATGACTGGAAACCGTGAGTAGAACTTTTTTTTTGGTAGTAATTAGCAACGTATGTAAATTACAATGCAGAGGTCATGTAGATCCATTTCAGTGGAACGAACCAACACAATTTTGGCTCAGCCAATACAGCCTACAACCTGAAAAGAACTGGACATATATTTTTAAAAATGAGTGACTTTCTATTGCCACTAGTTGGCGCTGTAGGGTTGATGCAAATGACCCCTACAGGACCCTTCAGACTATGACTCAACAAGCACGATATGTTTGGCGCAGATATGTTGTAGAAGTTATGACTGTTCAAAACTTGTGGTGAGACGAAATGGCTTCAGTCATTTTTACTTCTCCCGTTGGACCCTTCTGCTTCAACCAAACCTCAGTATTTTTCATCAGGCACCTGAACACATGTCTTAAGGCTCCCCTGATGCAGGTTTGAGGTGAATAGATTTTTTTTCCTTGGAGGAGGAGCCTGTTTCGTAAAAAAGGCATTTCCTGTTCCCACTAGGGGGCGCTAGGCCTAATGAGTAATATTTCAATGCACTCGTGTTAAGGGTGGGATCCCGCACATACATGCCAGATATGAAAAAGATTGAACGTTGTTTCAAGGAGCTATTAGTCCTTTACTGAATTTGTCATATTGCCGAAAAAATGGCCGACTTTGGCACCACGCCCAGGTCAGACCCATGAATGAAAACGCACCATTTTGAAAAGTTTAGATTTCATATGTCTCCTGAATTGTCTAACCAATTTTGAAGATGATCCAACTGATTCCCTCTGTGACAAGATCTCAAATGTGCACCCTGTTAATTGATAAAAATTTCACATTCGATCCAAAATACCCGATTTCCTGTTCGGTTTGGAATATGGGTGCAAGAGACTTTTTGGAGCAGTTTTGCACAAGGTATCGACTCCCCAAATTTCATTGCTCTACGTTAAAAAAACCTAATAGGAAATGCTTTTTTGAAAAATTCAAGGGGGCGCCACTGAGCCATTTTGTTACATTTTTTTGTAACGTTGCAAGATTATCGAAATCCACACAAAGCCGCATGTATGTGCAAAATTTGGTGAGTTTTCGTGCTTGTCCAGGCCTCCAAATGTAAACTGTACTAGAAATGGACAGAAATTTCACATTCGATCCAAAATACCCGATTTTCTGTTGGATTTGGAATATGGGTGCAAGAGGCTTTTTTGAGCAGTTAGGCATAAGGTATCTACTCCCCAAATTTCATTGCTCTACGTTGAAAAAACCCAATAGGAAAGGCCTTTTTTAAAACTCCTTTCTGTCGCCACTAGTTGGCACTGTAGAGTTGATGCAAATGACCCCTACAGGACCCTTCAGGGTATGACTCTCAACAAGCATGGGACGTTTGGCGCAGATATGTTGTATATCTGCTGAGTTATGACTGTTCAAAGTATTTTGCGAGACAAATTGTTGACGATCATTTTCACTTTCATGTTTGGACCCCTCCGCCTCAACGAAACCTCAATATTTTTCATCAGGCACCTGAACACAGGTCTTAAAGCTCCCCTGATGCAGGTTTGAGGTCAACAGATTTTTTTCCCTTGGAGGAGGAAACTGTCTCGTAAAAAAAAGCATTTCCTGTTCTCACTAGGGGGCGCTAGGCCTAATGGGTAATATTTCAATGCACTCGTGTTAAGGGTGGGATACCACACATACATGCCAAATATGAAAAAGATTGAACGTTGTTTCAAGGAGCTATTAGTCCTTTACTGAATTTGTCATTTTGCCGAAAAAATGGCCGACTTTGGCACCACGCCCAGGTCAGACCCATGAATGAAAACGCACCATTTTGAAAAGTTTAGATTTCATATGTCTCCTGAATTGTCTAACCAATTTTGAAGATGATCCAACTGATTCCCTCTGTGACAAGGTCTCAAATGTGCACCCTGTTAATTGATAAAAATTTCATATTTGATCCAAAATAACCGATTTCCTGTTGGGTTTGGAATATGGGTGTAAATGCTTTTTTGGAGCAGTTTTAGACAAGGTATAGACTCCCCAAATTTCATTGCTCTACGCTGACAAACCCTAATGTTATAGGCCAATTTTAAAATTTCAAGGGGGCGCCACTGAGCCATTTTGTTATATTTTTTTGCAACGTTGCAAAATTATCGAAATTTTCAATTTTCCGGACGTATGTGCAAATTTTGGTGACTTTTCGTGCATGTTCAGGCCTCCAAATTGGCCGTTTTCATTTGCCCTGAAAAAAAAAAAAAAAAAATCCTTTGCAAAACAATAGGGCCTTCGCACGCTTAGTGCTCGGGCCCTAATAATAATAATAATAATCCTTTGCAAAACAATAGGGCCTTTGCACGTCTAGTGCTCGGGCCCTAATAATCCTTTGCAAAACAATAGGGCCTTCGCACACCTAGTGCTCGGGCCCTAATAAAATAAACTAGGCCTGCAAGCAGGACTGAACGGGCCCTCGCAATCTTACGCAACTCGGACGTCACGCAACTCGGACAGTGTGCAGGTCAGGGTGGTGGCAGATCGTCCTGTCTAATCACCTCTTTAGAACCTAACATGCTCGAAAGTCGCCTCTTTAAATTCACACACCTAATAGATAAAAACCCCTATTGGAAAGAGTACTACAAAAAAGGAGGCGCTACTGAGCTGTGCAGCCAAGCCCTTATTCCAAACCAAAATGAATCTTCTAACTCGGCCAATTCGACCAAGTGTGCCAAATTCTGTGGCTCTATAAGCTGCCTGAGTCTGAAAAAAAAATATTTCCTTTTAATGGCGAATAAAGGGTCATCACGGCAACAGACAGAGACATGTGGACATGGGCCGTGAAATAAGTATTACAAAAGGTCTTGAAATTACAATGACCAACCTGAAAAGAACTGGACATATACTAGAAAAAAATAGTGACTTTCTATTGCCACTAGTTGGCGCTGTAGGGTTGAAGTAAATGACCCCTACAGGACCCTTCAGAGTATGACTCAACAAGCACGAGATGTTTGGCGCAGATGTGTTGTAGAAGTTATGACTGTTCAAAACTTTTGGTGAGACGAAATGGGTTCAGTCATTTTTACTTCTCCTGTTGGACCCTTCTGCTTCACCCAAACCTCAGTATTTTTCATCAGGCACCTGAACACATGTCTTAAGGCTCCCCTCTTGCAGGTTTGAGGTGAATATTTTTTTTCCTTGGAGGAGGAGCCTGTTTCGTAAAAAAAGGCATTTCCTGTTCCCACTAGGTGGCGCTAGGCCTAATGGGTAATATTTCAATGCACTCTTGTTAAGGGAGGGATCCCGCACATACATGCCAGATATGAAAAAGATTGAACGTTGTTTCAAGGAGCTATTAGTCATTTACTGAATTTGTCATTTTGCCGAAAAAATGGCTGACTTTGGCACCACGCCCAGGTCAGACCCATGAATGAAAACGCACCATTTTGAAACTTTTAGATCTCCTATGTCTCCTGAATAGTCTAACCAATTTTGAAGATGATCCAACTAATTCCCTCTGTGACAAGGTCTCAAATGTGCACCCTGTTAATTGATAAAAATTTCACATTTGATCCAAAATACCCGATTTCCTGTTGGGTTTGGAATATGGGTTCAAGAGACTTTTTGGAGCAGTTTTGCACAAGGTATCAACTCCCCAAATTTCATAACTCTACGTTAAAAAAACCTAATAGGAACCGCCTTTTTGGAAAAATTCAAGGGGGCGCCACTGAGCCATTTTGTTACATTTTTTTGTAACGCCGCAAGATTATCGAAATCCACGCAAAGCCGCATGTATGTGCACAATTTGGTGAGTTTTCGTGCATGTTCAGGCCTCCAAATGTATACTTTACTACAAATGGATAAAAAATTCACATTCCATCCAAAATAACCGATTTTCTGTTGGATTTGGAAAATGGGTGCAAGAGACTTTTTGGAGCAGTTTTGCATAAGGTGCGGACTCACCAAATTTCATTGCTCTACATTGAAAAAACCCAATAGGAAAGGCCTTTTTTAAAACTCCTTTCTGTCGCCACTAGTTGGCACTGTAGAGTTGATGCAAATGACCCCTACCAGACCCTTCAGAGTATGACTCTCAACAAGCACGGGAAGTTTGGCGCAGATATGTTGTATATCTGCCGAGTTATGACTGTTCAAAGTCTTTTGCGAGACAAATTGTTGACTGTCATTTTCACTTTCCTGTTTGGACCCCTTCGCTTCAACGAAACCTCAATATTTTTCATCAGGCACCTGAACACAGGTCTTAAGGCTCCCCTGATGCAGGTTTGAGGTCAACAGATTTTTTTTCCTTGGAGGAGGAACCTGTCTCGTAAAAAAAGGCATTTCCTGTTCTCACTAGGGGGCGCTAGGCCTAATGGGTAATATTTCAATGCACTCGTGTTAAGGGTGGGATGTCGCACATACATGCCAGATATGAAAAAGATTGAACGTTGTGTGAAGGAAGTATTAGTCATTTACTGAATTTGTCATTTTGCCGAAAAAATGGCCGACTTTGGCACTACGCCCAGGTCAGACCCGTGAATGAAAACGCACCATTTTAAAAACTTAAGACTTCATATGTCTCCTGAACAGTCTTACCAATTTTGAAGATGATGCAACCAACTCCCTCGGCGAAAAGGCCTCAAATGTGCACCCTGTAAATCGATAAAAATTTCATATTCGCTCCAAAATAACCGATTTCCTGTTGGGTTTGGAATATGGGTGCCAATGCTTTTTTGAAGCGGTTTTGGACAAGGTATAGACTCCCCAAATTTCATTGCTCTACGCTGACAGACCCTAATGTTATAGGCCAATTTTAAAATTTCAAGGGGGCGCCACTGAGCCATTTTGTTACATTTTTTTTCAACGTTACAAAATTATCGAAATTTACAATTTTCCGCACGTATGTGCAAATTTTGGTGACTTTTTGTGCATGTTCAGGCCTCCAAATTGGCCGTTTTCATTTGCCCTGAAAAAAAAAAATAATAATAACTAGCCCTGCAAGCAGGACTGACGGGCCCTCGCGTATGGCGCAACTCGGACGTCAAACAAAGTCGGAGGGCAGGCAGGTCGGGGCGGTGGCAGTCGACAACAGACAGATATCCAGGCAGATATATTGCATGTCTGAATGTTCAGAATTAGTGGGGAGAGAAAATGGCGACGGTCATGATGACTTTCTTATCGGACCCCTCTGCTTTAACAAAACAAAAGTGTTTATTAGGCACCTGAACACGGTCATTATGACTTTCCTATTGGACCCCTCTGCTTTAAGGAAACAAAAGTCTTACCCGAGTATAAGTCGCATTTGTGGGTGAAATTTACTTGATAAAATCCAACACGTAGAACAGATATGTCATCTTGAAAGGCAATTTAATATAAAGATACAATAGAGAACAACATGCTGAATAAATGTACAGTGTACAGTGCATAAACAACGAAATGCGAATATACTGTCCTCACCAGGACGCTACCGCTCAGTCCTGGCTATAGACAGCGAACTCCAAAAAGACAATTCTGGATGTCCGCATAATTTGTTGAATCAATTTGGTCCTCGATAGCAAACAGGTTCACATCACCGTAAATAAATGATAATTACGTACTATTACAGCAAAAATGTAACAGATTAGCATGCGTTCGCTAGCATTAGCACACCATTCAAACAACCACACAACTGGCTGTAAGTGTCCGCTCGCGGGTGGAAAACACACAACAACAGAAAAGATGATACACGCAGGCGTTGCCTCTGTAGAGATATTTTAAAGGCATAAACAATGAACGTAGGTTCGCAGCCGTCTTTCTCTCTCGCTAACTAGTCCACTCACTCACTCACTCTCACTCACTCACTCACTCACTCACTCACTCACTCACTCACTCACTCACTCACTCACTCACTCACTCACTCACTCACTCACTCACTCACTCACTCACTCACTCAGAGCTACGTGGCTGTCTGTCTTCTTCTGGTGTGCGAGCGCTTATTCACGTAAACAAGTGCGAGTGCGCTCCCAGGTGGGCGTGAAAGCGCCACAAACTAAATGCATCCATTTCAATATAAAAAAGTCAATTATACAATTGAACATACATTGCCAAAGGCAGAACGCGAACGTGGCCATAGCTATTAACAGTTATTCAGATAACTATCGCATGCTAACAAGTTTACAAAACCATCAGTCCAAAACACCAAAATAACACGGGAAATTATATCATAATGTGTTAATAATTTCACTCACCAGGGGGCACCAGGCCTAATGGTTTTGTAAACCTGTTAGCATGCTATAGTAATCTGAATAACTGTTAATAGCTATGGCCACGTTCGCGTTCTGCCTTTGGCAATGTATGTTCAATTGTATAATTGACTTTTTTATATTGAAATGGATGCATTTAGTTTGTGGCGCTTTCACGCCCAACTGGGAGCGCACTCATTATTATTTTTTCATGGCAAATGAAAATGGCCATAGCTATTAAGAGTTATTCAGATAACTATAGCATGCTAACAAGTTTACAAAACCATTAGTCCAAAACACCTAAATAACATGGGAAATGTTATCATAATGTGTTAATAATTTCACACATAAGTCACTGCTGAGTATAAGTCGCACCCCAAACCAAAATATGAAGAAAAAAAAACACAACTTATAGTCGGAAAAATACAGTAGTCTTTTACTGAATTGTATTGTCAAAAATAAGACACATTTGCTCCCCTGCCCAGGAAAGGGCCGTGAATGAAATGTCACCATTTTGATAACCTAACATCTCATATGTGTCATGAACATTCATTCATTCATTCATTTTCCATGCCGCTTTTCCTCACGAGGGTCGCGGAGGTGCTGGAGCCTATCCCAGCTAACTCGGGGCAGTAGGCAGGGGACACCCTGCACTGGTTGCCAGCCAATTGCAGGGCACAAGGAGACATACAACCATTCACGCGCACACTCATACCTACGGACAATTTAGAGTGCTCAATCAGCCTACCATGCATGTTTTTGGGATGTCTGACCAATTTTGAGAAGCATTCAACTTACTGCTTCGGCGTAATGGTCTCAAACGTGCATGCAGGTTTTTGACAAAAATGCAAGATTCAATCCATAATACCCGATTTCCTGTTGGGTTTGGAATATGGGTGCAAGAGACTTTTTGGAGCAGTTTTGCACAACGTATCCACTCCCCAAATTTCATCACTCTACGTCGAAAAAAACTAATAGGACAGGCCTTTTTTAAAAATTGAAGGGGGCGCCACTGAGCCATTTTATTACATCTTTTGGCAATGTTGCTAAATTCATGAAATCTACATGAAGCCACATGTATGTGCACATTTTGGTGAGTTTTCGAGCATGTTCAGACCTTGAAATTTGCCATTTTGAGAGAAAATGCCGAGGGTCTTTTCACTTTCCTGTTTGGATACTGCAACATCAACGAAAACTCAATATTTTTCATCAGATACCTAAAGACATGTCTTAAGGCTCCCCTGATGCAGGTTTGAGATCAATTGATGTTTTTCACCAGGAGGAGGAGCCTTTTTCGTAAAAAAGGGTGTTTCCTCTTCCCACAAGGGGGCGCCAGGCCTAATGGAAAATATTTCAATGCAGTCGTGTTCAGGTTAAGACACCTTACATGCATGCCAAATATGAAAAAGATTGGACCTTGTATCAGGAAGTTATTAATCATTTACTGAAATTGGCGCGTTGCCAAAAAAACACCCGACTTTGGTACCCCGCCCAGGTCAGGCCCGTGGACGAAAACTCACCATTTTCACAACTTAGTATCTCATATGTCTCATGAACACTTACACCAATTTTGAGGAAGATCCAACGTACTGGCTCGGCGCAACGGTCTGAAACGTGCATGCTGGTTTTCGCCCAAAATGGCATCTGAACACGTTCATTATGACTTTCCTATTGGACCCCTCTTTTTTAACGAAACAAAATTGTTGATCAGGCACCTGAACACATGTCTTAAGGCTCCGCTGATTCAGGTTTGAGGTCAATAGATTTTTGACCCAGAGAATGAATGAAAGAAGCAGGAGCCTTTCTATTTAATTAAAAGGGTGTTTCCTGTTCCCACTAGGGGGCGCCATGCGTAACGGGTAATATTTCAATAAAGTCATGTGCAGGCTGAAATACTTCACATTCATGCCAAATATGAAAAAGATTGCACCTTCAATCAGGAAGTTATTACCGTATTTTTGGGACTACAAGTCGTACCTGAGTATAAGTCGCACAAGCCATAAAATGCCCAACAAAGAGAAAAAAAACATATATAGGTCGCACCGGAGTATAAGTCGCATTTTTGGGGGAAATCTACAAACAATTAGCAAACAGGTTCACATCAACGTAAATAAATGATAATTAGGTACTATTACAGCAATAACGTAACAGATTAGCATGTGTTCGCTAGCATTAGCACACCATTCAAACAACCACACAACTGGCTGTAAGTGTCCGCTCGCGGGTGGAAAACACACAACAACAACAGAAAAGATGATACACGCAGGCGTTGCCTCTGTAGAGATATTTTACAAGCATAAACAATGAACGTAGGTTCGCAGCCGTCTTTCCCTCTCGCTAACTCGCCCACTCACTCACTCACTCACTCACTCACTCACTCACTCACTCACTCACTCACTCACTCACTCACTCACTCACTCACTCACTCACTCACTCACTCAGAGCTACGTAGCTGTCTGTCTTCTTCTGGTGTGCGAGCGCTCTTCTTCACGTAAAGAAGTGCGAGTGCGCTCCCAGGTGGGCGTAAAAGCGCCACAAACTAAATGCATCCATTTCAATATAAAAAAGTCAATTATACAATTGAACATACATTGCCAAAGGCAGAACGCGAACGTGGCCATAGCTATTAAGAGTTATTCAGATAACTATAGCATGCTAACAAGTTTACAAAACCATTTGTCCAAAACACCAAAATAACATGGGAAATTTTCTCATAATGTGTTAATAATTTCACACATAAGTCGCTGCTGAGTATAAGTCGCACCCCAAACCAAAATATGAAAAAAAACGCGACTTATAGTCTGAAAAACTACAGTAGTCATTTACTGAATGGTATTGTCAAAAATAAGACACATTTGCTCCCCTGCCCAGGAAAGGGCCGTCAATGAAATGTCACCATTTTGATAACCTAACATCTCATATGTGTCATGAACAATCTGACCAATTTTGAGGAGCGTTTAACTTACTGCCTCGGCGTAATCGTCTCAAACGTGCACGCAGGTTTTTGACAAAAAATGCCATGTTCTGCAAGATTCAATCCATAATACCTGATTTCCTGTTGGGTTTGGAATATGGGTGCAAGAGACTTTTTGGAGCAGTTTGGCACAACGTATCCACTCCCCAAATTTCATCACTCTACGTCGAAAAAAACGAATATGACAGGCCTTTTTTAAAAATTGAAGGGGGCGCCACTGAGCCATTTTATTACATCTTTTGGCAATGTTGCTAAATTCTTGAAATTTACATGAAGCCGCATGTATGTGCACATTTTGGTGAGTTTTCGACCATGTTCAGACCTTGAAATTGGCCATTTTGAGACAAAATGCCGAGGGTCTTTTCACTTTCCTGTTTGGGTACTGCTACATCAACGAAAACTCAATATTTTTCATCAGATACCTAAAGACATGTCTTAATGCTCCCCTGATGCAGGTTTGAGGTCAATTGATGTTTTTCACCAGGAGGAGGAGCCTTTTTAGTAAAAAAGGGTGTTTCCTCTTCCCACAAGGGGGCGCCAGGCCTAATGGAAAATATTTCAATGCAGTGGTGTTCAGGTTAAGACACCTTACATGCATGCCAAATATGAAAAAGATTGGACCTTATATCAGGAAGTTATTAATCATTTACTGAAATTGGCGCGTTGCCAAAAAAACACCCGACTTTGGTACCCCGCCCAGGTCAGGCCCGTGGACGAAAACTCACCATTTTCACAACTTAGTATCTCATATGTCTCATGAACACTTACACCAATTTTGAGGAAGATCCAACGTACTGGCTCGGCGCAACGGTCTGAAACGTGCATGCTGGTTTTCGCCCAAAATGCTATGTTTTTCAACATTCAATCCAGAATATCCGATTTCCTGTTGGGTTTGGAATATGGGTGCTGCAGACTTTTTGAAGCGGTTCTGGACAACGTATCCACTCCCCAAATTTCATCGCCCTACGTTGAAATACATCAAAGCAAAGGGCATTTTGAAAATTGCAAGGGGGCGCCACTGAGCCATTTTTAAATGTTTTTTGTAAACGTTGCCAAATTGTCGAAATTTTCGCGAAGCCGGATGTATGTGCAAATTTTGGTGAGTTTTTGAGCATGTTCAGGCCTTCAAATTGGCCATTTTCATTTGCCATGAAAAAAAAATAATAACTAGCCCTGCAAGCAGGACTGAACGGGCCCTCGCGTATGGCGCAACTCGGACGTCAAACAAAGTCGAAGGGCAGGCAGGTCGGGGCAGTGGCAGTCGACAACAGACAGATATCCGGGCAGTGGCAGTCGACAACAGACAGATATTCAGGCAGATATATTGCATGTCTGAATGTTCAGAATTAGTGGGGAGAGAAAATGGCGACGGTCATTATGACTTTCCTATGGGACCCCTCTGCTTTAACAAAACAAAATTGTTTATTAGGCACCTGAACACGGTCATTATGACTTTCCTTTTGGACCCCTCTGCTTTAACGAAACAAAATTGTTGATCAGGCACCTGAACACATGTCTTAAGGCTCCCCTGATTCAGGTTTGAGGTCAATTGATTTTTGTCCCTGAGAAGCAGGAGCCTTTCTGTTTAACTAAAAGTGTGTTTACTGTTCCCACTAGGGGGCGCCAGGCGTAATGAGTAATATTTCAATAAAGTCATGTGCAGGCTGAAATACTTCACATTCATGCCAAATATGAAAAAGATTGCACCTTCAATCAGGAAGTTATTACCGTATTTTTCAGACAACAAGTCGCACCTGAGTATAAGTCGCACAAGCCAGAAAATGACCAACAAAGAGAATAAAAACATATATAAGTCTTACCGGAGTATAAGTCACAATTTTGGGGGAAATTTACTTGATAAAATCCAACACATAGAACAGATATGTCATCTTGAAAGGCAGTTGCTGAATAAATGTACAGTGTACAGTGCATAAACAACGAAATGCGAATATACTGTCCTCACCAGGACGCTACCGCTCGGTCCTGGCTATATACAGCGAACTCCAAAAAGACAATGCTGGACGTCCGCATAATTTGTTGAATCGATTTGGTCCTCGATAGCAAACAGGTTCACATCAACGTAAATAAATGATAATTAGGTACTTTTGCAGCAATAAAGTAACAGATTAGCATGCGTTCGCTAGCATTAGCACACCATTCAAACAACCACACAACTGGCTGTAAGTGTCCGCTCGCGGGTGGAAAACACACAACAACAACAGAAAAGATGATACACGCAGGCGTTGCCTCTGTAGAGATATTTTAAAAGCATAAACAATGAACGTAGGTTCGCATTCGTCTTTCCCTCTCGCTAACTCACTCACTCACTCACTCACTCACTCACTCACTCACTCACTCACTCACTCACTCACTCACTCACTCACTCACTCACTCACTCACTCACTCACTCACTCACTCAGAGCTACGTAGCTGTCTGTCTTCTTCTGGTGTGCGAGTGCGCTCCCAGGTGGGCATGAAAGCGCCACAAACTAAATGCATCCATTTCAATATAAAAAAGTCAATTATACAATTGAACATACATTGCCAAAGGCAGAATGCGAACGTGGCCATAGCTATTAAGAGTTATTCAGATAACTATAGCATGCTAACAAGTTTACAAAACCATTAGTCCAAAACACCAAAATAACATGGGAAATTTTATCATAATGTGTTAATAATTTCACACATAAGTCGCTGCTGAGTATAAGTCGCACCCCAAAGCAAAATATGAAAAAAACCGCGACTTATAGTCATTTACTGAATTGTATTGTCAAAAATAAGACACATTTGCTCCCCTGGCCAGGAAAGGGCCGTGAATGAAATGTCACCATTTTGATAACCTAACATCTCATATGTGTCATGAATCGTCTGACCAATTTTGAGGAGCATTCAACTTACTGCCTCGGCGTAATGGTGTCAAACGTGCATGCTGGTTTTAGACAAAAATGCCATGTTGTGCAAGATTCAATCCCTAATACCCGATTTCCTGTTGGGTTTGGAATATGGGTGCAAGAGACTTTTTGGAGCAGTTTTGCACAACGTATCCACTCCCCAAATTTCATCACTCTACGTCGAAAAAAACTAATAGGACAGGCCTTTTTTAAAAATTGAAGGGGGCGCCACTGAGCCATTTTATTACATCTTTTGGCAATGTTGCTAAATTCATGAAATTTACATGAAGCCGCATGTATGTGCAAATTTAGGTGAGTTTTCGAGCATGTTCAGACCTCGAAATTGGCCATTTTGTGACAAAATGCCGAGGGTCTTTTCACTTTCCTGTTTGGGTACTGCTACATCAACGAAAACTCAATATTTTTCATCAGATACCTAAAGACATGTCTTAAGGCTCCCCTGATGCAGGTTTGAGGTCAATTGATGTTTTTCACCAGGAGGAGGAGCCTTTCTCGTAAAAAAGGGTGTTTCCTCTTCCCACAAGGGGGCGCCAGGCCTAATGGAAAATATTTCAATGCAGTCGTGTACAGGTTAAGACACCTTACACGCATGCCAAATATGAAAAAGATTGGACCTTGTATCAGGAAGTTATTAATCATTTACTGAAATTGGCGCGTTGCCAAAAAAACACCCGACTTTGGTACCCCGCCCAGGTTAGGCCCGTGGACGAAAACTCACCATTTTCACAACTTAATATCTCATATGTCTCATGAAGACGTACACCAATTTTGAGGAAGATCCAACGTACTGGCTCGGCGCAATGGTCTGAAACGTGCATGCTGGTTTTCGCCCAAAATGCTATGTTTTTCAACATTCAATCCAAAATATCAGATTTCCTGTTGGGTTTGGAATATGGGTGCTGCAGACTTTTTGAAGCGTCTCTGGACAACGTATCCACTCCCCAAATTTCATCGCTCTACGTTGAAAAACATCAAAGCAAAGGGCATTTTTAAAATTTCAAGGGGGCGCCACTGAGCCATTTTTTGATTTTTTTAAAAAACGTTGCTAAATTTTCGAAATTTTCGCGAAGCCGGATGTATGTGCAAATTTTGGTGAGTTTTTGAGCATGTTCAGGCCTTCAAATTGGCCATTTTCATTTGCCATGAAAAAATAATAATAATAATAATAATAATAACTAGGCCTGCAAGCAGGACTGAACGGGCCCTCGCAATCTAGCGCAACTCGGACGTCACGCAACTCGGACTGTGTGCAGGTCAGGGTGGTGGCAGATCCTCCTCTTTAATCATCTCATTAGAACCTAACATGCTCGAAAGTCGCCTATTTACATTCCCACACCCAAGAGATAAAAACCCCTATTGGAGAGAGTACTACAAAAAAGGAGCCACTACTGAGCTGTGCAGCCAAGCCCTTATTCAAAACCAAAATTAATCTTCTAACTCGGCCAATTCGACCAAGTGTGCCAACTATTGTGGCTCTATAAGCTCCCTGAGTCTCTGAAAAAAAATATTTCCTTTAAATGGCGAACAAAGGGTCGTCACGGCAACAGACAGAGACACGTGGACATGGGCCGTAAAAAAGTATTTTAATAGGTCTTGAAACTACAATGACCAACATGAAAAGAACTGGACATGTTTTGGAAAAACGAGTGACTTTCTATCGCCACTAGTTGGCGCTGTAGGGTTGATGCAAATGACCCCTACAAGGCCCTTCAGGGTATGACTCTCAACAAGCACGGGAAGTTTGGCGCAGATATCTTGTATATCTGCCGAGTTATGACTGTTCAAAGTTTTTGGAGAGAAAAATTGTTGACAGTCATTTTCACTTTCCTGTTTGGACCCCTCCGCTTCAACGAAACTTCAATATTTTTCATCAGGCACCTGAAGACAGGTCTTAAGGTTTCCCTTATGCAGGTTTGAGGTAGATTGATTTTTTTCCCTTTAGAGGAGGAGTGTGTCCCGTAAAAAAGGGCATTTCCTGTTCCCACTAGGAGGCGCCAGGCACAAATGGTAAATTTTCAATCCAGTCCTGCTCAGGCTGGTATACCTCACACACATGCCAGATTTAAAATAGATTGAACGTTGTATGAGGGAGTTATCAGTCATTTTCCGAATTCGGTTTTTGGCGAAAAAATGGAAGAGTTTGGCGCCCCGCCCAGGTCAGGCCCATGAATGAAAACACACCATTTTTATAACTTAAGATTTCATATGCCTCATGAACAGTCTCACTAATTTTGAGAATGATCAAACTAATTCCCTAGGTGCCAAGGTGTAAAATGTGCACACTGTAAATCGATAAAAAGTTCACATTCAATCCAAAATACCCGATTTCCTGTAGGATTTGGAATGTGTGTGCAAGAGACTTTTTGGAGCAGTTTTGCACAAAGTTTTGACTCTCCAAATTTCATCACTCTATGTTAGAAAAACCTAAATGGAGAGGCCTTTTTGAAAATTTCAAGGGGGCGCCAGTGAGCCATTTTTTTACATGTTTTCGTAACGTTGCAAGATTATTGAACGTTATGCAAAGCCGCATGTATGTCGAAATTTTTGTGAGTTTTCGTGCATGTTCAAGCCTCCAAATGTAAACTCCTACTGTGAACCGATAAAAATTTCACATTTGATCCAAAATACCCGATTTCCTGTTGGATTTGGAATACGGGTGCAAGAGACTTTTTGGAGCAGTTTTGCATAAGGTATCTACTCCCCAAATTTCCTCGCTCTATGTTGAAAAAACCCAATAGGAAAGGCCTTTTTTAAAACTTCTTTCTGTCGCCACTAGTTGGCACTGTAGAGTTGATGCAAATGACCCCTACAAGAACCTTCAGGGTATGACTCTCAACAAACACGGAAAGTTTGGCGCAGATATGTTGCATATCTGCCGAGTTATGACTGTTCAAAGTTTTTGGCGAGACAAATTGTTGACGGTCATTTTCACTTCCAGTTTGGACCTCTCCGCTTCAACGAAACCTCAATATTTTTCATCAGGCACCTGAACACATGTCTTGAGGCTCCCCTGAAACAGGTTTGAAGTCAATAGATTTTTTTCCCTTGGAGGAGGAGCCTGTCTCGTAAAGAAGGCCATTTCCTGTTCCCACTAGGGGGCGCCAGGCCTAATGAGTAATATTTCAATGCAGTCGTGTTCAGGCTGGGATATCTCATATACATGCTAGAAATGAAAAAGATTGAACGTTGTATCACGGAGTTTTTAATCATTTTCTGAATTTGGTATTTTGCCCAAAAATGGCCGACTTTGGGACCACGCCCAGGTCAGACCCTTGGATGAAAACTCACCATTTTGAAAACTTAAGATCTCATATGTCTCCTGAATAGTCTGACCAATTTTGAAGACGATCCAACTATTTTCTTCAGCGACAAGGTCTCAAATGTAAATCGATAAAATTTCGCATTTGATCCAAAATTTCCGACTTCCTGTTGGATTTGGAATATAGGTGCAAGAGACTTTTTGGAGCAGTTTTACACAATGTATCGACTCACCAAATTTCATCATTCTACGTTGAAAAAACCTAATAGGACAGGCCTTTTTGAAAATTTCAAGGGGGCGCCACTGAGCCTTTTTGTTAATTTTTTTCAAAGATTATCAAAATTTACGCAAAGTTGAACATATGTGCACATTTTGGTGAGTTTTCGTGCATGTTCAAGCCTCCAAATGTGAACTCCAACTGTGAACCGAAAAAATTTCAGATTCGATCCAAAATAACCGATTTCCTGTTGGATTTGGAATATGGGTGCAAGAGGCTTTTTTGAGCAGTTAGGCATAAGGTATCTACTCCCCAAATTTCATTGCTCTACGTTGAAAACCTGAGAGGAGAGGCCTTTTTGAAAATTTTAAGGGTCAAGGGGGCGCCACTGAGCCATTTTTTGACATTTTTTCAAAACGACGCAAGATTATCGAAATTTACGCGAATCTGCACGTATGTGCAAATTTTGGTGACTTTTCGTGCATGTTCAGGCCTCCAAATTGGCCATTTTCATTTGCCATGAAGAAAGAAGAAGAAGAATAATAATAATAATAATAATAATAATAATAATAATAATAATAATAATAATAATCCTTTGCATTACAATAGGGCCTTCGCACGCCTAGTGCTCGGGCCCTAATAATAACTAGCCCTGCAAGCAGGACTGAACGGGCCCTCGCGTATGGCGCAACTCGGACGTCAAACAAAGTCGAAGGGCAGGCAGGTCGGGGCAGTGGCAGTCGACAACAGACAGATATCCAGGCAGATATATTGCATGTCTGAATGTTCAGAATTAGTGGGGAGAGAAAATGGCGACGGTCATTATGACTTTCCTATGGGACCCCTCTGCTTTAACAAAACAAAATTGTTTATTAGGCACCTGAACACGGTCATTATGACTTTCCTTTTGGACCCCTCTGCTTTAACGAAACAAAATTGTTGATCAGGCACCTGAACACATGTCTTAAGGCTCCCCTGATTCAGGTTTGAGGTCAATTGATTTTTGTCCCTGAGAAGCAGGAGCCTTTCTCTTTAACTAAAAGTGTGTTTCCTGTTCCCACTAGGGGGCGCCAGGCGTAATGAGTAATATTTCAATAAAGTCATGTGCAGGCTGAAATACTTCACATTCATGCCAAATATGAAAAAGATTGCACCTTCAATCAGGAAGTTATTACCGTATTTTTCGGACTACAAGTCGCACCTGAGTATAAGTCGCACAAGCCAGAAAATGCCCAACAAAGAGAAAAAAAACATATATAAGTCTTACCGGAGTATAAGTCGCAATTTTGGGGGAAATTTACTTGATAAAATCCAACACATAGAACAGATATGTCATCTTGAAAGGCAGTTTAATATAAAAATACAATAGAGAACAACATGCTGAATAAATGTACAGTGTACAGTGCATAAACAACGAAATGCGAATATACTGTCCTCACCAGGACGCTACCGCTCGGTCCTGGCTATATACAGCGAACTCCAAAAAGACAATGCTGGACGTCCGCATAATTTGTTGAATCAATTTGGTCCTCGATAGCAAACAGGTTCACATCAACGTAAATAAATGATAATTAGGTACTATTGCAGCAATAACGTGACAGATTAGCATGCGTTCGCTAGCATTAGCACACCATTCAAACAACCACACAACTGGCTGTAAGTGTCCGCTCGCGGGTGGAAAACACACAACAACAACAGAAAAGATGATACACGCAGGCGTTGCCTCTGTAGAGATATTTTAAAAGCATAAACAATGAACGTAGGTTCGCAGCCGTCTTTCCCTCTCGCTAACTCGCCCACTCACTCACTCACTCACTCACTCACTCACTCACTCACTCACTCACTCACTCACTCACTCACTCACTCACTTACTCACTCACTCAGAGCTACGTAGCTGTCTGTCTTCTTCTGGTGTGCGAGCGCTCTTCTTCACGTAAACAAGTGCGAGTGCGCTCCCAGGTGGGCGTGAAAGCGCCACAAACTAAATGCATCCATTTCAATATAAAAAAAGTCAATTATACATTTGAACATACATTGCCAAAGGCAGAACGCGAACGTGGCCATAGCTATTAAGAGTTATTCAGATAACTATAGCATGCTAACAAGTTCACAAAACCATTAGTCCAAAACACCAAAATAAAATGGGAAATTTTATCATAATGGTTAATAATTTCACACATAAGTCGCTGCTGAGTATAAGTCGCACCCCAAAGCAAAATATGAAAAAAACCGCGACTTATAGTCATTGACTGAATTGTATTGTCAAAAATAAGACACATTTGCTCCCCTGGCCAGGAAAGGGCCGTGAATGAAATGTCACCATTTTGATAACCTAACATCTCATATGTGTCATGAATAGTCTGACCAATTTTGAGGAGCATTCAACTTACTGCCTCGGCGTAATGGTGTCAAACGTGCATGCTGGTTTTAGACAAAAATGCCATGTTGTGCAAGATTCAATCCCTAATACCCGATTTCCTGTTGGGTTTGGAATATGGGTGCAAGAGACTTTTTGGAGCAGTTTTGCACAACGTATCCACTCCCCAAATTTCATCACTCTACGTCGAAAAAAACTAATAGGACAGGCCTTTTTTTAAAATTGAAGGGGGCGCCACTGAGCCATTTTATTACATCTTTTGGCAATGTTGCTAAATGCATGAAATTTACATGAAGCCGCATGTATGTGCAAATTTAGGTGAGTTTTCGAGCATGTTCAGACCTCGAAATTGGCCATTTTGTGACAAAATGCCGAGGGTCTTTTCACTTTCCTGTTTGGGTACTGCTACATCAACGAAAACTCAATATTTTTCATCATATACCTAAAGACATGTCTTAAGGCTCCCCTGATGCAGGTTTGAGGTCAATTGATGTTTTTCACCAGGAGGAGGAGCCTTTCTCGTAAAAATGGGTGTTTCCTCTTCCCACAAGGGGGCGCCAGGCCTAATGGAAAATATTTCAATGCAGTCGTGTTCAGGTTAAGACACCTTACACGCATGCCAAATATGAAAAAGATTGGACCTTGTATCAGGAAGTTATTAATCATTTACTGAAATTGGCGCGTTGCCAAAAAAACACCCGACTTTGGTACCCCGCCCAGGTTAGGCCCGTGGACGAAAACTCACCATTTTCACAACTTAATATCTCATATGTCTCATGAAGACGTACACCAATTTTGAGGAAGATCCAACGTACTGGCTCGGCGCAATGGTCTGAAACGTGCATGCTGGTTTTCGCCCAAAATGCTATGTTTTTCAACATTCAATCCAAAATATCCGATTTCCTGTTGGGTTTGGAATATGGGTGCTGCAGACTTTTTGAAGCGTCTCTGGACAACGTATCCACTCCCCAAATTTCATCGCTCTACGTTGAAAAACATCAAAGCAAAGGGCATTTTTAAAATTTCAAGGGGGCGCCACTGAGCCATTTTTTGATTTTTTTAAAAAACGTTGCTAAATTTTCGAAATTTTCGCGAAGCCGGATGTATATGCAAATTTTGGTGAGTTTTTGAGCATGTTCAGGCCTTCAAATTGGCCATTTTCATTTGCCATGAAAAAAAAAAAATAATAATAATAATAATAATAATAATCCTTCGAAGAACAATAGGGCCTCGCACGCTGAGAGTGCTCGGGCCCTAATAATCCTTCGAAGAACAATAGGGCCTCGCACGCTGAGAGTGCTCGGGCCCTAATAACTAGCCCTGCAAGCAGGACTGAACGGGCCCTCGCGTATGGCGCAACTCGGACGTCAAACAAAGTCGGAGGGCAGGCAGGTCGGGGCGGTGGCAGTCGACAACAGAAAGATATCCAGGCAGATATATTGCATGTCTGAATGTTCAGAATTAGTGGGGAGAGAAAATGGCGACGGTCATTATGACTTTCCTATTGGACCCCTCTGCTTTAACGAAACAAAATTGTTGATCAGGCACCTGAACACATGTCTTAAGGCTCCGCTGATTCAGGTTTGAGGTCAATTGATTTTTGTCCCTGAGAAGCAGGAGCCTTTCTATTTAATTAAAAGGGTGTTTCCTGTTCCCACTAGGGGGCGCCAGGCGTAATGGGTAATATTTCAATAAAGTCATGTGCAGGCTGAAATACTTCACATTCATGCCAAATATGAAAAAGAGCGCACCTTCAATCAGGAAGTTATTACCGTATTTTTGGGACTACAAGTCGCACCTGAGTATAAGTCGCACAAGCCATAAAATGCCCAACAAAGAGAAAAAAAACATATATAGGTCGCACCGGAGTATAAGTCGCATTTTTGGGGGAAATTTACTTGATAAAATCCAACACATAGAACAGATATGTCATCTTGAAAGGCAATTTAATATAAAAATACAATAGAGAACAACATGCTGAATAAATGTACAGTGTACAGTGCATAAACAACAAAATGCGAATGTACTGTCCTCACCAGGACGCTACCGCTCGGTCCTGGCTATATACAGCGAACTCCAAAAAGACAATGCTGGACGTCCGCATAATTTGTTGAATCGATTTGGTCCTCGATAGCAAACAGGTTGACATTAACGTAAATAAATGATAATTAGGTACTATTACAGCAATAACGTAACAGATTAGCATGCGTTCGCTAGCATTAGCACACCATTCAAACAACCACACAACTGGTTGTAAGTGTCCGCTCGCGGGTGGAAAACACACAACAACAACAGAAAAGATGATACACGCAGGCGTTGCCTCTGTAGAGATATTTTGAAAGCATAAACAATGAACTTAGGTTCGCAGCCGTCTTTCCCTCTCGCTAACTCGCCCACTCACTCACTCACTCACTCACTCACTCACTCACTCACTCACTCACTCACTCACTCACTCACTCACTCAGAGCTACGTAGCTGTCTGTCTTCTTCTGGTGTGCAAGCGCTCTTCTTCACGTAAACAAGTGCGAGTGCGCTCCCAGGTGGGCGTGAAAGCTCCACAAACTAAATGCATCCATTTCAATATAAAAAAGTCAATTATACAATTGAACATACATTGCCAAAGGCAGAACGCGAACGTGGCCATAGCTATTAAGAGTTATTCAGATAACTATAGCATGCTAACAAGTTTACAAAACCATTAGTCCAAAACACCAAAATAACATGGGAAATTTTATCATAATGTGTTAATAATTTCACACATAAGTCGCTGCTGAGTATAAGTCGCACCCCAAACCAAAATATGAAAACAACCGCGACTTATAGTCCGAAAAATACAGTAGTCATTTACTGAATTGTATTGTCAAAAATAAGACACATTTGCTCCCCTGCCCAGGAAAGGGTCGTGAATGAAATGTCACCATTTTGATAACCTAACATCTCATATGTGTCATGAACAATCTGACTAATTTTGAGGAGCATTCAACTTACTGCTTCGGCGTAATGGTCTCAAACGTGCACGCAGGTTTTTGACAAAAAATGCCATGTTCTGCAAGATTCAATCCATAATACCTGATTTCCTGTTGGGTATGGAATATGGGTGCAAGAGACTTTTTGGAGCAGTTTTGCACAACGTATCCACTCCCCAAATTTCATCACTCTACGTCGAAAAAAACTAATAGGACAGGCCTTTTTTAAAAATTGAAGGGGGCGCCACTGAGCCATTTTATTACATCTTTTGGCAATGTTGCTAAATTCATGAAATTGACATGAAGCCGCATGTATGTGCACATTTTGGTGAGTTTTCGAGCATGTTCAGACCTTGAAATTGGCCATTTTGAGACAAAATGCCGAGGGTCTTTTCACTTTCCTGTTTGGGTACTGCTACATCAACGAAAACTCAATATTTTTTGTCAGATACCTAAAGACATGTCTTAATGCTCCCCTGATGCAGGTTTGAGGTCAATTGATGTTTTTCACCAGGAGGAGGAGCCTTTCTCATAAAAAAGGGTGTTTCCTCTTCCCACAAGGGGGCGCCAGGCCTAATGGAAAATATTTCAATGCAGTCGTGTTCAGGTTAAGACACCTTACACGCATGCCAAATATGAAAAAGATTGGACCTTGTATCAGGAAGTTATTAATCATTAATGAAATTGGCGCGTTGCCAAAAAAACACCCGACTTTGGTACCCCGCCCAGCTCAGGCCCGTGGACGAAAACTCACCATTTTCACAACTTAGTATCTCATATGTCTCATCAACACTTTCACCAATTTTGAGGAAGATCCAACGTACTGGCTCGGCGCAATGGTCTGAAACGTGCATGCTGGTTTTCGCCCAAAATGCTATGTTTTTCAACATTCAATCCAAAATATCCCATTTCCTGTTGGGTTTGGAATATGGGTGCTGCAGACTTTTTGAAGCGTCTCTGGACAATGTATCCACTCCCCAAATTTCATCGCTCTACGTTGAAAAACATCAAAGCAAAGAGCATTTTTAAAATTGAAAGGGGGCGCCACTGAGCCATTTGTTGCTTTTTTTTTAAAACGTTGCTAAATTTTCGAAATTTTCGCGAAGCCGGATGTATGTGCAAATTTTGGTGAGTTTTTGAGCATGTTCAGGCCTTCAAATTGCCCATTTTCATTTGCCATGAAAAAATAATAATAATAACTAGCCCTGCAAGCAGGACTGACGGGCCCTCGCGTATGGCGCAACTCGGACGTCAAACAAAGTCGGAGGGCAGGCAGGTCGGGGCGGTGGCAGTCAACAACAGACAGATATTCAGGCAGATATATTGCATGTCTGAATGTTCAGAATTAGTGGGGAGAGAAAATGGCGACGGTCATGATGACTTTCTTATCGGACCCCTCTGCTTTAACAAAACAAAAGTGTTTATTAAGCACCTGAACACGGTCATTATGACTTTCCTATTGGACCCCTCTGCTTTAAGGAAACAAAAGTCTTACCGGAGTATAAGTCGCATTTGTGGGTGAAATTTACTTGATAAAATCCAACACATAGAACAGATATGTCATCTTGAAAGGCAATTGAATATAAAGATACAATAGAGAACAACATGCTGAATAAATGTACAGTGTACAGTGCATAAACAACGAAATGCGAATATACTGTCCTCACCAGGACGCTACCGCTCGGTCCTGGCTATAGACAGCGAACTCCAAAAAGACAATTCTGGATGTCCGCATAATTTGTTGAATCAATTTGGTCCTCGATAGCAAACAGGTTCACATCACCGTAAATAAATGATAATTACGTACTATTACAGCAATAATGTAACAGATTAGCATGCGTTCGCTAGCATTAGCACACCATTCAAACAACCACACAACTGGCTGTAAGTGTCCGCTCGCGGGTGGAAAACACACAACAACAGAAAAGATGATACACGCAGGCGTTGCCTCTGTAGAGATATTTTAAAGGCATAAACAATGAACGTAGGTTCGCAGCCGTCTTTCTCTCTCGCTAACTAGTCCACTCACTCACTCACTCACTCACTCACTCACTCACTCACTCACTCACTCACTCACTCACTCACTCACTCACTCACTCACTCACTCACTCACTCACTCACTCACTCACTCAGAGCTACGTGGCTGTCTGTCTTCTTCTGGTGTGCGAGCGCTTATTCACGTAAACAAGTGCGAGTGCGCTCCCAGGTGGGCGTGAAAGCGCCACAAACTAAATGCATCCATTTCAATATAAAAAAGTCAATTATACAATTGAACATACATTGCCAAAGGCAGAACGCGAACGTGGCCATAGCTATTAACAGTTATTCAGATAACTATAGCATGCTAACAAGTTTACAAAACCATCAGTCCAAAACACCAAAATAACACGGGAAATTATATCATAATGTGTTAATAATTTCACTCACCAGGGGGCACCAGGCCTAATGGTTTTGTAAACCTGTTAGCATGCTATAGTAATCTGAATAACTGTTAATAGCTATGGCCACGTTCGCGTTCTGCCTTTGGCAATGTATGTTCAATTGTATAATTGACTTTTTTATATTGAAATGGATGCATTTAGTTTGTGGCGCTTTCACGCCCAACTGGGAGCGCACTCGTTATTATTATTTTTTCATGGCAAATGAAAATGGCCATAGCTATTAAGAGTTATTCAGATAACTATAGCATGCTAACAAGTTTACAAAACCATTAGTCCAAAACACCTAAATAACATGGGAAATGTTATCATAATGTGTTAATAATTTCACACATAAGTCACTGCTGAGTATAAGTCGCACCCCAAACCAAAATATGAAGAAAAAAAAACACGACTTATAGTCGGAAAAATACAGTAGTCTTTTACTGAATTGTATTGTCAAAAATAAGACACATTTGCTCCCCTGCCCAGGAAAGGGCCGTGAATGAAATGTCACCATTTTGATAACCTAACATCTCATATGTGTCATGAACATTCATTCATTCATTCATTTTCCATGCCGCTTTTCCTCACGAGGGTCGCGGAGGTGCTGGAGCCTATCCCAGCTAACTCGGGGCAGTAGGCAGGGGACACCCTGAACTGGTTGCCAGCCAATTGCAGGGCACAAGGAGACATACAACCATTCACGCGCACACTCATACCTACGGACAATTTAGAGTGCTCAATCAGCCTACCATGCATATTTTTGGGATGTCTGACCAATTTTGAGAAGCATTCAACTTACTGCTTCGGCGTAATGGTCTCAAACGTGCATGCAGGTTTTTGACAAAAATGCAAGATTCAATCCATAATACCCGATTTCCTGTTGGGTTTGGAATATGGGTGCAAGAGACTTTTTGGAGCAGTTTTGCACAACGTATCCACTCCCCAAATTTCATCACTCTACGTGGAAAAAAACTAATAGGACAGGCCTTTTTTAAAAATTGAAGGGGGCGCCACTGAGCCATTTTATTACATCTTTTGGCAATGTTGCTAAATTCATGAAATCTACATGAAGCCACATGTATGTGCACATTTTGGTGAGTTTTCGAGCATGTTCAGACCTTGAAATTTGCCATTTTGAGAGAAAATGCCGAGGGTCTTTTCACTTTCCTGTTTGGATACTGCAACATCAACGAAAACTCAATATTTTTCATCAGATACCTAAAGACATGTCTTAAGGCTCCCCTGATGCAGGTTTGAGATCAATTGATGTTTTTCACCAGGAGGAGGAGCCTTTTTCGTAAAAAAGGGTGTTTCCTCTTCCCACAAGGGGGCGCCAGGCCTAATGGAAAATATTTCAATGCAGTCGTGTTCAGGTTAAGACACCTTACATGAATGCCAAATATGAAAAAGATTGGACCTTGTATCAGGAAGTTATTAATCATTTACTGAAATTGGCGCGTTGCCAAAAAAACACCCGACTTTGGTACCCCGCCCAGGTCAGGCCCGTGGACGAAAACTCACCATTTTCACAACTTAGTATCTCATATGTCTCATGAACACTTACACCAATTTTGAGGAAGATCCAACGTACTGGCTCGGCGCAACGGTCTGAAACGTGCATGCTGGTTTTCGCCCAAAATGCTATGTTTTTCAACATTCAATCCAGAATATCCCATTTCCTGTTGGGTTTGGAATATGGGTGCTTTAGACTTTTTGAAGCGGTTCTGGACAACGTATCCACTCCCCAAATTTCATCGCCCTACGTTGAAATACATCAAAGCAAAGGGCATTTTGAAAATTGCAAGGGGGCGCCACTGAGCCATTTTTTTACTTTTTTTGTAAACGTTGCCAAATTGTCGAAATTTTCGCGAAGCCGGATGTATGTGCAAATTTTGGTGAGTTTTTGAGCATGTTCAGGCCTTCAAATTGGCCATTTTCATTTGCCATGAAAAAATAATAATAATAATCCTTCGAAGAACAATAGGGCCTCGCACGCTGAGAGTGCTCGGGCCCTAATAATAATAATAACTAGCCCTGCAAGCAGGACTGACGGGCCCTCGCGTATGGCGCAACTCGGACGTCAAACAAAGTCGGAGGGCAGGCAGGTCGGGGCGGTGGCAGTCGACAACAGACAGATATCCAGGCAGATATATTGCATGTCTGAATGTTCAGAATTAGTGGGGAGAGAAAATGGCGACGGTCATGATGACTTTCTTATCGGACCCCTCTGCTTTAACAAAACAAAAGTGTTTATTAGGCACCTGAACACGGTCATTATGACTTTCCTATTGGACCCCTCTGCTTTAAGGAAACAAAAGTCTTACCCGAGTATAAGTCGCATTTGTGGGTGAAATTTACTTGATAAAATCCAACACGTAGAACAGATATGTCATCTTGAAAGGCAATTTAATATAAAGATACAATAGAGAACAAAATGCTGAATAAATGTACAGTGTACAGTGCATAAACAACGAAATGCGAATATACTGTCCTCACCAGGACGCTACCGCTCAGTCCTGGCTATAGACAGCGAACTCCAAAAAGACAATTCTGGATGTCCGCATAATTTGTTGAATCAATTTGGTCCTCGATAGCAAACAGGTTCACATCACCGTAAATAAATGATAATTACGTACTATTACAGCAATAATGTAACAGATTAGCATGCGTTCGCTAGCATTAGCACACCATTCAAACAACCACACAACTGGCTGTAAGTGTCCGCTCGCGGGTGGAAAACACACAACAACAGAAAAGATGATACACGCAGGCGTTGCCTCTGTAGAGATATTTTAAAGGCATAAACAATGAACGTAGGTTCGCAGCCGTCTTTCTCTCTCGCTAACTAGTCCACTCACTCACTCACTCACTCACTCACTCACTCACTCACTCACTCACTCACTCACTCACTCACTCACTCACTCACTCAGAGCTACGTGGCTGTCTGTCTTCTTCTGGTGTGCGAGCGCTTATTCACGTAAACAAGTGCGAGTGCGCTCCCAGGTGGGCGTGAAAGCGCCACAAACTAAATGCATCCATTTCAATATAAAAAAGTCAATTATACAATTGAACATACATTGCCAAAGGCAGAACGCGAACGTGGCCATAGCTATTAACAGTTATTCAGATAACTATAGCATGCTAACTAACAAGTTTACAAAACCATCAGTCCAAAACACCAAAATAACACGGGAAATTATATCATAATGTGTTAATAATTTCACTCACCAGGGGGCACCAGGCCTAATGGTTTTGTAAACCTGTTAGCATGCTATAGTAATCTGAATAACTGTTAATAGCTATGGCCACGTTCGCGTTCTGCCTTTGGCAATGTATGTTCAATTGTATAATTGACTTTTTTATATTGAAATGGATGCATTTAGTTTGTGGCGCTTTCACGCCCAACTGGGAGCGCACTCGTTATTATTATTTTTTCATGGCAAATGAAAATGGCCATAGCTATTAAGAGTTATTCAGATAACTATAGCATGCTAACTAACAAGTTTACAAAACCATCAGTCCAAAACACCAAAATAACACGGGAAATTATATCATAATGTGTTAATAATTTCACTCACCAGGGGGCACCAGGCCTAATGGTTTTGTAAACCTGTTAGCATGCTATAGTAATCTGAATAACTGTTAATAGCTATGGCCACGTTCGCGTTCTGCCTTTGGCAATGTATGTTCAATTGTATAATTGACTTTTTTATATTGAAATGGATGCATTTAGTTTGTGGCGCTTTCACGCCCAACTGGGAGCGCACTCGTTATTATTATTTTTTCATGGCAAATGAAAATGGCCATAGCTATTAAGAGTTATTCAGATAACTATAGCATGCTAACAAGTTTACAAAATCATTAGTCCAAAACACCTAAATAACATGGGAAATGTTATCATAATGTGTTAATAATTTCACACATAAGTCACTGCTGAGTATAAGTCGCACCCCAAACCAAAATATGAAGAAAAAAAAACACGACTTATAGTCGGAAAAATACAGTAGTCTTTTACTGAATTGTATTGTCAAAAATAAGACACATTTGCTCCCCTGCACAGGAAAGGGCCGTGAATGAAATGTCACCATTTTGATAACCTAACATCTCATATGTGTCATGAACATTCATTCATTCATTCATTTTCCATGCCGCTTTTCCTCACGAGGGTCGCGGAGGTGCTGGAGCCTATCCCAGCTAACTCGGGGCAGTAGGCAGGGGACACCCTGAACTGGTTGCCAGCCAATTGCAGGGCACAAGGAGACATACAACCATTCACGCGCACACTCATACCTACGGACAATTTAGAGTGCTCAATCAGCCTACCATGCATGTTTTTGGGATGTCTGACCAATTTTGAGAAGCATTCAACTTACTGCTTCGGCGTAATGGTCTCAAACGTGCATGCAGGTTTTTGACAAAAATGCAAGATTCAATCCATAATACCCGATTTCCTGTTGGGTTTGGAATATGGGTGCAAGAGACTTTTTGGAGCAGTTTTGCACAACGTATCCACTCCCCAAATTTCATCACTCTACGTCGAAAAAAACTAATAGGACAGGCCTTTTTTAAAAATTGAAGGGGGCGCCACTGAGCCATTTTATTACATCTTTTGGCAATGTTGCTAAATTCATGAAATCTACATGAAGCCACATGTATGTGCACATTTTGGTGAGTTTTCGAGCATGTTCAGACCTTGAAATTTGCCATTTTGAGAGAAAATGCCGAGGGTCTTTTCACTTTCCTGTTTGGATACTGCAACATCAACGAAAACTCAATATTTTTCATCAGATACCTAAAGACATGTCTTAAGGCTCCCCTGATGCAGGTTTGAGATCAATTGATGTTTTTCACCAGGAGGAGGAGCCTTTCTCGTAAAAAAGGGTGTTTCCTCTTCCCACAAGGGGGCGCCAGGCCTAATGGAAAATATTTCAATGCAGTCGTGTTCAGGTTAAGACACCTTACATGCATGCCAAATATGAAAAAGATTGGACCTTGTATCAGGAAGTTATTAATCATTTACTGAAATTGGCGCGTTGCCAAAAAAACACCCGACTTTGGTACCCCGCCCAGGTCAGGCCCGTGGACGAAAACTCACCATTTTCACAACTTAGTATCTCATATGTCTCATGAACACTTACACCAATTTTGAGGAAGATCCAACGTACTGGCTCGGCGCAACGGTCTGAAACGTGCATGCTGGTTTTCGCCCAAAATGCTATGTTTTTCAACATTCAATCCAGAATATCCCATTTCCTGTTGGGTTTGGAATATGGGTGCTTTAGACTTTTTGAAGCGGTTCTGGACAACGTATCCACTCCCCAAATTTCATCGCCCTACGTTGAAATACATCAAAGCAAAGGGCATTTTGAAAATTGCAAGGGGGCGCCACTGAGCCATTTTTTTATTTTTTTTGTAAACGTTGCCAAATTGTCGAAATTTTCGCGAAGCCGGATGTATGTGCAAATTTTGGTGAGTTTTTGAGCATGTTTAGGCCTTCAAATTGGCCATTTTCATTTGCCATGAAAAAATAATAATAATAATCCTTCGAAGAACAATAGGGCCTCGCACGCTGAGAGTGCTCGGGCCCTAACTAGCCCTGCAAGCAGGACTGACGGGCCCTCGCGTATGGCGCAACTCGGACGTCAAACAAAGTCGGAGGGCAGGCAGGTCGGGGCGGTGGCAGTCGACAACAGACAGATATCCAGGCAGATATATTGCATGTCTGAATGTTCAGAATTAGTGGGGAGAGAAAATGGCGACGGTCATGATGACTTTCTTATCGGACCCCTCTGCTTTAACAAAACAAAAGTGTTTATTAGGCACCTGAACACGGTCATTATGACTTTCCTATTGGACCCCTCTGCTTTAAGGAAACAAAAGTCTTACCGGAGTATAAGTCGCATTTGTGGGTGAAATTTACTTGATAAAATCCAACACATAGAACAGATATGTCATCTTGAAAGGCAATTTAATATAAAAATACAATAGAGAACAACATGCTGAATAAATGTACAGTGTACAGTGCATAAACAACGAAATGCGAATATACTGTCCTCACCAGGACGCTACCGCTCGGTCCTGGCTATAGACAGCGAACTCCAAAAAGACAATTCTGGATGTCCGCATAATTTGTTGAATCAATTTGGTCCTCGATAGCAAACAGGTTCACATCACCGTAAATAAATGATAATTACGTACTATTACAGCAATAATGTAACAGATTAGCATGCGTTCGCTAGCATTAGCACACCATTCAAACAACCACACAACTGGCTGTAAGTGTCCGCTCGCGGGTGGAAAACACACAACAACAGAAAAGATGATACACGCAGGCGTTGCCTCTGTAGAGATATTTTAAAGGCATAAACAATGAACGTAGGTTCGCAGCCGTCTTTCTCTCTCGCTAACTAGTCCACTCACTCACTCACTCACTCACTCACTCACTCACTCACTCACTCACTCACTCACTCACTCACTCACTCACTCACTCACTCACTCACTCACTCACTCAGAGCTACGTGGCTGTCTGTCTTCTTCTGGTGTGCGAGCGCTTATTCACGTAAACAAGTGCGAGTGCGCTCCCAGGTGGGCGTGAAAGCGCCACAAACTAAATGCATCCATTTCAATATAAAAAAGTCAATTATACAATTGAACATACATTGCCAAAGGCAGAACGCGAACGTGGCCATAGCTATTAACAGTTATTCAGATAACTATAGCATGCTAACAAGTTTACAAAACCATCAGTCCAAAACACCAAAATAACACGGGAAATTATATCATAATGTGTTAATAATTTCACTCACCAGGGGGCACCAGGCCTAATGGTTTTGTAAACCTGTTAGCATGCTATAGTAATCTGAATAACTGTTAATAGCTATGGCCACGTTCGCGTTCTGCCTTTGGCAATGTATGTTCAATTGTATAATTGACTTTTTTATATTGAAATGGATGCATTTAGTTTGTGGCGCTTTCACGCCCAACTGGGAGCGCACTCGTTATTATTATTTTTTCATGGCAAATGAAAATGGCCATAGCTATTAAGAGTTATTCAGATAACTATAGCATGCTAACAAGTTTACAAAACCATTAGTCCAAAACACCTAAATAACATGGGAAATGTTATCATAATGTGTTAATAATTTCACACATAAGTCACTGCTGAGTATAAGTCGCACCCCAAACCAAAATATGAAGAAAAAAAAACACGACTTATAGTCGGAAAAATACAGTAGTCTTTTACTGAATTGTATTGTCAAAAATAAGACACATTTGCTCCCCTGCCCAGGAAAGGGCCGTGAATGAAATGTCACCATTTTGATAACCTAACATCTCATATGTGTCATGAACATTCATTCATTCATTCATTTTCCATGCCGCTTTTCCTCACGAGGGTCGCGGAGGTGCTGGAGCCTATCCCAGCTAACTCGGGGCAGTAGGCAGGGGACACCCTGAACTGGTTGCCAGCCAATTGCAGGGCACAAGGAGACATACAACCATTCACGCGCACACTCATACCTACGGACAATTTAGAGTGCTCAATCAGCCTACCATGCATGTTTTTGGGATGTCTGACCAATTTTGAGAAGCATTCAACTTACTGCTTCGGCGTAATGGTCTCAAACGTGCATGCAGGTTTTTGACAAAAATGCAAGATTCAATCCATAATACCCGATTTCCTGTTGGGTTTGGAATATGGGTGCAAGAGACTTTTTGGAGCAGTTTTGCACAACGTATCCACTCCCCAAATTTCATCACTCTACGTCGAAAAAAACTAATAGGACAGGCCTTTTTTAAAAATTGAAGGGGGCGCCACTGAGCCATTTTATTACATCTTTTGGTAATGTTGCTAAATTCATGAAATCTACATGAAGCCACATGTATGTGCACATTTTGGTGAGTTTTCGAGCATGTTCAGACCTCGAAATTGGCCATTTTGTGACAAAATGCCGAGGGTCTTTTCACTTTCCTGTTTGGATACTGCAACATCAACGAAAACTCAATATTTTTCATCAGATACCTAAAGACATGTCTTAAGGCTCCCCTGATGCAGGTTTGAGATCAATTGATGTTTTTCACCAGGAGGAGGAGCCTTTTTCGTAAAAAAGGGTGTTTCCTCTTCCCACAAGGGGGCGCCAGGCCTAATGGAAAATATTTCAATGCAGTCGTGTTCAGGTTAAGACACCTTACATGCATGCCAAATATGAAAAAGATTGGACCTTGTATCAGGAAGTTATTAATCATTTACTGAAATTGGCGCGTTGCCAAAAAAACACCCGACTTTGGTACCCCGCCCAGGTCAGGCCCGTGGACGAAAACTCACCATTTTCACAACTTAGTATCTCATATGTCTCATGAACACTTACACCAATTTTGAGGAAGATCCAACGTACTGGCTCGGCGCAACGGTCTGAAACGTGCATGCTGGTTTTCGCCCAAAATGCTATGTTTTTCAACATTCAATCCAGAATATCCCATTTCCTGTTGGGTTTGGAATATGGGTGCTTTAGACTTTTTGAAGCGGTTCTGGACAACGTATCCACTCCCCAAATTTCATCGCCCTACGTTGAAATACATCAAAGCAAAGGGCATTTTGAAAATTGCAAGGGGGCGCCACTGAGCCATTTTTTAATTTTTTTTGTAAACGTTGCCAAATTGTCGAAATTTTCGCGAAGCCGGATGTATGTGCAAATTTTGGTGAGTTTTTGAGCATGTTCAGGCCTTCAAATTGGCCATTTTCATTTGCCATGAAAAAAAAATAATAATAATAACTAGGCCTGCAAGCAGGACTGAACGGGCCCTCGCAATCTAGCGCAACTCGGACGTCACGCAACTCGGACTGTGTGCAGGTCAGGGTGGTGGCAGATCCTCCTCTCTAATCATCTCATTAGAACCTAACATGCTCGAAAGTCGCCTATTTACATTCCCACACCCAAGAGATAAAAACCCCTATTGGAGAGAGTACTACAAAAAAGGAGCCACTACTGAGCTGTGCAGCCAAGCCCTTATTCAAAACCAAAATTAATCTTCTAACTGGGCCAATTCGACCAAGTGTGCCAACTATTGTGGCTCTATAAGCTCCCTGAATCTCTGAAAAAAAATATTTCCTTGAAATGGCGAACAAAGGGTCGTCACGGCAACAGACAGAGACACGTGGACATGGGCCGTAAAAAAGTATTTTAATAGGTCTTGAAACTACAATGACCAACATGAAAAGAACTGGACATGTTTTGGAAAAACGAGTGACTTTCTATCGCCACTAGTTGGCGCTGTAGGGTTGATGCAAATGACCCCTACAAGGCCCTTCAGGGTATGACTCTCAACAAGCACGGGAAGTTTGGCGCTGATATCTTGTATATCTGCCGAGTTATGACTGTTCAAAGTTTTTGGAGAGAAAAATTGTTGACAGTCATTTTCACTTTCCTGTTTGGACCCCTCCGCTTCAACGAAACTTCAATATTTTTCATCAGGCACCTGAAGACAGGTCTTAAGGTTTCCCTTATGCAGGTTTGAGGTAGATTGATTTTTTCCTTTAGAGGAGGAGTGTGTCCCGTAAAAAAGGGCATTTCCTGTTCCCACTAGGAGGCGCCAGGCACAAATGGTAAATTTTCAATCCAGTCCTGCTCAGGCTGGTATACCTCACACACATGCCAGATTTAAAATAGATTGAACGTTGTATGAGGGAGTTATCAGTCATTTTCCGAATTCGGTGTTTTGGCGAAAAAATGGAAGAATTTGGCGCCCCGCCCAGGTCAGGCCCGTGAATGAAAACACACCATTTTTATAACTTAAGATTTCATATGCCTCATGAACAGTCTCACCAATTTTGAGAATGATCAAACTAATTCCCTAGGTGCCAAGGTGTAAAATGTGCACACTGTAAATCGATAAAAAGTTCACATTCAATCCAAAATACCCGATTTCCTGTAGGATTTGGAATGTGTGTGCAAGAGACTTTTTGGAGCAGTTTTGCACAAAGTTTTGACTCTCCAAATTTCATCACTCTATGTGAGAAAAACCTAAATGGAGAGGCCTTTTTGAAAAATTCAAGGGGGCGCCACTGAGCCATTTTGTTAAATTGTTTCGTAACGTTGCAAGATTATCGAACGTTATCCAAAGCCGCATGTATGTGCAAATTTTGGTGAGTTTTTATGCATATTCAAGCCTCCAAATGTAAACTCTTACTGTGAACCCATGAAAATTTCACATTCGATCCAAAATACCCGATTTCCTGTTGGATTTGGAATATGGGTGCAAGAGACTTTTTGGAGCAGTTTTGCATAAGGTATCTACTCCCCAAATTTCCTTGCTCTATGTTGAAAAAACCCAATAGGAAAGGCCTTTTTTAAAACTTCTTTCTGTCGCCACTAGTTGGCACTGTAGAGTTGATGCAAATGACCCCTACACGAACCTTCAGGGTATGACTCTCAACAAACACGGGAAGTTTGGCGCAGATATGTTGTATATCTGCCGAGTTATGACTGTTCAAAGTTTTTGGCGAGACAAATTGTTGACGGTTATTTTCACTTCCAGTTTGTACCTCTCCGCTTCTACAAAACCTCAATATTTTTCATTAGGCACCTGAACACATGTCTTGAGGCTCCCCTGAAACAGGTTTGAGGTCAATAGATTTTTTTCCCTTGGAGGAGGAGCCTGTCTCGTAAAGAAGGCCATTTCCTGTTCCCACTAGGGGGCGCCAAGCCTAATGGGTAAAATTTAAATGCAGTCGTGTTCAGGCTGGGATATCTCATATACTTGCTAGAAATGAAAAAGATTGAACGTTGTATCACGGAGTTTTTAATCATTTTCTGAATTTGGTGTTTTGCCCAAAAATGGCCAACTTTGGGACTACGCCCAGGCCAGACCCTTGGATGAAAACTCACCATTTTGAAAACTTAAGATCTCATATGTCTCCTGTATAGTCTGACCAATTTTGAAGACGATCCAACTATTTTCTTCAGCGACAAGGTCTCAAATGTAAATCGATAAAATTTCGCATTTGATCCAAAATTTCCGACTTCCTGTTGGATTTGGAATATAGGTGCAAGAGACTTTTTGGAGCAGTTTTACGCAATGTATCGACTCACCAAATTTCATCATTCTACGTTGAAAAAACCTAATAGGAAAGGCCTTTTTGAAAATTTCAAGGGGGCGCCACTGAGCGATTTTGTTAAATTTTTTTGTAGATTATCAAAATTTACGCAAAGTTGCATGTATGTGCAAATTTTGGTGAGTTTTCGTGCATGTTCAGGCCTCCAAACGTAAACTCCAACTGTGAACCGAAAAAATTTCACATTTGATCCAAAATATCCGATTTCCTGTCGGATTTGGAATATGGGTGCAAGAGGCTTTTTTGAACAGTTAGGCATAAGGTATCTACTCCCCAAATTTCATCGCTCTACGTTGAAAACCTGAGAGGAGAGGCCTTTTTGAAAATTTTAAGGGTCAAGGGGGCGCCACTGAGCCATTTTTTGAAATTTTTTCAAAACGACGCAAGATTATCAAATTTTACGCGAATCTGCACGTATGTGCAAATTTTGGTGACTTTTCGTGCATGTTCAGGCCTCCAAATTGGCCATTTTCATTTGCCATGAAGAAAGAAGAATAATAATAATAATAATAATAATAATCCTTTGCATTACAATAGGGCCTTCGCACGCCTAGTGCTCGGGCCCTAATAATCCTTCGAAGAACAATAGGGCCTCGCACGCTGAGAGTGCTCGGGCCCTAATAATAATAATAATAATCCTTCGAAGAACAATAGGGCCTCGCACGCTGAGAGTGCTCGGGCCCTAATAATAATAATCCTTCGAAGAACAATAGGGCCTCGCACGCTGAGAGTGCTCGGGCCCTAATAACTAGGCCTGCAAGCAGGACTGAACGGGCCCTCGCAATCTAGCGCAACTCGGACGTCACGCAACTCGGACTGTGTGCAGGTCAGGGTGGTGGCAGATCCTCCTCTCTAATCATCTCATTAGAACCTAACATGCTCGAAAGTCGCCTATTTACATTCCCACACCCAAGAGATAAAAACCCCTATTGGAGAGAGTACTACAAAAAAGGAGCCACTACTGAGCTGTGCTGCCAAGCCCTTATTCAAAACCAAAATTAATCTTCTAACTGGGCCAATTCGACCAAGTGTGCCAACTATTGTGGCTCTATAAGCTCCCTGAGTCTCTGAAAAAAATATATTTCCTTTAAATGGCCAACAAAGGGTCGTCACGGCAACAGACAGAGACACGTGGACATGGGCCGTAAAAAAGTATTTTAATAGGTCTTGAAACTACAATGACCAACATGAAAAGAACTGGACATGTTTTGGAAAAACGAGTGACTTTCTATCGCCACTAGTTGGCGCTGTAGGGTTGATGCAAATGACCCCTACAAGGCCCTTCAGGGTATGACTCTCAACAAGCACGGGAAGTTTGGCGCAGATATCTTGTATATCTGCCGAGTTATGACTGTTCAAAGTTTTTGGAGAGAAAAATTGTTGACAGTCATTTTCACTTTCCTGTTTGGACCCCTCCGCTTCAACGAAACTTCAATATTTTTCATCAGGCACCTGAAGACAGGTCTTAAGGTTTCCCTTATACAGGTTTGAGGTAGATTGATTTTTTCCCTTTAGAGGAGGAGTGTGTCCCGTAAAAAAGGGCATTTCCTGTTCCCACTAGGAGGCGCCAGGCACAAATGGTAAATTTTCAATCCAGTCCTGCTCAGGCTGTTATACCTCACACACATGCCAGATTTAAAATAGATTGAAGGTTGTATGAGGGAGTTATCAGTCATTTTCCGAATTCGGTGTTTTGGCGAAAAAATGGAAGAATTTGGCGCCCCGCCCAGGTCAGGCCCGTGAATGAAAACACACCATTTTTATAACTTAAGATTTCATATGCCTCATGAACAGTCTCACCAATTTTGAGAATGATCAAACTAATTCCCTTGGTGCCAAGGTGTAAAATGTGCACACTGTAAATCGATAAAAAGTTCACATTCAATCCAAAATACCCGATTTCCTGTAGGATTTGGAATGTGTGTGCAAGAGACTTTTTGGAGCAGTTTTGCACAAAGTTTTGACTCTCCAAATTTCATCACTCTATGTTAGAAAAACCTAAATGGAGAGGCCTTTTTGAAAATTTCAAGGGGGCGCCACTGAGCCATTTTGTTAAATTGTTTCGTAACGTTGCAAGATTATCGAACGTTATCCAAAGCCGCATGTATGTGCAAATTTTGGTGAGTTTTTATGCATATTCAAGCCTCCAAATGTAAACTCTTACTGTGAACCCATGAAAATTTCACATTCGATCCAAAATACCCGATTTCCTGTTGGATTTGGAATATGGGTGCAAGAGACTTTTTGGAGCAGTTTTGCATAAGGTATCTACTCCCCAAATTTCCTTGCTCTATGTTGAAAAAACCCAATAGGAAAGGCCTTTTTTAAAACTTCTTTCTGTCGCCACTAGTTGGCACTGTAGAGTTGATGCAAATGACCCCTACAAGAACCTTCAGGGTATGACTCTCAACAAACACGGAAAGTTTGGCGCACATATGTTGCATATCTGCCGAGTTATGACTGTTCAAAATTTTTGGCGAGACAAATTGTTGACGGTCATTTTCACTTCCAGTTTGGACCTCTCCGCTTCAACGAAACCTCAATATTTTTCATCAGGGACCTGAACACATGTCTTGAGGCTCCCCTGAAACAGGTTTGAGGTCAATAGATTTTTTTCCCTTGGAGGAGGAGCCTGTCTCGTAAAGAAGGCCATTTCCTGTTCCCACTAGGGGGCGCCAGGCCTAATGGGTAATATTTCAATGCAGTCGTGTTCAGGCTGGGATATCTCATATACATGCTAGAAATGAAAAAGATTGAACGTTGTATCACGGAGTTTTTAATCATTTTCTGAATTTGGTATTTTGCCCAAAAATGGCCGACTTTGGGACCACGCCCAGGTCAGACCCTTGAGTGAAAACTCCCCATTTTGAAAACTTAAGATCTCATATGTCTCCTGAATAGTCTGACCAATTTTGAAGACGATCCAACTATTTTCTTCAGCGACAAGGTCTCATATGTAAATCGATAAAATTTCACATTTGATCCAAAATTTCCGGCTTCCTGTTGGGTTTGGAATATGGGTGCAAGAGACTTTTTGGAGCAGTTTTGCACAATGTATCGACTCGCCAAATTTCATTGTTCTACGTTGAAAAAACCTAATAGGAAAGGCCTTTTTGAAAATTTCAAGGGGGCGCCACTGAGCCATTTTGTTAAATTTTTTTGTAGATTATCAAAATTTACGCAAAGTTGCATGTATGTGCAAATTTTGGTGAGTTTTCGTGCATGTTCAGGCCTCCAAATGTAAACTCCAACTGTGAACCGATAAAAATTTCACATTTGATCCAAAATATCCGATTTCCTGTTGGATTTGGAATATGGGTGCAAGAGGCTTTTTTGAACAGTTAGGCATAAGGTATCTACTCCCCAAATTTCATTGCTCTACGTTGAAAACCTGAGAGGAGAGGCCTTTTTGAAAATTTTAAGGGTCAAGGGGGCGCCACTGAGCCATTTTTTGACATTTTTTCAAAACGACACAAGATTATCGAATTTTACGCAAAGCCGCACGTATGTGCAAATTTTGGTGACTTTTCGTGCATGTTCAGGCCTCCAAATTGGCCATTTTCATTTGCCCTGAAAAAAGAATAATAATAATAATAATAACTAGGCCTGCAAGCAGGACTGAACGGGCCCTCGCAATCTAGCGCAACTCGGACGTCACGCAACTCGGACTGTGTGCAGGTCAGGGTGGTGGCAGATCCTCCTCTCTAATCATCTCATTAGAACCTAACATGCACGAAAGTCGCCTATTTACATTACCACACCCAAGAGATAAAAAACCCTATTGGAGAGAGTACTACAAAAAAGGAGCAACTACTGAGCTGTGCAGCCAAGCCCTTATTCAAAACCAAATTAATCTTCTAACTGGGCCAATTCGACCAAGTGTGCCAAATATTGTGGCTCTATAAGCTGCCTGAGTCTCTGAAAAAAAATATTTCCTTTAAATGGCGAACAAAGGGTCGTCACGGCAACAGATAGAGACACGTGGACATGTGCCGTAAATAAGTATTTTAATAGGTCTTGAAACTACAATGACCAACCTGAAAAGAACTGGACATGTATTGGAAAAACGAGTGACTTTCTATTGCCACTAGTTGGCGCTGTAGCGTTGATGCAAATGACCCCTACAAGGCCCTTCAGGGTATGACTCTCAACAAGCACGGGAAGTTTGGCGCAGATATGTTGTATATCTGCCGAGTTATGACTGTTCAAAGTTTTTGGAGAGAAAAATTGATGACAGTCATTTTCACTTTGCTGTTTGGACCCCTCCGCTTCAACGAAACTTCAATATTCTTCATCAGGCACCTGAAGACAGGTCTTAAGGCTTCCCTTATGCAGGTTTGAGGTAGATTGATTTTTTCCCTTTAGAGGAGGAGTGTGTCCAGTAAAAAAGGGCATTTCCTGTTCCCACTAGGAGGCGCCAGGCACAAACGGTAAATTTTCAATCCAGTCCTGCTCAGGCTGGTATACCTCACACACATGCCAGATTTAAAATAGATTGAAGGTTGTATGAGGGAGTTATCAGTCATTTTCCGAATTCGGTGTTTTGGCGAAAAAATGGCCGACTTTGGCACCCCGCCCATGTCAGGCCCGTGAATGAAAACACACCATTTTGATAACTTAAGATTTCATGTGCCTCATGAACAGTCTCGCCAATTTTGAGAATGATCAAACTAATTCCCTAGGTGCCAAGGTGTAAAATGTGCACACTGTAAATCGATACAAATTTCATATTCAATCCAAAATACCTGATTTCCTGTTGGGTTTGGAATACGCATGCAAGAGACTTTTTGGAGCAGTTTTGTACAAGGTATCGACTCTCCGAATTTCATCCTTCTACGTTGAAAAAACCTAAATAGAGAGGCCTTTTTGAAAATTTCAAGGGGGCGCCACTGAGCCATTTTGTTACATGTTTTCGTAACGTTGCAAGATTATTGAACTTTATGCAAAGCCGCATGTATGTCCAAATTTTTGTGAGTTTTCGTGCATGTTCAAGCCTCCAAATGTAAACTCCTACTGTGAACCGATAAAAATTTCACATTCCATCTAAAATACCCGATTTCCTGTTGGATTTGGAATACGGGTGCAAGAGACTTTTTGGAGCAGTTTTGCACAAGGTATCGACTCCCCAAATTTCATCACTCTATGTTAAAAAAACCTAATAGGAAACGCCTTTTTGAAAAATTCAAGGGGGCGCCACTGAGGCATTTTGTTACATTTTTTCGTAACATTGCAAGATTATCGAACGTTATCCAAAGCTGCATGTATGTGCAAATTTTTACGAGTTTTTGTGCATATTCAAGCCTCCAAATGTAAACTCCTACTGTGAACCCATGAAAATTTCACATTCGATCCAAAATACCCGATTTCCTGTTGGATTTGGAATACGGGTGCAAGAGACTTTTTGGAGCAGTTTTGCAGAAGGTATCTACTCCCCAAATTTCCTTGCTCTATGTTGAAAAAACCCAATAGGAAAGGCCTTTTTTAAAACTTCTTTCTGTCGCCACTAGTTGGCACTGTAGAGTTGATGCAAATGACCCCTACAAGAACCTTCAGGGTATGACTCTCAACAAACACGGGAAGTTTGGCGCAGATATGTTGTATATCTGCCGAGTTATGACTGTTCAAAGTTTTTTGCGTGACAAATTGTTGACGTTCATTTTCACTTTCCTGTTTGGACCCCTCCGCCTCAACGAAACATCAATATTTTTCATCAGGCACCTGAACACAGGTCTTAAGGCTCCCCTGATGCAGGTTTGAGGTCAACAGATTTTTTTCCCTTGGAGGAGGAACCTGTCTCGTAAAAAAAGGCATTTCCTGTTCTCACTAGGGGGCGCTAGACCTAATGGGTAATATTTCAATGCACTCGTGTTAAGGGTGGGATACCACACATACATGCCAAATATGAAAAAGATTGAACGTTGTGTCAAGGAACTATTAGTCATTTACTGAATTTGTCATTTTGCCGAAAAAATGGTCGACTTTGGCACCACGCCCAGGTCAGACCCGTGAATGAAAACGCACCATTTTCAAAACTTAAGATTTCATATGTCTCCTGAACAGTCTCACCAATTTTGAAGATGATCCAACTAACTCCCTCGGCGAAAAGGTCTCAAATGTGCACCCTGTGAATCGATAAAAATTTCATATTTGATCCAAAATAACCGATTTCCTGTTGGGTTTGGAATATGCGTGTAAATGCTTTTTTGGAGCGGTTTTGGACAAGGTATAGACCCCCCAAATTTCATTGCTCTACGCTGACATACCCTAATGTTATAGGCCAATTTTAAAATTTCAAGGGGGCGCCACTGAGCCATTTTGTTATATTTTTTTGCAACGTTGCAAAATTATCAAAATTTACAATTTTCCGGACGTATGTGCAAATTTTGGTGACTTTTCGTGCATGTTCAGGCCTCCAAATTGGCCGTTTTCATTTGCCCTGAAAAAAAAAAAATAATAATAATAAAAAAAAAAATAATCCTTTGCAAAACAATAGGGCCTTCGCACGTCTAGTGCTCGGGCCCTAATAATAATAATCCTTTGCAAAACAATAGGGCCTTCGCACGCTCAGTGCTCGGGCCCTAATAATCCTTTGCAAAACAATAGGGCCTTCGCACGCTTAGTGCTCGGGCCCTAAAAATAAAAAATAATCCTTTGCAAAACAATAGGGCCTTCGCACGCTTAGTGCTCGGGCCCTAACTAGGCCTGCAAGCAGGACTGAACGGGCCCTCGCATTTTGGCGCAACTCGGACGCCACGCAAACTCGGACGGCATGCAGGTCGGGGTGGTGGCAGACAGCCCCCCTCTACATCTCCCAAGTTATGACTGTTCAAAGTATGTGGAGAGAGAAAATGATGACAGTCATAATCAATTTCCTTTTGGACCCTTCTGCTTTACCCAAACCTCAATAATTTTCATCAGCCTTCTCAACACGTCTTAAGGCTTCCCTTATGCAGGTTTGAGGTTGATTGATTTTTTTTTCCCTTAGAGAAGGAGTGTGTCCCGTAAAAAAGTGCATTTCCTGTTCCCACTAGGAGGCGCCAGGCACAATTGGTAATATTTCAATCCAGTCCTGTTCAGGCTGGGATACCTCACACACATGCCAGATTTAAAAGAGATTGAAGGTTGCATGAGTGAGTTATCAGTCATTACCCGAATTTGTCGTTTAGCCGAAAAAATGGACGACTTTGGCACCTCGCCTAGGTCAGGCCCGTGAATGAAAACACACCATTTTGATAAATTAAGATTTCATATGTCTCAT
This sequence comes from Corythoichthys intestinalis, assembly GCF_030265065.1. Classification (NCBI taxonomy): domain Eukaryota; kingdom Metazoa; phylum Chordata; class Actinopteri; order Syngnathiformes; family Syngnathidae; genus Corythoichthys; species Corythoichthys intestinalis. The sequence goes on along the minus strand of NC_080411.1, from coordinate 45,500,944 downwards.
GAACAGTCTCGCAAATTTTGAGGATGATCAAACTAATTCCCTCCGTGCCAAGGTCTCAAATGTGCACACTGTAAATCGATAAAAATTTCACATTCAATCCAAAATACCCGATTTCCTGTGGGATTTGGAATGTGTGTGCAAGAGACTTTTTGGAGCAGTTTTGCACAAGGTTTTGACTCTCCAAATTTCATCACTCTATGTTAAAAAAACCTAAATGGAGAGGCATTTTTGAAAAATTCAAGGGGGCGCCACTGAGCCATTTTGTTACATTTTTTCGTAACATTGCAAGATTATCGAACGTTATCCAAAGCTGCGTGTATGTGCAAATTTTGGTGAGTTTTTGTGCATATTCAAGCCTCTAAATGTAAACTGTTACTGTGAACCCATGAAAATTTCACATTCGATCCAAAATACCCGATTTCCCTTTGGATTTGGAATACGGGTGCAAGAGACTTTTTGGAGCAGTTTTGTATAAGGTATCTACTCCCCAAATTTCCTCGCTCTATGTTGAAAAAAACCCAATAGGAAAGGCCTTTTTTAAAACTTCTTTCTGTCGCCACTAGTTGGCACTGTAGAGTTGATGCAAATGACCCCTACAAGAACCTTCAGGGTATGACTCTCAACAAACACGGGAAGTTTGGCGCAGATATGTTGTATATCTGCCGAGTTATGACTGTTCAAAGTTTTTGGCGAGACAAATTGTTGACGGTCATTTTCACTTCCAGTTTGGACCTCTCCGCTTCAACGAAAACTCAATATTTTTCATCAGGCACCTGAACACATGTCTTGAGGCTCCCCTAAAACAGGTTTGAGGTCACCAGATTTTTTTCCCTTGGAGGAGGAACCTGTCTCGTAAAAAAAGGCATTTTCTGTTCTCACTAGGGGGCGCTAGGCCTAATGAGTAATGTTTCAATGCACTCGTGTTAAGGGTAGGATACCGCACATACATGCCAGATATGAAAAAGATTGAACGTTGTGTCAAGGAACTATTAGTCATTTACTGAATTTGTCATTTTGCCAAAAAAATGGCCAAATTTGGCACCACGCCCAGGTCAGACCCGTGAATGAAAACGCACCATTTTCAAAACTTAAGATCTCATATGTCTCATGAACAGTCTCACCAATTTTGAAGATGATCCAACTAACTCCCTCGGCGATAAGGTCTCAAATGTGCACCCTGTAAATCGATAAAAATTTCATATTTGATCCAAAATAACCGATTTCCTGTTGGGTTTGGAATATGGGTGCAAATGCTTTTTTGGAGCGGTTTTGGACAAGGTATAGACTCCCCAAATTTCATTGCTCTACGCTGACGGACCCTAATGTTATAGGCCAATTTTAAAATTTCAAGGGGGCGCCACTGAGCCATTTTGTTACATTTTTTTGCAACGTTGCAAAATTATCGAAATTTACAATTTTCCGCACGTAGGTGCAAATTTTGGTGACTTTTCGTGCATGTTCAGGCCTCCAAATTGGCCGTTTTCATTTGCCCTGGAAAAAAAAAAAAAAAAAAAATCCTTTGCAAAACAATAGGGCCTTCGCACGCTTAGTGCTCGGGCCCTAATTAATAAAATAAGATTCTTCATTTTAGTATCAATCATATGATAGAAAGCCAAAAAAAAAAAAAAAAAATCACATTGCAAAGGAAGATCAAAGGCAGATCAAATATATTCCAAAATGAGAGTGCAGATTGCTTGCCAAAATTAATGGGAAGAGTCACATTTCCAGAACAAGTTGAAGAAAAAAAAAAGTCGATTTTCTCTTTTTACAGGTTCTTTTAATGAACAGGAGATGACGACACAAAATTCAGGAACGAAAAGAAAGCAATCATCACCTAAGATAAGTACATATGTTCTGGTTTTATCACTTAGTCATTCATTTCCCTCATTAAGGGCCCACACAAACATTCTTTCTCATGCACTCATCTTTTAGATGTATTTTATTGTGGTTTACACTATTGTTTTAGTATTCTTATTTCATTATGTATTAAAACAATAGAAGGCCTGTCAATGATTATCGATTCGCATGTTAGAAAAAAAAAAACATTTTCCTCCAGTATATTGTCCCATCATGAGTAAATTGGCTGCTAAAGTGAAAGTGTTAATATTGAAATAGTAATCGTTCATAAAATAAATAACTATATCACATAATATCAGGATAAAATATGAAAAGTACTTCTAAATATTGAAATATATATTGATTGATTTGGAGCTGGATTTATTGGTGGAATGTTGGCACAGTAGTTTTGCAGACTTCACTATCAGTTGTCGGGACAGCTCCCGCAGACATTGCGCCACGCGTTCCGGAAGGAGGCCGATGCAGACAGGCAGAGCTGCGATGAAGTCAAACAGACGCTGCCTTCTCACACTGGATCTAGGTTGAAAGAGGACGAAAGTTGTACTGCATTAAAGCAGCAGGAGTGTCTGAAGAGTAATTTGGTCGAGGATTCAAGGTAATTATTATATAAAATAGCACCATGCATGCACTCTGAAAAGTTTTTTTTTTTTTTTGCTTTTAACCAAGAATCTAGAGTGTTTTGCGTTCATATAAAAAAAAAAAAATCCGGGATTTACGCATTCATTTACAGGAATTTTCAACTTAAAAATGTGTTTGTGACAGCCGGCAAATTGGATTAAACAATAGCCTCATAGCTTGAAATATTTAAAGGGCAACTGAACACCTTTCCGGATTTTGGTGTAATTTTAAGAATATAAACTTTGGACGAGTACGTCAAAACAACCATGACATTATCAACACATAATTGCAAGGATAATTTGCGTTTTTTTAGTTTTTTTGCACTCCGTCAATGGTCCCTTCGCAAACCCGGAAGTGTGACGTAGATTTCCCGACGCAACAGAGAAGACTATCCACAGCTAGGGAGGAGGCCGGACAAGTTGGCGGAGTAAACACCTCTCCTGCCGTGCTCTGCATACAATTTTATTGTAACTACGGTGAAAACCATCCATAACCACCATTTTTTTAATCCTCTTTTTGCGCTGTGTTTTTCCAAAGAGTTTTTGTTCGAAAAACAGTTGGAAAATGTCATGTCTACGGGATAAGAAGAGGCCCCTTGGGAAGCTAAAGCTTGATGAAGGCAAAGCTAATAAAGATACCGTGGCGGCCGCGGCCCAGGTCAAAAACTCTCTGGCTGATAAGTGTCACGACTATTCTGCCTCTCTGCCGAAGTCTCTTGAAGACAGCATGGAAGAATTTTTCTCTCTTCCTGTTTGCCTGACTTGTTCTCCTGCTCCTAAAAAACAGATGTGTTCTTCGTCAAAGCAAGGAGGCGCGGACGTGCTATATGCTAGCTTGTCTAAGCTAATTACAGAGAGCGCGGACCGTCTCGCAGACCGTCTCGCATTGCAAATAGAAGGCCTTCAAAAGTCATTTGATTTTGCCTGCGAGGAAATTAAAGAAATTAAAGGAACGGTGAACACTCTTGAGTCAACAGTTGCTCGGGAGGGAGGCCGACTTGATGCAAAGATGAAAAGAATCGACGACTTAGAAAGTCACTCTTGGAGGATGAATCTCAAGCTGTATGGAGTTAAGGAGAAGGAGAAAGAAGACGTTCGTGAGTCTACCATCAAGATTTGTCAGGCGGTAATGCCTGATAGAAAAGGTCGTCTTCTTGACACCATTGACGCGGTGCACCGGATCGGCCCAAAACTCCCAGGAAGTGCTAAGCCAAGAGGTATCACCATAAAGTTCTCCCTGCGTGTTGTTAAAGAGGACTTGTGGAAAGCAGCCAAAACCTCCAAGTACGTGGAAGAACACAACCTGAAATTTGCTCTGGACCTCATCAAAGCGGAGAAGGATCGTCGATGCGAGCTGTACCCCTTCATAAAGAAGGCACGAGAGGAGGGCAAGAGGGCCTACTACGTCGGAGGTCGTGGTTTTATCGAGGCAGTGGAAATTTTCCCTCCTGAAAAATGAAACTTCTGATGGTTTCAAACATTTATGACGTTGTCGATCTTTTTGGCACATTTTCTAATGCAAATTGCATTGTATTTTTGATAAGGAAAATGGGGGTTAACCTAAAACTTATTTTTGCTAAGAAACGTTTGTTTCCATTTTGAGTATTTTTACAATATGACTCATGGTTTTTTCCATAATGCAGCTCACGGTTGGCTACAGTGAATTTTAGTGACCTAACTTTCACTTGTTCTATATTGTGTGTTATTTTTTAATTTTATCCTGTTATGTCTTTATCTTTATTTTCTCTTAATCCCAGGGGGTTAAGACAAATTTGTAAACGCAAAGCGTTGTTTCTATTTGCAAAGAAGTTTAAAACTGATTTTTGTTTCTTTCAAAAGAGTCACTCTGTTCCTGATGATTCAGCCTTTTGGAAGTCGCAGTGGGGTAACGAGGTTTGGTACTCGCATGGTACAGTGAGATCAGCTGGAGTGACTACAGTACAAGATACCTATGGTGATATTGTCCTTCATTCAGACTGCGATTGTTTAGGACATTTTATCTGTCTGGTACTTAACTCCAATAATGCTATCTTCATCACCGTGAATATTTATGGTTACAATTCAAAACCCGAAAGTGATAAGCGTTTGGAAGCAGTGGAAGCGAGATTGTTTTTTTAGCTTGCTAAATATCCGAATGCCATTCTTCTGATTGGGGGTGATTTCAATATTGCTCCGGATAATAATTTGGACAGATGGCCACCAGTTACGAATTCAACTCCGAATGTTAAACTAAAAACTTTTTTGGAAAAATTTGATGTTGTGGATATTTGGAGACAAAAATTTCCTGACGACTTATCTTATACTTGGAGCAACCGATTTTAATCTAGTTCTTCACGTATTGATTTCTGGCTACTATCAAGTAGTGTTCCTCAGGAAAATGTTACAGGCAATATCCTTTCTACTCCGTTGACTGACCATAGAGCAATTTTAATCAAAATACTACCCCCTTCTGCAGCAAATTTTTCTCATAGGAACTCCTATTGGAAACTGAATAGTACACTCTTAGAGCACACAGTGATAAAATTAAAAATCTTTTTGATTGTTTTTGGAGCAAAAGCGAGAAAAGAGAGTTCTCACGGTTTAAACTGGGAGCTTTTCAAATATGAGGTAGGAAAATTTCTCAGACGATATGGCGCAGATAATGCGAAAGCTAAAGCTGCAGAAGAAGAATCCTTGATTGTCCAAATTACTTCTGTATTTCAAAAACATCGGAATGAAATCTCAGAGGAGGACAAATTAAATCTGAGGAAATATCAAGTTGAACTGGATGAGCTTTACCGCCAGAAAGCAGAGGGTGCTTTTATTAGGTCTAGGAAAAAATGGTTGGAAGAAGGCGAGCAAAATTCTGCCTATTTTTTTTCGTCTTGAAAAACATCGTTCCAAAACCAACACCATCAGTCGGCTTCTTGTAAAGGACACAGTTACAGATGATCCCAAATCGATCTCGGATTTCTGTTACAACCTTTATAAGACTTTATATGAATCTCATTATGATGCGGCGGTTGCTACGAACTTTATTGATTCCGTTAATGTGCAAAAAATTAATACTTCAGATAAGGACCATTGTGACAGCTTGCTTACTGTTGCAGAAGTTACTAACGCCATTGCCCTTCTTAAGAAAAATACCTCGCCAGGCGTTGATGGGCTGGTTGCAGAATTTTACAAAAACTTCTCAAAGGAATTTGCACCTTTTCTTTTACAGGTGTTTAACGAGAGTATTGAAAAAGGACAGCTCCCTCCTAGTTTAACTCAAGGCCTAGTCACATTAATTCCGAAACCTAATAAAGATCCCATTCGTCTTGACAACTGGTGACCAATTTGTTTGCTCAACAATGATGATAAAATAATGGCTTTGGTGTTTTCTAATAGGATCAAACGCACCCTTGATTCTATAATTGATGAAGCACAATCTGGATTTATGAAAAATAGGCACATTTCAAACAACATTAGACTTGTTTTGAATGTCCTTGATTACTCCGACTTGATATCACACGATTCCTTTATCCTCTTCTTAGATTTCTACAAAGCTTTTGATTCAATTTACCACAAATTCATATTTTTAACACTTTGGGAATTTGGCTTTGGAAATTTCTTTTGTAAAGCAGTCAAAGCTCTATATGCTAATGCTAACCGCTCTGTTAAACTGAAATTTGGCACAACTACCAGATTTGACCTTAACCGTGGTATCAGACAAGGGTGCCCAATCAGCCCATTCCTCTTTTTGATTTGCTCTCAAATTCTTGCGTCACACGTCCATAGGAGTAACTTAAAAGGAATCGAAATAGCGGAAAGGGAAATTCATATCAGCTAACTGGCAGATGACACAGCAATTTTTCTAAAGGATAGAAATCAAGTACCTGACGCTTTGCAATGCATAAACGTTTTTTCCGAAGCTTCTGGTTTAACATTGAACCTAAATAAATGTCAGCTTCTCCCAATTAAAGAATGCGACACATTAAATGTTTGTGGCATCAGTGTTCTACAAGAAGTGCAATATTTGGGTATCTTCATTTCGAAGGATTCTAAGCTAAGACTTTCCTCTAATTTTGTCCCGATTATTAAAAAAACCCAAACCAAATTAAACCAGTGGCTTCAACGAAATTTATCTATAAAGTGCATGTGATACTTGTTATTGTCTCCTCTGTCAATCTAGTTGAATCTGCAACCATCTTATGCTTTGATAGCATCGTCGTTTTACTCTTTACACGATGTCAATAAACCTGTGGACAATGGACAGCTGTCTTCAGAGTCGTGATGTCACTAAAGAGTTATCTAACTGCCAAGTAGTATCCAGCGTTCATATACCGAGGGCAGTACAGTAAAACGACGATGCTATCAAAAGCATAAGATGGTTGCAGATTCAACTAGATTGACAGAGGAGACAATAACAAGTCCTGCTGCCATGCTTGTTATACTTCCTGACTTTTTCTGGTCACATGACACTTAACTTCCTGACTTTGTGGTCACATGGCAAGTCAGAGGCCATTTCTGGTACTACAACCTGTCTTCATTTAAAGTAACAGTAACACAATACAAAACAAGACAATTCACATGTAAAGTAAAAGTCATTTTAACATTTTTAACAGTGGTAACGGCACACTCCCCGCCTGGCGTGATTACATGCCACTTAATACTAACATATTCTGGCTATGCATCTGAAGGAACAAGAAGCACGATCTCAGTGACAGGCCTGAGGAAAAGCGTTGATCCTCCTAGTTTGATGACCTTGACCTCGGCTTGACGTACTTTTCCATCCTGACTCGGGAAAGTCTTTGTTATTAGTCCAAGCGGCCATTCATTTCTTGCTGTTTGACTGTCTTTGAGAAGAACAACACTCCCTGGCTTGATGTCCTGATGAACGGTCTGCCATTTTTTGCGTGGTTGCAGTGTTGGGAGGAATTGTTTCCGCCACCTGTCCCAGAATGTGTTTGACAGGTGTTGGACTAGTCGCCACTGGCACTTGTAGAGATCTGAAGCTCCAAACTCACCAGGAGGTGCTGGAAGAGAGTTCACCTTTTGTGTCAGAAGTGTAGCTGGTGTAAGCATGAATGGATCATCAGAGTCAAGCATGCTTATTTCATAATACACGCGGTATTTTATGCTCCTGAATGATATGGACCAGTGACGGGATCTGTCGTTCACTTGAGTAAACGAATCCATTCCGGTTCGTTCAGTAAAAAGATTTGTTCAAACGAATCGTTCAACGAATCGTTCGCCCCCCTCATCTCCCTCCCCGCCCAAATGAATCGTTCGGTTAGTGAATGGGAAGTGACGTTGCCGAACGAATCACCAAAGACCGCTTCGCAGTATAACTGAACGGGAAGTGACATTGCTTGGTCCCTCCCTCTCTTCCACATTGACCACTCGTCGTAGTTTCAGAAATGAGTGACAGGCGGATATCATTCTGCTTTCACAGACAGCTTCGTCTCCCTCCCGCTGCTGCAAAAGCGAGGGAGAACTTCCGCGTCGTCTGTCCTAGTTCTATGGGCTCAAAGTCATGGCTCGTGCTTGCATTTCGATTTAGGACACGGTTAAACATTTTCCTTTTGAGGGGGAAGTGGGGGTTTGGGGTCGGGGGCGCACGGACTTTCTTTAGCATGATCTTGCTCACATATACAATGCTGCTGCTATCAGCCAACGCGGCATGCTTGCTCTCACGTAAATAAAAATAAATCGAAAGTTAAATTTCTAAATATGGAACGACCAACACATCATATTTACCTCTCGCTCTGTTGTATTTTTGTTTTTTATTATTAAGATGATCGTATTGAATTTTTGCACAGGTATTAATAAATAAAATAATCCGGTCAGCTCCCCTGTCGTCCCCGCATCTCAGATCGTCAAATGCTGACGAGAAATAATTGTTTGCTCTTTATGATGTCGCCTTTCTACTCTAATTAGTCTGTTAAGAAAAATGTAGACATATTGCGACATCTCCCGTGTCCGCGCGCTTTGTTTTTGGGCGCTTGAGTAGCACATGATGGACGGATTGACATAATTTGTCAAACCAACCGACACCCTCTGACACAAAAAAAAAAAAAAAACACTCGGAAAAAATTGACATGTATATACAGTTTCATTGCAAATCAGTATTATGGTGATCATACTAAATATTCTTTTTTTTCTGTGCACATATGAGGTAAATATCGCTGCCATGAAGCCTCCATATAGTGACAGTTCTGTGCCCGCTTCACTGCCGTGACGCGACCGCAGCTCAGCTTTTGCTTGCCTCGTAGCTACGCGTGTTTTAAATTACTGTAAATTTGATAGTATGTCATAGGTACAGTCCCGAGTCTGTTGAGAAAAGTAGAACACTAAACCATGCTCGCTAGATTTGTGTGGTGTTTTTGTCTGTTTGAGCAGCATTTGATAGGCTCCACGTTAACAAATATGTGACAAAGTCATTTCCTTTCATTTTATGACTCGTTCACCGCATAGTCATTACTGGAAAGTCAAGTTAGCAGCAAGCTAGGTCAGGAACCGGAGGACCGAATCACTGAACGGGAAGTGACAAAACTCAGTCTTTCCCCCCTGCCTGCACGCTGGCTGCTTATTGGCCACATGTGGAAATGAGTGACAGACGCCTTGATTCTGTTTCCGCTCCCTCCCCTGCCCGCGATGAGGCTGGCGTCTAATTGGTCGTGTGCGATGTCAGAAGACGCTGCCGCTTGCTCAACGCCCTCCCACGCAGCGAACAAGCGCCACCAACTTCATAGAACGAATCAGTGCAGATGGTGATTAGTTCGGTCTCGTTCACCCAAACAATTCGTTCAAAAAGAACGAATCGTTCGCGACCGATACAACACTAATATGGCCCGTTCGGATGTGTGTGGAAGCGATCGCTATATTTATTTAGTTTTGTTAATCCCGCGCCATGAAAATGAGTGACTTCCGGCTTCGGTCTTGCATTGAGGAAGAGGGCGCTGTGACGTGTACGGGAGAAGGCGTCCTCTTCACTAAACAGCCGTACTGTTGTGTATGAGGACTAAGGATTCAGCTGATTTTGCGAATTAATACGTTTATTTTTCGCATCACGCCAGCCAAACGGCTGCAGAAAAATTTTGCTTTATGAGAGTGAGGCGTGTGCGCCTTTTTGGAGTTTCAAAAGGTTCCCATTCACCGTGGATATTGGCCAAGCCCTACTACTGTGGGACCATTGGACTTACGAGGAAGTGAGTAAACATCTTGTTTTGTATTATGTCAAATATTAATACAGTGATTACAAAGTAAACACTACAAACTTTCTTTAAATAAAGGACTACTTACGTTTGATCATTGATAGGCATGTAAAAAGCTCTCCTCATGCACATTAGCTGCACGTGAGCTGCACAACAACTGTAGCCACCCTCCTCCGGGGAACAAACTGTAAATTGCTTTCCGCTGGGCGGTTTGCCGATCCGCGAAGACAATCGACAACCCAGTCGTCATGTCAAATAATCCGGGCTAGTTATGTGTGATTTTCCGCTTCGAAGACTTTGAAACATCACTCGGTTCGGGTTAGCATGTTGGCTAGCTGTCACGCCTCTTGGTTTGTTTACGTTCTCTGAGTAAAGAGTAAGTAAAGAGACAGAAACAATGACATTTTGCAGCTCTCTTCGTCGCGTTTTCCTCGTTGTGAATAGTTCCCCCTCGACGGGCTGACTGGTCCTTCTCAAGCCATTTATTTAGCTATTAGGGAAAAATACTTGGATAAAAAGAATATCCTGTAAAAATATTGGAGTAGAGAGACTGAAACAATGACATTTTGCGGCTCTCTTCGTCGTGTTTTCCTCGTTCTGAATAATTCCCCCTCAATGGGCTGAATAGTAAAACCGATGAGCCCATTCTCCCGCTGACGTCATCCACCTGTTGGGGACGTTAGAGCCCTATAATGTTAGGCGTGGCTTACCGGCAGATTAAAAGACTAATTTCTCCTCATCTGCGCTTTGCTAAATTGTTGTATATAGTCGAATCGTCTCAAAATATGATTCTAATTCACATAATAATGCTATTTAAGACTTTTTTTCTCCTGTCGTATGCTCTTTAAGGGGATCCTACTCTCTAAGGCAGAAGGATTGTCCAGGCTGATTTATGCTTCTTATTCTCTTCATATAGATTCCAAAATGTGTAAGGACGTTGACCGAATACTATTTAACTTCATTTGGAAGAATCGAACTTACTACGTTAGAAAAAATGTACTTATGAACACATATGAACAGGGAGGTCTTAATGCCATTGATTTTTCTAGTCTGAACTGCACCTTCAAGGTTAACTGGGCCAAACGTTTCCTTACGAATCCACTTACAATGTGGAATTTTATTCCTATATTTTATTTTTTCCAAGTATGGTGGCCGGAACTTTATTCTGAGTTGCAGCTATGATGTTGACAAATTGGCAGGAAAGGTCTCTCCGTTTCACAAACAAGTATTGTCAGCATGGTCCATGATATACAAACATAATTTCTCACCACATACACATATAATCTGGAATAACAGGACAATTCTTTATAAAAACAAATGATTATTTTTGGACAATTGGGTGCAGAATAATATTATTTTTGTGTCCCAACTTTTTAATCGCAATGGGCACCTGATGTCTTATGCAGAGTTTTTGGATTGTTTTCAGTTCCCAGTTAGACCTCAGCAACATGCCATTGTTTTTAATGCTATTCCGTCAGGTATCTTGATGCTATGCAGAAATGTAAACTTGCCATTGCAAAGTTTAGCTCCTCCGAATATATTAAACTCAAGTGTGGGGAAATTGTGTTTGCGTCATAACAAGAATTCAAATAGATATGTTCGATCGCTTTTTCAGAATCACCTTAGATTCAAATCATATGTTCAATCGTTTTGGAATCGGTTTGTTGGAGATATAATTTGGTCCAGGGTATGGACTATCCCCAACATGTTCCTGTTGACTAATAAGGTCAAAGAAGTCTCTTTCAAAATTATTCACAGATGTTATCCTGCAAATCACTACATGAAAAAATTCAAGAGGGACATTGACACAAACTGTTTGTTCTGTGGAGATCATCCAGAGACCGTTCGCACCTTTTTTGGACTTGTTTTTTTTTCCAACAAATTTTGGAAAGATTTTTGTAAGTTTGTTGACAGGAATCTACATGTGGACTTCAAGCTAAAATGCGAAAATGTCATTTTTTGTTTTTATAAAAAGATCAGGAATGAAGATATTTTTATTGTCAATCTACTTCTTTTGTTGTCAAAATTCTACATCCACAAATGTAAGTTCAGCAAGCTGTCACCATCTTTTTCTCACTTCCACAATGAAACAGTATGCTACATAAATCTGATGGAAAAATCAAAGAATAGGAAAGTGGAGAAAATAATTGATATTTGTGAACAGCTGCGACTTTTTGTGAATAGTTGTTGGAGCAGTTTTTGTGTTGAGTGACGTAATGTGGTAGTGCCGCCAATATGGGCGATGACGTCACCACTATGCGCGTATAAATCAATGACTTACTCGGCACAGGTGTGGAACGCTGGCGGATATAGTTTTCAACCGCACGCAACACATGTGACAGCACGCAACGCCAACACTGACCGCAGAGTTGCGAGTATATTGTTTTGTTTGTTTGAAAGTTTGAAGACGCGAAGATCGCGCATTTTGTTTGTTATTTGACCACACGACATGACTTTGGACTGAATGACCACGATTAGCTTGACTACACTCATTGACAATTTGACACCTTGGATTACCATCGGCCACGGCGTTTTGTCTGATCCTGCCGCCTGACATCGACATATGGTGAGTGCGCGTTGAAACATTCTTAAACCAGCGTATATTGAAAATTGTCAGAACAAAAGTTAAAAACTACCGAAGGAATAAATTGATGCTGTTTGAGGATAAAACGCCGTGGAGTGGCCGAATGGATTGGCTTGATTGATTGATTGTTTACGAGTAGAACGGATTGCGTGACTGCTCGGGGCAGGTGCGTTACATTACGGAGTTTTGATATGATTAGGAGTCCGGATGTTTGTATTTGATGTCGCGATGAACGCTTAACAGTGATTGTTGCATAAAGAAGCGGATTGAATTGACGTGACAGAGTATTGAACGGACGATGTTTTCATGTGGCTAGAGGCAGATGTCTCGTAATTTTGATGTCGCGCTGAACGCTCCCGCACATTAAACCAAGTAGTAAACGTAAAAAGAAAGGTACGAAAGTTTGCATTTATAGGCGCATTGGGTTGTTTGTGAAACGGTCAGCACAATGTCCCGCACAAGTGATATGAAAGGGAGTGCAGACCAAATTATGGAAATGGATGATGCTGTTAAAAGCACGACTCAAATAGGCGTTGTCAAATGCCACGCTGCTGAACAAGAATTTGTTGAAACCAATCCCAATCATCACGATGGTGAAAAAATGGCTGGTAATAAACAAAACCCACCAGAACCGGATAAAGTAAATTCCAAACAAGTTGGACATGAAAAGAGAAAATCCAAATTAACTGAAAAGGCCTTGAAGAATAAATTAGAAGGATTAATGAAGCAGAGGGCTGCTAAATATAGACAATTGACATCAAAGATGAATTATATAGAGGACAATATGCAACATGGATATGAGAACGTTGAAATAATCACACAAGCATACAGCGATTTTAATAAAATGATTGATGGATTTACTGCCTCTCAAAAAACATTATATGAAATGCTCCCTGTAGACGAGAGGGATGTGGATCACACAAACTGGTACCTACCCAAGGCTGCTCAGTTCCATGAATTTCGAACAGCAGTAAACAAATGGCTACAAAAGGTAAAAAATATTGGACAGTGGGTACAACAGACTACAGAATATCCCTCTAAACAGCAACAATATACAAAGAAATTTGAAGTACAACAAACAGAGCCCAAAAGGGAAAGTCCTGATTCTTTTGTGTCAGTGGGGATGATGAGTAAATTGGAGCTGGCTACCAAAATGAGCAAAAGCAGCAGCCGCTCATCAACTTCCTCCTCCGCCAGGCGCAACGTTGAAGCAGAGAAAGCTGCACTTTTAGTACAGGCTGAAGGTTTGAGAAAAGCACAAGCTCTCGAAAGAGAAGAAGCTAAATTAAAGGCTGAAAGAGAGATGTTGGCCATCAAAACACAACTTGCTGCTGCAGAAGCAAAACTCAAAACTTATGAACTCATGAGCATGAGTGAAGGAAGCAACAAATCAAGGCTTCGGAAAGACACAGAATCCCACGATGATTATTATGATAAATTCAATAATGGGCTTGATGTTGAAGACTATGACCGGCATATTAAGAATGAAAGTGATGATGATGATGACGATGGTGAATATGGTGTGGATAATGAAGAAGAGGATGATGATGATGAAGAGGAGCAGAGTGAAAATATTGTTGGTCGTCCACCACCTGCTACTTACTTTGGAATGACCAGTCCTCAAGCACTGTTGCACAAGCCTGACAGAATAAAATTGCCCACACAAGACAAACTCATGGCAGCCACACCCATCAATTCCAGGATCACCTCGAAACCAACTGATTCAACTGCCGAAATGTTGAAAATAATGAGAAAACAAAATGAAATAACAGAAATGCTAATAAAAGAGCAAAGACTTTCCACTCTACCTGCAAAAGAGCTTACAATTTTTAATGGAGACCCGCTGCAATATCACACTTTTATACGTACTTTCGAGCATTGTATTGAAAGCAAAACGGACAGTGCTCGTGATTTATTATTCTTTTTAGACCAATACACTGAAGGGCAACCCAAAGTCCTCGTCCAAAGTTGCATCCATATGCCACCAGCACAGGGGTACACCAAAGCGAAGAAGCTGTTACATAGACACTATGGTAGTGATATTCTCATTGCGTCAGCCTACCAAAGAAAGGTTTTGAATTGGCAGGTGCTTAAATCAGAGGACCGCTTGGCACTGTGGGAATATGGTTTATTCCTACGCAGTTGTGCTAACGCTATGGCAGATGTAAAAGCCCTTGACGACTTAAACACCACCACTCATCTAAGAACCATTGTTTCTAAACTCCCCTTTAAGTTAAGAGAAAAATGGAGAGGTGTAGCCTTCAAGTACCAAGAGCGCACCAAAGTAAGAGCAAAGTTCAAGCAGCTAGTCAACTTTATTGAAAGACAGGCAAGAATGGCATGTGACCCAACGTTTGGGAACCTCCAAGACACTGCTGTATCACAGCCAAAGGACGAAAAGAAAAGTTTTGCTCCGAAAATAAAATCTGGCTCATCAGCATACAAGAGCAGCTTTACCACCGTGGCAGCAGAAGAGGGCTCTCAAGGTCAAGCACCAATCACAGGTACCAACAAATCCTGTCTGTACTGTAAAAAGAACCATGCAACTGAAGACTGCAAAGAACTGAGCAAAAAAGGACGAGAAGAGAAGGTTGAATTCTTCAAAACAAATGGAATCTGTTTTGGCTGCATGACCAAGGGTCACCGTAGCAAAGACTGCATAAGAAGACTCACCTGCAAAATATGCACATTAAAGCACCCTACTATGCTACACATTGAAAAAACAAAGTCCGATGATGAACACGAGCCACCAGCTACAAGCACAGACACACCACTAACAATAGCTAGTGCCTTTGTGTCTTTAGAGAAGCACCTTCAAACCGGGGCCGGTGGTACTCAAACATTGGCCATAGTTCCCGTACAAGTGAAAATGTCAAATGGCAACAAGTGTATCAAAACGTATGCTTTTCTGGATCCAGGTGGCACAGCAACATTTTGCACAACAGCCCTGCAAAGACGACTGAATGCTAACGGAAGGAAAACAAGAATTCTACTGAAAACACTTGGACAAGAAAGAATGACAAATGTGGAAAAAATATTAGGCCTCGAAGTTTCCAATCTGGAAGGAAATGACTTCATCAAGTTGCCAGCAGTATACACCCAAAAAGAGATACCTGTAACAAAGGCGCAAATTCCAAAATTAGAATCACTGAGTAGATGGGATTACCTAAAGGAGGTGAAATTGACCCATATCAACTCGAAAGTTGACCTTTTAATTGGAATAAATGCTCCCCAAACCATGGAACCGTGGAAGGTTATCAACAGCAGAGACAACGGACCATATGCTGTTAAAACCAGGTTAGGATGGGTGGTTAATGGACTTATGAATACCTGCAATGGCACAGATGAACAGATTACGGAGGTACATAGTCATCACATTTCAGTAGTAAATTTGGATGATCTTGTAAAACAAAACTTCAATCACAAATATCCAGAAAACTCATATGAAGAAGGTGCCAATAGTAAAAACGGAATTGACAAAAAGGAAAACAAAAGGCCGATTGATAGAAAAGAGTCAACTAAGAACGGGAAAAGGTCACAACAAACTACCAGTCTTTGCGACAATAGAGTGGGAAAAACAGCCATGAAAGCAAAAAAAGACACCCATTTTACAAATAGTTCTCACATTACAGATGCCAGACAAAATCAACCAAAAAGAATCCAAAGGATCAAAAAGAAAAGAGAACGTAAGAAGACAGAATTTAAAGATAAGGTGAGACAAATTGAAAATACAACGAAGGCAAAAATAAAGATAACCCCACAAATAAAGAACGAACAGAAGAAAATACCTGTTGTGAGTGAAGAGAACGAGAACATGAAACACAAGACAAAAATGAAAAGAGATGTAGCCAAAGAGGATGAATCGACGATAACAAAGAAAACAGTCAAACTAGCTAAGAATAAAGTACTCGTGGCAGCACCGGATGAACAAGAGGCGGATGAAGTGAAACTGAAGAAGAATAAAAGGAAACCTTCACCTGACAGCAGAGAAGCTGAAAAGATGGAAGAGACATCTCCACAGGGAGAGGTTATTGAAGAGGAAGATAAGAAAAACGTAGAGGCCAAGAAGAGGATGTCCTCCAACCTCAGGGCAGAAGAAGAAACTGAATTGAATAAGAAGAAACAAAAGGTAGAACGCCATAAATGGAACAAAAGTAGAAGAAACTTTATTCAAGGAGATGTTGTTTTGATCGCTGATGCCAACTCTCCAAGCGGATCTTGGGTCCTCGCCAGAGTGGTGAACACGAACCCTGACCGAAGAGGAATTGTGAGGAGTGTGAAACTTCAGACAGCGACCAATCTTGTTGAGAGACCAATAAGCAAAATTTGTTTGCTGGTTCCAGCCAGCCAGTGAAGACCTGTTTGACGCACTCATGAAAGTGCAATAGATCATTTTGTTTATTTGTTGTTTTCTTAGAATGCTCCAAATTTGAGTATTATTATTTTCGCTTTGCCCATAATAATAGGGGCCGGTGTGTTGGAGCAGTTTTTGTGTTGAGTGACGTAATGTGGTAGTGCCGCCAATATGGGCGATGACGTCACCACTATGCGCGTATAAATCAATGACTTACTCGGCACAGGTGTGGAACGCTGGCGGATATAGTTTTCAACCGCACGCAACACATGTGACAGCACGCAACGCCAACACTGACCGCAGAGTTGCGAGTATATTGTTTTGTTTGTTTGAAAGTTTGAAGACGCGAAGATCGCGCATTTTGTTTGTTATTTGACCACACGACATGACTTTGGACTGAATGACCACGATTAGCTTGACTACACTCATTGACAATTTGACACCTTGGATTACCATCGGCCACGGCGTTTTGTCTGATCCTGCCGCCTGACATCGACATATGGTGAGTGCGCGTTGAAACATTCTTAAACCAGCGTATATTGAAAATTGTCAGAACAATAGTTGATTATAGTATTATTCATTTATTTTTTTCTCTGATATGCAATGTTTGGTATGTTTATACCCCCTGGCATATTTGTGTTTGTATTCTTTTTAGAGCTGTCAAAATTATCGCGTTAACGGGCGTTAATTAATCTTTTTAATTAATCTTTAAAATATTTGACGCAATTAACGCAGATGTCCTGCTCAGACAGATTTAAATGACAGTACAGTGAAACGCTCACTTGTGTTTTATGGAGTTTTGCTGCCCTCTTCTGGCGCTTGGGTGCGACTGATTTTATAGGCTTCAGCACCCATTACATTGTGTAAGTAATTATTGACATCAACAATGGCGGGCTACTAGTTTATTTTTTGATTGAAATTTTTACAAATTTTATTAAAACGAAAACATTAAGAGGGGTTTTAATATACAATTTCTATAACTTGTACTAACATTTTTCTTTTAAGAACTACAAGTCCCTCTATCCATGGATCACTTTAACAGAATGTTAGTAATGTTAATGCCATCTTGTAGATTTATTGTTATAATAAACAAATACAGTCCTTATATACCGTATGTTGAATGTATATATCCATCTTGTGTCTTATCTTTCCATTCCAACAATAATTTACAGAAAAATATGGCATATTTTATAGATGGTTTGAATTGCGCTTCATTGCGATGAATTACGATTAATTAATTTTTAAGCTGTAATTAACTCGATTAAAAATTTTAATCGTTTGACAGCCCTAATTCTTTTGTTTTTTGGTTTGTATTAGTATCATCTGTATTATTGTGTTTGTATTGTTGTTTATTTTGTTGTGTTGTTGCTGTTAATTAAAAAAAAAAAAAAAAAAAAAAACTATCCACAACTAGCATAGCAGCAACAACGATGTAATTGATATTTCCACCAAAGGTAACCATTCAGGATCACTCTTTCGTGACGCTACCGATGGAAAAGGCTCCCAGGAAAGATGAACTACAATTAATCCCTACATGTTTGAACCTGAGGCGTCAGATGACAGCGATTTACTTGACACAGCAGATGTCGTCATGACGCCAATTGACAGCTCGACACTTCACGAACGGGAGAGTGAGTGGTAAGCCTAAGTCCAGCATCGTGATTTTTTTATTTGAGAGAATGCGATTACATGGTTGTATATTTTTCCATGCTCGCCACATAGCTAAAACTGGATATTAGGTAATGGGACAGCTCCTACCGATCTAAATATGGTAAAGCTAGCCCAAATGTGGCTAAATGAATGATATGTTATTGATTTTTCAAAATAAATGACAAAACGATTTTATTTTCCAGGTGTTGCTGTAAACCGTCAAGTAATTACCCTTCCAAGAGTATGCCTGTGTCGTCAGGAGATCCCAGACGTGAGAGCCAAACTTGAGGAGGCTGAAGCACTTACAGGGGCATGAATTACATTAAAAAATAAAACCATAAATTGTAAACAACAGTGACACATTTTGTTGACTGTTTAATGTATTCGATTGGTATATAATATATTGTAATTATATTACATTCTGAAAAAATATTCAATAGGCCACAATAATAAATGATACCAGATTTATTTTGAATCAGCATCAGCTTTCGCTGTCAGATTGTGACACAACATAGAAAGCTAAGTTATACCAAGCACACAATGGCACACATCAAAGAACATAAATTTAGTAAGCAACACAAAGTTAGGATAGCAACGGACTAGCACAACATTGAAAAATGATAATGGCAGTGGGAAATATGTATTTACTCTTTTCTGTAGCATTAAGTGTTCTCTATACAAAGATAAATCATTATTATTAAAATATGAAGGTAACTAGATTGCTTTTAAAAATGTGTACTGTATATATGACTAGTTTATGATCTCATGTCATCAAAATTTGCTACATTTATTTCTCCTAAGTCACCGTCATCTGATGTCGCAGACGGAAGAAATCCAGCATCTGGCAGGCCTCATAGGATCTCTTCAGTCCTCATCGCACACTTGACACCGCATCACTTGGGTCATCATATGACTCGACCCACTCTCTCTTGATTTTGGGAAACTGGGTGGCGACTGATGTGCAACGATTTTTTCGTGTTGAGGGTTTCCGCCGCTTAATTTTTAATATTTGGCTTCCTGGAGAAAAAAAAAAATCACAGCAGCATGAAAATATTGGATGAATCCTAATTTTAATTAAATAATAATAATTTCTTGGTGATCAAATAATAACGCCCCAGTCAAAGCAGCATCTATTTGATGCTATTGTTCCCTCTTCAAATAGGCAGACCTTGATGTTGATGCTGTAGTCCAATATTGTTTTATTGAGATGTATTTGATACATTAGGGCCTGGCAGGTGGATTGTTTTATATATAGGCTTTATATTTACCCTGTGACAGGCCAAAAAACAACGAGCCAAGGACCTATTTGGTGCTGGGGACATTTGAATTTACATAATACAGAAAGGTAAAGATCTACTTACGTCTTTGTAAAACCAAGGTTGCATTGTTGTAGGTTTTCAAAGCTGTCGTCGCTGAAATGATGAAAACAATGAGCCGATTGGGACCTGTATGCATGTTCACAAAAACGGTCCAAACCTTTGCAGCAGAAGTTTTTGTGGACCACTCATAGTCTCGAGTCTTCCTGTGAGCAATTCATCGCTACACATCCAGATGGCATGACGAATCTCGCGGGTAAAACCCAGAAAATGTTTGCAATATATGGCGAGGATAGTGTGGTGCTATATTTCCGTGTTCAGAGTGGTGGCGAGGCTCCCTGGAAGTTACGTCATCAGGTAACGGTCGGCAGGGTGGTGCGTCCTAGTGACGAGATTTGTCGTTCACTTGAGCAAACGAATCCATTCCGGTTCGTTCAGTAAAAAGATTCGTTCAAACAAATCGTTCAACGAATCGTTCGCCCCCCTCATCTCCCTCCCCGCCCTAACGAATCGTTCGGTTACTGAACGGGAAGTGACGTTGCCGAACGAATCACCAAAGACCGCTTCGCAGTATAACTGAACGGGAAGTGACATTGCTTGGTCCCTCCCTCTCTTCCACATTGACCACTCGTCGTAGTTTCAGAAATGAGTGACAGGCGGTATCATTCTGCTTTCACAGACAGCCTCGTCTCCCTCCTGCTGCTGCAAAAGCGAGGGAGAACTTCCGCGTCGTCTGTCCTAGTTCTATGGGCTCAAAGTCATGGCTCGTGCTTGCATTTCGATTTAGGACACGGTTAAACATTTTCCTTTTGTGAGGGGAGTAGGGGGCGGGGGCGCACGGACTTTCTTTAGCAGGTTCTTGATCACACATACAATCACATATACAGCATGTTTGCTGTCACGAAAATAAAAATACATCGAAAGTTTAATTTCTGAATATGGAACGACCAACACATCATATTTACATCTCGCTCTGTTGTATTTTTGTTTTTTAGTATTAAGATGATCGTGTTGAATTTTTGCACTGGTATTAATAAATAAAATAATCCGGTCAGCTCCCCTGTCGTCCCCGCATCTCAGATCGTCAAATGCTGACGAGAAATAATTGTTTGCTCTTTACGATGTCGCCTTTCTACTCTCATTAGTCTGTTAAGAAAAATGTAGACATATTGCGACATCTCCCGTGTCCGCGTGCTTTGTTTTTTGGGCGCTTGAGTAGCACATGATGGACGGATTGACATAATTTGTCAAACCAACCAACACCTGACACGAAGAAAAAAAAAAAAAACACTCGGAAAAAAATTACATGTACATACAGTTTCATTGCAAATCAGTATTATGGTGATCATATTGTTTTTTTGCACTGGTATTAATAAATAAAATAATCCGGTCAGCTCCCCTGTCGTCCCCGCATCTCAGATCGTCAAATGCTGACGAGAAATAATTGTCAGCTCTTTACGATGTCGCCTTTCTACTCTCATTAGTCTGTTAAGAAAAATGTAGACATATTGCGACATCTCCCGTGTCTGCGTGCGTTGTTTTGGGCGCTTGAGTAGCACATGATGGACGGATTGACATAATTTGTCAAACCAACCAACACCCGACACGCTGACACGAAAAAAAATAAATAAAACACTCGGGAAAAAATTGACATGTATATACAGTTTCATTGCAAATCAGTATTATGGTGATCAATATTTTTTTCTGTGCACATATGAGGTAAATATCGCTGCCATGAAGCCTCCATATAGTGACAGTTCTCTGCCCGCTTCACTGCCGTCACGCGACCGCAGCTCAGCTTTTGCTTGCCTCGTAGCTACCCGTGTTTTAAATTACTGTAAATTTGATAGTATGTCGTCATAGGCAGTCACGAGTTTGTTGAGAAAAGTACTACTCTAAACAATGCTCGCTAGATTTGTGTGGTGTTTTTGTCTGTTTGAGCAGCATTTGATAGGCTCCACGTTAACAAATATGTGACAAAGTCATTTCCTTTCATTTTCTGATTCATTCACCACATAGTCATTACTGGAAAATCAAGTTAGCAGCAAGCTAGGTCAGGAACCGGAGGACCGAGTCACTGAACGGGAAGTGACAAAACTCAGTCTTGCCCCCCTGCCTGCACGCTGGCTGCTTATTGGCCACACGTGGACGTGAGTGACAAACGCCCTGATTCTGTTTCCGGTCCCTCCCCTGCCCGCGATGAGGCTGGCGTCTGATTGGTCGTGTGCGATGTCAGAAGACGCTGCCGCTTGCTCAACGCCCTCCCACGCAGCGAACAAGCACCACCTTCATAGAACGAATCAGTGCAGATGATGATTAGTTCGGTCTCGTTCACCAAAACAATTCGTTCAAAAAGAACGAATCGTTCGCGACCGATACAACACTAGTGCGTCCCTCGTTGCTATGGTGTTGCTATGGCAATAACGCAAAAACTACGCGGTCAATTATTATTATTTTTTTTTTAATGGGACTTTTTGAGACAGCGAATGAAGCATTTAATACAATTCAACTGAGTAAAACACTCAAGAGCGAAATCCGAAAAGCTCTTCAGTTGCCCTTTAAGAAAAATTAATGATAACTGCCCGTGTTTTTTTTTTTTTTGCTTTTAACCAAGAATCTAGACTGTTTTATGTTCACATCTATAAACAATTCTGGGATTTACGCATTTTTAACAATTTAATTTGAACCAATTTAACAAATTAATTTTCAACTTAGAAAGCTCTGTTTTGTGACGGCCGCCACGTTAGGGTTGCCACCTCTCAGAAATAGAAATAAGGGACGCCCCCCCTCGCGCCCAAAGCCTTGCGAGCGAAAAAAAGGGGCATCCCCAAAACCCCTAAAATGCATAGAAATGTATGTATTTTTAGATGAGAAAACTTTGTGGGCATGGCAGTTTCCTTGCAGCAGATTGTTTTTTTTTTTTCCTGCAGGTTAGTGAAAACGGAGTTGTGAATATCGTAATTAACATTTGTGTTGTCGGCACTGAATCCGGTCACGTGATGCATTGACAAGCCAAATTTCTTAAGGGAATGTTCCAGGATAGCTACAATTCCAGCAGCTGACTCGTCTGCATTCTCTATGAAGTCCAGCATTTTGTTGGTGAGCCCAGACTCTGGACTGAAGTACTGGACAGCAAGAGGAACATCTTCCTGCTCAATTTATTCGAGGCATCGGTCTGTATGGAGAATGAGATGGGTGACGTTAAGATCTTAAACACATCACCCACTGCCTTTGGACCCAGGACTTGTTTCAACAGTGCCTCTTGCTTGTTCTCCCCAAAGTCATTTTCTTCACCATTTTGGAATCATATAAAAATCTTCTGATTGAGCCTGTGTCCACAGTCAGCACTATTGTAGCTCTGACTGGCTACGTTTTACTGTGTGGTATACAGTGGGGAGAACAAATACATTTGATACACTGCCAACGGGTTTTCCCATAGGCAGTGTATCAAATACTTGTTCTCCCCACTGTACCTGTGTCACCTCAGCGGCAGTAATTTAGAGGGTAGGAGTGGGATGATGTCAAATTCACTATTAATCAATCAATAGATAGCATATATTTGCAGTAGGACTATTTATTCAGTGTTTATTTGCTGTTAATCTATGAGGAATAATTCCAAATGAGTAGCATTAGTTAGCGTAACAAAATAACATGTTCTTTATGAGTACATAAATTCATTCCATATTGATTGATAATAAATACATGTTTCCAAAAAAAAAAAATCAACATTCCTAAAAATAATCAACCATAGTAGCAACTGAAATAGCCTTGCTATGCTCCTATCAATACAAAATGTATGAAGGTAAATATAAATATAGCCTATATGTTATACATATACAAGAGCATAATAACATACCAAATCAAGCTCAGGGGAGATTTCAGGTACAAAGATTTGTGACGAAGGCTCTTCTGGGATCTTATATTCCCGGTTGTGGAGGTCTCATGCAGCATGCTGTTTTACACTTCCGTGAGACACTGCAATAACTTTCCTGCCTGCCTTGCAGTTCGCGTTATAATCATCATCAGTGACTCTATCGAGCCACTCCAGTCTATTTTTTGGAGACGTTTCCCCTTTTGAGGATGACGTGGGGTGTCCTGAACTTCTAATTTTGAAGAGACATGTTAGTTTTGAAAACGCGCGGGGCGGTGCACTGAGCAGAGAGAGCAAGGTAACTAGGCAACGAACCCCGAAGTGGAGCGCAGTGCAGGGCAGACAGCAGCGGGAATGGCAGATAACTATCTTGCTGTCTTTAATATCTCCTGCCCTTTTTGTTCATTATTGTTGGCTCAGTGGTCACTCATGAGCGCAGGTATGTGTTTGTGTGTGACAGACGTGCATGGGCTGGGCGCACCGCCACCCGCCACGCAGGAGCCGCGGGTCGCGCGGGGTCGACCCATGGGACAATAGTGAAATACGGAATAAACTGCGTTCCGTATTGGTTCAATACAGAACGCAACTTTAATTCCCAATTACGGAACGATTCCGTATTTCAAGGGACGGGTGGCAAGCCTACGCCACGTTGGATTCTCTATCTCTAATTTATAATTTAGACAGTTCTGTGTCCATGTTAAAAAAAAAAAAAAAGTGTTTTATGTAACATTTCAATCTAAAAACTTTCAGTGCGGCGGCACGGTGGCTGAGTGGTTAGCACGTCTGCCTCACAGTTCTGAGATCAAGGGTTCAATCCCGGGCTTCGGCCTTCCTGTGTGGAGTTTGCATGTTCTCCCCGTGCCTGCGTGGGTTTCCTCCGGGAACTCCGGTTTCCTCCCACATCCCAAAAACATGCATGGTAGGCTGATTGAACACTCTAAATTGTCCATAGGTGTGAGTGTGTGCGTGAATGGTTGTGTGTCTCCTTGAGCCCTGCGATTGGCTGGCAACCAATTCAGGGTGTCCCCTGCCTACTGCCCGAAGTTAGCTGGGATAGGCTCCAGCACCTCCGCGACCCTCGTGAGGAATAAGCTAGTGTTGTATCGGTCGCGAACGATTCGTTCTTTTTGAACGAATTGTTTGGGTGAACGAGACCGAACTAATCACCATCTGCACTGATTCGTTCTATGAAGTTGGTGGCGCTTGTTCGCTGCGTGGGAGGGCGTTGAGCAAGCGGCAGCGTCTTCTGACATCGCACACGACCAATCAGACGCCAGCCTCATCGCGGGCAGGGGAGGGAGCGGAAACAGAATCATGGCGTATGTCACTCATTTCCACGTGTGGCCAATAAGCAGCCAGCGTGCAGGCAGGGGGGAAAGACTGAGTTTTGTCACTTCCCGTTCAGTGATTCGGTCCTCCGGTTCCTGACCTAGCTTGCTGCTAACTTGACTTTCCAGTAATGACTATGCGGTGAACGAGTCATAAAATGAAAGGAAACGACTTTGTCACATATTTGTTAACGTGGAGCCTATCAAATGCTGCTCAAAAAGACAAAAACACCACACAAATCTAGCGAGCATGGTTTAGTGTTCTACTTTTCTCAACAGACTCGGGACTGTGCCTATGACGATATACTATCAAATTTACAGTAATTTAAAACACGCGTAGCTACGAGGCAAGCAAAACCTGAGCTGCGGTCGCGTGACGGCAGTGAAGCGGGCAGAGAACTGTCACTATATGGAGGCTTCATGGCAGCGATATGTACCTCATATGTGCACAGAAAAAAAATAATATTTAGTATGATCACCATAATAACTGATTTGCAATGAAACTGTATATACATGTCAATTTTTTCCGAGTGTTTTTTTTTTTTTTTTTCCGTGTCAGAGGGTGTCGGTTGGTTTGACAAATTATGTCAATCCGTCCATCATGTGCTACTCAAGCGCCCCAAAAACAAAGCGCGCGGACACGGGAGATGTCGCAATATGTCTACATTTTTCTTAACAGACTAATGAGAGTAGAAAGGCGAAATCATAAAGCAAACAATTATTTCTCGTCAGCATTTGACGATCTGAGATGCGGGGACGACAGGGGAGCTGACCGGATTATTTTATTTATTAATACCAGTGCAAAAATTCAAAACGATCATCTTAATAATAAAAAACAAAAATACAACAGAGCGAGAGGTTAATATGATGTGTTGGCCGTTCCATAATTAGAAATTAAACTTTCGATTTATTTTTATTTTCGTGACAGCAGGCATGCCGCGTTGGCTGTTAGCAGCAGCATTGTATATGTGAGCAAGATCATGCTAAAGAAAGTCCGTGCGCCCCCGACCCCAAACCCCGACTTCCCCCTCAAAAGGAAAATGTTTAACCGTGTCCTAATTCGAAATGCAAGCACGAGCCATGACTTTGAGCCCATAGAACTAGGACAGACGACGCGGAAGTTCTCCCTCGCTTTTGCAGCAGCGGGAGGGAGACGAGGCTGTCTCTGAGAGCAGAATGATATCGCCTGTCACTCATTTCTGAAACTACGACGAGTGGTCAATGTGCAAGTGAGGGAGGGACCAAGCAATGTCACTTCCCGTTCAGTTATACTGCGAAGCGGTCTTTGGTGATTCGTTCGGCAACGTCACTTCCCGTTCACTAACCGAACGATTCATTTGGGTGGGGAGGGAGATGAGGGGGGCGAACGATTCGTTGAACGATTCGTTTGAACGAATCGTTTTACTGAACGAACCGGAATGGATTCGTTTACTCAAGTGAACGACAGATCCCGTCACTAGAATAAGCGGCATGGAAAATGAATGAATGAATGAATGAACTTTCAGTGCAGCACCATGGGGAAAATGTGTTGGGTTGTGGGCTGCAAGATGGAGGAGGATGGAGCACAAGTTCATGGACAGCGACAAGTTCACCTCCTTCGAGGACCTCAAGGAGAAGATCAAGACAGAGATGCCTACAAACTACAGGCAAGCTTTGTCCACAACTAGCTGAAGATAAAACAAACTTTGGTTCTAAAAATATAAATTTTCGCCGGCAATATAATTTTTATATTTGATTTTCATTTCGTTTCAGTTGCAGTCGGCAACTACGCCAGCTACCTGGCCAGAACGGTCCAGGCAAACTCCTCTGTGGCTGAGTGCTGTTAGCAGGGGCTTGCCCAGCAAGAGAACATGCAGATCGCCGTGGAGCTCGAGAGGGGTGACCCGCCCTCTATGATGTTCAACGTCCTGGTCGAGCTGGTCGCCAGGGGAAAGCTGGAAACCGGCTGGGTGGTCCTCAAGTGGCCACCTCTCCCCATGGCCCACATTGCATCCTTCGGGATGTCACTGTGGGACTCCCTGATGTGCAGGGAGGACAAGAAGGAGCGCAGGGTTAGGTTCCTCTCCCTTGCCATGCGCCACAGGGACGGCTACGGGCACCTGCTGGACCATGCCAAGGCAGAAGAGAAAAATGATGCCGAGGTGATCTTGATGTTCCTGGCGGCCTCAGACCCGACCTTGCAGGGGTACAGTTGCCAGGAGGGGCACAGGCTGGCCAACACAATTTTGCCGTAAATCAGTAGGTCCCTCTTCAACTGCTTTGGTGCAAACTTCTCCAAGGATGTGACTTCAGAAATGAGGAAGAACAAGCCCTTGGAGTGGCCAACCAGCAGGAAGAGGAGCAGAGTCAACAATAAATAATAAATTGTTATTGTATGAAAAAGAATTCAAAATTTGCTTTTGTTGAGTAAAATTAAGATTTTTCTGCGTGCTTTTTTTCCAAGTATTAACTTTCTGATGTGAAAATTAAGTCAAAATAGCACAAAAAAAAATATTAAGTCGCTATTTCGGGCAAGACCTTGTATGTCAAATATTGCTATGGATCCTGAAAATATACTGTAGGTCATTATCTCTGCATTTGCTGAGTTTTGTGCATCTAGCATAAAATCTAAGAATTTTAGAGCCATTTTAAATTTTGTTATATAAAAATAACCAATCCGGTTTATATTAGGGAACGACTTTAAATTTTTTCATGCCGCTGCTTATGGAGACTTATATATGCCCAAGGGAAATGGTCGTTTTGGTTTTAGGTCACTAGCGGCTTTGAAAATATTTCAATTTTAAGTTTTTGAAAATAGGCCCCCTATGGATCGGCCCGAGCCCTGTATCCCGTCAAATGATAGTGAAGTCTATGATTACTTTTTATTGTGTAGCCCCATATTCCCTTTACTGCTGTCTTGCCCTGTGGTTGGGTTCTTAATGTAAATGTGTCATTTTCCAGAAGAAAGTTAACATCTTCTTCCATAGCACTAGCCCATCTATGGGACATTGGGGAACTCATAGCATCCTCAAAGGTTTGGGGTACACTTCACACCATCCTGCAGCAATAATCAATGTTAGTTAACACCTGGTCATCATCATCAAAATCGGACACACAGTCCTTCAGGTATTTTTGAGCTTTCCTTTCTCTTCAAGTAGAGCATACCCAGATCATCTCAATCACCTCTTCTATCTGGTTCTTGACTAAACATTACCTCTGCCTTCAGACAAGTTACACCAGGCTCTGTACTCTGTTTGAGAGTTCAACATTACCTCTGCCTTCAGACAAGTTACACCAGGCTCTGTACTCTGTTTGGGAGTTCAGGCATGGGGGGTACAGCTCTCCACTAACTCAAGTGCTGCTTTAATTGCTCTCTCATCTAAATCCCTGTTCCGACTCTGAGCAAACTTTTATGCAAACCTCACAGTTTAGATTTGACCAATTTAGCGGTCCTTTGATTTTCATTCCCCTCGCAACATGTTGCACACATCATAATTGCAATGTCCTAAAATTTTGTGCCAGGTTTGTACATCAGACGAGCATGACATTGATCATTCTTATCAGTGCTATAGGTGTACAAATAAGGCAGGCTGTTATACTCTTTAATGTCGAATTTGGTCCTGTCCTTGTGAACGAGCTGGTCACACTCCTGTTGGAAAGTCATTGACGCTCAGAAGGCCATTGCAGTCTTGACGGAGAATATGTTTTGTGGATAGGATGGTATACATACAGTGCTCCCTTCAGCAATGCCTTTACCCTCTGGCCTTCACTGTTCATCAGGTACACCTCTGCGTCTCCTCTGTTGGACGCAACGCCGCTTGTCCTAGTCCCGTCCGCCAGCTCCAAGATGTGTTTCTCCAACTCGAAGGTGTCATCAAAGTTCTTAAATCTCAATGTCTGTGATTATGTGAGAGGTTGCCCCTGTATCCACCATCAGGTCGGTCCCGTTGTCTGGATCTGTTGAGCTGGCCATAAGTAATCTTTAAGCAAAAAGCGTGTTCTTTGTCCTCGGTTGCTCGCTTGACACCATCTTGCCTTCGTCTCCGTATTGTATCAATGTGAGTCGCATTTGTACAAAAAACTGCACAACTCTTTCCATCTCTGGAACTGTTCCTTTGGGCAAAAACGAGCAATATGCTCTTCAAGTTCGCCAACGACACCATCTTGGTCGGCCTCATCTCTGGGGGGGGCGGCGTACAGAGAGGAGGTTCAGAGACTGGCAGTGTGGTGTTCGGAGAACAACCTTTCTATACGCAAAAAAACAAGGAAGTCATACTTGACTTCAGAAAGAAAGGCACAGACCCAGCAAAAAGAACCACCTGGAACAGAAGCTGCTGGTGTCTTTATACAGAGCTGTGGTGGAGAGCATATTGACAAACTGCATCACAGTATGCTGGGTGCACAGCAGCAGACAGGAGATTCTTACAGAGAGTCATCAACACAGCCAAGAAGATCATCGGTTGCCCTCTGCCCAGCCTCGAGGACATCGCCTCCTCTTGCTACCAAAAAAGAGCTGATAACATTGTTAAGGACCCTTCTAATCCCGGCCACCACCTCTTTGACCTGCTACCCTCCGGCAGATGCTACAGGTGCCATAAAACAAGGACTAACAGGCTGAGAGGCAGCTTCTTTCTCAGGGCCATTACTACCCTAAATATGCACAAAATCTGAACTCTCCATAAATGCTCTTCAAATGGTGTTTGTAACCTGCACTAAGCTGTGAGCTTTCACATGACTCTATCAACTTTTCTATTTATGGACATTTTTATTCACATCTTATTCTGGTTTTGCACAAATGACGCTGCTAACTTCAAAACCGTATCGCACTATTCCTGTGTTGCACATACAGTATTCAGTTCAAGCAAGCTATAATTACTCACTTATTGCCCGAGAGTATCTATTTTCCTATTATATATGCTATTTAAAAAAAAAAAAAAATAATAAACATTTTTATACTGGAGTACCACATCAAATTTAGTTGTTGACAACATTCTTGTGGACAATAACAATAAATTTCTATTCTATTCTGGTTCTAAGTGAAGCAAGTGATGTTCTCTCTTTCCCCCCTTCAGGACTTGAGCCAGTCACTTTCACCACACCATCATCATTTGAATTAAAGCCTAACTTTTCAGTACTCTCAAAACTTAGTTTTGAAGTCAGTGACTGTCATGACGTCATCACTCTGAGTTACAGACACTAAACGGTTTGAATGACTCCGGCAGTCCTTTCAGAATCGTTGTGATCAAAAGTCAGTCACTGAGGGTCTCTTCAGCCTTCCTTTCTTAGCGCTCTACTGACCCTTTCAGCCCTAAGTACATAGTCTGTGACAGTTTCATTGACCCCTTTCTGGAGAGATGTTAGCTATGTGTCTTCAGCGTCCCTCATTAACAGGAAGAGGCTCTTATCATCCAGGAAATGGATCAGTTCGGCGTAAGTAGATTCAACTTTCTCCTCATATACAGTTGGGCAAATAAGTATTTAGTCAACCACTAATTAGAGAGGCCTGTAATTGTCAACATGGGTAAACCTCAACCATGAGAGACAGAATGTGGAAAAAAACCCAGAAGAATCACATTGTTTGATTTTTAAAGAATATTTGCAAATCATGGTGGAAAATAAGTATTTGGTCAATACCAAAAGTTCATCTCAATAGTTTGTTATGTACTCTTTGTTGGCAATAACGGAGGCCAAACGTTTTCTGTAACTCTTAACAAGCATTTCACACGCTGTTGTGGTATTTTGGCCCATTCGTCCATGCACATCTCCTCTAGAGCAGTGATGTTTTGGGGCTGTCGTTGGGCAACACGGACTTTCAACTCCTTCCACAGATTTTCTATGGGGTTGAGATCTGGAGACTGACTAGGCAACTCCAGGACCTTGAAATGCTTCTTACGAAGCCACTCCTTTGTTGCCCTGGTTGTGTGTTTGGGATCAGTTTCATGCTGAAAGACCCAGCCACATCTCATCTTCAATGCCCTTGCTGATGGAAGGAGATTTTCACTCAAAATCTCTCGATACAATAAATCGAAAATTGAAAGAAATGGAAAGAAATGAAACACCAAGCAGTGGTGAAAGCTCCACGGATTCTGAGTTAACACTGAATATGGTGACATGTAATGGAGATTGTTCCCGCATCAATATTAGACCAAAAATTGAGGGTCAATATGTCGATATGGAGCTGGACATCGGGGCGGCAGTTTCCCTAGTTTCCAAAGAGCTTTATGAGGCGAAATTGTGTCACTTGCCTTTGAAAAAGACCAGCGTCATCCTGAAGACGTACACAGGGGAGACGATACCACCTGAGGGTGTGGTCCAAGTGTCTGTTAAAATGCATAAGCAGAAGGTACACCTACGTCTGTATGTGGTAAAAGGGGCATTACCACCACTTTTTGGAAGAGAATGGCTAAGAAGGCTAAAAGTGGATTGGCATGAGATAAAAATGATGCAACAGGAGACTTTAGAGCAGGGTTCACTAAATCCGGACCTCGGTGCCACTTTTCCTGTCGTGTTTTCCACGTCTCTTTCCCCTAACACACCTGAATCAAATGATTATGTCATCAGCAACCTCTCCAGAAGCCTGATAATGATCCTGATTATTTTGATTCAGGTGTGTTGGAGTAGGGAGACATGGAAAACACAACAGGAAAAGTGGCACCGAGGTCCGGATTTAGTGAACCCTGCTTTAGAGGATGTCCTTAACAGACATAAGGAAGTTTTCAACAAAGAGCTGGGTCTGCTGAAGGGCATTGAAGCCTCCATCGTTATCAAACCAGATCAACAACCACGGTTTTGTCAACCTCGGATTGTGCCATACGCTCTAAGAGAGAAAGTTGAAGCTTAAATTGATCGTCTTTGTGAGCAGAACATTATATCGCCTATGAAATGCAGTGGTTGGGCTACACCAATCGTACCCGTTGTCAAGAAAAACGACGGAGTAAGGATCTGTGACGATTTCAAGGTGACGATTAATCCTGTTCTCTGCGTGGAAAAATACCCGATTCCACGAATTGAGGACTTGTTTGCATCACTATCAGGGGGACAGCAGTTTAGCAAACTGGAGTTGTCACATGCTTATTTGCAAATGCCAGTGGAGGGGAAAATCACAAAAATATCTCACCATAACCACTTCAAAAGGACTGTTTCGTTATAACAGGCTTGCTTTTGGTATCACATCAGCACCAGCAATTTTCTGAAGGGCCATGGACCAAGTTCTACAAAGTCTTCCTGATGTTCACTGTTACCTTGATGATATACAGTATTGATCACAGGTCGGAACAGGGCACATCATTTGGAAATTTAAGTGAAGTGTTGGGGCGTGTGAAAGATTTTGGTCTGAAGCTCCAAAAAGACAAATGTGAATTCTTTAAGGACTCACTAGAATATTTGGGTCACATAATTGATGCCCAGGGTCTACACAAGGCACCAGGAAAAGTCAAGGCGATAGTGGATGCACCTGCACCAACTAATGTAAGCCAACTTCGATCATTCCTTGGAATGATTAACTATTATGGCAGGTTCTTTTCGAACCTATCCTCCATTTCTCGCTCCTCTTAACGCTCTTCTCTGAAAAGGAAAACAATGGGAATGGACGCCTGAATGTGCAACAGCATTTTAAAAAGCCAAAGAAAAAATGCTATCACAAAGT
Source organism: Corythoichthys intestinalis (assembly GCF_030265065.1). Lineage (NCBI taxonomy): Eukaryota > Metazoa > Chordata > Actinopteri > Syngnathiformes > Syngnathidae > Corythoichthys > Corythoichthys intestinalis. The sequence goes on along the minus strand of NC_080411.1, from coordinate 45,468,565 downwards.
GTTCTAACACATTACAATCCAGACTTACCGATTTGGCTTGCTTGTGACGCATCACCGTAAGGGGTAGGCAGTGTTCTTTCACATCTTTTGTCAGATGGAAAGGAGCGACCGATTGCTTTTGCCTCAAGGACACTAAACAAGGCTGAACAAAATTATGCCCAGATCAAGCAGGAAGCTCTGGCTATAATATTTGGTGTGCGAAGATTTCACCATTATTTGTATGGGCGAAAGTTCACGCTATTGACGGACCATCTACCGCTGACGACTATCCTTAACCCCAGCAAGGCAATATCATCCATGGCTGCTGCCAGAATGCAAAGGGTGGCATTATTGCTAGCTGCTCATGATTAAACTATCCAATATCGTGCGGGAGCTCGGCGCTGCAATGCAGATGGATTGTCACGCCTGCAATTGCCCACGTCCAGAGTGCAAAAAGTCAATGCAGTGGAAAGCTTCTACATAAAGCACATGGAGACCTTACCGGTGAGCTGTAAAGACACTCGAGCGGAATCTAAGAAGGATGCCATAATGGCCCAAGTGCTGCAGATGGTATCAACCGGGAATTTTCCAAAGTGAAGGACATTGACACATCTTTTAAACCGTTCATCCAACGTAAGGATAAGTTGACTTTCCAACAAGGACGCCTCATGTGGGGTATTCGTGTCAGCATTCCTCCATAACTTCGACCAAATGTACTTTCAGAACTACACACGGGTCACCCAGGTGTCGTAAGAATGAAAGTAGTTGACCGTAGCTACATTTGGTGGCCAGGAATTGATGCACAAATTGAACAAATTCCAAAAATGTGTCAGTCTTGTCGACTTACCCAGAACTCACCAAGTCCATAACCTCTCCATCCGTGGATATGGCCAGGATCTCCTTGGCAAAGGAGCCATGTTGATTTTGCCGGTCCTTTTCTAGGTCACATGTTCATGGTGGTTTTTGGATGCTCACTCAAAATGCCCAGAAGTGCATAATATGAGCTCCACTACTACCGAGAAGACAATTCAGGTGTTGCGAGGTCTATTCAGTCAATATGGACTTCCAGAGGTCCTAGTGAGCGACAATGGTCCCCAATTCACGTCAAGTGGGTTTGAGACATTTATGAAAAGTAATGGAGTGAAACACATCCGATCTGCACCATTCCACCCAGCAACAAATGGACTTGCAGAACGCTTCGTGCAAACCTTCAAGCACTCGCTGAAACGCTCGAGAGGGACACTTCCAATCCAACACAGGCTGGATGCCTTTTTGCTAATGTACCGCAACACTCCACACGCTTCTACAAAGGAATCACCAGCAATGCTTTTTCTGCATCGTCAACTGCGTACACGACTTGATCTTCTGAGGCCGTGTGTTGCAGCAGAGGTGGAGAATTGGCACAGTGTACCCACCGCGATAGCGTCGCGAAAGCAAGGACATTCCATGAAGGAGACAACGTGCTGGTACAGGACTACAGCAAGAGAGGAGAGAAGTGGATGCTGGGTGTCGTGTCTGCTGAGACTGGTCCAGTATCATACGTAGTTGATGTTGGTAGAACAGAACCATGGAGACGACATGCAGACCAGATATTGGCACAGCACGGAAAATTGGAAAATTCATCGACTGCGTCACAGATTTGCCAATTTCGAAAAAACAGGACAGCGAGCTGTTGAACCAGAAATGGGCACATCTCGTGATCCCGTAATTGTGTCATCTACTCAGGTGCTGCCGGAGGTAACCAACTCACCTTCACGATAGACTGGTAAGAGATATCTGACGCGAGTTGTTAAACCATCAGTTAGATACCTGTATACTCCTTGAGGTGGGTTGTATTCTTTAAAATTGTTTATATTCGGACTGTTAAAAAAAAAAAAAAAAAGACTGTTTTCCAAATGTAGTTAAAGGGCCTTGTTATGTATGTACCTGTTATTCACGATTTTACCACAAGATGGTATCAGTTGTCTATGTTCTACATGTTGAGTATGGGAAGTAGGAAACACAGAGATAATAAATGAAGAAGTGTTAACCAGCCAACAGTGTCTGCGTAGCTCGGTGTCAATGTAAAAGTGTTTACATTTAGACATAAAAAGGAGCGACATAACATAAATTGGCGACGAGGTGTGGAGTCCTAAGTGTTTCTCAGCGGCAGCAAGAAGGATGCTGGTCGGATGCAAGTTTTGGACGCAAAAGTTCACCCACGTCTGGCGAGTGGCTATGCTAATGAGCTAGTAAGAAGAAAAAAAAAAAGTGATTTTCCCCCAGTGATCATTTGACTGTGGATTTACAGTATTATTGACTGGTGGCATGTTAGGTTTTGTGTTTGGTTTCTCCTTGTGTGACTTGTCCTGTGATTACCCATTGCTCTCACCTGTGTGTGTTTTCCCAGTGTATTCTGCAATCTGCATCCACCTGTGTTACCCAGCTGTTCCTTGTCTCGTTATCCCTTGTCTGCTTGTGTGTATATATGCTCCCATTTTCTGTTCACTCCTTGCTGCGTCATTGTCTATGTCTATGTCCGTCTCTGCCAAACTTCAAGTCCGTTCCAAGCCCTCGTGCACCAGTCCCTCTGATTTAAGTAAGTTTTGTTTTAATCTTGCCCTTAGATCCCCAGTGGTTTTGTTTGTACTTTGTGTTTTTGTTAGTTATAATTAAAACGTTTTTTGAGTTCATTGCCTTCTGCCTCCTGCCTTGCATTTTGTTTCCTGCGTTTGGGTCCACACACACCTGCCTGCCCAGCATTCCCTGACAGAATGACGCAGCCACTAGTGGACCCAGCGGGAAACAACCGGCACCGGCATGCTCGCCGACGGCTTTCTGCCCGTTCCCCCGATTTTGTGTTCCCTCGGCATATATTTTTGGACTCTGATTCTGACTCCGACCTGGATTTTGATTTCACGCCCTCTGTTTCCCCTGGTAATTTTTCTTTCCACCCGTCGCACTTGGTGTCCCGTTCTGAAATCTTGGCCAAAGACTCCTACCTGGGATCCCGTTGGGCCATCTATCGGGGACCCCCCCGGGGTGGTCTGCGGGGACGCCCAGGCTCACTGCGGCCTAATGGGGCTATTCTGCCGCCCCTGCCACCTGAAGGCACTCAGCAAAAGCCTCGGCGTGGCCGTCAACGCCGACGGCGCGCGGCAGTGCTGACGTCGTGGGTTCCCGAAGCTTCCGCGCCGACTCCCCGCAGTCAAGTGGCTCCCGCGCCGACTCCCCGCAGTCAAGTGGCTCCCGCGCCGACTCCCCGCAGTCAAGTGGCTCCCGCGCCGACTCCCCGCAGTCAAGTGGCTCCCGCGCCGACTCCCCGCAGTCAAGTGGCTCCCGCGCCGAATCCCCGCAGTCAAGTGGCTCCCGCGCCGACTCCCCGCAGTCAAGTGGCTCCCGCGCCGACTCCCCGCAGTCAAGTGGCTCCCGCGCCGACTCCCCGCAGTCAAGTGGCTCCCGCGCCGACTCCCCGCAGTCTTGTTCTCCCGCCAGCAGTCTCCTGCGACTCCGCTGCTGTTCCGCCAGCAGTCTCCTGCGACTCCGCTGCTGTTCCGCCAGCAGTCTCCTGCGACTCCGCTGCTGTTCCGCCAGCAGTCTCCTGCGACTCCGCTGCTGTTCCGCCAGCAGCCTCCTGCGACGCCGCTGCTGTTCCGCCAGCAGCCTCCTGCGACGCCGCTGCTGTTCCGCCAGCAGCCTCCTGCGACGCCGCTGCTGTTCCGCCAGCAGCCTCCTGCGACGCCGCTGCTGTTCCGCCAGCAGCCTCCTGCGACGCCGCTGCTGTTCCGCCAGCAGCCTCCTGCGACGCCGCTGCTGTTCCGCCAGCAGCCTCCTGCGACGCCGCTGCTGTTCCGCCAGCAGCCTCCTGCGACGCCGCTGCTGTTCCGCCAGCAGCCTCCTGCGACGCCGCTGCTGTTCCGCCAGCAGCCTCCTGCGACTCCGCTGCTGTTCCGCCAGCAGCCTCCTGCGACTCCGCTGCTGCTCCGCCAGCAGCCTCCTGCGACTCCGCTGCTGCTCCGCCAGCAGCCTCCTGCGACTCCGCTGCTGCTCCGCCAGCAGCCTCCTGCGACTCCGCTGCTGCTCCGCCAGCAGTCTCCTGCGACTCCGCTGCTGCTCCGCCAGCAGTCTCCTGCGACTCCGCTGCTGCTCCGCCAGCAGTCTCCTGCGACTCCGCTGCTGTCCCGCCAGCAGTCTCCTGCGACTCCGCTGCTGTCCCGCCAGCAGTCTCCTGCGACTCCGCTGCTGTCCCGCCAGCAGTCTCCTGCGACTCCGCTGCTGTCCCGCCAGCAGTCTCCTGCGACTCCGCTGCTGTCCCGCCAGCAGACGACACCGCTGCTGTCCCGCCAGCAGACGACACCGCTGCTGTCCCGCCAGCAGACGACACCGCTGCTGTCCCGCCAGCAGACGACACCGCTGCTGTCCCGCCAGCAGACGACACCGCTGCTGTCCCGCCAGCAGACGACACCGCTGCTGTCCCGCCAGCAGACGACACCGCTGCTGTCCCGCCAGCAGACGACACCGCTGCTGTCCCGCCAGCAGACGACACCGCTGCTGTCCCGCCAGCAGACGACACCGCTGCTGTCCCGCCAGCAGACGACACCGCTGCTGTCCCGCCAGCAGACTCTGTTCCTGGTCCGCACGACGACTCCGACTCCGACTCTGTTCCTGGTCCGCACGACGACTCCGACTCCGACTCTGTTCCTGGTCCGCACGACGACTCCGACTCCGACTCTGTTCCTGGTCCGCACGACGACTCCGACTCTGTTCCTGGTCCGCACGACGACTCCGACTCTGTTCCTGGTCCGCACGACGACTCCGACTCTGTTCCTGGTCCGCACGACGACTCCGACTCTGTTCCTGGTCCGCACGACGACTCCGACTCTGTTCCTGGTCCGCACGACGACTCCGACTCCGTTCCTGGTCCGCACGAGGACTCCGACTCCGTTCCTGGTCCGCACGACGACTCCGACTCCGTTCCTGGGCCGCACGACGACTCCGACTCCGTTCCTGGGCCGCACGACGACTCCGACTCCGTTCCTGGGCCGCACGACGACTCCGACTCTGTTCCTGACCCTCGCCCCGATGATGCTGCTCCCCGTTTCCTGCCAAAACGTGGCGGTATGGACAACCGAGCACTACCTCGTCGGGGACGCCCGCCTGATCTGCCTGTGCGGTCGCCCAATGTCTGGCGCCCCGGGCGCCCTCCCGATCGACCCGTGCGATCGGCCCACGTCTGGCGTCCTGGACGCCCGCCTGACTGGCCGTGACGGGCTGGTGTTGCTCCCTCCTCCGAGCAACCTTCTGACTTTTTGTTTCCTCGGGACGTCTGGGATCCGTCCCTTGAGGGGGGGGTACTGTTAGGTTTTGTGTTTGGTTTCTCCTTGTGTGACTTGTCCTGTGATTACCCATTGCTCTCACCTGTGTGTGTTTTCCCAGTGTATTCTGCAATCTGCATCCACCTGTGTTACCCAGCTGTTCCTTGTCTCGTTATCCCTTGTCTGCTTGTGTGTATATATGCTCCCATTTTCTGTTCACTCCTTGCTGCGTCATTGTCTATGTCTATGTCCGTCTCTGCCAAACTTCAAGTCCGTTCCAAGCCCTCGTGTACCAGTCCCTCTGATTTAAGTAAGTTTTGTTTTAATCTTGCCCTTAGATCCCCAGTGGTTTTGTTTGTACTTTGTGTTTTTGTTAGTTATAATTAAAACGTTTTTTGAGTTCATTGCCTTCTGCCTCCTGCCTTGCATTTTGTTTCCTGCGTTTGGGTCCACACACACCTGCCTGCCCAGCATTCCCTAACATGGCAGACACATTATGGCTGGAATAATCGGTCATATGGATCCTTTTGAGGAGGCTGGTGAACAATGGCTGACGTATATTGAGCGTTTTGAACATTACGTTTTGGCCAATGACATAAAGGACGCAAAGAAGGTGTCTGTGCTGTTCAGCGTGATGGGTCCCAAAACGTATGGATTACTGCGCAGTTTGGTGGCTCCCACAAAACCTGGTACGATGAACTATGGGGATATTGTTGCTGCACTACAATCCCACTTCGCCCCAAAACCACTAGTTATACCTAAAATTTTTCGGTTTCACAAGAGAAATCAGGGGGAAGGAGAATCCGTGGCACAGTATGTCGCAGTGCTAAAAAGACTTTCAGAGTATTGTGATTTCGGTGGCTATTTGGAGGATGCACTACGAGACAGATTCGTGTGTGGATTGAAATATGAAACCGTCCAAAAGCGTCTTTTGACAGAGAAAGACCTCACATTTCAAAAAGCAGTGGATTGTGCTGTATCAGCAGAGACTGCAGCGCGGGATGTGCAACAATTAAGCAACTCACTCAAGGTAAATGCGGTACTAGCGCAAAGAAGCAACGATTGTCGTCGCTGTGGAAAGAGCAATCATACTGATGATGACTGTTGGTACAAAGACCAGGATTGTTACCAGTGCAGGAAAAGAGGCCACACAAAACAAATGTGCAGAAGTAAAGTTAAAAACAGCCAAGTCAGATAAAATAAGCACAATGATGGAAAACCTAAACAGGCAAATAAACGCTATGTTAAAGAGAAAAAGAAGATTCACCGCGTTGACGCAAATGAAGATGAAAGTGAAAATAGATCAGATACAGATAGTGATTTGGGATTATATTCTTTGTCTTAAAAGGAGATATTCACGCATATCTGTAATACCTGTTGTAAATGGAAAGAAAATGGAGATGGAATTTGACACAGGGGCTGCCGTGTCATTGCTTCCATGGGAGCAATATAAAAGAGAGTGGAGTCAAAGTGCATTACAACGCACAGATATTATGTTAAGAACATACACAGGTGCGCCGCTGGCACCAGAAGGGGTCATTAAAGTGCAAGTGGAGTTAAACAAACAACGTGCTGTTTTGCCCTTGTACGTGGTAAAAGTCAATGCCCCCCCCTTGCTTTGTAGGGAATGGCTGAACGTCATTAAACTGTACTGGAAAGATTTAAAGACTGTACATGCTATTGAGCAACGACAAGATGACAGTTTAGAGACTGTGTTAGAAAGACACTCAGCTGTTTTCTCAACTAGGCTGGGCACCATGAAAGGTGTTAAGGCCAAGTTGACCCTCAAACCAGACAGTGTGCCCAAGTTTTGCCCGCCACGTAACGTCGACCACGTGTGGGGCTGGCGTTGAAACGTCTGACGGAATTAGAGGTCATCTCACCGGTGGCACATAGGCACTACGGGCGTAGCCCAGTCACTGTCATAAAAAGGGATGATACAGTGAGATTGTGCGGGGATTTCAAAGTCACCCTCAACCCGGCACTATGTGTGGATAAGTACCCAATTCCACGCATCTAAGATCTGTTTGCATCTCTAGCAGGAGGTCAACACTTCAGCAAGCTGGATTTATCAAATGCCTATCTCCAAATGGAAGTTGAAGAGAACTCAAAGAAATTGCTGACAATATCAACACAAAAAGGACTATTTCAGTTCAACAGGTTACCTTTTGGAGTAACATCAGCTCCTGCCTTATTTCAGAAGGCTATGGACCATGTACTTCTTGGACTGTCATTTACACATTGTTATTTGGATGACATCCTAATCAGTGGTCCTGACAAACAGACTCACTTCAAAACCCTGGATGCAGTGTTGGGCAGGCTAGAGGAATATGGCTTGCATCTCAAGAAAGAGAAGTGCTTGTTTTTCCAGAAGTCGGTGGAATATTTGGGTCATATCATCGACGCCGCTGGGCTCCACAAATCACCTGAGAAGGTACGAGCCATTGTGGAAGCACCAAGTGATATCAGTCAACTACGTTCCTTTTTAGGGATGCTGAATTATTACGGTTGTTTCATTCCGCATCTCGCTACTGTTCTACAACCACTGAACCAGCTGCTAAATAAAGAGAAGAAATGGCAGTGGACATCTAACTGCGAGGCAGCTTTCCAGAAAGCTAAAAAGCTCCTTGTATCTCAGGAGGTATTGACACACTACAATCCTGAGCTACCCCTCCGTTTAGCTTGTGATGCTTCACCATATGGGGTCAGAGCTGTGCTGTCCCACGTGATGCCTAACGGTGATGAAAAGCCCATCACCTATGCATCACGAACTCTGAGTAAAGCAGAAAGAAATTATGCTCAAATTGAGAGGGAGGCGTTAGCAATTGTGTTTAGAGTATGCAAGTTCCATCAGTACCTTTATGGGAACAAGTTCACGCTGCTCACTGATCATCGCCCGTTAACAACCATCTTGAGTCCAGTGAAAAGCACACCATCAATGGTGGCGGTGAGAATGCAGCGTTGGGCACTCCTCCTGTCAGCACATAATTACACCATTCAGTACAGGAAAGGTGAATTACATGCTAATGCTGATGGACTGTCAAGACTCCCGCTTCCTCATGCCACTATTGAGAAAGCAGGCGCAGTGGAAGTGTTTCTATGCATCTCAACTGGATACTCTACCTTTCAGTAACAGCAAGGTCAAGCATAGCACCATGACTGATTCCACTTTGTCCAGAGTCATGGAAATGGTGGCAACTGGTCATTTTCCTGCCGCTAAGGATGCAGACGAAGAGCTGTCTCCTTATATCTTGCGCCGACATGAACTTACAATTCAACAAGGATGTCTAATGTGGGGTGTGAGAGTTATTGTACCACCAAAATTGCGTCCCCATGTCCTGGAAGAGCTACATGCAGCACATCCAGGTGTTGTGAGGATGAAAGTCTAGCTCGCAGCTATGTGTGGTGGCCTGGCATTGACTCTCAAATTGAACATCAAGTGAAATCGTGCCACACATGCCAGCGTGTGCAAAAAGACCCTGCATTGGCGCCGTTACACCCCTGGATGTGGCCGTCAAGTCCTTGGGAAAGGATACATGTGGACTTTGCAGGTCCATTTGAAGGACATATGTATCTTGTTGTTGTTGATGCACATTCAAAATGGCCTGAGGTACACATCATGGAAAGTATCACATCCAGTAAGACTATACAAGTGCTAAGAGGACTTTTTAGTCGCTATGGTATTCCACATATTCTTGTTAGTGACAATGGAACGCAATTCTGTTCGGAAGAATTTAGCACATTTTTTTTTCTTTTTTTTTTTTTAAATTTCTTTTTATTGGTTTTACAAAAATACAGAACACCCCCCCCCCAAAAAAAAAAAAAAAAAATGTTTCACTCTAAGTTATCCAACACAACCAACCATGAAGTCTAAGTCTAATCGTAAATGTCCAGAGAGTCATAGAATGTTCTTCCGTGCCATCACTTCCAATACAAAATTGTTACAGAATAAAAATACAGTGCAATACATTCAAATGTTCCACCAAATAGGAGCAGCATGGACAGCGACCGTACCGTTGCCCATCCCCCATGGCTAAATGAGCAATATAACAGTGCATATGTCATTCCTGCACTTGTGTAGCGGTGTTGTCAAAGAATGAAAGAAAAGGTCCCCATTAGGCCTGAACGATATTGGGAAAAACTATTGCTGCGATTTTTTTTGGGTTTGCGATATATTGCGATATTATATTGCGATATTAAAAAAAATTTATATGTATTTTTTTCAAGATATTTTCACAAGATGACTTAAATAGCTGTTTGGAAAGACTTTAGATCACCACAGTGTACAGTCATCCCTTGTTTTTCGCGGTTAATGGGGACCAGAACCCGCCGCGATAAGTGAAAAAACGCGAAGTAGCCCACCCCCCATTTTAAATTTTTTTTTTTGTGTGTGTGTTTTTTGTGCCCAATGTATTTATTCAGATTTAGCATTGGAAAGAGATACATACAGGTTGACCCAAAAAAAAGTTTACACTCAGTTGACTGCTTGTTTAAAAGCCATTGAAACATATCTAAATAGGTTGTCATGCTTAAGCGATTCATTAAGGTCACTCAATGCAGCTGGTAATCTCTCATCTCTACAATTCCTGTGCTTCTGCTGAAAATGAAGAAAACTTTAGCTGTACCTGAATTGCTGCGTGCCGGTCTGACACCTACTGAGATTGCAGCAAATCTGAGAATATCCAGATGTGCAGTCTACAAAGTTAAAAAGAAGCTGAAAGATACTGGAACAGCCTCACGAAAACCTGGGTCTGGAAGTGCCGATCTGTGCGGACCAAAAAGTTGATTGACAAGGTGATATGTGGCCACCCCAGAGTCCAGATCTCAATCCCCTGGATTATAGCATATGGGCAACTGTGGAGGACAGTGCCTGTAAGAAGCCACAAACTTCTGTGGCAGCCTTGGAGACGTCCATTGTTAGATCTTGGGAAAAGATGACAGCATCCTACATAAAGAAGACCTGTCAAGCGTTCCGCAGGTGCCTGGAGGCTGTTGTGACATTTAAGGGAGGACACATTGAAAAATAGAGTGTACTGTACATGTTCTTTACAATAATGTATAATTTGTGATGAAATTCTAATTCTAAGCTGAATAAGCATGGCATTTAAGTTGTATTATGGCAGTGTGAACTTTTTTTTGGGGTCACCGTGTATAAGACATGTCCCCCCCCCCCCCAAAGTGATTTTAAAAATGTATATAAATATATGGTTTTTAAGCACTTCAAATTTCATAATTATGATAAGTTTTAAACATAACTGTCCAACCAAATCATTTTTGAACAAGAATAAAGTACTGTAGCAGATAAATGCTTGGCTTTATTAAATGCTTCTGTTTATCTACTTTAGCTGTGACCGTTGAAGTGACATGTAGACATTTCAAACTCATGATCACTTCTGGCATTTAAATGTCTCCAACGTCCCCACAGTACACACATTCATTCCAGCGCGGCTTCCTTTCAACTGTTTAACAAGTTAAACGATGATTGACAGATGCCCGTGTGAAGTCTGCTTCTTTGGCCAGATCAAAGCCATTGTTGTGCCGCAGTGACTGAGAGGATCAAAAGGCTGGGAGAGGGAGGGTAGGAGCCTGTGCGCAGACCAGAAAGTGAGGCGTATGTGGATAAAAAAAAAAAACTATCGCACGTGCTTGCGATGGGACTATTGCGCACACGCACATCGCGATGGCGATGTTTAAACGATATATCGTTCAGGCTTAGTCCCCATGTACTATAAAATTTCTTTTCAGAACCGCGAAGAATATATCTGATTTTCTCGAGCCTAAGGTTCATCAGCACATCCCTTATCCAATGCGATGTTGTGGGTAGGGCAGCCTCCTTCCACCTCAAAAGAACCAAACGTCGCGCCAAAAGGGTGGTAAAAGCAATAACCCTACACCCCCAAGTAGGCAGCCACAGACCCTCCGGTAAAACTCCAAATATTGATATTAAAGGATCAGGAGTGATCCTTTAATTTAGCACATTTTTTAAGTCAAATGGTGTCAAACATATCCGTTCAGCACCATACCATCATGCCAGTAATGGTTTGGTGGAGCGTTTCGTGCAGACGTTCAAGCAGGCTTTAAAGTCTTCCAGAGGAACCAAGCCTGTACAACAGCGGCTTGATGCATTTCTGCTGACATATAGAAACACCCCCCATGCAACAACGAAAGAAGCACCTGCTGTTGTTCGTTGGACGGAAATTGCGTTCTCGTTTGGACTGTCTGAAACCTGATGTTGATCAAGCAGTGCACCTATCACAGGATGACCAACAGCAGCGACGTCTACAACACTCAAAGGACAGGCAGTTTGATGTTGGAGAGCCAGTCCTTGTGCGTTTATAGGAAGGGGGAAGAGAAGCTGACACAAAGTGTGGTGATGGAAAAAACGGGACCATTGTCGTACAAAGTAAATGTGGAACCTCATGGAACCTGGAAACGCCATGTGGACCAGATGCTGACTCGTTCCACATCAGTACCATCACAGACTACAGTGAACATTCCTGTAAGTTCTTCAGTGAGTGATAGTTCAATCACAGCTACCACTAACTCATCTCACCATCAAGATGATGCTGATGAAGTTCCCAAGATCACAGATCCACCTAAAACACCACCGAAGGAACCAACCAAAGTAGTAGAGACAGAAAGACGCTATCCTGTGAGGATTACAAAACCACCTGCTTGTTATTGTGATGAGTAAACGTTTAGTTAAAAAGTTGGTACTAAGTTGATTGCAATTTGTATGAGTACAACTGTTAAAAAAATAAAAATAAAAAAATGTTAATGTTATTGACAATGTATCTTGGTGGGAAGGAAAAGTTATGTATGTACCTGTTATTCACGATTTTACCACAAGATGGTATCAGTTGTCTATGTTCTACATGTTGAGTATGGGAAGTAGGAAACAAAGAGAGATAATAAATGAAGTGTGAACCAGCCAACAGTGTCTGCGTAGCTCGGTGTCAATGTAAAAGTGTTTACATTAAGACATAAAAAGGAGCGACATAACACCCTTGTCTCAAGAAAAAGGGCAAAATAATCCCTTGTACAGGCTCAGGGGTTTTGGGACAATCTACTCCCAACTTCAAGTTAGGATATGTTTGTTTTCTGTGTTTATAAGAAAAAAATAATCTTTAAAATCTTGTTCAGAGGAACCATATTAAGAAGGGAGGAAATATGTTGTTTTTGTCTTGTACTGCGAGAATGCCTCAAGGTGCCGCTATGAACCTTATGAATAATGCTTGCGTTCATGCTCTTGTTACCTATGACTTGGCAAGCAATAGTAAAAGACGTGTGTGAGACAAAGGAGTGCGTCCGTGGAGTTTATTCTGTCGAGTAGTCCAAACTGAGTGAGAACCCATACACAAACAGAACAGTCACACTCCAGACTCACGGCAACAGCAGCACACACAGATAACCAAATTGGCAAATTCATCCATATGAATTTGTACTCTGATCCTTTATTGAGGTCGTCTTCTTTGTGAACAGGCCACATGAACAGATGATATTCTTCTCAGCAACCATTTCTTTAATCACGCCAGTCACACTCTCTACTTTGCAGCTACCATTAACATTTTGCCATTACACAAGGCATATCATCTAAAACAGCTGGCCATTGTGACATCAAAATTGGCAAGCTAGTACACTGCAACTGTAAAGAAATAAGTGGTACAGTAGTGTTTGAAATAGTCCAACGTGACTAGCAAAATGGTTTTGAGTTTGTAAAGTCAGCAGCAGACACACACACACCACTTTAGAGGAATTGATTAATTGCAGAGCCTTAATTGTGTGTACAGGTAGTCCCCAGTTTATAAACAAGTTTCCGTACTAAAGAGAAAGCGCTCTCATCTGCAAGAGAAAGGAGTTCAATCTGCAAGAGAATGCACTTCGATCTTCACGCAAACCAAAATGGATCTGTAAGCAAATCAAAACTTTCTTTGAATAACGCTTTTCATTTGCAAACCAAGTTTTGGCATGGTTTCAACTCCATATACTAGCTCTTTAAAGTTTGAATAAGAGTCGAGAGATTTTCATGGGCAGGGGCTTGTATGTTTAAGCACAAACAATTTTAATTATCAGTGTCCAATTTATACGACGGAGTATGAGGGCCAAATAAAGAAAAATGAAACAAAAGGACTACGTTACTGTTACTATGTAGAAGAAAAAATGTTAAACAGTTACTGTTAGAAAAAAGGTCATATTACTGTTGGAGTAATGTAGCTGAATAAGCAGATACATACTTCATGGAGCGTGTCGCCACCTTTGTTAAATCAACAATAACGAAAACATCTCATGAGGCTGTGTTTTAGAATGTGTTTCCAAAATAAGAAAATCCTTAATCTTTAAGCCAATTTACATTAAATTATAATCAACAAAAGAATTTAGACTCATGCATCATCGTAGCTCCCAGCCAAGGTACATGTACATAAAGGGCATAGCGGCTTATTCAGCTCCATTACCACAAAGTAATAATACCATTTTCCTCGAAGCCAACAGTACGACTGTTTGTTCTCTCGTGAGAGGAGATTTTTTTTCTTGTATTAACCGTATGAATTTAACGTCATAGTAGAGCTGGGCGGTAAACCGTAATATTTACCGTTACCATGATGGTTCACGATGACGGACGAAATTTTGACAATTGAGTTTTTGGATTGAAAGAAAAAAATGTAAGTCTTCTCAACCCGCTGTGACCATATGTTGTTGGGCTATGCTCAAAAAGGTTCCCTGTGGTGGGTTCTTGTGTGTGATTTTAAGTTGCTCTTGAGACTGAACCTATTACCACACACTGAGCAGACGAAAGGTTTTTCACCTGTGTGGGTTCTTGAGTGTGATTTTACATTGCTCTTGTGACTGAATCTTAGGTCACAAACTGAGCAAGGAAAAGGTTTTTCGCCAGTGTGGATTCTTGTGTGCATTTTTAAGGTGCTCTTGCGACTGAATCTTTGGCCACAAACTGAGCACGAAAAAGGTTTTTCGCCAGTGTGGGTCCTTGTGTGCATTTTCAAGGTGCTTTTGAGACTGAATTTTTGACCACAAACTGAGCAGGGAAAAGGTTTTTCTCCAGTGTGGGTTCTTGTGTGTATTTCTAAGGTACTCTTGTGACCGACTCTTTGACCGCAAACTAAGCATACAAAAAGATTTTCACCAGTGTGGGTTCTTGTGTGTGTTTCTAAGGTTCGCTCATTACTAAATCTATGACTACAAACTGAGCAGACAAAAGGTTTTTCACCTTTATGGGTACTTGTGTGTGTTTTTAACTGCCCCTTGCGTCTAAATCTTAGGCTACAAACTGAGCAGGAAAAAGGTTTCTCACCAGTGTGGCTCCTCATATGCCTACGACAAGAATACCTGTTAGCAAATGTTTTGCCACAATGAGAGCATTTGCTGAGTTTGTCACTGCTAGCTTTCTTATGACTCTCATCATCACTGTCAGAGTTGTCTTCGCTATGTGATAGTGGAGCGATGAAACTGTCTGCTTGCAATCCTTCTGTTGAGCTGCTGCTGCCACTTAGAGGCTCTGTCCCTCCTCTGGCCTCACCAGTCGACTTGATGATACCTTCTTCCTCTTTAATGTATGGCAGCTCTTCCTCCTTTTTGACAGGAAGTTGCTCCTCTCCCTCCTTCTGTTGACAGGGCTCCGGCTCCTTCTCTTTGATTTGGGGGATCTCAACATTCTCTTTGATGCCAAGATATTCTGGCTCCTGCCCCTCAGCACCAAAATATTTTCTGAAACCTGCAAGACACAAGAAAACAAATGATATACTTTATAGACATTCTATCTAGCTAGCAGGCCGTGAGGTAAGACTGGACGAGAGAGCAAGAGAGTATCTGCATGCGCGTATGAGATGACAAATATATGTGTATCTTGCCATCTTTGAGCCAATGTGTCCTTTATGTGAAAGAACTGTTGCTCGGATAAAAATGGAAAATAAGAAATGCTATTTTGAGAAGAGCCACGGCAATTTCAATAAAAAACGCCCCCAAAATTGGCGCGCCGAACAGCTAAACTAAAAAAAGCTGAAAAAGTCATACAAGACTTCGCACGAAAAAAAAAAAAAAAAAAAACTGACCTCATGCATGAAGGGACAGCAAAACAGTTCCCTGGATCATGAGTATGCAGAAGAAACCAACCATCTAGTGCCCACGCGACTAGATTCATTCTGGGCTGTCATTCCCATGATAACAATGTGCCGATTGGAAGGTAGCCATCGTGCATGCACACGCCCTCATTCTTAAGGGGCAAGCAGTGGCAACTTATTTGCGGCAGGAGCTGGCCACTGTTTTGCTGTTCTGTAGCCTGGATCATGGGTAAGCACAAGAAAGCATTTTGTGATGCAGAAATGATCAAAGAAATGTTGCCTGCAGCAAGAGACACCTTGTTAAAAGGCATGAAAAGTGAGACAACAGACCCCAATCACGTGACGTCACAACTCCGCCCCCCCGACTGGTGCCGCCATATTGTCCGTCAGCTCATCGTGTTTACATACGTATTACCGCGACGTACATTCCTCCTATTACTGCGTGTTTTTCTGCTTGTCTAAGGAATCACCACCTAGTAAACGAACCCAAAAACCTTCCTGACAATCGTTAACATTGATGAATCAAAATGGTGAAGGCATGTGTGGCGGCTGGTTGCAATAACAGAGAAGATAAACGGTCATTTTAGTAGTTGCTGTGTGCCCATTGTTAAAAGGGCAAATCTCGAAAGCAGCACGGTTTGTTTATCTCGGTCCATGATGCGTTTTAGTGTCGACAGCCGTTAGACAGCGGCGAAAACATCAATATGATGCCAACACGATCGCAGACATCATCCGACGGAGACTACGAAGCTCGTCGCCACGGTCGCACAGCAAGAAGGTGAGCGTAACTAACAACAGATGTTGTGCCGAAAAATAGCCGCCCTGCGCGAAATGTCCCCCCTGACGGGAGCGCCCACACGGAAACAACTTTCTTGTACCGTGAATATTATTTTACTCTGACTGAACTAATAAATGTCATACCTGTGTGATCGTCATCGGGATATGGTCGAAAACCTAACCCTAGATTAATACATTTCTGTTCAAAGATGGTTATGTGGCCCAGTCCACGATTTGTTACTAAAATACAGTACTAATATTTTGTGTAATTTAATTAAAACTGATCTTACAGTCGTAAATCCATTACTCTAATGCGTCCATGAAAACATTTGATGTTTTCACGTCAATAAAGCGTTATAAATAAGCGCTCCCGTCAGGGGGGACATTTCACGCATGGCAGCTATTTTTCGGCACACACCGGCCCGTTGTCGATCAAGTTTCATTTTACAATCGTGACAACGGTGACGCTCAGCTGACCAAATGTACCCGACTCCTCATCGTGACATAAACTGGAGTATGATTGGAAATTTTGTGGTCTCAGGACGAGCTCTAACGCACGGGACGGGACCGGACGGGAGGAAACATCCGTTTGGGCATCAAATATGGATCTGGTGACTGGATCGACCGCAGTGGCGCCTCCAGAAATTTTTCATAGGGATGGCCAGACGGGGCCACTTAAAATCTTGGGGTGGCACACCAAAACTAAAAGCCATAATTTCAGGTTTTCATTATAT
Source organism: Corythoichthys intestinalis (assembly GCF_030265065.1). NCBI lineage: Eukaryota > Metazoa > Chordata > Actinopteri > Syngnathiformes > Syngnathidae > Corythoichthys > Corythoichthys intestinalis. Next base: position 45,451,708 of record NC_080411.1, on the reverse strand, counting down.
TATTGCAGTAAAAAGGTCAGGGGAAAACTATCAGAAAGACTTAGTCTTTCTGATATACTTTGGTGTATTGTGTAATATTTGATGTTACTAATGATTTAATGTGCATAGTCCATAACTGTCCAGTCAACATTTTGAGTTCCACAACAATTCTGTTTTATTGGGTTATGTATATATTAGGCATACGGTGTACACTTAACACAACAAAATAAATGCATTCATTTGGGATGAAATGCGTAACTGATGCTACAACAATCTAACGATATACTGGCAAGTGGGGTGGCCAACAAATTTATAGGGGTGGCCGTGGCCACCCCCTGGTGGCGCCACTGATCGACCAAAGCTTTTCCAAATAACGGCTTTTATGCAACTCATCCAATGTGTTTACAGCGTTCTGAAAGCACTGGGGCTTCCATAATTTGCAAGTGAATCCACCTTTGGAAACTACGATCAATGACAATATGGACACACAATGACGGACAATATGGCAGCACAATACAGCGATCACGTGATTGTGTAACGTTGGTGATTGGGGTCTTTAGCTGCTAAAATAAAGCAATTCCCACTCTCACAGAAGACGCCAATAAAGCGTACTGAAATCATTTCTGATGATTTGTCCAAAAAAGCTCCGTGATGGAATACAAAATGCATTACCCCTGAAGTGGAAGAATCCACTGATGCCACAGATAATGCACAGTTGGTGCTCTTGGTGAGATATTATGATGACGGAAAGCAGTTTATTGAAGATGTGCAGGGATTGAGAACCCTCAGTGAGCAAACAAAAAGGGAAGACAGATATATAGTAAGGGTGTAACGGTACGTGTATTTGTATTGAACCGTTTCGGTTCTGGGTGCTCAGTTCGGAACGGAGGCGTACCGAACGAGTTTCTGACGTAATGTAACCCTTACTTTTCGAGGCTGTGAGTCGATTGGGTTACAGTTTCTTTGTGTAGATTATATTTACTCCGTCTTCTCTACTATAGACCCTACCCACCGACGTCACAAAATCACGTGCTCGCTGTATGGTTCCGCCCCCTTGTCCGTCATTTTGTGTCTGTATTATCAATGGTCTCAATTGATCGAGCAATTTATAATGCATTTCATGGAAGACCCGGTGCTTTCGGATGCCGTAAACTCACTTGATGCGTTGCATAAAAGGCGTTATGTGGAAAAGCTTCAGTTTATCCATTCGCCAGATCCATATTTGATGCCTAAATCGATGTTTTTCGACCCGCTGTCTCCGCCGTATTTTCCTGACGTCTGCTAGCTAGCCTGATATGTACAACTATCTTGTCCACACAAAATCAGCCTATATTCACGAAAGTTTGAAAAACTTTAAGAGCTTGGAGGCTTATAAATGCTTCGTTGCTGGTTGGGTGAAACAGGTCCTCGTCCACGAAAATTCGGCAGGAATCTATCTTGTGCTTGGAAAGGTGAGTTACGAAATTTTCAATTCAAAATCTTTTGTTATTGCTAACATCCACTGTCAAGTCTAATGTATTTCATGTCGTTTGTCAATGGAGTTAGAGCTTTTAATGTTTATATGGTTTAGCGATAGCACTCTCACTACATACATACGTGTATGTTGTCGGCGATTAGCCTAGCACAATGATCTTAATTGTGGTTGTCAGCCCAAAACCCTCTAAATATATATTAAATGCATCTTACCAGATATAAAATGACTACTACATAATCTGTGGTAATCGTTTGGAGCCCAGTTTTCTCGTCGAATTGCAGCAGCCCATCTCGCTCTCTTCTCTCCGGGTCTCTCGGAATCTGGTAGAACTTCAAGTCTCTCCGTCTTCTCCGTCTATCTTCTCTGTTATTGCAACCGACCGCCACACACGCCTTCACCATTTTGATTATTAATTTTAACGAGCAGAAAAACACGTCGTAAATAGGAGGAATGTAAGTAGCCGTAACAGGGAAACATGATGTGTTGACGGACAATTGGGCGGCACCAGTCAGGAGGAAGGAGTTGTGACGTCACGTGGGTAGGGTCTATAATGAGGACCAACACAGTAGGACAGTAAAGAAATGTCAACGGCGCGACAACGTGGCCGCCGCGACAATGCAGTGAAACGCGGCTGTTAAAGTCAATCAGCCAATGCACACCAGTCGCAGTGCAGCCGCGTGTTTTAGACGCGTCCCAGAAGCAGCTCGATGCGACGCACGAGAAAAGAACGGCAAAGTTTATTATTTGACGTGAGACGCGGCCCTACTGCGTCAATACTACTAGCTAGCAGACCGGAAGTCACTCATGTAAAAATACGGTGGATCCGGTCGATTTTCAAACTAATATGCAATCGTAACCCACTTTTGAGTCCATTATATCTCTTGAAGGGTAGATCGGGGCACAGTTGACTTGTCTTTGTTCATTTACGGCTGTCTTCTCTGCTATAATAATAACCAACATGGCCCCGTGTTCAATACAAAACCCACCTACCACAACAAAACAAGTAGGAACCAATATTCACATAGGAACTAAAGTTATATAACATAAAATATACAATATAAATGAAAAATAAAATAAATTGAAATGAGCTAAAACACCTGTAATTAAATAATAAGAACAATATACAGATCCTGCTTACACGAATAAATTTATTAATTTCTGTGTGGCGCTTTAACTTGAGAAAATCCACCAATAAAGCTTTTGAAAACCATTCATAAGAAGAAAAAAAAAGATTCATTGAGGCATTTCATTTGTAAAATACATGTTAAAATCTTTGTCATTGGGATTGCTTTTCTCTTTAGCACAGGACTTCTTTTTTCTTCTTTTTTCAGAAAGAAAGCTGACCAATACGCGGGGTCTGAAAGGCAAACTGTTGCTGGATTATCTTTAAATACCCGCTACTTTTTGAGCAGAATTCTAGCTTTGCATAGGCTAATGTTCCTATTGTTGAAAGCACAAAGGTGTGTAATAAACAACTAGCAAATTTATATTTTGCATTTTGTTTTCTTACTCTACCGAAAATGAACCAAACCGTGACCTCAAAACCGAGGTACGTACCGAACCGAGTAATTTGTGTACCGTTACACCCCGAATATATAGTCATCTCATTAATGCAGAATGACATAGAGAAAGTTGTGTCAATTTTCTACTGATGGAGCTCCAGCCATGTTGGGGAGACAAAGCGCACACCATTCTGGCTTGATATCTTACCACCGAGCATCAGCGCATCACAGGGTTTTAAAAAGTAGTCAAAAAGTCTTGGAACAAGACAAGGGGCTACGTCACACAGCCCATACTTCAAGGGGGTGTTCTTCAGTCTTTTGCGCATTGTTGTCACTCTTCTCACTCGCCGACTCATCCGAAGAAAACGACGGCAAAGCTTCCTCGAGTTGCTGAAATAATGCAACTGCTTACACTGAATTGAATTTTCTGATTCATTCTGCACATTTTACAAAGTCGCTCACCTCATCACCTTTAATCACTTTGAATCACCTATAACGCGACCGGTGGGGGAGGGTTGAGTCTTTCAGCTGCAAGCAAGGGATTTCTCCCTGCATTTTTGGGACATAAAAAATAGCTAATGCCGTAGGGACGGTATGACAGAAAATTTTTGCGGTTTTGAAACCGTCACGTTTTCATACCACAGTATACCTTGAAAACGGCAATCGGCACATGCTTAAAGTGAATTTTATTAAATTGGTTAAATTTAACTCCCTTTAGCCAATTTTAATCAGTATAAACTTCAACTTGAACAAACAAGATGATATCTACCCAAAAACTATTAAGTGTGTGCTCAAGGCTGCGCGTGCGCCAACGCGTCTTCCTTGAAACTGAAAGGAAGACCGTTTTATTTGGTGAGACACTCTTAACTTGGATGGCATCCTGGGGTGGCGTGGCTCAGTGGTAGAGTAGTTGTCCCCCAACCCAGAGGTTGTGGGTTCAATTCTACGCACTGATGAACTTGCCTTTCTTGTCTTGTCTCTCAAGTGTCCTTGAGCAAGATAATGAACCCCGCGTTGCTCCTGGTGCTGTGTCACCAGTAGGTGGATGGCGCGATAGTGTAAAGCACTTTAAGGGGCCTTGAAAGGTGGAAAGGCACTATACAAGTATGACACCATTTACCATCGCACAGTAACAGGTAAGTTTGAACTTACTGTTTCTTTTGAAGGGATCCTCCATCTTAAGGACATGTAATTCTTAAAAGATAAATGTTAGTATGAGTTATAATAATTTGGTATTAAAACACCTCTTAATGTATTCGTTTTACTTCAATTATTTAAAATTATTTTTGTTGTTGTTGTTCTTATTCTTGTTGACGTCGCAGTCCGGTGACGTCACATGGCCCGCTGCCGAACTTCCAGCGTGTCACTCATTAAAAAAAAAAAAGTCACACGTTAGCTACCCCAACATGCCATGTGTTTTGCCCTTCCAATTTGAACCAGAGCGGAAAAGTGAAGAGCATGACAACAATGTCAGTCGTTCACAAGACGAGCAGCAAAGGCAAAATGCAGAGCAGGTAATACCTGATGAGACAAGAGTTGGGCAAAACTGGTGTCCTTGTAGTAAGTGTGTCTCAATGACAACGGCGTGAGAGAGTGTATGCTGTCGAAAATTCCGTTTTTTGTTAGCAGATCTTCAAGGTGAGCTATTGCGTGATTAAACTTATTCCATCCAGAGCTGTTGTGTTCTATACCTACAGTAAGGCCAAAAGTTTGAACACACCGTGTCATTCGTGCATTTTTATTTTCATGACTATTGACATTATAAACTCTCACTAAAGGTAATAAAACTATGAAAGCACACGTGTGATAGTCAGGATCGGAGTCGTGTCGTGGCTGTCCTCATTAAATTCATCATCTGGATCGAGTGTCCTCCATGTCTTGTACATCCAACTCACGTTTAGCTACGTAAGGGTGGTCCATATTAAGTGCTTGGTGCACATCAGCTGGCCACTGTAACGCTGCATCGGACGTGTCTGGATCAGTTTGAGTGGCAACATCACTCACATTACGTGAAAACTGAACAGACACTTACAGCCTGATGAACTGACTGTAGAGGTGAATTATTAGCTTCCTCTGTAACTAGCGGTACACCCGAAGGTTTGCCTACCACTGTAGCGACAGGAGCGGCTTGCCTGCTTAAGAGAGCGGCCAGAGTTTGTCTATGGCGCTTTATTGCGCGCAATTTTACTCGCCATCCGAACAAGTTAAGGCTTCTTGTGAAGTAAAATAGTTGGAACAGCATTTGATTTTAGTCTCCACTTATATTCAGCCGCTCCGGTGAGCTCTTTCATAAGTTGTCGTCGACTACAAGCCTCGAACGCGGGAGGAGATAAGTGGTGAGAACAAAGCCTTGGGACTTTGGGAAGTTTTGTCAGTCTACAGGCATTTTCCCAAACCTTTCTCCTCTTCTTGTCAATAGAAAATCTGTGGAGACTCACATCACTCCCCTTGTTTCCACTGACTGGAAATTGCATCCAAAAGCAGCACATCGTGCCATTTTACTTAGAGAGTTTAGGCAGCAATACACAATGGTTGTACACAATTGGAAACGTCCCATTTACAGTGGGGAAAATAAGTATTTAGTCAACCACCAATTGTGCAAGTTCTCCTACTTGAAAAGATTAGAGAGCCCTGTAATTGTCAACATGGATAAACCTTAACCATGAGAGACAGAATGTGAAAAAAAAAGTACAGAAAATCATATTGTTTTATTTTTAAAGAATTTATTTCCAAATTAGTGGATAATAAGTATTTGGTCACCTACAAACAAGCAAGATTTCTGGCTGTCAAAGAGGTCTAACTTCTTCTAACGAGGTCTAACGAGGCTCTACTCGTTACCTGTATTAATGGCACCTGTTTTAACTCATTATCGGTATAAAAGACACCTGTCCACAAGCTCAGTCAGTCACACTCCAAACTCCACTATGGCCAAGACCAAAGAGCTGTCGAAGGACACCAGAGAAAATTGTAGACCTGCACCAGGCTGGGAAGACTGAATCTGCGATAGGTAAAACACTTGGTGTAAAGAAATCAACTGTGAGAGCAATTATTAGAAAATTGGAGGACATACAAGACCACTGATAATCTCCCTCGATCTGGGGCTCCATGCAGGTTCTCACCCCGTGGCATCAAAATGATAACAAGAACGGTGGGCAAAAATCCCAGAACCATACGGGGGGACCTAGTGAATGACCTACAGAGAGCAGGGACCACAGTAACAAAGGTTACTATCAGTAACACAATGCGCCGCCAGGGACTCAAATCCTGCACTGCCAGACGTGTCACCCTGCTGAAGCCAGTACTCGTCCTGGCCCGTCTGCGGTTCGCTAGAGAGCATTTGGATGATCCAGAAGAGGACTGGGAGACTGTGTTATTGTCAGATGAAACCAAAATAGAACTTTTTGGTAGAAACACAGGTTCTCATGTTTGGAGGAGAAAGAATACCGACTTGCATCCAAAGAACACCATAGCCACTGTGAAGCATGGGGGTGGAAACATCATGCTTTGGGGCTGTTTTTCTGCAAAGGGACCAGGACGACTGATCTGTGTAAAGGAAAGAATGAATGGGGCAATGTATCGAGAGATTTTCAGTCAAACTCTCCTTCCATCAGCAAGGGCATTGTAGATGAGACGTGGTTGGGTCTTTCGGCATGACAATAATCCCAAACACACAGCCAGGGCAACAAAGAAGTGGCTTTTTAAGAAGCATTCCGAGGTCCTAGAGTGGCCTAGCCAGTCTCCGGATCTCAACCCCATAGAAAATCTGTGGAGGGAGTTGAAAGTCCGTGTTGCCCAATGAGAGCCCCAAAACATTACTGCTCTAGAGGAGATCTGCATGGAGGAATGGGCCAAAATACCAGCAACAGTGTGTGAAAAGCTTGTGAAGAGTTACAGAAAACCTTTGGCCTCCGTTATTGCCAACAAAGGGTACATAACAAAGTATTGACATGAACTTTTGGTATTGACCAAATACTTATTTTCCACCATGATTTGCAAATAAATTCTTTAAAAATCAAACAATGTGATTTTCTGTTTTTTTCCCCCACGCATTCTGTCCCACATGGTTGAGGTTTACCCATGTCAACAATTACAGGCCTCTCTAATATTTTCAAGTGGAAGAACTTGCACAATTAGTGGTTGACTAAATACTTATTTGCCCCACTGTACGTCATCACTCCGAGCCCGCAAAACATGGCGCCAACTATCGGTCACAATATGTACTAAATATTATAAAATAATGCCATTGATTTAACATTTTATGTGTTTCTAACAACATATTTTAGTACAAGAGAACAATTGTGGTTTATTAGAGCCTACATGTCTTTAAGAGCGAGGATCCCTTTCAAATTGACAATGCGAAAACATTAACAAGCTTGGTATGCTGCGAGTTAAATTAAGAAGCCCCTGTAGTAAAAATATTTTTATATTCTTGGCTTTCGACAGTCATGGCTCATTTATTTTCTAATTAATCTTTCAGTTACGATGTACAGTATTGTCTAATGTTTCACCCTTCAGTATAATTGATTGATGCTGGGCTGAGTGTAAATTGCAGCAATGTCGGCAACCACTAGATGCCACCACAACTCAGATTAGTCCAGTGCTCCAATTATTTTCTGTTACGTCCCCCCCCCCCAACAAAGACGTAAACGTTTCGCGCACCCCCCCAACTCTCTGCCGCCACTGTAAATAATACCATTTGTCTCGAAAATTATTATTTAAGTACACCTCTTCATAACATTGTCCTTTTATATCAAAGGTAAAATTAATATAAATCAATTTAGAATAAAGTACACCTTTATTAACATTGTTTTGTCTGTAACAGAAAAGAGTTATGGGTAGAGCTGGAAATCTTTGGACACCTAACGATTCGATTACGATTCAGAGGCTCCGATTCGATTATAAAACGATTATTGATGCACCCCCCTCCTCCTTTTTTTTTTTTAATGTTTTGTAGATTAGTTCCAAAATTGTTCAAAAATACTCTCAGGCTAAACCAAACTACTATTTCAGTATCATGTTAACATATAACAGTAAACAAATATACAAAAATAACAGTAGGCTAAATAAAACCCCCCAGTCCCCATTCTGTATCAGCAGCTTTAAACTACATTGAATTAATTTAATGTTGTGAATCAACCGTTAAAGTTGTTAAAATTGCTCCCGTTATTCCATAATTTCCCTTTTGTCTACTTTCAACATGTGAAAGTTTTAAAACTATTTTAAAGAGATGCCCAAAAGATTCAAGTCAATATTTTACCGATTTAGCTGTATTTTAGATAAAAAGTTAATTAGGTTCGCTTGGAAGGTTCGCTACAACAGCCTTGCAGGGAAGAGTACTGCTTTAAGATGGCGGCCGTTTACTAACGACCGTATTTAGCTTTTTGTATTTGTGCTGCTAACGCTACCGAATCTATACTGCATCTAGTCCTATACAAATGATATCTACCATAACATTATGTGGATGTACTTTGTAGCAGCTTTTCGGCAGCAGTCAGGTATGTTGTTGTGTTTTTTTATCTCGTGGCATGAGTTGAGCTAGAGCCGTGAGTTGAGCATTGGCATTACCCGAGGGGCCGGGTAATGACAAGCATGATGTTTAGCTACTCTCGCTCCGTTCCGAAGACCGCGCGGCGCGCTGAGTGTGTTGTACTTCCGCTTTACTTGGCATATTTCAATAATCGGAATAGAGCAGGGCGGTAAACCGAAAATTTACCGTCACCGAAATTCTTAACGATGACCGACGTAATTTTGACCATGTCGGTAAATTCGGTAAATTAATAAAACAAGAAAATATAGTCTTTTCATCCCGCTTTGATTCTGTGTTGTTCGTCTATGTTCATTCTCCTTTAAGAAAGCAGTGAATGTGCTTACGTAGGGAGTCACGTGATCATCAGGAAGCCAATCAAACAAAAGCCCGGTAAGCTAACGCTAGCAGCTAACGCTACAAGCAAAACGTAATGGAGTGTGGCTTAAGGGAGGTTCACCAAACTTTCAACCGACATTTAGTAGACTCTTGGTGGCATCCAGACGGGCTTTCACCCGCTGTCCTCCTTTGTTCTCACGATTTCCGGAGATGGTGCTTTCAGTGCTTTCTACTGGTAGCCAGACATTTATAAATGATACTTTGGTGAAAAAAGTGAAAAAACATGTCTTATATATATGTATCTTTTTTCCAATGTAAAATCTGAATAAATACATTGAACACGCACAAAAAAATGGGGGGGGGCGCTACTTCGCGGTTTTCACTTATTGCGGCGGGTTCTGGTCCCCATTAACCGCGAAAAACGAGGGATCCCTGTATTTCTGTAAAGCTTTAAGAAGCCAGAGTCATTCCCACCACTCGTCGAGCCGGTGTTGTGCCGACACCGGCCGTCAGCTCAAGTCCCAGCCGAAAATAACGTGTCTCTGGCGGACGACGGGAGCGATGCGAGGCGCCCCACTCCATCTGAGAGCATGCCGCTTAATTTGACTCAACAGTGCGTTTCTTCCTTAATATTACCGCTAAATACACGAGCTTGACGCCAATTTAACGGGAGCTATTTTTTCACGGGAGATTTGGCTAGCTCTGGCAGTGTTCAACGCAAGCTGCAACGAATAGCAGTAACTTTATTATATCGCAAAATATGAAAACGATTGAAAGCATTACTCACCAAATTCAATCTGCTGGCAAATACAGGCAAGTGTGTATGCTGCGCTTTGGTCTGCCCCGCTCTGGACTTGCAATGCAACCAAAGGCTCTCCAAGCACTCCATGTACACGTAAAGAGTGCGCGCGATTGGAGTAATGGAACGCAGTTTGGCCCGATGATTAGTTCTCGTCAGTGAAGCATCTAGAATGATTTGCTGACTGGATTTCTTAAGTGCTCAGTTTACGTACTAAGTTAATCACATGATGATAATAATAATAATAATAATGAAATAAAACCTCCCGACCCCCCCCCCCCCTCCCAAAAAGAATTTCTCCTCGGATCTACGCAATTCACGTAGGTCGCCCTTTTTGACTTCAAAACGGCGAATTTCGCCGAAAGGTGAGAGATTTTCATGCCTGTTATTGGCCTCGAGGAATTGTTTAATTTTGCCGGCTCTAAGTATCACGTTTTGCCCGGACTACTTTTAATGCGGGACAACGCACTGACATCACGTACGTTCTAGAAGAAAACAGCGGCGGCGCATTTATTTGATTTCAGCCATGCACGGATGTAGAGCTAGCGATGAAGAAGCCGATGAAATCCAAAAGAAATGCTCAAAGAAAAGGCAGAAAATGTCAAAAGTGTGGGAGCATTTTAAGTTGGACACCAAGGCGAAAACTGTTGTATGTATTCACTGTAAGACGGTGCTTGCTTACCATTACAGCACGTCTTCAATGCTACAGCATTTCCACAGGAGACATCCTGTTTACTGCGAGAGCGGAGGACCGATACCCGAGACAAGGTAAAAAAAAACGTAGGGCAAGTAAAACAAACGTAGTGCTAATATACAGTATAAGATTAACGTTACTGAACCTTGCTAATATAATGTTAGTACTGCGGAGGGCTAGCCCACCTTTCTATTATTATGACTACTGTTGATGCATGGCTAACGTGCCTTTCATTTAATCGGGGGGGGGGGGGGGGGGCACCGCGCTGTAGAGTGGTGAGGATGTTAAAATAATATTAAAGATAACTGATATGTTGTCATTTTTAGCTCAGTAGTCATTGATTGATAAAACAAGTAGCACTGGTGCATAATGTGCCGGTATACAACAGGTATCAATGTATTTTGAACACTGCAAAAACTTATCAGTACTTACAATTTAGACTACCTTAAAATTTACCTATAACTTAAATTCTGCTTGACACAAATGACAATTAAATTGAAAAACACCTACCTTTTAATTGATGTGTGTGTCAAGCGTAATGACATTTTTAGGTAAGAAATAAGGGGAAAAAGTTTTTTGAGTAAAAGCAGTGAATTTGATCAGCTGGTTTGAATTCAGGGTTTTAAAATGCACAGCCATGAACCTATTGTATCTTGTAACTTGTTGTAACTTGTTCTTAGTAATATCAATTAACAAAATATTATTTCTCATCTTTTTCAGTAAATCCTCACAGTCTCGCATGGTCAAATTAATCTACAAAGCGCCATTATGTAGCCCTGAGCTAGCAGCTCAGTTTACAAACAGTATTTTAAACATGATAATCGTGGACATGCGTGCACTAAGCATAGTGGAGGATGAGGGTTTAAAAGCTATGGTTTCAACCTTCAATCCCAAGTACGAGCTTCCATCAGGGACTTTCTTCACAAAACAGATGGAGAAAAAGTATGAATTCATCAAAGCCAAGATGACGCAGGCTCTAAAAGAGACAGACAGCCTTGCACTCACTACCGATATTTGGACAAGCATCTCAACAAAGGCTTTTATCGGGGTGACATGCCACTACATTGGGAAGAACTGGAACATGGTGTCCCATTCTCTGACGACGATGCCCCTTGAAGAGAGACACACAGCTTCAAATATTTCAGAGTGGATTGAGGAGGTGATTGCCAAATTTGACATTCCAGCAAAGAAAATAAAGGCTGTCGTACATGATAACGCTGCCAACGTTATAGCAGCAGCAAAGATTTTGGAAGACAGGAATGGATGGGCATCAGTGAGATGCGCAGGGCACACCCTCAACTTGGTTGTGCAAAGCTCACTGAAATTCCACCAGGCTATCTCCAAGTGTATTGCTGCTGCGAGAAGCCTTGTTGAACACTTTAAAAAGAATGAGCTGGCATGCACCAAGCTGAAAGATAAGCAAAAATAAAATGGGTTGCAAGGGCAACATGCTTGTGCAAGATGTCGCCACACGCTGGAACAACACATATGCCATGTTGTCCAGGCTACAAGAACAGAGAAGGCCAGTGACTGCCACACTCTCTGACCCAGCAATGACCCAGAGAGGGAAACATTATCTGGATCTCAAACCTGACCAGTGGAATCTGATTGAGGAGCTGAACCAGATTCTTGAGCCTTTTGAATCAGTCACAGTGTTTCTGAGTGGACAACAATAAGTCACACTCTCTGCACTTCCACATCTTGTGCACATGCTTAAAGAGAACATACAGAGTCCAGAACTTGAGACTGCACCTGCGAGTTCATTTCAGACTCATGCAACAGAACAGATCACAGAAAGATGGCAAGGAGTACTCGAGATTACTTCTGGATCTCCAAACATCACCCTCCTTGCTGCTGCTTTGATCCCAGGTTTCGAAAACTGAAGTTCTTGGCTGCTGAGGAAGTAGTCAAAGTCCAAACCATGGGTACAAACCATGGCACTTGCAGCCAAGCAGCAAGTGAGACAGCCCACTGCAAGTAAACATGGAGCGGACAGCACAGCACAGGACTCCCCAGTCTCACCAGCAGCACATGGAAGGATGACATCATTCCTTGACTCAAGACTCCACCACCAGTGACTAAGAACAAGATGAGGAGCAGCAGTTACTCCAAGCTGTACATCAGGAGGTGAAAGAAATATTATTTTTTAAATTTTGTCTCTTAAACAATTTTCACAAAAACGATAGAAATTTTTAATGCAGATAATGACTGTAATGAAACCGACCTGGAACAAGTGCAAAATATTGTATAAATAACATACAGGGATTCCCCTATATTCAACAGATTGTGGCGCACCGCCACACTAAAATGAAAGCCGCCACGCCTGGCAAATGAGATGTATTTTATTTATTTATTTAAATAAAAAAATTTTTTTAAGGCCGCTTCAAACTAGCGGCAGCCGAGTGGGAGGAGTTCAGCGGACACCTATTCATTGTGTATTGTAGCCTAATGTTCGTAACTATGCAGGCCCCCCCTTAAGAGACGCAAGGGGAACGAGTAGGAAGAATGGGAGAACGAGCGAGATAGCGAGAGATAGCGGTCGCATGTTGTAGCAGCCCGCTGTTATTTTGTTATTGTTTTTCTTTATTATTGTTACCACAATAAAGTGGGTAAGCAAATACAGACTTCTCTCCTTCTTGCCCATATCCGGGGCATTACAATAATTTGGATCGGACTTTTCGGCGAAAGTGAGCGGTGGACGGCCGTCTAAAGCAAACTTTGACTAACTTGCGCTGAGAGACTGCGGAGAGGCGGGGCCCAAAATAAAGCCTTGCTCTATTTTCAGAGCGTTGGTCACAGTAAACGATTTATCAGTTCAAGCAGAGTAAAATGATACATATTCACGGTACAAGAACGTCGTTTCTGTGTCCATCGATTGGTAAGAAAAGGCTGTTTGTACGAGTGACGTGTGGGCGCTCCCGTCAGGGGGGACATTTCACGTGGAGTGGCTATTTTTCGGCACAACACCGGCGCGCCAACTTCAGACAATTACGGCTGACGAAACTTTGATAAATGCGCCCCCCCACCCAAATTTCGCGAGCTCTGGGACACTCGAAAAATGACTCTCATACCTCTCCTTGCTAAGTTAATGGTACCTCGACGTGCCTTTGTGTGGAAATTTAGTTTACGAACAACGGGGAAAAAACTATTCACCTTCTCACCGAATCAAGTAAAACTCTTTACACGGCTATTAGAATTCCCCCAGTGCTCTAAATGGGTCAGTTGACAGAAGGACTGTTATTGTTGTGGTAATGTAGTACTTATGAGGGTCAAATAAAAGGAAAAAGGAGGACTACGACGGTGGTCTGCAACCCGCGGCTCTCGGGCCGCATGCGGCTCTTTAGCGATGCTTCGGAGCTTTTTTTTTTTTTTTAATGGAAAAAGATGGGGGAGGGAAATATATTTTTTTGTTTTAATAGGATTTCTAGGAGGACAAACATGACACAAACATTCTTTCAATTCATTAATATTGTAATGAAGTTAAACTTGTGGTGGCATAGTACAACAGAGTAGTCACGTGGTGCGTCATTCTCTATAGGATCCACTGCAGGGAAAACAAACATTTAATCATGAAGGCTAATTACGTATTTCTATAGTAGGCTAATATAGCTAGTATCGATAATTATAAGGCTTGTAAAAGGCTTTTAATTTTTTGTGGCTCCAGACATACTGTATCAGTTTTTTTTGTGTTTTTTTGGGGGTCAAATATGGCTCTTTCAACAGTTTGGGTTGCCAACCCTGAGTCACTACGAGATGTAAGTCGTACTATTGCCACGAGAAAAAAAGTCGCATTAGTACATCGGGTAACGTAGCTGTAATCAGCTACGCATTTTACATACATGTACTGTAGCTGAGAGGTACAACATTAGCCTGGCTAATGAAATATTTCAAATATATCTTTGTTATGGTTCTTCTTGGGGGAAAAAATGAAGGAAAAAAAATTCGCTGTGGCACGACATGGTGAGGCTGTCCGACTCCGATGCAGCCCACCACCACAGCTTCAAAAAATCCTAGGGGAAACACTGACATATGTTAAATATTATTGTTGTCACACACAGGTCCTCGTGTATTTTGGAGAACATCCCCTTTCCAAGAAGGAGAATCCACTGACTTGGTGGGAGAAGAATGCAGCACGCTATCCAACAGTGGCATAGCTGGCAAGGTCCCTGCTGTCTATTCCAGCTACATCAACGCCATCAGAGCGTCTGTTTTCAGCTGCAGGTAACATTGTATCAAAGAAGAGGGCAAGCCTCAGCCCTGAGCACGTTGATATGGTTACATTCCTGCACTGCAATAAAGAGCTCCTCTAGAGGTTTGTACACACATGCCATGAGAGACTGGTTGCACTGACTTGTTCTAGGTTCAAATGTTTTTGGAATTGTAAAGGAGAAGACTGTTAAGCCTGTAAATTCTGTTACCTGTAACCAAAGTATTTTTATTTTTCTCTTTTTATTGAGGCCAAATGTTTTGGTACTTACAAGAATACACGAAGTTGAATGTTATATAATTTTATATTTATCTTTTTTTTTTCTAGTGACATCTGAGTTGCAATTTTTGGCTGTTAATGTACATCTAAAATAAAGACGTTGTATAAAAATGGTTCAAAATTAGTTAAAATGTCTTGTTTTCTCATGTATATTTATAATTGTTCTTTACCTAAAAAAAAATGTTTTATCCGATTAATCGATTAATCGATAGAATTTTCAGTCGATTACTCGATTACTAAAATATTCAATAGCTGCAGCTCTATACTGTATTCTTTTCTCTGTGTTCTTATTCTGTTCGAAAATACTGCGCACACTCTGAAAATGAGAGCGCCACTGCTACCACCTGAGTAGGTGTGGAAGTACACTTTAATCTCGTATGGCAAAAAAGGATGTTTCCCTGAGGTCACATTCGCCATCCCCGGCATGGGCGGGTGCGCCCCACTATTTGAGAAGTACTGGATTAGTCAAAAGAACAACTCATTAGCAAGCTATCCAATAGCATGATAATGATCCTGATTATTTGATTCGCGTGTGTTGGAGGAGCGAGATGTGGAAAACCGACTCGATACAGTTGGTGCCCTTGACGACTGTAGTTGGTGACCCCTGCTCTAGGAAGTCTTTTCCAGTAATAATGTATTTCATGTACATTTATTTGCACAGTGATTTCATGAAAGTATTTTGCAATGTAGTTTAACATGCTACAACATATTACTCATGTGGAGTTTAAACTTTTTTGCCTTATTTGTATCTCAAACTGAAAAATGCTTGATGCTCTCGTGTTGTTCCCTGTTCAATTAAAACTGTTCTTAAACTTATCATGTTGTTTGCATATTACTTATTTTGGACTGATGCCCTTGTGTTCTTCACTCATCGGTTAATACTGCACTTGAACTAATACTATGAGGAAAAAATGTTTGCATCCAATTTATGTTGGGCAGACAATCTCTTAAATGTTTAATGAGCAAATTGTCAATAACAGTTGCCAATCAAATGTTTCTCTTGTGTACAATGATTTCAGTGTAAAATAAACCTAATATACAATAGTAATAATTAAATGTATATATAAATCATTATTTAAAAAAAAATCAGTAAAATATACAATTCACTACAACCATGAGTAGGGTTGGGAATTGATAGGATTTTTACGATTCCGATTCCATTATCGATATTGCTTAACGATTCGATTCTTTATCGATTCTCTTATCGATTCTATTTGGGGAAAAAGAAGAACAAACGTTTTGATTGGCATCGAGTTTGTTTAATCAGAAGTCACAACCTTACAAACTCACAACGAGATCAAAAGAGGCCCAAAGCCTCAATGTTAACTGTGGCAATAAGTGGCAAATACACAAGAATGTGTAACATTTTACTGAAACATTTATCTAATGGAAATAAAAAATATTGGTATATATTGGCAGATAGGTTGTTGTTCTGCCTTTGGCAATATGTGTTAAAGAAGGGGTCCCCAAACTTTTTCCTGTGAGGGCCACATAACTTTTCCCTTCTCTGATGAGGGGCTGGGGTCAGTTTGTAACAGAAAAAGTGTGACGATTGCAGAAGTGCATAAATGTAAAAAATTATTGTTTTTCAGAAAGCCACAATCAAAAAACCATTTCTGGATTCTTTATAATAATAATAATAATAATAATTAATAATAAAAACACTATTAATTAAATAGATAATAACCATATAACCCTCTCTGAATTCTTCAAGGAAAAGGCCAGAAAATAAATAACACGATTGAGAAAAAAAAAAAAAAAATCAAAATGGCCGGACCAAATGTGGAGGCGGGCCGTATTTGGGCCGCGGGCCGCAGTTTGGGACTGCTGGGTTAACGTGTATTAGTTTACCATTACATTGAATTGCATGCCTTTTAGTTTTTGTGGCGCTTACACGCTCAAGTGGGGGCGCCCTTGCGCTTCCTCACGCGAAGAACGCGCTCACGTGAAGAAGAGCGCGCTTACACCCAAAGAAGAAATGCCGCATCCAAGTGAGTGAGAGAGTTAGTGAGAGAGGGAAACACTTCTACGAGCCTACGTTCTTTGTTAATGTTAATATCTACAGAGGCAACGCCTGTATGTATCATCTTTTGTGTTGTTGTTGTTGTGTTTCCACTCGCGATCGGACACTTAAATCCAGTTGTGTAGTGGTTTGAACGATGTGCTAATGCTAGCGAATGAATGCTAACCATACTGTTATTAGCAGCTAATCATCGCTGATTTACGTTGATGCAAACCTGTTTGTTATTGGGGACGAAATTGATTTGTTTCATTTCTATTCTTAGTTTCACTCTTCAAGTGATGATTAAATAAAGTCAGCAAATTATACCAACGTCTTCTGCATCGTCATTTGGGAGTTTAGCTAGCTGTATAGCCAGGACTGAGCCTTAGCCTCTCTGTGAGGACAGCGCAGTCGTATTCCCTCCTGATGCAGTTATTTCCACCTTGCAATGACTGCAAGTCGCTTTGTTGTAATTTTTCCTCGTGAAGTGAAGACACACTTTCAAGCGTTTGAACCTACATGCTGTCATTGTTATGTTTATAGCTGCAATGTTCGTGCTTACCCGTCGTAACCTTTCATTTTCACACTCTTTCCTGGTGAAGTGTAGTCAAACTTTGGAGCGAGTGGTTCTTGGCGCCATGCTAGTTTGATGCGTCTGGACAACAACACACGTCACGACGCAATACGCGGCTTTAGGAATCGTTAAAGGGATCGTTAAGGCTTTTTCATTGTGATGTCGAGGCCTCGAAACACTCGGGACCGGTTCCGAATTGGAATCGGATTTCGATTCCCATCCCTAACCATGACTAAATAATACTCAATTTTAATAGGTATTACGTGATATAATCTGTCTCAAAAGGTTACGTTAACTTTGCCCAAATTATTTGAGTATATTATTGTTGAGGCATTTAGGTAATATCTATTAAGTAAAATTGGGTAAACTTTACACTATCAAAATGAGTGTAAATTGTTACCTGTATTGTATTGTATTGTATTCTATAGGTTGTTTTTTTTACAGTGCATACGGCAGAGATGAAGACGTTTGCATCATCCGAGAAGGATCACCTGATTACTACGGATGGGTCGTCCTTACTGCTGTGGACTATAAAATTACGATGAGGGGGCACATCAAGTTGTTGTTGTTGTTTTTATTTGTAGAAAAAAAAAACTTCCCGTTCTTCCAAATTATCTCCCCTTTGTTGATTGGAATAAATTTTACTGTTATCTCATGTGATGTGACGTACTTTTAGGATGTAAAAAAAAATGCCTTCCTGCTCACCCCCCCCCCCCAAAAAAAGGATTTTAAGCTTTCCAAAAATAAATGTATCACACATGTTGTTTCCGCCATGCACTCATCGTTCACACGATTGTGCTACACACGCTTGTTTTGCAGGCAGTCACTCTACAAACGCTTGTTTCATAAGTTTACACCGGGGGTGGCCAACCCTGGTCCTCAAGAGCCGAAATTCAGCTTGTTTTCCATGTCTCCCTCCTCCAACACACCTGAATCAAATGATCAGGATTGTTATCCGGCAACTGCAGAGCTTGCTGATGAGCTGATCATTTGATTCAGGTGTGTTAAAGGAGGGAGACATGGAAGACAAGCGGGGCTCTGTCTGACACAGTGTATCAAACAAAAAGCTGGAATGTTCATTTTGTGGCGTTCGTTCAAGGTGCAACACATGTATGTCTAAACCAGGGGTGGCCAACCCTGGTCCTCAAGAGCCGCAATCCAGCTTGTTTTCCATGTCTCCCTCCTCCAACACACCTGAATCAAATGATCAGGATTGTTATCAGGCAACTGCAGAGCTTGCTGATGAGCTGATCATTTGATTCAGCTGTGTTAAAGGAGGGAGACATGGAAGACAAGCGGGGCTCTGTCTGACACACTGAATGAAATGATCAAACAAAATGAACGTTCCAGCTTTTTGTTTGATACAGTGTGTCAGACAGAGCCCCGGCACTCCCCTAAATTTGAGTAACTTCATACTCACAGAACAGTGAGTGTGATGTGGCATCATCGTTATCTAATGGTTGAGTGATGAGGTTGTCTTCTTGGGATCCTTCTGTTGAATTGCTGCCACTCGGAGGCTCCGCCCCTATGCTGGCCTCACTCGGATTTCCATCTTCACCATTAATAGGCTCACCGGTCCACTCGGGGATGTCCACCACCTCCTCTTTAACATATGGAGGGGGGTCCTCCTCCTTTTTGAGGTGATGAGGTTGTTGCTGCTCCTCAATGTGGGGGTTCTCAAGTGAAATTAAATAATCCCCCTGCTCCTCTTTAATGTGGATAAATTCTTCCTCCACCTGCTTGATGTCTGGCGACTCTTCCTCCTCCTCTTCTAACATGCGAGCAGACGCCTGGCTTTCAGGACAATGCGCTTGACTGACATCTGCAAGACAAAGACTATAATCACACATAGGCCAAATTTTATTTCTTCATTTGCCATATTCAGTCCCCAAAACATTTATTCCTTCCATGACAATTTTGTATTTATTCGTATGTTTTCTTCTACTACGACACAATGTAATTCAAATTGCTTCTTAAGATCACACTTAAGCAGACACGGCGCTCCGCATACGCATAACACGCACTGCGTGTAGGGCACCAACTCTGCCTGAAGGGGCACAAAAAAAACAATCAAGTTTGTAAAAAATCCTAAAAAATAGTAATTGTAATAATAACAACAATATATAGTATTTAAAATAAAACTTATAACTGATAAATGCAAGTAATACAAATATAAGTAACATAGGCTCATTATTTACACACAAAAAGAATCTCCTGTGCGGCCCTCTTTGCCTGGTACACCAGACTCACAGCTGTTTCAGCTATTGAGTCTGGCCACCATTCAGCAGATACAATTTCCAGGGCGGAGCAAGCCACAGCAAACAGCGGAGTGGCCCAATCAGCGACGGGCAGACGTGACGTTAGTAAAACGACGAGGGCAGGACGAGGGACTTCCGCGCGAAAGGAAACATGCGAGGAGAGCGGAGTTTATTCAACATGGCTAGCGCGAGACAGACTGTTGTCAATGACTCGTGTTTGAAAAATACAGGGAGAACAGTCTGGCCGTGCCAGGCAACGGCCCTCTCGTCAGTCTACCTTTGGTGCCCCCCCCCAATTCCCTAGTGGTTTGCTCCATTATGCTTCAGTCACAAATTTGGCAGAAGTTTATTCTTGAAAGGAAATGTCATCAAAAAATGTTGTTGTTGTTTTTTTTTTAAAAACAATTGTTTATTTATTATCAACTACGTTTACATGACCACAATAATCTGATATCTGGGAATAACCAGGTAATGACAATAATGAGATTTGACGCATTTACGTGCTCTTCAGTGATGTGATAATCAGGAAAAACCTGGTTTACATGTTAAGTCAATAGTTCGATTTCTTTCCAAGTACATGACGTAAAACTCTTGGTCTCAGCATAGGCCTTCCTCCATGTCTACCAAAAACCCATGCTTGCTTGAAGTTGTCCCACTGAACCTCTTCAAATGCGAGTGTGGCGATTGCGTTACACAAGCTCGCAAACTGCAGAGTAGGCCCATAGGCTGAAAGCGAATCAGTTTGGCGTCCCTAAGGCCTCTCTAGCGACATCCGTTTTTCCATTTGTACACATGCTCAGAGATGTAAAATAGCGGTGTTTATCAGATAAAGGATAGCGGATCATGCTCTTTACATGACCACTTGAATAATCTGGTAACTCGAGAAATCGGGTTATAATCGGTTTATTAGTGTGCACAACCCAAAAAAAAACACTCCAAAACACTGTGGTGTAAATGATGTGACTTGCAAATTCATTGCACAATGAAAATTAAATGGAATGTTACGAGACATACCGGTAGTGGTTTTATGCAACGACTATGTTGATACCGAAAATTTTCCATTAGTAAGAAGCCGTAGTCATTTTTGAGAGGTTCAGAGGCCAAGAGCGACATCTACTGGTGAAACTAATTAGAAAAAAAAAAAAAAAATCTTAAAGCTATGTAGATTTCCCCTTTCATATTCATTGTTTCCACATTATGTCCAGAATGTTTATATAGTGCCCTATCGGTCCATGTCTATAAAGGTATAATATTAAAGTTTTCATGTATCTGTGTTTTGAATATGGGCCTGCATAATACTATAATTAATTTAGAAAATGTTTGTACCATGGCTCAAAACAATATTTCACCGTATAATCCCTGAATATTTTGTCTTGTATTGGTGGATGGGGGGGGGGGGGGGGGGGGGGTAAAGCATTTATGCCTAGGGCACCAAAATAGCTCGCGTCGGCCCTGCATTTAAGACACAAACAATTGGATGGGAACGACATGGCGCGGTTGGCAACCCCCCAGCACTGCTTAATAAATTCGTAGGGGCCACCCTACAGGGTCTGACAACTTTTGCACACCACTTTTCAGCTTTTATTTGTTAACTAATAAAATATGAACCAACCTTCTAGTCTGTTATGAACAGCGTTTATGCCACAAAGTTCTTCAGGTAAGTTTTCTGCCGCCGGTGTTGTATTCGCGTTCATTTTCCTCACTCGGCGTATCGTTTTCGTTAGCCGCTAGGCTAAGCTAAACAAGGCTAATGTAGGTCTCAAAGCTTCGACGGGCGCAGAGAGGACTTGAATATTTGAACGAATAAAACAGTGTTCGACACGTCGAGGGTTCGTCCCATTGAAGTGAGGGAAATAATGGAGAAAAAAAAAAACAGGCGAAAAGAAAACAGCGATGTGTAGCTACCAAAACGGTTTGGGCGTTCATGTTCGTTTGGGGGACCTTCGTGTCACACTATTTACGCTATATGATTGGCTGAGGATTCGGAGTCGTGTGCGCTCGCAAATGTGCCTGATCATAACTGCAAGATGCTGGCGCCCGTGCCTGATTTTTAAAAAAATCAAAATGTACAAAATGTAAAATTGATTGTCTAATTCAATCCCCATTGAATTATTTATTTTGTTTTTATAAAATTCATTCTGTAACTTTTTTGGGGTCTGTTTGTAAGTTTCCCATTTTGTATTAAGGTCTTTAAAAAGGAAAAAAAAATCCACCCAAAACACTGCAACGCTTTTAGTACATACACTAGGAAAAGCTGTCCAATTTTTATATCGATAATAACAAATATACATCAACATGCATCGGGGAATAAAATTTTTTTTAAAAAATCCAACCATCCATCATCTATTGCCTAATCCGGGGTTTGGTCACGGGGGCAGCAGCTTTAGCAGGGAAGCCCAGACTTCCCTCTCCTCAGCCACTTCAACCAGCTCCTCCGGCAGGAGGTCAAGGCGTTCCCAGGCCAGCCGAGAGACATAGTCTCTCTAGCGTGTCCTGGGTCATCGCCGGGGCCTCCCTTCGGTTGTTTGGGGCCGGGCACAGCCCGAAAAGGCACCGTGGGTCCCCCTTTCCATTAGCTCACCACCTGCGGGAGGGGCCAAAAGGGCCGAGTGCGTAGGTAGTTGGGCGGCAGACAAATGTGGGGGCCTTGGCGATCCGACCCCCAGCTACATAACAAATTGATTGATGAATTATGTTACACATGTATTTGAATAAAAAAAAAAAAAATCATTCATCAAAGGGGAATATATACTGTATATATTGGTATATATATATAAGTATATTGACTGCCTTTATTTGTCAATTTCTTGCTTTAAACAATACATTTTAATATGTATATGGCGGAAAACACAGACAAGGCTGAAAAAACAATTTCTGTTCTTGCACCCCTCTTTAAAATAAACTGCTGTATTTTATAGAGGTGTGCATCGCCACTGCCCTCACGATTCGATTCGATTATGATTCGGAGGGCCACGATTTGATTCGATTCAGAGGGTCACGATTCGATTCGATTCAGCAATGCATCGCGATGCATTAAAGCCTGGGATGCATTAAAATTCTAAAGCAAAGCATATTTTTCGTGAATCATGAGGCAACACAAGCGGTCAGACATTAAACAACTTTTTATTGGCTCTTTTGTCACTCCTGGTTGAAGTCAAATGAAAATAGTATACTTTCAGATATACATATATATATATATATATATATATACATATACATATATACAGTGCCTTGCAAAAGTATTCGGCCCCCTTGAATCTTGCAACCTTTCGCCACATTTCAGGCTTCAAACATAAAGATATGAAATGTAATTTTTTTGTCAAGAATCAACAACAAGTGGGACACAATCGTGAAGTGGAACAACATTTATTGGATAATTTAAACTTTTTTAACAAATAAAAAACTGAAAAGTGGGGCGTGCAATATTATTCGGCCCCTTTACTTTCAGTGCAGCAAACTCACTCCAGAAGTTCAGTGAGGATCTCTGAATGATCCAATGTTGTCCTAAATGACCGATGATGATAAATAGAATCCACCTGTGTGTAATCAAGTCTCCGTATAAATGCACCTGCTCTGTGATAGTCTCAGGGTTCTGTTTAAAGTGCAGAGAGCATTATGAAAACCAAGGAACACACCAGGAAGGTCCGAGATACTGATGTGGAGAAGTTTAAAGCCGGATTTGGATACAAAAAGATTTCCCAAGCTTTAAACATCTCAAAGAGCACTGTGCAAGCCATCATATTGAAATGGAAGGAGCATCAGACCACTGCAAATCTACCAAGACCCGGCCGCCCTTCCAAACTTTCTTCTCAAACAAGGAGAAAACTGATCAGAGATGCAGCCAAGAGGCCCATGATCACTCTGGATGAACTGCAGAGATCTACAGCTGAGGTGGGAGAGTCTGTCCATAGGACAATAATCAGTCGTACACTGCACAAATCTGGCCTTTATGGAAGAGTGGCAAGAAGAACGCCATTTCTCAAAGATATCCATAAAAAGTCTCGTTTAAAGTTTGCCACAAGCCACCTGGGAGACACACCAAACATGTGGAAGAAGGAGCTCTGGTCAGATGAAACCAAAATTGAACTTTTTGGCCACAATGCAAAACGATATGTTTGGCGTAAAAGCAACACAGCTCATCACCCTGAACACACCATCCCCACTCTCAAACATGGTGGTGGCAGCATCATGGTTTGGACCTGCTTTTCTTCAGCAGGGACAGGGAAGATGGTTAAAATTGACGGTAAGATGGATGCAGCCAAATACAGGAACATTCTGGAAGAAAACCTGTTGGTATCGGCACAAGACCTGAGACTGGGACGGAGATTTATCTTCCAACAGGACAATGATCCAAAACATTAAGCCAAATCTACAATGGAATGGTTCAAAAATAAACGTATCCAGGTGTTAGAATGGCCAAGTCAAAGTCCAGACCTGAATCCAATTGAGAATCTGTGGAAAGAGCTGAAGACTGCTGTTCACAAACACTCTCCATCCAACCTCACTGAGCTCGAGCTGTTTTGCAAGGAAGAATGGGCAAGAATGTCAGTCTCTCGATGTGCAAAACTGATAGAAACATACCCCAAGCGACTTGCAGCTGTAATTGGAGCAAAAGGTGGCGCTACAAAGTATTAACGCAAGGGGGCCGAATAATATTGCATGCCCCACTTTTCAGTTTTTTATTTGTTAAAAAAGTTTAAATTATCCAATTAATTTTGTTCCACTTCACGATTGTGTCCCACTTGTTGTTGATTCTTGACAAAAAATTAAAATTTTACAGTATATCTTTATGTTTGAAGCCTGAAATGTGGCGAAAGGTTGCAAGGTTCAAGGGGGCCGAATACTTTTGCAAGGCACTGTATATATATATATATATATATAACAGATCACAGCATTTAATTAGTGCTTTGAATGAGATCAGGGCTTTCTCTTTTTTTTTACACACAATAGCAGCCTTTCACACAGTGCAACATCTGAACTCCTGTGCAAAATCAGTAATAACAGTCACTGTATTTTAGTCACAACGACCCATCAAAAAAAATATTCAAGTAAATATTTATAAAAATGGCGGCACGGTGGCTGAGTGGTTAGCAAGTCTGCCTCACAGTTCTGAGATCAAGGGTTCAATCCCGGGCTTCGGCCTTCCTGTGTGGAGTTTGCATGTTCTCCCCGTGCCTGTGTGGGTTTCCTCCGGGAACTCCGGTTTTCTCCCACATCCCAAAAACATGCATGGTAGGCTGATTGAACACTCTAAATTGTCCATAGGTGTGAGTGTGTGCGTGAATGGTTGTGTGTCTCCTTGTGCCCTGCGATTGGCTGGCAACCAATTCAGGGTGTCCCCTGCCTACTGCCCGAAGTTAGCTGGGACAGGCTCCAGCACCTCCGCGACCCTCGTGAGGAATAAGCGGCATGGAAAATGAATGAATGAATGAATATTTATAAAAATGACAAAGAAAATATTGTAGTGCAGCAGCATCTTTATCGCAAAATGTCAATCATTTACGTGCGGGTCGGGTCGGGCCGGACTTCTCTCTCGCTAACTTTTTAAAAATATATATTTGTAAACTAAAACGATGTATGGATGTTAAACTAAGAATTACTTGTTATAGAATAAATAAATTGAAAAAAACAGAGAGAAGGCGCTTTGGTAATCCCAAACATGAGCCGCAGCTGAGCCAGTGCATTGGTTGCGCACATGAACGCCGTGGCCCTGCCCTCCTTTTTAATCTTCCCCTTGCACTCTAGTGCTCTCCGCGAGTCTGCAACTCTGCATCCTGGTATTTCCTTTTCGAAGTTCAATATAAAGCACCAAGAGGTGAAAAGCAAACTAAAGACGGGGGGACTGAAAAGGCAAGAATCCACGAGTGGTGTGTGGAAAGGATTTAAATTGATAGTTGAAGATGCATACAGAAGACTGTGTCGGGCTTGCCGAATGCAACAAATGTGGCGTGCGCTTTGCTCTCGTATGAGAGCAGAAAGATTGGCACCTTCACGCTGAGCAGGCATTTTAAAAACTGTACTGGCCTAAAAGATGATATTAGTCACACATCGTTATTATCATTTGTTTCGAGGGCTGCACCTCTTCGTGCTAAGCAGGACATCGTGGAGTTCGTGCATGGTGTTCCTTAAAATGTAATTATTTATTTTGTTTCAGTGCTCCTTAAGGCAAATTGTTCTTTTGTGTGTTCTGATGCGAGTCATTAAAATAAAGAATGTTATTTAAAAGTTTTTTAGTTTATTTTTGTATATGCAGCTGTTCCTCTCCTCATCAAAGAGGCACGTCCATGTGAGCACAATATCCCAAACAGAAATATATTTAACATACATTTCCAGCGTTATTTCGTTGTGTCCGTGCATTTATAATGATCATAAAAATATGTAGACTTTTTAAACATTAAGAAAACTTGCATTTTTTTCTGCTAACTCGAAGAAATTAAAATAAATGTCTGTTGCTGCATTTTGCCAAGTAAATGAGCATGAACTCTCCACCTGATGGAA
Organism: Corythoichthys intestinalis; assembly: GCF_030265065.1. Lineage (NCBI taxonomy): Eukaryota > Metazoa > Chordata > Actinopteri > Syngnathiformes > Syngnathidae > Corythoichthys > Corythoichthys intestinalis. The sequence continues at coordinate 45,425,579 of NC_080411.1, read as the reverse complement.
CAGACACACAAATATAAACGATATAAATGTTTATTGAGCAGGGGTCGCGTTAACCGAATATTTTCCGTCGTTGACCGGTTTTTTAAAACGGTGACGGAAAAAACTGAAGTCCGGCCGTCATTTTGACAGGTTGCAATTCACACCCCAGACCACAGGGTGGCGAGTGAGCATATTAATTAGCTATTGTCTCTCTTAATGCATGACGTCGTTGGCTATACTGTCAGAATATTGTAGCGTCACCGGGGTCTGGCGTCGGCACCGTGATTGACACATCAACGCGAGGTTCTTGTTGGTGCACCCGGTGTGCCAGCGCGTCATCCAATTGGTGGACTAGATTGCCGCCTGTGTATAGAGCCTACCCACCGACGTCATAAAACCACGTGCTCGCTGTATGGTTCCGCCCACTTGTCCGTCATTTTGTCTCTGTATTAGCATTGGTTTCAATTGATCGAGGAATTTAAAATGCATTTCATGGAAGACCCGGTGCTTTCTGATGCCGTAAACTCACTGGATGTGTTGCATAAAAGGCGTTATGTGGAAAAGCTTCGTTCTATACAGTCGCCAGATCCATATTTGATGCCTAAATCGATGATTTTTGACCGGCTGCCTTCACCGTCTCTGCCTGACCCTGATATTTACAACTATCTTGTCCACACAAAATCAGCCTATTCTCACGAAAGTTTGAAAAACTTTAAGAGCTTGGAGGCTTATAAATGCTACGTTGCTGGTTGGGTGAAACAGGTCCTCGTACACGAAAATTCGGCAGGAATCTTGTGCTCGGAAGGTGAGTTACGAAATTTTCAATTCAAAATCTTGTGTTCTTGCTAACATCCACTGTCAAGTCTAATGTATTTCATGTCATTTGTCAATGGAGCTAGGGCTTTTAATGTTTATATGGTTTAGCGATAGCACTCACTACATACATACGTGTATGTTGTCAGCGATTAGCCTAGCAATGATCTTAATTGTGGTTGTCAGCCCAAAACCCTCTAAATATATATTAAATGCATCTTACCAGATATAAATGACTACTACATAATCTGTGGTAATCGTTTGGAGCCCAGTTTTCTCGTCGAATTGCATCAGCCCATCTCGCTCTCTCCTCTCCGTGTCTCTCGGAATCCGGTAGAACTTCAAGTCTCTCCGTCTATCTTCTCTGTTATTGCAACCGACCGCCACACACGCCTTCACCATTTTGATTATTAATGTTAACGAGCAGAAAAACACGTCGTAAATAGGAGGAATGTACGTAGCCGTAACAGGTCAACACGATGTGTTGCCGGACAAGTGGGCGGCACCAGTCAGGAGAGCGGAGTTGTGACGTCACGTGGGTAGGGTCTATAGACCCCAATCACATGACGTCACAACTCCGCCCCCGTGACTGGAGCCGCCATATTGTGTGTCAGCTTGTCGTGTTTACACATTACCGCTACGTACATGCCTCCTATTACGGCGTGTTTTTCTGCTCGATAACATTAATAATCAAAATGGTGAAGGCGTGTGTGGCGGTTGGTTGCAGTAACAGAGAAGATAGACGGAGAGACTTGAAGTTCTACCGTATTCTGGAGGAGAGCGAGATGGACTGCTGTAATTCGACAAGAAATCTGGGCACCAAACGATCACCACAGACTATGTAGTAGTCATTTTATATCTGGTAAGATGCATTTAATATATATTTAGAAGATTTTGGGCTGACAACCACAATTAAGATCATTGTGTGACATTGGTGATTGGGGTCTATATAGTTGCCTCTTTTTCTTTGGGGGCGGAGTTGTTGTTTTGTTGGTGTTGTTGGCGGTAAGCAGAGTAAAAAGAGGGAGAAAAATACCACGACTTCCGTGTCTAATTTTTCGCCGCCAAGCAAGTGTTACAAAACTTAAACATGAGAATAATAATACAAATGGGGAAACCAAATCCGTTGCATCACCGGAATGGCGCAGGGAAGATTTTTGAACATACTTATATATTTTAAAATGCGCTGAATCGATTCGGCTTGTTGCCCGCATCAAATCGAATCGTCCATGCCCCGCATCAGGATGCATCGCCGCATCGATTATTGTTGACACCCTTAGTATTTTAAGACAAAACAACTGTTGTGTTTGATAGAACAATATGTCTATATGCTGCCATAGCAGTTTCATGGCGTATTATGCCCTCTGACTATTTTTAATTTTTCCGTTTTAGCCTGGAGACCCCCATTTACAGACACTGAGAAACCACTTTTATTTCAACGCAGCCATAAAACAAAGGTAATTAATTATATTATTCAAAATGTCATTTTTTTGCTTAGAATCATTCATTGATGTCTAATATTTAGTTAAAAAAAAAAACGACTTTAAAAAATGATTCACTCGCATATTTTAAACTTTTAAACAAATTACGTCACAATGAAAAAAATGGTGGCTGTAAATAGGTCAAGGATATCTACCTCATAACTATCGCTTAATTGTTTTTTTTTTTTTTGTGACCATCGCATTTTCCCCGATATTTTAGATGATAATCGATCCAATCAAAGAAAATATGAAAAAGAAAAGTTTAAAAGAGTACATGTTTAAAAACTGAAATCTCGACCACTCCATTTTGTCTGTGACTTCTGCATCACATCCCTTGTTATATTACCGTGTTTCACCCATAAAATTCCCACAAAGTTCATTCACAGCTGTGTCTTGACACACAGTGATATATGCTACACTTAGTTTTTGGATCAAAACAAGGTAAGTACGCGGTAATATCTTGTTAAAATCGTGTCTTTAATTATGCTCTCTCATGCTCGCACCTTGAGTTACGGGGAAGCCACAAAAAGACATACATTGCAGTCGAACGCTAGCGTGAGAATTATGGACACAGCAGGCAAACTGACAAGTGTGCTATCCATTACCATTTCAACCCATGTTGCCATTTGGATTGCTTATTATGGGATTATATCGATGTATTAGATACATTAGATGCTTAAATCATAAAGCCGAGGTCCTAGGCTTCAAGGCTAAACAGAATAAAAAGATAGTCGTACTCACATTTATATGTTCCCTTTATGCATATGGGGCCTTTTATTCTCAGTATCTCGCATTCACGTTCTTTAATCATAGTTGAAAAAATATTTAAAAAACCCACTGCAAAAATTAAAATGTTATGGTATTGGAATTTAACCCCTCAACTCTCCCAGTGTTGTTAATCTTACTGAAAAAAAGTAATTAATTATAGTTACAAATTACTTCTCCCAAAAAGTAATTGCGTTAGTAACTCAATTACCTGAATGTAAGAGTAATTAGTTACTTGGCAAAGTAATTGGTGATAATTACTTTTTTTTTTTCCCCTCAAAAAAAAAAAAAAAAAAAAAAAAACATTGGCCACACTATGTGAAGTTTTTTATGGAGGTTTTTAGTACAATTGGCCCGAGCCCAATTCTTTACCCTAATTTACCCTTTACCCTGAATTAACTGTTAAAAGTTGTTAAAATTGCTCCCATTATTGCATTAGTTCCCTTCTTTCTACTTTCGACATATGAAAGTTTTAAAACTGTTTCATCATTTAAAGATAGATTCAAGTCAAGATTTTGCCGATTTAGAAGTATTTTAGATAAAAAGTTACTTAGGTTCGCTAGGAAGGTTCTCTACAACAGAGCCGTCCTAAAAAGCCTACTGCTTTAAGATGGCGGCTGTCTACTAATGCTTTTAGTGCCATGTCTGTCATTTTGCATCTAGTTATATCTATATACAGTACATGTGATATCTACCATGTCTACCATAACGTGCGGCCGTAGTTTGTCGGCTATCGGCTACAACATGTATTATTGGAGCTACCTAGCATCGCGTTTGCTCGGCGTCACAACTTTCTTGCCTCCTCCCCGCTCCTGCTCTGCTCTGTCGTCTCGGTGAGTCCGTCTCCCTCAGACTTTTCGACCAATATAGTAACGCATAGTAACGCATGCCTTTCCGTCCTCAGTAACGGTAACGGCGTTGCCAAGATGAGAAAAGTAATTAATTAGATTACCCACTACTGAAAAAAATAACGCCGTTAGTAACGCCGTTATTAACAACACTGAACTCTCCCTAGGAAAGTTTATTTTTGCAAAGATTAAAATCAAGCCAAATCAAAAATGTATGCAATAAAGTTATCATTAACTGTGCAGTTAGCCATTTAGCCATGTTTATTTACAAAATAAAACACAGGGCTAACTTAAATCTACATTTACACCAATTTCCTGTATTATTGTATATCAACCCACATGTCTTGCATATTGATTATCAAAAGAAATTAGTAGACAAAGGGAGATTATCTTGAATTGTTCGTTATTTATTATGTACCAGGATGGGTAGCCCAAACCTTTTTTGAAATGACAAACTTGAAGAAAATTTCAAAGGTCTCAAAAATATCTATTTTTCACTCACCTAATTTGACCTACTTTTAAGGTGTCAAATGCCCTTCTGCTCAAAATTTGTCTTCCCCAGAAAGTAAAGATTTTAAGCTTTCCAATGAGGTATCACACATTCATATAAGTAGGACAATTTTGAAATTCAGCCAAATTGGGGGTCTCAGACCGGAACTTCAAGTCACCTGAGTGTTTTCCCCTATATGTTATTCCAACATTGTTACAATGTTCACATGAAAATGTTATCAACGAGTAAAATGAACTCTTGCTGTAGCCCACAGGATCTGATATGTTGTGGTCATAATTAGTGTTGCACCGATACCATTTTTTGGCCCCGATACCGATACCTGGCTGTGCAGTATCGGCCGATACCGATACCACACCGTTTATATATATATATATATATATATATATATATTTATATATTTTTTTTTTTAATTCCCCCCACCAAAGAGCTACATAATTGGATATGAAATCATTGCTATCAAGGCTTTGTCAGGCTGTTGCTTACCTTTGCAAAATAGGAAAAAGACTAGTGCAAAGTATAATACTAGCCCAACAGTAAGAAAGTAAAAATAAATTCATAATAACAAACTCTGAATGAACTTAGAAAGCTTTTTTAAACCTCTCAAAGGCCAAACACTGCAACTTTCATGAAATTATTGTCACATTCTGCTGCTGGTTAGATTGTGTTGTTGCTGGGCTGTTAGTGGGGGCGTTCCTGACGTCGCACCTGAATCCAATGCAGGCTCATCAACGCAGCATTTAAGCACGGGTGATATCAGAGAAGGCTGCCGAGATATTTGCCTTGCTGATCGCCATTTGACATCTCGCACTATAGTCTCGCTACATTTGCTTGTTACGCCCCTGCATTGGGTTTTTTCTGTTTGTGTGCTGCACTCGTTTGTAACCTCTACCCTGTGCAGGTATTTGAGTGTTTTTGTTTTGGCTTTTTGGCTCGCTGCCTATCGTCTTAGTTAACCTTTGAGTTTGTAGTATTGCGCTCCGTCGACCTGCTGTCACGGACTCCTTTTGTTAGTTCTACTATCCCGCGATCGTGTGTTATTTTTTGTTTGCAATCATTAAACCCTTGTATGTATTCCCCGCTTGTTGTCTGCCTCGAGGTCCAACCTTGTTTCCGCATTTGCGGACGCTAACAATTATAAGTAATAATAATTGACCACAGCGTCCCGTCTCTCTATTCGCCTCCTGTTTTTTGGGAGGGGGGGAGTCCCTTATTTCTATTTCTGAAAGGTGGCAACCCTACTTTGGAAACAGTTACCAAATTACTGCAGCATTTCTTTAAGTAAAAGACAAAGTAAAGTTGACGTAGTGAACTTACCAGAGATTGTTGCACTGGTCCAGCGCCCTTCCTCTGGATAGCAGTCCTGCTCTTGCAGGCTCAAACTCGTTGTGTTCGTTCACGTTTCGTCTTCAGATGTTTTATCAGGTTCCAGGTATTGAAACTGGCCGATTTAACTGAGTCCACATCTCGAAACTTTCAGGCCGCAAATCTTGCATGCAGCCATTGATTTGAATCGACGGGATTTGTATTTTGAAATATTTCCTGACCGCCGCCATTCCTCCTGGTTTATTATTCGTTCATATGAAAAAGCGCCCTTGTCATTGGTCGGGAGTGGCTATTGGCCTGTTCTCATTGGTCTGGAGCAGGCCAATAGCGATAGCTGCTTGGTGTTCACGTGTCATCACACAACACAGAGACAGAGTGTAGTGAGCGCCAGGAGAAAAAAAAGGCTGCGGTCAAATGTTATAATAATGGACTGGTAAATGGTATCGGCGCCGTCTTTGTTGGTACTCGCCGATACCGATACCACCATTTCGGGCCGGATCGGCGCCCCCTGCCGATACTAGTATCGGTATCGGTGCATCTTTAGTCATAATTATGTTGTCTACTTTGCACCTTCAACCTGCATCAAATGGCAGGTTTTTTTTTGGCAAAATGTTTCTTTCAATTAATAATATTTTTCGTATACTTTCTTATTTATGGAGGACCAGGAGTGCAAAAATTCAATAAATAAATACACAATTAAATAAATAATTAAAAGTGTCATTAAAATGCTTTTATTTCAATATTTATTTATTTATTTCAATATTTATTTCAATTTTTATTTATTTATTTCAATTTATATTTATTTATTTCGATTTATATTTATTTATTTATTTCAATTTTTATTTCGATTTTTATTTATTTATTTCAATTTTTATTCATTTAACTGGGCGCCAAACGATCACCACAGATTATGTAGTAGTCATTTTATATCTGGTAAGATGCATTTAATATATATTTAGAGGGTTTTGGGCTGACAACCACAGTTAAGATCATTGCGAGGCTAATCGCCGACAACATACAGTTTCAAATTCAAGATGTTTATTTCTTCCGCCATCATTATTTTTTGAATAATATTTAGCTGGTACCAAGTGAAAGAAGCTGGCCTCGTCTACGGATCATCGGTTAAACAGGGGTGTCCAAACTTTTTGCAAAGGGGGCCAGATTTGGTGTGGTAAAAATGTGGGGTGCTACCTTGGCTGATTTACATAGAACAATATATTAAAACAAATTTTAGCAAGCCCTTCTGTGTGTCACATTTGCTTTATTATTATTTTTTTAATTCATAATTTCAACAATCTCGCCTTTGTGGCGTTCTCTTTTGACACTCGGGCTCTTGCGAAATACTGCTGCTGTGAAATTAAACTAGCTTCAAGCTGCTATAATTTCTCGCTGCGTATCTTCCCTGTAATGTACATGTCAGCGTGTCTTGTTTGGTAATATCGCGTCACATCGAACTCTTTGAAAACAGCGACTGTCTCTTTGCAATTGAGGCAGACACAGTTGTTGCGTATTTTATTGAAGAAGTAGTCAAATATCCACCTATCTTTGAAGCGTCGGCCATCGCAGTCAACTTTTTTTTATTGATTGTCGCCATTTTAGAAAATTGGAAGGGTCACACGGGGTAATGTTGCTTAGAGTGCTGCTCTTCTAGTTTTTCAAAGTTTCGTGAGAATAAGCTGAGTTTCTGTGGACAAGATAGTTGTAGATATCAGGGGAGCAGATGTCAGGCAGAGAGGGCGAAGACAGCGGGTCGAAAAATATCGATTTAGGAATCAAATATGGATCTGGCGAATGGATCGACCGAAGCTTTTCCACATAACGCCTTTTTGAAACACATCCAGTGAGTTTACAGCGTCTGAAAGCACCGGGGCTTCCATGAATATTACGTATTCTCAATGGTCTCAATTTTTCGTGCAATTTATAGTGCAATTCATGGAAGCATCTTGAATTTGAAACTGTATGTTGTCGGCGATTAACCTCGCAATGATCTTAATTGTGGTTGTCAGCCCAAAACCCTCTAAATATACTGTATATTAAATGCATCTTACCAGATACAAAATGACTACTACATAATCTGTGGTGATCGTTTGGTGCCCAGTTTTCTCGTCGAATTGCAGCAGTCCATCTCGCTCTCCTCTCCGGGTCTCTCGGAATACGTTAGAACTTCAAGTCTCTCCGTCTATCTTCTCTGCTCCTGCAACCACACGCCTTCACCATTTTGATTATTAATGTTAACGAGCAGAAAAACACGCCATAATAGGAGGAATTTACGTAGCGGTAATGCGTAAACACGACGAGCTGACGGACAATATGGCGCGGAGGCGTGGTTGTGACGTCATGTGAGTGGGGTCTATATGCATCTAAAATAATCCTAAACGATTTTATTAGCAATTTTAATACTCCTGTTAGAAAGATTTCAAGGGTATGCGTTCGTCCCAATAGCAGCCAGTCAGTTTCCTGTTATAGTCCTACGTCATGCGCAGCGTATAGTGGGACCGAGAATAGGCGTAAGGTGCGCATTTCGAGCAGACGGCTACCTGTTAAGGCCGAGTTATACTTCCGCGTCAGACCTGCCCCGTCAAGGAAGACCCGAGTTACGACCCTGCGCCGTAGCCTGACGCGCGCCTCTCGAATTTTCTAACCTTCGTGTCACTTAGACGTGTATGACGTGGCAGAAACGCACTGTGATTGGTCCGCTCAGACTGTTGTTTCCAGTTTAGCGCGAAATCACCGCCATTGAAGAATAGAATCAAACATTATTTTCTACACGCCAAAATGGACCAAGCCGACGGGAGTATTATCGAAGAGCAAGTCTCGTCAAGACATTATTGTGATTGCCAAATGGCAAGGTCGGCGATTGAGAAAAAAAAAAAAAAAGGAAGAACCACCGAGACGTGTGTGTTCGGAATCGAGTGGCCACACGAAGCGGTGACCCAGTCGGCCAAAAACTGCCAACTTTTTTATTACTTTATGTCATATTTTTGGTTGGTGCACTTCATCATTTATTGTGTACATATGTTTGCTGTGAGTCTGTGACTTATTTACGTGTCACACTTCCAGTATATCAAGAATAAAGCACAGATTTGGTGTCAAAAGAGTTGATCTTTAATTTTCAATAACAGACAGTTCACACACGATACATCATCACTGATTGAGAGTGCATCGGTGCTTTTTATGATAACGTTAAAATCAGGCATGAAAATGGGTCAGGGGATAAAAAGGTGAGAAGGGAGTGGAGGAAATAAATAATACCCCAACAAAATATTGAGCTCTGTCGACCCACACTGTGTTTCAGCAGGGCCGTGCAGAGACCGGTGGAGGGGCGGGTGCTCGTAGATCAAAAGGGGCACATGAACAAGTATTTAATACACCTTAAAACAACATAACTTCAATTTTAACCAGCTTTAGATAACAATTGGCTGCGACTGTGACATACTTTAATTGGGAGGGGGCAACAGTGAATAGAAATCAAAACTGTCATCCACACTTTCTGGCTGTGACTCAGTCAGTCTGCCTCTTTTCTTCCTTCAACCTCTGCAACAAAACTTCCTTCCTCAACTTGTTAATCCGAGAACAAACCACATCAGATGGTCACTGAGCCACCAACAGCACAGTTTTCTCAAAACTATTATTTCATCATTATCCATACTTAACAACTCTAGCACCTAATGATTAATAAAGCAATGACATAAAATCTTATAGAAAAATAACATTGTAATTGCGTTTATAATTGTATTTAATACCCGACTATCCTAGCAAACCTGTTCTTACCAGGTCTGCTATTCACCCAGCTGATGAGGTATCCACTGCCTTTAGCAGCCTCATCCAACTCCTTTTTTTATCCCTCAATCTCCTTTCCCTACGAGGCATGTCTATGAAATGAAATATAAATATTAAAAAAACACACACACACACACACACACACACACACACACACAAAAAAAAACAGACTCCCCGGTGGCTTTTAGTTTTAAAGCTTTCTTAATTTCTTTCTCTCTCAATAACGATGGAGGTAGATTTGTGTTTTTATTATTCAATCAAAATACAAAGTTACTTCTATCAAAAACAAAGTTGCTTCAATCAAAATACAGTTATACTTTTAATCCCAAAAAAGTCACTTCAATAAAAAAAATTGTTTTTGATTGCAAAAATAAATTTGAGACAAAAAAAAGCATTTGAAAACTATTTTTCTTGATTGAAACAAATTTTTCCATTGAAGTAATGTTGTTTTGTGTTTGGGCCACATTTTGACGCCAATTTAACGGGAGCTATTTTTTTTCATGGGAGATTTGGCTAGCTCTGGCAGTGTTCAACGCAAGCTGCAACGAATGGCATTAACTTTTTTATATCGCAAAATGTGAAAAGGATTGAAACCATTACTCACCAAATTCAATCTGCTGGCAAATACAGGCAAGTGTGTATGCTGCGCTCTGGTCTGCCTCGGTGTGGATAAGGCCTGCGTTTTGTTTTCGCAGCTTTGCAATGCAACCAAAGGCTCACCGAGCACTCCTTGTTTCACGTAAAGAGTGCGCGCGTTTGGAATAATGGCACGCAGCTTGGGCCGATGATTGGTTCTCGTCAGCGAAGCATCTAGAAGGATTTGCTGACTGTCCGTGTCACCTTTTTTAAAAAACCGATCAGGTTACGTACTAAGTTAATCACATGATGATAATAATAATAATAATAAATAAATAAAACCTCCCGACCCCCCCTCCTCCCAAAAAGAATTTCTCCTCGGATCTACGCAATTCACGTAGGTCGCCCTTTTTGACTTCAAAACGGCGAATTTCACCGAAAGGTGAGAGATTTTCATGCCTGTAAAATCCCAACGCAGTTTGGGAAGTTCCATAGACGCCAGAAATCTGCAAACAAATCGGGCTGGAGGGCTTTGCAGACCTTGAACGCAGTGCTCGACGCCAGTTTGAAGCTAGCCGCTAGTGATGGCCAAATGAAGCCTCATGAAGCAATGAAGCTTTACAGCCAATTGGTTTGCCCATGTAGCAAAGCTTCATTGTGCTTCATTTACTCTATGGCGCTATCAAGTGGTCTACAAGCCCAAGACGTCAACATTGTTAAGAATTCAATGGTTATTTGATTATGACAAAGATATGAATGTACTTATGATACTAATTTAGTATGTGAACAAAATACAACAAGTGCTAAGGATCATTTGTTATTCATTTTTGTTGAGAAATAATAGCTTTCCCACAGTGGCTGGCTTTATACGGTTTCCTTTTTTTTTGGACAATATTTCACCAGCTTTAGAAAATATTCTTTCACAAGGCACAGATGAAGCTGGGGTGCAGATAAATGTGAGTGCCAGTTTATATAAATTTGGGTAGGTATTCTTTTGTGCCTCCCAGTACACTAATGGATTGTTCATTCTGTTGACGTTTGGTTCAGATAGGTACACACAATCACATTTATATTAATGTAGTTCTTCTCCCTCCTTATTGAAAGCAATCAAATGAAAATGTTCCCATACAGGGGAGGATCGCTTTTTTTGCGCAGTTTCCATCGCAAGCAAAGGACAAGGCTCAAAAAAAGATTGCACTGGTTGCAGTCTTGCGCACAGATCATGTAACAAGTACAGGAGCCCGAAATGCACAAAACGTGAGATAACAGGCGATCGCCATTGCGTTTTGCAACCAATTTATACCATAGTCTGTAGCCTACTGTGTTTGCAATGCGCGCCGAACGTCAGATCACTTCTGAAGTGTTTATCAGAATCAGCCGGCCGAAGAGGCTTCACATGTCATCATATCCGGGTTCTGCCGAAATGACGCGCGCCTCGCTACAAGCTTCGTGGAAACACCCCTCCCATTACTCGACACAAGCTTCCGAACCTCGGCCCATTTCGTCCCATCACTACTAGCCGCCACAGCTAGCTCTCTCCGCCCGAGTCTAAAACTCTCTGTGCGGCATCAAAAGTCGGCCAGACCACCTCGAAACCGTCTTCTGCGTCACCTGCCCCTCAACATTTGTATGTTCAATATTTATTCATTGTTGATGAGCAGAAATATTCCTTTCAAGAGTTCCATCTTGCATTGTTTATTTTTTCTCCCTTAAACTAGACTAGCGGATTTCAACAACCATGCCCCAAAACCGTACAAATATAACGCCACAGCCCTCTAGTGGCTTGGCGGTGAATTACAGATTCATGCATTCCCTCACCGCAGAACTATCGAATGTCGCCGTAGTCGCTGCGCCGTCACCGCAACCTGAGAGAATAACTCCGGGTTTAGTGGAATTATTAATTTACGTGCATCCATGAATGAATGTAAGTATTTCCTCTTCATGCCATAAAGTTCTTATGATAACGGGACGGAATGAATGTGCATGTGTATACAAAAAAAAAAAAAAACATTTATTACAAAACAGTATATAAAAATATATATATTTTCTAAATACTACTTTTTAAAAAAAGTGAAAAAACATGTCTTATATCCATCTCTTTCTAATGCTAAATCTGAATAACTACATTGTACACACAAAAGTGGGCGGGGGTGCGCTACTTCGCGGTTTTTCACTTATCGCGGTGGGTTCTGGTCCCCATTAATCGCGAAAATCGAGGGATCACTGTATATCCACACATTCCAGTCCTTCACACACACACATACAAATACATCAACATCTTTCCACGCATGCTCCCACCTGCTCTTTGAGTGATTCTCATATCAAGTGCCATTGCCTGTATATAGTTGTGCATGTTGCCAAGTTGTATTAAAAGTGCCAAAGACCAACTCCACTCTACGCTCGTGTTCTAACCGACACCCCGAGGCGAATGAACCATAAAACATATTGAACCTAGAACCTCATACAGTCCATTAGTCCAAATTAGAATCGATAAGAGAATCGATAAAGAATCGAATCGTTAAGCAATATCGATAATGGAATCGGAATCGGAAAAATCTTATCAATTCCCATCCCTAATTGAAAATGTTAAATTTCTCAATGGTGTCTAACATTGAAGGTACGTTTTATTTCTGCTTTTTTTATTATTACAACTTCCCCCAAAACCCTAAATTGTGAGCCAGTTATTTTTAACAAATGTATGCAATATTGATACAATTATTAAAAATATTGACATTATTAAGTTCATCTTTATTTCATTACAATTATTGTTGAGTATTTGTGAGATCTGCGAGATGTGTAGATTCCAAGAGGCAAAGTATTCTGATTTTACATTAATTACATCATCAGTGAATAAAATGTTTTAACTACAGACTTGGTCAGGGTGTCCTAACTGGTCCTCAAGGGCTGTCGTGGGTCCTGGTTTTTGTTCCTACCAGTCGAGCACAGACAGTTTAACCAATGCAGTTTCTGCTAAAACAAGCAGCACCTGACTGCAAACAACTGATTTCACTTGTAAAACACCAGATTGGTAAAAATCTGTCTTGTTTTGTTGGAATGACATCCAGCACCCACTGCGGCCTTATGTGGAATAGTTGGACACCCATGGTCTAGGTCAGGGGTGCTCAAGTCCAGTCCTCGAGAGCCCCTATCCAGCTTGTTTTCAATTTCTCCCTCCTCCAACACACCTGACTCAAATAATCAGGATCATTATCAGGCTCATGCGGAGCTTTCTGATGAGCTAATCATTTGATTCAGGTGTGTTCAAGGAGGGAGACATGGAAAACAAGCTGTATAGACCCTACCCACGTGACGTCACAACTCCGCTCTCCTGACTGGTGCCGCCCACTTGTCCGTCAACACATCGTGTTGACCTGTTACGGCTACGTACATTCCTCCTATTTACGGCGTGTTTTTCTGCTCGTTAACATTAATAATCAAAATGGTGAAGGCGTGTGTGGCGGTCGGTTGCAATAACAGAGAAGATAGACGAAGAGACTTGAAGTTCTACCGGATTCCGAGAGACACGGAGAGGAGAGAGCGAGATGGGCTGCTGCAATTCGACGAGAAAACTGGGCTCCAAACGATTACCACAGATTATGTAGTAGTCATTTTATATCTGGTAAGATGCATTTAATATATATTTAGAGGGTTTTGGGCTGACAACCACAATTAAGATCATTGCTAGGCTAATCGCCGACATCATACACGTATGTATGTCGTGAGAGTGCTATCGCTAAACCATATAAACATTAAAAGCCCTAGCTCCATTGACAAATGACATGAAATACATTAGACTTGACAGTGGATGTTAGCAAGAACAAAAGATTTTGAATTGAAAATTTCGTAACTCACCTTCCGAGCACAAGATTCCTGCCGAATTTTCGTGTACGAGGACCTGTTTCACCCAACCAGCAAGGTAGCATTTATAAGCCTCCAAGCTCTTAAAGTTTTTCAAACTTTCGTGAGAATAGGCTGATTTTGTGTGGACAAGATAATTGTAAATATCAGGGTCAGGCAGAGACGGCGAAGGCAGCCGGTCAAAAATCATCGATTTAGGCATCAAATATGGATCTGGCGACTGTATAGAACGAAGCTTTTCGACATAACGCCTTTTATGCAACACATCCAGTGAGTTTACGGCATCAGAAAGCACCGGGTCTTCCATGAAATGCATTTTAAATTCCTCGATCAATTGAAACCAATGCTAATACAGAGACAAAATGACGGACAAGTGGGCGGAACCATACAGCGAGCACGTGGTTTTATGACGTCGGTGGGTAGGGTCTATAGGGGCTCTCGAGGACCGGACTTGGGCACCCCTGGTTTAGGTTCTTATACTGGTCTAGGTTCTTATACTTTTCTTGCAGATTATTTAAAACTAGTAATAACAGTTAAAAAAACAAAAACAAAAAAACAAAAAAACAGCAAACAAATTTGTAAAAAGAATCTGGATCGAACAATATGAGTGGGAAAAACAATGCAATTTTTTTTTGCCAGATTGTCCTGGTCAAGGATTATGCAAACCTGCAAATCCTCATTAAGATTTGAGGAAAGTCCACAGAATGCAAATGTTCTGCATGCACAAACTAATGAAGCCAGCCTGAATGACAGGCAGAACTGTCACTGCCCACCGCTTCTCGCACCAACACACACGTGTGTCTCAACATGACCTTAAACTTCCTTCTGAGTGAACCCTTGACCACAGAAAAAAAAAGTTTTTCCACTAGTCTGGGTTCTTGTGTGTAAGATTTCCCTTAGAGAGAATCTTTGACCACAAATTGAGCAGGAAAAGGTTTTTCTCCAGCGTGGGTTCTTGCGTGTGTCTTTAAGTTACTTTTCTGAGAGAATGTTTTACCACAAACTGAGCAGGGAAAGGGTTTTTCTCCAGTGTGGGTTCTTGTGTGTTGTGTTAGATTTCCCTTCTGAGTGAATCTTTGGCCACAAATTGAGCAGAAAAAAGGTTTTTCCCCAGTGTGGTTACTGGTGTGTCTTTTCAAGTGTTGCTTTTTGGTGAACCCCAGACCACAAACTGAACAAGAAAAAGGTTTTTCTCCAGTGTGGGTTCTCGTGTGGTTTGTTAAGTTTCTCTTCTCGGTGAACCTTTGACCACAAACTACGCAGTAAAATGGTTTTTCTCCCGTGTGGGTTCTTGTGTGTTGAGTTAGATTTCCCTTCTGAGTGAATCTTTGGCCACAAACTGAGCAGAAAAAAGGTTTTTCTCCAGTGTGGATTTTTGTGTGTAGTGTTAAGTGTCCCTTCCGAGTAAATATTTGGCCACAAACTGAGCAGGAGAAAGGTTTTTCTCCAGTGTGGGTTCTTGTGTGTTTTTTTAAGTGTTGTCTTTGACTAAACCCTACACCACAAAAGGAGCAGGAAAACGGTTTGTCACCAGTATGGGTTCTTGTGTGTACTTTTAAGGTGCTCTTGCGACTGAATCTTTGCGCACAAAATGAACAGGAAAAAGGTTTTTCTCCAGTGTGGGTTCTTATGTGTTGTGTTAAACTTCCCTTCTCGGTGAACCTTTGACCACAAACTGAGCAGGCAAAAGGTTTTTCTCCATTGTGGGTACTTGTGTGTCTTTCTAATTGTTGCCTTAGTGTGAATATTTGGCCACAAACTGAGCACGATAAGGGATTCCCGCAAGTGTGCCTCCTCATATGTCTTTGACAAGTATACTTATTACTAAAGTTTTTTCCACACTGAGAGCATTTGCAGAGTTTGTCGTCACTGTGCGCTTTCTTATGATCTTCATTATCACTAAAAGGCCAGTGTGACGTGACGCCTTCGCTATCTGATAGTGGAGCCATTAAACTGTCCGCTTGCAATCCTTCTGTCGAGCTGCTGCTGCTTTTTGGAGGCTCTGCCCCTACACTGGTTTCATTTAGACCCTCTTCACTCTCGGAGGGCTCAGCAGTCAACCTGGTGATATCGTCCTCCTCTGTAAGGTGTAGCAGCTCTACGTCCTCTTTTTTTATTTGAAGTTGCTCTTCTCTCATTTGCTGTTGAGGGTGCTCCGGCTCCTCTTGTTTCATTTGCGAGTGCTCAACTTCCTCTTTAATGCTAGGAGACTCCTGTCGCTCAGAACCAAGATATTTTCTGAAACCTGCAAGACACAGGAAGACAAATTATATATTCAAAAAGTAAATATGGGTGAAGGTAAAATTAGATGAACATAAAAAAATCATGCAAAGTATTTTCACCTGAATAAATTGCTCCTCTCCATTTTGAAGCACTTGTGTTGCACCCAATTGACCTTTCACAAAAGCTCCGTCCCCCTTAGTTACAGTTGCTACGCCAACAAGCTTCCTCACTTAAATGGCACGGCAATCAAATGCAGACGTATAAGGAAGTGTTTTGAACGATTTATTTTGGAGCAATACTAGTGCAGCATTCTCCAGATTGAGGGAAAAGCATTTACAATATGCAACTGAGGGTGAAAAAAAAAATATATATATATGCTACCGAGACAAAAGCATACAGGTTCAACACTTAAAGCTAAGCAATGAGTTGGGTTACTAAGGTGTCCCTTCCCAAAATGTTAGATAAAAAATAATGACAAAATAAGTTCAAGGCGTTTATCACAATGCTATATTAACTGAAAAAGCGGAAGCATGGCTTTAATGTTAGGACACTCATAAACTGGGAACAAAGACATGAAGTGAACTAACTTTAGCTCAGGAAACAGCTATACTTATAGCGAAACAGACGCTGTAGCAATGACATCCTAGTAAGATATTATATTTGGTCACATGAACTACATCTTTTATATCCAGTTTCTTGCTTCCTAAAGCATTTGGCAAAAAGGTTGCCAGTTACCCTCTGGTGTTAGCTTAATATTTCCTGAAGAGAAGACGCATGCTTGTTTCTTTTGAAGACATTTAGCTGTTAAGATTTATGCTTTCTAGTGTTTCCCCTACACATAAAAGATTGTGGCACACCGCAACACCAAAATAAAAGCCGCCACCTGTTACAAATGAGATTTTTTTTAAAGATTTAAAGATACATTCTAATTAATCATTTGTCTTGTTTAACAATAAGTCTAAATGAATATATTAGGCATGTGCCTGTTACCGGTTTCAAGGTTTACCCTGGTAGAAAACGTTGTGGTTTCAAAACCACAAAAATTTTCTGTCATGCCTTAGTACAGTAATAGCTACTTTTTATATCCCATAAATGCAGCAAAAAATCCGTGGCTTGGAGCAGCAGCGCTCACGCCTCCCCATCCCGTTGTTGCTCTGGTGTTAATACTTTGTACAACCCCCTTTTGCCAACAAAACAAGGTCTGGGGACTGAGATGGCCATGGGAGGAGCTTGATTTTGTGTCTGGTGAACCATTTCTGTGTAGATTTGGCCATATGTTTAGGGTCATTGTCTTGCTGAAAGACCCAGTGACAACCCATCTTCAGCTTTCGGGCAGAGGGCAACAGATTTTGATTTAAAATGTCCTGGTATTTCAAAGCATTCATGATGCCATGCACCCTAACAAGGTTCCCAGGGCCTTTGGAAGCGAAACAGCCCCACAGCATCACTGGCCACCCCCATACTTCACAGTGGGTATGAGGTCACACAAAAATACACACGGTCCCAGGCTTCAACTGGGATCGTGTGCTTTGGTCAGATGAGACCAAGATGAGCTTTTTGGCAACAAACACTCTAAGTGGGTCTTGCGTGCCACAAAAGATGCACACGGTCCGAGGCTTCAACTGGGATCGTGTGCTTTTGTCAGATGAGACCAAGATGAGCTTTTTGGCAACAAACACTCTAAGTGGGTCTTGCGTGCCACGAAAGATGCACATGCTGAAAAGCACCTCATACCCACTGTGAAGTATGGGGGTGGGCCAGTGATGCTGTGGGGCTGTTTCGCTTCCAAAGGCCCTGGGAACCTTGTTAGGGTGCATGGCATCATGAATGCTTTGAAATACCAGGACATTTTAAATCAAAATCTGTTGCCCTCTGCCCGAAAGCTGAAGATGGGTCGTCACTGGGTCTTTCAGCAAGACAATTACCCTAAACATATGGCCAAATCTACACAGAAATGTTTCACCAGACACAAAATCTAGCTCCTCCCATGGCCATCTCAGTCCCCAGACCTTGTTTTGTTTGCAAAAGGGGGTTGTACAAAGTATTAACACCAGGGGTGCTAATAATTGTTACACACATTATTTGTTGTCAAATAATTTTTTCTTTATGTGGGATTTTTTCCCCATGAATTAATGCACTTGTACTGGAGGTTGGATTTTTCTCTTTTTTTCCCCATTAAGGTCCCATATTATTTGAATTAAAAAAAAATACCGTAATTTCCGGACTATAAGCCGCTACTTTTTTCGTTCATTTTGAATCCTGCGGCTTATAGTCCAGTGCGGCTTATTTGTTGATTTATTTGGGGTTAATTGGCAACACATGCCTCCTAGCATGCATTGCAGCACTAAAGATGTACATAATTCATGTTCTGTGCTAATTATTTATGCATTCACTGTTCCAGTTTCTTTAATTGCTTGTTATGGTATTTGGTAACACTTTATTTGACAGTGGCGTCATAAGACTGTCATAACACCGTCATAGTTATGACATGAGACTATCATGGGCATTACTGAATGCTTATGACAGATGTCATTAAGTGTCATCCAGCAAATTATGTCACCAACTCCATTTGTGTCCAGCTTGGATCTTTTAAATCCATTCAAAGTGAGATAATTTGCCGAATAAAACTAAATGATAACTCTTATAAGCATTTGTTAATGCTCATGACAGTGTCATGTCATAATTATGTCTATTGTGAAATGACAGTCTTATGGTACCACTGTCAAACAAAGTGTTACCAAATACCGTAACTAGCAATTAATTAAACAACAGGAACAGTAATTGAAAAATAATTAGTACTTTAAGAACGTATTTTGATTGTTATTTACATCTGTTGCGCTGCAATGCATTCTAGGAGGCATGTTGGACAACAACAGTGTTGACAGCAGGTGGCATAAAAGATTGACTGTCTCCCCCAAGGGAGCAGTGATGGCCAAATGAAGCTTCTTGAAGCAACGAAGCTTTGCAAACAATTGGTTCAAAGCTTCATGATGGTTCATTTGGTCTTCTGACCGTCATATAATACCGCTAGCTAATGAAGTGTTACCGGTTATTATCTTTTGGTGTAAATATCCCATAATACAGTGAGGACAGCTGCGGCTTATAGTCCAGTGCGGCTTATCTGTGAACAAATGCCGTTTTCCTGTCACATTTGGTGGGTGGCGGCTTATAATAAGGTGCGCCTTATAGTGCGAAAATTACGGTACTAGAAGCTAAAAAACACATATTTTTCAGGGGTGCCAATAATTATGGAGGGCACTGTAATTTGATGTAGATTAGGCAAAACATTAGAGATTTCCTAATTTGTTAAACAGATTCTACACAACACAAGATGCTTTCAATATTGATTTTTAACAGAGATACAGCGCGTCAAACAGAGCCCTGCACTCCCCTCAATGTGAGTAACATGATACTCACAGAACAGCGAGTGTGATGTGGTGTCGTCGCTATCTGATGGTTGAGCAATGAGGTTGTCTGCTTGAAATCCTTCTGTCGAAGAGCTGCTGCCACTCGGAGGGTCCGCCTCTCTGCTCGGACCTCCACCCTTCAACGGCTGACCAGTCCACTGGAGGATGTCCACCACCTCCTCTTTAACATATGGAGGGTCCTCCTCTTCCTTTTTGAGCGGATGAGGTTGATGCTGCTCCTCAATGTGGGGGTTCTCAAAGGTAATGAAATATTCCTCCTGCTCCTCTTTAATGCAGACGAATTCTTCCTCCACCTTCTGGATGTATGGCAACTCTTCCTCCTCCTCTTCTTCGATGCGAGCGGACTGCTGGCGTTCAGGACGATGCGCTTGACTGACATCTGCAAGACAATAAACATACATCGACCAGATGTTATTTCTTCATTTGCCGTATTCAGTCCCCAAAATATTTACCGCTGCAGAATTCAAAGAAACATTCCTCTGTAAAGATTTTGTATTTATTCATATCTTGTTGTCGTCTATGTAATGTAATTCAAATGGCTCTACATCACATTTTAATAAGTCACAACCAGTCTTTTTTTCATTTTTTTTATTTTTTATTTTTTTTAAACCTATACAGTTTAGTTGCTATGACACGCAGAATAGAAATCTAAGTGTCCTTAAAGTGCGTATGACAGCAAAAAGCATGTTTATTTCATATTTTCCACGGTATTTTATGCTTCTGAATGAAGTGGTCCGATTGGATGTTCAGTTGATTTAGCTGATTAATTCGTTTCTGTTTCGCATCACGCCAGCCAAATGTGCTGGAGAAACATTTTGCTGCACCAAGAAGAGGCGTTTGAGCCTTTTTGGGTCTCAAAAAGTTCCCGTTCACCCCGAGATTGGCGTAAACAATTCTGACAGCTGTGAGACTATTGGACTTACGAGGAAGTGAGTAAACATCGTGTTTTGTATTATGTCAAATACAGTGGTACCTCTACATACGAAGTTAATCCGTTCCAGGAGCTTGTTTGTAAGTCGAAATGGTCGTATGTCGAGCAGGATTTTCCCATAGGAATACATTATAATTCCATTAATTCGTTCCACAGCCCAAAAACCTGCACTAAATCCTTAAAAAATACTGCTGGTACTATTACAAATGGCAATTACATATAGCAAAACAAATAAATAATAAATAAAAATCGGATTAATAATATAATAATAATAATAATTCCTGTAATAGTGTAACGAAACGGGTTCTAATAAGGCGGACGTTTTTTTCTGTACCTGAAGGCACCGCGGCGCTGACGTGACAAAGAGGGAGGGGAGCGGGTGAAAGTTTACTTTCGCTTTCAATGCTTTCTTGAGAACATCGTCAATTGCGGCAGACAGCAGGCGTTTTGTGTTGAGTAAGTTGTGAAAGAAATGATGAAAACGTGGCGAAGCTGGCGATTTCTCTGGAGATGTTACCACAATAAGAATTGTCAGCTTAACTTATAAAGACTGGCGAACGATGGTCAGAGGAGGACCGTGGAGATGTATTGTTGAGCCATTTCACGGATGCCCACCCTACGCTCATATTTTTCTGTCATTTGCATCTTCATTTAGAAGGTAAGCGTCAACTTTTTCCTTGTTTCACCACCTGTACCAACCTTTTCTGAAACCTGTGTTGATTTGTCACACAAGAAAATCCGCCATGCATTCGTCTGGGGTGCTGCCATTGTCGTCGTATTTCGAGCATGTCGTTGGATGTAGAAACAAATGGCGAGTCAAATTTTACGTCGGATGTCGAAAAGTTCGTGTGTCGAAGCGATCGTATGTAGAGGTACCACTGTACTGGGAAAATGGCACACATTTTGATAAGAAAGTGGCTTGCATTTTGTGGCCGGCGATCGGCAGCTTGTCGACCTCCCGGTCCTTTTTGCGTGCCCACCGAGAATGCGCTTTCCTCGGCTTGGTCACGAGCAGCTCCGTGCTCCAATGTCGGCCAAGAATGGGCTATTTTCGGCGTTCATTCCTGGCGACGAGCACCAGTGCTTAATTTGTAAATCATAAGGTGCCGGAACGCAAAAGTACATATGACAGCGCAGGGATGACGACACGGGCACAGGTACCGGAACATACGCAGAAAACGGTGCTGAAAACAAAACGCAAATGTCCCCTTGCCATGCTGTGGGACTTTTCTTTCTTTTCTTTGTGCTTTTCTGACTTGTTTTGAACTATCTTACTTCTTTTTGGGAAAAAAAAAAAAGACAGTAAATGCAATTGTGTTTTTGGCATGTTGAAATACCATTTGATCCTGGCTGCTTGCTCCCCAGGTGCCGCAAATTTCTTTTTTTTTTTTCTTCTTCTTCTTCTTATTATTATTATAACACATTTTATTTGAAGGCGCCTTTCTGGCACTCAAGGTCGCTGTACAATCATTTGAAAAAACAATTAGAGAAATTAAAGACTAAAAACAGAAAAAATAATTAAGTATAGAACGTTCAAAACAATAAAAAAAAACTAATGTATGAAAATAATTAGCAGAACAGTAAAACACAAAGAAATCAGGGATTATTATGGAAATGCGAGTCTGAACAGGTGTGAGTTTTGAGTTTGGATTGAAAAAGGGGGAGTGAGTCTGTGTTCCTGTGCTCCTTATGTCAGGGGCGTGATTTGTTGGTCTAGTTGTTCAGTGCATCAACAAATCTCCGACTCTTTCAAATGACGTTAAATTTTTATAAACAACATGCAATTATTGGGATTTGTTCTGTAAATTAATTTATGCATACTATCATTTCATTTTATACTGTAATGTCCGTAACTATGTGGAATATTACGATATAATTTTTTCCGAGGCACCCTGAAGTGCACGCAACGTTACTGTTGTTTTGGTCACCTGAAGCGGGACTGAGATAGAGAGGCACAGCCTGCCGAGGGCCCCAAGCTGTGTTCGTGCTGTTAGCTCCATGTGTTAATGAAGAAAGTTGTCAGCCCGTCGTGTGTTCGATACCTTTGTCAACAAAAAGCTCAAAGCAAGACACTATGCACGGTCCGTTTAAGAGATGCTGGGACTGGAGAGCTGTGAGCAATAGGACGCGAGGGAGGACGGGCGAGAAGCAAAAGTTCGCAGTCGAATCTGGCGGCAGTGCGCTGTTATTTTGTTTATTGTTTTCTTATTGTTGCCACAATAAAGTTGAGTAAGCCATCAATGACTACTCTCCTTCTTTCCCCACCAACGTTTTCATAATATTATTATTATTTTTGATGCACGAGAGGTGCCGGATCTGCCCGAATAAGTCCCGGAACAAAGGGAGGCCAAAATCAATAGGTGCTGGATCTTGTTCCAGCAAGATCTAGCTCAAATTAAAACCTGCTGCCAGCCCACTGTGGGTCCAGTAGAACGGCAAGCTGTATTTTGCTCGCCCGGTCCTCTTCACGTGCCCGCCGAGAATGCACTTTCCTCGGCTTGATGACGAGCCCTGGCATCCTGCCGTGGCCCCAGTACAACGACGGGTTGACTGACCCAGCCCAATTGGTTCTCCTCGCGTGCCTGCCGAGAATGCGCTTTCCTCGGCTTGGTCGCGAGCAGCTCCGTGCTCTGATGTCGGCTGAGAATGGGCCATTTTCAGCGTTTATTACCTGCGACGAACACTGCCAGCCCGCCGTTATTTACGTTCCTCCCTCCGTCTCGGAAGCCGGGGGTTGAATGACAAACGCCGGTGGCATAAAATATAGTTCGGGAGGAGCAAGAAGTGGACAGTTTTGACCATTATGGAGTAATTTGGCTACGTCGTACTGAATAAATACATTTTTAATATTTCATATTCCAGTATATCTATGTCTATTCTTCATATATATTCATAAGACAGTTATTTGTCATGAGCGTACCATTTATTTAGCAATTGGGGAAAAATACTTGGATCAAAAGAATATCCTGTAAAAATATTGGAGTAGAGAGATTGAAAGAATGACATTTTGCTGCTCTCTTTGTCACATTTTCCTCGTTATGAATAATTCCCCCTCAATGGGCTTAAGTCTAAATCAGATGAAACCATTCTCCTGCCGACGTCATCTTCCTGTTGGGGAAGCTAGAACTACTGACGGGATCTGTCGTTCACTTGAGTAAACGAATCCATTCCGGTTCGTTCAGTAAAAAGATTCGTTCAAACAAATCGTTCAACGAATCGTTCGCCCCCCTCATCTCCCTCCCCGCCCAAATGAATCGTTCGGTTAGTGAACGGGAAGTGACGTTGCCGAACGAATCACCAAAGACCGCTTCGCAGTATAACTGAACGGGAAGTGACATTGCTTGGTCCCTCCCTCTCTTGCACACAGGCTCCTCATTGACCACTCGTCGTAGTTTCAGAAATGAGTGACAGGCGATATCATTCTGCTTTCACAGACAGCCTCGTCTCCCTCCCACGGCTGCAAAAGCGAGGGAGAACTTCCGCATTGTCTGTCCTAGTTCAATGGGATCAAAGTCATGGCTCTGCTTGCATTTTGATTTAGGACACGGTTAAACATTTTCCTTTTGTGGGGGGAGTGGGGATTTGGGGTCGGGGGCGCACGGACTTTCTTTAGCATGATCTTGATCACATATGCAATGCTGCTGCTACCAGCCAACGCGGCATGCTTGCTGTCACGAAAATAAAAATAAATCGAAAGTTTAATTTCTAAATATGGAACGACCAACACATCATATTTACCTCTCGCTCTGTTGTATTTTAGTTTTTATGCTCATCACTGTTATTTTTGGTCACTATTGTTAAAACTAAAGTGTAAATAGCTAGTTGTCAAATCTGCTGCTCTGAAAAAAAAAACAATACTACATTTTGATATTTGACAGTTTAATTGCAAATCAGTATTAAGATGATCGTATTGAATTTTTGCACTGGTATTATTAAATAAAATAATCCGGTCAGCTCCCCTGTCGTCCCCTCATCTCAGATCGTCAAATGCTGACGAGAAATAATTGTTTGCTCTTTACGATGTCGCCTTTCTACTCTCATTAGTCTGTTAAGAAAAATGTAGACCTATTGCGATCTCCCGTGTCCGCGTGCGTTGTTTTTGGGCGCTTGGGTAGCACATGGTGGACGGATGGACATAATTTGTCAAACCAACCAACACCCGACACGCTCTTACACGAAAAAAATAAATAAAACAGTCGGAAAAAAATGACATGTATATAGTTTCATTGCAAATCAGTATTATGGTAATCATACTAAATATTCTTTTTTTCTGTGCACATAAGAGGTAAATATCACTGCCATGAAGCCTCCATATAGTGACAGGTCTCTGCCCCCTTCACTGCCGTCACGCGACCGCAGCTCACTTTTGCTTGCCTCGTAGCTACCCGTGTTTTAAACTACTGTAAATTTGATAGTATGTCGTCATAGGTAGTCCTGAGTCTGTTGAGAAAAGTAGTACACTAAACCATGCTCGCTAGATTTGTGTGGTGTTTTTGTCTGTTTGAGCAGCATTTGATATCAACAAATATGTGACAAAGTCATTTCCTTTCATTTTTTGACTCGTTCACCGCATTACTGGAAAGTCAAGTTAGCAGCAAGCTAGGTCAGGAACCGCAGGACCGAGTCACTGAACGGGAAGTGACATAACTCAGTCTTGCCCCCCTGCCTGCACGCTGGCTGCTTATTGGCCACACGTGGAAGTGAGTGACACATGCCCTGATTCTGTTTCCGCTCCCTCCCCTGCCCGTGATGAGGCTGGCGTCTGATTGGTCGTGTGCGATGTCAGAAGACGCTGCCGCTTGCTCAACGCCCTCCCACGCAGCTAAACAAGCCCCAACTTCATAGAACGAATCAGTGCAGATGGTGATTAGTTCGGTCTCGTTCACCCAAACAATTCGTTCACAAAGAACGAATCGTTCGCGACCGATACAACACTAGCTAGAGCCCAATAATGGTAGGCGTGGCTACACCGCAGATTAAAAGACAAATTTCTCATCATCTGCGCTTTGCCAATTTGTTGTATATAGTCGAATCGTCTCAAAATATGATTTAATTCACATAATAATGCAATTTAAGACTCCCATGTATCACATGGGGGTGTCGTCGTAGCCAAGCCAATTTCAGCGGTCTCGCTGCTGGGGCTAAAACTTTCTTTCCCTTTTCTTTTCATATAAGGATTTCGTTTTTCCTCGACCCGTGTACGAGGCCGCAGCAAGGAAATGACGAGAGTCATATAATCCCCTCAAACTCTAGTGGCATAAAATACCGTTCAGGAGGTGCAAGAAGTCAGCAGTTTTGTTCATTAAGCAGCCATTTAGCCTTGTCATACTGAATAAATGCATTTTTAATCGTTTAAACTCCATTTAGCCCAAGACTGTTACTTGTCATGGCAATCTATTTAGCAATCGGGGAGTCTACACTTACAGTGCCTTGCAAAAGTATTCGGCCCCCTTGAACCTTGCAACCTTTCGCCACATTTCAGGCTTCAAACATAAAGATATAAAATTTTAATTTTTTGTCAAGAATCAACAACAAGTGGGACACAATCGTGAAGTGGAACAAAATTTATTGGATAATTTAAACTTTTTTAACAAATAAAAAACTGAAAAGTGGGGCCTGCAACATTATTCGGCCCCCTTGCGTTAATACTTTGTAGCGCCACCTTTTGCTCCAATTACAGCTGCAAGTCGCTTGGGGTATGTTTCTATCAGTTTTGCACATCGAGAGACTGACATTCTTGCCCATTCTTCCTTGCAAAACAGCTCGAGCTCAGTGAGGTTGGATGGAGAGGGATTGTGAACAGCAGTCTTCAGCTCTTTCCACAGATTCTCGATTGGATTCAGGTCTGGACTTTGACTTGGCCATTCTAACACCTGGATATGTTTATTTTTTAACCATTCCATTGTAGATTTGGCTTTATGTTTTGGATCATTGTCCTGTTGGAAGATAAATCTCCGTCCCAGTCTCAGGTCTTGTGCAGATACCAACAGGTTTTCTTCCAGAATGTTCCTGTATTTGGCTGCATCCATCTTCCCGTCAATTTTAACCATCTTCCCTGTCCCTGCTGAAGAAAAGCAGGCCCAAACCATTATGCTGCCACCACCATGTTTGACAGTGGGGATGGTGTGTTCAGGGTGATGAGCTGTGTTGCTTTTACGCCAAACATATCGTTTTGCATTGTGGCCAAAAAGTTCAATTTTGGTTTCATCTGACCAGAGCACCTTCTTCCACATGTTTGGTGTGTCTCCCAGGTGGCTTGTGGCAAACTTTAAACGAGACTTTTTATGGATATCTTTGAGAAATGGCTTTCTTCTTGCCACTCTTCCATAAAGGCCAGATTTGTGCAGTGTACGACTGATTGTTGTCCTATGGACAGACTCTCCCACCTCAGCTGTAGATCTCTGCAGTTCATCCAGAGTGATCATGGGCCTCTTGGCTGCATCTCTGATCAGTTTTCTCCTTGTTTGAGAAGAAAGTTTGGAAGGACGGCCGGGTCTTGGTAGATTTGCAGTGGTCTGATGCTCCTTCCATTTCAATATGATGGCTTGCACAGTGCTCCTTGAGATGTTTAAAGCTTGGGAAATCTTTTTGTATCCAAATCCGGCTTTAAACTTCTCCACAACAGTATCTCGGACCTGCCTGGTGTGTTCCTTGGTTTTCATAATGCTCTCTGCACTTTAAACAGAACCCTGAGACTATCACAGAGCAGGTGCATTTATACGGAGACTTGATTACACACAGGTGGATTCTATTTATCATCATCGGTCATTTAGGACAACATTGGATCATTCAGAGATCCTCACTGATCATCGGTCATTTAGGACAACATTGAATCATTCAGAGATCCTCACTGAACTTCTGGAGTGAGTTTGCTGCACTGAAAGTAAAGGGGCCGAATAATATTGCACACCACACTTTTCAATTTTTTATTTGTTAAAAAAGCTTAAATTATCCAATAAATGTTGTTCCACTTCATGATTGTGTCCCACTTGTTGTTGATTCTTGACAAAAAATTAAATTTCATATCTTTATGTTTGAAGCCTGAAATTTGGCGAAAGGTCGCAAGATTCAAGGGGGCCGAATACTTTTGCAAGGCACTGTATACATCCTGTAATAGTATTCGAGGAAAGACATAAAAACAAATGATGCCATTTGTGTTGCTCATTCAGTCTGCTATAGTCATCAGCCTCATGTTTGTTGTCTTTTTCTCGTTCTGAATCTTCCTCCTCCTCCAAATAGAACTCAAAGATGTACGGCTGTATGTCACATATTTCTTCTGGATCGACAATATTGTTAAAAAAATCCACACTTGAACCAGAATTGCTGAAAAATTCTTCCTTATTTTTGTTTTTATAAAATCTGAAAAACTAGTAGGTCGCCATTGGTGTTGACGACGCAATGGGGCGGTGACGTCACTGACCAGCGCTGCCGTACTTCCACAGTGTCACTTCCTCCCTACATAAACATGTCGTCGGTTCTGCCCGTCCAATTTGAACCATATATATATATATTATATATATATATATATATATTTATTAGGGCTGTCAAAATTATCGCGTTAACACGCGGTAATTAATTTTTAAAATCAATCACGTTAAAATATTTGACGCAATTAACGCACATGTCCCGCTCAGACAGTATTCTGCCTTTTGCCAAGTTTTTCAGCAAGGCTTTTTGTGCTGTCTAACAGCGAACTCTTGTGGTCGCTTTGCGACATGGTTTATTGTTTCCTTGCCAGTTCAATATGGCTGCACGACGTCTCGGGCTGACGCCTACATTGTAATGTTGTGCTTATATGATCCTTGGACAAGATTTGTCCGTAAGTATGGTTGTTGTAAAGAATGTACATACAGTGGTACCTCTACATACGATCACTTCGACACACGATCTTTTCGACATCCGACGTAAAATTTGAGCCGCCATTTGTTTCTACATCCGACGAGTTGCTCGAAATACGACGACATGACAGCACTGCAAACGAACGCAAGGTGGATTTTCTTGTGTGAGAAATCAACACAGTTTTCAAAAAAAGTTGATACAGTTGGAGAAACAAGGAAAAAAGTGATGCTTACCTTTGAAATGAAGATGCAAGTTATAGAAAAATATGAGCTTGGGGTGCGCGTCTCTGAACTGGCTCAACAATACAGCTCCATGGTCCTCTTCCGACCACCGTTCGCCACTATTTATAAGTTAAGGTGACAATTATTATTGTGGTAACATTGCCAAGGAAATCGCCAGCTTCGTCACGTTTTTATCATTTATTTAAGAACTTATCCAACACAAAACGCCCATTGTCTTAAGCAGTTGACTGCTCTCAAGAAAACGAAAGTATTATCTCTACCGCACCGACCTATCTCACTGAGACGTCAGCTTCGCGGTGCGCTCAGGGACAGTAAAAAGTGTCCGCCATATTAGAATCCGATTTGTTACATTATTTACAGGAATAATTATTAATTCTTCTTCTTATTATTATATTATTCTGAATTATTTATTTATAACTTATTTGTTTTTCTATGTTTAATTGCCATTTGTAACAGTGCCAGCAGTATTTATTAAGAATTTAGTGTATGTTTTTAGGCTTTGGAACGAATTAATGGAATTATAATGGATTCCTATGGGAAAATACTGCTCGACATACGACCATTTCGACTTACAAACAAGGTCCTGGAACGAATTAAATTCGTATGTAGAGGTACCACTGTATTATGTTAGTAAGCGAAATGTTATATTTTTTGTATGAGACGCTTTTTGTTTATGTTTAGTGAACCTGTATAGCGTGCTAAGCTAACGTTGTTGCTAATGCAATGCTTGTGTACCTTTTTTTTGTAGTTTTACGACGGTCTAAAGAGGACAATGGTTTGAGGCCATTTTATTGATAAATCAGATGAAAAAGGAAGAAGTCTGATTATTAAGGCGTCGTTCACTAGCTGTCTAGCTTTGGAAAAAGTAGACGCTTCGGAGTGAGGACAGCATAGACAGTAAGAGTGTGACAATATCTCGATACAGCGATATATCGTGATATTTTGCACCCCGATCGGTTATCGATATGCTCCCGCCAAGTATCGATACTTTTATTTAACATATTGGCCATACAATGGAGTTTGGATGCTGTAAACTGCTCAATGTTTGTTGAGCAATTCCTTGGCGGTCCACTAGAGGGGCTCGGGAGTGGCGGTGAAGGCCAAGTGCGCACAAGTCGTCTAGAGAAGAAGAGAGGAAGCTCCAAGTGGGTTGAAAAAAATAAAAAAGCTCCGTGAGAACGGAGAAAAAAAGAGAAAAATATTGCTACAAATCACACATGGGGACACACTTTAGATTTTACACCAGGGGTGTCCAAACTTTTTGCAAAGGGGGCCAGATTTGGTGTGGTAAAAATGTGGGGGGCCGACCTTGGCTGACGTCCTTTACGTAGAACAATATATTTAAGCAAATTTTAGCAAGCCACTCTGTGTGTCACATTTGCTTTATTATTTTCTTTAATTAATTATTTCAACAATCTCGCAACTAGCCTTTGTGGCGTTCTCTTTCGTCTCTCGGGCTCTTGCGAAATATTGCTGCTGTGAAATAAAACTAGCTTCAAGTTGCTTCAATTTCTCATTGAGTACCTTCTCTGTAATTTTGTCGTACATGTCAGCGTGTCTTGTTTGGTAATATCGCCACACATTGAACTCTTTAAAAATCGTGACAGTCTCTCTGCAAATGAGGCAGTATTTTAGTGAATAAATAGTCCAATTTCCACCTATCCTTGAAGCGTCGGCCGTCGCAGTCAACTTTCTTTATGTTGATTGTCGACATTTTAGAAAATTGTAAGTAAAGGCTTACACGGGGTAATTTTGCTTAGAGTGCTGCTGCCTTTTGGTGGGTAAATGATGAGCAGCATTTAGTGTTTAAGCTCCTTCATATGGTGGTAGCAGTACTGCTGACTGATTTATTAAGTCTGTGTGCGGGCCAGATGTTATTGATTTTATGACAGGGGCTGGGGGCCGGATGAAATTTGACCACGGGCCGCATTTGGCCCCCGGGCCGGACTTTGGACATGTCTGTTTTACACCAACAAGAAAGGAAGTAAGGTGAACAAGGACTTTGCTGTATGCAAGAATTGTCTAACAAAAATAAGGTTCACTGGGAGCTGCTGACGAAGTGCACCCCGGATTTCTTCACTGCTTTGCATTCATCACTTGAGGTAAGAAAGTTTTGCAATGTGCAATTTGATTTTTAATTTACATGTATTATTTTGATGACATTTGGTGTTGAATGATATAAAATAAACCAGGACCCTAAACTGGATGAAAATGAATATCGAACAAGTCCACATGAATTTACCGATTTATTTGATATTATTTGAGAACTACTTTCCATCTAGTTTACGACACAAACTCTTATTACTGTCATTTTGACACGATAAGCTATACAAATGGTTTGAATAGGTTTTACATATTAAAAATAGGTAATTATTGCATTTTTAATTTCTATACATTCAATTCATATTTTTTTAAAATTCAATACTTACAACACAAAAACATCAGGATTTCAACTCAAAAGCTATGAAGTAGCTAATATTTTTTGTTTTATTTTGTTGTTTTTAAGGTGAGGAAGACTGTGACTGAGCAAGTCTGACATCTTGAATGCTGAAGCAGATAGTGGAAGTGCTCAAACCAAGCAACAGAGGTCATATACGAAGAAAAGACCCACCAACTTTATCATTGCCTTACTCCAAGCTCAACTGCTGACACCTACAGCACTTTTTTTTTTTTTTTTTTTAAAGATTTAAAACTTTAAAGAAATTAAGGGTGCCATTCATCATGATCTCTCCAAGTGATATCAGTGGTTGTGGTTTGTTTCCTCAATATTTGCAGTAGATTTATATTTTACAGCAATGTTGCACAGAAAAGGTGTCACTGTTTAATAAATGACTTAAACAGTATTTTTTCTATTTTGAAATATCTTTTTTTTTTTTTCTTCGTTTCAACAGTTGTATCGTAGAATGTCATGTATCCAATTTCTGACCAATACAGTGGGGAGAACAAGTATTTGATACACTGCCATTTTCCCATTGGCAGTGGATCAAATACTTGTTCTCCCCACTGTATATCGATAATCGCTGTATCGTGATATCGTGAGATAATCGTTATCGTGAGCCTTGTATCGCGAATCGTATCGTATCGCGAGGTGCCCTGAGGTTCCCACTCCTAATAGACAGATTTAAATGACAGTAGAGTGAAATGCCCACTACAGTCCTTATGTACCGTATGTTGAATGTATATATCCATCTTGTGTCTTATCTTTCCATTCCAACAATTTATTTTACAGAATATATATATAATTTACAGAAAAATATGGCATATTTTATAGATGGTTTGAATTGCGATTAATTACGATTAATTAATTTTTAAGATGTAATTAACTCGATTAAAAATTGTAATCGTTTGACAGCCCTAATATATATATATATATATATATATATATATATATATATATATATATATATATACAGCCCTAATATAGTATATACATATATATATACATATATTATATATATATAGGATATATATTAAGGCTGTCAAACGATTAAATTTTTTAATCGAGTTAATTACAGCTTAAAGATTAATTAATCGTAATTAATCGCAATTCAAACCATCTATAAAATATGCCATATTTTTCTGTAAATTATTGTTGGAATGGAAAGATAAGACAAGATGGATATATACATTCAACATACAGTACATAAGGACTAGGCCTGAACGATATATCGTTTAAACATCGCCATCGCGATGTGCGCATGTGCAATAGTCCCATCGCAAGGACGTGCGATAGTTTTTTAATTTCATTTTTTTTAATCCACAAACGTTTGTTTTGAGGAAGGAGAGGGAAAAAAAGCGCACAGCTTCTCTTTCCCTCCAGCAAGTCATCGGCTCCTCCCCCTCCCCCTGCAACAGCGGAGTGGAGGGAGGAGGGGCTGAACAGCAGAGCGGAGGGAGGAGGGCCCGTTCTCAAAGTGAAAGCAAGCAATCAACACGTTGGAGGAGCAAGGAAGACTGTATCCAAAAGGAGTTTTGGAAGTATTTTGACAAGAACAAGACTATAAGGGACAAAAAACAGCCCTGTCGACAGTGCCTCGCCATGGTTGCCTCAACAAGAAGTAATCTGTCAAACATGTGGGACCATTTAAAACGCAGGTATCTATGCATTCCTGCTACGAGCTCCCCATCAGAGGCTTTTTAGCACAGGTGGGAACATTGTTACGTGCCAACGTTCTTGTCTCAAGCCTGCTATAGTGGATAAACTAATAGTCTTGGCCAAAAACCTATGAGACCCAGTTGAGAATTGCTGAGCAAGGAAGGTGGACGATATGCAGACAAATACATAACACAGCTGAAGGAATGTCTTTTCTTCTTTTTATTCATGTGACAGCTATCAGGAAGGCAGGAAATTTGGGAGTTAAAATGGTTCTGTTATTCATCAGAGTTATTTGCAGTTATTCAGTTCAATTATTTACAAGTTCGATTGAGTTTGTATCTTTTATATTTAAATTTATTGTAAACCGTATTTTTCAAATAACTATATATAGTACAGCTGCACATAAAGTTTTGATACTTAATATTTTTGTTGAAATATTTTTACAACTTTGTTGCCGTTTTGCAGTTTTATATTGTTATATTTTGTGTTAACAACTCAGGGGACTAATGCACTTGCACTTTTATTAGTCAGATTTAATATTTAAGTTCAAATATGTTGACAACTTTGTTGTTTAACTGAGGTTTTTATTTATTGTGAGAGTTTGTGAACTCTTTTGTCATATTTAATATTTTTGTTCAAATATGTTGACAACTTTGTTGTTTTACTGAGGTTTTTATTTATTGTTATAGTTTGTGAACAACTCTTTTATTTGTCATATTTAATATTTTTGTTCAAATATGTTGACAACTTTGTTGTTATTTTACAGAAGTTTTTATTTATTGTTATATTTTGTCAAAAACTTAGGGGACTAATGCACCTGCTCTTTTATTTATCATTTAATGTATTTGCTGCTGTTGAAGTGTAAAATATTGTATTCAATAAATGATCTATTTTGTGCAGACATGACTTCCTGGATACCTTCATACAGAAATCTTCATCATTCACAAATTAAACGGTATTATATGAATACACTGTGGTCACGGTGTGTTATGTAAAGTATTTCCAAACAGCTATTCAAGTCATTTAGTGAAAATTTCTTTAAAAAAGATAGATCTTTTTTTTTTTTAATATCGCAATATAATATCGCAATATATTGCAAACCTAAAAAAAATCTCAACAATAGTTTTTTCCAATATCGTTCAGGCCTAATAAGGACTGTATTTGTTTATTATAACAATAAATCAACAAGATGGCATTAACATTATTAACATTCTGTTAAAGTGATCCATGTGTAACCCCTGTGCCGGGACGCGAACCCGCGCGCCAACGACGCTTCCACTCGGCAGGTAAGATCGGTAACCACTGCACCAATAAGCTCGAGCCAACGGCACAGCCGCTAGCGTCCTTACATGAAGGAATCGGCAGGGAGGTTTCCACGCTCCACATGGACTTGCGTGTACCCGTTACACATGGATAGAAAGACTTGTAGTTCTTAAAAAATGAATATTAGTACAAGTTATAGAAATGTTATATTAAAACGCCTCTTAATGTTTTCGCTTTAATAAAATTTGTAAAATTTTCAATCAAAAAATAAACTAGTAGCCCTATTCTGTCCTCAATGTGTGTGAGTACACAAATTGACAGATAGCGAACATAAGTTCCAAAAAGAAATCAGACGGTGTGGCAAAGTTGCATGGGCTTTACTGAAGTCATCTCTTTTTCACAGGAGCACGTTTCTTGTACTTTTGTAAAACTGAAAATAACAAGGCAATGTGTCAATAACTTGCATAAATCACAAAATAACATAAAATGTACACACACGTGTCCATTTGAGCAGTAGCACTAGCCAATTAGCTCACAAGCATCTAACAATGTAACTGCATTTCACCATATATGTGAACAAATTCAAATACACATCATCAATAACTATCTAATGCTCATGAATATAAACAAAGGAGGAATATAACTCACAAGCGATGCATGTATTAGACACAAACAGTGTGATGGGACTATGAGAACTGCCACTGAATACTGGATGCGGACGTTAGCTAGTCTGAATAGCACTGTCTATTAGTGTGAGTTCGCGTCGACATATAATCACGTCAGAAAAGCGCGCCGAAACCCAATTAATCAGCTGCACTGAATCGCCAGCAGAGGGCGACATTACGCCACATAACATATGCAAGTCACACCCAAGCGCCAGCAGAGGGCGGAAAAACTCCATAAAACACAATTAACAAGTTGGCCTTTCACTGTACTGACATTTAAATCTGTCTGAGCGGGCCTAGTGCGTTAATTGC
The DNA here is from genome assembly GCF_030265065.1 of Corythoichthys intestinalis. Lineage (NCBI taxonomy): Eukaryota > Metazoa > Chordata > Actinopteri > Syngnathiformes > Syngnathidae > Corythoichthys > Corythoichthys intestinalis. The sequence goes on along the minus strand of NC_080411.1, from coordinate 45,390,646 downwards.
GTCAAATTATTTAACGTGATTAATTTAAAAAAATTAATTAACGCCCGTTAACGCGATAATTTTGACAGCCCTAATATATATATATATATATATATATATATATATATATATATATATATATATATTTGTTAGGCCTGAACGATACTGGAAAAAACTATTGCTGTGATTTTTTGGGGGGTTTGCGAAATATTGCGATATTTATTAAAAAAAAAAAAAAAAAAAAAAAAAAGTTTTAAAGAAATTTTTACTAGATGACTTGAATAGCTGTTTGGAAAGACTTTGGATGACTCATCATGACCACAGTGTACAGTATTCCATCGTTTTTCGCGGTTAATAGGGACCAGAACCCGCCGCGATAAGAGAAAATCCGTGAAGTAGCGCACCCCCCCCCCCCCCCCCCCCCATTTGTGTGTGTGTGTGTGCGTGCGCTCAGTGTATTTATTCAGATCTAGCACTGGAAAGAGATACATATAAGACATGTTTTTTCTCACTTTTTTCCCCCCAAAGTATGATTTTAAAAAATGTATATATATATATATATATTTTTTTTTTAATAAATGCTTTTTAAGCACTTCAGATGTAATAATTATGATCAGTTTTAAACATAACTGTACCACTGAATCATTTTTTAACAAGAATAAAGCACTGTAGTAGAAAATGCTTGGCTTTATTAAATGCCTCTGTTTACCTAACATGGCTGTGATTCTTGAGTGACATGTAGAAATTACAAACTCCTCATAATCACTTCTGGCGTTTATTTTATATGTCTCGAACGTCTCCACATTCTCCCCCCACAGACACACACATTCATCCCAGCCCAACTTCTTTGCAGAAACTGTTTAACAAGTTGAACGATGATTGACAGATTGCTGCCCGGCTTCTTTGACCAGATCAAAGCCATCGTTAACTTTAATAAGCAAGTGCCGCAGTGACTGAGAGCTGGGAAAGGGGGTGAGAGAGGCTGTGCGAGCGAATGAAGCAGATCAAAGTTTGGGGATTGGAAAAAAAAAACAAAGACCATTGCGCATGCGCACATCGCGATGGTGATGTTTAAACGATATATCGTTCAGGCTTAATATATACATATATTAGGGCTGTCAAACGATTAAAATTTTCAATAGAGTTAATCACAGCTTAAAAATTAATTAATCGTAATTAATCGCAATTCAAACCATCTCTAAAATATGCCATATTTTTCTTTAAATTATTGTTGGAATGGAAAGATAAGACACAAGACGGATATATACATACGACATACTGTACATAAGTACTGCATTTGTTTATTATAACAAAAAATCCACAAATGGCATTATTAACGTTCTTTCTGTTAAAGGGATCCACAGATAGAAAGACTTGTAGTTCTTACAAGATAAATGTTATGGTTACAAGTTATAGTAACTTCATATTAGAACCCCTCTTCATGTTTTCGTTTTAATAAAATTTGTAAAATTTTCAATTAAAAGTAGAGTTAACATAATAATAATAAGAATAAAAATAGCAATAATAGGAATAGAGTGACCAAAGTCTGAGTAATTTTTATGTGTATTTTGCATAGCTATTTTGATTGGGAATGCCAGTTCACTTTGCATTGTTGTTTGACTGTGGGAGAATAGAGCCTCATTACTACAGACTAAAGTGCTTTTCTTTTTGTGAACATTATTTTTTTTGAGAGATAGTGAAAGCACAACAATAATAATCCTAAGTGATACTTATGTTTGTTGTGAAGGAGTTGCCAAAGCTTATGCCAATAAACGGCGCGGTCCAATGAATGCCTGTGTCCACTCGCCTTAATAACATATATATCTCTGTACATATCTTACCCAAAATACAACAAGAGACACATAATTGCCACTAAAAGAAAGAAAACTTACAGAAATATGTGTGGAGCACAAATAGCACAATGCAACAGCATAAACGGCCCCAAGCGGCCGGTGGCATTCTCTTTACACTTAATGTGCATAAACGGAGTCATTGTAATCTGTTTGAGGCAGTGCGTGAGCGGGTCATTCAGTGCATGCGTTAATTGCGTAAAAATATTTTAACGTGATTAATTTAAAAAATTAATTACCGCCCGTTAACACAATAAATTTGACAGCCCTGATATATGTATGTATATATCAGTGCTGTCAAACGATTAAAAAACTTAATCTAGTTAATCATATGTCAACTGTGTTATTAATCATGATTAATCACATTTCCCTTGGGATAAATAAAGTTGCTCTTCAGGAAAAAAAAAAAAATCTAAGAAAATATAATTGACTTAAAATTTGTTTTAAGATAAATTGTATGATGTGTGAATGAATTAATACTTAACCAAATAGAGTTTTAACATTTTATTTAACAACTCAGCTCGTATAAAATAATAAATAAAATAAATTGTCTGTATTATACAGCAAAGAGCTTTAACAGATTAAAGTGCCTCAGACTAATAATGTGGCTCAAGTACCGTTTGGCATATTACCCAAAATTAACTGCCAAATTAAAGAGCAGACAAGCACAATACAGTAACAATAGCTAGTGTTTCAAAAAATGTGTAAACAACTTGTCTGTTAAATTGAACATTTCACACAAATAAATGCAGCATTTGCAGTTTTACACTAAACGGCCTGAAAGCTGTGTGAGGTATAGAAAAAAAATAAACTGTCAATTTTCACACACTTAACTGAAAAATATTACACTAAACTGTGTGTAAAGGTGTGTAGAAACACTGCATAAGTTAGCCAGTCATACTCTATTTTTTGTAACCAACTGCTCGGGCAAACTAGCTTGTTGACATTTTCAGATAACAGAGCAGACCTTTTCTTTTGAATAATGTGCCATGTCAAAGAAAACAGTCTCTCGCAAGGAACCAGGGTCCCCCCAGGATTGATAAATCTAAATTCAAGACTTTTAAGACCTTTTTTAATGCCATTTCAACTGAAAATTAATACTTTTCTCGCACCCATTATTTAGATCATATTGAATCATATTAAATAAATAAAGCACTGAACATCAAATTTAACCTCAATTACTAAGTGTGTTTGACAAAAGAATGCACATATATTGAAGATACAATTAAAACATTTAAAGTAACATTATAAAGTCTGTCAGAATTTTTTTAAACACACACACGCACACAATAATTATGGACAAAAAGAGGAGGACAGGACTCAGACCAGCCATCTTCTGTAACAGGCTAGCCGCTAGTGCACCTGCCAAGACCCCAGTGAACATGGCTAACTCTCGAGTTAAAACGGCGAAATTCACATTCATTCGAAAGGCAAACCGAAATGTTTAAGCAGGTCCACTGCCTTCGCATGACCCATAAACTGCAACCTAAAGTATCTGGATGTAACTTGAGCCCCTATCACATACTCCAAAACAACGGGAATATCGCGGGACTTAACCGTGCAGCAGTTGTGTGTGAAAACAATTTCCTGTGTCGACTGACCTGGGAAGCAGTGTGCGTGAAAGCAGGCGTTAAATTCCCAGGTCACAGCAGATGGCTGGTGACTTAAATATCATAGCGGCGACCAATGTAACTTCCTCCCTCTTTGCAGTAAGAGGAAAAGCGGTAAACAAACATCGCAATTATAAACATAGCAAGCTGGAAACAGCTAAATTAAACTGAAAACATGACCAAAATTAAAATGTCAATTACTATGTCGGGCCGGGCCAGGGTTCTTTCTCGCTAACTTTTTGAAATAACTATACATCAACGATGTATGAATGATAAACTAAGGAATACTTGTTATAAAATAAATAATTTGGATAAAAAAAAGAAGGCACTGTATGGTCATTGCAGAGCCAGAGAGTGCCAATAGACCCTACTCACCAACGTCACAGAATGACGTGTCGCTGTATCCGGCCGCCGTATTGTCCGTCATTGTTTATCCGTATTCTCAATGGTTTCAATTTGTCATGCAATTTATAGTGCAATTCATGGAAGCCCCGGTGCTTTCAGACGCTGTAAACTCATTAGATGCGTTGCATAAAAGGCGTTATGTGGAAAAGCTTCAGTCTATCCATTCACCAGATCCATATTTGATGCCTAAATCGATATTTTTCGACCCGCTGTCTTCGCCTAATCAGCCTATTCTCACGAAAGTTTGAAAAACTTTAAGAGCAGCACTCTAAGCAACATTACCCCGTGGGACCCTTTACTTCCAGTTTTCTAAAATGGAAACAATCAATTAAAAAAAAAGTTGACTGCGATGGCCGACGCTTCAAGGATAGGTGGATATTGGACTATTTCTTCAATAAAATACGCAACAACTGTGTCTGCCTCATTTGCAAAGAGACAGTCGCTGTTTTCAAAGAGTTCGATGTGACGCGATATTACCAAACAAGACACGCTGACATGTACATCATTACAGGGAAGATACGCAGCGAGAAATGATAGCAACTTGAAGCTAGTTTAATTTCACAGCAGTGGTATTTCACAAGAGCCCGAGTGTCAAAAGAGAACGCCACAAAGGCGAGATTGTTGAAATTATGAATTAAAAAAAAATAATAATAAAGCAAATGTGACACACAGAAGGGCTTGCTAAAATTTGTTTAAATATATTGTTCTACGTAAATCAGCCAAGGTAGCCCCCCACATTTTTACCACACCAAATCTGGCCCCCTTTGCAAAAAGTTTGGACACCCCTGTTTAACTGATGATCCGGAGACGAGGCCAGCTTCTTTCACTTGGTACCAGCTCAATATTATTCAAAAAATAATGATGGCGGAAGAAATAAACATCTTGAATTTGAAACTGTATGTTGTCGGCGATTAGCCTCGCAATGATCTTAATTGTGGTTGTCAGCCCAAAACCCTCTAAATATACTGTATACTAAATGCATCTTACTAGATATAAAATGACTACTACATAATCTGTGGTGATCGTTTGGTGCCCAGTTTTCTCGTCGAATTGCAGCAGTCCATCTCGCTCTCCTCTCCTGGTCTCTCGGAATACGGTAGAACTTCAAGTCTCTCCGTCTATCTTCTCTGTTACTGCAACCAACCGCCACACATGCCTTCACCATTTTGATTATTAATGTTAACGAGCAGAAAAACACGCCATAATAGGAGGAATTTACGTAGCGGTAATGCGTAAACACGACGAGCTGACGGACAATATAGCGCGGAGGCGTGGTTGTGACGTCATGTGAGTGGGGTCTATACGCCCTTTTTAATCTTCCCCTCTGCGAGTCCGCAAAACCGCATCTGTTTATTTATATTTAACATACTTTTCCAGCGTTATTTTGTTGTGTAAATAAATTTATAATGATCATAAAAATATGTAGTCTATTTAAACATTAAGAAAATGTGCGTTTTTTTTCTGCCAACTGAGAATTCGTTTTAAAAGACAGGCTTTTATGCAGACATCGTCACAAATGTTATCACACAAAACGCGGGTCGGGCTTTAATACCCGCGGACCAGTTCGGGTCGGGCTGGACTTTTTAGGCCCCATTTTACCTCTATCTTAAAGTCTTGATGAGCTTAAATTGGCTGCAGTTACGAAGTCGGGAATGCTCCCTCCGGAAAAAAAACACGATTTGAGCAACATTATGTTTAACAAACTTTTCCAGCGTTATTTCATTGTGTAAATGCATTTATAATTTTCATAAAAATATGTAGACTATTTAAACATTAAGAAAATGTGCGTTTTTTTTCTGCCAACTAAAAATTCGTTACAAAAGACAGTTAAGACATCGGGAACGCTCCCTCTGGAACAAAACGCAATATGACCAACATTGTGACAGCCGATGCCGACCAAAAATGACGTAATATCCGAAACAGATCACCAATGGACTCATTTGAAGTATATGAATGGTGGTCTGTTTTGGTGTTCAGAATCCACAATACTTCTGCCTGCAGGGTTTTCGTTCCACCGACAAACGGACGCATTCCCGATGCAGGAGTGGATGGATTCTCCGTTTTGCCGGTTGTGGTGGTTCGGCACGCACGAGTTGCATTTCGATTTGTAGTGCAGTGCATCGTAAAAATGTTATGCGTCATCTTCGTTATGGATTTAAAAAAAAAAAAAAAAAAACTTCGTTACGGATATAATTTAGGTTGCACTGAGATGTTCTTGAATATTAAGACCACGGTGAAAAAATTCCAGACTTACAACAGTTAATTTAATACTTTTAATACCTTACATATTGGAAAATTAAATTCAATGCTTTTTTAATACTTTTAATAACCCGCGGGTACCATGGGAACGGTTGTGGCAGGTGTGACCAGATACTTTTTTTTTTTGCATGGGCCAGCTTACTGTGGGCACCACTGTGCGCAGACCACCACTGTAGTGGACATGAGTCCATGCTGGCACTGCCTTGTACCTGTCTAGTGGTTAGTCGTTGTTGTTTGTTGTCATTGGATTTTCAACGCCCTCGTCTTCGACTATGTTAATGGGTTTACACTCTACAGTCTTTGTCTACCCATGTAGAAATAGCAGTAGTCAACCTACTTGTTGTCTTTTGTTGACAAGTCCGAGTCCGCACTCTGCCAGTGTAGCTTGTTGACTGCGGCTTGCTTCCCGCAGTTTTAGCGTCATTGCTAACACTAGCTGTACCCGAAGGTGGCACTTTAGGCTGGTTGAGCTTCGATCGAACGACAGTTCATTACATCAGTATGTGCACACAACTTTGGTTTTATTCAGATTTCCATTAGACAGCTTTTTAAAACGCAATTTGGTCATTGGTAAATTGCGTTTTTTTTTGTTTTTTTTTTTAATGCGTTAATATTTCCAGATTAATCATGGTCGTTAACGCCCATATATTTATATAAGGGCTGTCAAACGATTAAAATTTTTAATCGAGTTAATAACAGCTTAAAAATTAATTAATCGCAATTAATCGAAATTCAAACCATCTCTAAAATATGCCATTTGTTGTATTTGTTTATTGTAACAATAAATCCACAAATGGCATTATTAACATTCTTTCTGTTAAAGTGATCCACAGATAGGAAGACTTGTAGTTTTTAAACGATAAATGTTATAGTTACAAGTTATAGTAATTTTATATTAAAACCCCTCTTCATGTTTTCGTTTTATTAAAATTTGTAAAATTTTCAATCAAAAGTAGAGTTAATATAATAATATTAAGAATAAAAATAACAATAATAAAAATAGAGTGACCAAAGTCTAAGTTTTACGTGTATTTTGCATTGCTATTTTGATATGGAATGCCAGTTCATTTTGCATTGTTGTTTAACTGTGTGTCAGAGCTGCACCTCCACCATGTTCCCAGAAAGATCAAGGACGTGATCCTGGATTATTATGGTAATTTCAGGCTCAGGGTCACTTCTGGGTCAGTAACATCAGACTGGCATCGCCTTGAGAAAGGAATAATAACAGGATGTACCATCTCTGTTGTTCTTTTTGCACTGGCGATGAATATGGTGGTAAAGGCTGCTGAAGTGGAATGCAGAGGGCCTCTGTCCAGATCAGGTGTTTGACAGCCCCCCATAAGAGCCTACATGGACGATCTGACCATCACAACAGCGTCAGTCCCAGGGAGCAGGTGGATCTTGCAGGGATTGGAGAGACTCATCGGATGGGCCAGGATGAGCTTCAAACCTGCCAAGTCAAGGTCCATGGTTCTGAAGAGGAGGAAGGTAGTCGATAAATTCCGGTTCTCAATCTCAGGAACCGTGATTCCATCGATCACAGAGCAACCAGTTAAGAGCCTGGGAAAGCTCTTTGACTCCAGCCTGAAGGACTCTGCTGCTATCCGGAGGTCTACTGAAGAGCTTGGTGGTTGGCTCAGCAAGGTGGACAAGTCTGGCCTGCCTGGCAGATTCAAAGCCTGGATCTATCAGCACTCCATCCTTCCCAGAATCCTGTGGCCTCTCCTCGTCTATGCAGTCCCAGTAACGACGGTGGAGTCCTTTGAAAGGAAGATCAGCAGCTTTCTGCGGAAATGGCTGGGTCTTCCTCGCAGCCTCAACAGCGCTGCCCTGTACGGGAAGAGCAACAACCTGCAGCCGCCCTTCAGTGGGCTCACTGAAGAATTCAAGGTGGCACGCACAAGAGAAGCCCTACAGTACAGAGAATCCAGTGACGGCAGGGTGTCTTCAGCCGGCATTGAAGTGAGGACAGGAAGGAAGTGGAAGGCAGAAAAGGCAGTGGAGGTGGCTGAGTCACGCCTTAGGCAAAAGGCACTGGTTGGGACTGTGGCAACAGGGAGAGCAGGATTGGGCTACATCCCAAAGACCCAGGTCAGCCAGGCTCGGGGCAAGGAGAGACAACATCTACTCCAGGAGGAGGTCCGTGCAGGCCTAGAGGAAGAGCGAGTGGGCAGGGCATTGGGACTCCGGCAACAGGGAGCATGGACAAGATGGGAGGGCACTTTGCAGCGCAAAGTCACCTGGTCGAACATCATGCAGGCAGACCTCCACCGCGTCCGGTTCCTCGTAGCAGCAGTCTACGATTCCCTCCCCAGCCCAGCAAACCTCCATGTGTGGGGGAAGAGCGAGACACCCTCCTGCTCCCTTTGCTCCGGAAGAGGCTCCCTGGAACATCTCCTCAGCAGCTGCCCAAAGTCCCTAGCTGATGGTCGCTACCGCTGGCGCCACGACCAGGTACTCAAAGCAGTTGCCGAGAGTATAGCCTCCGCCATCAGCTCTAGCAAACACCATCATGCTCCAAAGAAGGCCATCCCCTTCATCAAAGCTGGAGAGAGACCCCGTGCACGTCCACAGATAACAACAGGACTCCTCCACACAGCCCCTGATTGGAAGCTCCACGTTGACCTGGGAAAACAGCTGAGGTTCCCCCAGCACATAGCAACAACACCGCTCAGGCCAGACATTATCATCCTCTCAGAGGCTTCAAAACACCTGATCATGCTGGAACTCACCGTGCCCTGGGAAGAGTGGATTGAGGAAGCCAACGAGAGGAAACGGGCCAAGTATCAGGAACTAGTGGAGGAGTGCAGGGGAAGGGGCTGGAGGACTTTCTATGAGCCCATAGAAGTCGGCTGTCGAGGCTTAGCAGGTCGCTCCCTCTGTAAAGTCCTTGACCGCCTGGAAATCACAGGGGTGGCCAAGAAGAGGGCCATTCAGTCTGAAAGTGAAGCTGCAAAGAAAGCCACAAGGTGGTTGTGGTTGAGGAGGGCAGATCCGTGGGTTGCTACTGGGGCACAAGCCGGGACTTGATCCACCCCGGCTGGGTCGCTAGGACGAGGGTGTCTGATGTTGCGAGACCCGAAACACCCAATGAATCCTAGATACATCACTGATGATGGGTCCCAGTGCATCCAGGAGATGTATCTTTCAAGTGTCAGAGTAGGGCCTCATTACTAAAGACTGAAGTGCTTTTCTTTTTGTGAACATTATATTTTTTTTTTTTGAGAGATAGGAATATTATTTTTGTTGTGCTTTCACTAAACGATACTTATGTTTGTTGTGAAGGAGTTGCCAAAGCTTATGCCAATAAACAGCGCGGTCCAAAGAACACCTGTGTCCACTCGCCTTTACTGTATAACATATATCTGTACATATCTTACCCAAAATACAACAAGAGACACATAATTCCTACTAAGAGAAAGAAAACTTACCGAAATATGTGTGGAGCACAAAAAGCAATTTGCATTGCATTGTGAATACAGCATAAAAGTCTCACAAATACTAATTCTCCCACATTTAGAAGAAATAACATGAGTATGGAACGGCGCTGCCCCCAAGCGGCCGGTGGCATTCTCTTCACTCTTAATGTCCATAAACGGCCTCATTGTAATCTGTTTGAGGTAATATGCGAGCAGGTCATTCAGTGCGTGCGTTAATTGCGTCAAATATTTTAACGTGATTAATTTAAAAAATTAATTAACGGCCATTAACTCGATAATTTTGACAGCCCTGATATGTATATACATATATACATATATATATATTTTACAGTTGTGGTCAAAAGTTTACATACACTTGTGAAGAACATAATGTCATGGCTCTCTTGAGTTTCCAGTTATTTCTACAACTCGGATTTTTCTCTGATAGAGTGATTGGAAAAGATACTTCTTTGTCACAAAAAACATTCATGAAGTTCGGTTTTTTTATGACTTTATTATGGGTTAACAGAAAAAGTGATCAAATCTGCTGGGTCAAAAATATACATACAGCAACACGGATTAGCAATTTCTTGTGAGTGATTATCGACTTGAACAATCATTGACTTGAACAAGTCAGGAAAGTCACTTGGAGCTAGGCCTGTCGCGATAACAAATTTTAGTGTGCGATAATTTATTTCACAAATTATTGCGATATGCGATATTATTGCACCCCCCCAATTAGAAAAAAAACTTACAATAACACTGTGAGAATACAGTATATATTAATAGATCATGTACACCCATTTAAATGCAATAAATGTTTACTCTTAAATTCAAAAATACTTTTTAGGAAAAGACAACAATATTAATACTGCACAGAAACACAGAAGAAATAAAATGTGTTTTTTAAGAAAAATAAAATTCCACTTAATAATTTAAGCATCTAGGCAAATGAAAACGTTTCCCCTCATAGCTTCTGCTATGGCGTTTAATGTGTAATACAGTGGTACCTCTACATACGGAGTTAATTCGTTCAGGGAGCTTGTTTGTAAGTCGAAATGGTCGTATGTCAAGCAGGATTTTCCCATAAGAATACATTATAATTCCAATAATTCGTTCCACAGCCCAAAAACCCACACTACATCCTAAATAAATACTGCTGTTACAATTGCAAATAGCAATTACAAAGAGCAAAACAAATAAAATATGAATAAAAATCAGAATAACAATAATATAATAATAGCAATAATAACAATAATACAGTACAGTACCTGTAATTATGTAACGAATCGGCTTCTAATGTGGCGGACTTTTTTTTGTGTACCTGAACGCACCGCGTAATGTGGCGGACTTTTTTTAGTGTACCTGAACGCACCGCGGGGCTGACGGTGAGCAGGAGAGCGCTATTTTACTTTCTGTTTCGATCCTGGCGTCAACAGCAGTGGACACTCGGCGAGTTGATGGAATAAATGATTTGAAGCCTGACGAAGCTGGCGATTTCTTAGGCGATGTTACCACAATAAGAACTGTCACCTTAACTTATAAAGACTGGCGAACGGAGGGGGACCGCCGGCCGATATCGGCATTCTACGACCCAGTTCATGGATGCACACTTATAGTTTGCTATCATTAACGTCTTCATTTCAATGGTAAGCGTCACCTTTTCTTTTCTTTTTTTTCTCCACCTGCACTAAACTTAAACTGCACTAAACTAAAAACAGAACTAAAATGCATTTTGCGTAGTTGGTAACAAGGAAGCCGAACTTTTAAAAGCACGTCAGCAGCACGCGCGCACGCAGGTGCACGCGAGGCGATAAATCGCAGCGGAAAAATTATCGCCTTCATTTTTATTTACCGTGCGATAAATGGAATTGTTGCATATTGCGACAGGCTTACTTGGAGCCATTTCAAAGCAGCTGCAGGTCCCAAGAGCAACAGTGCAAACAATTGTTTGTAAGTATAAAGTGCATGGCACTGTTTTGTCACTGCCACGATCAGGAAGAAAACGCAAGCTATCACCTGCTGCTGAGAGAAAATTGGTCAGGAGGGTGAAGATTCAATCGAGAATCACCAAAAAGCAGATCTGCCAAGAATTAGAAGCTGCTGGAACACAGGTGTCAGTGTCCACAGTCAAGCGTGTTTTGCATCTCCATGGACTGACAGGCTGCCGTGCAAGAAGGAAGCCCTTGCTCCAAAAGCGGCACCGTAAGGCTCGACTGAAGTTTGCTGCTGATCACATGGACAAAGATAAGACCTTCTGGAGGACAGTTCTGTGGTCAGACGAAACAAAAATCGAGCTGTTTGGCCACAATGCCCAGCAATATGTTTGGAGGAGAAAAGGTGAGGCCTTTAACCCCAAGTACACCATGCCTACCGTCAAGCACGGTGGTGGTAGTATTATGCTGTGGGGCTGTTTTGCTGCCAATGGAACTGGTGCTTTACAGAGAGTAAATGGGATAATGAAGAAGGAGGATTACCTTCAAATTCTTCAAGATAACCTAATGTCATCAGCCCAAAGATTGGGTCTTGGGCGCAGTTGAGTGTTCCAACAGGACAATGACCCCAAACACACATCAAAAGTGGTAATGGAATGGCTAAATCAGGCTAGAATTAAGGTTTTCGAATGGCCTTCCCAAAGTCCTGACTTAAACCCCATTGAGAACTTGTAGACAATGCTGAAGAAACAAGTCAATGTCAGAAAGCCATCAAATTTATCTGAACTGCACCAATTCTGTCAAGAGGAGTGGTCAAAGATTCAACCAGAAGCTTGCCAGAAGCTTGTGGATGGCTACGAAAAGCGCCTAATTGAAGTGAAGATGGCCAAGGGACATGTTACCAAATATTAGCGCTGCTGTATGTATATTTTTGACCCAGCAGATTGGATCACTTTTTTCTGTTTACCCATAATAAAGTCATAAAAGAACCAAACTTCATGAATGTTTTTTGTGACAAAGAAGTATCTGTTCCAATCACTCTATCAGAGAAAAATCAGAGTTGTAGAAATAACTGGAAACTCAAGAGAGCCATGACATTATGTTCTTCACAAGTGTATGTAAACTTTTGACCACAACTGTATATGGCGAAAAACACAGACAAGGGCTGAGACTGAACAATACTGGAAGAGTATCTGGGAAAAAGAGGCGTCTCACAACACTAACGCCCAATGGCTGGCAGACCTGCAGTCGGAACATGACCCAGTAGTCATCACAACAGCAGACATCCAGATAAGACTGTCCAAAATGAAGAACTGGACAGCTCCAGGGCCCGACAGGATTCATGCCTACTGGCTTAACAAGCTAACTGCACTCCACGAACGCCTAGCAGCACAAATGAACCAGCTGCTGAAGTTGGGGACCCACCCGGAGTGTCTAACCCAAGGTCGGACAGCCCTTATCATGAAGGACCCCCAGAAGCGAACAGTACCATCCAACTACTGGCCAATCACCTGCCTCAGCACCACATGGAAGCTCCTATCAGGCATCAGAGCGGCTAAAATGAGCAGGCACGTGGAGCAATACATGCACAGGGCACAGAAAGGGATTGCCAATAACACCAGGGGAGCCAAGCACCAACTACTGGTGGACATGGCAGTCGCCAGAGACTGCAAGGCCAGGAGCACCAACCTGTGCACTGCCTGGATTAAATGCAAGAAAGCTTATGACTCAATGCCACACACATGGATGCTGGAATGCTTGAAGCTGTATGATATCAGCAGGACACTAAGGACCTTCCTCCAGAACTCAATGAGGCTGTGGAAGACAACTCTAGAAGCCAACTCAAAGCCAGTTGCACATGTGAGCATCAAATTCGGTATCTACCAAGGAGATGCTCTGTCACCCCTGCTGTTGTTCTGCATAGGCCTAAACCCCCTCAGCCAGATCATCACCAAGAGTGGTTTCGGGTACCGGTTCCGAAGTGGAACAACCATCAGTCACCTCCTTTACATGGATGCTATCAAGCTGTATGCCAAGAACAAGCATGACATTAGCCACGTTTACATGCTGACTTTTATTCATACCGATTCAAATCATTCCGAATGGAAATTTCACATCAGCTGTTTACATGTCACTTCATCTATTCCGATCCAGCATTTACATGTGACTGCCTTTATTCTGAAAGGACGTTTGACAACTGCCGTCTGACATGCGCAGATTAATCAAAACAAAGCGTCACGTTGCAAAACATGGAGATCGATCGTCAGATCAGCTGCTGTTTTAACTTTTCGTGTAGAAACAAAACTTCAGAATGATACGCCGTTCATTTAAAAAGTTGTGTGGGTGCGCTGTGCGTGTGCTTGGAAGCCATGTTGCAAGTGACGTTACTTACGTCATAAAGTGACGTCACCACGTCAGTACGGAGCATGCGCAGAAAGAACGCAACCAGACACCATTCCGCTTCCCTGTTTACATGATATAATTTTACTTCTAATCGGTTTGGGAAAAGGAATATTCCACCCCTGTGAATCGGAATGAAATTCCATTCGGTTTAGGCCTGTTCATTCCGAATGAGGTGTTTATATGGAACACATTTATTCGGTTTGAACAAATATTCCGATTGTAATTGGAATATTTGGCTCCATGTAAACGTGGCAAGTGACTCCCTGATTCACCTTACGAGAATATACAGCAATGACATCGGGATGTCATTCGGACTAGATAAGTGTGGGCGAATGGTATCCAGAAGAGGGAAGGTGATCTCGACTAAAGGCAACATAACTTCTGTGCAGGACAGCTACAAATACAGTGGGGCAAATAAGTATTTAGTCAACCACCAATTATTACTACTATCAGACAGTAACACAATGGGACTCAAATCCTGCACTGCCAGAGTATCCCCCGCTGAAGAAAGTACACGTCCAGGCCCGTCTGCGGTTCGCTAAAGAGAATTTGGATGATCCAGAAGAGGACTGGGAGAATGTGTTATGGTCAGATGAAACCAACATAGAACATTTTGGTAGAAACACAGGTTCTCCTGTTTGGAGGAGAAAGAATACCTAATTGCATCATACCCACTGTGAAGCATTGGGGTGGAAACATTATGTTTTGGGGCTGTTTTTCAGCAAAGGGATGAGGACGACTGATCTGTGTAAAGGAAAGAATGAATGGGGCCATGTATTGAGAGATTTTGAGTGAAAATCTCCTTCCATCAGCAAGGGCATTGAAGATGAGACGTGGCTGGGTCTTTCAGCATGACAATGATCCCAAACACATAGCCAGGGAAACAAAGGAGTGGCTTCGTAAGTAGCATTTCAAGGTCCTAGAGCGGCCTAGCCAGTCTCCAGATCTCAACACCATAGAAAATCTGTGGAGGGAGTTGAAAGTCCGTGTTGCCCAATGACAGCCACAAACATTACTGTTCTAGAGGAGATCAGCATGGATCTGCAACCAAACAATGTGATTTTCTGGGCTTTTTTCCCCACATTCTGTCTCTCATGGTTGAGGTTTACCCATGTTGACAATTACAGGCCTCTCTAATATTTTCAAGTGGGAGAACTGGCACAATTAGTGGTTGACTAAATACTTATTTGCCCCACTATTTATAAAACAGCGTATAAAATAAGTATTTGACATAGAGCGCTACCCTCAACATGACTCGAAAGCGCGGATTTAACCCTCTCTCCCAGTTTTTATTTGGCATCGATTGACCACGGAAAACCAGAGATATGATCCTTTTAATTTCATAATAGGAACTATGAAGGAATTAAAGTATTTACTATTCAAACGAGGAACTATTTTCTCCACTAGAGGGCACTCGTGCTTTTTGGACGAATAATGCTTAATTTCGATCTGTTTTTTTTCTCTCGGCCAAGTTTGTTAATTTTGTATTTCTTTTTTATGTCTTTGGCTCACGTGGTTATGTAATGGGTTTTTGGACAGCATCATTATAACAACAGTTCATATACAAGTAGATACACTGCTGGCCAAAAGTATTGGCACCCCTGCAATTCTGTCAGATAATGCTCAATTTCCCCCAGTAAATGATAGCAATTACAAATGCTTTGGTAGTCTTATCTTCATTTATTTTGCTTGCAATGAAAAAACACAAAAGAGAATGGGGGGAAAAAATCATTATCATTTTACACAAAACTCCAAAAATGGGCCGGACAAAAGTATTGGCACCCTTTGAAAAATAATGTGATGCTTCTCTAATTTGTGTAATTAACAGTACCTGTTACTTACAGGTGGTGGCAATAACTAAATCACACGTGCAGCCAGTTACAATGGATTAAAGTTGACTCAACCTCTGTCCTGTGTCCTCGTGTGTACCACATTGAGCATGGAGAAAAGAAAGATGACCAAAGAACTGTCTGAGGAATTGAGAAGCAAAATTGTGAGGAAGCATGGGCAATCTCAAAGCTACAAGTCCATCTCCAAAGACCTTAATGTTCCCATGTCTACCGTGCGCAGTAGGGGTGTAACGGTACACAAAAATCCCGGTTTGGTACACTGCAAAAAAAATATCTTGCATTTTTTGGCCTAAAACATTAATTTATATTGGTAAAACTTGAAAATATATATTATTGACATTTAAGACAATAATGCGAGTTTGCACAACAAAGCAAAACAGTCGTATGCTCCAAAATAATGTGGTGAGTTGTTAATACTTAAGCCCTTACGTTGTGGTTCAATACAAAGGACGAAAGTTCTGCCAACTCATTTTTCTTTATTGTTAAATGCGGGAAAGCCAACTTTCCAAGTTGGCATTTTTCACTTCAAGTTGGCTGTGCGCTGCTGCTGCTGCTGTGAAGAGCTGGAGTGCTGCTGTCTAGGACTAAGTCTGCACAGGTAAGTTCTAAACAACCTTTAATTTATTTTAACGCTATATCATATGGGAATTTTATTTTGAGTTATGTCGTAATGGAGAACGCGACCTATACGCATTTAAACACTGGGCTTTTCGGTCCTTAGCAATTAGCGGCTACCTGATGCTATAGCAGGGCTGCAGTACTTAAGCCATGCAGTAACCTTATTTATACCTGTCAAGTTTTACGGTTTCGGCGTAATTTGTGCTAGTGAGCACTGGTTTTTAAATGTGTACGCCATACGTTCAAAATCTAAGTTTTTCGTGCATTGTTTTTTTTTTCTCCGCTCGGATTTTGTCACCGTTTTGGCAACGAGACAATGTGCGTTAAGATGCGTTACTAAAGTCAGAGACACTGAGAGAGAAGAGTGTTTGTTGTGACACTGTAGCAAACGCGATGCTAGGCCAGGTGGCTCCGATATCTCCTGGCTGGAGGGCTGCCGACAGCCTACAATCTACGCCTAGATATCACATACCTATAGAACTACATGGAAAATGACAGACGGTGGCGTTAATAAACAGCCGCCATTTTGAAGCAGTAGACTTCTCAGAAAGGCTCTGCTGTAGTGAACCTTCCTAGCGAACTTAAGTAACTTTTTATCTAAAATACGAAATCGGCAAAATCTTGACAAAACGGTAAATAAAATACTCAAGTCCACATTCTGTATCAGGAGCTTTAAATTACATTCAATTAATTTAATGTAGTGAATCAACCGTTAAAGTTGTTAAAATTGCTCCTGTTATTCCATAATTTCCATTCTGTCTACTTTCGACATGTGAAAGTTTTAAAACTGTTTCATCATTTAAAGACAGATTCAAGTCAAGATTTTGTCGATTTAGGAGTATTTTAGATAAAAAGTTACTAAGGTGCGCTAGGAAAGTTCTGTACAACAGAGCCTTCCTGAGACGTCAACTGCTTTAAGATGGCGGCTGTTTACTAACGACGGTGAGTCGATCATCTAGTTCTCTATACATGTTATAACGCCACCATCTGTCATTTCACATATAGTTCTATATATGTGTGATATCTTCTGTAGCATTATGTGGCCAACTGGCCATATGTTTGTAGCAACTAGCAACCGGGAGTTGTTTGTCGCTGCTGACGGCCGCAGTCCGGTATTATTATTTTTTCATCAAGCGGCATGAGATGAACATGATATTTACTCCCGGGCCATTCCTCATTGTGTCCCCTGTGTTTTAGTTCCACTTTACCTTGTATAATTAAATAATCGGAATTTGGATGTTTGTGAATTGTTCTCGAATCTTTCACGGCCGAGTCGCGAATAATCTAAGAACCGGAAATTTCGCATGCCTCTAGTTTTTACAGTGTTGACATGATTGTACTGCATTACTAATCCCCAGCAAATTGCCATTTTTGTTTTTTCAGATTGAAATTAATGCAGTGCAAGTTCACCCACGCCGTTGATGCTGTTCTGCTGAAACACTATCGGCTACATCACAGAGGTTCAACCTGGCCTTGCATCCACAGGGACTGCTGTGTCACTTTTAGAACAATTAGTGCTTTGAAATCACACCTTTCGAGATTGCACAGGACTGCCCAAAGGCAAGAGAATTTAACATTCCAATGCTGGTTGTGTGAATACAAGGACATTTGCTGTAAAAAGAAAGTATTAATTCATTTGCATCATCACCTTAGACGCAGAGAGATAGTGTGTTGCCCATTTGTGGGGTGCAACTTTAAAACCAATCGCCTTAATAGTTTTACTGGACATACATCACGGAATCATAAAAAACACAATCTTAGAGATTTTTTGTCACCAGTCAGGTTTGTTAGAGATTTTAAGTCTAATGAGCCAGACCAGCCATATAATGATCCTGAAGCTGGTGTTTCATTGACATGTAATCCTCGATTAGATTCCACAGAAAAACATGAACCCGATTGTGTACACAATGTAGACTCTAAAATACTTGAGCACAGATTAGCTTCCCTTTTTCTTCGCATGCAATGCCTGCTACATGTGTCGAAACATGCAATACAGGAAATTATAGATGAATTTAGTTATATTTTGTCCCTATCCAAGTTTCATACAACTGAAATTCTCAAGGAGGTATTTGCGAAACATAATATTGAAGTTGAGGAAGAAGTTATTCAAGAGATAAGTAAGACTGTGTTAGAAAAAAATTCAGTACTTGTTACCACATCAGAAAAAGGTACATTATCAACAGATTATAGGAGAAACAAGTATTTCAGGGAGCATTTCTCCATCATTGAACCAACTGAGTTACTTTATGACCGGAATGTAAGGAGAAAAACACCCGTGACCTTTTTGTGACCCGCACTGGTTCAATCATGATTAAAAACACGTATATATAACAAAGTATATATGTAACAAAGTACGACTGTGTACTAAAGCTAGTGATGGGACGAAATGGGCCGAGGTTCCGAAGCTTGTGTTGAGTAATGGGAGGGGTGTTTCCACGAGGCTTGTAGCGAGGCGCGCGTCATTTCGGCAGAACCCGGAAATGATGACGTGAGAAGCCTCGCCGGCCGGCTGAAGCTGATGTACGCTTCGGAAGTGATCCGACGTTCGGCGCACATTGCAAACACAGTAGGCTACAGACTACGGTATAAATTGGTTGCAAAACGCAATGGCGATCGCCTGTTATCTCACATTTTGTGCATTTCGGGCTCCTGTACTTGTTACATGATCTGTGCGCAACAGTGCAACCAGTGCAATCTTTTTTCGAGCCTTGTCCTTTGCTTGCGATGGAAATTGCGCAAAAAAAAAAAGCGATCCTCCCCTGTATGGGAACATTTTCATTTGATTGCTTTCAATAAGGTAAGGGAGAAGAACTACATTAATATAAATGTGAGTGTGTGTACCTATCTGAACCAAACATCAACAGAATGAACAATCCATTAGTGTACTGGGAGGCACAAAAGAATACCTACCCAAATTTATAAAAACTGACACTCACATTTATCAGCACCCCAGCTTCATCTGTGCCTTGTGAAAGAAGAATATTTTCTAAAGCTGGTGAAATATTGTCCAAAAAAAAGAAACCGTTTAAAGCCAGCCACTGTGGGAAAGCTATTATTTCTCAACAAAAATGAATAACAAATTATCCTTAGTACTTGTTTTGTTATTTTTGTTTTGTTATTTTGTTCACATACTAAATTACTAACATAAGCACATTCATATCTTTCTCATAATCAAATAACCATTGAATTCTTAACAATGTTGACCTCTTGGGCTTGTAGACCACTTGATGGCGCCATAGAGTAAATGAAGCACAATGAAGCTTTGCTACATGTGCAAACCAATTGGCTGCAAAGCTTCATTGCTTCATAAGGCTTCATTTGGCCATCACTAACTAAAGCACCGTAAGTTCCTTATTCCATCATTGTTACACAACAATGATGAGCCTAACCCTGATTGGACACGAAAACAAAGAGCCTAACCATGATTGGACAGGCAGTGTGTCTCCTGAGATGACGTGACATCTGCCTATAAAAAGAGATTGCACTGAGAGACTTTAGGATCTTTAGGAATGAAGGATCTTTAGGATGTAGGGTCTTTTTAGGTGTAGAGGGTCGGGATCGTAGGATTCACGCGTAGTCGCTCGCCCGGAGTTTCCTTTTGCTCAAGCCAGGAACGTTGTGTGGCCCTCCGTTCATTGTCGACACGGTAAGAGCTTGATTTCAATATCATAAAAGGAACTCATTGTGCTTTGGTGCGAAGATATCTGTGTTAGCTTCGACAACTAATCCATATCTAGCGCCATTGACTATCAAGAACTGAACCGTTAACCGCTTTGTGTAGTTAACTGCTTTGTGAACCGTTAAGCTTTGTAACCGTTAACTGCTTTGCGTAGTTAACTGCAAGAACTGAACCGTTAACCGCTTTGTGTAGTTAACTGCTTTGTGTAGCTCTTTTGTTTTCTTCATTTATTCATCTATTTACAATTTCTAATCCATAAACGTCGTCTATGACGCAAAAGTGTGCCTGTTGCTTACTCACTGCGAGCCTGTTACGAAGTTTCTTTCATCTTCCATAAAAGGGTGATCTCGAACCTTCGTATAAAAGAACTTGCTACGAAATTTCCATGTGATACTGTAATTGATTATAAGCAGTATCCGTTGCGATCCGGATTGATTATATGTTGCGATCCGGAAATTGTTGCTGAGAATTTCGTAAAACATTTTGGCGTTGTCGGCAGGATCAAAGTATTTTGATTTGATAAATACTGAGTGAGACGTAACAGAATAGCGATGTTTAAGAAACTGCGGAAGTGTATCGAATTGCTTTATTGATAACTTGTATTTGACATGAGTTGCTTTATTGGCTTTGTTCGGCTGTGATCTCAGTGGCTAATAGCCAGCGGTATAAGAAATTGCGGAAGTGTATTGAATTGCTTTGAATTTAAAATTTGTTCTTAAGGAATTGAAGCTGTAACAACTGGAGTGTGGTGTTGGCAATTTACGGGTTAATAATGTACTTAAATTGAACTTGAATTTAATTGATTCTAGATTTCGTCATCACGTGACGGTTTCGACTTTTTAGGGGAATGTGAATGGGGTGTAGGTTCAACTCCCCCTTTCAATTGGATGATTGCAGTGGAATAGATCATCGGAGTGGACAAACTTCGGAGCGCCCAATCTTTGTCCATTCCGAAGCGTTTTATTCTGTTTTCTTTTTCAGCCTAATGGATTGATGTGGAGACGGTGGATTGGAACACCTGCGGGAAGATCGCAGCGGTGCTGCGCTCCTCCGCTTCGAAGGTAGTGATTGGCGTGGAGACGGTGGATTGGAACACCTGCGGGAAGATCGCAGCGTTACTGCGTTCCTCCGCTTCGAAGGTGGTGTCGGATCCCGGGCCACCATCCTCTGTGCTGTGGTGGAGGACGTGTCCTGCCGGAGGGAGGCTGCAGGGTGGACATCACTTCCGCCTGCTCCATATATAGGGGAACCGATCCAATCGGAAATGATGACTGTGTGTAATTTACAGAAATAGCAGAAGGAAAGGTTCCTAAGGGTGGTCACATACTGCGGTTACGAATGACTGTCCCTTATTAGTTTGCAGATATCATGAGTTTGTCCTGTTATTACACCTAATGTAGATTATTTTGTGAGACCTCAAGGGGATTTAGCCCACAAACCAATCCTACTTATGACCTATGAAACCACACCCACAATTGCCTAACACACCGTTTTCGGGTTTTCTTGACAATGTGGAGTTTTTCACTTGGAACAACCAGGCCTATAAATTGCAATAAGGTTCTAGGTGGTGCTTGCTGTCCCCTGCTGCCTCACCTCACGAGCAAGAGCATCGTTAGCGCGAACGCCCAGCGGGAGCTGAGGGTGAGTAGCGCGGCGATGCTGAGACTGTTCGCTGAGGGTCAGTAAGATATTGACTGAAGGATCTTTAGGATGTAGGGTCTTTTTAGGTCTAGAGGGTCGGGATCGTAGGATTCACGCGTAGTCGCTCGCCCGGAGTTTCCTTTTGCTCAAGCCAGGAACGTTGTGTGGCCCTCCGTTCATTGTCGACACGGTAAGAGCTTGATTTCAATATCATAAAAGGAACTCATTGTGCTTTGGTGCGAAGATATCTGTGTTAGCTGCGACAACTAATCCATATCTAGCGCCATTGACTATCAAGAACTGAACCGGTAACCGCTTTGTGTAGTTAACTGCTTTGCGTAGTTAACTGCAAGAACTGAACCGTTAACCGCTTTGTGTAGTTAACTGCTTTGTGTAGCTCTTTTGTTTTCTTCATTTATTCATCTATTTACAATTTCTAATCCATAAACGTCGTCTATGACGCAAAAGTGTGCCTGTTGCTTACTCACTGCGAGCCTGTTACGAAGTTTCTTTCATCTTCCATAAAAGGGTGATCTCGAACCTTCGTATAAAAGAACTTGCTACGAAATTTCCATGTGATACTGTAATTGATTATAAGCAGTATCCGTTGCGATCCGGAAATTGTTGCTGAGAATTTCGTAAAACACCGGACTTCAAGAAAATACTTTGTTTATGTTTCTGTGAATCAGGTTATTGAGCTTTTATTCAATAGAGCAGAGTTTCTTGAAAAAATTGTTTTCAGTGAAGAGTCTATTCCAGGGTTTTACAAAACTTTTCAAGATTGTCTTTAAGCAAAATTTTGGAGAACAGGAGCTGCATATTGCATTAGGTTTATACATAGATGATTTTGAGTTGTGTAACCCGTTAGGCACGTCAAAGAAAATTCATAAAATAACAGCTGTTTACTGGGTTATTCTTAATTTACCCTCCAAATTTCGTTCGTCTTTACACTCAATTCATCTAGCTCTTCTTGGAAAGACTTCTGATGTAAAGCAGTTTGGTTTTGAAAAGTTTTTTAGTCCTTTAAGGATTTAAAGTCACTGGAACAAACTGGGGTCTTTGTGCAAACGCTTAACAACTATGTAAAAGGTTCAGTATTTTGTGTCTGTGCAGACAATTTAGGAGCTCATGGACTTGCCAGCTTTCAGGAGAATTTCAATGTAAATAATTTTTGTAGATTTTGTTTAATGAATCGGGATGAAATAGCAACTACTGCAATTTCTGATTTTCAGCTGCGTTCTAGAGAACAGCATGATACATGTCTGCTAAAACTTTGTCTTGAAAATGTTCCTCACGTAAACGGTGTTAAAAATGAATGTGTTTTAAGTCAGCATCTATCAGATTTTCACCCTGCCACTGGCTTCCCCCCAGACATTTTGCATGATTTTTTTGAAGGTGTTATACCTGTTGAACTGTCTTTATGCCTGAAAAACGTGATTTCAAAAGGCTATATTACTTTGGACAGACTAAATACCCTAACCAATTCATTTCCGTACAAATATTCTGACAGGGTAAATAAACCAAAGGTAATTTCTAAGGCAAATGTTGAAAAGGGCACTATTGGTGGCAATGACCACGAAAATTGGTCTTTATTACGATTCCTCCCCCTTCTCATCGGAAAGAGTGTGCCAGAACAAGAACCTGCATGGGAAATACTGATGGACCTCAAAGAAATAGTCGAAATCGTTGTCTCACCTGTTTTTTCAGAGGAAATATTGCATTACTTGGAGATCAAGTTGTCTGATCACAGAAGCCTGCTCACAGACACTTTTCCTGATTTTAGCCTGCGCCCAAAGCACCACTTTGCTGACCATTATCCTTACCTTCTACGCTGTTTTGGTCCATTGGTGGAATTATGGACAATGAGATTTGAATCAAAACACAGCTTCTTCAAGAAGACTATGCATGATGTTCAAAACTTTAAAAATGTACTCCTCACGCTGTCAGTAAAACACCAACAGATGATGGCATGCCAGTTTAATAGCCAGAGTCTTTTCAAGCCAATGTTACATGTGGAGAAAGTAACTGACATCAAAATATCTTCTTTGGATGCTGACTTGCACACAGTGATTCAGAGAAAGTATCCACATCTTGAAACTGTGTCCCTTTCTAAAGACATTTATTTTCATGGGACCCGATATGTCGAGGGTATGATTCTGTCATCTGGACACTGCAGTGGTCTGCCAGAATTCTACAAAATCGTGACCATAGTGGTTGACCCTGAAAAAGTAGCCTTTGTTGGCAAAAAGCTCACGTCTTGGTACCTTGAACATTTTAGGTCTTTTGAGCTTGTGGAGAGCATCTATGCAGGCATTGAAATTTTTGATCCTCAGGCTCTCAACGACTATCATCCATTGGTTGCGTACACAGTGGGAGGGAAGGTGCTGGTGACTCCAAAAGTGTGCCTGCTCCATTGAAGTGACACAGAAAGGTAAATGAACCAAGTTAAATGTTGCTCCAACTCACTCTTATATTGCTTTGCAGGTAGAACAACACTGTCTAAGTCCTTGCTATACATTGTTTATAAATTTAACTTGCCTTGTTTGAAACCATTTGCAACTTAACCCATCTGTGTTTTGTCCTTCTTTCTTGTGAAACAGGCTGGAATGCTGCTGTTAGTAAAATTCTCCCCACGAATGTCCCGTAAAGTGACGATTCCTGAGGTACCTGAATCAGTTGAAGAATTGCAAAACATCCTTAAGGAAAAACTTGAACTTCAAGGTAGCTTCGCGTTACAATATGAGGACCCAGACTTCAATAATGCTCCGTGTAATTTGATTGACATCCATGATTTGCCACCTGAGCGTGCTATATTGCACATTCTTTGGGATGAGACATTTCCACTTGTTCAGCAAGAGTCAGACTCTGTTGGTTCAGAGTCTTCCCTGGACACAGCCATTTTATCCAGTAGAGAGTCATTCCAGAGTCCCTCAGCTTTCATCAGGAACCATCTGCGAAGTGTCTCAGAGTGGCCTTCACCTTTTCCCATCCCGTCTTTCTCCTACGATGTGGAGTTGAGGCTGCGCAAAGGCAATGAGGCATATGAAAGAACGAAGAAAGGTATCACCTTAACCAGAGACATGAAGATAGACATTTTGGACAAGATCTCTCAGGCAGTGTTTGAACTGAAAGCCTATCCTGATCATGACCAGATTGAGTCAGTTGCTTCTGACCTCATCAGTAGACATCCATGCCTTCGAGAACCAGGCAGTGAAACTGGATATGGCGGATGGAAAACAAGCATAAAATACAAACTTGGTAATTACAGGTCCAAGCTGCGTCAGGCAGGCGGTACTGAGGTTAGCATTAACCAGAGAAAGAGGGGCAGTGAAGATGCAAGCACAAGTCCTTCTCTGAAGAGAGCAAAGAGAGGTGAAATTAACCATCTCCCTGACCATCCAGAAAATTATAATGATGACTCACTGGAGAATGAAAGACTGGTTCTAGTTGAGGATTTCAAGAGGAAGAACAAGAATGTTGCACTCATCAGACAAAATATGGAGCTGACTTTCTCCCTGAGACGCAGCGAGATCGTGGAGTTGCAACCTATGGTCTCAGAGATACTGGAACATTGGCCTGCTCTATTTTGTGAGGAAGAGGTAAGCAGGTGAACTAAGAATATTGTGTTGTGTTTCTGTTCATTTTTAAAAGTGTGTTGATCACAGTGCCCAATTTAACACAAAGATAAACTTGAAATTGTTTTGACTTTGTAATGAGGATTCAAATTTCCAGTTCACGTTTTTCCAACAGATTAGAGAAGAGTTTTATCGGATCACAAATAGAAACCTCCTGGAGAACTTTAAAGAAGCCCTCCAACAGAACACCTGTAGGCTCCTGAAACTCTATCGAGCGAGAAGGACAGCTTCTCTGTCAGAGATGGATCAGGTCCTTAACAGCTTGGATCAAGTGGTGAGTTCTGGATGTAGTAATTTAATAACACTTTGTAAATGTTTGACATGCTACCAACAGGATTTTTTGGGGATATGGAAGAGGACATTTGCCTGCATGCCTACTCTATTTCTTGTCATGTTTCATGCAACTCTTGTTTCAGACATCTGACATCACTGCACATCGACAAACTGCAGCTTTAAAGGGCCTTCCCTTGTATCTCCGTGAGAGCCAGGAGAAGCTCTTCAGAACCTGTCTTGTGAGTTTTTATAACAGAAATTGTAAATTATGTTATTAAACTATATTTACGTATAGTGCTGTACTTAAGGTTGACTTCAACCATTACCTCTCTGTCCTACTTGTTCCCCAACAATGTGTCTTGTAGTTTTACTGTCCTGGCTATGACTTGGTACAACCCAATTAATGTCATTTGATGTGTGTATGGGGGTTAAGATGTTGATTATGGGGTGTGGGGTGGAAATAGTTATTATGTCAAGCTTATAATTAATTCTGTTTGGAAAGAAATTTTTATTTAATAATGTGGAGATATTTCAGAGTTGGAGCTTATTCTGATTCACAGTATTTTAATGACTAATGTATTGCAATCCATGTGTTGGTCTTTTCATGTCTCTCAACACAAGGCCACTGACCCAGATGAGGAGCAGACGAAGGGCCTCACTGTGGGTATCCTCACTGTGCTGGAGGATGATGACACCACAGTGCCTCAAAGTGTCGTGAGTGTTGCTGTTGTTGTGGAAGAAGAGATTGTCCTTCAAGATCTCCCTGACCTACCAACTGCTTTTGCCTACCTCTTTGGACTGATTTATGCTTTAAACATCCAGTACCCAAAAGATCTCAAGTACACATTCGAAACTGTGCAGAAGGTGTTCATGGAACTTGGAGCAGACCTCTCTGCAAGGGTCAGATCGCTCAAAAACAAACTCGTTCAGTAAATCCAAAAGTTCTGGATTTGGAGTTGTTGACCTCTAAAAGTTACTTTAGGTACAGCTCACATGTTTTATATTTTTGATTCATACGTGTTCTGTATGGTCTTGTCCTTGTGATCACGTTGTATGTTTTCGATTCATACGAGTTCTGTATGGTCTTGTTCGTGCGATTTTGAGACCTGAAGTTGTTGCACTCGGAAGATTCATACTTATTTATCATATTGGTTCCGTATGATATTCTATAGATGACATGCTTGAAATTTTGAGACCAGAAATTATGTTGCTCAGTAACCTTTAAACAGATTTAGTACATTCATAGTTGTACATCATACTGATTCGCTATGGTCTTGTATACATTACTTGTGTTTGATGATACTACAAGATGGCACAATATGCTGTCACTCATTAGTTTGCAATAAATGCACTTGGCCCTGTTGGAAGAGATTTGATGCTCGTAGAGTTTTAATAAAACAAATGTTTTGAATATATTTATTGCATCTCCACTTATTTCAACATTTGATTTATGCATTTGATAAAACATTATCGATTATATTATTAGGTAGGTATAGTATATACTTACTTAACCCAACTACTTGGGTTATGTGCACTTTTTACTCAGAAGTGCATTCTGTGTAAGAACTTACAGAGGATTCATTACAATATTATAAATTAGTACAATTTAAAGGACAGTTAGTGGAAGTAAGGATTAAATGTTGTTACAATGTAAAATATTAAGTTAGAATTTAGGAGAGAGTAAGCACAAATTACATTTAAAAGTTATTACAATGTAAAATTATAAGTTACTCAAATTTAGGAGAGAGTTGAAGTTAGGATTAAAAGTTACTACAAAGTAAAATTATGAGTTAGTAGAATTTTGGAGTGAGTTAGCGCAAATAAAAATAAAAAATTAATACAATGTAAAATTATAAGTTAGTCCAATTAAGGGAAAAGTTAGCTGAAGTTCGGATGACAAGTTATTACAATCTAAAATTGTAAGTTAGTAGAACTCACTGTGAAGTTGATAAAAATCAAAACTCAGAGTTGAGCAAACTCAGAAGCAAAAACTTAAAATGTTTAGTTTAATTTTCCAACTTAAAATTGTATCGAAGTTTGTTGCCTTGAAATTTTGAGTTGACACAACTTTTTTTTTTTTTTTACAGTGTACGTACCGCGGTTTTGAAGTCACGGTTCGGTTCATTTTCGGTACAGTAAGAAAACAAAATGCAAAATATAAATGTGCTAGTTGTTTATTACACACTTTTGTGCTTTCAACAATAGGAACAGTAGCCTATACAAAACTAGAATTCTGCTCAAAAAGCAGCGGGTATTTAAAGATAATAATCCAACAACAATTTGCCTTTCAGACCCCGCGTATTGGTCAGCTTCCTTTCTGAAAGCAAGAAGAAAAAAGAAGTCCTGTGCTAAAGAGAAAAGCAATCCCAATGACAAAGATTTTAACATGTATTTTACAAATGAAATGCCTCAATGATTTTTGTTTCTTATGAACGGTTTTCAAAAGCTTTATTGGTGGATTTTTCAAGTTAAAGCGCCACACAGAAATTAATAAATTTAATTGTGTAAGCAGGATCTGTATATTATTCTTATTATTTAATTACAGGTGTTTTAGCTAATTTCAATTTATTTTATTTAAATGGGCAATTATTTATTTTACTATGTGTTTGTATTTTACAAATGTGATGTAGTATTCATTTATATTGTATATTTTATGTTGTATAACTTTAGTTCCTATGTGAATATTAGTTCCTACTTGTTTTGTTGTGGTAGGAGGGTTTTGTATTGAATATGGGGCCGTGTTGGTTATTATTATAGCAGAGAAGACTGTAAATCAACAAAGACAAGTCAACTGTGCCCCGATCTACCACTCTTTTTGATGGACTCAAAAAGTAAGTTACGATTGCATATTAGTTTGAAAATCGACCGGATCCACCGTATTGACATCCGGTCTGCCCGGTCTGCTAGCTAGTAGTATTGACGCAGGAGGGCCGCGTCTCGCGTCATATAATAAACTCTGCCGTTGTTTTCGCGTGCATCGCGTTGAGCCGCTTCTGGGATGCAACACGCGGCCGCACTGCGACTGGTGTGCATTCGCTGATTAACTTTAACGGCCGCATTTCACTGCGTTCTCGCGGCGGCCACGTTGTTGCGCCGTTGACGTTTCTTACTGTCCTACCGTGTTGGTCCTCAATATAGTAGGGAAGACGCAGTAAATATAATCTACACAAAGAAACTGTAACCCGATCAACTCACAGCCTTGAAAAGTAAGAGTTACATTGTCAGAAACTCGTTCGGTACGCCCCCGTTCCGAACCGAATGCCAAGTATCGAAACGGTTCAATACAAATACATGTACCGTTACACCCTTAGTGCGCAGTGTCATCAATAAGTATAAAGCCCATGGCACTGTGGCTAACCTCCCTAGATGAAGACGGAAAATAACAATTGACACGAGATTTCAACGAAAGATTGAGCAGATGGTGGATAAAGAACCTCGACTAACATCCAAACAAGTTCAAGCTGTCCCGCAGTCCAAGGGTTCAACAGTGTCAACCCGTACTATCCGTCAGTGTCTGAATGAAAAGGGACTCTATGGTAGGATACCCAGAAAGACCCCACTTCTGACCCAGAGATATAAAAAAGCCAGGCTGGAGTTTGCCAAAACTTATCTGAGAAAGCCTAAAACATTTTGGAAGAATGTTCTCTGGTCAGATGAAACAAAAGTAGAGCTTTTTGGGAAAAAGGATCGACATAGAGTTTTGGGGGGGGGGGGGGGGGGGGGGCTTCAAAGAAAACACGGTTCCCACAATCAAACATGGCCGAGGTTCCCTGGTTGTTCCACAATTTCCCAAAAAATAAATAATTGCTGTATTGGAACACATTAGGGACCAGTGCTTCTTGGTGTTTTATCCAGCAATGACTACTGAGCTAACATTGACAGTTAGCATGATTACGTTTTTATTTCACACCCTCATCACTTTACAGCGCTATGTTTTCACAGATTAAATAAAGCCTGCATGTAAGACATGTTAGTGTCAGGAAATAAAACACAACCAGTATTCCATTTCAAGGACAGTTGCAAGGAGAAAAACAGGAATTACTCGAGTTCCATTTTTAACGTGGCACGGGGATCATCTCCAACTCTCCTCTGCCTGTGTACGCTTTTTATTAGGTAAAATCACATGATAACAGAATATGCAAAAAGTGAGTACTTGGCATACAGTGATTGGTTAGTTCAGAATAGCAGTAGTTTAGGAACTGCCTTATTTGGTGTTGTTTCTCAAAACTGAATGCTTACTATGAAACATGAAGGGGAAAAGATATCGTCATCGCACACACCATATAATTGTTTGCATTAGTCTAACACAGTGGTCTCAAACCGGTCCTCAAAGGGCCGCAGGGGGTACTGGATTTCATTCCAACCAAACGAGACAAATACCTTTTCACCAATCTGGTTTCTTACAAGTGTAATCAGTTGATTGCAATCAGGTGCTGCTTATGTTAGTAGAAACCTCATTGGTTGAACTGTTTGTGCTGGATCTGTTGGAACAAAAACCAGGACCCACTGCGGCCCTTTGTGGAGTCGGTTTGAGACCGCTGGTCTAACACATATATAGTCTAACACATACATATGGTAGAGGTTCTCGTAGGCACCGTCTAACTGCATTACTCTAACACACGTAATATAATTAATCAGGAAATAGTATCATTTTTATATTTACGGTAGGACTGCACTACTAATATAAAATAAATAGCACACCATAGTTTAATGAGAAGAAATAGAAGAGATACACAATGCTGTCTTATCACAGAAGCCCAACACGTGCGTCACGAACAAGATTGACGCACCAACTCTTGCAATCAGCTCTCCCAGCAAACTCCAAGGACAAAGCGCTTTGTCCTAAAACAAGTACAAGCCAGCCCGGACAACAAAGTTGATAGCGGGCGTCCCATCCGCGCACGAACCTAGGCCGCCCAAAACCGGCCACAGAGGGGAAGACCCAAAAGCAACGCCCAGACACACCTTCGGACACACCTTTGACCCGGCCCGCTTTCAGCAAAGACTTTTAAAAAACTGGACACTGAGATAACACAGATTTTTGCTGCTTGGAAACATGTAGCCTTGTTTTGGATCCAGAATTGTCCCTCCGTCGTCTGTTTTTGCCTTGTTTTTACCATTGTCGACGAATAAATTGTCAATCTGCTTTCGGCGAGTCTTTTTCAAACTTTTGGAACATGGAGTCAGTACAAAGGGTTAATGTCAGAGAGAACGCACGAAGTTCTGCCTTCCCGGTTGATGCGCGCGGGGGCAGCGTCAGCCGAGCGGCACTTGTTTTGGCTGTCGCTGTTCCCGAGTGCGTCTTGGCCGGGGGGGGGGGGGGGGGGGGGGGAGAGAATTTCAACAAACAGAAGTGAAACTTATTACAGCTCAACTTGGGGATTTTCCACAGAAGGTACGACCTTGGAGTATTTAGCTGTAGCTGGGACGAAAGCGAGTCAAAACTTGATAAGGCATGAAGCACAAACCAAATGTTTCAAAGGAATATTTGCAGCACATGAACAATAAGTATGAGTAAAATCTCAAAAAACGAATATAGTGGAATATAGATTCACAACAGTTGATGTGTTTTATAAGCATGAATAAAATATATTCCTTCACAGTTAGCCACGCATCGACAGTGGTCATAATTAATAGAAATCTTGCCCTCCGCAGGGCTAACGTTACGTGAGCGAGTGAAAGTTATTGATTAGCACTGAGAAGTCTACTGCTTCAAGATGGCGGCTGTTTACGAATGCCGCCGACTGTCATTTCGCATCTAGTTCAACATAGATGTGATATCTATAAAACGCATCAGACGCTACCTGCTAGTGCTACCACCGTAGCATCATGCGGGCTAGTTTTTAGCAACGTCTGCATAGTTTGTAGCGGTTGTCTGATGCAGTAAGGTATTTTTCGATTGCTTCTTCCTCTACGCACGTGACATCAGCGCGTTGTCCCTCATTAAAAATAGTCCGTGCAAAACATGATGCTTAGAGCTGGCAAAATTAAACGAGTCCTCGAGGTGAGTAAAATTACTCGGATCAGTTTTTAAACTCGAGTTGCTCGAGTATTCGTTTCAGCTCTACTGGAGACTTCGAAAGTGGCCAGACCTGAATCCCATAGAACACCTGCGGAGAGATCTGAAAATGGCACCCTTCAAAGCTCAGAGACCTGGAGCAGTTGGCCTAAGTAGAATGTTGTAAAATTCCAGCAGAGATTGTAAGAAACTCATCAATGGATACCGGGAGCGGTTGTTCACAGTTACTTTGTCTAAAGGTTGTGCTACCAAGTATTAGGCTGAGGGTGCCAATACTTTTACTAGCCAGTCTTTGGAGTTTTGTGTAAAATGATAATGATTTAAAACTTTTCATTCTCTTTTGTGTTTTTTCATTGCAAGCAAAATCAATGGAGCAAGCAGCTACCAAAGTATTTGTAATTGCAATCATTTTCTGGGAGAAATTGAGCATTATCTGACAGAATTGCACGAGTGCCAATACTTTTGGCCAGCAGTGTAGATATGAGAGGAGTAAAAATTGAGTTAAATCCGTTTGGAAAAGTGTTCTGAGCCCATTTATTTTGCATTCGCTTGCACTGGTGTTAGTTAATGTCAGTATTTTACCACATTGGACTTACTTACTTATGTATTTATTTTTATTTGAAGAATTTAAATCGTGTTAAAAAATGGTTTTGTGAATTACATCATCAACCAAAAAATAATCGCTGGATTAGGCAAAAAAAAAAAAAAAAACATCGCTAGACTAGTCATAAAGTAATGGACAGACTAATCGGGAGAAAAATAATCATTTGGAAACCCCATTTTGTACATATGTAACGCTGTTTTCTGGGATGCCTTCACAAAGGAACCGAAGAGACTTGGTGGCTTGTGTTGACAGCTTTTTTATTATTGCCCATTTCTATGCATTTGCAGCAAGGGGGAAAAGAAAAAGGCAACGTCACGTGGGCGACAGAACCATATTGAGAACGAATCCACGACGACTACCGGTAACTTTCTATATTGTGATCGCATAGTGGTTCATTTCTTTTATAAAAACAAAAATACATTCAACAAATAAAATGCTTTTTTTCATATTACACTAAGCAATAGCAAATTGAATACAAAATAATGTTTTCACAAAAATCTGCAACCTGCCTATGCATTTACAGCAAGGTGGAAAAGAAAAAGGCAACGTCATGTGGGCGACAGAACCATCTAGAAAAATAGCATTGCGTTAGCATTTGGCAAATCAATACTCGTGAATGGCTTCGCTCATTGAGTGGATAAAATAAGCAAAATATACAAAAAGCAATGAACACTGATATCACCTAGAAACTCACATAATCTAACTAAACGAAGCCAGCCACCTAAATTTACTTATTTCTCAATTCAATGATGAAACTTTGCCCACGGACTCCAGCACCATGTTACCTTAAGAACGAATCCACGACGACTGAAGTAGTGTTGTATCAGTCGCGAACGATTCGTTCTTTTTGAACAAATTGTTTGGGTGAACGAGACCGAACTAATCACCATCTGCACGGATTCGTTCTATGAAGTTGGGCTTGTTTAGCTGCGTGGGAGGGCGTTGAGCAAGCGGCAGCGTCTTCTGACATCGCACACGACCAATCAGACGCCAGCCTCATCACGGGCAGGGGAGGGAGCGGAAACAGAATCAGGGCGTGTGTCACTCACTTCCACGTGTGGCCAATAAGCAGCCAGCGTGCAGGCAGGGGGGCAAGACTGAGTTATGTCACTTCCCGTTCAGTGACTCGGTCCTGCGGTTCCTGACCTAGCTTGCTGCTAACTTGACTTTCCAGTAATGCGGTGAACGAGTCAAAAAATGAAAGGAAATGACTTTGTCACATATTTGTTAATGTGGAGCCAATCAAATGCTGCTCAAACAGACAAAAACACCACACAAATCTAGCGAGCATGGTTTAGTGTACTACTTTTCTCAACAGACTCAGGACTACCTATGACGACATACTATCAAATTTACAGTAGTTTAAAACACGGGTAGCTACGAGGCAAGCAAAAGTGAGCTGCGGTCGCGTGACGGCAGTGAAGGGGGCAGAGACCTGTCACTATATGGAGGCTTCATGGCAGTGATATTTACCTCATATGTGCACAGAAAAAAAGAATATTTAGTATGATTATCATAATACTGATTTGCAATGAAATTATATACATGTCATTTTTTTCCGACTGTTTTATTTTTTTTTTTTCGTGTCAGAGCGTGTCGGGTGTTGGTTGGTTTGACAAATTATGTCCATCCGTCCACCATGTGCTACCCAAGCGCCCAAAAACAACGCACGCGGACACGGGAGATGTCGCAATAGGTCTACATTTTTCTTAACAGACTAAAATGAGTAGAAAGGCGACATCGTAAAGAGCAAACAATTATTTCTCGTCAGCATTTGACGATCTGAGATGAGGGGACGACAGGGGAGCTGACCGGATTATTTTATTTGTTAATACCAGTGCAAAAATTCAATACGATCATCTTAATACTGATTTGCAATTAAACTGTCAAATATCAAAATGTAGTATTGTTTTTTTTTTTCAGAGCAGCACATTTGACAACTAGCTATTTACACTTTAGTTTTAACAAGTGACCAAAAATCATAGTGATGAGCATAAAAACTAAAATACAACAGAGCGAGAGGTAAATATGATGTGTTGGTCGTTCCATATTTAGAAATTAAACTTTCGATTTATTTTTATTTTCGTGACAGCAAGCATGCCGCGTTGGCTGGTAGCAGCAGCATTGCATATGTGATCAAGATCATGCTAAAGAAAGTCCGTGCGCTCCCGACTCCAAACCCCCACTCCCCCCACAAAAGGAAAATGTTTAACCGTGTCCTAAATCAAAATGCAAGCAGAGCCATGACTTTGATCCCATCGAACTAGGACAGACGATGCGGAAGTTCTCCCTCGCTTTTGCAGCAGCGGGAGGGAGATGAGGCTGTCTGTGAAAGCAGAATGATATCGCCTGTAACTCATTTCTGAAACTACGACGAGTGGTCAATGAGGAGCCTGTGTGCAAGAGAGGGAGGGACCAAGCAATGTCACTTCCCGTTCAGTTATACTGCGAAGCGGTCTTTGGTGATTCGTTCGGCAACGTCACTTCCCGTTCACTAACCGAACGATTCATTTGGGCGGAGAGGGAGATGAGGGGGGGCGAACGATTCGTTGAACGATTTGTTTGAACGAATCTTTTTACTGAACGAACCGGAATGGATTCGTTTACTCAAGTGAACGACAGATCCCGTCACTAGACTGAAGTGGATACGTTCCCACAACCACTTGCAGCAAGTGCACCTGCAATTACGCGGTTGCACCACAAGATGACGCATTTCTCAATTTAACTGGATTTTATAAAACTCTTTTTTTTTAACTATGTTACACATATTTGGTTGAGTTATGTGACATCTATGCAGTATTTTAGATATTAGGTATTTGAATAAATTGCAGATCGCTATTCTTTATCATTGAACATGTATTTGTCCAGATTATTATCGGACGTTACTGAAAGGTCGTTTCTCCATTTTTGATTGGTAAATATGTAGAACCGTTGCATGAGGATAATTTAATTAGAGTGCTTTCCATTACATTAAAATTAGTATGACACGATCAAAAACAAAGAGTAAACACAGAATAAAAAAAAAAAACACAAGAGAATAAACAGCACTCGTCATACATTTTGTATCTGCAAACATTCAAATTGTAATGTATAGTATTTGTGAGAAAAGTGAGTCAAAAGTCAACTCACCTGACATTTTGAGACTTGATATTTGCTTGCTTGGCGATGTTTGATCCCTTCGTTAGCGGCTAAATTAGGACAGGCTAACCTAAGCAAGCCTCGAAGTTTCAACGTGCACCCAAACGACTTGAAGCAGAAGCGAGATTGAACGCATTCTTGTCGTGTCCGAAAATGTCTGCCACCTTTTAATTGATTACATTACGCTAAGGGGTCAAGGAAAGATGAAAAGTGGATTGTCTTCAAAGCCCTACTGTTCCGAAACAAAAGGAGGTGACGGTGACGGCGACTATTGATGACGTGTGTCCGAAAGGTATGACTGGTTGCAAGATGGGTCTGCATGACGTAACTATGGCACTTTTTTTTTTTTTTAAAGAACATACAATACCAACCAAACAACATAAAATACTGCACATTACAATCCAGAAAGTTCACAGAAGAACAAATAATAAAACATTAGGAGCCACACTGTACGATACGATACGGTACGATATCACAGAGCAATTCAAATTTTAAATTAAAACCCTTTGATGTTCTGCTCGACTTTTTGGTTGATCACGTTTTGAGTATTTTGGGGGGTGGGGGGGGAATAATGCGTTAAACTGAACTCAACCTGATCCTGATTTACAACTTGGCTGAGATAGGCTTTGCATAAATATTCTACTAAAGGCCACGCTTTATTTATTTATTTTTTAATATAAGACTTATGCTCATGGGCGTCGCCAGACATATTTCACTGGGGCACGAGCCCCTGTATTGATTACCAGTGCAACGGTATAAATTTCACCGTTAAATGAATGTATAAAAAAATAATATACTTTGGAGCTTTAATTCTACACAGCATAATCGGCAGAATGCACCTATTTAATATGGACATATTATTCTATTTACTCCATATACATAATCTGCACATGTCTCCTTAAAGGGGGGGTTCGGGATTTTTGACATCAGGCTTAATCGTCGAGTTAGGGGGTGTTTATTAGTCAGTGGAGTTGATTGAAAAAAATTTGGTGTAGTTTGTTATAGTGATGGGTCCGTGAGACCTCATGAAGCGTGTCGACACAGTGACACACTGTGTTGACACAGTGTGGATACTGTGTCATTGAATACTGACACCTGCTGGACATAAAAAATCCCTACAGGCAACCCACTTGACAGACTGACACTGAATTGATGACATAGCATGTAAAATCAAATAATTTAAGTCTTTGCATTCATATTGCATTATTCCATATCTTTAAATTATGTGAACATATATTATAATGTGAAAATGTAAGTAATAATGAATGGGTGAATGAGGAATGCCTGTGGACTTTTTGTTCTGATAAAATTTTATTCAAAAACATAGTTTTTTTTTTTAATGTTTAAAATTTAGTTGGTTACCTTTTTAAAATCAAACAAGCCTGCTGTGGACAACACACTCGCATGGAACCAATGATGCCAGCATGCACAAGAATTTCCAGTTGAAAGAGGTTTGGATAAGATGTCCATTGGCTCAGTTGGGCTTCGGTTCATGTTCGGCTCAGCCATGCATCGTTGCACTTTTGCAATTTCATCTACAGTTGCATTGCCTTCTTGACTCCCCACTTCGTCATCTAAGTGCTACCATAACCCACCAGAAAGAAATTGAAGTGGACAAAAAATAAATTATAGCTTAATTACAGATTTCTAATAAATTACCAAAAAAGTGACTGTGGGAAAGTAAAGGAATGGCTCTATACCTGTGTTTATTTTGGGATTATCAGAAACTTCATTCTCATGCTTGGGCCAGTAATGCTTCAGCATTGAGGAGGTGGCAACTGTTTGTATATGGCAGGTTAGTCATATACAAAGTACAAATGCAACATTTCACCTGCAAAAAAAAAATAACTTTAATAGTAAAACCGAAAATTTTGGTCTTGCGCTGCGATACGCTCTGACCAGGTCTCGAACCCACGCGCACTACGCGTCGGGGACGCGTGGCGTTCGCTCTGACCACTAAACTAACGTGTCAAATGCAGGTAAAGGCGTAGACAAGGCTCCACAAATGACGGACCCGCGTGTACCTGTCACACTAATAAACTCAGATTTACATTAAAATTAATTGTATTTTGAATGGAAGATGACAACTGCATTTTCCCTGTCTTACGTCCATTTCCACAGCATGTAGAGAACGAGGAAGTAACCGTGAAATGTGGATTGTTTCAGCAGCTCCATCGCGTTGACAGGCGCTTCCTTTTGAAGCAGTTTGCCGCGTCATGACTGTGTCGACACAGTTCAATGAGTTCATGCATCGGTCACGTGATTTTCTTGTAGCGATACGCGCACCGATGCAGGGGTTGCTCCATGAGCTCGGCGCGCGCGCCGGCGCATTAGTATCACTGGACCCATCACTAGTTTGTTAGTCTTTTATTATTTTCAGGGCTCCGGAGAAGCTATGCTAATACAAGTCTATGTGGACACTTAGCATAGTAATAAAAAAAACATGCACGCAGGAGACTCACCAATGACGCATGCAGTCAATAGTGTTGGCTATGTTTTAAGGATAAAGTTATTAAAACTTACCATTGCATGTCAATAACTGCAGTATGAAGAGCAACATTAGTAATTTAGTTACTTTGCATAGAACAAGCTTTCCGGGCGCTCAGGGCAGAGGGATATCACATTGGTCTGTTCACCGCTGTTTTTTTTTTTTTTTTGTGTGTGGCAAAGACGCAACTTCCAACCTCCAAATCAATAACCCCACTCACTGTAGTTTATTCTGACCAAGACATGGCTTCGTTTGAACCGCATACGTATTTTTCTGACAATGAACAGGTTGATGAAGATATTGTTAAACATTTTACCACATCAGTTTGAGCCAGAATACAAGCACAGAGCCTGCCGAAGCTGCCGCAGCCTTGGACACCCCGGTCAGGACAACAGGAGGTGGTGTCGTTGCAAAAAATGCGTCCAAATGACAACAGATGTGGAATCTTTTTGCTGCAGGGAATGGCAATTGGTGAATGAACAATCGCAAGAATTGGAGCCAGGACACGAGTTTTCAGGAACTCAATATATCGCTGCATAGTGACAATGAAGAAAAAGCATTTCGATGCATAAGTGAACACCAAGACTTTTTACCACTTCTCAACAGATGTGTTCTAGAAACTTTTTTCTTTGTAGACAAGCTCAACTGGAAGAAAAACCAATGCAGCAGGCCCAAATGGGCAGCTATCAATGAGGTAAGTGGATTCCTGTATGCCTTATTTATGTGACTTGGGCCAGGAGCGCTGGCAGTCACTCACAGCAGGTGATGCTGAGGATATTTTTTTTTAGTTCATTCCATCCAAAAACAGCAGTTTCAGTCCAAATTTGTCATGCTCAAAATACCAGTTTCTGTAAAAAAGTGGCATTTTTTGTTTTTCAGCCGTCAGTATTCAAAATTAAAATTGGAACGTTCCTTAATAGACAGTCATTTGATTTCACCTCTGCTCATGCTCATCAATTTCCATCTCTCCTTCACCTATTCCTACACTCTGTCGCTCTGCTTGGTCTGGACAGAATTGGGGGGTCTATCACTCCAACTGTGATGCAATTAATCAGTGTTTCTCAACTGGTAGGTTGTGACCTAAAATTGGTTTATGTTGCCTAGGTGGGTTACCTAACTTACCTGTCATTCCTCCTGGCTGATTTATCCTTGTTGCGAACAAATATCTTTATGATATCCATTTACAGGAGTAATGCGGTTTGAGTCAACTAGATATAAATAATACATCTTCTTGCAGATTACAGGGACTGCAGTAACAAACAAAATGCTTGTAAAACAGCTGGAAAAGATGATGGGCACACATACAAAATTGTTTGAGGTTATATCCCAAAGATAGGCAATGAATTCATACAGATTGATTCATTTTGGTCATATAAACAAATAGCAATAAATAGCATCAGTATTGATACGGTTCAAATACCACATATCATATTAACACAGTGTTAGACAAAGCTTTTGAGTGAGAGCCTCTCACTCAAATTGTATTTAATTGTTATTGTATTCATAGCCAGTTAGCTAAAAGATGGAAGCTAATCTGATACTTTGGGACCAGAGTAGTTTACAGCAGTTAACTGCCTGATACTTAAAAAGTAAAGTTGAACTATTATATAAGGAGTGGGAGTGCTGCCCGCCATGGCCAGTGTGCTGAGGAGTGCAGAGACCGGGAGCTTCGTCATGGCCAAAGGGGGCTTCAAGATGGCCAACAGCAGGCTGCGCCACATCTTGCACAGCTACAGAGACGTCTTTACAAGGGTGAGCCAGGTTACCAACGCCATGGCCTTAACATCTACTGCCTTGAGAAAAAAGACAAGGTAACGATGGTGGTGGAGGCGGTCAAGGACATTGATGTCGAAGGCCCTGTGCAACCTGCTAACCTTAATGAAGGCCCAACTCCTCCTCAGTCAGAAAAATAAGTGACAGAGGAGGTACAGCAGTGACTTTTTGATCAGGTGTGCAATTCTATACAGGGCAGGAAGGAGACGGTAAGAGACAGGGACTTGTACAAGTTCAGGAAGCTGACCGGGGCCCACAAGTCATAGACTATGTAAAGACGAGGGCCAGATAGCAGACAAAACGTGCTCAGCCAATAGTGATATTGGAATTCAGTAAATAATAAGTCGTGATTGCATAGAGAAAAATGCTAAATTTGCTTTTGCTGAGTAAAATTAAGATGATTCTGCATGCTTTCCTCAAGTATTAAGTTTCTGATGTGAAAATTGAGTGATTTATTAGCTGTTGAAAACCTATGTCAAAATTGCACACACACACAAAAAGTCGCTATTTCGGGCAAAAACTTATATCTTAAATATTGCTATTGATCCTGAAAATATAGGTGATTAATCTGCATTTGGTGATTTTTGTGCATCTAGCATAAAATCAAAATATTATAGCCATTTTAAGTTTGGTTATATCTATATTAAAAAATAATCGAGATTTTATTAGGGAACAACTTTGAATTTTGTTTATGCCGGTGCACATGGAGACTCATATATACCTAAGGTAGGTGCCTGTTTTGGTTTTAGGTCGCTAGCAGCTTTGGTTTTGAAAATATTTGAATTTAAAAAATTTTTAAAAATAGGCCTCCTATGAACCGAGCCCGCGCCCATTCAACTAGTGAAGTCTATGAACAAGCATAATAAAGTGCTTGTGTCGCGTAATCCGTTTCTACAGACATTTACAGCATGTAGCAATTATCTGACGAGTCAGGTCGATGTGTGCATGTACGCAGCAAAGCAAACCCCCTGGACGCAGTTGTCCCTTCAATTGGCTCACTTCTTGACATGTGATCAGCAGAGATGGTTAGGTCTGATTGGTTCAAATGCACACGTTTTCTGGAACAGCAAAAAAACAAAACAAAACAAAAAAAACAAAAAAACAAAAGAACAACCTTGTTGAATTGATGCAACAATAAAAGGACAATGCATCAGAAAATTGATCAGATATTTAAGAGAAAGGAAAGAGTTAAAGAGGCTAATTTTATTTGCCCTGATGGGGAGGTTCAGAACATCTTCCCTGTCAATGTCCACTTTGGACTTTTGTTCATTTATGTTAGGCTATTTATTTATTTCCTTATAATTTGAAGAAGTCAATGTTTGTGTGATCTTAAAAATAAATTCAATTTCACTGTGAATTAAGTCGTTTGTACTTATTTTTCTTCATGTATGTGACATATTTTTATTAAAAAAAAAAAAAAAGTCAATGTTTACATTGTCTTCAATTCTAATGTACATCCTATGTATTACGTTATGTATTTTCCACACTGTAAGGCGCATAGGAGTTTTAGGCGCACCTTCAATGAATACAGTATAAGGCGCAGTAGTAGTAGTAGTAGTAGTGTTGGGTTATACATCCACTAGATCAGGGTTCACTAAATCCGGACCTCGGTGCCACTTTACCTGTCGTGTTTTCCATGTCTCCCTCCTCCAACACACCTGAATCAAAATAATCAGGATCATTATCAGGCTTCTGGAGAGGTTGCTGATGACATAATCATTTGATTCAGGTGTGTTAGGGGAGAGAGACGTGGAAAACACGACAGGAAAAGTGGCACTGAGGTCCGGATTTAGTGAACCCTGCACTAGATCATGGGTGTCCAAACCTGTCCTCAAGGGCCGCTGTGGGTCCTGGTTTTTGTTCCTACCAATCGAGCACAGACAGTTTAACCAATGAAGTTTGTGCTAAAACAAGCAGCACCTGACTGCAATCAACTGATTACACTTGTGAGACACCAGATTGGTCAAAAGATGTCGTCTTGTTTTGTAGGAATGAAATCCAGCACCCACTACGGCCCTATGTGGAATAGTTTGGACACCACTGCACTAGAATGTACTGCACTAAAGGGATTGTCATGCCTTTACAACCCAATATTGATCCATAAATAAGGCGCATCGGTTTATAAGGTGCAGTGTCTACTTCAAAGCTTTTAGGTGCACCCTATAGTGTGGAAAATACGTTAGTTAAAATTGAGGTTTTGCATTTAGATGTGATGAAATGAGGGAAAATAAAAATTGGGAGATGGAGGTTGGGGTTACTGCTGTTTTTGTTAATTTTTATTTTGCAAACCATGACAAAAAAAAAACAATTTTAAATGAAAATACGTCATTTGTTTATGATATAGGAATAACTGTGCCAAAAGCAGTTTTCTCAGCATTTCAGTGGTTTTTAATAGCCCCCCCCCCCCCCCCCCCCAAAAAAAAAGAATTCTCAGACTGAGAATTTTATTGCCATTTTAAGTTTTGTTTTAGCGACTTTAAATTTTTTGATGCCACTGCTCATGGAGACTCATATATGCCTAAGGGAAGGTGCCTGTTTTGGTTTTAGGTAGCTAATGGCTTTGGTTTTGAAAATATTTGAATTTAAAATTTAGGAAATTAGGCCCCCTACAGCGCGGCCCTGCGCCCTGTTTCCTGTCAACTGATAGTGAAATCTATAATTCTTTCTTCAAAGTATTCACTCTTTGCTCTTATTACTTTTTTGCACACTTCTGGCACTCTCTTAATGATTAGTTATCTTAGTTATTCTTTAACTTAGTTATTATTTAACTTGTCTGGTCATGAGTTTAAGTGAATTGTTCTATCCCTGGTAAATTAGCAGTTAAAGTTGTATAGTGTTAACCAAATAACTTCACTGCATAATATCTACCTAACTCTAACCCTCGGATCAAATATAAAAAGTACTTCTAAATGCAGTGACGAAAGGTGGCACAACAACATGAACAGTAAAATCTTTCATACATGCAGGCTTGTTCTAAGACAAAGCCAGTTATTTTTGAATGTTTTGCCATATTGAACACTGTATCATCATTCCCATATTTATTCAATGACATTACTTATCAATGATTTTGAATTGTTGAAATTGTAAATGTGGATGCATATCATACAAGGATTGGACAAAGCACATGTAAGGCATCAAAAGTGGGAATCCTTAATAGAATTTGCGGAAGTTCTACAGAATTTAATCGTCCTGCGTGCAACATCTGATGAAGCCAGCATGAATGACAGGCAAAACAGTCATTGGCCACTGGTTCTCACATCAACACACACGTGTCTCTTAATCCGATCCTTCCGAGTGAACCCTTGGCCACAAACTGAGCAGTAAAAAGGCTTTGCTCCAGTGTGGGTTATGGTGTGCATTTTCAAGTTTGCCTTATTAGAGAATCTTCGGTCACAAACTGA
Organism: Corythoichthys intestinalis; assembly: GCF_030265065.1. NCBI lineage: Eukaryota > Metazoa > Chordata > Actinopteri > Syngnathiformes > Syngnathidae > Corythoichthys > Corythoichthys intestinalis. The sequence goes on along the minus strand of NC_080411.1, from coordinate 45,347,668 downwards.
GCAGGAAAAAGGTTTTTCTCCAGTGTGGGTTATTTTGTGTCTTTGTAAGGTTTTCTTTTGTGTGAATCCTTGTCCACAAACTGAGCAGGAAAAAGGTTTTTCTTCAATGTGGTTGCTTGTGTGTATTTTCAAGGTGCTTTTGAGACTGAATCTTTGACCACAAACTGAGCAGACAAAAGGTTTTTCTCCAGTGTGAGTTCTTTCGTGTCTTTGTAAGGTTTGCTTTTGAGTGAATCCTTGACCACAAACTGAGCAGGAAAAAGGTTTTTCGCCAGTGTGGGTTCTTGTGTGTATTTTTAAGGTGCTCTTGCAACCGAATCCTTGGCCACAAAATGAGCATGAAAAAGGTTTTTCGCCGGTGTGGGTTCTTGTATGACGATTTAAGCACGCCTTCTGTGGGAATCTTAGGCAACAAACTGAGCAGACAAAAGGTTTTTCACCAGTGTGGGTTCTTGTGTGTGTTTTTAAATTGCTCTTGCAACTGAATCTTTGGCCACAAACTAAGCAGGAAAATGGTTTTTCTCCAGTGTGGGTTCTTCCGTGTATTTGTAAGCTTTGCTTTCGAGGGAATCCTTGACCACAAACGGAGCAGGAAAATGGGTTTTCACCAGTGTGGGTTCTTGTGTGTATCTTTAAGCTGCTCTTGCGACTGAATCTTTGACCACAAACTGAGCAAACAAAAGGCTTTTCACCAGTGTGGGTACTCGTGTGTGTTTTTAGGTAGCTCTTGCGACGGAATCTTTGGCCACAAACGGAGCAGGAAAAAGGTTTTTCTCCAGTGTGGGTTCTTGTGTCTCTTTTAAGTTGCTGTCTTTCAGTGAATCTTTGGCCACATGAGTGCCTACGATAAGTATAATTATTACTAAAGGTTTTCCTACACTGAGAGCATTTGCAGAGTTTGTTGTCATTGTGATCTTTCTTATGACCTTCATCATCACTGTAAGGTGAGTGTGACGTGGTGTCTTCGCTGTCTGATAGTGGAGTGACGAAACTGTCCGCTTGCAATTCTTCTGTTGAGCTGTTGGTCTCACTCAGACCCTCTTCACTCTTCAAGGGCTCGCCAGTCGACCTGGTGATATCGTCCTTCGCTTTAACGTATGGTAGTTCTACCATTTCCTTTTTGAATAGAAGTTGCTCTTCTCTCTTTAGCTGTTGATTGTGCTCCGGCTCTTCCTGTTTCATTTGAGGGTGCTCAACTTCCTCTTTAACGCTGGGAGACTCTGACTCCTCCCGCTCAGGACCAAGATGTTTTCTGAAACCTGCAAGACACAAGAAGACAAATTATGTAAAAGTAAATGCTTTGTTGGATGAACATAAAAACACATATTTCCACCTGATTAAATTGCTTCTTTTCAGTTTGAAGCACTTGTGTTGGACCCATTTGACCTTTTACAAAAGCTTCATCCCCCTTCATTACAGTAGCTAAGCCGATAGCTTCCTCACGTCAACGGCACAACCATCGCAGGCAGATGTAGACGGAGGTGTTTTAAACTATTTATTTTGGAGCAATACCAGTGCAACATTCTCCAGATTGAAGCTAAAGGGTTTACAATATGTAGCCGCGGGTGAAAAAATATTTTTTTTAAAAATTAAAAATTCGCCGAGGTCGAGCTGCTTATGCTACTGTTATTGCTACTACTACTACTGTTGTTACCTTAGTGCAGTACTTCTCAAATAGTGGGGCGGGCCCCCCCAGGGGGGCACAGAGCGATGCTGGGGGTGGCGCATGTGACCTTGGGGAACCTACTTTTTTGCTGTGGCAGTGCCGCCTTAATTTTCAACGTGTGCGCAGTTTTTTTTTTTAACCAAACAAGAGCACACAGCAAAGAGCATGACAAGCTAAGACAAGGAAATATGACGAAGCGTCTGTAGCATTTGGCTTTGACTTTTAGTACAGTGGGAGACGAGTAAAGACCAGTCTGTTTACTTTGCCTAAAAATGTTCGCAGCAGACAGAAGGAATTATTTTTTTCAGCGAAAACGTGCTGAATATTGCCAACAATCCTCCCATTTTGTCAGTGTTGAATAAGTAAACCAGCAAGCACTGTCAGCATCATTTAACGTGGCATACCTAGTTGCTCAGTGCAAAATAACCCCACACCATAACAAAGGAGCTGATACTGCCTGCAGCTAAAATAAAAACTGTCCCTCCATCCAATGACACGGTCGTTTTTGTTCCATTAATTTTGTTTTGTTTTTTTCGGTCTAATTGTTTGGCATATTATCCTAATGAGTTAATGTTGGTAATCAATTTGAATTCATTATTATTTATTGATTTAATTAAAATTTCATTTTCAGTATCAAACGTTCCAAAAAAGTAAATGTAATACTTATAATAAGAAGAATTTTATATACAAATGATAATACAGTATATTTACAGTGGCGGCAGAGAGTTGGGGGGTGGAGCGCGGAACCTTTACGTCTTCCTGTGGGGGGCATAACAGAAAATAATTGAGAAGCACTGCCTTAGTGGAAAACAGGAAGCGACCTAATTGGACGTGTGCTCAATGTAATTAAACTGATGGATTTCAACATTTTAATTTAACCTCTAAACAAATTATTATCAACAATATGCTATCAAAAATGGCACAATGACAACAGGAAAACAAAAATAATGCACACCAAAAATAATAAGTTGTGCATCTGGTAAAAATTCAATTAACTTTAGCAAAACAACAGCGCCGCTTATTTGCGAAACAAAAAATTGCAGGGCCACTGTGATAATGTTAATATTATTTTTTATGATTATTATTTTTTAAAGCCATTTTGGATAATTTCTCGCGGCACACCTGACGATCATTTACAGCACACGAGTGTGTCCTGGCACACGGATTGAAAAACAGATTTTGTCAATACGACATGTACTACTACTACTACTTCACTAATCTACCTCTTCTTCGAAGATTTTTTTTTTTTTTTAACACAGGTTAGGTAGCCGTGTAATTTAACAATCTACAGTAGAATAGACTGGGCCGCCGTATCACAATTGTAGCCAAAGAAGTGACGTTATGGAGCGCGCCATCGCCATTTTTTGTGTGGTATTATGCCATTGTAAAACATGGTGGCAAGCAATACAGACGTGACATTTCTGCTCCTCATTTTACAAATGGAAGTGCTTTTAAACATTACCCCTGAATACGTCTACAGAAGACATCGCACAAAGGATACACAACGACAAAGACTGCAACATATTAATGTTGGACGGCGGTTTGGAAAAATGTCAGCCTGTTGGGACACGGACCACAGAGGATGACAGACAGTTTCAGCCCCTGAGCATCAGTTGTGCGCGAGGAAAAAATGAAGAGGATGATATCACAATGGCTTCTCTGTGCGTGACTTCAAGAAGCACAGCAGAGATGAAGGTGTTGGCGTCATCCGAGTATGGCCCCTTGATTACTACAGATGGGTAGTCTTTACTCCTGCTGACTATGAAATTACAATGATGGGGGGACTTCCTCTTAAAGATCTAGTTGTTGTTTTTATTTGGAAAGACAAAAAAATACTTCCCTTGCTTCAAAATTTCCCAATTATATCCCGTTTGTTGATTCCAATAAATTTTCTGTTGCAAAATGTTATTTGAAGTGTTTGTTATTCAATATGTACCAGTACGGGTGTCCGAAACCGTTTTTTCAAAGGTCTCAAAAAAGTCTATTTTTAGCTCACATGATTTGATCTACTTTAAAAAAATGCCTTCCTGCTCAAGATGCCAAACTGGTTGCACGGTGTGTGAGAACCGTGTGGACTCAGCGTGAATCGGAATCTAAAATTACTCAAGGAGAACCAATGATTTTCTGATACGGTTAACACAACTGGCAGACCTTTGAGTGGCATTTTGGTCATGAAAGATCAACGCTTGTCTGTTCAGTAGATTTACCTGCGAAACTACACCGTGGCCGTCTGCAAACAACTGATTAAGCTAACAGCTAAGCAACAACTACTGACATGGTGTATAAGCAGGGGTGCACATAATTTTTTCGCCCAGGTTCTCAGAGGAGGACCTGGAGATGTGACTTGGTCCTCATTGAGCTTGAGAGCCAACCCGCCTGACAAGCTTTACTTAGAGCCAATTAACTTTAATTAATTATATTAACAATTAATACTTGATTAACATCAACTGGCACAACAAAATTGGCATTACTTTGAAGTGAAATGTAAAGAAATAAACATAAAAGCACCAATTCAAAATAAAGGGCGTTATGCGGCTCCCACATTAACTCCAAGCCTTTTTAAAAGTGGGATGTCCTCCTCATAGGACCTCATTGAACGTGCATGTTTAGCTTTGTAAAATGCGAGCAAAAACACGTTTGTCAGTGCATGTCGCTGTTCATTACCTTTATTCCGTCCTATTCCGCCACTTGTCCATAGGGCGAGTGGGGTCATGTCTGACATCGATAGTTTGCTTAATTGCCACATGCTCTCTGTTTTTTTCGTGCTTTTCAAAGTTTGGATGGCTGAAATTCTTTGACCCTACATAAAATGCGCTGCTCTTATCGGCGACATTGGGATTCTCACGGCACATTTTGTACCGCATTTCCGTGCGAGCAGCATTTGCTTCTAGCCATGGTACCTCCTGTAGCCACTTTTCAGCGAAAGTCCTTTTTTTCGGTAGCTCCGGTGACGTCTCTGTCGTCTGTCTGTCTTTTGACGGGGGTGGGGGAACACGGAAGTAATTACTCAGTTGCCACGTTTACATGGAGCCAAATATTCCAATTACAATCGGAATATTTGTTCAAACCAAATAAATGTGTTCCATATAAACACCTCATTCGGAATGATTAGGCCCAAACCGAATGGAATTTCATTCCGATTCACAGGGGTGGAATATTCCTTTTCCCAAACCGATTAGAAGTAAAATTATATCATGTAAACAGGGAAGCGGAATGGTGTCTAGTTGCGTTCTTTCTGCGCATGCTCCGTACTGACGTGGTGACGTCCCTTGGTGACGTAAGTAACGTCACTTGCAACATGGCTTCCAAGCACATGCACAGCGCACCCACACAACTTTTTAAATGAACGGCGTATCATTCTGAAGTTTTGTTTCCACTCGAAAAGTTAAAACAGCAGCTGATCTGACGATCGATCTCCATGTTTTGCAACGTGACGCTTTGTTTTGATTAATCTGCGCATGTCAGACGGCAGTTGTCAAACGTCCTTTCGGAATAAAGGCAGTCACATGTAAACGCTGGATCGGAATAGATGAAGTGGCATGTAAACAGCTGATGTGAAATTTCCATTCGGAATTATTTGAATCGGTATGAATAAAAGTCAGCATGTAAACGTGGCTAGTGTGGCCTGCCTCTTCGACATTTGAGAAGTTATTTTCTCGTGTCCGCCGCAAATACAGTGGTCAGCCATCGGTACGCAAAAGCGTATGGAAGCCGTTGAGGGCCAGCGCATTTGTCTACATCCAGTACGCATGCGCGCATGCGGAACACTTGTGCACCCCTGTGTATAAGGCAAAACTAGGTGGGGATCACTCAAACGCAGAGGTGATGGAAATCCAGAAATCGCTGAGCTTTTTAACCCACAAAGTCACCACTATATCAGCTCAACAGAAGCAAATACTGGAACTCATGGGCAACATAAAATAGTTGCAAAGACAAACAAAGGAGAAGGATCAGAAAATTTCCCTACTAGAGAGCCGCTTGGATGATCTCAAGCAATATTCCCGCATGAACGATGCCATCGTGAGCGGGTTGGAGATCAGGCCTCGTTCATACGCCCGCGCCGTGACACCAGAAGCAAGCTGCTGCGAACTGGGGAGAACCAACCAAGAGCGAGGCAGAATCACTGGAGCAACAGGTGATCGCCTTCTTCCCCAACAAAGGGATCGCCATCAGTCGATCTGAGATCGAGGCCTGTCATCCTGTCTCCAGAAGAAGAAATTATGCTAAACTGGTGATCATAATCCGCTTTATCAACAGGAAGTTCAAAAATGCGTTGCTCAAACAAGGAAAAATGCTCAAAGGAACAAATGTCAATGTGAACGAGCACTTCACAAAGAAAAAATGTGGACATTGCCAGAAGAGCACGAGTCTTGAGAAGACAAAGAAAAATTCAACGTGGACTGCAAACTGCAAGGTCTTTATTAAGCTGAATGGAGCTCAGAAAGATACCATGGTGCTCGTCATCAAAAAGATTGAGGGGTTAGATAAGTATTAACAACACAGCGCCACCCTCAGGTAACCACAGGTCATAATCCACTGAACACGCTTTAAAATTCAATTCAATTTTATTTGTATAGCCCTACATCACAACAAGGTTGTCTCAAAGGTCTTTGCAGAGGCAATATGATACACAGTCAGAAACAGCAGATGAAATAAATAAAGACGAAATAAATAAAGTTCAAGTCCTGGGCATCCCCCATCCTTAGACCCTCCATGTCGGCAAGGAAAAACTCCAAAAACTCTTTGGGAGAACATGAGAAACCTTGGGGAGTACCACAGTCAGGAGAGATCCACTCCCAGGACGTATAGACAGGATGCACCAGGACTGCTAATGGGAATTAGCAGACGGAGATGATGCAATAGAGTAAGGGAACAAGAAGAGGTCCATAGGTCCAGAGAGCCAGATGAGACGGGGGTGGCAACGAGGATGTCCATCCAGCCAGGGGTCCGTATAGTCAGGAGGCTGCAGCTGAAAAATAGCCCCTCCCCAGGGGACACCGGGTGACTAGTGATGAAGAGACTAGTCAACTAAATATTAAAATTAGATAATAGAAATAAAGTAAGACAAGTGGTAGGTAGAGTGAGAAAAGGGAGTTAGGACTCAGCTGCTGTACTTCCCCCAGCATTATAGCTTCTAGTGCAGCTTAGACTGAACTGTGAGTCTAGTGAGTCGATTTCAACTAGCCAGACCATAAGCTTTGTTGAATAGGAACATTTTTAGTCTAAACCTAAATGTACAGACTGTCTTGGCTTCTTTAATACTAGCTGGAAGCTGATTCCATAAAACAGGAGCTTGGTGGCTAAAGGCTCTAGCTCCCATTGTACTTTTAGAAAACCCTGGGAACTACCAGTAGACCTGCATTCTGAGAAAGGAGTGTTCTGTTGGGGCGGTATGGAACCAGAGCATCGGTGAGATTAGATGGCCCCAACCCATTAATGGTCTTAAATGTAAGAAGGAGGATTTTAAATTTAATTCTAAACTCGACTGGAAGCCAGTGAAGGGCCAGGGGCACAGGGGTGATGTGCTCTCTTCTATTAGTTCCTGTTAAAAGTCTTGCTGCTGTGTTCTGGACTAGCCGAACACGTGAATTAATTTTTCTGCATCGTTTTTAGATCAAATATTTCTAATTTTAGCTATGTTGCGCAGGTGAAAAATGGCCGTTCTGCAGGTTTGTTTAATATGAGCTTTAAACGATAAGTCTGGGTCAAATACAACTCCTAGATTTTTAACTGTGGTGCTGGAGGCTACACTTACATTGTCCAGAGTGACTATCTGGCCAGTTAAAGAGTCTCTCACACTTTTTGGGCCTATTATAAGGACTTCTGTCTTTTCAGGGTTAAGTAGAAGATAATTAGTGCTCATCCAGTTATTTATATCTCGGACGCAGGTGCTTAGTTTATCCACTTGCCTGATCTGCTCAGGTTTAATTGATAAATACAGTTGTGTGTCGTCAGCGTAACAATGAAAGTAAATGCATGTTTTCTGATGATATTGCCTAAAGGAAGCATATACAGCGTAAACAAGATGGGCCCGAGGACCGACCCTTGCGGCACACAATAACTGACTTTACTGTACGGTGATGATTGCTGGTTTACATTGACAAACTGCTACCTATTAGATAAATATGATTTAAACCAGCAGAGGGCTGCTCCTCTAATGCCTATGTCTCATTCTAGTCTCGGCAATTAGACTGTATGGTCGATTGTGTCAAAGGCTGCACTCAGGTCCAACAGAACCAGGATCGACACTAATCCATTGTCAGCGGCTAGTAACAAGTCGTTAGTTACTTTGACTAATGCAGTTTCAGTGCTATGATGAGCTCGAAAGCCAGACTGGAAATGCTCAAATAAACTATTGTCCTGTAGGTGCTGACAGAGTTGTTTAATTACCACTCTTTCAAGGACTTTGGAGAGAAAGGCTAGATTAGAGATAGGTCTATAATTGGCCAAGATATCAGGATCAAGAGTAATATTTTTTCAAGAGCAGTTTAATAACTGCATATTAAAAGTACTGAGGCACGTGGCTAGTAACTAATAGAGATGTCCCGATCCGATATTTGGATCGGATTGGACGCCGATATGGGCAAAAAAATGTGCATCGGTATCGGAACGGCCGACATGGAAAAATTCCGATCCAGACTTCCGATCCAGTTTTTTAGAAAGTCCGGTCTGGGTTTTCCAGCGCATCGATTTACATAATCCATTCCAGTTTTTGCTTCGGTTTCCCTAAAGTCCGGTCCGTATTTTACGGCACACCTTCAACACACTACATTACCGTCTCCCAATTTACCGAGAGACTTTACCGGTAAAAATGTCAGCTGTGTGGGATCATTTCACCTTAAAGGACGACAAAGACAAAGAGGCAGAGTGCAACATATGCCACAATAAAGTCAAGAGTGGTGGTAAAGCTGTAAGAAGTTTTAATACAACAAACCCAATCAATCATTTAGCGAAATAACACCACAAACAATATAAGGCGTATGTTAAGAAAACCGAAGACAAAAAGAAAGGTCCTACGCAACTAACACTGGCAGAAACTTTTGCTATGCGTGACAAACTGGCACTCGACAGTCCCAAAGCGAGTCATTGCCGAAGAATTCATTCTGGATGACAAGCCATTATCTCTCGTGAATAAAGACGCACCATCCAACACTTAGAACCACGGTACAACATGCCCAGCCGTCATTACATCCTTGAGAGATTCGGCCGTGGAAGATTCGAGAACGATTCACAAACATTCAAATTCCGATTATTGAAATATGTCGAGTAAAGCGGAACTGATACACAGCGCGGTCTTCGGGACGCAATGAGAACCGGACCGCATTGCGTCCCGAGAGTAAACATCATGCTTGTCATAGACCCGGGTAATGCCAATGCTCAACTCACGGCTTTAGCTCAACTCATGTCGCTGGATAAAAAACAACAATACCTGACTGCTGCTGACAGCCGCTACAAACTACGTCAACATTGTTTTACTGTAGATAATAGATATCATATGTATATAGAACTAGATGCAAAATGACAGACTCGACGGCGTTAGCAACATTGAAGTATGGAAAACTACATGCATTAGTAAACAGCCGCCATCTTAAAGCAGGAGACTTCCCTAGTAGGCTGTTGTGAACCTGCCAAGCGAACCTAATTAACTTTTTATCTAAAATACTCCTAAATCGGCAAAATCTTGACTTGAATCTATCTTCAAAACAGTTTTAAAACTTTCACATGTCGAAAGTAGACAGAAGGGAAATTATGGAATAACGGGAGCAATTTTAACAACTTTAACAGTTGATTCGCAAAATTAAATGAATTGATTGTAGTTTAAAGCTGCTGATACAGAATGGTGACTTGAGTATTTTATTTACTGTTTTAAAATGTTAACTTGATACTGAAATAGTCGTTTATTTAAATCTGAGAGGCTTTTTATACAATTATTGTAACTAAGTAATTAGGTATTTATTATGTTTAGGATAATATCAATAGTTACAAAATGAACATTCATGAACACATTGATCCTGCTTGGAATTTTTTTGACCAGTTATGCAACAAATGTTGCTACTATACAGACAGTCAGTTTAAAAGATCATTTGCTCAAGTGGATGGACTGTCAACACTCCATTTTAATGCAAGAAGTTTGTATGCAAATTACCAACACATTAGAAGTTATTTAAATAAGTTAAAAAGACACTTTGGTGTCATAGCAGTTTCAGAAACTTGGATCACCGCGGAAAAATGAACCGATTTTCCTCTTGATGGATATGAGCCACATTTTCTAAACAGAACAAATAAAAAAGGAGGAGGTGTTGCATTTTACATCGATAAACATCTTAAATGTAAGATAAGAGAAGATATGACACTATTTCTGATGTTATGGAATGTTTGACTGTGGTATTGTATTTAGAAAAACAGAAAAATGTGATTATAAGCTGTGTGTACCGTGCGCCTAATTCAAATATGGACATCTTCAGGAACAGTTTAGAGAATTTGTTTTCTACAACAGGCAAGGTCATGTTTGTGTGTGGTGTTTTCAATGCTGACTTGTCCAAAGAAGGAAAAGATAAAACAACTGATGAATTTATAGAGACCGTTTCTAGTATGGGGTTATATCCACTGATAATCAAGCCTACCAGAATAACTGCTCACAGTGCAACAATGATTGACAACATCTTCACTAACCACATGGGAAGCAGTCTTAACTGTGGATTACTGATCAATGATATTTCAGATCTCTTGCCGATCTTCGTTATATATGACTGTGCTGTACTAAAACAAAAGGAAAAATAATTAAATATTTAAGGTGTAGAACAGAAGAAACCATAAATTCTCTAAAAAATGAGATGCAAGAGTTTAACTAGGAATTTTTATATGGCAAGAAAAATGTTGATGATGCTTATGAAGACTTTTTTACAGGTATTTATATCTTTATACAACAAAAACTGTTCAATAAGAAGAAATAAGTTTAATTTGAAGCACGATGATAAACCATGGATCACAAAGGGTCTAAAAATGCTTGTAAGAAAAAGAATTTGCTATATAAACAATTTATAAAGCACCAAACAAAAGAGTCAGAGCTAAAATATAAAAAAATATAAAAATAAAATAGTATATTGCAATTATCTAAAAAAGACGATTATACTAAAGAGTTAGAAAAACAAAAAGATAACATAAAGGGTATGTGGAAATTAATTAATAATTTAATCAGGAACACTACAACCAATCAAGACCATCCAAACATTTTCCTTAGTGAGGGCAAACACATTAGCAAAACGGAAGACATAGTTGAGGGATTCAATGACTATTTCGTAAGTGTTGGGGAGAAGCTGGCTGCGAATATTGGGGGAAATCAGATCATTGATCCAACTGTTTTTAAACATATATCAAGAAATCCAAATTCAGTATTTCTAAGCAAGGTGGAAAACAAGGAGGTTATTGATACAGTAAATACATTCAAAAACAAGACTTCAACTGATTGTAATGGGATTGACATGATGATTGTAAAAAATGTAATACATAGTATAGTAAATCCACTAACCTACATCTGCAACCTCTCTTTTAGTACTGGAGTTTTTCCACAGAAAATGAAAACGGCCAAAGTCATTCCACTTTATAAATCAGGTGATAGCAAATTATATTCCAATTATCGCCTGGTGTCTTTATTGTGCCAGTTCTCAAAAGTACTGGAGAAATTGTTTAAAAAGAGACTTAAAATTTTCTTGGAAAAATTCAGTATTTTGTCGGACAGCCAGTAACGTTTCAGAGAACAAAGATCGAACAAATAAAGAATATAAAAACAAAACTGGCAAAGAGTGTTGGACTACTGAACAAAACAAAACCCGTTTTAAATTATAAACCACGCCATATGTTGTTCTCTTCATTAGTAATGCCATACTTCAGCTACTGTGTGGAGGTTTGGGGCAATACATATCCCAGCGATTTACAGTCACTTCTGGTACTTCAAAAAAAGGCAATAAGAATAGTGCACAAGGCCAAATACCTTGAACATACAAATAGACTGTTCTTGGAATCCAAGCAGTTAAAATTCCTGGATCTAGTCAAATTCAAAACGGCCATAATCATGTTTTAGGCACGGAAAAACGCATTACCAGGAAATATTCAAGTTTTGTTTTCAAATTGACAAGGAGAGTATATATAATCTGAGAGGGGAGTTAAACATCAAAACGCAATATCACCGTACAACAAAAAAGAGCTTTTGTCCTTCAATTTGTGGTGTGGACTTGTTGAAGAAACTTACCGAGGACCTCAAGAAAAGCGCTAGTTTGAGCGTGTTTAAGAGAAAATACAAAGATCTTGTTTTCTGTAATTATAGAAATGAATTATAGTATTTATGTTAAGAAAATGTTGAGTGATGCCAACCATTGTTCTTTAGGCATTACTGAACTGTTGTGAATTGTATTTGTTTTGTCTGATTCATGCTGATGATTATGTAGTGGACAAAGGGGTACGATTCACATAAGTTTTTTACTTCTTCCTACTCCTTTTCGAGTCTTATGTTTTGTTTGTATTCTTGTATAATCCACAATGTGATGCATGTTTTCGAAATAATTTAAAATCAATCAATCAATCAATCAATCAATCAATCAATCAATCAATCAATCAATCAAGACACTAGCTCCCTCACCCCCAAAAATATATATTTTAAACTTTCCAATGATGTATCAAACATGCATACTGAAAATTTTTTAATTTGGCCAAATTGGAGGTCTCTATATGGAACTTCAAGCCACCTGTGTGTTTTCCACCATGTGCTCATATTTCACACAATCATGGTGCACTCGCTTGTTTTCCAGACGGTCACTCTACGCACGCTTGCTTCATAAGTTTAGACATACATGTGTTGCACCTTAAACTCACGCTGATGCGCTGATATCAAAATTAGTCATACAGTGGTACCTCTACATATGAAGTTAATTCGTTCCAGGACCTTGTTTTTAAGTAGAAATGGTCATATGTCGAGCAGGATTTACCCATTAGAATACATTAAAATTCCATTAATTTGTTCAACAGCCTGAAAACCTACACTAAATCCTTAATAAATGCTACTGGTACGAATGCAAATAGCAAGTACAAAGAGCAAAACAAATAAATTATAAATACAAATCGGAATAATAACAATATAAAAGATGATAATTTGACAAATCGGGTTCTAATGTGGCGGATGTGTTTTGCGTGGTGTACCTGAACGCACCGCGTCGCTGACTTGACAGAGTGAGAGGGGGACTTTTTACTTTCACTTTGTTCAGCTGCAGCAGACAGTAGGCATGTTGTGTTGCATAAGTTATGAAATAAATGATCAAAAGCTGAAGCTGGCGATTTTACCACAATAATAATTGTCACCTTAACTTATAAAGACTGGCGAACGGAGGTTGGAGGAGGACTGTCGAGACCGTAGACATTCTATGGCCGTACTATCGAGCCACTTCACGGACACTCATATTTTTCAATCATTTCCATGGTAAGCTTCACCTTTTTCCTTTTTTTCACCACCTGCACTAACATAGTTGGAACCCATGTTTATTTCTCTCACGAGAAAATCCGTCCGTCTTGCGGGAAAAAAAAAATACTGCAGCGCTGTCATAAATCGTCGTATTTCGAGCATGTTATCGGATGGAGAAACAAATGGCGAGTCAAATTTTACGTCGGATGTTGAAAAGATCGTGTGTCGAAGCGATTGTATGTCGAGGTACCACTGTATTCAAACAAAAAGGATTGGACACACCAACGCATAAAGACGAAACGGATTGAGCGAACGCCACCAAATGACAGTTCCAGCTTATTCAGACAGAGCGCTGCACACCCCTCAAGGTGAGTAACATAATACTTACAGAATAGCGAGTGTGATGTGGTGTTGGTACTCTCTGATGGTTGAGCAATGAGGTCGTCTGCTTGGAATCCTTCTTTTGAACTGCCGCTGCTGCCACTTGGAGGCTCCGCCCCTCTGCTGGCCTCAGTCGGACCTCCATCTTCAGCCTTCAAGGGCTCCCGAGTCAACTTAGAAATTTCCACCACCTCCTCTTTAACATATGGAGGTTGCTGCTGCTCCTCAACGTGGAGGTTCGGAACTCTAATGCAATACTCCTCCTGCTCCTCTTTAATGTGGACAAATTCTTCCTCCTTCTTGATGTATGGCGACTCTTCCTCCTCCTCTTCTTCCATGCGAGAAGACTTCTGGCGCTCAGGACGATGCGCTTGAGTGACATCTGCAAGACCAAGATCATCACAAATCACAATCACAAATCTTATGTCTTCATTTGCCAGTAAGTTTTCATACCCACATTCAGTTCCAAAAATATTTACTGCTACCTGATCGCTAGGGATCCAACAATACAGTTAAGTCACGGTTCAATACGATTTTCGATACCAAGGACATGATTTTCGATTCGATTCAATACATTTAATGCTCTGAAATAAAAAAATACAGGTGTCTTTTTAATTTATTTATTTTTTTAAATTTAGCTAACAAGCAAAAATAACAATGCCATCATATAACCATGCATTTTAGTGCATAATATTTGTATGCTTACTTCTTACCGATCTGAAGAAATTTTGTATAAAAGTGCTGGAACAATCTTTACTGCTTGTAAAGTGAGGCAGTGCACACTGTTGATTGCTACAGCGCTCTTAGCAGCTATGTTTACCACATGAGCAAAACATCCTATTTGTGGTTTGAGTCCATCTGTGTTACTGAATTAATAATATTTGCAACATTATCTAGAGTCACTGGTATGGATTGATTTGTCCTGCTTAACTTCCAATCAGTCATGGCGGTTTTGAATTCATCGATGTAGTATATGGACCATGAGCACGCAGCCAATGGCGTGGGATCTAATGTAGCACATCTAGGTTGCTATTTGATGATATCTAGTGTGTGCCCATGAGTGTTGACGGGGTATTAAAAAAGTTAACAGACGCCACGGAAGTCACATCTGCTCATTACTGCACAACACCAGCATTTGACAATCAACTTTCATAAACAGGACGAGTTTGAAGCTCAGCGCTCTTAAATTGCCACTCATTGTTCATCATGAGAGTTAGCTCTCTGTGTCCCAGGGTCTTAAGCTGTCTGGTGTCAAACCGAGGCTTTCGTAGCAGCCAAGTCGGCAACAATATATTGGCGGGCATTACTGTACATATCCTTAGAGACAGTCTTTGTTAAATATGTACAAGTGGGGATAGCGTATCAGCAAACCCAAAATGCTGCCACACAATGGATCTGTACGACGTTGAAGAGCAATGATCCTCGTGCGCCACGGCTCCCGCACTTCAGACAGTTTGGAGGAAGAGTGGAGGGGGGGCTTCTAGCGGGGAGGAGCCTTCTCATAACTTTTTTTTACAAAGATGCGCCGGACATTATAGTGAGAGAGACCACAAAAAAAAGTTAAGAAAATACATTTTGGGAGCTTTTTCAATCGGATCAAATGTTTTTGCGTACTGGATCGAAGAGGGCGTATCGAACGGTTCAATATAAAACCGAGTATAGTTGCATCCTTACTGATGGCTCATCCTGGGACCAACAATCTCATTTACGTCAGTATGCCTAATTGGACCTAGCTAGCTATGCGTTAATCCACTCAGACGTGTGATAGTACTGCAGGAAAGCAGAAATGTCGAGCAGGAATCGGGCGAGGCCGGAGACAGGCCAGGAGAATGGAGGCGCAATACTACCCTCACCCCCGGGCCTAGAGGAGTGCCCGGTATGGTACCGGAAGACATCTTCCCGGCACCCAGGACCGGGGGACGGAGCCTAGGCCGGGCCAACTTGGGAGGGCACTATGCCCACCACCCCCACCTCACCCCTGAGAAGCGGGGAGGGCCGGGCCCCAACCCCCTGGGGCATCCACACAGCACCTATGAAGCTGGTAGAAAAAGAGATAGTAGGTTTATCGAGAACCCATAGACGTGTGCCATTTTGAAGGGCATTTTTTCAAGATAGATCTTTTATTATTATTATTCTAGTTATTTACATTTATATATGGCGGAAAACACAGACAAGAGGTGGCACGGTGGCTGAGTGGTTAGCACGTCCGCCTCACAGTTCTGAGATCAAGGGTTCAATCCTGGGCTTCGGCCTTCCTGTGTGGAGTTTACATGTTCTCCCCGTGCCTGCGTGGGTTTCCTCGGGAACTTTACCCTGTTTACAGACGTCGCGCAACCACTTTTGTTTCAACCCAGCCATAAAACGAAGGTAATTAATTATATTATTCAAAATGTCATTTTATGTTTAGAATCATTAATTGGGGTCTAATATTTCATTAGAAAAAAATAAACTACTTAAAAAAATTATTCACACACATATTTTAAACTTTTCAACAAATTACGTCACAATGAAAAAAATGGCGTCTGTAAAAAAAAGTCGGACGGATATCTACCTCAGAACTATCGCTTGATGGTATTTTTTTTTGTTACTGTCGCATTTTTTCCGATATGTTAGATATAAAATAAACGATCCAAACAAAGAAAATTTGGAAAAAAAAAGTTTAAAAGGGTAAATATATGAAAAAGAAAATCTCGACCACTCCTTGATGTCTGCGATTTCTGCATCACGACCCTTGTTATATGACCATGTTTCACCCATATAATCCCCCAAAAATCCAGCTGTGGCCATTCACAGTAGTGTCTTGACACTCGGTGATACATGCTACATGGAGTTTTTGGATCGAAACAAGTTAAGTCTGCGATAATATCTCGTTAACGTCATGGCATCTGTAATTCTGCTCTCGCGTGCTCTCACCTCCAGATAGGGTTTTGCTGTTTAAAAAAATGTTTTTTTCAAAAATGCCCTCCAGTTCCAAATTTTTCTTCCCCCCAGAAAATTGTGATTTTAAGCTTTCCATTGATGTATCACACATGCATATCGGATAATTTTGAAATTTGGCCAAATTGGGGGTCTCAGAGTGGAACTTCAAGTCACCTGCGTGTTTTCCGCCATATACATTATTAATATGGCATTCCTTCATATGGAAGAAAGAACCATTCGAATGCTGCCCATTGTTTTTCAGTTTTGCAAACATTTTCTGCAGTGTTATTATATGTTCCATGACTAAATTTAGACATTGGTTCATATTAATACCGTGGTACCTCTACTTATGAAATTAATTGGTTCTGGAAGTAGTTTCTTAACTTCAAAATTCTGTAATTAGAGACGTGTTTTCCACGTAAATGCCTAAACGTAAACGTTCCAAGCCCTCCAAAGAAAATGTATCAAAACATGTAACAAATACGTTACAATTAGATTATTGCACAATAAACATAAAATCTGAGTTGTGCATAATATACAAAACCAAGAATAGAGTATAAAAATCAAAGTTAATACACTGATTTAAAGCTGTCGGAACACGGGGAGCAAATGAAAAGGACGCTGGGATACACACATATACATTGAGCAAAGGTCCCCTCTTAGCCTATTGGATGCCAGGAATGCTAGGCAATAGCCAATGGCAGATCAGCTATGAGTATGTTACGTTCAGTCAACTCTGAAGGCTGCAAGTACCAGCCATACCGTGTTTTTGCCTTTTTTTAGGCTATCGTTTACGTCGCCAGTAGCAGATGAGCTGAATTATTTGGGAAATTCACACCACATGGATATGGAGAATTATCGTGACCAAGGGCGTAGGTTTGCTCTCAACCTTGGTAGGGACGATATAACAGCATAACTCTACAGTACACTTTTTACTGGGGACGGGGCATTAATAAGACCAAACAGATTGGGTGAACTGGGTTCAGGAACACATTTCTCACGAGTATGAACCTAATTAATTGATAGGCTAAATGATCAAAATAAATCTGTATTGAATTATGCTAATTTTCATGTGTATTGGTTCAAGTGATACACCGTTCGATTCAAACCTTTGTTTTCAAAACCTACTAAAGAAACATTTTTGAAAACTTCCAGAATAAATGTCTGGCTTTTATTAGCTAATTTAAATTGCAATATTTGAACATAATTTAAATGCATAGGCGGAGTTTGACTTTTGGGGCAGGGACATGTTGATGACCCCGAAACGCAGTGTCAGCAAGAAAATTAACTTACAAGAATATTTAGAACAATAAGTTGACAATGAGCGTTTTATGTTTCCCATCATTCTTGAGGGTAATTCTTAATCAGGCTGCTTAGGCAATACTTTTTGCCAAGATCGTCATCCATTGAATATGGTACGCCCGCCGGTGTCGTGCCAATGTAGTTACCCCTAGTCAAAAATTGTATCCCGTGGGCGGAGCCATATGGAGGTAGATTTGTGTCTTTATTATTCAATCAAAAAAAAATGTTGCTTGAATAAAAAAAAAAGTTGCTTCAATCAAAATATATATTTTCAACCGAAAAATGCCGCTTCAATCAAAAAAGAAAAAGAAATGTGTTTGAATGTAAAAATAAATTTGAAACTCAAAAAAATGTATGTGAAAGCTATTTTTCTTTGATTGATTGATTTATTTTATTGAAGTCAAGTTTTTTGTGATTGAAGCAACTTTTTTGATTGAACTAAGTTGATTTGTGTTTGGCCCACATTTTGGCTAGGACATTTTTTTCTTTATTATTCTATCAAAAAATAAGTTGCTTCAAAAAAATATAGATTTTCAAAAAGAAAATCACTTCAATCAAAAAAGGAAAAATTTCAATCAAAAAAAAGTTGAATGCGAAAAAAATTTTGAGATTGAAAATTTTGCATTTGAACACTAAATTTTTCATTTAAAAAGTTTTCTTTGACTGAAGCAATCCTTTTTGTGTTGTAGCCATATTATGATTAGGACATTTGTGTCTGAATCATTTAATCCCCCAAAAAGTTGCTTCAATCAAAAAAAATATTTTCAATCAAAGAAAATTTTTTAAAAGTTTGTTTTTCTAATATTTTTCTTAATTATATGCAAAGCAAATGACCGTCTAAGGTGCTCGAAAAGTAATTTTGACCCATTATAAAAATATTTTTGTTCATTTGATTGCAGTTTTCTTGCTTTACAACTTATATATATATATATATATAGGACAGTGAATTACATGCAATGACACTTTTCGGCCACCAGGGGGGGCGGATTTGAAATTATTTTGCGGGAAAGATTTGCAACAACCGATCGAACAGAAAGGAGAATGTACAGATCGACGGAACCCCATTGAGCTTCTTCCGGATCCCTACATGAAGAAAAAGCGAGGAAAAGCTCATATCTGAACTTACCAAAGGTAAGAATGGCATGGGTGGCCTCGATCAGAAGAAAGGACATAACGTTTGATTGTACACACAGAGTTTGCTCTATGCACTTCCATTCCGGTAAGTTAATTTCATCTGTCTACGCAAATTTCGGTAACTTCATGCCCTTAGTCGGCCTGTTGTCAACTATAACTACAGCCAAACAACTAGCTTGCATACATGTGCATTGTCTTCAGAAATGTTTCATAAGACATAATTCCTGTCGTTTCTAAATGAAAAAGCTGTAATATTTTGGCGTGAGAGCAATGTTCCCGCTAAGCTGCGCGCGTGCGCAATCGCGCACTGCTGGCACCTACTCTGCACACAAGAAATTCTATGCTGCGCACACAAAAAAAATCAACAGAAACGTATTAATTGCGTTGTAACTCTGTGAGTGACAGGTGTCCAGCAAATGATACAATAAGGTTCACTTCCACTACGCAGCCAATCATAGCATTGACATTGCTTGTGTATTGCCCAGCCCACAAGCGCGATGTAGGTTAGCAAGCTATCAACAGTGCGGCGGAGTTGAGAGACGCAAAGGCCAACCCCTTATCATGGCGAAACGAACGGGCAGCGACACATCCACTCACCAAGCCAAAGTAAAAAAGAAATGTGGTTCATATAAGATGGAGTGGCTATCGGAGCATGTGCAAATGGACGAACAAGCGGTGAAACTGTGATATTTGCCACGAAGCCAAATTACCCAGTGAGTTTTCAGAGGGGAAAATGCGGACTGAATGGAAGTTGGACTACCTCAAGTGTCATATTCAGCAGAAAAGTCATTTGAAAGCTGTTGAAAATTACGAAGACTCAAGATGGGACAGGCGATTGGTACATTATTGCGGGAGAATGCAAAAAGACCGACAGAAGAGAAACGAGCTGTCCCTCAAAACAAAATCTGACCCAGAGCAAGTTGAAGTTCTCATTGACGATATTTTACTTGCCATCGAAACGAATGCGTCAATGGTGTCAGTTCAACAAATCCGCAATCACATGGCAAAGTATGTAAGTATACCAGAAAGCTGGCGAAGTAAAAACTATGCCTTTGAATTTGTAAACTCAATAAATGAGATAGTGGAGAACGAGACTATGTGCAGTGTTAAAAATGCACCCTGGCATACACCGATTGTATATGAGAGCACTGACATATCAGTACACCAAATGCTAGTCCTATATATTAAGATGTGAAAAATAAGGTACAATTTAAGTCAGATGGGTGTGTATTCTAGTGACATTTATAAAGATATTTTAATTATGGATATTAATCATTAAATGCTCTTAATACTAGATAATTTACGGGCAGTAGAAATGCTAATAGTAATACTATTACAATATTATACTCTTATATATATATATATATATATATATATATATACATACACACACATGTAACATGGGTTAAGATTCCCTGATTTTAGCCAGTACTTGTTTTTCCCACAGTCCCTGAATGCACCACAGCACATGACAAGTCACATTACACCAATTATCCAATCACCAGTCACCTAGGCACTATATAAGTTTCCTTGACTCCTCTCCCTTCAGTCGTGTGGGAGAGAAGTCAAGGAGCAACAGCTGCAGGTCAGTCACAAACACCGTTTGATGCATCCAACGGATTGTTTTTCAAACTTGTTAAAGGCTGTTTTATAACTTATAGACAGTGATGGCAAACTGAAGCATCATGAAGCAATGAGGCTTTCCATCAAACTGGTTCGCTCCTGGGCCGAAGCATCATGAGGCTTCATTTGCTCTATGGCGCCTTCATGTGGAAAATAAATATCATGACAGACAGAGTGATTAAAATGATACCATGGATTTGATGGGGTCAAAAGGGCAGGGAGTTGTTATGTGAATGAATGTGTGTTACTTGAAAGTAGAGCCTAGATTGGGCCTAAGAAATCCAGCCCGACCCGGCCCGAGCAATTAACTTAACTTTCAGGTCTGAGCCCCCCCCAAAAAAACGAAATTGTATTTTTCTATTTGTATCCCCGAGCCCGAAAAAAAGCCGAAATTTTATTTTTTGTGAGGACCCAGAAGGAGGAAATGCAGGGATGCAATGCGTCAGTCAGACCTGGACAGAGCACTGCTTGGAAAATGGTTGCATTTTGTGTGATCACATTTGTGACAACACCTGTGTGCATAATGATAACAAATTAAAGTCTGTCTTTTGTAACAAATTCTCCCAGTTGAACAAGACTGTAAAATGCATATTAAATAAACATTTATATCTTTCATATTTGTGTGTCTGTTCTATGAGGTGGATAGTTCATGCGTCATTTCCTTGGCACAATGCAGCAACAGACATTTATTTTAATCAAGTTGGCAGAAAAGAACGCAATTTTTCTTAATGTTTAAATAGTCTACATATTTTTATCATCATAATAAATGCATGTACACAACGAAATAACGCTGGATAGGTTTGTTAAATATATTTCTGTGTGGGATATTGTGCTCTCATGGACGCACCTCTCTGACAAGGAGAGGAACAGCAGCATATACAAAAATAAACTAAAATACTTTTAAATAACATTCTTTATTTTAATGACTCGCATCAGAACAAACAAAAGCCTGCCTTAAGGAGCACTGAAGCAAAAGAACATTTTAAAAAACACCACAAAGTCCTGCTTTGCATAAAGAGGTGCGGCCCTCGAAATAAATGATAATAAAGATGTTTGACGAATATCATATCCATATCGAAATTCGAAAAGGAAATATCAGGATGCAGAGTTGCAGACTCGCGGAGTGCCCCAGAGCCTTCATGTGCGCAAACAATGCACTGGTTTACTGCGGCTCATGTTTGGGATTACCACAGTTTATTTTATTTTATAACAAGTATTCCTTAGTTTAACTTCCATATACAAATATACATTTATTCTAAAAAAAAAAAAAAAAGTTAGCGAGAAGTCCGACCCGAACGTAAATGAGTGACATTTTGGGCCCGACCCGAGCTCAAGATCTACTGTAGGCTCTACTTGAAAGAATGATTGCTTTATTTTAGACATTGACATATAAAAAAGGAACAAGACACACATTTCATTCATTTTTATTGAGGAAAGCGTTCCTAATTTCCAAAGTTTTTGGCTTTAAAACGGTTTCATTTTTTTAGATAGGATTTCTCCTGCTTTTGAAAATAGTCTTTCGCAAGGGACGGATGAGGCCGGGGTACAATGCCTCAACATATAGATGAAGTGTTCTCTTGGTACCCAAGTTCTTTAGAACAAAGTTTGCACTTCACCTTTTGAAAAATCAGCTAGTAGAAGAAATACATTAAAACGAGGGATATACTGTGTTGTCACAATAATTTACAATATATATTCACACTGGTTATTATAATCTGTACCTTTTTAGGAGGGAACTGCTCAAAATAAGCCCAGGCAGGGGATGTTCTCTTCTTTTTCGATGTTGGACAGTGCATCCATTGCAAAACGAATCCGATTGAATTTAGGTTTGAAGATGCGAGCTGGGTGTGTCAGTGTCACCTGTCAGCTCATTGTCGTCTCGGTGCGCCATTTCATTTCGAATCACCGGCAAAACTATGTGTTGGCGATGACGTAGGAAGCCCGTCTCGTGAGGCTTCGGACGTAGCAACGTGCCTTCCGAGGCTTCGGGCGTGGCCACAAGCGTAATCAACACATGCCTCGATGCGCGCTTTGCAGATTTTTTTTCCGGTTTGCTCGGCACACGCATCGGAGCCTCGGCACAGTAGGGCACATCACTACTTATAGAACCAGACCTTTTAGTTGTGTTGGGGACCTGTTAGTGTGAGTGCTCAACTACATCCAAGTGAACTGGTGAGTCTGAATTTTTTCCATCTGTTGTTAGCGAATTAGCCACGTGCTAATTTAGGCTAATTTATGTGTTCATGTGATTTTCTCTGCCCTTAGGTGCTTTGAGTATTTCTGTATGTTAGCATGCTAATGCTAACATGCTAATGCTAACAAGCTAGCATGTGAATACTTTTGCATTTTCATTTCTGTTGGTGCTTTGTGATTGTATTTTGTAAGTTAGCATTCTGGTGCTAATGTGCTATTGCTAACATAGTATTGCATTTTTAGTCATTTCAATTGTTTAATTGGGTTGGTTGGTCCATACAGGCCAGGTGGTCCTGCCCTGCCTTGGGACCACTCCAACAAACGGATGGCAAGCTAGAACTTGAGCCAGGAGCCTGACGGTCCTCTTTTTCATTGTCTTCAAAACAAGTCAGGGTCTGGTAGGAGGCTTAGCAGCCTGTTTTTCTCTCCCCACTACTCGGGTCAAGCATTTCCAATACCCATTCAACCTGTGACTAATCAAGCAGCGCTAATGGACACTCACCTTGTAGCGCCATAAACTGAAGCCATTCATCTCTTGACTGTTTGTAACATATGAACGTTGGGGTGGGGAAAGTGAACTGGGTTTTTGTCTCCCTGTTGAACAACTGTATATTGTGTACACACTGGTATTTTGTAAATATGTTTTTTTGTCACTTTTTGTAAAATACATATTCCACTTAAACCAACTGTCTTTATTCATTGCCGCTGCCCTCTAGTAGCCGAACTAAATCTTCCTGATTTGCCCACTAATTTGTCACCTCAGTGGTGCCCTTAACACGGCTCATACTTGTTACACACATAATATTAACTAGTATAATAATAGTAATACTGGTGTGTGGCCGCCATGTATCGTATTTTACAGACTATAAATCAGTTTTTTTTTCATAATTTGGCAGAGGGTGGGTCTTATACTCTGGAGCGACTTATACTGTATGTGAACTTATTCACACATTATTATATCATTGTTGCTAGTTAGCATGTTCTTTATGCTATAGTTATCTGAATAACTCTAAATAGCTATGTTACATTAACATACCAGGTATGTTCTCAGTTCGTTGTTTGAGTCATGTAATGTTAGCATACCGTACACTTATTCAGCCTGTTGTTCTCTATTGTATTTTTATGCTAAATTGCCTTTCAAAATGACATGTCTTTTCTTGGTTGTGGATTCTACCAAATAAATTTCCCCCAAAAATGCAACTTATACGCCGGTGCGACATGTTTTTACCTTTTAATTGCGCATTTTTTGGCTGGTGAGACTTATATTCCAAAAAATACGGTACACATCTGATGTTGCTCACCGTGGGCCGCAGTGTGCTCAGGGAGCAGGTGTGTTTGCTCAGACAAATAAAAAATTAGAGGGAACATTGCGTGAGAGTATGGCAAAGAATTTGTACACTGGCTACATTTTCTGCAACAAAAATTTTGTACATCTGTGGCCTCTACTACGAACTGAGTTCAACCTCCCCAGAAGTAATCCAGTTTACCAGCGGGTAACCGGAGTTGACAAAACCTGGTTGTCTAGTTTGTGGTCAGTCGGTGCTACGACGCTGATTATGAGGTTGATTAGTCGAACCTGTGTCAACCCAGTCAGAGTTACTGCGCATTCACATAAAAGGGGGCGGAGACCAGAGTCAAACACTACTTGTGACGATGGCACGGGCACCTTCATGGAGGAGGAATGCACGATGATCATACGGAGTTATGAGGAATTAATCCACCCTCACCGCGAAATCGAACACAGTTTCAGCGAGTAGAACGCAACGGGTCTGTTGACAGCGAATTTAGAGATCGTGTGATTTGTGAATGCGTCAATATGCCAGTTTACTTGTGTCCATGCAAAGAAATAAAGCCTGCTGTCAGGACAATAAAATAAGATTTGGTACGTTAACAGTAAGAAATAATTTATCGCACATCATCACATGAAGCAGGATAATTGTATGTTTAGTCCCATTGACTGTATGAATACGTATGTCCTTTTTTTTTTTTTTTTTTTTCCTTAGTTTGGGCCTAAAAAATCAAGCCCGACCCGAGCCCGATCAATTAACTTTGTTTGCAGGCCCGACCCGACCCCCCCCCCCCCTCCAAAATTTTGTTATCTTTGTGAGGACTCAGGAGAAGGGAATGCGGGGATGCCATGCGTTGTTGCGTGAATTAAAGCCAGTCTTTTGTAAAGAATTTTCAGTTAAACAAGACTGTAAGATGAGTATTCAATAAACATTTATATCTTTTATATTTGTGCGTCTGTCCTATCAGTGGATTTGACATTTAATTTAATCTCTTCGAGTTGGCAGAAAAAAACGCAAATTTTCTCAATGTTTAAATAGTCTACATATTTCTATGATTATTATTAACTCATTTACACAACGAAATAACGCTGGAAAAGTCTGTTAAATATATTTCTTGTATATGAGAGCAAAGCTCCGCATTCGTTTACATTCAGCAATTTCAACGATCAATTTGAAGCGTTTCCATACCCCACTTCGAATCGCACGGCATACAATGTTCTTGCGCAGATATTCAGCATCACCATTGGAATGCATATATTGTCCCTGGCGAAAGAGCGCACGGAGAGGCACACAATCTGCCCGTTTGTGAGGGCCTGACTTCGGCGGGTTACATTATAGTGACGTCCGCCTCGATCAGTTGGCACAGGTAAAGAATTCCGTCAGCTGAAAATCTTTCATGGAGAACATCTTCCGGGTACGCCAGCGGATTCTGGCGGTCTCCAAAAACCCGTGCACTCCGAAGAGAGCCCCTCACAATCCGCGCGCCAATGTCGTATGGGTCGTCCAGGTACGCTGTCATTGTCAGGAGGACACGTCCGAGGAGGAGTGCTGTTTAATTATAGCGTGGTTAATTAGAATTCTGGGGTTAAGCAAGATCTAACTCTGAGACGACCAGGTTTGGCGTGTGGCGTGTGTTGCCATGGCAACACTTCTCGGTTCCGACATATCCACCTTTCGTAGTCTCGCTTAGCTGCGAACTTAGGTCGCACGTGATGAAGTTACTCTCGAAGTTACCCAGCTAAGCCAGAAAACTGGCTTCGTAGTATAGGCCACTGTGGTCACAGACTGATGTTTTCTTTGTGTTGCTTGTTCTTATATTGTTTACAGGTAAGCCATCTTATGAAATGCTAGAGAACCACCCAGATTGGAAACAGTCACTGTGGTTGGGCCACGGTGAAGTGCAGGTGACAGATAAGGCAAGATTTCAGAGGCATCTAAGACGCAGACAGGCCTGGCCACCCCCTCCTGCTGCCACACGATCCGATTTGGACCAGCCACCCTCTCCTCCTGCAATGCACGCAGGCAATGAACAGCCACTTTGTCATGTTGCCACACAGACAGACATGGACCAGCCACCCTCTCCTCCTGCAATGCACACAGGCATGGACCAGCCACCTTGTCATGTTGCCACACAGACAGACATCGACCAGCCACCAGTCTGTGTGTTGTGTAAACACACAGACAAGACATGGTAAACAACTTTTTGGAAGAAAACCGGCTGTTGAAAGAAGAGTTGGATGATTATAAGCTCCTTATACTATAAGAGTAATTTGTGTTGTACGTAACAAGTACAGGATTTTGCTATCGGTTGTGGCTATCAGCATGCTACTTTGCTTGGGAGGGGAAAATCTGACAATGTTAGATCAAATAGTAACTGTTTGCTGTGCCTTAACTAATATTTGAAAAAGTGTAGTTTGATGTGCACTTAATATTTGCCTTTATTGAATAAAAACTTGAAAGTACAATCCAAATGACATGGTTTATTTTTATATATTCAACAAAATGCAATGTTAGAGAAACAAAAGGTCCAAAACACAAAAATAGGTACAGTGGTACCTCTACATACGAAGTTAATCCGTTCCAGGACCTTGTTTGTAAGTCGAAATGGTCGTATGTCGAGCAGGATTTTCCCATAGGAATACATTATAATTCCATTAATTCGTTCCACAGCCCAAAAACCTGCACTAAATCCTTAAAAAATACTGCTGGTGCTATTACAAATGGCAATTACACGTAGCAAAACAAATAAATTATAAAAAGAATAATAATAATTCCTGTAATAGTGTAACGAATCGGGTTCTAATAAGGCGGACGTTTTTTTGTGTACCTGAACGCACCGCGGGGCTCACGTGCCAGAGACAGACCGGTGAGCTTGAGTTTCACTTTCACTTTGAATGTTCTCTTGAGAACACCATCAATTGCGGCAGACAGCAGGCGTTTTGTGTTGAATAAGTTGTAAAAGAAATGATGAAAACGTGGCGAAGCTGGCGATTTCTTTGGAGACAATAAGAATTGTCAGCTTAATTTATAAAGACTGGCGAACGATGGTCGGAGGAGGACCGTGGAGATGTATTGTTGAGCCATTTCACGGATGCCCACCCCACGCTCATATTTTTCTGTCATTTGCATCTTCATTTCGAAGGTAAGCATCAACTTTTTCCTTGTTTCACCACCTGTACCAACCTTTTCTGAAACCTGTGTTGATTTGTCACACAAGAAAATCCGCCGTGCATTCGTCTGCGGTGCTGCCATTGTCGTCGTATTTCGAGCATGTCGTCGGATGTAGAAACAAATGGCGAGTCAAATTTTACGTCGGATGTCGAAAAGTTCGTGTGTCGAAGCGATCGTATGTAGAGGTACCACTGTACTTAAGTGAAAATTTTGCAAGTCCTTCAAGTGACGTCAGAGCATGAACATGCAATATACGTATTTTGTGTACTGTACATCAAAGTCATCCCCAACTGTTAATATGAGTGATATACATTGGTAATATTTGAATAATAATTAAAAACTGTGCAAAACAAAGAGGATAAGATACACATAAACACACTGTTGTGCTAAATGTTAACAATGTACAATGTCAGGGCATGTTTATGTAGTTGTTTACAGTGCAATGTATAAGATCAGACAACATACGCAAGTACATGGGGCCACAAGCAATGCTAAAAATGTAAAAATGGTGGCGTATTGGAACATATGCTATATAACCACAGTTTGCATTTGTAAATACAATAGCATGTTGCATACAGAAAGCATAATGTCGGTCATTTTTCTCATGATGGGCAAAACCATACTGAATCAGCTGGAGGCATGTCAACAATGCCTACACACCGGAAGTGGAACCATTGGACAGAGCAGCTAGTCTTGTCGCATGCAACCATCTCACCATGCTCATGCGTCCAGGAGTCAGCCACACTTGCCATGCGTGTGCAGTGTGCTGACAGGACTTGCCCCTCTGGTGCCAGGATAACCCATTGAGATAATGGTGGCTGACTCTGACGCTGTGAGTGCAACACCTGAGCAGAAACAAAGAGGAAATTTAACATTCAAGGTTAGTAGAGGGTCAAATCAAGATAACAATGGAGTAACCCAATGTTGTGCAATACGTTTTTTTCAAATATATAAATAGCTTGCAGTAGGCCAACTGAGAAACAATGAGCAAGGTAAATCTGTTTTCTAAAACACAGCATTGATTTGTCACTAACAATCACAGCTCAGCACAGCACAAATTCAGATGTTCATGGCAATGAAAATAGTAAACACACATAGCCAACCTTTGCAAGAACGATGGATTTGCAGTTTGGTACGGTCATAATGTGCAGGTCCTGCAACCATCCGCAGCAAAACTGTTCGTAGCTTTGTAGCGATTTGTAATTTCGGAATGGCTGATGAGTTCAGTAAAATACACCAAACAATAAATACAGCAGAATGTCCATTTCGCGTAATTGTGGAAGCCCGTCGACATCTTTACTCAATTTTTCTTCGGCTTGCTCGTAAGGGTCAACATTGTCCACATCCTTAAGTTTGATCACATATCTGTTCTTCGTCTTAGTAGTGAGTTTGTCTCTTTATCGAACTGGCAAGTTAAAGTTTAATGTCGCGCGAGCCAGACCTGCTTCCAATATGGCTGCGTTGTCAAATCCCACGTGATCCCCCATTCTCTGACGTAAACGCTCGAGCCTGATGAATGACGTTAGCAATTGTTGCTAGGGTGTGAAACTCCCGTTTGTCCCAAATAGTAAATGCGTGGAAATAGTGTACGAACGACATGTTTACTCTGCAAAACCCATCAATTCTGTCCGAAAATGATTCCCTGGTGCCAAATTCACTGGTAAAGATGTGGAAGAACATACAAATGTTCAGTTAAAGATAAAGCCTGAGTGTCGAGGGCTGAAAAAGACGGGGAAAAGAGAACACAGACCTGATCCAGAGGTAGGTTTTTTATCGACACCTTTTTCTTGTGTGCATTACATTTTGCCACTGACAATGACATTCTCCTGTTTCAACAATCTGTCCTTTACCACCATATGCCCTGTCTTTCTTATATATTATATCCTCTGGTTGTCTTACGTCGCTGACCGTTCTTGGGGGCAATTTACATTGCTATTTTTGTGTAGCGATCGCAAATGCTACTCAGTGAAAGCCAACGAACACTTTTAATGTTTTCATTAATAAAAAAATCTTAAAACTATAATTTATTTACACTTCCCCATTCCTAAAGTTTTTTACAACATAAAAAGGTAACAACAGTGGCAGTCAGATACCATTTTAATTGTTTTAAGGTCAGACAGAAGCAGCACGGCAAAACGCCACGCTAAAAAATGATCAAAATGGCTTACCTCTTCGTCCTCTGTAGGACCATGGCCCCCAACAAAATGCTTCAGCATATGAAGTGTGAATGGTTTCACCTCGCTCGCGTTAAACTGGTCTTTTGGACGTCCGCGCAAGTTGATCCATTCTTCACATTTTTTCCTCCCGAGTTTTTGGTTTCGGGAAACGTATGAAGAAACGTCCTTCGTATGTTGTAATGTCTAGAGTCGTTTGTACAAGTTCCATAGCAGCAGTGTTGACTCGGCATGTTCTTTTTTGAAAGATCACCGGAGAAAACAAGGACAAATAACATGGATTGTATGCGAGGGAGTGTCTATAATGACCCACAGCCGCGTTACGAGGGCGACGTCACGGTCTAAAAATAGCATTCGTGCGGTACGCAATTGGAGCATCCTGAAAAGTTGGTAGTGTTATGTCCCTATTCTAACCTACGCTCTTGAGTCATGACAGTTTGGACACTTAATGGATTGGGAAATGCCCATTTTATACGTATTAAATAGAGTTATGTGCCATCTATGCAGTATTTTGAACTGGATAAATTGCAGATCGGTCTTTGTCAGGTGATGTAACGCTTGCAAAAGCTGCAGTGCATTGTGGGTCGAATCGCCATTTTGGGTGGTCACTTATTGTAAACAACTGAACAGTGAGAATCGTCTTTCCTATCATCATTGTCTTTGACACGTTGTCTGGGACACTCGTGTTGTGTGAAAGGCTGCCATAATAAATCACACGACAAAAATGGCAGCAAAGTTGACCACGACGTAAGATTTTTTCGTTTTACCACTTGGAAAAGAGGTTATGGACAGCAGGTTGAGGATTGACGGAAGGGCATCACTTTCAACACCATATCTCCCTTCCTGCGTGTTTGCTCTCAGCATTTTCATAAAGGCAAGTCAATGCTTGTTTTTGTTTAAGTATTGATACTGAATATGCTGGTTTTTACTTTCTAAAGTCGCTATTTTCTTATTGGCTAACCTTAGCTAACTAGCCTCACTTGTAAACTTCAGGCAAAGAGGGAGGGCAGTGGAAATGGGTTAATCTGTTCGTGATGAATCAGTGTTTAATTTATTCAGTCATCGTTTATAAAAACAGAGTGAAGGATTTGAAAGATAAAGGTAAACAGCAAAAATGCAAAGAAATATGTATCAATACGTGAGATTTCCTCTTGTGATCTGAGAGATCTGATGGGGTGGTAGTAGGCCTGTCGCGATAACAAATTTTAGTGTGCGATAATTTATTTAATAAATTATTGCGATATGTGATATTATTGCACCCCCCAATCAAAAAAAATTACATTAACACTGTGAGAATACAGTATATATTAATAGATCATGTACAGCCATTTAAACGCAATAAATGTTTACTCTTAAATTCAAAAATACTTTTTAGGAGATCACAACTAAAAACAATAGACCATGCCTCTTTTAAGTATAAGACAACAATATTAATACTGCACAGAAACACCGAAGAAATAAAATGTGTTTTTTAAGAAAAATAAAATTCCACTTAATAATTTAAGCATCTAGGCAAATGAAAACGTTTCCCCTCATAGCTTCTGCGATGACGTTCCATGTGTAATACAGTGGTACCTCTACAAACGAAGTTAATTCGTTCCAGGAGCTTGTTTGTAAGTCGAAATGGTCGTATGTCGAGCAGGATTTTCCCATAAGAACACATTATAATTCCAATAATTCGTTCCACAGCCCAAAAACCCACACTACATCCTTAATAAATACTGCTGTTACTATGGCCAAATAGCAATTACAAAGAGCAAAACAAATAAAATATGAATAAAAATCAGAATAACAATAATATTACTTACTCGACTAATTGAAAACAATGAGAATAGGTCTGAAAAAGAGGTACAATATGGCGGCCGGAAACAGCGACACGCCCATTTTGTGACGTAGGTGAGTAGGGTCTATAGGCTATTTTCTATTTTTGCCGGACACGCATCCGACAAAATGGGCGGAGCTGGGCCTGGACGTAACAGCCCAGGTGCCTAATCACGGTTTAAACACGAGCGAAGATGGATGATGAGCGCTTCATCATGGAGGTGGAAACCCACAAAATCATTTATGATGCAGCAGATCCTTTCTATAAGGACAATATAAAAAAGGAAGCTGCAAGGTGTCCTATTATGTGTGTTTTTCTGTCCTGATCTCATCATGATGCAGTCATGTCTGTCTCTTAATTCCAGATTAACTAAAATATCAATATGCAAAGAAAATATGTGCTCTCTCTCTGCTTCTCTGATGAGTATAGACTCCGTGTGTTGTCCGTTGTGTTAAATGGCACATTATCGCGCGCGATCACGCGAGAGCTCACGGGGGGGACGAGGTTGGCGGACCGCAGCCGTGCAGCAGCCGGTATGATTTTCCTGTTTTTGACGGACTGCGTGGCACGCAGGCAACACTGAACCGGACCGGAACCGCAACGATCACGCATGCAGTGTACTTGGGCCTTAAGAGTTGTATCATGTTTCTGAGAGGAGCAACGAGAGACGACTGTGTTGTCGCAGTCCTGCGGTCGAAATGCGGAGATCCTGCACCGAGCCATTCGTGAAATGTCCGTGAGCTTCGAAAGATTTATAGTTTTTAAAATGTAAGCGCTGATACCGTAAACGAGGGAGTTTGTTATAGCCAGCGATGAAATTGGAGGCAGTAATGTGGCGTCGGCAGTAGGGCTGTCCCAAACGACTAATTTCCTCCCGATTAGTTAGCCGACTATTTTTACGATTAGTCTACTAATCTAATAATTTTTAATTTTTTAAAAAACTAATTTAATAATGAAATATTTGTTTAAAGCTTATTAATTCACAAAAAACATTTTGGAACACCTAAATTATTTATTAACGTATAAATAAATAACATAAATATCAATAATAAATCACAAACAATGAGATCAAATGCTGCTGGCATTAACTGCTGCAAAAAAATGTAAACGGAAACACTGTGACTTCACCTTTTTAACAGGAGTCAAAACAATTCTTACTCTTTTTGCGGTATGTCATTATCTATATTTTTCTAAATGTTAAAATGAATTGCAATGTCCCGGACAATTATTTTCAGAATACTTTGTGTGAGTTCAGATGCTCTTTCCGGTGTGCATTCCGCATTTTTGGGGGAGGGGAAAAACTGTTCAACTTTTGTTTGTTTTAACCTAAAGATAACGCAGAGGGCACACTGAAATATTACCACAATTATTTTGAATGAAAGGCACACATACCCACAGTAACAAAAAATAAGTATATAGTATTAATTTTATAGTATACTACTATATGTAAAACTTTATAATATTAAATAACTAACATTAGTGCAGTCATGGATTACAGTAAGCAGGCCAGTGGTGTTTCCATATATTTTTTTTTATTATATTATGTATATACAGGATATATGTACATATTTTCCCTAAGTGGGAGCTTCCATGATCCTAATAAATTTAATAATAATTTAAAAAAATATATAATTATATTAATTATTTTATTAAATAAAAATGCGCGTTGATACGACGCACATAAAGGCAACTTCCATTTAAAAAATCGTTAGAGAGTTGTATGGACTTACAATCCGCTAGCGAGCTTGTTGTTTCTTGTTGTCTTCGAAAATATACTTAAAAATATAAATATACTTAATAAAAAAATATACTTGGGTGATGGCGCTTCAAGTGTTCGTTTATAGCCGACGTGCTACCGTGGTATGCGAGCTCATCTTAGCAAAGAGTACACACAGTGGCACCCTCCATATTTTCCTTGATATAATTCCAGGCTTTGGCTATTCTGGTCCGCTTTTTTGGCTTTATGCCGCTTTCACGTGTTGCCATCTCTGCCTTTTTTGGAAATTGGCGGTGTTTTCAACTCCTCACCGGCGATTCACTTGGCTCGTTGTCGTCGGTTCGTCCGGGTTCGTCCGATTTCCTCCTCGGGAAGGCGGCGGCGTGCATAAAAACACCGAGAGGCATCGGATGGCTCTTTGAGGATACTTTTATTGACCAAAACAAAAACGTGGGGGATGAAGTCACTCAACTCGGCGCTACCCGCTCACTTTTCCAACTCGCCGATCTCGCTCCCTCTCTCTCGCTCGCCCACTTTCTTCCTCTTTGCTCAATCTGACAACGCCGGTCACATTGAAATAACAGCGTTCCCCTTGGGGGTGCCAGTAACAACCGCTTGTATCGCGAGCGCCTGCCATTCTAAACTTTATCCGCATGTAATTCTTTTTTAACCCGTCATTACCCGTCGACGATATGTTTTGCCCGTCGACGCATTTACGTCATCGATGACGTTGACAATGTCAAGTTTGGTAACGTTTCTGTGTTTGCTACACCTGATGCTAGCCTCGTTCCCATCTCCCACTGTCAGCCAGCAATAATTCTGCTTCCACCTTGAGGACGGCAGACGCTTTGAAGGTGACGTGAATTGTCGGGAAACGGGCCTACCTGAATGCAGCCCCTCGAGAGATGCGATGGAAGTGATTGTGATTGGCTGAGGGTTAGAGTCATGGGTCTTGGTAAGCCAATCAGAGCCGGTGATTTCACAAGCAACCCGGAACAGCGCGTGCGGCAAACACACACACGCAAAACAGATGCACAAGGTCGGGATGGCAGAGCATTCAGAAGAAAAATTGTCCTTTAAGAGGTGGAGATATAGACACTATTTCAAGCTTGTCAAAATTAAAGGAAAGAACCTGCATGCAATGTATAATTTACGTCCTGGGGCAAAGCTTTTGTCGACATCTGTGGTAAGCAATTCAAATCTGCTAAAGCACCTAACAAGTTAAGTACCTGTCTGTTCTTCTCTATTCCACTGACTCGAAAACTGCTCAGAAAATTTCAAATTCTTTGACATATAACAAGTTCTTTTTAAAGTAACAGAAATAGTTACTTTCCCTGGTAACTAGTTACTTTTACTATAGAGTAATTCAGTTACTAACTCAGTTACTTTTTGGAAGAAGTAGTGAGTAATGTAACTAATTACTTTTTTAAAGTAACGTGCCCAACACTGGGCGTCGGAGCTACTCCTGTTCTGGTTTGTTTACATCCGTGGTAAAAATGGCGCATGGGAGCGTGTCCGCTAGTTTGGCCACGTGACTGACAAAGACCGATTGCTAGTCAATGTAAATGTATTTTGACAGACACCATCAAAAACAAGAACGGTAAAGATAGAATAATAACCACAAATGTGAGCATAAACAGTACTAGTCATCTGTTAACATTCGAATTGTATCGTATTTGCCAGACAAGTTAGTCAGAAGTCAACTCACCTGACATTTTTGGACTTATTGTTTGCTTGCTCGGAAGCGCGTTGCTTGCTCTCTTTGTTAGCGGCTAAAGCTAACTTAAGCAGGCCTCGAAGTTTCAACGTGCACCCAAACGACTCCAAGCAAAAGCGAGACTGAACGGATTCGTGGCGTGTCCGAAAATTTCCGGCACCTTTCAGTGGATTACATTACGTCACGGGGCCAATGACAGATGAAAAGTAGTGGATTGTCCTCAAAGCTGCCACTACTGTTCCAAAGCAATGGGACGGAACCTCCTCCCCCAGCCACTCACATCCTCTTACGTCATAACGTACACGACACTGCCGGCCTACCCATAAGAAAGAGGGTTACGACACTCCCATAGAGATCCATTATACGATTTTACTTCCGGGTAACGGAGCCTCGTGTAGTTCCAAACATGGCTTGACGAGAGCGGACCGCATTCATACGAATGGCTGGCTGTAAAGTATATTCGGAGGTAAGTTGATGAAAAAAACGATGCCTTTTGAATTTTCAACAGTCTGTATTCTATCAGAGGTGCTTTATGATATATATCAGGGGTCGGCAACCTATGACACGCGTGTCAGCACTGGCACGCGAAGGGTTAACCAGTGACACGCTAGCGCATGGCAAAAAAAAAAAAAAAAAAAAAAAAAAAAAAAAAAAAAAAGCGCCTTTTTACCTGAAATTCAGACATTTTCTGTTGCGCGCCCTGTTATTTAAGCCACACACACATCCAATGGAATTCCTGTCTAAAGAGACATGGGATTTACTCACGTCATTGCTTTCACATATAAAAAGATGTCCCGAGAATGGAGCGGGTTGGACGCTTTCACAGACTGAGACTTGTCCCGTATAGACCCTACTCACGTGACGTCACAGCCACGCCCCCGCGCCATGATGTCCGCATACTCGCCATAGAAATGGATTAGCGCTTCGTAAATTCTTCCTATTATTGCACGTTTTACTGCTCGTCAACATTAATACTCAAAATGGTGAAGTCGTGTGTGGCGGTCGGTTGCAAAAACAGAGAAGATAGACGGAGAGACTTGAATTTTTACCGTATTCCGAGAGACACGAAGAGGAGGCCGCGATTGACTGCTGCAATTCGACGAGAAAACTGGGCTCCAAACGACTACCACAGATTATGTAGTAGTCATTTTATATCTGGTAAGATGCATTTAATATATATTTAGAGGGTTTTGGACTGACAACCACAATTAAGATCATTGCTAGGCTAATCGCCGACAACATACACGTATGTATGTAGTTAGTGCTATCGCTAAACCATATAAACATTAAAAGCCCTAGCTCCATTGACAAATGACATGAAATACATTAGACTTGACAGTGGATGTTAGCAAGAACAAAAGATTTTGAATTGAAAATTTCGTAACTCACCTTTCGAGCACAAGATTCCTGCCGAATTTTCGTGTACGAGGACGTGTTTCACCTAACCAGCAACGTAGCATTTATAAGCCTCCAAGCTCTTAAAGTTGTTCAAACTTTCGTGAGAATAGGCTGATTTTGTGTGGGTATCAGATGTCAGGCGAAGCCAGCGGGTCGAAAAACATCGATTTAGACATCAAATACGGATCTGGCGAATGGATAAACTGAAGCTTTTCCACGTAACGCCTTTTATGCAACGGATCCAATGAGTTTACAGCGTCAGATAACACCGGGGCTTCCATGAATTGCTCTATAACTTGCTCGACTAATTGAAAACAATGAGAATAGGTCTGAAAAATAGGTACAATATGGCGGCCGGAAACAGCGACACGCCCATTTTGTGACGTAGGTGAGTAGGGTCTATTGCCCACTGGCGCTCTCTGTGCGGGAAGAGCCGCTGGCGCGATTTTATAACTTCTGACATTACGTCATTTTTGGTAGGCATCGGCTGTCACAATGTTGGTCAAATCGTGTTTTATTCCAGAGTCAGCGTTCCCAACGTCGTAACTGCAGCCAATTCAATCTCATCAAGACTGTATTTAAGAGAGTTATTCCCCCACCAAGATCTGCACCCGCGGCTCCACCCGGGCTGGTATGGGGCTAGATCAGTCTTCTAGCCCCACACGCCCGCGCCTTCCGTGGGCACCACGAGAGCGAGCCTCTCTCTCCCCGGGAAAAGGCTCGCTCCTAGCGGCTCCACCCGGGCCCGGGCCCGCGCCAGCGGCTTCCATGCGCACCACGAGAGCCAGCCTCCTCGGGGAGAGGCGGGCGGCTCCGCTCGGGTTCTCGCCCGAGGCTTCCGTGCGCACCGCGATAGGGAGGCTTTCTCTCCCCGGGGAAAGGCTCGCTCCTCGCGGCTCCACACGGGCCCGCGCCCGAGCCTTTCGTGCGCACCGCAAGAGCCAGCCTCCTCGGGGAGAGGCGGGCGGCTCCACTCGGGTTCTCGCCCGAGGCTTCCGTGCGCACCACGATAGGGAGGCTTTCTCTCCCCGGGGAAAGGCTCGCTCCTCGCGGCTCCACACGGGCCCGCGCCCGAGCCTTTCGTGCGCACCGCAAGAGCCAGCCTCCCGGGGGCCGCGGCGGCTCCACCCGGGCCCGTGGCTCTCCCCGGGGAGAACAAGTGTCAAACGTCATTACGAGACAAAACATGAAAATTCATTCAAGGGTGAGTCTGACAAGGCAGAGACATTAAAACGTGCTGTGTCCAGGTACAGTAAACAAACACACCCTGAAAACCTTTGTCACTGCTAAAAACATCGCCACCGAAGCAAGCTATCACTTTGCTCACTGCATTGCAAAGCAAGGAAAACCTGATGAAAAAAAGAAAAACTGATGGCGAATATATCAAAGAGGCGATCTTGTCAGGGTCAGAGGTTTTGGTTGATGGCTTGACTAACAAAGAGACACTCAAAAAAAAAAAGGATAAGCAGCTAAAAGCCACAAAGTACAACCCCGAAATCAGAGCTGAGCCAAGGAAAACAGGGCCAGGGATCACATTAAGGTAGGCATCTTTTATCTTTGTAATATAAAAGAATATCTAAAATGCTGCATATAATTTACTGTTTAAGTTGATAGTGAACAACTAACTAGTGAACTGTTGCACTTATTTTCAAGTTTTGACATTTTCTACAATATGCATTTATTTTTTAG
The DNA here is from genome assembly GCF_030265065.1 of Corythoichthys intestinalis. Classification (NCBI taxonomy): domain Eukaryota; kingdom Metazoa; phylum Chordata; class Actinopteri; order Syngnathiformes; family Syngnathidae; genus Corythoichthys; species Corythoichthys intestinalis. Next base: position 45,310,021 of record NC_080411.1, on the reverse strand, counting down.
TTAATTGAAAAAGATTGGTAGTTATACGATTTCATGTTGATGTTGGTGTTGTTTTCTTTGGGGTAAAATTACAGCTCTGTTGGATATAAAAAATTGGATGTGCGTCATTAATCTCGGTGTGGCACACTGATTGACAAGAAAATTTGAAAGTGGCACTCCACACCAAAAAGGTTGCTGACCCCTGATATATATGTTGAGCTTTATTTGTAGATGCGTAGCGTAATTATGCATATATTTTATCTTGGTTGACGAGCGATGTTCTGCTACTTTTTAAGCAGAGTCTGCTAACTAGGAATGTATCGTCAGGGGTAAATTCATTGTCCCTACCTCTTTTAAGTTGTTAACTCTTTCAGAGGCCCTTTGTGACGTACACACTCACCTGTATTTGTGAGTATTGGTCGACGACCGGCTTATTAGCGCCATTTTGTAAGCTTTGAAGTAAGGTATCCCCCTCATGAATGAGTACCAAGTCAATGCATGACAACCTGTATTCTTAACACCAAAATGTTTGAAATTATTATATTTCAGAGATGTGTATAGATTGAAAAGTGATGTCAACAAATAGTAGACACATTTATAATAATAATTTTTTAAAAAAACTAATGTATATTATTATTTTAGGTTACTTTTTCATGATCCACATCATGCTGCTGTCGGTCTACGTTCCTACCCTAACCAGTCACGACCCAGGACACGCTGGAGAGACTGTGTCTCGGCTGGCCTGGGAACGCCGTGGGACCTCGCCGGAGGAGCTGGATGAAGTGGCTGGGGAGAGGGAAGTCTGGGCTTCCCTGTTAAAGCTGCTGCCCCCGCGACCGGACCCCAGAGCAAGCGGAAGATGATGGATGGATGGACATCATGCTGCTGGTGGTGCCTGCTGCTGGTGACTGCTGGCTGTGCGCACTAAGCCCATTTTTAAATGGCAACAAACAAACAAAAAATAAAAGCATTATTTTCATGTTTTGACGACTGACCATTGCCATCCATTTTTTTCTGCTGCTCTTGGTCCTTGGGGAAACCATGCTGCTCACAAACCATCACAGGCCACTGATCTATAAAATGTTAGGTGTAAACAATGAACCATGACACCAATTTCACCAATTTTTCAATAAATATTGTTATTTTCTTTATCAAAGGTAATAAGTTGTTATTGTTATACATTACACCATGTTAAGGAAAATCATAAAATGTTTTTCCTGTCTTGTAATCATTTTGTGTTGCTTGGGTCCAAAATGAAAAATGCCTCTAAAGATGTACAGGTTTGGTTTTGCTAAAATTAGAGGCTATATTCAAAATCTATTTGTTTTGCACTGTTAAATGTCATTTGTTTGTGTTTCAGGTCAAACTAAAGGCCCAAGTACACTGCATGCGTGATCGTTGCGGTTCCGGTCCGACTCCGGTAAAAAATAGCGCCGGAGCCAATCCGTTCCCATTATATCCTATTGTTCAACGTATACCGGCCGCGTCAGTGCTCCGGCTTGACTGCGAACCATCTCCGGCGTGCCGCATGCCCGCCGGATGGTATAGGCTATTTTCTATTTTTGCCGGACACGCATCCGGCAAAATGGGCGGAGCTGGGCCTGGACGTAACAACCCAGGTGCCTAATCACGGTTTAAACACGAGCGAAGATGGATGATGAGCGCTTCATCATGGAGGTGGAAACCCACAAAATCATTTATGATGCAGCAGATCCTTTCTATAAGGACAATTTTAAAAAGGAAGCTGCAAGGTGTCCTATTATGTGTGTTTTTCTGTCCTGATCTCATCATGATGCAGTCATGTCTGTCTCTTAATTCCAGATTAACTAAAATATCAATATGCAAAGAAAATATGTGCTCTCTCTCTGCTTCTCTGATGAGTATAGACTCCGTGTGTTTTTCGTTGTTTTAAATGGCACATTATCGCGCGCGATCACGCGAGAGCTCACGGGGGGGGGGGATCGAGGTTGGCGGACCGTAGCCGTGCAGCAGCCGGTATGATTTGCCTGTTTTTGACGGACTGCGTGGCACGCAGGCAACACTGAACCGGACCGGAACCGCAACGATCACGCATGCAGTGTACTTGGGCCTTAAGTCTATAAAATGGAAAATGTACACACACATATATGTAAGCATTAGAAAGTGCAACGGGAAAGAAAAGTGGAAAATAGAATTTAAAAGCCGTGACCACAAACCCAAACTTTTTGGGAAACAAATGTTTTTGTATGTCAATACGAAAAAACAAACTTGGAACGACCACTTAGAACTAGGGAACAAAATATGTTATACATGGGGTCATCTTTAATATATTACCACTGGTAGGTGAATCAAGGAAATCTAAAAAAAAAACAGTATTTTAGTTGTGAAAAATGAAAAACCTCAGTCATCTTGTATTTCAATGTAAAAGTCGATTTCCCGTGCTCATGCTAACATTAACATGACACGTTCACTCCATAACATGAGAAAGTTCCCTTCTGTGTAAGTTTACATAGTTCAATTGTCGCCTGACCACTCCAAATGTAAAACTAGCCCTGAGATATATGTCATAATGCAATGACATAATCAAACAAGTACTTAGATACGCGATTTGATCCATTTTTCCATAAATGTCGCAATTACCGCTGTCAGTTCCAATGCAAACCACGACAGCGCTGCTTGTATTTGGAACTACTCACGCCCTACATGAACCACGTGACCACCCGCGGCGAGAACAGAGAGTGTCGCGACTCTATTTGGCTCTGTTCTTTTTGTTTCCGTCAATACCTCGTTGAAAATTTCATCCGAAATTGTATGACATTGTGTAGAATGTTAATGCTACGAGGGGGTTTCCAATAATTTTAAGTCATCAAACATTTTAAAAAGTTTCACTGCAGGTTACGTCTCATATACTGTATTTCAAAGTGGAGAAAAAATAACCAAGTTCCTTCTGAAAAACATTTTAAAAAATTGGTTTGCTTTTGAGAAATCTATTTTTACAACAAACAAACAAAAATCCTAAAACTATTATAGAATTTAAAGTCAGATCATGTAAATAATCAATTTTTACATTTGAGTCAAAAAATAACATTTTCTAATTTCATGTCTGGGACTTGCATGTATTTGGATAACCAATGGTGTAATCCTCCCAAACTGCATGGCTATACAAGCAGTTATAAAATATGTGGTCCTTACATTCAATACATGCCTTGCAAAAATAACAATTTATAACTTCAAATCCAAATGTCTTATGTAGAAGAGGGGTAAATGCCATTTATAATTTTAAATTGAATTTCTTTTGCTTTAGGTGCAATTAGAAATCTGAAAAATCTGGATCCTAAGGTTTTAATATCCTTGGCTGGGAAGAATTTAAGAATTCAAATGCATATAATCGAGGACTAAATATCTCTGATATTATTGTTTTTGTTGGGAAAAATGTTTTATACTTATGGATGTGTCCTCAGTTGATGTGGAAATAATGTTCCCTATTGCTTGTTACTTATTGACATATTATCTTTTCGCCTCAAGATGACAGAATGGGACTAATTTTCAAAAGTGCTACATACCTGTATAGTACGTCTTTTTTGTTTGACTTAGAATTGTCGGATTGACTGTGAAGACAGCATGAGTGTGGATGTATCCGCATGTCAGTAGAAATTAAACACGCCGAGTTTTGGCTAAAAGAAAACTTATTCTTCGTCAATTATTCCTACGAATGCAACGTTAAGCTGCAACCACCTCAACAGTTTTTAATATTAGAGTTTGGAAGATTTTGACCGTTCACCATGATTGGGGGCAAGCAAGGATGCGCCTTATGTTGAGTCAAGTCAGCAGCCGCTGTTACAGACAAGTTTCCTGAGCAAAACATGGGCGGCGCCATCCTTGACATTTTCTGCTACGGTCTTCCGGTTTAGACAGAACAACATGAAGTCCGGTTGAAGTAAGCGGTGTGTAGACAAAATTAAAACTGCAAAATCAAACCAGAGGAACCCGCAGAATCTACAAAAATTGATTCAGCACGACATAGATGACGCCCCGGGACTTTTTGTGCTGTGTGGTTATACTTATCACTTCGTTGATCATTTCTGGACAAAATTCTAACAATCTGTGCAGCCTGTGTTAATATGAGGTGTACATTTATACATCGGCCACTTGAGTGACCAAAATGAGGCAAAATTACAAATAATATTACAGTTGCCGAATGCAGAAGCGCTGACTCGGATTCAAGGCCAGCCCAGCCTATACGCAGACTATGCAGCTGCTTAGGGCCACCACTAGTGGGCCCCAATCTGGCAACCTCATTTAATACGTTGTTAATAGAGCATCGTGAATAATGTGGCGCGCATTGCCGTTTATCTATGCAAACATCCATTTTCTTGTCATTACAATCTGGCAACCTGGGGAGTGACCTGCTTTGCGATGATTAGTACTCAAACTTGCTTGGAAAATAGATGCACGAATATGTCGAAGAGAATTTATCCTTCTGGAGCAGAGAAACGAAAGAAGAAGAAAATCGGAGAAGAAAAACAACAGTATCAAGGTAATAGAGCATGTTGTTGATGTTGCTGTTGTTGTTGTGCAAGACACTCCGACTTGAACGTTGTTGTCAGCTGAGCTTGTCATTATGTCATACTGGTAATTGCCATTAGCCGCAGGGCGAAGGCCCGGAGCGAATCAAGTAAAGCTGAGCAAGTTGCCACCTGTCGGCAACGGCAAATGTACGGCTTCCGCTGATTGTAGTCAAACGAAATATTGGCATAATACGCATTTGGACTGGAGAGCGTATGGCTACGTCTACACTAGGACGGATAATGGCCTTAAACGTGTAATTACTTGGACTATACCACATGTCGGCTACACTAGTATGCCTATTATCCGGATTAGATGTTAGAAGGCTAATGTAGGCGGGTAATGTTACCCGCCGCCTAATAAGGACTGTTGTCTCCGTACAACATTCGGATATTCAGGAAGGGACGTCATGCCGTCGCTGTTTTTAGTGCGGCATGACAATGGAGGCGGACGATCACGACGAGGCATTCCTGCTCTTTTCTTTTCCACACATTTTTCTTGAACCTTCAAACTACGTCTCAATAATATGCTTCAATTCAGTGCCCATACGGGGTCCTCCCATCGCAGATGAGGTGGAGATGAGCGTTTTTTACAGCGCTCGCCGACCGAGTTGTCTCCGACCAGCCAGCCGCAGGGCTGGCCCCTCCCAACTCAATGCCGACCGAACATGAGTACTGTATATAAAAATGCGTAGAGGAAAATTAAACCCCGAAAAGTGACCCGCGTGGTACCCACAGTCAAAGAGGCGTGCAATCATTTAATCCCCCAGACATTTCTGCCTGTCAAAACTGTTGTCACTTTCAGGATCGCCACTTTTATATGCAAGCAGTCCAGTCCTGGTTCCTGCTTCCGGGAAATATACTCAGCGCCACACCATATGCTTCTGTTATTTTCCAAGTGGTGAGAGCGCAACTGAGCATCGATTGTAACATCCCAAGTAATGTTGTCAGGCTTCCGTTGTTTTATAAAGATTTATTCCAATCACAACACGGTAAAAGCACGTAAAAGCAGAGCGTGCTCTCTGTTCCACTCTCGCTCCTATGTGATGCGTTTAATTGCGATCACGAAAAAAACTGATCACAAAATAATGACAGTCTAGATACAGAAGGAGTAGTAATTTTGAAATTTCCCGTGGGCTAGGAATGAGTTTCCGTTTCAGAGATAAACCACGCGGGCGATAACGTCACACATGAGGCTTCTCCTTTTAATGCATGCGTAGTTTGCGCAAATGCAGGCATACCTCGCAGAAGCGGGGAGGCCCTTAAACGCACCTTAAATGAAGTGTGGACAGGTATAAAAATAGTTGGCAAAATACCCTGAAGAAAATTATCTGTCCTAGTGTAGACGTAAGTCATTTCATTTATATCCGACATTATCATCAAGTAGTATGCCATGTATCAGCCTACGGTGAATCTACTTAATTAGTTGCGCACTCCCCACAGTACACGTTTTTGTTAGGCCTGTCAAACGATTAAAATTCTTAATCGAGTTAATCACAGCTTAAAAATTAATTAATCGCAATTAATCACAATTCAAACCATCTATAAAATATGCCATATTTTTCTGTAAATTATTGTTGGAATGGAAAGATAAGACACAAGACGGATAGATACAGTCAACATACTGTACATAAGTACTGTATTTGTTTACTAATAAACAAAATAATAAATCAACAAGATGGCATTAACATTGTTAACATTCTGTTAAAGTGCTCCATGGATAGAAAGACTTGTAGTTCTTAAAAGATAAATGTTAGTACAAGTTATAGAAATTTTATATTAAAACCCCTCTTAATGTTTTTGTTTTAATAAGGTTTGTAAAATTTTGAATCAAAAAATAAACTAGTAGCTTGCCATTGTTGATGTCAATAATAATTATGGTGCTGAAGCCTGAAACCCATAAAATCAGTCGCACCCAAGTGCCAGCAGAGGGTGGAAAAACACCAAAAAACACAAGTAACAAGTGGAAATGACACTTTGCTGTCATTTTAATCTGTTTGAGCGGGGCATGTGCGTTACATGCGTCAAATATTTTAACGTGATCAATCTAAAAAATTAATTAACGCCCGTTAACGCGATAATTTTGACAGCCCTAGTTTTTGTTGATGAATATTTTCCTGGGCTGAATTTTGTTCCATGTAATCATATTTTGTATTTTGGATGATTCAAATGAGCTATTAAGAAGTATCTTGGAATGGCGTACCGCAAGCAACATGTCACTTCCGTTAATTAATATTCATGACATTAGCTACTGTTGCTAAGTAGGGACAAGCCACCGTTTGTCCCTAATAGGAAATGAATGGAAATGGTGTACGAAGGAGATGTTTACAGAGATAAACCTACCAATTCTCTCCGAAAATGATGTGCTTGGTGCCAAATTCACTGGCAAAGATGTGGAAGAACATAAAAATGTTCAGTTAAAGAGATGGCTTGAGTGTCGAAGGCTGAAAAAGACCTAATAGGTTGTATTGGCACCATGGAAAAAGTGCTTAGAAAATGGATTTCGTTCCACTGAAATGGATCTACATGACCTCTGCATTGTAATTTACATAAGTTGCTAATTACTACCAAAAAAAAAGTTCTACTCACGGTTTCCAGTCATTTTTTAGTAATTAGCGTTTTCGTGTCGGTCTTTTTTTTTCCCCGTGGCGCAGTGATATTGATACGGCGGAGTCGTATCGTCAGTGTGTGAAGCCATTTTAGGTCACGTGCACCAATAGAAGACGAGGATTGTTGCTATGCGTTTCTAAAACAAACAACATGGCGGCGACCGTGTCAAGCTACGACACGAGCGAAGATGAACAAAAGATAAGAAAACCGCATTCGAAATTTAGTCAAAAGGCATCGATACGATGCTATATGCATCTCTCATCTGTCCAAGGGCGAAAAAGGGCAGGAATTTGGCCGAAACGGCGGGCAACTTGCTAAGCCCGCGCGGTTGCGTCAGACAATGGCTTTCTCTCCAGGCTCCGTCGAAGGATCTTGCTGAAAATGCGTCGACTGGGATTTTTAACGACACTGACTACAGGTAAGCCACACACACGCCTTTTGTTGTGAATAACTATGGGAGTGGGGGGGCTTCTGGTCAGATCACATATGAAGTTAAGACTTGCAATGTGAGTTCTGGGCTGTAGCGGTCATTATTATGATGTTAGATTGTTAACTTTGAGCAAAAAGTTTAGATTGACAAATAACATAGTATTTAGTTTAACTGTAGTTCCAAAAACCTATTTGATAATTTCATTCAGGAAAAAATGGCAGAATAGACAAGCCTAGATAATTTGGATTGGAAGATTATGTAAATATGATATGGATGAAACAGTTCACACATGGTTTATGTGTGTGTGCGTGTTTTTCAGAACTGAAACACCCTTCACTGACAGCTACAACTTCTTCTGTGAGACCGTCGTCCATTAAAAGATTGGAGTTGACCAGGAAGTGCTGCGAACGGACAAGCTTGTGGAAATATGGCTTTATTGGGACCATGGAAAAAGTGCTTAGAAAATGGATTTCATTCCACTACGCTGGATCTACGCGTTCAATGCATTTTTTCAAAGCCAATACCCTCCTAACTTAGTCACCAGCCAGAAATGTATCTTGATGTGAAGACACAAAAATACAGATCTAGTGTTGCTGTTTTTGCTTGTTTTAAGTGTTATATTAATTCTGGCAACACAAAATCTTTATCAAATGTCATAAACACATCTACCAAACATTTGAAACAAGTATGGGAGCCTTAGTATACACATAGGTGAATTCAGAATGAGAAATGTAGCTAATTTCTTGAAGGAAACACTTCAACATTAATGATTTGCACCCAGCACAATAAAATATATATTGAATTAAGCTAAAGGCTTATGTGTCATATATTAAAAATATCACAACCTACTATGCAATGAAATATATAAAATAAAAAATGCACGCCATGATCATAAATGGCTGAAAATCAACCGAATTTCTACCACACCCTCCTAAATGTGAATCATGGCAAAAATGGAATAAGACAAAAAATTACAGGGTGATCAAAAAATAATGTGCCAAAATCATAAGGTGATACTTAAACAATGAAAGAGATCACAAAAGAAGTGATGGACACGTGTTGAAGATAACTTTCATGTTTCACAAGTGCTCAAATGTGAGCACACCCAGCAGCACGGACAAAATCAAGCCACGATGAGAATTCCTCTCAAACGTGTGCATGTCGCAGTTATTGTCTTGATTGCAACTGTTGTTCGATATTTCACATCATCAGTACTTGCTGGACGTGTTGGTATGTTAAAGACAAAGTTCATTATCCATCTTTATGGCACATAACGTATGTTATACACTAAGTGTATGTTCCACCACTTCCAGCAAATATTGATGACATGAAAGATTGAATAACAGACGCAATCAACGCGGGAGGGAGGAATTCTCATGTTAACTTGATGTTGTCCATGCTGCTGGTGATGGCCATATCTGAGTACTATGAAAACATGAAATTAAACTTAGTTACTTCCTACATCTGTCCAAGGTAGTTTTTTAAATTTTTTTAAAAAAATGTTTTTCGTTTTTGACATGGCATTATGATTTTGGCACAGCCTTTTTTAATCACACTGTATATACACAAAAGGTTGGAATCATTCAAGTATGGTACTGTTGGTACACAACATTTATTTAAACATGGAAGTGTCTCATACTATAAAAATACACATACAAATATTGAAAAACGAATTAAAAAAAAAAAAAAAAAAATATATATATATATATATATATATAAATAGAAATTAAAAATAGTAAAACTGTACATGACAACATTACTCCTCAAGATCGCTTTCATCAAAGTCATCATCCCATCCAAGTGTCTTCTGTTTCTTTGGAAACATTCTCACATGCTTGGCACCGATATAAATCAGTACAAGAAAGTTTTGCAGACATACAGGAACATCTTCCCGTGTCACAATTGGTTGCCTTTCAACTACAGTTGATAACTTGCAAAACAGTATCAGGGGCAGGATTTTTAGTCATCCATGTCACTGCCAACTGCCCATCCTCAATGTCCCACCCATTCCCAATGGGTGAAGGGGCACAATTTTACCTGTCAGACGTTTCATAATTGCTGCTTGATAGTTTGCTGTCCTGCAATGATGGTACAGAGCATCAGTTTTTGGGGGAATAGAATGTTCTGGCAAGACTGACGAGGCCATACAGAAAGATCTGCATTTGGCATCATTTTTGGCACATGACTGGCCAAACAGGTGGCACACGTATTTACACATCGTGTTAAATGTTTGTAGGTCAAGTTTAAAACTGCTGCCCAGCGTTGCAAACCCAGTCAGGTATTCTTTTTTATGACGTGCAAAAGAAAATGTTTTTTTGCCTTTGCCATGAAAGGCATAAGCAGAGTCACAACCTGTGAATGTATGGATGCCAATGAGTGCTAAACACACACTAGTGCCAGGAGCTGCAGAGACCTTAGAGACGTCAGTCCTTGTTCAGTTGCCTCCTCCTGTGAAAAAAATGCAATTTACACTGTAAATCTATCTGCAGACTTACAGCAATCACTGCCACGTCAGTATCAGGGCTTTTATTGACTACAGCTCGATGTTCTTGAGCCAAAAGGTTTATTTAACCATTGTCACCCATAACAGGTATGCAATAAAAATTTCTACTGGATTCACTTTCGATATACTGTATATAAATTTTATAACAAAGTGGTATTGATATCTGGGCTAAAAAATTGTATCGTTACAACACTAGTTGAAATAAGAATTTTTTTAGCATAAGATAATAACAATTAACCTTGTAGTAAAGGCGTGCGTGTGGCTTACCTGTAGTGAATGTCGTTAAAAATCCCAGTCGACGCATTTTCAGCAAAATCCTTCGACGGAGCCTGGGGAGAAAGCCATTGCCTGACGCAGTCACGCAACCACGCGGGCTCTGCACGTTTTTTCCAAATTCCTGCCCTTTTTCGCCCTTGGACAGTTGAGAGATGCATATAGCATTGTTTCGATGCCTTTTGACTAAATTTCGAATGCGGTTTTCTTATCTTTTGTTCATCTTCGCTCGTGTCGTAGCTTGACATGGTCGCCGCCATATTGTTTGTTTTAGAAACGCATAGCAACAGTCCTCGTCTCCTATTGGTGCACGTGACCTATAATGGCTTCACACACTGACGATACGACTCCGCCGTATCAATATCACTGCGCCACGGGAAAAAAAAAAGACCGACACGAAAACGCTAATTACTAAAAAATGACTGGAAACCGTGAGTAGAACTTTTTTTTTTTTTGGTAGTAATTAGCAACGTATGTAAATTACAATGCAGCGGTCATGTAGATCCACTTTATTGGAACGAACCAACACAATTTTCGCTCAGCCAATACAGCCTATAAGCATAGCCTTAGCTTTTTTATCGGCGCAACTGACAATGACATTCTCCTGTTTCAACAAGCTATCCTTTACCATCAGCCCTGTCTTTCTTATGTATCCTCTGGTTGTCCTGCGTCTCTAACCGTTCTTGGGGGTAAATTAGTTAGCTTTGTGTAGCGATCGCAAATGCTACTCAGTGACAGCCAACGAACACTTTTAATTTTTTCATTGATAACAAATCTTAATTCTATAATTTATTTACACTTTCCCCTTACTAAAGTTGTTTTATATATATATAACAGAAAGGGTAACAGTGGCAGTCAGATACCAATGTAATTCTTTTCAGGTCATTCATTGTCAGACAGAAGCAGTACGGCACAACGTTACGTATAAAATATAAAAATGGCTTACCCGCTTTGTCCTCTGAAAGACCATGCCAACCCAACAAAATGTTTACTGCATATGAAATGTGAATGGATTCACCGAGCTGGTGTTAAAGTCCACGCAAGTTGATTCGGTCTTCACATTTTTTCCTCACGAGTTTTTGGTTTCCGGAAAAATATGAAGAAAACATCCTTCATGTGTCGTAATGTCTAGAGTCGTTTCTACAAGTTCCAAAAAAGCAATGTGTGATCAGCATGATTGTTTTTGAAAGATTACCGGCGAAAAGTATCACAAATTACATTGTTTCTATGCGAGGGCGGGTCTATAATGTCCCACTTCGGCTTTACTTCCGCTTTACGATGCGACGTCACGGTCTAAAAATATCATGCGTGCAGTACGCCATTGGAGGTGAAGTGCCGTCCTCTTCACAAGATGATGATTTCCCCAAATGTACAATTCACGGTAATGCTTGGCAATGTCGTGTACATAGTAATGAGATCAAGAATCAAGAAAGATGAACATAAAGTTACGATTTTAATACATTTTTACAAAAATATGGGCATTATTTTGCTTAGGGCCCCCAACTGGCCTGGACCGGCCCTGCTCGGATTATATTGTTACAATACTACAAGGTACTTTTCATCTGGTTATGGTATTATGAGCTAATCACACATGTGCATATATAGCAAACACAAATGTATGTCATTCTTTTTTATTGCAGATATTGATCGCAATAAAACTTTTGGACAACATGATTCCATTTCTTCTTTGATATAAAACAATTAGTGAATGTGCAAAACAGGTTAAGAAATAACAATTTATAAAATTAGAAACATTCACGAAGATGGAGCATAAGTCGAGCCTTCCATCATTAAAGTAGAATGCACGTAGTTTTGATACATGTCCATCAATGAACAGTAAGTGTTGTTGTGAGGCACATCAAGTTGTCTCCCCTTGCCTAACAGCGTTTTCAACCTGTACACAAATGAACAAAAACTTGTAACACTTACATTTATGCATTTAGAGAAAGAAGCCCATGTTTGACTTGTAGTCGATGAGTGTTTGTTTTCCATTTCTTGATCGTTGTATAACTAGATTTAGCAAAGCTAACGATGTCTCAGCTGTGATGCAAAACTCAGAATTGTTGTCAAATTGAACATAATTGTGTCATCCTACACGTACTGATTAACAACAGGCTAGCAGCAGATGGCATGTGTTGCAGCCACAGCAGTACAGTAGTTGTAGTAAATAACATTAAAGATCATCATCATTACAATCGTCATCGTATCAACAAAATCAAGGACAAGAAGTCGTAGGTAGGTGTATGTGTTTTTATCTGATTACAGGTTGAGACGGGTGGAACGGCCACAGGTGCAGGCAACTAACACTCAGCCTTCCTTAAAAGCCAGTGGACGCCATCACTTCATCGCCCGATCAACTCGTCTGGTTACTTTCGTCAGTTGCATCTCGCGTTTCTTGACTCATCGTTTTTGATTACTGGTTAGTGACTATTTTTGCTCTTGCCTCAGGACCTGTCTTATCCGCGCCGATAGTCGGATTCCATGCCTGCCTCTTTCCGAGCCTCCGCTTCGCCTTCCGGCTAACCCCTCCAAGCCTAACGTCACCTGCCTTCTGCCTTGGCGCTCGCGTCATCAACTATTTTGTGTTCACCAATAAAATATCATTCATCACAACCGGCTGACTGCTTTGGGATCCCCTCCTTGCTCATGCACCCCTAACAGTCTCACGCGCAAGATTTTAGATTTAGTATTTTCGGAGCAGATGAAAATACAGTGATAGGAAGAACATATACCTGCCATAATAGAGCGGCAACATTGCTACACTGTAAAAAAAAAAAAAAAAAAAATGCTGTCAATTTACCGCCAATTTTGAACACTAAAATACCGATTTTGTGTTAGACAGTTTACTACTGCAGTTAGCAATGCATTGTGGGTAGTTAGCAATGCATTGCGGGTTACCAATATTGAAGCAACAAGACAAATGTTGTAAACGGTATGTTAATGTTTCAATTACATGACACTACAGCAGTGGTGTTACCAGGATGCCAGGTGTGGGTGGGCATTAGTCTTAAAGGGGGGGGGGGGGGGGGGGGGGGCTACAATGCTCAAGTAGGTCGAAATCCAGCATACGGCTACTGCACATGTTTTCTCCTTGAGATAACTGTTGTTGTAAATTGGTACTCTAAACAAATAAAAGTTGATTTTATTTGACTTAGAACACATTCATAACTGAACAATATGGACATGCAGGTGACGATGTTTTTTTCCGGTAACCTATTGTGGTTGCTCAGTTTTATTATTATTATTTTAGTTATTCTTTGTTCCGCAGCTCCTTTGAGCTCAATTTGACCCCATTAGAATGCTTCAAAATGCACCAAAATGGGCAGGCAGGTCAAGACGCGAGCAATCTTTGATACCATGTAAAGACAAATTCCAAATACACTATGTAGCGCCCCCTAGCAGTCTTTCTTTGTCCCGCCGATGCTTTGAGCCCTACTTTGACCCCCTCAGAATGCTTCAAAAACTCACCAAACTCAACAGCCAGGTTAACACTGTTGAAAACTTTGATAAAATGTATTAAAAAAAAAAAAAAATAATAATAATAAAAATAATAAATAAAAATATGTGTAAATGTGTGTCGCGCCCCCTAGGAACAAACATTTAATTTCATTTTTTTTCCTTTAAAGGTGAAAGAGGAGGTAACAACGCAAAGGTTAAAACTTAGAACACATCAGTACTATATGAATGGGATACCATACGCGGTGCCCAGACTGCCGTTAGTACTTGAAGGGAATTGGTACCGTTCTCACACACACCATATAATTGTTTGCATTAGTCTAACATATTCATCTAACTATAGTTTAGGCAGACTTCACTCCGTGCCCTTGAACACAATAAAGTGAATCACCTTATCGGCGCTCATGAGGGGGAAAAGGAAAAATGTTACCGTTTCTCGTAGGCACCGTCTGTTTGCATTACTTGAACACACGTAATATAATTAATCAGGGAATAATATCATTTCTCATATTTACTGTAGGACTGCACTACTCTAACACACCTAATGTAAAATAGATAGCACACCATAGTTTAAAGAAACAGAATAGATACACAACGCCATCTTATCACAGAAGCCCACCGTGTGCGAGCAAGATTGACGCACCAACTCTGGCAATCAGTTCTCCCAACAACGAACAAGGACAAAGACCAGCGCGCTTTGTCCTAAAACAAGTAGCGCCAGCCCGGATAACAAAGTTGATAGCGGGCGCTTGGGACGTCAAGACCAGCGTCGGTCACTGTGGCAACCACCTCCCATCCACGCAAGAACCTAAACCGGACACAGAGGGAAGGTCCCAAAAGCAACGCCCGGACACACCTTCGGCCCGGCCTCCTGCACCACGGACTTAAAAAACACTGGACACTGAGATAACACAGATTTGCTGCTCGGAAACATTTTCTATGTAGCCTTGTTTTGGATCCAGAATTGTCCCTCCGTCGTCTGTTTTTGCCTTGTTTTTTGACCATTGTCGACGAATAAATTGTCAATCTGCTTTCGGGTTAGGAAGAGAACACGCAGAATATCCGCCCTCCCAGGGGGCGCGCAGAAGCGGTAAGCAGCGGAGCACCACTTCGTCGGGCTGTCGCCGCTCCTGCATGCATCTTGGCCGGGGGGGGGGGGCGAATTCCAACAAACTACATCCAGTTTTCTTTGGGTGGGCAGAGCGTGTCCATAGGTGGGCACTGCCCACACCTGCTAAGGCCCCTGCACTACAGTATTTTTTGGAAACTGAGTTTTTTCCTGGAAAATTGGAGCGTAGTCAGAAATCTGACATGTTTATGTTTTTAGCCAATTTCAATTAAAATAACTGGTCACTGCAAATAATTTGCCATGTAATCCTGGAGGACCTAATTACCCATAATTTGGATGTTGGAGACTCTTCAGAGGATGACTTTAGAAGACATGCCTCAATGCTTGTTCTTCAACTTACATTGGGATTGATGTCTACTAATTTATAAACGGTAAGCTAATTCAGTCTTATTCATATTACCTAAAATATTTTATATCAAACTAATGTTCAGGGGATTGCTGGCTAGCGATTCCTCTGAATTTGCCTGTAGAGGGCAGTTGTCTACTGTTTTGCAAAAGATGCTGCTGAAAGTATGTATTGGGGAAGTAGATAAAAGGAGTGTCGCAGGTGAGCGATTAAAAAGCCAAAAGACACTTGTTGTATCCCCACTCTAATCTAAACTGGCCCTTCTCCACTAATTGGAGGAGTATTCCATCACCCTGAAGGGTAATTTTCCATATTTATTTAATTATATTATCCATTAATGATTTAGAATTTTTCAAATATTAACTGTGAAAAGTGTAGTTTGACAGAGGGAGAGTATTACATAAATAATACCACTAAACTTGAGAGAGTTCAATCAGGTGAGGTTTTGGCAATAGTGTGGAGGATGCACATCATACAAGGATTGGACAAAGCACATGTAAAGGCACCATAAGTGCCAATACTCAACAGTACTTAAAGAAGCTCTACAGAATACATTCGTCCTGCGTGCAAAAGCTGATGAAGCCAGCATGGATGAAAGGCAAAACAGTCATTGGCCACTGCTTCTCACACGTGTCTCTTTATCTGATTCTTCCGAGTGAATCCTTGACCACCAACTGAGCAGGAAAAAGGATTTTTGCCAGTGTGGATTCTTTCATGTCCTTTTAGGTTGCTTTTTACATACAATTCTTGACCACAAACTGAATAGGAAAAAGGTTTTTCTCTTTTCAAGTGTTCCTCTTGAGTGAATCCTTGACCCCAAACTGAGCATGAAAAAAGTTGTTCTCCAGGGTGGGTTCTTGTGTGTATTTTGAAGGTGCTCTTGTGATTCAATCGTCGACCACAAAGTGATCAGGAAAAGTTTTTCACCAGTGTTGGATCTTTCATGTCTTTTTAAGGTTTGGTTCAAGTGTTCCTCTTGAATGAATCTTTGACCACAAAATGAGCAGGAAAAAGGACTTTTCATCAGTGTGGTTTCTTTCATGTGTTTGTAAGTTTCCCTTCTGCGAGAATTCTTGACCACAAACTGAGCAGGAAAAAGGGTTTTTGCCAGTATGGGTTCTTGTGTGTATTTTTAAGGTGCTCATGTGACTGAATCTTTTACCACAAACAGAGCATGAAAAAGGTTTTCCTACAGAGTTGGTTCTTCCTTGACTTTGTAAGTTTTGCTTTTCGGTGAATCCTTGTCCACAAAATGAGCAGGAAAAAAGATTTTCACCAGTGTGGGTTGTTTCATGTCTTTTTAGGTTGCTCTTTAAAGAGAATTCTTTACCACTAACTGAGCAGGAAAAAGCTTTTCACCAGGGTGGGTTCTTTGGTGACTTTTTAAGTGTTGCTTCTGAGCGAATCCTTGACCACAAACTGAGCAGGAAAAAGGTTTTTCGCCAGTGTGGGTTCTTTCGTGACTTTTTAAGTTTTGCTTCTGAGTAAATCCTTGACCACAAACTGAGCAGGAAAAAGGCTTTTCGCCAGTGTGGGTTCTTGTGTGTATTATTAAGACACTCTTGTAACTGAATCTTTTACCACAAACAGAGCATGAAAAAGGTTTTTCAACAGTGTGGGTTCTTTCGTGACTCTGCAAGTTTTGCTTTTCGGTGAATCCTTGTCCACAAACTGAGCAGGAAAACGGATTTTCAGCAGTGTGGGTTGTTTGATGTCTTTTTAGGTTGCCTTTTATAGAGAATTCTTTACCACAAACTGAGCAGGAAAATGGTTTTTCTCCAGTATGGGTTCTTGTGTGCATTTTTAACGTGCTCTTGCGCCTGAATCGTTGACCACAAACTAAACAGGAAAACCGATTTTCACCAGTGTGGGTTGTTTCATGTCTTTTTAGGTTGCTTTTTAAAGAAAATTCTTTACCACAAACTGAGCAGGAAAAAGGCTTTTCTCCAGTATGGGTTCTTGTGTGCATTTTTAAGTTGCTCTTGCGAATGAATCTTTGACCACAAACTAAGCAGGAAAAAGACTTTTCATCAGTGTGGGTTCTTTCATGTGGTTGTAATTGTCCCTTCTGAGTGAATCCTTGACCACAAACTGAGCAGGAAAAAGGTTTTTCGCCAGTGTGGGTTCTTTCATGTGTTTGTAAGTGTCCCTTCTGAGTGAATCCTTGACCACAAACTGAGCAGGAAAAAGATTTTTCATCAGTGTGGTTTCTTTCATGTCTTTGTAAGTGTCCCTTCTGAGTGAATCCTTGACCACAAACTGAGCAGGAAAAAGGTTTTTCACCAGTGTGGGTCCTTGTGTGTATTTGTAAGGTGCCCTTTCGACTGAATCTTTGACCACAACCTGAGCAGGAAAAAGGCTTTTCACCAGTGTGGCTCCTCATATGTGTATGACGAGTATACTTGTTAGCAAAGGTTTTCCCACACTGATAGCATTTGCAAAGTTTGTCATCACTGTGAGATTTATTATGACTATCATCATTGTAAGGTGAGTGTGAATTGGTGCCATTTCTGTTTGATGGAGCAATGAAAATGTCTGCTTGCAATCCTTCTGTTAAGGTGCTGCTGCCGCTTGGAGACTCCGCCCCTCTGCTGGACTCACTCGGACCATCTTCACTCGTCAAGGGCTCACTTGTCGACCTGGCGATACATTCTTCCTCTTTAACGTATGACAGCTCTTCCTCCTCCTTTTTGATTGGAAGTTCCTTCTGCTGACAGGGCTCTGGCTCCTCCTCTTTGATTTTGGGGAGCTCAGCATCCTCTTTAACGCCAGTAGATACTGGCTCCTGCTGATCAGCACCAATGTATTTTCTTAAACCTGCAAGATACAAGAAAACAAATGATACATTTGATGGACCATCTATCCAGCTAGCAGGCCGTGAGGTTAGACCGAGAGCGTGTGTATCTGCGCACGCGTATGAGATGACATATATATGTGTATCTGCCATCTTTGAGCACAAAGGCAATGTGTCCTTAATATGAATGCAATGTTGCTCGGATGACAATTGAAAACATGAAATGCCATTTTGAGATGAGCTACTGCAATTTTAATAAAGAATGTCCCCCCCCAAACCCGTGAGCCGAACAGATTAAATAATGAAGCTGAAAATGATTTCTCACACAAAAATGACCTCGTGCATGATGGAACAGCAAAACAGTGGCCTGGATCATGGGTAAGCACAAGAAACCATTTGATGATGCAGAAATGATCACAATAGCGGCTAAAATCCTAAATTCAAATCCCACTCTCACAAAAGACAGCAATGAGACGTGCTAAAATAATTGCGGTTTTTAGTTGAAAAGTTTTGAAGACCTGTGTGGGCGGTCGCGGAGGCGCCGTGGGTGGTCTGGGGCGGAGATTGATCGGGGCCCTGACGCCTCTTCCGCCCTGCGGCCGGTGGTTCTGGTGGACGGGGCCACGCCCGCGGGAGCCTGCCTCTTAACTCACGCACTTCTCACTTCGGCACTGTAAATATTTTTCACCCTGGCACTTACATGCTCATACATTTCTCCGGGGAGAGTTGGGACGGGGCTTTACAGTCCCGGCCCGGCTCCCCCCTGTTTTTAATGCACCACACACCAAGGTTGTGGGATGGTTGGGACCTGTTGGGGGTGGAGGTACCTCACGGCTGCCTCCTCACCACAGGCCCCGCCATCTCTGCACCTTTTTTAAATGCACCACACATCATACTCCACAGGAGAGCTCTGGCAAAGGGCGGTGCGACGGGCGGCTGGGCAGAAGCTCCATGCTGCGGTCCCACTGCCCCAAGCCAAGCTCTCCTATTTTAATGCATACATTGCACTACCCTCCCCTCACACCCCCATCACGGTGCTGGGTGATGGCTGCCAGTCGGGAACCTGGCAGCCACAGTAATAGGGTGGTAGGTGGGTCTCACACTTTTCTATATGGCGTGGCTCCCGGGGTGTGGCCTCCCCTCTGCCTCGGCTGCCGGCCGCGGGAGTAGGTTGGGGGGTCGGGTCTCCGATCTTGCATCGCCCCATGGCAGTTCCTGGGCGTTCTCCTGCCTCCGCCTTCCCCTCTCTTCTCTGGCTGGCCATCCGCCCTGCGCTCCGTCGCGGGTCGCTGGCTGGGCGCCGGTGTATCAGCGGGGTGTCGCCTGCACCAGCGGGGGACCCTGACTTGCCTGGGGCTTGGTGGGCCGCTGGGGGTCCCGTGGCGTGCCGTGCCGGTTGGGGGGCTGCGGCTGTGGCTCGTGGCCCGGGTGGGCGGGCGGGGGTGGGTGTAGGCGTGGGGTTGGTGATGCGTCCCCTCCTGCCATCCCTGAAGGCCGGTTGATGGGTGCGCGGGTGGCCCGGGGGACCACCCTGGGTCCCGGGGGGGGGGGGGGTAAGATATATAAGATATATCTGTTGCCCAAAAAAGATTCTACTCACCGTTTACTAGGGATGCAACGATACAGTTAAGTCACAGTTCAGTACAATTTTCGATACTGGGGACTCGATTTTTCGATTCGGTTTATTACATTTAATGCTCTGAAAAAAATAACACACCTGTTATTTTTTTTGTTTCAATGTTTTTTTTTTTTTTGTTTTTTTTTGCTAACAAGCAAAAATAACATTGCCATCATATAAACATGCATTTTAGTGCATATTATTTATGTGCTTACTTCTTACTGAGCTGAAAAAAATTTGTTTAAAAGTGCTGAGAACAATCTTTACTGTTTGTAAAGTGAGGCGGGGCACACATTTGATTGCTATTACTCTGTTAGCAGTTATGTTTACCACATGAGAAAAACATCCTATTTGTTGTCTGAGTCCATCTGTATCACGTAATAAATTAACAATATTTGCAGCATTATCTATAGTCACTGGTATGGATTGATTTGAAGTTCCATTCAGTCGTGGCGTTTTTTTAATTAATCGATGTAGTATATGGACTAAGTGTCCCATGATCACTCTGGGCTCACGTAGCCAAAGGCATGGCATCTAACTTAGCACATCTAGTTTGCTATAGTTTGCTCCTACTTTGTTAAGCTTTTTAAGTTTGCTAGCTTGCTGTTGTCAAAGCAAGGTTGTTCGTAGTAGCCAAGTCGGTAACAATGTTTTGGCGGACTTCATTGTAAATATCCGGAAAGACAGTCTTTGTGAAATATGTACGGCAGGGGATAGCGTATCAGCAAACCCAAAAGGCTGCCACACAGCGGATCTGTACAATGCTGAAGCCGCCTCCTCAAACTTCAGTTTTTCCTCACGAGCCTACCCATTATTGTTGTGTCTGTTACTTCGGCCACAAACAAATGCAGCGTGCTTCACTCCGCCCTCCACCCAGTTTGGGGGAGAAGAGGAGGAGGGCTGCTCCCAAGGAGGAGCTGTCAAGAGTTTTCAAGGCACAGCCCTCTGTTTTCGATTCACCCCGGGCATATTAGCGAGCGCACGCAAGAAAAAAATTCACAAAACACATTTTGGGAGCTTTTCATTGGCATCAAATATACAAGCACAACATCTGGACAAAAATAAAGTGACAGTGAACACATGGCAAGCACAACATCTGGACAAATAGCTACTGATGTCACAAGGACACCGTACAGTGCAGACTTGATCTTAACACTGGAACTACCGGGTTTTTTGGGGCTATAGACCCTACTCACATGACGTCACAACCACGCCTCCGCGCCATATTGTCCGTCTACTCGTCGTGTTGACGCATTACTGCTACGTAAATTCCTCCTATTATGGTGTGTTTTTCTGTTCGTTAACATTTATAATCAAAATGGTGAAGGCGTGTGTGGCGGTTGGTTGCAATAACAGAGAAGATAGACGGAGAGACTTGAAGTTCTACCGTATTCCGAGAGACCCGGAGAGGAGAGCGAGATGGACTGCTGCAATGCGACGAGAAAACTGGGCTCCAAATGATTACCACAGATTATGTAGTAGTCATTTTATATCTGGTAAAATGCATTTAATATATATTTAGAAGGTTTTGGGCTGACAACCACAATTAAGATCATTGCGAGGCTAATCGCCGACAACATACAGTTTCAAATTCAAGATGCTTATTTCTTCCACCATCATTACATTTTGAATAATATTTAGCTGGTACCAAGTGAAAGAAGCTGGCCTCGTCTACGGATCATCATTTAAACAGGTGTGTCCAAACCTTTTGCAAAAGGGGCCAGATTTGGTGTGGTAAAAATGCGGGGGGCTACCTTGGCTGATTTACATAGAACAATATATTTAAACAAATTTTAGCAAGCCCTTCTGTGTGTCACATTTGCTTTATTATTATTTTTTTAAATTCATAATTTCAACAGTCTCGTCTTTGTGGCGTTCTATTTCGACACTCGGGCTCTTGCGAAATACTGCTGCTGTGAAATTAAACTAGCTTAAAGTTGCTGTAATTTCTCGCTGCGTATCTTCCCTGTAATGTTGTCATACATGTCAGCGTGTCTTGTTCGGTAATATCATTATCGCATCACATCGAACTCTGAAAACAGCGACTGTCTCTTTGCAAATAAGGGCAGACACAGTTGTTGCGTGTTTTATTGAAGAAATAGTCCAATATCCACCTATCCTTGAAGCGTCGGCCATCGCAGTCAACTTTTTTTTTCATTACTTGTCGGCATTTTAGAAAATTGGAAGTAAAGGGTCACATGGGGTAATGTTGCTTAGAGTGCTGCTCTTAAAGTTTTTCAAACTTTCATGAGAATAAGCTGATTTTGTGTGGAAAAGATAGTTGTAGATATCAGGGTGGCAGATGTCAGGCAGAGAGGGCGAAGACAGCGGGTCGAAAAATATCGATTTAGGCATCAAATATGGATCTGGCAAATGGATAGACTGAAGCTTTTCCACATAACGCCTTTTATGCAACGCATCCAATGAGTTTACAGCGTCTGAAAGCACCGGGGCTTCCATGAATTGCACTATAAATTGCACGACAAATTGAAACCATTGAGAATACGGATAAACAAAGACGGACAATATGGCGGCTGTGACGTTGGTGAGTAGGGTCTATAAAGAAATATCAGAAAGGCGTCAAATGACCCCGATACCAAACTGACTACTGGGCTGTGTCAAACAAGAGACCACTCAAACAAGCAATCAAGCAGCCCCCCCACTACCCTACACACTGCTCTGTAGTCCCTGCCTGGGTGTGAAGGGGGGGGGGTCACTCTTGATAGCTGCAATTAGCATCTTGAATATTTGCAAAAACAGGGCTTCCTTGGCTTTGTCAAACAACAGACCACTCCTTGGTGGGTCTTGCAAAAGAATTGGCTCACTCTCATGTGGCCGCAAAGAAAGTGCAGAAGGAAACATTGCTTCGGCAACAACCTAAAATACCTACAGTGCTGGCCAAAAGAATTAGCACCCCTGCAATTCTGTCAGATAATGCTTAATTTCTCCCAGAAACTGCTTGCAATTACAAATGCTTTGGTAGTAATACCTTCATTTATTTTGCTTGCAATGAAAAACCACAAAACAGATTGAAAAAAACATTATTACCATTTTACACAGAACTCCAAAAAGGGGCCGGACAAAAGTATTGGCGCCCTCTGCCGAATACTTGGTAGCGCAACCTTTAGACAAAATAACTGCTAACAACCGCTTCCGGTATCCATCAATGAGATTCTTAGACCATTCTTCTTTGGCCAATGGCTCCAAGTCTCTGTGATTTAAAGGGTTCCATTTTCACATCTCTCCACATGTGTTCTATGGGATTCAGGTCCGGACTCGTTGCTGGCCACATTAGAAGTCTGCAGTGCTTTCTCTCAAACCATTTTCTAGTGCTTTTTGAAGTGGGTTTTGGGTCATTGTCCTGCTGGAAGACCCATGACCTCTGAGGGAGACCCAGCTTTTTCAAGGGGGCCCTACATTATGCTGCAAAGTCTGTTGGTAGTCTTCAGACTTCATAATGCCATGCACATTTCCCAAACAGCTCTAATTTTGTCTCATCTGACCAGAGAAAATTCTTCCCAAACGTTTTTTGGCTTTCTCAGGTAAGTTTTGGCAAACTCCAGCCTGGCTTTTTTATGTCTCTGGATCAGAAGTGGGGTCTTCCGAGGTTTCCTACTATAGAGTCCCTTTTCATTCAGACGCCGACGGGTACGGGTTGACACTATGGTACCCTCGGACTGTGGGACCGCTTGAACTTGTTTGGATATTCGTCGAGGTTCTTTATTCACCATCCACACAATCTTTCCTTGAAATCTTGCATCAATTTTTCTTTTCCGTCCACATCTAGGGAGGTTAGCCACGGTGCCATGGGCTTTACATTTATTGATAAAAATGCACATGGTAGACACAGGAACATTCAAGTCTTTGGAGATGGACTTGTAGCCTTAAGATTGCCCATGCTTCCTCACAATTTTGCTTCTCAAATCCTCAGACAGTTCTTTGGTCTTCTTTCTTTTCTCCATGCTCAATGTGGTACACACAAGGACGGAGGTTGTGTCAACTTTAATTCATTTTAACTGGCTGCACGTGTGATTTAGTTATTGCCACCACCTGTTATGTGCCACAGGTAACAGGTGCTGTTAATTACACAAAATAGAGAAGCATCACATGATTTTTCAAAGGGTGCCAACACTTTTGTCTGGCCCATTTTTGGAGTTTTGTGTAAAATTATCATGATTTAAATTTTTTTGCAAGCAAAATAAATGAAGATATTACTACCAAAACATTTGTAATTGCAATCATTTTCTGGATGAAATTGAGCATTATCTGAGGGAATTGCAGGAGTGTCGATACTTTTTGTCAACAGTGTATGAGCAACATTAACTCAAGAGGACAATATGCCAAACAATTTGACCGGAAAAATTCACAATGCATGATTTTTTTTTTTTTTTACAATTTATTTGTGTGACACAGCTGCAAATAAGTATTTAAACACCTGTCTATCAGCTAGAATTCTGACCCTGAAAGACCTGTTAGTCCATCTATTAAAAGTCCCCCTCCACTCCATGTACGTATTATCCTGAATCAGATGCAATGGTTTGAGGTCCACAGCTGCATAAAGACATCTGCCCACCCCATACAATCAGTAAGACTCAAACTTTTATCATGGCCAAGACCAAGGAGCTGTCCTAAGACACCTGAGACAAAATTGTACACCTCCAAGGCTAGTTGGGGCTACGAAACAATTACCAAGCAGCTTGGTGACAAAAGGTCCACTGTTGGAGCTAGAGGTGGGAGTCTTTGGGCAACTCATGATTCGATTACAATTCAGAGGCTACGATTTGATTATAATGCCTCCCCAGCTATTAGCAGCTTTTAATGTTTCGTACATTAGTTACAAAAATTGTACAATAATACTCTCAGGCTGAAAAAAACTACTATTTCAGGATCAAGTAAACAGTTCAAAACAGTAAATAAAATACTAAAGTCCCCATTCTGTATCAGCAGCTTTAAACTACATTCAATTAATAATATTGTGAATCAACTGTTAAAGTTGTTAAAATTGCTCCTGTTATTCCATAATTTCCCTTCTGTCTACGTTCGACATGTGGAACTTTTGAAACTGTTTAATCATTTAAAGACAGATTCAAGTCAAGATTTTGTAGATTTAGGAGTATTTTAGATAAAAAGTTAATTAGGTTCACTCGGAAGATTCACTACAACAGCCTTCCAGAGAAGTCTACTGCTTTAAGACGGCGGTTGTTTACGAACGCCGGTGAGTCTGTCATTTCGCATCTAGTTTTATATACATGTGATATCAACCAATGATGTGGGCGTAGTTTGTAGCGGCTGTCGGCCGCAGTTAGGTATTCCTGGATTTTTGTCTCGCGACATGAGTTGATCATGATGTTTACTCTCGGTCCGTTCCTCATTGCGTCCCGAAGACTGCCCAGACTGTGTTTTACTTCCGCTGTCCTTGGCATATTTCAATAATCATAATTTGGATGTTTGTGAACCGTTCTCGAATCTTCCATGGCTGAATCGCGAATAATCTAAGAATCGGAAATTTCGCACACCTCTCATTGGTGCATCCATCCATCCACCCATTATCTTCCGCTTGTTCCGGGGTCGGGTCGCGGGGCAGCAGCTTTAACAGGGAAGCCCAGACTTCCCTCTCCCCAGCCACTTCAACCAGCTCCTCCGGCGAGATCCCAAGGCGTTCCCAGGCCAGCCGAGAGACATAGTCTCTCCAGCGTGTCCTGGGTCGTCCCCGGGGCCTGCCGCCGGTGGGACATGCCCGGAACACCTCTCCAGGGAGGCGTCCGGGAGGCATCTGAACCAGATGCCCGAGCCACCTCAGCTGGCTCCTCTCTCCGCGGAGGAGTAGCGGCTCTACGCAGAGTCCCTCCCGGATGACAGAGCTTCTTACCCTATCTCTAAGGGAGAGCCCGGACACCCTGAGGAGGAAACTCATTTCGGCCGCTTGTATCCGGGATCTTGTTCTTTTGGTCACGACCCAAAGCTCGTGACCATAGGTGAGAGTAGGAACGTAGATCGACTGGTAAATCGAGAGCTTTGCCTTTCGGCTCAGCTCCTTCTTCACCACTACGGACCGGTGCAGAATCCGCATTACTGCAGACGCTGCACCGATTCGCCTGTCGATCTCCCGCTCCGTCCTACCGTCACTCGTGAACAAGACTCCAAGATACTTAAACTCCTCCACTTGGGGCAGGAGCTCATCCCCGACCCGGAGAGGGCACTCCACCCTTTTCCGACTGAGGACCATGGTTGCGGATTTGGAGGTGCTGATCTTCATCCCAACCGCTTCACACTCAGCTGCGAACCGCTCCAGTGAGAGTTGGAGGTCACGGCTTGATGAAGCAAACAGCACTACATCATCTGCAAAAAGCAGAGATTCAATGCTGAGGTCACCAAACCGGACCCCCTCAATGCTTCGGCTGCGCCTAGAAATTCTGTCCATAAAAATTATGAACAAAATCGGTGACAAAGGGCAGCCTCGGCAATGCGGACCAAACTCTGATACCGGTCGTAAAGGGACCTAATAGCCCTTACCAAGGGGCTCGGTACCCCGTACTCCCAGAGCACCCCCCACAGGACTCCCCGAGGCACACATGTGGACTGATTGGGCGAACTCCCATGCACCCTCGAGGACCCTGCCGAGGGTGTAGAGCTGGTCCACTGTTCCACGGCCGGGACGAAAACCACACTGCTCCTCCTGAATCCGAGATTCAACTTCTCGGCGGACTCTCCTCTCCAGCACCCGTGTTACGGATGGAGAGTAATTGATCTTTTTGTTCAGGTATGTATGTTTTCCCTTTCACTTTTTACTGGTTTATATTGGTTTTCACCTGTATTTTTCCTTTGCAGTAGTTTCCACCTGTGTGATCTCAGAAGGCCTCCACAGGTGGAACCACTTCCTCATTAGCCAATCACCTATTCGTTCTGCCACTATATAAGTTGAATTGTTTGCTCTGTTCAGGAGAGGCGGTGGCAGCTCTCAATTTGGTTGTCTTGGTTTGTTGAAGCCTGTTATGTTTGACTTTGATTCTGTTTGTGAAGTTTGCTTTCTGCCACTTGTTTATTAATCTCTTTTGTCTTTTTTTTCCTTTAGGCTGGCGCGAGCACAGAGGTAGGGACTTTAGTTAGACACTTGCCGGTATACATCCTTTCTCCCACCTCACGTAGGAACTAACTCTCTGTATTAGTCTATTAGATAGAGCGGCAACACCACCCATGTATTTTGGGGTACACTAGGTGCCTGCCACAGAAGTGATTTAGTTTGGGGGTTGTTTTGGGTTCTAGGTTTAGTTTGGGGTTTTTGGAACTGTTTATTTGGTGTTTGCTGCATAGTGCAGGGGGTTGGGTAAATGTTTGTGTGCTCTGTGTCCATTGCCTTTTTTTTCCTGTTAAATAAACTTTTTATTTGCAATTTTGATTTGTTACTGCCTCCTACTTTCACACCTGCCGTCTTATGTTACGCTCGCGGCCCCTGACCACCAGGGGTACTCGTAACACCCTGAATAGACTTTAGCAGGGAGGCTGAGGAGTGTGATCCTCAATAGTTGGAACACACTCTCCGGTCCCCCTTCTTAAAAAGGGGGACCACCACCCCGGTCTTCCAATCCAGAGGCACTGTCCCCGATGTCCACGCGATGTTTTAGAGACGTGTCAGCCACGACACCCCTACAACATCCAGAGCCTTTAGGAACTCCGGGCGGATCTTATCTACCCCCGGGGTCTTGCCACCGAGGAGCTTTCCAACCACCTCAGTGACTTCAACCCCAGAGATCGAAGAGCCCACCTCGGAGTCCCCAGACTCTGCTTCCTCAAAGGAAGGTGTGTCGGTGGAATTGAGGAGGGCTTCGAAGTATTCTCCCCACTGGCTCACGACGTCCCGAGTCGAGGTCAGCAGTACACCATCTTCGCTATACACAGTGTTAATGGTGCACTGCTGTCCTCTCCTCAGGCGCCGGATGGTGGACCAGAATTTCCTCGAAGCCGTCCGGAAGTCATTTTCCATGGCCTCGCCAAACTCCTCCCATGTCCGAGTTTTTGCCTCGGCGACCGCCGAAGCCGCAGTCCGCTTGGCCAGCCGGAACCTGTCAGCTGCCTCTGGAGTCCCACAGGCCAAAAAAGGCCCGATAGGCCTCCTTCTTCAGCTTGACGGCATCCCTTACCGCTGGTGTTCACCAGCGGGTTCGGGGATTGCCGCCACGACAGGCACCAACCACCTTACGGCCACAGCTCCGATCGGCCGCCTCAACAATGAAGGTGCGGAACATGGCCCACTCGGATTCAATGTCCCCCACCTCCCCCGGGACAAGGGAGAAGTTCTGCCGGAGGTGGGTGTTGAAACTCTTTCTGACAGGGGATTCTGCCAGACGTTCCCAGCAGACCCTCACAATACGTTTGGGCCTGCCAGGTCTGGCCAGCATCTTCCCCCGCCATCGGAGCCAACACACCACCGAGTGGTGATCAGTTGACAGCTCCGCCCCTCTCTTCACCCGAGTGTCCCAAACATGCGGCCGCAAGTCCGATGACACGATTACGAAGTCGATCATCGAACTGTGGCCTAGGGTGTCCTGGTGCCAAGTGCACATATGGACACCCCTATGTTTGAACATGGTGTTCGTTATAGACAAACCGTGACGAGCACAGAAGTCCAATAACAGAACACCACTCGGGTTCTGATCGGGGGGGGGGGGGGGGGGGGGCGTTCCTCCCAATCACGCCCTTCCAGGTCTCAATGTCATTGCCCACGTGAGCGTTGAAGTCCCCTAGGAGAACGAAGGAGTTCCCAGAGGGGGCGCTCTCTAGCACACCCTCCAAGGACTCCAAACAGGCTGGGTATTCTGAGCTGCTGTTCGGTGCATAAGCGCAAACAACTGTTAGAACCCGTCCCCCCACCTGAAGGCGGAGGGAGGCTACCCTCCCGTCTACCGGGGTAAACCCCAACATACAGGCGCCAAGCCGTATGCCCACACCTGCCCGGCGCCTCTCACCATGGGCAACTCCAGAGTGGAAGAGACTCCAACCCCTCTCGAGAGAATTGGTACCAGAACCCAAGCTGTGTGTGGAGGAGAGTCCGACTATATCTAGTCGGAACTTCTCTGCCTCACACACCAGCTCAGGCTCCTTCCCTGCCAGAGAGGTGACATTCCATGTCCCAAGAGTTAGCTTCTGCAGCTGGGGGTCGGACCGCCAAGGCCCCCGCCTTTGGCTGCCGCCCAACTCCCTACGCACCCGACCCCTTTGGCCCCTCCCACAGGTGGTGAGCCCATGGGAAGGGTGCAAACATTAGAAAATAAAAGAAGCTAAACATGACGGTCAATCTCAATCGGAGTGGAGCTCTACGGTGGGGCGGACAAGTATTTGATACACTGCCGATTTTGCTGGTTTTCCCACTTGCAAGCCATGTAGAGGTCTGTAATTTGTATCATAAGTTCTCTTCAACTGTGAGGGACGGAATCTAATACAAAAATCCAGAAAATCACATTGTATAATTTTTAAATAATAAATTTGTATTTAACTGCATGAAATAAGTATTTGATACATTACCAAGTAGTAAATATTTTGGCTCTTAGTTCTTTTTTAAGAACCCCTTCTGTTCTCCACTCATTACCGGAAGTAACTGCACCTGTTTGAACTTGTTACCTGTATGAAAGACACCTGTTCACATGCTCAAACAAACAAACTCCAACCTCTCCACAATGGCCAAGACCAAAGAGCTGTGTAAGGACATCAGGGATAAAATAATAGACCTGCACAAGGCTGGGATGGGCTACAGGAAAATAAGCAAGCAGCTTGGTGAGAAGGTAACAACTGTTGGAACGATTATTAGAAAATGGAAGAAGTTCAAGTTGACAGTCAATCTGCCTCATTCAGGGGCTCCATGCAAGATCTCACCTCGTGGGGCATCACTGATCATGAGGAAGATGAGGGATCAGCCCAGAACTACACGGCAGGACCTGGTCAATGACCTGAAGAGAGCTGGAACCACAGTCTCGAAGAAAACCATCGGAAACACATTACGCCATCATGGATTAAAATCCTACAGCGCACGCAAGGTCCCGCTGCTGAAGCCAGTGCATGTCCAGACACGTCTGAAGTTTGCCACTGACCATCTGGATGATCCAGAGGAGCAATGGGAGGAGGTCATGTGGTCGGATGAGACCAAAATTGAACTTTTTGGTCTAAACTCGGCTCGTCGTGTTTGGAGGAAAAAGAAGGATGAGTACAACCCCAAGAACACCATCCCAAACGTGAAACATGGAGGAGGAAACATCATTTTTTGGGGCTGCTTCTCTGCCAAGGGTACAGGACGACTGCACCGTATTGAGGGGAGGATGGATGGGGCAATGTATCGCCGGATCTTGGCTGACAAACTCCTTCCTTCAGTGAGAGCCCTGAAGATGGGTCGTGGCTGGGTCTTCCAGCATGACAGCTACCCAAAGCACACAGCCAAGGCAACCAAAGAGTGGCTCCGTAAGAAGCATCTTAAGGTCCTGGAGTGGACTAGCCAGTCACCAGATCTGAACCCGATAGAAAATCTATGGAGGGAGCTGAAAGTCCGTGTTGCCCGGCAGCGACCCCGAAACCTGAAGGCTCTGGAGAAGATCTGCATGGAGGAGTGGGCCAAAATCCCTGCTGCAGTGTGTGCAAACCTTGTCAAGGACTACAGGAAATGTTTGGTATCTGTAATAGCAAACAGAGGTTTCTGTACCAAATATTAAGCTCGATTTTTGTGATGTACCAAATACTTATTTCATGCAATTAAATGCAAATTTATTATTTAAAAATCATACAACGTGATTTTCTGTTTTTTTGTATTAGATTCCGTCCCTCACAGTTGAAGAGAACTTATGATACAAATTACAGACCTCTACATGCTTTGCAAGTGGGAAAACCAGCAAAATCGGCAGGGTATCAAATACTTGTTCTCCCCACTGTAAGTAAGATATTACCTCGTGAAGTCTCAATGATCCTAAGAAAGGTGAGGAATCAGGCGGAACGACGGGAGTCGGTCAATGACCTAAAAAGAGCTGGGACCACCGTTTCCAAGGTTACTAATGGTAATACACCAAGACGTCACGGTTTGAAATCATGTATGGCACGGAAGGTTCCCCTGCTTAAACCAGCACATGTCAAGGCCCGTCTTAAATTTGCCGATGACCGTTTGGATGATGCAGAGGAGTCATGGGAGCAAGTCTTGTGGTCAGATTAGAGTAAAATAGAACTTTTTGGGACATAATTCCACTTAACTGTGTTTGGAGGAAGAAGAACGATGAGTACTCTCCCAAGAACACCATCCTCGTGAAGCATGGGGGTGGTGGCATCATGCTTTCGGGGTGTGTTTCTGCACATGGGAAAGGACGGGTGCACTGTATTAAAGAGAGGAAGATTGGGGCCCTGTATTGTATCCCTCAGTCAGAGCATTGAAGATGCGTCGAGTCTTCAAACATGACAATGACCTGAGGTACACAGCCAGGAAAACCAAGGAGTGGCTCCTTAAGA
The DNA here is from genome assembly GCF_030265065.1 of Corythoichthys intestinalis. Lineage (NCBI taxonomy): Eukaryota > Metazoa > Chordata > Actinopteri > Syngnathiformes > Syngnathidae > Corythoichthys > Corythoichthys intestinalis. The sequence goes on along the minus strand of NC_080411.1, from coordinate 45,278,864 downwards.
AGCATATCAAGGTTCTGGCATGGCCTAGCCAGTCTCTAGACATAAATCCAATAGAAAACCTTTGTAGAGAGCTCAAACTCTGTGTTTCTTAGCGACAGCCCAGAAACCTGACTTATCTGGAGAAGATCTGTGTGGAGAAGTGGGCCAAGATCTCTCCAGCAGCGTGTGCAAACCTGGTGAAAAACTACAAGGAATTGTTGACCTCTGTAACTGCAAACAAAGGCAACTGTACCAAATATAAACATTCGTTTTCTCAGGTGTTCAAATACTTATTTGCAGCTGTACTACACAAATAAATCGTTTTAAAAAATCATACATTGTGATTTCTGGATTTTTCTTTTTACATTATCTCTATCTATCGAGTGATTTAGTGGACATGCACCTAAGATGAAAATTTCAGACCACTCCATGATTTCTAAGTGGGAGAACTTGCAGAAATTAGCAGGGTGTTCAAATACTGATTTTGTTCACTATGTATGCATGTATATATATATATATATATATACATATATATATATATATATATACATATATATATATACATATATATACATATATATATATACATATATATATACATATATACATATATATACATATATATATATACATATATATATACATATATATATATATATACATATATATATATACATATATATATACATATATATATATATATATATATATATATATATATATATATATATATATATATATATATATATATATACATATATGGCGGAAAACACTCAGGTGACTTGAAGTTCCGCTCTGAGACCCCCAATTTGGCCAACTTTCAAAATTGTCCGATATGCATGTGATACATCATTGGAAAGCTTAAAATCTCAATTTTCTGGGGGAAGAAAAAAAATTTCAAAAAGGGGAAGAAAATTTTTGAACAGGAGGGCATTTTTAAAAACAATAAAAGTTTTTTAAACAGCAAAACCCTGTCTAGAGGTGAGAGCACGTGAGAGCAGAGTACTTACCTTGTTTCGGTCCAAAACTCCATGTAGCATGTATGACTGAGTGTTAAGACATAGCTGTGAATGGCCGCAGCTGGATTTTTGGGGGGATTTTATGGGTGAAACATGGTAATATAACAAGGGTCGCGATGCAGAAATCGCAGACATCAAGGAGTGGTTGAAATTTCTTTTTTTTTTCAATTTTTTTCTATTTCTCCTGTAGAGCAGTGATGTTTTGGGGCTGTTGTTGGGCAACACGGACTTTCAACTCCCTCCGCAGATTTTCTATGGGGCTGAGATCTGGAGACTGGCTAGGCCACTCCAGGACCATGAAATGCTTCTTACGAAGCCACTCCTTTGTTGCCCTGGCTGTGTGTTAGGGATCATTGTCATGCTGAAAGACCCAGCCACGTCTCATTTTCAATGCCCTTGCTGATGGAAGGAGATTTTCACTCAAAATCTCTCGATACATGGCCCCGTTCATTCTTTCCTTTACACAGATCAGTTGTCCTGGTCCCTTTGCAGAAAAACAGCCCCAAAGCATGATGTTTTCACCCCCATGCTTCACAGTGGGTATGGTGTTCTTCGGATGCAATTCAGTATTCTTTCTCCTCCAAGCACGAGAGCCTGTGTTTCTACCAAAAAGTTCTATTTTGGTTTCATCTGACCATAACACATTCTCCCAGTCCTCTTCTGGATCATCCAAATGCTCTCTAGCCAAACGCAGACGGGCCTGGACGTGTACTTTTTTCAGCAGGGGGACACGTCTGGCAGTGCATTGTGTTATGGATAATAGCCTTTGTTACTGTGGTCCCAGCTCTCAGTGGTCATTCACTAGATCCCCCCGTGTGGTTCTGGGATTTTTGCTCACCGTTCTTGTTATCATTTTGACGCAGCGGGGTGAGATTTTGCATGGAGCCCCGGATCGAGGGAGATTATCAGTAGTCCTGTATGTCTTTCATTTTCTAATCATTGCTCCCACAGTTGATTTCTTTACACCAAGCGTTTTACCTATTGCAGATTCAGTCTTCCCAGCCTGGTGCAGGTCTACAATTTTGTCTCTGGTGTCCTTCGACAGCTCTTTGGTCTTGGCCATAGTGGAGTTTGGAGTGTGACTGACTGAGGTTGTGGACAGGTGTCTTTTATAACGATAATAGTTAAAACAGGTGCCGTTAATACAGGTAACGAGTGGAGAGGTAAATAGAAGTTAGACCTCTTTGACAGTCAGAAATCTTGCTTGTTTGCAGGTGACCAAATACTTATTTTCAACTCTAGTTTGGAAATAAATTCTTTAAAAATCAAACAATGTGATTTTCTGGGTTTTTCCCCCCACATTATGTCTGTCATGGTTGAGGTTTACCCATGTTGACAATTACAGGCCTCTCTAATCTTCTAAAGTAGGTGGTTGACTAAATACTTATTTGCCACACTCCATAAAAATTTTAAAACACAGTGATTATGACGGGAACTAGGGGTGTAACGGTACACAAAAATCTTGGTTCGGTACGTACCTCGGTTTTGAGGTCACAGTTCGGTTCATTTTCGGTACAGTAAGAAAACAAAATGCAAAATATAAATGTGCTCGTTGTTTGTTACACACTTTTGTGCTTTCAACAATAGGAACATTAGCCTATACAAAGCTAGAATTCTGCTCAAAAAGTAGTGGGTATTTAAAGATAATCCAGCAACAACTTGCCTTTCAGACCCCGCATATTGGTCAGCATTGTTTCTGAAAGAAAAGAAAAAAGAAGTACTGTGCTAAAGAGAAAAGCAATCCCAATGACAGAGATTTTAACATGTATTTTACAAATGAAATGCCTCAATGAAACATTTTTTTTCTTATGAACGGTTTTCAAAAGCTTTATTGGTGGATTTTCTCAAATTAAAGCGCCACACAGAAATTAATAAATTTAATTGTGTAAGCAGGATGTGTGTAATATTCTTATTATTTAATTACAGCTGTTTTACAGCTGTTTCTATAATTCTAGCTTTGTATAGACTACAGTTCCTATTGTTGAAAGCACAAAAGTGTGTAATAAACAACTAGCACATTTATATTTTGCATTTTGTTTTCTTACTGTACCGAAAATGAACCGAACCGTGACCTCAAAACCGAGGTACGTACCGAACCAAGATTTTTGTGTACCGTTACACCCCTAATATATATATATATATATATTAGGGCTAATTATCGCGTTAACGGGCGGTAATTAATTTTTTAAATTAATCACGTTAAAATATATGACGCATTTAACGCACATGCCCCGCTCAAATAGATTAAAATGACAGCACAGTGTCATTTCCACTTGTTACATGTGTTTTATGGTGTTTTGTCGCCCTCTGCTGGCACTTGGGTGCGACTGATTTTATGGGTTTCAGCACCATGAGCATTGTGTAATTATTGACATCAACAATGGCAAGCTACTAGTTTATTTTTTGATTGAAAATTTTACAAACTTTATAAAAGGAAAATATTAATAGGGGTTTTAATATAAAATTTCTATAACTTGTACTAACATTTATCTTTTAAGAACTACGAGTCTTTCTATTCATGGATCGCTTTAACAGAATGTTAATAATGTTAATCTTGTTGATTTATTGTTATAATAAACAAATAAAGTACTTATGTACAGTATGTTGAATGTATATATCCGTCTTGTGTCTTATCTTTCCATTCCAACAATAATTTAGAGAAAAATATGGCATATTTTAGAGATGGTTTGAATTGCGATTAATTACGATTAAATAATTTTCATGCTGTGATTAACCCGATTAAAAATTTTAATCGTTTGACAGCCCTAATATATATACATACATTATATATATATATATATATACATATATATATATATATATATATATATTATATATATATATATATATACACTCACAGGCCACTTTATTAGGTACACCTTTCCAACTGCTTCTTAACACTTAATTTCTAATCAGCCAATCACATGGCGGCAACTCAGTTCATTTAGGCATGTAGCCATGGTTTAAGACAATCTCCTACAGTTCAAACCGAGCATCAGTATGGGGAAGAAAGGTGATTTGAGTGACTTCGAACGTGGCATGGTTGTTGGTGCCAGAAAGGCTGGTCTGAGTATTTCAGAAACTGCTGATCTACTAGGATTTTCACGCACAACCATCTCTAGGGTTTACAGAGAACAGTCCGAAAAAGAAAAAATATCCAGTGAGCAGCAGTTCTGTGGGCGGAAATGCACTGTTGATGCCAGAGGTCAAAGGAGAATGGCCAGACTGGTTTGAGCTGATAGAAAGGCAACAGTGACTCAAATAACCACCCGTTACAACCAAGGTAGGCAGAAGAGCATCTCTGAATGCACAGTACGTCGAACTTTGAGGCAGATGGGCTACAGCAGCAGAAGACCAAGCCGGGTGCCACTCCTTTCAGCTAAGAAAAGGAAACTGAAGCTACAATTTGCACAAGCTCATCGAAATTGGACAATAGAAGATTGGAAAAACGTTGCCTGGTCTGATGAGTCTCGATTTCTGCTGCGACATTCGGATGGTAGGGTCAGAATTTGGCGTCAACAACATGAAACCATGGATCCATCCTGCCTTGTATCAACGGTTCAGGCTGGTGGTGTAATGGTCTGGGGAATATTTTCTTGGCACTCTTTGGGCCCCTTGGTACCAATTGAGCATCGTTGGAGCGCCACAGCCTACCTGAGTATTGTTGCTGACCATGTCCATCCCTTTATGACCACAATGTACCCAACTTCTGATGGCTACTTTCAGCAGGATAATGCGCCATGTCATAAAGCTGGAATCATCTCAGACTGGTTTCGTGAACATGACAATGAGTTCACTGTACTCAAATGGCCTCCACAGTCACCAGTTCTCAATCCAATGTAGCATCTTTGGGATGTGGTGGAACGGGAGATTCGCATCATGGATGTGCAGCCGACAAATCTGCACCAACTGTGTGATGCCATCATGTTAATATGGACCAAACTCTCTGAGGAATGCTTCCAGCCCCTTGTTGAATCTAGGCCACGAAGAATTGAGGCAAAAGGGGGTCCAACCCGTTACTAGCATGGTGTACCTAATAAAGTGGCCGGTGAGTGTATATACATATATACAGTGTATATATATATATATTCAATTTGCAAACAATAGTGAAGTTGATGCATTGGTGCAACGGCAACTAAGTAAGCAACACCACGATAAAAAATGAAAAACACTATATTGGGCTAAAACACATTTCTGTATTTATGAGGAAAAAACAACAATGCTTAGAATTAAGGATAACCTTTAACGTGCACGAACTCTTCCTCCTCCTTGATGTATGGTGACTCATCTTCCTCCTCCTCCTTCATGCATGCAGACTCCTGATCCTCAGGATGATGAGTGTGACTGACATCTGCAAGACCAAGACCACAAACACAACTTAATCAGCTGTTGTGTCAAAGCAAATTGATTTAGTGTGAAAATATTTTATCACACATGTTGATGAACTTACAACATATAAAATCATGTGATTAGGGATGTGTCAATATATCGAAATGGTGATATATCGTGATACTTTGCATCCTAAAAGGTTATCGATACACTCATGCCAAGAATCGAGATACTGTCTCAAATGTTTCAGTGGTAGTTCATGTCAGCAGTAAATATAGTCTTTAATAATAGTCTTTATAAATCATTCAATCGTGTCGTTCGATCAATTCCTGCGCTTTTAATGGTGTGTATATAACACAAGTATTCGCTTAATTTCTTGATAACTGACTTCAGATAGTCCTCGATACTCGAGGTAGCTCTAACTGCGGAGGGGCTAACTAGCGCCTTTCACACAGGGTAAGTAAAGTTAGCGAACGTCAGTTGGGTCTCAATTGTCGCCAGTTGGCGTTGTGACGAGTTATTTAAGGCTTCTTTGTAAAGAGCATGTTAACGATAAAAAAAAATAAATTATGAGCAATGAGGTAACTAGAGTGATGAACTAGTGCCTTCAATACAAGTCATGTTCAGGGCTTTGTTAGTAAAGTTCTGAATGGTCACCAGTTATTTTTGACAACGAGTTATTTAAGGTCCCTCTATACTCTCCGATAATTACAGAAAGGGAAGAGTTTTGCCTTGTTGTGGAGGTCGTTTCATTTGTTTGCCATCGAGAGTTTATCAAATTGGAGAGCTCCGCTATAGGTCGCATTTGAAAGTACCCCCATTCCCGCCCTGTTCGTACACACCCCCGTTCATAAAACAGCCTACAGGTGTACTTCTGTTTATCCAGTATGATGCCCTATCAATCGAAGTTAAGGACCTTGGGACTAATTGCTTTGGTTCCAATAAAGTTATGATCACTACAGTTAATGCTTTTGTAGACTTGTAATTTTTTTATTTTATCTATCTGTCTATCTATCTAACACATTATAGTTAAGTGAATGGAATTTATACTGTACCTGTAAATTCATATTTTATGCTGTACAGCTGTTCTCTGCTTAATGCAAATGGGACATACTGTATATTTTATAATTTAGATTTTGTATAATTTGCTACTTCATGTGTCTTATATGTTCTGATTTCAGGATGAGAGATTTAGACTTGTATATGTTAAATTATTATGTACTGTGTTTAATTCGAGATGTCTCTGGTTGCACTATGAAATGCACTTTTCCGCGCATGCCGTGTGTCCATGTTACTTGGTCACCTTTTTCACCCCTAATCAGTTTGCATGCCTGTTGATTCACCTACCAGTGGTATTATATTACAGATAACAACATGGATAAAATATTTTGTTTCCAAGTTCTAAGTGGTAGTTCCAAGTTTGTTTTGTTGCATTGACATATAAAACACTTTTGTTTCCCAAAAGGATTGGGTTTGTGGTCACGACTTTTAAATTCCATTTTTTTTTTAACTGTTGCACTTTCTAATGCTTCTTTGTATGTATGTATATTATCCATTTTATTTTATAGACTGTTTGACCTGAAACACAACGAAATTAAATTTAACAAATATTTCCTGCTTAACCCAAATTTTGAATATAACCTCTAATTTTAGCTAAACCAAACCTATACCTTTTTAGAGGCATTTTTCATTTAGTTTGGACCCAAGCAACATAAATAAAATGATGACAAGACAGGAACAAAATTGTATTATTTTCTGTAACAATGTGTACTGTATAACAATTAGGGATGTCCCGATCCAGGTTTTTGCACTTCCGATCCAATACCGATATTGTTTTGCACTTCGATCCGATACCGATACTGGCCGATACCGATACCGGCCTATCTGAGTATGTGTTAAAGTTTAAAGTTATTTAGCCTCCTTACTCCGTTGTCATACTCATGTTGAAAAGAGTTTTAGTACTCTTGATAACAACTAGCCAGCTGAATTAGGTGAGTTTGAATAACACACAACGGTTGTTAACAAGAATCTGACCTGTTTATTCAGTGACAAACACAAAACATTATAAATAACAGAAATGGCATAGCCAGTCAGTAAAACGTGCAAATAATATTGTAAACTGTCTTAAAAAAGCAAAACACACAAACAACCTCAGTGGAAAATCCCACAACCGCCCCCAAGCTATTAGATGCTTTTAAAGTGCATGTGACACGAAAAAGCATGTTTATTTCATAATACACGCAGTATTTTATGCCCCTGAATGATATGGACCGCTTGGAAGTGTGTGGAAGCGATCGCTATTTTTATTTCGTTTTTTGAATCCCACGCCATGAAAAAGAGTGACTTTCGGCTTCGGTCTTGCATTGAGGAGGAGGGCGCTGTGACGTGTACGGTAGAGGACGTCCTCTTCACGCTCCAGTGTACTGTTGTGTATGAGGACGAAGGATTCAGCTGATTTTGCGGATTAATACGTATATTTTTCGCATCACGCCAGCCAAACGGCTGCAGAAAAATCATTCTGTATGAAGGAGAGGCGTATGCGCCTTTTTGGAGTTTCAAAATGTTCCTATTCACCGTGGATATTTACTGTGGGACCATTGGACTTATGAGGAAGTGAGTAAACATCTTGTTTTGTATTATGTCAAATACGAATACAGCGATTACAAAGTAAACACTACAAACTTCCTTTAAAGAAAGGACTACTAACGTTTGATCATTGATTGGCATGTAAAAAGCTCTCCTAATGCTCATTAGCAGCAGCACGTTAGCTGCACAACAACTCCAGCCACCCTCCTCCGGGGTAGAGCAGGGCGGTAAACCGAAAATTTACTGTTACCGAAATTCTTCACGATGACCGACGTAATTTTGACCATGTCGGTAAATTCGGTAATTTAATAAAAGAAGAAAATATAGTCTTTTCATCCCGCTTTGACTCTGTGTTGTTCGGCTATGTTCATTCCCCTTTAAGAAAGCAGACAGTGCGCTTACGTTTGGAGTCACATGGTTTTCAGGAAGCCAATCAAACAGAAGCCCGGTAGGCTAACGCTAGCAGCTAACGCTAGCGGCTAACGCTACAAGTAAACGGGATGAAGTCGGGCTTAAGTTAGCTTCGCCAAACTTTCACCCGACATTAAGTAAACTCTTGACGGGTTCCAGATAGGGATGGAAAAACCGAGGCTTTCTGAAACAATGAACCACTTTTAAGACAATTGCCCTAAATTGAATCACTGTTTGACACACTGCAAGAGCCCCATCTACAGGATAAACAGTGCACGTTTCTTTTTAAAAGTAAAGTTGACAAATTGCCTCAGCATTACATATCTTCAATAGAATTAAGTGGATGTCGTCTATTTCAACCAGGAGATCGTGTCGTTATTAAGTGTGATTTACACAATTAAAGTTGACCTCTTTAAGCCTGTGTCATTGCTTTTGTCTGTGAAGATGTGTTCAAAGCAGTATTTGTAATACACGACAGTGCTAGTCTTGTAAGTGGCTCGTCCTAGATGACGGGGAGTAACTATGTATTGTTTATTTTTTGTAAAAATTACAGTAGAGTAAGCACAGTGCTTGGGAACAGGAATATTATTTATTGCATACTGTAAGGATTTCCAAAATCATAAGATGTAAATAATTGAGCCGAATAAAAGAAAGGAAAGGTTTGTGAAACATTTTATTTTTTTAATTAAGTATAATGTCTGGGGGGCGGGTGGATGTGTCGTATTTGTATCTATTCTAAATATCTAAACGTATGCTACTATCTAGTGTATAACTATGCGGAATGAATTTAATGAAATTCAAGTGATGATATTTTTCAAGTCATACAAGCTGTTATAAATGTTCACACAAGAATTCTTATTGTTTACAAGATTTTTTTTAATACCTAATGTTTAGACTGCATGTGCAATTGTTAAATTGAAAGCTGGTAAATAAATTTAATGAGAAACTGTTAATTTGTATTCCATGCATTGATTCAAATTTTCAAATTATATAAGTTTGCTTGGGCGAATTTATCGTCATTTATCGTTATCGAGGTAAATCTGCTCAATTTATCGTGATACGTACTAAAGGCCATATCGCCCAGCCCTCCTCCGGGGAACGAACTGTAAATTGCTCTCCGCCGGGCGGTTTGCCGATCCGTGAAGACAATCGACAACCGGGTCGTCATGTCAAATAATCCAGGCTAGTTATGTGTGATTTTCCGCTTCGAAGACCTTGAAACATCACTCGGTTCGGGTTAGCATGTCGGCTAGCTGTCACGCCTTCTGGTTTGTTTACATTCTCCGAAGCCGGGGAAGTGAAATGACATATGTTCGATTTAGGTGTCATAAAATATCGTTCGGGAAGTGCGACAGTAAAGGTGAAGTCGACAGTTTTGACCATTATGGAGTAATTTTGCCATGTCGTCCTGAATAAATGCATTTTTATTATTTCATATTCCATTCAGCACAAGACTGTTATTTGTCATGACCATGCCATTTATTTAGAAATTGGGGAAAATACTTGGATAAAAAGAATATCCTGTAAAAATATTGAAGTAAAGAGACAGAAACAATGACATTTTGCCGCTCTCTTCGTCGCGTTTTCCTCGTTGTGAATAGTTCCCCCTCGACGGGCTGACTGGTCCTTCTCAAGCCATTTATATAGCTATTGGGGAAAAATACTTGGATAAAAAGAATATCCTGTAAAAAAATTGGAGTAGAGAGACTGAAACAATGAGATTTTGCGGCTCTCTTCGTCGCGTTTTCCTCGTTCTGAATAATTCCCCTACAATGGGCTGAATAGTAAAACCGATGAGCCCAGTCTACCGCTGACGTCATCCACCTGTTGGGGACGCTAAAGCCCTATAATGGTAGGCGTGGCTAACCGGCAGATTAAAAGACTAATTTCTCGTCATCTGTGCTTTGCTAAATTGTTGTATATAGTCGAATCGTCTCAAAATATGATTCTAATTCACATAATAATGCCATTTAAGACTTTTTTTCTCGTGTCGTATGCTCTTTAATGTTTAGTGCATTAGTTACAATAATTGTATAAAAAGCCTCTCAGGTTTAACACTAGAAAACCCAGGAGAGGCCGACTCGGCCCTTCCTCAAGACAAATATTCCTAATATTCCCAAGCAATGGCCGATTCGGCCTCTCTTCCTAAAAAACCCAGAGGTGGCCCAAATGACCCAAGTGCTTTTGAATTAGCAAGTCGTTGTCCGACAGACAGCAACCATTCATATGTAAATGCAACCACTAGACATACATTGTGTTAGAATGCGGCCCAAACGGAGGGGAACACACCACGGTTGCACACTTAATGTGATAGTTTTTGTCAGTTCAAGTCAAGCTACATTTATTAATTTACATTTATTTATGGAGTTTTACGCTTTTTACAAACTTTTAACTTAATTCTCCTATACTCCACACAGAAAAACAGGGAAAAAAATGGCCCAAATGTGTACATTGTTTTTGCAAAAAAAACGTTTTAGAACTGCAATTTGAGTTTAAAGCGAGATCATGTATATAGTTTAGAATGACTGGATCTAATGGAGCATGAATTGTGGCCATTTTGTCTGAAGTTAGTATGAGAAAACGTGTAGAAAACCTTTGAGAAAAACAGAAACAGAATTTGTGTCATGAGAAGGTGGAAGGGAGCGGCCCTGAACAGTTTCTTTGACACACTGAAACAATGACTGAATGTCCTAATAGTCCTAATTATTATGAAGAGAATATATACTGCACAGTGTTGTCGATCTTACTTAAAAAAGTAATTAGATACAAGTTACTAACTAAATTACTTTTTGGGAGAAGTAACTCAGTTACCTCATTGTAAGAGTAATTTGTTACTCAGCAAAAAAACTCATGTTACTTTTCATGTTCTACACGTTATTACAAATATACAATAGAAAACATTTCACATCAAAGATGTTTATGTTAACTGATTGAATTGATTTTTTCATTCCTCCCCCAAAAAACGTAGGTCAGATTTTTTACTTTTTTTTTTTTTTTTTTTTTTAATTCACCTATATGAGAGTTAGTGGTATACAATCTCATTGGGCTGTCATGATAAATGGTAAAAAAATCACAGGGACTTTGATTACTTGCCATTGAAAATAAATGGGAAATTTGTTTTTATATGTATTTGTTTAAATTCTGATACAGGACATACCATCTTCATAAGTAGGACTGATAATTCAACATTCAGTCATTGTTTCAGTGTGTTCAAAAGCAACTGCTCAGGGCTGGTCCCTACACCCTCCTCAATTATTTATTTTGAGTCCTAATTAATAAGTCTCACCAAAAAACAAAGGAACAATATGTATGCCGATCCTTTCCTAAGGTGGTAAAATGATCAGGTGTTTATTTTGTCATAACATAGCAATTGCATAAAAAAAATATATATATATATACATACATACATATATACCGTATATATAATATATATTTCATGTGTGGTGCTCTTCGAATGAAAATATATACTTTGATTGAAGGAACCTTTTTTTTTGGATTGACTAAGACATACACAAATCTACCTACAAATTTATCAACCTACAGTAGGCAAGTAACAAATAAGTGTCTACTAGTCAGGCTACTTTAGCTGAGGAGGGGGTTGGGCGAAAGAGAAAGCAGCCTCACTCAGCAACGTTTCGCCCAACCCCCGCCTCAGCTAAAGTAGCCTGACTTACTCAGACACTTATTTCTTACTTGACACTAAACTGCTAAACTTCTGAGAATATTTTAATAACAGTATTTTAATAATTCTAATTCATTCGGATGTATTTGTTTGAATACCCTCTACATGTTAAAAAAAACAATTTCAAAAAGATCAATTAACAATTTGCTGTGGATATACATTTATGTGCATAGATATTTAGAAATAATACAACTAAGCACACCAAGACACAGTGGTGAAATGAAGAGCACCACACATGAAATTGCTGGGAAAAAAATATGCAAGATTAGTAAATACCACTCTTGGTTCAGAAACAAGCCATCATTCAGGTTTCATACAATGGTGTAAATATTACATTGAATTTGAAACCAAATTAAATTAAACTGAACTAGTGCTCCACATCTATGTGCATGTGTTGTGGACCCTTCCGTTAGTTACCAGTGTTTGTTTTGTTTGCTTTGCTTAAATTAAATGAAACAAGCTTGATACATCCAAACAATATTCTAACAGCTGATGACCAGTATTATCTACTCTCAATGCGTTTTCTTCAGTCAGAAAAGTAATAGTTAAAAAAAGATTAATCACGATAAAATTGCACTAATTAGGGGTATAATAAATAAAAAATCGACACCACTAATTGTAATGTTAGTTCACTGTTCATTGTGTTTCTTCATTTGTAATGTTTGTTTTGTTTTTCAGTGCACTTTTTGTCGTTGCTTTTGGTCACGTAACAACTTTCCGAACGGACTTATGACGTACGTGAGAGTAAAGAGGTGTCCCAATTCGTAGGGCTGATGTTTCAAGCCCTACCCCTTATTGCTTCGTTTGAAAGGACAAGGGGTGGGCCAAGGGGTAGAAATTGGATGCGGCTTGCGGTAGGCGGTAGGGTAGGCTCGGCTTCGGGGCGGATCTCCAGGGTGTCCCAAAATGGGACACTCTTGGTAATATTAGAGAGCACCAAAACCCCATTGACTTCTCGTGATAATCTTAAAAAAATCCGGAACTCTTATTGTATGAATTTTTTTTCAATAATTTATTCGTAATTTATTGGGGTTCATAAGTATTTGTACCCTTGAGAAAATCATTGCTAATATTTAGTGCAGCAGCCATTGTTTGCAATTACAGAGGTCAGACGCTTTCTGTAGTTCTTCACCAGGTTTTCCCATATGAAAACAGAGATTTCGGCCCATTCCTCCACACAAATCTTCTCTAGATCAGTCAGGTTTCGGGGCTGTCGTTGAGAAACACCAAATTTCAGCTCTATCCAAAGATTTTCTGGATTCTTGGATTGATGTCTGGAGTCCACTCCAGAACCTTGAAATGCATTTTACGCAGCCACTCCTTGGTCAGCTTGGCTGTGTGATTCGGATCATTGTCATGTTGGAAGACCCAGCCACGACTTATCTTCAAGTCCCTGACTGTGGGAGGGAGGTCATGGCCCAAAATCTGACGATACATTGCACCATTCATCCTCTGATTTATAGAGTCGTCCTGTCCCCTTTGCCGAAAAGCATGAGGTTTCCACCTACATACTTCACAATGGGGATGGTGTTCTTGGGATTGTACTCTGCCTTTTTTTCCCTTCACAAACGACAGTAAAGTTAGCACCAAAAAGTTCTACTTTGGTCTCATGTGACCACATGATTTTCTCCCATGACCCCTCTGCATCATTCAGATGGTCCCTTGCAAACTTCAGACAGGCCTTTACATGTACTGGCTTCAGCAGCCTTTGAAACTGTGCATCCAGCTCTCTGCAGGTCATTGACCAGCTCCTACCATGTAGTTCTAGGCTGAGACCTCAATTTTCCCATCATGAGTGATGCCCCACGAGGAGAGATTTTACATGGAGCCCCATTCCAAGGTAGATTATCAGTCATGCTTAGCCTTTTCCATTTTCTAACAATTGCTGCAACTGTTGATTTATTCTCACCAAGCTGCTTTCCAGTTGTCCCGTAGCCTTTTCCAGCTTTGTGGAGCTAATCAATTTTTTTTATCTGGTGCCTTTCGAAATCTCTCTGGTATTGCCCATGGTAGCGGGTGGATTATACTGACTGTGGGGTGCACAGGTGACAATGATGAGCTCAAACGGGTGGGGTAAAGGTGGACTTTTTTTAAGGTAGAATGACAACTCTTTGAGTGTCATAATTATTGCTGATTCTCAGGTGCACAAATACATGAACTGAACCCCAGTAGATAAAAATATATAGCAAATAAATTTTAAAAATCATACAATGTGATTTCTGGATTTTTTTTTAGATTGTCTCTATGAGTGGAAATGCATCTATGATTGAAATTTCAGACCTCCACCTCTTTTCAAAGTGGGTGAACTTGCAAAATCACAAGGAGTGCAAATAATTGCTCCTCATTGTATACCAAGAAGTCCCAGGAAAACAAAAAATTCTTGATAACCTTTCAACAAGTCCAGTATAGAGGATAGAGGGTGTATTAGAGGTACATTTATGTGTGTTTTCTATAGTATTTCATTGTTTTGACTTGATAGTTTTGATTTGCTATGATTACTCTTGTTTGAATCCTGTGCATCAATAAATACCAGGAAGAAAAGACAAAAATTAACTTTGTCAGACTCTTATTTCAGTTTTACATTTGATACTGATTCAATGTTCTATTTTCTGCAGGCATCACAAATATACTGTTATAACAAATATTGCTAGCATATAAAGGCCTACAAATACACTGTCAGAGATATTTTTTCCAACAGTAAAATCGTAAAACAATACACATTATTAAAATGTGCAAAACCCCATGAATGTAGCTTGACTTGAACTGACACATAATATTACATGAATAGTACTACTGTTGTGTGTTCCCCTCCATTTGGGCCGCATACCAACACAAGTGGTTGCATTTCCATATGAATGGCTGTTGTCTGTCCGACAACGACTTGCTAATTCAGAAGCACTTGGGTCATTTAGGCCACCTCTGGGTTTTTTTGGAGGAGAGGCCAAATTGGCCATTGCTTGGGACTGTTAGGAGTAGCAGAATTCTCTGGGACTTCTAGTGTTAAATAAACGACTATTTCAGTATCAAGTTAACATTTTAAAACAGTAAATAAAATACTCAAGTCCCCATTCTGTATCAGCAGCTTTAAACTACATTCAATTCATTTAATTTTGCGAATCAACTGTTAAAGTTGTTAAAATTGCTCCCGTTATTCCATAATTTCCCTTCCGTCTACTTTCGACATGTGGAAGTTTTAAAACTGTTTAATCATTTAAAGATAGATTCAAGTCAAGATTTTGTAGATTTAGGAGTATTTTAGATAAAAAGTTAATTAGGTTTGCTTGGAAGGTTCACAACAGCCTACTAGGGAAGTCTCTTGCTTTAAGATGGCGGCCGTTTACTAACGCATGTAGTTTTCCATACTTCAATGTTGCTAACGCCGTTGAGTCTGTCATTTTGCAACTAGTTCTATATACATATGATATCTATTATCTACAGTAAAATGACGGTGACGTAGTTTGTAGCGGCTGTCAGCAACAGTCAGGTATTCTTCTGTTTTTTATCCAGCGGCATGAGTTGAGCTCAAGCCGTGAGTTGAGCATTGGCACTACCTGGGTCTATGACGAGCATGATGTTTACTCTCGGGACGCAACGCGGTCCGTTTCTCATTGCGTCCCGAAGACCGCGCTGTGTATTAGTTCCGCTTTACTCGACATATTTCAATAATCGGAATTTGGATGTTTGTGAATCGTTCTCGAATCTTCCACGGCCGAATCGCTCAAGGATGTAATGACGGCTGGGCATGTTGTACCGTGGTTCTAAGTGTTGGATGGTGCGTCTTTACTCACGAGAGATAATGGCTCGTCATCCAGAACGAATTCTTCGGCAATGACTCTTGTTATTCCCTGGGCTTTGGGACTGTCGAGTGCCAGTTTGTCACACATAGCAAAAGTTTCTGCCAGTGTTAGTTGCGTAGCACCTTTCTTTTTGTCTTCGGTTTTCTTAACATACTCCTTATATTGTTTGTGGTGGTATTTCGCTAAATGCTTGATTAGGTTGGTTGTATTGAAACTTCTTACAGCTTTACCACCACGCTTGACTTTATTGTGGCATATGTTGCACTCTGCCTCTTCGTCTTTGTCGTCCTTTAAGGTGAAATGATCCCACACAGCTGACATTTTTACCGATTAAGTCTCTCGGTAAATTGGGAGACGGTAATGTAGTGTGTTGAAGGTGTGCCGTAAAATGCGGACCGGATTTTAGGGAAACCGAAGCAAAAACTGGAATGGATTATGTAAATCGGTGCGCTGGAAAACCCGGACCAGACTTAAAAAAAAAAAAAAAAAAAACTGGAACCGGAAGTCTGGATCGGAATTTTTCCGTGTTGGCTGATCCGATACCGATGCGCATTTTTTTGCCCATATCGGCGCCCAATCCGATCCAAATATCGGATACAACAATAACAACTTATTACCCTTTGATAAAGAAAATCATATTTTTTATTGAACAATTGTCGAAACTGGTGTCATGGTTCATTGTTTACACCTAACATTTTATAGATCAGTGGCCTGTGATGGTTGCTTGTGGAGCATGGTTTCCCCAAAGAACAAGAGCAGCAGAAAAAATGGATGGCAATGGTCAACCATCAAAACATGAAATAAAAGGCTTTTTTAGTTGTTGTTTTTTTTTGCTGAAAAATGGGCTTCGTGCCCATAGCCTTTGGGCACCAGCAGCAGTCTCCAGCAGAAGCGGATCATGAAAATGTGACCTTAAAAAACATTAAATTAGTTTTCTATAATAAATTTGTGTCTATTATTTGTTGACATCACTTTTCAATCTATACACATCTCTAAAATATATTAATGTCAAACATTTTGGTGTAAAGAATACGGGTTGTCATGCATTGACTTGGTTCTCTTCCATGAGGGTGATACCTTAGTTCAAAGTTTACAAAATCGAGCTAATAAGCACGTGAAAGCCAGTCATCTACCAATACTCACAAAAACAGATGAGTGCACAAAGAGCCTCTTAAAAAGTTGACAATTTAAAAGAGGTAGCGACTTAATGAATTTATCCCTGGCATTTAGGGCTGTCAAACGATTAAAAAATTTTTTCGAGTTAATCACAGCTTAAAAATTAATTAATCGTAATTAATCATAATTAATTGCAATTCAAACCATCTCTAAAATATGCCATATTTTTCTGTAAATTATTTTTGGAATGGAAAGATAAAAAAACACAAGACGGATATATACATACAACATACTGTACATAAGTACTATATTTGTTTATTATAACAATAAATCCACAAATGGCATTATTAACATTGTTTCTGTTAAAGGGCTCCACGGATAGAAAGAATTGTAGTTCTTAAAAGATAAATGTTATAGTTACAAGTTATAGTAATTTTATATTAAAACCCTCTTCATGTTTTCGTTTTAATAAAATTTGTAAAATTTTCAATCAAAAGTAGAGTTAATATAATAATAATAATAAGAATAAAACTAACAATAATAAGAATAGAGTGACCAAAGTCTGAGTAAGTTTTATGTGTATTTTGCTAGCTATTTTGATCGGGAACGCCAGTTCACTTTGCATTGTTGTTTAACTGTGTGAGAATAGGGCCTCATTACTACAGACTGAAGTGCTTTTCTTTTTGTGAACATTATTTTTTTTTTGAGAAATAGGAATATTATTTTTGTGGTGCTTTCACTAAATGATACTTATGTTTGTTGTGAAGGAGTTGCCGAAGCTTATGCCAATACACGGCGCGGTTCAATGAAGGCCTGTGTCCACTCGCCTTTATAACATATATATCTCTGTACATATCTTACCCAAAATACAACAAGAGACACTTAATTGCCACTAAAAGAAAGAAAACTTACAGAAATATGTGTGGAGCACAAATAGCACAATGCAACAGCATAAACGTCTCACAACTACTAATTCTCCTTGCCTGGTACACCAGACTCACCGCTGTTCCAGCTATTGAGTCTGGCCACCATTCAGCGGATACAATTTCCAGGGTGGAGCAAGCCACAGCAAACAGACAGCGGAGTGGACCAATCAGCGCCAGGCAGATGTGACGTTAGTAAAACGACGAGGGCAGGACGAGGGACGCGCGCGCGGAAGTAAACATACGAGGAGCGGAGTTTATTCAACATGGCTAGCACGAGACAGACTGTTGTCAATGACCTGTGTCGATGTGTTGATGGTAATTTAAAACTGATTTTACCGTGGATTGGAACATATTCTTGGCTCTCCTGTTCACCATCTGTGTTGTTGTGGAGACGACTTCCGATGCGCAAGAGTGACGTTGCTCGTTAAGAACACGTCATGCAAATAAACGACTCTGATTTGTCGATTGATTTTGTACCTGCTCGAGAGGCCGTTAATGGGCTGGTTCCCTGACTTTTCTCTCAGTGTTTGAAAAATACTGGGAGAACAGTCTGGCCGTGCCAGGCAATAATTCTCCCACTATTAGAAGGAATAACATTAGTACTCTTAATGTGCATAAACGGCATCATTGTAATCTGTTTGAGGCAATGCGTGAGCGGGTCATTCAGTGCATGCATTAATTGCGTCAAATATTTTAACGTGATTGATTAAAAAAATCAATTACTGCCTGTTAACGCGATAAATTTGACAGCCCTACTGGCAATACATTCCCAGGTAGCAGAGTCAGCTTAAAAAGTAGGAAAAAAATCACTTGTCACCAAGAGAAAATATATGTATAATTACGCCACGCACATACAAATAAAGCTCACCATATACAGCATAAAGCGGCGCTGCCCCCAAGCGGCCGGTGGCATTCTCTTCACTCTTAATGTGCATAAACGGCATCATTGTAATCTGTTTGAGGCAATGCGTGAGCGGGTCATTCAGTGCATGCATTAATTGCGTCAAATATTTTAACGTGATTAATTAAAAAAATTAATTACCGCCTGTTAACGCGATAAATTTGACAGCCCTACTGGCAATACATTCCCAGGTAGCAGAGTCAGCTTAAAAAGTAGGAAAAAAAATCACTTGTCACCAAGATAAAAAATATATATATAATTACGCCACGCACATACAAATAAAGCTCACCATATACAGCATAAAGCGCCTCTGATAGAAAACAGACTGTTGAAAATTCAAAAGGGACCGTTTTTATCATCACCTTACCTTCGGATATACTTGACAGCCAACCATTCATATGAATGCGGTCCGCCCTCGTCGAAGCCATGTTTGGAACTACCCGAGACTACACTTCCCGGAAAACCCGGAAGTAAAATCGTATAGTGGATTCCTATGGGAGTGTCGCAACCCTCTTTATATGGCCCTGGGTGCAATCAATGCAAAAAGTAAGTGTGTAGCTTTGGCAATATATATGGCAATGTTATTTTTTTTTCTACTATTGTTCAGGCCTATCCCAAACAGAGCTATTACAGTTATCTGGTGAAAATTCTTCTAGTTTTAATATAGCAATATAATGTCGCAAACCCCTCAAAAATCGCAATGATAGTTTTTTCCAATATCGCTTAGGCCTAGTTTGCACTTTAGATGGGGTAGAGTAAGAACAATACCCCTTTTTTTTAACTAGTTACATTTTCAATACACCTCATCCTGAGCACATTCTGATAATTTCCATTCTCGCAGTCGGACATCCGGGCATTAATGGTGTCACCAGCCACAACAAAGCGTTGCCATATTGAAATGGAGTCAAAACATGTGTCACAAGCATTTGCTCTGTCGTGCATTGTAGTACAAACGCGTTGAACTTTTTTCTTATTTGCGGTCTTTTTTTTCTGTCGGAATGACTAAAAGTTGCCGTGTTGCGGGTTGTAACACAAGGAAGAGTTCGGAGCCGCATTTGAAGTTCTTCATTCTTCCTCGTGAGAAGAAAAGGACGAGGAATTGGCTGAAAGCAATCAATCGAGGAACAGCTAAGATTCAATAGACTAGGCAGTGGTTATTATTACCGGAACCGACAACTCGCAAAGCGTTATTTTTCTTTTGCCGTGAACTGCTCTGATCGGTCAATCAGTATATTATTGGCCTGGTGGGAATTGGTTATTTTGCCGTGACGTGTTCATGGCTAAATAACGCTTGGATGCGAATTACCGGTTAAGGCAGAAATAATCACTCCGAATATACTACCAGTTTTCTTAGTTCCACACAGCACATATTCCACGTAATTGATAAAGGTCAACTTACTGGGTGACTTTATGAGGTAGTTGTAGATGTTTCAGAACTCCACTGCAGGCAATTCCTTTGGATTGTTTATCCAGCTATCAGCTCCGACTTTGTATGGGCAGATTTGCAGGCCAATACACGCTAATTTTAAGTTGTATCGCCTCCTCGCGTCTGTCGGCAGTGACTCGTGATAATAATAAGGGCCCAAGTACACCAGATTCATGATTGTTGCGGTTCCGGTCCGGTTCAGTGTTGACTGCGTGCCACGCAGTACGTCAAAAACAGGCAATCATACTGGCTTCGCACGGCTGCGGTCCGCCAACTCCATTCCCTCCTGAGCGCTCGCGTGATCGCGCGCTATAATGTGCCATTTAAAACAACGAAAAACACACGGAGTCTATACTCATCAGAGAAGCAGAGAGAGCACATTTTTTCTTGGCATATTGATATTTTAGTTATGTCTGTCTCTTAATTCCAGATTGACTGCATCATGCTGAGATCAGGGCTCCGTGTGTGGGGGTAAGAGAGGCGGGACCCTATTATGCCCTTGGTTGTGTCGGTGGGTTTATATCTTTGTGCACATTTAAAATTTATGGCACCTAACATCTCATAGAGCTGTTACAAACAACTGTTAAATAATCTGTAATATTTATAAAATGGATAGCGAATTATATACTACACGAACTAAAAAAACAGCGTACTTGGAATTGGTGTCTCAACACTGCAGATTCCTGTGCCCAGCGCAAACTGTTGGTTGTTCAATGAAAAGTCAAGTAAAATGTAGGAAAGAAAGAGAAACGTCTTGAATAGACCACCAGGTCGAAACTTGTGGGTGTCTCTTTATTCGGTTTCGTACTTTTCCCCCTCGACTCTGTATACAAACTGACATTGTGTGTGTGCCGGGCACGAGAATTTCTGCGGTGGAACCACTTCCAGATACGCTGCTTTTTTTTTTTTCCGCTCAAAGTTGTCAGCACGTCGTGTGTTTGATATCATCGCCAGAAAAACACACAATAGGACACCTTGCAGCTTCCCTTTTAATGCTGTCCTTATAATAACGATCTGCTGCATCGTATATCACTTTGTGACTTTCCAACTCCATGATGAAACGTTCTTCGTCCATGTTCGCTGGTGTTTAAACCGTGAATAAGCAACTGGGCTGTTATGTCCAGGCCCAGCTCCGCCCATTTTGTCGGATGCGTGTCCGGCAAGAATAGACCCTACTCACCTATATCACAAAATGACGTGTCGCTGTATCCGGCCGCCATATTGCCCGTCATTTTTTAGCCCTATTCTCAATGGTTTCAATTAGTCGTGCAATTTATAGAGCAATTCATGGAAGCCCCGGTGTTATCTGACGCTGTAAACTCATTGGATGCGTTTCATAAAAGGCGTTATGTGGAAAAGCTTCAGTTCATCCATTCGCCAGATCCATATTTGATGCCTAAATCGATGTTTTTCAACCCGCTGTCTTCGCTGTCTCTGCCTGACATCTGCTACCCTGATATTTACAACTATCTTGTCCACACAAAATCAGCCTATTCTCACAAAAGTTTGAAAAACTTTAAGAGCTTGGAGGCTTATAAATACTTCGTTGCTGGTTGGGTGAAACAGGTCCTCGTCCACGAAAATTTGGCAGGAATCTATCTTGTGCTCGGGAAGGTGGGTTACGAAATTTTCAATTCAAAATCTTTTGTTCTTGCTATCATCCCCTGTCAAGTCTAATGTATTTCATGTCATTTGTCAATAAAGCTAGGGCTTTTAATTTTTATATGGTTTAGCGATAGCACTCTCACTACATACATATATAATATGTAATATAATAAACATGAAGTGCGATAGCACTACTCCAGATTGTCCCTAGTTAAATTTATTTTTTGGCTTTTGACCTCAATAGTGGAATTATAAATTAATTGTATGACAACTTTCTTATTATCCCCTTATAATTATATATTTTCAGGTAGTTCATTCACAACGTCTGAGTGTATGTTGTCGGCGATTAGCCTAGCAATGATCTTAATTGTGGTTGTCAGCCCAAAACCCTCTATATATATTAAATGTATCTTACCAGATATAAAATGACTACTACATAATCTGTGGTAATCGTTTGGAGCCCAGTTTTCGCGTCGAATTGCAGCAGCCCATCTCGCTCTCCTCTCCGGGTCTCTCGGAATCCGGTAGAACTTCAAGTCTCTCCCTCTATCTTCTCTGTTATTGCAACCGACCGCCACACACGCCTTCACCATTTTGATTATTAATGTTAACGAGCAGAAAAACACGCCATAATAGGAGGAATTTACGTAGCGGTAATGCATCAACAGTGACGAGTTGACAGACAATATGCCGCGGGGGCGTGGTTGTGACGTCATGTGAGTAGGGTCTATAGAAAATAGCCTAAACCATCCGGCAGGCTGCGGCACGCCGGAGATAGTCCGCGGGCAATCCGGAGCACTGACGCGGCCGGTGTTCTGCCAAAATATCCTACATCGGTGAAATAGTCGAATTTGACACCTAAAGTACTACCGTGCGCTCTAAACTTGTTTTGTTTAGATGCATATAGGAATAACATACTAAAAAAATGCCTGCAGAAAATACTTAAATGTAGTTATATCAAATAAGGACGGTATAAATACGCTACTCGACTAATGTGGTCAACTGCTTCAAAGCTAACACAAAAAAACACAATGGTTAAAAGTATCAGAGAGTAATACATGCAAAAAGTATCTTTGAGGCTGTGAAAAGGTTCTAAATAAAAACAAAAATAGTGAGTACTCGCCGCTTCCAACCGATGTGTGCATGCGTGTGAATGCATGCGCAAGCGCCCTGAGCATTGTGTAGGACGTTTCGCCGCGTAGTAAGGAATGGCCGAACACCTGTATACGTTGAACAATAGGATATAATGGGAACGGATTGGCTCCGGCGCTATTTTTTACCGGAGTCGGACCGGAACCGCAACGATCATGCATCTGGTGTATTTGGGCCCTAAGTCATGTTTAAGACGTCTTTATGAAAAAAAAAGACGCAAAACACAGCTGAAATATATGAATTTCAGACAACGTTTGTCTACGGATGTTTACCTGTGCGTGCCCCCTCTCAAGATGGCGACACGTTGCCATGCGAGATGACGTCATCGTGACATCACGCCAACTGCGAGAATTGCTTGAAAACACCCTAAATTAATGGGAATTATGTAAACATTAGGCTACTGGTTTGTCTTTTTAGTTTGCTTGGAGGAGAGCAAATGTCAAAAATATCTCACATTCCCCGTCTTCCCTACAATATACTATCGTCGAAAGTGAACCAACCTTCTAGTCTCTGAAGAACAACCTTTGCGTGCATTATTTTGCACACCGTCGAGTGTTGGTGACGCGGGGGCTCCTCTTTTGCGCCACAAAGTTCCTCGTTGAACTTTACTGCAGCCGGTGTCGTTCTCGCGGGCATTTTCCTCGCTTGGCGACGTGTCGATGGAGACGCCTTGATCCTGTTATTTTTAGCCGGTGTGTGGCTAGTTAGGCTAGGCTAAGGCAGCCAACTTCAACAAGTGCCTAGCCCTATACGACTTGAAGATTGGCTAATGATGATTGAGACTATAATGCTGGCCACGTCGTCGAAACTTCGGTTAAGTGACTGAAATAGAGGCGAGCAAAGACCAAAGATGAAAAACTGGCCAGTTATTATCTTTTATCTTTCTTCAAAAGATCCACGGACACAGACTTGTAATTGTTAAAATATAAATGTTCGCATAAGTTATTTGATAATAACCCCCCTCTTAAAGTTTTCGTTTTTAATAAAATAAGTTTAACTACTAGGTCACCATTGTTGTTGACGTCGCAATGCACTGTGGGCGGTGACGTAAACGCCAACGGGTGGCTGTTGTTCTGACAGTTGTTCTGAACTTCTGACGAATGGGTATCCATTGTCGAAGTAGTATCCCGGTTTTTGACAGCACATTAACTCGACGGCGGAGACTATCGATGAACAAATTTAGCATACGTTTTGACTAGTGGTTAATTACAGGGTCTGTAATTAATTAATTGAAATTAATCGCATTCTAATTGAAAACCATATATTGACAAAACAAATCATGTTCTCAATAAAAAAAAAAGCATTTTTGAGTTTAACAACAAATTTATTACTGTTAATATGTAATGTCATCAGCAAACAATTGGTCAAAGTGCTTATCAGCTATTCAGGTTTCAAGTGTTTCAGGCACCCGGATTATTTATGTTCTTTGAAAACATTTTTCTTTAGATATGTAAACAGTTAAAAAACATTAACTAGTTACTTTTCAGTAATTACAAGATAAAACTATGAGGCATAAAATATTGCCAAACATTTTCTTTCAAATAGTGAAATGTAAACACAGATAATTAAACTGCAAGAAAATAACAAAGTGCAACACTTCAACATTAAGTTTTTTAAAAATCCGTACCAATTGTTGTGACTTTTCGTTCAATCTTCCAGGACTCAGCTACCGAAAAAAACACTGGTCTGCACAGTTTACTCTTTAGCGTCTGTCGTTGGCTTTTTGCACAGTCAGGACAAAAGACACCAAATGCCATTCATTGTTGACGACTTGTATTTTATATGCGATCACTCCGAGATAGTTAGAATTGCTCAAGAAAGTCCAGTGGTCCCGTGTCAAACCAAGACTTCAATCGGTGTTCTTTGGTCTGCTTTTCGTCATCGTATAGCAGCTTGCACAAGCGCCGGCCGAGGCGGCCCGCCGGGTGCAACCGTGGCCGCCAAGCCGACCCCGCCGGGACCCTCGCCGCCGCCGCGCCCTGGTTAAAGGCCGGGCGGGAAGAGGGGGACGAGGAAGGCGCGCGGCCACGTCGGCAGCTTGCACAAAATGATGCTCTTGTCCATTGTCCCATCAGCACGCGTTTTATAGGGGAAAACTAGCCCCTAACTGTCCAAGTAAAATGTCACCTCCCATCACTGTTGCTGTTAGCGTTTGTCTGTGTGCGTCAGATTTACCGGCGTACCAGAAACACATGAGTAGGAAGGTTCCGCATGCGGACAAATGAAACTGAAACAATTAATTGCGTTAAAATTTTTAACGCGTTAAAAGCTTTATAATTAATTAATCGAAATTAACGCGTTAAAGTCCCAGCCTTAGTTTTGACACGTTTATTTAGGTACTGCCACTGTCGAACACTAACATTAAAGATTATGTGTGGCGTTGGGACGGTTTATCAGGCCTATAATGTTGTGTAAATAATATTGAAGTAGCATAGGTATTGTACTTAAACAGGTTTATAACTTTCTTTAAATAAGACACTAGAATTAGCATATTTTAGCAGGCTTGCAAAGCCTTTCCTTTTGCCTTTCTCTCTGCCATTGACAGCTGAAGACGTCCAATCCATTTTAAGTGGGAGGGCCTCCCATGCAGGTCAAATGGATTGGATGTCAACTAGTGAAAAACTCATTGAGCCTCTCAGCAGAAGGATGGAAAGAGCCATATGATTGGACGGCTATTATAGTCAGTAGCACTGAAACAGTTAAATAATATTGTACTATGGGTGGCAGGTTTTAACATGCTTATTATCTGCTAAATAAGTCTTTTTAAGACTGCGTACACCATTTCATATCTATTTGACACTCATACTGGGAAAAATTCTGACTACAACCAATTAAGGACCATTTAAAAAAATATTTAAAAGATAAATATTTCAGGGACATTAAGCCTGTTAAAGATGCTACCTACAGTATAGTGCAGGGGTGTCCAAACTTTTTGCAAAGGAGGCCAGATTTGATGTGGTAAAAATGTGGGGGGCCGACCTTGGCTGATGTCCTTTATGTAGAACAATAAGCAAATTTTAGCAAGCCATTCTGTGTGTCACATTTGCTTTTTTATTATTTTTTTAATTTATAATTTCAACAGTCTCGCAACTACCCTTTGTGGCGTTCTCTTTCGGCTCTCTGGCTCTTGCGAAATCCTGCTGCTGTAAAATTGAACTAGCTTCAAGTTGCTTAAATTTCTCGCAACGTATCGTCCCTGTAATCTTGTCGTACATGTCAGCGTGTCTTGTTTGGTAATATCGTCTCACACTGAACTCTTTAAAAACAGCGGCTGTCTCTTTGCAAATGAGGCAGACACAGTTGGGAAGAATTTTTGTGAAGAAATAGTCCAATTTTCACCTATCCTTGAAGCGTCGGCCGTCCCAGTCAACTTTCTTTATTTTGTTGATTGTCGCCATTTTAGAAAATTGGGAGTAAAGGGTCACACGGAATAATGTTGCTTAGAGTGCTGCTGCCTTTTAGTGGGTAAATGAGGAGCAGCATTTAGTGTGTAAGCTACTTCATATGCTGGTAGCAGCACTGCTGACCAATTTATTAATTTAGACTGTGTGCGGGCCAGACGTTATTGATTTTATGACAGAGGCTGGGGGCCGGATGAAATTTGACCACGGGCCGCATTTGGCCCCCGGGCCGGACTTTGGACATGTCTGGTATAGTGACTGTATAATTTAGATGATGGTAGTCTATTAGGAATATAAACAATACATTTTTGACAGACTTTGAGCAACATAGCTTAAGACCTACCACATCAATTTTATTACCTCTAGAAAGACTTGTTTTTATGGTTACAAACCTATATGGATAAGGGATAAATCATGGCAGGACAGGATAAAGCACAGCAGCAGATCCTGTGATGATGTTCTTTGGATGGCTTTGAAAGTAAATGGTGACACTGAGGGCAATCATGAGTTAATTTATGTGAGGAGACCAATGAAGTTTTAGACAAAAAAAAAAAAAAAACTTTATTTCAACACACAATATCACACAGACTCCCAGCCTGTAGGAGGGCACATCAATACTATTTCTCCTCAAGCCCTCAGAACTTCAGCAAGGTGGGTCTGGGTGTGCCTGAGATCTCCATTGGAAATATATTCTTCGGGAAAGTTTGAAATGGCATTTTAGGCATTCTGTTCCATACAAGTGCAAAAGAACAACAGCAAAGATTATTGTAGAGGCTCCGAAATCTTAAAATCATTACCTTTAATACCAAAACCCCACGGCTATTGCTGTATGTTATGGGGCACAGTTTTGGTTTCTTTTTGGAACTAATGGCCCGCCAACCTCAAGAAGTTTCAATTATTGTTTTATAAGCATAACAATGAACATGAAACATTCTTATAAAAAACGATGAAGAGCATTGAACTTTTAACTTCCATATTAACATGACCAACAATTTCAAACTTTCTGAAGCTGTTACCTCCAATTCCGCCAGATTTTGCGCTCATATTTGTCCTTGTTCCCAAAGGGATCAATGAGCACTAGTGTACTCTCAGATATGTGGACAATCTATAACAGGTTAGTGCCTTTGTGTTATTCCGCACGATGACAGATTTATTTCGTAAACTCACTGATGAAATTTGACTTCTATGACATCAGCTCAATCAATAGCTATATACAATACATTCCAGAATCGGCAGGTCTGAAGTAAATATTTGCCATTTGCCAACCATCTTCCCAGAATGCATAAAACTGTCAAACAATATTAATAGGATTACAAGAACATAAAATTCTAGTGGTGTCAACAATAATCGATGCGGCGATGCATCCCGATGCGGGGCATGGACGATTCGATTCGATGCGGGCAACAAGCCGAATCGATTCAGCGCATTATAAAATATATACTGTAAGTACTTTCAAAAATCGTCCCTGCGCAATTCCGGTGATGCAACGGATTTGGTTTTCCCATTTGTATTATTTTTCTCATGTTTCATTTTTTACACACCGCATAACTCTGGTGAAGTTTCCCACCAACCTCGTAGAAGCCAAAATGTCTCCAGATGTCTGCTTTCAATGTTTTAGGTGCATCAATAATTTTTCTCGCTCTCTCTTTCTCTGCTTCAGCCATTGTTATGTTATGTCCTATCTCTAAGAGGTTAGATCTTGTGCCCGAATCCAAAATGTTAAGGATTCACATTCGGGTCGGGTCGGGCTGCCGCGCCTGACTAATAAATTATATAAAAAATTTAAAAAATGGGATAAAACCAGGGCAGGCTCTCTGTATTGTGCATTTGCTTGTGCACGCACATGAACGCCGTGGCCCGCATGTTTTATATTAAACTTTCCCAGCGTTATTTCGTTGTGTAAATACTTTTATAATGATCATAAAAATATGTAGACTATTTAAACATTAAGAAAACTTGTGTTTTTTTCTGCCAACTGAGAATTCGTTACGAAAGACACTTTTATTCATGCACACAAAGGCAACACAAATGTGATCCTTTTGAATCTTCTCCTCTGTGTGTCTGTAAAACGCATGGTTTTTATTTTTTAATATTAAACTTTCCCGGCGTTATGTGGTTGTGTAAATGCTTTTATAATGATCATAAAAATATGTAGACTATTTAAACATTAAGAAAACTTGTGTTTTTTTCTGCCAACTGAGAATTCGTTACGAAAGACACTTTTATTCATGCACACAAAGGCAACACAAATGTGATCCTTTTGAATCTTCTCCTCTGTGTGTCTGCAAAACGCATGGTTTTTATTTTTTAATATTAAACTTTCCCGGCGTTATGTGGTTGTGTAAATGCTTTTATAATGATCATAAAAATATGTAGACTATTTTAACATTAACAAAACTTTTTTCTGCCAACTGGAAGAAATGAAAATAAATTGCTGCTGCATTTTTTTCCCCGCGTTACTCCAACAACAACAACAACAAAAAAGCGGGCCGTGTCGGGTCGGGCTGGATTTTTTAGGCCGGATCTAACCTCTATTACACATACATAGTGGGCTAAGCCTACATTTTACTTTTGTTCTACATTGAAATTTAGTTGATGTTTTGTTTGCAACTGAACTGATCCCTGGATTGATATTGCGATAAAGATGCTGCTGCACTACAATATTTTCTTTGTAGTTTTCTTTAATATTTACTTGAATATATATATTGATGGGTCATTGTGACTAAAATACAGTGACTGTTATAACTGATTTTTCACAGGAGTTCAGATGTTGCACTGTGTGAAAGGCTGCTACTGTGTGTAAAAAAAGAGAAAGTCCTGGTCTCATTCAAAGCACTAATTAAATACTGTGATCTGTTTTTTTTTTTGTTTTTTTTTTTAATATATATATCTGAAAGTATTTTCATTTGACTTCAACCAGGAGTGACACAAGAGCCAATAAATAGTTGTTTAATGTCTGACCGCTTGTGTTGCATCATGATTCACGAAAAGTATGCTTTGCTTTAGAATTTTAATGCATCCCAGGCTTTAATGCATCGCGATGCATTGCCGAATCGAACCGAATCGAATCGTGACCCTCTGAATCGAATCGAATCGTGGCCCTCCGAATCGTATTCTAATCGAATCGTGAGGGCAGTGCCGATGCACACCTCTATAAAATTCAATTTAGAAATACAGTTTGTAAGGTACTGATTTGAATGTTTCTCCCCATTACTCCTCTAGAACAGAGACAAACTTAATGACCATCTGTGAGATTTGATCAGAGTCCTCACTGATGGCTGGAGAATCTAGGTTTAGGGGACCAAATAAAAAATTCAGACCATGATAGATTATTCAAAAGCTGTAAACTGTAAAAAACACGATTTTGAAAATTGACTTCCAAATACTTTCATACTTACATTCCCAAAAAGCAAGAGATTTGCAGTTAAAATATCTTTTAAATATATTAAGGCTGGGACTTTAACACGTTAATTCCGATTAATTAATTATAAAGCTTTTGACGCGTTAAAGATTTTAACGCAATTAATTGTTTCAATTCCAATTGTCCGCATGCGGAACCTTTCTACTCACGTCTTTCTGGTACGCCGGTAAATCTGACACACACAAACAAACGCTAACAGTATCAGTGATTGGAGATGACGTTTTATTTGGACAGTTATGGGCTAGTTTTTCCCTATAAAACCCGTCCTGATGGGACAATGGACAAGAGCATCGTTTTGTGCAAGCTGCCGACGCGGCCGTACGCCTTCCTTGCCCCCATCTCCCCGCCCGCCCTTTAACCAGAGCGTGGCGGCGGCGAGGGTCCTGGCGAGGTCGGCTTGGCGGTTGCGGCCCGCCGGGGCAAGCTTCTATACGTTGACGAAAAGCAGACCAAAGAAGACCTATTGAAGTCTGTCAAGTATGTTGCTTTGACACGAGACCACTGGACTTCCTTGAGCAATTCTAACTATCTCGGAGTGACCGCACATACAATACAAGTCGTCAACAATGAATGGCATTTGGCGTCTTTCGTCCTGACTGTTCAAAAAGCCAACGACAGACACGATGCAGTAAACTGTGCTGACCAGTTTTTTTTTTTTTTTGGTTGCTGAGTCCTGGGAGATTGAACGAAAAGTCACAACAATTGGTACGGATTGCTAAAAAACCTAATGTTGAACTGTTGCACTATTTTCATGCAGTTTTATTATCAGTGTTTACATTTCACCATTTGATAGAAAATGTTTGGCAATATTTTATGCCTCATAGTTTTATCTTGTATACACTGGAAAGTAGTTACTGTTTAAACACATTTTTTTTCAGAGAACATGAATAATTAGGGTGCCTGAAACACCTGAAACCTGAGTAGCTGTATGAGCACTTTGACCAATTGTTTGCTGATGACGTTATATTTTAACAGCAATAAATTTGTTGTTAAGCTCAAAAAAGCTTTTTTAATGAGAACATTTGTTTTGTCAATATATGGTTTTCAAATAGAATGCGATTAATTTCGATTAATTAATTACACACCCTGTAATTAACTCGATTAAAAATTTTAATCGCGTCCCACCACTAATATGTATATCCTGTATATATGTATTTATATATACATACATACATACATATGGGACTAGTGCTGCAACGATTAATCGATTAAATCGAGTATTCCATTAGAAAAAAATTCAAATTAAATTTTATTGCTTCGAGTGTTCGTTGAATTAAAGTGGTGTTGTAATGGTTTATTTTGAAAGTGTTTGCATTTAGTTTTATAGATCAGGGTGGATACACTGCCCTCCGGTCTGCCTCATTTTACATGGCTGAATCCAACTGCTCCCTGTTAAGACCAACGTAAGCAATTTTTTGTTCGAGCTGATGTTTTTTATGCATTCATTGCAGTTTATAGGCATATTTAGGCATATTTTTGTGTGTGAATATGTGTCTGAACCATTTTTTAAGAGCAATGTAAAAAAAGTTAGCATTTTATATAGGGCTGTCAAACGATTAAAATTTTTAATCGAGTTAAATACAGCTTAAAAGTTAATTAATCGTAATTAATCGTAATTAATCGCAATTAATCGCAATTCAAACCATCTATAAAATATGCCATATTTTTCTGTAAATTATATATATTCTGTAAAATAAATTGTTCGAATGGAAAGCTAAGACACAAGATGGATATATACAGTGGGGAGAACAAGTATTTGATACACTGCCAATGGGAAAATCCATTGGCAGTGTATCAAATACTTGTTCTCCCCACTGTACATTCAACATACCGTAGGTACATAAGGACTGTAGTGGGCATTTCACTCTACTGTCATTTAAATCTGTCTATGCTGTCCTCACTCCGAAGCGTCTACTTTTTCCAAAGCTAGACAGCTAGTGAACGATGCCTTAATAATCAGACTTCTTCCTTTTTCATCTGATTTATTAATAAAAAAGCCTCAACCCATTGTCCTCTTTAGACCGTCATAAAACTACAAAAAAAAAGTACACAAGCATTGCATTAGCAACAACGTTAGCTTAGCACGCTATACAGGTTCACTAAACATAAACAAAAAGCGTCTCATACAAAAAATAGAACATTTCGCTTGCTAACATAATATGTACATTCTTTATAACAACCATACTTACGGACAAATCTTGTCCAAGGATCATATAAGCACAACATTACAACGTAGGCTTCAGCCCGAGACGTCGTGCAGCCATATGAACTGGCAAGAAAAAGATAAACCATGTCGCAAAGCGACCACAAGAGTTCGCTGTTGTGCTGCAGTACAAAAAGCCTTGCTGTAAAACTTACCAAAAGGCAGAATACTGTCTGAGCGGGACATGTGCGTTAATTGCGTCAAATATTTTAACGTGATTAATTTAAAGAATTAATTACCGCGCGTTAACGCGATAATTTTGACAGCCCTAATTTTATAGCATTTAAGCGAGCGGACTTTTACTATGCAAGTTAGCCAATTGTTCTTTTGTTGTACATAGGTCCTCTTTTTTTTTTTTTTAATACCGTTTGAGGCTCAGCTCAGGTATTTTAGTTTTTCATGTTCCTTATCCGAATGCTCGATTATTAAAACTAAGTAGTTCATTGATTATTCGAGTACTAAAATAATCGGTAGCTGCAGCCCTATATAGGACTTAGCGCTCCCAAAATATAATGGCATAATTGTGTCATTAGCCATTTATTGATATGGCTAATTTCTATATGATTTCAAGCACAAAACTCCATTAAAACCCAGGTGACCCTAGTGTTTAATGCATATATCATAGAATGCTAATTTCCGTACGCTGTTATCCCACCGTAATGTCAATATTCTAACTTGAACAATAACCGAATCGCCGTTAAAACCCAGCGACCCAGGTGTTTACTGCTTAGCATGCGACGTTAACTTCCTTACGCTATTATCTTGCAATATCATCAATACTCCATTCTAGTCTTTCGTGCATACTTAATTGCTTACAGAGGTTAGTGGTCAAAAGGCACTATGAAATGAATATACTGGAGCGGATGATTTTAGTGAGTCTCGTCGCTCGTTGAGTTCTGTCTCGTGTTGGGCCGCTCGTATCTCTCTTCTCTCTGCCAGAAACGCACGCGACAAAAAGCTTCCCTCCAGAACACAACATACCCCACAATCACAGCCATTCCATGGGCGAATTATGAACAGAGAATGTAGGATCACCACAATACGGTACTTTAGAACTAACTGAATCGCCATTAATAAACTATAAAACCCGGGCGACCCACATGTTTACTGCTTATCATGCGACGTTAACTTCCTTGCGCTATTGTCGCACAATATCATCAATATTCCAATCTAGTCTTTGGTGTTTATATACAGTGGGGTAAGTAAGTATTTAGTCAACCACAAACTGTGCAAGTTCTCCCACTTGAAAATATTACAGAGGCCTGTAATTGTCAACGTGGGTAAACCTCAACCATGACAGACAGAATGTGGGAAAAAAAACAGAAAATCACATTGTTTGATTTATAAAGAATTTATTGCAAATCATGGTGGAAAATAAGTATTTGGTCAATACCAAAAGTTTATCGCAATACTTTGTTACGTACCCTTTGTTGGCAATAACGGAGGCCAAACGTTTCTGTAACTCTTCACAATTCGCTTGGTGTAAAGAAATCAACTGTGGGAGCAATTATTAGAAAATGGAAGACATACAAGACCACTGATAATCTCCCTTGATCTGGGGGTCCAGATGTTTGTGATGTTTTGGGGTGTCGTTGGCCAACACCGTGTTGCCCAACGACAGCCCCAAAACATCCCTGCTCTAGAGGAGATCTGCATGGAGGAATGTGCCAAAATACCAGCAACAGTGTGTAAAAAGCTTGTGAAGAGTTACAGAAAACGTTTGGCCTCCGTTATTGCCAACAAAGGGTACATAACAAATTATTGAGATTAACTTTTGGTCTTGACCAAATACTTATTTTCCACCATGATTTGCAAATAAATTCTTTAAAAATCAAACAATGTGATTTTCTGTTTTTTTTTTTTTACCACATTCTGTCTCTCATGGTTGAGGTTTACCCATGTTGACAATTACAGGCCTCTCTAATATTTTCAAGTGGGAGAACTTGCACAATTAGTGTTTGACTAAATACTTATTTGCCCCACTGTAATTGCTTACAGGAGGTTAGAGGTCAAAAGGCACCACAAAATTGAAGAAATATCAATTGTCAATGTCAATTTAGAATTTTCTTTTATTGACACAGATGAGGGAACCCTGAAGCACAGCTACTTAGCCACATCATACTAACACTTAACTAAATACAAGAAAGCAGAGCAAGTAATTACAAGACTGATAACAAATACTATATCTCTGTATACATATATAACACAAAATACAACAAGGGACACGTAGTTGAGACTAAAAGAAGATATGCTTACAGAAATATGTGTGGAACACGATGAATGAATTACAGGTACACGATAATTATTGGTCCAATAAGTATCGGTCCGATAATAGTAATTATGATGTCATCCCAATAAATCCAATAACATTGTTAATGGGACCGATAATATACGTATAATATTTTTGGCATGGTGTTGGCGGATTGGGATGTGTGTGTTTGTTTCCACTGATGTTTTGCCAGTTCACCGTATCACTGACTGTGTGTGGTTTGGGAAGAGGGTGTTTTACAACAAATCAAGCGCTCCCTTTCTCAGAGCTGCCAACTCTCACGCTTTGAGCGTGAGACACACGCCACACATTCAATTTTTCACAGAAAAAAAACAGTCTGATTTTGGGCCGAGACTCGTTCGTTTCTTTTTCAAACTCCCCGACAGTAGATGGCGCTACTCGCCACTGTAACCCTATTTGCTGCATCAAGGGCATAGGTTTGCATAGGGACGGTGGGGACAAATCACTACCAACTTTTCAGGAGGCTCAAATTGTCCCCACTAACTTTTAAGCAACCTTATTTGCATTAGATAATGTGTTCAGTTATAAAGGTCATTTAGATTGTCTTCCCATTTGTTATAACGATAGAATTGACCCTACCATTGTTAAGGGAATTATTTTCAGACTTACATTTACCCCTTTTTCGCTTGCTGAATGTGCCATTCCATGTTGTTTTTCCTCAAACGCACGTTTGATTGGCTGATGACTTGACCCCCCCGCTCCCTCTTACACACCCATACACACGCAACTCTCACAGTACAGAATTACATTACATGGGAGGGATATGAGAGTTTTTTTTCAGCCAGCAGCCCACTGTAAGTAATGTAAAACGTAATTGTTGTGAAACGCACCACTTATTTTGCTACTGAAAGTCCGACCTGCATCACAGTCTCGCATTACCATTACATAAAACTGTGGGGACTTGCTAGTAGGAAGCTGTTTAGGAGGAGTGTCCTACTGTATGTGTATTCTACTATGGTAACTGTCGAAACTTGATTGTTTACGTGTGAGTCAAGGATCACACTTAAGATGAATAAACCACTAGTTTATGAATAACACAATAAACTGAACGACCGATTGCCTCGCGTGCACACTTAATCTCATAGTTAGTCTCATTAATACTGCCGCTGTTTCGGTGATTGGCAACTTACTAGAACATATGACAGCAAGGGTACGGAGGCTCACGAGTGTCAAACAACATTTAACCAAATGTTCTACAGTAACGTTAATTAAACTGTAAGAAATATAGTAAACTCTGCTCAGCTGTAAGAAATTTAGTGAAGTTTAGTGAAGAAGAAGTTTTTTGTTGTTGTTGTATTTAATTTATACATACATGGTGTACATGGAGTGCTTGGAGCGCCTTTGGTTGCATTGCAAAGCTGTGAAAACAAAAAGCAGGCCTTATCCACACCGGGGCAGACCAGAGCGCAGCATACACACTTGCCTGTATTTGCAGCAAATTGAATTTTGTGAGTATTGGTTTCAATCGTTTTCATATTTTGCCATATAATAAAGTTACTGCCATTCGTTGCAGCTTGCGTTGAACACTGCCAGAGCTAGCCAAATCTCCCGTGAAAAAATAGCTTCCGTTAAATTGGCGTCAAGCTTGTGTATTTAGCGGTAATATAAACGAAGAAACACACTGTTGAGTCAAATTAAGCGGCATGCTCTCGGATGATGGGGGGCGCCTTGTATCGCTCCCGTCGTCCGCCTAAGACGCTTTATTTTCGGCTGGGACTTGAGCTGACAGCCGGTGTCGGCACAACACCGGCCCGACGAGTGGTGGGAATGATTCTTGCTTCTTAAAGCTTTTCAGAAATACAGTGATCCCTCGTTTTTCGCGGTTAATGGGGACCAGAACCCACAGCAATAAGTGAAAACCACGAAGTAGCGCCCCCCCCACCACCCTCAATTTTTTTGTGCGTGTTCAATGTATTTATTCAGATTTTACATTGGAAAAAAGATACATATATACGTTTTTTCACCCCCCCCCCCCAAAGTATCATTTATAAATGGTTTTTAAGCACTTCAAAATATAAGAATTATGATAAGTTTTAAACATGTTACTGCCCACTGAATTATTTTTAAACAAGAAAAAAGTAGTAAGAAAATGCTTGGCTTTATTAAATGCTTCATAGTGAGTCTACTCAAACCCTCTGAGGTTGCTCACTTTGTTAAACGATGATTGACACAGGTGTAAACTTTTTCTGTGATTGAATTTGTTTTTATTATTTGAGTTTTTTTTTTTTTTTGAAACAACTTATTTTTTGATTAAATAATAAAGACACAAATGTCCTAGCCAAAATGTGGCCCAAATGCAAAACATTACTTAAATGGAAAAAGTTGTTTCAATCAAGAAAAATAGTTTTCAAATGCTTTTTCTGTCTCAAATTAATTTTTGCAATCAAAAGAAAATTGTTTTTATTGAAGTGACTTTTTTGGGGATTAAAAATATATATTTTGATTGAAGCAACTTCATTTTTGATTGAAGCAACTTTTTTTTTTTTTTTTTTTTTTTTTTTTTTGATTGAATAATAAAGACACAAATCCACCTCCATAGTTATTGAGAGAGAAAGAAATTAAAAAAGCTTTAAAAATAAAAGCCATCGGGGAGTCTGATTTAATTTTTTATTTGTTTAAGATTTATATTTCATTATATAGACATGCCTTGAAAGGAAAGGAGATTGAGGGATAAAAAAAGGAGTTGGATGAAGCTGCTAAAGGCAGTGGAAACCTCATCAGCTGGGTGAATAGCACACTTGGTAAGAATACGTTTGCAAGGATCGTCGGGTATAAAATACAATTATAAACACAATTACAATGTAATTTTTCTATAAGATTTTATGCCATTGCTTTATTAATTATTAGGTGCTAGAGTTGTTAAGTATAGATAATAATGAAATGATAGTTTTGAGAAAACTGTGCTGTTGGTGGCTCAGTTACCATCTGATGTGGTTTGTTCTCAGATGAACAAGTCGAGGAAGGAAGTTTTGATGCAGAGGTTGAAGGAAGAAAAGAGGCAGACTGACTGACTCACAGCCAGAAAGTGTTGATGACAGTGTTGATTTCTATTCACTGTTGCCCCCTCCCAAATAAAGCATGTCACAGTTGCAGCCAATTATTATCTAAAGCTGGTTAAAATTGAAGTTATGTTGTTTTAAGGTGTATTAAGTACTTGTTCATGTGACCCTTTTGATCTACGAGCACCCGCCCCTCTATCGATCTGCACGGCCCTGCTGAAACACAGTGTGGGTCGACAAAGCTCAATATTTTGTTGGGTTGTACAGTGTACCGGAACATATTTCCTCCACACCCTTCTCACCTTTTTGACCCCTGACCCGTTTTCATGCCTGTTTTAAACTTTAAATCTTGAAATAAATTTGTTTGTGTTTGTGCGTGTGAGCTTGATTTTGTGTTGTAAATGTAAACTCAGTTCCCATAACAAGCAGTGGGAGATCACCTTGTTAGCCTCGTAGTATTGCCTACTGCAAGCATGCTCAAAACATCAGCTCATATAGCATTGTTTACTGTTCACATACTATTTAGTATTAGGCCGTGTTCACACTTGGCGATTTTTTCCAGAAAAAAGCGCTGCCTCCTGCGCCTACTGAGCACTTTCTGAGCGCCGTTTGAGCGAGTATTCTAAACGGGATTCTATCTTAAACGTCACCATACATAACGGTTAGTAACATTGGTCAACCAAATAATATTTGCCAATTCTCACGCTTTTCTCACGCAATTGTCTGTTTTCTCAAGCACACACGCAACACATCCAATTTCTCACGGGGCAAAATTTTGGTCACCCCCAACAAAATCTCACTCCAAGGTTTTTTAAAAGTTGGCAACTCTGCTTTCTGTGACGTAATGCTCAACTGACAGCAGTACTGTGCAGCATGGCTGGCTAACAAAACAACTAGCATGGCGTCGTTAAAGCCGAAGTTCCACGAGGAGGGAAAAAGGTGTCAAGCTACAACACATCTTAATAAGCCACTTAAAAGATCACAATTGCTTCGATGGTGTTTTAAAAGAGTACGACGACGCGCGGGCTGCAAATGAAGCTGCCCATAAATGTTGGCGCTAGACGACCAGCCCTGTTCCCTTGTATAAAACATAGGATTCAGGCGGCTACTTCCTCATTTGGAGCCCACGTTCATCACTCCAAGCCGCCGCCAGTTTTCAGATGAATGTTTACCAGCAAAGTATGATCCTCCATACTTTGATCGGCAACCATGCACGACACATATAGGTTTTACCACGGACATATGGACGTGTAATGTAGTCCTGTCAGCATGCTTCTGATGGCGCAGTGGTTGGATAAAGATTCGGTACTGTACAGAGACGAAATCTCACGCTTCTTTGAAAATGGGTTCACTCACTGCCATTTATATGGATTATTATAAGGCAAGCCATTAATGCTTTTTGTTCTACCATATTTGATAATGAGGAATGCGCTTTCACTAAATTTATAACTTGTTTCAGTGTCAGTTATTTACTTTTGGATACTGTGAAGAGTCTTTATGCACCTTTTGTTTCAGCTAAATATAATTAATCAACATTTACCAGTATTTCTTTACTTGAATACTAGCCTTGGCTTATGCAGAGTTTTGTTACTGTTCTGGAGGCCTTATTTTTTTTATCATTGAGTGATGATGCTATGGCAATTAGCAAATGTTTGCATTTTAAAGTGTTATTTTTACAAGTTATTGAGAGGCCTTTTGGTTATTGATAGGATGCTGTCCCATAATTGCCAGGTCGCGCTGCTTATGCTACACCTTGCTGCATCAGACTTTACTACCTCACTGGAAAACAGGACGATACCTGATTGGTTGCGGGTTCACAGCAATCACCTTAGAAATTTAACCATTTTAATTTAACCTGTAAACGAATAATTCAAATATACTACCCATAGCAAAAATTTGCTACTCATCTGTTGCTTAATCTCGTCTCGTGAGACGAATTTGATCATCTTGAATTTATGTCATTCTCTGTTTATTTGTTTCTGAGTTTGTGCTCCTAAGGGTACCCTTAGGAGCAAGTGATGAGTCAAAATGAGCAAAGACATCATTGAGACAAAGGAGATTGATTTGAGATAACCAGATTTGAGCAATATTTGAGAAGAGAAAATTCTCTAAATTAAAACTTGAGTTACACTTGTACAGCACCTTTCAGGCACTCAAAGCGCTTTGACACTATATCCTCATCTACCTGCTGGTGACGTAACAAGTGGGGTTCAGTGTCTTGCTCAAGGATACTTACATAGATGAATTCATCAGGACAGAGAGTTGAACTTACAACCTCTGAGTTGGGGAATAACTTCTCTACCACTGAGCCACGCACAGATGTTCTGTGCTCGATGTGACGCGGCACATCAATGGAAAGCAACTTCAGAAAGAGCGTGTGGCAACGATGAAGAAAATTGATTATATTTTGGTTCATTTCATAATTTATGTATTTCTTTGATATTTAAAAAAAAAACTTCCAAATCGCAGACATTTTGCCTGTGGGCCAGTAGTTTTCCCTGTTTTGATTACGTCATCAAACAAGAGTACTAAAGTTCTTCACACTATTTTGTGGTAAACTTTTGGTCTTCAAAGCCAAAAACCGATAATGCATTTGTAGCGGCCGATTGTTTTCGGCGCCAAATTTTCGGTCACATCTCTAATTTTCACATTGAACAAGATAACCCAAATGAACCAGATGTTATTCAATTATTTGACCAATTATAATATTTTCTCGGATTTTGGCATGAGATGAATTAAGATGTGATTTGACAGGTCAGAGCAGACACAACTCTTTTTTACAATGAAAGAATCTTGAAAACCCAAAATGAGCAATTGCAGATTGGAAGGAGATCAAATTGAGAAAAATTTGTGGCTGGCACAATGTAAGGTTGCTCCGCGAGATCAGTAAATGAGGCAGCTTTGAGGGAAGTTAAAGAAATAAAATAATTGTGAGAGAATTTTATTCATGCTTAAAACACAACCATTATACATTTCATATTTTGTGTATATTTGTTATGCTTGTTTCTTATGGCCTTGACAACTGTAGACGGTATTACAATATGCCCAAATATAATCTGCTATGTTCCTGTTTTTCAATATGCCCTGAATGATTTCTTTTTCTGGTTTGTTTCCCTCTCGTCTCGTCCAAAGAACAGGCTGTCTCAAGGACAGGCTATGTTTTTCTGTGAAAGACCACCAGAGTTGGAAAAAAATAACTTTCACTTATGTTTCTGTGGAAGGAATCATCACTTGTTTCTGTACAAGGTATTCACTTGTGTTTCCGAAAAAGGTGTCGTTACACAGCAAGCAACGCCCTTTCAACGGGCATAAAGACTCTTGACTTGTGTATCCACGTTGTACTTTCTGGGTGATCTCAGCTTCTAGCTGGGTCATACCATTCTGTACCCGTGATATATCATGTTATATAAAAGTCTTCGAAGCAGGTAATGCTTGGCTGTCTGATTCATTATTCTCATTTTGTTATCTGCTGATACTTGTCTCGGAGTTCAAACTTGAGTTTCCCTGACATTTTTAACTTAGTCCTTCTAAAAATGCCGGATGCCAACGCCATTCTCCGGTGGAAGATCGACGACGTCTGACAGGTGCGCACCGCCCGGAGCCTTACAACCTCCGGGAAACAGGACACGGACATCCTCCATCGGTGAACTGCAAATGGCAATTGAACCTGAGAATGAATCAACCAGCAACCAGGATTGAACAAGGTTATTGTTAATTGTTGTAATTAACACAGGATACACTGGGAAGACCCGTGTAATTGGACACGTTTGGGGAAACGTAGGTCCCACGTGAGACAAATTTATTTTGTCAGGTTAAGTTGTATACAACAGGATATACTGGGATTTGTATGTCCCGTGTAATTGGATGCGTTGGGAACGTACATCCCATGTAAGACGAGTTTCTTCGTCAGGATAGACTGGGTTGTCGACACCACAGTCTAAGTGTATTTGGATACGTTTGGCCCACGTAAGACAATAACATTTTGTCAGGTCGGATAGACGTGGTAATGGCTTAAACCACAAGAAGTCTACTTGTCTGTATTTTTAAATACAAGACATAGGATACATCTGGAAGCGTATGTCCCATGTACGACAAAAAGCATTTTGTCAGGTTGGTTAGTAAGACTCGGTTAGTCCACCAGTCTACTTGTATACAAGACGAGTATAAGCCTGGGATTCGTAGGTTCCGCGTACGATAGGCGTGATTAATATCACGAGTAGGACTGTCCATGGACTTGTGTTGTCTGTTAGTTTGTCATTGAGCTCAAATTGTTTGTATGTTTTTATTTTTGTTGTCTGTTAGTTTGTCATTGAGCTCAAATTGTTTGTATGTTTTTATTTTTGGTCTGGTGTGAACTACTAGTAGAATGTACGGTGACTTTGATTTGTTTTTGTAATTGTACTGTCTTGTATGATAAGTCATGGTGAATGTTTATGGCTGGTGTTTACTGTTTAGCTGATATCGTTGTGTGGGTTCTTTTCGAAGTAAGTGGCTTTGTTGTTATGTGACTGTTGTTTGATTGGGAGGAATTATGGGAAGCGTCCCATCTGGTAAACTTCTACTATGCGTATGTTAACGTCTTGGTGAAAATGGTTATGAGACTTCAATGTCGTGTTTTTCTCTCAGGATTTTCCTGTGGACAGTGATAATTGGTGAGTTGTGCTGTTGAAAGTTTGAGTAAGTTGTTTTGAGGACAGAGGTAACCATAAGCCTAGCTAAAGATGGTTTGCGAATGTGTTTGGTTGTTTGGTGGATGTCTGAAGTGGAAAAAAGGAGTCGAGAAAGTAGGGCTGGGAAAGTTATGGGCATATGAGAGGAGCGTCGATAAGCGAGGGAATTGTTTGTAAATAGCTGACCGTTTATTGCGTAAATAGCTGACCGTTTATTGCGCAAAATCGGAAAAAAGTTTTTCAACAGGAGTGTGGCCCTTTGGTGGCCCCTATTTGCAACATGGGGTCCTCGACAGCATCCGCTGGGTTTTTGCCCAAATTAATTATAAAGGAAGGTTGTAATTGCAGCTGGGAATATTCCAGCCTTTCCTTTATACTATTTAGGATAAAATTGAGAAACAAATTGGGAAAACAAGTAAAACAAAAATGATTTTTGAAATGGAATTTCATTAGTGGTAAAAAATAGACTATTGAGCTCAATTGAAACCTATAGAATGCTCTTAAAAGAGAAACATTTTTGTGGAAGAAAAAAAAAAATTTCATTGTACGATAATGATAATAATGGTTTAGTCAGCAGTAAGGATAATGAATTTAATCATCACCGAGCTCATGGATTAAACTATTTTTAAACATTTGATTAACTGATTAATTAATAATTGTTGTCGAGAGGAATTATAGCTATAGAAGAAGGTTTATACGAGATATGACTGGGAGGAAAAGGAGTCTACAAGCATCTGCCTGATCAACAGATGTTTGTGTTCCAGTTCCTGCCCAGAAACTCAAAGGCAAAAAAACCCAAAACATTGTGTGTACAGACCCCAATCTGCCGGACTAATGGAAAGAACAAATGGGACAAATTAAAAACAGACTGATGCAGAAGGAAAGACTTTGCCACCTTTTGAAATTATCCAGATTAACCCCAGGACCTGTTAAAGGTTCTGGCAGCATTCAAGCTCACATAAAGAAACAGTTTGATCCAAGACATGTTCGAGACAACAATGATCTGCCAGAATGTTCTGATCCACAGACTCTCAAGGTGCGGGTCGGAGACTTGGTGTTCCTGAAAGTGTTGCAGCGTGCCAGGTGGGACAGTGAACGCTGGGACTGTCCTTACGAGATGGTTGGAGTCAGCCCCACTGCAGTGAAAGTCTACGGACGCACTGGGTGAATTCATCAATCCCAGTGCAAGCTCTTCCGGTTGCCAGAAGGACCTAACGACGCCAGTCCACCAGGCCCTGATTCCTAATGTCCCGACTGTTATGTACTGATGTGCTTGCCGTACTGATGATATCAGAGATGCATGTAAGGTAGAGCAAGCGGGAGAGTAGAGAGAAAAAAAAAAAAACGCGGGAATGTGGCCGTGTGTTGACAACAGGGAATAAACTCATACATTGTTTAAATACGGAGTTGTTCCTTTAAGATAAGAGTCATTATCTAACAATGGCGACGAGGATACTGGATTAACCTAAATCCGACAAGTTTGACTGCGTTTTGGAGACAGAATGGATCATTTGCCGAAGTTTGAGTGCTACACCGAGCCTGCTACGCTGGGACCGAGATGGACTAGGTGGCTGACGGCGTTTGAGCTGTACGCGGACGGGAAAGGCTTGATTCTGGCCGCGGACGCGGAAGCTACGGTGAGACAGAGGAGACGGGCTCTGCTCCTACACCATACCGGCACGGACGTGCAAGATACAGTGCTGCTCGAAAGTTTGTGAACCCCACAGCGATGGTCAGATTTTTTGTAAAAAAAACTAAAATAACCTTATTAAATGTTAAGTTATACCCAAATCCACAATACTGACATTCCAAATAATGGACTGAAACAAAAGAAATAGTTATATTGTCATTCTTTATTTAACAAAAGTGGTTGATTTAAGAAAAACTCAGATATCATGTGTGCAAAAGTATGTGAACCCCTTCAGTTAATAGGATATTGCGCCTCCTTTTGCAGAGATTACCTCAACCAAACGGTTTCTGTAGTGACTAATCAGCCTCTCACATCTACTTTGGGGGATTTTTGCCCATTCTTCCTTGCAGAACGCAGTCAGTTGAGAGAGGTTTGATGGGCGTCTGGCATGAACTGCTCGCTTCAGGTCCCGCCACAGCATTTCAATGGGATTTAGGTCAGGACTTTGACTGGGCCAGTCCAGAACACGAATCTTCTTCTTTTTCAGCCATTCCTTGGTTGTATTGCTGGAATGCTTTGGATCATTATCATGTTGCATGATCCACCTTCTGCCAAGCTTTAACTTCAAAACAGATGGCGTCAGGTTATGTTCTAGGATTTGACAATATTCCTCAGAATTCATGATTCCCTGGACTATGTGGAGTTGTCCAGGTCCTGAGGATGAAAAGCAAGCCCAGATCTTGACATTCCCACCTCCATGCTTCACTGTTGGGAGAAGGTTCTTTTGGTGGTATGCAGTGTTGACTTTTCGCCAGACATGGCGGTTTTGGTTGTGACCAAACAGTTCAATTTTGCACCTACATCAGTTGATGAAAACTCTTTT
This sequence comes from Corythoichthys intestinalis, assembly GCF_030265065.1. NCBI lineage: Eukaryota > Metazoa > Chordata > Actinopteri > Syngnathiformes > Syngnathidae > Corythoichthys > Corythoichthys intestinalis. Next base: position 45,234,438 of record NC_080411.1, on the reverse strand, counting down.
TAATTTAGTCTCGACAACACAACTGTTAAAAAAACAAAAAAAAAACTACTGAATTGATTGATTAGGAAATCAGGTTGAAATAATAGAAAATTCCAAAATGTTGAGGGGGTTCACAAACTTTTGAGCAGCACTGTATCTTTTCTACGCTGCCTGACACGGGAGGAGTGACAGACTATGATAGAGCAGTCACGGCACTGAATGACTACTTTGTGCCATAAGTAAACACGGCGTTTGCGCGCCAGGCTTTCTACCAAGTTGCGCAGAAACCGGGAGAAACGGTGCAGCAGTTTGTGACGAGGCTTCGTCAAGCGGCGAGAGACTGTGCGTTTGGTGCGGACATCAGCAATCAGATAAGAGATGTGGTGTTGGGCAAATGCACATCGGATTATGTACGGAGAAAAATACTGGAAGAACCTCAACCGACACTCTAGCGCGCTCTGGAGATAGCCGCGCAGTGCGAACGAGTGGAGACCCAGATGTCAGCGATGAAAGTTTCAGACGCGGACGGCGCGGAGGGGGGAGCGACGGTGAATCGTGTCTTCTCCAAGACAGAGGGAAAATCGCGAAAATGGAGATCAGCACCTTGAGGAGATCGGGGAGAAGGAAAGGAGCGATCAAATAAAGTGTGCTACAGGTGTGGACACGGAGACCACATGGCCAAAGACTCTGCATGCCCAGCAAGAGGACATGTGCAGAAAATGCAATGGAAAAGATCACTATGCAAAAATGTGCAAATCAAAAGGTAAAGACAAGCAAACTGTGAAATGTGTGGAAGCGGAAAACAGTGATGCTGGGGACAGACACTATGCATTTACAATTGATGATGATTCAAATACAGAGAGGGTCATTTTTGATGTGGGGGGAGTTGATCTTCTTATGTTAATTGATTCTGGGGCATCCAGTAATATTGTTGATGAAAACACATGGGAAATGCTTAAAAGTAAAAAGATAAAATGTGTATCAAATAAAGCAGCTTGCAAACCCCTGTACCCATACTCCTCCAAGGTGCCCCTACCAGTAATGGGTGTGTTCAGATGTGATGTTAAAGTGGGAAAACGAAATACTGAAGCTGAATTCACTGTGATACAGGGAAAGGGGGAGCCACTACTGGGGAGGAAAACTGCTATTGAGCTAGGCGTACTTAGAGTGGGAACCAACATAGCAGCAGTGACAGATGTTAAATCTGAAATACAGAATAAATACCCCAAACTTTTTAAAGGTGTTGGTAAACTTAATACAAAGCGAATTCGATTGCATATTGATGAGAATGTGACACCAGTTGCACAGCCCCTAAGGCGGGTGCCTTTTCACCTAAGAGAGGCAGTAGAGAAAAAAGTGAATCAGCTGCTGGACCTAGATTTTATTGAAAAGGTTGAGGGACCCACACCTTGGGTGAACCCCGTGGTTGTTGCACCAAAAGAACATGAAGATGACATTAGGATGTGTCTCGATATGAGAATGGCAAATACAGCTATAATTCGAGAAAGGTATACAATCCCCACGGTGGATGATCTCTTACAGGGAATGAACGGGTCTGTTCTTTTCAGTAAATTAGATCTGAAATGGGGCTACCACCAACTAGAACTCACACAAGAGTCCAGTGCACACAGGTACTTACCGATATAAGAGACTCATATTTGGTGTTTCATCTGCTAGTGAACAGTATCAACGGGAAATTGCAACAGCTACAGCTGGCATTGAGGGGGTAGAAAACATCTCTGATGACATAATTGTCCATGCCCCAGACCAGGAGATTCATGACAAGCTACTCCATGCAGTTCTGAAAAGGTTGGAGGACTCACATACTCACAAACGGAGCGAGAGGCCCTTGCCTTGGTGTGGGCATGCGAGAGACTGCACCCATACATCTATGGGAAAAAGTTTGACCTCGTGACGGACCACAAGGCTCTGGAGGCCATCTACACCCCGACCTCCAAGCCATGTGCCCGGATTGAACGGTGGGTGCTACGGCTCCAACCGTATGACTTCAGAGTAGTCCACATACCCGGAAAGGACAATATTGCAGACCCCCTGTCGCGACTGCTGGGAGCGAGCACGACGGAGGGGAATCACAAACACGGAGCGGAGGAATATGTGCGCTTTGTTGCCACACATGCTACTCCACGAGCACTTACCACCAGAGAGGTAGAGGAGGCCTCTGCGACGGATGATGAACTCAGGGAGCTGAGATGGGCCATACAGAGTGGGCGTTTTGACAAGTGCCAGGTATACGCACGAATCGCGTTTGAACTGTGTGTGATTGGACAATTGGTGCTAAGGGGGACACGCATCATATTGCCGCATGCACTCAGAGACCGGGCCCTGGAGTTGGCTCATGAAGGACACTTGGGCATTGTGGGCACAAAGCAACACCTCAGGAGTAAGGTGTGGTGGCCTGGTATGGACAAAGCGGCTGAGAAATACGTGAGGACGTGTCACGGTTGCCAGATTGTGTCAAGGCCAGATGTGCCGGAACCTCTGAGGCCCACAGCACTTCCAGATGGGCCGTGGCAGGACTTAGCTACTGATTTACTAGGTCCATTACCAACCGGACACTCAATATTAGTCGTGATCGACTACTACAGCCGTTATTATGAATATGAGATCCTGCAATCGACTACTGCTGAAAAAGTTATTGACAGCCTGGAGAATATCTTCAGCAGGCATGGCCTACCTATCTCGACCCGCTCTGATTGTGGGCCACAGTACATGTCTGCACAATTTAAAGCGTTCTGCCAGGAGAACGGAATTGAGCATGTGAAAACCACACCGAAATGGGCTCAGGCCAACGGTGAAGTGGAAAGACAAAATGCCTCATTATTGAAGAGGATTCACATTGCTCAGTCTGAGGGGCTAGACTGGAAAAAGGAGCTACGCAAGTATGTGACCATCTACCGATCCATCGATCATGCCACAACAGGGAAAAGTCCTGCAGAGCTCCTGTTCAAGAGAAAGATCAGAGGAAAGCTCCCAGATATCACGACACCACAACAAGACCTGGAGGTCAGAGACACTGATGCGGAAAGAAAAGGTAAATCAAAAATCTACACAGACAACAAAACAAACGCAAAGTACTCTGAAGTGTCAGTGGGCGACCAGGTCCTACTAAAACAAGACAAAATTGAAAAGTTCACAACGACCTTCAACAGGACCCCACACAAGGTGATCAGTAAGGAGGGAAACAATGTGGTTGTCGAAGCACCGAGTGGAGTGACCTACTCCAGGAACACCACATTTGTCAAAAAGTACTACACGGAGGATCCAGCTCCACAGTCATCTAGCAAAACACAAATGACTTGGAGTGAGAATGAGGACAAACCAAAAACACCTGACATGGAGTCCAACACAGAGATTCAAACTAGGGTGTCCACGCCCAAACCTACCACAGCTGCCAGGTGTGACAGACCCCGCAGGCAGATTAGGCTGCCATTGAGACTAACAGACTTTGTTATTAAGTGAAAAGCCTGTCTGGTGATGTTTACATGCACTTATTGTTCACAGGGTCACTTTGAAGGGAAAAAAAAAAGAAAGTTCTAAATTATTTGTGTTCTGTATGTGAAAAAAAAAAAGGAAAGTTCTGAATTGTTTGTGTTCTGTAAAATTAGACCTACTTGTATTGTGAAGAAAAGAGTTCAATTTCACTGAGGTTCTGTGCATGGCATACTGGAATTTAATTCCTAGTAAGGGGGGGATGTTATGTACTGATGTGCTTGCCGTACTGATGATGTCAGAGATGCATGTAAGGTGGAGCAAGCGGGAGAGTAGAGAGAAAGAAAAAAACGCGGGAATGTGGCCATGTGTTGACAACAGGGAATAAACTCATACATTGTTTAAATACGGAGTTGTTCCTTTAAGATAAGAGTCATTATCTAACACCGACCTCACCTAAAGTCATTAAGAGCGGTGGACTAGTGACGGGATCTGTCGTTCACTTGAGTAAACGAATCCATTCCGGTTCGTTCAGTAAAAAGATTAGTTCAAACAAATCGTTCAACGAATCGTTCGCCCCCCTCACCTCCCTCCCAGCCCAAATGAATCGTTCGGTTAGTGAACGGGAAGTGACGTTGCCGAACGAATCACCAAAGACCGCTTCGCAGTATAACTGAACGGGAAGTGACATTGCTTGGTCCCTCCCTCTCTTGCACACAGGCTCCTCATTGACCACTCGTCGTAGTTTCAGAAATGAGTGACAGGCGATATCATTCTGCTTTCACAGACAGCCTCGTCTCCCTCCCACTGCTGCAAAAGCGAGGGAGAACTTCCGCGTCGTCTGTCCTAGTTCAATGGGATCAAAGTCAGGGCTCGTGCTTGCATTTCGATTTAGGACACGGTTAAACATTTTTCTTTTGTGGGGGGAGTGGGGGTTTGGGATCGGGGGCGCACGGACTTTCTTTAGCATGATCTTGATCACATATACAATGCTGCTGCTACCAGCCAACGCTACATGCTTGCTGTCACGAAAATAAAAATAAATCGAAAGTTTAATTTCTAAATATGGAACGACCAACACATCATATTTACCTCTCGCTCTGTTGTATTTTAGTTTTTATGCTCATCACTATTATTTTAGGTCACTATTGTTAAAACTAAAGTGTAAATAGCTAGTTGTCAAATGTGCTGCTCTGAAATAAAAACAATACTACATTTTGATATTTGACAGTTTAGTTGCAAATCAGTATTAAGATGATCGTATTGAATTTTTGCACTGGTATTAACAATTAAAATAATCCGGTCAGCTCCCCTGTCGTCCCCTCATCTCAGATTGTCAAATGCTGACGAGAAATAATTGTTTGCTCTTTACGATGTTGCTTTTCTACTCTCATTAGTCTGTTAAGAAAAATGTAGACATATTGCGACATCTCCCGTGTCCGCGTGCGTTGTTTTTGGGCGCTTAAGTAGCACATGATGGACGGATGGACATAATTTGTCAAACCAACCAACACCCGACACGCTCTTACACGAAAAAAATAAATAAAACAGTCGGAAAAAAATGACATGTATATAATTTCATTGCAAATCAGTATTATGGTAATCATACTAAATATTCTTTTTTTCTGTGCACATATGAGGTAAATATCACTGCCATGAAGCCTCCATATAGTGACAGGTCTCTGCCCCCTTCACTGTCGTCACGCGACCGCAGCTCACTTTTGCTTGCCTCGTAGCTACCTGTTTTTTTTTTGTTTTTTTTTTAGCTAGCCGTGTTTTAAACTACTGTAAATTTGATAGTATGTCGTCAGTCATAGGTAGTCCCGAGTCTGTTGAGAAAAGTACACTAAACCATGCTCGCTAGATTTGTGTGGTGTTTTGTCTGTTTGAGCAGCATTTGATAGGCTCCACATTAACAAATATGTGACAAAGTCATTTCCTTCCATTTTTTGATTCGTTCACCGCATTACTGGAAAGTCAAGTTAGCAGCAAGCTAGGTCAGGAACCGGAGGACCGAGTCACTGAACGGGAAGTGACATAACTCCTTGCGTACGGCTAAAACCAGATATTACTCATCCTTAATAGAGGAAAACAAAAATAATCCTAGGTTTCTGTTCAGCACTGTAGCAAGGCTGACAAACAGTCACACCTCAATAGAACCTTATATCCCAACCACCCTTAGCTGTGATGACTTCCTAAAATTTTTTAACAATAAAATCGCAACTATTAGAAATAAAATAAATGAATCACTTCCAGTTATTAGGTCTGATAAAGTGCAGACAAAGAATTCGGAATCTCCTATAAAACCCTCTAAAATATTAAATAACTTTACCACTGTAGATCAAATTGATGTAATTTCAATTATAATGTCCTCCAAACCATCAACGTGCCTCCTCGACCCAATCCCAACCAAACTTTTTAAAGAGACCCTGCCTCTAACTATTGACACTATCTTAAATATAATAAATACCTCATTAGTTACTGGCTACGTGCCGCAGTCCTTTAAATATGCAGTTATTAAACCGCTCTTGAAAAAACCTACTCTTGATCCTGATATTTTGGCCAATTATAGACCTATTTCTAACATACCATTTCTCTCCAAAGTCCTTGAAAGAGTGGTAATTAAACAGCTCTGTCAGCACCTTCAGGACAATAGTTTATTTGAACAGTTCCAGTCTGGCTTTCGAGCTCATCATAGCACTGAAACCGCATTAGTTAAAGTAACTAATGACTTGTTACTTGCCGCTGACGTTGGATTAGTCTCAATCCTGGTTCTGCTGGACCTGAGCGCAGCCTTTGACACAATCGACCATAATATCTTATTGCAGAGATTAGAATGTGACATAGGCATTAGAGGAGCAGCCCTATGCTGGTTTAAATCATATTTATCTAATAGGTACCAGTTTGTCAATGTAAACCAGCAATCATCATCGTACTCTAGAGTTAGTTATGGTGTGCCGCAAGGATCTGTCCTCGGGCCCATCTTGTTTACGCTGTATATGCTTCCTCTAGGTAATATCATCAGAAAACATAGCATTAACTTTCACTGTTACGCTGACGACACACAACTGTATTTATCAATTAAACCTGAGCAGGTCAGGCAAGTAGAAAAACTAAGCGCCTGCGTCCGAGATATAAATACCTGGATGAGCACTAACTATCTTCTACTTAACCCTGAAAAGACAGAAGTCCTTATAATAGGCCCGAAAAGTGCTAGAGACTCTTTATCTGCCCAGATAGTCACTCTGGACAATGTAAGTGTAGCCTCCAGCGCCACAGTTAAAAACCTAGGAGTTTTATTTGACCCTGACTTATCGTTTAAAGCACACATTAAACAAACCTGTAGAACGGCTTTCTTTCACCTGCGCAACATTGCCAAAATTAGAAATATTTTATCTAAAAGCGATGCAGAAAAATTAATTCACGCGTTCCTTACATCGAGATTGGATTACTGTAACTCCCTACTTGCAGCTTGTCCTAAAAACTCTCTAAAAGGTCTTCAGCTAGTCCAAAACGCAGCAGCAAGACTTTTAACAGGAACCAATAGAAGAGAGCACATCACCCCTGTGCTCCAGGCACTTCACTGGCTTCCAGTCGAGTTTAGAATTAAATTTAAAATACTCCTTCTTACATTTAAGACCATTAATGGGTTGGGGCCATCTTATCTCACCGATGCTCTCGTTCCATACCGCCCCAACAGAACACTCCGATCTCAGAATGCAGGTCTACTGGTAGTTCCCAGGGTTCATAAAAGTACTGTCGGAGCTAGAGCCTTTAGCGACCAAGCCCCCGTTTTATGGAATCAGCTTCCAGCTAGTATTAAAGAAGCCGAGACAGTCTGCACATTTAAGATTAGATTAAAAACGTTCCTATTCGACAAAGCTTATGGTTAGGCTAGTTGAAGTCGGAGTAGACTCACAGTTTAGTTTAAGCTGCACTAGAAGCTATAATGCTGGGGGCAGTACAGCCGCTGAGTTCTATCTCCTTTTCTTACTCTACCTACCACTTGTCTTACTTTATTTCTATTTTCCAATGTTAATATCTAGTTGTCTAGTCTCTTCATCACTAGTCACCCGGTGTCCCCTTTCCCCCCCTCCCCTCTGGGGAGGGGCTATTTTTCAGCTGCAGCCTCCTGACTGTCCGGACCCCTGGCTGGATTGATGTCCTCGCTGCTACCCCCGTCTCATCTGACCAGAGGGACCTCTTCTTGCTCCTTTACTCCACTGTATTTGTATTTTTACGGACTACAATTTCGCTTGCTAATTCCCATTAGCCGTTCTGGGGTTCCTGTCTATCCGTCCTGGGAGTGGATCTCTCCTGACTGTGGTACTCCCCAAGGTTTCTCATTTTTCTCCCAATTGACTCTGGAGTTTTTGGAGTTTTTCCTTGCCGGCATGGAGGGTCTTAAGGATAGGGGATACCCAGGACTTGAACTGTATCTATTCATCTTTGTTGCTTCATTTCTAATTGTGTATCATATTGCCTCTGTAAAGCCCTTTGAGACCTCTGTTGTGATTGAGGGCTATACAAATTGAATTGAATTGAATTGAATAACTCAGTCTTGCCCCCTTGCGTGCACGCTGGCTGCTTATTGGCTACACGTGGAAGTGAGTGACAGACGCCCTTATTCTGTTTCCGCTCCCTCCCCTGCCCGCGATGAGGCTGGCGTCTGATTGGTCGTGTGCGATGTCAGAAGACGCTGCCGCTTGCTCAACGCCCTCCCACGCAGCGAACAAGCCCTAACTTCATAGAACGAATCAGTGCAGATGGTGATTAGTTCGGTCTCGTTCACCCAAACAGTTCATTCAAAAAGAACGAATCGTTCACGACCGATACAACACTACGGTGGACGGGTTTTCCGGCCCGTCCGCTCCTATGGTGCCCCTGGCAGAAGGACAATACCCCTCACGACAAAAGAGGATCAAGTACTGTTGTCTTGGTGTTCTGCTGACGTCACTAACTGTGCTCATTTTGGTATGAACACTTCATCATTTAGACTGGACTCCATTTTCAACTGTTGGCCCCGCCAGCGCGAAGAACCGGTCGTTTCGGCGTCACGCGCGAAGTTCCGCTGGTCTTAAAGCTCAACATTTGAAGGTTCGGTTAGTGATGATGAAACTACTTGTGTGTCCGTTATAAATCTGCTGCTATGTACATACATATATATGACCAAAATCAGCATATAATGCGAATTTTCTTTTGTTTTTTTTTTCTTCTGCTCCTTGCTTGGGAAAGGTTCATGTCATTTACTGTGTTTTTAATCATGATAAACAGGAGGATTTGTGAGAGAATTATATTCATGCTTAAAACACAACCATTATACATTTCATATTTTGTATATATTTGTTATGCTTGCATGAGAACATTATAGATTCATCTGTTGTAATCTTTTTGAGCGCGCTTTCTTATGGTCTTGACGACTGTAGACGGTATTACAATATGCCCAAATATGATCTGCTATGTTCCTGTTTTTCAATATGCCCTGAATGATTCCTTTTCTGGTTTGTTTCCCTCCCGTCTCGCCTCGTCCAAAGAACAGGCTGTCTCAAGGACAGGCTATGTTTTTCTGTGAAAGACCACCAGAGTTGGACAAAAATAACTTTCACTTATGTTTCTGTGGAAGGAATCATCACTTGTTTCCGCACAAGGTATTCATTTCCGAAAAAGGTGTCGTTACACAGTAAGCAACGACCTTTCAACGGGCATAAAGACTCTTGACTTGTGTATCCACATTGTACTTTCTGGGTGATCTCAGCTCCTAGCTGGGTCATACCATTCTGTACCCGTGATATACAGGGTACCCGCAGGTTATTAAAAGTATTAAAAAGGCATTGAATTTAGTTTTCCATTATTAAAGGTATTAAAAGTATTAAATTAGCTGTCGTAAGTCTGGAATTTTTTCAACGTGGTTTTAATTTTCAAGAACATCTCAGTGCAACCTAAATTATATCCATGACAAAGTTTTTTTTTTTTTTAAACCATAACGAAGATGACGCGTACAATTTTTACGATGCACTGCACCTCGTGCGTGCGCGCCGTTAGCATCAACATCGTAACAGCAGGCAATCACACAGTACCAGGCCCGGAGTGGCTAATCGGAAGAACCGGGACAGTTCCCGGTGGGCCGGCCTGACTTTTGGGCCGGTCGTAATACACATTTTTAACGAAGCTTTCAGTTAAACTATTTACTAACGGCATCACGCAACCCCGCTTTGCGCGATAAATTGTGCCCCTTCTAGAATTCCGTAGTTTGAAATTCGATACCCCGCAACAGGTTCCCATTCTCCAATGCCGCCAGCTCTGCCTCTGGGAAAGAGTATATCATCCTGTTGACTTGATTCTGGAAAAACTTAATTTTGGGTTTTAATGGCCGAAATGTTGAGGCAACATGACGAGCGTGAACCCGTCTGGCTGTTGGCGCGACCCATTATCGTTGTTTTTGAGCATGTCTGGATAAAAGTACAGCGATAAACCGTAAATGAACATGCAGGATGAAATATTTTTCATGAGAGCACCACTAAAACTTCCACCATGGAGGCTCCAGGCACTATTTTTGGGCACAAAGGATTGGGGTGAAATCCACGTTCTCAGGCCAAACATAAGTTGGGCATTTTAACCCAAAACATTACACTCTGAGGTGGACTGATGAGCGTGAACTACCCTGAAATACACAGGTGTCTGAACTGTATAAGTGCATTGGGAGACAGCCATTTTGGTGAGTTCAATTATTCTTTCAATCAATCATTCAATCTTTCACATTTAATTGCGGTAATTTTATGTCATGGATAATATGAAAACACTCATAAGTAATGATATATTACATTAATTTTTTATTTATTTAAACTATATACAGTACACCCCCCAAATTTTGAATATCAAGTAAAAGTTGTTTTATTTTGGTAGATTAAACCAACAAAATTGAATATGTCAATTTGCATGTACCACAAACAAACAAACAAAAAAAAATAATAATATGATGAAAAGCTTAGGTTTTGTACACACTTGCCACATGTGTAATTCAAAACACCTGCAAAAGGTTCCGCAAAGTCAGTCTAATATAAGATAAAATTATAGCTAGTACCCAAAAAATAAAATGGTAACTTCACACAGAACCTGCGCTTGAGCCCTTGATCTCAGAACTGTCAGTAGACATGCTCTTCCTCTTTGCCTCCCTTTTTACAAGTTATTTGGGGAAAATTCATATTTGATTCATCTTTACAAGTGAAAAGGAAAACTATTTTCTTGTTTCTAATGAGGCTTAAATTTGATGAACTCCTGTGCTAATAGGTGTATTTAGAAATTGAAATATATAATTTATGCATTTTAAAAAATCGCAAGTTTACCATTGACAGCATGCGATTAGTCGCGATTTTAAAAAAATAATCGCTTGACAGCACGATTATTGTTACAATATTTTAATAAGGTAGGTCATGACATAAAGAGGGCCGGTCTGTGGCACAAAACTTTTTGTTTTAATTGTGTCTTCAATAAATGTGCATTCTTTTGTCAAACACACTTAGTAATTGAGGTTAAATTTGATGTTCAGTGCTTTATTTTTTTAATATGATTAAATATTATCTAAATAATGGGTGCGAGAAAAGTATTAATTTTCAGTTGAAATGGCATTAAAAAAAAGTCTTGAATTTAGATTTCTCAATCCTGGGGGGACCCTGATATATCATGTTATATAAAAGTCTTCGAAGCAGGCAATCCTTGGCTGTCTGATTCATTATTCTCATTTTGTTATCTGCTGATACTTTTCTCGGAGTTCAAACTTGAGCTTCCCTGACAACTTTGCTCATCCATATCTTTTACTGAGACATTACTGAGATCGTGAATCCAAGTAAGGAGATAAAATTGAGACGCATTTGAGATCGACACAAGTACTCACAGTTGTCTCTTGGCGAGATCTTGAAAGGAGACAACTGTGAGACTTGAAAAATCGTGCCAGTAGAACTATTCTCAAGACCTTCTCATGTAATGCTCACTATGAGACTTACTTCTCATTAGGCAAATTTGAGAAAACTGAGAAAAGCACTCTGTTCTCGATTATTGCTGATTCATTTCTCAGAGATTTAAAGGGGCAACTGAAGAGCTTTCCGGATTTTGGTGTAATTTTACAAATATAAACTTTGGAAGAGTTCGTCAAAACAACCATGACATTATCAACACGTAATTATAAGGATAATTTGCGTTTTTTTAGTTTTTTTGCACTCCGTTAAATGTCCCTTCCCAAACCCGGAAGTGTGACGTAGATTCCCCGACGCAACAGAGAAGACTATCCACAGCTAGCATAGCAGCAACAACTATATCAGTGATATTTCTACCAAAGGTAACCATTCAGGATCGCTCTTTCGTGATGCTACCGATGGCAAAGGCTCCCAGGAAAGATGATCTACAATTAATCCCTACATGTTTAAACCTGAGGCGTCAGATGACGACGATTTACTTGACACAGTAAATGTAATGATGCCAATTGACAGCTCGACACTTCACGAACGGGAGAGTGGTAAGCCTAAGTCCAGCATTGTGATTTTTCTATTTGAGAGAATGTGATTACATGGTTGTATATATTTTCCATGCTCTCCACATAGCTAAAACTGGATATTAGGTTATGGGATAGCTCCTACCGATCTAAAGATGGTAAAGCTAGCCCAAATGTGGCTAAATAAATGATATATGTTATTGATTTTTAAAAATAAATGACAAAACGATTTTATTTTTCAGGTGTTGCTGTAAACATTTAAGTAATTACCCTTCCAAGAGTATGCCTGTGTCGTCAGGAGATCCCAGACGTGAGAGCCAAACTTGAGGAGGCTGAAGCACTGACAGGGGCATGAATTACATTTAAAAAAAAAACAAAAAAAAAAACCATATATTGTAAACAACAGTGACATATTTTGTTGACTGTTTAATGTATTCTATTGGTATATAATATATTCTAATTATATTACATTCTAAACAATATTCAATTGGCCAAAATAATAAGTGATACCAGATTTATGTTGAATCAGCATCAGCTTTCGCTGTCAGATTGCGACACAACAAAGTTACCAAGTTATACCAAGCAAACAATGGCACACATCAAAGAACATAAATTTAGTAAGCAACATAAAGTTAGGATAGCAACAGACTAGCGCAACATTGAAAAATGATAATGGCAGTGGGAAATATGTATTTACTCTTTTCTGTAGCATTAAGTATTCTCTATACAAAGATAAATCATTATTATTAAAATATGAAGGTAACTAGATTTTCTTTTTAAAATGTGTACTGTATGTATGACTAGTTTATGATTTAATTTCATCAAAATTTGCTACATTTATTTCTCCTAAGTCATCGTCATCTGATGTCGCAGATGGAAGAAATTCAGCATCTGGCAGGCCTCATAGGGTCTCTTCAGTCGTCATCGCTGGACACCGAATCACTTGGGTCATCATATGACTCGACCCACTCTCTCTTGATTTTGGGAAACTGGGTGGCGACTGACTTGCAACGCTTTTTTCATCGTGTTGAGGGTTTCCGCCACTTAATTTTTTATGTTTGGCTTCCTGGAGAAAAAAAAAATCACAGCAGCACGAAAATATTGGATGAATCCTAATTTTAATTTAATAATAATTTCTTGGTGATCAAATAATAATGCCCCAGTCAAAACAGCATCTATTTGATGCCATTGTTCCCTCTTCAAATAGGCAGACCTGTTGTTGATGCTGTAGTACAATAGTCATTGTTTTATTGAGATGTATTTGGTACATTAGGGCCTGGCAGGTGGATTGTTTTATATATAGGCTTTATATTTACCCTGTGACAGGCCAAAAAACAACGAGCATAATACCTATTGATATAGTAATAAAATCAGATGACCTGTCAGCAAACCTATCTACTTATGACAGGCCAACAGCAACAAAAAAAAATGTCGCACTTCAACAAACAGGCAGTAGGAGTCCCCCTCGTTTTTCAAGAAAAGCCAGTAACGGTCTTTGTAAAACCAAGGTTACATTGTTGTAGGTTTTCAAAGCTGTCGTCGCTGAAATGATGAAAACAATGAGCCGATTGGGGACCTGTATGCATGCTCAGAAAACGGTCGAAACCTTTGCAGGAGAAGTTTTTTTGGACCACTCATAGAGTCTCGAGTCTTCCTGTGAGCAAATTCATCGCTTCACATCGAGATGGCATGACGAATCTCGTGAGCAAAACCTAGAAAATGTTTGCAATATATGGCGAGGATAGCGTGGTGCTATATTTCCGTGATCAGAGTGGTGGCGAGGCTCCCTGGAAGTTACTTCATCAGGTAGCGGTCGGCAGGGCGGCGCGTCCCCCGTTGCTATGGTGTTGCTATGGCCATAACTCAAAAACTACGCGGTCAATTATTATTATTTTTTTTCTATGTGACTTTTTGAGACAGCGAATAATGCATTTAATACAATTCAACCGAGTAAAACACTCAGGAAGGAAATCCGAAAAGCTCTTCAGTTGCCTTTTAAATGAGACATGAACAAGATCTCATCTTCAATTTTGCTTTGCTATGAGTACCAAGAATTGTAAAATGACAAAAGGAAAACAAAATACACACAAAAAATAAGTTGCGCATCATGTAAAAATTAACTTTAGCGAACAAGCGGAAGATAATGGATGGATGGATGGATGGAGTCAACAGCTCTGCTTACTGGTGAAACAAAAAATTGCGGGGCAACTTGACAGCTGTTACAGTCAACATGGTAGGTCCACTTGCCAGACGTTTGACATGTCATCACCCCTGGGGGGGCGTGGTTTCCGTGCACCTGCTCAGTAGCGCTTTGGATATAAATTCGACTGGGAGATTGTTTGCATCCAGAGCGATCGTGTGCTTTACATACGTTAGGTTTTGTGTTTGTTTTCTACTAGTGTGACATGTCCCTGTGATTGCCCATTGATTTCACCTGTAGTACCTGCTCCTAGTGTATCCTCCAATCTGAATCCTCCTGTGCCCACCTGTTCCTCATTGTGTCGTTACCCCTTGTCTGTGTGTGTATATAAGCTCCCGGTTTCTTTTGACTTCTTGTTGTGTCATTGTCAGTGTCCATGTGCACGTCAGCGTCTTTTCCCAGATGTGTTCTCCGTCCAAGCCCTTGTGTTCCTCGAAGTAAGTTTTTGATATCAAGCCTTTTGTTAGTGACCTGAGTTTTGTTTGTTTCTGTGTTTTTTGGATCCCCACAATATTGGTTGACAATTTGTTTTTTGTTAGCCTTAATTAAATCATTTTCCACTGCCGGTCTGCCTCACCGCTTTCTTTTCCCTGCACTTGGGTCCACACTACCTGCGAACCTTGACAACATATGATCAGGATATACAGTAAAACACAGCTGTTTGATTATTTTTGCACATAGCCTCTGCATCGGAGCACAAAAAAACTTTGATGCAATTTGCCTCAACCGAGACGTCTTATGGGCCCCGCCTCCGTGACCGAGAGAGTGCCGCCTTACCCGATTGGAACCGAGTCACCAACCATCATATTTTTGTCACGTAAAAAGCGCTGTCCAGATTGGTGTTCTCAGATTTTGCGCCCTTAGCAGATGTTGCTCCTGAAGCTTTTGTGGTAGTGAATAAGCACTCTTTTACATTCAGTTGGACTCTCATTATCCCAAAGGTGAAAAATAAACAAGTTACGTAATAAAAATACATATGCAACATGAATACGGCGTAATTATATGCTGAAAGCGGATAAGCGACACGGAAAACGAATGAATTAAATTCAGTTTGATGCCTGGCTATTCGTATCATTTTCCACCCGACAGATTATAATCACGCCTTATTTTGCACATTGAGATATAAGAGGACTCATGTACTTTTTCTGTACTTAAAGCACGGTCGCTGCATGCATGTAGCGTTCAAGACCACACTGTTTAGTAACATTAACACCACAAGGACAGCGTTATTATTTTCTACATCGATAGTATGTGTATTGTTTATCGATCTATTAGCTGCAATCAGTAACTCAAGTCCTCGGTTGAAAACCAACAACCGGTCCATGATTGCGGAAGCAAGGTCAGACCCCAAAGGAGACAACAATAACAAAGGGATTGCGTACAAGGGTTTATTGAACACACGCACGCACGCACGCACGCACGCACGCACGCACGCACGCACGCACGCGCACACACACACACACACACAAAAACACGCGATCGCATTGCATTATTATACATTTTAACTTGAATACTCTGAGAAATTAACAGCACAGTCCAGGTCTTAATGTAGAAACAGAAAAGGCAGGAGACTGCCTGAAGCACAAGGAAATGGTATGATTTATGATAAATCACAATGAAAAGAGGCTGTAATTATACATTTTAAGTTGAATACTCACTGAGAAATGAACAGAACACTCTCAGGATCCCTATGTAGAACCAGAAAAGGCAGGAGACTATATTTCTTCTGAATTAATATTGCTGCTGCGTGTGCATACGTTATTTTACAGCAAAAATATTTTTTCTTAGGAGAGGGATAGTAAGACTAGCATACTGTTACTTGACACGATTGCAAAGGGGGACATGGATTAGCTGGCACTAACCCTTTAATTGCCATATATTTCATTTAAAATGTAGATACCTGGTGGATAACAATTGCCAATATAGCTAGCAAGTAACCCTCTTCATCCCTATTTACTTGCCCTGCGCTTGTCTGGGGAACTTCCAGTTAACAGCCAGGCGCATTGCTGCCACCTGTCGGATTGAATGCGAACTCTAGATAATCATAGAGGATAGCGGGGATAAAAACAGTGATGTATGTATGGCAGCCGCCGGCCGTCCAGAGCACCGGCCGTTCTGTGATCCTCCAGAAGCTACAGATTACTAGCCCGCCCCTGCCAGCAGCTGAATGGGACAAAGTCATGTCAGTCGTCATACTAGCTTTGCTGGTATAGAACACCGCTATTCTCCCAGTACAACCCAACAGCATCATAACCCTCAGCGTGCACTACGTCACCCTTAAAAATCTAAATGGTGTTGTGAGGTGATCTATTTTATTTGACCTCAATTTCTTTACATCCTGCAAACTTTAGAGACAGAAACAATGTCTGTCATCTGTGGTGCAGGTGCCATGGTGACGTCTTCCTGAGGAAAGAACAGCGAAGACAGCCTACATAGAATGTGTGCAGACACACACGCAAACAAAACCACACGCCTACGCAGTCACCACACACACAAGTACGAAGTACTAAACATTGGAAAGATTTCTTGAGCTGTTTGAATGTGTTCATTTTTAAAAAGCAATGTTCATTAAAGGTTTCGTATGACTCACCCAAAACCATCAATTTTGACATATTCCGATTGTTGATTGGGATTGTGTACTCACTTTTGTCTTTCCAATCGATTAACTTATTGATTTAGTGGTCACTCACTGCCATCCTGATCAGTTCAAATGTTGATGGGTGCCAATGGCAACTAATTATTGATCACTGTGTACTAGTATTGTCCTGGCTGTTTTTTTTTCTTTTCTCCATATCTATTTATTTCATATTTTCAATTTAAGGGCGACAAAGCATCAACACAATCCAGAGCTTTCAAGATATTAGTTGTGACTGCAGTCCAGAATATCCACTCTTGTATCTTTTGTATAAAATTATGTTGTAGGGTAACTTTATTATTTGCTTGCAACTTTATTTTTTGCTGCAGTGCGGATTTGTATACTTTTATTTGGTTTAAACTAGGGCTGTCAAACGATTCAAATTTTTAATCGAGTTAATCACAGCTTAAAAAATAATTAATCATAATTAATCGCAATTCAAACCATCTCTAAATTGTGCCATATTTTTCTGTAAATGATTGTTGGAATGGAAAGATAAGACACAAGACGGATATATACATTCAACATACTGTACATAAGTTCTGTATTTGTTTATTATAACAATAAATCCACAAGATAGCATTAACATTATTAACATCCTTTCTGTTAAAGGGATCCATGGAGAGAAAGACATGTAGTTAAAAAAAGATAAATTTGAGTACAAGGAATTTTATATTAAAACCCCTCTTAATGTTTTCAATAAAATTTCAATAAAAAAATTAAACTAATAGCTCGCCATTGTTGACGGCGCCGAGCGGGACGTCACATAGGCTCTTCTACTTCTTTCTTCCACAGTGTCTTTAACCACGTTAGGTAGTGATTGAAATACACCACAAGGTGTCAATGGCGAGTTTTAAATTAATTAGAGATCGAGCCAAGGCACAGTCTGAGTAGGTTTCATGTGTATTTTGCATAGCTATTTTGATTGGGAATGCCAGTTCTCTCTTCATTGAGCGCTTTTCTTTTTGTGAACATTATTTTTTTGAGAGATAGGAATATTTTTGTTGTCCTTTCACTAAATGATACTGTAGCGACATAACTGTTTCGCCCAAATGCATGATGGGAAGTTGGGCAACCATGACTGTCAGTGATGGCCGCAAATGGTACAGTATGTTGTGCATTGTCTTCAATTAAACGTGTTAAGAAAAATATTGTCTCCTGCAGTGTTGTGCATGAACGCGTTCAATGAACGATCGTTCATGAACACGTTCATATTTTGGGCGAACGTGAATTGAACGCATCATATTTCTGTCTCATGAACGTTACTGTGAACGCGCTCATTTTAGCGGTTGTGAGCGGTGCTCATAACTTCGTTCATGAGTTCATCACATTTAGAGCCTTACCGACAAAACTGCATATTATAAAAACACACAATAAAAAAATAAACCTTAATAATTATCCAACCTGGCAACCCAAGCTGCCTGTCACGGCCGTATTGTTTAAGCAAATACGTCATCACAACAACGGCAGCATGGAGTCAGAAGCTGGCAGCTCTCGAAACCCGGCCCGCTCAGAGCAACTTTCTACACAGTACCAGCATTTAAAAGAGTTTTACGAAAAGGTCAGTACTGACCCGGATGGCAAAAAATATAACGTTTACTTGTAAACTTTGTCCACCTGGATTGAAGAAAACCGTCCGTACGTCGGTAATGTCTTTAGCTAACCTTAAACGCACATGCGACAAGCCTTGCTAGGTATCTGCGACTGCGAGCATGTGCGATTAAGAAAGAGACGGCAACGGTTGGCCAGAGCAGTACCTCTGCCACCCAAATACCGCTAACAGCATACCAGAGTGGCCCCGTTTTCTGTCTCTCCCAGCCGCAGCTAGACAACCTAGTTCTGCAGAATACAGCAAGGTTTTGCTTATGCTCATGAAAATATACTGTAGATAAAAGCTGTAGAGCTGCTAATGTGTGGACTGAATGAGTGGCAGCAAAGCATTATGGAAATCCCAGTAGTCTGAAGGCTGCCCCCTCACTGCTAGTGTAAACCCTGGTTGGACAAGGATTTGAAATTGAATATGAAGATGAATCTGACACATAGTTTCAGTGTTAAAAAGGATACATGAATTGCTGTCTGTGGTTCTATAGGGACACTGCCAATAATAGCTTGCAAAAATTTTTGGCGAACAAAAAGAACTGAACTACAAAAGTTCATTTTTTGGAACCATGAACTTTAGTTCAAAATTTTGAATTATGAACTATGAACTGAACAGTTCATTTTAAAATTTGTGAACTGCAATTTGAACTAGTTCATGTAGAAAATGAACTTTCCCAACACTGGTCTCCTGTTCGAGAAAGGAATATTTTTTTTGTTGTGCTTTCACTAAATGGTACTGTAGCGACTTAACTGTTCCGCCAAAATGCATGATGGGAAGTTGGGCAACCATGACTGTCAGTGATGGCCGCAAATGGTACAGTATGTTCTGCATTGTGTTCAATTAAACGTGTTAAGAAAAAGATTGTCTCCTGTTCGAGAAAGGAATATTATTTTTGTTGTGCTTTCACTAAATGATACTGTAGCGACTTAACTGTTCCGCCAAAATGCATGATGGGAAGTTGGGCAACCACGACTTTCAGTGATGGCCGCAAATGGTATACAGAATGTTCTGTGTTGTGTTGGCGTTGGCTCTCGACCTTGTACCTTCAACGTCGCGTATTCTTTATCTGTTCTGGAGGCTTTACTAAAAACGGAGTCGACACACAAATACTGAGAGTCTCAGGGTGCGGTCAAACAATGAACACATGTTTTAATGAGGCACACACATTACAGAATCTGACTCCAATATATACCACACCTTTTACACACACATTTTTAGTGGGTGTTTACTTTACTCATTCAAACCAGTGATCAACAGGGAACAGTTCTGGGGGTTGTCTTGTGACTTCCTCTGATAAGATGAACAAAGACTTGAGTAGACTGAGGGGGGTTCATGTTACCCCTTTGTGGTTTTATAAGGACTAAGATAACAGAGCTTACTCTTATGACACTAAATGGTATATGTTAAAACTAACCAGAATGTGAATGCATTATTGCTTTGACTAAGAATAAAAGACTACATAATGAAAGTGAACATATAAATGTAAGTACATAACAGTTGTGTTCAATTAAGCGTGTTAAGAAAAAGATCGTCTCCGGTCATTCTTCCGCACGTCGTTCGCCACAATACTTATAATTGTTGTGAAAGAGTTGCCAAGAGCTTAAGCCAATAAAAGGCGCGGTCCAATGAATGCCAGTGTCCGCTGGCATTTCTCTGCCTTTTCGCTTTCAATGTGCCAAAACGGCGTCATTGTAAACTGTTTGAGGCAACACATGAACGGGTCATTCCGTGCATTCGTTAATTGCGTCAAATATTTTAACGTGATTAATTGAAAAAAAAAAAAAAAAATTACCGCCCGTTAACGCGATAAATCGGACAGCACTAGCTTTATCACCAATTTTATAATACAGTAATAAATGTTTTGTTAAACAAACAAAAAAGAATAAACATTTGGATGTGCCTTTTATTATTGCAGAGGAATCGGATCAGAACTTCAAAATCAGGTGACTTGAACTCGAGGGGGCAAAACTATGTGATCTGGAAATTCCGATTTTTGTTTTACAGCAGTGGCGTGGGGTGCTGAGGGTGCTGCAGTATAAAAAAAAATCAAACAATAGATTATTTAACTGAGGATTAAATACATATGTTGGAAAAGCTTTTTTTTTTTTTGTTAATAACATGGTCACCACCTGACACCTTGGTTGTTACCAGGTCATTTTGAATAAGACGCTATTGGAACGCACTATTTTTTTCTTTAGGAATACAGCGACATTTTCTAAAATTAAATTCGGGGTCGAAAACGATTATGATGATTTACAATGGCGCAAAGAAAAGTTAGCTGCAGATTTTGACTGTGGAAAACATCAAATAGCTGGTATTGTAGCCATATTATTGTTTGTTGTTGCTGTTGAGCGGCCACCACGTAGAGAACTGTTGGATATTCGTGTGCAATTTATTTGAGTGTTGTGAAAAGAGGGTGTTTGAGGCTTATTGGACCTATTAATTTTCAAATGTGTTTGTGTGTCATTGCGCCATCTAGCTGCGGGGATTTACATTTTAATACTTTCATTTCCAATAAAGAAAACGTCCAACAGACACTGTAGGTGAAATAGAATGCTGTCTTTGCAGTAGCCTAGTAGTACTACGTAAATTATCCAGCATGCGTGTGTACTGCCATTGTGCACGCGTGGAATGGAAAAAAAAGCGTGAGCATGACAAATTTGGACCGAGACTGCTGTTTTTGGATGGGAAAAACAAGATAAGACCCGCAGCACCCCCAGCTGTGAGTGACTTCCAGCACCCGTTTCACAGTATTCATGGTGTTGATTTACAAAATAATAACCAACATTTTATTAAAAGAAATTGATTGACTGACTGATTTTTAGCTCGATTACATGCAGAAAAGTAAGGTTAAAAAACACAAACAGTAGAGTTTGCCTTCTTTCAGATGACAAAAGATGCAGTGACTACTCCGCTGTACCGAACCACAGACACAAAGTTATGACAAAGTTGATGGCAAGTGACTTGGCAAAGACCAGACGAAGGGTGAGGACAGTGATGGAGAAGAGGTTCACCTTCTCATCTGCCAAACACATGCACATTTAGTTCAACCAAATAAAAAAAAAAAGAAAAGATTGCCTCTCCAATGTTCAAAATACCAACCTGGCACCAACACATCCTGGCACGGCCTTGGCCTACTCTCACCTGTAGTAGTCAAACAGGAAACCAGATAAGGAAGTGACCGCATTAAGTTTACAAGCGAAAACACTCCTCACCTTCCTCGCACGTTTCATTATGTGCAGCTGGTAGCAGTGACACCTGGCTGAATAGCAAGTCCTGCGATATTTGTACAGCACGAGACTCCTTGAAGACGGCTCCTTTCCCCGCCTTCTCTGTTGCGTTGTGTCGGCTGAAGCCAGTGGCGAGACACGCTGTCAGTTTGTCTGCCTCGAGTTTGAAGAAAGATGGCTCAACCTCCTCCGCTAAAAGCAACAGGATGATAATATGGAAACTTTTAGCACTTTTTCCACGCTGTATTGATGTTTATCCACACCTTAATGCAGTGAAAAAAGTGTTGTTTCATTCAAATATAATATGATGCGCTTGGCAATGCACTCTGAGGTTCTCTACCATACCGTTTACAACAGGTGTGTCAAATGTGTGGCCCACCAGGGGGTCCAATTTGGCCCTTGGCTGATTCATATACAGGGGCGTGTACAGACCATTTGGGGGACAGGTGCTCAAAGAGGGAAAAAGGGCACCTTTTGCAGCGTATGCATAACTGTCAATCCAGCTACCTCGTTAGAAGAATGTGAATTAATGAAAGAAAAAACGTGTTATGTAATTACACATTTATTGATATATTTGAATAAATAGCAACCAAGAGAGCCTATAGTTTTCCTGGAGCTTATTCACTTTCTACTTCACACCCTGTTTCATTTCCTCCTGGTGAGTTCCTGAAGTACCGTGTATCACAAAAGTGAGTACACCACTTGCATTTCTGCAGATATTCAAGTATATCTTTTCATGGGACAACACTGACAAAATGACACTTTGACACAATGAAAAGTAGTCTGTATACAGCTTACAGTGGGGCAAATAAGTATTTAGTCAACCACTAATTGTGCAAGTTCTCCCACTTGAAAATATTATAGGCCTGTAATTGTCAACATGGGTAAACCTCAACCATGAGAGACAGAATGTGGAAAAAAAACCTCCAGAAAAATCACATTGTTTGAATTTAAAAAAATTATTTGCAAATCATGGTGGAAAATAAGTATTTGGTCAAAACTAAAAGTTCATCTCAATACTTT
This sequence comes from Corythoichthys intestinalis, assembly GCF_030265065.1. Classification (NCBI taxonomy): domain Eukaryota; kingdom Metazoa; phylum Chordata; class Actinopteri; order Syngnathiformes; family Syngnathidae; genus Corythoichthys; species Corythoichthys intestinalis. The sequence goes on along the minus strand of NC_080411.1, from coordinate 45,211,836 downwards.
AATATGTACCCTTTGTTGGCAATAACGGAGGCCAAACATTTTCTGTAACTCTTCACAAGCTTTTCACACACTGTTGCTGGTATTTTGGCCCATTCCTCCATGCATATCTCCTCTAGAGCAGTGATGTTTTGGGGCTTTTGTTGGGCAACACGGACTTTCAACTCCCTCCGCAGATTTTCTATGGGGTTGAGATCTGGAAACTGGCTAGGCCACTCCAGGACCTTGAAATGGTTCTTACGAAGCCACTCCTTTGTTGCCCTGGCTGTGTGTTTGGGATCATTGTCATGCTGAAAGACCCAGCCACGTCTCATCTTCAATGCCCTTGATGATGGAAGGAGATTTTCACTCAAAATCTTTCGATACATGGCCCCGTTCATTCTTTCCTTTACACACATCAGTCGTCCTGGTCCCTTTGCAGAAAAACAGCCCCAAAGCATGATGTTTCCACCCCCATGCTTGACAGTGGATATGATGCAATTGAGTATTCTTTCTCCTCCAAACACGAGAACCTGTGTTTCTACCAAAAAGTTCTATTTTGGTTGCATCTGACCATAACAAATTCTCCCAGTCCTCTTCTGGATCATCCAAATGCTCTCTAGCGAACTGCAGATGGGCCTGGACGTGTACTTGCTTCAGCAGGGGGACACGTCTGGCCGTGCAGGATTTGAGTCCCTGGCGACGCATTGTGTTGCTGATAGTAGCCTTTGTTACTGTGGTCCCAGCTCTCTGTAGGTCATTCAATAGGTCCCCCCGTGTGGTTCTGGGATTTTTGCTCACTGTTTTTGTTATCATTTTGACGCCATGGGGTGAGATTTTGCATGGAGCCCCAGATCGAGGGAGATTATCAGTGGTCTTGTATGTCTTCCATTTTGTAATAATTGCTCCCACAGTTGATTTCTTTACACGGAGCAAAGAGTGAAGAGTTACAGAAAATGTTTGGCCTCCCTTATTGCCAACAAAGGGTACCTAACAAAGTATTGAGATGAACTTTTGGTATTGACCAAATACTGATTTCCCACCATGTTTTGCAAATAAATTCTTTAAAAATCAAACAATGTGATTTTCTGTTTTTTTCCCCCCACATTCTCTCTCATGGTTGAGGTTTACCCATGTTGACAATTACAGGCCTCTCTAATCTTTTCAAGTAAGAGAATTTGCACAATTGGTGGTTGACTAAATACTTACTTGCCCCACTGTATATAATACAGTTAATTTATTTTCCCCTCAAAATATAGCCATTAATATCTAAATCCCTGACAAAAAAGTGAGTACACCCTTTTGAAAAAAACTTATATCTCTAAATGTCCAAATTGAGTACTGCTGGTCATTTTCCCTCCAAAATGACATATGCCACACTCTCCATCAAATTGGTGTGCGTGGCTGTCACCCCAGAATGAAGCCTCTTCTGAAAACGGTACACAAGAAAGCCCACCCGTCTCATCAGCCCATAGGACATGGTTCCAGTAATCCATGTGCTTTGTTGACGTGTCTTCAGCAAACTGTTTCCGGGCTTTCTTGTGTATCGTCTTCACCCATGCTTGACTACAAAAATATATATCGGAAAGTAATAAGCCCAAATCTATCAAATTACTAGGCATGTAGTATTTCAATTTTTAGGTGTGAATTACTGTAGTACTATCAGCAAACAGGGGGACCATGTTATACAGTGGTGAGAACAAGTATTTGATACACTGCCAATGGGTTTTCCCATACTTGTTCTCCCCACTGTACCTGAAGAGGGCCATTAACCAATGCTGAGCGACGAAGCAGGAACGCGAGGTAAAGGCTATGGTGCTAAAGATAGTTGAGAAAATGAAGACTAAAAGACGAGATATTATAGAACAAATGGGCACACACCGCAAAATTAAAATGTCATAGACAAAGAAATGACAGGCAATTATGGGAGTGGGAATTCCCAATAAAAACTACTGTTTTTAGCCAGAATGTTAAATGACAAAACATGACATTTTTGAACAAGTGTTGCCTCAAAATCTGAAATAAAATGACAAATATTCCGGGCAAGACAAATGCAAGCTCAATTCTATCAGTGAGCTAAATAATGAGGTTGAATTGAGGGACATACAGTGAGCCTCGAAAAGGGTTTTTCATCGGTTTTGTTCGATAAAAACAATGTGGTAGAAATGTTTATTTTGATATTTTAAACACGCAGGGGAACGTTACAACTTTTATTTTACTGTTCTGAATTTAGGCAATGTGTAGTATTTTGAAGTAAATATTTGCCTTTTTATACAATTGCTCTTATTTTAAAATTCAGCCCTCCTTTTAATAAAACAAAGCGAGCGAGAGAACACATGAAAGTTGTATGATTATCCTTAAAGAGTTGTAAGATGTGTATCTTTCAAAAATCAATTGTTTAAAGAAAACATCACAATTAGGACAATCATGAAAATAATTAGACTTATACTGTAGGTTTAGTTCTGTTACTTGGTAAAGTATTGGTTACAGGCAGATTTAGATACAGCATTGATGCTAGAGAAATAACTAAACATGTTTTTTAGGAAATGTTCTCTATTTGGACCTCTTAATTTTTTTGTTGAATCACTCTGTTTTCTTCTGACTCAATGAAGAAGTGAGGTGGAGTAACAAGACATGTTCAAAGTGATGATAACTGATTACCAGATTTGTAAACTGTTATCTAGCTTTCTTCAAAACGAAACAATGATCTCAAATTTTAGGCAGATTTTTCTTTCTCTGATTCTCAAAAAGTGTGACATAAAAGCATAACTTACAAGCCTCCACTGTCACAGTGGTTGCATTTCCAAAAACTAATCTCCAACCACCTGTCACACAGCAAATGCTGCCGCAACAACAACCTATTAGAAACCTTTGTGTCATAACACCAAATAACAGCAAAAAGATATCACAAATTCATTAACAAACTTCCATCAGCTACACATTTTCACAATGCGGCGCTCATACAAACTGGGAACCTAGCAAATTCTCTATTTTACAGCCACTTTTAATTTAAACAAAACAACAATATGTCTGATTATCTTTAAATTCACTTACAAGCCTCCACTGTCACTCTGATCCCATTTCCAAAGATTAACCTGCTGGTTGCTGACACACACTAATTGTCTCCCTTACAAGAACCTCATGAGAACATGATGAGTTACACATTAAGCTATAAAATTGAAAATTACAATTGAACTTACGAGCCTCCACAGTCAATCTGGTTCCCCCTCCGAAAATGAGTTTCCAGTTTCCAGACACACATTGGTCATTTCCTTAACAAGAACCTTGAGAGCGGCAAGAAGTTTGTCTGTCCTCAAGGAAGAAACATGTTGCCATAACAAAGAAGAATTTTGAAAATAAGCAGCAGAAAATGTCAATACAAGTACAGAAAAATATATGCTATGCATATCTTACTGCTTTCCACCCACAGTCTTGTCCAGGCACTGAAGACAACTTGAAAGCCCAGAGCACAACATAAACCAACAATATTGTTGGCCACGCCCTCCACCTATGAGGCTCATTGTTCTTAGTGTGACACTTTTAAGAAACACAAACATATGTGGACTTATTTTATATGACTTATAAAAAAAAAAAAAAAAACTGAATAGGGCAAGGCACCTTCTTCCAGTAGAGAACCAAGGCCTTGGATTTGGAGGTGCTGGTTTTCATCCCAGTCGCTTCCCACTTGATTGCAAATGTCCCAGTGCGCACTGAAAGTCCGGGCTTGATGGACTCAACAAAACGACACTATCTTCAAGCAGAAGAGAAGATAAACTGTGGTTCCCAAACCAGATTCCCTCCGACCCCTGGCTGCACCTAAAAATGACGTCCATAATAAATAATGAAGGAAAACCAGAACTCTCCCACTCTTCAAATCCAGACTCAAGACCGATCTTTTCAGAACTACTTGCTCCACTTTTCCCATCATACTCTTCTGTCTTATTTTCTACAGTTTTTTCTTTTTGTTTAAAGAATGTTTCATTGATGGTAGCTGCTTTGGATGTAATGCAAAAGTGACCAGTTATAAGCCAGCTCTGAAATGCCCCCAAATCAACAGTACGTGAACTAATATAAACAGGCAATGATCTGTAGCAGCAGGAAGTGACCCCAAAATGCTACCAAAGTGACTCGATTTCGACAGGAAGTGACCCAAAAATGTTACGTAGATATGCCAACCATGACAGCCAAGCTACCATCGCAATTTCTCCAGAAATTGCATTTTGTAGTTGTTTTATTTGCTTATAAATTAAATATATTATTATTATTATTATTTATGCCAATGTGCCTTATCATGTAAAAATCTGAATTAACAAGTTACAGCAAAACGTGAGGCTTGTTCTCTGTTCTTTGTAAAAGAAAAGGTGCCATGTCAAGAAGGATATTTCAAATTGGAATGTTTTGAAGTTCACGGTGGTGCCTAATTAGCTACGTTTCAAGGGTATGAAAACACTAAGGGGCTGTGAGATATCAATAGAACCGTTATGTGGCAAGATAACAAATATTAATAAAGTTAACAAAAAAATAAATCGCATTCATGAGCAATTATCGAAAATATATCGAAAATTACAAACATTTCCGAAAGTATTCCGGAAACAGCCGAATGGGGCGGAGACGTCATAACAAGGAAACAAAAGGTCGAGGCAGGTGCCATCGTTGTTTATCGATGAGAGAAAAAGAGCTGGACTATGCAGACAATGAGTAAAGTTCGTCAGTGCTAAGAGGGCTATATTTGCAGACCCAGCCTCCGGCACGGTTTTGTGTGGTGCGCATTTTACACCTGAAAGCTATACGAACAATGGACAAATGAAATCAGGTTTTGCTAAGAAATTGCTCCTGAAAGCAGATGCGGTGCCCACCTACACGCGCAGCCACCTAAATGTCCCGAGATAACAAGGAAGAGGACGATGACATGCTCTAATGAGACCACCCCACCACCCCAGGCAAAGCAAAGGAGGGAAATGGCCAGAGTGAGTACTCTTTTATAATAAAAAACATATCACGCATTGGATATTGGACTGGACACATGTATAAATTATCGCTCGTAAAATATATAGAACAAATCATTTAATCCCATTCATATTTGTGTCGGTTGGCAGAGCGAAAACCGATGATAGCACATTAAATGATAATTATTCTATACATTACTTTATTTTGCGGTCACGGTGTATCAGCTTCACAAAAAGAAATGCAAAACAAACCATTCAATGTTTCTGTTTCCGCCGGTGTTTCATCAGTGTGATTGCTCCCCTCAATGATCCTTTCAATAGGCTGCATTGTCTTTCGTTTGGGCTCAAATTGATAACCCAAAACACCAAAGAAAGGTTCATAACTCTTCTCGTCACCATTAGAGGAATGTTCGTTACGTCGGATTCGTCGCTGCAACTAGAAACAAAATTATCCGCCATCATCGCCGCCATTCAGTACTAAGCACTGAGCCGGTTGTTTCCTTATTGTGTCCTCACGCACACTTAATCTGAACAGTTTTGGGATTAAAATTATGATTTCATGCACTGTTTCCATGAACACTAAAAATATTGATCTGATTAGGGTTAGATGGAAACAATTAATTCGCTGTGGCGACCCCTGAGAGGAAAAGGCGAAAGGTAACTAAGAAGAAGGACTGTGACTACACGATCGTGACCGGCTACCAGATTGTAATGGATTGCGACTGTGCATACGCAAACCGACGTCGTTTCCTCTCATACGTTGATGGCAGATATAGACTAGGGGTGGGAACCTCTTGGTACCTCACAATGCGATACAATTTGCGATAAAAAGCTCACGATAATGATGAAATCATGATATGGCGATACAATGATTATCGATACAATGGTATGAAAAAGTATCTGAATCTTTTGGAATTTCTCACATTTCTGCATAAAATCACCATCTGATTTTTGTCAAAATCACACAGATGTAAAACAATGTCTGCTTTAACTAACACCACCCAAACATTTATAGGTTTTCATATTTTAATGAAGATAGTGTGCAAACAATGACAGAAGAGGGATGAATAAGTAAGTGAACCCTCTGCCTAAGGACACTTCAAGAGCAATTGAAACCAATTTTTACCGAAACAATTTAAGTCAGGTGTGTGCCCAATCACTGATGAATGGTTTGAAGCTGCTCTGCACATTAAAAAAACACACACCTGGTAAGAAACGTCTTGATGTGCATTATGTGCATCACGGCGTGGTCAAAAGAGCTGTCTGAAGACCTGTGATCAAGGATTGTATAAAGCTGGCAAAGGATACAAAACCATCTCTAAAAGTCTGAATGTTCATCAATCGACAGTCAGAGAAGTTGTCTACAAATGGAGGGAGTTTGGCACTGTTGCTTCTCTCCCAAGTAATGGCCGTCCACCAAGGATGACACCCAGAGTTCAGCGCAGAATACTCAGAGAGGTAATATAGAGCCCTAGAGTGTCTGCTAAAGACTTATGCCCATTTTAGTCCACCCTGCTTTCCACATCTCCCAAGTCAAGCCAGTTTCCACATGAACCATGAATAGTTCCAATGAATGAAGTTGAAGCAATCACAACCAAAGAATTGTACATATTTTATTGAAAACAAAATCTTCCATGCAATAAAAAAACAAAAAATAAACTAAGAAATCTGTGGTTGTTGGTGGGAACTTATAAGTAGAAAACAGTTGAACATGTTTAAAGTTGACTATAGGAAAAACTGAACTCTTTTCCTTATGCGCAGGAGTTTTCTGTCGTTTTTCATAGTGTTAATTTTTGCCGAAATTGCTGGGTTAGCCATTATCACGTCCTTTCATTTTTGCGCAACTTCTGCCACTGAGCCCTTCTTGTCCACCCGCTTAAATTCGTCAGGAACTGCGATTGCAAGCTCAGCAATTTCTGCTGTCTTGACAATAGTAAGTCGGTCCACACCATACTTGAGATACGATTTGGCCAAACTCTTCCCTGTTCGGAAAATGGCCAGGATTTCCTTGTATCGCTTGACGACGTCTCCTGGTTCTCCAACTAATATCACGACACAAAAACAAGATAAATACAGCAGATAAATACAAAAGAGAGAGAACACAAACAGCAAAAACAGCCAATATGCTTTACATAGCATGTTGGAGAGAGCAATGCTTCCTTTGCTTTGCCTTTTTCTCCTTTTTAGGCTTCTTCCGCATTTCACTCTTCTTATTCCCCTTCTTTTCTTTTCTCTCTGGGGATGAATCCGAACTCTCTGATTAATCAAAGCTGGAGTCGTCCTCACAGTCCTGCATCGCAGGTCCCTCTATCAGGTCCTCATCTCTTTCTTGTCTGGATTGTTGAGCCTCTTGACAAAGCTATGGATGTGAGTAGGCTTGCCACCCGTCCCTTGAAATACGGAATCGTTCCGTAATTCGGAATTAAAAGTTGCGTTCTGTATTGAACCAATACGGAACGCAGTTTATTCCGTATTTCACAATTGTCCTATGGGTCGACCCCGCGCGACCCGCGGCTCCTGCGTGGCGGGCGGCGGTGCGCCCAGCCCATGCACGTCTGTCACACACAAACACATACCTGCGCTCATGAGTGACCACTGAGCCAACAATAATGAACAAAAAGGGCAGGAGATATTAAAGACAGCAAGATAGTTATCTGCCTGCCCGCTGCTGTCTGCCTTGCACTGCGTTCCACTTCGGGGTTCGTTGCCTAGTTACCTCGCTCTCTCTGCTCAGTGCACCGCCCCGTGCGTTTTCAAAACTAACATGTCTCTTCAAAATTAGAAGTTCAAGACACCCCACGTCATCCTCAAAAGGGGAAACGTCTCCAAAAAATAGACCGGAGTGGCTCGATAGAGTCACTGATGATGATTATAACGCGAACTGCAAGGCAGGCAGGAAAGTTATTGCAGTGTCTCACGGAAGTGTAAAACAGCATGCTGCATGGGACCTCCACAACCGGGAATATAAGATCCCAGAAGAGCCTTTGTCACAATTCTTTGTACCTGAAATCTCCCCTGAGCTTGATTTGGTATGTTATTATGCTCTTGTATATGTATAACATATAGGCTATATTTATATTTACCTTCATACATTTGCATTGATAGGAGCATAGCTAGGCTATTTCAGTTGCTACTATGGTTGATTATTTTTAGGAATGTTGATTTTTTTTTTTTTTTTGGAAACATGTATTTATTATCAATCAATATGGAATGAATTTATGTACCCATAAAGAACATGTTATTTTGTTACGCTAACTAATGCTACTCATTTGGAATTATTCCTCATAGATTAACAGCAAATAAACATTGAATAAATAGTCCTACTGCAAATATATGCTATCTATTGATTGATTAATAGTGAATTTGACATCATCCCACTCCTACCCTCTAAATTACTGCCGCTGAGGTGACACAGGTACAGTGGGGAGAACAAGTATTTGATACACTGCCTATGGGAAAACCCATTGGCAGTGTATCAAATGTATTTGTTCTCCCCACTGTATACCACACAGTAAAACGTAGCCAGTCAGAGCTACAATAGTGCTGACTGTGGACACAGGCTCAATCAGAAGATTTTTATGTGATTCCAAAATGGTGAAGAAAATGACTTTGGGGAGAACAAGCAAGAGGCACTGTTGAAACAAGTCCTGGGTCCAAAGGCAGTGGGTGATGTGTTTAAGATCTTAACGTCACCCATCCCATTCTCCATACAGACCGATGCCTCGAATAAATTGAGCAGGATGTTCCCCTTGCTGTCCAGTACTTCAGTCCAGAGTCTGGGCTCACCAACAAAATGCTGGACTTCATAGAGAATGCAGACGAGTCAGCTGCTGGAATTGTAGCTATCCTGGAACATTCCCTTAAGAAATTTGGCTTGTCAATGCATCACGTGACCGGATTCAGTGCCGACAACACAAATGTTAATTACGATATTCACAACTTTGTTTTCACTAACCTGCAGAAAAAACCCCCCAAAACAATCTGCTGCAAGGAAACTGCCATGCCCACAAAGTTTTCTCATCTAAAAATACATACATTTCTATGCTTTTCAGGGGTTTTGGGGATGCCCCTTTTTTTCGCTCGCAAGGCTTTGGGCGCGAGGGGGGGGCGTCCCTTATTTCTATTTCTGAGAGGTGGCAACCCTAGATGTGAGAATTGATAGTTGGTTACATAGAGTGATTGCTTATTGTATTCAAACAGCTGGAACAACAAACAGCCAAGTCATAACTTGTGCACCCAGTGTACACACATAATTTTTTAATAACCCAGCAACTCTTAAAGAAATATTTATGTTGTGTTCTGTTCCTCTTAAAGACAACTGGTAGCTTGCACATTCAAGAAAACAAAAGGAAATATATAAACAAGATTTTCACTTCAACCAAATCAATGGGGGAAAAAAAAATCACAAAATAGGATAATTATATAATGCATTGGATTTATATGCAAAATATCTTAAAAAAAAAATGACCCTCAGAGTTGAATATTTGGGATGAAAACGTTGCTATTGTCAATATTGATGCCACTGACCCCGATTACTGCACCATTTTATATGTAAATAATCCAGAATGATCACTCAACATCAGAGAGTTGACTCTTGTAAACATCACGTTCTGATATGACATTAGAAAGTTGTCCTTGCAGCAACTCAGCATGTGCTTTCCACATGTCCCTCTCCTTTCTCATGGTGTCAATGGCGGTCTCTTTAGTTGGGGCCTTGCCATCTATTCAAAATAGAATAACGCAATTAACAGGTTATCTACATTTGAGTGGTTAAAAATGATATGAGCACACCAGCTTCCCCAATGTTCACGTTAGCAGCAACCCTGCATGTGCCACTGGTGAAGCTCTGGCAACAGTTTACACTTTACAGCAGAGGTCACGGAACCGCGGACCTAGGTCGGTTCCGGACTCCCAAGGCGTCTGGACCGGATCTCAAGCTGTCGCGACTAATACACGTTGCAACAACAAAAATCATTTTTGACTGCAGGTTTGCAGAGCGGAGGTGGGCAACAAACAAAAACCTTAGCGGTGAAGCGCGTGAGCCAGCCAATGGGAGTGAAGCATTTGAAAATTATTTTTAGAACAGCATGTCTCACACTCGCTTTCCAGACTCCACGGAGTGACAGCCAAAAACTGAGCCGAATGAAGTTGGAGGAAGAGGCGAAAAAGGTACGGCAAATGGCGTGCACAAAACTACGCAAGACTGATGCAGAAAACAGAGTGTTTAAGGAGGAGTGGACCAACACATTTTTGTTCATTTTACCTGGCGGCAGCACAAGACCGCTATGGCTCATCTGTTCAGAGACAGTAGCACTTGTAAAGAGCAGCAATTTGAAAAGGCACTATGAGGCGAAGCACGCAGCTTTTTCGCAAAGTTTCCCTATGAACTCTGCCATCCGTTCTAAAAAAATTGCGGAATTAAGGGCTCAGTATGATCGCACCTCAAGGCTCATGGTTCATTCATTCACTGCACAGCAACGTGCAAATGAATGCTCCCTCAGAATAGCGTGGATATTGGATCAAAACAAAAAGTCTTTCAGTGACGCACCGATTGTCAAAGATTGTATGAGTGCAGTTGCTGAAACTTTTCTTCATGGAAAGCAAAAAAAAGAGGTAAATGGTAAATGGTGTTATACTTGTATAGCGCTTTTCCCTGTCAAAAAATAAAGCAAGTCCCCCTGTCAGCATCCACAATTAAAAAAAAAAGTCTTGAACATGCTCTTATGTTGCTATTTTATGATTCAATTGAAGCACTTTTTTAGTTTTATGCACCTTTTATATTACTGTATATTTACATTTTTGAATGTTGTAATGATCAGCATGACCACGTGAAGATACATTTGTATTTTTTGGAAAAAAAGAAGCATTAAAAATATTTCCGGACCCGAGATTGTTGTAATTTTTTAATTTCGGACCCAGAGGATTTTTAATTCATGACCCCTTCTTTACAGCATGTCATTACTAGAGCTAACAGTAAAAATTGTTTGATTCATCTTACCGGGATTTCTAGATGGATTTTGGTCTGCCTCATTTTTCTTTTTAACCAGCCTCGTCCGGTATGGAGCCGAGATGTCAGTTTCATGATCCATCTTCTTCTGATCTCTTTTTCGTGCAGGTGTAGCAAAGGTAGCAATCAGTAGCCCACAGGTGTCAAACCGATTCCAGAAAGTGCCAAGTGGGTGCAGGTTTGCTTTCCAACCAATGAAGAGGACACTTTTTCACCAATCAGATCTTTTACATGTGTAATCAGTTAAACTTTGTCAGGTGCTGCTTGTTTCAGCAGGAAGTTCATTGGTTAAACTCTCTGCGCGGTATCGGTTGGAACAAAATCCAGCACCCACTTGGCCCTTTCTGGAATCGGTTTGACACCTGTGCCTGAGTAGCCGCTAAAAGTTATACGCTGCGTTCCAGAGAATTGGGAAACTTCTGATGCCCTAGTTGAAAAAATTGTACTGAGCAAATTTCTATGCTTCCATCGGTAAATTCAGATAAAATAGAAATTTTCTGTCCGACATCACATACTTATATCTAATGGCAGAGTCTGGAATGCGTTCAAGGCAGATCATGGGAGCATCTCGAAAGGGAAAGCCAGAGTTCCCAGTCTATTTGAATGCAGCATGAGCGCGCCTCAGAAGTCGGGCTTTATCGTGGGGTAAATCACGACAGTACATCTTTCCTTTTAATGACAACACCATGCGATGGTTGAAACTATATACCGAATTGAGAGAGCTGATAGAGGGCAAGAAAACCAGAAAGAAACACCTCAAACTAATTAAATGGCGCCAAAAGAAAAAAATTCTTCCAAACAAGTCAAGTGCAACCTGTGCCTCCATAAAATGAAACTGAAGAAAAAGATTGTCACCGTGGATCGATTTAAATTAGAGACTTTTTTTAGGTGCAAATTCTGTTTGTAACTCTAAGTGTATTATTATTATTATTTTCATATCATGTCCCCTTAAACCAGGGGTCCCCAAACTTTTTCCTGTGAGGGCCACATAAGTTTTCCCTTCTCTGACGAGGGGCCGGGGTCAGTTTGTAACAGAAAAGGTGTGACGATTGCAAGAGTGCCTAAATGTGGCTTTCTGAAAAACAAAACTTTTTTTACAATCAAATAACCCTTTCTGGATTCTTCACGGAACAAAAGTAAATATAATATAATATAATATAATATAATATAATATAATATAATATAATATAATATAATATAATATAATATAATATAATATAATATAATATAATATAATATAATATAATATATTATAATATGGCGGTACAGTGGCTTAGTGGTTAGCGCATCTGCCTCACAGTTCTGATATCAAGGGTTCAATCCCGGGCTTCGGCCTTCCTGTGTGGAGTTTGCATGTTCTCCCCGTGCCTGCGTGGGTTTCCTCCGGGAACTCCGGTTTCCTCCCACATCCCAAAAACATGCATGGTAGGCTGATTGAACACTCTAAATTTTCCGTAGGTAAGAGTGTGTGCGTGAATGGTTGTATGTGTCCTTGTGCCCTGCGATTGGCTGGCAACCAGTTCAGGGTGTCCCCTGCCTACTGCCCGTAGTTGGCTGGGATAGGCTCCAGCACCTCCGCGACCCTCGTGAGGAAAAAGCGGCATGGAAAATGAATGAATAATATAATATAATATAATATAATATAATATAATATAATATAATATAATATAATATAATATAATATAATATAATATAATTATAACACTATTAATTAAATAGATAATAACCAAATAACCCTCTCTGGGTTCTTCACAGAAAAAAGCTAGGAATTAAATAACACTATTGAGAAAAAAAATTAATTAAAAAAATATATTGTTCAGGGGGCCGGACGAAATGTGGAGGCGGGCTGTAGGGCCGTAGTTTGGGGACCCTTACCTTAAACGGTAAAAATAATAGATGCGTATTCCTCTTGTGTTTACTCGTTTTTGCAAGGTATACAATCGCAGCAAAAATCCCTTAGTGGTTTCGCCTTGGCTTCGGTGGGATCACCGAGGCATCACCAATATGGTAACACAATAGATTGAAGCGCAGCCAACACAACGCCCTATATGTGCTGCAATGCAGCAGAAAATAAAAATAAATCTAAAATAAGTAATGAAAAACAATGAGTGTAAAATGAAATAAAAACTAAAATGTATACTTTCATATATAATTTATTCTCTACCACATGATTAAATTTATTGTTTTTTTTCTTGTTATTGATATTATCATCATAATGTTACTAGATATTGCATATTAAGTACAATTATTTGTCAATTGCTGCCTCCAGCAATTATCATTCTGTTATGAAGCCATCAAGTACCAAGGCATATGCTGCCTGAACCCAGCAAAGAATGTGTTTGTTATCCTAATTTGTATCTCTGTTATTGTAATTTTCAGGTGGTGTCGGAGGTTCAACTGCAACCATAAGAAGTCTGTCGGACACAAGTCGATTTTCAGTAAAGGTGTCTCTATTTACCGTAACTGGATGAAATTTGTATACAGGTTTGACCAATATATTTTATATGGTAAAACATGAGGTCCATGGAGTGATGCTGGGTGTAGAAAGTGTACTTCTGGTGCTCTTCGATGTGGGGATAAGAAAAGTGATAATTCAAAAGACAGAGCACTCAGGAAATAGAAAAATAAAAAGCCTTTATTAAATCATGGCTTTGTTCTGATTAAAAAGGTCGACATGTTTCGGCAGTGTAGGCCTTCATCAACAAAGAGACTCTCCTTCAGACCACCTCTTAACACTAGTAAACAGATGCAAGATCAGCATGGCCAGGTGGAATCTCTTTAACTGGGTCGGGTGAGAAGGCAGGTCAATTAGGAGTAGCAAAGAGAAGAAACATCCTAACAGCAGAACATCACAAGCAGGAGAGAATTTTTTTTTTTAATTTCAGAGTATTTTGAAAGAGTGGCACTCTTTTATTTTTTTGCTACTAAATAAAATATATGTACGTTAAGGTCATTTAAAAGGTTTGAAGATGTCTTTGAGAACATAGTCACAGTCTTCAGTAATAATCTTCTATCTTAAAAAGCTAGCTTACATAAATTAAAAAAAAAAAAAAACACACATTATTTACTCTCTTTTCTTTACATGTCATTGTTTTTCTTCCTTGTACACTTTGAAAATATTATTTTAAATTGAAACACTTAAAAAATAGAACTTCAGAGATGTTTTCGTCTTAGAGAACCCTTGGTATTTTGTTTTATCGTTATACTCTGCAAATTAAAAAATGCTCTCTCCTGCTTGTGATGTTCTGCTGTTTCTTCTCTCTGCTGCTCCTAATTGACCTGCCTGCTCACTCCAATCAGATTATGAAATTCCACCTGGCCATGCTGATCTTGCAACCATTTACTAGTGTTAAGAGGTGGTCTGAAGGAGTCTCTTTGTTGATGAAGGCCTCCGTGGCCTAAACATGTTGACATTTTTATTCAGAACAAAGCCATGATTTAATAAAGGCTTTTTACTTTTCTACTTCCTGAGTGCCTCAGTCTTTTAAATTATCATATTTTAGTGGGTGTTTGGCTGTGGATAGACCACCAAACTTATGTTGGCATAATATTAACAATACTCTGGCAAAAATTCTTATACATTTAAATGTTTTTGAATACACTATCCACAGTATGTCTCTGACATGATATCTTTAACATAAATTCATTGTACATTGTACAATTTTTGAGTGAAATAATTGTCAAGGAAGTTCAGTTTGAACTCCAAAACAAGTGTTACCTCGATACCTTGATTAGAGAAAAAATACGACCACAACCATGGATTGATTTTCTTCGAAGGTTTTAGTACAAGAGCTCTCGGGTACAGACGTGGAGTCACGTACAAAGCGCCTCTCCGCATGTGGACAAAAGAGAAATGTAGGGCATGCCTCTATTTATGGGTTGACATCATAGAAACGAAACTCATCATCTCAGAAACCTTGGTGTTTTTCCATACAAAAACATCTTTGAGCTGAGACCTTGAACACCGGTGCAGGGTGGAACGAAGATAAGGAACCACTGTACTCCCTTGCATTCATTCAGGGCACATTGGAAAACAACGGAGCATAACAGTCCATATTTGGGCATATGGTGATACTGTCTACGATCGTCAAAGCCACGAGAAGGCACACTCAAAAAGATTACACCAGATTATTATAACAATGATACTCTACGCTATAATGTTCTCACGCAAGCACAGTGGCGCCACCAGGGCGTGGCCAGGGGTGGCCACGGCCACCCCTATAAATTGGTTGGCCACCCCACTGGCCACCCCGCTTGCCAGTATATTGTTAGATTGTTGTAGCATCAGTTATGCATTTCATCCTAAATGAATGCACTTATTTTCTTTCGTTAAATGTAGGGCTGTCAAATTTATCGCGTTAACGGGCGGTAATTAATTTTTTTAATCATGTGAAAATATTTATCGCAATTAACGCATTCGCGGTACGACTCACTCACGCATTGCCGCAAACAGCCTACAATTGGCGCCGTTTTACTTATATACAGAGATAAGAGGCAGTGTCAAGAGAGTGGAGTAGATACAAGCATTCATTGGGGCCGTGCTTTTAATCGGCAAAAGCTTTGTCATCTTACCCACATTAACTATACATATTGTGGGAAGCGACGTGGGGACGAATGACAGGAGTTGATCTTTTTCTTAACTCCCTGTAGTGTACCCAACGCAGAGAAAATATAGCAGTTGCAGCCACCACACACAGTCATGGTTGCACCACTTCCCATCATGCATTTGGGCAGAACAGTTAAGTCGCTACAGTATCATTTACTGAAAGCTCAACAAATAGACTAGATGGCGATATTTAGTCACAATATACAAAACAAACTCACATTTATCCTTTAAGAATCACAAGTCTTTCTATCCGTGGATCACTTTCAACGAAAAAATGTTTCTTTCTGTACTGTTTCAAAACAGTAATAAGTAGGGTTGTTCCGATAATGTTTTTTTTTGCTCCCGATCCGATCCCGATCGTTTTAGTTTGAGTATCTGCCGATCCCGATATTTCCCGATCCGATTGCTTTTTTTTGCTCCCGATTCAATTCCAATCATTCCTGATCATTTTTCCCGATCATATACATTTTGAAAATGCATTAAGAAAAAAATGAATAAAACACGGACGAATATATAAATTCAACATACAGTGCATAAGTACTGTATTTGTTTATTATGACAATAAATCCTCAAGATGGCATTTACATTATTAACATTCTTTCTGTGAAAGGGATCCACGGACAGAAAGACTTGTGACTTTGTATGTTGTGACTAAATATTGCCATCTAGTGTATTTGTTGAGCTTGCAGTAAATGATACTGTGGCCATTCCCAAATGCATGATGGGAAGTGGAACTATGACTGTGCGTAGTGCTACCAATTGATATATCTTCTCTGCGTTGGGAAATAAGATAAGGTGTTAAGAAAAAGATCAATTGCTACCTTGCTTCCCCACATTGCTTCCATGATATTTCTAATCGTTAGGGAGAGGGATTGTAAGGCTTTAGCCAATTAAAAAAAAGGCTCCAAAGGCTGCCAAAATTCACTCTACTCATTTTACGCTGCCTTTTATCTCTCTATATAGGTAAAACGGCGCCATAACAGATTGAGCGCGACAATGCGTGAGTGGGTCGTGCAGCGCATGCATTAATTGCGTTAAATATTTTAACATTTTTAAAAAAATTAATTACCACCGTTGTTGGGATAACCCTACCTTAAGCCTAAACTAAAGACTCTGGATGAGTGTAACATATTATGTCTGTAACGTTAAATACAATTAGAAAACGATTTAATTTAAAAAATAAAAAAAAAATAAATAAAAAAAGGCATGGCCGATATTTTTTTGCCGATTCCGATACTTTGAAATCGGACCCGATCGATCGGGACATCTCTAGTATTAAGTAATGGTTAATTATGGTAAAGTAATATTTATGAGGCACGTTAACGTTAAATAATACCATACTTTAGGTTAGGTTTGCAGCACCTGAGGACTCACAAAGCAATGTTTCTCCATTTGAAATAATATGTTCATTTATTCGTACCAGTAGCCTATACATTATTAACTCATTTGCTCCCGGAAACGTATATATACGTTCTATTTTTAAATGCTTCACTGTCCCATAAACGTATTTATACGTCTTTTGCGTTTTTTTAAATAAGAAGCATATATACCTTCCACTGTATCTGACAAACAAAGAACAACACTCCAAACCCATTTTAAAGCAATAAAACTGGCCACTGGAGGGCAGTAGCGCATTTTGCAAGACCAGGCAACCCGATTCAACAGCAGTTAATGGCCGGGCAGCATGGTCGGAGCGCTGGTGGCACGATGCCAGGCGGCGCTCCGACCGAACAAAACAACGAGAGGACGCCTGGAAGGCCAGGCGTTGGACGACTGCGCAAAACGAGTGAGATCCTCAGTAAAGCGGCTCGCCAAGCAGACCCCGCAGAAATGCAAAAATAATCCATCTTTGTGAGACAGACAACGATGAGGGAAAAGTTTACACGGCTGACGTGGCGACAACGGCGTCATCTCGGCGACAAACCGTCATCTCTCAGTAGTCATGTGTGAATAAATTGCTACTTTGCTATCAAAAGCTCTATTTGGCTGGTTCATGTTATTTTGTAAAAGGAAAACATTATTCAGATGTTTGGGATGTCACTGAAGCAAAAAATAGCCGTGTTAAAGTCAAACTTATGTTTGAAATTTATGCGTTTACAAAAAGCTCATTTTCTCCGTTTTATCATCAGAAATTGGAAAATTGCTCAAACTAAGCTATTTTATAATGCTGATTTCTAAAGAATGGAAAAAGATATGAACTTAATTTTTTTTCTGCTGAAAGAAGAGAGTCTAATCTTTCTTTTGGTGGGTTCCATGTTTATATAGCAATGGAACAGAATTTTCTGTGGGCCTTGCAAAATCAGTCAAAATCCGGAAAAAACGGCCGGGAGCGAAGGGCCTTGCGCTGGTGAAAATGGCTGGGAGTGAATGAGTTAACTGCGTAAATCAGGGGTGAAAGTGGGCCAGAAAGGTCAGGAACGCAGTGACGGTATAAGATTGAGGGCCAGAACGCAGTTCTGGTATAACATTCAGGGCCGGAATGCTGTTCCGGTATAAAATTCAGGGCCGGAATGCTGTTCCGGTACACGGTACTTTGATTCCGAAAATATGACGGCAAATTTCAAAACGCTATGTAAAAAAAAAAAAAAATGCAAAGCTGCCACACATGCATTTTATCTCCAAGAAGAAAACAATCTACCAACAACAGATTTAAAAAAAACAAGTGTTAACAACAAGCATAATAAATTGCTTGTGTAGCGTAATCTGTTTCCACCAATATTTATTATTTATTTTACTCCGCAGAGTTGCTGCAGTTATCTGAGCCTGACGATGATGAGTCACATGCATGCAGTCGAATGCACGCAGCAAAAGCAAAATGCCTGGACTCATTTATCCGTTCAATTGGCTGACATACTGACATGTGATCAGCAGAGATAGTTAGCTCTGATTACTCTACCTACTGTACCTCTTGTCTTACTTTATTTCTATTTTCTAATTTTAATATCTACACTGTAAAAAAAAACCCGTAAATTTTATGGAAAAAACCTGGCAGCTGTGGTTGCCAGAGAAATTCCGCAAAAAATACAGTTCAACTGTAAATACCATTAAAGAAAAATCTGTATATTTTACAGTTAAAATCTTTAAAAAAAAAAAAAAAAAAAAAATTTAACCAGTAAATCCAACAGTTTTTTGCTGCTTAATCAGCACGAACGTGCTACTTTAAAACAAAATAGCTCAATAAAATTTAATATACATATTTAATGTTTATTTTACATCAAATCTAATTTAATTTCACTGAAAAATTGTTATTTACTGTAAATCCAGCATTATAAAAATTTAAATATAAAAAAAGATTTTCAAATTGTCATTGCTTTGCTAAGTTTATGTATCAAGTGATGTGTGGGAGAATATCACACAATTCGCCTTTACTTCATTTTTGCTGCGCTGTGCCTTCCGCACTGGTCGACCCCAAGGATCGCCGCATTTGACTGAGACGGCACACATCATATAACATGCACAGCCACCACTCACAGTCGTGGTTGCCTCAACTTCCCATCATGCATTTCTGTCATTATCCGATCCTGAAGGACGTGTTATAACTACGCGAGAGCCAACGAAACCACAGTCTATATATTTATATTAGGGCTGTCAAAATTATTGCGTTAACGGGCGGTAATTAATTTTTTTAGTTAATTACGTTAAAATATTTAACGTAATTAACGCACGCACGGAAGGACCCACTCACGCATTGCTGCGAACAGGCTATCATAGTGCCGTGTTGTGGATATTGAGAGCTAAAAGGCAGAGTTAAGCAAGTGGAGAGGACACAGGCATTCGTTGGAGCCGCACCATTAGAGCCATAAGCTTTAGCATCCTTTCCACAGCAAATATAAATGTTGTGGCAAACAGCTTGGGGAAAAGCTTTTTCTTAACACCATGTAGTGATCACAACGCAGAGAAGATATACCATTTACTGCCACCACTGACAGTATGACTGCATGGTCAACTTCCCATCATGCATTTGGGCAGTTAAGAACAGTTAAGTCGCTACAGTATCATTTGGTGAAAGCACAACAAAAATGATAATCCTAACTCTCAAAAAAAAAAAAAAAATGTTCACAAAAAGAAAAGTGCTCTATGCAAAGTGAACTGGCATTCCAAATAGCTATGCAAAACAATACTCAGTTTGGTCAAACTCTATTTAAACATTTCATTAGCTCAACAAAAACACTAGATGGGAATATTTAGTCATAATATATAAACTATCAAAATTATTATAACTTGTAATTCTTAAAGATAAATGTAAGTCTTTCTATCTGTGGATACCTTTCACAGAAAGAATGTTTATAATGTTCATGCCATCTTGTGGATTTATTGTTATAATAAACAAATACAGTACTTATGTACAGTATGTTGAATGTATACATCCGTATTATCTTTCCATTCTACAATAATTTACAGAAAAATATGGCATATTTTAGAGATGGTTTGAATTGCGATTAATTACGATTAATTAATTTTTAAGCTGTGATTAACTCGATTAAAAATTTTAATCGTTTGACAGCCCTAATATACAGTGCCTTGCAAAAGTATTCGGCCCCCTTGAACCTTGCAACCTTTCGCCACATTTCAGGTTTCAAACATAAAAATATAAAATTTTAATTTTTTGTCAAGAATAAACAACAAGTGGGACACAATCGTGAAGTGGAACAAAATTTATTGGATAATTTAAACTTTTTTAACAAATAAAAAACTGAAAAGTGGGCCATGCAATATTATTCAGCCCCGTTGCGTTAATACTTTGCAGCGCCACCTTTTGCTCCAATTACAGCTGCAAGTCACTTGGGGTATGTTTCTATCAGTTTTGCACATCGAGAGACTGACATTCTTGCCCATTCTTCCTTGCAAAACAGCTCGAGCTCAGTGAGGTTGGATGGAGAGTGTTTGTGAACAGCAGTCTTCAGCTCTTTCCACAGATTCTCGATTGGATTCAGGTCTGGACTTTGACTTGGCCATTCTAACACCTGGATACGTTTATTTTTTAACCATTCCATTGTAGATTTGGCTTTATGTTTTGGATCATTGTCCTGTTGGAAGATAAATCTCCGTCCCAGTCTCAGGTCTTGTGCAGATACCAACAGGTTTTCTTCCAGAATGTTCCTGTATTTGGCTGCATCCATCTTCCCGTCAATTTTAACCATCTTCCCTGTCCCTGCTGAAGAAAAGCAGGCCCAAACCATGATGCTGCCACCACCATGTTTGACAGTGGGGATGGTGTGTTCAGGGAGATGAGCTGTGTTGCTTTTACGCCAAACATATCGTTTTGCATTGTGGCCAAAAAGTTCAATTTTGGTTTCATCTGACCAGAGCACCTTCTTCCACATGTTTGGTGTGTCTCCCAGGTGGCTTGTGGCAAACTTTAAACGAGACTTTTTATGGATATCTTTGAGAAATGGCTTTCTTCTTGCCACTCTTCCATAAAGGCCAGATTTGTGCAGTGTACGACTGATTGTTGTCCTATGGACAGACTCTCCCACCTCAGCTGTAGATCTCTGCAGTTCATCCAGAGTGATCATGGGCCTCTTGGCTGCATCTCTGATCAGTTTTCTCCTTGTTTGAGAAGAAAGTTTGGAAGGACGGCCGGGTCTTGGTAGATTTGCAGTGGTCTGATGCTCCTTCCACTTCAATATGATAGCTTGCACAGTGCTCCTTGAGATGTTTAAAGCTTGGGAAATCTTTTTGTATCCAAATCCGGCTTTAAACTTCTCCACAACAGTATCTCGGACCTGCCTGGTGTGTTCCTTGGTTTTCATAATGCTCTCTGCACTTTAACCCTGAGACTATCACAGAGCAGGTGCATTTATACAGAGACTTGATTACACACAGGTGGATTCTATTTATCATCATCGGTCATTTAGGACAACATTGGATCATTCAGAGATCCTCACTGAACTTCTGGAGTGAGTTTGCTGCACTGAAAGTAAAGGGGCCGAATAATATTGCACGCCCCACTTTTCAGTTTTTTATTTGTTAAAAAAGTTTAAATTATCCAATAAATGTTGTTCCACTTCACGATTGTGTCCCACTTGTTGTTGATTCTTGACAAAAAAATTACATTTCATATCTTTATGTTTGAAGCCTGAAATGTGGCGAAAGGTTGCAAGGTTCAAGGGGGCCGAATACTTTTGCAAGGCACTGTACATATTCACATCTGTAAATTGCAATACATTGATTTGTTGTTGTTTTTTTCTTTTGGAAAGCCTATTGGAAATATCTACGCCAAAAAAAACATATTTTCAGCACATTTACATTGTCAATTTTACTGTATTGGATTGCTTATTTTAGTATATTTATTTTGCTTTTCATTTACAGTACACTGTACATTATACAAAACAGTATAGTTATTTTTACATATAAATACCCTTGAATTAACAGTTGTGCTTGGTTCTGTATTTTGTGGAATATAACTAAGTTTGACAATGAAAAACATTTTTCCCATTTACATTGTTTTAATGTCATGAATTCACAGTATTTCCCTGTTAATTCTACGGCCATTTTTTACAGTGTAGTTTACAAGTCACTTCATCACTAGTCACCCGGTGTCCCCTTTCCCCCCTCCCCTCTGGGGAGAGGCTATTTTTCAGCTGCAGCCTTCCTGACTATCTGGACCACTGGCTGGATGGACGTCCTCATTGCTCCCCCCCCCTTCTCATCTGGCTAGATGGACCTCTTCTTGTTCCCTTACTCTATTGCATCATCTCAGTCTGCTAATTCCGATTAGCAGTGCTGGTGCATCCTGTCTATTCGTCCTGGGAGTGGATCTCTCCTGACTGTGGTACTCCCCAAGGTTTCTCCCAAAGAGTTTTGGAGTTTTTCTTGGCCGACATGGAGGGTCAAAGGATGGGGGATGGCCAGGACTTGACCTTTATTCATTTAATCTCTATTTACAGTATTTCATCTGCTGTTTCTAACTGTGTATCATATTGCCTCTGCAAAGCCCTTTGAGACAACCTTGTTGTGATATAGGGCTATACAAATAAAATTGAATTGAATTGATTGGTTTAAATGTGCATGTTTTCTGGAACAGCAAAAAAAAAAAAAAAAAAAAAAAAAAAAAAAAAAAAAAAAAAGGTTGAATTGATGTGACAAAAAAGGGCAATGCAACATAAAATGGATCAAATATTTAAGGGCAACGAAAGAGTTGAGGAGGCTTATTTATCATATTTAGTTTTATTTGCTCTGATGGGGAGGTTCAGAACATCTTAGTTGTCAATGTGCACTTTGGACTTATATTTGTTCATTATGTTAGGCTACGTATTCATTTCCTTGATTTAAAAAAGTCAATGTTTGCGCGATCTTCAAAATATATTCCATTTCACTCTGTATAATATTGTTTGTACATTTGTACCTACATTTGTACTTATTTTTCTGAATGTATGTTACTTATATCTTTATTATTAAAAAAAATAAAAATAAATGTTTACATTAACTTCAATTTTAATATACATCCTATGTTCTTAAGTAGTTAAAATTGAGATTTGGCATTTGGTATGTGAGGAAATGAGGGAAAATAAAAATTAGGAGATGGAGGTTGGGGTTATTGCTGTTTTTGTTAACTTTTATTTTGCAAATCATTGAAAAAATAAAATTTTGAATGAAAATCAGTTTTTGTATGTGTAGAAATAACTGTGCTAAAACAGTTTTCTTTTCATTTCAGTAGTTTAAGAGGTTTGAAATGAAGGAAGAAAAAAAAAAAATTCTGGCTCCGTGGCGGCGTTCACGTCGGAGAGTTCCGGCAAGAAATTCTAGCCACTTTCACCCCTGGCGTAAATGCACTAATGTATAGGTGAATTAATGTTAAGTAATGTATTATATTATTCATTTTAATTTTATCAAACAATAATTACTCTCTGATTATGCATTAAGTAATGCATTAACCCATGTTAATGAACATATTAGTAAACTTTAGATAATGGCTTAATTGAATTATTGTTACCGAGTTTGCATTAACTAATGCATTAAATCATGTTCATTAATATATTAGTAAATGTTAGATAAAGGCTTAAATGAATTTTTGTTACTGAGTATGCATTAACTAATGCATTAACTCATGTTACTTAATATATTAGTAAATGTTAGATAAGGGATTAAATGAATTATTGTTACTGTCTGATCTGATTATGCATTAACTAAAGCATTAGCTCATGTTAATTAATATATTAGTAAATGTTAGATAAGGGCATAAATGAATTATTGTAACTGTCTAAAACTGCATTAACTAATGCATTAACTCATGTTAATTAACACATTAGTAAACGCTAGATAAGGTATTAAATTAATTATTGTAATGTTACTTAAATATTAGTTATTTACTAAAAATGCATTAACTAATGTTATTTAAGGGACCGTCATTGTAAAGTGTTACCAAACCTTTTGAATTGATTTCTGCACCCTCCTTTGAAAATTGAATTGCTTGCATAGTAAGTCGCAGTGTGATGTCACACTGTCACTGATTTCAAATCTGCTCCTTTGCTAACCCGGTTAGTGCTGGTTGCGGCAAGCAGTCTTCAAATGCGTGCATTATAACACAAAGCCCACGTTACATTAAAGTTTTTTTTTTTTTTTTTTAGAATTTCAAACTGTTCCTTGGCAGAACTGCAGGCATCCACAATGCATCCAAAATCATACGCTGTTGCCAGAGACACCGCTGCCTGCCAGTCATGCTGTGCGGTTGCTCGCGGCCAGCCGTTTATCAAAGCCTGAATAACATTAAAAAAATATACTGTACATGTTAGAGATCATGTATTATGCAGTTTCGGGGGGATTTAACTTGGTGGCACAGTTTGATGACAAAGTAAACGAGAAAACTCCAGTCAAATTCGGTGGAAAGCCTGTGACGGCAGTTTTTAAACAGGCCAGGAGTCACCTGACCTCCCTCTATAGCAGGGGTGTCCAAACTTTTTGCAAAGAGGGCCAGATTTGATGTGGTAAAAATGTGGGGGGCCGACCTTGGCTGACGTCCTTAACGTGGAACAATATATTTAAGCAAATTTTAGCAAGCCATTCTGTGTGTCACATTTGCTTTATTTTATTTTTTTTAAATTAATGATTTCAACAATCTCGCAACTACCCTTTGTGGCGTTCTCTTTCGGCTCTCTGGCTCTTGTGAAATCCTGCTGCTGTAAAATTGAACTAGCTTCAAGTTGCTTAAATTTCTTGCTACGTATCGTCCCTGTCATCTTGTCGTACATGTCAGCGTGTCTTGTTTGGTAATATTGCCTCACACTGAACTCTTTAAAAACAGCGACTGTCTCTTTGCAAATGAGGCAGACACAGTTGTGAAGAATTTTAGTGAAGAAATAGTCCAATTTTCACCTATCCTTGAAGCGTCGGCCATCCCAGTCAACTTTCGTTTATTTTTGTTGATTGTCGCCATTTTAGAAAATTGGGAGTAAAGGGTCACACGGAATAATGTTGCTTAGAGTGCTGCTGCCTTTTAGTGGGTAAATGAGGAGCAGCATTTAGTGTGTAAGCTACTCCATATGCTGGTAGCAGTACTCCTGACCAATTTATTAAGTCTGTGTGCGGGCCAGACGTTATTGATTTTATGACAGAGGCTGGGGGCCGGATGAAATTTGACCACGGGCCGCATTTGGCCCCCGGGCCGGACTTTGGACATGTCTGCTCTATAGGGTCACCCAAAAACTTCTGGCAGCTGAGACAAAGAAAAAGAACTTCTTGTTATATTTGTACTCAGTCCGCGCACATGTTTTCAACAATTATCGTCAAACATATTTCATATATTTAGAAAGAAATCTACACAAGCAGCTCGGAAAATGAATGAATGAATGAACATTGTTTCTAGGAAGCAAAATAATGTTTCGAAAATAAAGATGACTTAAGTTATTTTGCTTCTAGACTAACGAAAATTTTATTGTGTGTGATATTGGTGGTGTCTTTCCATATGAAGTGGTTGCCTTGGCACCTGTATCACAGATGACAGCAGTTACGGTTTCCGTCTCAAAGCCTAGTGGAACAGGATGTGAGGAGGAAATTTAGGTCAGGTATTATGGGTAACATTTTAGTCTTCAAAGGCTGGATTTCCACTGGAGTTACTCACTGAAAAAAATAGTTAATAAGTAATTAGTCCCCCAAAACAATTCAATGAGCCGAATTGACCAAATTTGAGTAATTTATTCATTGCATTTGAGACAGTTAAAAAAAAATCTACTGTAATCCTAATACCAATTTGATTACGTTCATCGGGAAAGTAAAAAGTGCAGAAATACAGTGTACATTAATTTGACTCATTAGGAGGTCGTGATTTCAACCATACCATGATAGCAAAATATAACTGGAGTGGACATGGGCCAGATGCACTGCAAATTTCAGCCCATTTTCATAAAGCTGATCCGCCCCAGTGTCTTTTTGAACAATGGGCCATACTCAGTATGGATTTATTGGAGTCATTGCCCACATGAACATTGAAGTCCCCCAGCAGAACGAGGGAGTCCCCAGAAGGAGCACTCTTAAGCACCCCCTCCAAGGATTCCAAAAAGGGTGAGTACTCTGAACTGCTGTTTGGTGCATGAGCACAAACAACAGTTAGGACCTGTCCCACCACCGGAGGGAGGGAGACAACCCTTTCGTCTACCGGGTTGAAACCCAATGTACAGGCGATGAGTCGGGGGGAGCAATACAGTAAGTATGCCCACACCTGCTCGTCCCTCTCTCCATTGGCAACTCCAGAACGGAATAGTGTCCAAACCTCCTTAAGGGTATTGGTACCAGAGCCCAAGCCATGTGTGGAGATGAACCTGACTACATCAGTCAGAATTTCTCTAACTCACGTACAAGCTCAGGCTCCTTCCCGACCAGAGAGGTGACATTCCACGTCTCAAGAGCCAGCTTCTGCAAGGACCCTCCTTTGGCTGCCACCCATCAGTCTGTGCACCTGACCCCCTTGGCCCCTCCCACAGGTGATGAGTCCATGGGAAGGTTAAGACACATTACCTTTTCAGGCTGTGCCTGGCTGGGCCCCATGGGTGTACGGCCAGCCACCAGGTGCTTGCCATTGTGCCCCACCTCCAGGCCTGGCTCCAGAGAACGGACCCGCTGACACGCGTACGGGCGAGGGAAAACTGAGTTCAATATTGGTGCTCATTATAGAAGGACTTTTGAGCCATTCGTTGTCTGGTCCCTCACCTCGGACCTCTCTGCCAAGGGTGACCCTGCCAGGGGCACAAAGCCCCAGACAACATAGCTCCTATGATCATTGGGACACAAAACCTCCCCCCGGTCCCCACACCATAACAAAGTGATAGCTCATAGGGGGAGCTTTATGTTTGTATTGGAAAAAACACCTGTAACATTTTTATGACCTTTTAATGATCTTGTAACTTTTTTTGGTGACCCGAATTGATCCATATACACATATAAATATAACTGCGTCATAACTGCTTTTTAACTGCGCCATACTGCTTTTGAGAAGAGTAACTAAATGTGTGCTCTAGGTGCACACATTCTTTTGGACTGATAATGCAACTTCTTATCAGGTTATGCTCGCCGCTCTGACGGGAGTTTTAGCTCATTGCTATGGTAACCAAGATATATGATGCTGCTCTGAAGTGCAACGAGTGAACCAATTATATTTGGACACGGGACTAATCTCCTTAAGAGGTTGGCCAAAACATGTCAAATTTACCATGTTTGGGCAGGCAATGTGTCTCCTGAGGGCAGGGGTTGGCCCCCTCTGTGCTTACGTGGCATATGCCTATAAGAGCGGACTTTTTCCGGGCCACACCTAGGGTCGGTCAGAGGATTCACGCGTAGTCGCTCGGCCGGAGTTCCTTGATTGCTCAAACCAGGAACGTTGTGTGGCCCTCCGTTCATTGTCGACAGGTAAGAGCTTGATTTCATTATCATAGAGGAACTCGCTGCGCTTTGGTGCGGGGATATTTTTAGCTTCGACAACTAATTATCTACCGCCAAAGTTATGCGTGTTGATGTGTTTTTAACTGCTTCGTAGGGGTTTTTGACAATTCAGACCTAGCGTTGTAGTTATTCTGAGCTATGTTTGTTATTCTGAGTGATGCTTGATTTTGTTTTTACTGTTTTTGCTTGCTTTTGTGGGATTGTAATCAATTAAACTCAATTTATTCATTTATTTGCAATTTCTAATCAATAAACATTGTCTATTAAGCAAAAGTGTGCCTGTTGCTTACTCACTGCGAACCTTGAAAATTTCGTAAAACATTTTGGCGTCACGGACAGGATAATCGTATTACTTGATAAATTGATTAGAATTGATTGGAATTGCCTTTTGATAAATTGAATTAAGTAATACTGGGAATTTGTTGTTTGGTAAATTGACTTGAGTAACACTGGGATTGTGTTGTTTTGGGATTTACGTATTACTCGATAAATTGAGTGAACATTCCGGTACATTTTTGGTTTAGCGTTATCAGTAGCGCGGGAAGTGTCGTCGGCGCGCGGGTTCGCGGCCCAGCCAAGCCAGAGAGGTGGGAGTGAATAGCGGGGCGCCGCTGAACGACTATAAGACATTCATGGTGACACTGAACGCTGTCGAACGCGTGAAACGGTATAGCGCGGGGACCGGAAGGGACCGGAAATTTCAAAGTAATACTAAGTGAGACGTAACAGAATAGCAATGTTTAAGAAATTGCGGAAGTGTAATGTGACAGAAGCTGAGGAGTCGATCGATGGGGTGATCGTAACTCCTGGTTGGGAAAAAGAACCGTGGAATGGAATTGCGCCGTGTTTGCGCGGATGCGGTGATCGTCCCGATACGTGGATTCGTTAGGGGATTGTACTACACATGACGTCAGATGAATAGGAATTTCTGTGGAACTGTGTTGACAGTTAGTTTGTCATTGAGCTCAAATTGTATGTTTTTTATGTTTGGTCTGGTGTGAGCCACTGGTAGAATGTATGGTGATTTTGATTTGTATTTGAAATTGTGCTGTCTTGTATGATAAGTCATTGGGGATGGTTGTTGTTGTGTGACTGAATGTGAGGCTGCGTTGCGTCATGATTCTTTTTTGCGAGGCTCATGTGTAATAGTTGACCGTTTATTGCGTGTGGATAATTGTAGTTATTGTCGCGTGACTGATTATGATTTTTTGCGTGGGATCGTGTGTGAATAGCTGACCATTTATTGCGTAAATGGCTGACTGTTTATTGCGCAAATTGGAAAAAACAGAGGTATTTTTCAACATGAGGAGTGCGGCCCTTTGGTGGCCCCTATTTGCAACATGGGGTCCTCGACGGCATCCGCTGGGTTTTTGCCCAAATTGATTATGAGGGGAGGTTGTAATTGCAGCTGGGAATATTCCGGCCTTTCCCTTATATTATTTAGGATCAAATTGGGAAAACAGGTAAAACAAAAATGATTTTGAAATGGAATTTCATTAGAGATGAGAATAGATTGTTGAGCTCAATTGAAACTTATGAAATGTTAAGGATAATTAATTTAATTATCAACGAGCTCATGGATTTAGACATTGGTTTAGACATTTGATTAACTGATTAATCGAATATGACTGAGGGTGGGGACAGCTGCATGCCAGCATCTGCCTGATCAACAGATGATGGTATTCCAGTTCCCGCCCAGAAACTCAAAGCAACAAGGATTATTGATAATGTTTGACAAATTATGTTCATGGGAACAGTGATAAAGTGATTATTCACCTTGATGCAGCTGTAACAGTTGAGGTGTGGTATTGGCAACTTAAGGGTTAATAGTTTACACTCACTGTCATGAGTTGCTTTATTGATAACTTGAATTTGACTGTCATGAGTTGCTTTATTGGTAATTTGAATTTAAAAATTTTTCTTAAGAAATTGAAGATACTAAATATTGTCTAGGCTTATGGCTTTTGGATCACATGCTGATGGAATTTGGCTGTCTTTGTTCGGCTGTGACCTCAGTGGCTAATAGACAATTCTAGATTTCATTGTCACGTGGAATAGTGGCCAATTTTGTAATGAGTGACCACGGCAAAATTTATAATGTATGTAATTACAGTAAATTACATAAGACGGAACTGAACAATTTGGAGAGAGAAGCGAATATTGGCGCTTCGCCAAGTGGAAATAATTAGAACGATTTTGACTATGATTTTGACTTTGCGATGTTAGAAAGAATGTGCTTTTTGTGCCATCAAAGGGTACATTTAGCCAGGGAATGTGAGTGGAAGAAATACAGGACAGCCTATAAGATTGCGGAAACCGCCGAATTACCTGTTCGAGCGTCTCCGGGTTTGGCTGGTCTTGATTTACGACTCAAATGTCCCAAGGGACACTACGGGTACATTTTACCTACATCTGGATTGTCACTTAAAGGGGTAACTATACTTGCAAGGGTTATTGATGCTGATTATCAAGGCGAATTGGAGGTTGTAATGTACAATCTGACTTCAGAACCATTCATTGTGAAATCTGGCGATTAAATTAGTTGTAAAACCATGCATTTTTTGCTGAAATAATAGCACAGGGGAAAGACCAGGTGGTTACTGTGTTATATTCTGGGGAAACTAAATGGGTTAATGTTCCGATACAAAAATGTTATTTACGAGAAAATTGATACAAAACTGTGTCTGGTCCGAAGCGTTTGAAATCTCTTCTGCTTCTTCTAGCCTGACGATTGATAATGTGATGTGGAGGCTGTTTATTGGGACATCTGCTGGGAGATCGCTACGGCTCTGCATGGTGGATGACACTCGGGGAGTCCGGTGTCTAAGGGAAGTCGTCCCTGCTCCTCCGGACCCCCTTGCACACCAGGAGTCGACAATGCAGGAAGGGTTCGCAGGGCTCCCATGGTGGCTGCAGGATGCCTCATCACGGTCACGTCTGAAACACCTGTCTGTCTGTGGCATCTCGACAACAAAACGTGCCACTCACGCAATGGCACTGAGTGGATGACCGAGGTCACGTCTGACCTATGGCGGAAGTTCGAGGCATCGGATGGGTTCTATGGCCCATATTTGCTGCTCCTGTTCCTTTGGATCACCCTTCTGGCCCCTTTGCTCCCTCGTTTGCCCCCTTTGTCCCCAGATACACCAGCTTGGCCCCGATTTTGCCCTCTTGCACGTATCTTGCTTTGGAGAAAACGCACACGGAGATTCACTGGATCGTTTTGTTTCCCCTTTCCCCACTTGTGCAGCACGGAAAAAGCGTGCTTGGTGGGTGGAACCGGAACCGTGTTAGGTATCTCTAACACGATTGATGGAGAAGTCACCAGAACTATGTTGTCCAACACCGGAAGTGACATTGCGCACGGTCTCTCGACCGTGGGGCTTTGGATGCCCACATCTATCGCGCCTCATGAAGAAGCGGCGTCTTTATTCTTAGCACAATTGTCATGGGATAAAGGGATGTGGGATGAAACACGCGAAGTATTAACCAATATTTCTAATGCATTGAATATGACTGTGTGTAATTTACAGTTACTTAACATGAAATTACAGAAAGAAAGGTTCCTAAGGGTGGTAACATCAGCCTCAGTAGATCAATGGCGTAAGGTGTGGAACATCTCCACTGAGTCTTGGGTAAAGGTATATCCTGAGAAAACAATATGTAATGAAACTGTGTGTCAAGGAATGTGGTTGCAAATGACTGTAACTAAGACCCTTATTAGTTTGCAGATATCATGTTTTGCCTGTAATTACAACTAATGCTTATTATTTTGTGAGACCTCAAGGGGAATGGTTTAGCCCACAAACCAATCTTACTTATGACCTAAGCGGATGCGATACATCGGATAAAGGTATTGCATGTATGAAACAAGTAATGTATCAAGAAGCATGTTTTAACGCAACACAGGCATTATGTGATTGGTATGTAGAAAGACCTCATGACTTGCTATATCAGATAGGACCCCACTCTATTTGTGTAGCTACTATGAAACCACACCCACAGTTGCCTAAAACACCGTTTTCGGGTTGTCTTGATAATGTGGAGTTTTTCATTTGGAATAATCAGACCTTCAAGCTGACTACTTTCACCTGGAGCCAGCGCTTAACGCCGGCACAGTGGGAGGCATTACGTCTTCCTTGGAAAGTGACGCTGGAGCGCTTTAGCAGCGCACTAAACCGTTCCACGTTGCTTCAAAAGATGATTGAGGAACACAGGTCTAACGTTTCCAAGCTTAAAGTGTCCACATTGATAGCTCAAAATGAAGTGGTACATGCAGCCAAGGAAATTGAGCAGGAGTCTGCTCATCATTGGTGGGATATATTTACTGGGATGTCTATGACAGCAAGACAATATTTTGTACCTCCGATGTTTATATTAATCATTGTATTAAGTATACTCACTGCTTTGAATATATGTGTTTTTTGCTATGTCCGAAAGGTAAAACGGTCGTTAACTAATAAAATGTATACTTTAGCCTATCAATGAGAATAACAGTTCAAACAACAAATTCTTGGTACAATCGGTACGTATGTGAATTGACTTTGCACCCAGAAGAGCCAGGACATGTTTTTGAGTATATTCGAAGTATAGGGTGTGGATATACTCGTCGTGAAACACGTTTTGATACACGCATTGAAATGTTGACCGCTGTGGTGCATTGTGTTCTAGAAGATCACCATTGGTTTCAATATGCCCATTTTTATGATGTGCCATGGTTTCAATGGATATTTGACAATTGGGAACAATATATAGAAGGATTAATTAATTAAGGGGTTAATGATGGACCCAATCCGGGTCAAAGGGTAGAATGTATTGGAAAAAACACCTGTAACATTTTTATGACCTTTTAATGATCTTGTAACCTTTTTTGGTGACCCGAATTGATCCATATACACATATAAATATAACTGCGTCATAACTGCTTTTTAACTGCGCCATACTGCTTTTGAGAAGAGTAACTAAATGTGTGCTCTAGGTGCACACATTCTTTTGGACTGATAATGCAACTTCTTATCAGGTTATGCCCGCCGCTCTGACGGGAGTTTTAGCTCATTGCTATGGTAACCAAGATATATGATGCTGCTCTGAAGTGCAACGAGTGAACCAATTATATTTGGACACGGGACTAATCTCCTTAAGAGGTTGGCCAAAACATGTCAAATTTACCATCTTTTGGGCAGGCAATGTGTCTCCTGAGGGCAGGGGTTGGCCCCCTCTGTGCTTACGTGGCATATGCCTATAAGAGCGGACTTTTTCCGGGCCACCGGGTCAGAGGATTCACGCGTAGTCGCTCGGCCGGAGTTCTAATTATCTAGCGCCAAAGTTATGCGTGTTGATGTGTTTTTAACTGCTTCGTAGGGGTTTTTGACAATTCAGACCTAGCGTTGTAGTTATTCTGAGCTATGTTTGTTATTCTGAGTGATGCTTGATTTTGTTTTTGCTGTTTTTGCTTGCTTTTGTGGGATTGTAATCAATTAAACTCCATTTATTCATTTATTTGCAATTTCTAATCAATAAACATTGTCTATTAAGCAAAAGTGTGCCTGTTGCTTACACACTGCGAACCTTGAAAATTTTGTAAAACAATGTTGTATTTTGTCTATGTATGCATTGCCCACATTTGTGTCTTGAAAATTCATCAATGAGTGAAGTCCTTGTTCTTGTCATTTAATAGTTTTAGTATTTATGATTTCATTCAGTTCATATCTTTGAAGGTTTGAGAATTTTAATTTTACTTTGTTTTTTGCAATTAATTGTTACAGTGAGGAGTCTACTTCTGTAGGCTGCACCCCCAATTTTACTAGGAACGGATGCAGTTGTTTTTGTACAAGCACACAAGTGGCTGTGTCAGTGTGGGCTGCAGGGCGCAGTAGAAGATTGCCGAGTCGTTCTGCTTCAACCCCTTGATATGCAGATGAGCTTGCAAGGCACTGGCATCTATGGTGGAGTTAAACCTTTCGGAGTACTTATTCCCATATTTGAGTTTACCGTACTGAGAGACGCTCAAAACAAAGTCGGGTGCTGCATTTCTTTCAAGTTTATACCAGAAAATGTAATCGTTGCTCTGGAAGCTACAGTCGAGCGTCACTGTTGCGCCCTCCACATCATGCACATCCCTTGTAGCCTGGTCCACCCTTTGCTCACCATTTCCTGTAAGAGAGCAGTTAAGGTGTCAGACCCCAATTGAAAGTAGCAATGACCTTCAGTGATCTTACCAAGGCTCAAAACAGCCATCAGCACCCACAAGTGAGCAGAATTCATCTCTCTGCTCATAGTCTGTGTGAACAATTACTTGTAGCTGAGTCGGCGTGGCTTACACTTCCTGTTGCAATGACATCGACAAGATATATCCAGCCTAGATCTAGTTAGTGCCTGCTAAGCAGCTGTGGAGGAAAGGTACACAGGCAGGCTCAGATGACTCCAAATAAAATTGCTACTGTGTCGCCGGGTTTCCTTAAAAAACTAACAGTGCTCAAGATCAATGGTGCCTTCCTGTTTGAAGAAAAAAATTCTGCAACGATGACAAAAATACAAACCGCATTTCTTCAAATGTCTGGATGCTGTATAAATTGTAATTGATAACAATGCTCAAACTGCTGTATCTTGTGTTTGTGGCGTATTTAATTGGAATGTGCAAGTTATTGTATTGTTTTTATACACATTTTTTTAAATTTTTACACAATGTCAGAGCTTCAATAGAATTAACATTTTTAAGTTGAAACTTATACGAGTATTAATCATGATTTTTAGGTAATATTTTTTTGTTTAAAAATAATCATTTACGAGATACAAACTAATGGATTTGGGCTTCACATTCACAAAATTAGGATTGCTCTTTGGTCAAATACTGTACCATGTTTTTCACAGTTATACACCCACTTATCTCAGCAGAATTGACTGAGGCTATTTCCACACTAGCAGTTTTGGCTTTAGTTACTTTAAAAGTAATATATTACACATTGAATATTACTCTCAGAAATCGTAATACATGACATGTGGTATTTAGTTCTATTACTTGTTCCTTTTTTCGGGAACACTTTAATTGACCGTGGTGTCATAAGACTGTCACAAGAAGTTTTCCTTATATTGCCATTGTTAGGGATGGCTACATCGATCACAGCAGCTGTCCTCTTTTGCTTATCCATGATCACAATGTTGGGTTGGTTGGCCACGACCATCTTATCAGTCTGCATCCTGAAGTCCTACAGGATCTTAGCTCTCTCATTTTCCACCACTTCAGGAGTTTCCCAATACGTTCTAGGGGCTCCAGTCCACAGTCTGCACAGATGTTTCTCTACAATTCTTGGTGATGGCGTACCATGTATTCTTTTCCTGCCAGTTTCTTACACCCTGCAATTACAATTGTGGTCAAAGTTTACATACACTTGTGAAGAACATAATGTCATGGCTCTCTTGAGTTTACAATTATTTTTAGAACTCTGATTTTTCTCTGATAGAGTGATTGGAACAGATACTTCTTTGTCACAAAAAACATTCATGAAGTTTGGTTTTCTTATGACTTTATTATGGGTGAACAGAAAAAAGTGATCAAATCTGCTGGGTCAAAAATATACATACAGCAGCGCTAATATTTGTTAAAAATGTCCCTTGGCCATTTTCACTTCAATTAGGCGCTTTTGGTAGCCATCCACAAGCTTCTGGCAAGCTTCTGGTTGAATCTTCTGGTTGAATCTTTGACCTTTATGTTTTCTTTGAGTCCAGCCCCCTCTAACCATTGGTAGGACATGTTGATATATGCCACTTCAGTTATCAATAACCGCCGCCCCCTCTCGGGTGGAGGTGGGGTGGCGATGTGCAGCTCTGTCCCAATTCAACTCTCCGGTGGCTGCCAATGCCCTTCTGTCGGTGGGGGTCATCGGCAGGGCCTCCTAAGGCCCGTGGGGCCTAGGGTGGGTCTTGTTGTCTCCTGCTGGTGGGGTGGGTATCCACTGGTCTCCGGCGATCGGTGTGGCGCCTGTGTGGGTGTGCAGGGTGAGTGCCCGGGCGGCGGAGGCATTGGGGGCTCCAGCACGGGCCGCTGGCTGGGTGCCGGTGGGTTGGCTGGGTATCGCCTGCTCCGGGTTGGGATCCCACCCTGCCCTGGGATTGGTGGGCCATTGAGGGTCCCGCGGCGGTGGTTCGTGGGTCAGGTGGGGGTGGGCGTGGGGTATGGTGGGGCCTCCTCTTATCCCGCCCCTGAAGGCCGGTTGATGGGGGCACGGATGGCCCGGGAACCACACTGGATCCCGGGAGAATGACGGCTGGGCTTTGGGAGGAGGTATGGCCTATGCTGCCCCCCCCCCCCCCCCACACACACACACACTACAACCACCGATTGGCTGGGGAAGGGCCATGGCCTTGGGGCAGCTCTCGCGTAAGCATTACCACTCGTCTGCAGGACTATCACATGTCTGCTGGGATTCCCGCATGACTCGGTGCAATTAGACACACTCAAGTAGAAAACTTCAAGTTTCAGGATTAGCGATCAGACAGCATAGGATAGGATGCCAACACACTCACAAGGGATTCACACAAATACTGGGTTCTACACCACATGACTGATTTGTGTACACTCCATCCCTGCCAATCATTTATCTTTCCATCATAGTTTGTGTAGGCGTTCAATGTATTTGTAGTTGTTGTTTGTCCTTCTGTCTCTGTCTCCTTTTCTTCTCTGCCCCCATAATCCCTTCCTATTCCCTGCTTTCTCCTAATGAACGAGGCTTGTTGAATGATCACAATGGAAGTATTTCATACTCCCATGGGATACATTAAAACTGTTCAGACCAATCAGACACTCAGATTTGCGTTCTCTTTGTCAAGCAGCTGAACAGGACAGGTTAAAAGAAAAAAAGAAAAAAGATAATATTCATGAAAATGTCAAGAGATATGCTTGACACATTATGACAACATGTGCAGCCATTTTGCACGTTAAGACTTGCAATGAACTAATGCCTAAATTTTGTGGAGGGGTGAGACCATTCAATAGCATAATAATTGAATGTTTTTTATTTTTCCATTTTTTTTCTTTTGAAAAAAAAAAAAAAGTTGTTTTGCACAGCTGCAGTGAGTTGTCACAGTGAGCTTCAACCCCAATGTGACATATGGATCGCATGCAGGTGTTTTTGTAATGGCACAGAAGAGAATGTGTCAGTGTGGGCTGCAGGGCGCAGTAGAAGATTGCTGAGTCGCTCCGCTTTAACCACTTGATATGCAGAGGAGCTCTGCGGGCACTGACATTTATGCTGGAGTTAAACCTGTCGGAGTATTTATCCCCATAAGTGGGTAGACCATACTGAGAGATGCTCAAAACAAAGTCGGGTGCTGCGTTTCCTTCCAGTTTATACCAGAAGATGTAATTGTTGCTCTGTGAGCTTTTGTAGCTACAGTCCAGGGTCACTGTCGCACCCTCCACATCGTGCACATCCCCTGTCGTCTGGTCCACCCTTTCCTCACCATTTCCTGTAAGGAAGCAATTAAGGTGTCAGACACCATTTAAAAGTAGCAATGACCTTCAGTGATCTTACCAAGGCTCAAAGCAGCCACCAGCACCCACAAGTGTGCAGAATTCATATCTCTGCTGATAGTCTGTGTGAACACTCACTTCTAGCTGAGTAGGCGTGGCTTACACTTCCTGTTGCAATGACATCGACAAACACGTTGTAAGACATATCCAGCCGAGATCTAGTTCCTGCAGTTGCGGAGGAAAGGTACAGTGTATCACAAAAAGTGAGTACACCCCTCGCATTTCTGCAGATATTCAAGTATATCTTTTCATGGGACCTCACTGACAAAATGACACTTTGACACAATGAAAAGTAGTCTGTGTGCAGCTTATATGATAGAGTTAATTTATTTTCCCCTCAAAATAACTAACAATATAGCCATTAATATCTAAACCCCTGGCCACAAAAGTGAGTACACCCCTTTGAAAAAACTTACATCCCTAAATGTCTAAATTAAGTACTGCTTGTCATTTTCCCTCCAAAATGTAATGTGACCCGTTACAGGAGTGCTGTCAGCATTGCTGCAGAGATTGAAGAGGTGGGGGGTCAGCCTGTTGGTGCTCAGACCATACATCAAATTGATGTGCATGGCTGTCACCCCAGGAGGAAGCCTCTTCTGAAAAGCCTGCCCGTCTCATCAGACCATAGGACATGGTTCCAGTAATCCATGTGCTTTTTTGACATGTCTTCAGCAAACTGTTTGTGGGCTTTCTTGTTTACCATCTTCAGAAGAGGCTTCCTCCTGGGGTGACAGCCATGCACACCAATTTGATGTAAAGTGCGGCGTATGGTCTAAACACTAACAGGCTCACCCCCATCTATTCAAACTCTGCAGCAATGCTGACAGCACTCCTGTAACGAATCACATGACATTTTGGAGGGAAAATGACAAGCAGTACTCATTTGGGCATTTAGGGGAGCAAGAACACTCACCTGGCAAAAGGCCACTCTGGGTGAACGGTGGCACATGGTGGTGGAGGAAGTGCGACACCAGGAGGAAGAAGCCAGGTGTGCCACAGCGGTCTCCCAAGCTCAGCAAGGCCGCTGGATGAAGTGTGAGGGTGTGGAGACAGGGAAAATCACGTGGCGCGATCTGTAGAGCATGGAGTATAATAGACTAAGCTTCATCCATAGACTTCATAATATATTGACAGGACACGGGGCGCTGGTCCTATTAATAGGGGGACCCATCTCTGTCAAAGCTGACCGAGTGGAAACAAAGACAAAGAGCTTTTTACGTTGATAATTCTTGTAAATAAATGCTTAAATCCCTGACGTCTTTGTAGATATGTACGCAAAATAGTCTTGATTCATGGTTAAAAGCAAAAAAAAAAAAAAAGGGCAGTTAGCATTTATTTTACGCAAATATTGAGACTTATGCAATGCCGTAGCGGTTAATTTCTCCCATTGATTTTTTTCACAATGTTTCAAAATGCATGCATGGTACGAAAAATTTACCTTGAAGTCTTGAACAAATCACTCCAGAGACAATCCTTGCTGTTTTTATTTGTACAGCTGTCATACTTTTTCAACCTAAATTTAGCTTTGGATCACTGCATGTGTTTGACAATACTGTCAGTATCATTGTGAAGTCTATGCTCCATCATTAGAGCCACATATTATGTCCTGTTCTCTCCAACCAACTTGCATGTCTGGTATGGTGAAGTCCCAGCCTGTCTCCAGTGCGTAGCCCCGGCAACCCTCAAACACATCTCAGTGGGTTGCAAGACCAGCCTAACGCAGGGGAGATACACCTGGCGCCACAACCAAGTGTTGAAGTGCTAGGCTGCCGAACTTCAGAGCAGGAGGGTAACCACTAATGCCATGCCTCTAAACCTCCAACCCACCTCCCGACGAAAAACATCTTTCATCCGGGAAGGGGAGAAAAGAGGGACCAAGTCATCTGCTCTGGATCCGGGCACACTGGACGTAGCCCAGGATTGGGAAATGGGGTTGGACCTCAGCCAGAGGCTCATCTTCCCATCTGAAATTGCAGCAACCAACCTACGTTGAGACCTAGTCCTCTGGTACAAGTCTTGCCGGTGTGTCTTCATCGTTGAACTGACCGTTCCACGGGAATATGCCATCGATGAAGGATTTGATCGGATTTTGCTGATCTAGCAGATTAAGGGGAGAAACAAGGGGCTGGAATGTGAAGTTGTGTCCAGTGGAGGTCGGTTGTAGAGGCTTTGTAGCCAGGTCCACAACAAGGCTTCTGAAGTAAGTAGGGATCAGAAGGCAGGCCCAACGGAAGTCAATTAAAGAACTTGCCACTACAGCAGAACGGAGCAGTCACTGGTTGTGGCAGGAACGTAAAGATGCAACATGGGAGGCCAAATGACTGCGTGGTGCCACCGCACACCAAACACCCGGGTTTGATCATCCTTTGGTGGGCCATCCTCAGCAGAGGGTGTCTTGTTGTAAGTGGCCGAAATACCCAATGATGTCTGAGGCAAGCTATTGATGATGTGGCATGCTGGTGGCACAACGTGATCATTGCCAAATTCCACCCCACCCAAGAGGACATCTCCAACATTCGATTGATGTGCTGAATATTAGGGATCTCTAACAACTATTAAGAAGACTTATGTTTTTCATTTGAAAACGAGAAATAAAATATCAAGTCATTATCCGTTTTCCGACTTTGGATTCTAAAACAGATATAGAATGAACGAATAATACACTGATAACTCATATCAACAGAATTGACTGAGGCCATCCAGAATAGTAGTGTTGGGGTTTAAAAAGTAATATATGGCATATCACTCTCAGAAATACCAATGCCTTGCTTTGCTATTTTACCACCTGAAGAAAGTAATTAGTTAAATTACTAGTCACTTTATTCTTTTTCTCTCAATTTTTTTATTTCAACTAAAGTTGCACCGATACCGATACCAGTATCGGCAGGGGGCGCCGATCCGGCCCGAATTGGTGGTATCGTTATGGACGAGTACCAACGTTTAGGGCGCCTACTGGCATCACTTTAGCGCAAATGAACCGTCCTCCCCACGTGAGCCAACTTCCCAAATCCCGACGCATGACGTCTGTATGTCTTTGTCTCGAAATTACTAAACGAAAATAACACCTTCGTCTTCAATATTAAGGATCAGAAAGGTTAAGACCGTGAGAGACTAAGCAAACTCATGGTTTCATGATGAGCAATGAGTGGCAAATTAAGAGCGCCGTACTTCAAACTCGTCCTGTTTATGAAAGTCGATTGTCATATGCTGGTGTACAGTAATGAGCAGAAGGGACTTCTGTCGCCAGAAAACACTCAAGTGGCACAGCGCGCACACTAGATAACATCAGATAGCAACCTAGATGTGCTATGTTAGATCCCATGCCAACTCTCCCGCACACACACTGGATATCATCAAAAAGCAACCTAGATGTGCTACATTAGATCCCATGCCATCAGCTGCGTGAGCCCAGAGCGACGCGTATTGATGAATTAGAAACCGCCATGACTGAATGGAAGTTAAGCAGGCCAAATCAATCCATACCGGTGACTATAGATAATTTCTTCAGATCAGTAAGAAGTAAGCACATAAATATTATGCACTAAAATGCTTGTTTATATGATGGCACTGTTATTTTTGCTTGTTAGCAAAAAAAAAAAATAATAATAATATATAATAATAATAATATAATAATAACAGTTGTATTTTCTGTTTCAAAGCATTAAATGTATTGAATTGTATCGAAAATCGTACCGAACCGTGATGTTAAAAAATATTTAAAAGAGAATGTGTGGGTTAAAAAGGCAGAAGCAGAGCTCCTAAGATCAAATCCTCCCACAGGACATGTATAATACATGTATTAAATACAGGTAGTCCCCGGGTTATGACGTACCTGACTTAGGTGAATTTGACATTATGACGCCGGAGTCTGGTCTGCCATTTGTCTCCAATCTTTTTTTTTTTTTTTTCGTGTAAACAGTACCTTATTGTACCTCACATAATCTTATTTTTTACTTTACTTTATTAAGATGACCCGTTCTGTCCTCACTAAACGTGAAGTTGTTCAGCTTGACAGAGAGCAAACAAGATATTTTTGTTTTTTGAAGCTTTTGACTTCCTTCATGTCTGACAATTTGTAAAACTGTCAAAATATGTAAAATATGTAAAGTATGTGTAAACACATATTTACACATATGTTCAAAATGACACACATTTTAACAAAACACTTGACACAAAGCAATTGGTGTTCAAACTTCCATCTAGTCTGATCAATATTTAAAATTTAGTAGATTAAATTAGCCTAATTTGCCTACAAAGTGAAGCCTTTTCTTAGTCGCCACGACCTTGAAAAAGCAATTTACGCTTTTATAAACTGCAATGCATTTTATGTTGGCCTTCCCAAGTCCTCTATTTCTCGTCTGCAACTTGTTCAAAATGCAGCTGCTCAATTT
Source organism: Corythoichthys intestinalis (assembly GCF_030265065.1). Classification (NCBI taxonomy): domain Eukaryota; kingdom Metazoa; phylum Chordata; class Actinopteri; order Syngnathiformes; family Syngnathidae; genus Corythoichthys; species Corythoichthys intestinalis. The sequence continues at coordinate 45,170,507 of NC_080411.1, read as the reverse complement.
TTAACCGGTACACCTAGACCTAAACATATTACCCCCATGCTATCATCGTTCCACTGGCTTCCAGTCCATTTTAGAATTGATTTCAAAGGTATACTGTTTGGTTTTAAATAGGGCTGTCAAACGATTAAAATTTTCAATCGAGTTAATTACAACTTAAAAATTAATTAATCGTAATTGATCGCAATTCATACAAGCTCTAAAATATGCCATATTTTTCTGTAAATTATTGTTGGAATGGAAAGATAAGACAGAAGATGGATATATACATTCAACAGATGGTGCATAAGTACTGTATTAGTTTATTATCACAATAAATCAACAAGATGGCATTAACATTTTTAACATTCTCTTAAAGCGATCTATGGATAGAAAGACTTGTAGTTCTTAAAAGATAAATGTTAGTTATGTTATAGAAAGTTAGTTACATGTTACATGTAGAAATTTTATATTAAAACCCCTCTTAATGTTTTCGTTGTATTAAAATTGGTAAAATTTTCAATCAAAAAATAAACTAATAGCTCGCCATTGTTGATGTCAGTAATTACATTATGCTCACTCATGGTGCTGAAAGCCATAAAATCAGTTGGACCCAAGCGCCAGCAGAGGGCGCCAAACACCAAAAAACAAGTAACAAGCAGACATTACACTCTGCTGTCATTTTAATCTGTTTGAGCGGGGTATGTGCGTTAATTGCGTCAAATATTTTAACGTGATTAATTTAAAAAAAATAATTACTGCCCGTTAACGCGATAATTTTGACAGCCCTAGCCTTTTAATATTATAATGGCCAGGCTCCTCCTTATTTATTGGAAATTTGAACCCTCCTTAAGTCTGGCAGGAGTCTTCGTTCTAACGGCCAGCTTCTTTTGCAAGTTCCCAGGTTGAAACTTAAACAGTGGGGAGACCGATCTTTTGCGGTTGCTGCCCCTGGGTTGTGGAATAGCCTTCCCCCTGACTGCCTTTGTCCTTCAAGTCTTAAGCAGGCGCACTCATTCGCAGTCCGACACGCGCTGAGCATGAAGAAGACCCGCATGCGCAGAAGCATCAAAACAAATGACTACACGTGCTGGCTGTCATCCGTCATTCCAGGGAGATCATATTTTGATTTCCAAAAAGAGGACACAAATAACAGGCATAAATAATTCCCGTTTAGGTTGATATTCAAAGTTTATATGGATCGATAGCATGCATGCACTGTCCGTGCATGTCACACACACACAGTTTGCCCCGACTCTCGGCCGTGTAAGCAATCTTGAAATATTGCTCATATAGAGCAGAGAGAAAACCGAGCATTCTCAGGCTTAACCTCAACCCATTTTAATTTTTTTATGACTGTTATCAAGTCCGACCCTTCCTAAAAAGAGTTCAAGGCAAGCTAACGCACAGCTGCACCACTACCGTAGCGCGCCATCTCTCTCATTCTTTGATGACGTAATTGCTGCATGAATTCTGATTTGGGAGACTTGACAGTCCAGACCACATTTGAAGCACATACGAAAGTGACCCAGATCGGATTTGAAATGGTTCACTTCTATGCGACTTGTACCTCGCCTTTTCCTTAGACTTTTCCGATTTTATCTGTTTTATTTGCTGTTTTGACTTTTCTCGCAATGTGCCGTTTTTTGTTTTCGTTTTTTCTTAATGTCATTGTATAATACTTTCCTGCCTTTTATTTATCATGAACCATGTTCGTCTTTGTTGCAAAGCACTTTGAGGACCTTTCTTTTTTTTTTTTTTTTTTCTTTTTGTAAGGGCTACAGATATAAATTTGATTGATAACAAATGTCCGCTAGCTTAAATGCTACGAATGTTAACATATTTACAATTCTCATAGCAAATCGCTCACACAGAACTCCACAAACTGTAACTCTAAACGTGAGTACAAATACATGCACAAACATATATTAGCTAAAACAACTTACAGCCTTATGCGGGCCAAATCACAGCGCAGCTGTCCTTTATCCGTGTCAGACGAGAGTCTGCTACTCAGTCATAAGGCGACAGTCCAGTCAGAACCAAATCTGCCACCAGAGGGCAGTGTATCCTCCATCTTTAAACAAAATACAATACTTTTGGACTTTTTGGATAGTTATTTTGAAATTATTTTGATATTCAAAGGGTTACTTCCGACTGCGCGGAAATTTGGGTTACGTCACCAGCGTAGGACTCGTTCGTAACCTGGGGACTACATATGTTTATACTGGAGTGCCACGTCCAATTTCGTTGTTCACAATGTCTTATTGCTGACAATGACAATAAAGACCTATTCTATTCTATTCTATTCTATTCTATTCTATTCTATTCTATTCTATTCTATTCTATTCTATTCTACCTGTATATGTGTGTGCATGTGGGGGGGGATTCTTGCATGTGTGTGCTTGAGTGTGTTCCTGTCGATATAGGGGTGATTCAGGGTCATTTCCTGTTGATTTGGGGCGCTTTGGGGTTCCTTCCTGTTGTCACTTCCTGCCAATACAATTGACATATACGGCCATTGTCGCAACCCATTGTGAGTACTGACAGGATGTGAGTGCCGCATGCGTAGTGCATGCACAAGCTAACTGTGCCTATGTTGATTTGCGACTTTTTTACGACAGTTTGGATATGTGATGTGTTTCAGGGATTTTTTTAAAACAATATTTATTGATATTTGATAATAATACTAGAACCAACAGTAACCATAAGTTTATGCTGCTATATAAGCTGTACACTGATTACTTTGACTTGTGAAAGTCATATCTTCAGTGTGGTCGCATTAAAAGATATAATTAAATGCCTGCGGAAATGTAAGGGATGAACTCAATGTTTTATATTATCTGAAAATATGTCTATAATCCCATACGCACAAGCACAATTTAATATACTCACATCCTGTCGGTACTCACGGCCATCAATCGTATTGATGTATATCGGTATAGAATTTGTGGGTCTTTTTCACTATCAATGGGACCCAATAGGGACTTGTTTGTGAGTTACAATATCAATGGAAGCCAATAGGGAGTTTAATTATGTGGATACAATATTGTTAACTGTTAAGTCAAATGATTCATGATATCATTGGAGCCAATGCAATGATTTTTAGTTTAATTTCCCCCCATAACTTTTCAATAGCTGCGAGCTAAAAGAGTTAAAAGGTTTGAAATTAGGGTTGGGAATTTCTGGCATGAAGCAGATTCGATATGTATCTAGATACACAGGTTACGATTCGATTAAAGAACGATACATTTTTATGGCCGAGCGATTCGATACGATTCGATACAGTTTAAGAACGATACGGTTCGATACAGAGTGAAAACAATACGATGGTAAACATTTGTTGTGTGTGTTCGTACAGTATTTTAAACATATAAAAAAGACCACATTTCTAATAGCAAAATTAAACAACAAAATTTCATACCAATGTTATGTTTTATTTTTTTATGAAAAAAAAATTAAGGCTTACTATATGACAGTCATTTTGTTGGATGGGATTGATAATAAAACTCCAGTGACAGACAACAATAAAGTGCAGTAATTCAATTACTATATTTCCTGGTGTTTTGAACACAAGAGGTAAGTAATTTAAGTGCAAACTTTCAACATAAACATCTTACAAACAAAAAATATTAATTATATGCAGCAGCTCTAGAAAAAAAAGAATTAAACCTGCTAGTGTTATCATAAATAAATAATAAATTATGCTTTACGACTGGTATAATTGGGGGAATAAAAACAAGGCATTTTAGGCAGGTCAATAATCATTACTTTAACCCAGGGGTGTCCAAACTTTTTGCAAAGGGGGCCAGATTTAGTGTGGTAAAAATGTGGGGGGCCGACCTTGGCTGACGTCCTTTACGTAGAACAATATATTTAAGCAAATTTTAGCAAGCCATTCTGTGTGTCACATTTGCTTTATTATTTTTTTTAATCAATAATTTCAATAATCTCGCAACTACCCTTTGTGGCGTTCTCTTTCGGCTCTCTGGCTCTTGCGAAATACTGCTGCTGTAAAAGTGAACTAGCTTCAAGTTGCTTAAATTTCTCGCTACGTATCGTCCCTGTAATCTTGTCGTACATGTCAACGTGTCTTGTTTGGTAATACCGCCTCACATTGAACTCTTTAAAAACAGCGACTGTCTCTTTGTAAATGAGGCAGACACAGTTGTGAAGAATTTTAGTGAAAAAATAGTTCAATTTCCACCTATCCTTGAGGCGTCGGCCATCCCAGTCAACTTTCTTTTTTTTTGTTGATTGTCGCCATTTTAGAAAATTGGGAGTAAAGGGTCACACGGAATAATGTTGCTTAGAGTGCTGCTGCCTTTTAGTGGGTAAATGAGGAGCAGCATTTAGTGTGTAAGCTACTTTATATGCTGGTAGCAGTACTGCTGACCAATTTATTAAGTCTGTGTGCGGGCCAGACGTTATTGATTTTATGACAGAGGCTAGAGGCCGGATGAAATTTGACCACGGGCTGCATTTGGCCCCAGGGCCGGACTTTGGACATGTCTGCTCTATAGGGTCACCCAAAAATTCTGGCAGCTGAGACAAAGAAAAAGAGTTTCTTGTTATATTTGTACTCAGTCCGCGCACATGTTTTCAACAATTATCGTCAAACATATTTCATATATTTAGAAAGAAATCTACACAAGCGGCTCGGAAAATGAATGAATGAATGAATAACATTGTTTCTAGGAAGCACAATAATGTTTCTAAAGTAAAGATGACTTAAGTTATTTTGCTTGTAGACTAACGAAAATTTTATTGTGTGTGATATTGGTGGTGTCTTTCCATATGAAGTGGTTGCCTTGGCACCTGTATCACAGATGACAGCAGTTACGGTTTCCGTCTCAAAAGCCTAGTGGAACAGGATGTGAGGAGGAAATTTAGGTCAGGTATTATGGGTAACATTTTAGTCTTCAAAGGCTGGATTTCCACTGTAGTCACTCACTGAAAAAAATAGTTAATAAGTAATTAGTCCCCCCCCAAAAAAAGTTCAATGAGCCGAATTGACCAAATTTGAGTAATTTATTCATTGCATTTGAGACAGTTAAAAAAAAATCTACTGTAATCCTAATTCCAATTTGATTACGTTCATCGGGAAAGTAAAAAGTGCAGAAATACAGTGGGGAGAACAAGTATTTGATACACTGCCAATGGGTTTATTGGCAAGGCAAGGCAAGGCAAGGCAAATTTATTTATATAGCACAATTCAACACAAGGCAATTCAAAGTGCTTTACATCACATGAAGACCAGAAAAATCACATTTAAATCAACACAACGTAAAAACCAAGACAAAAGATCACATTTAATCATAGAATAAAAATAAATAAATAAAAATAAAACAAAAACTACTACTACTAATAATAATTGAAATCAGCAATGGAGATAAGCACAAGAGGAATAGAAAGCAGATAGATTGAAATTTATAGACAGTTATGGATATGCAGTGCTAAACAAAAGCGTTTTTAGCCCTGATTTAAAGAGCTAACAGTTTGAGCATACTTCAGACGTTCGGGTAACTTGTTCCAGAGTTGAGGAGCATAATAACTAAATGCTGCCTCACCCTGCTTGGTTCTTGTTCTTGGAACATGCAGAAGACCGGTTCCAGACGACCTTAGGGGTCTAGATGTCTCATAGGAATCTAACAAGTCAAGCATGTATTTTGGTCCAAGGCCATTAAGTGTTTTGTAGACGAGCAGTAGTATTTTATAGTCTATCCTTTGACTCACTGGAAGCCAGTGTAGCGATTTCAAAACCAGTGTAATGTGGTCCAGCTTCCTTGTATTTGTGAGGACTCTGGCTGCAGCATTCTGTACTAGCTGCAGCTTCCTGACTGATTTTTTTAAAGACCTGTAAATATACCGTTGCAGTAGTTTTTCCATGTCTTGTTGAGTCAGAAGCCCCTTAATTCTGGTTATATTTTTTAGGTGGTAATAAGCGGATTTAGTGACGGACTTTAGATGGCTATCAAATTTTAGGTCTGAGTCAATAATTACGCCAAGGTTTCTGACTTGATTTGTAGCTGTAACTGACATTGTGCTAAGTTGGCTGCTTATTTTTTACCTTTCCTTTTTTGGCCCAAAAATGATCACCTCTGTCTTCTCCACATTTAACTGGAGAAAATTCTGGCACATCCATTCATTGATTTGATGAATGCATTTACTCAGAGAGACTAAGGGACTATAATCATGTGGGGACACAGAAATGTACAGTTGTGTGTCATCTGCATAGGCGTGATAGGAGATGTCATACTGGCAGTGTATCAAATACTTGTTCTCCCCACTGTACATTCATTTTACTCATTAGGAGGTCGTGATTTCAACCATACCATGATAGCAAAATATAACTGGAGTGGACATGGGCCAGATGCACTGCAAATTTCAGCCCATTTTCATAAAGCTGATCCGCCCCAGTGTCTTTTTGAACAATGGGCCATACTCAGTATGGATTTATTGGAGTCATTGCCCACGTGAGCATTGAAGTCCCCCAGCATAACGAGGGAGTCCCCAGAAGGAGCACTGTTAAGCACCCCCTCCAAGGATTCCAAAAAGGGTGAGTACTCTGAACTGCTGTTTGGTGCATAAGCACAAACAACAGTTAGGACCTGTCCCACCTCCCGAAGGCGGAGGGAGACAACCCTTTCGTCTACCGGGTTGAAACCAATGTACAGTCGATGAGACGGGGGGGGGCAATACAGTAAGTATGCCCACACCTGCTCGTCCCTCTCTCCATTGGCAACTCCAGAACGGAATAGTGTCCAACCCTCCTTAAGGGTATTGGTACCAGAGCCCAAGCCATGTGTGGAGATGAACCTGACTACATCAGTCAAAATTTCTCTAACTCACGTACAAGCTCAGGCTCCTTCCCGACCAGAGAGGTGACATTCCACGTCTCAAGAGCCAGCTTCTGCAAGGACCCTCCTTTGGCTGCCACCCATCAGTCTGCGCACCTGACCCCCTTGGCCCCTCCCACAGGTGGTGAGTCCATGGGAAGGTTAAGACACATTACCTCTTCAGGTTCTGCCTGGCTGGACCCCATGGGTGTACGGCCGGCCACCAGGTGCTTGCCATTGTGCCCCACCTCCAGGCCTGGCTCCAGACAGCGGCGCCGCTGACACGCGTACGGGTGAGGGAAAACTGAGTTTCAATATTGGTGCTCATTATAGAAGGACTTTTGAGCCATTCGTTGTCTGGTCCCTCACCTAGAACCTCTTTGCCATGGGTGACCCTGCCAGGGGCACAAAGCCCCAGACAACATAGCTCCTATGATCATTGGGACACACAACCTCCCCCCGGTCCCCACACCATAACAAAGTGACAGCTCATAGGGGTAGCTTTATGTTGTATTTTGTCTATGTATGCGTTGTCCACATTTGTGTCTTGAAAATTCATCAATGAGTGAAGTCCTTGTTCTTGTCATTTAATAGTTTTAGTATTTGTGATTTCATTCAGTTCGTATCTTTTAAGGTTTGAGAATTTTAATTTTACTTTATTTTAATTGGTTGTTTTGCAATTAATTGTTACAGTGAGGAGTCTACTTCTGTAGGCTGCACCCCCAATTTGACTAGGAACGGATGCAGGTGTTTTTGTACAAGCACAGAAGTGAATGTGTCAGTGTGGGCTGCAGGGCGCAGTAGAAGATTGCCGAATCATTCCGCTTCAACCCCTTGATATGCAGATGAGCTTGCAAGGCACTGGCATCTATGGTGGAGTTGAACCTTTGGGAGTACTTATCCCCATATTTGAGTTTACCGTACTGAGAGACGCTCAAAACAAAGTCGGGTGCTGCATTTCTTTCAAGTTTATACCAGAAAATGTCATCGTTGCTCTGGAAGCTACAGTCCAGCGTCACTGTTGCGCCCTCCACATCATGCACATCCCCCGTAGCCTGGTGCACCATTTGCTCACCATTTCCTGTAAGAGAGCAGTTAAGGTGTCAGACCCCATTTGAAAGTAGCAATGACCTTCAGTGATCTTACCAAGGCTCAAAACAGCCATCAGCACCCACAAGTGAGCAGAATTCATCTCTGCTCATAGTCTGTGTGAACAATCACTTGTAGCTGAGTCGGCGTGGCTTACACTTCCTGTTGCAATGACATCGACAAGATATATCCAGCCTAGATCTAGTGCCTGCTAAGCAGCTGTGGAGGAAAGGTACACAGGCAGGCTCAGATGACTCCAAATAAAATTGCTACTGTGTCGCCGGGTTTCCTTAAAAAACTAACAGTGCTCATATCACCCCGATAAGAACATGTAAAGTCAAAGGTGTGGACAAGATCTTTGGTGCCTTCCTGTTTGAAGAAGGAAATAAAATACAAACCGCATTTCTTCAAACGTCTGGATGCTGTATAAATTATAATTGATAACAATGCTCAAACTGCTAGAATTGATTTTTTTCACTCATAATTTACTAAAATATTGTATCTTGTCTTTGTGGTGTATTTAATTGGAATGTGCAAGTTATTGTATTGTTTTTATACTCAGTTTTTTTTTTTTTTTTATACAATGTCAGAGCTTCAATAGAATTAACATTTTTAAGTTGAAACTTATACGAGTATTAATCATGATTTTTAGGTAATATTTTTTTGTTTGAAATAATCATTTACAAGATACAAACTAATGGATTTGGGCTTCACCTTTTACAAAATTAGAATTGCTCTTTGGTCAAATACTGTACCATGTTTTTCACAGTTATACACCCACTTATCTCAACAGAATTGACTCAGGCTATTTCTACACTAGCAGTTTTGGCTTTAGTTACTTTAAAAGTAATTACACATTGAATATTACTCTCAGAAATTGTAATACATGACTTGTGGTATTTAGTTCTATTACTTGTTCCTTTTTTCGGGAACACTTTAATTGACCATGGTGTCATAAGACTGTCACAAGACGATCATCATTATGACATGACACTGTCATGAGCATTAATGAATGCCCCATTTTCCCCATTTCAGACTGATATCCCGGTAAATTTATGGATGGAGAAATTGTAAAACGGAAGTTGCGAGCAGAAATGCGGAAGTAAAGCGAAAGTACCTCGGAAGCTTCTCTATAAAGAAAAAAAATCTGTAGTAGTGGGTAGCTGTTCATCTCAACCTCGGGTCCTCTACCAGAGGCCTGGGAGCTTGATGGTCCTGCGGAGTATCTTTGCTGTTCCTAAGACTGCGCTCTTCTGGATGGAGATGTCTGATGTTTCTCCCGGTATCTGCTGGAGTCACTTCTCCAGTGTGGAGGACACGTCGCCCAATGCTCCTATGACCACGGCCATTACTGTTGGTTTCACCTTCCAGGCATTCTCCAGCTCTTCCTTAAGCCCTTGGTATTTCTCTGGTATCTCGTGTTTGGTTTTCCTTATATTGCCATTGTTAGGGATGGCTACATCGATCACAGCAGCTGTCCTCTTTTGCCTATCCATGATCAAAATGTTGGGTTGGTTGGCCACGACCATCTTATCAGTCTGCATCCGGAAGTCCCACAGGATCTTAGCCCTCTCATTTTCCACCACTTCAGGAGTTTCCCAATACATTCTAGGGGCCCCAGTCCACAGTCTGCACAGATGTTTCTGTACAATTCTTGGTGATTGTGTACCATGTATTCTTTTCCAGCCAGTTTCTTACACCCTGCAATTATGTGTTGGATTGTTTCAGGGGCCTCTTTACACAGCCTGCATCTGGGATCCTGCGTGGTGTGGTAAATCTGGGCCTCTGTTGCTCTGGTGCTCAAGGCCTACTCTTGTGCTGCCATGATTATCACCTTTATGTTTTCTTTGAGTCCAGCCCCCTCTAACCATTGGTAGGACATGTTGATATATGCCACTTCAGTTATCAATAACCGCCGCCCCCTCTCCGGTGGAGGTGGGGTGGCGGCGTGCAACTCTGTCCCCTTGGCCTACCCATCCAACTCTCCGGTGGCTGCCAATGCCCTTCTGTCGGTGGGGTCATTGGCAGGGCCTCCTAAGGCCCGTGGGGCCTAGGGTAGGTCTTGTTGTCTCCTGCAGGTGGGGTGGGTATCCCCTGGTCTCCGGCGATCGGTGTGGCGCCTGTGTGGGCGTGCAGGGTGAGTACCTGGGCGGCGGAGGCGTTGGGGGCTCCAGCACGGGCCGCTGGCTGGGTGCCGGTGGGTTGGCTGGATATCGCCTGCTCCGGGTTGGGATCCCGCCCTGCGCTGGGATTGGTGGGCCATTGAGGGTCCCGCGGCGGTGGCTCATGGGTCAGGTGGGAGTGGGCGGGAGGGATGATGGGGCCTCCTCTTATCCCGCCCCTGAAGGCCGGTTGATGGGGGCGCGGATGCCCGGGAACCACACTGGATCCCGGGGGAACGGCGGCTGGGCTTTGGGAGGAGGGATGGCCTATGCTGACCCCCCCCATTAAAACCACCGATTGGCTGGGGAAGGGCCATGGCCTTGGGGCAGCTCTCGCGTAGCATTACCACTCGTCTGCAGGACTACCACATGTCTGATGGGATTCCCGCATGACTCGGTGCAATTAGACACACTCAAGTAGAAAACTTCAAGTTTCAGGATTAGCGATCAGACAGCATAGGATAGGATGCCAACACACTCACAAGGGATTCACACAAATACTGGGTTCTACACCACATTTTGTACACTCCATCCCTGCCAATCACTTATCTTTCCGTCATAGTTTGTGTAGGCGTTCAATGTATTTGTAGTTGTTGTTTGTCCTTCTGTCTCGTCTCCTTTTCTTCTCTCCCCCCATAATCCATTCCCATTCACTGTTTTTTCCTAATAAACGAGGCTTGTTGAATGATCACAATGGAAGTATTTCATACTCCCATGTGATACATTAAAACTGTTCAGACCAATCAGTCACTGAGATTTGCATTCTCCGTGTCAAGCAGCTGAACAGGACAGGTTAAAAGAAAAAAAAAAGATAATATTCATGAAAATGTCAAGAAATAAAGAAATATGCTTGACACATTATGACAACATGTGCAGCCATTTTGCACGTTAAGACTTGCAATGAACTAATGCCTAAATTTTGTGGGGGGGGTGAGACCATTCAATAGCAACCCGTGTAAAATACATGCAACAGATAATGTAGGAAACATCAGAGAATCTTTGCATGGATGTAGCAATGCATTTGCAAATTTCAATTCTGATCTGAGAAATGTACCAAAGCGACTGAGAAAAACTAATACAAACATTTATTATTTAAATCAGTTTATATCATTTAAGGTTTTTTATTTTTCATTTTCTTTCTTTTGAAAAAAAAAAAAATTGTTTTGCACAGCTGCGGTGACTTGTCACAGTGAGCTGCACCCCCAATGTGTCCTATGGATCGCATGCAGGTGTTTTTGTAATGGCACAGAAGTGAATGTGTCAGTGTGGGCTGCAGGGCGCAGTAGAAGATGGCTGAGTCGCTCCGCTTTAACCACTTGATATGCAGAGGAGCTCGGCGGGCACTGACATTTATTCTGGAGTTAAACCTGTCGGAGTACTTATCCCCATAAATGGGTTGACCATACTGAGAGACGCTCATAACAAAGTCGGGTGCTGCGTTTCCTTCCAGTTTATACCAGAAGATGTAATTGTTGCTCTGTGAGCTATTGTAGCTACAGTCCAGGGTCACTGTCGCACCCTCCACATCGTGCACATCACCTGTCGCCTGGTCCACCCTTTCCTCACCATTTCCTGTAAGGGAGCAATTAAGGTGTCAGCCACCATTTAAAATAAGCAATGACCTTCAGTGATCTTACCAAGGCTCAAAGCAGCCACCAGCACCCACAAATGTGCAGAATTCATATCTCTGCTGATAGTCTGTGTGAATACTCACTTCTAGCTAAGTAGGCGTGGCTTACACTTCCTGTTGCAATGACATCGACAAACACCTCGTAAGACATATCCAGCCGAGATGTAGTTCCTGCAGTTGCGGAGGAAAGGTACAGTGTATCACAAAAAGTGAGTACACCCCTCGCATTTCTGCAGATATTCAAGTATGTCTTTTCATGGGAAAACACTGACAAAATGACACTTGACACAATGAAAAGTAGTCTGTGTGCAGCTTATATAATAGAGTTCATGTATTTTCCCCTCAAAATAACTCAAAATATAGCCATTAAAAACTTATACTCCTAGCAACAAAAGTGAATACACCCCTTTGAATCGCTAAATCATCCCTAAATGTCCAAATTGAGTACTGCTTGTCATTTTCCCTCCAAAATGTTGTGTGACCCATTACAGGAGTGCAGTCAGAGTGCTGCAGAGATTGAAGAGGTGGGGGGGGGTCAGCCTGTTGGTGCTCAGACCATACATAAAATTGATGTGCATGACTGTCACCCCAGGAGGAAGCCTCTTCTGAAAAGCCCGCCCAGAAGAGGCTTCCTCCTGGGGTGACAGCTGTGCACACCAATTTGATGTAGAGTGCAGCATATGGTCTAAACACTAACAGGCTCACCCCCACCTATTCAAACTCTGCAGCAATGCTGACAGCACTCCTGTAACGAATCACATGACATTTTGGAGGGAAAATTACAAGAAGTACTCATTTTGACATTTAGGGGAGCAAGAACACTCACCTGGCAAAAGGCCACTCTGGGTGAACGGCGGCAGATGGTGGTGGAGGAAGTGCGCCACCAGGAGGAAGCAGCCAGGTGTGCCACAGAAGTCTCCCAAGCTCAGCAAGGCCGCTGTATGAAGTGGGAGGGTGTGGAGAAAAGGAAAATTATGTAGAGCGATCTGTAGAGCATGGAGTGTAATAGACTAAGCTTGATCAATAGACTTCATATTATATTGACGAGACACGGGGCCCGGGTCCGATTAATGGGGGGCCTATCTCTGTCAAAGCTGACCGAGTGGAAACAAAGAGCTTTTTACTTTGATAATTATTGTAAATAAATGCTTGAATCCCTGAAGTCTTTGTAGATATGTACGCAAAACAGTCTTGATGAATGGTTAAAAGCAAAAAAAAAACCCAGCCAGTTAGCATATATTTCACGTAAATATGTCGAATGTGCTGCTAGTCTTTAAGCCACTGTGGCGCTGCCTTATCACCACAAAGAGCTTTTTACGTTGAAAATTCTTGTGAATTAATGCTTAAATCCCTGAATTCTTTATAGATATGGACATAAAACAGTCTCTAATCTTGGTTAAAAGCAAAAAAAACGGGCGGTTAGCATTTATTTTATGTAAATATTGAGAATTATGCAATGCTGTAGTGGTTAATTTCTCCCATTGTTTTTTTTTTTTCATTCTTCATTCATTCATTCATTTTCCATGCCACTTTTCCTCACGAGGGTCACGGAGGTGCTGGAGCCTATCCCAGCTAACTACGGGCAGTAGGCAGGGGACACCCTGAACTGGTTGCCAGCCAATCGCAGGGCACAAGGAGACATTCACGCACACACTCATACCTACAGACAATTTAGAGTGTTCAATCAGCCTACCATGCATGCTTTTGGGATGTGGGAGGAAACCGGAGTTCCCGGAGGAAACCCACGCAGGCACGGGGAGAACATGCAAACTCCACACAGGAAGGCCAAAGCCCGGGATTGAACCCTTGATCTCAGAACCGTGAGGCAGACGTGCTAACCACTCAGCCACCGTGCCGCCTGTTTTTTCCCCCCAATGTTTCAAAATGCATGCATGGTACGAAAAATTTACCTTGAAGCCTTGACCAAATCTCTCCAGATACAATCCTTGCTGTTTTTATTTGTACAGCTGTCATACTTTTTCAACCTAAATTTAGCCTTGGATCACTGCATATTTGACAATACTGTCAATATCATTGTGAAGTCTATGCTCCATCATTAGAGCCACATATTATGTCCTGTTCTCTCCAACCAACTGTTCTCTCCAACCAACAATTAATTGCAAAACAACCAATTACAACAAAGAAGAATTAAAATTCTCAAAACTTAACCAACAAGTCCGAGCCTGTCTCCAGTGCGCAGCCCCGGCAACCCTCAAACACATCTCAGTGGGTTGCAAGACCAGCCTAACGCAGGGGAGATACACCTGGCGCCACAACCAAGTGTTGAAGTGCCAGGTTGCCGAACTTCAGAGCAGGAGGGTAACCACTAATGCCATGCCTCTAAACCTCCAACCTACCTCCCCATGAAAACATCTTTTATCAGGGAAGGGAAGAAAAGAGGGACCAAGTCATCTGCTCTGGATCCAGGCCCACTGGACATAGCCCAGGATTGGGAAATGGGGGTGGACCTCAGCCAGAGGCTCACCTTCCCATCTGAAATTGCAGCGACCAACCTACGCCTGGACCTAGTCCTCTGGTCGAAGTCTTGCCGGCGTGTCTTCATCGTTGAACTGACCGTCCCATGGGAAGATGCCATCGATGAAGCATTTGATCGGATTTTGCTGATCTAGCAGATTAACAGGAGAAACAAGGGGCTGGAATGTGAAGTTGTGTCCAGTGGAGGTCGGTTGTAGAGGCTTTGTAGCCAGGTCCACAACAAGGCTTCTGAAGTAAGTAGGGATCAGAAGGCAGGCCCAACGGAAGGCAATTAAAGAACTTGCCACTACAGCTGAATGGAGCAGTCACAGGAATGGAGCAGGAATGTAAAGATGCAACATGGGATGCCAAATGACTGCGTGGTGCCACCGCACACCAAACGCCCGGGTTTGATCATCCTGTGGTGGACCATCCTCAGCAGAGTGTGTCTTGTTGTAAGTGGCCGAAATACCCAATGATATCTGAGGCAAGCTATTGATGATGTGGTGTGCTGGTGGCACAATGTGATCATTGCCAAATTCCACCCCACCCACGAGGACATCTCTAACGTTCGATTGATGTGCTGAATATTAGGGATCTCTAACTATTAACCAGACTGATGTTTTTCATTTGAAAACGAGAAATAAAATATCAAGTCATTATCCGTTTTCCGATTTTGGATTCTAAAACAGATACAGAATGAACGAATAATACACTGATAACTAATCTCAACAGAATTGACTGAGGCCATCCAGATTAGTAGTGTTGGGGTTTAAAAAGTAACATATGACATATCACTCTCAGAAATACCAATGCCTTACATTGCTATTTTACCACCTGAAGAAAGCAATTCGTTAAATTACTAGTCACTTTATTCTTTTTCTCTCAATTTTTTTATTTCAACCAAAATAAACAGCAAAATTATTGTTTAAACAAATATTTAAAAGAGAATGTGTGGGTTAAAAGGGCAGAAGCAGAGCTTATAAGATCAAATCCTCCCACAGGACATGTACAGGTAGTCCCCGGGTTATGACGTACCTGAGTTACGTGAATTTGACATTATGACCCCGGAGTCTGGTCTGCCATTTGTCTCCAATCTTTTTTTTTTTTTTTTTTTTTTTTAGTCGTGTAAACAGTACCTTATTGTACCTCACAGAATCTTATTTTTTACTTTACTTTATTAGGATGACTCGTTCTGTCCTCACTAAACGTGAAGTTGTTCAGCTTGACAGACAGCAAACAAGATATTTTTGGTTTTGGAAGCTTGAGACTTCCTTCACGTTTGACAATTTGTAAAACTGTACCACACATATGTTCAAAACAACACACATTTTAACAAAACACTTGACACAAAGCAATTGGTGTTCAAACTTCCATCTAGTCTGATCAATATTTAAAATTTAGCAGATTAAATTAGCCTAATTTGCCTACAAAGTGAAGCCTTTTCTTAGTCGCCACAACCTTGAAAAAGCAATTTACGCTTTTGTAAACTGCAATGCACTTTATGTTGGCCTTCCCAAGTCCTCTATTTCTTGTCTGCAACTTGTTCAAAATGCAGCTGCTCATATTACATACATAACATATTACCCCCATGCTATCATCGCTCCACTGGCTTCCAGTCCATTTTAGAATTGATTTCCAAGGTATACTGTTTGGTTTTAATATTATAATGGCCAGGCTCCTCCTTATTTATTGGAAATTTGAACCCTCTGGCAGGACTCTTCGTTCTACCGGCCAGCTTCTTTTGCAAGTTCCGAGGTTGAAACTTAAACAGTGGGGAGACCGATTTTCTGCGGTTGCTGCCCCTAGGTTGTGGAATAGCCTTCCCCCTGACTGCCTTTGCCCATCAAGCCCGTTCAAGTCTTACGCAGGCGCACTCATTCGCAGTCCGACACGCGCTGCGCAAGAAGAAGACCCGCATGTGCAGAAGCATCAAAACAAATGACTCCATATGCTGGCTGTCATCTGTCATTCCAGAGAGATCATATTTTGATTTCCAAAAAGAGGACACAAATAACAGACATAGATAATCCCCTTTTAGGCTGATATTCAAAGTTTATATGGATCAATAGCATGCCCGCACTCTCCGTGCATGTCACACACTCACAGTTTGCCCCGACTCTCGGCCGTGTAAGCAATCTTGAAATATTGCTCATATAGAGCAGAGAGAAAACTGAGCATTCTCAGGCTTATCCTCAACACATTTTTATTTTTTTATGACTGTTGTCAAGTCCGACCCTTCCTAAAAAGTGTTCAAGGTAAGCTAACGCACAGCTGCACCACTACCGAAGCGTGCCGTCTCTCTTGCTCTTTGATGACGTAATTGCTGCATGAATTCTGATTTGGGAGACTTGACAGTTCAGACCGGATTTGAACCACATAAGAAAGTGACCCAGATCGGATTTGAAATGCTCAACATCTATGCGACTTGTACCGTTCAGACCGTCAAGTTAATGCCTCAATCGAGTCGGAAAAACACAAAAAAATCGGATTCGTGGATTAAGGCCTGCAGTATGAACCTTGCCTTAGACTCGCCTTTCCCCTAGACTTTTCAGATTTTATCTGTTTTATTTGCTGTTTTGACTTTTATCGCAATGCGCCGTTTTTGTTTTCGTTTTTTCTTAATGTCATTGTATAATACTTTCCTGCCTTTTATTTATCATGAACCATGTTCGTCTTTGTTGTAAAGCATTTTTGAGGACCTTTCTTTTTAAAAAAAAAAAAAAAAAAAATTTTAAGGGCTATAGAGGGGGGGGGATTCTTGCATGTGTGTGCTTGAGTGTGTTCCTGTCGATATAGGGGTGATTCAGGGTCAATTCCTGTTGATTTGGGGCGTTTCGGGGCGTCCCTTCTTGTTGTCACTTCCTGCCAATACAATTGACATATATGGCCACTGTCGCAACCCATTGTGAGTATCGACAGGATGTGAGTGCCGCATGCGTAGTACATGCAAAAGCTAACTGTGCCTATGTTGATTTGCGACTTTTTTACGACAGTTTGGATATGTGATGTGTTTCAGGGATTTTTTTAAGCAATATTTATTGATATTTGATAATAATATTAGAACCAATAGTATTTTGAATTATTTAAGGGAACCATACGTTTATGCTGCTATATAAGCTGTACACTGATTACTATGACTTGTGTAAGAGTCATATCTTCGGTGTGGTCCCATTAAAATATATAATTAAATACCTGTGGAAATGTAGGAGTGTACTCGATGTTTTACAGTATATTATTTGAAAATATGTCTGTAATCCTATACGCACAAGCACAATTTAATAGACTCACATCCTGTCGGTACTCACGGCCGTCAATCGTATTGACGTATATCGGTATAGAATCTGTGGGTCTTTTTCACGATCAATGGGACCCAATAGGGACTTGTTTGTGAGTTACAATGTCAATGGAAGCCAATGGGGAGTTTAATTATGTGGGTACAATATTGTTAACCATTAAGTCAAATGATCTATCTATTGGATCCAATGCAATGATTTTTAGTTTAATTTCCCCCCAAAACTTTTCAATAGCAGCGAGCTAAAAAAGTTAGAAGGGTTGAAATTGGGCAAAAAACATTTTTTTGTGAGTCCCAGTTGAATGTGATTAGGCTTGAGGACTAATAGCGATATGGTTTTGGATGTGCCGAAGTAAATGTAGGAATCTACATTTATGAGTGAATGGAAATGGTTTTATGCCGTTGAAAATGAATGAGAACTGTCGGCCATTAGAAATGAAAGAATACATATTTTTTTGTGACTTGATTTCCAGAAATTTTATAGGTATGGCTTACGGGAATCGGATAAAAAAGGTTTTAAATTTGAAAAGTTTTTGCCCCTTTAAAATGAATGTCCAATACAGTGGTTCTTGTAAAGGTACGTTGCTAAAGATACCGAACCCCACAAGTTTCACATGTGGATTCACCGAACCCTTTGGAATGAGATAATAAAGCAATTTGTTTCAAATTCAAAACCAACATATCTAAGCTAGCAAGATAATAATTTAGCAAATTCCCATTCAAAATTCTTCTCATTTTGACCGTTTCATAAACAGGTCAAAATTTGAGAACACGCTGCCGATTGGTTGGTTGTATTACCACATACCAATTGCGAGTCAACCTTCTACTGAGCAAACCAGCTCCTCCTCCCATCAGATCGAGGTCTAGCAGTTAAAGGAAATGGGTTAATCCTGTAAATTGGGAGTAAACCAGTCCAAAACCTTGTCTAAAAAGCCACTTCACCTAGATTTAATCAGCGTACAAAAACAGGGCTCTGTGTTTACCTTCGCCGAACCCCTTGGACTTACTCACTGAACCCCCGGGGTTCCATCGAACCCAAGTTATGAACCACTTGTCCAATAGAAACGAATGGTTTTTGGCAAATTTTGGCGGAACAATACGTTTATAAAATAAGCTGTTTAAAGTGCCTTTGACACGAAACACCATGTTTATTTCATAATACACACGGTATTTTATGGTCCTGAATGAAATGGACCGCTTGGATGTGTGTGGAAGCGATCGCTATATTTATTTAGATTTTTTTGAATCCCGCGCCCTGAAAATGAGTGACTTCCGGCAACAGTCTCGAGTTGAGAAAGAGGGCGCTGTGACGTGTACGGAGGAAGGACTCCTCTTCACTATACAGCCGTAGTGTTGTATGAGAAGGACCAAGGCTTCAGCTGATTTTGCGGATTGATACGTTTATTTTTCGCATCACGCTAGCCAAACGGCTGCAGAAAAATCTTGCTGTACGAGGGGGAGGTGTGTGCGCCTTTTTGGGGTTTCCAAAGGTTCCCATTCACCGGTGGATATTGGCCAAAAAAATCCCTACCACTGTGGGACCATGGGACTTATGAGGAAGTGAGTATACATCGTGTTTTGTATTATGTCAAATACTGGGATCATTTTAATAATAGGTGGCTTGCATTTTGTGGCTGACATGCTCTTTGTCCCCTCGGCCGACGACTGGCGGCTTGTCGCACATCCCCCCGCTGAGAGAGCACTATACTCGGCTTATTCCTCTCTTCATGTGCCCGGTGATCTGTCAAATTTTCCGACCGATCACAAATTGCAACTTTGAGTTAAAAATAGCTGTGAATACAGCGGTTACAAAGTAAACACTACAAACTTTCTTTAAATAAAGGACTACTCACGTTTGATCATGGATGAGCATGTAAAAAGCTCTCCTCATACACATTAGCTGCACATGTTAGCTGCACAACAACTGCAGCCGCCCTCCTCCACTGAGTCATTAGATAGATAGATAAATTTATTAACAGACTCAAGGTCCAAGCCACAACCACACAATACAAGGGAACGAACCATACAAAACTAAAAACAACATAACAATAAAAGAAGGTAAACTACAGTGATACAAAAATTAGGTCATCTATTGGCCCAGTTTTAAAAGGCAGCTATTCCAGTGCTTCCAGAACAGTGACAAGCAGCGATTAGAACTATGCAAAATATTTGTTAGGTCCCAGACAATCACATTTTCAGAACATTTCAAACGATGAATAGAATTAAACATTAGCACCTTTAGAAGGGCCTGGAGAGTATTCACCAGAGCAGATACAAACATTTCAGAGGCACTGCACCATCTGGGCCTTTTCAGCAAGATTCTCAAAGAATCATTGTATGCCACTTGCAGTCTATGAAAACTTGTCTTAGTGTAATTTGACCACAGATGCGCAGTGTAGAGGGGAGTACAATAAGCCTTGTACAGGGCGAGCGTGACCTCATCAGAGCATGGACCAAATTTTCGAGAGAGAATATTGGCTTGGACATATAATGAGCGACACTGTCGCAATATGTCCTCGTTGTCAGTCAGAGTGTCCATGAGCAGATGACCAAGGTATTTTACCTGACTACAGGACTTTAAAACTTGACCAGACAACTTAAAATTAGGGAAAACCAACCGTTTGTCCTCTTTGGTTCTTAAAATCATAATAACACTCTTTGATTCATTGTATTTAATGTTGTATAACTCCCCATACCCGGAACACACATTGAGTAGCTGCTGTAGACCTGCTTGCTGAGCTTGGGCTAAGTAGCACACAATCATCTGCATACATTAGATCAGGGGTGTCCAAACTTTTTGCAAAGGGGGCCAGATTTGGTGTGGTAAAAATGTGGGGGGCCGATCTTGGCTGACGTCCTTTACGTTGAACAATATATTTGAGCAAATTTTAGCAAGCCATTCTGAGTGTCACATTGGCTTTATTATTTTTTTCAATTGATAATTTCAACAATCTTGCAACTAGCCTTTGCGGCATTCTCTTTCAACTCTCGGGCTCTCGCGAAATACTGCTGCTATGAAATTGAACTAGCTTCAAGTTGCTTCAATTTCTCGCTGCGAATCTTCGCTGTAATCTTGTCGTACATGTCAGCGTGTCTTGTTAGGTAATATCACCTCACATTGAACTCCTTATAAACAGCGACTGTCTCTTTGCAAATGAGGCAGACATAGTTGTTGTGTATTTTAGTGAAGAAATAGTCCAATTTCCACCTATCTTTTGAAGCCTCGGCCGTCGCAGACATAGTTGTTGTGTATTTTAGTGAAGAAATAGTCCAATTTCCACCTATCTTTTGAAGCCTCGGCCGTCGCAGTCGACTTCCTTTTTTTTGTTGATCGTCAGCATTTTACAAAATTGGAAGTAAAGGGTCACACGGGGTAATGTTGCTTAGTGGGTAAATGAGGAGCAGCATTTAGTGTGTAAGCTACTTGATATGCTGGTAGTAGTACTGCTGACCAATTTATTAAGTCTGTGTGCAGGCCAGATGTTATTGATTTTATGACAGAGGCTGGGGGCCGGATGAAATTTGACCACGGGCCGCATTTGGCCCCCGGGCCGGACTTTGGACATGTCTGCATTAGATGGTTGACCACTAAGCCACCAACCATTCAGCCATTTCTACACTTAATTAATAGTTTTGACAGGTCATTCATATAAAAATTGAATAAAATTGGAGATAAAATGCTCCCCTGTCTGACCCCATTGCTAACTTGGAAGGGGACAGACATACAGCCGCCCCACTTAACCTGTATAGTTTGATGAGTGTACCAATATAAAAAAATTCTTATGATGTCATTGGGAACTCCCGCTTGGCTTAATTTCCTAAACAACTTCCCGTGGTTTACACGATCAAAGGCTTTGGAAGCGTCTAGAAAACACATAAACATAGACGAGTTTTTCCTCAAATAGGTGTTGACCAATTCTTTTAAAACATAAATACACATGTCTGTGCCATGACTAGGTTTAAAGCCAAACTGATTATCTGAAGAGCTTATTAATGTGTGAACTCTCTCCAGCATGAAGACTTCAAATACCTGAGAAAGAACACTAGCAAGGGCGATAGGTCTGTAATTGTCCAAGCTGCTTACTTTCCCTGCTTTATCCGAGATGACAGGCACCAGCATCACCGACTTCATAGAGTCGGGAAGACAGCCGTGAACCATAAAGGAAGTAAAGCAGAGTGCAAGAAGTGGAACTAGCCTCGGACTAGCATGCATAAAGATGTTCGGCAGATATAGAATCCATACCTGTGGACCTATTACTTGATAAGTTTTTAATGACATGAAACACCTCATGGGTCTTAATTGTGCACACCTTTTCGACATTGCCCACTTGATAGTGTTCAGTTGGTACACAGTTAAAAAGATTTTCGTAATGCTGTTGCCAAAAAGCAGCAATTGCATTAGCACCCGAGAAGCCATCAATCGAGCAAGGTAAGCAGGGTTTGCAATTAGTAGCAAGCCTCACCTCCTTCCAAAAGGCTTTAGTGTTGTTACAAAATAACATCTTGGCCATGGAGTCAGCCCTCAATGTTTGTTTGTTCTTTATGATGTACCGTAGAGCATATTTATATTTTGCATTCGTACACTTCTTATATTCAAATATGGGGCCCTGCCTGGGTCTACCTGCCGAAGCCCAAGCCTTGGTAGCTTCACAGGCTTCTGCAGAAAAATTCAGCGACTTAAGTGTTCCAGCCAGGCCTAATTCTACTCCTCCTTCTATGTGTACTAAGGGGTTTACTGGCAGCATGTAGTGCTGACACAATGTGATTATACATTTCCATGACATCTATTCATTCATCTATCATTATTTTGCCATATTCGTGTTGACCATTTGGCAGCTACCCGTTCCTCCGACATCGGCCGGTTTGTTCAGCGGTCATTGTTTAGCTGCTTCCCCGGCGAGCTCTGCTGTCCGTTGTAGCCGGGGGAACGAGCTGTAAATTGCTCCTGCCGGGCGGTTTGTCGATTGGCAAAGATAATCGACAACCCAGTCGTCATGTGAAATGTTCCAGGCTAGTTATGTGTGATTTTCCGCTTCGAAGACTTTGAAACATCACTCGGTTCGGGTTGCATGTTGGCTAGCTGTCACGCCTCTTGGTTTGTTTACATTCTCCGAAGCCGGGGAAGGGAAATGACATAAGCCTGATTTAGGTGGCATAAAATATCATTCGGGAAGTGCGACAGTAAAGGTGAAGTCGACAGTTTTGACCAGTATGGAGTAATTTTGCCATGTCGTCTTGAATAAATGCATTTTTCTTATTTCATATTCCATTTAGCACAAGACTGTTATTTGTCATGCCTATGCCATTTATTTAGCTATTGGAGGAAATACTTGGATAAAAAGAATATCCTGTAAAAATATTGGAGTAGAGAGACTGAAACAATGACATTTTGCGGCTCTCTTCGTCACGTTTTCCTCGTTCTGAATAATTCCCCCTCAACGGGCTGACTTGTCCTTTTCAAGCCATTTATGTAGCTATTGGGGAAAAATACTTGGATAAAAAGAATATCCTGTAAAAATATTGGAGTAGAGAGACTGAAACAATGACATTTTGCGTCTCTCTTCGTCACGTTTTCCTCGTTGTAAATAATAACCCCTCAATGGGCTGCATACTATATCAGATGAAATCGTGACTGCTGAGGTCATCCACCATTGGGGATGCTAGAGCCCTATAACGGTAGGCGTGGCTAACTGCCAGTTTAAAAGACTAATTTCTTGTCATCTGCGCTTTGCTAAATTGTTATATATAGTCGAATTGTCTCAAAATATGATTCTAATTCACATAATAATCCTATTTAAGACTTTTTTTCTCCTGTCGTACGCACTTTAAAGTTTAAGTTTAAAATAAACTAGTGTTAATATAAACTATTGTGTTAAAATAAACTAAGCTTTCTGAATTCCTACCTGAATTTTTTGATGTGTAAATTATGTGAATCGTATAAAAACGGTAGGACAATTAGCGTTTTGAAATTTTACTTTTTTTATGGTATATGGTGGTAGCTTTGCATTACATTACCTGCAAAGCTAGATTGCAAAACCATCCCGTATTTTCGTGAATATCCCCTGGAACTTGTATATGCTTGTTTTTGTATTCCAATTACTGTGAAGTCCTGAAGGAGCTACTGAATAGACTTTCATGTTTTTTGGATATCATTGTATAGCATCCTTCCATTTTATAAATATTGGAGAATTTTGAATTTTTCCAGATACATATTTAAAGTTTAGATAAATCTGTGATTTGTCCTTCTAAGGAAGAGGGGGTGTGAAAAGGTTGAGGAAAAGAAAACGTTCTTGTAATGATAATGTGGTGCATGCATCACTGTGGTCTTCACAGCACAATAGTATACTGCAGAGTGCTCAAGAGCAACAGCCTCGATGTGCAGCTGCACTCGCCTGTCTGCCACGCTCGCTGACATTCCCTCCATGGCAGAAAGCGGGCTACCGGTTCCCAGGTGGGAAAGCAGGAATTGTGGTGTTCGTCCAGGAACTTGTTGGTACCAGAAGAAATAATCTGAAGCAGTAGCTTGTTGGTTGTAGTCGTATGACAGAGTCACTCGCATGCCTTTTGACACCATCACTTCTTCCATGACAGCCACCAGCTCATCACCGCTTATGCCTGAAGGACAAGAAAAGAAAAGTGTGTTTCAGGAGGATATTCCATCATGAGTGACTGTTGACCTCGCCAAGCTGCATTCACCTGCCAAAGTGACAATGAGCAGCGACCAAGCTGGCAGCAACATGCTGAATATAATTTCTGTCACCTCTTCTACGCTCTAACTCAAATTTCACAGAAGCTCCTCCCTGCCTCAAGCTCCCTTTTACTATCAATTAGGCAACTTCACACATTCCACTTTGAATCATCCAGCTTGACATGTTCCATTTTGTGGAAACACAAAGAAGAGCAAAAACAAGTCTCTAATTTTGCTGGGACTGGTTAATCATGTTTCTGGGACACACAATGAGGCAGAAGTGGCTCACAAGAATGTAGGCTTGTGTTGGCTTCAGGGGCTGGACAAGTATGATGATGAACAGCAGTAAGATCTTTTCACTTTTCCTATTATGTACTAGCATTAACATTCGCCTTATTTATGTCGTCTTTTTTTGTTGTGGCAACATGTCTGGAGCTGATGATTAACTCGCCATTCGTTCCAAACATTGATGATCAAGTTGAATTAAAGATGTTTTCCTGTAGAACATTGCTACAACTGTTGAAAATATGATTTAAAAAAAATCAATTTGCGTTTTGAAATTTATTATTTAATTTGAAGAAAATTGAAGGATTGTTTGAAAATATCCATTAAACCACATGATGAGATTTTTTTATTTTATTTGTTTTTGGGGGTATGGACAGAAAAACATCTAGCTGCTCTCAAGGTTCTTGTCAAGGAAACAAACAATGTGTGTCAGTAGGCTGGAAATTAATTTTCGGAGGGGGAACCAGATTGAATGTGGAGGCTGGTAAGTTGAATCTACTTAATACTTTTATAATTTAATGTGTAAATAATTATTACAGGAGAGGGTCTCATCAGGTGTTTGTTCAAGCTTCTCATAAGGTTCTTGTAGGCGAAACAACTAATGTGTGACAGCATTCAACAAGTTAATCTTTGGAAATGGGATCAGATTAACAATGGAGGCTCGTAAGTGATTTTACAAAAATTAAAAAAAGATGTTTTATGTTTAAATTAAAAGGTACAGTAAAATAGAAAATTTGCTCTGTTTTATCTTGTATTTTATCCTTCATTTTCTCAACTATTTGGCACCATAACCTTTAGCCCTGATTTGTCTCTCAGCATTTGTCAATTTGTCAGTAGTACTACAGTTATTTAAGGCAAAAAATAAAAAAGAAGTATTAGATGTGTCGTAATTTGATAGATTTTTATATATTGCCTTCCAATACATATTTTTGTAGGCAAGCAGGGGTCTGAAACTTTGTGTTTCTGCAGACCGAGTATGGTTTAATGCTGGCTGCATCAAGGTTATAAAAGAAGGCTTTATATATATATTTTTAAAAAGTATGTCTAATCCAGTCATCTTGGTCTCGATGAATAATAGGTCATAACAAACACAAGATTTGAGATCCCCTCTTCCACCTCGTTGCATTTTGCATGCTCTTCAGCGAGCCTATTAATTGTGTCTTATGCTTTCATTTTTAAGCTTTGTGCCAATAAATCACATTAGGGAGCCCTTTTGCTCAACACCAACCAAAAAAAAATACCCCCCAAAAAATAATCAGTCTCCCACTTTTATTGAAATTGGCTCTGCTGCTCCTCAACCTTTCTTTCCAAAGTGACGGGATACATAGATGGCTAGGTGTCACTTTATAATTATGTTTCACCCAGGTTGACAGGTTAAAAAAAAAATAATAATAATAATTAAACAGCAAAACCCTATCTGGAGGCGAGAGCACGCGAGAGCAGAATTACAGACGCCATGACTTTAACGAGATATTATTGCATACTTACCTTGTTTCGATCCAAAAACTCCATGTAGCATGTATCACTGAGTCTCAAGACACAGCTGTGAATGGCCACAGCTGGATTTTTGGGGGGTTTTATGGGTGAAACATGGTAATATAACAAGGGTCGCGATGCAGAAATCGCAGACATCAAGAAGTGGTCGAGATTTTCTTTTTCATATACTGTATATACCCTTTTAAATGTTTTTTTTTCTTCCAATTTTTCTTTGTTTAGATCGTTTATTTATCATCTAACATATCGGTGAAAATGCGACAGTAACAAAAAAAAAAAAAAAACAATTAAGTGACAGTTATGAGGTAGATATCCGTGACTTTTTTACGGACACACTTTTTTTCATTGTGACGTCATTTGTTTAAAAGTTTAAAATATGCGAGTGAATAATTTTTTTAAGTGTTTTTTTTTTAAACGAAATATTAGACATCAATTAATGATTCAAAGCTAAAAAAACGGTAGACATTTTGAATAATAGATATAATTAATTACCTTCGTTTTATGGCTGGGTTGAGACAAAAGCGGTTGCGCGACATCTGTATACGGGGGTTTCCAGGGTAAAACGGACAAATTAAAAATAGTTCTGGGGCTCAATGCGGCACGAATCTGCTATGGCAGCATATAGGCATATTGTTCAATCAAACACAACAGTTGTTTTGGCTCAAAATACAGCAGTTTCTTTCAAACAGGAATGCAAGAGCAGAAACAGCTTTTTCAATCTTGTCTGCGTTTTCTGCCAAATACATTTGATCACTTATTTTTTGACATTTGGCGGGTAGTTGGTCTTCCCTTGCAGTCAGCAATCACCACTGATATGCACTGATGCTTACCTTGTAATGAGAGCAAAATGCTGACTTCATAGTATTATGTTTACAGTGTATTTTTAAGATTAGCCATTATGGGTGCATTTGGAAATTCAGCGTGAAGCTTTAACTGTACAAAGAAAATATCAATTTCCTATTTATTTCCAACAGTGGTGTGAGTTTTCTAAACCAAGGGTGTCCAACCCATTTTGGTTCATAGCAATTATATCTCCTGACCTGTATATTTTTCGCCAAATTAGCTCACAGGCAGCCATTGATGGCGTGACATCCAATCCATTTGGACTGGGAAGGAAGAATCAATCAATGACACTGAAATATGAGCATTCACAGCCCTACCTCCCAGTTTAAGTCAATTGGACGTCAAGCAGTGTCAGTAGAAGCCAGAGTTCATTTTGTGTCACTTTGTTGTAATTTTAAGGTACTTGCGGGTTCTTTCTTTTACACTTTGGGATATCACATTGTATCTTTCTCTGCATTTTGGATAATTTCCTGTTGATGTTAGGGCATTTCCAGGCCACTTCCTGTTCATGGGTCACTTCCTGTTGATATTGAGGCAGCTCCAGGTTACTTACTGTTGCTTTTGAGTCACTTCCTGTTAGTTTCGGGGCATTTTTGGGTCATTTCTCAGTTAATTCATTGGCTGCTATTGGCAGCACTAGACGTCATTTCCATTTTGACGAATGTGACTCTGGACTCAAAAGTGAACCAAGTGCAGTAGTGCACACATCTCCGATTTTAAGGGACCAATGTCAAAATAAAGCATGTGATTCTGTATGCAGAGTATGAATGAGCTACAACTTGCCTGTTGTAAACCCTGTTCTAAACGGTGTTATAAAGAACCTTAGAGTGCATTATCAAGCACATCTTATTATATTTGAATAAATTATGCGCTTTTTACACAAGATTAAGTCATCAATACACGTCAAAACAGTGTGAAAAAATGCTAAAATTTTCCATATTGTCGCCCTGTTGTCTCATGACAATGTGTTTTGTGTTGTTTTAGTGGAGGCGGTTGAGCCATCTTTCTTCAAACTCGAGGCTGACAAACTGACAGCATGTCTTGCCACCGGCTTCAGTCGACACAACGCATTGGAGAAGGCAGGGAAAGGAGTCATGTTCCAAGAGTCTCGTGCTGTGCAAATATCGCAGGACTTGCTATACAACCAGGTGTCACTGCTACTAGCTGCACATAATGGCACGTGTGAAGAAGGTGAGGAGTTTTTTCGCTTGTCAACTTAATGCAGTCACCTCCTTAGACTACACAGACTTTACAAGCTGCAGTAAAAAAAAAAAAACAAAAAAAACGTAATCTGGATGCCACAACCATTAGTAATTATAGGCCAATATCAAATCTCCCATTCCTGGGGAAAATTGTCGAGTGGGTTGTTTTTGAACAGATCCAGGCTTTTATGATGCAAAACAATCTTTTAAACTCATTTCAGTCTGGATTTCGGCCACACCACATCGCCGAGACCGTGCTATCAAAGTCCTAAATGATATTCATTGGAATATTGACACAAGCAAATCATCTGTTCTGCTATTAGTGGAATTCAGTGCCGCATTTGACACGGCTGATCACAACATACTACTCAGCAGATTGGACAGTGGGTAGGACTCACGGACACTGTTCTTCAGTGGTTCAAATCTTTTTCACATGAAAGGCATTGTTTGTGTCAATCGGAAACCGTGAGTCGGAAGGAACCAAACACACATGTGGGTTTCCTGAAGGGTCCATTCTAGGACCACTTTTATTTAATATCCATATGCTTTCTCTAGCTCAGATCATGGAACAATATGACATCTCCTATCATAACTATGCAGATGACACACAACTATACATTTTTGTGTCCCCGCATTATTATAGTCCCTTAGTCTCCCTGAGTAAATACATTCATCAAATGAGTGAATGGATGTGCCAGATTTTCTCCAGCTAAATGTGCGGAAGACAGAGGTGATCATTTGTGGGCCGAAAGGAAATGTCAAAGATCAGCACGCATCTCGGTACAATTTCCCTTTCGGCTACAAATCAAATCACAAATCTTGACATAATGATTGACTCTGACCTAAAATTTGACAACCATCTAAGGTTCCTCACTAAATCCACCTAAAAAAATATATAGCCAGGGTTTCTGACCAAACAAGACATGGAGAAACTTAGGCATGCATTCGTTTTCAGTAGAAAACAATAGTATATTTACAGGTCTTAATAAAAAAATCAGTCAGGAAGCTGCAGCTACTACAGAATGCTGCTGCCAGAGTCCTTACAAATACAAGGAACCAGGACCATATTACACCGGTTATGAAAGCGTTACACTGGCTTAAAGGATGGACTATAAAAATAGTACTGCTTGTAGTAGTAGCCCAAAATACATGAGTGATTTCTTTGATCCCTATGAAGCATCTAGACCCCTAAGGTCGTTTGGAACCGTTCTGCTGTATGTTCCAAGAACAAGTACCAAGCAGGGTGAGAGAGCATTTAGTTACTATGCTCCTCACCTCTGGAACAAGTTACCTGAAGGTCTGAAGTTTGCTCAAACTGTTAGCCCCTTATAAATCAGGGCTAAAAAATGCTATTGTCTACCAAGCATATTCGTAACTGTTTATGTATTTCAAATTTCTAGCTATTTGCTTTCTATTCATTTTTTGTTTGATTTCTATTTCCGATTTCAATTAATTCTGAATTCTTTTGATGATTTAATGTGATTTTTATCCATTATTTTATTTCCGTTTGAATTGCCTTTGTTTTTAACTTTCTTTTTGATGCAATGTGATTTTTACGAATCATTTTGTTCTCTGCCTGTGGATGTTCATGTGATGGAAAGCACTTTGAATCACCTCATGTTGAATTGTGCTATACAAATAAATTTGCCTTGCCTTATCTGGTTTTCTTTTTGCCTTGCCATATCTGGTTTTGTTTTACTACGACAGGTGGGAGTAAGCCGTGGCCGTGCCAGGATGTGTTGGCGCCAGGTTGGTATTGAACATGGGAGATGCAGTCTTTTTTTTTGGTTGAACTAAATGTGCACGTCATTGACAGACGAGAAGGTGAACCTCGTCTCCATCACTGTCCTCACCCTTCGTCTGGTCTTTGCCAAGACACTTGCCATCAACTGTGTCATGACTCTGCGCCTGTGGTTTGGAGCAGCTGAGTAGTCACTGAGTCTGCGTCTTGTCATCTGGTGCCTTGAAAGTAGCCAAATTCTACAGTTTTTTTTTCTTCTAACCTTTCTTTTCTGCACTTAATCAAGCTGAAAAAAAAAGAATACTATGAAACAAAACTATGGATGTGCCGGTCAAGGTTTTGCCCCCAAAGTGCCCCAAGTGACCAGATTTTGAGGTTCTGCCACTTCACTAAGTCCTCATATGTCCTGTTTTTTTTTTTTTTTTTCAATTGCAAAAATATTTTAACATTATCGTCCTATTGTAGCATGATAGTGTTGTATCACTATAGTTTACTTTTTATTATTGTTATTGTTATCTTTTATTTTTAATCTTTGCCTTGCAGTGTATTGTTGCAATTTGGACCTTGAGTATGTCAATAAAATCTATCCATCTATTGTAGAAGAAGCTATTTTTTGTGTGCTGCAATAAACACCTCCTCTACTCGAAAAATTCTTAAATTCTCTCAATTTGACAGATGAAGGTAAACATTCAATAACAAGATGACAAAGCGTAACATAAAAAAACAAAGAACAGTAAGACAAACAGGTACTGTACAGAAAATACAATGAGACAAAACAATTTGACAATACATACCGCTCCGGGCACCCTCTCTCTGTCCACCTTTCGGTGGTTTCCGGGTTCAAGGGAGGGCCCTGTTTCAGGACACGTTAACTTTTCTGTATATATGCAAATGAACATGTGAGCCCACTTCCAGTGGGTGTAACAAAAGCAGGAAATGCAGAGAAGGCTACCTGAGGAGATTTGTTGAGAACAAAGGAGGTTCTATCTATCTATCTATCTATCTATCTATCTATCTATCTATCTATCTATCTATCTATCTATCTATCTATCTATCTATCTATCTATCTATCTATCTATCTATCTATCTATCTATCTATCTATCTATCTATCTATCTATCTATCCATCCATCCATCCATCCATCCATCCATCCATCCATCCATCCATCCATCCATCCATCCATCCATCCATCCATCCATCCATCCATCCATCCATCCATCCATCCATCCATCCATCCATCCATCCATCCATCCATCCATAAAAGGGATGGTGCAGTGGTTTAAACCATTTTAAATAAAAATATATAAAAATCCTTTTTTGGGAGGGCAAATTGGTTGTACAGCACAAATTTGAGTTTCAAGCAAATAACATTTGACTAATTTGTCCTACAAAATAATTTTACATAAAGAATACAATATTAGAAATTTCACTAATTGCAGTAACAACAAATACCTTAAAAGCTCTGGATTAAGATTTTGCTTGGTAGTCCTTAAAACTGGAAGAAGAAAAAATATATATATACATATATACTGTATATACATATATATATACTGTATATATACAGTATACTGTATATATATTGTATATGTATTGTATATATACAGTGTGTGTGTGTGTATATATATATATATGTATGTATATATATATATATGTATATATGTATATATTTATGTATGTATCAAAACCTAGGGCAATAATAGCACACGGTGATCAATATTTAGCTGCCATTGGCAATGATCTATGTTCAGTCTGTTTGAAAGGATCAGGGTGGCAGTAAATGATCACTGAATGAAGAAATTAGACTGTTGATTGCCACCGATAATAATCAATCGGAAAGTCAGCACACCATCCAATCAACTATCGGAACATGTACAGTGGGGCAAATAAGGATTTAGTCAACCACTAATTGTGCAAGTTCTCCCAATTGAAAATATAAGAGAGGCCTGTAATTGTCAACATGGTTAAACCTCAACCATGACAGACAGAATGTGGAAAAAAAAAAAAAAAAAAAAAAAACAGAAAATCACATTGCTTGATTTTTAAATAATTTATTTGCAAATCATGGTGGAAAATAAGTATTTGGTCAATACCAAAAGTTCATCTCAATAATTTGTTATGTACCCTTTGTTGGCAATAACGGAGGCCAAACGTTTTCTGTAACTCTTCACAAGCTTTTCACACACTGTTGTTGGTATTTTGGCCCATTCCTCCATGCAGATCTCCTCTAGAGCAGTGATGTTTTGGGGCTGTCGTTGGGCAACACGGACTTTCAACTCCCTCCGCAGATTTTCTATGGGGTTGAGACCTGGAGACTGGTTAGGCCACTCCAGGACCTTGAAATGTTTCTTACGAAGCCACTCCTTTGTTGCCCTGGCTGTGTGTTTGTGATCATTGTCATGCTGAATAACCCAGTTACGTCTTATCTTCAAAGCCCTTGCTGATGGAAGGAGATTTTCACTCAAAATCTCTCAATACAAGGCCCCATTCATTCTTCCCTTTACACAGATCAGTCGTCCTGGTCCCTTTGCAGAAAAACAGCCCCAAAGCATGATGTTTCCACCCCAGTGCTTCACAGTGGGTATGGTGCAATTCAGTATTCTTTTTCCCCCAAACAAGAGAACCTGTGTTTCTCCCAAAAAGTTCTATTTTGGTTTCATCTGACCATAACATATTCTCCCAGTCCTCTTCTGGATCATCCAAATGCTCTCTAGTGAACCGCAGACAGGCCTGGACGTGTACTTTCTTCAGCAGGGGGACACATCTGGCCGTGCAGGATTTGAGTCCTTGGCGGCGCAATGTGTTACTGATAGTAGCCTTTGTTACTATGGTCCCAGCTCTCTGTAGGTCATTCACTAGGTCCCCCCGTGTGGTTCTGGGATTTTTGCTCACCATTCTTGTTATCATTTTGACGCCACGGGGTGAGGAGTGAGTTGAAAGTCCGTGTTGCCCAACGACAGCTCAAAACATCCCTGCTCTAGAGGAGATCTGCATGTAGGAATAAGCCCAAAAAAAAGCAGCAACAGTGTGTGAAAACCTTGTGAAGAGTTACAGAAAACGTTTGGCCTCCATTATTGCCAACAAAGGGTACATAACAAAGTATTGAGAACTTTTGGTATAGACCAAATACACTGTACTTATTTTCCACCATGATTTGCAAATAAATTCTTTAAAAATCAAACAATGTGATTTTCTGTTTTTTTCCCCACATTCTGTCTCTCATGGTTGAGGTTTACCCATGTTGACAATTATAGGCCTCTCTAATATTTTCAAGTGGGAGAACTTGCACAATTAGTGGTTGACTAAATACTTATTTGCCCCACTGTAAAAAATGATGGTTTTGGGTGGTGATACGTTATGGGTGATGCATGCACATTGGCGCAGGGAGTGGAGACCCATCAATTCCACTTCATTCTACAATAAACTATCATGAACATTGTAAAAAAAAAAACAAAAAAAAAAACTGTGCACTTTGTACATTTGTGTGTGTGGTGCGTAGGGGTGTGTGGTTTTTCATGCGCGTGTGTGTGCACGCATTTTATGCAGGCTGTCTTCGCTGTTTTTTCCACAGGAAGACGTCATCATTGCACCTGCACCACAGATGACATACATTATGGTTTCTGTCTCCGTTGTACGCCGGATGTAAAGAAATTGTGGTAGAATGACACGGATCACCTCACAACCCCTCTTCAAACTTTGAATTCACACTTAAAGCCCGTTTACCCAAATCTGGATTAATGGCCATGTAATAGGATTTCCTATTTACGTAGTAATCAAACGATAAGGAGAAGGAAGACAGGTCAGATAAGCGTGTGATCGGGGAAGAGAGTACACAAACAATATTTGTAATATGTAGAAACGAACCCAGTTTTAGGACATCTCTTGTGAGTAACGATGAGTTGACATCGTCCTACTTTTTGCTATATGATGGCCAATCCTGGTAATAACCGTTTTACCAGTATGTGTCTTGTGGCGTGTACGCACTCTAACATGTGTGTTTGTCATGCAGAGACTGCTTCTTGTTACGAAAGAAATTTCAGGATACAAAAGGCAAAAATACAGTATGGCTGGTACTCACAGCTCCAAGAGTTGACTAAACTGCCTAGCATTTCTGGCATCTAATTGGCTAAGAGGGGCCTTTACTGGATGTGTATGTGTGTATCCCAGCGTCCTCTCCATTCGCCCCTCGTGTTCCGACATCTTTACATGAGTGTATTAACTTTTATTCTTTATTCTATTCTATTCTTGGTATTTTTACATTATGCACAACTCAGATATTATGTTTAATAAGCAATAATCTAATTGTAACATGTATTTGTATTGATGCATTATAAAAGATTTATGTCTGAGTTTTGGGGTGCTTGGAACGGATTTGGGCATTTACATGGAAAACACGTCTGTACTCACAGAACTCAAGAAAGTATTTCCAGAACCAGTTCATTTTGTAAGTAGAGGTACTACTCTACAATGAAAATTCATTGACTTCACTATTACTTGACGGGTCACTTCCTCCAGACATTGCCCCACGCCTTGATGAAGGAGTAAAGTACGAAAGCTGTACCGCATACAAACAGGAAGGATTGTCTCATGAGTGATTTGGTCGAGGATTTAAGGTAATCATTATATTTTTCGCAACATGCATGCATTTTGAAACGTTGTGAACACAATGAATGGGAAAAATTAGCCGCTACGGCCGCCACATTGTATTACACACTACCGTTATACCTCAAAATATTTACGTCAAATGAATGATAACTGCCTGTTTTTTTTTTTTTTTTTTTTTTTTACTTTTAACCAAGAATCTAGACTGTTTTACGTTCATAACTATAAATATATTCTGGGATTTACGCATTTATTTACAAGAATATTCAAATTTAAAAAGCACTTTCTTTTGCCATGGAGGCCGCCACATTGGATTACACACGAGCCTTACACCTCAAAATATTGATGTAAAATGAATTATAACTGCCCTTTTTTTTGCTTTTCACCAAAAATCTGGATTGTTTTAAGTTCATATTTATAAAAAAAACAATTCAGGGATTTACGCCTCTATTTGCAAGAATTGTCAATTTACAAAGTTCTTTCTTTTGCTTTGGCGGCCGCCACATTGGATTACACACTAGCGTTATACCTTGAAATATTTACAAAAAAATAAATGACAACTGCCCATTTTTTTTTGCCTTCAACCAAGAATCTAGACTGTTTTACATTTATTTATAAAAAAAAAAATTGGGGGGGATTTACGCATTATTTACAAGAATGTAAGAATGTAAGGAATACAAATCAGCCCTGTGATCTAGAACCCAGTAATCGTGTGAATCCCTTGTGCGTGTGAGTTTGGCTTGGTGGCTCCGACGGGCCACCAAGCCCAGGGCAGGGCAGAGCAGGACCCCTCTCCGGAGCAGGCGAACCCCCAGCGAATCCCTTGGCACCCAGCCAGCGACCTGCACTGATGCATTAAAAAACGAGAACATTTTGTGAGCACAAGGCTATGTGAAAGAAAGGGGAGCAGGATGTTGCTTTTTTGCGCATCGTTGTGGCAGGAAGTGTACAAGTGTGAGTGACGCCCACACAGCAGCTTCAACAATAGAAGACAAAGCACTTTGCTTTGCACAGTTCAACACAAGGTCATTTAAAGCGCTTTAAAAATACATTAAGGTGCAACCAAAAACAAAAACAGTCAATTAAGAAATACAAATAAAAAAAATTTACATACGTACATTAAAATCACCATGGCATAGTTAAAAAGATCAACAATTAAATAAGGAAATGGAAATAAGAACACAAATGCTGACAGTCCCCGGGTTAGAACGAGTTCCGTTCCTACGGCGGCAATGTAACCTGAATTTCTGAGTTAGAATAGAATTAACTCTTTAGATACCCTTAAATGACCCCTGAGCATACCCTCCCAAGCCAAGCAGAAGAAAACCTACGATAGTCACACCAAAAGCCAAATATCTTCGATGTCTTCCACGGATAGGACTGTGAGACAGGCAGGCTTCCAGTGGTCCCATGAGTCCCTCACATAGTCCCCCGCAAAGGTCCCATCTGGGAGGACAGCTATCCTCGGGCACAGTGTCTTGTCGAAAAAAAATCTTGACAATTGCGCCGACGGACGACCTAATCAAATCCATGTTTATAGAATGAGAGTCCGGTAAACAGCTGGTCCACAGAGGAAAAAATACAAGAAAAGCAGATAGACTGGACCGACAAAAAGATAGCAGCAGATAGCAGAAGGAGCAGGGATGAAACACGTCCGCCCCCCAAAAAGGTAATCTAATGTAATGTAATGTACTATAATACTATAATATAAAGATGATGAATTCAAAGATGATGTGAGTATGCCTTCTAAAGTGAATTAAAGGTGCTGCACATAGACCGTGAACATTCCTCACAATGCCAGGTGGAGGAATAGTTGTGTTTAATGTGTTTTTGTGTCCATTTTTCCCCCTATCGTTTATGCTCGAAATTTTGTAGTTTTTGTTGGCTATGACCAATAACGTGAACAGTGAATGTAGCAGTTTCAAGGCCTAGGGCTCTATGTAGGCTAGGAATGCCACTGAGTTATTTATTACAGGAATACCATATTTCCAATGCAATAAATGTCAATAGAACTTGTTATGATATATTTATGCCATCATTACCAATGATGTCGGCGTAAGAATTTTCCGTGTAGTAGCTAGCATTTTCAATTTGTCACATTAGCAGGATTTAGCAATGTTATATTTCATGGCTAAATCTGCGTGTTAGTAACTCGTAATAGCTGAACAACATCAAGATATCATTTTCTTCAGTGTGCTGCTTTGGCCTATCATTGATCATGTTCCTTCCTAGGGTCCAAGGCAGACCCGGCTGCAGAAAGAAATTACAGGGGGGGCATTACATTTTGGGGGGGGGGGGGGGCACACTTCTTCAACGCAAATTTAGCCTGAACAATGGTGTTATTACCCGTACATTACTACATCAGTGCACTGAAATCTTTTCTGTCACTGAAGTCACAAGTGGTAGTTCATCGTAAAATCTATAAGACAAATGAAAACATACCTGTCAACCCGAGGCTGTTGGCAATCTTACAAATAGTGAAGTATGCCCTAATAAATTGGTGACTAATCTTACAACGTTCTATATAGCGTGCAATATGAAACAAAATGAATTTATTTATAATATTGTAACATATAACTTGCTGCAATCAAAGAACAATATCTTCAGCTACATCATGATTACTAAAATTTTACAGAGACTTTTGTTATAATTGTATGTAGCACTTTGGCAATTTCTATCATGGCTTGATGGCTGCACTTCAGCTCGCAATTCAGTTTGACTTGAAGGTAGTTCGTTAGTGTGTCCAATTATAAATTAAAAAGGTCAATTGATAAAATTAACTCACCGATAATCTTTGAGTCAGGAAACATTTCTTTTGCTAATTCTGAGACGTGATCAGCAATAGTTGCAGGCAAATTGTGTTCAGCAACAAATTGGCAGAATGAAATCTCGGCTTTCGTCACTTTTCATTCTGCAGACTTCATCTTTATGACCAGTGTTGGTAATCTTTTTTTTTTTTTTTTTTTTTTTTTTTTTTTTTTTTTTTTTAAGTAATTAATCAGTTACAAATTACTTCTTCCAAAAAGTAATTGAGTTAGTAAATCAGTTACCTGAAGGTAAGAGTAATTAATTACTTGGCAAAGTAACTGGTGTTACCTTTCATGTTTTTTTTTTTTTTTTTTCATTAAAAAAAACAACAACAACAACAACAAAAAACATAGTAACCTTTGCTATGTTTGGAAACCGTTTAATGTTGTGAATCAACTGTTAAAGTTGTTAAAATTGCTACCGTTTTTGCATTAGTTCCCTTCTGTCTACTTTCGACATGTTAATGTTTTAAAACTGTTTCATCATTTAAATATATAGATTCAAGTCAAGATTTTGCCGATTTAGGAGTATTTTAGATAAAAAGTTACTTAAGTTCGCTAGGAAGGTTCACTACAACAGAGCCTTTCTGAGAAGTCTACTGCTTCAAAATGGCGGCTGTTTATTAACGCCGCCGTCTGTCATTTCGCATGTAGTTCTATAAGCATTTGATATCTAGGCATAGATTGTAGGCTGTCGGCTACAGTCAGGAGCCACCTAGCCTAGCATCGCGTTTGCTACAGCGTCAAAACACTCTTCTCTCTCAGTGTCTCTGACTTTTCTCGCGTCATCAACCAACGTAGTAACGGGACGCACATTGTCTCTTTTCCGAAACGGTGACAATATCCGAACAGAGAAAAAAACCCGCAATGCTCGAAAAACGTACAGATTTTGAACGTACGGCGTACACATTTCTAAAAAAGTGCTCACTCACACAAATTACGCCGAAACCTGACAACTACAACTTGACAGGTATGCGGAAAAACAATGGTGGAATTCTGTGTGCACTTATTCAACTAAAGTGCTTCAGCGTAAATATGACATATGTACTGATAAACATGAGCACCCAATGGCCGGCGACTCGGCCCGCCCCCCTTATCTGTGATTGGCTAGAAATTGCCTTCGTTCGCTGCTCAGATTGGTTGAATTGAATGACAGATCAAGATAGGATGAATAGAGGGTTTGTCCTCTCCGTGTGTGTGTGTTTTGTGGAAGATTAAAAAAAATTACACAGTACAGTCTAATCGAGCTAGGGCGGGCACAGCAGTCTCTCAGGGCGGGCCCGGCCCCCTAATGCCCACCCATGCCACCGGGTCTGGTCCAAGGGCGTAGGTTTGCACAGGGACAGTGAGGACTAAACACTACCAACTTTTCAGGGTGGTCAAATTGTCCCTGCCAACTTTTAAGCAACCTTATTTGCATTACATAATGACTTCATTCATAAGTAATTTGGATTGTCTTCCTATATGTTCAGGGTACCCGCGGGTTATTAAAAGTATTAAAAAAGCATTGAATTTAGTTTTCCATTATTAAAGGTATTAAAAGTATTAAATTAGTGTCATAAGTCTGGAATTTTTTCACCGTGGTTTTAATTTTGAAGAACATTTCAGTGCAACCTTTTTTAAATCCATAACGAAGACGACGCGTAGAATTTTTACGATGCACTGCACTACAAATCATAATGCTCCTCGTGCGTGCGTGCTGTTAGCATCATTAGCATGAACATCACAACAGCAGGCAATCGCACAGTACTGTGTGCTAACGTAAGGAACTTAGTTGTTATGTTCGACGAAAGCCTCAACAAGACAACCAAGTCCAAACAGTTGGACCAGCATGTGAGGTATTGGATCGGCAACCAAGTCGCATCCGGATACTTTGGGTCGCAGTTTATGTTGTGCCGAAAAATAGCCGCCTCGCGTTAAATGTCCCCCCTGACGGGAACGCTTATTTATAACGCTTTATTGAGCGTTTATTTTATTATATTTATTTGCTTATTTTATTATTGAGCGCCCACACGTCACTCGTACAAACAGCTTTTTCTTACCAAACGACGGACATGGAAACGATTTTCTTGTACCGTGAATATGCATTATTTTACTCTGCTTGAACTAAAAAATGTCATACCTGTGTGATTGTCATTGGGATATGGTCGTGAAAACCTGTAGACTAATACATTTCTGTTCAAAGATGGTTATGTGGTCCAGTCCACGATTTGTTACTAAAATACAGTAGTACTACTTTGTGTAATTTATTTATCTACAACTGATTTTACAGTCGCAAATCCATTCCTGTAATGCGTCCATGAAAACATTTGGTGTTTTCATCTCAATAAAGCGTTATAAATAAGCGTTCCTGATACACAACATGGTTGACACTATTATTGGAACGAGTGCGGGGTAACGTTGATCTGAATAACATGGCATGGTGATTTAAGCATTTTTCTTGATTGAATAAGAGTATGGATTTTCTCTGTCTGATTAAAAGAAATGTCTTCAATAGCTAACAAAGGATTAACATGTGTTTTGTATACTTGTAATGTGATTAGAAAAAAACAATTACCAAGGGAAATGGTCATGTGTAGCTTTTATATTTTGTGGTAATTAATGGTAAACTACTGCCATTTAGTAGCTGTTTTTTAAACTTTCACTGCCAATTGCAAGATTTTCCCAAGCACTTTAAAGTTAAGGTGACCAACTTGACAAACACCAGTTAAGGTGACCAACTTGACAATCACCAACCTACCACCTTGACTAGGTCCTCTTAAAAGGGAAACCTGTTGTATAGCAAATGTAATTTCTGAAGTTGCTTTACAAAATCGTGTAAAATCCATTTTATCCTGGGGGGGGGGGAATCTGAAAGACCTTATATTTAAATGTGTTTTAAATGTATCTTCAGTAAATGTGCACTCTTTTGTCAAACACACTTGGTAATTGAGGTTAAATTTGATGTTCAATGCTTTATTTTTTTAATATGATTCAATATTATCTAAATAATGGGTGCGAGAAAAGTATTAATTTTCAGTTGAAATGGCATTAAAAAAGGTCTTAAAAGTCTTGAATTTAGATTTATCAATCCTGGGGGGACCCTGATGTTGTAAGGATAGAATGACAGTAGTGTTTCATCTGAAGAAAGGCTCAATTTTTGTTTTGTTATTCCCTAAGAATTTTTTTTGTCATATTTAATTTATTTAGACAGACAATTTTGAGTGGTCCTAGGACAAATGCTTATTTTTTTGGATTCCTGGATAGTTAAGAAATGATTACCATGGTTTGTATTTCTTGTGTATGATAGCATATAATTTGTGTTCAAATATTGCAATTTAAATTTGCTAATAAAATACAGACGTTTATTCTGGAAGTTTCAAAAATGTTTAATTAGTATAGTGTTTGAAAACAAAGGTTTTAATCGAACGATGTACCACTTGAACCAATACATATGCACTCCAAAAACATACCTACTTAAAACTAGTTAAAATTCCCTTGTTTTCAGTGTAAATTTACGAGAAATAAGTGAAATTATCTTCTCGTGCTTCAAGTATATTTTACTCAGATTCCTTAAAATAAGAAAAATAGCTATCTGAAAATATTCTAAACACACTTATTTTAACCAAAGAAATAATCTGAAATTTTCTTTATTCAAGGATATTGTTCTAAACATTATTTGAAAGCATTTTTTCTTGATTTTGGTGAAAAATGACCAACTTTTAGATGTATGGGTTTAATAAGAACAAATTGTAATATTTATTCAAACTAAATGGAATAATCTGACCCATTAATCTGTTAACTAGTCTTTAACACTCAAAACAAGGTTGAGGAAATTATTCAACTATATTTAAGAAAAAATATCAGATTAAGATGTTATAAATTTGCAGTGTGAAACTCAATCCAGATTTACTTTGCATTGATCATTTAGCCTATCCATTAATTAGATTCATATTCGTGAGAAATGCAGCCCTGACCCCCTTCACCCAATCTGTTTGGGCTTATTAATGTCCCGTCCCTAGCAAAAAGTGTACATGCAGGTTATGCTGATATATCGTCCCTACCAATATTGAGACCAAACCTATGCCCTTGCTAGGGTCACTTCTAAAATATTTGGGAGCACCTCTTGTCCAGAATGCATCTTCAGCAATGGAATATTCGGTTGTACCAGAAGATCAGGATATCCCATCCACCTCCACGTCAATGCCAAGGAACTTCTCAAAGCTAAAATTTAACTGGTGTGCACACATAGACACCAGGTGGTGCTCAAGCACTGGCCCGTGCCCAAGATTGTCATGATTATTAAACCATGATCATTATTATGTTAGTAATGCCGTGTCCCCCCCAGGCGTCGCAGCCATAATCAATGTGACAGCGCCCTCTGTCGTCCAAACGCGGAAGAACGCTGCAGCACAGTACATTAGCTTCCATTCACGCCCCCTCCTCCAACTAGGGTTGCCAACTCCCTGAAGAAAAAATATAGGGGACGTCATTGGCAGGGCCGGCCGGCCTGGTACCGTCACCCTTTAATTATTATTTTTTTTGTATTTGAAAAGTGATTGTTTAAAACCCGAAATACATTTTTGAGTGATATAAGCACATGAAAAACAATAATTATCAGCAATGCATTTTTAGTAAAAAAATATATACTGAAATTAAGTTAACATCTGTCATGCTAAATCTAAAACTGTATAATTTAACTCTTAAGGCCCTGAGCATTTTTTGTGTGTCTGTCTGGGGGCCGTTTTTTTTTCCTTGACTTTTTTTTTTTTAAACGTTCAAAAATAAATGCTGAGGAAAAAGTTTTATTATTTTTTTTAACAAATTAGGTGCATTCAAAGTCCCCTCAGCAATAACAGTTTTGCAAATAATCACACAAATATAATGTGGAAATGCA
The DNA here is from genome assembly GCF_030265065.1 of Corythoichthys intestinalis. Lineage (NCBI taxonomy): Eukaryota > Metazoa > Chordata > Actinopteri > Syngnathiformes > Syngnathidae > Corythoichthys > Corythoichthys intestinalis. Next base: position 45,128,509 of record NC_080411.1, on the reverse strand, counting down.
AACGAAATTGAGAGAACACAAAAATAATACAAATAATGAAAATAAAGTATACAACAACAAAAAAAGCAAGAAAACAAATGAGCATCAATTTCAACATGCTTTTTACTTGTACTTCACCCACACCTCTCATTACCCACACTCTTATGTTGTCTGACGTTTTCCCTATGGCACACTACAGTACCTCCTCGACCAATGAGATGAGCCAGATTGTCATTGTTCTGTCAGCTTATTAGTCAGGAGAGGCGGGGGAATGCGTTTCCTTACATATTCTTGAAAAGTACCATACCAGTATTAGTTTGTTCAACAAATATAACATTATTTTCGATTTTCATGATAATAAAGAACAAAGTGGTTCCATTGTCAGTTTATACAGGACCCGTACTTTTGTTACTAAATACCGAATGATTCCGTTTTTCAAGGGACGGTTGGCAACCCTACCTGCAGCCCCTACGCAGATGTAACACATAATGCGTACGGGCCTCCCAAACGTAGGTTGCTTAACTATTTGTCTCGTGAAGTAGCTATTGTCTCTGTGCCGAATGCCCAGTCCCACCTGTTAACCAAGGTAGGCTAGTTGCTCACCATAAATCAATTAAAAGATGTAACGTAGCGACCAGCACACTATCAGTGTTTGTAGGAAAAATCAATAATACTATATACTGTAATGCCCTGGGCTAAGAGAGGAGAGGAATCAGGAATAGCTTCACTCACGCTAATGTGACAACAATGAAAAAAATAATACAGCAGGCTGCTGCGAAGTCAGTGCGACTGCTATCACTAGCTCCCAGCTCGTTCTCTCTCACTCCTCTTGCTCGCTTCCCCTACGTCATGTACATGTCCAGAGCATCTCTTAGAGGGGCCGTATATAGTTATGGACATTACATTGTTATAGCTCATGATTTAGAAATGCGTTTGCATGTTTAGTACAAGTACTGCTACTTCGGGGGAACGTTGCTGCTTAACAAAAATTAATCAGAAACAGAATAAATGCACACAAAAAAGATATACAGTATTTGAAACTGAATAAGCTCCAAGAAAACTGTAGGCTCCCCCGTTTGAGTATGAGCACACCACACAGATACTGTTATAACAACAATGCAGTTTTAAAGCAGGCTATAAGCTTCATTTATTTGCTAAATGCCAAACATAAAATTAGTTGTGTAGTGTGCGTGTGCCCTGTGTCTAATGCCACTAAACAGGCTTATTGAGTTTTTTTTTTACCAACCACAGCAGCAATCATGCCTTGAAAGGAAAGAATAAGAAAATCAAAGTGTTTTGTTGACCCTTGCTAGTTTGGAATAGGTTGCTATTTATTTAAATATATATATTTTAAAAAATGAATGTAATTACGTACTACAACTACAATGTTTTTTCTTTTATTAATTCATATTGTTCCAACGAGACAGCCGGGCTGGCGGTTACATACAGTGCTGGCCAAAAGTATTGGCACCCCTGCAATTCTGTCAGATAATGCTCAATTTCTCCCAGGAAATGATTGCAATTACCTTTGGTTGTAAAATCTTCATTTATTTTTCTTGCAATGAAAAAACACAAAAGAGAATGGGAAAATATATATATTTTACTCAAAGCATTAAAAAATGGGCCAGACAAAAGTATTGGCACCCTCAGCTTAATACTTGGTAGCACAACCTTCAGACAAAATAACTGTGAACAACCGCTTCCGGTATCCATCAATGAGTTTCTTACAATGCTCTGCTGGAATTTTAGACCATTCTTTATTGGCCAACTGCTCCAGGTCTCTGAGATTTCAAGTGTGCCATTTTCAGATCTCTCCACAGGTGTTGTATGGGATTCAGGTCTGGACTCATTGCTGGCCCCTTTAGAAGTCTCCAGTGCCTTCTTTCAAACCATTTTCTAGTTATTTTTGAAGTGTGTTTTGGGTCATTGTCCTGCTGGAAGACCCATGACCTCTGAGGGAGACCCAGCTTTTCTACATTATGCTGCAAAATTCGTTGGTAGTCTTCAGACTGCATAATGCCATGCACATGGTCAAGCAGTCCAGTGCCACAGGCAGAAAAGAAACCCCAAAACATTAGGGAACCTCCGCCATGTTTGACTGTGGGGACCGTGTTCTTTTCTTTGAAGGCCTTGTTTTTTTTCACCTGTAAACTCTTACGTTGATGCCTTTCCCCAAAAAGCTCTACTTCTGTCTCATCTGACCAGAGAACATTCTTCCAAAACGTTTTTAGCGTTCTCAGGCAAGTTTTGGCAAACTCCAGCCTGGCTTTTTAATGTCTCTGGGTCAGAAGTGGGGTCTTCCTGGGTATCCTAACATAGAGTCCCTTTTCATTCAGACGCCGACGGATAGTACGGTTGACACTGTTGTACCCTCAGACTGCAGGACAACTTGACCTTGTTTGGATGTTAGTTGAGGTTCTTTATCCACCATCCGCACAATCTTTCGTTGAACTCTTGTCAATTTTTCCTATCCGTCCACATCCAGGGAGGTTAGCCACAGTGCAGTGGGCTTTACACTTATTGACGACACTGTGCACCTTAGACACAGGAATGTTCAGGCGTTTGGAGATGGACTTGTAGCCTTTAGATTGCCCAAGCTTCCTCACAATTTTGCTTCTCAAAGTCCACAAACAGTTCTTTGGTCTTCTTTTTCTCCATGCTCAATGTGGTACACACAAGGACACAGGACAGAGGTTGAGTCAACTTTAATCCATTTTAACTGGCTGCAAGTGTGATTGTTATTGCCACCACCTGTTATGTGCTACACGTAAGTAACAGGTGCTGTTAATTACACAAATTTAAAAAAAGGATCACAGGATTTTTCAAAAAGTGCCAATACTTTTGTCCGGGCCATTTATTTTTTTGAGTTTTGTGTAAAATTATAATTATTATCCCCCCATTCTCTTCGTTTTTTCATTGCAAGCAAAATAAATAAAACTATTACTACCAAAACATTTGTAATTGCTATCATTTTCTGGGAGAAATTGAGCATTATCTGACAGAATTGCAGGGGTGCCAATACTTTTGGCCAGCACTGTACTGTACGCTGCAAAAGATGCCCTTTTTCCCCCTCTGAACACCTGACCCCCAAATGTTCTGTGCACGCTACTGTATATATTCTTTATTATTGTGATGTTAAATTCATATTCACTTGCATGTTTATTGTTTTGCACTTTCAACTTGCTTTATAGTGTTAATAAATGTAATTCTTCAGTGTTTTGATTTTTGGGTTGTCCTTTGTACACTTCATGTGGTGTGTTTTGAGGGGCAATCGCTGTTGTTTTTTTGCGAAGTATTTTGGGGGAGGGGGGGCAAAGCTATTATGTTTCTGTTAGGTATATTTGCTTTTTAGTGAATGAGATAAGAGAACAAAGGTGGAACTTAATTATTTCAAAAAGGATTTAGTCAAAAGTTGCATTGTACACATGGGTTTGCCAGCAGCAAATTTCAGTCACAAGAGATGACGCAGATCTCTACATTGATGCTCGAAATATACTTAACGATGCATCAACAAGTATACATCAATTCAGAACTGTTGACAGGAAATATCTTGTTAAATACTAAATCGGAAATGGCACTTTGCAAATGGAGGAGAACTTCTTATCGGAGTGCCAGACTGTGGACTTGGTAGATCTCCTTCGGGAAGTTCACTTGTTGCTCCTCGTAAACGATGCTTAGACCCGCTCTGCTCACCAGACTGCGGACTATTTTCAGGTCTCGACACACACTGCTGTCCACCTCATCCGGAACTACTCCTTTGTATGATACATTGTCTTTGATGACGATGAGGCCGTTGGGCTGCAACGCTTTCTGGCAGCGGCGCAAAAACTCCACCAGGTGGTTGTCGGTCAGGTGGCCTGGAGAGGAGCATTGGATGGCTTCCAGAAGATAACAAAAATCCATTCTAATCAAGTAGAACCGCAGACTCACCGATCACCCACTGGATCCAGATGACATCATAACGCCCACTCTCCGGTACAAAGTCCTGCAGGCCACTACAAAAGTAGTTGCCCACTCTCTTGCCTTCCTCTCCCAGGTACGTCTTAGCTTTATCCAGGAATTCCTGTGTCACGTCCACAAGGTCCACGGTCTTGAAAAGAGGAAGCAGAAGTCGCTTGGAGATCCTCCCGATGCCTGCGCCGCAGTCCAGGGCGATGCCTGCGCTTGTCTTTCCTTCGCCTTCCTGCAGCGGTGACAAGAACTCAAAGGTTTCAATAATAGTATTATGATTATTTTTATCTATATTTTAATGTTATTACTTTACTACTGCATCACAGCAGGTCGGTGTTAGCAATACATTGATTTATGGAGCCTAATTTAAATATCCAGGTAGTCCCCAGGTTACGAGTTCCGTTCCTACGCTGGCTATGTAACCCGAATTTCCGCGCAACTTGGAATTCATCCTTCAAGTACACCTAAATCTCAAAATAACTACCCAAAATGTCCAAAAATATTGTATTTTGTTTAATGATGGGAGGATACACTGCTCTCTGGTGGCAGCACTGAGTCTGGCTGGACTGTTCCTTGCATGACTGTGGAGTAGACTGAGACGTCTGACATGGATAAAGGATAGTTGCGCTCAGGTTTGGCCCACATAAGGCTGTAAGTTGTTTCAGCTAATATGTATGTGCGTAAGCATTTGTAATTAAGTTTACAGCTACTGTTTGTAGAGTTACATGTGAGTGATTTGCTATGAAAATTGTAAATACATTAGGAATCGTAGCATTTCAGCTAGCAGACTTTTGTTAGGCAAATTAGGCTAATTTAATCTACTAAATTTACATATTGATCAGACAAGATGGATGCTTGGACACCAGTTGTTTGAAGTGTTTTATAGTTATGTGTGTTACAGCTTTACACATTGTCAAAAGGAAGGAAGTAAAAAGCTTCAAAAAACAATTGCCTTATTGCTGTCTGTAAAACTGAACAACTTCATGTTTAGTGAGGACAGAACACGTCATATTAATAAAGTAAAGTAAAAAAATAAGATACTGTGAGGTACAATAAGGTACTGTTTATGCGACTACAGGAAAATAAAAAAAAATAAAAATACACTGGAGACAAAATGGCGGCCGAGACTCCGGCATCATAAAGTCGAAATTGCATAAATCAAGTATGCCGTAACCCGGGGACTACCTGTCATTCATTCCATTAGAAAACACAATTTAATGTACATTGTGTGTGTTAAAAACAATACAAAAGTGTTTTACTCCGAGAAATTTGCGAAGGAAAGCCTTGGAACCGTTTATATCGATGCCAGAGATGTTTCCATAGCCTCCTAGCATGCCGTCCACCGTGGGCGGAACCTCCTTCCAGTAGCCCTCAGCATTGGAGTAGAAATTTGTTTCTCCCGATGTGTCATCCATCCTGGTGGAAGAGCAACACACACATGGTTTAACTACAAATTACACAAGGCACTTCTTCTTTTCCTGCCTGCCTCCCCCTGGTACCCCCAAGAAAAAAAATGTTATTAGGTGTGAGTGTGTTTGTTTCCTGAAAACATTAAAATATGTGTCAGTGGTCAGTGGAGTCGATTTGGGTTTATTCATGTTTCCGGTGGGGTTATTCCTGTTCCCAGTTGGTGCACACCATAAAGTTGAAAACCATTAAATAATGACACCACACGCCAGTTTGTTACACAAATATAATAAAAATCATAAACATTATTTTAACGCAAAAACCCCCTGGTCATGTGACCAATGGACTCAAAATCTGAGTTGGATGACAGCGCTCCACTGGCTGAATGACTTAGGCTACACCTCTCCTTTGTACATTATACACCTGTTTGGAGCAAGTCTCTGTTGAATATTCAACGTAAAACTAACTTCATTGCGCACTGTAGGCTATATCAGTGTTTGAAATTATATTTCTATCATCTCACCCTTAAACCATAAAGTGTACACTTGTATTTAATAATTATGTCACAGCAGCCATTAACAATAAGTTGTCTTTTTGAAGTGTACTGTTCAAGCTGCAAGTCATTTGTGTTACAATGACACCATTAACAATAAGTTGTCTTTTTGAAGTGTACTGTTCAAGCTGCAAGTCATTTGTGTTACAATGACATGTTTGCACAGGCATATTGATTTTGACAATGTACATTGTTCAAGTCATACACGCTGTTATAAATGTTCATACTTGAATTCTTATTGCTTACAATACATTTTTATAAACTTAATGTTTAGACTGCATGTACAATTGTTAAATACAGTATATCAAATTGAATGTTGGTAAATAAATCAACAAGAAATAGTTAATCTGTATTTCATGCATTGATTCAGATTTTCAAATTATATAACAGTCCGCTTGGGCAAATTTATCGTCATTTATCGTTATCGAGATAAATCTGCTCAATTTATCGTGATACATGTTTAAGGCCATATCGCCCAGCCCTATTACGTAGTAGTCATTTTATATCTGGTAAGATGCATTTAATATATATTTAGAGGGTTTTGGGCTGAGAACCACAATTAAGATCATTGCTAGGCTAATCGCCGACAACATACACTCAGACGTTGTGAATGAACTACCTGAAAATATATAATTATAAGGGGATAATCAGACAGTTGTCATACAATTAATTTACAATTTCACTATTGAGGTCAAAAGCCAAAAAATAAATTCAACTAGGGACAATCGCACTATCGCACTTCATATTTATTACGTATTATATATGTATATAGTGAGAGTGCTATCGCTAAACCATATAAACATTAAAAGCCCTAGCTCCATTGACAAATGATATGAAATACATTAGACTTGACAGTGGATGTTAGCAAGAACAAAAGATTTTGAATTGAAAATTTCGTAACTCACCTTCCGAGCACAAGATTCCTGCCGAACTTTCGTGTACGAGGACCTGTTTCACCCAACCAGCAACGTAGCATTTATAAGCCTCCAAGCTCTTAAAGTTTTTCAAACTTTCGTGAGAATAGGTTGATTTTGTGTGGACCAGATAGTTGTAAATATCAGGATATCATATGTCAGGCGAAGCCAGCGGGTCGAAAAACATCGATGTAGGCATCAAATACAGATCTGGCGAATGGATAAACTGAAGCTTTTCCACGTAACACCTTTTATGCAACGGATCCAATGAGTTTACAGCGTCAGATAACACCGGGGCTTCCATGAATTGCTCTATAACTTGCTCGACTAATTGAAAACAATGAAGGTAATAGACCTCCGTGAAGTTGGCCCCCCATCAGACGCAAATTTATATAAAAATTATGTCAATCGTTTGTGCTATGATTGTGCTGGTTTGTGCTGCAAAAAGTTTCGTTTGTGCCATCATCGTTTTGCAGTTATTAAACATTGTTTTTTAGGTCATCCAGAGTTCACCCAGCCCCCCATCTGTGGCGGAATGGAACCCCGGTGGTGTCATTTGATTCTGCCTCGTTAGTGCTGGATTGTGCTGCAAAAAGTTTTGTTTGAACTGCTACGGTTTTCGAGATATTCATAAAAATGTCTAGTGATGACGTCACGCGCAGCCCCCCATCAGACGCAAATTTATATAAAAATTATGTCAATCGTTTGTGCTATGATTGTGCTGGTTTGTGCTGCAAAAAGTTTCGTTTGTGCCATCATCGTTTTGCAGTTATTAAACATTGTTTTTTAGGTCATCCAGAGTTCACCCAGCCCCCCATCTGTGGCGGAATGGAACCCCAGTGGTGTCATTTGATTCTGCCTCGTTAGTGCTGGATTGTGCTGAAAAAAGTTTTGTTTGAACTGCTACAGTTTTCGAGATATTCATAAAAATGTCTAGTGATGACGTCACGCGCAGCCCCCCATCTGCGGCGGAATGGAACGGCGATGATGCCATTTTTTTCTTCGTCGTTAGTGCTGGTTTGTGCTGCAAAAAGTTTTGTTTGAACTGCTACGGTTTTCGAGATATTCATAAAAATGTATAGTGATGACGTCACGCGCAGCCCCCCATCTGCGGCGGAATGGAACGGCGATGATGCCATTTTTTTCTTCGTCGTTAGTGCTGGATTGTGCTGCAAAAAGTTTTGTTTGAACTGCTACGGTTTTCAAGATATTCATAATAATGTAAAGTGATGACCTCAGTTTTCAGCGCTGCGGGCCGCACAATCGGTTCTTGTCTCGTGACGTTTCTGGCGCAATGCATTGTGGGTTTTCGTGTATTGTACAACAACAAGAAGCCCGTGACGCGATCCTTTGCTCGGCATCCATTCTGCGTGGTAATCGTTGAAAATGGTACACTCGTGTTGTTTGAAAGACTGCCATTCTCGGTCCCATGATAGAAACGAATGCAAAAAGGATGGGATACGTTTTTTTTTAGCATTCCCGCCTGGAAGAGAAAATATGGAACTCCGATGAGTTGACCAAGAGGCTTCGAATGGTTGCAGCGGTGAGAAGAAAGGCCATCGCTTTTCATTCATCAACTGAAAACATGTCGGTCTGTTCCCTACATTTCCATAAAGGTAAGTAACTGGAAGTGTTAATGTTCTTCGGACGCTGATACTGACTGCATTTAAACGCTTATGGCGTGTGGTTGTGTTGCTTGCTTTGGCTAACCACGCTAGTGTCTAAGAGAGGCTAACTGTAGCCCTACTGGCTAACTGTGCATAAACCACAGGCGTTCACCGTATGATACTAGTACACTAAAAAACAGTTCAAAGGTAACAAAGTAAGGGTATTAATGAAGATGTAACAGCACACCATGAATGATTATAAGTATGGGAGATGTGTTAGAAAAAAATGCTATATTTACCTCCCGCTTAGGCTACTGATATGCTTGACCAAGCAGTCTGTGGAGGAGACTTCAGATCTACTAAATCACCAGAAGAAATCTTCTGCTTGTTTGTTATGCCTAATGATCAGTTAAACTTAAAAAATAAATAATTAATAAATTTAAAAAAATCTGTTGCATACACATCAGTGCCATATGAAGGCAGTTCCCACCAGTTTAGACACACTACAAAGCTTTAAAATCCATTTTAAGTAACTAATGTTAACCTGTTGTATGACTGATACGACTTTTGTAATTGCAGGAAAACCAGCATATGAAAGAAATGAGGCAGACCCTGACTGGGCACCATCCTTACGCCTGGGACACACATGTGTTCAACCCACCAACGTGGACCGCTCTTCTAGACCAGGGGTTCCCAACCTATTCCACTAAGGCACACTGTGGGTGCAGGATTTCATTCTTACCAAACAAGATGACAACACTTTTTCCCCAATCTGGTGTTTTACAAGTGCAATCAATTGATTGCAGTCAGGTGTGGCTTGTTTTAGCAGAAGCCTCATTGGTTCAACTGTCTCTGCTGGATCGGCTGGAACAAAAACCAGGACCCACAGTGTGCCTTGAGGACTGGGTTGAAAACCCCTGTTCTAGACGAAGTAGGCATGAGAAATTGAGGATGGAGGAGGACGTTGGTGCGCTACAGGAGGAGCCTTCAGCGCCCTTCAGATGCTCCTTCTGACCTTCATGCGCCTGCGTTAGGACCTGTCTGCACTACACATTGCACACATATTCCATGTTTCCCGTAAGACTGTGTACTGAGTGTTCAATGACATGGTGCCCTTTTTACATGCTAACTTGAGACGAGCAATTGTTTGGCCCAACAGAGAAACACTCTATAAAACAATGCCTCACGAGTTTGTTGAGTCCTTCAGACGCAGAGTTGCAGTGATTATTGATTTAAAAAAAAAAAAAAAAAAAAATAACAGAGAAACCATCAAATATTAAGGCCCGTGCGCAAATGTTTTCTAGTTATAAGCATAACTACACCATGAAATACCTAATTGGAATCACACCAAAGTGGGGAATTTGTTTCATGTCAAAAGGTTGGGGTGGTTGCACAAGTGACAAACATATCACCTTGAACAGTGCTTTGCTCAATAACCTTTTGCCTGGGGACATTGTCTTGGCTGACAGAGGTTTTGATATTCAAGAACACGTGGGTATGTTATGTGCAGAGGTCCAACTCCCTGCGTTCACAAACGGTCGCTGTCAGTTAGCTGGTAGAGATGTGGAGGAGACTAGGAAGATGGCACATTTGAGGATCCATGTTGAACAGGTAATTGGTAATCTTTGCCAGAAGTATAAGATCCTAACAGGAACTATACCTATTAACGTGGTTCTGCCATGTGACGGCGAAGATTGCACATTGTTGTAAAGATTGTTTTATGTTTGCGGTGCCCTTACAAACCTTTGCCCAACTGTTTTGTAGTTTGTACTGTTATACGTGAAAGGTACCATTTAGTATGCTAACAGTTTCAGCCTTTCAAATTTAGCTGTTATTGATTTTTTGTATTTTGTTGTGACTTGATTGTACTTAATAAAACATATGAAGTCATCTTGAATCCTATTCTTTGTAAGTACAGCATTTGTGTCAATACTGTATTTTATGTATGTATATATATATACACACACACGCATAATAATGTTTATACAAAGGACGACAGTTTACTACTTTGGCCGGGTGCTTTTAATGTTGCCAAATTGTCAGTTCAAGCAAATCACAAACTACCAATCACCACTAACTTAAGTGGAGCACAGAGAGCAGAACTGACATGTCTTTAGCTGTGTCATGTTGTGTAGACCAACACAGGTTAAATAATAATGGGGCAGTTCTCATTATCACACGCAACAAGTCATCTTTGGTCTTCAGACCACGGCAGAAGCACCATAACTGACGTCATAACTGACAAATACCGATCTCTCGCTTCCTTTTCAAGCTTCTCCACATAAGGAGTCTTGTCGTTCTTCAGGCTTTATTCCATTTTGATGTGACATTCGCGTGGCTGCTTCCCCGCAAAACTCAACAAAACAAACATGACTGCGGCGGATGTAGTCCAGGTCACTGAGATACACGAAAGATGGCGGCTCAGGTGGTCGTGATGACGTAGGAGACAACAACCGATAGATCAGCGGAGAACGTCACTGAAACCTGTCAGTGGACGCAATCTTATTCCTGATCTATTGTGCGGCCCGCAGCGCTGAAAACTGAGGTCATCACTTTACATTATTATGAATATCTCGAAAACCGTAGCAGTTCAAACAAAACTTTTTGCAGCACAATCCAGCACTAACGACGAAGAAAAAAATGGCATCATCGCCGTTCCATTCCGCCGCAGATGGGGGGCTGCGCGTGACGTCATCACTAGACATTTTTATGAATATCTCGAAAACTGTAGCAGTTCAAACAAAACTTTTTTCAGCACAATCCAGCACTAACAAGGCAGAATCAAATGACACCACCGGAGTTCCATTCCGCCACAGATGGGGGGCTGGGTGAACTCTGGATGACCTAAAAAACAATGTTTAATAACTGCAAAACGATGATGGCACAAACGAAACTTTTTGCAGCACAAACCAGCACAATCATAGCACAAACGATTGACATAATTTTTATATAAATTTGCGTCTGATGGGGGGCTGCGCGTGACGTCATCACTATACATTTTTATGAATATCTCGAAAACCGTAGCAGTTCAAACAAAACTTTTTGCAGCACAATCCAGCACTAACGAGGCAGGATCAAATGACACCACCGGGGTTCCATTCCGCCACAGATGGGGGGCTGGGTGAACTCTGGATGACCTAAAAAACAATGTTTAATAACTGCAAAACGATGATGGCACAAACGAAACTTTTTGCAGCACAAACCAGCACAATCATAGCACAAACGATTGACATAATTTTTATATAAATTTGCGTCTGATGGGGGGCCAACTTCACGGAGGTTGAGAATAGGTCTGAAAAAGAGGTACAATATGGCGGCCGGAAACAGCGACACGCCCATTTTGTGACGTAGGTGAGTAGGGTCTATATGAGAGTGATTATGGAATTGGGTTATTCAGTTAGTTATTCAGCAAATTGTTCTTTTTCGTGATTATTGGGATCAATAACTGGCACATTGACCTTGGCCAGTGGTTTTGATAGTGGGGCCAGGAACCCCTGGGCTAATTTCCCCTAATGTCTACCCCTGACATTGTCGGGTTAAATATTCATCTCAAGAAGTTAGTTAGGTCAGAAAGAGGATGACTACCATTTGAGTTAATTTAACTCAAATTCGTTTGGACCCAATGCATTGTGAACTCACAACATCAACATACAAACAAATTTCAAGTTTTCAAGTACTGTTACTGTACTTCCACACACGGTAATAACGACACAGCTACCACTGGATGCACGTGGACTTTTAACAAACATACCGAACGTTTGGCCGAGGTAAATATACAATCTCAAAACACATTTACCAGCAACTGACCGAGCTTTAATTGAATAATGCTAAATAGTACACTACAGTACTTGTTGAAGCATTGTTGTTGTTTTTTTAGCATGTAGCTCGATAACTGATATCAAAACGTTTTCCCCGTCAAACAAAAACACTGAATAACATAATTTGAGCGAAAACTTTACCTCGACTTTTGTCCGCTCCTGGTCCCAGCTAGCCTTTTAGAACCCACGTTCACCAGCAACGGTGTCAGACTGTCAGGACTTGAGTTTTCTATTTGCAACCATCGCTGCGAATGGCGAATGCTACACGTCATATCCTTATTTGGTTCTTACAGATAAGGTAACGAAATTGGTGCCCCCTGCCGGCCGGCCGCATTTAGCCACCTCTTTTATTTCTTTTTTTTTTTTATTTTTTTAAACAAACTTTATTTACACAAAAACAAATACACATAATGGGCGAACAATTCACATGCAATCAACAGATTTACAACAAAAACAAAACAATAAATAAAATGGTCGGGGTCATTTCTAACACAAGCCGTACTGTTTGCAAATTCTTTTGGTCTTTATAGCTTTGGGATTCAAAGAGGAACTCAAATCGTCCAAATATAAAGAAAACATTTTCCCAAAAACATGAAAATTTGGTCTTTGATTAGCATATTTTACACAGTGAATGTGAAATTTTGCCAATATTAAAATAAGATTTACAACATATCTTTTATCCATTTCTAGTTCTTCAACGTTGGATAGGCCAAACAAAATATGTCTAAAAACAATTTTCAATGATGGCACAACTTTGGAATTAATATAATTGTTCAGGTCAACTCAAAAGATGTGGGAGTAAATACATTCCCAAAACAAATGGGAAATAGTTTCCTCTGCATTTGCACAAAAAGAACATAATGTCTCAATATTAATTTTAAATTTAACCATTGTCGTCTTTACAGGATAACACCTGTGAAGTTAATTTGAGTGTGATTTCTTTTACTTTATTTCTTAATAAATATTTTCTAGGCAAAAGCCAAGTATGTTTCCATTCAATATTTTCATATAAATTATTCTAATAAGAAATTGCTGCAGGTTTGGAAACTATCTCCTTTTGAATAAGCCCTCTGAAACAATGATTGGAGGCTTCCACCTCTTCTATTGCCTCCATTGTGATCTATAAATGAAAATGTGAGTCTTATGCACAGCAACTGCAGAGTGCTGTCAAGGCTATTTACATAATCTACTCTTATCTTTACCTATATATAGGTATGTTCAATCGAACTGCTGTGGATAACAGGTGTATGTACTCAATCCGCTCGGGGGCCTGCGCCTGCTGATGACGTCACATCATATGCTGTTATATCGTCCCTACCAATGTTGAGACCAAACCTATGCCCTATATATATATATATATATATATATATATATATATATATATATATATATATATATACATACAGTGGTCAGCCATCGGTACGCAAAAACGTATGGAAGCCGTTGAGGGCCAGTGCGTTTGTCTACGTCCAGTACGCATGCGGACCACTTATGTGCACCCCTGTATATATATATATATACATATATATATTATACCAATTTATATTTGTATTTATATATATATATATATATATATATATATATATATATATATATATATATATATTATACCAATTTATATTTGTATATATATATAATACCAATTTATATATATATATAATATATATATATATATATATATATATATATATATATATATATACAGGGGTGCACATAAGTGGTCCGCATGCGAAAAGTGGCTGCAGGAGGTACCATGGCTAGAAGCAAATGATGCTCGCACGGAAATGTGGTATAAAATTTGCCGTGAGAATCCCAAAGTCGCTGATAAGAGCAGCACATTTTATGTAGGGTCAAAGAATTTCAGCCATCCAAACTTTGAAAAGCACGAAAAAAACAGCATGTGGCAATTAAGCAAACTATCGATGTCAGACAGGACCCCACTCGCCCTATGGACAAGTGGCGGAATAAAGTTGAAGAACAGCGCCATGCACTGACAAACTTGTTTTTGCTCGCATTTCACAAAGCTAAACATGCACGTTCAATGAGCTCTTAAGAGGACGACATCCCATTTTTACAAAGGCTTGGAGTTAATGTGGGAGCCGCATAATGCCCTTTATTTTGAATTAGTACTTTTATGCTTATTTTTTTTACATTTCACTTCAAAGTAATGGCAATTTTGTTGTGCCAGTTGATGTTAATCAAGCATTAATTGTTAATATAATTAATTAAAGGTATTTGGCTCTAAATAAAACTTGTCATAATTTTATCGCATCAGGCGGGTCGGCTCTCAAGCTCAAGGAGGACCAAGTCACATCTCCAGGTCCTCCTCTGAGAACCTGGGCAAAAAAAATATGTGCACCCCTATATATATATATATATATATATATATATATATATATACATATATATATATTTATATATATATATATATATATATATATATATATATATATATATATATATACATATATATATATTTATATATATATATATATATATATATATATATATATATACATATATATATATATATATATAAAATATAATATCGTAGCGTCTACAAGGACAACACCAACTTGGCGACGATAATGCACACTCAGCAGGAAAATACATTATTTTCAAATTAATTGTACTCACCTGGATGCCACAAACTGTATGTTAAAAAAAAGTTTAGGATGACGCTCGCCACACTAAATGCTAATGTAACGAGAACGCGAATGCTATGCTAACACTTCGAGCCACCTATCCTCCTCATCATCATCATCGCGTTTGCAATGGCGTCACCACCCCCTTCCCTCCTCCCCTGTCCCACTCTGCTCCATCCAGGCAATGGTTAAAAAAAAAAAAAAGGAAATCAGACAACTTGACAACGTTTCATTCAACCAAATTGTAGTAACACGCCCTTTCACATCTTAGTAACGGGAACGGTGTTCCAAAGATGGGAAAATTAATTAGATTACTCACTACTCAACAAAATAATGCCATTATAAACGCCGTTATACTTTAACGCAGTTATTAACAACACTGTCCATAATAGTCAAGTCAATGTTTTTAAATTCCGCAGCTACTACAATCTGACACTATACTTTATCTAATTCTTCTATTGTTTCTGACTGTGTATCATATTGACTCTGCAAAGCCCTTTGAGACAACCTTGTTGTGATATAGGGCTATACAAATAAAATTGAATTGAATACTGGCAACTGGGGTGGCCAACAAATTTATTAGGGGTGCCGTGGCCACCCTTGGTGGCGCCATTGCTTGAGAGTCGTCGTAATGCGTTCGCTCAAAAGTACCCATTTAAAAATATGCACTGTATGTAAAGCGATTGATGATATTATACACAGAGATGACTATTAACAATTAAATGTGAAAGTTAAATAAAAGAGCAAACGTGTGCACACACACCTGTTTTTCTCATGTTAGAGGACATTAAATATCAGGGCCCATCACTGTCCGTCTCTAAAACTACTTAAAAAAAAAAAATCTTTTATTCCCTGGCTTTTAACCCTGTGTCAGACTCAACCCTTTTAATGTCTTATGATTTGTAATTAGGGCCCAAGCACCGAATGGTGCTCTATTGTTCTGCAAATGTTTCTTATTTATTTATTTATTTATTTATATATTTATTTATTTCAGGGCAAATGAAAATGGACAATTTGGAGGCCTTTACAAGTGGTGTCATGATACACACAAGTCACGGTTCAGTACATAGGCAACTGACGTACAAACATACATACTGGGGTCACGTTTCGCTGCGGGTTCAGTACATCAGGAAAAATTAAAAATTTAATTAAAAAAAGTAAAAAGTGTGACCTAAGTATTTGAAAGATGTAATAGAATGTCCATCCATCCATCCATACATCCATCCATCCATACATCCATCCATCCATACATCCATCATCTTCCGCTTGCTTCAGGCTCGGGTCGCGTGAGTAATAGAATGTATAATGTCATAATGTGCAGAACATGAAAAGTAATGTCAGTTACTTTGCTGAGTAAGTAATTACTCTTACAATGAGGTAACTGAGTTACTCCATCAATTACTTTTTGAAACAAGTAATTTGTAACTGTAGCTAATTACTTTTTTAAAGTAAGATTAACAACACTGATTATGGACTATGCACAATAAATCATCAGTAACCAGAAATATAATAACGATGAAGCAAAGTATATCAGTAGGCGTGTCCTGAAGTCTTTCTGACATTTTTCTCTGGCCTGTTTACAACAATAACATGATAAAAACCTGAAATTATGACTTTTACTTTTGGTGTGCCACCCCAAGATTTTAAGTGGCCCCATTTGGCCAACCCTATGAAAAATCTCTGGGGGTGCCACTGCTCTTAAGAACAACTGGCACACTTTTAAACAGGCATTTTACAGTACAGCACGGCTCAGGGAGTGCATTTCAACTCTTCGGCCAATCATTTAGCGAAAATAACGACACATCACTGTCAAGCGCAGGCCCCCGAGCAGATTGTGCATGTCACTGGCCGATCGTGACGGGGTTCCCCATCGTGACGGATTGCTACTGCGCGCGCGCAAATCGACGCCATTTTCTCCCAAGGGATGACGGGAGATATAGGCATATACGTGATAGATTCAATGATCAAAATACATTTAACATATATTTTTAAAATCGTTAGGGCATGTGACGTACACCCTGATCCAAGCAATGCATGTCTACGCATAAAAAGAAAACCGTAAGACTTTATTTCATCATTAATAAATCTTAGGCTGGTTCTGCGCATGCGCGTAATGCACTGCCCCCACTGGAGCCGCGATGCCCCAAGAGGGATTTATGTGGTAGAGTCAGACGTATACAAACATTATTAATCAACCCACATGCCAGACTATTCAAAGAATAATTACTTTATATATCCGAACCTCTCGCGTTTATAAGCATAAAGCCTTCAAAGGAAGTGACGTAGCCCAGTCATGTGATAGACCGTCGCGATCGGGTACCTATCTGCGCATGTGCGTTTCTTCTTCTTTTTTTTTAACTTCTTCTTTTTAAAAAAAAAAAAAATGGCAGATTTCAAACAACTTTTAGTGCATACTGCCATCTACTGTAAAAAAATGTACATCACCTGTGGTCCCACCCTTCCGTACATCGATAAAGAGTTTAAAGAATATAAAAAGTGCTTTCCTTACATACCTAAATGTCTCCCTTTTCCCTCACCCCAAGTGACCCCTTCAGAGACCATTCAGGCTGGTAGAATATGAAAGAAAAACTTTAAACGTTACGGACTTTGTTATAACATGCAATGTTTCTCAATGGTGTTACAAATAGAAACTGTTATTGTATTAATGTACGAAGGCTTCAGAGTCCTAGATTTTTATATGTGGGTATAATTTAGTCCTTCTGTCAATCAAATACGTACATTAGGCAGAGTCAGTTAAGTGATTGGCTGGATCGTGGAGTCTGGTTGTTAGCATTTGGTAGTGTAGATGAACTGTTAGGCAAACTTCCAGAAAGCATCTCATCAAAAACACACTGCTGCTGAAATCCTCGCCTTTCATTACTATGCAACCGGTGTTCTGCAATTTTGCGATACGTCCTACACAATGCTCAGTGCACTTGCGCAAGCATCCGCATGCATGTGCACATCGGTTAAAAACGGCGAATACTCACTATTTTTGTTTTTTTATTGAGTTTTTTATTACCTTTTCATTGCCTCAAAAATACTTTTTGCATGTATTTCCCTCTCATACTTTTAACCATTGCGTTTTCTTGTGGTAGCTTTAAAGCAGTGTTGAGCTGTTGACCACATTAGTCATGTAGCGTATTTAAACCATCCTTATTTGATATAACTGCATTTAAGTATTTTCTTAAGGCATTTTTTAGTACGTTCTGTCTGTATGCATCTAAAAAAAACCAAGTTGAGCGCGCACGGTAGAACTTTGGGTGTCATGTTCGCCTCATGTAGTACGTTTTGGCGATTTAGCGCATTTTGGTAGGTCGCAACTTCTCTGAGTAACTCTGAAGTGACGCTAACAAATGCTAGCGCAGCTAGCTAGACTCTACGATCCAGCCAGTCACTTAACCAAAGGTGAGTAGTAACATGTCACATTGACTGTGTTACATTTACTTGAGTAACTTTTTGAAATAAATGTACTTCTAACAGTAGTTCTATTACGTCATACTTTTTACTTTTACTTGAGTAGATTTGTTAAGAAGAAACTTTTAGAAGAAACTACTTTTACTCCACTACTTTGGCAGAGATATGATTAGTTTAGTTTTAGTTTTATGATAGGAAATATGTTTTCTCCACTACAGACACTCATGCTCTTTGGACGAATAAGGCTTCATTTCTGTAGATTTTTTTTCTCTTGCCGGAATGAATGTTCTATTGTTGTTTAATTTCTTTGGCTTAATGCGAATAAGTAATATGGTGAAGTACAGTAAATTAATAACAGATCATATGCATTACTTTGTGCTGAGTAAAAAAATGCCATTGTTAAAAAAAAAAAAAAAAAAAAAAAAAAAAAGAATCAAACATCTCAAGCAGTTGCTCACAATGTCAGACCCGTGCCGCCCATAAGGCAATTTAAGCAACCGCCTAAGGGCGCACCAGCATCCAAAAAAAGGTGTCAAGAAAAATATTCAAATAATGTTTGATGAAAGCATTATTCAAAAAAATATATATACAAAACAATAAAAAGAACAACAAAACCGTTCATAATAAGTCTTTAAATAATAATATCATTTTTCTAGTGTGCCTTCTGCCTGTTTCACTTTTTCCTGTGATGCGATAATTTCACCACGGACCCTTGTCTCACCACCCAGCAGACCAGCGAGCTACCTGAAGGTGCTATTTTTAGCCTCTGCAATTGAGCGACGTTACGGTGACAAGTCAACTTCATGAAGAGACAAAAGCCCTTGGGGTCAGAAGAAAAAGAAAGAAGACCGCAAAGACGTGAAGAAAAACAGAGGTTTGTTGTGATGATTTTTTTCAAGAGCATAAGCACGTAGACTTAGCACAACTGCAAGCTAGCGGTTGTTTACATAGAGCTTATATGACTTAGTGCTAAAGCAAAATTATACTGTATCATTAGCCAGGCTGTTGTTTTAGAAATATTTTCAGTATTCAGCCAGCTGTGGATTAGTTTCAGTTAAATTTACTCCCCCTCCAATTTAAGAGAAATTTGGACAAAGTGTATGGGAGACTAAAATTGTCTTGTGAAGCGGTTTGCTTGTTAAGAGTCTTTATTGCTCGAATTGCTGTGTCCAGCTCTGTGAACTCTTGTGCACTCTCTCTCTTGAGCCGGAACGTGCGCAGCTCTTTATAATGTCTAGTCACGTGACTGTGACGCAGCCGGTAAAGCGCTCGGCAAATCAGACACACAATTACGGTGGGTGAATTATGTCCAACAAAGAGTCACCACACAGGTCCCCCCAGAATTCACCCACACAGGACGCCAGGCGTAACACGAATCAACAGAACAGAAAGCATGGGTTGCGCGGCCGCGGCGTCTGTGGAAGACGACCGAACGGACGGTCAGGCGGCCGTCCAGGACTCCAGATGCGGGACGTCCGAGCAGAACGGTCTGGAGGACGCCCATGACGAGGAGCGCGCCGTGCAGCACCGCGCAGGCGAGGCCAGAGAAGCGGACGCCGAGAGAGGCGGCACGCGTTGCACAGCAGCGGTCGAGACTTGCGACGAGCAGCACCACCCGGTCGAGGCTGCAGACGAGGGCGGCGGTCGGAGTCGCCCGGTCGTGGACAAGGGCGACAGGCGAGACGAACCAGGTCGACCGGTCGTAGCAGGAGCGGGGGAAACGCTGAAACCGGAGCGACGTCATCGTTGTCCAAAGGCGGTGGACGAGGAGAGATGTCGGGGGCGGCGTTCGCAGGCGCTGGCCGACGTGCAACCTCGGAGACTTCCGGAGGCGCTGGCACAGCAGTAAGGCTAGCGGCGTAGGCTGAGGACTGACCTCGGAGACTCCAGGAGGCGCTGGAGCGAGGTCAGTGGCGGCGGCGTCCAGCAGCGCCGGTAGAGGGGCGACCTCGGAGACTTCCAAAGGTGCAGGTGCTGGAGCGACGTCAGCAGTGGCCAGAGACGCAGGCACAGGAATGACATCGTGAGGAAGGCCAAGAGCAGGCGCAGTGTCGACGAGAAGACCAGGGCAGGACGGGAGACGCCGTCGAGTAGACCAGGGCCGGACGGGACGCCGTCCAGTAGACCAGGGCCGGACGGGACGCCGTCGAGTAGACCAGGGCCGGACGGGACGCCGTCGAGTAGACCAGGGCCGGACTGGACGCCGTCGAGTAGACCAGGGCCGGACGGGACGCCGTCGAGTAGACCAAGGCCGGACGGGACGCCGTCGAGTAGACCAGGGCCGGACGGGACGCCGTCGAGTAGACCAGGGCCGGACGGGAAGCCGTCGAGTAGACCAGGGCTGGACGGGGCGTCGTCGAGTAGGCCCAAGGCGGACGGGGCGTCGTCGACTAGGCCCGAGGCGGACGGGGCGTCGTCGACTAGGCCCGAGGCGGACGGGGCGTCGTCGACTAGGCCCGAGGCGGACGGGGCGTCGTCGAGTAGGCCGCAGGCGAGCGCACCGTTGTCGAGTAGGCCGCAGGCCAGCGCAACGGCGCCGCGGCCGGGAAAGCCAGGGACGGGCGCAGCGGCGTCGACGGAGAGCGGCAACGGAGCCGAGGCGAGCGAGAGCGGGGCCGGAGGCGAGACAGCAACGTCGGCGTCGGGAAGTGCCAGTGCGGAAGCGCGCGGCGGTGGCGCGGGTACCGGGACAGCAGCATGGCTGCGAGGAACCGGGGCGGAAGTACCGCCATCTTTGGCGGGAACCTCGGGCAGCAGGGCTCTCGAGGCGGGCACTTCTGAAGTCGGTTTGTACGACGGCTCAAAAAGTCTGAGGAGGTGCGCCTTGAGCCCAGTGTACTTGCCCACCTTCGGCGGATAGACCACGAAGCGCTGTGCTCTGACCGCCGTTGAGTACCCGAGCGCGGCCACCACGTGGTGAAGCGCACGGTGTCGTCGGAAACACGACGGAGGACGAACTGCTCCTCCGCGTTAGCGAACCACGCGGCCGCAGAAGACTCGTTGAACCTCGGTAGCTCGAGAAAGCTAGCATCCGCCATGTCAATAAAGTGTTCAAAAACGCCTCTGAGACTTCAGCGAGGCAGTCGGGGTCACCAGTGAAGCGGTTTGCTTGTTAAGAGTCTTTATTGCTCGAATTGCTGTGTCCAGCTCTGTGAACTCTCGTGCACTCTCTCTCTTGAGCCGGAACGCGCGCAGCTCTTTATAATGTCTAGTCACGTGACTGTGACGCAGCCGGTAACGCGCTCGGCCAGACACACAATTACGGTGGGTGAATTATGTCCAACAAAGAGTCACCACACTTGCTTATTTTCATGTGATGTGAACCACTTTCACCTTGGTTTAAATGGTGCTTTTCAAATAAATTTGCCTTGCCTAAAAGTGCCAAGGTTAATTAAATAAATACACCATTAAATATGAAATTAATAATTTGAAAGTTCCGTGGTATTGGGGACTAAAAGTGCCACGGATTTAAATGCAAACATTTGTTATTAAATGTGTCATTAATTCATTAAAATGGCGATCACATTCATGTAAAAACATATTCAATTTATTAAATTTTTTTTGCTATCATATATTATTTAATTCATTATTATTGGATAGTCCTGTGGTGTTGCCGTGCTTCAAGAATTTATTTTCTTTTAACTATGCCCATCAAAGATAGTGGCCGGATCCAAAATAGCCAAGGTCCAGATATTCAGAGTTCTGTAACCCTGTAGGCATTTTTGGGGAAAAGTTGTCATACAGCATTTTTAGAACTTTCAATGTCTTCTTCATGCAAATCCACTGTATGTCAATGCCATAAGGTTCCCATTTTTTTGTAATGCTTGGTTAAAAATAGATGTCGTTTTCCCAGGCTGGAAATAAATGGCAAATACGCCAAAATTTTAAACTTTTACATATCACCGCAAAACTTTACCAGTTTCTTGCTTACATTTGTACAAACACTTTTTGTATTGCAAGTTTTCTGAAATACTATGTTTACATATGCAAATGAAGTGACATATTGGAATATTAGGCATAATTGGGCATAATTGACAATTGATGAAGATCAATGGAAACTTCAAACCTAATGAATAATTTTTTGATATAAACCACAAACAAGTCCTAAATTGTTTTTAAAAATTTTAACCTAATTTTTTTCATGATTAAACTAAGAAATAATAAACTACAGTGAACCTGATCAATGTTTTAAAATGAGGGATGAATAGAAAAAAATAGGTGTCCGTGACATCAATGGACTTTGGTTGACTGGCATTTTGTGATTATATTGTATCTCTGAGGACATCTTGAGTCTTAATGTCATTCCAGTCAAACATTATTCATATCATTACTGTGTTTGGACCGCATGTGAATCAGTGAGATTAATTGACATTCGCTGAACAGAAATCTCGACTTGGCAAACGGTTAGAAAAATCTCTCCCAGAGTCAATCTGAACCGTATTATGGTACATGAACTGTTTGTTGTACCTTTATCTTTGGCAGAGGTAAATGGACAACTTCATTTAGGATCAAAGGCCATACTCGCGATGTTCATAACTGCTGGTGTTGAATGTCCTGATCACCTTTATGACAAAGACCTACACAAGGAGCCAATGCTCATAATTGATGGTCAAGCTCTGGATATTGCCATTGGTAAGCCAGAAGGAGCAAAGACATTTGGAGACCTTGCCGGTGTCTTTGTAGAGGCTGTACTCAAAAGGGGTGGAAAATTGCAACAGATTGATGTCTTGTTTGATCGCTACCAAACACACTCAATCAAAAGTGGAACACGGAATCGCCGTGAAAGAGGCTTGGTGGCAATCCGAAGACCTGTTGAAAGCACAGATTTGCCTCTTCCTGCGAAGTGGGAAAACTTCATTGCTCATCAGGAAACCAAGGCTGACCTTGCTTGATTCCTGTTACAACAACTGATTCTGAGAGCACCAGTCAACAAAATCACAGTGGCAGCAGGTGGTTTTCGTGATAAAGAGGTCGTCAAAGCGTCCAATGGAATACTGAAGGCAAGGCAAGGCAAGGCAAGGCAAGGCAAGGCAAATTTATTTATATAACACAATTCAACACAAGGCAATTCAAAGTGCTTTACATCACATGAAGTTCATAAAAATCACATTTAAATCAATACAACGTAAAAACCAAGACAAAAGATCTCATTTAATCACAAATAGAATAAAATAAATAAATAAAAATAAAACTGAAATAAAAATAAAACAAAAACTACTGCTAATAATAATTGAAATCAGCAATGGAGACTTCCACATGATGCCATGCAAAAAAATCTGGATGAAAGCAGGTACATCAAAGGAGAGAAAGTACTTCCCGATCCATGAGATTTTGAAACAACTGAAGATGGAACCACAGGTTCTGAAACTGCTTCCAGCTTTCCATGCACTGACTGGAAGTGATTCCACATTATACATTGCAAGGCACACAAAAAAGTCATATTGGGATGTGTTTGTCAAGCACCATCATCTCTTAAAGGGACTTGGTGAAGGTCCAGAGCTTGGTGAACGCACCATTCAGAATGTAGAACAGTTTGTCTGCAGACTATATGGTGCAATGGATGCGGACCACATCAATGACGTCAGAGCAAGCATGCTTGTAAGAGGCATGACAATAGAAAGGTTGCTACCACATAGAGATGCACTGTACTTCCAGATTCAGCGTTCTCATTTTCAAGCTTTAGTGTGGAACCAAGCTAACTTGCAAAAGCCAGTTCTCCCACCCTTGAGACCATGGGGTGGAAATATGAGGAAAATTTGCTTGTTCCTCAGCTCATGTCTCTGCCACCAATTCCAGAGGCTTGTGAGGAGTTCATATCCTGTGCCTGCTCCACAGGATGCAAGACAGGCCGATGTGGATGCAAGCCTAACCCATGTATTGCATCTTGCAAATGCAGATTGTCAAATAGTACTTGCATGAATCAATAGCTTTTATTATGTCAGTAGGTGACACTATAATCTTTTTGTTTATTGATGACAACTTTCCAAGGGTTGGATAAGATTGAATAGGCCGTCAGGCTATACTTACATTCAAATGTTCATGTTTATAATGTGACAATTCTTGTCATGTACATAGTTTTCATGGATATATACATTTTCTTGATCAACCTGTGGATGTATAGTTGAGTGTCATTGAGTAATAGTTAAACTACACCACAAACTAAGGTAAACTACAGTACTGGTGGTTGCAGTACAAAACTAAGTTTTGTCAAGTCTGTTGTTTATAAAAATTTAAAAAATGGTTGCTAATCTGTCAACTCATTAT
Source organism: Corythoichthys intestinalis (assembly GCF_030265065.1). NCBI lineage: Eukaryota > Metazoa > Chordata > Actinopteri > Syngnathiformes > Syngnathidae > Corythoichthys > Corythoichthys intestinalis. Next base: position 45,103,954 of record NC_080411.1, on the reverse strand, counting down.
GAAGATACTGCAAAAAGAAAAAGACGGCCATCTTGAAAGAGTTGGTCTCCAAAATGGTGTCAGTTTATTTATCTATTAAAGAGTATTAGCACACAAAATTTGGTGCAAAGTTATTGGACGGACAAGAAATACAAATATTTGTTTTGTTGTTTATGGCTAAACCATAACTTTTCGTGATTGACATACGGCAGAAATGCATTCAGCACCCAAAAATGGATTCAGCACCCAAAAATTATATAGAAACAACACTTGAATTACTTTTCCTAAAAAAATGCCTACACCTTCTTATTTAAAGCCCTTTTTTGATTTGGGGACCTGGCTAATAGACAGGTACAGTAGGCTGCAAGAATTTAGGTGCTATTATGGTTATGTCATGCTGGTTTCACAATCAACAGCTATTTGACTAATATAATTTAACATTCCACTTTCTTCTCTTTGTAGATGCTCTTCTGAAATATTTTCTTTCTACCTCTGTACATCCTGGGCCATCTTTTACAGCGAACTTATCCACATGAGCACCAAGTCCAAGCCCGCCAAGTCCAGGAAAGAAGTGCACCTTCCAAAACAACTGTCATATTAAAGTGCAATAGATGCTGTTGCATCAGTGAAGACAAGGTGAGTAAGGTTATAAGCGGGGTGCACATAAGTGGTCCGCATGCGCGTATGCGTACTGGATGTAGACAAACGCGCTGGCCCTCAACGGCTTCCATATGCTTTTGCGTACCAATGGCTGACCTCTGTATTTGCGGCGGACACGAGAAAATAACTTATCAAAATGTCGACGAGGCAGGCCACACTGAGTAATTACTTCTGTGTTCCCCCACCCCCGTCAAAAGACAGACAGACGAGAGAGACGTCACCGTAGCTACCGAAAAAAAGGACATTTGCTGAAAAGTGGCTACAGGAGGTATCATGGCTAGAAGCAAATGATGCTCGCGCGGAAATGCGGTACAAAATGTGCCGTGAGAATCCCAATGTCGCCGATAAGAGCAGCGCATTTTATGTAGGGTCAAAGAATTTCAGCCATCCAAACTTTGAAAAGCACGAAAAAAAACAGAGAGCATGTGGCAATTAAGCAAACTATCGATGTCAAACAGGACCCCACTCGCCCTATGGACAAGTTGCGGAATAAAGGTAATGAACAGCGACATGCACTGACAAACGTGATTTTGCTCGCATTTTACAAAGTTAAACATGCACGTTCAATGAGGTCTTATGAGGAGGACATCCCACTTTTAAAAAGGCTTGGAGTTAATGTGGGAGCCGCATAACGCCCTTTATTTTGAATTGGTGCTTTTATGTTTATTTCTTTACATTTCACTTCAAAGTAATGGCAATTTTGTTGTGCCAGTTGATGTTAATCAAGCATTAATTGTTAATATAATTAATTAAAGTTAATTGGCTCTAAGTAAAGCTTGTCATAAATTTATCGCATCAGGCGGGTCGGCTCTCAAGCTCAATGAGGACCAAGTCACATCTCCAGGTCCTCCTCTGAGAACCTGGGCGAAAAAATTATGTGCACCCCTGGTTATAAGTCAAGGTGGAAAAAAAGTTGCATTTTAAAGTGTTCTGTGTGTCTTTATATAGGTTTGTGTGGGTGGGTGTTAATCATATTGTAATAACAATTGTAATTTATTTAATGCATTTGTTTTTGAAGTGTTTGCATTGGTGCTTTTGAATAGTTATTACAACATTTTTCTTTTAATTTCTGCACTTGTTCGTTGTCGTTTGTTATATAATAAATTACAAAGAGATACAGTGCGTGTGTATGTGGTGAAAATAAGGGGGGGGGGGCAATAAATATGTTGCCTAGGGCACCAAATTGGTCAGGAACGGCCCTGCACAATGTTACTCTTTAATTGAGTATTCTTTTCACCAAATACTTTTTTTTAAACTTCTACTTGTAAATTTTTTTGGATGACTACTTTTCCTTAAATAATGTTATTTTGAATTAATGCTACTCATATTACAAACTTTTGGCTACTCTATCCACCTCTGCACTTAACTGACACGGCCTTGTGTATTTGATTGACAGAAGATTTTCATCGTGCTGAAAAACAACATTATGAAATAAAAAGGCTATTGTTGAAAAAAAAAAAACATGAAAAAAATTGTGAAAAACACTTTTTTTTTATACTGTAAAATCTTTTTCGTGATAAGATTACCTTATTTTACAATTAAAGGGCTATATTATACAATTTGTAAGTTATTATCAAAATGGTATTTTTTTCAAATTGTTATTTTTATTTAATTTGGACCCTTTTGGGGTTCCATATCCCGGAGGTGAATGGCCATTCTCATCTTCAAACATAGATCGAGTTTCTCTCAAGACCACTGGAGGACAGTAAAGAGCCACCAAACATCGCGGCTTACTTCACCATGCCCTCACACTGACGTAACCGACTGGGTCCGCTTGCAAAGTTGAAACCATATCCTGTAGTACCATATCTGGCCATGAGCTACTGAAATCTAATTATACTAACGGATAACCTATAGGTGAATGAGAGGAACAAAACCAGTAACACCACCTTCTTGCAAGTAGTTCTAGCTTGTCACCACTAAAAAGATTTCTATTATGGTTAACAAACAGCATGAACACATATAGTAAAAATGGAAAAACATTTTAAAACCCCTTTCCATGAGAGCTATTGTGACTCATTAAATGCAGAAACCCCAATAACTTGTTGGACTATTATCTAAAATAATAATAATTGTTAAAGCAACTGTCTTTAGAGTTAGTTCTCAACATGGTGTACAAATGTGTCGAATTTATCACAGTTTTTGTTTAAAATAATTCTGTTTGTTACAATGACTGCTGGCTGATTTCTATTAGCTAACAAAACGAGCAGAAAAACATGGTTGGACATTTATCTTTGCATTTGATGCACATTTAATGCAACATGCAAGAGGACAGTTATCTTTGTTCATTTGTGAGGTGTTTTTATAAATATTGATGAGTATTATCGTTAAACACAGTAAATGAAAGAATATTTTATAATATATGGCGGAAAACACAGACAAGACTGAAAAAAGCAGTTTCTGCTCTTGCACTCCTCTTTAAAAGAAACTGCTTTATTTTAAGCAAATACAACTGTTGTGTTTGAAAGAACAATATGTCTATATGCTCCCATATCAGATTCATGGCACACTAAGCCTCCGAACTATTTTTAATTTGGTTTAATTTTACCCTGAAAACCCCCGTTTACTGACGTCACGCAACCGCTTTTGTTTCAACCTAGCCATAAAAAGAAGGTAAGTAATTATCATTCAAAATGTCTGTCATTTTTAGCTTAGAATCATTAATTGATGTCTAATATTTAGTTTAAAACAAAACAACAACATATTTTAAACTTTTAAACAAATTACGTCACAATGAAAAATTGGGCGTTTGTAAAAAAGTCACGGATATCTACCCCATAACTATCGCTTAATTGTATATTTTTTGTTACTGTCGCATTTTCCCCAATATGTTAGATGATAAATAATCGATCCAAACAAAGAAAAATTGAAAAATAACATTTGAAAGGGTAACTATATGAAAAAGAAAATCTCAAACACTCCTTTTTGTCTGCAATTTCTGCATAGCGACCCTTGTTATATCACCATGTTTCGCCCATAAAATAAAATAAAAAAATCCGACTGGCCATTCACAGTTCTGTCTTGACACTCGGTGATACCTGCTACATGGAGTTTTGGAAACAAGGTAAGTACGCAATAATATCTCGTTAAAGTCATGGCATCTTTAATTCTGCTTTCACGTGCTCTCACCTCCAGATAGGGTTTTGCTGTTTAAAAAACATTTATTTATTTATTTTTTGTAAATGCTCTCCTGTCCAACATTTTTCCCCCCCAAAATTGAGATTTTATGCTTTCCAATGATGTATCACACATGAATATCGGACAGTTTTGAGTTTTGGCCAAATTGGGGGTCTCGGAGCGGAATCTCAAGTCACCTGAGTGTTTTCCACCATATACTGTATTTGGCTTGGTATATTTTAAAACACGGAACTGTATTAACGCAATGTTTTCAAACAATGTTCTCTTTAATTTGTCATGTGTCTGAGCAGACACACAAGGTCCCTGAGCACACTTAAGAGTAGACCACTGTGAGCAACATCGGATATGTACGATGTGGCCACACACCAGTATGACACCTGTTCAAAACCTTGGATCATATCATATCATATCATATCATATCATATCATATCATATCATATCATATCAAGTTACATGGCTTATTAAAGAATCAAATTACAGCAGCAATTTTTATTAGTTTACTTTTAATATAATCAATTTGGCCCACTTAAAATGATGACGTAAAAAATCTTGTGTTATGTGTGAAAGTCCTGCTTCGGCCTGGGTAAGGTCCAGTTGTGGCATGTGTGAGTTAATGAATAAAACTTAATGAACAACCACAATGGGAGTATATCAAACTCCCACATTAAAACTGTTCAGACAATAAGTACACTCAAGATTCCTATTCTCCGTGTCTAAGCAGCTACAGTGTATCACAAAAGTGAGTACACCCCTCGCATTTCTGCAGATACTTTATTTAAGTATATCTTTTCATGGGACAACACTGACAAAATGACACTTTGACACAATGAAAAGTAGTCTGTGTGCAGCTTATATAATAGAGTTAATTTATTTTCCCCTCAAAATAACTTAAAATATAGCCATTAATATATAAACCCCTGGCCACAAAAGTGAGTACACCCCTTTGAAAAAACTTACATCCCTAAATGTCCAAATTGAGTACTGCTTGTCATTTTCCCTCCAAAATGTAATGTGACCCGTTACAGGAGTGCTGTCAGCATTGCTGCAGAGATTGAAGAGGTGGGGGGTCAGCCTGTTGGTGCTCAGACCATACGCCGCACTCTACATCAAATTGGTGTGCATGGATGTCATCCCAGGAGGAAGCCTTATCTGAAGATGGTGCACAAGAAAGCCCGCCTGTCTCATCAGACCATAGGACATGGTTCCAGTAATCCATGTGCTTTGTTGACATGTCTTCAGCAAACTGTTTGTGGGCTTTCTTGTGTACCGTCTTCAGAAAAGGCTTCCTCCTGGGGTGACAGCCATGCGCACCAATTTGATGTAGAGTGCGGCGTATGGTCTCACCAGGTCTCACTGCTTGTTCTTCTATTTGCACATACTTCGACAGCAATTCCATCAAAAAAGAACCACATTTCCTTTTTACTTTGACTTGATAATGGTAGTATTGCTGGCCGTTCATTTCGCCATGCAAGTTCATGCGCCATGATAGGAGGTTAGCATTTGCGTCTTTTAACTCCGTTGCACTGTTCTTAGATAGCTAACCTGCACGGCACGTATGGACAGGGCACATATAGGGCACGCAATACTGTCAAAGTTATGATTGGCTGCGTAGCTTAAGTGAACTGTATCGTATTATTGACTAAACACCTGTCCCTCAGTTACGTTGCAAAATGGTACAGAAAACAATTTTATCGGTCTAATAAACAAGATTATATCAGTTCTAAAATTAGATATTGTTTCATATATTTCTGTTGAATTGTATTTTGTGCGGTGAAAAGATTTTCTTGTGCGCTGAGTATGTGCAAGCAGTGCGCAAGTGCTCATGCGCGCAGCTTAGAGGGACCCTTGTTTACAAACTCATCAGAAATCAAACTGAATACGACACAATTCTGCTTAGAAGTTTCTCCCCAAATACAATATTATTACCCAACTCCTTTGGAATTGAAAAGAAGACATTGATGCTTCATTTACAATAAATGTGACAAAAGCTGAACTAAAAAACAGGCAACATTCACATTAAAATACTGTATGTAGACACGCCGAGTCAGTCGTCAGATTTGACCGTGCTGGGGAGTCTACTTTGAGACATCTTTAATCAACTATGACTACTGCACGGTTTAAATCACTTATGTCATTGTTTAATGTCGGGAAATCAGAAGAAGTGAAGAAAAAAATACAATGAAATGAGCCAATATGGAATATGGTTGCTCCAAAGCTAAGATGTTTAGCTTCAGGTTTGGCTTGCAAGAGACACGGACTTTTTTTTGTGGCGAGAGCATGGGTGTCGCCAGACATATTTCACTGGGGCACATGCCCCAGTATTGATCTGCAGTGCCCCAGGATTAAATTGACCAGTAAAAAAAAAATGGAGTTAAAGTTTTAAGTCTGCACAGCATACTCTAAGGAATTTGCTTATTTAATATGGTCATTTACTCCATTCACTCCATTACGCTATCTGCACATAGCTCCTTAATATGGTAATTTATGCAGGCAACTTTGGCTGTGATAGGCATATGAGTTGATACTTCTGTTTTTATGCTATTTAAAATGAAAGTAAAATTTGGACATGCAGAGCCGTCAATGGCATGGACTTGTATGGCCAGTGAAACAGACATACTGTATACCCCATAAAATGCCTTATACCCCCTCCACAAACCAAAATGTATTTTGCCACATACTAAAAAAAAAATGCCACCTGGCGGAAAAAAAATGCCACATGGCAAAATCCATTTTGCCACATAGCAATAAAAATGCCACATGGCAAAAAAATTTGCCTCATGGTAAAAAAAATGCCACGTGGCAAAATATTTTGCCACGTGGCAAAAAAAAAAATGCCCCATGGCAAAAACATTTTGCCACATGGCAAAAAAAAATGTTGTGTTTTTTTTATCTCGTGGCATGAGTTGAGCTAGAGCCTTGAGTTGAGCATTGGCATTACCCGAGGGGCCGGGTAAAGAGAAGCATGATGTTTAGCTACTCTCGCTCCGTTCCTCATTCCGAAGACCGCGCGGCGCGCTGAGTGTGTTGTACTTCTGCTTTACTTGGCATATTTCAATAATCGGAATTTGGATGTTTGTGAATCGTTGTCGAATCTTCCACGGCCGAATCGTGAATAATCTAAGAATCGGAAATTTTGCATACCTCTAATTATGATTATTATTGCTATTATTATATTATTGTTATTCGGATTTTTATTAATATTTTATTTGTTTTGCTCTTTGTAATTGCTATTTGCAATAGTAACAGCAGTATTTATTAAGGATGTAGTGTGGGTTTTTGGGCTGTGGAACGAATTATTGGAATTACAATGTATTCTTATGGGTAAATCCTGCTCGACATAAACCCATTTCGACTTACAAACAAGCTCCTGGAACGAATTAACTTCGTATGTTGCGGTACCACTGTATTACACATGGAACGCCATAGCAGAAGCAATGAGGGGGAAAGTTTTCATTTGCCTAGATCAGACATGTCCAAAGTCCGGCCCGGGGGCCAAATGCGGCCCGTGGTCAAATTTCATCCGGCCCCCAGCCTCTGTCATAAAATCAATAACATCTGGCCCGCACACAGACTTAATAATTTGGTCAGCAGTACTGCAACCAGCATATGAAGTAGCTTACACACAAAATGCTGCTCCTCATTTACCCACTAAAAGGCAGCAGCACTTTAACCCTTTGTTGCCAAATCTATGACATTTGATACACCAAAATTTCATGATTTTCAGACTAATTTAGAATTTTGACATTTCTTTTTGGGAAAAAAATGATGGATGCAAGTCAACACATGCATCTGCAGGTTCCATAAGAAAAAAACATGATTTAGCATGGGTTATAGATATTAGAGCGCTTATTACACATATTCATTTTGACTTTTCACAAATTTGAAAAAGGGGTTTCATTAGGACATTATTTTTCAAATTTTGGGATTCTCTGATAATTGCTTCATGTTGCAGGTATTTAAGGGCTATGCAGCATTACTCCGTGTGACCCTCTACTTCCAATTTTCTAAAATGGCAACAATCAACAAAAAAAAGTTGACTGTGACGGCCGACGCTTCAAGGATAGGTGGAAATTGGACTATTTCTTCACTAAGATACGCAACAACTGTGTCTTGCCTCATTTGCAAAAAGACAGTCGCTGTTTTTAAAGATTTCAATCTGAGACAATATTACCCAACAAGACGCGCTGACATGTACGACAACATTACAGGGAAGATACGCAGCGAGAAATTGAAGCAACTTGAAGCTAGTTTAATTTCACAACAGTAGTATTTCGCAAGAGCGCGAGAGTTGAAAGACAACGCCGCAAAGGCTAGTTGCGAGATTGTTGAAATTATTCATAAAAAAATAATAAAGCAAATGTGACACACTGAATGGCTTGCTAAATTTTGCTTAAATATATTGTTCTTCATAAAGGACGTCAGCCAAGGTCGGCCCCCCACATTTTTACCACGCCAAATCTGGCCCCCTTTGCAAAAAGTTTGGACACCCCTGGCCTAGATGCTTAAATTATTAAGTGGAATTCTATTTTTTTCTTAAAAAACACATTTTATTTATTCTGTGTTTCTGTGCAGTGTTAATATTGTTGTCTTTTACTTAAAAGAGGCATGGTCTATTGTTTTTAGTTGTGATTTCTTAAAAAGTATTTTTGAATTTAAGCGTAAACATTTTTTGTGTTTAAATGGGTGTATGTGATCTATTAATATATACTGTATTCTCACAGTGTTATTGTAAAGAAGAAAAAAAAAATGGGGGGGATGCAATAATATCGCATATCGCAATAATTTATTAAATAAATTAGCGCACACTAAAATTTGTTATCGCGACAGGCTTAGTACCAATGTTATTGAAACGTACCAAAGAGTAATAATGGATACCATCCATTGTGCATCCCTTTGCACGTAGCTTGGGCATTACTCATGGACTGGAATAAGAAATCAGTCCCACATCCTGAGAGCTTTGGTTTGTTGTGGAGCGCAATGTCATAGAGCTGAGTTACACGCCAAATGTCAGCTATCTGTTACCAGTGAGGGGAGCTCTAGAGCAGTCATATGATTGCAGTACTCTTCTGCTATGAATTGTAATTTGGTGTCACTGAGATGCTCATTGACTAATTGATATTTTCAAATGAAAAAAGATGGACCGACTGGCTATCTTCATGTGTGTAACACACGATAGTCCAAATGTCTGTCCCTTGAGTAAAAAAATCACAAAGCCGGAGGGATTCAATTTAAGAATTTTCATGTAATGGAATCAAAACAACAAAAACTAAACAAACTGCTTTGCTTCTGTAATATCCCCATGAAATATTCTATCTACAGTATATACATATTATTTTAGCTGTTGTCCCTCTGAGTACTTGAAACAAAGCAGAACTGGAGTTTGGATTGGATCGGTGATCAAAGTGATCAATAAATCAAAGATTTCGGACTCGAATCAGAATAAAATGATGATTTTTTTGTGTATGAGGGACAGAAAATTGCCCCATTGGAATATCTCCTCTGTAGGAACTACCATATTTATCCAACTCATCACTTTTTTTTTTTCTCTTATTTGTTGTTCCCAAAAGAAGTTAACATTGCAGTCCGTATGCAGTACATACAGTAGAATAAGCAAGCAGGCAACCGTAAAAAACAAAAAACAAAAAAACAATCAGTTTGCACACCTTAGATAAACAATTACACAAAGATACCACACACAAATATCAGGCCTAAAAAGCTATAGCTATCGACCCTTGATTATGTCCCTAAATTATAATTCATGCATCCCTTTCACCTAAAGGACAGATGTATGGATGTAGATTGCTGCAGAAATTAAAATGAAAACTAGAGGACAATGAGACCAACGTAGGAACACCCCTATTCAAACTTTGCTGTTCAGTCTGAGTCTTATTGGAAAAACGTCCACAGCAAGTCCAACACTGAAATTAGATATTGATCCTTCTGTCTCATTCTCCACCCACATTCACTACTATTGAGACTCCACCCTCATCACTCCCCTTGTGGAGATTCCCTCAATTTCATTTAGTCCTTCTTGTCACTCTAGGGAAATCTTCTCTATTGGGACTCTTTCCCCTAATGTGCACTTGTTTCCACCACCTATTCGCTATAAAACAAGGGATGAGCTTCCAGGAAATGGCCAGGATTAAAAATCAATCCTGGGACCGATTCGTTATAACAAAAGTTAAGTAAATGAGTTGAAATAGCTTATCATATTCAATCACGCATTTTTCGTGTAGTAGTGCAGATAACTCCTTGCACATTTATAGATTCCAATGTACCATTCACTATTGCTCTGTGACTGTACCTTTCATCCCAAGACGGCTAGTATACGTATATGACGGAAAACACTCAAGTTCCGCTCTTAGGCCTCCAATTTGGCCAACTTTCAAAATTGTCCGATATGCATGTGTGATACATCATTGGAAAGCTTAAAATCTCAATATTCTGGGGGAAGAAAAATTTTTACAGGAGGGCATTTAAAAAAAAATAACAATAATAAACAGCGAAACCCTATCTGGTGGTGAGAGCACACGAGAGCAGAATTAAAGACGCCATGACTTTAACTCGATATTATCGCGTACTTACCTTGTTTCAATCCAAAAACTCAATGTAGCATGTATCACTGAGTGTCAAGACACAGCTGTGAATGGCCACAGCTGGATTTTTTGGGAATTTTATGGGTGAAACATGGGTCGCGATGCTGAAATCAGTGACATCAAGGAGTGGTCAAGATGTTCTTTTTAATATATTTACCCTTTTAAATGTTTTTTTTTTTTTCCAAATTTTCTTTGTTTGGATCAATTATTTATCATCTAACATATCGGAGAGAATGCAACAGTAACAAAAACAATACAACTAAGCGATAGTTATGAAGTAGATATCCGTGACATTTTCACAGACACCATTTTTTTCTCTGTGATGTCATTTGTTTAGAAGTTTAAAATATGCGAGTGAATAATTTTTTAAAGTCGTTTTTTTTTCTTTCTTTTTTTTTTTTTTTAAACGAAATGATAGACATCAATTCATGATTCTAAGCTAAAAATGACGGACGTTTTTTGAATAATAATAATAAATATAATTGAATGCCTTCGTGTTATGGCTGGGTTAAAACAAAAGCGGTTGCGCGATGTCTGTAAACGGGGTTTTCAGGGTAAAACGGACAAATTAAAAATATTTCTAGGGCGTAATGCGCCATGAATCTGCTATAGCAGCATATAGACATACTGTTCTGTCAAACACAACAGTTGTTTTGGCTTAAAATACAGCAGTTTCTTTTAAAGAGGAGTGCAAGAGCAAAACATGCTTTTTCAGTCTTGTCTGTGTTTTCCGCCATATAATAATTCTCATTCAACTGTATACTGGATAGGTGGGCAAGAAAAGGGATCAATGTTGTGGATTACATAACTCTAGTAATACAGTGGTACCTAGGGAAGGGAATTGATAAGATTTTTACGATTCAGATTCCATTATCGATATTGCTTAACGATTCGATTCTTTATCAATTCCCTTATCGATTCTAATTTGGACTAATGGACTGTATAAGGTTCTTGGTTCAATATGTTTATGGTTCATTGGCCTCAGAGTGTCGGTTAGAACACAAGGAGCGGAGAATGGAGTTGGTCTTTGGGATTTTTAATCCAACTTGGCAACAGGCACAACTATATACAGGCAATGTCACTTGATATGACAATCTCTCAATGAGCAGATGAGAGCATGCGTGGAAAGATGTTGATATATTTGTATGTGTGGAAGAAGACTGGAATGTGTGGGTATATGTGTGGTTCTGAAAGGAAAGAAAAATTACATCATATTAGTGCTGAGGCAATAAACAATGCAATTTGACTGTAAAGCAGTCAATAACACACATACCTGACTCGTAATATTATAATGACACAAAGGTGGGGGGACGCAAGCGCACACGCACAACTAGGAAGCACGCTACGTGCACGTGCGGTCATGTTGGCCATAAAAGTGGTGAAAAAAGAACTTTATGGCATGAAAAGGAAATACTTACATTCGTTCATGGACGCACAGATTAATCCTCTAACAGATGGCCGTCCTCTGCTCGAAATGCGCCTTGAACCTTATGCCTATTCTCGGTCTCAGAATACGAAGCGCGCATAACGTAGGACAATAACAGGAACTAACTGGTTGCTATGGGAACGAACGCATACCCATGGAATCTTTCTAACAGGAGTATTAAAATTGCTAATAAAACCGTTTAGGATGATGTTAGATGCATATATGTTATATTTTTCTTTTAGACTATTCGACGAGGAATACGATAGACCCATTAATAGACTTTGCAAAAATCACCATTTGTTTAAGTAGTCTCATGAATAATGACGTGGCCTGTAAAAGTCAATGCGAATTCACTCGGCAACGACTCTCTCCAGGTTACACTTGATGAGAAGTCTCGTCAATGGTAAATATGCTGCCATGCTTGCCAATTTGAAAGTATGTAATGTGTAAATTTTAACTCATAAATTGTGCTGGTTTCAACCGATAAGAGAATCACTAGATAAATTGCCAAACGATTCCATGGAATCGGACTACTCAGAACCGGTTCTCGATTTCCATCCCTTGTGGTTCCTCTACACACAAATTAAATTTGTTCCAGAACCTGGTTTGTAAGTGGAAATGGTTATATGTAGGGGTGTGATGATATATTGAAATGGTAATATATCATGATACTTTGCATCCCAAAAGGTTATCGATACGCACATGCCAAGAATCCAGAAATCGTTTAAAAAAGATGTCAGTGTTTAAAAAAAAATAAGGAACCAACAAGTTGCTACCACAATCTGCTTCCACAAAGTCTCAGTTAACTCTATTGCTGCCATTTACAGCACTCTACGCTCAATCCATTAAGATTGGGAAGGGCGAATGAACATTCGTTCATTTGAAACCAGAGCATTCGCAGTCACGCTTTCAGATTTTCAGGGCATTTTTAAAGGTAACTTTCAGTTCACTTACAGGTTACGTCCTCTTGAATTTGAGTTGCTGCCTATTCATTTGGGAGATTCCCAGGTCACTTCCTGTTTTGTAACCCAAAATCAACAGGACGTGACCCATAAAATACCCCAAAATCAACAGAAAGTGACCCTGAAATGCCCCAACATCAACGGGAAGTGACGGAAAATCAACAGGTAAATGACCTGAAATGGTCCAAAATTACCTTGTTGCCTGGCATTGGATGCCACTGACGGTCATAGAAGTGGAAGGGGCCTGTTTTAAGTGGGTGGGGTTCATTCGCTGCCACCCTCCCCGTTCAAATGGATTGGACGTCTATTAATAAAAATGTACAGCAGAATGATGAAGATAGCTTGTTTTTCTGTTTATTGTTTGTTTTGTTTTCCTAGAATGATTTCCTGACCAGTATATCTGTTAGGTTTTGTATTTGTTTTCTCCTAGTGTAACTTGTCCCTGTGATTGCCCATTGATTTCACCTGATGTGCCTTCTCCTAGTCTATCCTCCTGTGCTCACCTGTTCCTTGTTGTCTCGTTAACCCTTGTTTGCGTGTGTGTATCTAAGCTCCCATTTTCTGTTCACTCCTGGTTGCGTCATTGTCTACGTCTATGTCTACGTCAATTTCAAGTCCGGTCCAAGCCCTCGTGTACCAGTCCCTCCGATTTAAGTAAGTTTTGTTTGAATCTTGCCCTTTTGATCCTCAGTGCTTTCAGTTGTACTTTGTGTTTTTGTTAGATATCATTAAACGTTTTTTGAGTTCACCTGCCTTGCCGCTTTTGTTTCCCTGCAATTGGGTCCACACAACCTGCCTGCCTGCCCGCGTCCCTGACAGAATGACGCAACCAATTGTGGACCCAGCGGGAAAAAGCCGGCACCGGCGTGCATGCCGACGACCATCCGCCCGTTCCCCTGATTATATTCTGCCTCGCCACGTTTTTTTAGATTCAGATTTTTCTGATTTTGAAGAGTATCACAATTCATATGATTTTTTTTCTGACACCGACTCTGACCCAGATTTTGATTCCATGCCCTATTCTTCACCCTCTCAGTTTTTCTCACGCCTCAGTCATTCCACGTCCCCTTCCCAGCCTTTTTCTCTGGACCCTTACCTGGGTTCCCGTTTGGCCATCTACACTGGACGTCCGCGTGGTGGCCAGCGGGGGCGCCCAGGTAAGGGCCGTAGTTCCTTCACCCCTCCTTCAATCCCACCATGTAATGTTCTACACAGTCTACCATCGAACACCGTACGGAAGCCTCGGCGTGCTCAACCACGCCGACGTCACGGGCCCGCGCTGGCTCCCCGCAGTCAAGTTCCTCCCGCGCCGGCTCCCCGCAGTCAAGTTCCTCCCGCGCCGGCTCCCCGCAGTCAAGGGGCTCCCGCGCCGGCTCCCCGCAGTCAAGGGGCTCCCGCGCCGGCTCCCCGCAGTCAAGGGGCTCCCGCGCCGACTCCCCGCAGTCAAGGGGCTCCCGCGCCGGCTCCCCGCAGTCAAGGGGCTCCCGCGCCGGCTCCCCGCAGTCAAGTTCCTCCAACGCCGGCTCCCCGCAGTCAAGTTGCTCCAACGCCGGCTCCCCGCAGTCAAGTTGCTCCCGCGCCGGCTCCCCGCAGTCAAGTTCCTCCCGCGCCGGCTCCCCGCAGTCAAGTTCCTCCCGCGCCGGCTCCCCGCAGTCAAGTGGCTCCCGCGCCGGCTCCCCGCAGTCAAGTGGCTCCCGCGCCGGCTCCCCGCAGTCAAGTGGCTCCCGCGCCGGCTCCCCGCAGTCAAGTGGCTCCCGCGCCGACTCCCCGCAGTCAAGTGCTCCCGCCAGCAGTCTCCTGCGACTCCGCTGCTGTTCCGCCAGCAGTCTCCTGCGACTCCGCTGCTGTTCCGCCAGCAGACTCCTGCGACTCCGCTGCTGTCCCGCCAGCAGACGACGACGACGACTCCGCTGCTGTCCCGCCAGCAGACGACGACGACGACTCCGCTGCTGTCCCGCCAACAGACGACGACGACGACTCCGCTGCTGTCTCGCCAGCAGACGACGACGACGACTCCGCTGCTGTCCCGCCAGCAGACGACGACGACGACTCCGCTGCTGTCCCGCCAGCAGACGACGACGACGACTCCGCTGCTGTCCCGCCAGCAGACGACGACGATGACTCCGCTGCTGTCCCGCCAGCAGACGACGACGACGACGACTCCGCTGCTGTCCCGCCAGCAGACGACGACGACAACGACTCAGGCGCTGTCACGCCAGCAGACGACGACGACAACGACTCAGGCGCTGTCACGCCAGCAGACGACGATGACAACGACTCAGGCGCTGTCACGCCAGCAGACGACTCCAAATCTGTTCCTGGCCCGCACGACGACTCTGTTCCTGGTCCGCCCGACCCCGACGACGACTCTGTTCCTGGTCCGCCCGACCCCGACGACGTCTCTGTTCCTGGTCCGCCCGACCCCGACGACGACTCTGTTCCTGGTCCGCCCGACCCCGACGACGACTCTGTTCCTGGTCCGCCCGACTCCGACTCAGTTCCTGGTCCGCCCGACTCCGACGACGACTCAGTTCCTGGTCCGCCCGACTCCGACGACGACTCAGTTCCTGGTCCGCCCGACTCCGACGACGACTGCGTGCCTGACTCTCTTCACGATGACGACGACATTGCTCCCCGCTTCCTGCCACGGCTTGGCGGCATGAACGGCAAAGTCCTACCTCGCCCAGGGCGCCCGCCTGATCATCCTGTGCGGTCGCCCAACGTCTGGCGCCCCAAGCGCCCACCCGATCGACCCGTGCGATCGGCCAACGTCTGGCGTCCTGGACGCCCGCCTGACTAGCCCTGACGGGCTAATGTTGCTCCCTCCTTCAGCATCCTTCTTCTCGCCGTGTTTGGGACTTTGTTTTCATCGGGACGTCTGGGATCCGTCCCTTGAGGGGGGGGTACTGTTAGGTTTTGTATTTGTTTTCTCCTAGTGTAACTTGTCCCTGTGATTGCCATTTGATTTCACCTGATGTGCCTTCTCCTAGTCTATCCTCCTGTGCTCACCTGTTCCTTGTTGTCTCGTTAACCCTTGTTTGCGTGTGTGTATATAAGCTCCCATTTTCTGTTCACTCCTGGTTGCGTCATTGTCTACGTCTATGTCTACGTCACAGGTCTCAAACCGGTCCTCAAAGGGCCGCAGGGGGTACTGGATTTCATTCCAACCAAACGAGACAAATACCTTTTCACCAATCTGGTTTCTTACAAGTGTAATCAGTTGATTGCAATCAGGTGCTGCTTATGTTAGTAGAAACCTCATTGGTTGAACTGTTTGTGCTGGATCTGTTGGAACAAAAACCAGGACCCACTGCGGCCCTTTGTGGAGTCGGTTTGAGACCGCTGGTCTACGTCAGGGGTTTTCAACCCAGTCCTCAAGGCACACTGTGGGTCCTGGTTTTTGTTCCAGCCGATCCAGCAGAGACAGTTGAACCAATGAGGCTTCTGCTAAAACAAGCCACACCTGACTGCAATCAACTGATTGCACTTGTAAAACACCAGATTGGGGAAAAAGTGTTGTCATCTTGTTTGGTAAGAATGAAATCCTGCACCCACAGTGTGCCTTAGTGGAATAGGTTGGGGACCCCTGGTCTACGTCAATTTCAAGTCCGGTCCAAGCCCTCGTGTACCAGTCCCTCCGATTTAAGTAAGTTTTGTTTGAATCTTGCCCTTTTGATCCTCAGTGCTTTCAGTTGTACTTTGTGTTTTTGTTAGATATCATTAAACGTTTTTTGAGTTCACCTGCCTTGCCGCTTTTGTTTCCCTGCAATTGGGTCCACACAACCTGCCTGCCTGCCCGCGTCCCTGACAATATCGATAATCGTTGTATCACCATATCATGAGATCATCGTTATCGTGAGCTTTGTATCACAAATCGTATCGTATTGTGAGATACCAAGAGGCAGGGGCGGACTGGTAATCTGTGGGTTCTGGAGGATCACAGAACGGCCGGTGCCCTGGACGGCCGGCGGCCGCCATTCATTATGCATCACTGTTTTTATCCCCCCTATCCTCTGATTATCTACAGTTCGCATCCAATCCGACAGGTGGCAGCAATGCGCCTGGCTTTTCACCGCCAATCTGATAGACTAGGAACGACGAAAGCACAGAGTAGCCTTCATTGGTTCCTTCCTTGTGGAAGCAAAATAGCGACGAGTGTTAATGCACAATATGGATGGTGGTGGCAAAAAAACTGAAAAGAGCAGGGTGGCGCGGAGAAGGTTAGAGAGAAAAAATTAAAGAAACTGGAGAGTGAAGCATTAAAATGTCATAAATCGACAAATATTTTCGCAAGCAGCAGTCTGGCTGCAACGGCCACGTCGGGTAACAACAGCTCAGCTCCCGGCGATGGTGAGAGGGAGCTGCAGCCGCTCTGACGTGCAGACCGTGCTGGGAGAGAGAAAAGAAGAGGGAGGGGGCAACGATAAACTGTTGGAAGTTCCCCAGACAAGCGCAGGGCAAGTAAATTGGGATGAAGAGGGTTACTTGCTCTGTAAACTGGCAATCGTTATCCATCAGGTAGCTACATTTTAAATCAAATAAATGACAATTAAAGGGTTAGTGCCAGCTAGTCGATGTACCCGTTTGCAATCGTGTCAAGTTACAGTATGCAAGTCCTACTATCCCTCTCCTAAGAAAAAATATTTTAGCCGTAAAACAATGTATGCACACGCAGCATAGCAATATTAATTCAGAAGAAATATAACAAAATATTAATAAAATGAATGGTTTTACTTTAAAGTTTAGGTAGTTAAATTGATGTTATATACATTATTAATCATTTATATATCGTTTTGTTTTCTGGTTAATACTTTCCAATGAAGTTTATGTATACAGGATTTGTCTTGAAATGTGTATTGTATTTTCATTGAAATTTATTATTTGTATGGCAAGATTAATTATGGCAGGGGTCTCCAAACCGGTCCTCAAGGGCCGCTGTGGGGCCTGGTTTTTGTTTTAACCGATCGAGTACCGACAGTTTAACCAATGAAGTTTCTGCTAAAACAAGCAGCACCTGACTGCAATCAACTGATTACACTTGTAAGACACCAGATTGGTGCAGAGGTTTTGTCTTGTTTTGTTGGAATGAAATCCTGCGCCCGCCGCAGCCCTATGTGGAATAGTTTGGAGACCACTGAATTATGGCATAAACAATGAAGTCATTTTATAGACAGAGATCTTTAAAGATATATTATAACCAATTGGATACGTAAAACTTGCTTTGAAAAATAAATTCTTTCATTTGTTTATTCAGGTTGATCATAGAGCT
Organism: Corythoichthys intestinalis; assembly: GCF_030265065.1. Taxonomy (NCBI): domain Eukaryota; kingdom Metazoa; phylum Chordata; class Actinopteri; order Syngnathiformes; family Syngnathidae; genus Corythoichthys; species Corythoichthys intestinalis. The sequence goes on along the minus strand of NC_080411.1, from coordinate 45,085,924 downwards.
AGTACAGAAAATGAATCCAACTCCAGTTCAGCCTTGCAGTACTTTGAGCGCCCGTAGTCAGACAGTCACAGTCTAGACACATTTTCTTCATTTTTCTCTCAAAGTGCACGAAATTGGTGCATTTTACAATAAAATGTAAAAAAAAAAAAAAAAAATTCTCCCGGGAGGGGCATGTTCCCGGACCCCCCTATGGGGTCTGTGTTTCCCTTTGTATAGCGATTCTTATGGGCTGGGCTGAGTCAAAGTCCAGGGCTGCTTTTTAGTCCCAGTCCGCCCCTGCCAAGAGGTTCCCATTAATGTATGTCGAGCGGGATTTTCCCATAAGAAAACGTTATAGTTCGATTAATTTGCTAAATCCTTAATAAATACTGCTGGAACGATTAGAAATAGCAATCACACATAGCAATACAAATAAACTATGAATACAAATTTGAATAATAATAATATGGATAGTAATTATAACGTGATCAATTGGGTTCTAAGGTGGCGGTTGTGTTTTGCATGCTGATCCTGAAAGCACCGTGTGACTGACGACAGAGTGAGAGAGGTGTGTTAAAAGTATTTACTTTAACTTTTCATGTTCTGTTGCTGTTGTTGGTGTCGGCTATGCCGGACAGTTGCCGTGTTGTGTTGCACAAGTTCTGAAAAAAATCATTAACAACCTAAGGAAGCTAACGATTTCTTTGCCAATGTTACAACAATAATAATTGTCACCTTAATTTATAAATACCGTCGAACGGAGGTAGAAGGAAGACCGTCGAGAGCATTGATATATTCCGGCCGTATTGTCGAGCCAGTTCAGTGACACGCACACCACGCTATTTTTCTGTCATTTCTATCTTAATTTCAGTGGTAAGCTAAGCGTCACCCTTTTCCCTTTTTCACCACCTGCACTAAACCTCTTGGGACCCATGTTGATTTATCTCACAAGACAATCAGTGTTGCGGGAATACAGTGAAACTGTCATAAATGGTCGTACAGTGATCCCTCGCTACTTCACGCTTTAAACTTTGCACCTCAGTCCATTGCGGATTTTTTTTCGATTAAAAAAAAAATACAGATGAACTTTCCCGATCTGATGACGTAGTCTCCCCCTTGCTGCTTTTCTTGGTCTGGCCGTGCACTGGAGTTGCTTATTAAAGTTAATGAAGATTGACAGATGTTAAGGTTTGATTTTGCCAGAGATGCTTGGAAGCAGAAACTTCAAAGCGCCGCATGCGTCAATCATTGTTTAGCTTCTTAAACAGTTGCTCTGGCAACTCATTGTGTGTGAGTCAGCAGCTTGAGCGGATTTGAGTGGACTCACTCAATGAAGGAATTAATAAAGACAAGAATTTGTCGACTTTATTCTTGTTTAAAAATAATTTGGTGGGACAGTAACATGTTTAAAACTAATAATTTGAAATGATTAAAAATATTTATTAAAATATACATATATATACATAAAGGTTTTTTTTAAAAATGATACTTTGGGGAAAAAAGCGTGAAAAAACATGTCTCTTTCCAATGCTATATCTGAATAAATACAATAAACACACACACACAAAAAAAAACGTTAAGGAACCAATGCACTATTATTACCGTATTTTTCGGACTAAAAATCGCACCTGAGTATAAGTCGCACCAGCCCAAAAATGCGCAATGAAGAGTGAAAAAAAACATATAAGTCGCACCGGAGTATAAGTAGCATTTTTGGGGGAAATTTACTGATGAAATCCAACACCTAGAACGTATATGTCATCTTGAAAGGCAATTTAAAATAAAAATACAATAGAGAACAGCATGCTCAGTAAGTGTACACTATGATAATGTTACATGATGCATGAACAACGAAATGCGAACGTGACCGGTATGTTAACGTAACATAGCTATTAAGAGTTATTCAGATTACTATAGCATAAATAACATGCTCTCATGTTTACCAAACCATCAGTGTCACATATATATATATAAATAAATAAAAATTCAATTATAGTCCAAAAAATACGATACTTGGTACAATTCTGTTATCCTAACAATTAGGACCCACAACTGCTGCTCAGTATTAACTTAGAGTGAATATTCTCCATCAGTGAGTGATAATAATACCCGTGTAGAACTAACTTTCACAGTTATGTTATGAACAACAAAAACAGTCAAGATTTAATAGGCCTTAAAACAATGAAGTATGAATTCCCTGCTAGATAGTGCTTAATTTGTAAAATCATATGGTGCCGGAACGCAAAGTACATATGGCAGCGCAGGGATAACGAGACACGCACAGGTCCCGGAAAACAGGCAAAACTATGGACAAATCTAACTCCATACAAAAACTGGTGTCCAAAACAACACGCAAATGCCCACTTGCCATGCTGTGGAACTTACAAGCCTCAATGTCAGATAATATCCATGGTATAAATGTTATGACAACAATTTACAATTATTTAGGATATTCTTGTTAGGTTTTGTGTTTGGTTTCTCCTTGTGTGACTTGTCCCTGTGATTACCCATTGCTCTCACCTGTGTGTGTTTTCCCAGTGTATCCTGCAATCTGCATCCACCTGTGTTACCCAGCTGTTCCTCGTCTCGTTACCCCTTGTCTGCGTATATAATGACCCAGTTCCTTGTCACTCCTTGTTGCGTCATTGTCTATGTCAGTGTCAGCGTCTATGTCTCTCCAAGCCCTCGTGTTCCAAGTAAGTTTTTTGATACCCAGCCTTTTGTTAGTAACCTGAGTTTTCTTTGCTGCTGTGTTTTTGGAATCACCTCAGTTTTGGTTTGTACTTTGTTTTTTCTGTCGGCCTTAATCAAATCATTTTTTGCACCGCCCTATCTGCCTCGCTTTTTGTTTCCCTGCAATTGGGTCCACACATCCTGCCTGCCTGCCTGCTCATTCCTGACAATTCTCTGCACAGCACGGGCAATTGCCCATATAAACAAAGGTGGGACTTACAGTAAACAGTCAGCGATATAACATGGCTATAGATGATTAATCCATGGCTAAGGACTCATCACCAAAAGTATCACTACAGCCCTTGTCACACACATATCCAGGGAAATTCCCATGAAATGTGACACGGGATTTGCTCGGGTCATTGCTTTCACGCATGAAAAGATGTCCCGAGAATGAAGCAGGTTGGACGCTTTCACAGACTTGTCCCGTGTTGCCCACTGGCGCTCTCTGTGCGGGGAGGGCTGCTGGCGCGATCTTATAAACCGGACATATACGTCATTTTTGTCATAACTCCAGCCAATTTAAGCTCATCAAGACTGTAAGTGGTGGCAAGTGGTACAATGGGGCCTAAAAAATCCAGCCCGACCCGAGCCAGTCCGCGGGCATTAAAGCCCGACACGGCCCGGTCAATTAACTTGATTTGCAGGCCCGAGCCCGAAAACCCCCCGAAATTTTTTCTTTTATTTGTAGGCTCCAGCCTGAAAAAAACAATAAGATTTTATATTTTATTTGTAGGCTCAAGCCCAAGCCCCTAAATTTTATGTTTTATTTGTCAGGACTCAGGATAAGGATGAAAAGGATGGGATGCGCCAGTCAGACCTGGACAGCACTGCTTGCTGCTTGGGAAAACGGACTCGTTGCGTTTTGTGTGATCACATTTGTGACGATGCCTGTGTCTTTTGTAACGAATTCTTAGTTGGTAAGGAAAAAAAACTTTTCTCAATGTTTAAATAGTCTACATATTTTTATGATCAGTTTAAATGCATTTACACAACGAAATAAGGCTGGAAAAGTCTGTTAAATATAAATAAACAGATGCGGTTTTGCAGACACACAGAGGGGAAGATTAAAAAGGGGGCATGACACACTCTTGCTCCGCATTTATACTGTTTGCAATGACCATATACAGCGCCTCGGTTTTTTATTCAAATTATTTACTTATAACATTTATTTCTTAGTTTAACATCCATAAATCGTTTGAGTATACATATATAAATGTATATTTATTTTAAAAGGTTAGCGGGTGAGAAGCCCGGCCCGGCCTGACCGGAACGTAATATTTGGACATTTTAATTTTTTTATGTTTTCAGTTTAATTTAGCTATTTCCCACTTGCTATGTTTATAATTGTGATGTTTGTTTACCGCTTTGCGTTATACTGCGAAGAGGGAGGAAGTGACGATCGGCCCGCTATGATATTCACCTTTATCAGCCATCGTGCTTCCTGGAATTTAGCACCTGCTTTCACGCACACCGCTTCCCGGGTAAGTCCCGGACATGACACTAGGACGCGACCCGTGAAATGTCCGCGTAATCTCCGTGTCAGTCGACATTGTTTTCACACACAACTGCTACATGGGTTAATCCCGCGACATTCCCAGTGTTTCGGAGTATGTGAAAGGGGCTGTAGCTAAGCGTTTGACTCTTTGTCAACGTTACAGTACAATACTATACATTTTTTTAAAAAGTTTTTATATTATTATTATTTTCTACACACGAGATGTACCGGATCCGACCAAATAAGTCCCGGAACACAGGGACGCCAAAATCAAGAGGTGGCGGATCCTGTTCCGGCGTGTTCGGGCACAAATTAACCCCTGCTGCTAGGGTTTTCACATTCATTAACTAATGCTACTAAAATTATTGATTGGCTAATTGCATTTGACTGCAATCAGGTAGCTTGCTGAATTGGCAGGTTGTATATCTATGGACCAATTCTGTCTATAGACCCCCCATGACATCACAACCACGCCTCCGCGCCATATCGTCTGTCAGCTCGTCGTGTTTACGCATCACCGCTACGTAAATTCCTCCTATTATGGCATGTTTTTCTACTGGTTACCATTAATTTTCAAAGTAGTGAAGGCGTGTGTGGCGGTTGGTTGCAGTAACAGAGAAGATAGACGGAGAGACTTGAAGTTCTACCGTGTTCCGAGAGACCCGGAGAGGAGAGCGAGATGGACTGCTGCAATTCGACGAGAAAACTGGACACCAAACGATCACCACAGATTATGTAGTAGTCATTTTATATCTGGTAAGATGCATTTAATATATATTTAGAGGGTTTTGGGCTGACAACTACAATTAAGATCATTGCGAGGCTAATCGCCGACAACATACAGTTTCAAATTCAAGATGTTTATTTCTTCCGCCATCATTATTTTTTTAATAATATTTAGCTGGTACCAAGTGAAAGAAGCTGGCCTCGCCTCCGGATCATCAGTTAAACAGGGGTGTCCAAACTTTTTGCAAAGGGGGCCAGATTTGGTGTGGTAAAAATGTGGGGGGCTACCTTGGCTGATTTACGTAAAACAGTATATTTAAACAAATTTTAGCAAGCCCTTCTGTGTGTCACATTTGATTTATTATTATTTTTTAATTCATAATTTCAACAATCTCGCCTTTGTGGCGTTCTCTTTCGACACTCGGGCTCTTGCGAAATACTGCTGCAGTGAAATTAAACTAGCTTCAAGTTGCTTTCATTTCTCGCTACGTATCTTCCCTGTAATGTTGTACATGTCAGCGTGTCTTGTTTGGTAATATCGCGTCACATCGAACTCTTTGAAAACAGCGACTGTCTCTTTGCAAATGAGGCAGACACAGTTGTTGCGTATTTTATTGAAGAAATAGTCCAATATCCACCTATCCTTGAAGCGTCGGCCATCGTAGTCAACTTTTTTTTTAATTGATTGTCGCTATTTTAGAAAATTGGAAGTAAAGGGTCACACGGGGTAATGTTGCTTAGAGTGCTGCTCTTAAAGTTTTTCAAACTTTTGTGAGAATAGGCTGAGTTTCTGTGGACAAGATAGTTGTAGATATCAGGGTGGCAGATGTCAGGCAGAGACGGTGAAGACAGCGGGTCAAAAAATATCGATTTGGGCATCAAATATGGATCCACATAACGCCTTTTTTGCAACGCATCCAATGAGTTTACAGCGTCTGAAAGCACCGGAGCTTCCATGAATTGCATCATAAATTGCACGACAAATTGAAACCATTGAGAATACGGATAAACAATGACGGACAATATGGCGGCCGGATAAAGCGACACGTCATTGTGTGACGTTGGTGAGTGGGGTCTATATCCCAGATTGACCATTTGTCTGTTTATGCAAAGAAAGAAGAAATGAATTCAACGTTGATGTAGGTAATCAGGTTGGGAAAAAGCTTTGGCAAACTTTACCATACTTACTAGCCAGGTTTATTTCAAGCTACGTTTCGTTGCAAATTGCAAAGTGACTTTTTTAATCTTATATTTTGTCAAAATCTACTGAAGATGAAAAGAAATTCATGTTAAATATACCAATACAAAGGGACTGGGCGTGCGTCCCCACCCTGTCCCATTTATGCTCATCGCACCCGGGCCCTGCTCACATTTATTTGTTCCACTACTGGCAATACAAGATAAAGTTCCCCTACTCTTCATTCAAGGGTTTGTAACATACCTGACAAGTTTCAAAACTGGAAGTGCTTCTTACAGAGTGTACTTGAATGTGCGATAACAATAATCAAACTTCACACATTTTTAGTGATGACCAAGACCGAACCGAGACACACTGAGACCAAATGAAGATGAAATCATTAGGGAATCAAGAAAATGACTGAGATTGAGGGTACTTTCACATGAGAACTAGAGGACCAGGGTCCGGTTGGAGAACTACCTCACAACCACACTTGCAAATGACTTGTTGAAAAGGTTCAGTATTCACACTGCGCCAACTGAACTTTCCGAGTAGTATCACATGGACGCAGGAGCACTGGAAGTCACTCACAGCAGGGGATGCTGAGGAAATTATTTTGTTTTTTCCCATCCAAACACAGCCGTTTTGGTCCAAATTTGTCACGCTCATGCTTTTTTTCCATACAAGGTGTGCACAATGGCAGTACACACACATGCTGAATAGTGTACGTACTACTACTACTACAAAGACAGCGTTCTATTTTACCTACAGTGTGTGTTGGAGTTTTTGTATTGGAAATAAAAACACCCGTGTATTATAATGCAAATCCCCGCAGCTAGACACCGCAATGACACACAAACACATTTGAAAGCTAAAAGGTCCAATAAGCCTCAGTTTAACACCCACTTAAATAACAACACTCAAATAGATTGCACATGAATATCCAACAGCGCTCTGCACGGTGGCAACTTAACAGCAAAAAAAAAAAAAAAAAAAAAAAAAGAAATAATAATAATGTGGCTACAAAGCAAACCATTTGAAGATCTCTACGGTCTAAATGTGAAGCCAACTTTTCCTCACACATTTATAAAATCATAATCAACTTTGTTTTCGACCTCGAATTGAATTTCGGAAAATTTCACTATTTTTGGAGAGAAAAAAATTGCTCATTCGTTTTTGCGCCATGTTTATGCCTCCTCTGTCAACAGTTAACTTTTCCGTTCAAATATAGCGCCTTATCCAACATGACCTGGTTGCAAGCAAGGTGTCAGTTGGTGACCATGTTATTAACAAAAAAAACTTTTTCGAAATGTATATTTAATATTCAAAGTTAAATACACTATTGTTTCAATATGAATTATTTATTGATTTCGTTATAACAACAACAACAACAAAAAAAGAAAAGAATCCACCAAAACCCCAACACAAAGGGGGTGCTACATTACCCAGCATAGGGCGATCACCTGGCTTGTTTTAGGACTGGTCTATGATTGGACAAGAGTGGCTTTAGTTAAAAATGTCCTATATCATTATTCAATAAAATGTAAACAAAGCCTCACGCGTGGCTACCTGACGACATCATATCCTTGCAGAGATTTTACAACAGTGTGAGCAAACGTGCCAAAACGGCGGACATCTTTTAACATGGACGAATGGACGAAAAAGCACGATTTCCTTGCCAAAAGCGTCGAGACTCGTTCCACGGTTTCTGCACGCTTTGCCGGTGTGACATGGAAGTAAGCAGCAGGGGCAAAACAGCCATAGAATGTCACGCGGAGAGCACGAAACATAACAGAATGAGAGGAGCAGCCGGTGCGTCAACTTTAAAACATTTTTTCGGAAACCTTCATTGCTTCTGGATCACCAAATAACTACAGCTGAACTTTGTAAAGTTGTTCCTCTTATAGCAATTATAACAATTATACATTGTTTTTACACAAAAAAAATGTTCTTAAGAATTTCCTTTGTTACAAATGTTCCTTGTTAATACTGTTGTTCTGCAAAAATATCCCACACCGGCAAAAAGTCTACCAATTTGACAAACTAAGTACTACCATGTGCTTTTAGCTTGTTTTGTTTAGATGCATACAGGAAGAACGTACCAAAACATGCCTTAAGAAAATACTTAAATGTAATAATATCAAATAAGGGTGGTTTAAATACACTACATGACTAATGTGGTCAACAGATAAACACAGCTTTAAATCCACCACAAGAAAAAAACAATGCTTAAAAGTTATCAGAGGAAAACATGGCAAAAGTATTTTGATGCAATGGAAAGGTTGAAAAAAAAAAAACTTACCCCATAATTTTCGGACTATAAGTCGCAGTTTTTTTCATAGTTTGGCTGGGGGTGCGACTTTTACTCAGGAGCGACTTATGTGTGAAATTATTAACAGATAATGATATCATTTCACATGTTATTTTTGTGTTTTGGAGTGACACTGATGGTTTGGTAAACTTGTTAGTGTTAGGGCCTCTGCCCCTCCTTCCTGAGCCCTGCCTCAGGTGAGGTGAGTTTGCTTGATTACAGGTCGATTGTCAGACGGGTGGAGCGGCCAGCTGTGACTCATCATCAGCCAGCTTAAAAACCCAGCGGACGCACAACCACGTCACCCGATCAACTCGTCTGGTTTCCTCGTCAGTTGTTCTCGCACTCCTAGTATATATCTTAATATTGACACTCGGCTTATGACCTTTTTCTCGCCTCCAGGACTTGATCAGTGGACCCCTCCTCGGTTACCTTCGCTTTCCAGTAGACCGCCAACCCACCTGCCATCCACATTGCCGTCTACGGTGCCTCCCCCCGCAATCAATCGTCCTCTGCTCAATAAACTTGGCAACTCTCATCTGTTTCCCTATTGTCTGCGTTGGGATCCCCCCCACCAGTTCCACGACCCTAACAGTTTGATCGGGCCACAAATGGATCCCGCAGACAATGCTAGCAGCCCACCCGCATGGCGTATTGGACACCATCAAGCCATCCAGGACCTATATGGTAAGGTGGCAGACATCGGGCAAACAATTCGAGCCATCCAGGCACACCTTACGCCGCTTCCTCCACCAGATCGCCCGGCCGAACCACGCACTCGTCGGCCACCGAACTTCCCACCAGCCCCAGCCGATCTCCGCGAGCCTCACGTTCCCGCCCCAGCTCCCTACAGTGGCGATCTCGGAACATGTTGGGCATTTCTCGTGCAGTGTAGCCTGGTGTTTGAACAACAGCCATCTACTTACCGGGATGACAGGGCGAAGATAGCGTAAATGATCGGTTGCCTCCGTGACGCCGCTTTGGAGTGGGCTTCCTCTTTTTGGGAGCAGGATTCCCCCGTGTGCTATTCCTACGTCTGCTTCACAGACGAAAGAAGGTATTTGACCACCCCATTCAGGGCAAGGAAGCTGCCAAGCGACTCATGTCGGTGCGCCAGGGAGCCCGCAGCGTTGCAGAGTTCGCCACAGAGTTCCGAACGCTGGCCGCGGAAAGCCGATTTAATAACAAGGCGCTACAGGAAGTTTTCATCCGGGCACTGAGCGAATCCCTCAAAGATTAACTAGCCACAAGAGAAGCTTCCTCGCTTGATCACTTGGTCACTCTATCGATCAAACTGGACGAAGATACGCGAACGACAGAGACAGCGCCGGGAGCAGCTGGAGGCTCCGCCCACCCGCGTCTCTCTCCCCCGGCCTCTTTCGCCTCCCGGTCCGACAACCAGCACTGCGCGCGTGCACGGAGGAGCGCCCCCGGTCAACAACCCGGAGCCTATGCAACTGGGCCGAACCAGACTAATTCCAGGTGAACGTGAGCGAAGATTCAAAAACAAATTATGTATCTACTGTGGAACAGCGGGACATTTCCTTCGCGAGTGCCGAATACGCCCGGGAAACTCGGGCTCGCCAGTAGCAGAGGGGCCACTCGTGAGTCATATGAGCAACATTCCCTCTCGCCGGCTCCAACTCCCGGTTACTATCTCCTGGAAGGGTCAGTCGCGCACCATCACCGCCTTAGTGGACTGCAGTTCGAATGAGAATTTCATTGACGGGGAACTGGCTCATCAGTTGGGGCTGGCGACGCACATGCTCTCAGCCCCTTTGCAGACCACCGCTTTGGATGGCCAAGTCTTGTTCCAGGTGACCCATCAGACCGAAGCCATCAACATCCTCGTATCCTGTAATCATTGGAAGGTGAGCCCCTTCCTCGTTTTTAGGAGCCCTCGCTCCCCCCTTGTCCTCGGGCTGCCTTGGTTAAAAAACCATAATCCCTCCATCGACTGGTCCCACCCCAAGATAACCACCTGGAGCTCGTATTGCCACGCACACTGTCTTGTGTCTTCACTGACGCCGTCCTGCCCTGTCCCAGAAGTGGAACCACCTGACCTCTCCAAGGTCCCGGAGTGTTACCATGATCTCGGGCAAGTGTTCAGTAAGGAACGAGCCGCGTGGCTTCCTCCACACCGCCCATACGATTGCGCTATCCACCTCCTGCCGGGTGCAGCCCTCCCCAAGGGGCGCCTGTTTTCAATCTCTCTACCGGAGAGGGAGGCGATCGAACGGTACGTGAAGGAATCCCTGGCCACTGGTATTATTCGGCCGTCCTCTTCACCGGTGGGTGCGGGGTTTTTCTTTGTTGGAAAGAAAGTTGGCGGCTTACGCCCGTGCATTGACTATCAATCACTTAATGACATCACCGTGAAAAACAAATATCCGCTCCTGCTCCTCGAGTCTGCGTTTACCCCCCTTCAGGATGCTACCATCTTCTCCAAGCTTGACCTCCGCAACGCCTACCATCTCGTCCGCATCAGGGAGGGCGACGAGTGGAAAACTGCATTTAACACGCCCCTGGGTCACTTTGAGTACCTCGTTATGCCATTCGGGCTTACCAACGCCCCTGCCGTCTTCCAAAACCTTGTGAATGATGTCCTCGGGGACCTGATCAATTGATTCGTTGTGGTCTACCTCGACGACATCCTGGTATACTCCCGCACCCCCGTGGAACACAAGAAGCACGTCCGCCAAGTGCTCCAGCGTCTACTGGAGAACAAGCTCTTTGTTAAAGCAGAAAAGTGCGAGTTCCACGTCCCCGAGACCAAATTCCTAGGCTACATCATTGGCAAAGGCCAACTACGCATGGACCCAGCTAAGGTCTCCGCGGTCCTGAATTGGCCACTTCCTGCTGACCGAAAACAGCTCCAGCGCTTCCTGGGCTTTGCCAATTACTACCGCCGATTCATCCGCAACTACAGTCGAATAGCTGCCTCTCTCACAGCCCTGACCTCCACAGCTATGCCGTTCCGCTGGTCTGATGCTGCCAGCGCAGCCTTCCGTGACCTCAAAGCCCGTTTCACCACAGCTCCAGTGCTGGTGCATCCTGACCCGCCACTTCAGTTCATTGTCGATGTCGACGCCTCCGAGGTGGGGGTGGGTGCCGTGTTGTCCCAACGCAGGGCTGACGGGAAAGTGCACCCTTGCGCCTATTTTTCCCGTAGGCTGTCCCCTGCCGAACGGAACTACAGTATCGGCGATAGAGAACTCCTGGCTGTGAAGCTGGCTCTGGAGGAATGGCGCCACCATCTGGAGGGCGCATCCGTACCGTTTCTTGTGCTCACAGATCACAAAAATCTTGAATATCTCAAGTCCGCCAAACGGCTCAACCCGCGTCAATCTCGGTGGGCCATGTATTTTTGCCGGTTCAATTTTAACCTGTCCTACATTCCAGGTTCCAAGAGCACAAAACCTGACGCCCTGTCCCGGCAGTTCCAAAGGAGTCAGTCACAGGCGGAGCCCTCAACTATCCTCCCACTGACCTGCTTTCTTGCAGCAATGGAGTGGGAGATCGAGGGGAAGGTGAAAGAGGCACTCAAGAACCAGCCCGGCCCTCGTGACAGACCACAGTCAACCCTCTTTGTTCCAACGAACCTGTGTGCCCAGGTACTAGAATGGTCTCACTCATCTCGCTTGTTTTGCCACCCCGGCATTAGGAGAACACTGGCAGTGCTACGGCAGCGGTTTTGACGGCCGAGCATGGTGAAAGACACCCGATCGTTTGTCCTGGCGTGCACGGTCTGCGCACGCAGTAAGACGTCCATCAGGGCCAGCGCTGGACTTCTACACCCACTGCCCATCCCAAGCCGACCTTGGTCACATATCGCCCTCGACTTTGTCACCAGTCTCCCTCCGTCCGACAGCAACACGGTGATCCTCACAATAGTGGACAGGTTTTCCAAGGCAGCCCACTTCATTCCTCTCCGTAAGCTCCCCACCGCCTCAGAGACAGCTGCTCCGCTCACACAGCATGTCCTCCGCCTACATGGTATCCCAGCAGATGCCGTCTCAGACCGGGGACCGCAATTCACCTCCCATTTGTGGAAAGCTTTCTGCGCAACGCTGGGCATCGGGGTGAGTCTCTCCTCCGGCTATGGCCCGCAGACTAACGGGAATTGCGAGCGTACAAATCAACAGCTAGAAGCCGCCTCCGATGCACCACGCAGGCCCATCCTGCCTCCTGGAGTGACCAGCTACCGTGGATTGAGTATGCCCACAACTCCCGAACGCCTCAACCGGTATGTCCTCGTTCCTCTGCTACCTTGGCTATCAACCGCCGTTATTCCCCTCAAAGGAACAAGACATCGCTGTCCCGTCAGTCCAGGCCCACGTCAACCGATGCTCCTGGGTCTGGAACCAGGCCCGCACGGCGCTCCAATGGGCCTCACAAAAAAACGTCTGCCCAGTCCAACCGTCGTCGCACGCCAGCACCTGTTTACACTGTGGGCCAGAAGGTTTGGCTGTCATCGAAGTTCCTGCAAGTGAAGACTGGTTAGGCTAAACTCACCCCCCGGTTTGTGGGTCCGTACGAGATTGTCAAGGTGGTCAACCCCGTGTCCATTCGTCTCAAGCTCCCTCGGCATTTCCGCGTCCGTTCCATGTCTCCCAGGTCAAACCGGTTTCTTCTTGTCCCTTGTCCCCCCGTTACACCCCCTCCTCCACTTCTGTCGGTCGATGGGGGTCCTCCGTTCAGGGTGCGGCGCCTGTTGGACGTCCGGCGCCGTGGCAGGGGGCTTCAGTACCTCGTGGACTGGGAGGGCTATGGTCCTGAGGAGTGCTCCTGGGTCCCGTCCCGGTGGGTGCTGTCTCGGGCTTTCGTCCGGGATTTCCACCGTGCACATCCCGATGCTCTCCGTCGGGCACTAGGTGGTGCCCGTGGGAGGGGGGGTGTCCTGTTAGGGCCTCTGCCCCTCCTTCCTGAGCCCTGCCTCAGGTGAGGGGAGTTTGCTTAATTACAGGTCGATTGTCAGACGGGTGGAGCGGCAAGCTGTGAGTCATCATCAGCCAGCTTAAAAACCCAGCGGACGTACCACCACGTCGCCCGATCACCTCGTCTGGTTTCCTCGTCAGTTGTTCTCGCACTCCTAGTATATATCTTGAAATTGACACCCGGCTTATGACCTTTTTCTCGCCTCCAGGACTTGATCAGTGCGCCCCTCCTCGGTTACCTTCGCTTACGAGTGGACCGTCAACCCACCTGCTATCCACTTTGGCGTCTACGGTGCCTCCCCCCGCAATCAATCGTCTTCTGCTCAATAAACTTGGCAAGTCTCATCTGTTTCCCTATTGTCTGCGTTGGGATTCCCCCCACCAGTTCCGCGACCCTAGCAGTTAGCATGTTCTTTATTCCATAGTTATCTGAATAACTCTTAATAGCTATGGCCACGTTCGCGTTCTGCCTTTGGCAATGTGTGTTCAATTTTATTGACTTTTTTATATTGAAATGCATGCTTTTAGTTTGTGGCGCTTTCACGCCCAAGTGGGGGCGCACTCGCACTTGTTTACGCGAAGAAGAGCGCTCACGCGCCAGAAGAAGGACAGCTATGCAGCGCCTCTGAGCGAGTGGGTGAGAGAGAGAAACATGGCTGCGAACCCACGTTCATTGTTTATGCTTGTAAAATGTCTCTACAGAGGCAACGCCTGTGTGTATCATCTTTTCTGTTGTTGCTGTGTGATTTCCACCCGCAATCGGACACTTAGAACCAGTGGTGTGGTTGTTTGAACGATGTGCTAATGCTAGCGAACGCATGCTAACCGTTTGTGTCATTGCTGTAATAGCACCTAATTATCATTTATTTACGTTGATGCGAACCTGTTTGGTATGGAGGACGAAATTGATTCAGCAAATTATACGGACGTCCAGCATCGTCATTTAGGAGTTTAGCTCGCTGTATAGCCAGCAGGGGCGGACTGGTAATCTGTAGCTTCTGGAGGATCACAGAATGGCCGGTGCTCTGGACGGCCGACGGCCGCCATACACACACCACTGTTTTTATCCTCTATGATTATCTACAGTTCGCACCTAATCCGACAGGTGGCAGCAATGCGCCTGTGTTACGCCCCGGTCTAGGGGTTTCAGGACGCAACATTGGGTGTGCTCCTCCCGTCAAACCCTCACCCAGAAAAGCCAGTGAAAACGAAAAAAAGTCAAGAGCAGTTTCTTTATTTGGCTCAGAGGGAGACAGTCGCCAAAATAACAAACAAAACAATCTATGAAAACCCTGTCTTCCCTAACAAAACTAAAAAGGTCAAATTAAAGACATTTCCTTTACCTACCTCCTTGCAACAAAAACAGGAGAAAACTGTGCAAAACAAAAAGGCATCTCCCTCCTACATTACTGCTCAACTATTTACAATATGTACAAAGATTATTCGAACAGGAATCACTGCTGAACCGAACACACAAACTGGCGTTTCTGAATGCTGGTCTGGCTGACGAGGAGGACGAGTGCTGGTGGCAGGCTTCTTAAATAGGCCAGGAAGTCCACACCTTGGCCAATGAGGGGTCACCAATCAGGAGTGGTTGAATCAGCAGCACCTGCACCTAATTCATTCAATTAGCCACCAAACTCACGCACACACACAGTGGAAAAAGCAGTAAAAAGAACAATTGACCCACAGGGTCATAACACCCCACCACCTAAAAATCGGACATTTACCCCCCAGTGTAAATGTGCGATTCAGAGTGCTCGGGATAATGCATCAGCCAGTACATTTTCATTTCCTTTTTTATGATGAACCTCGATGTTGAAATCCTGCAATAACAAGGACCAGCGCATCAGACGTTGGTTGCTATTCTGCATCTGAGTCAAAAACACGAGTGGGTTATGGTCAGTGAATACAAGAGTGGGCACAGAGCTTGACCCGATGTACACCTCAAAATGTTGTAAAGCCAGTAACAAGGCCAGAGCCTCCTTTTCTATAGTGCTGTAGTGTAACTGGTGTTTATTAAACTTTTTCGAAAAGTAACAAACTGGGTGATCAACATTACGGTCGTCTTCCTGCAGGAGGACGGCACCTGCACCAAGTGCGCTGGCGTCGACCTCTACTTTAAAGGGGCGAGCGAAGTTCGGGGCTGAGAGCACAGGCGCACTACAGAGGAGGACTTTAGTGGCTTCAAACGCGAGCTGACAGTTATCGGACCAACGAAAAGGGGATTTGGTGCTGGTCAGACTAGTCAGTGGAGCAACAACGTCAGCGAAATTTTTACAGAATGCCCGGTAATACCCAGCCATCCCCAAAAAACGCCTGAGGTCACGGCGGTTTTGGGGTGCTGGAAAATCATTGATGGCCTGAACCTTTGCCAGTACAGGGCAAACCTGGCCCTGACCGACCTTTTTCCCCAGATAGGTAATGGTTGCTTTACCGAATTCACATTTTGCTAAATTTAATGTCAGAGAGGCAGCACATAAACGATCAAATATTTCACCAAGAGTTTTCATATGTTCAGGCCATGTTTGAGAATAGGCAACTATGTCGTCTAGATAGACCTCACAATTACGAACGCTACCTAAAACAATATTCATCAGCCGTTGGAAAGTAGCTGGTGCATTTCGAAGTCCGAATGGCATGACTGTGTACTGTAAAAAATGATCAGGGGTGACAAAGGCACTTATTTCCGAAGCACGTTTTGTTAGCGGGACCTGCCAATAGCCTTTGAGAAGGTCTAATTTGGTCACAAATTTAGCAGAGCCTAGCCTATCAACACAGTCATCCATTCGAGGTAATGGGAACGAGTCAGGTTTAGTGATGGCATTAACTTTGCGGTAATCGGTACAGAAACGTGATGTCTGATCAGGTTTTGGTACGAGCAGCGAAGGGGAGCTCCAAGCGCTACAGCTTGGGACGGCGAACCCATGATCAAGAAGATACCTTACTTCTTTCTCCATCATGGCACGTTTTGTCGGATTCACACGATAGGCATGCTGTTTGATTGGCTTATGATCCTCCACATCAATGTCATGTTCCAAGACCTTTGTCTGGGAGGGGATGTCTTGAAACAAGCGCGAATATCTGTGGATGAGATTACATATGTCAGAGCGAGCAGGGCTTGAAAGGTGCGCTAAGTATACCTCCAGATTCATCAAGACCTCAGAGTTTTGAAGGCGTGCACAGGATGTGGAGCTGTGTTTTTCATTCAGCCCATCAACACTAGGATGGTACGGTGGCTGTGCAGCAGACAAAGCAGTAATAGGGGCAGCGGTACTCTTATCACGGTCGATATATGGTTTTAACATGTTGATGTGACATACACGAGTCTTTCCTGCGATCAGGGGTCTGAAGTACATAATCGGTTTCACTAAGTTTTCGGTCTATAACATACGGGCCAGAGAATTTTGAACGCAACGCAGCACCCACGATGGGCAACAACACAAGAACCTGGTCACCAGGCTGAAAAGTTCGCACTACGGCCTTTTTGTCATAACGGATTTTCATGTTGCTTTGGGCAACCTTCATTGAATTACGGGCCAAATCGCATGCATGATGCAGTCTTTCTCGGAAAGAGCTAACATAGTCTAACACGTTTTGTTCAGGGTTTGAGTTATCAGAAAGCCACTTTTCACGAAGTAAGCGCAATGGTCCACGTACAGTGTGGCCAAAAACTAAATCGGCTGGACTAAAGCCAAGGGATTCTTGAGGAGTTTCTCGAATGGCGAA
Organism: Corythoichthys intestinalis; assembly: GCF_030265065.1. Classification (NCBI taxonomy): domain Eukaryota; kingdom Metazoa; phylum Chordata; class Actinopteri; order Syngnathiformes; family Syngnathidae; genus Corythoichthys; species Corythoichthys intestinalis. The sequence goes on along the minus strand of NC_080411.1, from coordinate 45,068,834 downwards.
TAGCAGCAAAGGTAGACCTTCATCCCATTCTCTGTTTGACTCAGTACAGAATTTACAAAGCATACTTTTAAGTGTTTGGTGAAACCTTTCTAATGCACCCTGACTCTCGGGATGGTAGGCACTGGAAGCATGATGTTTAATATTGAGCTCTGACATGACTTGAGCAAAGACTTTAGACATGAAATTTGACCCTTGGTCACTTTGAATGCTTTTCGGAAGGCCGAATGTAGAAAAGAACTTTACCAGTGCTTTTACAATGGCGCGGGTTTTCAGAGAGCGCAAGGGGATAGCCTCAGGGAAGCGAGTAGAAGCACACATGATAGTTAAAATATAAATGTTACCTGATTTGGTTCGTGGAAGGGGACCAACACAGTCTACAATAACATGCGAGAAGGGTTCACCAACAACAGGAATTGGCCTAAGGGGTGCAGCAGAAACTACTTGGTTAGGTTTACCAGACACTTGACAAGTATGACAGGATTGACAATATTTCACAACATCAGATTTTAGTCCTGGCCAGAAAAAAAAACGGAGGATGCGGTTATAGGTTTTTCTAACACCTAAATGGCCAGACATACAATGATCATGGGCTAAACACAGAACTTGGGTACGAAAAGGTTTTGGGACGACAATTTGGCACACAGAGTCGTGCGTAAAACCTGAACTAGGCGACCAGAGGCGCATTAGGACCCCATTTTCAAGGTGGTAAGAAACTGATTTTAGGCTTTTGGGATTCTTGATCAAGGCAAAACAATGAGACAAACTACTGTCGCCATTTTGGGCTGCGATTAGCTGATCTTTGTCTACTGATAGTGTCAGATCATCATTAACAGAATGAGACTTAATAGGAACTACTTTTTTACGGGTTGGGAGTGTCTTTGTTGGATTGTTAGAGCACAAAAATGTGTCACTAAGATCCACCAAGTCACCGATTTTTCGTGCCTGAGCACGAGTCACAGCACACACAGGAAATAAAGGTAGATCTGCCACCACCTGATCAGGAACATGTCTTTCAGAACACGGATTTTCGATTACCTCGGGAGAAGGGTAGACTTTCCCACCGGCCAAATCATTCCCGAGTATCAAATCAACTCCATCGATCGGGAGCTGGGGTCTAACTGCAATTTTTACTTTGCCTGTTACAAAACAAGATGTCAAATACAGAAAATGCAAAGGTGCACGCACTTCACTCAGTTTTACACCCAACATTAAAATATCTGAGCCAGAATAAGACTCAGGTGAAAAAGGGAGAACATCCCCACGAATAATCGATTGCTTTGCCCCAGTATCCCGCAGAATAGTGATAGCGACCGGCTTTGTGTTTTCCAATGTTACTGAACCTTTTGAGACGAATGGTTGAAAATCTGCGTCAACCTGGTGTTTTGGTGTTGCTAGATTCACGCTAGCAGCAGATTTTCTGGTCTGAACTGATGCTATTGAGGATGGTGGTTTGGCGCTTTTAGATTCTTTTCTTTTCAAGATGGGGCAGGAGCCAATCAGGTGTCCTCGCTCATGGCAGTAAAAACATTCACGGGTTTCTGTAACTGAAGAAACGGTGACAGGGTTACGGCGATAGGTTTTAGGGGATCGAGGTTTGTCAATGGTAGCTGAATCACGACGGGTTATTGGTGAGGACACATGTTTGTGTGTCAATGCGAACTCATCTGCCAGTACCGCGGCGTCAGTAAGGCAGGTGGTTTTCTGTTCATTTAAATAAACGACTATTCTCTCAGGAAGACAATTTTTAAATTCTTCCATCAATATTAACTCACGTAAATTGTCGAAATTCTTAATCTTGCTAGCTTGGCACCATCTGTCGAACAAAGTAGTTTTCTCCCTCGCGAACTCTACATAGGTTTGGGTGGCAGTTTTTCCACATTTTCTAAATTTTTGCCTATATGCCTCTGGCACTAACTCATACGCGCGAAGGACGGTGGCTTTCACAACATCGTAATTTAGGCCGTCTTCTAAAGACAGCGAGGTGCACACTTCCTGGGCTTTTCCAACTAATCTACATTGAAGCAATAAGGGCCACACTTTTTTTGGCCAATTCAATGTAGCTGCAACACGTTCGAACACATTAAAGTACGAGTCCACTTCAGACTCTCTGAAAGGTGGAACTAATGCGATGTGCCGGCTAACATCAAACCCTTCATGAGGCATACCTGTGAGCGGTGACTGTGGGGTCGAGGGGCTGGCTGTAGGAGCCGCACCCCGCTCTAGCTCCAGAGCTTTCACCCGAAGATGCATGGCTTCCACCTCCAACTCCTTGTGTCTCACCTCAACCTCTTTTATGCGAAGCGTTATCCTCAGCTCCTCGGCCGACATAGCAGCCTGACTTGGGGAGGTACGGAGTGGGGGAACACCAGGCAGAGCACCTGGCCCCTCTGTCGGGGCTGGCTCACCAAACAAACCCCTGTCTTTTAACACATTGAACAGGAGCTCACGTAGTTCAGGTTTCCTGATGTTAGGAGGCACAATCACCTCAAAAGCGTGTGCAATTAAAACAAGATCGTCCTTTCTACATTTCTCAAGTACCTGTACGGTCGGATTGATAACAAAATCCTCTACATTAAATTCCATAGTCGCCACCACCAAAAAGAAAAAACTGCCAACCAAAAGCAGCCAACGAGGCAGAAAACAACCAAAGACACTCACCAGGAAAGGCGACGAACGACGATAAAAAAGCAACGGACGAGCCCCCAAATCATGTTACGCCCCGGTCTAGGGGTTTCAGGACGCAACATTGGGTGTGCTCCTCCCGTCAAACCCTCACCCAGAAAAGCCAGTGAAAACGAAAAAAAGTCAAGAGCAGTTTCTTTATTTGGCTCAGAGGGAGACAGTCGCCAAAATAACAAACAAAACAATCTATGAAAACCCTGTCTTCCCTAACAAAACTAAAAAGGTCAAATTAAAGACATTTCCTTTACCTACCTCCTTGCAACAAAAACAGGAGAAAACTGTGCAAAACAAAAAGGCATCTCCCTCCTACATTACTGCTCAACTATTTACAATATGTACAAAGATTATTCGAACAGGAATCACTGCTGAACCGAACACACAAACTGGCGTTTCTGAATGCTGGTCTGGCTGACGAGGAGGACGAGTGCTGGTGGCAGGCTTCTTAAATAGGCCAGGAAGTCCACACCTTGGCCAATGAGGGGTCACCAATCAGGAGTGGTTGAATCAGCAGCACCTGCACCTAATTCATTCAATTAGCCACCAAACTCACGCACACACACAGTGGAAAAAGCAGTAAAAAGAACAATTGACCCACAGGGTCATAACAGCCTGGCTGTTAACCACCAATCTGATAGGAGGAGAACGAAGAAGTGGGCCATCGCTGCAAGGCGCTGTGACTCTGAAAGACTTGCTGTGGCCCACGAAGGGGCAGGATAGAGCGATAAGAGCTTTGGCGGACTTTCTAGGTGCCACCGGGCTGAGATGGAATGAAGAGGGTTACTTGTTAGGGATATTGGCAATTGTTATCCACCAGGTAGTTACAATTTAAATGAAATAAATGGCAACTAAAGGGCTAGTATTTTAGCTGTAAAACAACGCATGCACACACAGCAGCAATATTAATTCAGAAGAAATATAACAAAATATTAATAAAATGAATGGTTTTACTTTAGAGCAATTTAGGTAATTAAATTGATATATATTTTTAATCATTTATATATCGTTTTGTTTTCTGGTTAATACTTTCCTATGAAGGTTATGTATACAGGATTTGTCTTGAAATGTTTATTGTATTTTCATTGAAATGTATTATTTGTGTGGCAAGATTAATTATGGCATAAACAATGAAGTCATTTTATAAACACTGGATAGGTGTTATAATTAATTGGATACATAAAACTTGCTTTAAAATGGATTCATAAAACTTGCTTTAAAAAATAAATTATTTCATTTGTTTATTCAGGTTGATCATAGAGCTAGGGCAGAGGATGAATCCAACTCCAGTTCAGCCTTGCAGTACTTTGAGCGCCCCAAGTCAGACAGTCACAGTCTAGACACATTTTCTTCATTTTACTCTCAAAGTACACAAAATTGATGCATTTTACAATTAAACATAAAAACCGGACCCCCCTAGAGGGTCTGTGTTTCCCTTCGTACAGTGATTCTTTTGGGCTGGGCTGAGTCAAAGTCCAGGGCTGCTTTTTAGTCCCAGTCCGCCCCTGATAACCAGGACAGAGCCGTATCGTCCTGGTGATAACAGTATATTTGCATTTCATTGTTCATGCATCATGTAACATCATACATACTTATTCAGCATGTTATTCTCTATTGTATTTTTATATTAAATTGCCTTTCAAGATGACCTACTGTATCTGTTCTGTGTGTTGGATTTTATCAAGTAAATTTCCCCCAAAAATGCGACTTATACTACAGTGTGACTTATATATGTTTTTTTTCCTTTTTGTTGGGCATTTTATGGCTGGTGCGACTTATACTCAGGTGCGACTTATAGTCCGAAAAATACGGTAATAAAAACATAAATAAAACAATAAAAATAATATTTGCTGTTTTCAACTGATGTGCGCATGCAAGCGCAAGCGCGCTGGGCATTGGTAGAACGTTTCACCGTGTAGGATATTTTGGCAGAACACCGTTTCAAAACAAGATTTGTTTTTGGGCACGTTGCAATTTGAAAACACAGGACTGTAAACTAAATAAATTGTTCAAAAAAAAATTACCTTTAATTGGTATTTTTTCACTATTTGGTTACATAAATATGATCTATAAACTGTGCAAAACTTTATTGTTGTTGAAAATACACGCAAGTCTGATGTATTATTTAGAAGAAGAAAAAAAGTCCTCCATTTTGACCTTATGGAAGCGCTCACCCTACCTCAGCATCCCACTTTGCATGGATAAAGGCGCACTCACTGATTGGAAAAATTTAGAAGAGGAAAAACCTCCCTCGTAGCAGAGCGAAGGAGAGGGAGCATGGTGTGACGCTGCACGTAATGTAGCATATGCGCAACCTGGTAGCAGGAAGCAGGATGCGCTTAAAGTGGACAGAGACCCACAATTTTTGAGTTCGTTTGTTTGGTCCGAACTAGAGTTCGGAGGTGTGTTCACATTTACAAAACTAAGCGGAATATCTGAGAAAAAGAACTCTGTTCCGTTTAACACGAACCAAACAGTGGTAAAGTGAAAGCCCTCTAAGACCATGACTTATACTAGGCCACACCCAAAACTGAGTTTTTTTGGTAGTCGAGTCCCAGACAATACAAAGACCTTGAAAATGTACTGTACGAGAATGTGCAGTACCGGTTACCCAAGATCCTTATGTAACTTTAATAAATTACAATATAAACAAAAACTAATAGAATATTAGCTATTAGAATATTAACAAATAGAATCCACAAACATTCCTGAATACCTGTGAGTCTGATGAGAAGCAGGGGCCTGAGAAAGCCAAGAGGAGATTGGGGGAGGTGCAAAGCAGGAGCATATAGTATGTGTGCCGCAGATCCGTCAGGGTTTCAATTCTCTCAAGGACAGAAATCAAAAATATTTTTGGGGTATTCGATGAAAGAGAGGGTATTTATATCAAATATTGAATGATTATGAACAGAAGGGGGTGAAAAAGGCTCCAGCAAAAGTGCATTTTTCTCATTCAGGGGAAGGTCTACTACTTCCAAGTGCTGGTTCTTTCGTGTTCACCATTGCACCATGGAATTCGTATCACCTTAAACCAATGGTTTGTTGTAATTTTTTGATTAACAAGGTTTTTTGCATAGATATGAAACAATCTTCGTAAGCTTGACAAGAAAAAAATATGAACTAGGCTTTATCACCCCCTCATTTCTTTTTTTTTCTCTCCAATCTCCCCCTGCTCACCTTCACTCATCACCTCATCTATTTCTCCCTCCCTGTTGCTAGGCAACACACAGGAAGGGCATCTCTTGCAGGCAAGAAAACCACAGGAAGGGCTTGCAATAAGACTCATTTCCCAGATGTTCCATGAAACATCCTAGGTCCTTCTGAAGCTACACCGATCATTTTATTTTTTCCTTACTATAGCTTCATTAATGTTTAACAGCATTGAAATGTCGGATTCCTCAAGAGACCACTTCTCTTAGTTACGCAAATATGTTTTCTGAGTAATGTGAAATGATTATAGCGGTTCTATTGTGGTTTTGATTAATTATTGTCTTGATGGTTTCCTTATTTTTTGTGGTTTCTTGGTACTACAACAATAACAACAATGTGCTTTTCTGTCATTAAGATTAACACATTCACGCAACTGTATGTACTTTTATTAAAGTTATGGTCCTGTGACAAATTCAACATATTAAACTGAAGTATTAGGACAGCTAGTGTACTTATATGATTAATATATTGTATGTTTGTACCAGTGTTGCATCAAATTACAGAAACTCAACTTGAAATATTTCTTTAACGTGACAATACGTCCCATTTTCCCCCCTGTTCAGGTCCTGAAAAACAAAACATGCCTAGACCATCACACTCCCATCACACTCCCATCACCACACTGTTAGTAGGATGTTCTTTTTATGAAATTGGCTACAGCTTAATTGTAGCACGGGAGTAATTTACCAAGATTAAAACAAAACAAAAAAAAAACATCCACAATTTATTTTCAGTAATTCAACATCTGTCCACCAGTTGTGCTTACCATGTAATCTGCGATGGCTCTTTGTCCAATCAGGGCTGGTAATGCTGGTTAGCATGTAGGTAGGGTTGCCAACTCCCTGAAAAAAAACATACAGGTAATTCCCTGGTTACGACATACCCGACACGTATTTTTTGACTTAATGACGCACAAGTTTTTTTTTTATAATGCTGACTTTTGTTTTGCGAGCAGGTCTTACTAATGGCACGCAAGTATGAGCGCATGTAAACACCAGTGTTCTTAATCTTACTTTAAAAAAGTAATTATTTTAGTTACAAATGGCTTCTCCCAAAAAGTAATTGCGTTAGTAACTCAGTTACCTGAATGTAAGAGTAATTAGGCTACGTTCATACTACAGGTCTTAATGCACGAATCCGATTTTTTCGTGTTTTTCCGACTCGAGTGAGGCATTAATTTGACGGTCTGAACGTGACATGTCGCATAGAACGGGACCATTTCAAATCCGATCTGGGTCACTTTCGTATGTGGTCTAAATCCGATCTGGGCCACATTTTTCCAGACTATCGCGGCGGTCTGTACTGTCCAGTCCCGCAAATCGGATTTCATGCAGCAATTACGTCATCAAATAGCGAGAGAGTCGTTACCGTAGCGATGCACCTGTGCGTTATTAGCGCCTAGCTTGCAGTGAACACGGCTTTCGGGGAAGGGCTGGGCTTCACAACAGTCATAAAAAATAAAAATGGGTTGAGGATAAGCCTGAGAATGCTCAGTTTTCTCTGTTACAAGTGAGCAATATTTCAACATTGCTTACACGGCCGAGAGAGAGTCGGGGCAAACTGCCCATATGTGTGTGACGTGCACGGACAGTGCGTGCATGCTATCGAGCCATATAAACTTTGAATATAAGCCTAAATGGGGATTATTTATGTCTGTTATTTGTGTCCTCCTTTTGAAAAGCAAAACATGATATCCCTGGAATGACGGATGACGTGTGTCATTTGTTTTGATGCTTCTGCGCATGCGGGTCTTCTTGCTTAGCGCGTGTCGGACTGCGAATTAGTGCGCATGCGTAATACTTGAACGGTCTCAATGGATAAAAGCAGTCTGAACGGGCACGCCAAAAAAACGGATATGACAAAAAATCGGATTCGTGCATTAAGACCTGTAGTATGAACGTAGCCTTAGTTACTTGGCAAAGTAACTGGTGATAATTTTCATGTTTTGTTTTTTTTCCCCCTCAAAAATAAATAAATAAATAAATAAAAAATAAAAAAATAAAACATAGGTCACATTATGTGAAGTTTAAAAGGTTTTTGGGACAATTGGCCCTAGCCCAATTTACCCTAATTTACCCTTTACCCTGAGTTAAAAGTCGTTAAAATTGGTCTCATTATTGCATTAGTTCCCTTCTGACTACTTTTGACATGTGGAAGTTTTAAAATTGTTTCATCATTTAAAGATAGATTCAAGTCAAGATTTTGCCGATTTAGGAGTATTTTAGATAAAAGGTTACTTAGGTCCGCTAGGAAGTTTCTCTACAACAGAGCCTTCCTAAGAAGTTTACTGCTTTAAGATGGCGGCTGTTTACTAACGCATCTAGTTCCTATACTGTACATGTTGCTAACGCCGCCGTGTCTGTCATTTCGCATCTAGTCCCATACATACCACGGGGCAAAGAAGTATTTAGTCAACCACTAATTGTGCAAGTTCTCCCACTTGAAATTATTAGAGAGGCCTGTAATTGTCAACATGGGTAAACCTCAACCATGAGAGACAGAATGTGGAAAGAAAACCCAGAAAATCCCATTGTTTGATTTTTAAAGAATTTATATGCAAATCATGGTATTTATATGCAAATCATGGTGGAAAATAAGTATTTGGTCAACACCAAAAGTTCATCTCAATACTTTGTTATGTACCCTTTGTTGGCAATAACGGAGGTTTTCTGTAACTCTTCACAAGCTTTTCACACACTCTTGCTGGTATTTTGGCCCATTCCTCCAGGCAGATCTCCTCTGGAGCAGCGATGTTTTGGGGCTGTCGTTGGGCAACACGGACTTTCAACTCCGTCCACAGATTTTCTATGGGGTTGAGATCTGGAGACTGGCTAGGCCACTCCAGGACCATGAAATGCTTCTTACGAAGCCACTCCTTTGTTGCCGAGGCTGTGTGTTTGCGATCATTGTCATGCTGAAAGACCCAGCCACATCTCATCTTCAATGCTCTTGCTGATGGAAGGAGATTTTCACTCAAATTCTCTCGATACATGGGCCCATTCATTCTTTCCTTTACACAGATCAGTTGTCCTGGTCCCTTTGTAGAAAAACAGCCCCAAAGCATGATGTTTCCACCCCCATGCTTCACAGTGGGTATGATGCAATTGAGTATTCTTTCTCCTCCGAACACGAGAACTTGTTTTTCTACCAAAAAGTTCTATTTTGGTTTCATCTGACCGTTACACATTCATCATCATCATTGATCCTCATCTGGATCATCAAAATGCTCTCTAGTGAACCGCAGACGGGCCTGGACGTGTACTGGCTTCAGCTGGGGGACACGTCTGGCCGTGCAGGATTGGAGTCCCTGGCGGCGCATTGTGTTACTGATAGTAGCTTTTGTTACTGTGGTCCCAGCTCTCTGTAGGTCATTCACTAGGTCCCCCTTGTGGTTCTGGGATTTTTGCTCACCGCTCTTGTGATCATTTTGACGCCACGGGGTGAGATCTTGCATGGAGCCCCAGATCGAGGGAGATTATCAGTGGTCTTCAATTTTCTAATAATTGCTCCCACAGTTGATTTCTTTACACCAAGCGAAGAGTGAAGAGCAGTGTTGGGCACGTTACTTTAGAAAAGTAATTAGTTATAGTTACTCACTACTTCTTCCAAAAAGTAACTGACTTAGTAACTGAATTACTCTATAGTAAAAGTAACTAGTTACCAGGGAAAGTAACAATTTCCGTTACTTTAAAAAGAAGTTGTTGTATGTCAAAGAGTTTGAAATTTTCTGAGCAGTATTCGAGTCAATTGAATAGAGAAGAACAGACAGGTAGTTGTGTTATAGAACCTTGTAATATTTATTGCACTTCACCAGCAACAGATTTATCCTACACTTGAAGTGCAACAAAAATAAACAGCAAACAATATAATAAAATAACAATTAGCAGTAAACAATATAAAGTGAGGTTAATAAATTAAATCTAACTCTCACAACCTGAGACAACTGGTCAAGTAGACATAGCCTACTTTACTTCAAGTATTTTGACCTGAAATAGTGTTTATATCTCCACCTCGTAAAGGACAAATTTTCCTCTGAATGCTCAGCCATCATATCCCTCCCCTTCTGCATCTGTTTTGCGTGTGTGTGTTTGCCGCACACGCTGTTCCGGTTTGTGTGTGAAAACAAGCTCTGATTGGCTTACCATGACACATGACTCTACCCTCAGCCAATCACAATCACCTCCATGGCATCTATCCAGGGGGTGCATTCAGGTAGCCTCGTTCCCCTACTTCTCCCGTCACCCTCCAAGTGTCTGCCGTCCTCAAGATGGAAGCAGCATTCTTGCTGGCTGACAGTGGGGGATGGGAACGAGGCTAGCATTCAGGTGTAGCAAACACAGAAACGTTAGCAACCTTTGAAAAGCATTGTCTAATTGAATGAGCAGGGACAAACAGCCTGGAGTCATAAGAAGTACTTGCTGTAATATTCTGAAGTGCACACGGCACCAATATTGTTTTCCTCACATGATGCGGGAGTGAGTTAGAGACACAGCCTGCCCAGAGCCATACGTTTGTGTTAATGTTGAAGTTATATGTGCTATTAAAGAAACAGAGTGCTAGCACATCCTGTGTGGTATATCTTTGCTAAGAAACAGCACAAAACAACACACATGCGCTATTCTCGAACCTGAACGCACCCCAAGTCTTGGATGATAAAGCCAAACCTCAAACCTCTTATCTCTTATGTTGTCTTATCTTGTCTGATCATCATGGCAAGCGACAGTACTTCGACCGATGAGATGAGTGGGATTTTGTATTGTCATTGTTCCTTCAGCTCACTGATCCAAAAGCATGAGAGGTGGCGGAATGCGTTTCCCTGCATATTCTTGTAAAGGCACCATACTAGTATTCATTCGTTCTACAGATAAGACACAATTTTTCATGATAATAAGACACGGGAAGTGGGGTACTCAGGGTGCTGCAGCACCCCCTGGTGTTGGAGTGAAAAAAAACTTTTGGTACATTATTTTTGTTACAATAAAAAAAATAAAACACATTGAAACAATTGTGTATTTAACTTTGGGGATTAAATATATATGTTGGAAAAGTTTTTGTTTGTTCATAACATGGTCACCACCTGACACCTTGCTTGCTACCGGGTCACGTTGAATAAGCAGGTCTCTTGGAAGCGAGATACGGGATGTGTACTTTTGTTTCTGAATACGGGACGATTCTGTTTTTCATGCGAATGGTTGGCAACCCTACATGTAGCCCAGCCTGACTCGAAAATGTTCCGTTTTTTTCGTATGTTTACTGGTGGCTCTGTGGAGCTCGCTTGGTCTTAGTATTATGGCCTAAATTTTTAAACTCATCATTATCTTTTTGAAAAAAAACATGCATGGCTGTTTAAATAATAAGAAATTAGCTGGGATAGAATCCAGCACACATACGATGGCGTATTTTGAGAAACCTGTAATATAAAAGTCAACAGTACATTAATGGACAGATTATGTGACAATTTAAGATAGGTACCCTCTGCTTCAACAATAAAGGTTAAAACACTTCATCATGATGAAATACCTTTTAAAATTAAACGTATGCAGGTAATACTTTCGAAACATCCACGTTTATTTCCACCTGCCCTATCGATTTTGCTTGAAATGCATCGTGTGTTTCATGCTATGTTAACAAGCATGTAACACAAGTGTGTGTCTTGTGTGCGCTGCTATTAAGAGAATGTTCACAAATGGGTTATCTTGACTCCGTAATGAAACTCCTTTCCATGCAAGTAAATTCTATCCTTATCTTGCTGCTGCTCGTTTTCTGTTTGCTTCACTCTGCTCCTTTGATTCTTTTTCTTCCTCATGGCAAAGCACAGCAGCAGCGTTTCCTTCTCCTCTGTGTCACCTCCACCCTTCCTTCCCTCTCCCTCCTCCCTCCGTCTCATACCGCTTCCATCCTCCCTCCTCTTTGCTGTATGTTTGCAGATGAAACGGGCAGCCTGCCAGTTTTTCATATTTCTTGGCAGTAAAGTGGCTAGCCAACTTCCTAGGGATGGGGAATGGGAGGGGCCGGGGCTTGTGAAAGGTTACATTTGCACAACGTGTGTGCGTGCGTGTGTTTGTGTGTTGAGTTAAAAAAAAAAAAAGGCAAAATAGAGGGAGGGAGTGAAAACAGAAAGAGAGGGAAAAGCTGGGCTGGATAAGCTAAACGACTTCTCCATTCTGGGTTGATGGAGAAAAAAAGCCTCCTGTGGGAATATTCAGTATGCAAGAGTATCGAGTTGCATACCATTACAATGATGTCTGTCCCTCTCTGTTTCTTTTTGTCTGCCGATTCTGGAATGCCCCCCCACAAAACACACACACACACACCTCACCTTCTCTCCCTATTGCTCTGATAAAAGTCTTCTGACAGCCGACAGGTTTGGGTTGGGGGAGTTTTGGCGGGTTCCTAATATGTGTGTGTGAGACAGAGAGAGAGAAAGAGCACGAGTGAGAGTTTGGAATCACGCACAAGAAAGTAACAAAATATAATAAGACAAACTGGATTGGAAATGACTCATGCAGAGTTGCCGGAATGTTTTGGGCTGGTTCTCTCAACACAAGAACAACCACCATCTGTGGAAAGAGCTGAAAAAACTACAGTGTGCACTATTGGCCTTTTCTATAAATTCTACAGTTACTTACCACATACCTTATAATAAAATACTGTAAAGTAACAGTAACAATTTGGCGGACATCTGAGGAAGTTACTCGGCTTCTGGCGTGGAATTTCAAAATGAGCATTACCGAAGACTTGAACGTGGCTGCCCCTATTTTTATTCGGGACATACGTATGAAGTCGTATGGCACATGCACCATACAAACCACGATGTCCAACTAAATGCTCATTTTGAAATTCAACAACAGAAGCGGAGTAACTTCCTAGTTCATCAATACCTAGCTTTTCCGGTGGATTCGTCCATCACCGATGAGTTTATTTTTATTTTATTTTTTTTACTGGTACCTACTGTACTTCTTCCAGTTCCTTAATGTAATTTCATTTTTTGATTTATCTTTGTGTTTTCTTTAGGGATGGGAATCGAAATCCGATTCCAATTCGGAACCGGTTCCGAGTGTTTCGAGGCCTCGACATCACAATGAAAAAGCCTTAACGATCCCTTTAACGATCCCTAAAGACGCATATTGCGTCGTGACGTGTCTTTTTGTCCAGACGCATCAAAGTAGCATGGCGCCAAGAACCACTCGCTCCAAAGTTTGGCTACACTTCACCAGGAAAAAGGGTGAAAATGAAAGGTTACGATAATTTAGCATGAGCGTTGCCGCCGTAAACATAACAATGACGTAGGTTCGAACGCTCGAAAGTGTGTCTTCACCTCACGAGGAAAAATTACAACAAAGCGACTTGCAGTCATTGCGAGATGGAAATAACTGCATCGGGAGGGAATAGATTGCGCTGTCCTCACCGAGACGCTAAGGCTCAGTCCTGGCTATACAGCTAGCTAAACTCCCAAATGACGATGCAAAAGACGTTGGTATAATTTGCTGACTTTATTCAACCATCACTTGAAACTAAAAATAGAAATGAAACAAATCAATTTAGTCCCCAATAACAAACAGGTTCGCATCAACGTAAATAAGCGATGATTAGCTGCTAACACAGTCATAACAAACAGTTAGCATGCGTTCGCTAGCATTAGCACATCGTTTAAACCACTACACAACTGGATTTAAGTGTCCGATCGCGAGTGGAAACACACAACAACAACACAGAAGATGATACATACAGGCGTTGGCTCTGTGGATATTTTACAAACATTAACAAAGAACGTAGGCTCGTGGCAGTGTTTCCCTTTCTCACTAACTTGCTCACAGGCTTGGATGCGGCATTTCTTCTTCTTCGCGCTCTTCTTCGTGTGAGGAAGCGCAAGGGCGCCACCACTTGAGCGTGAAAGCGCTATAAAAACTAAAAGGCATGCATTTCAATATACTGGTAAATAAAAACAGGGGTCCCCAAACTACAGCCCGCGGCTCCATATTTGGTCTGGCCCCCTAAACAATTCCAGAGAGCATTTTGAATTTTTTTTGTTTTTTTCTCCCTCAGTAGTGTTATTTATTTCCTGGCCTTTTTCAGTGAATAACTCAGAGAGGGTTATTATCTATTTAATTAATAGTGCTATAATTATTTATTATTATTATATTATATTACTATTTTTATTTTATTTACTTTTGTTCCGAGAAGAATCCACAGAGGGTTATTTGATTGTGGCTTTCTGAAAAACAATAATTTTTTTACATTTCGCACTCCTGCAATCGTCACACTTTTTCTGTTACAAACTGACCCCGGCATCTCATCAGAGAAGGGAAAAGTTATTTGGCCCTCACATGAAAAAGTTACGGGACATTGCCAAAGGCAGAACAACGACCTATATGCCAAAATATACCAATATTTTTTTATTTCTATTAGAAAAATGTTTCAGTAAAATGTTACACATTCTTGTGCATTTGCCACTTCCAATATTTTTTATTTCTATTAGAAAAATGTTTCAGTAAAATGTTACACATTCTTGTGCATTTGCCACTTATTGCCACAGGCTTTGGGCCTCTTTTGACCTCGTTGTGAGTTTGTAACGTTGTGACTTCTGATTAAACAAACTTGATGCCAATCAAAATGTTTGTTCTTCTTTTTCCCGAAATTAGAATCGATAAGAGAATCGATAAAGAATCGAATCGTTAAGCAATATCGATAATGGAATCGGAATCGTAAAAATCGTATCAATTCCCATCCCTAGTTTTCTTATTTGTCGTGTGTTTGTTTTTTTTTTTTTAAAGTTTTTGTTATGTGATTTGTCGTGTTTTTTGGGTGATGTGATTTGCCATTTTGTTTTTGAATGTGCCGTCGTGTTTGGCACTTCAGGGCCAAAGTACAAACCTCCTCCTCCCACCCCACACACAAACTAGTTTTAAACATTCATTAGTACTCCCAAATACTGTCACAAGGCATATATGAGAAACTGATTTTCATTAAAAATTGCATTATTTGAAAAATATCATTGAAGAAAAATAGCAGCTATGCCAACCTCCATCTCCTGATCCCCCCCCCATTTCTTCTTCAGCTACGTAAGCCCTTCGTAATAATACAACTTTTATTCTTATAGTAATAGTCCAAGAAAAAAAAAGTCCAACTATTACTGCAAGAATAAATGTAAAATTAATAGTACAAGAATAAAAGTCACATTACGTACAATTACGTAGGGCTAATGTAGCTGGATAAGCAGCTACGTACGTTACGTAGCGCGTTGCCGCCTCTGGTAAAATCAACAAAATTGAAAGCATCTTGTATTGAAGAATCAGTTTTACAAATAAGGACATCCTTAATATTTTGCCTCATCTACATTAACGAACTACAAATTATGATCTGTAGGATTTATACTAATGCTTCGTTGTCGCTTCCAGCAAACGTACATGTATGTAAAGTGCGTAGCGGCTTACAGATACTCTACCCCTATGCAATAGTACAACTTTTTTTTTCTCATAGCAATAGGGCGACTTTAATTTCGTAGTTCTTTTTTTCCCCTTTATTTGGCACTAATACTCCATCATAGTATGTAAATCTGATGTTGGTAGATTTTCTTCTTGGAGATGAGATGCGTGTTTAGCAGCCAGGCACTTTTTTTATTAAAATGGTGTTTTGACAGTTGCCGTCATATTTTTGGGATTAAAGCTCTGTTCCGGCTCTGAATCTTTTACTGAAATGGTGTTCCAGCCCACTTTCACCCCTGGTGTTCACACCTAAAGATTGGGAGAGATTGCGCCAAGCCAAGTAGTGTTTTAGACTGTTTTGGTCATTTTGGTATAACGTTTGATGAATGTGTACACCTTGTTCACCTTGGAAAGGCATTTGGATCCAATCATAACAGTTTCCGGTAAACTATAAAACATTTGACAGCCTTAAAAACAGTACAGCTGAAATGTCAAAGAGAATAAACTGATTTGATCGTCCATGAGGCCGAGGCACAGAATATATGTTCATATGTACGATAACTGCAAGAAGGTCTCCATGGGTGAATCATTTTAAAATCACAAATCCTGGGAACAATGGCGGCTCCTTAAAGGATCGGTTTGGGCAGTCGCCCGGGGCAGCAAATTGCTAAGGGCGAGTGACTGCTTAGTACTGTATAATGTTTGGCGCCCTTAGCGTTGCAATGATGCCCCCTTGCAGACCGCAATTACTGACTGCATGCAACCCCAAAAGGAGAAGGAGGCGGGCAGGGTTTGGTTCAGTTAACAGTGTCACCATCCTAGGATTGACTTTAATTTTTAATATGCAAAGTATTTTTTTTTTCTTGAATATTTGACCTAGTTGTATAATGTATGTGTATTCTTTCTGTATAAGTGATCCTCTACCTTAAATACATGTAGGCTCTAATAAACCACAATTGTTCTCTTGTACTAAAATATATTGTTAGAAACACATAAAATGTTAAATCAATGGCAATATTTTATAATATTTAGAACACATTTTGACTGATAGTTGGCGCCATGTTTTGCGGGCTCGCAGTGATGACGTAAAGGGGATCTTTCCAAATGTGTAGGGTATACAAGGGCGCATTGCTGCCTAAACTCGCAAAGTAAAATGCCACGATGTGCTGCTTTTGGATACAATTTCCAGTCAAATTGAAACAAGGGGAGTGACATGAGTGGTCAAGGTGGAATTATTATTTTTTGTGAATAAATGTGCATAAGTGGAAGCTTCTCCCCTTTTTGGTCCCTGTATGCACGTATCTTACCTACCACGCGTTACAACTGGCGCACGAACATTTTTCTTGGATCCTTAGTCAAGTAAGGGATCCGTCTATTTTCTGGATCCTACGGTCCCATCGCGGCTGCAAAGTTGCCATGGGATCGGTCTAATTTCTGGATCTTCGAGTAAGTGAAAAAACGCGGATTTGGATTACTATTGTTATCTTTTTTGTTGACTATTCTTCGTGGGAGTTTTCCCCAAATCATACCAAATAATTAAAGCACTATGGCACGCTACAGTGACGACAGTGACTCTTACATGGACATTACTTTTATGTTGGAATTCGTCTGGGAACGCGCGTGTACCGCTGAGCTCCCGAGTGACGAGTGGTCAAGGTGGAAATATTTTTTGGGAATAAATGTGCATAAATGGAAGCTTCTCCTCCTTTTGGTACTTTTATTCACGTATCCTACCTACCGCGCGTTAAAATGTACAAGACATGGATTACACTTGATTCCAGGTTTTGTTCCTGTCAGATGACAAATTTAATGAGGACAGTTATCACACGACAGCTCTGGATGCTAAAAATCTGCATAATTATACTGGGATAAGTTTGAAAACACAATAGCTTACCTTGAGGAACATAAACCGGTGTTCTCAACAGCATACACTCTCTACATCCATTGTCATTGAGACGCACTTGACGCGAGTGCATCACCGGTTTTTCCCAACTCGTCATATCAGGTACTGTATTTCCTGCTCTCATTTAGCCTTTGTTGCTCGTCTTGTGAACGACCGACAGTGCTGTCCTGCTCTTCACTTTTCCGATCTGGTTCAAATTAGAAGGGCAGAACCGACGACATGTTGGGGTAGCTAAGAGTGACACGCTGAAAGTTCGGCAACGGGCCAAGTGACGTCAAGCACTGCGACGTAACAAGAATGGCACCTATCACTGAAAATAATTTTTACAAACTTTGTTAAAACGAAAACATTAAGAAGGGTTTTAATATCAAATTATTATAAGTCATACTAACATTTATCTTTTAAGAATTGCTTGTCTTAAAAATCGAGGATCACTTTAAGAATTCCTGAAATCGTTTAATAGTTTAGCCATTTCATTCAATTTTCTTTGTATTTAGAGCAGCACTTTTATTCTGGAAACTGCTCGCGCTTTTATTTCCAGTTGTGCATTGTTCATGTGTAGCGTACTGAAGGGGGCGTTGCGGACAAGTGTCTGAACCCCCCCCCCCCCCAGGTGCTCCCAATCACCTTAATTAACACTTGGCCGCTATAAATACGGCCTTGGGAGAGCACACGGGGAGATCCCGCTTTGCGGACTGACTCCGTACTGAGGGAAGAGTACGAAAGGAGGGGTGGGTGCATTTTTATTGTGTTGTTATGTTTTTTTTTAATCACTGTTCTTAACTTTTTTTTGGAGACATTTTGAGGGGTGGCCCAGCAGGGCCGTAGGAGGCTCTACCCTCTGGAGGCCTGCTCAGGTGTATCGATTTTTGTGCTTTGCTGTGACTTTTCCTTGTTTTGTTTTTCCCCGTTTGCTGTGCATGCTCAACCATGGAGCAGTGTCCTCCGTCCATGGGTGATAGGAACGTCACACCGCCCTTCCCTAGCTGGGACCGAGGCAACCCTCTTTAAACCTGTTTTTAGCCTGTTTTTTTTTAAATAAACTCTGGTGGTGACCAAAAAGCCTCGTCAAGCCTCCTCCTTGCCGCTGTCTCAGGGGTGGAACGAACATCCGCGTTCGTTACACATGCATCTGTTCCTTCAATGACGATGTGACTATGCCTCTCAAAGTGAATTAAAGGCGCTGCACATAGTTCGTGAACATTCCTCACTATGCTGGGTGGAGAAGTAGTTGTGTTAAATATGTTTTGGTTTCCTCTTTCTTTATTGTTAACACTAATTTCGTAGTTGTTGGCTTGTTTTTAATAGACACGTTTCTGAGGTACTTTCGTATTACTTCCTGCTCGTGACTTCCGTTTTCCACATTCTCTAACCAGAAAACAATGGAGCTGGAGTGGCATCACTCATCAAATTCCCTCAAAAACGACCATTTGGAAATACCGCATCCATCTGCCATCATCACGACATGGGAGGACAACATGAAGAAATGGCTAAGAGTCACCACAGCTAATATAATTTTGTATTTTATTGATTTATAGCAGTGGATGGTAATGGAATCACAAGCTCCGAGGCATACAGTACCATCCTGCACAGCAACAAATTTGAATGTGTCCTAGTACGTGAATACGGAAATTTCGTGTTCATGAAGGACGATGTGGAACAAAGACAGTGCCACTACAAAGCAATAACAGGTATAATTATGTTCAATTACAGTTCTGTGTGTTGCGTCACAGCTGAGACATCACTTGATTTGCATTAGCTTCAACGATAATGAAATGGAAAACAAACACTCGTGTACTACAAGTCATACACAGGCTTTTTACCTTAAATTAAAGTGTCACACGTTTTTGTTCGTTTGTTTACAGGTGTAAAATCGCTTTTAGGCAAGGGAAGACAACTTGATATGCCTCACAGGATCGCTTTTGTTGGACTTAAATTGAAACTACGCGCATTCTACTTTGATGATGAAAGGCTCGATTTATGCTCCACCTTCGTTATTATGGTTCTCATAATTTTATAAATTGTGATTTATTGACCTATTTTGCACATGCACCAATTGTTTTAAATAAAACAAATGGAATCATGTTGTCCAAAAGTATTAATGCGATCAATATCTGCAATAAAAAAGAATGACATACTATTTGTGTTTATATGTACAGTACATGTGTGGTGAGCTCATAAAACCATAACTATAACCAGATGAAAAATACATTGTAGTATTTCCTTGTAATAACAAAATCCGTGTCAGCCCTTCTGCATTCGGCACCTGCAATATTATTTGTAATTTTGCTTCATTTTGGTCACTCAAGTGGCTGGCGTATGAATCTTCACCTCATGTTAACACAACAGATTGTTAGAATTTTGTCCACAAACGATCAACAAAGTGATAAGAACAAACATACACTCTTTTAGGTGGATTCTTTGGGTTTAAAGCACATCCTTAACTTATTCTCTTATGCTGGTTTCGTTTTAAGGTATATGGCAAGGTAGATGCACACCAGGGGTCGCGTTAACCAAATATTTTCCGTCGTTGACCGTTTTTTTAAAACAGTGACGGAAAAAACTGAAGTCCATCCGTCATTTTGACAGGTTGCAATTCACACCCCAGACCACAGGGTGGCGAGTGAGCATATTAAGCCTGAGTTATACTCCCGCGTTGCGTTGACGGCGTAGCGCCTACGGCGTCATTCGACATATGATAGTTCTGCGGCCAGGTGACGCGTTGCTCTGCAATTCACCGCCAAGCCACTAGAGGGGTGTAGCGTTGTAATCGTACGGTTTTGGGGGACGCTTGTTGACTTCCTCAAGTCTACTTTGTCGACTTCCTCTAGTATTCTTCCGGTTACACCACATGTCAACAAACATGGAAGGCTCGGATGCGGCTCTTCAGCTCCTCAACATTGAACAAGAAATGGTGATCCTGCACTTGTTGATGCGCAGGCGACGCAGAAGACGTTTGCGTAGGTGGTATGTTCGACCACTGAACCAGTCTAGGTTGACGACTGGCGAATTTTCATCACTGGTTAGCCCACTGCGTCTCGATCCGGAAATGCACTTTCGGTACTTTCGCATGTCAACGGACCGGTTTGATGACCTACTTCGCCGTATACAGCCTTTGCTATCACACCAGACAACGCACAGCATGCCTATCGATGCCGGACAGAGACTTGCAGTCGCACTACGAATTCTAGCCTCGGGCGGAAGTCAGCAAGCTGTGGCGGCTAGCTACAAACTAGCGTCGTGCACCGTGTCCGGCATTTTGTCGGAGGTCTGCGAAGCATTGTGGAGAGCCCTCCAGCCCGATTTTTTGCCGTGTCCTACAACTAGCCAGTGGGAAGCCATAGCATCGGATTTCTGGCGGCTGTGGAATTTCCCAAACTGCGTTGGAAGCCTCGATGGAAAACACGTCACTATAAAAGCACCGCCACATTCAGGAAGCGAGTACTTTAACTACAAAAAGACTCACTCAATTGTGCTGATGGCAACATGCGATGCCAGGTAAGAACCACATAACTTTAAACGTGTTCGAGTCCATTTTGTTAGGTAATCACAGTAACAATATGCAATGAATGTGTTTTACAGATACCGCTTCACAATGGTGGATGTGGGAGGATATGGAAGAGAGAGCGATGGTGGCTTATTCAAAGAGAGCAAGTTTGGGTCAATGTTGCTTGACTATAAACTGAATCTGCCACCACCGGCTAAACTTCCAGGGACTGCAGACCTCATCCCTCATGTGATTGTTGCTGATGCAGCCTTTCCCTTGCACTGCAACATGATGCGTCCCTTTCCAGGTATGTGTATATATACACACACAAACATATGTGTATATATATGTGTGTATAGAAGTATTTGTTATTGTACTTAATTTTTTTTTTTCCAATACAGGAAGAACACTGAGTTTAGAGAAACAGATCTATAACTACCGCCACTCCAGGGCCAGGCGGGTTATAGAGAACACATTTGGGATCTTGGCTGCACGGTGGAGAATTCTTGGGAGGACTATAGATTTCCATCCTGAAAAAGCTGTTGCAGTTGTGAAAGCCTGTGTGGTCCTTCACAACTACCTGACCTACACCGATGAAGTGAGCTCGCCTGACAGCAGATACAGCCCACCCAACTTTGTTGACTTTGATGCATCTGGGTCAGTGCAGCCTGGTGAGTGGAGAAGAGTGGTGGCCGACGACACCAATCTACTACCTGTGAGTGCGGCTCAGTTGTCCAGGGCTCGTTCCAAAAGAGATGCGACAGCTGTTAGAAATGACCTGATGGCTTTTTTTCAGTCACCTCAAGGAACTTTGCAATGGCAAAATGAAATTGTGTGCCGTGGCACTCTCAATGAGTGACAGTGATTGTGTGAAATGTTAAAAATTAAACATTAGAACAATTCTTTGACATGTGCTTCATTTATTTAGTAGAAAAAGAAAAATACGTCACAGCAAACATGGGTGGGGGGAAAAAAAGTAAAATAAAGTCCAGAGCTTGGCTGGTCATTCGCTTTCTTGGATCACTGTGAGAATCTTTACCATGATGCCATTCCTCCGGTCCTCTGGCGCTTGCCGCACAAGTTCGGCCACAGTTTGCCCAAACCTTGTGTAGGCATCCACACTCTGTACGAGCTCATGTCTCTCCTTCTCAAGCCTTGAAAGGTGCTTTAATAGCAACTCGTCAGTTGGATCCCGCCTCCTTTTTGGGCGAGACGGGGGAGACTATAGGGCAAGAGAAGGAGCAGGGGATGCAGGACGAGCAGGGGATGCAGAAGGAGCAGGTGATGCAGGAGGAGCAGGGGATGCAGATGGCGATGGTAGGTCCGGTGTGGAGCACTGGGACAGCGCAGAAGAGGAGGCGGAAAATTCCCCTTCATCTTTGGATGATGAGCCTGGCAACACCTTTTAAATGCAAGAGGGAAAGCTTTAAATTAGACAATATGTTGGTTTAAAAAAACAGATTTTTTGGGCCAGTGCCCCTTTCGGCCATTTTGGAAAACCCCCTAAACTGCATTTTTTTTTTCGTAAATGAGACGCTGCTGTAGCCGCAGAACATTTGTAAAACATTTTCTACTTCAGTCCCAATATATATTGCAAAAAGCATCAAGTCTCGTTTTCAGTTACTTAATATCTAGTGTTTAATCGAGATCAGGAGACAATTCAACACTTATTGTTTTTTTATTAAATAGTAATTGAGCTCGTTCTCAGTTTGTTGTTTTCCAAAATGGCCGAAAGCTACTCTGACCTTTTTGCCACGCATGCTTCTCGTCCCGATAGAAGGCGCGCACACACACATACCTCGTCCACGTAATTTGATTCCGTTTCCCGGTGCTTCACATTTGGTGCCAGCCAGGACATCAGGTGGTAAAACGTGGGTACGTTTTGGCCAGCTGGATCACCGCTTCGTGTGGCCATTCGCTTTCGCACTCGCACGTACTTGTCGCGGAGGTTCTTCCACTTCTTCATACACTCGGCGACCTCCAACCCCAGAGTTGCCGCTATCTCCTTCCATGAGTTGTTTGCCATTTGGCAATCTTTATAACTCTTTGACGACACATTGTAGAGGTGGTCGTACTTGCGGACCTCTTCAATCAGCATCTCGTCGACTGGATTCATTTTTGCGTGTGGCAGCACGACAACAATGTTTAAAAATGGCGGGGATTTCCCCCTGAACCGGAAACAACAGCCTGAAGCGGACCAATCACAGTCCGTTTTCGCTGCGTCATACGCGTCTACGCGACGCGAAGGTTACAAAAATCGAGAGGTGCGCGTCAGGCTACGGCGTAGGGTCGTAACTCGATTCTTCCTTGACGGCGTAGGTCTGACGCAGAAGTATAACTCAGGCTTTAATTAGCTATTGTCTCTCTTGATGCATGACGTCGTTGGCCTTACTCGGAAAAATGTCAAGCCAACTGAGTGTTTGCCTGGCACGGCCAGACTGTTCTCCCTGTATTTTTCAAACAATGAGAGAAAAGTCTGAGACACAGCCTCTCGAGTAGGTACAAAATCAATCGACAAATCAGATTTGTTTATTTGCGTGACGTGTTCTTCACGAGCAACGTCACTCTTGCACGCCGAAAGTCATCTCTACCACAACACGGATGGCGAACGGGAGAGCCGAGAATATGCTCCTATCCGCGGTAAATTCAGTTTTAAATGAGCTAAAACACATCGACACGAGACATTGACAACAGTCTGTCTGTATGTTGAATAAACTCCGTTCTCCTCGTATGTTTACTTCCGCGCGCAAGTCCCTCGTCCTGCCTTCGTCGCTTTGCTAACGGCACGTCTGCCCGTCGCTGATTGGTGCACTCCGCTGTCTGTTTGCCTCTTGTTATGCTTGTTCGGACAGAATATTAATTAAAAATGAATGAAAACTAAATATTATTGAATATGTCATTATTATCATTTTAAAAATGTAAGTGACGGGTAAAAATAGATTATGACCGGATTTTTATGACACTGTCAGTCAAAATGACAGACAACGAAAAAGTCTAGCGCAACCTCTGATGCACACTGCCGCTTTTTAGCTACTAGCTGGTCGATGATCAAAACATTCCACTTCCAACCACATACATAGGCACTTCCAGGAGTTCATGCACAGCACAGAAAATCCCAGAGCCTCACCTACGTCATGTTGAATCAATTTTTGGAGATTCCGTGGGTTCCTGTGGTTTGATTTTGCAGTTTTAACTTTTTATACACACTGCTTACTTAGACTGCAGTTCATGTTGTTCTTGTCAAGTATGGGACGGGGGAACCAGTTGCTTATCCCAGACACAGGATTTCATTGATGTTGACAGGCAAAGAAAACAATCAGGTCAAACGGTAATGGACGGTTGACATGCAAGCATATGCTGAATTGCTGACGACCTGACACTGAATGCTATGTATTTGTGCCTTATATACTGCTCTTAGTTGTTCTTTGCGACACATTAAGGAGCATAAAGTCTTTGTGATGCATGAGTGTGAAGCAATATGCTGCCAATATGCTGGTACATGACAGAACCCCCCTCTCAAGGGAATGCTCCAGAAGTCCTAAGAATTGAGCCACCAAGGGTTACTAATCTACCGACCCATCAGAGTCCATGGCCTCATCCACAGAGGGCATCGGCTCAATCTCCTCCTCGCCAGTGGAGGATTCAACTTCCGATGGCACCGGATTGGGCTCAGAGAATCAGACACAGGCATGAGCTGAGAGCAAGCTGCTCTAGTTTGACCCCTCCGGACGGACGGTTGCTCATGATGGAGGGGGTGGAAGTCTGATATGAGGGTTCGATCTACAATCCGCTCAGCTGGGACCCACATCCTCTCCTCAGGACCGTATCCCTCGCAGTCCACCAGATATTGGAGGCCCCTGCCCCGCTGGCGTCACTTGAGCAGGCAGCGAACTGTGTAGAAAGGACCCCCGTCCACCAGGCGAGGAGGGGGAGGTGGTGCTGCCTTCGGGACCAGGGGGCGTTCATGGACTGAGTTTAGTTTGGAGAGATGGAAGAATGGGTGAACCTTCATAGACCTGGGTGGTTGGAGTTGGACAGCTGATAGGCTGATGATCTTCTTGATGGGAAACGGACCAATGAACCTGGGTGACAGTTTACGCGATTCCACCTGGAGTGGCAGGTCACGGGAAGAAAGCCATGCCTTTTGGCCCACTTGGTATGCAGGGGCTGTAGTCTGTCGTTGGTTGGCTGTAATGGGAGTGGTACAGGCTTGAGACCAGATTCGGCGACACCTACGTACACAGGCTTTGACAGAAGGGCAGGAAGCATCTCCCTCTTAGCTGGCGAACAGGGGTGGTTGGTAGCCAAAGACAGTGTGAAAGGGAGACAGGCCGGTGGCAGAGCTGGGAAGGGAGTTGTGAGCATATTCCACCCACAGCAGATGTTGCACCCAAGAATGGGGGTTGTGTGAAGCCATGCAGCGGAGGGATTTCTCAAGGTCTTGGTTGAGCCTTTCCGTTTGGCCGTTAGACTGGGGGTGATAGCCTGACGTGAGGCTTGCTGTGGCTCCCAGGAGGTGGCAGAACTCCTTCCAGAAGGAGGATGCAAAATGTGGGCCTCGTTCAGATACGACATCCCTCGGTAGTCCCTGAATTCGGAACACCTGCTCCATAACCACCTGTGTTGTCTTCTTGGCAGTGGGCAATCTTGGTAGCGGGATGAAGTGGGCCATCTTGCTAAACCTGTCCACAACCGTTAGGATGACAGCATTTCCTTCAGAAGGAGGGAGTCCAGTGACAAAGTCCATTGATATATGGGACCGGGGTCGTTTGGGGACTGGCAGGGGTTGGAGCAAGCCGGCTTGGGGACGGCTGGTGGTCTTGTTCTGGCTACAGGTGGGGCAGGCTTTTACGAAGTCTTGGACATCTGTTCTCAATGATGGCCACCAGAATCGCTGGGAGAGCAGATCGATGGTGCGTGTGACACCAGGGTGACATGCCAGGTGGGAGTCGTGGACCCACTGGATCACAGAGGCGATCAGTGGGGCAGGCGCTGGGGCCAGGCTGCTCCCGTATAGCTGCTTTGACCTGCTCCTCAATGTCCCAGGTCAGCGTGGCAAAGCAGGCAGGTACTTTGGAAATGTCTGGGACAGGCTGACGGGTTCAGGATTGGAAATGTCTGGGACAGGACTGACAGGTTCAGGGTTGGTGGATATGACCGCCTCCTTCAGGCAGGTCTGGTGGCATCTCTTGCCCCATTCTCGTACCACCCCAGTCTCCCAGTCGAGGTTAGGGGTGTGCTGGCACAGCCACGGATAACCAAGGATGAGGGGGTGACCTGGTGAGTGGAGCAGATAGAACTGGATGGAGTTGTGGTGGTTTTCGGACAGAAGCATGGTTACCGGAGCTGAGATGTGGGTCACTGTGCCAAGTAGATTATAAATCCAGAGTTTGTGCCGGAACAGATGGGGGAAGTTGCTGAGGCTGTATACCGAGCTGCTGGGCAAGATCCAAATCCATGATGTTGGCCTCCGCTCCGGAGTCGATGAGAGTGGCCAGGGTATAGGTAGAGTCTGTCAGTAGGAGACGGGGGCCACTGAAGGAGCGTTCACGTCGCGGCCCCTGTCAAGTGTTTTTTCACTTGCGAATCCTTCAACTACACTACAGTACGCTATCAACAACAGTTTTTTTTCTATTCGTTGCTAATATGACTAAACAAGACCTCAGATCTCTCGGTGGTGCACAAGGTCGCAAGCATGGGTCCTTGTCAGGAACTGCCTTGTGTGTGATATCATCGAACATCGAAGGACTTACTGGCGCCAAACAGGATATCCTGGCGGATTTATGTATCAAGAATAACTGCGACATCCTCTGCATTCAAGAGACACATCGTGGACCTTCACGCGTCCGTCCTCGCATCTCTGGTATGACCCTCATCGCTGAGAGGCCACATGACCAGTATAGGAGTGCAATATTTCTCCGCAGAGGTTTGCATGCAGACAAGTTATCAATTTCTGTCAACAATGATATTGAAGTCATTTCCATCTGCACAGAGGGAATCTCTGTCACTTCAGTGTATAAACCACCTTCCATCAGTTTTGAATTTCCCCCTGACCCCACCGATGGTCGCATAAACGTGGTTATGGGAGATTTTAACAGTCACAATGTCAACTAGGGTTATGCTGAAAGTAACGAAGATGGTGAGCAAGTTGAGAACTGGGCAGAATCCAATCAAATGTCGCTCATCCACGATGCTAAGATCCCTCCTTCTTTCAACAGCTCCCGATGGAGAAGAGGGTACAATCCAGATCTGATTTTTGCATCAGATGCCATTGCCAATCAGTGTGAAAAAATTATCCTGGACCCAATTCCCCACACCCAACACCGTCCAATAGGTCTCAAGATAAATGCAGTTATATCTCCTTGAACTGTCCCTTTTAGGCGACGTTTCAATCTGAAGAAAGTCGACTGGGAAGGCTTTGCCGAAGACCTAGACTCTGCCATTGTGGAACTTCCAGCCACTCCAAGCAACTATGATGCCTTTGTAGAATCAATCAAGTCGTCCTCGCGTCGTAACATCCCTCGTGGTTGCCGTACAAATTACATTCAAGGCTTGACAGATGACGCAAAGGTATTATATGATGACTACATCTCACATTTTGAGAACGATCCCTTTAGTGTTGACATCATCGAGCTTGGCGACACACTAGCAAATAACATCACAGAAGAAAGACGGAAGAAGTGACAGGAGCTAATTGAGTCAACCGATATGACCCATAGTAGTAGGAAAGCCTGGAAGACTATCCGTATCCTGGGAAACGACTACATCAAGTCACAACCAAGGCCGCAAGTCACCGCTGACCAGGTTGCCCACCAACTCCTTATGAATAGTCGGGGTAATCCTCAATAACGTACTCAAAGGCCAAAACTGCCTCAAGTGTCTGATGCGCCTTCAGAAAACTTCACAAGGCCTTTCACCAAGGGTGGACTAGAATCTGCGGGTCTTGATGATATCCTTGTGGAACAGATCAAGCACTTCGGATCGGGTGCACGCAGATGGTTTCTCAGTCTGATAAACGAATGTGTAGCTGCCAACAAGATCCCAAAGATGTGGAGGAAATCACGAGTCATTGCTCGACTGAAACCTGGAAAAAATCCTGCCTTCCCAAAGAGCTACAGACCAATATCATTACTCTGCCACATGTACAAGTTGTTCGAAGGCCTCCTCATGAATCGCATATCTCCCTTTGCTGATGACTTACTTATTCCAGATCAAGCAGGCTTCAGACCTGGGAAGTCATGCACAGGCCAATTGTTGAATCTAACCCAGTTCATCGAGGATGGTTTTGAGAAGAAAAAAATCACAGGTGCTGCATTTGTTGATCTATCTGCAGCTTATGGCACAGTCAACCACCGTATACTAACCAGGAAACTGCATGAGATGACGTCAGATGTCAGGCTCGCACAGCTGATCTGCAATATGCTATCAAATGGCAGATTTTTCGTGGACCTCAATGGTAGTCGGAGTAGATGGAGAACACAGAAGAACGGACTCCCTCAAGGTAGTGTGCTCGCCCCCCTGTTGTTCAACATCTACACTAATGATCAACCTACCCAACCAGACACAAGACGTTTCCTATATGCTGATGATTTGTGTATTGCCTCCCAGAAGAGTACCTTTGAAGCAGTTGAAGTCTCCCTTTCAAATGCACTGAAATTGCTCATCCCTTACTATTCCATCAACCACCTAAGAGCCAACCCAGACAAAACACAAATTTGCGCGTTTCACCTGAACAACAGGGAAGCCGATCACAAGCTACAGATCAGCTGGTATGGGAAGAGGCTGCAGCACATCTCAAAGCCAGTCTACCGAGGGGTGACACTTGACTGGTCTCTCACCTACAAGGAACACGTCACAAAGACCAAAGCCAAAGTGGAATCAAGGAACAGCATTCTCAGGAAGCTTACTAACTCAAAATGGGGTGCTGATGCCAAGACAGTACAAACAACAGCGTTGGCTTTATGCTTCTCTACAGCGGAGTACGCATCACCTGTCTGGTGTAGATCAGCCCATGCCACCAAGATTGATGCAGCACTAAACTCTGCTTGCCGTGCTGTCACTGGCTGTTTGAAGCCTACAAAGGTTGATGACCTATACCTACTGAGTGGGATTGCTCCACCAAGCATCTGGAGAGGACATTTGCGTCCCAGAAGGAAAAGCTGAGACAAGAAACTGACACCCGCCACCAACTCTACAATCATAAGCCAACAGTAAAAAGGCTAAAGTCAAGGCACAGTTTCCTGCACTCTGTAAAGGCTCTGGACAGAAATCCAGACAAGCAGCGTCTCACTCTGTGGACAGAACATCATACCCAAACCCCACACACACTGTCTTTTATTAGGCCATTATTATTGTCCCTTCCATACGGTGCTAGTGAGCAATGGCCACTCTGGTCTTGCCGTAACCGATTGAGAACTGCTGTCGGCCAATGCAAAACAAACCTGACAAAGTGGGGGTTTGATCAGAATGGTGACATCTCTTGTATGTGTGGAGAGGATCAGACAATGCAACATCTCCTTGTCTGGCCACTCCTCCCGACATCTTGCACCCGAGAGGACCTAGCTGACCTAACCCAGAGTGCCAGACAATGCATCCAACAATGGACTGGAATCATTTGATAATACGTAGTGACTCGAGAAGAAGAGTCAGTAGAAGATGACTCTGGAGCAAGGGTTTATGAATGGGGGGAAGCCGAAGACACGTTGAGCTCACCTGAATCTTACTGACGTCTGGTGAGCTCTGGCTTTTGCTGGGCAGATAGCGATTTGATGACCCTCTGGCTTTTCCTGGGCAGGTAGTGATTCGATGACCTTCACCCCCACAGTACAGGCACAGGTGAAATGTCACTGGTGCTCTTAAGGAGTTAGGGCAGCATACCCAATCTCCATGGGGTTAAATGGGCGGAAGTAACATCTGGAAAAGGCTGTGAGGCAGAAGGTGCACTCCGACATCTCCTCTCATGCCGTCGGGTCTGAATCTGATGGTCAATGCGGGTTACAAGGGCAATGGCTTCGTCAAGGGTGCTGGGTAGATCATAGGAGACAAGCTCATCTTTGATGTAGTCCGCCAAGCTGTGATAGAATGAAGCTTCTGTGTTCCAGTCACTGCACCTCGCCAGTGTTCGGAAATCAATCGAATACTCCGACAGTGACCGATTGCCTTGACGGATGGTCATGAGGGCGTGGGATGTCTGGAAGTTAGAAAAGCCTAGGTCGAACACTTTGATCATTTCTTCGGCACAGCCATTGAAGTTAGTACAGGCTGATGTTTGCCTCTCAAATTCCACCGTTCCCCAAAGCGCAGCCAACCGGTCAAGTGAGTGATGACGTACCCAACCTTGGCCTCTTTGGTTGCACAGGTCTGGGGTTGCAGGGAAAATTGGCCTTTGTCAAAAACTTGTCAAAAAGGCTCGCACCTGGGTCGGGTCGCCAATAAAGCGTTCGGGGTTTCCAATCTTGGACTCGGGGACATCAATAGCCAAAGCCGGGGTCACCGGAACCAGGGCTTCTGGAACCAGAGCATTGGGTGGTGAGGATGGAGTTGCCAGTTTGGTGAGAGTTTGGATCACCTGAGTCAGTTGTTCTTGCTGTTACTGGAGTTGTTGCTGGTGATCGTGGCAGGATTAACGATGCGAAGTCTCTAGACATCTGGGAGCCCTCCTTTTTCATTTGGTGAAGACGGTCCAGGACAGAGGGTTGATTCGCTGGTTCCATGTTGGTCAGGTCGTACAGTCAAGCTTACTTTTGTCAGGACTGGACTCGAGGCAGGACTCAAATGCAGAGTTCTCTTGTTTAACAAAAATGTAATCATTTTACAATATGGCACAACAAAAAGTCACTCCACTGTGGGAGGCAAAAATCTTATTGTAAACACAAAGTAGCAAACAAACTCAGAAATGCTTACAAAATATTCACAATCAGAAGGCAGGTTCTTCAAAAATCCACTTCACAAGGAAGGCAAAAATACCATCAAAAAAAAAAAGTAGCAAACAAACTGAAAAAGCCTTACTAAATTCTTCAGGAATAGATTCACGTGGTGACTTTGGCTGTGGACGATATCAGGCTGGGGTGACACGTCAACGGACGAAGACACTGGCACAAAACAAAGGGGAGACGGACTATATATACACACACAGAAGGTAATGGGGAACAGGTGGAGCCAATATGCGATTAGGAAGGACATGAGGAAGGGCAAGTGCTCTGAAACAACGAGGGTAAGACTTACAAAATAAAACAAGAAATAACCATGACACGACAGAACCTCACCACGGTGTGACAACTTCAACCGCATTTCATGTTGTTCTTGTCAACGGGGGAACCAGTTGCGTATCACAGACACAGGATTATATTGATGTTGACATGCATAGAAAACACTCAGGTCAAGTCGTAATGGACAGTTGACATGAAAGCGTATACTGAATCGCTGACGACCTGACACTGAATGCTATGTGTTCGTGCCTAATATACTATTCTCAGTTGTTCTTTTTGACACATTAAGGAGCATGCAGTCTTTGTGATGCTTGCTTTGTGATGCATGAGTGTGAAGCAATATGCTGGTACACAGTGTTGTCAGTAACGCGTTACACTGTAATCTGATTACTTTCTTCAGTAACGAGTAATCTAACGCGTTCATTTTTCCAGGCCAGTAATCCGATTAAAGTTAGTTTCCCTAGTGCCTGTGCGTTACTATTTTGTTTTTGCCTCATAATGTATGTAGAATGAAGAATACTGTAGTCATGTACGAAGAGCTTTTCTCATCGGGGGGGGGAAAAAACGGGTCACGCGTATTACGGTGCTGTCTGAGGTGAGCGCTGTCTGCCACGGCGGTCAACAACATAGCATTCTGACGAGGCAGCGAGGCTAACAGTGAAAGGCAGGATATATACTGCAAATGGATGCCTTTGCTCACTGGAAATACAGCCATTACTTCACATTTCTGTACAGTAAAGATGACAAAAATATCTCCGTGCGTTGCAAACTTTACGCTGGCTGAAAATGACTCAGTCGCTAAATCAACAAAGAAGCACTTGGAATTACAGTACAATGCGACAAAACTCGAAACAGCCTACAGGTAACAAGACAGCCAGCACTTCTACAGTTTGTGACCAGCCTTTATGCACATTTTATTGTCAGTGTTTGTAACCACAGGCGGAGTTTTACTTTTGTGGGGCTGGGGGTAAAGCATGTTGATGACAAACAAAAGTCAAAAGTTTGGACTCACCTAAACATTTTTACGTTTTATATATTTTCACTACTATTGTAACTCCTCTCTGAATACATCAAAACTATGAACGAACATGTTGAATGGCCAAAAAAAGTGAAATAACTGAGAACAGGTTTTATATTCTACATTCTTCAAAGTATCCACCTTTGAGGTGTTGCCAAACTTTTGGCCAATACTGTATATATACATATATATATATTAAAAAAACTGTTCAAGCTCAGTTGTTGTTGGTTGCGTTTGAAAGCTTAGGTTTACAGAAATTCTAAATATCCATCTTGCCTCCACAGGTGTAGTTTTGGCTTAGCAAAGCAAAAGCTATTGTCTTAGGTGCTAGTCAAATGATCTGCTCGAAAAATGATTTTGACCCATTATGAAATACGTTGTAGGATTTTGTTCATTTCATTATTTTATTGTTGTTTGTTTTATTGCTTTACGACTTTTATAGACAATACTTTAAAAGCTAGGTCTTTATTTAGTTCAGAATTTTTGACATTAGGCTTTATCTTGGAGTTAGCGGGGGTTTATTTAGTCGTTGGAGTTGATTTGAACAAATTCCGTGCAGTATGTCAGTTATTTGTTAGTTTCAGGGCTCCGGGGTGGCGAAGCTTGCGTGAGTCAATGGTGGTTGAAATCAACTTCATCGACTAATTAAACCCCCGCTAACTCAAAGTTTAAGCCTTATGTGAAAAATTCAATTACATGTGATGACATTTTTTTGTTGCCATTTTTATGTTGAGGCCGCAAAAGGAGAAAAATTGGTAAAAAGTAACTGATAAGTTACTTTTAAAGTAACTTAGTTACTTTGATAAGAAAGTAATCGGTAAAGTAACTAGATTACTTTTTTGAGGTGTAATCAGTAATCAGTAATTAAATTACTTTTTTAAGTAATCTGTGACAACACTGCTGGTACATGACAGTTCTGTTTAAACCAGAAGTCCGTGGTAGAAAATGTCAAAGATGACACCGCCCAATTTTCGCTCAGGAAACTTATCTATAGGATACAGCTATTCGCATATCAAAATATTTCATGTGAGCAGTGAATGTAGTGGTTTGAAGGGAGATAGCGTGTAAATGTTCACCTTAATTGGTTTATACCGTAATTTCCTGAATAAAAGGCACACCCATGTATAATGCGCACCCCAAATTTACTTGTAAAATCTAGGGGAAATTATTGTACCCGTTTATAACGCGGACCCAAATTTTAGCACCAATAAATAGAAGAATACAAGAAAACAGAGCTCGTGTACAGATACAGAAATGTCATTTTACTGACTGGTGAAACACAGCACAAGCATAGCACATTGGTAGTTCAAAACATTACTATAAACTGACAATATTTACGGTAATAATATGATTTGACAACTTCTCCAACTTACCAGAATCTAGGAGAAAACAAAACAGATGTGACTTTTCTTTTAAAGGCTGCTGTATAACTTGCTCGTTTCATCATGATGAATAAATGTTTCTTCCATGGATTGATACGGTAAAATGAAAGTGAGAACGTAAGTCAGAAATCCGTGAGAGCTCATTGCTGTCAACACGACAGTAACAATAGGAACTATTGCTATTTGGGTTTGAGTTTCCCGAGGGACAGATATAGTTGACGGACACACACAGGAAGTCTGTTGTTACGTTTTTTATGGTCCGAGTTGCGGAGCTGCAATAAACGTTGACTCAAATGAGTTCAAGAAACTAAATTCTGTGCTTTATGAGGAGTGAAAAAGCAGAATTTAACACAGACGAAATCATTCGGCCGATTAGAGTGAAGTATTACCGAAACAAAATGGTGACGTCACGTACCGTAATGGTCGGCAACAGGTCGCTGCATACGTTTCTTCAACACAACGTGGACGTGTCAATAAAAAAAAATCGGTTTGTATATATACGTAATATATACGTATATTTCTGTCTCCATCCATGTACCCGTTCATAATGCGCACCATGATTTTACAAGTTGATTTGGGGGGAAAAAAGTGTGCGTTTTATTCGGGAAATTACGGTAGTTAAAATGATGTGTTTTAATGTTTAATAAGCTAAACTAATTAAGCGGAAGAATGTTGACGATATGTCTGTATGTTATTCACCAGATTCTAAACGTGTGTAGATGTATGCACACCTGCAGATGTGCCCAAAAAAGTATTAGATTTCATCTCCTGAGCTCCTAACCGGAGCCCCTGTAGTGGTCAACACATCTGAGGTAACTAGTCACAAGTATAATCTTCCACACTTAAAAAAAAAAAAAATTCTAAAATATTTTATGAATGTTTGTGATGTTAAATTAATATCCTCTTGCACATATTTATTGTTGTGCACTTTCAACTAGTTTGATAGCGTTAATAAATGTGACATTCTTGGCAAAAACTGTGTTTTGGTTGTTGGGTTGTGCTAAGCATACCTGTTGCGCTGTAGTTTGTGGGTCAAACGTTGTTGTTTTTTGCGATTATTTTTTGGTTTTAATTGGGGGGGGGGGTCCAATTGCCTCGGGCATCATTTAACACTAGAAGTCCCAGCGAATTCTGGATCATGAGGATTTGCCATTGGGAAAGGCCAAATTGGCCTCTGCTGGGCATTCTAGTGGTAAGCTAGGAATGCCATTGATTGAGAATGTGTCTTTCCATGATATACTCCGAACTGCTGCAGTGTAGGACGCCACCTGTCCGCCACCAAAGCAAATGTGACTGCTAATTGGCTGCAATTGAATTGACAGATGATCAAATTTAGGCGCCTGCGCGTCCTTCAAATTAACAAGGCATGGTCTTGAACGCATACTGGTACGCCCCAACAACGCGATAGTCTACGTCTGCCCTAGTGTACTTGGGGACTCCTGTGGGGGTACTCGGGCTCTTGATGCATCCCGTCTCAGAACAGCAGAGTTGAAAAATATTTGGGTGTGTTCGGGTGATACCAATGGTCATGAGTTTCGGACGGTGGTTGGAATACTGTTTTTGCTTCGCACTATTTTGTCATTTTTGGATGTTGTGCTACATAACTCTGTTATCCTTCCCTATTACCCCTCAGCACATCCTTTACAATTAAAAATAGGATATGCAACACTTTTTACAAATATTTCAATGGTGCCTTTAAAACAACAGCCTCCTCTGCTGGATAATTCGATTCTTCCCTCTGCTTCCCTCAGACGCACATACACGCACACACTGAAAGGCATACCCCTCCCCCTGTGCCTCTCCTTTTTTGCCTCTTTGCTGTGCTGCTTCTATAATTCAAATTCTGTCATGCTTGTTCCAGACTCCTGGCTCCAGACGCTCTCTCTCCTAGAAAAAGCATAGGAAAAAGAAGGAGGGGAGGGGGGTGTCTCTTTGTGGGACAAAGCTGACAGAATTACGCGTAAATGCACCAGTGTGAACAGCAAATGTGGAAAATTGTGCAATTGGATTCTAATAGGAAAAGTGAACATTTTCATTATTATCAGTCTTTGTCATCTGAATGATGTGATGCTTTCGTAGTAATTTTACAATATCAAATCCTCTTCTTAAACCTTAAAAATCAGAAATCTGTTGTGGGTTTAAAGTAGGGTGACTAAACGTCCTCTTTTGCCTGCACATGTCCACTTTTTACATCCTGGCGGGGTTTTATAAACTCATGAAAATTTCCGGTTTTGATTATTTTACATCGGACCAATTAGTGTGTGTTGAACTTGACTGACGCTTTGCACAGAATACTACGGTACTGTGCTCCCTGTAACGTGTTCCCAGGGAGCCTAATCAGTGGTTGGTTTTGCTATGCTGTGCTCAGTAACAGAGAAAAAAAGACATCAGAACCGTGCTCCATTGTCTACGACGGAGTATTAGGACCGAATAAAGAACGAAAGAATGAAAAAAAACTACTACGAGATTAAAGTCATACTATTGCTATGAGAAGAAAGTTGTATTATAACGTAGGGCTAACTGAGCTGAATAAGCAGCTACGTACTTAACGTAGCACTTGCTTCCTCCGTTAAAATCAACAATAATAAATTTGAAGGCATCTTGTGTTTTAGAATAGGTTTTTCAAACAGGAAATCCTTAATACCGTGGTACCGCTACCTACGAAGTTAATTCGTTTCAGGACCTTGTTTGTAAGTCAAAATGTTCGTAAGTCGAGCAGGATTTTCCCATAAGAATACATTATAATTCCATTAATTCGTTCCACAGCCCAAAAACTTACCCTAAATCCTTAATAAATACTACTGCAAAACAAATTATCAATTAAAAATAATAATAATAGTAAAAATATAATAGTAATAATAATACCTGTAATAATGTGACAAATCGGGTTCTAATGTGGCGGACTTTTTTTTTGCTGTACCTGAATGCACCGCGGAGCTGACGTGACGGTGAGCAAGACAGCGCAGTTCTATTTTACTTTCTGTTTTGATGCGGGTGTCAGTGTTGCACAAGTTGATGGAATAAATGATTAAAAACCTGACGAAAATGGCAATTTATTTGGCGATGTTACCACAATAAGAATTGTCACCTTAACTTATAAAGACTGGCGAATGGAGGAGGACCACACACACCATGCTTATATTTTGCTATCATTAACATCTTCATTTCAATGGTAAAAGTCACCCTTTTATTTTTCTCCACCTGCACTAACCTTTTTGGATCCAGTGTTGATTTCTCTCACAAGAAAATCAGCCGTGTGTCCGTCTTCCGGCAAAACAAAGAAACTGCGGCGCTGTCAAATATGGTCGTATTTCGAGCATGTCGTCGGATGTAGAAACAAATGGCGAGTCAAATTTTACATCAGATGTCGAAAAGATCGCGTGTCGAAGTGATGGTATGTCGAAGTACCACTGTATTTTGGCTCATCTACATGAAATTATGATCCATAGAATGATTTATAATCTAATGCTTTGTCGTAGCTCCCAGCTAAGGTACATGTACATAATGATCCAGATACGGCCGGGATCATCAATTTGACAGTCCAAACGATAGGTTACGCACGGCGGACCGTGCAGACGGGACGCACTCAAAATCTGAAATTTAACGTATGACGTGTGATGTCACAGCAGCACGCACCCTGAATGCGGGCATCTGCGCTGCGACACTAAACAGGGGAACACACAGGAGTCAGGACATAACGCAAAATTTTTTGTGGGAAGTGCTTTATTCAAAGTCAGAGATGTCTCTGCTTGACTGTTAACGCTCAATTGAATAACTTGTTTAACAAAATGGCTGGGCTATGTCTGCAAGTTAAGTAATTCAAAATTTGTTTCAGAAAAACATATGGAGGAAAAAAGCATTTACTCTTTATTTCTGTAAATGTTTCAATGTTAGAATAATGTTAGGGCCCCTGCCCCCTTAGTCCCGCTCCTCCTCCTTGTGTTTGTGTGTCACTTCCTTGATTGCAGGATTGGACAGATGGTTGAGCCTGGGACCAGGTGTAGGTGATCATCGTCAGCATCATACTTAAACCGGTCCTTGGCCTCACATCATTGCCAGATCAACATCTCAACTACAAGAGTTTGTGACTCCAGCTTTCAGCAAACAAAGAATCTTGTAATCCTGATAGTGAGCAAATGTTTGTTTTTTCCCCTAGCTCCTTTACTGCTTGCCTGCCAAAACGCCTGCCGCCCATTCACCTGTTCTATCACCAAACTGCCTACTGGATTCTTCGGACACTATCTGCCACTCCCTCTAATCGTCACTAAACTCATTTTACCACTGCCAGTTTGCCTGTGTCTCTGCGCTTAGGTCACCCGTTTCCCCAGAACCTTAACAAGTACAAAATGTTGCTTACAGTCTAAATATGGGTCATCTTTAATGTGGAGTTGCTTGTTCAAATTAAAGTATTATGTGAAAAAAACAATGCTGTATTGTTATGGTGCATTAATATGGTAGGATTAATAAATGGCATGAAAAAGAAGTGTTGTCAAACACATAACAGTATGATACATTAAACAAAACGGACCCCAAGTTTACTATTGAAAACGGTTTTAATACAAATCTGGCGCAGATTGAGTAACATGGGTGCCATAACCAGGCCATATATTAATGTAGTATCTGCTACTTAGAACCAGTTCAGGCCCAAAACCGGTTGCTGATCCGGCAAGTGACGGCCTACTGACTTTGGGTCATTGTTCAAAAAGACACTAGGGCGGATCCACTTTATGAAATTGGGCCGAAACTTGCAGTACATTTGGCCCATATCCGCTCCAGCTATATTTTTTTTATCTGGGAAGGTGGCCCTATGATTCCAAGGCTCCAAATTGCATTGCTGAATTGAGTATATTTTGTTATAATTTTGCCTTTGGCATTCAAAAATGTTAACCTGAGCGGACAAGATTAGTTCTGCCCATCGCGTCATTTACACCTGCATATCATAGTTTTTATCTGCCATGAATCTGTTTGCATACTGTACTAGTATACTGACTCCTTCAGGAAAAAAAAGGAGCTGCTCCACAATTATTCTGCAGTTCAGTCTTCGCCGCAATTTTTAGGTTCATCATTTGTGCCTCCATTGTATCAAGTCATTTTAGATGGTAGGTTTTATTTTTAATGGGCTTTTACAATATACACACAGTAATGCCCTCACGTGAAGGAAAGGACAGCCAAAGTTTCCAATGTACCTTTTAGGCATTTATTAAAAGCCAGGGAAGCCGTAAAGAACATCAACCCACAGCAGCCAGCGGACGCATGGGCGCACAAGGCATCTTTCAAGCCACGTAACTTGGTGATTACATCAGCCACGCGCTTGTGGTACCCCTCATTCGAAAGTGTAGAAGAAGCTCACTCGGGTTTTTAGTTGAAGTCAATACACCA
Organism: Corythoichthys intestinalis; assembly: GCF_030265065.1. NCBI lineage: Eukaryota > Metazoa > Chordata > Actinopteri > Syngnathiformes > Syngnathidae > Corythoichthys > Corythoichthys intestinalis. The sequence continues at coordinate 45,030,146 of NC_080411.1, read as the reverse complement.
AGTAAAATGGGAGATAATGCCATTTGAGTTTTATACACATACTTTTATACAACAAATCCCATGATAAGAGGTGGATAGTAACCAGTGTTGTTAACCTGACTTAAAAAAGTAGGTAGTTACATTTACAAATTACTTCTCCCAAAAAGTAATTGAGTTAGTAACTCAGTTACCTCAACATAAGAGTAATTAGTTACTCAGCAAAGTAACTGATGTTACTTTTCATGTTCTACACGTTATTACATGGCCCATTATATAACCTCCTCTGTGAGTCTTATAACTTATAACCTATAAGGGCTTATAACCTTATCATGGTGGAGCGGTATGCGTGTCCCAATGATCCTAGGAGCTATGTTGTCTGGGGCTTTATGCCCCTGGCAGGGTCACCCATGGCAAACAGGTCCTAGGTGAGGGGCCAGACTAAGTATGGCTCAGAAGAGCCTTTATGACGACAAAAAATGAATGGATCAAGGCTTCCCTTGCCCGGACACAGGTTACCAGGGCCCCCCTCTGGAACCAGGCCAGGAGGTGGGGGTCAAAGGCGAGCGTCTGGTGGCCGGGCCTGTACCCATGGAGCCTGGCCGGGCACAAGCAGGGGTCACCCTTCCCATGGGCTCACCACCTGTTGGAGGGGCCAAAGGAGTCAGGTGCGTAGGGAGTTTGGCGGTCCGACCCCCAGCTACAGAAGCTAACTCTTGGGACGTGGAATGTCACCTCTCTGGCAGGGAAGGAGCCCGAGCTGGTGTGTGAGGCAGAGATGTTCCGAATAAATATGGTCGGACTCGCCTCCGCACACAGTTTGGGTTCAAGTAACAATCCTCTCGAGAGGGATTGGACTCAGAGCAGGGCAGGTGTGGGCATACCTTTCGCCTCCCGGCTTGGCGCCTGTACCCTAGGGTTTACCCCAGTAGACGAGAGGGTAGCCTCCCTCCGCCTTCGGGTGGGGGGACGGGTCCTGACTGTTGTTTGTGCTTACGCACCAAACAGCAGCTCAGAGTACCCATCCTTTTTGGAGTCCTTGGAGGGTGTGCTGGAGAGCTTTCTCTCTGGGGACACCCTCGTCTGCTGGGGGACTTCAACGCTCACGTGGGCAATGACAGCGAGACCTGGAGGGGCGTGTTTGGGAGGAACAGCCCCATGATCAGAACCTGAGGGGTGTTCTGTTATCGGACTTCTGTGCTCATCAAGGATTGTCCATAACAAACACCATGTTCAAACATAGGGGTGTCCATATGTGCACTTGGCACAAGGATACCCTAGGCCACAGTTCGATGATTGACTTTGTAGTCGTGTGATCGGATTTACGGCCGCATGTTTTGGACACTTGGATGAAGAGAGGGGCAGAGCTGTCAACTGATCAACACCTGGTGTTGCTGGCTCCGATGGCGGGGGAAGATGCTGGTCAGACCTGGCAGGCCCAAACGTATTGTGATTAAAAACACTGGTAGCAACACGTTACATTTATTCCGTTACAGTTACTCAAGTAACTTCTCAGATTAGTTTTGCTACGCAATACTTTTTACTTTTACTTGAGTAGATTTGTGAAAAAGACACACTATTTTTACTCCGCTACTTTGGGCTGCACTAGAGTAATTACAGTTCTCCTCTTTATCCTACGGACTGTAACGACTTAATTTTTTTCCAGAGATGCTGACAGTGGTTGTCTCGGTTTCACCAATGAGATGTCGCAACAATAACCACAACACTCTAATATAACAGTCAGAGGTAACATTGTTTTTCTCCACTGCACTCATTCTCCTTGGGACGCGTGATGTGTCATAGTAGTGTTCTGGTCTGGATTCTATGATTTTTTGACCTGATATGGTCATGTAATAGTTTTTAGTACAGTATAATAATAACAGTTCGTAGAGATGAAGTTGTGCTGAGAAAAAATACCATTATTTAAAAAATATCAGACATTGTAAGCAGTTACTCACAATGTTACTCATTATTTGAGTATTCTTTTCAACTAATACTTTTTTACTTGTGCTTGAGTAGATTTTTTGGATGACTGCTTTTACTTGAGTAATAAATAAAGATACACGATAATATCGGTTACCGATAATTATCGGCCGATAATGGCAATTATGACGTCACACAGATAATACAGATTAAAAAAAATCAACCGATAACGCAATCCGATAATCATATACTTGATTTAGCCTCCAAATGTGGGCAACCAAGCAGTTTTCTCCACTTCTCCACCACCGCCTGCTCAACCCTCCCCTCTCTGAAGCCATGTGGGAGGAGGGGTTGAGGAGTACGGCGTCATAGAGGATGTCGGTGTTACACATCAGTCTTGAGGCGCTCTCACTAGCGTGCGTTGCTTTTCCCGTGTGTGAAATGAAATAAACGACACTCTCGCCATCTACAAAACAGGTCCGCGCGGCGTAAAGAAAGCGTCCTCATTGAATACCACTAACCCAGCAGCCATTTAAAACTGCATCACAATGATTTTTGGAACGAATACGAGGCTGCTGCTAGCGCGAATGCTAAAGCTATTGTAAACACAAATAAACTATAAAGGAATCTACGGGGCTTGTGACGATACAGAAACGCTGCGGTCCTCCCGGACTCGGGTTGTTTGGGAATGCAGCCCAAAGCGGGTGATAAACTCCCATCTATGGCTAAACACCTCACGAGACCGATAGTCGACAAGTAGCTGTCTTCCAACGGAGCCCGCCGGTCCGGCAGGCCGCCGCCTCGCCTCGCCCTAGGCGGGCAGAGCAGAACCATGCACCGAATACGCCGCAGCGAGCCGGCCGGGGCGGGTGGGTATCCGGTACGAACTTAGCTGCCCCTGCCACTCCGGTTCAAGACAGAGGCCTGGCGCGGGTGCTAATTTGGCAGCCGGGCGGACTGAAGGGCACAGGCGGGAGGAAATTCCCGAAATGACCCGATAGCCAAACCCCTGGATGAAAAAATAATGCAGTTTATACGACCACGATTCTTCGAGAAAGACATGCCGATCACATCAGTTTTACCACGGACATTTACACAATTGATGTCAAGAAAGCATGTTTATCATGACGGCACAGTGGTTACTTGATAATTTTAACATGCACCAAACCACACAAATAAGTCATCCAGTCAGTAATGCATTCAGTACGCTTTAAATTTATGACGTCTTAATCAAATCATTCTTCTTAAATCTAGTCAAATAATTTTCCCCATCTTGTTTGAGTGTTGAAGACTAGTTAACAGATGAATGCGCCAGATTATTCCACTTACTTCAACTAAATATTGCCATTTGTTCTTATTAAGCCCAAACATCTAAAAAAAAATGTCATTTTTCACCTATATCAAGAAAAAATAGCTTTCAAATAATGTTTTGAACCATACATATTCTTGAATAAAGAACATTTCTGACAAGTTTTTTTTTTTTTTTTTTTTTAGGCTTATGTATAATAATTTATTGCTTAAAATAAGGCTGTTAAACTTATTTTCAGCTGGCTATTTTTCTTCAAGAAATCTGAGTGAAATATACTTGAAATGCTGACAGTTAATTTCACTTATTTCTAATAGATTTACACTGAAAACAAGGGAATTTAACTCGTTTTAAGGAGTTGTGTTTTTGCTGTGTAGTAATGTTATACATACGTTAGGAATGGCTTACTTTTAAAGCAATTTTTGTGCAACTTAAGTAATCGTAGCCAAAAGTTTACCATTACACAATGTCAGACAATCTGTCTTTATTTAGATGTTGGAATTTACTACTTGTTCACATTTGATGTTGGAAAAAAAAGAGCAATAATATTTTTGCACAGTAATATTTTCTCTTGTGTATACTTTTGTAAGATGTGCTTTAATGCTTTTGCACGCTAAGGTTAATAATGTGTGTTTAAAACTAATAGCTATAACTGTAAGATAAGCTTGTTTTTGGGTGCCAAATATATTGCTCACCTACAGCTATTATACGCGCACTCCCAAGCTATTATGAAGAATACAGTTTTAGCCATGATCATGTGCTTACCGGTGATTGATCACAACCTACTGATAAGTAGATGCACACACATGTTGATTCATCACACAACGTCTCAGTACTTTTCCATCAAGCTACAGTACTTTGATTGCAAATGTGGGGTCAAAACAAAGATATCTTGCCTGCTCAGGTAATTCAATCAGGAAGGTTTAATCAGGAAGTGTTACTGTTCAATCACTGACTAGAATAAGGAACTTGCCCGACCGAACCTGCCACGTTGGACAACAGCGTTGTAACTGTACTCTGCTCATCAACAAGTCCTCAATAAAAGCAGCGAGCCCCAGGAAGAGAGCGAGAGAGAATTACTGACATTGCGAGTCAAGCTCTCTCCCTGACGGCCGTCAGTGAAAACATGTCTGCGTTCCTGGTCTGATCCTTCTCCCGTCCCTTTCTGGGTCTTTAATTAATTACAAAAGTGAGTTTAGACCTAACATTTTTCTCTGGTGCTGAAACCCGGGACCTCACATCCGTGTCCATTCGGACCGTCGCGGGACCAACGGGCCGACAATGACACCTTTACGTGACTGGACTGGCCGTCAGTTTGTTCCTGCGACGACGGTGACAGGTCCCAACCGAGCCAGGGAGGGACGGACTAAGGTAGGATTATTTTTGCCCAATTAACGCTTTCGGTTTTGATACGGTGCGCAATTTGAGGTGTCAAGAATACGGGACATGACCTAAAAAGGCAGGTACGAACGATTAAGTTCGTGGTAACCGTGTCACGAGAACCGTTGAGAACCCAATTAAGGCTAGCGTGTCCGCGTAAGAAACCGTCGAAATTCAACCCATTCGCAGTTCAGGGAACTGGCGTAAAACAACGTGTTATAGTCCTGCGCGGCAGGACGTCGTGTCAAAGTAGTATTTTGCGTCACGAATTAACACGTTAACGACCGAGGCGTCGTCGGAAAGCGGGTCGGGGACCCTTAAAAGTTTAAATGGGCAAAAAGCAAGACATTTACGGAGAAAAAAAAAATAAAAAAATAAAATTAAATTAAATTTAAAAAAAAATAAAATAAAATAAAAGTTAAAAAGTGGGGCACTCGAAATAAAACGTTCCGCGAACGTAATTAAATTGGTGAAAATGGGGGGAAAAAAAAAAAACAAGAGTAAACAAATAAGAGGACACCCTGACGTGGTGCTTATGCAAGAACAATTCCCAGGAAGCTGTTGTTACCTGGAAGCGTGGGTTAGAGATCATGACTTTAACCCAACGTTGAAAGAAAGAGGAGGCTGCGTTGTGTCTTTCTTTCATGATTTTTCATGTCCATAGTGATAATTGGTGAGTTGTGATGTTGAAGGTTTGAGTAAGTTGTATTGAGGACAGAGGTAACCGTAAGTCTAAGTAAAGATGGGTGGCGAATGTGTTTGGTTGTTTGGTGGACGTCCGGAGTGACAAAAAAGGAATTAAGAAAGTAGGGTTGAGAAGGTTTTGGGTGTGTGAGAGGAGCGTCGATAAGCGAGGGAATTGTTTGTGAAGAGCTGACCATTTATTGTGAAAAAATCGGAAAAACCTAGAAGTTTTTCAACATGAGGAGTGCGGCCCTTCGGTGGCCCCTATTTGCAACATGGGGTCCTCGACGGCATCCGCTGGGTTTTTTGCCCAAATTAATTATAAGGGAAGGTTGTAATTGCAGCTGGGAATATTCCAGCCTTTCCCTTGTATTATTTAGGATATGAATTTTTGAAATGGAATCTCAATAGAGATAAAAATAGACTATTGAGCTAAATTCAAAATAAGAACGCTCCTAAAAGAAAATAAGAGAATGGCTAAAAGAGAAAGAAAATAGTTAATGTTTTGAAAAAGGAAAAGATCAACTGTTGATAAATAGCTATTTGAAAACAAACTTAACAGATTTATTTTAAGCAAAGAGCTAGTATGTTTGATAAAAAGAAAATCAGATTGTTAGAAATGTTCTTCATTCAAGAATAGATATTGTTAAAGTAAATTCTTCTGAATTCAGGTGAAAAAATGACCAACTTTTAGATGTATCGAGCTAATAAGAACAAATAATAATATTTACTCCAAGTAAGTAGAGTGATTTGAAATAGATTGACTAAATTAGATTTTGAAAAACATGGCCAAATACTGTAAGAACTGTCAAAAAGACTTCCCATTAATTCTCGGGAATGATAATAGATATCAATACAAGTCTTATAGATTAAGATAGGTCCAAATGTTGATTAGCAAACTCCTGTTGAGGAAGGAGCAGCGGTTTAGTATATGTCACATAAGTTTTAGCAGACGTTAGAGCAATTCTAAACTTGCCGTTTTTTAAGAATGGCAGAAATAGTTTAAACTAGAGAAATAAGTTGTTACAGGGAGTGTATCAATAAAAACAACAAATCGAAAGTTGGGATTAAAAAACGTTCTAAAATTCACACGTCAAGCAGATAATTCTACCAACCTGGAGTGAAATACAAATGGATGTTTTTTAGTGCACGAAAAAACATTCTTTGTTCTCCTCTGGACTGCTGAATTATCCTCCATTATAAATTATATGGATGTCAATTGGAAAGATATATATATATATATATATATATATATATATATATATATATATTAACAGCGCTAGGTGAGATCATGATCAGAATTAAAGTTTGAATTGATTAATGGTAAGAGGTAGTGTTTTAAGTGTTAAAAAATAGCAGAGAAGTCATAGTGGAATAAAAAAAGATTGCTTAAAAGAGTATTGCTGTCCTACAATACTCTCCCATGCAAATGAAAAACTTTGCCTGGGTAAAAAAGTCAGATTTTGACTTATGTGGACAACACACTGTGATATGGAAAATTCAAATTTGAAATAGAAATTTAAATTGATTACAAAATTTACCCAAAAGATACCCTAGGCCTATTGAGATACTGTATTTGACTAAAAACAATCAATTGAACAGATTATAATTGCGTCATGGAATCGTAATTTTTGGATCACGTGTTGATGAATCTTCAACAGTGACCCAAAGGTGAAAAGACAGTTTTGTCAGCTCTAAAGAAATTCCAAAACAAAGACAAATTCATTCCATTTTTGTAATCTTGAGTGGAACATTGCGCGATATATTAAGGCCACTGCAAAATTCAATTTACTGATTAAAATGGGAGCTGACAAAAATTGATCATAAGCAAATATTGGCATTTGCCAAGTAGAAATTATTATACTGGGAGAGTTGTAACTCTGTAACTCTGGGTTGATTGCGGAACGTAAACTGTTTTTGATACGGTGATAGTAACGGTAACACAAGTTAAGACAATTACTGGATGTAATCAAACTACCGAATGCGTTAGTCATTTGTAAATGTGAAGCCCAAATTGATGGCCTTGATAACGTGTCAATTGGGAACAGACTAGCAGATGAAGCAGCCAAGATAGCGGTTGTAAATCAACGCAATAAAGCTAAAATACGCCTATTAGCTGAAACTGAACCGCAACAACTAATAGATAAAAAACATAAAGGCTATTTAACATAGCATTGCAAACAGAAAAGCAAAAATGGGCGATGAAAGGTTTCTACCAAAATTATTGGTCATATGGGCAGCTGAATTGAGCCACATGATTGTCAAGTGTCTACAGGGGGGAGGACTGAGTTGGTTAATAATTGGTTAATAGACACTATGACAATTGTGGCCCAATGTCTTCAATTCATACTTGGAAAAAAAAAAACAATCTTTTTTTTAGTGTTTACTTTGCATAGACAATGTTAAGAGAGACCAAAAAGAGGGAGGTTTCTAGAACCAACTGAACTATTTCATACATTGCACATGTATTGCATTGAGTTAAATAGAGTGTTGGGGAAAAGATATTGCCTGGGGAAAAATAGATGTATTTTCTAGATCAGTTAAGATTTTTCCTAGCGCACATGAGAATGAAAAACCAGTAATTAATGCAATATGTGATAGAATTATTCCAACATTTGGCATACCTGCCATTGTCCGAAGTAACAATGGACCCCACTTCAGAGTTGAGGGCCTAATGGAAGTGGGCAGACTGTTAAACATTGAAATGGAAAAAAGGAGAAAACCCATTGCATGTACAGACCCCAGTCTGCCGGACTAGTGGAAAAAGACAAATTAATAACAGACTGATGCAGAAGGAAAGAACTTGCCACTTTTTAGACTTCCAGATTGAAACCCAGGACCTGTTAAAGGTTCTGGCAGCATTGCAGCTCACATAAAGAAACAACAGTTTGATCTAAGACAAGTTCGAGACAACAATGATCTGCCAGAATGTTCCGATCCACAGACTCTCAAGGTGCAGGTCGGAGACTTGGTGTTCCTGAAAGTGTTGCAGTGTGCCAGGTGGGACAGTGAACGCTGGGACGGTCCTTAAAGAGATGGTTGGCGTCAGCCCGACTGCAGTGAAAGTCTACGGATGCACTGGAAGAATTCATCAATCCCAGTGCAAGCTTTTCCGGTTGCCAGAAGGACCTAGCGACGCGAGTCCACCAGGCCCTGATTCCTAACGTCCCGACCTCACCTAAAGTCATCAAGAGAAAAAAACTGGTCAAGCCCACGCTGGGACTGCCCCTACACAGTTCTCCTGACCACCCTGCAAGACCTTGAGAACAGTCCAGAAAACTGGCATGTCGTCAGGACCGGCCTCTGGTGGTTCTGTGGAGGAGTAACCCTATACTCCAAGCTCCTGATGGAATGGATCGGACGATATGCCCTCGTCACCCCCGTCCAAAAGTCCACAACGATCGTGCTCGATCAAAGACACAGCAACACGACAGCTGATGAAGAACCAAAGTCCACTCGCCGAAGAAAAAGATCCATCCTGGACGATCTGCCTTCGTTGGATGAAGGACTCTATTTCGACTCCATTGGAATCCCTCGAGCTGTGCCAGACATTGCCAAGCTCACTGAAGAAGGCCATGCCGCTGGATCTTTCCTCCCAGGGATAGGAGCCTTTTTCCCCGTCACCGTCTACAAGCACACCAACCTCATCAACTATCTGAACTTCAAGATTCAAGTTCTGTACAATTACACCGGTCTCGTACAATCTAGAGCCGCAGAACAACTGCATGCCATCTCCCTGACCGCCATCCAGAACAGAGAAGCCCTCGACATGATCCTGGCAGAAAAGGGAGGACTCTGCACTTACATCAAGAAAACAGGAGAATGCTGTACTTTGGTCCCACTCCACACGGCAAAGAATGACTCAATCACCCAACTCATGGAATGGTTCGAGGAGTTCAAAGACCGACTCCATCAACAGGAGGGAGTCCCACAGAACGCCATCCTCAAGTGGTTCCAAGACACGTTCGGCAGCTGGAAGAGAGTTATCATCTTTGGAATTACTGCGGTTGCCGCCATTCTAGTCGTCATCATCATACTGTCCTGTTGCTGCATCCCCCTTTGCAAAATCATCGTTAATCGCCTGCTCTCTACTGTGGACCAAAAGGTCAACACCATGTTTGTCGCCTACTCAGCCAAATACGACCTTGTGTCACAGGTCCCCCTAGAAGAATCAGATACTGATTTAGACAGTGACGATACGGACACTATCGTCTAAAGCAGATTCCCCACGTCAGCCATCCCGACTCTGCAACCCTATGGACTCTCGATAAATAACACCGACGCGGTGATCACAAATCGCTAAAATATGGCGTTCAAAAGAGTTCCTGAATGTACACACATTTAACCGTCACATTTATCTACCATATTAAAGTGTATGTTGTCCGTATTTTTCCCAGAGATGCCAGGCAATGAGGCTCTGGTCCCTGCAAGCGGGGAGGGAATAGGGGAATTTAGGCCTAGAAGGTTTTCGCCCTTATCTGGTTTCTCAACTCCAATGTTGTGGTGTACTGTTGACAATTGTTACTGCAAACCCATCTTGAGAAAAGTAATGGTTAGATTTTAACGCCAAGTGCCAATTGAAGCACTTTGTTTTAAACTCACAACAGGAGGGAAATGTAAGATGTGCTTTAATGCTTTTGCACGCTAAGGTTAATAATGTGTGTTTAAAACTAATAGCTATAACTGTAAGATAAGCTTGTTTTTGGGTGCCAAATATATTGCTCACCTACAGCTATTATACGCGCACTCCCAAGCTATTATGAAGAATACAGTTTTAGCCATGATCATGTGCTTACCGGTGATTGATCACAACCTACTGATAAGTAGATGCACACACATGTTGATTCATCACACAACGTCTCAGTACTTTTCCATCAAGCAACAGTACTTTGATTGCAAATGTGGGGTCAAAACAAAGATATCTTGCCTGCTCAGGTAATTCAATCAGGAAGGTTTAATCAGGAAGTGTTACTGTTCAATCACTGACGAGAATAAGGAATTTGCCCGACCGACCTGCCACGTTGGACAACAGTGTTGTAACTGTACTCTGCTGATCAACAAGTCCTCAATAAAAGCAGCGAGCCCCAGGAAGAGAGTGAGAGAGAATTACTGACATTGCGAGTCAAGCCGTCAGTGAAAACATGTCTGCGTTCCTGGTCTGATCCTTCTCCCGTCCCTTTCTGGGTCTATAATTAATTACAAAAGTGAGTTTAGACCTAACAACTTTAAAGTTTTACATAAATCTTTTAATTAGGGCTGTCAAAATTATCGCGTTAACGGGCGTTAATTAATTTTTTTAATTAATCACGTTAAAATATTTGACGCAATTAACGCAGATGTCTCGCTCAGACAGATTTAAATGACTGTTCAGTGAAAAGCTCACTTGTTGTTATGGAGTTTTGCCGCCCTCTGCTGGCGCTTGGGTGAATGACCATCTCCCATATTGCCTCAAATAGATTATACAATGAGGCAGTTTAGGGGCATTAAGAGTGAAGAGAATGCCACCGGCCGCTTGGGGGCAGCGCCGTTCCATACTCATGTTATTTCTTCAAAACGTGGGAGAATTAGTAGTTGTGAGACGTTTATGCTGTATTCACAATGCAACGCAAATTGCTATTTGTGCTCCACACATATTTTGGTAAGTTTTCTTTCTTTTAGTGGCAATTATGTGTTTCTTGTTGTATTTTGGGTAAGATATGTGCAGATATATTTAATACAGTAAAGGCGAGTGGACACAGGCGTTCTTTGGACCGCGCCGTTTATTGGCAACTCCTTCACAACAAACATACAGTGGGGAGAACAAGTATTTGATTTCAAATACTTGCTCTCCCCAATGTAAGTATCGTTTAGTGAAAGCACAACAAAAATAATATTCCTATCTCTCCCAAAAAAAAAACAAAAAAAAAAATTCACAAAAAGAAAAGCACTTCAGTCTATAGTAATGAGGCCCTATTCTGACACCCAGTTAAACAACAATGCAAAATGAACTGGCATTCCATATCAAAATAGCTATGCAAAATACACGTAAAACTTTGGTCACTCTATTTTTATTATTGTTATTTTTATTCTTCTTATTATTATATTAACTCTACTTTTGATTGAAAATTTTACAAATTTTATTAAAACGAAAACATGAAGAGGGGTTTTAATATAAAATTACTGTAACTTGTAACTATAACATTTATCGTTTAAGAACTACAAGTCTTTCTATCCGTGGATCACTTTAACAGAAAGAATGTCAATGCCATTTGTGGATTTATTGTTACAATAAACAAATACAGTACTTATGTACAGTATGTTGTATGTATATATCCGTCGTGTGTCTTATCTTTCCATTCCAACAATAATTTACATAAAAATATGGCATATTTTAGAGATGGTTTGAATTGCGATTAATTGCGATTAATTACAATTAATTTTTAAACTGTAATTAACTCGATTAAAAATTTTAATCGTTTGACAGCCCTACTTTTAATAAAATTATCGGCTTGACATTATCGGTTATCGGTTGGAACGAGGAGGAAATTATCGGTTATCGGTATAGGCTGAAAAATGCATTATCGTGCATCACTAGTAATAAATATTATTCAGAGTTAACTCTGCCTTTACTTGAGTAATTTTTTAGGCTTCTCCGCCCACCTCTGCCAATGATTCCTTTCTGAGGTCTTACCGGAAATCACGATTGTTACATTGTGAGGTTGGGGGGGGGGGGGGGGGGGGTTCAATAGGAGGAGGAGAAGGCTCGAGTATTAGCGTAGCGAGTAGGAATTGTGTGTGACCGAGTTTGGAGAGTTGAATTGGAGGAGATGGGATGGGACATCAATAGGACATCAATATTTCACATTTTGACAAGCAAGTCTAGGATTTTTTTTTGTCTTTATGGGCCTAAAATGTTGATATAATTGGTCAGTAAAAAAAACAACAGTTTGGACATGAAGGTTATGGTGACCTGAAAAAAAGGTACCAAACTTGGCCATTGTTAACAATTCGTTCTTTGAAATATAAAGGCAACATCAAAGGCATTCAAAATCGGAAAACATAGGCCCGGACCTTAAAGGATTAACACATTCACTGCGCAAGTGCGGCAAATTCATGTTAGTTGCATATGTGCTGCAGCTACTATGTTGTATACTTTTTATGAGTACAGTTTACTTTAAAACATGTACAACAATCAGTGTATTAGAAAATGTGCTAAATGGATTTGAATGTGTTTTAAGTACATGGGATAGTAAAATTATATATTATTTTTTTTCCTGTTACTTAGTCTTGGTAGTTGTGAATTATATCACCTCTTAACATTATACAAGCCAGGGTTCCATGAATGGAAATATGAAGCGTAAAAATTGATATTATTGACAATCCTACATAATTCCCATCGAGTGTAGAGAATTGCATTTTCAATAATTTAGTACTTTTTTTTTCATTTTATTTTTCACCTGTGGATGTGTTTTAATGCTAGGGAGATGAGAAAATAATGTTAATGAAATTACTGCAAATGTGGATGTAGATTTGAAAAATAAATACACTGCTGGCCAAAAGTATTAGCACCCTTGCAATTCTGTCAGATAATGCTCAATTTCTCCCAGAAAATGATTGCAATTACAAATGCTTTGGTAGTTATATCTTCATTTATTTTGCCGGCAATGAAAAAACACAAAAGAGAATGATTAAAAAAAAAAAAAAAAAAAAAAAAATCATTATCATTTTACACAAAACTCCAAAAATGGGCCCGACAAAAGTATTGGCACCCTCAACCTAATACTTGGTAGCACAATCTTTAGACAAAATAACTGTGAACAACCGCTTCCAGTATCCATCAATGAGTTTCTTACCAGCTTGAACTTGTTTAGATGTTAGTCAAAGTTCTTTATCCACCATCTGCACGATCTTTCGTTAAAATCTCTCATCAATTTTTCTTTTCCATCCACATCTAGGGAGGTTAGCCACAGTGCCATGGGCCTTACACTTATTGATGACACTGCGCACGGTAGACACAGGAACATTCAGGTCTTTAGAGATGGACTTGTAGCCTTGAGATTGCCCATGCTCCCTCACAATTTTGCTTCTCAAGTCCTCAGACAGTTCTTTGGTCTTCTTTCTTTTCTCCATGCTCAATGTGGTACACACAAGGACACAGGACAGAGGTTGAGTCAGCTTTAATCCATTTTGACTGGCTGCAAGTGTGATTTAGTTATTGCCACCACATGTTATGTGCCACAGGTAAGGTAATGATTTCTCAAAGGGTGCCAATACTTTTGTACAGCCCATTTTTGAAGTTTTGTGTAAAAGGATAAGGATTTTTTCCCCCATTCTCTTTTGTATTTTTTCATTGCAAGCAAAATAAATGAAGATATTACTACAAAAGCATTTGTATTTGCAATCATTTTCTGAGAAATTATTTGACAGAATTGCAGGGGTGCCAACACTTTTGGCCAGCAGTGTAAATGTCATCAAAACCACAGTAAACGAGTAAACGAACAGTCTGCTTAAAGTGCAGTGTATGCAATTCGGTATCGGGTGAAAATAAATTCCATCCAGTTTTAGTCTGTTTTTATTAACATTTCATGCAACATCTAAACTTCAATGGAATCTGAGTTTGCCTTCAGGGCTGCTAACTGGTGTGCAGACAGTGTGGGGTGCAGTTCCAGTTCTCATTCGATGATGGTGTGGTTGTCTAAATTGTTACGGTATCTGACTTTCTTTTCTTTGACAGCCTGGCATCCAGGCCAGTGTGATATCTGCCTTCCGCCCAAAGTCAACTGAGATAGTCTCTCCCTGTTCACACTCCTAAATAGGATAAATGTTTTACAAACAGTGGCTCAGAATGATGAGTTAAAGTGAATTGGCTGTAAGTAATGTTGAGGAATTCTACATGTCAGAATGTTTCATCACTAGGGCTGCAACTAACAATTATTTTTTTTATAATAGATTAATCAGATGATTAATTATACGATTAATCGACTCATCGAATAAATGTCACTTTTTTCAATTACCTCTACCATTTAACTTAAAGGGAACCTCGGACTTAAATACTTGTAGACTCTAATAAGCCAGAATTGTTCTCCTTTACTAAAATATGTAATGAGAGACGTATAAAATATTGCCATTGCCATTGATTTAAAAATTTATAATTTTAGTACATGTACATGAGCTCATACATACATGAGTGGTATGTATGTATACATACATACAACATACATACATACATGTACATGTACATGACCTACGGAGGGCACCATGTTTTATGGACCCTCGGGCTGATGACGTAGATTGTCACTGTCACTCGATGAATACTACCGGGTTACTGCGATTCTACGCGGCGAGACGTCCAACGCATGTGCTCATCGGTTAAAAGCGGCAAGTACTTACCGTAAACCGCAACTTTTTTCCCCTCATTTTGAATCCTGCGGCTTATAATCCAATGCAGTTTATTTATTGATTTATATGAGTTAGTAGGTAGGACTTTATTTGACAGCGGCGTCATAAGACTGTCAGAATTATGACATGACACTATCATGAGCATTAATGAATGCTTATAACAGCTATCATGAAGTGTCATCCATCTTATTTTGTCAGTAACTCCATTTATGTCTAGTCCAGATTTATTACATTCATTCAAAAGTGACACTTAATGACACCTGTCATAAACTTACATTAATGCTCATGACAGTGTCATGTCATAATTATGAAGGTCTTATGACAGTCTTATGATGTCACTGTCAAATAAAGTGTTACCACTTAATATTTTTTGGTGTAAATAACCCATAATACAGTGAGGATAACTGCAGCTTATAGTCCGGTGCGGGTAATCTATGAACAAATGCCGTTTTCGTGTCAAATTTGGTGGGTGGTGGCTTATAGTCAAGTGTGCCTTATAGTGCGAAAATTCCGGTACTATTTGTGTTGTTATTGAGTCTTTTATTACCTTTTCATTTCTTACCTTTTACTAAAGCAGATTGTTGATCTGCTGACCACATTAGTCACGTAGCATATTTAAGCCACCCTTATTTGATATTACTACGTTTAAGTATTTTCTTAAGGCATCTTTAGTGTGTTCTGTCCACATGCATCTAAACAAAACAAGTTGAAAGCGCACGGTAGTACTTTGGGTGTCATATTCGCCTCTTGTAGACATTTCGCCGGTGTAGCACAGTTTAGCAGAACACCGTTTTTTTTCTACCGTCGTCTCATCCCGTCTTTCCTGTTCATTTTGCTTTGGCTGCTCGTTTTGTGAAGTATCGACAGTGCTGTCATGCTCTTTAAATAGAATGATAATACTAAGGGGCTGTGAGATATCAATAGAACCGTTATGTGGCAAGATAACAAATATTAATAAAGTTACCAAAAAAATAAATCACATTCATGAGCAATTATCGAAAATAAATCGAAAATTACGAACATTTCCGAAAGTATTCCAGAAACAGCCGAATGGGGCTTTGACGTCACAGCCAGGAAACAAAAGGTCGCGGCAGGTGCCATCGTTGTTTATCGACGGGAGAGTTGTGTTCGTGTTTTATCAAAAAATCACTAAAATGGTTCAAACCTGTCATGCTATGTGGTGTACAAATAGCCATTTGTCGCAATGTAGTACCCATGAGTTCCCCAACGCGAGATAAAGAGCTGGACTACGCAGACAATGAGTAACGTTCGTCCCTGCAAAGAGGGCTAATTTTGCAGACCCAGCCTCTGGCACGGTTTTGTGTGGTGCGCATTTTACACCTGAAAGATATTCAAACTATGGACAAATGAATAAGGTTTTGCTAAGAAATTGCTGCTGAAAGCAGATGCGGTGCCCACCATGCAGCCACCTAAAATCCCGAGATATCAAGAAAGAGGACAATGACTGGCACTGATGAGACCACCCCACCACCCCAGGCTAAGCAAAGGAGGAGAGCAGCCAAGCTCAAAATGGCCAGAGTGAGTACTCTTTTATAATAAAAAACATATCACGCATTGGATGTAGGACTGGACACATGTAAAAATTATCGCTCGTAATATATACACAACAAATCCTCTAATCCCATTCATATTTGTGTCTGTTGGTAGAGCGAAAACCTATGATAGCACATTAAATGATAATTATTCTATACATTACTTTATTTTGCGGTCATGGTGTATCAGCTTCACAAAAAGAAATGCAAATCAAACCGTTCGGTGTTTCCCACACGATCTGTTGCCGGTGTTTCATCAGTGTGATTGCTCCCCCCAATGATCATTTCATTAGGCTGCATTGGCTTTCGTTTGGGCTCAAATTGATAACCCACAACACCAAAGAAAGGTTCATAACGCTCCTCGTCACCATTAGAAGAACGTTCGTTACGTCGGATTCGTCGCTGCAACTAGAAAGAAAATTGTCCGCCATCATCGCCGCCATTCAGTACTGAGCACTGAGCCAGGTGTTTCCTTGTTGTGATGTCACGCACACAATATGCTAGATTTCCGGGATCTCGGGCGCCGGTCATTTTAGCTTGACAATCGATCCAAATTTCTATCATTTTCTTGGTGTTGCAATGTGTGTAATTACACAAAGTGGCATGATATGAATCCAAAAGGCATGCGTTTATGGATAAATGATGGAATATTAGCATTTCCCCAGCTGTTTTCATACAATTTAATGTTTCTCTCAAGTTCAAATTGAAAGGGTTGAACTGATGACATTTTTATGTCAGTGGAGTCATAATCTGGAAGCCTGGCAGCGTAACCATGTGATGTCACCGCCCTCCAAAGTCAACAACAATGACGACCTACCAGTTAAACTAATTTTACAAATTGTATAAAATCAAAAAAATCAAGAGGGGTTTCAATATCAAATTATTTTAACTCATGATAACATTTATCTTTCAAGAACTACAGGGCTTTCTATCCGTGGATCCCTTTAAAGTTTTTTTTTAGCCATGTTTTAAGAAACAATGAAGAGAAAATGGATAACTATTTCCGTCATAAATATTTTCTCACAGCTTCCTGCCTTAATTGTAGTCTACAACTGTACTGTTTTAGGTACATAAAACTTGTTAAAGTTTTTAATAAAGGTTCTGAGTATAAAACTGGAAAAGAATTTCTAAATAAACAAATGAGACCAAAGCCATGTTCATTTCCATAAAAGAAAGTGCTGCAGATTGACATTGGTTTTCTTGTGCGCGAAGTGCTGATATAATTTGAGTCAATGACTCTATTTAATTTTCTTTAAACAAACTAAACAACAAAATCGAATAAGGAGGAGGCAGACTGTAATGAATCAGTTTTGTTTATCAAACAGTTGTTCATAAATACAATCCAAATCCAATTTCAAAGCACACTCTCTTGTATGACAATTTACAGTTTGAATGAGTGAATGAATGACTTTGTGTTGAAAGGAGACTCTAAGCTGAGTTTATGTGTGTGGTTTCCAGTGTCGGGAATAATGCCGTTATAACGGCGTTACATAACGGTGTTATTTTTTCAGTATCGGGGTAATATAACTAATTATTTTTTCCGCCGTTACAACGCCGTTACCGTTACTGACGGTCAAAAGCGGTGCGTTACTTACTCTGAATAAATTGAAGAAACTACCAGCCGTAGCGAGTCTACTCTGCTCTGTTTATTTGTCATCCAAGACTTGGGGTGCGTTCAGGTTCATGGCAATGAAAATAGTAAACACACATAGCCTACCTTTGCATGAACGATGGAGTTGCCGTTTGATACGGTCATAATGTGCAGGTCATGCACCCATCGCAGCAAAACTGTTCGTAGCTTTGTAGCGATTTGTAATTTCGGAATCGCTGTTGAGTTTAGTAACACCAAACAATAAATACAGCAGAATGTCCATTTCACGTAATTGTGGAAGCCCGTCGACATCTTTACTCCATTTGTCTTCGGCTTGCTCGTAAGGGTAAACATTGTTCACATTCTTAAGTTTGATCACATATCTGTTCTTCGCCTTAGTAATGAGTTTGTCTCTTTATCGAACTGGCAAGTTAAAGTTTAATGTCCCGTGTTATTTAGTGTTATTTATTTCCTAGCCTTTTTCTGTGCAGAACTCAGAGAGGGTTATTTGTTTATTATCTATTTAATTAAGTGTTAATATTATTTTATATTATATTATATTATTATTTTTATTTTGAAGAATGTAAGAATGCTGCCTCCATCTTGAGGACGACAGACGCTTTGAGGGTGACGGGAGGAGTAGGGGGACGAGGCTACCTGAATGCACCCCCTGGATAGATGCGATGGAAGTGATTGTGATTGGCTGAGGCTTAGAGTCATGTGTCATGGTAAGCCAATCAGAGCTGGTGGTTTCACACACAAACCGGAACAGCGCGCGCGGCAAACTCACACACGCAAAACATGCAGAGGGATATGATGGCAGAGCATTCAGAGGAAAAATTTGTGCTTTACGAGGTGGAGATATAAACACTATTTCAAGGTAGTCAAAATAAAGGACGTGCATTTAAAGTGTAACATATGTCCCGGGGCAAAGCTTTTGTCGACATCTGTGGTAAGTAGAGGTGTGCATCGGCACTGCCCTCACGATTCGATTCGATTACGATTCGGAGGG
This sequence comes from Corythoichthys intestinalis, assembly GCF_030265065.1. Taxonomy (NCBI): domain Eukaryota; kingdom Metazoa; phylum Chordata; class Actinopteri; order Syngnathiformes; family Syngnathidae; genus Corythoichthys; species Corythoichthys intestinalis. The sequence continues at coordinate 45,011,343 of NC_080411.1, read as the reverse complement.
CCACGATTCGATTCGATTCGATTCGATTCGATTAAGAGGGCCACAATTCGATTCGGTTCGATTCGGCAATGCATCACGATGCATTAAAGCCTGGGATGCATTAAAATGCTAAACAAAGCATATTTTTCGTGAATCATGAGGCAACACAAGCGGTCAGACATTAAACACCTTTTTATAGGCTCTTGTGTCATTCCTGGTTGTAGTCAAATGAAAATAGTAATATATATAAAAATAATAAAAAAACATCACAGCATTTAATTAGTGCTTTGAATGAGACCAGGGCTTTCTTTCTTTTTCTTTCTTTCTTTTTTTTTTTTTTTACACACACTAGCAGCCTTTCATTTTTTAAACACCGCATAAGTTTGGTCAAGTTTCCCACCAACCTCATAGAAGCCAAAATGTCTCCATATGCCTGCTTTCAATGTCTTTGGTGCGTCAATAATCTTTCGCGCTTCCTCTTTCTCCGCTTTAGCCATTGTTATTATGTCTTATCTCTGCTTTGAGTGCCACTGCGCAATTGCGCATGTCTGTGACGTTACTCCCGTGAGGAAGCCAATTTTAGTTCCTCATCCCCCCTGCATTGCTTGTACAATAGCTCCCTCTACAGGTAAACATGAGAATAATAATACAAATGGTGAAACCAAATCCATTGCATCACTGGAAGATTTTTGAACGGACTTATATATTTTAATATGTGCTGAATCGATTCGGCTTGTTGCCCGCATCGAATCGCATCGTCCATGGCCCGCATCGGGATGCATCGCCGCATCGATTATTGTTGACACCAGTAGTGGTAAGCAATTCAAATCTGTTTATTTTTATTGCACTTCAAGTGTAGGATAAATCTGTTGCCAGTGAGGTGCAATAAATATTACAAGGTTCTACAACACAAGTACCTGTCTGTTGTTCTCTCTTCAACTGACTCAAATACTGCTCAGAAAATTTCAAATTCACTGACATACAACAACTTCTTTTTAAAATAGTGGAAATAGTTACTTTCCCTGGTAACTAGTCACTTTTACTATAGGGTAATTCAGTTACTAACTCAGTTACTTTTTGGAAGACGTAGTGAGTAACTATAACTAATTACTTTTTTAAAGTAATGTGCCCAACACTGGTGGTTTCTTTATAAAAAGAAATGAGACAACTTTACCATCTAACAATAACTGAAATGCTAAAAAAGCATCACCGCTAACTAGCTTAGCGCTCTGTGCTAAGTAGTAATGTATCATCAACAAAGAATAGAAACAATACAATTGGGCTCATTTACTCCCCTCAGACAGAGGCACACTGGATCTAACAACACAAAAGACAATCTAAGTCTTGACACTTCGTAATATTACTGTATTGATTCAGCAACCCAACCTGAGAGTAGCAGTGAACACCTTCGCTCTTGCTCTAATCACTGGCATGCGTGCGCAACATCTCGTCACACACATACAAGGACCCATCGAGACTGCTCATAGCTGCCGGCAGAAATCGATTATCAAATTAGTTGCAACTAATTTGTTAATTGATTTTAATAGATTTAATCGATTAGTTGTTGCAGCCTTATTCATTATACAGAATGGGATAAACCTTGATTTTGCATGTAAAGTGAAAATCAATTAATTTGATAGTGCTCATAAGACAATGTAAGATTTTTTAGGGTTTATCCTGCTAGCTTGCTAGCCGAGGTGCTAAATGATGTCTTAATGAATAGGAATGGCACAATACAGTAAATATGGCCTAAAATTATAATTTGTTTCACAATTTTGTCCCTCCTACTTTTTTAAGAAGACAAGAATAAAAGGGGGAAAAATTTAACTTTTTATGGGGCCCTCATTAAAATCATTGGCTGCCATCGATGACGCTCAATGCTATTGCTGGCAATGTATGAAACCTCAAAACGGTGAAAATTAAATGAATAAAAACAACATTTTGAAATGACCGTTTGATAAATGATAAACAAATTGTGTAATATGGCCCTAAATTTGTAAAATAAGGTAATATTATTATGAAAAAGATTTTACAAGATTAAAAGCGTTTTCCACAAAGTATTTTTTTTAAATTTCATAATCCCTTTTTCTACAGTAGCCGTTTCATTTCATAAGGTAATTTTTTCAGCACATAGAGATTTCTCAAGATAAAAAGCCTTTTCCACGGTAATTTTTTTTTCATAATGTCATTTCCCATAATGGCCTATTTATTTCATAATGTCGTTTTCCAGCACAATGAAGCATGTGCTGTCAATCAAATGCATAAGGCAGAGTCAATTAAGTGATTGGCAGGATGCATGGTGGAGTCTGGTCGTAGCATTTGGTAGTGTCACTTTCAGCAGACCCGTGCCGCCCATAAGGCGAGCTAGGCAAATGCCTACAGGCGCAGCAGCGTCCAAGAGGGTGTCAAGAAAAATATTCAAATATTATTTGATGATAGCAATATTCAAAAATTATACAAAACAACACGACAAAAGAACAACAAACCCGTTCATAATAAGTCTTTAAATAATAATGAAATCATTTTTTCACTTTTTCCTGTGATACGATAATTTCACCACAGACCCTACTCTCACCACCCAGCAGAACAGCAAGCTACCTGAAGGTGCTATTTTTAGCCTCCGCAATTGAGCGACGTTACGGTGACAAGTCAACTTCACAAAAAGACAAAATCCACCCGGTTCAGAAGAAAAAGAAAAGAGAGCATAAACGTGAAAAAAAAAACAGTTTTGTTGTGATGATTTTTTTCAACAGCATAAGCACGTACACTTAGCGCAATTGCAAGCTAGCGGTTATTTACTTAGTTATTTAGTTTATATAACTTACTGCTAAAGCAGAATTATACTTTATCATTAGCCAGGCTGTTGTTTTAGAAATATTTTCAGTATTCAGCCAGCTGTGGGTTAGTTTCAGTTAAATTTACTCCCCCTCCCATTTTAGAGAAATTGGGACAAAGTGTATGAGGCACTAAAATTGTCTTATTGGCTTATTTTCATGTGATGTGAACCACTTTTACCTTGTGTTAAGTTGTGCTTTTCAAATAAATTTGCTTTGCCTAAAAGTGCCAAGGTTAATTAAATAAATACTTAAATATGCAATTAATAAATTCAATGTTCTGTGGTATGGGGGACTAAAAGTGCCACAGATTTAAATGCAAACGTTTGATATTAAATGTGTCATTAATTCATTAAAATGCCGATCATGTTCATGTCAAAAATATTCTATTTATTTTTGATAATATGTATTATTTGATTCATTATTATTGGATAATACTTTGTAGTTGCAGTGCTTCAAGAATTTATTTTCTTTCAACTTCACCGTTCAAAGATAGTGGCCGGATCCAATAGACAGGTACAGTAGGCTGCAAGAATTTAGGCGCTATTATGGTTATCTTCATGCTGGTTTCACAATCAGCAGCTATTTGACTAATATAATGTAACATTCCACTTTCTTCTCTTTGTAAATGCTCTTCTGAAATATTTTCCTTCTACCTCTGTAGATCATGGGCCATCTTTTACAGCGAACTTATCCACATCAGCTCCAACAAGTCCAAGCCCACCAAGTCCAGGAAAGAATTGCACCTTCCAAAACAACTGTCATATGAAAGTGCAATAGATGCTTTTGCATCACTGAAGACAAGGTAAGGTAACAGGTCAACGTAAAAAAAAAAAGTTGCATTTTAAAGTGTTCTTTGTGTCTTATATAGGTTTGTGTGGGTGGGTGTTAATTATATTGTAATAACAATTGTAATTTATTTTATTGATTTGTTTTTGAAGTGTTTTTTATTGGTGCTTTTGAATAGTTATTAGAGCATTTTTCTTTTAATTTCTACACTTGTTCGTTGTTGTCTTTTTTATATAATAAATTACAAAGAGATAATGTGCTTTTTCAGTGTGAGTGTTTAAACATATGTGGTGAAGAATGGGGGGGGGGCAACAAATATGTGGCCTGGGGTATCAAATTGGTCAGGAACGGCACTGACTTTCAGAGTTACTCAGAGAAGTTGCGAACCAGTTGGATGGTAGCGAGGATTTCAGCAGCAGTTTGATGAGATGCTTTCTGGAAGTTTACCTAACAGTTCATCAACGCTACCAAATGCTAGCGCAGCTAGCCAGAGTTCATGATCCATACAGCCAATAACTTATCTGATTCCACCTTACGTATTTGAATGACAGCACACGGTTCATTGTACTGGAAAATGACATTATGAAATAAAAGGCCATTGTGGAAAAAGACATGATTCTTTTTTTTTTTTTTTTTTTTTGTGAAAAACGCTTTTTATCTTGTAAAATCGTATTGTGCTGAAAAACGACAACATGAAATAAAAAGGCTATTGTGCAAAACTGCATTATGAAATGAAAAATAATACTGTGAAAAACGCCTTGTAATCTTTTTCGTAATATTATTTTACTTTACAATTTAAAGGCCATATCACGCAATTAGTCCGTTATTTACCAAAGGGTATTTATTTCATAATGTTATTTTTATTGATTTAATTTTCACCCTTTTGGGGTTCATAGCAATTAGTTAAATACTTGGAAATTTAAAAATAAAATGAACTTAATGTTATTGGTAGGCATAACTGTTTTTATTCATTTTATCAATTCTGATTTTATTAACATTTGGTTAACCTATCATTTATTTTTTTAATTAAAAAAAAAACAAAAACTAAAAATAGCGATGTCAATGGCATCCAAACAGTTGACAGTAAATATTTTTTCATTGGTTTTATTTTTGTTAGTTTTGTTTTGTTGACTTACTTGTTTACTATATTTTTATATTTTTAAATTAAAACAAAAACAGGAAATGGAAAAAAACAGTAAATAAGATCTTTACATTTTAAAAGAAATTAAAAATAGATAAATAAAAACAGAAAAGGAAAAGACAGTAGATATTCCCTTGTTTATATTTTACATTTTTTTTAATATTCAATTTAAAAATGGAAAAGTACATATGATTGAAACCCCCCCCCCCCCCCATGTAATTTATGAAATATATATTTAAAATCTAAAACATGAAGATAGTTCATCCAGTTTAGATAAATTGGACATCTATCATTGTCAATGGCAGGCAAGGACGTCATCATAAAATACTGAAATTATTGACCCCCCGCCCCCCCAAAAAAAATTTTTCAATTTCTCATTCTTTATATAAACACTAACTGAAATCTTGTTCCGAGTTCATTTGATCGACTGAAAAAAATACAAACAGAACCGTTAAAACCGTTTGCGAACAGTTGTTGAAAGCGACCAACAGCAGTTCTTTTTTAGACACAGAAGGCGAGCCAGAATAGGAGACAAAGCTGGAGGGCTGTGAGCAGAATGTTTGCTGGGTTTCTTTCTGTTGCATTGCTCCCCTCCCTCGTTCGCTCTACCCGAGTTATCTGGAGACGAACAGAAAAAGAGTGCCTGAAAAAATGGAGGCAGAACTGAGATACACAAAGGCAGCGTTTGCTCTCTCTAACGCCAGCTTACTAATCGGCGTCTTTGCTGTGCTTAATGCATGCCTGTCGTCTGTTACTCAGCAGCATTGCCATGGCGACCGGGGTCTGAGTAATCATTTGTGAAGTGACCCCTATTCTCCAGAGGGAAGATGGAGGGATGGAGGAGCAACGGGGGGAGGCGTGTGGAATGAAAGCAGAGCCAGCAAAATTACAGGAAGGGAGGGAGGGAGGCAGTTAGTGCGAGCTGCACCAGGACTATATTTGCTCTTAGCAAAGTTTGCCTTGGGTTTACCAAATCTGCTCTAACATATATACATGTGTATGTTTTAACTGGATGACTGCTAAGTGCTGAATTTAGGCGTTCATAGCAGCATTCTGTTGGTAATTTACGGTGTAGCTGGCTCAAATTTCTAAATGAACACCTTTTTTTTTGTATTCCTGCAGAGGTGGTTAGTATTTCATTATATTTACTTGAGTTACTATTTGAGGAACCATAGATGTCATAATGTATCGATGGGGCGTGGGGCCGAGAAATAGGGGGCCTGCACTGTTGGCGAGCTCGTCAAAGCTGACTGAGTGGAATCACAGACAAAGAGCTTTTTCATTGATAATTGTGGTGAATTAATGCTTAAATCCCTGTATTCTTTATAGATATCGACATAAAACAGTCTCGAGTCTTAGTTAAAAGCAAAAAAAAAAGTGCAGTTAGGATTTATTTTACGTAAATATGTCGAAGTACAATGCTAGTCTGTTAGTGAATGTAGCTAGCGGCAGCCTGATGTAAACAGCTTTTCTGGTGAAAATTCTTGTGAATAAATGCTTAAATCCCCAAATTCTTTATAGATATGGACGTAAAACAGTCTCGATTCTTGGTTAAAAGCAAAACAACACCGTGCAGTTAGCATTTATTTTACGTAAATATTGCAAACTATGATGCCAATGCAGTAGCGGCTAATTTCTCACATTTCAAAATGTATGCATGGTACGAAAAATTTAATAATTACCTTAAATCCTCAAACAAATCACTCTTGAGACAATCCTTCCTGTTTGTATGCGGTAGAGCTTTTGTACTTTTTCAACAGAAATTCGGCGTTAGATCGCTGCGTGTTTGTGAATAGCTTCTCTTGATGTGGGCGGCCCCCTACTTGAATGCTAGGTGCAGTACATGACCGACCTGAGCCATCAATACATAAAGTCTATGGAGAAACATTTACTTCTATGCACTAGAGTCTAGGGGTCGGAACCTCTGGGTATCTCATGATACGATACGATTTGCAATACAAGGCCCACGATATACTGTATACTAGGGTTGTTCTGATCATGTTTTTTTGCTCCCGATCCGATCCCGATCATTTTAGTTTGAGTATCTGCCGATCCCGATATTTCCTGATCCGATTGCTTTTTTTTTTTTTGCTCCCGATTCAATTCCAATCATTCCCGATAATTTTTCCCGATCATATACATTTTGGCAATGCATTAAGAAAAAAATGAATAAAACTCGGACGAATCTATACATTCAACATACAGTACATAAGTGCTGTATTTGTTTATTATGACAATAAATCCTCAAGATGGCATTTACATTATTAACATTCTTTCTGTGAGAGGGATCCACGGATAGAAAGACTTGTAATTCTTAAAGGATAAATGTGACTTTGTATATTGTGACTAAATATTGCCATCTAGTGTATTTGTTGAGCTTTCAGTAAATGATACTGTAGCCATTTAACTTCTGCCCAAATGTATGATGGGAAGTACAACCATGACTGTGCGTCGTGGTACCAATTGATATATCTTCTCTGCGTTGGGAAATAACTGTTAGGTTTTATGTTGATTCCCTCCTTGTGTGTCCTTGGAATTGCCATTGATTTCACCTGGTGTACCGCTCCTTGTGTATCCTCCAATCTGCGTCCACCTGTGTCACCCATCTGTTCCTCATTGTCTCGTTACCCTTTGTCTGCGTGTGTATATAAGCTCCCAGTTTCTTTTCAGTCCTTTTTGCGTCATCGTCAATGTCTATGTCCAGTGTCAAAGTCGATGTCTATCCAAGCCCTCGTGTTCCAAGTAAGTTTTTTTGATACCCAGCCTTTTGTTAGTAACCTGAGTTTTGTTTTCTACTGTGTTTTTTGGCATCACCTCAGTTTTGGTTTGTACTTTGTTTTTTCTGTCGGCCTTAATTAAAACATTTTTTGCACCGCCTTTTTTTGCCTCGCTTCAATTTTCCTACGTTTGGGTCCACACACACCTGCCCGCCCAGCATTTCCTGACAATAACATATGGTGTTAAGAAAAAGATCAACTACTACCTTTCTTCCCCACATTGCTTCCCACGATTATTCTAATCGTTGGGAGAGGGATTGTAAGGCTTTAGCCATTTAAAAAAAGGCTCCAAAGGTTGCCAAAATTCACTCTATTCATTTTACGCTGCCTTTTAGCTCTATAGACCCTACCCACGTGACGTCACAACTCCGCTCTCCTGAATGGTACCGCCCAATTGTCCGTCATTTTGTCTCTGTATTAGCATTGGTTTCAATTGATCGAGGAATTTAAAATGCATTTCATGGAAGACCCGGTGCTTTCTGATGCCGTAAACTCACTGGATGTGTTGCATAAAAGGCGTTATGTGGAAAAGCTTCGTTCTATACAGTCGCCAGATCCATATTTGATGCCCAAATCGATGTTTTTCGACCCACTGTCTTCGCCCTGTCTGCCTGACATCTGCTACGCTGATATTTACAATTATCTTGTCCACACAAAATCAGCCTATTCTCACGAAAATTTGAAAAACTTCAAGAGCTTGGAGGCTTATAAATACTTCGTTGCTGGTTGGGTGAAACAGGTCCTCGTCCACGAAAATTCGGCAGGAATCTATCTTGTGCTTGGAAAGGTGAGTTACGAAATTTTCAATTCAAAATCTTTTGTTATTGCTAACATCCACTGTCAAGTCTAATGTATTTCATGTCGTTTGTCAATGGAGTTAAGGCTTTTAATGTTTATATGGTTTAGCGATAGCACTCTCACTACATACATACGTGTATGTTGTCGGCGAGTAGCCTAGCAATGATCTTAATTGTGGTTATTTGTCAGCCCAAAACCCTCTAAGTATATCTTAAATGCATCTTACCGGATATAAAATGACTACTACATAGTCTGTGGTGATTTTTTCGTGCCCAGTTTTCACGTCGAATTGCAGCCGTCCATTTCGCTCTCCTCTTTGGATCCCTCGGAATACGGTAAAACTTCAAGTCTCTCCTTCCTTTCTTTGTCATTGACGGTGGTGGACGTCCACTCCAGTCAAAATGAATTGGATGTCTAACGCCGTCAATGGCAGCCAGTGCGCTAATGTAGACACTACTTTAATGGAAGATTTTGGTAGCAACCTGTTGGTTCCTTTTTTTGAAAGAGTGATACCTGTTTAAATGATATATTGATTCTTGGTGGAAGCATATCGATAACCTTTTGGGCTAAAAGGTATCGCGATATATTATCTTTTTGATATATAGTCAACTCCCACTTTATTCTCATCATTACATTTTACTTTATTTTTGCCAGAGGTGCCCATAGAAGTTCTTCCAGTTTGACCAATGAGACGCCGCAAAAATAATCGCATGACTTCATTACACCAATCAGACATAACAATGCAGTCACCTGACCACGCACATGCTTGCAATTGGAAGTCCTATGATCACGTTGGCTTGTTCAATCATGTGGTGTCTTTAAAGCACCGTAAAAAAAAAAAAAAAGTACAGATAGTCTCTGGGATACGACGGGTAGCTGGCTGTCTCCAGTCGTTTTTTTTGTTGTTGTTTTTTTTGTCGCGTAAACAGTCTCTTATTATATCTCACAGTATCTTATTTTTTAATTGATTTTATTAATGTGACGTATTCAGTCCTCACTGAACGTGAAGTTGTTTAGCTTGACAGACAGCAAACAAGCCAATTGTGCTTTTTGAAGCTTTTTACTTCCTTCACTTTTGACAATTTGTAAAGCTCTAACACATATATATACCCTTATGTTCAAAACAATTTTAACAATAAAATACTTGACACAAAACAATCGGTGTTCAAACGTCAATCTAGTCTGACTAATACAGTGGGGAGAACAAGTATTTGATACACTGCCAATGTATCAAATACTTGTTCTCCCCACTGTATGTAAATTTAGTAGATTAAATAAGCCTAATTTGCCTCATAAAAATCTGCTATCTTTAATGTTACGAATGCAAACGTATTTACAATTGTCATAAAAAAAAAAAAAACACGCGCTTACGAGGTAATTCGGGTTACGTCGCCAGCGTGGGAACAGAACTCATTCATAACCCGGGGACTACCTGTATTTCACATAGAGCGCTCAACATTACTCGAAAGTGCGGATTTCATACTCTATCCTGGGTTTTATTTGGCACCAATAGACTACGGAAAACCAGAGACTTGATCGTTTTAATTTCATGATAAGAAAAACTTTTTCTCCACTAGAGGGCACTCATGTTCTTTGAACGGGTGATGTTTCATTTCTGTAGATTTTTCTAGTTGGAATTTGATGATTTTTGTATGTTTTTTGGGGGGCCTAATGTGGTAATCTAATAGGTTATATTCCACTGTAACAATAATTAGCTTAGAAAAATGGTCATCTAATAGGTTATATTCCACTATAACAATAATTAGCTTAGAAAAAAATATGCCATTGTTTAAAAACAAACTCAGACATTTTGAGCAGTTACTCATTACTTGAGTTTTCTTTCACCGAATACTTTTTTACTTGTGCAAGCATCATTTATTTCGATGACTACTGTGACTTTAACTTGAGTTGTATTGTTTTAAGGTAACGCTACGCTTACTACCGCAGCCTTGGTGTAGTACTGCATTGTGCCATACATGTCGGTACGTACTCATATGTACAGTGGGGCAAATATTTAGTCAACCACCAATTGTGCAAGTTCTTCTACTTGAAAAGATTAGAGAGGCCTGTAATTGTCAACATGGGTAAACCTCATCCATGAGAGACGGAATGTGGAAAAAAAAACAGAAAATCACATTGTTTGATTTTTAAAGAATTTATTTCCAAATTAGAGTGGAAAATAAGCATTTGGTCACCTACAAACAAGCAAGATTTCTGGCTGTCAAAGAGGTCTAACTTCTTCTAACGAGGTCTAACGAGGCTCCACTCGTTACTTGTATTAATAACACCTGTTTCAACTCATTATAGGTATAAAAGACTAATTGTCATTCGATTATTCAAATCATTTCACTTTATCCGAGTCCCCAGTTTTAGATGAAGAAAACCATCTGAAAGCATGATGATACCGTCACCACCATGCTATGTTTAGCTACTGAGCTGTTTTGTTTGCACCAAATTTGGACTTCCATTTTATCATTTGCCAATTCCTCCAAAATACATGTTTGTATTTGAAAGTGGTGTTTTTTGTTTTTTTTTTTCTTGAAAGCATCTCGCTGCATGTCATCACAGAGAGTAATGAGGGTTGTTTTGTGTTTGTGTACCTTCTCTTCTGTGGGAGGAACAAGCAAGCAATTGAAAGAGCAGTATGTCAGAAAGCGATGACTTATTTCTGACAAAGTTCTAATTTCCTGCACGGTGGAGGGAAGAGAAAGAGGGAATAATATTTTGGGAGTCATGCTAGGAAGGGATAATATGTTGTTAGCACTTATATTAAATTATATTAACTTCCAGCAGTCTATTACCGTTATTTCATAGATTGTGTTTGTGTCTGAATAAGAGTCAAACCTTCTGAAATGTCTGACAAAAATATTGGATTCTTTTTGTTTTCCACGATATTCTAATGATATATATGAAATCCACCTGTACTATTCAACCTATATAAAAAAAAAAAAAAAAACCTCACCAAAAAATTGGTATGAACACAAAACATAAGATACCAAAAAATGTGCATTTTCCTATGGCAGAAAGGAAGCATTTTTTAATTTCAACTGAAACCGGCGTCATATCGTTTAAGTTGCATTCAAACTGCAAGCATATCTGATTCCAATCGGATTCCTCCTCAAATCCAAGTTTTAGAGTTAACTGTTCACACTAGTTTCAGCCACTATCCAAATTGGATCTGGGCCGGTTCAGACTGGGCCACATTATTGACCCATCTGACAGATTTCGTGGCAACGAAGGCATCATCCGTTGTAATAATGTCATGGACAGTCAAAACGCCATCTGAGATGTTCAGGCATCTTGTCCAAATTGGATATAAAACTACCTAATGTATGCAGAGGTGAAAGTGGGCTGGAAGGGTCCGGAATGCCGTTCCGAATTAAAGATTGAGGGCGGAACGGGCCTGAAGGGTGCTTTGATCCATGACTTCAACTGTCAAAACCCCATTTAAAAAAAAAAAACTGCCAGGCTGCCACACAACCAGTCTGTTAACATCAGATTTACCAATGCAAGTGTGAACAACAAGCCTATTAAAGTGCTTGTGTAGCGTAATCCATTTCCACCGATATTTATTATTTATTTATTTATTCCACATAGTTCTTCCCAGAGTGTCTCTGTCTTAGTATCTGACAAATCGTGTCGCTGTGCATATGCACGCAGCAACAACAACAACAAAAACAAAACTGGACTCTGCTATCCATTCAATTGGACATACTGACATGTGATCGGCATGGATAGTTAGCTCTGATTGATTCAAATGCACATGTTTTGTGGAACAGTAAATAGTGAGGAAAAAACAAGCTTGTTTAATGAATACAATAAAACGGGGCAATGCAACAGAAAATTGTTCAGATCTTTAAGAGAAAGGAAAGAGTTGATAACTTTTATTTTATCTTATTTGCTCTGACAGAGAGGTTCAGAGCATCTTCCATGTTGATGTGCATATTGGATTAATTTTTGTCCATTTATGTAAGGCTACTTATTTTCTTATAATTAAAAAAAGTCAACGTTTGCTATATCTTCAAAATATATTTCATTTCAATGTGCATAATTAAAATCATTTTTGTTAATGTATGTTAAGTATATCATTATTTTTTTTTTAAGTCAATGTTTACATTATCTTATATTTTAATGTTCATCCTTTATATGTTCTTGAATGGTTAAAATTGAAGTTTTGCATTTAGATTTGAGGAAATGAGGGAAAATAGAAATGAGACTGTTTTAGAAGGAATTTTGCAAATCACTGAAAAAAAATACAATTTTGAATGGAAAATTAGTTTCTTATGCCTCGTTTCAAAGTAATGAAGTAGCCAGTAGCCCCCCCCCCCCCCCCCCACTAAACATAAATAAATAAATAAATTAGGCTTCGTGCCAACCTTTATGTCAGGGAGTTCTAGCCACTTTCGCCCCTGCCTGTATGTGGTTTTAATACGTCTCGCAAAAATCCAATTTCTGTGCTTAGTGGATGTTCAGACGACAAAAGAGCCATACAGTTAGTTAGGAGATTGGACTTCCTAAAGAAGACCTATCAATCACACTGTTGGTACAAACCTGAGAAGTCAGAAAAACAAAATATAGAAAAAAGGCCGAACATTGAATCACCAGACAAAATTGAACAATGGGCATATTTCGAAGTAACATAACCTGTACATTTCAGCTTCATCCAACTGGCGTGACTTCTCATTTTCCCCACCACTTCCTGTGGAAATTCCCTACGCACACACACACTATTTTATTATTTCTAACATTCCATTCATTGTGCTAACTTTCTGAAATACCTGAACGTGTGTCCTTAAACGTGAGTTGTTTGTCTTACTTGTTGACAAGAGCTGCCTTTTGGGGTTCCCCGGTAAACACCACAACAAATAACTGATGTTGACAACCCACACTCCAACTGGAAATGAGGTACGTGCAAAGTGGATTCAACTGTACAAATTTGGCGTAGATTCATTGAATACTTGAAATAACGAAATCAATTAGACATAAAAGAAGAATGATAAGCAAGAGGTGTGATAGTTGTGGCAATTGCAAAGCCAGATTGGCAACTGAGTCTTAATATGGAGAAAAAGATGGAAATGGAAAAAAGAAAACCTGCACTTTGTTGACACCTGCGAACACCCTCCAATGCTGAAACACATAAGCGATAAACATGCTTAGGAAGAGACAGGGAGCTGAAAATAAGAGCGGGGGAGTGGTGAACAATTGAGCGGTGGGGCTGAAACGATGAGGGGAGAACATAAATGGAAGCGATGGGTGGGGAGGAGTGGTGAGCAGAAGAAGTGCAGATGCACCACGGGAAGACTGAAAATGGAAAAAGACCACGGAGGTTGGAAGAGAAGGAAATGTGGCCGCGTAAAATCATGTTCATGAAAGTATGGAAATACAGACTTGAGGGATTATGTTGTTTTACCTGTAAATATATTGAGAGAACTACCGAATGAAAGTCCTCTCTTCCCATCCAGTCACATGTGAATGTTTATCCCTAATGTGGGCTGCAACTGACTGGAATTAACCCTTTGTAAACTCTAAACACCCCCCAAATCTCATAATAACTATCCAAAAACATGTACGTCATTGTACTGTCCTCACCAAGATGTTGTAGTGAAGTCCTAGCTAGACAGTGAGCTTAGCTCTGAAATGACGATGTCAGACGTCCGTGTGGTTTGCTGACTTTATTCAGATGCCCATGACATCAACACTTGCAGAATGAAACTAAATAACAATGAAATTAAATCAGTTTCATCTTCAAAAACAGCAATTCAAATTTACGTTTATAACTAGCTGCTGATAGAGCAATAACAATCCACAAAAACGATAAGCATGTATCAGTTAGCGTCCGCACATCATCAAAAACAATCACATAAACTCGACCCAAGTATTCGACCACAGTTGAAAACGCCCGAAGTACAGCACAGGTGTTGCCTCTGTGGATGCTTCACAAGCAACAAATGTGCATGCAGGATTGCAGCTTTAATCTGTCCCCTCTCACTCGGCTGCGCGACTTCTTCGTGTGCATGAATACGTTCTTCTCGGCCTGATTTATGCTTCTGTGTTCCACTGACGGCGGCGCGACGGCCTAGATCCTACGCTGTCATTGGGCATTCGAAGTTCTGCGTCAAGGGAACGCATTACGCTGTAATTCACTGCCAAGCCACTAGAGGGGTGTGGCTTTGTCTTTGTATGGTTTTGGCGGACTCTTGTCGAATACATTTAGTTTTCCTCCGATCATTGACAGCAATTGCAGCGGAGATGGAACGTGTGCATTTGCAGCTGCAGCTAATCAACATTGAAAAACAAATGTTTTTAATACAAATGATGAAGCGTAGGCAACACAGAAAACGTTTGCGAATGTTTGAAAATGGCGATGTTGTTGTGCTGAACCGGAAACAACATTCTGAGTGGGCCAATCACAGTCCTTTGACATTATGACACGACGCGCTGACGTGACGCGTAGTCAAGATTTTTTGGAGGCACACGTCAGACTACAGCAGTGGTGGTGGAAGTGGGGTGCTGAGGGTGCTGCAGGGGTTTGATAAACTGTGGGAACCAGCAACAGGTGGCGCGGGCACACCGCTGTGGGGAGTCGGCGCGGGCACTGGACCGCGGGGAGTAAGCGCGGGCATTGGACCGCGGGGAGTAGGCGCGGGCACTGGACCGCGGGGAGTCGGCGCGGGAGGCCAGGACAGGCACCTCGGGAAGCCGGGACAACGGCGCGAGAGCCACGGGAAGCCGCGGAGTCTGGACAGGCGCATGCTGTTGGCGTGGACACCAGCGGTAAGGGATGCCGTCAAGCTGAAGAAGGAGGCCATCGGGCCTTTTTGGCCTGTGGGACTCCGGAGACAGCTGACAGGTACCGGCTGGCTAATCGGACTGCAGCTTTGGCGGTCGCCGAGGCAAAAACCCGGACATGGAAAGAGTTCGGCGAGGCCGTGGAACACGACTTCCAGACGGCTTCGAGGAAATTCTGGTCCACCATCCGGCGTCTGAGGAGAGGAAAGCAGTGCACCATTAACACTGTGTGTAGTGAAGATGGGGTACTGCTGACCTCGACTCGGGAAGTCGTGAGTCGGTGGGGAGAATACTTCGAAGCCCTCTTCAATTCCACAGACACGCCTTCTTTTGAGGAAGCAGAGTCTGGGGACTCCGAGGTGGGCTCTCCGATCTCTGGGGTCGAAGTCACTGAGGTGGTTGAAAAGCTCCTCGGTGGCAAGGCCACGGGGGTCGATGAGATCCACCCGGAGTTCCTAAAGGCTCTAGATTTTGTGGGGCTGTCGTGGCTGACACACCTCTACAACATCGCGTGGACATAGGGGACAGTGCCTCTGGATTGGCAGACCGGGGTGGTGGTCCCCCTTTTTAAGAAGGGTGACCAGATGGTGTGTTCCAATTATAAAGGGATCACACTCCTCAGCCTCCCCGGTAAAGTCTATTTAGGGGTGCTGGAGAGGAGGGTCCGTCCAGAAGTCGAATCTCGGATTCAGGAGGAGCAGTGTGGTTTTCGTCCAGGCCGTGGAACAGTGGACAAGCGCTACACCCTCGGCAGGATCCTCGAGGGTGCATGGGAGTTCGCCCAACCTGTCTACATGTGTTTTGTGGATCTGAAGAAGGCGTTCGAATGTGGCTGTCGGTCCCTGTACGACAGGTGTCAGAGTTTGGTCAACATTGCCGGCAGTGAGTCGAATTCGTTCCCAGTGAGGGTTGGACTCCGCCAAGGCTGCCCTTTGTCACCGATTCTGTTCATAATTTTTATAGACAGAATTTCTAGGCGCAGCCACAGCGTTGAGGGGGTCGGGTCCATTGAATCTCTGCTTTTTGCAGATGATGTGGTGCTGATGGCTTCATCAAGCCGTAACCTCCAACTCTCAATGGAGCGGTTCGCAGCCGAGTGTGAAGCGGTTGGGATAAAGATCAGCACCTCCAAATCCGAGACCATTGTTCTCAGTCGGAAAAGGGTGGAGTGCCCTCTCCGGGTCGGGGATAAGATCCTGCCCCAAGTGGAGGAGTTCAAGTATCTTGGGGTCTTGTTCACGAGTGAAGGTAGGAGGGAGCGGGAGATCGACAGGCGGATCGGTGCAGCGTCTGCAGCAATGCGGATGCTGCACCGGTCTATAGTGGTGAAGAAGGGGCTGAGCCGAAAGGTTTACCAGTCGATCTAAATTCCTACCCTCACCTATGGTCACGAGCTGTGGGTTGTGACCAAAAGAACAAGATCCTGGATACAAGCGGCCGACTCGGCATTTAGCCGTTACTCCTCCGTGTTGAGAGGAGCCAGCTGAGATGGCTCGGGCATCTTGTTTGGTTGCCTCCTGGACGCCTTCCCGGAGAGGTGTTCCGGGCATGTCCCACCGGCGGGAGGCCCTGGGGATGACCCAGGACTCGCTGGAGAGACTGTGTCTCTCGGTTGGCCTGGGACCGCCTTGGGACCCCATCGGAGGAGCTGTTTGAAGTGGCTGGGGAGAGGGAAGTCTGGGCTTCCCTGTTAAAGCTGCTGCCCCCGCGACCCGACCCTGGAGCAAGAGTAAGATGGATGGATGGATGAACAGTTGGTCTTTTTATGTAGTAACAATTCGACTTTTTTTCTCGTAACAATAGTACGACTCTTTTCATGTAGTAATAGTATGACTTTTTTACTATTACAATGAGAATAAAAGTCGTTGGGCTAGTGTAGTTGAATGAACTGCTACTTTCTTTACGTAGCACTTTGCCTCCATTAAAATTCACAACATTGGAAGCATCTTGTGTTTTAGAATCAGTTTTACAAAAAAGAAAAAGGAACCCCTTCATATTTTGGCTCATCTACATCCAATCATTATCAATAGAATGATTTATAGACTACCAACACTCCGTTGTAGCTCCCAGCTACATAGTAGCTTTACGACGTAAGTAATGTAATAACGAATTGGAATAATATCGTGCATCTGTGAGTTTATATTTTTTTCTTCTCCCTTATTTGGCCTTAATCCTCCGTCGTAAGATCCACTGGTGGGTCTCGATTTTTTTTGGGGGGGGGGGGGGGGGGTAGTGTTTGGGGGGGGTTGGGCAACGGTTATCATAACAGTGAAAGAATTGGAATTTATACAGATAATGCAAATGCAAAGATACTACCAAGTGTAACAACTTCGCATGAACACACCGTGAGTTAGACACTTTTAGAGATGGCAAACATAGGCGATGCTCAGTTGCCATGGCAATGACACTGGTGGTGTTCTACTCATTTACTCATGAATGTAACCCAAGTGATTTTAAATGTCTGATATTTTAAGTTGAAATACTGTACTGCATAATTCAGATTCAATACGTGATTCTTACTGCCTTAAATATACTCTATGCTATATATTAATGGTGTTCTTTCAGGCTTGCTTCATTCACTGAATACGTCATGTATAGGAATATGGTTCGATTCTCCAGTTCTCCATTCCTTGTTGCATATCACCTTGATCAGTTTCCATTTTGTGAGGGGTTAGCTTCATAAAAGTGAAGAAAATCTGTATCATCCCAGAGGTTACACTTCCTCTGAGGTGTACTCATCTTTGCAAAAAGCATCTTTCTTGTGGAAGAAAACACGAGTCCAACTCTGCATCAAACCTTCATCATCCAGTGAAAACATTGCAATCAGGTGTCTTGCAGTCAGAGTTGATCAGAGAGCTGCCACACTCCCCTCCCTTCATCCTGTTTGAAAATAAATGTTTGGGCGGGCCCGGCAGGGTATGAAGTCACTTTCTCCTCAAGGGTAGAATTTAGGAACAGTCACAAAATACTAATCACACTGCAGAAAACTAGAGCTGTACTGGCCTCTACAGGTTCAGCACAGGTTATTGCACTCATTTGGCAAACACATCAACCTATGCTTGATCTGTAGAGGCCACTGCAATGCTGCTTTCAGTTTGTGCGACTGAGCGGGTTTGGATTTCTCAGTCTGTGTGCGCCTTCTTCAACACTGCAATTCTTGGCGGGTATTTATTAAGTGGTATCGTGTATAGAGATATTAAGGATATCACGATTATAGTGTGGTTAGATGACTGTAAATGGCCTTTTATTACAATAGAATAAATTGTATGGGTGAAAAGCTGTCATTTTTCAGTCGATGACAGAGTGAGTTGATCAAATGTGTTTTTACTTATAATTTGTTATCTATACATTCTTACATTCTCTAAAACCTTTATCCTCACTAGAGTCGTGGATGGAGTGGGCTGAGATTGGGCGAGGAGTGCAGTACACCCTCAACTGGTTTCCAGCCAATCACATTATAGCAATGCTGTTTGATTGCAGTATTACAAAAGTGCCTGTACGTATTGTATTCAACTGGAGCAGACACTGTAAACATTCACTTCAATAAATAATCGTTCCATCCACCTAATACATTCAATATAAATTCATTTTTTGTAAATAGAATACATAAAATGTTTGAAGCAAGCTATTAGGATGGTTTTATCATTATAATTATTAAGGTTCATTATTGTAAAATATGCTTTTAGCCCCAATTTCTCACCATCGAACGCAAAACGAGGGAAACTCTTGACCGGTACTGTGCAGTATGCGTTCCCAAATCCCCCCACCACCACCAAGCTACCATCTAGTGGCCATTGGGGGCATTCCTTGCTTGGTGTCTGAGTCACATGACACACATGGTTCGTGTAGTTGTCAGCATCCACGCGCTTGGGGGGGGGGGGGGGGGGGGTAGGCAGGCTATGTGCCTATGCGGGCACGTTGGATTGCTAAAACAAATGCAAATGCAAGTTGACCACAAAGTAATTAGATAACGGGCCATTCAAATACATTCTATTTTTTCCTCCGAAACGTCAATAATAAAGTAAAGTAGTCTGTTATTTCATGGACGAATGTGTCATCAGCAAATCTAATATTTTAACATGATGAAAATATCTAAACACTGTTGATGAATGATTAGGAATCTTCGTGGTATATTTATTTTCCCTGTTTGGTTTTACTTAAAAGATAGCATGCAATTTTGACCACAGATTATCTTTCCATTTGTCTTCATTATGGTCATTGCTGCCATTGACAGTGATGGAAGTCCAATGCATTTGAACTGTGAAAGAACACTAGTGAATGATCACTGCTAGCCAGTTGAAACGGATTGGACGTCCATCTCCTACAATGGCAGAGAATAAGTTTACCGAAGGGCAAAAATGGCCAACTGCTGTAGAACTTTTGGATATGTTACTCAGGCAAAATATATACATTGTATTCAGGTCTACATCACCGCCTACTTCAGTACTTAGTACCTTAACTATCCTAACTCATTGGTTGCCGGGTACAAGGATAGACATCTGATCTGGTTGAACTGGGAGGGGCTCCCAGCCGTCCCAGTCAAAATGAACTGGACTTCTATCGCCGTCAATGAGTTAAACTTACAACCAAAACATGCAGTAAACGGTCATGTGCTAACGTGGGCGTATAAATAGAAGTACAGAAGTGATATAAATCCGACAATTGGATATATTGGATGGCATTTGTTGACAAATACTACAATATATATACTGTATCTTTTTGAGTGTAACATGAACTTGTTTTGTGGATGGATTTATTGTTGCACGTCTACCCGGAACAGCCGGTTCGTACATAGCCAACGACGAGGAAGCGAGTGCTTCTTGGAAGTTTCAGTTATAGGACTTCTGAAATGAGGACATTCCTGTTAGACGGCCTGGGTGGAATTTGAATGGAACAGAGGAACCGCCAGAAGCTGATTGGTCGGGAGCGACACTGTTCCAGCGTGGAGACGTGTCACTCACCAAATTCTAGCCTCTTGATTGGCTAGCTAAGCGGAAGGCGGGACGCGTTCCTGGCTATATATATATTGTGGTTTCACAACATCTGCAAATGATTGCCAGCTTGAGCTCAGAGGAGGATCCTCGCTTCTCAATGTTTCTTCACAGGGCTCAGTCGATCCTTTCTCCTCAGTCGAAAAGAACCTTCCCGAGATAGTTGGAAGTCCAAGTTCGCTGAAGGAGCACCATTATGATCAACACCATGGAATGCGCTGTTGATGCGCAGAGCATGATCTCCATTTCCCTCATGAAGATCCACAACTCCAGGACTCAGAGGGGTGGCATCAAGTTGCACAAAAACCTGCTGGTCTCCTACGTGCTAAGGAACGCCAGGCAGCTTTACATCAAGGAGAAATACGCGGAAATTTACAGGATGCAGCAATACGAAGAGGTGATGACGGTGTGCAACGAGATCCAGGAGCTGAACCCGTTGGACCTGGATACGGAGGACACCGAGAACGAGGAGCAGACGCGGGCTGCTTGCTGCGGCGGCGACGAGGCGAGTCTCCACGGCCGCCCAGCGAGCGCGCTCTCCGGCTGCGCCTCTCCGGGGGACGCCTGCAAAGAAGCGGAGCCGTCTTACTACAGAAGCTGCTGCATGGAGGTCTCACATTGCGAGCCGAACAACCCCACGTACTGCAACAAAACCACCGTGCTGGACTTGGACACGCATGTTGTGACCACGGTGGAAAACGGCTACCTCCACCAGGACTGCTGCTGTGACGCGCTCCACGCCGGCCAGGGCGCGCAGTCCCCCGGCAAGAAACGAAAGGTTGACTTTGAGTGCTGCTTGTGCGACGTGGATGAGATGACGGATTTTTCCGTCTCGCGTAAACGGCTAAAACGCGAAGAGTATACGTACTGTAACCCGGACTACACGGACACTTCCAACATCTCCAACCTGATCTCCATCTTCGGCTCGGGCTTCACGGGGCTGCTGAGCAGGCAGGCTGACTTGGAGCAGATCTGTAGCAAACAGGCACTGGCCAGTCTGGGAGCGTGGACTCGTGCCATTGTGGCGTTTTGAAGCCAACTCTATATTTAAAGGGCGATCGGGCGCAACTGTACCACGTTTCCCACATGTCAGTGATGGAGACGTATGCTTTAACGCATGTATTTATTTGGTAACATAGCAAGCTCCCAAATGCGAGCAGCGGGATGTTTCCAAACGAGTTCTGCTAACAAAACACATGCGAGGTGGTTCTACAAATGTTCTGTAGATGGAGACATATGAAAAGGACAGGAAATTGTCCACTGACATCATTATGACGAAAAGCTGTCAGGAACCTTCAAAAAGTAAATCTAACCATAAATGTTCTTCCAAGGTTGTAGAACTTCATTGGAACAACGCGATAACATACTGCATTACACAAGTAGTGTTCCATATCTTGTCATGACTCAGTGGCATAAGATGTGCTCCATGCAATACATGTGTGTATCTGCAGAACATGCTGGTAGGTTAAAACCGGCTGCCATTTGAACAACAGATAATATTAACAACCTCCATTAACCAAGCACTACAGAGACGGCAAGATGTTTCTAACCTCAGTGTATTGAATACAGGCAATGAAGGGATGAAGAATTATACCTCATCATTGGTGTATACTGAATGACATCACTCGCACTTTTCTATTAGGGGCTAATTTACCCCGACAAGGTCAGAGTGGAAAGAACTTTATTTTTGCAGGAAAGACAGATATTTAAACACTGAGAAATGTATGAGTATAGGAGTCTTGTCAAATACAGTGGGAGATACACACACGTGGATGAGTCTGATAGTCAATTGACTTCTGTTGCCTTAAAAACAAATGCACACTACTAGCTATTGTCAGAAATAGCAAGTTTAATGAAAGTGGCTGAATGTCTGCTGTCCTCTCTTTTGCTCATGCTCATCTGTTTTTCATTCTTCTTCTTCTCCAAATGGACCTTGCACATTCTGAACAGTTTCATCATATTGTGGAACATCACACTCTAAACTCTTCCTGAGGTACATATAGACAGTGAAGTGACAACAATCAAATCCTGATAGGAAACAGTTACACTGGGAGTCTGACATACAGTATATCTTTATTAATCCTGTCAGTTTAACTGTTCACGGTCATACATGATTCCAAAATGTCTTGGTTTTGTGAGTTTCACTTTGTTTTGTAAAAGAATTATGTGAGTCCTTTTGTTTTAAAAAGGTAAACTCATTATTAGCCATAACCATGCATTAGCTTTATGAGCACTATGTGTACCAAAATAAAGAGAGTATTCTATCATTCTCTACATATTTTGTTGCTATTCTTGTATTTTTCTGCTAAAAATCGTATATTCCGGGTAAAACTGTAAAAAAAAGTATTTGTTTAAAAAAAAAAAGGTATAATCTTAATAATAATAAAAAAAAAATAATCTCAAGTGTGACTAAAAGGCCTGTTTTATTACACATACTTCATTACAGTCACAAACACACTATTTGAACATGTTTTATTTAAGGTTTATTAAATGTTCATGGTGAATTTGTGAAAGGAATACATATATATATATATATATATATACAGTATCTATCTATCTATCTATCTATCTATCTATCTATCTATCTATCTATCTATCTATCTATCTATCTATCTATCTATCTATCTATCTATCTATCTATCTATCTATCTATCTATCTATCTATCTATCTATACACGTTATAGTCATGGCTATAATGAGCAATGTGGTTAACAAATAATTTCAATATTTAAACTAATATTGTGGGACCTGATCAAGCATGAAAACAAGACGACTCGACAGTGTGATGATGGTTTTGCGGGTCATTATTATCATAAGAGACTTCCTATTTCATACAAAATTTAATATATTGAACTTCATCCTCATTGTAAAAGTAGATGTCAGTTCAAAAGTGTAACATTTTATAAAATTTAAAAATGTAAACAAAATATTTTCTAAATTAAATAAATACAAATTAAATACATTAAACAGGTAAAGATGGTATCAATTAAAGGAAAAACATTTTTCACTGATTTGTCATTAGATTAATAAGTAATGTCTGCAAATATTTGGGACTGTAATTTTCGGACTATAAGCCGCTACTTTTTTCCCTCATTTTGAATTGTGCGGTTTTATAGTAAAGTGTGGCTTATTTGTTGATTTATTTGGGTTAAAAGGTAACATTTTATTTGACAGCGGCCTCAGAAGACCGCCATAAGACCGTCATAATTATGACATGACATAGTCATTGGTATTAATAAATGCTTATGACAGATGTCATGAAGTGTCATCCGGCAAATTTTGTCACTAACCCAATATATGTCTAACTCAGATCTTTTACATTTTCCATTCAAAAGTGAGATAATTTGCCCTCAGAGTTCTAAATTCTGCTATATTCTAATGTCTGGTAAGCCACAGACTTCATAATGTATTGACATGACACATTCCCCATTTACTGTGTCACGCCTTCCCAAAGGGGGCCGTCCAACACTCCACTTCATTTATTGGCATTCGGACACATGCAGCGATCTAATGCAGGATCTAAGTTGAAAAAGTACAAAAGTTGTACTGCATAAAAACATGAAAGATTGTCTCAGGAGTGATTTATTTGAGGATTCAAAGTAACTATTATATTTTTTGAACCATGCATGCATTTTGAAACGTTGTGAAAAAAATAAATGGGAGAAATTAGCCGCTATAGCATTGGCATTATACTTCGAAACATTTACGTAAAATAAATGGTACTTGCAGGTTTATTTGCTTTTAACCAAGAATCAAGACTCTTTTACATCCATATCTAGAAAGAATTCAGGGATTTAAGCATTTATTCACAAGAATTTTCAACAGAAAAAGCTCTTTGTTTACATATGGTCGCTGCTTATTTCCTTATTGACTAGCCACATACTTCGCAAGATTTACGTTAAATAAATGCTACCTGCACGTTTTTTTTTTTTTTTTTTTTGCTTTGAACCAAGAACCGAGACTGTTTTACGTCCATATCTATGAAGAATTCAGAGATTTAAGCATTTATTCACACAAAAATTTAACGGAAATAGCTCTTTGTGTTTCAGGTTTGAGGTAGGCCCCCTATGGATCGGCGAATCAATATATACTGTATATATACACATATACATGTATGTATATATCCAGAAATGTCCATATCTTCATAGATATGGACGTAAAACAGTCTCATATACATGTATGTATATATCCAGAAATGTCCATATCTTCATAGATATGGACGTAAAACAGTCTCATATATATATATATATATATATGTATTGGGGTTGTTCCGATCATGTTTTTTTTTTTTTTTTTGCTCCCGATCCGATCCCGATCGTTTTAGTTTGAGTATCTGCCTATCCCGATATTTCCCGATCAGATTGCTTTTTTTTTTTTTTTGTGCTCCCGATTCAATTCCAATCATTCCCGATAATTTTTCCCGATCATATCATTTTTGCAATGCATTAAGAAAAAAATGAATAAAACTCGGACGAATATATACATTCAACATACAGTACATAAGTACTGTATTTGTTTATTATGACAATAAATCCTCAAGATGGTATTTACATTATTAACATTCTTTCTGTGAGAGGGATCCACAGATAGAAAGACTTGTAATTCTTAAAGGATAAATGTGACTATATTGTGACTAAATATTGCCATCTAGTGTATTTGTTGAGCTTTCAGTAAATAATACTGCAGCCATTTAACTTCTGGCCAAATGCATGATGGGAAGTGCAACCATGACTGTGCATAGGGACACCAATTGATATATCTTCTCTGCGTTGGGAAAGAAGATAGGGTGTAAAGAAAATGATCAACTACTACCTTTCTTCCGCACATTGCCTCACATGTTAGTTTTAACTGCTGAGAGAGGTATTGTAAGGCTTTAGCCACGTAAAAAATGGTTCCAAAGGCTGTCAAAATTCTCTCTACTCATTATACGCTGCCTTTTAGCGCTATCCAGAGGTGAAACAGCGTCTTTATAAATTGAACGCGACAATGCGTGAGTGGGTTGTGAAGCGCATGCGTTAATTACTTAACGTGATTAATTTAAATAATTAATTACCGCCGTTAACACAAAAAATTTGATAGCCCTACCTTAAACCAAAACTACTCTGGAGGAGTGTAAGACATTTTGTCTGTAACATTAAATACAATTAGAAAACGATTTAAATAAAAAATATATATATATTAAAAAAAGGCATGTCCTATATTTTTTTGCCGATTCCGATACTTTGAAAATGACGCGATCAGACCCGATCGATCGGCATCTCGACCTTTAATATATATATACACATATATATACATATGAATACGTTTATACATACATATGTATACATATATACATACATATACATATATACATATATATATATATACACATACATATACATATATACATACATTTATATACATACATATATACATATACATACACATACACATATATACATACATATATATATATACATATATACATACATATATATACATATATACATACATATATATATACATACATATATACATACATATATACATATACATACATATCTACATACATATGTATACATATATATACATGCATATGTATATACATATATACATACATATACATATATACATACATATACATACATATATACATGCATATGTATATACATATATACATACATATATATACATATATACAGTGCCTTGCAAAAGTATTCGGCCCCCTTGAATCGTGCAACCTTTCGCCACATTTCAGGCTTCAAACATAAAGATATGAAATTTAATTTTTTTGTCAAGAATCAACAACAAGTGGGACACAATCGTGAAGTGGAACAACATTTATTGGATAATTTAAACTTTTTTAACAAATAAAAAACTGAAAAGTGGGGCGTGCAATATTATTCGGCCCCTTTACTTTCAGTGCAGCAAACTCACTCCAGAAGTTCAGTGAGGATCTCTGAATGATCCAATGTTGTCCTAAATGACCGATGATGATAAATAGAATCCACCTGTGTGTAATCAAGTCTCCGTTTAAATGCACCTGCTCTGTGATAGTCTCAGGGTTCTGTTTAAAGTGCAGAGAGCATTATGAAAACCAAGGAACACACCAGGCAGGTCCGAGATAGTTTTGTGGAGAAGTTTAAAGCCGGATTTGGATACAAAAAGATTTCCCAAGCTTTAAACATCTCAAGGAGCACTATGCAAGCCATCATCTTGAAATGGAAGGAGCATCAGACCACTGCAAATCTACCAAGACCCGGCCGTCCTTCCAAACTTTCTTCTCAAACAAGGAGAAAACTGATCAGAGATGCAGCCAAGAGGCCCATGATCACTCTGGATGAACTGTAGAGATCTTCAGCTGAGGTGGGAGAGTCTTTCCATAGAACAACGATCAGTCGTACACTGCACAAATCTGGCCTTTATGAAAGAGTTGCAAGAAGAAAGCCATTTCTCAAAGATATCCATAAAAAGTCTCGTTTAAAGTTTGCCACAAGCCACCTGGGAGACACACCAAACATGTGGAAGAAGGTGCTCTGGTCAGATGAAACCAAAATTGAACTTTTTGGCCACAATGCAAAACGATATGTTTGGCGTAAAAGCAACACAGCTCATCACCCTGAACACACCATCCCCACTGTCAAACATGGTGGTGGCAGCATCATGGTTGGTGCCTGCTTTTCTTCAGCAGGGACAGGGAAGATGGTTAAAATTGACGGGAAGATGGATGCAGCCAAATAAAGGCACATTTTGGAAGAAAACCTGTTGGTATCTGCACAAGACCTGAGACTGGGGCGGAGATTTATCTTCCAACAGGACAAAGATCCAAAACATAAAGCCAAATCTACAATGGAATGGTTAAAAAATAAACGTATCCAGGTGTTAGAATGGCCAAGTCAAAGTCCAGACCTGAATCCAATCGAGGATCCGTGGAAAGAGCTGAAGACTGCTGTTCACAAACACTCTCCATCCAACCTCACTGAGCTCGAGCTGTTTTGCAAGGAAGAATGGGCAAGAATGTCAGTCTCTCGATGTGCAAAACTGATAGAAACATACCCCAAGCGACTTGCAGCTGTAATTGGAGTAAAAGGTGGCGCTACAAAGTATTAACGCAAGGGGGCCGAATAATATTGCACGCCCCACTTTTCAGTTTTTTATTTGTTAAAAAAGTTTAAATTATCCAATAAATTTTGTTCCACTTCACGATTGTGTCCCACTTGTTGTTGATTCTTGACAAAAAATTAAAATTTTATATCTTTATGTTTGAAGCCTGAAATGTGGCGAAAGGTTGCAAGGTTCAAGGGGGCCAAATACTTTTGCAAGGCACTGTATAGACATATACATACATATATACACATATACATACATATATATACATATATACATACATATATATACACATATATACATACATACATACATATATACATATACATATATATATATACACACAACAAGAAATACAGTGGGGCAAAAAAGTATTTAGTCAACCACTAATTGTGCAAGTTCTTCCACTTGAAAAGATGAGAGAGGCCTGTAATTGTCAACATGGGTTAACATCAACCATGAGAGTCAGAATGTGGGGGAAAAAAAAAAAAAACAGAAAATCACGCTGTTTGATTTTTTTAAAGAATTTATTTGCAAATCCTGGTGGAAAATAAGTATTTGGTCAATACCAAAAGTTCATCTCAATACTTTGTTATGTACTCTTTGTTGGCAATAATGGAGGCCAAACGTTTTATGTAACTCTTCACAAGCTTTTCACACACTGTTGCTGGTATTTTGGCTCATTCCTCCATGCAGATCTCCTCTAGAGCATTGATGTTTTGGGGCTGTCATTGGGCAACACGGACTTTCAACTCTATCCACAGATTTTCTATGGGGTTGAGATCTGGAGACTGGCTAGGCCACTCCAGGACCTTGAAATGCTTCTTACGAAGCCACTCCTTTGTTGCCCTGGCTGTGTGTTTGGGATCATTGTCATGCTGAAAGACCCGACTACGTCTCATCTTCAATGCTCTTGTAGATGGAAGGAGATTTTCACTCAAAATCTCTCGATTGATGGCCCCATTCATTCTTTCCTTTACACAGATTAGTCGTCCTGGTCCCTATGCAGAAAAATAGCCCCGAAGCATGATGTTTCCACCCCCATGCTTCACAGTGGGTATGGTCTTCTTCGGCTGCAATTCAGTATTCTTTCTCCTCCAAACAGGAGAACCTGTGTTTCTACCAAAAAGTTCTATTTTGGTTTCATCTGACCATAGCACATTCTCCCAGTCCTCTTCTGGATAATCCAAATGATGTCTAGCGAACCGCAGACGGGCCTGGACGTGTACTTTTTTCAGCAGGGGAACACGTTTGGCAGTGCAGGATCTGAGTCCTTGGCGGCGCATTGTGTTACTGATAGTAGCCTTTGTTACTGTGGTCCCAGCTCTCTGTAAGTCATTCACTAGGTCCCCCGGTGTGGTTCTAGGATTTTTGCTCACCGTTCTTGCTATCATTTTGAAGCCACAGGGTGAGATCTTGCATGGAGCCCCAGATCGAGGGAGATTATCAGTGGTCTTGTATGTCTGCCATTTTCTAATAATTCCTCCCACAGTTGATTTCTTTACACCAAGCATTTTGGCTATTGCAGATTCAGTCTTCCCAGTCTGGTGCAGGTCTACAATTTTGTCTCTGGTGTCCTTCGACAGCTCTTTGGTCTTGGCCATAGTCGAGTTTGGAGTGTGACCGACTGAGGTTGTGGACAGGTGTCTTTTATACCGATAATGAGTTAAAACAGGTGCCATTAATACAGATAGCGAGTGGAGCCTCGTTAGACTCCGTTAGAAGAAGTTAGACCTCTTTGACAGCCAGAAATCTTGCTTGTTTGTAGGTGACCAAATACTTATTTTCCACTCTAATTTGGAAATAAATTCTTTAAAAATTAAACAATGTGATTTTCTGTGTTTACCCATGTTGACAATTACAGGCCTCGCTAATCTTTTCAAGTAGGAGAACTTGCACAATTAGTGGTTGACTAAATACTTATTTGCCCCACTGTTTATATATATATATATATATATATATATATATATATATATATATATATATGTGTGTGTGTGTGTGTGTGTGTGTGTGTGTGTGTATATATACATATACGTATATGTATGTATATGGCACGGTGGCTGAGTGGTTAGCACGTCTGCCTCACAGTTCTAAGATCAAGGGTTCAATCCCGGGCTTCGGCCTTCCTGTGTGGAGTTTGCATGTTCTCCCCGTGCCTGTGTGGGTTTCCTCCGGGAACTCCGGTTTCCTCCCACATCCCAAAAACATGCTTGGTAGGCTGATTGAACACTCTAAATTGTCCGTAGGTATGAGTGTGTGCGTGAATGGTTGTATGTCTCCTTGTGCCCTGCAATTGGCTGGCAACCAGTTCAGGGTGTCCCCTGCCTACTGCCCCGAGTTAGCTGGGATAGGCTCCAGCACCTCCGCGACCCTCGTGAGGAAAAGCGGCATGGAAAATGAATGAATGAATGAATGAATGTATATATGTATATATATACATATATATATATATATATATATGTATATATGGCAGAAAACAGAGACAAGACTGAAAAAGCATTTTCTGCTCTTGCACTCCTCTTTAAAAGAAACTGCTGTATTTTAAGCAAAAACAACTTTTATTCGATAGAACAATCTGTCTATATGCTGCCATAGCAGATTCATGGTGAATTAAGCCCCCAAACTATTTTTAATTTGTCTGTTTCACCCTGGAAATCCCCGTTTACAGACGTCGCACAACAGCTTTTGTTTCAACCCAGCCATAAAACTAAGGTCATTAATTATATTCATTATTCAAAAAAATCTATGATTTTTAGCTTTGAATCATTAATTGCTGTCTAATATTTCATTTAAAAAAGAAAAACGACTTTTAAAAATTATTCACCCGCATATTTTACACTTTTGAACAAATTAGGTCACAATGAAAAACACAAATGGTGTCTGTAAAAAAGTCACGGATATCTACCTCAACTCATTTTCTCTGATATGTTAGATGATAAATAATCGATCCAAATACAGAAACATAGAAAAAAACATTTAAAAGGGTAAATATATGAAAAAGAAAATCTCAACCACTTCTTGATGTCTGCGATTTCTGCATCGCGACCCTTGTTATATTACCATGTTTCACTCATAAAATCCCCCCAAAATCCAGCTGTGGCCATTCACGGCTGTGTCTTGACACTCAGTGATACATGCTACATGGAGTTTTTGGATCGAAACAAGTTAAGTACGCGATAATATCTCGTCAAAGTCATGACGTCTTTAATTCTGCTCTTGCGTGCTCTCACCTCTAGTTAGGGTTTTGCTGTTTAACTTTTTTTTTTTTTTCAAAAATGACCTCCTGTTCAAAATTTTTTCTTCCCCCAGAAAATTGAGATTTTAAGCTTTCCAATGATGTATCAAACATACATACATATCAGACAATTTTGAAAGTTGGCCAAATTGGGGGTCTCAGAGCGGAACTTCAAGTCACCTGAGTGTTTTCCGCCATATATATACACACATATATTAAATATGTATCTATATACATATATACACACACACACACACACACACACACATATATATATATATATATATATATATATATATATATAAATATATATATATATATATATATAAATATATATATATATACTTTAACACTTTAACAGAAAGAATGTCAATGCCATTTGTGGATTTGTTGTTACAATAAACAAATACAGTACTTATGTACAGTATGTTGTATGTATATATCCGTCGTGTGTCTTATCTTTCCATTCCAAAAATAATTTACATAAAAATATGGCATATTTTAGAGATGGTTTGAAATGCGATTAATTACGATTAATTACGATTAATTAATTTTAAAACTGTAATTAACTCGATTAAAAATTTTAATCGTTTGACAGCCCTAATATGTATATATATATATATATATATATATATATATATATATATATATATATATATATATATATATATATATATAATGTGTGTGTGTATGTATATAGATACATATTTAATTAGTTGGTGGACTTAATTTCAACAAATTCAGTGCAGTTTGGCGGTTATTTGTTAGTTTCAGGGTTCCAGTGTGGCTACGCTAGCGCGAGTCAATGGTGCCTGCTTAGCATGCCAATGAAAAAATGATATTAACAGAGCTAACACTGTCAAATAAATTCAAAATGCAGTTCATTGTTCGAAATACCCCTGCGGTCCAAAAAAATGTCACACCAAACTGCCGTAATTCATTTAATTCTGTGGGACATTTTTTTTTATGCGTAATGCGACCACAATAAAGTGGAGTGCTTGGCCTCTCGTGCTCAGTCTGCTGGGGAGTCCTTTTGTTCCCACCCAAAAAAATCAGTGGTGAAAAAAACGATGTGATATCACTCTGCCCTGTTTGTCTAGATAGCTTGTTCCCTGCAGAGCTGCTGGATTAAGGATGTTGCTATTTATACTACAATTATTGACATGCAATGGTAAGTTTTAATAACTTCATCCAGAAACATAGCCAACACTATTGACAGCATGGGTCATCGGTGATTCTCATGCATGCATGCATGTTGTTTTCTATTAGTATGCTAAGCAGCAGTGTTGTTAATCTTACTTTAAAAGAGTAATTACTTACTCAGCAAAGTAACTGAAAAACCTAAACCCTAACCCTTACTTTACATGTTCTACATGTAATTACATTATGCATTCTATAATATCTTTCGCATAAAAGATGTTTATATTAACTGATTGAATTTGAAAAATTTACCTATATAACAGTATACCAACTTTAACTTTCAAATGCTGTGGGAAAAAAAGCCTTTTCGTTTTTCCTGTGTACTGAACCCACACCTAACCGCGACCCCCATACCTGGGTATGTCCTGAACTGTGACTTTTGTGTATGGTCACACCCCTAATATATACAGGTATAGACACATTTTTCAATATGCAGGTGAGGTTCTGAATCTCCTGCCTCTCCTACCTTTGCTCTAGTTGTTTTGATTAAAAGTTGAACGATATGTCGTTCAAGAAAAGTTGAGAGCAAGTGACTATTTTTGGACATAAAAAAATCATATATTATAACGTAGCGTCTACAAGGACAACGCCAACTTGGTGATGAAAATGCACACTCAGCGGGAAAACAGTACATTATTTTCAATTAATTGTACCCACCTGGGCATCATGAACTGTATGTAAAAAAGAAATGTTGCAGAGAGTTTAAGATGACACTCGCCACGCTAAATGCTAATGCGAACGCTATGCTAATGCTCTGACCTACCTAGCCAATCATCATCGTGTTTGCAATGGCGTCACCACCCCTTTCCTCCTGAAAAGTAATTAATTAGATTACTCACTTCTGAAAAAAATAATGCTGTAATACTCTAACGGCGTTATTAACAAAACTGACAAGCAGGCACGATTGACTTGCGCTAGCTTAGCCACTCTGTAGCCCTGAAACTAACAAATAACATCTAAACTGGACGAAATTTGTTGAAATAACTCCACCGACTAATTAAACCCTGCTAACTCGAAGATTAAGCATTAGGTTAAAAATTCTGAACTTCCCCTTTAAATTCATTTATAGGAAAATCAATTACAAGCATTGATATTTTTCGGCCACCAGGGGGGCCATGACCCCTTGGTCCCCCTCAATCTCCGCCTATGCTGATAAGGACAATAAAGGCACCCCATATAGTGATATTGATCTACAAAGGTACATAAAAACTCCACCACAAATATATGATTACACCTTAAGTTACGATACAAGTGCTAACTAAACAAATTTAGCCAAAAAAGGGGGGTGGGGATTTTAAATGAAATGTCATGCAGTTACACAGTTGAGCACAAGGGTTTCCTGATCTTCAAAAAAAATCTTCCGCAATGGATTATAAACTGTATATTGTTTTCCTGCATTAACAATTTTCCTCAGTTGTGTCACATGATGATCATCATAAAAGCTGAGGGGGAAAAAATAACACTCAGACGGAGAGATAGTAGCAAATTTTGCGTCTATGGCCTGAATGGTCCGTCTTGAAAATAATAATTAAAAAAAAAAAAAATCTCTACTGATGTGAAAGCAAATTGTTATATTGTTTTCTTGTCAAAGACGATTTGGTTTTTCATGCCATCTAACCTGCAAAACGTTTGTTATAATTAATTCATGATTCAAGATTGTTGTCACCATTTTTCATTTCAGATGCAATAATTAACTTAAGCACAACGTATAGAAATGCGACGGGGGGAAAAAAATCCCTCTTCAAAAAATCTTGAGTCCTGTTAACTCTGCAGTATGCCACTTGGTGGTGTTCTTTAAAATCAATGAATGCTGATCACGAGGGCTCTGTATGCAGAGAAGAGTCACCTCTGACAGGCCCTCCCTCAAACTCACCCTCCTAATCTACTCCTCTTCTGCTCTTCCCTCCTCTTTGCTGGTTGTTCTGCTACTTGAATGGGAACGCTGCATTTTACTCCAACACATCACATCCCTCACAATTGCACATTGCACTCTAAACTGTGCAGTTTCCCTACAAAATCAACAACAACAATAATAATTATGATGAACATGGAAGTGGGTCATACTGAGAACTTGCTTTTGCTTGTAATAGTGAGCAACCAATACTTGGAAGTTGGATGAGAAGCGTTTCAGCAGTTAATTCTAATTCTAAAGGCACTTCCATGCTTTTGTTTTATAGTGCACCACCATCTGGTTCGAAAAAGACTGGCATTCACTGATATATACCAGAGACAAAATTGGAGACCTGCACCAGGCTGGTAAAACTGAATCTGCAATAGGTAAAATGCTTGGTGTAAAGAAATCAACTGTGGGAGCAATTATTAGAAAATGGAAGACATAAAAGACCACTGATAATCTCCCTCGATCTGGGGCTCCATGTAAGATCTCACCCTGTGGCGTCAAAATGATAACAAGCACGGTGAGCAAAAATCCCAGAACCACACGGGGGACCTAGTGAATGACCTACAGAGAGCTGGGACCACATTAACAAAGGCTACTATCAGTAACACAATGCACTGCCAGGGACTCAAATCCTGCACTGCCAGACGTGTTCCCCTGCTGAAGAAAGTACACATCCAGGCCCGTCTGCAGTTCGCTATAGAGAGCGTTTGGATGATCCAGAAGACGACTGGGAGAATGTGTTATGGTCAGATGAAACCAAAATAGAACTTTTTGGTAGAAACACAGGTTCTCCTGTTTGGAGGAGAAAGAATACTGAATTGCAGCCGAAGAAGACCATACCCACTGTGAAGCATGGGGGTGGAAACATAATGCTTTGGGTCTGTTTTTCTGCAAAGGGACCAGGACAACTGATCTGTGTAAAGGAAAGAATGAATAGGGCCATGTATCGAGAGATTTTGAGTGAAAATTTCCTTCCATCAGCAAGGGCATTGAAGATGAGACGCGGCTGGATCTTTCAGCATGACAATGATCCCAAACACACAGCCAGGGCAACAAAGGAGTGGCTTTGTAAGAAGCATTTCAGGGTCCTGGAGTGGCCTAGCCAGTCTCCAGATCTCAACCCCATAGAAAATCTGTGGAGGGAGTTGAAAGTCCGTGTTGCCCAATGACAGCCCCAAAACATCACTGCTCTAGAGGAGATCTGCATGGAGGAATGGGCCAAAATACCAGCAACAGTGTGTGAAAAGCTTGTGAAGAGTTAGCGAAAACGTTTGGCCTCCGTTATTGCCAACAAAGGGTACATAACAAAGTATTGAGATGAACTTTTGGTATTTACCAAATACTTATTTTCCACCATGATTTGCAAATAATTAAAAAACAAAATCAAATAATGTGATTTTCTGGGTTTTTTTCCACATTCTGTCTGTCATGGTTGAGGGTTACCCATGTTGATAATTTCAGGCCTCTCTAATCTTTTCAAGTAGGAGAATACATACACCCCCTACATATATGTATATATATATAAACTCTATACATAAACACATGTTTATAATGTGTATGTATACATATATGGTATATATGGTATATATGGTATATATATATATATATATATATATATATATATATATATATATACATACACATTATAAAAATGTTTTTACATATAGAGTTTATATTTTTTATTTTGGGACAAAAGGACAATACCAGGTGGCACGGTGACGTGACAGACGTGGCTGGGGGGTGACTCGTAGTGTTGTGTGTGGAGCGGGGGTGGGGGGGGATTCTAGGATGGGGGTGAGGCAAAAGAACAGGGGGAATCAGGAGGGGAGGAGTGGGGGTGGGGCATAGCAGGAGGAGGAGATGAGGGGGTGATGCTTTGTTAGGAGAGGGGGATGTGTTGGGGGTTGCAAAGACCACATGTGACAGCAGGAGGAGGGTGTGTGTGTGGTTGGGGGGGTCTGGTTTGTATGAAATAGGTACACTGGACGGGGGGGAGTCAGACTGTGGTAGTAGATCGGACAGGTCATCGGTCTGAGAGATGGGATGCACACCAGAGCTTGCCTGATGAAAATAAAATTGGTCAATTGCAGAGTTGTTGCTAGTATAGAATTGAATGTAAGAGGAAAATCACACAGAACCTGGCCATAATCCAGCTGTTGGAAATAATGATCAATTATGTTTTTCTCCAGTCCTGTAGGTGGCGGACTTGCAGCAATATGCTTTACAAATTAAATCTGACTCGGCTCTTTTGGTTATGGTGACGCTAAGATTTAAAATAATGAAATAAGGGATACCAAGATTTTCATAAATATGTGTTATTAGTAGGGTTGGGCATCGTTTGAAATTGAACGATTCCGGTTCCAATTTCATGTTTCGACTCCGGTTCCGAACGATTCTCGATTCCGATTCTTTTAAGAGGCAGGGTCAAAAAAAAGAAAAAAGACAGGGTCAAAAAATCTATAGTTTAAAAATTTATTAGTTTATAGTAATGTCTTAACTTCTCGAAAAAAAAAAAAAAGTTGAATTTTAAATGTATTATTATTATTATTTATATGAATTTAAAATGTATTATTACTCATTATTAATACAACAGACACATGCAATGTATATGTTGTGACAATACCCGTTAGGCCAGTGAGTGGCGCTGTAGGAGTGTGTACGTATAATGCGGAGAAGAAGAGATGAGAGCGTCTGGCTAGGATGCTTTGTGATGTGATGCTATGTTTTCACTTCTACGAGTTTATTAAAAAAGTAAGCGAATGCTTTATATGGCTGCTTCCTTCTAACTCATTTGCTCTCAAAAATGTATAAATACGTTCTATTTTTATTGTTTCAGTGTCCCAAAGATGTTTTTATACATCTTTTAAGGTTTTTTTTTTTTTTTTCAAAAAAGACATCTCTGGGTTCTGATTCAATTTAGCTCCAAAGCACAAAGCTGAACTTCCATTTTACAGCAATAAAACTGACCACTGAAGGGCAGTAGCACATTTGGTAAGACCCGCAACCTGATTCAATGGCAACGAACGGTCAAGCTGCACGGCCGGGTGCCGGCGGAAGACGACCGAATGGATGCCAGGCGGCGGACGACCGAGCAGAACAACCGGTAGGACGCCCGGGATGCCAGGCGCTGGACGACCGAGAAGAACGACTGGAACCACTAGTGAATCGGACGATGCCTTTGAGTCCGTGCTGCTCGTGAGCAGAGCCCGCAGAGACTCAAAAAAATTAATCTTTATGAGACAGATGGCGATGAGGGAAAAGTTTTTTGAAAACCATTTGAACATTATACAGTGGTACCTCTACGTACGAATTATTTAATTTGTTCCAGGACCTCATTTGTCAGTCAAAATGGTCTGGCCCAATTACAAATAGCAAATACCCATAGCAAAACAAATACATTCTAAATACAATTTGCATGCTCTTCCTGAATGCACCGTGTGACAAATGACAGAGTGAGAGAGGTGCGTTAGAGTTTTTACTTTCACTTTTCATGTTCTGTTATTGTTGGCATCGGCTATGGCCAGTGGACAGTAGCTGTGTTGCACAAGTTCTCAAATAAATGATTAAAAACCTGACAAAGCTGGTGAGTTCCTGGCCCTCTGGAGGCCCGGGTTCGCACGCGCCCCCACTAAACTACTCCCCTTGTATGCACTATTGACTTGAAGGCCCCCAGACAGAGATTGACATGGCAACATACGAGGCAGAAATCTGGACTAAAATAAATATAAGATCCATATACAGTACTTTTTGGTTGGGGGAAATCATTCTATTTATGGAAAAAAAATGATGTTGCAAATGTAGGTCAGTGTGCTTCTGTTATTGTTTAGGCCAGGAGAAATATTTCACTGAATTAAGTTTGATTAAACAGACAGATAATTGTTTTTCTTGTGTGGTCACATACAAATTAATGTAACAAGATGCATAGTTTAAGAATTTGTTACTGTCCTTATAATAAATATAGAACTGCTTGGTATGTGGATAAGCAGATTTGCTCAGCCATTTAACTACTTAAAATTTGCACTTTTTAAATATTTTTCCATATTTTTTTCCAACTGCTCATGTTCTTTGGGGTCAATGGTGAGTTGAAGTCCTTCCAGGTGACATAGGGTGGTCGCCAGAGTCGCCTGCCATCTGAAGGGAACATAAAAATCAATCAGAAGTGTGAATG
Source organism: Corythoichthys intestinalis (assembly GCF_030265065.1). Classification (NCBI taxonomy): domain Eukaryota; kingdom Metazoa; phylum Chordata; class Actinopteri; order Syngnathiformes; family Syngnathidae; genus Corythoichthys; species Corythoichthys intestinalis. The sequence goes on along the minus strand of NC_080411.1, from coordinate 44,973,656 downwards.
GTTACCTTCCGGTGATTTTAGTCTTCAAATGCCATGTAATTTGGAATGTGGGAGGGAAAAGAGTAAAAGCGTCATACTTTCGACTCTAGTGCATTTTAAAGGTGGAGTCATCCATTCATGCTCAAAAATACAATCCTCACCTACACAAAAGCCTATAATAGGCTGTATGTTGTTGAATATTCAGTAACACCCCCCCAAACAGAATTTCAGAAACTAGGCCAAGGTCATTTGCATGATTTTATAGAATATGCTTGCCCTTATTTGCACATGATATGAGAACGATGGACAAAATTTTAAAACAATGAGGTTTGAAAAATGCATGATGGCAACTTCGAAGCATGAATTGTGTCATGTTGAGAATCTTCATCATGTGTTGCTGTTAAAATCGTTCAACAAATATGCATGTTTGTTTCCTTTTCAACGTAATATTATCTGGAGGATCATGTTAATGAACAATAGGTACTGTACTTTTGAGAAAGCACACAAATATAAAGGTTTGAATGTGAAGAGTTTGCAATAAAAATGTAAAATACTTCATGTAAAATAGTTACAAACAATTGGCAAAACCTAACATTACACTTCACATCATTATTGTTTTCGTCATCGATGACGATAACGAAAATATTTCTTTGACAAATTTTTCATAACGATAACAAACTAAAAACGTGTCTTAGGAGACTAAATCGTCACGAGACGAATGTCAATTTTCGTTTGACGAGACGGGACTGAGACGAAAGTGCGCCATAGTTTCCATCATATCCTAACAATGTTCAATATTCAAAACAATGCCTGAAAAATAATAATGCGCGAAAAATAATTGTCCATCATACCACCATCCTTCGCATGTGTTCTTCAATATAAAACACTACAAGAGTTTCTAAATAAATGAATGCAAAAAGCACCTGTCTATTAGATCTAAAGACACTGTGAAGGTATCCATGTTTATTCCAAATGTAAACATTTGGAGGAGAAAGAATACTGAATTGCATCCGAAGAACACCATACCCATTGTGAAGCATGGGGGTGGAAACATCATACTTTGGGGCTGTTTTTCTGCAAAGGGACCAGGACGACTGATCTGTGTAAAGGAAAGAATGAATGGGGCCATGTATCGAGAGATTTTGAGTGAAAATCTCCTTGCATCAGCAAGGGCATTGAAGATGAGACGTGGCTGGGTCTTTCAGCATGACAATGATCCCAAACACACAGCCAGGGCAACAAAGGAGTGGCTTCGTAAGAAGCATTTCAAGGTCCTGGAGTGGCCTAGCCAGTCTCCAGATCTGAACCCCATAGAAAATCTGTGGAGGGAGTTGAAAGTCCGTGTCGCCCAACGACGGCCCCAAAGCATCACTGCTCTAGAGGAGATCTGCATGGAGGAATGGGCCAAAATACCAGCAACAGTGTGTGAAAAGCTTGTGAAGAGTTACAGAAAACGTTTGGCCTCTGTTATTGCCAACAAAGGGTACATAACAAAGTATTGAGATGAACTTTTGGTATTTACCAAATACTTATTTTCCACCATGATTTGCAAATAAATTCTTTAAAAATCAAACAATGTGATTTTTTTTTTTTTTTCCACATTCTGTCTCATGGTTGAGGTTTACACATGTTGACAATTACAGGCCTCTCTAATATTTTCATGTGGGAGAACTTGCACAATTAGTGGTTGACTAAATACCTATTTGCCCCACTGTATTATTTTACTCTGCTTGACCTAATAAATGTCATACCTTTGTGATTCTCATTGGGATATGGTCGTGAAAACCTGTAGACTAATACATTTCTGTTCAAAGATGGTTATTTGACCCAGTCCACGAATTGTTACTAAAATACAGTACTTGTATTTTGTGTAATATATTTATTTAAAACTGATTTTACAGTCGTAAATCCATTACTGTAATGCGTGCAAGAAAACATTTGATGTTTTCCACCTCAATAAAGCGTTTTAAATAAGCGCTCCCGTCAGGGGGGACATGTCACGCGGGGCGGCTATTTTTCGGCACAACACTGGTCCCAAGCCCGGAGAAATGCCGAGGGTAAAAAAAAAAGCCTGGATTGGGGGTGCCCCACTCAAAATTTCTTAGTGCCCACTCTGGTGGGTAAAGCTAGATCCAGGCCTGTTCTGAACAAAAGTGGAGCGTGTTACGGCGCATATCGAATATTTTGATAGTGATATTTTGATATTCATGATAGTGAATGAAATGTACACACAACAGTATACAGTGGGGAGAACAAGTATTTGATACACTGCCAATTGGCAGTGTATCAAATACTTGTTCTCCCCACACTATTTGGGTTTTCCCACTGCCAATGGGAAAACCCATTGACAGTGTATCAAATACTTGTTCTCCCCACTGTACATACGTATACAGTTTGTATACAGTATACATTATCACATATTTTTTGACATTTTGGGAGAAACTGAGCTTCCCTTGCAGTCTCAGAGCAATCACCACTGATAGGCAAAGCTTTTAAATGTTTATTTTATTTTGAATTTGAATTTGTTTCCAACATCAAATAATGTTTGTCTCAGGAGGAGGGTTTTTAGGAGATGAGAACAAATTTTTCTGATTAACGTCGATTTCTTCAACTTTACCATCAGCGATCACGTCCTCTGCAGGAGATTCTCCTGTTTAAATGCACAGTCCCAATTGTGACGTAACACATGCTAGCAAACAGTGTTTAGCCACGCCATTGAATTGGCCGGGTGTCTTCGGAAGTCCCGCAGCGTGGGCAAGTAAAATCAACTTCTCTTTAGCAAGTACGGAAAATATTTAATGGACGGTGACAGGTTATTTCGACATACACTATATTACCGTATTGGCCCGAATATAAGACGGTGTTTTTTGCATTGAAATAAGACTGAAAAAGTGGGGGTCTTCTTATATTCTTGGTCTAGACGTTATACCCATTCACGACGCTAGATGGCGTCAGAGATAATTGAAGCGATGTTCTGTTATGACAGATCTCAGCTACTTTCAAGTTTAACCAGTTTGCATTATTTTATTGCAATGTTTTTCCTTATTCACATTTGCTTCAAGACTACAGTTGCAGTTAGACTTCACTTTGATGGTAATGCAGTTATTGCAATTTTGTTGTTTTATCACAATAGATTGGTTTATTTACATTTCATAAACCAGAAGCCATTCATTTACGAATGTGATTGCACTTTAGTTTACGTACTTAAATGTTCAGATATTAAGATTTGAATGAGGCAAAACAACATGCTTTTTCTCTCAAATATATTGTTATAATCATTTGTCGTCTTATAATCAGGGCCGTCTTATATTCGGGCCAATACGGTATCATAGAAAAAAACAAAATTATGTGATTTTTGGAGTGCGTCACATTTCTCCTTTAAGCATTTTCTATTGTTTTACAATTATGGTCTATTAATTTTCTTTTCTTTTGATGTGGCCTCATACATGGTTTACATATTTATTGAGCACTTATGTGTGCAAAAAACACATTTTGCCGCGTGCACAGGTGGGGTGGGGGCCCCAGGGATTTCTTGCTTAGAGCCCTAAGAGACCGTAACAATGCCATTGAGCCCATTGGTGAGATAGGAATAAAAAAACAAAAAAAAAACTGTAGTATTCGTTTTTTTACTCTATCTATTACCCTTTTTTTCTTAAACTACACTGTTGAACATGCTTCCTTCATAAATTGCATTAAGACAGTCTGTGGATACACCGGCCACCCATTGTGGCCAGGTCCATCTTTGACAAAAGGACGACGATTAATCAACTTTAGACAAAGTAAAACAAAAGTAAAAAGTACAAAAAAAAAAAAAAAAAAAAAAAAAAAAGCTGAACATACTCAAACTGTCAAACAACATTTTGAGTTTTCTTGGCTATTCTATTTCAGAAGCTTTCTCCTCTTGAAGTCACTGTTTCAAGACCTGACATGTCTGCCCAAGTCAATGCAGCTACCCCATTCCTAACATTCTTTCAAACAAGGCAAAGAAATTCTTATTCTTCTCAGATGTGTAGACACCAGAATTCTCGCTAGCCATAATACATTTTAAGTGGTAACTGAAATATTAGATCATCAGATTGTGACGCTTCAGAAAGAAAGAAAACTGTAGGTGGCGTGGCTGAGGTGGAAGAATGGATGTCAACCTGAGTTTGTGGGTTAGACCCTCAACATCAGTGACCATCTCGAAGTGCTTAGAAAAGCAGTATGCAAGTGGAAAGAGCTGTTTGGCTAAGATTTAAACATGTAAATTCGGTTATAAGTTTTGAGCAACTAAAGGTTTAATTCCTGACTTTGTAAGTACAGTGGTACCTCAAGATATGTAATTAATTCATTCCGGAGTGGCTCATGATTTTGTATAATGAATCGCATTCATTTCAAGATCTACTAAAACACCACAGTAAATTTTATAATAAGGGTAAAACCAGAATCAGGCAAGAGCCAAATACATTTGAATCATGCCATATATCTAGTTCAGGGGTGGGCAAACCGGTCCTCGAGGGCCGCAGTGGGTCCTGGTCTTTGTTCCAACTGATTCAGCACACACAGTATAACCAATGAGGTTTCAGTGGAAACAAGGAGCACCTGACTGCAATCAACTGATTGCACTTGTAAGAAACCAGATTGGTGAAAGGCTGTCCTCATGATGGGTATGAACAAAAACCCGCACCCACTGCGGCCCTTTGTGGAATGAATTGCCCACCCCTGATCTAGTTTAATGGTTGATAACTGCAAAAAAGTAGATAATAGAACAAAATGTACAAAAAAAAAAAAAAGTGGAACCTTACCTTTTGAGTGAGGTGATGTCAGAAAGCGAAAGTGACACCAACAATAGGCCAATAAGAGAGCAGGATCATGGTACTGAGCATGATGGGAAAGATTCTGACAAATTGGGCATATTGGGATTTAATGGCACATTTATGACCCGACTTTAAAAATTCCTGTGTGCGGGAATCATCGATCACATTACTGTTAATTTTCAAATGCTGAATCATAGAATTCATAATGATGCTGACGGGAGATGGGTCGATTAATAAAGGGCCTATTTCCGTCAAAGCTGGCCAAGTGGAAACACAAACAAAGAACATTTTATGTTGAAAATTCTTGTGAATAAATGTGTAAATTCCTGAATTCTTTATAGATATGGACGTAAAACAGTCTCAATTCTTGGTTGAAAGCAAAAAACAAACAAAACAAAACCGGGCAATTAGCATTTATTCTACGTAAATATGTCGAATGTGCTGTTAGTCTTTAAGCCACTGTAGCGCTGCCTTATCACCACACAGAGCTTTTTACATTGAAAATTCTTCTGAATAAATGCTTAAATCCCTGAATTCTTTATAGATATGGACATAAAACAGTTTTGATTCTTTGTAAAAAAAAACCAAAAAAAAACGGGCAGTTAGCATTTATTTTACGTAACTATAGCGAAGTATGATGCCAATGCCGTAGTGGTTCATTTCTCCCATTGATTTTTTTCACATTTCAAAATGCATGCATGGTACGAAAAGTATAATAATTACCATGAATCCTCAAACAAATAACTCCTGAGATTATCCTTCGTGTTTGTATGCGGTACAGCTTTCATACTTTTTTAACCTAAATCCTGCATTGGATCGCTGCGTGTGTTGAATAACACGTGTGGGGTGGCCCTCTACTTGGAGGGGTAGTGCAGTGTCTGTGGAATGTGTCCTGTCAATATCATTATGAAGTCTATGGCTGAATAAGGTTTTGTAATATGAAGCACAAAAAATGCACACAAAATGAATTTTTAATGGGAACCTTTCATATCTTGATATAGACCTGTACATGTAAAAGACGTGGTACAATGAGGTCACTACTGAATTCATCTCTGCTTTCTTTGACTCATTAGGAAAGTGTTTGTGATTCTCTTATAAAACATCTCATCTGTGGAAACTCGCCTAAAAAAGAACATTTAATGAGTTCTATTACATTACCAACCATTAGACAAGTGTTGCTCACTGGTTGAGTCCTATAGTAATCTTTGGACTGCTTGCTACTCACTGCGGTCTAACAGCCAACATGTGTGGGGATTTCCACCTCCATCTTTAAAAGGGCTCATTGTGTGAGGGGAAAAAAATAAGCTCCGACACAAGAATTGTGGATTTGCGTTGCAATTGTTTGGTTATAGAAGTCACACTTGTTAAAAATGACAAATAAAAAACACACAGGTCCAAACACCATAAATTACAACACATTTTCCTTCCATTTTTGCAGTTCTCAAATGCTGCATGTTTAGGTCGGGCTGTTTGTTCGCTTGTTTTCACCAGGCGCCCACATTGGACTTGTCAATTCTGCTCTGTCAAAAAGAAAGTTTCCCCATGGCGAATTAATGCTTTGAGTGCCATTGACGATGATGGACGTCAAATCATGTGGCTCTTTTCCTTCTGCTGTAAATTGAAATAAGTTAGACGCCCAATCCAATTCAAGTGGGAGGTCCCGCAAATGGATTGGTCGTCTATTAGTGTCAGTGACTTAAAAAGTTGAATACAAAAACAATGGCTTCATCTAGTAATTTAAAAATAGCTCAAATATGATACATTGACAAATTCAAAATAAAACAAACATTAAAAAGCTTTGCCTATCAGTGGTGATTGCTCTGAGACTGCAAGGGAAGCTCAGTTTCTCCCAAAATGTCAAAAAATATGTGATAATGTATACTGTATACAAACTGTATACGTATATATACTGTTGTGTGTACATTTCATTCACTAAATATGCGCCATAACAGGCTCCACTTTTGTTCAGAACAGGCCCGGATCTAGGTTTACCCACCACAGTGGGCACTAAGAAATTTTGAGGGGGCACCCCCAATGCAGGCTTTTTTTTACCCTTTGCATTTCTCCGGGCTTGGGACCAGTGTTGTGCCGAAAAATAGCCACCCCGCGTGAAATGTCCCCCTGACGGGAGGTGAAAACATCAACTGTTTTCTCGCACGCATTACAGTAATGGATTTACGACTGTAAAATCAGTTTTAAATAAATATATTACACAAAATACAAGTACTGTATTTTAGTAACAAATCGTGGACTGTGCTAAATAACCATCTTTGAAAAGAAATGTATTAGTCTACAAGTTTTCACAACCATATCCCAATGAGAATCACACAGGTATGACATTTATTAGGTCAAGCAGAGAAAAATAATACAGTGGAGCAAATAGGTATTTAGTCAACCATTAATTGTGCAAGTTCTCCCACTTGAAAATATTAGAGAGGCCTGTAATTGTCAACATGGGTAAACCTCAACCATGAGAGACAGAATGTGGAGGAAAAAAAAAAAAATTTGGTAAATACCAAAAGTTCATCTCAATACTTTGTTATGTACCCTTTGTTGGCAATAACGGAGGCCAAACGTTTTCGGTAACTCTTCACAAGCTTTTCACACACTGTTGCTGGTATTTTGGCCCATTCCTCCATGCAGATCTCCTCTAGAGCAGTGATGTTTTGGGGCTGTCATTGGGCAACACGGACTTTCAACTCCCTCCACAGATTTTCTATGGGGTTGAGATCTGGAGACTGGCTAGGCCACTCCAGGACCTTGAAATGCTTCTTACGAAGCCACTCCTTTGTTGCCCTGGCTGTGTATTTGGGATTATTGTCATGCTGAAAGACCCAGCCACGTCTCATCTTCAATGCCCTTGCTGATGGAAGGAGATTTTCACTCAAAATCTCTCGATACATGGCCCCATTCATTCTTTCCTTTACACAGATCAGTCGTCCTGGTCCCTTTGCAGAAAAACAGCCCCAAAGCATGATGTTTCCACCCCCATGCTTCACAGTGGGTACGGTGTTTTTTAGATGCAATTCAGTATTCTTTCTCCTCCAAACACGAGAACCTGCGTTTCTACCAAAAAGTTCTATTTTGGTTTCATCTGACCATAACACATTCTCCCAGTCCTCTTCTGGATCATCCAAATGCTCTCTAGCGAACGGCAGACGGGCCTGGACGTATACTAGCGTCAGCAGGGGGACAGGTCTGGCAGTGCAGGATTTGAGTCCCTGGCAGCGCATTGTGTTACTGATAGTAGCCTTTGTTACTGTGGTCCCAGCTCTCTGTAGGTCATTCACTAGGTCCCCCTTTGTGGTTCTGGGATTTTTGCTCACCGTTCTTGTTATCATTTTGACGCCATGTGGTTAGATCTTGCATGGAGCCCCAGATCGAGGGAGATTATCAGTGGTCTTGTATGTCTTCCATTTTCTAATAATTGCTCCCACAGTTGATTTCTTTACACCAAGCGTTTTACCTATTGCAGATTCAGTCTTCCCAGCCTGGTGCTGGTCTACAATTTTGTCCCTGGTGTTCTTCGACAGCTCTTTGGTCTTGGCCAACGTGGAGGTTGGAGTGTGACTGACTGAGCTTGTGGACAGGTGTCTTTTATACCAATAATGAGTTAAAACAGTTGACATTAATACAGGTAACAAGTGGAGACTCGTTAGACCTCGTTAGAAGAAGTTAGACCTCTTTGACAGCCAGAAATCTTGCTTGTTTGTAGGTGACCAAATGCTTATTTTCCACTCTAATTTGGAAATAAATTCTTTAAAAATCAAACAAAGTGATCTTCTGTTTTTTTCCCACGTTCTGTCTCTCATGGTTGAGGTTTACCCATGTTGACAATTACAGGCCTCTCTAATCTTTTCAAGTGGGAGAACTTGAACAATTGGTGGTTGACTAAATACTTATTTGCCCCACTGTACATATTCACAGTACAAGATTTATTAGTTCAAGCAGAGTAAAATAATACATATTCACAGTACAAGATTTATTAGTTCAAGCAGAGTAAAATAATACATATTCACGGTACAAGAAAGTCGTTTCCGTGTCCAGCGATTGGTAAACAAAAGCTGTTTGTACGAGTGACATGTGGGTGCTCCCGTCAGGGGGGACATTTAACACGGAGCGGCTGTTTTTTGGCATAACACCAGCCAGCGCAAGTAGGACACTGGCTGCATTAATTTTTTGCGGGGTTATTTTTTATTTTTCCATTCATCTATGTACTTATTCTTGCAGTCGGCGTGATTTCACGATGACGTCATCTCGCATAGCAACGTGTCGCCATTTTTAAAATAGGGGCACGCACAGGTAACCATCCGTAGACAAACGTCTGAAATTCATATATTTCAGCTGTGTTTTTCAAAAAAATGTTTTAAACATGACTTATTATTATCACGAGTCACTGCCAACAGACGCGAGGAGGCGATACAACTTACAATTAGTGTGTATTGGCCTGCAAATCTGCCCATACAAAGTCGCAGCTGATAGCTGGATAAACAATCCAAAGGAATTGCCTGCAGTGGAGCTCGGAAACATCTACAACTACCTCATAAAGTCACCTAGTAAGTTGACCTTTATCAATTACGTGGAATATGTACTGTGTGGAACTAAGAAAACTGGTAGTATATATAGAGTGATCATTTCTGCCGTAACCGGTAATTCGCCTCCAAGCGTTATTTACTCGTGAACATGTCACGGCAAAATAACCAATTCCCACCAGGCCAAAAATATACCGATTGACCGATCAGAGCAGTTCTCGGCAAAAGAAAAATAACGCTTTGCGAGTTGTCGGTTATAATAATAATAACCACTGCCTAGTCTATTGAATCCTAGCAGCTAATTGGGGCAAAAAAAATCGATTAAAGTTTACTCACCAGTAATAAAATGCAAACGTAAATGTGCCTGGATTTAGGTTCCCACTGGCGAGAATGGTCCATGGAACCGTCTTCTTTTACTGTTGCTCGATTGATTGCTTTCAGCCATTTGCTTGTCCTTTTCTTCTCACAAGGAAGACATGAGAAAACACGAACTACACCTGCTTTCTTAAAAATGACTCGCGAAAAACTGAGCTTCTATTTCTGGTGTGTTTTTTTTTTTTTAATGTAGCTGCTTGTGTTTGGAGACTTGACTTCTGGCACCCTAGTTTCTTTCCATAGCACTAACAGGTGGACACATTTGAGCCTCACCTCATTGACAGACCAGCATTTGTCACTGCTGCCTATATACACTGCTAAAAAAAAATAAAGGGAACACTAACGTAACATGTTGCAATCTGAATAAATGAAATATTCTTATTAAATTCTTTCTTTCCATAGTTGAATGTGCTGATGACCAAGTTACACAAAAATTTCCATGAAAATCAAATGTATCAACCCATGGAGGTCAGGATTTAGAGTTATACCGAAAATGAAAGTGGAAAAACACAATACAGGCGGATCCAACTTTGATGTAATGTCCTTTAAACAGGTCAAAATGAGGCTGTGTGTGAGTGTGGCCTCCAAGTAGTGGCGCGGAAAGTGGGGTGCTGAGGATGCTATAGCGCCCCTGGTGTTGGGGAGAAAAAAAGTGTTTTGATTTATTGTTTTTTTTTTTTTTTTGGTCCAAAATAAATTTAAAAAAATAAACACATTGAAACAATAGCGTGATTAATAATCACAATATAATAGTATATAATAATAATAATAATATAATAATAATAATAGTAATTTGGGGATTAAATGTATGTTTTTTTTCTTTGTTAATAACATGGTCAAGGACATTTAACTGTTGACAGAGGAGGTGTTAACATGGTGCAAAAAACGAATTAGCAATGTTTGTCTTACAAAAACACTGGCATTTTCTAAAATTCGAGGTAAAAAAAAAAAAAAAAAAAAAGAAGAAGATGATTATGATTGTAGTTCTATTATAGTTAGGGTTGGGCATCGACTATCGATGGGAACCAGTTCTAACAGTCCGATGCTCCCAGAATCATTCAAATTTTAAATTTCAATTTCTCGTTTTGATGCGCTGACTGGCAAGTGGAGAAAAATTGCCCGAATTCAGAGACTGATATTTATATACAAATTAAAATCAGCCCTGTGAGAAGTTCATTTAATCTTTTTTTTTTTATTTAATTTTTTTTTAACCCTGCCTCTTAAAAGAATCGGAATCGAGAATCGTTTGGAACCGGAATCGAAACGTGGAATCGGAACCTGAATCATTCAATTTCAAACGATGCCCAACCCTAATTATAGTCCTCGGCGAGGAAAAGTTAATTGCAGATTTAGACCGTGGAGTCATACGCGGAGATTGGGGGGGGGGGGGGGGGGGTCCCTCCCTGGTGGCTGAAAATGTCATTGCATATAGTTGACTTTCCAATATGCGGATTTAAAATTAAGTAGGGCTGTCAAACGATTAAAATTTTTAATCGAGTTAATTACAGCTTAAAAATTAATTAATCGTTGGAATGGAAAGATAAGACACAAGATGGATATGTACATTCAACATACGGTACATAAGTACTGTATTTGTTTATTATAACAATAGATCAATAAGATGGCATTAATATTATTAACATTCTGTTAAAACGATCCATGGATAGAATTGTAGTTCTTAAAAGATAAATGTTAGTACAAGTTATAGAAATTTTATATTAAAACCCCTCTTTATGTTTTCATTTTAATAAAATTTGTAAAAATTTCAATCAAAAAAAAAAAAAAAACTAGTAGCGCGCCATTGTTGATGTCAATAATTACACAATGTTCATGGGTGCTGAAGCCCATAAAATCAGTCCCACCCAAGCGCCAACAGAGGGTGACAAAACTCCAAAAAACACAAGTAACAAGTGGACATTGCACTGCTGATGTCATTTTAATCTGTTTGAGCGGGGCATGTGCGTTAATTGCGTCAAATATTTTAACGTGATTAATTTAAAAAATTAATTACCGCCCGTTAACGCATAATTTTGACAGCCCTAAAATTAAGACTTTGCCGGTAAAACGGTAGTGGTAAATAATGTTATACTTGTGGTGTTATACTTCTCAGTGGTAGAGTATGTCCCCCAACTCAAAGGTTGTTGGTTCCATTCTCTGCCCTGATGAACTCATCTAAGTATAGTTAGGCAAGATACTGAAACCCACCTACACCCCCCAGTAGGTGGATGGCGATGTAGTGTAAAGCACTTTGAGGGCCTTGAAAAGTGGAAAGGCACTATACAAGTATAACACCATAACACCAAAATGTTTTCAACAAAAGTTGTAAAGCAATAAAACAAACAACATTTTTTTTTTTTTATAATGGGTCAAAATTATTTTTCAAACCGATAATGTGACCAGCACCTTAGAGACAGGTATTTGCGTTGCTTAGCCCATTAAAAAACACAAAAAAAAAAAAAAAACACTTGAGGACAGATGAAGCAAGATGGATGTACGTAATTTTTTCAAACCTAGACTGCAACTACTGAGCGAGAAGCAAGGATTGAAGATGTGGACCACGAAACGCCGGAGAGCACCGCCAAAAATGTGAGTGGACTTTCAGTTTGCTCTACTAAAGACGTTAAGCCTAAAAAATAACGGGAAACAAACAAGCAAACAAAACAACGGTCACTTTCAACGTATTATTTCATATGTTCTTGGCTGGAACATTCAGTCAAAAAGGATACTTCTCCACTAGGTCAGAGAACGCTGTCTTTGTAATAGCCTAGTAGAAGTACGTAGACTATCCAGCATGCGTGTGTACTGCCATTGTGCACACTTTGTTTGAAGAAAATTTGCGAGCGAGACAAATTTGGACCCAAACCGCTGTTTTTGGATAGGGGAAACACTAAAAATATCCTCAGCACCCCCTGCTGTGAGTGACTCCCAGCACCCCTGCCTCCGTGTGCTTGTATGACCTCCCTACATTACTTGGGAATGATCCTGATGAGGCTGCAGATGTACATCTAGGTGAGCTTCTCCCATATCTGGACCAGGGCATCATTGAGCTCCTGATCAGTCTGAGGAGCAACCTGGAGGCCTGTAAGACATACCAGGAGACAGGTAGTTACTCCAGGAAAGCTGGACAGGGCCATAGAAGGTCCTTAAACCCTCAGCAGGATCGGTAACCGCAACTTTGTTCAAGGAGGAACAGGATGAGCATTGCCAGAGCCCTATAAAATGACCTCCAGCTGGCCACTGGTGTGAATGTTGAATGAATAAATGAAATAACCAGAAATGGGCTCCATGAGGATGGCCTAAGGGCCGACGTCCTTTAGTGAGCCCCGTGCTCACTGCCCGGCACCGCAGACCTTGATCAGAATTGGCCATATACCACCAGAAATTGCAACTACGCCACTTCACTGATGAAAGCAGGTTCAACCTGAGCACATGCGCAAGACGTGAAAGGGTCCGGAGATGCCGTGGAGAAAGTTATGCTGCCTGCAAAATCATTCAGCATGACAGGTGTGGTGGTGGGTCAGTGATGGAGGCATATCCCTGGAAGGACAGATAGATCTCGACAGGTTAGATAATAGCACCCTGGTTGCTATTAGATATTGGGATGAAATCCTTGGACCTACTGTCATAACCTACACTTGAGCAGTGGGACCTGGGTTTTTCCTGGTCCATGACAATGCCCAATCTCATGTGGCTGGAGAATGCAAGTAGTTCCTGGAGGAAGAAGGAACTGATAACATTGACTGGCCCCTACATTTACCTGACCTAAACCCAATAGAACCCATCTGGAAAATTATGTTTAGGTCCATCTGGCACCGCCAGGTGGCTTCTCACACATCAGGAACATGCCCAGGCATTGTATGGAGGTCATACAGGCCCACGGAGGCCACACACACTCTGCTGAGCCTCATTTTGACTTTTTTTAAAAAGACATCACATCAAAGTTGGATCAGTCCGGGGTATGTTTTTCCACTTTCATTTTGAGTAAAACTCCAAAACCAGACCTCCATGGATTGATACATTTGATTTTCATTGATAATTTCTATGTGATTTTGTTGTCAGCACATTCAACTATGGAAAGAACAAAGTATTTGATACAAATATTTCATTCATTCATATCTACAATGTGTTAGTGTTTCCTTTAGTTTTTGAGCAATGCATTTAAACTCCATCCAGTCAAATGACATAAGGTGCAGACACAAACGTTTATTAATTCAGGATAGTTCATGTAAAAATAAGCAGAAGAAACACACGGTCTTGCAAATGTTAACCCTTTTCATTTCTAAACAGACAAGATGGCGTCATTCAAGAACGTTGGCAATATAATTTTATCAGACATTGGTATCCAAAACAGACTCGTGAAGACATGCACATTATTCGTTTCATCCCAAAAAAAAAGGGGGGAAAAAAAAAAAGCAAAAACAATGATATCTTTGTATTAATGACTATTTACTGTGCTTTAAACGGTGACAGAAAGAGATGCAAATATTTGGCTTTATAAGCACTTAAATAAAAGTACCCAAAATATATATAGATTTTAATTATACTTGTATATTCAAACTATTAAGTAAATTCTCCTTTTACCTTGACCATTACAGCCACGAATCTGAAGATTTGGAAAAAAAAAACCAGTTCATTCGCTCTGATCCATAGTTCATTCAGGATATAAATTCAACAATAATAGAACAATCCTCTTGAAATAAAAATCCATAACACATGGACGGTTTCAACCTATTCACAAATAATACACAACTTGACTGCTCGGGCCACAAACTGGCAGCTCTTACATGAACGCAAGCAAAATCCTTTGCTCATGATTCAAACATCTGGATGTCGTTGAGAGCGCACCAGTGAAGGACCTCACACCCTTATACTTCCAATTTGGTTACCCTGGAAATCAACAGCAATGACCAAGTTTGAATTTCATAAATGTTCTGTGACAGCGTGCATCTGTGCTGACGCATGTGGAAGTTTGGAGCTGTCATCGTGTGCTCCGAACACTCAAATTGCATTTCAAAAGGGGGTGTCGAACGAGCCTTAATGAGTACGTTTGGGGAGAACGGTGCTTGTGTCCAGATCTGCGGCGCTCTACGAGACGATGTTCGACAAAAGGGAAAACAGTTGATTTGATGTGCTGGGACTTTGGTCATTCCGTCGTAATCCTTGAATTCATCAAGGTTTTGATGGCTGGATCGACAGCAGGGTGCCAAATTTGAAGTGCTGGATCACTGGAAACTTCTCCAAACACTAGAAATGTTTGCAAACAGACCAATGTTAAGAAAGAAATTGCTGCAGAAAAGTCAAACAACTCTGACATTCACACTAGGCCTGAACAATATTGGAAAAAAACTATCGTTGCAATCTTTTGAGGGTATGTGATATTGCAAT
Organism: Corythoichthys intestinalis; assembly: GCF_030265065.1. Lineage (NCBI taxonomy): Eukaryota > Metazoa > Chordata > Actinopteri > Syngnathiformes > Syngnathidae > Corythoichthys > Corythoichthys intestinalis. The sequence continues at coordinate 44,958,589 of NC_080411.1, read as the reverse complement.
ATTAAAACTAGAAACTTTTTCACCAAATAACTTGGGATAGGCCTGAAAGATGTTAGAAAAAATTAAGACTGCAATATGCATTGCCAAGGCTCCACGACTTACTTTTTGCATTGGTTGCACCTTTTTCTTAAGGTGCACCAGTACAAAATGTAGGCTCACCCACATTTTTCATTGCATCATCTTTAACGCCATACTTTTAATCACTCTCCATAACATTCATATAATTCCTTCATTCATTCATCTTCTGAACCGCTTATCCTCACGAGGGTCGTGGGCGTGCTGGAGCTTATCACAGCTAACTCCCGGCAGAAGGCGGAGGCCGTCGCAGGGCACATGTAGACACAACCATTCAAGGATACGCTCACACCTATGAACAATTTGGAGTGTTCAATCAGCATACCGTGCACGGTTATTTGGGATTTGGCAGGAACCCAGGGAAAACCCACGCAGGCACGGGAAGAACATGCAAACTCCATACAGGAATGGAATTGCACCCACGATCCAAAACTGTGAGTTGGACGTGCTAACCACTGTCCCACTATGCCGCCTTCATTATGTGAATTATTTTTAAACAACAATAACGTAGAAAATGCTTGTCTTTATTAAATGCTTCATTGAATGAGTCCACTCAAATTTACCCACGCTTTGACACTCATGCTGCCGAGAACAGCCTCTCACTTACACAATGAATGTGTTGACAAAGTACACTTCAGACTTTTAACAATGATTAACACATTTGTGCCTTTGATCGTAGAGCTACCGAGGCTTTTCTGGCCAGTTCAAAGCTACAAACCTGTCAATCATCGTTAACGTTAAGTACCAAACACCGGCTACACTGGTGACCAGTTTGGTCGCACTGCTTAGCATGAGGGAGGGTGAGAGGATGCGGCGCTGCACGAGCATGAAATAGAAAAACATTAATATTTTTTTTTTAATTAAAATCCCTCCCTTCGGATCCTCTGAAAAATGGCGCGATCGGCCCGATTTCCGATCACGTGATCGGCTCGGGGACATCCCTATTTTATATAATGCCGTTTAATCCAGGCTTGCTGTATATAAAAGAGATCCAGGAGCTGCACACTTGCTGGTTTTATGAAGTAAAACAAAAGTTTAAATGTAAAAAAAAAAAAAACACAAAATTGCACATCCCGCGATGTGACTATTGCGCATGTGCACATTGCGATGGCGATGTTGAAACAGTATATTGTGGTGGCTTAATTCCTACTATGATTTTTGTATTACTCCATTATCAGTGAAGTTGGAATCACCCCATTGGTTAAGTTTTTATTCCAACTGAAAAGAAACAACAGGCACCAAAAATAATAGGGGATTTAATGAGGTCTATGTTCCTGACCTAATTGATACAACTGGAAAACCACAAGTGACTACACTGGCCTTAAATGGAACTCATGCCAAAAACTTGTTCAGGGATTTTCTCACAGCTACACTGCTGGCCAAAAGTATTGGCACCCCTGCAATTCTGTCAGATCATGCTAAATTTCTCCCAGAAAATGATTGCAATTAGAAATGCTTTGGTAGTAATATTTTCATTTATTTTGCTTGCAATCAAAAATCACTAAAGAGAATGGGGGGGGGGGGAATCATTATCATTTTACACAAAACTCCAAAAATGGGCCGGACAAAAGTATTGGCGCCATCAGCCTAATACTTGGTAGCACAATCTTTAGACAAAATAACTGCTAACAACCACTTCCGGCATCCGTCAATGAGTATCTTACAATGCTCTGCTGGAATTTTAGACCATTCTTCTTGGGCCAACTGCTTCGGCTCTCTAAGATTTGAAGGGTGCCTTCTCCAAACTGCCATTTTCAGATCTGGATCTGGATTGAGGTCTAGACTCATTGCTGGCCACTTTAGAAGTCTTCAGTGCTTTCTCGCAAACCATTTTTTTGTGATTTTTGAAGTGTGTTTTGGGTCATTGTCCTGCTGGAAGACCCATGACCTCTTAGGGAGACCAAGCTTTCTCACACTGGGCCCTACATTATGCTGCAAAATTTGTTGGTAGTCTTCAGACTTCATAATGCCATGCACACAGTCAAGCAGTCCAGTGCCAGAGGAAGCAAAACAACCCCAAAACATCAGGGAACCTCCGCCATGTTTGTCTGGTCTTGGGTTACGTCGCCAGCATAGGAACAGAAATCGTTTGTAACCTGTATATTAGCCATTCATTCATTGAACTTCGAAAATCTATATGTTGAAATTGAAATTATGGACATTATTCCTCACCCTTTTTAAACTGTACTCTAACAGTATCTTCTACATCTTTTACAATGCACAAAGTGGAATCTAATCAGCATTAACAAACACAGTGGCCATTTTAACTCTAAAATAAACCCGGAGCTCAACAGTCGACTTAAACACCTAACCCTGGAGTTCGTTTGGAAATGGTTCAGAAGCTGTTCAATTCAGGAGGTCTTTCCGCAAGGATACTTCTAGAATTTTGGGGAAGCTGCAGTAGGTGGAATGCAAAACAACTATTGAGTTCAGTGAAAGTGCAAACTCATAATGACATTATACATCCTACGTGGTTAGTACCATTCAACACTATATGGGTAATATGACTCATATTAGTGTAACAAACTGGCGCTGTGCATTGAAAATCGGATATCGACACGAAAAAAATTAAAGTTTCTTTGTGTGTTTGAAATGTTGCTTTTCGAGATGGCGGCCGTATGGAGCGCTGCCATCGCTGTTCTCGGTTTGACGTATCACTTCCGGGTTCGTCCCCTTTCAGGCTCAAACTTTGGAAACGCGATTATTTTGTCAAATATACAACATATAAATGATTTTTTCATGCTTTATTTGTTGAACAATGTTTACTGATCATCACACACTAATTGTATATCGTAGCATTAGCATAGCATTCACGTTCCCATTAGAATTGGGCTAATGCGGCTAAACCTAGACAAAATTAGTCTGAGTTTTTGTCAACAAAAACTAGCCAAAGACAAACATATTTTGAAATGACTAAAATCTAGCTAAGAATCATAAGTATTCATATCCAAAAGACTAAGACGAAATTAAAAGGGCTCCCCCCGTGAGTCATCACCTTATCGTGGTGGAGGGGTTTGCGTGTCTCAATGATCCTAGGAGCTATGTTGTCTGGGGCTTTAAGCCCCTGGTAGGGTCATCCATGGCAAACAGGTCCTAGGTGAGGGGCCAGACAAAGTATGGCTCAAAAAGACCCCTTATGATGAGCAACATAAATGAACCCCAGTTTCCCTTGCCCGGACGTGGGTTACCGGGGCCCCCCTCTGGAGCCAGGCCTGGAGGTGGGGCTCGAAGGCAAGCGTCTGGTGTCCGGGCCTGTCCCCATGGGGCCCGGCCGGGCTCAGCCCAATAAGGCAACGTGGGTTCCCCTTCCCATGGGCTCACCACCTGTGGGAGGGGCCAAAGGGGGCGGGTGCGTAGGGAGTTGGGCGGCAGCCATAGGCGGGGGCCTTGGCGGTCCGACCCCCAGCTGCAGAAGCTAACTCTTGGGACATGGAATGTCACCTCTCTGGCAGGGAAGGAGCCTGAGCTGGTGTGTGAGGCAGAGAAGTTCCGACTAGATATAGTCGGACTCTCCTCCACACACAGCTTGGGTTCTGGTACCAATCCTCTCGAGAGGGGTTGGACTCTCTTCCACTCTGGAGTTGCCCATGGTGAGAGGCGCGGGGCAGGTGTGGGCATGCTTATTGCCCCCCGGCTTGGTGCCTGTACGTTGGGGTTTACCCCGGTAGACGAGAGGGTAGCCTCCCTCTGCCTTCGGGTGGGGGGACGGGTTCTAACTGTTGTTTGCGCTTATGCACCGAACAGCAGTTCAGAATACCCACCCTTTTTGGAGTCCTTGGAGGGTGTGCTAGAGAGCACCCCCTCTGGGGACTCCCTCGTTCTCCTGGGGGACTTCAACGCTCACGTGGGCAACGACAGTGAGACCTGGAGGGGCGTGATTGGGAGGAACGGCCCCCTCCGATCAGAACTGTTCTGTTATTGGACTTCTGTGCTCGTCACGGTTTGTCTATAACAAACACCATGTTCAAACATAGGGGTGTCCATATGTGCACTTGGCACCAGGACACCCTAGGCCGCAGTTCGATGATTGACTTCGTAATCGTGTCATCGGACTTGCGGCCGCATGTTTTGGACACTCGGGTGAAGAGAGGGGCGGAGCTGTCAACTGATCACCACCTGGTGGTGTGTTGGCTCCGATGGCGGGGGAAGATGCTGGCCAGACCTGGCAGGCCCAAACGTATTGTGAGGGTCTGCTGGGAACGTCTGGCAGAATCCCGTCAGAAAGAGTTTCAACACCCACCTCCGGCAGAACTTCTCCCTTGTCCCGGGGGAGGTGGGGGACATTGAGTCCGAGTGGGCCATGTTCCGCACCTCCATTGTTGAGGCGGCCGATCAGAGCTGTGGCCGTAAGGTGGTTGGTGCCTGTCATGGCGGCAATCCCCGAACCCGCTGGTGGACACCAGCGGTAAGGGATGCCGTCAAGCTGAAGAAGGAGGCCTCTCGGGCCTTTTTGGCCTGTGGGACTCCGGAGGCAGCTGACAGGTACCGGCTGGCCAAGCGGATTGCAGCTTTGGCGGTCGCCGAGGCAAAAACCCGGACATGGGAGGAGTTCGGCGAGGCCATGGAAAACGACTTCCGGACGGCTTCGAGGAAATTCTGGTCCACCATCCGGCGCCTGAGGAGAGGAAAGCAGTGCACCATTAACACTGTGTATAGTGAAGATGGTGTGCTGCTGACCGCGACTCGGGACGTCGTGAGCCGGTGGGGAGAATACTTCGAGGCCCTCCTCAATTCCACCGACACGCCTTCCTTTGAGGAAGCAGAGTCTGGGGACTCCATGGTGGGCTCTTCGATCTCTGGGGTTGAAGTCACTGAGGCGGTTAGAAAGCTCCTCAGTGGCAAGGCTCCGGGGGTAGATGAGATCTGCCCGGAGTTCCTAAAGGCTCTGGATGTTGTAGGGGTGTCGTGGCTGACACGTCTCTACAACATCGCGTAGACATCGGGGACAGTGCCTCTGGATTGGCAGACCGGGGTGGTGGTCCCCCTTTTTAAGAAGGGGGACCGGAGGGTGTGTTCCAATTATAGAGGGATCACACTCCTCAGCCTCCCTGGTAAAGTCTATTCAGGGGTGCTGGAGAGGAGAGTCGAATCTCGGATTCAGGAGGAGCAGTGTGGTTTTCGTCCCGGCCGTGGAACAGTGGACCAGCTCTACACCCTCGGCAGGGTCCTCGAGGGTGCACGGGAGTTCGCCCGATCAGTCTACATGTGTTTTGTGGATCTGGAGAAGGCGTTCGACCATGTGCCTCGGGGAGTTCTGTGGGGGGTGCTCCGGGAGTACGGGGTACCGAGCCCCTTGGTAAGGGCTGTTCGGTCCCTGTACGACCGGTGTCAAGAGTTTGGTCCGCATTGCCGGCAGTAAGTTGAATTTGTTCCCAGTGAGGGTTGGACTCCGCCAAGGCTGCCCTTTGTCACCGATTTTGTTCATAATTTTTATGAACAGAATTTCTAGGCGCAGCCGAAGCGTTGAGGGGGTCCGGTTTGGTGACCTCAGCATTGAATCTCTGCTTTTTGCAGATGATTTAGTGCTGCTCCAACTCTCACTGGAGCGGTTCGCAGCTGAGTGTGAAGCGGTTGGGATGAAGATCAGCACCTCCAAATCCGAGACCATGGTCCTCAGTCGGAAAAGGGTTGAGTGCCCTCTCCGGGTCGGGGATGAGATCCTGCCCCAAGTGCAGGAGTTCAAGTATCTTGGGGTCTTGTTCACGAGTGACGGTAGGAGGGAGCGGGAGATCGACAGGCAAATCGGTGCAGCGTCTGCAGTAATGCGGACTCTGCACCGGTCCGTAGTGGTGAAGAAGGAGCTGAGCCGAAAGGCAAAGCTCTCGATTTACCAGTCGATCTACGTTCCTACCCTCACCTATGGTCACGAGCTTTGGGTCGTGACCGAAAGAACAAGATCCCGGATACAAGTGGCCGAAATGAGTTACCTCCGCAGGGTGTCCGGGCTCTCCCTTAGAGATAGGGTGAGAAGCTCGGTCATCCGGGAGGGACTCGGCGTCGAGCCGCTACTCCTCCGCGTAGAGAGGAGCCAGCTGAGGTGACTCGGGCATCTGGTTCGGATGCCTCCCGGACGCCTCCCTGGAGAGGTGTTCCGGGCATGTACCACCGGCGGGAGGCCCCGGGGACGACCCAGGACACGCTGGAGAGACTATGTCTCTCGGCTGGCCTGGGAACGCCTTGGGATCCCGCCGGAGGAGCTGGTTGAAGTGGCTGGGGAGAGGGAAGTCTGGGCTTCCCTGTTAAAGCTGCTGCCCCTGCGACCCGACCCCGGAACAAGCGGAAGATAATGGATGGATGGATGGATTTTTGTCAACAAAAACTAGCCAAAGACAAACATATTTTGAAATGACTAAAATCTAACTAAGAATCATAAGTATTCATATCCAAAAGACTAAGACGAAATTAAAAGGGCTCCCAAAAACAACGCTGGGATTAAGACTACGTTATTTATGCAAGACTCCAGCTTTGTTCTTACTTGAAACGATAATGAAAGAAGATATATACCATCTTTAGCGCTGTCCTACTTGCTCCCTGGATTATTTCAAAAATGTTTGAAATTGGAAAAAGATGGGGGTGGGAAATATATTTTTTTGTTTTAATATGGTTTCTGTAGGAGGACAAACATGATTCTAATTTATTAATGTTGTAATGAAAAACTGGCATCGTACAACATGGTCACATGGTGCTTCATTCTCTATAGGATGCACTGTAGGAAAGACAAACATTTAAACATGAAGGCTCATTATGCATTTGTAGCCAACTTAGGCTAGGTTAATACTGCAGGTTTTAATGCACAAATCCGATTTTTCTATTTATCTGTTATTTTGGCATGCCCGTTCAGACGGCCTTTTTCCATTGATCGTGTTCAAGTATTACACATGCGCATTGACACGCACTGAGCAAACTGACCCGCATGCGCACATACTGGCTCTACATCATTCTAGAGTGATCATATTTTGATTTCCAAAAAGACGACACAAATAACAGAAATAAATAATCTCTGTTTAGTGTTATATTTAAAGTTTATATGGATTGATAGCGTGCATGCACGCACAGCAGACACGTACGGGCAGTTCGGCCCACTCTTGGCCATGTAAGCAATATTGAAATATTGCTCATTTGGCGCACAAAAAGAAAACTGAGCATTCTAAAGCTTCTCCTCCTTCCCCCCACCCTGATTTCATTTTTTTTATGACTGGCTAGGCGTTAACGCTAATGCACAGTTCCGTTGCTGCCGTAGTTCCCTGCCTCTCGCTCTTTGCTGGCGTAATTGTTGCACGAATTCCGATTTGGGAGATTAGATAGTTCAGGCCGCAGCCACATTCTGGAAAAATGTGGCCCGGATCAGTTTTTACCCACATATGAAAGTGACCGAGATCGGATTTGGAATGGTCCACTTTTATGTGACCTGTCCCGTTCAGACAGTCAAAGTTAAAGTGCATATGGCACCAAAAAGCATGTTTATTTCATATTTCACGCGGTGCTTTATGCTCCTGAATAAAATACACCGCTTGGATGTTTGTGGAAGCGATCGTTTTATATATTCAATTTTTGAATCCCGCGCCATTAAAATGAGCGAATTCCGGCTTCAGTTACCGGGTTTAGGATGAATGTGAATGTGACGTTACCTGGGTCAGCATCTCACAATACAGCATTGCTTTATAGCGTGCAGATGGACTGCGGATTCAGCTGATTTGCAGATTAGTTCGTTTTTCGCATCACGCCAGCCAAACGGCTGCAGAAAATTGTTGCTACACCAGGGAGAGGCATGTGCGCCTTGCCTTCTCTGGTTTCAAATGCAGGCATGAAAATGGGTCAGGGGTTAAAAAGGTGAGAAGGGTGTGGAGGAATATGTTCCAGTACACTGTACACCCCAACAAAATATTGAGCTCTGTCGACCCACACTGTGTTTCAGCAGGGCCGTGCAGAGACCGGTGGAGGGGCGGGTGCTCGTAGATCAAAAGGGGCACATGAACAAGTATTTAATACACCTTAAAACAACATAACTTCAATTTTAACCAGCTTTAGATAATAATTGGCTGCGACTGTGACATACTTTAATTGGGAGGGGGCAACAGTGAATAGAAATCAAAACTGTCATCCACACTTTCTGGCTATGACTCAGTCAGTCTGCCTCTTTTCTTCCTTCAACCTCTGCATCAAAACTTCCTTCCTCAACTTGTTCATCTGAGAACAAACCACATCAGATGATCACTGAGCCACCAACAGCACAGTTTTCTCAAAACTATTATTTCATTATTATCCATACTTAACAACTCTAGCACCTAATGATTAATAAAGCAATGACATAAAATCTTATAGAAAAATAACATTGTAATTGTGCTTATAACTGTATTTAATACCCGACTATCCTTGCAAACCTGTTCTTACCAGGTCTGCTATTCACCCAGCTGATGAGGTATCCACTGCCTTTAGCAGCCTCATCCAACTCCTTTTTTATCCCTCAATCTCCTTTCCCTTCGAGGCATGTCTATGTAATGAAATATAAATATTTAAAAAAAAAAAAAAAAAACAGACTCCCCGGTGGCTTTTAGTTTTAAAGCTTTCTTAATTTCTTTCTCTCTCAATAACGATGGAGGTAGATTTGTGTTTTTATTATTCAATCAAAAAACAAAGTTACTTCTATCAAAAACAAAGTTGCTTCAATCAAAATACAGTTATACTTTTAATCCCAAAAAAGTCACTTCAATAAAAAAAATTGTTTTTGATTGCAAAAATAAATTTGAGACAAAAAAAAGCATTTGAAAACTATTTTTCTTGATTGAAACAAATTTTTCCATTGAAGTAATGTTGTTTTGCGTTTGGGCCACATTTTGGCTAGGACATTTGTGTTTTTATTATTCAATCAAATAAGTTGCTTCAAACAAAAAAATATATATAAAAAGAAAAACTTTGCACATGTGTCAATCACCGTTTAACAATCCCTGAGAGGGTTTGAGTAGACTCACTATGAAGCATTTAATAAAGCCAAGCATTTTCTTACTACTTTATTCTTGTTTAAAAATAATTCGGTGGGGCAGTAACATGTTTAAAATTTATCATAATTCTTACATTTTGAAGTGCTTGAAAACCATTTATAAATGATACTTTGGTGAAAAAAGTGAAAAAACATGTCTTATATATATGTATCTTTTTTCCAATGTAAAATCTGAATAACTACATTGAACACACACAAAAAAATGGGGGGGGGGGGGGGTACTTTGCGGTTTTCACTTATTACGGCGGGTTCTGGTCCCTATTAACCGCGAAAAACGAGGGATCCCTGTATTTCTGAAAAGCTTTAAGAAGCAAGAGTCATTCCCACCACTCGTCGGGCCGGTGTTGTGCCGACACCGGCCGTCAGCTCAAGTCCCAGCCGAAAATAACGCGTCTAAGGCGGACGACGGGAGCGATGCGATGCGACCCCTCAATCCGAGAGCATGCCGCTTAATTTGACCCAACAGTGTGTTTCTTTGTTTATATTACCGCTAAATACACAAGCTTGACGCCAATTTAACGGGAGCTATTGTTTTTTCATGGGAGATTTGGCTTGCTCTGGCACTGTTCAACGCAAGCTGCAATGAATGGCAGTAACTTTTTTATACTGCAAAATGTGAAAACGATTGAAACCATTACTCACCAAATTCAATCTGCTGGCAAATACAGGCAAGTGTGTATGCTGCGCTCTGGTCTGCCCCGGTGTGGATAAGGCCTGCTTTTTGTTTTCGCAGCTTTGCAATGCAACCAAAGGCTCGCCGAGCACTTCTTGTTTCACGTAAGGAGTGCGCGCGTTTGGAATAATGGCACGCAGCTTGGGCCGATGATTGGTTCTCGTCAGCGAAGCATCTAGAAGGATTTGCTGACTGTCCGTGTCACTTTTTTAAAGAACCGATCAGTTTACGTACTAAGTTAATCACATGATGATAAAAATAATAATAATTAAATAAAACCTCCCGACCCCCCCCCCCCCCCATCCTCCCAAAAAGAATTTCTCCTCGGATCTACGCAATTCACGTAGGTCGCCCTTTTTGACTTCAAAACGGCGAATTTCGCCGAAAGGTGAGAGATTTTCATGCCTGCAAATGATTCCCGTTCACCGCGGATATTGGTCAAAACAAGCCTTACTACTGTGGGACCATTGGACTTACAAGGAAGTTGGTAAACATTCTATTTTGTATTTTGTCAAATACTGGGATCATGGCACACGTTTTAATACGGAGGTGGCTTGCATTTTGTGGCTTCTTGTCCACCAAAAATGCCACTTGGCCGACGACCGGCGGCTTGTCGCAACCCCCCCGCCGGGAAAGCGCCTATACTCGGCGTATTGCCCTCTTCGTGTGCCCGGTATTTTGTCAGATTTCCCACCCGATAAGAAATTGCAACTTCATGTTAAAAATGGCCGCGAATACAGCGATTACAAAGTAAACACTACAAACTTTATTTAAATAAACGAGTATTTACTTACGTTTGATCATGGATGGAAATGTAGAAAAGTTCTCCTCACATCCTACCATGTTAGTTGCAAAACAACTGCCCGCCGCTCTCTGTTTACGTCTTTGCTCTGTAGTAAAGCATTATTTAAAGCCAAATTGACCATTTGGCAGCTACGCCCCCTTCCGACGTCGGCCGGTTTGTCCGTCGGTACTCTCCAGCTGCTTCCCCGGCGAGCTCTCCTGTCAGTAGCAGGGAAATGAGCTGTAACTTGCTCGCTGCCAGGCGGGTTGCCGATCGGAGAAGACAATCAACAACCCCGCCACCGTCTGAATTGATCCAGGCTAGTTTTGTTTGATTTTTCGCTTCAAAAAGCGAAAATAAGACTTTGAGACGTCACCCGATTCGGGTTAGCATGCCGGCTAGCTGCCACGCCTCTTGGTTTGTTTACATTCTCTGAAGCCGGGGCAGGGAAAGGACATAAGCCTGACTAACTATGGTGGCATAAAATATCGTTCGGGGTGCAACAGTAAAAGCTAAATCTATAGTTTTGACTATTATGGAGCAATTTTGCCATGTCGTACTGAATAAATGCATTTTTATTATTTCATATTCCATTTAGCACAAGACTTATTTATCATGACCTGACCATTTATTTAGCAAATAAGGAAAAATACTTTGAAAAAAAGAATATTCTGTAAAAATATTGGAGTAGAGAGACTGAAACAATGACATTTTGCGGCTCTCTTCGTCACATTTTCCTTGTTCTGAATGATTCCCCCTCAATAGCCACGTTTACATGCTGACTTTTATTCATACCGATTCAAATCATTCCGAATGGAAATTTCAGATCAGCTGTTTACATGTCACTTCATCTATTCCGATCCAGCGTTTACATGTGACTGCCTTAATTCCGAAAGGACGTTTGACAACTGCCGTCTGACATGCGCAGATTAATCAAAACAAAGCGTCACGTTGCAAAACATGGAGATCGATCGTCGGAGTGCTGCTGTTTTAACTTTAACCCACTTGTTGTGTTTGTGGGGTCGTATCCGCTTCTGCTGTTTTGCTCTTTTGCCTTGTAGTAGCCGGTTTTCCACCGGTTTCTAATCTGGTCAACGCTCCGGTCTATTCCGGCTTCGTGTAACCTCTCGTGAACTTTTTTTAAATAGTTCACTGTTCCTCGTTTTACGCCCGTCTAAGCGAGCAATTATATTCAATTCTTTTAAAGTTTGAATTAAATACAATCTTTCCGCCGGACTCCAATTAGGTGCGCTGTGCTTGGAAGCCATGTTGCAAGTGACGTTACTTACGTCACAAAGTGACGTCACCACGTCAGTACGGAGCATGTGCAGAAAGAACGCAACCAGACACCATTCCGCTTCCCTGTTTACATGATATAATTTTACTTCTAATCGGTTTGGGAAAAGGAATATTCCACCCCTGTGAATCGGAATGAAATTCCATTCGGTTTGGGCCTGTTCATTCTGAATGAGGTGTTTATATGGAACACATTTATTCGGTTTGAACAAATATTCCGATTGTAATTGGAATATTTGGCTCCATGTAAACGTGGCAATTGGGTTGAATTCTAAATCAGATGAAACCATGACCCTGCCAGCGTCATCCTCCTGTTGGGGACGATAGAGCTCCATAATGGTAGGTGTGGCTAAACGGCGGATTAAAAGAGTAATTTCTCGTCATTTGCGCTTTGCCAAATTGTTGTATATAGTCGAATTGTATGAATTGAATATGATTCTAATTCACATAATAATGCTATTTAAGACTTCTTTTATCCTGGCGTACGCACTTCATGGCTTACTTGATTCAGAAAAACACGAAAAAATCTTGTGCAGTAAGACTTGCGGTATGAATCACGATACGGTATGATTTACAATACAAAGCTCCCGATAACGATAATCTCATGATATGGCAATACAACGATTATCGATACATTGGACAGGAAATCATTCCTGGATATCCTACAAAACAACTAATAAACTGAAAAACAAGCTATATTCATCCTTCTGCAGTAAGTTTAACACTAACAGTTATGCTATGCTAAATCATTTTTAAATACTACTGTTATAATTAAAAATAGCAATTACACATAGCAAAACAAATAAATTATAAACACATTTCGGAATAATAATATAATAATAATATTAATTATGTAATGAATCGGGTTCTAATGTGGTGGGTGTGTTTTGCATGCAGTTCCTGAATGCACCGTGTGACTGACGACAGAGTTGTCATGTTGCTGGCGTCCGCTACGGCGGATAGTAGTCGTGTTGTGTTGTAAGAGTTCTGAAATAAATGATTGGAAAACCTGACGAAGCTGGCGACTTCCTTGCCAATGTCACAGTAATACCAATTGCCACCCTAACTTATAAAGACTGGCGAACGGAGGTCGTCGGAGGACCGTCGAGATCGTAGACATTCTGGCCGTACTGTCGAGCCAGTTCAGTGACATGCACACCACGCTCACATTTTTCAATTATTTTCTTCTTAATTTCCATAGTAAACGACACCTTTTTCCTTTTTTTCACCACCTGCACTAACCTTCTAGTTGATTTCATTCACAATAAAATCTGCCGTGTGTCTTGCTGGAAAACAATGAGATTGCCAAGCTGTCATAAATCGTCAGATTCTGAGCATGTCGTCATATGTTGAGACAAATGACTAGTCAGATTTTATGTGGTAGGACGTACCACTGTGCAGATACGTAGACAGGGGTGCACATAAGTGGTCCGCATGCGCGCATGCGTACCGGACGTAGACAAACGCGCTGGCCCTCAACGACTTCCATACGCTTTTGCGTACCGATGGCTGACCACCGTATTTGCGGCGGACACGAGAAAATAACTTCTCAAAATGTCAAAGAGGCAGGCCACACTGAGTAATTACTTCCGTGTTCCCCCACCCCCGTCAAAAGACAGACAGACGACAGAGACGTCACCGGAGCTACCGAAAAAAAGGACTTTTGCTGAAAAGCAGGAGGTACCATGGCTAGAAGCAAATGATGCTCGCACGGAAATGCGGTACAAAATGTGCTGTGAGAATCCCAATGTCGCCGATAAGAGCAGCGCATTTTATGTAGGGTCAAAGAATTTCAGCCATCCAAACTTTGAAAAGCACGAAAAAAACAGAGAGCATGTGGCAATTAAGCAAACTATCGATGTCAAACAGGACCCCGCTCGCCCTATGGACAAGTGGCGGAATAAAGGTAATGAACAGCGACATGCACTGACAAACGTGTTTTTGCTCGCATTTTACAAAGCTAAACATGCACGTTCAATAAGGTCTTATGAGGAGGACATCCCACTTTTAAAAAGGCTTGGAGTTAATGTGGGAGCCGCATAATGCCCTTTATTTTGAATTGGTGCTTTTTATTTCTTTACATTTCAAAGTAATGGCAATTTTGTTGTGCCAGTTGATGTTAATCAAGCATTAATTGTTAATATAATTAGTTAAAGTTAATTGGCTCTAAGTAAAGCTTTTCATAAATTTATCGCATCAGGCGGGTTGGCTCTCAAGCTCAATGAGGACCAAGTCACATCTCCAGGTCCTCCTCTGAGAACCTGGGCAAAAAAATTATGTGCACCCCTGTACATAGAGCACGTGTTGCTTGTATAAGGCTTTTAATTTTTTGCAGCTCCAGACATACCGTATTGGCCCGAATATAAGACAGTGTTTTTTGCATTGAAATAATACTGAAAAAGAGGGGGTCGTCTTATATTCGCGGTCTAGACCTTATACCCATTCACGACACCAGATGGCGCCAGATATCATTGAAGCGATGTTCTGTCATGACAGATTTCAGCTACTCTCATCATTCACAACGCTAGATGGCGCCAGATATCATTGAAGCGATGTTCTGTCATGATAGATCTCAGCTACTCTCAAGTTGAACCAGTTTGCATTAATGCAATGTTTTTCCTTATTCACATTTGTTTCAAGACTACAGTTACAGTTAGACTTCACTTTGATGGTTAATGCAGTTATTGAAATTTTGTTGTTTTATCACAATAGATTGGTTTATTTACATTTCAAAAACCAGAAGCCATTCGTTTACGAATGTGATTGCACTTTAGTTAACATATTTAAATGTTCAGATATCAAGATTTGAATGAGGCAAAATAACATGCTTTTTCTCACAAAAATATTGTAATAATCATTTTTTTGGAAGTTACTGTAATTATTTTCTGTATAAAAATTAATTTGGTGTTCAAAAAGTCATTTTTCAAACTTGAGTCTTGGAAAAAGTGGGGGTCGTCTTATAATCAGGGCCATCTTATATTCGGGCCAATATGGTATTTTATTTTAAATTTTTTCCCCCAACATTTTGTGTTGCCGCTCCCTGTTCTAGGGTGATCATATTTTAATTTCCAAAAAGGGGATACAAATACAGACATAAATAAACCCTGTTTACTTTTATATTCAAAGTTTATATGGATTCACACTGTGCATGCATTACGCACGCAAATACGGACAGTTTTCCCCGACTCTTGGCCATGTAGGCAATATTGCTCGCACAGAAGGAAAACCGAGAATTCTCTGGCTTATCTTTTTTTTTTTCATTTTCTATTTTTCATGACTGTAGTGAAGCCCACCCGAGTTCAAGCTAGGCGCTAACACTAATGCACAGCCCAGTCGCTGACGCCGTCATCCCTGCCTCTCTCGCTATTTGCTGACATAATTGCTGCATTAATTCCGATTTGGGAGACTTGAGAGTTCAGACCGCCGCCACATTTGACAAAAAATATGGCCCAGATGGGACTTTAACCACATTCGAAAGTGACCTAGATCCAGTTTTAAATGGTCCACTTCAATGTGAATTGTCCCATTCAGCCCGTCACGATAATACCTCTCTCGAATCGAAAAAGCCCGAAAAAATTCAGATTTGTGCATTAAGACCTGCGGTCTGAACCTAGCCTACCAGAAATCACGTGGCTCGTTCATGGCCTCAAAAATGTGATCGGGACATCCCGAACAAGCATTCAAATACCTTGGTTTCCAGAGCATTGCATCAACAACTTCGTTTTATGTTTTTTCTTTAGATCAGTTGCAGTTTCAGAATGATATATAACCGGGTAAAAGATCCTCTAAAACCCAAGCAGGGACCTTAAAGATGGAAAGATCAGAGCTCACACATAAATTCAAATCTTGAAACTATCCCCATCTAAAATGTGTCGTTTCATGCCTTTGAAAATATTAGCCGCCTTTCAGATGGAAGAAGCGATGGATCCTGCTTTCCCTAGGCTAAGTAGAACTCTGCCTGAAACCTTGTGTGGGGCCAGCAAAAGGGAGTGAGGAATGTGAGTCTGCTGATGGTTGCTCCAGGCTCGGAGGAAGGTCGGGAGAGAGGGAGGGGTGGATTTAATGAAGGGAATGGCAGTGGAGAAGGAGAAGGGGGAGGGGGAGGCAGACAGCTTGGCCCCTCAGCTCTTTGGGAAGACTTGCAGGCTGCTCTGGAAAACACAGGATGTGGGCATGCAGGAGGGAGAAGGCTTAGACCCCCCCACCCCATACCCCACCCCCTACCGCCCACACACACACGCACACATGCACACAATTCCATTCTCGCCGTTCCTCTCTTAACCCTTTCCTGTCTCTTCTCTAGCTTGCGATGTTCGAGCTCTTGTTTCTCTCATAGCATTTTTAAAAATTAATACATATAATACAGTCACAAACAAGAAAATATGGCTTCCTTAATAAGAAGACTGAATTAAATTTGTGCAGATATTTACCTGGAATTTCCAAAAGAAAATGGAATACAATGATTTCTAATGGAACAAGAATTTACAGTACAGTGTTTTCTATTTTGGGTAAGAAAAGTCACTCGAAAAATAAACCCAAAACCAAATAATGGTCCCAATCAACATTTTTTTAAACTTGCAAACTATGAACAGATAAGTATTGGATATAGTGAAAAAATGTTAAAGTCTCTACCAACTAATCAGGCATTGTCGATTAAAATTAGTCTGTTTTAACATTGAATTACCAATAAATTGGCGCATCCAATCCAATTGGTGTGCAACACTAGAGCCAGGATTAATTAAAAAAGCAGTTGCAGCTTTATCTATTTAAATATTTGGATGCGTAACAATGTTAATGTGACAATGACACAAAGGCTAAACTTCACACTGGCTGCACGTAATGTAGCATAAGCGCACCCAGCTCCGCTTCACAAGCAAAGTAGAGTTCGCTTAAAGTGGACCGAGACCCACGGTTTTTGAGCGGACCAGAGTTCGTTTGTTTGGTCCGAACTACAGTATAGTCCGGGTGCGCATCCACATTTAGAAAACGAAGTGGACTATCGGAGAAAAAGAACGCTGGTCTGTTTAAAAAGGACCAAACAGTGCTAGTGTGAAAGCTCCCTTCTCTGGTAAACTACAATCCCCGCCCCCCCCCCCCCCCCCCCCCAAAAAAAAAAACTGTCTGATATGGATTAAGGACTGCTGCGTTCTGTTTTTGCCTACATTAGGCTGAAAGTTGTTTCAGCTAATATATGTTTGCGTTTGCATTTGCAATTAAGTTTAGAGCTAAAGTTTGTGGAGTTGTGTGTGAGCAATTTGCTATGAGAATTGTAAATACGTTTGCAATTGTAGCATTTAAGGGTTTAGGACTTTTGTGAGGCAAAATAGGCTAATTTAATCTACTAAATTTACATATTGATCAGACTAGATGGATGTTTGAATGCCAATTATTTTGTGTCAAGTGTTTTATTGTTCAAATGCGTGCCGTTTTGAACATAAGTGTACATATGTGTTACACTTTACAAATTGTTAAAAGTGAAGGAAGTAAAAAGCTTCAAAAAGCACAATTGCCTTGTTTGCTGTCTGTAAAGCTGAACAACTTTACATTTAGTGAGGACAGAACTTGTCAGACTAATAAAGTAAAGTAAAAAATAAGATACTGTGAGGTACAATAAAGTAATGTTTAAAGTAATGAGACAAAATGGCGGCCGAGACTTTGGCGCCGTAAAGTTGAAATCGCGTAAATCAAGTACGTCGTAACACGGGGACAACTTGTGTATAAAAAACGGGAACTTTTTAACAATCCAATAAAACCTACAGTGATGGAAGAAAAAACATTTTATTTATAATATTTTTTTTTGGGATCACCCTGTATATTAACTATCTTTTTTTTTTTTTCATTCTAATGCACTTATTAAATTGACAACATTGACCAATGTATGGACTGCAGCGTGTCGTGCCCGGTCCGAAATAGCGAACAGTAATGCAACATCGTAATTGGACAGTACGGGCTAAATATTATGGTCGTAAACTATGCAAACTTAAACCCTTTAGTGGAATTACATGCGCTGTCTGAGTCAATGCATACCAACTGTGACATCTCATACATTATACAGATTACATGTGGCTAGTAAATGTAGGGTGGCTCCTTTAAGAAAGCGAGGCACATATGCTGTGGGTGAAAGCAAGAGGGAGGGGTGAGTAGACAGGAGAGACGAATGCAGCGCAAGTAGACAACTACCAGTACGGCGAGTCAAAGTTAGCAGTGAATATGAGCACATACTTGTCTGGAAAATGTAACATGCTTAGTAAAGTGACCAGGAAGTTCGCACATCTGCTCAAGACAGACTTCAGACTAGGCATGTGCCGGTATGAGATTTTGACGGTACGATAACCGTGAACAAAAATACCACGGTATCACGGTATTGCAATTATAGCTCCCAAAAATTTTGAGATGTATGGGTTAAAAAAAAAAAATACTTTTTCCCATTGAACAGGATTCTTTTTCAGACCATAGTTGCAAATTGGAACATGAATATATTGTTAAAATAAATAAATTATCAATAAAAAAATATTTGAAATAAAATTAAAATAAATATAACTTAGAGACTATACTCACAGCCACAGCTCAAGTTGCTCAAGATTAGAGCAAGAACAAAATAATTTCTATAAAAAAGTAAAAACACTTCTGAATAAAATTTTTAAAAATTTATACTGCATGACTGTTTTTTTTGAGGGTGGAAAAGCTTAAGTGAAGTTTCGCCATTTTCAGCCACTGTGTCAACTCTAGTCTACATGATGTCATGCCTTTGTGTTAAAAAGAACATAAGGAATTCATAAGTTAGTTAAAAATGTATAAGTTAGTTAAAATGTCAATATTGTTGTGGAAAGCTAAAAAAAAAAAAAAAAAAAAAAAAAAAAAAAAAAAAAAAACATTGGGAGTGAGACCTCTCCTTGATCCAGCGAACGTGGATTTGTGTTTAGGGCAAGATTATCGTTCGCAATTAGCGATCTTTGATGCTATCACTTTTTCCCCTCCATTCAAGCGAATCATGCTTGTTTTCTCACTCTGCGGCTGTAACACTCATCGAAGTTGCTCTCCCAGCTGAGCCTAGGCTAACATTCATCTTTGTAAGCTTTTACTTAGTTCGTATATTGAATTTGAAAGGAAAATGTGTGTTTTGTTTTTGGCGAACTTTTTCCATGGTGCTAATCTGTGGAAGCTACTCACGTGGAAAAATGTACCGTAATTTCCCGAATATAACGCGCACTTTTTTCCCCCAAAATCAAGTGGTAAACTCATGGTGCGCATTATAAACGGGTACATGGATGGAGACAGAAATATATATGTATTACATATATATATATATATAAACCGATATTTTTTCATTGACACGGCCACGTTGTGTTGACGAAACGTATGCGGCCACCCGTTGCCGACCATTACGGTACGTGACGTCACCGTTTTGTTTCGGTAATACTTCACTCTAATTGGCCGAATGATTTCGTCTGTGTTAAATTCTGCTTTTTTCACTTTTCATAAAGCACAGAATTTAGTTTCTTGAACTCATTTGAGTCGACGTTTATTGCAGCTGCGCAATTCGGACCATAACAAATGTAAGGACACACAGTTCCTGTGTCCGTCAACTATATCGGTCCCTCGGGAAACTCAAACCCAAATAACAATAGTTCCTTTTGTTACTGTCGTGCTGACAGCTATGAGCTCTCACGGATTTCCGACTTACGTTCTCACTTTCATTTTACCGTATCAATCCATGGAAGAAACATTTATTCATCATGAGGAAACGAGCAAGTTATACAGCAGCCTTTATAAGAAAAGTCACATCTGTTTTGTTTTCTCCTAGATTCTGGTAAGTTGGAGAAGTTGTCAAATCATATTATTACCGTAAATATTGTCAGTTCACGTTAATGTTTTGAACTACCAATGTGCTATGCTTGAGCTGTGTTTCACCAGTCAGTAAAATGACATCTCTGTATCTGTACACAAGCTCTGTTTTCTTGTATTCTTCTATTTATTGGTGCTAAAATTAGGGTGCGCGTTATAAACGGGTACAATAATTTTCCCTAGATTTTACAAGTAAATTTGGGGTGCGCATTATACACGGGTGCGCCTTATATTCGGGAAATTACGGTAATTGTACAACATTTCAAATGTATTCATTTTGTATATTAAACTTACCACGATTTGAGAGCTCAATAAAGAACAGTACACCTTATGTTTGGAGTATTTGTTTTTGGGTTAGCTGGCTGTGTAGCCGATAGTGTCACTTTCACACACAGCAACAAACGGGAGGGGTTGAGCGCTGCTGCGCCAAGCCGCTTCTGGCCACATTTTTGACACAAGAAAAATAGCGAATACCGTACTACGATCTGACGGAAAATTTTAGTGGTTTTGAAACCGCAACGTTTTCACACCACGGTAAACCGTGAAACCGGTAACCAGCACATGCCTACTTCAGATGTGCAGATGGTTCAAAATCTTCCTTTGAGGGAAACGTCAGGGAAATGTGCTCCAGTAAGAAATTTGATCACTATTAGCTATGTCTCCAGCAATATCATGAATTATAGCATCATAGCATTTTTTTTTTTAACTAGGATTTTTTGTTTTCTTCAATTTCTCCAATTGTAATGATGTATCTAAATGAATTGTAAATGAGAAAACATTAAATGTGTACAGTCTCACCTCAGCCTTGTACATTCTAATCAGACCCTGGTTGACTTTGGACCAGGAAGGAACAGCACTGATGTTCCACAGCTGGTTGGAGTGCTCAGCAAATGGACCAGTCTTCATCTAGAAAATTCAGTCAAAAATGGAAGACCAAACATTAAACATTTGTGGCTCTGTTATACTGCATTACACGTAATACCTTAATTCCAAATTTTAAGTGGTAGCAGGTAGAGGTGGGACTCTTTGGGCACCTAACGATTCGATTACGATTCAGAGACTCCGATTCGATTATAAATCGATTATTGATGCCCCCCCTTCCCCATTTTTTTTTTTTTTTTAATGTTTTGTATATTTGTTCCAAAATTGTTCAAAAATCCTCTCAGGCTAAATAAACCAAATTACTATTTTGTATCAAGTTACCGGTTAAAAACAGTAAATAAAATACTCAAGTCCCCATTCAGTATCAGCAGCTTTAAACTACATTCAATCAATTTAATGTTGAGAATCAACCGTTAAAGTTGTTAAAATCGCGCCCGTTATTCCATAATTTCCCTCATGTCTACTTTCGACATGTGAAAGTTTTAAAACTGTTTCATCATTAAAAGATAGATTCAAGTCAGGATTTTGCCGATTTAGGGGTATTTTAGATAAAAAGTAATTAGGTTCTCTATAACAGAGCCTTCTAGAGAAGTCTACTGCTTTAAGATGGCGCCTGTTTACAGCGCAGGAAAGTCTGTCATTTCTCATCTAGTCTAGATATATGCGATATCTACCATAGCCGTATGTTGCCGTATGTTTGTAGCAACTACCAACTGGGCGCTGTTTGTAGCGGCTGACGGCCGCAGTCAGGTATTATTGTTTTTTTTTTTTTTTACCTAGCGGCATTAGCTGCGCATGATATTTACTCTCGGTCCGTTCCTCATTGCGTCCCGAAGACCGCGCTGGCTGCGTTTTATTTCCGCTTTACCTGGTATAATTCAATAATTGGAATTTGGATGTTTGTGAATCGTTCTCGAATCTTCCACGGCCGAATCGCGAATAATCTAAGAATCGGAAATTTTGCACGCCTCTAGTAGCAGGTCAAGTCTTTCTAATTCACTAGATGCCATTTCTAAAGGAACTTCTTTATTGATTTAGGACCAATGCCTTGTATCGGGGAACTGCCTGGGATACGAATAAGCTCTACAGACTACACACATCCAGATTCCGTTCAATAAATACTCAAAAACATACGGAGGATATAAAAACACTTAAACATCCCTCCGCAAATGCCAATTGTTTACCATATAAAATAACGAAACTATAAGAAATGTAGCAAAAACCTAGAGATTCTCTTCTAAAAGGGATTTTGCTGTCTTCAAAATTGACCAATCACATTCAAATACATTTTACATATTTTTAAAATGTATTTATTTTATTATCTATTTATTTATTTTCAATCTGTCCTGTTCAGCTGCTTGACACGGAGAATAGGAATCTGAGTGTCCTATTGGTCTGAACAGTTTTAATTGATCACTTCTGAGTATGATATCATACCATTGTGATGATGACAGGTAGCCCTAAAGTGTGAAAGCAATTTCCCGGGTCAACTGATATGGAGATGATGCGGTCATTTACCGAGGAGCGTCTTAAGCCCTTTTCAGACTTATATCCTGGGAAATTCCCATGTAAGGTGACGCGGGATTTAGCCGCGTCACTGCTTTCACACATGGAGAGAGATCCGGGAAATAACGCTGGTTGGACACTTTCACAGACTTGTTCCGTGTTGCCAACTCTGCACTCTCTGTGCAGGGAGGGCGGCATTGCGCGATTTTATAACCTGGACATTACGTGTTTTTTGGTCGGCATCGGTAACTAAATAAACCACACATTTCCAAAGATGGATGATGGACTGTCTTCCTCGGCTTTACAATCCAGTAGCAATTTAATTTCGTTATGTTTTCAGTTGACTTTAGCTATTTCCAGTTTGCAATGTTGATCATTTGCGATGTTTGTTTACCGCTTTTCGTCTTACTGCAAAGAAAGAGGAAATGACGATCGGCCCGCCATGATATTTACGACATCAGCCTTCATGCTGTGACCTGTGAATTTAACGCCAGATTATAGATTGCATTAATTGTGGGAATGACTATGAATTTTTTTTTTGTCTTGTGCTCATTATTCTTTTTTAATAATCAAAATATGAACAGGTGTGTAGACTTTATATTCACTTTATTAAGCTAGCCTAGGGCTTGATTTGAACTGACGGCAGGATGTGACTTTTAGTCTATTTTTAGTGAACCATATCCTGTATAAACGAGTTTGTATTCAACTCAATCCGCTGATCTGTAAAACAATATAAAAATTGCAAATTCCCTTTTGTCCAACATTTTTTTGTATCAACCATAAATTTAGCTATTTTGAACTTTCAAAGCGGGACAATACAGGAACATAAAAGTATTCTCCAAAACACGAAGTACTGTACTTTTTAAACACAGCTCTAACTCTTAAAACAGTTTCCATTTAAATGCAAAGGACACCACTAACATTCACCTAGTAATCCTTTACAGGGCAAATGACTATTTTTTGGGAATAAAAATAAATGCGTAAATAAAAAACCTAGAAGTGTTTTTTTCCCATAGTGTTTAACTAGCAAATGAACAAATCAAGCCTTTCCAATTTAAATGGATTGGACATCCAGCTCCGTCAGAGGCAGCCAATCAGTAACTTGTAAAATAACAAAAGCCCTCTTCAGACTTATATCCCGCTAAATTCCCGTGTAAGATGACACAGGATTTACCCGCGTCATAGTTTTCAGATGTGGGGAGATGTACCAGATTGGACACTTTCAGACTTGTCCCGTGATAGCAACTCGGCACTCTCTGTGCAGCAGAGGCGCTGGATGTCACTCACAGCAGGGGGTGCTGAGAATCTTTTTTTAGTGTTTGCTATCAAAAAACAGCCGTTTGGGTCCAGACATGTCATGGTAAATGGTGTTATATTTGTTAGGGCTCCTTGATTGCAGGCTGGAGACCGAAGACGCCGACAGCTGCAAGCCATCGAAATCAGCCGCCTTTATAAGCCAGCTCGTCGTTGCCGCTCGTCGCCAGACCAAACTTTCAGTAATCCCGTCAGTGAAGTCCAGCATTCAGGTATTTACCACATTAATTCTTACCCGGCTAATCAGACCTCTTGTTCCGCCCCAGGATTCCCCGTGCCTGCTCCCAGAATTGTACCAACACCTGATTGATCTCCTGTCAACACCTGCCAACTACACGCCAAGTGCACGTGCAGTGCTGCGACGTGTGCTCAAATAAACTTTTGAAAATCACCACAGCCACCCTTGTCTGCTTTGGGGTCCACTTCCCAGCGCACCCTAACAATACTTATATAGCGCTTTTCCACCTTTCAAGGCGCTCAAAGCACTTTACACTATCTGGTAGTGGTGTCAACAATAATCGATGCGGTGATGCATCCCGATGCGGGGCATGGATGATTCGAGTCGATGCGGGCAACAAGCCGAATCGATTCAGCGCATTTCAAAATAAATAAGTACTTTCAAAAATCTTCCCTGCACAATTCCGGTGATGCAACGCATTTGGTTTCCCAATTTGTATTATTATTCTCATGTTTCATTTTTTACACACGCATAACTCTGGTCAAGTTTCCCACCAACCTCAGCAGAAGCCAAAATGTCTCCAGATGTCTGCTTTCAATGTCTTAGGTGCATCAATAATCTTTCTCGCTCCCTCTTTCTCCGCTTCAGCCATTGTTATGTCCCATCTCTTAGAGGTTAGATCTTGTGCCTGAACCATATTAACATTTTGGGGACTAATAAATTATTTTTAAAAAAAAAAGGATAAAACCGAGAGCAGGCTCTCTGTATTGTGCATTTGCTTGTGCATCCACATGAACGCTGTGGCCCGCATGTTTTATATTAAACTTTCCCAGCGTTATTTCGTTGTGTAAATGCTTTTATAATGATCATAAAAATATGTAGACTATTTAAACATTAAGAAAACTTGCATTTTTTTCTGCCAACTGAGAATTCGTTACGAAAGACACTTTTATTTATGCACACAAAGGCAACACAAATGTGATCCTTTTGAATCTTCTCCTCTGTGTGTCTGCAAAACCGCATGGTTTTTATTTTTTTAATATTAAACTTTCCCGGCGTTATTTGGTTGTGTAAATGCTTTTATAATGATCATAAAAATATGTAGACTATTTAAACATTAAGAAAACTTGCGTTTTTTTTTCTGCCAACTGAGTATTCATTACGAAGGACACTTTTATGTATGCACACAAAAGCAACAGAAATGTGATCCTTTTGAATCTTCTCCTCTGTGTCTGCAAAACCCAAGTTTTTTTTTTTTTTTTTTTAAATATTAAACTTTCCCAGCGTTATTTCGTTGTGTAAATGCTTTCATAATTATCATAAAAATATGTAGACTATTTAAACATTAAGAAAACTTGCGTTTTTTCTGCCAACTCGAAGAAATGAAAATAATATTGCTGCTGCTGCGTTTTTTTTTTCCGCGTCACTCCAACAACAACAAAAAAAGCAGGCCGTGTTGGGTCGGGCTGGATTTTTTAGGCCGGATCTAACCTCTATTGCACATATATAGTGGGCTAAGCCTACATTTTACTTTTGTTCTACATTGCAATTTAGTTGATGTTTTGTTTGCAACTGAACTGATCCCTGGATTGATATTGCGATAAAGATGCAGCTGCACTACAATATTTTCTTTGTAGTTTTCTTTAATATTTACTTGAATATTTTTATTAATGGGTCATTGTGACTAAAATACAGTGACTGTTATTACTGATTTTGCACAGTTCAGATGTTGCACTGTGTGAAAGGCTGCTACTGTGTGTAAAAAAAAAAAGAGAACGCCCTGGTCCCATTCAAAGCACTAATTAAATGCTGTGATGTTTTTTTTTTTTTTTTTTTAAATATATATATCTGAAAGTATTTTCATTTGACTTCAACCAGGAGTGACACAAGAGCCAATAAAAAGTTGTTTAATGTCTGACCACTTGTGTTTCCTCATGATTCACGAAAAATATGCTTTGCTTTAGAATTTTAATGCATCCCAGGCTTTAATGCATCGCGATCCATTGCCGAATCGAACAGAATCAAATCGTGACCCTCTGGATCGAACCGAATCGTGGCCCTCCGAATCGTAATCGAATCGAATCGTGAGATGCACACCTCTACTATCTGGCCATCCACCTACTGGTGACGCAGCACCGGGAGCAACGTGGGGTTCAGTGCCTTGCTCAAGGACAGTTAGACGAGTTCATCAGAATTTAACCCACAACCTCTGGGTTGGGGGACAACTACTCCACCACTGAGCCACGCCACCCCTCGCGCGTTTCTCCATAGAAGGCGTGCCCAATAGCAGTACACATGCATGCTGGATAGTATAAGTACTACTACTAGGCTTCTTACAAGGCATTCTATTTCACCTACATTGTGAGTTGGAGTTTTTGTTTTGGAAATAAAAGCACCTGTGTAATATAATGCAATTCCCTGCAGCTAGAGGGCGCAATGACACACAAACACATTTGAAAACTAAAAGAACAATAAGCCTCAGTTTAACAATCCCTTTTCGCAACACTAAAATAAATTGCACACTAATATCCAACAGCTCTCTCTCCATGGCGGCAGCTCACCAGCAACAACAAACAATAATATGGCTACAATGCAAGTAGGGCTGCAGCTACCGATTATTTAGGTAATGGATTATTCTATCAATTAGTTAGTTTGAATAATTGTGTAATTGGTTTACAAACATTCAATGTGTTGCATAGTAAATTTTAAGATATGTAAAACAAATAAACAAGTGTTTATGCTAGCAATAATATTTATTCGGGCTTGCTAAAATGACACTTTCAAAAGAGAACTAAATGCGAATACAAAATAAAATTCCTGAGTGTTTCTTCAAATTATGCAAAATTGTACTTTCATTTCACAAGAGCAATAAACACATTTTAAAATAAGTTAAAATACTAAACTATACCAAAAAAAAAAATAAAAAAAAGAAAAGAAATGAGGATCTAAGTCCAACAAAAGAACAATTGCCTGACTTGCACAGCAAACGTCAGCTGGCTTAAATTCAATAGAATGCTAACGTTTTTTTGTTTTATTTTGTTTTTTTACAATGCTCTTAACAAATCATTCAAACAAATATTCCAACAAAACACTGCTAAATATACTTCTAAACTAAATAACAAATGCATAAACAAAAATATTAGCTCACACAAAAACAACTTATTCTGGTCTTAACAGGGAGCAGCTGGATTAAGCCATGTTAGATACAGTGCCCTCCATAATTATTGGCACCCCTGGTTAAGATGTGTTTTTTAGCTTCTAATATATATATTTTTTTATTCAAATAATATGGGACCTTAATGGGGAAAAAAAAAAGAGAAAAATCCAACCCTCAATACAAGTGCATTTATTCAGTGGTGAAAAAAATCCCACATAAAGAAATAATCACCCTAACAAGGTTCCCAGGGCCTTTGGAAGCGAAAAAGCCCCACAGCATCACTGACCCACCCCCATACTTCACAGTGGGTATGAGGTGCTTTTTAGCATGCGCATCTTTCGTGGCACGCCAGACCGACCACGGTCCCAGGCTTCAACTGGGACCGTGTGCTTTGGTCAGATGAGACCATGATTGAGCTTTTTGGCAACAAACACTCTAAGTGGGTCTGGGGTGCCACGAAAGATGCGCATGCTGAAAAGCACCTCATACCCACTGTGAAGTATTGGGGTGGGTCTCTTCCAAAGACCCTGGGAACCTTGTTAGGGTGCATGGCATCATGAATGCTTTGAAATACCAGGACATTTTAAATCAAAATCTGTTGCCCTCTGCCCGAAAGCTGAAGATGGGTCGTCACTGGGTCTTTCAGCAAGACAATGACCCTAAACATATGGCCAAATCTACACAGAAATGGTTCACCAGACACAAAATCAAGTTTGTGAAACATTATAGGAGAAGATTAGGTGCTGTTTTGTTGGCAAAACGGGGTTGTACAAAGTATTAACACCAGGGGTGCTAATAATTGTGACACACATTATTTGATGTGAAATAATTATTTCTTTATGTGGGATTTTTTCCCCACTGAATAAATGCACCTGTATTGTAGGTTGGATTTTTCTCTTTTTTTCCATTAAGGTCCCATATTATTTGAATTATATAAAAAAATATTAGAAGCTAAAAAACACATCTCAACCAGGGGTGTCAATAATTATGGAGGGCACTGTATATAGTTATGGCATATTCACTGTTGCCACTAGAGGACAGTGTATCCACACAAATCAATAAAACCAAATGCAACGCTTTCAAAATAAACCATTACAACGTCACTAAAGAATCCTCGAAGCAGCAAAATTTGATTCGAAGCTTTTTTCTACTCAAATTACTCAAGTTAATCGATTAATCATTGCCGCACTAAATGCAAGCATGTCTTACAAATTTGAAGACACCAAAGGTAGACAGAACTACCATCATAATCATCTTCATTTTTGACCTCTAATTGAATTTTAGAAAATTTCACTGTTTTTGTAAAGAAAAAAGAAAAAAAAATCGCAAATTTATTTTTGCGCCATGTTAACGCCTCCTCTGTCAACAGTTAACTCTTCCAATAGCACCTTATTCAATGTGACCTGGTAGCAAGCAAGGTGTCAGGTTGTGTTATTAACAAAAAAAAAAACCCTAAACTTTTTCAACATCCCCAAAGTTATATACACTATTGTTTCAATATGTTGTATTTACGTATTTTTAACAAAACCAAACTTTTTTCTCTCCGTAACACCAGGGGGTGCTGCAGCACCCTCAGCCTCCCACGCACTGCTGTGCGGGGAGGACGGGATTTTCCAACCCGTACATTACGTCATTAGCAAAGATGGACGGTGGCCTGTCTCTTCCTCGGCTCTAAGATCCAGTAGCAATTTAATTTTGTTATGCTTCCAGTTTAATATTGCTATTTTTGGTTTGCCATGTTGACAATTGGTCTTACTTTGGTCTTACTGCGAAGAGAGAGGAAATGACAATCAGCCTGCCATGAGATTTTTTGTCATCAGCCTTCACGCCGTGACCCGGGAATGAAACGGCTGCTTTCACACATGTTGTGTCCTGGGTAATTATACTACAATAACTAGTAATAATTTAAAAGTAAAAGTAAAGCAACTTGTAAAGCCATTGTTGAGATGCCGTAACACAATAATATGTGATGAATTACAGTATTATTGTTTTACACTTGGCACAAGTACAAGCTTTTATCTCTTTGTGCAGACACGTACAGAGTGGACTGATTCTTGTAAAAAGACTTTCAGGCTCAGCTCCAACAAAGGAACTTGACTTGGCCGCACGGACAAGTATGGACTAGCTACTTGCATATATGTACTAGTCTGTCCAAGGCCCTAAACTACTACACTACATATTTGCTACTAGAGCTTCTCAATGGTTACACTCAGCTGCTGTTTTTTTGAAGAATGATGTGACCTTTATGAAAGTAAGTGACATAAAACCAAAAGGAAAAAGTATTTTAAGGAAAAATGGAAACCTCAATAAGTGTAAAAAAGAGCCAATTCATGAATGAAGTTATATTCTGTTTTCCAAATATCTTTCCCCACGAGCCAAGGAACCCAAACCCAGACCCTGGGGCATCAATCTAACAAACCCCCTCTTTTTTTCCATTCCACCCCCACCGCTCTAGAGACTTTCCATGGCCTCGCATGAGAACACAAGGGGGGAGGGGCATGGAAGAGGGAGGAAAGGGGGGTGGAGACAGCCCGTATTCCCTGGAGGAAGGAGTGATTCACAGCAGCATGTGGGGAAGGAAGTGACTCATGTTTAGGCTGATGCATGCACGCACACACACACACGATCCTTGTGTGTGAATTAAAAACTGAATTTGCGTTGTGCTTAAGTACACGTGTGAAAAACACGAAAATTGTCCGAGAGACATATGAAGTTTGTGTACTAACAGCCAACAAATTATGAATTCATGTTGGCAGCAAGAAAGAGATGAAGAACATACAAAGACAAATTTAAAGGTTTGAGGAAAAGTTCTTCTTCATTTTTTTAAACTGTCCATTAAGTTGACATTTTTAACCTGTAGTAATGTTCACTATGGTTAAAAAAAAAACATCCGCCAATTCCTGGACCTCTGACAAAAACAAATTTTCTAATTTCATGATTAGAGCTAATTTCAGCCTAGCATTAGAAGATTGTTTTTGAGTGGTTTAAATTTTTATTTGCTTTTTTCCTTACTTACAAACATAATTCAAACCAACCATGGAAAGAATAACCAGTATTTACAGGACACAGGAATTTGAACTGTAGAGGCTAGTGCTATTAGCCCAGTGAACGGGCCAAGAATTTCCCTCCTAGGATCAATGACATGAGCAAGTCAAGTCAGTGCCTCAGTCAATTAACCACTTAATTCACCAGTCACCAGAGGTGTGTAGAGTAGCCAAAACTTTTACTCAAGTAACAGTAACGTTACTTCAAAATAATATTACTCAATTAAAAGTAGTCTTCTAAAAAAATTAGTCAAGTACATGTAAAAAAAGTAGTTGGCGAAAAGAATACTCGAGTAATGACTAACATTGTGCATAACTGCTTGTGATGTTTGATTTTTTTTTTTTTTTCAAACAATGGCATTTTTTTCTCAGCACAAAGTTATCTATATGAACTGTTATTATTATACTTTTAAGAAGACTATAACCTACTACATAACCACATTAAGGCAAATAAATGCAAAAAAAAAAAAAAAAAAAAATCGAAAAAAAAAAAAAAACATATTTCCTGTTATGAAACTAAAAGGATAATATCTTCAGTTTTCCGTGGTCAAATTGGTACCAAATAAAAACTGGGGGAGAGGTTAAAATCTGCACTTTCGAGTCATGTTGACAGCAGCACTTTATGTCAAATGGCAGCCAGTTCAGGGTGTCCCCTGCCTACTGCCCGTTGTTAGCTGGGATAGGCTCCAGCACCTCCGCGACCCTCGTGAGGAATAAGCGGCATGGAAAATGAATGAATGAATGTATTTTTTTTTGACAATGGTTTAAAGACACTACATAATTCACCAGGCCAGTGCGATCATAGAACTGCAAGCTTGAGTCTGATTGGTATGGAGGTAATGGAGTCATGTGATTATTGCTGCGACGTCTCATTGGTGAAACTGGTAGCACAACTGTTGGTGTCTGATAAAAAAAAAAAAAAAAAAAAGCTAAAATCCAATATAAAGAAGAAAAATGTAACAACTAGTGTAGCCCAAAGTAGCAGGGGAAGAGTAGCGTTTCTTCTTAAAAAATCTACTCAAGTAAAAAGTATGGCTTAGTAAAACTACTCTTAAAAGTACATTTTTCTCAAAGAGTTACTCAAAGAGTTACTCAAGTAAATGCAACGTGTTACTATCCACCTCTGCCAGTCATTATTTGAAAGTAGGGATGCTCTGATGTTGAATTTTTGACTTCTGATTCGATTTCCCCCCAAGATACGTTTTGCCGATACTGATTTGTTGCCAATATTTTTAGACCAGTAAAAAATAATGCAAAAAATAATGTAACCAGTAAATTATAAAACTAGGGCTGTCAAATGATTAACATTTTTAATCGAGTTAATCACAGCTTAAAAATTATTTAATCGTAATTAATTGCAATTCAAACCCTATCTAAAATATGCCATATTTTTCTGTAAATTATTGTTAAAATGGAAAGATAAGACACAAGACGGATATATACATTCAACATACTCTACATAAGTACTGTATTTGTTTATTACAACAATAAATCCACAAAATGGCATCAACATTATTAACATTCTTTCTGTTAAAGGGATCCATGGATAGGAAGACTTGTAGTTCTTAAAAGATAAATGTTAGTACACGTCATAATAATTTTATATTAAAACCCCTCTTAATGATTTTGTTTTAATAAAGCTTGTAAAATTTTCAATCAAAAATAAACTAGTAGCTTCCCATTTTTGACGTCGGCGAGCAGTGACGTCACATGGGCTCCCTGCCGTTCTTCCACAGTGTCTTTAACTACGTAAGGTAGTTGATTGAAATACACAAATAGGTGTCAATGGTGAGTTTTAAATTACTTAGAAATCAAGCCAATGAGTGTGTTTTGTCCCTCGACTGATGCCGTAGTTCCCTGTTTACTTTTTCATCCATTGTACTTCACGGTCATTTGAGTGCTGGCTTCACAACCTCTGATAGTTTGTATATTGTGACTAAATATTGCCGTCCAGTGTATTTGTTAAGCTAAACGAGAACTAAACGAAATGTTTGAATAGTCTGAGTAAATCTTATGTGTATTTTGCTATTTAGCTATTTTGATTGGGAATGCCATTTGTCTTTGCATTGCGGACATGTTTGCCTGGTGGTTTGAATTACGAGCAGCCGAAAAGCACGATGGAACCGAAAACACAAGCAACTACTGGATTGGATCCGATACAGTGGCCAAATCAGATACTCCGTAAATAGCTGTATCGGGTGACGATACATTTATGGGGTATTGGATCCGCATATCACGACTTGACAGCTGGATCTAGACTGTTGTTAGTACCCTCTAGAATTATATAAGACAATTGTTCTGGAAAAAGACTACAAAATGGGTTCTGGAAGTCTATCCATGGTGGACAGATGAATACATAAAATGAATTAAGTATAACGAGAAACAAAGAAGCCACTCTGAAACACCGGCAGCACCCATTCAGGACTATGAGGAGGGCGGAAGAGGTCAAACGGGAAGGAGGAGAAAGAGGGAAGGAGGCACTGTGTCTGAGTGGGAAGGAGGAAAAGGATGTTGCATGCCTCAACCGAGACCCCTCCCCTTAACTTCCCTCCCCTCCTTTTCCTCCCAAAAACAAAAACAAAGCGTGCAGTTCCTGCTCTGGCTCACTACCAACAGAATCCATCTGCCTTTCCCCAGTCTGCTTTTTACCGAACATTATAGCATTTAGCTCTTGACCTTCAAAGTATTCGCAACAGCTACTGTATATTAGCACAATAGTTGATTGATATATTGTCCTCTCTAAATTGAAACAGGTGAAGCGAAATACACAGCACTAAAACAACAGATACATTTCAAGAGTGCCAAATGATGTGGATATAACACCCAATAACCTCCATGTGTTATGATCCCCATTTGAAAGAAGGTGGGCCTGATTTATTTATGCATGAGACGCATATGCAAGGGCATGCGGATTGGTTCTCAGAGGAGGCTGGCTGTGCATAGTGAAGCAGCATCACTAGATTGCTTGGCATTTGACATCTTTATAAAATTATGCTATGTGAAGTAGGCTTTTGATATACCTATACTAAAAATACTCAGCAAATGGGAATAATAAAAGAATTTCAATTAAAACTACTATGGACATGACCAATGCCAGGGCCCCAGACTAACATTTTTTACTAGAAGCACAGTGGCCCCATACATCAACATGGAAAATTCTACTTTTCACAGTTTAACCAATAAATACTTTCATAATAAATGCATAAAGCTACAAACTTATGAATCTATATTTTGTTCTCTATCAGTTTTGACATCAACCAGTACACTGCCATAGACTTCATTACCTATTGACGTGACACTTCGTCATTCTTGGCGTCACGCCTTATCAGAGGGGGCCAAGCTTCATTTAGTATAGTCAGGCGAAGACGGCACACGGTCATGTCTAAGCTGGATTCAAGCTTGGATTTTTGAAGAACTACGAAAGCTGTACCGCATACAAACAGGAAGGATAGTCTAAGGAGTGATTTTTTCGAGGATTCAAGGTAAATATTAAATTTTTCGTACCATGCATGCATTTTGAAACGTTGTGGAAAAAATCAATGGGAGAATGGGAACCACTACGGGATTAGCGTCATTCGACATATATACATAAAATAGATGCGTAACTGCCCAGTTTTTGCTCTTTGAACAAAGAATCGAGACAGTTTTACATCCATATCTACAAACAATTCAATGATTGAAGCATTTATTCGCAGGAATTTTCTTGTTTATTTCCACATGGAGGTGGCTAATTTTCGTTACTGACTAGTCTCATAGTTGGCAATATTTATGCGAAATAAATGCTACCTGTACGTTTTTTTTTTTGCTTTTAACCAAGACCTGAGACTGTTTAATTTGTCCATATCTATAAAGAGTTCAGGGATTTAAGCATTTATTCACGAGAATTTTCGCCAGAAAACCTCTGTTTTTGTCAGGCGGCCGCTAGCCTCATTCGCTAACAGAGAAGCATTGTACTTCGACATATACAGTATACAGTTTAGATATAGTTTAGAGATTTAGAGAGCAAGGTCATGTTTGTATGGTGATTTCAATGCTGACTTTTCCAAAGAAGGAAAAGATAAAACAACTGACGAATTTATAGAAACCATAATGTTAATCATGTGATGCTTCTCTAATTTGTGTAGTTGGCCAAAGAAGACTGGTCTAAACTTCAGGCAGAGCATTGTAAGAAACTCATTGATGGATACCGGAAGCGGTTGTTCGCAGTTATTTTGACTAAAGGTTGTGCTATAAGTGTTAGGCTGAGGGTGCCAATACTTTTGTCCAGCCCATTTTTGGAGTTTTGTGTAAAATGATAATGATTTTTTTTTTTTCTTTCTCTTTTGTGTTTTTTCATTGCAAGCAAAAATAAATGAAAATATTACTAGCAAACCATTTGCAATTGCAATCATTTTCTGGGAGAAATTGAACATTATCTGACAGAATTGCAGGGGTGCCAATACTTTTGGCCAGCACTGTATATTACCGTGTTACACCAATAAAATCCTCAAAAAGTCCGGCTCTGGCCATTCACAGCTGTATATTGACACTCGGGTAGACATGCTACACGGAGTTTTCGGATCGTAACAAGGTAAGTACGCGATAATATCTCATTAAAATCATGGTGTCTTTATTTATGCTCGGTCATGCGTTGGGGTCCCTTGAGTTGGGGTCTAGGTTTTTTTTTTTTTAAAGCCCTCCTGTTCAAAATTTTTCTTCTCCCAGAAATTTGAGATTTTAAGCTTTCCAATAATGTATCACACATGCATATAGGACAATTTTGAAATTTGGCCGTTGGCTGTTTTGTGAGCACTGTTTATTTTGTGAACGCATTTGAATGCATCACACGGGATGGAGAGCGTGGTCACGCTTTGCTTTTACAAGCAGTCGCAGAGTTGCGATTGTGATTGAAGAAAAATCTTGAGAAAACGACAAAGTCTAACATTGGTACTTAGGTCGTTACAATCGTTGGGCAGTTGTTACAATCATTGCAGTTACACACTCAACACTTGGAAAATACACTAGCTCTAATTTTAGTGCAAAATGCCCCTATTTCAGGACAGTCTGGAGCCCTGAATGCATATTTCTTCTGTTCCTATTTGAGTTCGTCTGTATTTATGTTTGTATGTGTGTAGAGCTTAAATACAGTTATCGGCTTTAAATTTTGTCTTTTTTTTCTTCTTTGGACTCTGAATGTGTGCATGTTTGTGTGTGAGTTCAAAACGCTGCAGTACCATGTCCATTTATGGACACTGATGGAGAATTTATCTACAAGTACGTTAATTAGAAGAAACAAGCCCACACTTGAATGAGGACAAGGGAAAAGAATTAGGGAACAGACATGTTTTTTTTCAAATAAATCATCATACGAACAACCCACTAACAAAGTTTATTAATCATTTGCCAATTGCAATAAAAATTATGGCCATGTAAATAAGGTATCAAATGATATTTTTTTTCCTTTGGAATTCAAGAAAGTTGTAATTTTGGCTCATGCTCTGGATGATGTAATGTCTTCATGAGAGGTTGAGAATAGCACAATAGGAAGATACAGTATATCATTTAGATGTGGAAAAATAAGCAAAATTTACAGCTGAGCTGTGAAAGAAGTGAAATTATCCTATACATACCCTTAAAAAGTATAAGGTAGTCAAATTTGACAACATTGGACATGCTCATTTTTTTCCCTTTTACTTGTGATGCTTGTGAAGTTTCATTGTCCCACCTCATTTATGAACTTGATGCACTCCAGGAACATGTAGTCTTGCTGATGTTCGTTTACCACCTTCTCATCAACAAAATGCCGTGGCTCAATGGTTGGGTGATCTGTGAGAGACAGTGCTGCAACTTTAAATATTGGCCTTTAGATGTCGCTGTTTATCTTCTCATTTCCTCAATTGAACACCTACGCTTCTTAGATCAGGTGGAAGATTTATAATATTGTATTTTGCAGTTAGTACTCAGAACCCTCACAGCCATCTTTAAAAAAAATAATAATAAAAATAATAATAGACGATTGTGTTGTACATGATTTAGGATGAACCACACCTTACAAAGTATCAGATCTGGCATTACTATATTATTACATCCAAAAAAAGAAAGGCATGTAATCTGTAGCAAGGACCTGCTTCATGGAGAAGCGGAAAAAGAGCTTGGACAAGAAAGATTGGAAAAACCTGATGGTCAAGCTTCAGAGATTCTTTTAGTAGTAGGTGTTAACAGCTCTAATGGGATCAACAATCTGGAAACGGCAATAAAAATTTGTACCTTTTTTCATTATCGCTGAAAGTCTTACCGACAAATTGTGAACTTCCCCATATGAAAGGTAGAAATTGAAAGTCATCAAGGCCCCATACACCTTGGCTTCCAGCTGGTTCCATTCTGTAGGTTCTCTGAAGCTTTCGCATCACTGAGAGATACCTAGGAATTAATCATGGTTGGTCATGAGTTGAAGTGACCCTGAAATGATGAACTGGAGGATTTTAATTGTGGTAACACAAAGCTTTGTGTTGCAAGGTAATTCTCTGGCTTTTCATTTTTCCAAAATGTATGATTATGATCAGAGGTGGGTAGTAACGCGTTACATGTGCTCCGTTACGTTTACTTAACTTTTTGAGAAAAATGTACTTCTAAGAGCAGTTTTAATAAGCCATACTTTCTACTTTGACTTGAGTAGATTTGTTAAGAAAAAATGCTACTCTTACTCTACTTTGGGCTACACAAGAGTTGTTACATTTTTCCACTTTATTCTACATATTAGGTTCATTATTTTTTTGCCAGCGATGGGGGGTAAATAAGTATTTAGTCATCCACTAATTGCGCAAGTTCTCCCACTTGAAAATAATAGAGAGGCCTGTAATTGTCATTATGGGTAAACCTCAACCATGAGAGACAGAACGTGAAAAAAAAAAAAAAAAAACAGAAAATCACATTGTTTGTTTTTTAAAGAATGTATTTGCAAATCATGGTGGAAAATAAGTATTTGGTCAATACCAAAAGTTCATCTCAATATTTTGTTATGTACCCTTTGTTGGCAATAACAGAGGCCAAAAGTTTTCTGTAACTCCTCACAAGCTTTTCACACACTGTTGGTGGTATTTTGGCCCATTCCTCCTTGCAGATCTCTTCTACAGAGCAGTGATGTTTTGGGCTGTCGTTGGACAACACGGATTTTCAACTCCCTCCACAGATTTTCTATGGGGTTGAGATCTAGAGACTGGCTAGGCCACTCCAGGACCTTGAAATTCTTCTTACGAAGCCACTCCTTTGTTGCCCTGGCTGTGTGTTTGGGATTATTGTCATGCTGAAAGACCCAGCCACGTCTCATCTTCAATGCCCTTGCTGATGGATGGAGATTTTCACTCAAAATCTATCGATACATGCCCCCATTTATTCTTTCCTTTACACAGATAAGTCGTCCTGGTCCCTTTGCAGAAAAATAGCCCCAAACCATGATGTTTCCACCCCCATGCTTCACAGTGGGTATGGTGCAATTCAGTATTCTTTTTCCTCCAAATTCCAGAACCTGTGTTTCTACCAAAAAGTTCTATTTTGGTTTGATCTGACCGTAACACATTCTCCCAGTCCTCTTCTGGATCATCCAAATGCTCTCTAGCGAACCGCAGACGGGCATGGACGTGAACTTTCTTCAGCAGGGGGACACGTTTGGTAGTGCAGGATTTGAGTCCCTGGCGGCGCATTGTGTTACTGATAGTAGCCTTTGTTACTGTGGTCCCAGCTCTCTGTAGGTCATTCACTAGGTCCCACCGTGTGGTTCTGGGATTTTTGCTCACCGTTCTTGTTATCATTATAACGCCACGGGGTGAGGAGGGAGTTGAAAGTCAGTGTTGCCCAACGACAGCGCCAAAACATCACTGCTCTAGAGGAGATCTGCATGGAGGAATGGGCCAAAATACCAGCAACAGTGTGTGAAAAGCTTGTGAAGAGTTACAGAAAACGTTTGGCCTCTGTTATTGCCAACAAAGGGTACATAACAAAGTATTGAGATGAACTTTTGGTATTGACCAAATACTTATTTTCCGCCATGATTTGCAAATAAATTCTTTAAAAACCAAACAATGTGATTTTCTGTTTTTTGTTTTTTTTTCCACATTCTGTCTCTCATGGTTGAGGTTTACCCATGTCGACAATTACAGCCCTCTCTAATATTTTCAAGTGGGAGAACTTGCAAAATTAGTGGTTCACTAAATACTTATTTATCCCACTGTATATATATATATATATATATATATATATATATATATATATCAGTGTTTCCCACAAATGAACGAGACAGTCTCGTTTGGGCCCGCCAGTCTCGTTTGCCCCCCCCCGAGAAAAAAAAAGAAAAAAAAAAAGAATAATCAGATGCGTCAGTCAACCCATTACACAGCTGTAGCCCACTCCACTCTACTACCAGGTAGTAGAGTAGCATTTTAGAGTAGTATTTTATTTATTTATTTATTTATTTAAGAGACGCAAGGGGAACGAGTAGGAAGAGTGGGAGAACGAGCGAGATAGCGAGCGATAGCGGTCGCATGTCTTAGCAGCCCGCTGTTATTTTGTTATTGTTTTTCTTTATTATTGTTACCACAATCAAGTGGGTAAGCAAATACAGACTTCTCTCCTTCTTCCCCATATGCGTGGCATTACAATAGGGAATGGGACGTACTACGTCACTGTTTGGCTAGGCCGCCATGCTGGCAATATGCTTCCGGCAGGCTCAACGGGGATTGTAACGTGTGGTAGTGCTAACCTAATTCCTTCGTTGTATTAGAAAGAAAATATGGGTGTGCATTGTTGTGTTACCGGGTGCAACAGTGTCTCCTGCGACAAAAAAAAAAGGGCGAGGAAAACTGGACTCACTTCTCACCGTTTTTCTGCATGGAGGACCAAATATCAGAAGGCACGACGGATGGCTGGGTTGCAGCGGTTCGTCGGAAAAGCATTTCTTTTGATCATATTTCTGCTGGAATGAGAGCGTGTTCCCGTCATCTCTACTCTTGTAAGTTGAACGATTTATCCGTTTTGGTTTCAATACGTTTTTTTATTTTTTTTACCGTTGTGTAAATCTGCCTCGGTAGCAATGCTAACCTACTCCTCCTTCTCACCTACCTGTTGTGTTACTAGGTAAACCTACTGACAAGACATCCCGATTGGTCACCATCTCTCTTCTTGGATTATTTGACAAAGAAAATTTGTTCAATTGAGTGGTTCCATTTGTCTTGTGTCGGAATCAAACAAGCCCTTGCAGCAGACGCCGTCTGGGTCTGCCTTTCTTGCTGATAAACTGCGGGCTTTTAACTTGTGAAAATGCAAGAACTTTAATGCACATATTTATTCTGCCTGGCTATTTAACTAAGGCCAGTGAAGTGTTGTTGTTTTTTTTAACCACTTTGACAAAGACACGTTTCATTGTAATGTTGAATTGATAAATTCTATTATTATTTATAATTATTCTTGTTTGCACTAATGTAGACTTTAGACTGTCAATTCAAATAGTGTTGGAAAAGTTGCAATACCTAAAATAGAAATGCAAGAACTGTAATGTACATATTTATACACCTTTATCTACCTGAGGCCACTGAATGTTTTTTTAACTGCTTTGGAAAAATACAGGTTTTGTTGTGATCTTGTATTTATATAGCATATAGCTTTTTATAATGTATTATGTATTATAATATTTGCTACCCCCTGTCAGAGTGTGGGCCATTTTGCACTAAAAGGATTTTAAACTGTCAGTTCAAATATTGTGTTGGAGAACTTGCAATACCTAAAATGGAAATGCAAGAACTTTAAACCACATATTTATTCTGTCTGGCAATTTACCAAAGGCCAGTCAATAGTTTTTAAACTGCTTTGACAAAGACACATTTATGGTAAACTTGTATATATTACTTATAATTATATAATATTTGCTGACCCCGTCAGAGGGTGGGCCTTGTTTGCACTAATTTAAAGATTTTAAACTGTCAGCTCAAATATTGTATTGGAGAAGTTGCATTACTTGAAATAAATCTACTGCAACTTATCAGTCCCAGTTCTTGTCTACAACACTGTCCACACATTGTCAATGCATATTCCAAATAGAATAACAAAATAAAGTCACCTGACTTTGTAATTATTACACCTGTTTATTATAAAGACCTGAAGTAAACAACAAGCAGTTACAGTTTGTCAAGAAGTTGTTCAAGTCATGTTTTGGTATTCATATTTTATTGACTTTTCACAACAACACTTGGGATCGTGTTTGTAAGAGCAGAGCAAACTGAAGTTTCAGCGTGCACCCTTCGCCTTTCCAACCTCTCATAACGCTCCGATGTGGTGCGCTTGACCTCAGAATAACCCAAGAAGAGATATGGTGACCAATCGGGATGTGTTGTCAGCATTTCATATGCAGGTTTTCCTAGTAACACAACAGGTAGGTGAGGAGGAGGAGGAGGTTAGCATTGCTACCGAGGCAGATTTACACAACGGTAAAAAAAAATAAAAAAACGTATTGAAACCAAAACGGATAAATCGTTCTACTTACAAGAGTAGAGATGACGGGAACACGCTCTCATTCCAGCAGAAATATGATCAAAAGAAATGCTTTTCTGACGAACCGCTGCAACCCAGCCATCCGTCGTGCCTTCGTGATCTGATATTTGGTCCTCCATGCAGAAAAACGGTGAGAAGTGAGTCCAGTTTTCCTCGCCCTTTTTTTTTTTTGTCGCAGGAGACACTGTTGCACCCGGTAACACAACAATGCACACCCATATTTTCTTTCTAATACACCGAAGGAATTAGGTTAGCACTACCACACGTTACAATCCCCGTTGAGCCTGCCGGAAGCATATTGCCAGCATGGCGGCCTAGCCAAACAGTGACGTAGTACGTCCCATTCCCTATAGACCCTACTCACCTACGTCACAAAATGGGCGTGTCGCTGTTTCCGGCCGCCATATTGTACCTCTTTTTCAGACCTATTCTCATTGTTTTCAATTAGTCGAGCAAGTTATTGAGCAATTCATGGAAGCCCCGGTGTTATCTGACGCTGTAAACTCATTGGATCCGTTGCATAAAAGGCGCTACGTGGAAAAGCTTCAGTTTATCCATTCGCCAGATCCGTATTTGATGCCTAAATCGATGTTTTTCAACCCGCTGGCTTCGCCTGACATCTGATATCCTGATATTTACAACTATCTTGTCCACACAAAATCAGCCTATTCTCACAAAAGTTTGAAAAACTTTAAGAGCTTGGAGGCTTATAAATGCTTCGTTGCTGGTTGGGTGAAACATGTCCTCGTACACGAAAATTCGGCAGGAATCTTGTGCTCGGAAGGTGAGTTACGAAATTTTCAATTCAAAATCTTTTGTTCTTGCTAACATCCACTGTCAAGTCTAATGTATTTCATATCATTTGTCAATGGAGCTAGGGCTTTTAATGTTTATATGGTTTAGCGATAGCACTCTCACTATATACATATATAATACGTAATAAATATGAAGTGCGATAGCACTACTCCAGATTGTCCCTAGTTGAATTTATTTTTTGGCTTTTGACCTCAATAGTGAAATTGTAAATTAATTGTATGACAACTGTCTGATTATCCCCTTATAATTATATATTTTCAGGTAGTTCATTCACAACGTCTGAGTGTATGTTGTCGGCGATTAGCCTAGCAATGAGCTTAATTGTGGTTGTCAGCCCAAAACCCTCTAAATATATATTAAATGCATCTTACCAGACATAAAATGACTACTACATAATCTGTGGTAGTCGTTTGGAGCACAGTTTCTCGTCGAATTGCAGCAGTCAATCTCTGTCTCCTCTTCAGGTCTCTCGGAATATGGTAAAAATTCAAGTCTCTCCGTCTATCTTCTCTGTTTTTGCAACCGACCGCCACACACGACTTCACCATTTTGATTATTAATGTTAACGAGCAGAAAAACACGCCATAATAGGAGGAATTTACGAAGCACTAATGCATTAACATGACTAGTATCCGGACAACATGACGCGGGGGCGTGGCTGTGACGTCACGTGAGTAGGGTCTATAGTTTGAATCGGACTTTTCGGCGAAAGTGAGCGGTGGACGGCCGTCTTGGACGGAAAGCAAACTTTAATTGAACTTGCGCGGAGAGGCGGGGCCGAAAATAAAGCCTTGCTCTATTTTCAGAGCGTTGGTCACAGTAAAATATTTATTAGTTCAAGCTAAGTAAAATGATACATATTCACGGTACAAGAACGTTGTTTCCGTGTCCATCGATTGGTAAGAAAAGGCTGTTTGTACGAGTGACGTGAGGGCGCTCCCGTCAGGGGGGACATTTCGCGTGGAGTGGCTATTTTTCGGCACAACACCGGCGCGCCAACTTCAGACAATTACGGCTGACGGAACTTG
This sequence comes from Corythoichthys intestinalis, assembly GCF_030265065.1. NCBI lineage: Eukaryota > Metazoa > Chordata > Actinopteri > Syngnathiformes > Syngnathidae > Corythoichthys > Corythoichthys intestinalis. The sequence goes on along the minus strand of NC_080411.1, from coordinate 44,916,475 downwards.
GATAAATGCGCCCCCCCCCCAATTTCGCGAGCTCTGGGACACTCGAAAAATGACTCTCATACCTCTCCTTGCTAAGTTAATGGTACCTCGATGTGCGTTTGTGTGGAAATTTAGTTCACGAACAACGAGGAAAAAACTATTCACCTTCTCACCGAATCAAGTAAAACTCTTTACACGGCTATTAGAATTCCCCCAGTCCTGTAAATGGGTCAGTTGACTGAAGGACTGTTATTGTTGTGGTAATGTAGTACTTATGAGGGTCAAATAAAAAGGAAAAAGGAGGACTACGACGGCGGTCTGAAACCCGCGGCTCTCGGGCCGCATGCGGCTCTTTAGTGCTGCTTCGGAGTTGGGTTTTTTTGTTTTGTTTTTTTTAAATGGAAAAAGATGGGGAAGGGAAATATATTTTTTGTTTTAATAGGATTTCTAGGAGGACAAACAGGACACAAACATTCTTTCAATTCATTAATATTGTAATGAAGTTAAACTTGTGGTGGCATCGTACAACAGAGTAGTCACGTGGTGCGCTATAGGATCCACTGCAGGGAAAATAAACATTTAATCATGAAGGCTAATTATGTATTTCTACCCAACTTAGTCATTTTTATAGTAGGCTAATATAGCTAGTATTGATAATTATAAGGCTTGTACAAGGCTTTTAATTTTTTGCTGCTCCAGACATACTGTATCAGTTTTTTGTTTTTTGTTTTTGGGGGGGGGGGGGGGGGGGGGGTCAAATATGGCTCTTTCAACAGTTTGGGTTGCCAACCCTGAGTCACTACGAGATGTAAGTCGTACTATTGCTACGAGAAAAAAAGTCGCATTATTACATAGGGTAACGTAGCTGTAATCAGCTACGCATTTTACATACATGTACGGTAGCTGAGAGCTATAACATTAGCCTAGCTAATGAAATATTTCAAATATATCTTTGTTATGGTTCTTCTTGGGGGGAAAAAATAATGAACAACAAAAAAAATTCGGCGTGGCACGACATGGTGAGGCTGTCCGACTCCGATGCAGCCCACCACCACCGTTTCAAAAAATCCTATGGGAAACACTAGTCAGAGACCCTCCCACCACAGTCTCCTAAAATCCTGTGGGAAACACTGTATATATATATATATATATATATATATATATATATACATATATTTATACAAAGTGAATCTAGTAGAACTTTTTATTGCATGCTTGGTATGGGTGACAATAGTTAACTAAACCTTTGGCTCTCAAAGGCCAAAATAGTGGTAAATTGGTATAATAAAATAAAAATGTATAATACTCGCCCAACAGTAAGAAATTAAAAATATAATGAATGAATAATGATTTTTTTTTTTTTTTTTTTAAACGCTGAGTTTTGGCTCTCAAGGGGCAAACTTTTATGAAATTATAAGTAAAAATGACTGACCACAGCATCCTGTCTCTCTATTCGCCTCCCTCTTTGTGCACCAGTAGCAACATAACTCAACTCCATCCATAGTAGAGCTGTCCCGACTAGTCGACATTGTCGACGTCATCGATGACGTAAATCCGTCGACGAGCACAACATCCCGTCGACGGTTCATGAAGGGTTAAAAAAATATATGCGTGGAAAGTTCAGAATGCCGGACGCTTGGTATGCAAGCGGGGAAATCGGCACAAAGCCAAAAAAGCGCACCAGAGAGTCCAAAACATTGACTTATTTTTAAAGAAACAAAGGAGGGTACACTGTTGTGTCCTGTCTCTTCAATGCCAAGCCTGGCTGCACGTCGGCCGTGAATGATAACGACAGGAGATTGTCAGTCCATCTAACTAACTAATGATATGTTTTATTGAAGTTACTAAGCCTGTCGCGATATGCAATGATTCCATTTATCGCATGGTAAATAAAAACGAGGGCGGTCATTTTCACGGCTGCGTTTTATCGCTGCGCGCACGTGCGTGCGTACATTTGTGCCTGCGTGCTGATAGCATATGAGACTCCAGTTCTTTTCCGTCATCAACACGCTGTAGAATTAAAGTTCAGACATACAAAATAAGAAAACACATCTATATTAAACACTATATACGTTAGCATTGCTACATTGAGGTGAATGGGGAAAAAGACAACCTACTTTAGACGGCTATAAAACAGGCAGCCTTGTCCAAAACTTGCAGTTAAAAGGTGACACTTCAAACATGAAAAATCGCTGGTTAACAGCATTTGCAAGAGGAAAATAAATCTATTACTGACAACACATGCAATGACAAAAAGTGTTTTTTTTTGCGGAATGTGAAGCATTAGTTAGCGGTTTAGCGAGCGTACTTTCGGTGAACATTTCAAAAATAAAAGCATGTCATGTTCGTCATATAAATAACAATTTCTGGAGTTAATCCCACATACTTCAGATTCTACACTAAGAATACCTTTAAAATGACACCCTTTATGAAAAGTCTTATTGGCAATGAATAATTATTATAATACTATTATATATAGTACTACAGTATACAATAATATTAATGCTAGGTATTTTTTAAATTGTTTTGAATCATGTTGGAAAGGTGAAGTCAGTGTTCTGAATCTGTTTACATTCCATTCTTTTGCACAAGTTAATTCTATCAGCATTTGAACTCATTGTTTGTGATTTATTATTGTTATTTATCTGTTTATTTGTACTTTAATAAAGAATTTAAGTGTTCCAAAATGTTTTTGTGAATTGATAAGCGTCAACAAAAATTTCATTGCTAAATTAGTTAAAAAAAAAAAAATAATTTTTTAATTGATAAGCGTCAACATAAATTTCATTGCTAAATTAGTTAAAAAAAAAAAAAAAAAAAAAAAAAAAATTATTAAAAGATTAGTCGACTAATCGTAAAACTAGTCGGCTGATTAATCGGGAGAAAATTAGTCGTTTGGGACAGCCCTAATCCATAGCTACACACAAATGCAAAAAGCAAACGAGTGAGACTATCTATGAGACAAACACACTTAGCCACTTAGCTTCGCTTACTTTGCTTACTTTTACAACACTTTTGAATAGGCTTGCCACCCGTCCTTTGAAATAAGGAATCATTCCAAATTGGGAATTAAAAGTTGCGTTCCATATACTATTCAACCAATACGGAATATATATAAATATATACATTCTTATGCATTTTAGGAGTTTTGGGGATGTCCCTTTTTTTCGTCGCATGTACGGCTTTGGGCGCGAGGGGGGCGTCCATTATTTCTATCTCCGAAAGGTGGCAACCCTATTTTTGAAACAGGTCTCAAATTACTGCGGCATTTCTTTCAGTAAGACAATAAAAGTAAAGTAGATGATTTGAATTGACCAGGGTTTGATGCTCCGGTCCAGCCCCCTGCCTCTGGAACGCAGTCCAGATGTTGCAGCCTCAAAGTCTTTGGGTTCATTCACATGTTTCGTCTTCAAATGTTTAATCAGGTTCGAGCTATTGAAACTGGCCGATTTAACGCTACCTCTCGAAATTTTCAGGCCGCAAATCTTGCTTTTCTATGTCGAAATATTTCCAGACCGCCGACATTTCTTCTCCTGGTTTCTTTTTCCTACATATGGAAAAAGCTGCCCCGCCATTAGTTAAGAGCAGCTATTGGACCGCTCTCATTGGTCTGGAGTGATCACGTGTCATCACTCAACAGAGATCGTAGTGAGCGTTAGTAGAAAAAAAGGCTGCGGTCAAGTGTCATAATACTGGACTGGTAAATGGTATCGGCGCACTCTTTGTTGGTACTCGCCGATACCGCTACCACCCTTTCGGGCCAGATCGCACCCTTCCTGCCAATACTGGTATCGGTGCATCTTAAGTTATTGTACATATAACAACAGCTCATATAGATAGCTGAGGGGAAAAAATATAACATTGTTTAAATTTTTTTTTTTTTTAAATCGAACAAAAATGTAAGCAGTTATTCAAATTGTTATTCATTGCTTGAGTATTCTTTTCACCAAATACATTTTTTAGTTTTTGGATGACTACTTTAACTAGAGCAATTTATTTTGAAGTAATGCTACTCTTACTTGAGTATAATTTTTGGCTACTCTACCCACCTCTGATTATGATTAAAGAGTGCACAATCAGAATCTAGTTTCCATCTTACTGTATTGTGTTAAATGGAAAAAATACAAACAAACCATTAACACCAAGTCCACAGTAACATCTTACTTGTTAAAAATCTTGAAAACAATAGCCAGCTGATCATCTACTTTAAGAGCGCCGACCTTACAGAGACAGCAGAGGAATGCGGCAAATGCAGCTTCATGACCTGAAAAGGGAAAAAAACACATGAAGTGAACGAAGTATGACCAGATAATGTGCATGTCTCTGTAGGCCTTATCACATATGTCCTTGAGAAATAAACTACATGAATGTTTAATAAGTTCTAATTATTCAGCAATTCCCAATTCTGCACGTTGGCTTTTCTTCGTTAGCAGGATGACATAAAAATTGAAAGAGCCGTTCAAGAGGCAATTAGTTAATTACTAATTGACTTCAAACAATTAATATTGAAAATGAATGCCAGTTTTATTTTCCTGAGCATTAAACAAAGAAAGTGAGCTTGTTACAGAATCATGGCCAATCTTGACGCAATTAGCGTCGTTTTTGTTCAAAAATATACGTCAGATGGGAAGTGTAGCAGCAAGCAGTCAGCCTCACCGCAAAGCGTCACAAACAGCAGAAAAATCATAGCGCAACAGCATTCTCTATTGGTGGTATGAGAGTACTACAAAAGGAGGCTTCGCAAGCTTGTCTATTCACTTTCCACTATGTTTTCAGCAACTTGGAATAGGATTAACATTATCTTTGGGAAAAAATGTTATTATTTTGTTCAACAGACTGCCTTTAACTATTTTAGAATTGTAACAAAATTGTTTCAAATATGAAGGTAATTTTTCAATATATAGCAGACATGAAAATGAGTCAGGGGTTAAAAAGGTGCGAAGGGTGTGGAGGAAATCTGTTCCGGTACACTGTACAAGTAGGGCTGTCAGCCGACTATTTTTACGATTAGTCGACTAATCATTCCCCCCCTTTTTTTAACTAATTTAGCGATGGAATTTTTGATGACGCCTATTCATTCACAAAAATATTAAAGTATAAATAAACACGTAAATAACAACAATAAATCACAAATAAACAATGAGGTCAAATGCTGAAAGCATTAACTAGTGCAGAAGACTGAAATGTAAACAGATTCTGTACACCGACTTCGCCTTTCCAACATGATTCAAAACAATTCTTTAAAAAATATCTAGCTTTAATATTATAGTATACTACTATATATAATAGTAGTATAATACTTATTCATTGCCAATCAGATTTTTCATAAAGGGTGTCATCTTAAAGCTATTATTAGTGTAGAATCTGAATTGTGAAGTATGTGGGATTAACTCCAGAAATTGTTATTTATATGACGAACATGATGTGCTTTTATTTTGAAATGTTCACCGGAGGTATGTTTGATAACCACTAACAGTAAGCATTACACTATGCAAAAAAAGCTCTTTTTGTTATTGCATGTGGTGTCAGTAATCTTTTTTTTTTTCGTTTGCAAATGCTGTTAACCAGCGATTTTTCATGTTTGAAGTATCACCTTTTAACTGCAAGTTAACGTTTTGGAAAAGACTGCCAACGTTTTATAGCAGACTAAAGTAGGTTGTCTTTTTTCCCCCACTAGCCTCAATGCTCACGTTTTCAGTGTTTAGTATACAGTGCCCTCCATAATTATTGGATTTATAATAATTATGCGTTTTTTAGCTTCTAATATTTTTTTTTTCAAAATAATATGGGACCTTAATGGAAAAAAAGAGAAAAATCCAACCTTCAATACAAGTGCATTTATTCAGTGGGGAAAAAATCCCACATAAAGAAATAATTATTTGACATCAAATCATGTGTACAACCCCCTTTTGCCAACAAAACAGCACCTAATCTTCTCCTATAATGTTTCACAAGATGGGAAAAGACAGAAAGAGGGCTCTTTAGCCATTCCTCTTTGCAGAATCTCTCTAAATCATCCAGAGACCTGGGTCCTCTCCTCTGTACTCTCCTCTTCAGCTCACCCCACAGGTTTTCAATGGGGTTGAGGTCTGGGGACTGAGATGGCCATGGGAGGAGCTTGATTTTGTGTCTGGTGAACCATTTCTGTGTAGATTTGGCCATATGTTTAGGGTCATTCTCTTGCTGAAAGACCAGTGACGACCCATCTTCAGCTTTCGGGCAGAGAGCAACAGACTTTGATTTAAAATGTCCTGGTATTTCAAAGCATTCATGATGCCATGCACCCTAACAAGGTTCCCAGGGCCTTTGGAAGCGAAACAGCCCCACAGCATCACTGAACCACCCCCATACTTCACAGTGGGTATGAGGTGCTTTTCAGCATGCGCATCTTTCGTGGCACACCAGACCCACTTGGAGTGTTTGTTGCCAAAAAGCTCAATCTTGGTCTCATCTGACCAAAGCACACGGTCCCAGTTGAAGCCCCAATACCGCGTGGCGAACTCCAGACGTTTGTGTTTATGATTGTGAGTGAGGAAAGGTTTTCTCCGTGCATGCCTCCCAAACAGCTTGTTGGCGTGTAGACAGCACCTCATACCCACTGTGAAGGGTTGTACAAAGTATTAACACCAGGGGTGCTAATAATTGTGACACACATTATTTGACGTCAAATAATTATTTATGTGGGATTTTTTCCCCACTGAAATAATGCACTTGTATTGAAGGTTGGATTTTTCTCTTTTTTTCCATTAAGGTCCCATATTATTTAGAAAAAAAATGATTAGAAGCTAAAAAAAACATAATTATTATAAATCCAGTAATTATGAAGGGCACTGTATATGTTTTTCCTCATTTTGTATGTCTGAAGTTTAATCCTACAGCGTGTTGATGACGAATAAACATCTGTGAAAGGAACTGAAGTCTCATATGCCATCAGCACGCAGGCAAAAATGTAAGCACTAATGCACGCGCACACGGCGATACACCACAGTAGAGCTAAAACGAATTATCAAGCAACTCAAGTTTAAAAACTGGTCTGAGTAATTTTGTTCACCTCGAGGAATTGTTTAATTTTGCCAGCTCTAAGCATCACGTTTTTAATGCGTGACAACGCGCTGACGTCACGTGCGTAAAGGAGGAAGCAATAAAAAAAAAAACCTTACTGCAGCCGACAGCCGCTACAAACTATTCTGATGTTGCTAAAAACTACGCCCGCATGATGCTAGCGTAGCAGCAGGTAGCGTCTGATGCGTCTCATAGATATCACATCTATGTAGAACTAGATGCGAAATGACAGACTGGACGGCGTTAGTAAACGGCTGCCATCTTAAAGCAGTAGACTTCTCAGCGCTAATAAATAAGATGTCGCTCGCTGTCACTCGCTCACGTAACGTTAGTCCGGTGGAGGGCTAGGTTTCTCCGGAGGTAAATTTGTGTCTTTATTATTCAATCAAAAAAAAGTTGCTTCAATCAAAAAAAAAAGTCGCTTATTCAAAATATATATTTTCAATAAAAAAAAGTCACTTCAATCAAAAAAAAAAAGTGTTTGAATGCAAAAATAAATTTGAAACTAAAAAAAAAATGCATTTGAAAACTATTTTTGTTCGATTTAATTTTTTTTATTTAATTGAAGTCAAGTTTTTTTTTTTTTTGGATTGAAACATCTTTTTTGATTGAAGTAATGCATTCGGGCCACATTTTCGCTAGGACATTTATGTCTTTATTATTTAATCAAAAAATAAGTTGCTTCAAAACAAAAACAAAACTCACAGCAAACTCACTCCAGATGTTCAGTGAGGATCTCTGAATGATCCAATGTTGTCCTAAATGACCGATGATGATAAATAGAATCCACCTGTGTGTAATCAAGTCTCCGTATAAATGCACCTGCTCTGTGATAGTCTCAGGGTTCTGTTTAAAGTGCAGAGAGCATTATGAAAACCAAGGAACACACCAGGCAGGTCCGAGATACTGTTGTGGAGAAGTTTAAAGCCGGATTTGGATACAAAAAGATTTCCCAAGCTTTAAACATCTCAAGGAGCACTGTGCAAGCCATCATATTGAAATGGAAGGAGCATCAGACCACTGCAAATCTACCAAGACCCGGCTGTCCTTCCAAACTTTATTCTCAAACAAGGAGAAAACTGATCAGAGATGCAGCCAAGAGGCCCATGATCACTCTGGATGAACTGCAGAGATCTACAGCTGAGGTGGGAGAGTCTGTCCTCAGGACAACAATCAGTCGTACACTGCACAAATCTGGCCTTTATGGAAGAGTGGCAAGAAGAAAGCCATTTCTCAACGATATCCATAAAAAGTCTTGTTTAAAGTTTGCCACAAGCCACCTGGGAGACACACCAAACATGTGGAAGAAGGTGCTCTGGTCAGATGAAACCAAAATTGAACTTTTTGGCCACAATGCAAAACGATATGTTTGGCGTAAAAGCAACACAGCTCATCACCCTGAACACACCATCCCCACTGTCAAACATGGTGGCGGCAGCATCATGGTTTGGGCCTGCTTTTCTTCAGCAGGGACAGGGAAGATGGTTAAAATTGACGGGAAGATGGATGCAGCCAAATACAGGAACATTCTGGAAGAAAACCTGTTGGTATCTGCACAAGACCTGAGACTGGGACGGAGATTTATCTTCCAACAGGACAATGATCCAAAACATAAATCCAAATCTACAATGGAATGGTTCAAAAATAAACATATCCAGGTGTTAGAATGGCCAAGTCAAAGTCCAGACCTGAATCCAATCGAGAATCTGTGGAAAGAGCTGAAGACTGCTGTTCACAAACACTCTCCATCCAACCTCACTGAGCTCGAGCTGTTTTGCAAGGAAGAATGGGCGAGAATGTCAGTCTGTCAATGTGCAAAACTGATAGAAACATACCCCAAGCGACTTGCAGCTGTAATTGGAGCAAAAGGTGGCACTACAAAGTATTAACGCAACGGGGCCGAATAATATTGCACGCCCCACTTTTCAGTTTTTTATTTGTTAAAAAAGTTTAAATTATCCAATAAATGTTGTTCCACTTCACGATTGTGTCCCACTTGTTGTTGATTCTTGACAAAAAATTAAAATTTTATATCTATGTTTGAAGCCTGAAATGTGGCGAAAGGTTCAAGGGGGCCGAATACTTTTACAAGGCACTGTATGTATATATATATATATATATATATATATATATATATATATATATATATATATATATATATATATATATATACGTATATACTGTATATATATTTTTTTTTATTGAAGTGTCACTTTTTTTGGAGAGCAAAAAGTTTTGAACTCATTTTTTATTTGAAGTACTAAAAGTTTTGAACACAATTTTTTCTTTAAGGAGAAAAGTTTTGATTCAATTTTAAAATAAAGATCCAACTTCACAGCTACTTTCAACATGTTTGAGTGACAGGTGATTACGCAAATGGCATAAATAATGATATGTGTAAATAATGATATAATGATAATGTGTGATAAAGTTCATTATTTTCTGTAATGTACTGATAAACATTAAGACTTTCATATATTTTAGATTCATTACACACAACTGAAGTAGTTCAAGCCTTTTATTATTGTAATATTGATGATTTTGGCAAAAAAGTCAAGAAAAACCAAAAAATCCCTATCTTAAAAAATTAGCATATCATGAAAAGGTACTCTAAAGAAGCTACTTACCTAATCATCTGGATCAACGAATTAACTCAAAACCCCTGCGAAAGATTCCTGAGGCTTTTAAAAACTCCCAGCCTGGTTCATTATTCAAAACCGCAATCATGGGCAAGACTGCTGACCTGAATGCTGTCCAGAAGGCCATCATTGACACCCTCAAGCAAGAGGCTAAGACACAGAAAGAAATTTCTGAGCAAATAGGCTGTTCCCAGAGTGCTGTATCAAGGCACCTCAGTGGGAAGTCTGTGGGAAGGAAAAAGTGTGGCAGGACACGCTGCACAACCAGAAGAGGTGACCGCACCCTGAAAAAGATTGTGGAGAAGGGCCGATTCCAGACCTTGGGGTCCTGCAGAAACAGTGGATTGAGTCTGGAGTAGTAACATCCAGAGCCACCGTGCTCAGGCGTGTGCTGGAAATGGGCTACAGGTTCCGCATTCCCCAGTTCAAGCCACCTTTGAAACTGAAACAGCGGCAGAAGCGCCTGACCTGGGCTACAGAGAAGCAGCACTGGACTGTTGCTCAGTGGTCCAAAGTACTTTTTCAGATGAAAGCAAATTTTGCATGTCATTCGGAAATCAAGGAGCCAGAGTTTGGAGGAAGAAATGCCAAAATGCCTAAAGTCCAGTGTCAAGTACCCCCAGTCAGTGATGGTCTGGGGTGCCATGTCAGCTGCTGGTGTTGGTCTACTCTGTTTTTTCAAGGGCAGGGTCAATGCAGCTAGCTATCAGGATATTTTGGTGCACTTCATGCTTCCATCTGCAGAAAAGCTTTATGGAGATTAAGATTTCATTTTTCAGCACGACCTGGCACCTGCTCACAGTGCCAAAACCACTGGTAAACGTTTTACTGACCATGGGATTACTGTGCTCAATTGGCCTTCCAACTCTCCTGACCTGAACCCCATAGATAATCTGTGGGATATTGTGAAGAGGAAGTTGAAAGACACCAGACCCCACACTGTGGATGAGCTTATGGGGAGCTATCGAAGAATCCTGGTCCTCCATAACACCTCAGCAGTGGCACAGGCTGATTGCCTCCATGCCACGCCGCATTGAAGCAGTAATTTCTGATAAAAGATTCCCGACCAAGTATTGAGTGTAGGGCTGCAGCTATCGAATATTTTAGTAATCGAGTAATTGACTGAAAATTCTATCGATTAATCGGATAAAACATTTTTTTAGGTAAAGAGCAATTATAAATATAGATGAGAAAACAAGACATTTCATCTAATATTGAACCATTTTCAGTCAATCAATGACTTTATTTTCGATGTACATTGTTGAAAACAGCCAACAATTGCGTCTCAAATGTGACTTAAAAAAAAAAAAAAAAGACTAATTCACTGCTTTCACTCTAAAAACTTTTAGATCTTATAAAAAATATATATATTTCTTACCTAAAGATGTAATTACGCTTGATAACACACATCACTTAAAAGCTAAGTGTTTTTCCCCATGTGTTTCAATTGAATTTCCACTTGTGTCAAGCTATAAGTTCTTGTTAAGTTTTAAGTTATTCTAAACTGTAAGTCATGATAGGATTTTGAGTTTTTGCAGTGTTCAAAATAAATTGTGCTGTATTGGAGCACATTAGGCACCAGTGCTACTTGGTGTTTTATCCAGCAATGACTGCTGAGCTAAAATTGACAGTTAGCATTATTAAGTTTTTATTCTACACCCTAATCACTCTACAGCGCTGTTTTCACAGATTAATAAAGCCTGTATGTAAGAGTTAGCCACGCATCGACAATAGTCATAATGAATAGAAACCTAGCCCTCCGCAGGGATAACGTTACGTTAGCGAGTGACAGTAACGTTAATCTTATTTATAAGCCCTGAGAAGTGTACTGCTTTAAGATGGCGGCTGTTTTATTAACGCCGCCGAGTCGGTCATTTCGCATCTAGTTCTACGTACATGTGATATCTATGAATCGCATACAGACGCTACCTGCTACCACGTAGCAACATGCGGGCGTAGTTTTTCGCAACGTCGGCGCAGTTTGTAATGGCTGTCGGCTGCAGTAAGGTATTTTTTTATTGCTTCTTCCTCTACGCACTTGACGTCAGCGTGTTGTCCCGCATTAAAAGTAGTCGGGGCAAAACGTGATGCTTAGAGCTGGCAAAATTAAATGATTCCTCAAGGTGAATAAAATTACTCGGATCAGTTTTTAAGCTCGAGTGACACGAGTTGCTCGAGTATTCGTTTCAGCTCTAATTGAGTGCATAGCTGATATAATTAAATGAAGGTTGACTTTTTTTGTATTAAAAAACACTTTTCTGTATTGGTCGGATGAAATATGCTATTTTTTTTGCCAAAATCATCAATATTAAAACAATAAAAGGCTTGAGCTACTTCAGTTGTGTGTAATGAATCTAAAATATATGAAAGTCTAATGTTTATCATTACATTACAGAAAATAAAGAATTTTATCACAATATGCACATTTTTTTAGAAGGACTAGTATTTATAATTGCTTTTTACCTAAAAAAATGTTTTATCTGATTACTCGATTCATCAATGGAATTTTCAGTCGAGTACACGATTACTAAAATATTTGATTGCTGCAGCCCTACACAACAGCCGTGAAAATTACCGCCTTCATTTTTATTTACTGTGTGATAAATGGACACACTGCATATCGCGACAGGCTTAGCAACTTCAATAAAACATGTCGTTAGTTAGTTAGATGGATTTACGATCTGCTAGCTTGTAATTGTCTCCTGTTGTCTTCCAAAATTACAACTAGGTGACGGCGCTTCAGGTGTTCATTCACGGCCGACGTGCAGCCAAGCTTGGCATTGAAGAGACAGGACACAAATGTGTACCCTCCTTTGTTTGGTTGAAATAAGTAAATGTTTTGGTCACTCTGGTGCGTTTTTTTGGCGTTGTGCCGCTTTCCCCAAGCGTCTGACATTAAAAAATTCTCTCGACCCCCCCCCCCCCCCCTTAAAAATTTTCTCCTCGGATCTACACAATTCACGTACAGTAGGTCACCCTTTTTGACTTCAAAACGGCGAATTTCGCCGAAACGTGAGAGATTTTCATGCCTGGTATAGGCATTCTCATAATCACAGGTGATTTTAAGGAAAAGCAAGTTAATCACTGGACATGATTAACAATTACGGTTTTTAAAAAACGAAAAGAAAATTCATGATTTTTTGGAGGCTGAATTGTATGGGGGAGTGAACGTTGCCCGATCCAATGGTATATTTTAATGCTTTGGTAATTCACCAGAATGACACTTGTGCACATAACAGTAGATCCCTTCCATAATTTGTGCAAATGAGCGCATTTTGTTTTTGCAAAGAAATGCCAAAAAACAAAACACAAGCAATACCTGTTCCATAATCTATTCTGGTGGAGTTCCCGACAGACTCTTTCAGATACACAGCTATCTCAGGAGCTGCAGCTTGTTTGTCGGAGGGTAGCACTGCCGACACCAGGGCTTCTGCTTCCTGCCAACAGCAATATTTCTAAGTAATGTATCGACAAAAGATACTGACCACCTGCTGAGCTTAAGAGGTTCAACGTTTAGCTTTTGGAATTCAATAGGTGACTTTCTTTCACGCAAATTTTCTTGGCCTTGTCTAGTTCTGACGATCTATGTTATGTATTCAGTAGATATATTCACAGAATTCAAATTACATAAACGCCACAAAATAAAAATTGCTGACTAAAACTCAGAACCGTAAATATGGAAACCAAGGACAAAAACAAGGCACTGAATAAATTTGAATGGCTTAAGAAGTAATGATAACAAAAATAACACATTCTTCAGCCAGACCATTTTCTGTACTTTGCCAATACCTAATTCGTCAAAGTGTAAAGGGATTTTTAATCACAGAAAATAGGGCAAGTGCTTATTACATACCAGTAATAAAAGGTTGAATGTGTGTACGCTGACTAACCTGGTCTAATTGAGCAAACCAGGTTCTGAAGGCTTTATTACCAAAGCGAGATGGCTGGTCAACAGGAGGGGTCTCATTTATCCATCGTTCCAGAGTCCCCAAAAGATCTAGTAATTTTTCCACTGTCTGTTATACAAAAATAGAACAATGAATGTAGTAACACACAAAGGCATTTGGCTCAGCTATGTCATATACACTACTGGCCAAAAGTATTGGCACCCTTTGTAATATCATGTGATGCTTCATAATTTGTGAAATTAACAGCACCTCTTACTTATGTGTGGCACATAACAGGTGGTGGCAAGAACTAAATCACACTTGCAGCCAGTTAAAATGGATTAAAGTTGACTCAACCTCTGTCCTGTGTCCTTGTGTGTACCACACTGAGCATTAAGAAAAGAAGACCAAAGAACTGTCTGAGGCAATCTCAAGGCTACAAGTCCATCTCCAAAGACCTGAATGTTTCTGTGTCTACCGTGACCAGTGTGCTCAATCAGTGTAAAGCCCATGGCACTGTGGCTGACCTCCCTAGATGAGGATGGAAAGAAAAACTGACGAGATATTTCAATGAAAGATTGTGCGGATGGTATGGCTAACATCCAAACAAGTTTGAGCTGTCCTGCAGTCCGAGGGTACAACAGTGTCAACCCGTACTATTCGGTGGCGTCTGAATGAAAAGGGACTCTATGGTAGGATACCCACGAAGATCCCACTTCTGACCCAGAGACATAAAAAAGCCAGGCTGGAGTTGCCAAGACTTACCTGAGAAAGACAAAAACATTTTGGAAGAATGTTCTCTGGTCAGATGAGACAAAAGTAGAGCTTTTTGGGAAAAGGCATGAACATAGAGTTTACAAGAAAAAAAAAAAAAGAGGCCTTCAAAGAAAAGACCGAGGTCCCCACAGTTAAACAGGGCGAAGGTTCCCTGATGTTTTGGGGTTGCTTTGCTGCCTCTGGCACTGGACTGCCTGACCGTGTGCATGGCATTATGAAGTCTGAAGTCTACCAACAAATTTTGCAGCATAATGTAGGGCCCAGTGTGAGAAAGCTGGGTCTCCCTCAGAGGTTACGGGTCTTCCACCAGGACAATGACCCACTAGAAAATGGTTTGAGAGAAAGCACTGAAGACTTCTAAAGTGGCCAGCAATGAGTCCAGACCTGAATCCCATAGAACACCTGTGGAGAGATCTGAAAATGGCACCCTTCAAATCTCAGAGACTTGGAGCAGTTGGCCAAAGAAGAATGGTCTAAAAATGGTCTAAAATTTCCAGCAGAGCCTAATAAGAGACTATTTGATGGATACCGGAAGGGGTTGTTCGCAATTATTTTGTCTAAAGGTTGTGCTACCAAGTTTTAGGCTGAGGGTGCCAATACTTTTATCTGGCCCATTTTTGGAGCTTTGTGTGAAATGATAATGACTTTTTGTTTTCATTCTGTTTTGTGTTTTTTCATTGCAAGCAAAATAAATGAAGACATTACTACCAAAGCATTTGTAATTGCAATCATTTTCTGGGAGAAATTGAGCATGATCTGACAGAATTGCAGGGGTGCCAATACTTTTGGCCAGCAGTGTATTAACCAGGTATATCAAATACATATATTAAATACAATCATGCATTATAAATTAACTTTGGATAAATAACTTCTAAAACATGGGAAATTAATGAACCCATTCAAACACCTTCCAAACAGAAAATGTTTAATAGCTTAAGAGAGCATACCTCAGAAACTTTATATTCACAGGTTAGCTTCTTTCCCTTCACACTCTCATTAAGAGTCAAAATGAATCCTATGTAGTCAGCATAAGCCTGTAAAAGAAACGATGAAAATTTGCCGTGAACATGGAGTGAAGCAAATGTTTAAAATAACATACAGTATTAGAGCTGAACTCCAGCAACTCGAGTTTAAAAACTGATCCGAGTAATTGTATTCACCTCGAGGAATCGTTTAATTTTGCCAGCTCTAAGCATCACATTTTGTCCGGACTAATTTTAATGCGGGACAACGCGCTGACATCACGTGCGTAGAGGAAGAAGCAATTAAAAAAAAAAAAAAAAACCTTACTGCAGCCGACAGCTGTTACAAACTGCGCCGACGTTGCTAAAAACAACACCTGCATGTTGTTACGTGGTAGCAGGTAGCATCTGTATGCGTGTCATAGATATCACATGTACGTAGAACTAGATGCAAAATGACCGATGAAAGATTTTTTTTTTTTTTTTAAAGTCACATTTGAGACGTAATTGTTGGCTGTTTTCAACAATTTACATTGAAAATGAAGTCATTGATTGACTGAAAACGGTTCAATATTAGATGAAATGTATTGTTTTCTCATCTATATTTATAATTGCTCTTTACCTAAAAAAAAAAAAAAAAAAAGTTTTATCTGATTACTCGAATACTCGATAGAATTTTCAGTCGATTACTCGATTACTAAAATATTCGATAGCTGCAGCCCTACACAGTATAGACTTCATAATTATATTGACGGGTCACATTCAACAGGCACTGCTCCACGCCTTCAAGTAGGGGGCCGTCCCACACTCGACTTCATTCAGTCCAAGTCGGTCGCAGTTATTTTCAAACACATGCAGCGATCCAACACCGGATTTAGGTTGAAAGGTACGAAAGCTGTACCGCATCCAAACAAGAAGGATTGCCTCAGGAGTGATTTGTTCAAGGATTCAAGGTAATTATTATATTTTTCGTACCACTCATGCATTTTGAAACATTGTGAAAATATTCAATGGGAGAAATTAGCCACCACAGCATTGGCATCATAGTTTGCAATATTTACGTAAAATAAATGCTAACTGCACGTTTTTGGTTTTTTTTGCTTTAAACCAAGAATCAAGACTGTTTTACATCCATATCTATAATAAGCATTTATTCACAAGAATATTCAACGGAAAAAGCTTTTTGTTTACATAAGGCCGCCACTACATTTGCTTACTGACTAGCATCATAGTTCATAAATATTTACGTAAAATAAATGCTAACTGCACATTTTTTTTTCTTTTTCTTTTTACCAAGAATCGAGACAGTTTAACGTCCATATCTATAAAGAATTCAGAGTTACACAGATTCACAAGAATTTCAACGTAAACAGCTCTTTGTAGTGACAAGGTGGCGCCATAGTGACTTAAAGACTAGCAGCACATTTGACATATTTACGTAAAATTAATGTTAACTGCCCGTTTTTTGGGGTGGGGTGGGGGGTTTGCTTTTAACCAAGAATCGAGACTGTTTTACATCCATATCTATAAAGAATTCAGGGATTTAAGCATTTATTTACAAGAATTTTCAATGGAAAAAACTCTTTGTCTGAGATTTCACTCATTCACCTTTGACGGCCACGCCAACAATGCAGGCCCCTTATTAATCGGCCCCGCACCCCGTCAATACATTATGAAGTCTATGCACACAGGATTTAGAAAATTAATAATTAATATCCGTTTTCCTCATGGCGATCTTAACAGTGTGTACAAGGAACTTGAGCAGAAGGGGAGTTGAGGTTGACCAGGGAATTTGCCAGTTCCCAACAAAATATCAGATGTGTTTCAGAAGCAGAACCCCACAGGGTGAAGCCAGTTTAAAGACTGTCGAGTATTCTCACCTCGAGGTAAAAACAATTGTTTTTGTTGCACTGATGCCACCACACAATTATTTACCAGTGTTGTTTTTGGCAACCCTATTAATTTTCATCTTAGTCTTTTGGACAATAATACTTATTAGTCCTAGTCATCTCAAAATGTGTGTCTTCGTCCAGTTTTTGTTGACCAATACTCAAGACTAATTTCGCCTAGGTTTAGTCGACGTTTACTCAATATTTTCGTTTGTAAAATTCAAAAGTTGCATTCCAAAAATAAATAAGTTTTTCCAAGTTCCAACTATTTCGAATGAACATTGACAGACGAGCACATATTGCAGCATCTACAAATCTATCACTTGATAATACAAACTCAGCAGGAACACAGTACATTATTTTTAGAGGTGCACGATAATTATCGGTCCGATAATTATTGGTCCCATAATAGGAATTATGACGTCATCCCAATAAATCTGATAAACATTATATACTATCGCCCTATTAATAATATTTTGGCACGGTGTCGGTGGATTGGGATGTGTGCGTTTGTTTCCACTCCTGTATTACCAGTACGCAAAGTTTTGTTACTGTTCTAGAGGCAGTATTTTTCCTTCAATGAGTTATAAACCTTACTATGGCAATTAGCAAATGTTTGCATTTTACAGTGTTATGCTTACAAGTTGTTGAGAGGTCTTTTGGTTATTGATATGCTTGCTGTCCTACAATTGCCAGGTTAAGATAACTGTTTCATGGACCAAGATGACAAAAGTCTCCTCTCCTGTTGCCACAAATGTTTTGTCTGCTGACAAAGGACAATACCTGTTGAGTTTATGTTTATTTTAGATCAGTGCTCATTGTTCAGCTGAACACACCTTCAATGATATTCACTGATTGATTGTGATCGAGGCAAATTATATTTATTTGAAAAAAATAATAGGGGCACTTTATTTGAAGTCAAAACAGTTCTTGTCTTTGTTTTGTTCATTATAATAATGTTCATGTCATCATGAAAATTCTGGTTAGGTCAAAGGCAAATCTATGCTGAATCCACCACTAGTATTTTTGACCTTCAGGTGTTCAAAAACTCAGATGAATATACATTGAAAAATTATATATATACAGTGGGGCAAGTAAGTATTTAGTCAACCACCAATTCTGCAAGTTCTCCTACTTGAAAAGATTAGAGAGGCCTGTAATTGTCAACATGGGTAAACCTCAACCATGAGAGACAGAATGTGGAAAAAATACAGAAAATCACATTGTTTGAGTTTTAAAGAATTTATTTCCAAATTAGAGTGGAAAATAAGTATTTGGTCACCTACAAACAAGCAAGATTTCTGGCTGTCAAAGAGGTCTAACTTCTTCTAACGAGGTCTAACGAGGCTCCATTCGTTACCTGTATCAATGGCACCTGTTTTTACTCATTATCGGTATAAAAGACACCTGTCCACAAGCTCAGTCAGTCACACTCCAAACTCCACTCTGGCCAAGACCAAAGAGCTGTCGAAGGACACCAGAGACAAAATTGTAGACCTGCACCAGGCTGGGAAGACTGAATCTGCAATAGGTAAAACCCTCGGTGTAAAGAAATCAACTGTGGGAACAATTATTAGAAAATGGAAGACATACAAGACCACTGATAATCTCCCTCGATCAGGGGCTCCATGCAAGATCTCACCCCGAGGCGTCAAAATGATAACAAGAACGGTAAACAAAAATCCCAGAACCACACGCGGGGACCTAGTGAATGACCTACAGAGAGCTGGGACCACAGTAACAAAGGCTACTATCAGTAACACAATGCGCCGCCAGGGACTCAAATCCTGCACTGCCAGACGTGTCCCCCTGCTGAAGAAAGTACACATCCAGGCCCGTCTGTGGTTCGCTAGAAAGCATTTGGATGATCCAGAGGAGGACTGGGAGAATGTGTTATGGTCAGATGAAACCACAATAGAACTTTTTGGTAGAAACACAGGTTCAAGTGTTTGGAGGAGAAAGAATACTGAATTGCATCCGAAGAACACCATACCCACTGTGAAGCATGGGGATGGAAACCTCATGCTTTGGGGCTGTTTTTCTGCAAAGGGACCAGGACGACTGATCTGTGTAAAAGAATGAATGGGGCCATGTATCGAGAGATTTTGCGTGAAAATCTCCTTCCATCAGCAAGGGCATTGAAGAGGAGACGCGGCTGGGTCTTTCAGCATGACAATGATCCCAAACACACAGCCAGGGCAACAAAGGAGTGGCTTCGTAAGAAGCATTTCAAGGTCCTGGAGTGGCCTAGCCAGTCTCCAGATCTCAACCCCATGGAAAATCTGTGGAGGGAGTTGAAAGTCCGTGTTGCCCAACGACTAGGCATGTGCCGGTATGAGATTTTGACGGTACGATAACCGTGAGCAAAAATACCGCGGTTTCACGGTATCACGGTATTGCAATTATAGCTCCAAAATTTTGAGATGTATGGGTTTAAAAAAAAAAAAAAACTTTTTTCCATTGAACAGGTTTTTTTTTTCAGAACATATTTGCAAATTGGAACATGAATATAATGTGAAAATAAATTAATGTGAAAATAAATAAATTGACAAAAAATAACAAATACTGTATTTTATATAAAATTAAAATAAATAGAACCTAGACTATAACCACAGCCACAGCTCAAGTTGCTCAATATTAGAGCAAGAACAAAATAATTGCTATAAAAAAGTAAAAACAATTCTAAATTAAAAATATATACTGTATGACTTTTTTTGAGGGGGAGAAGCTGCAATTTCGCCATTTTCAGCCACTGTGTCAACTCTCTTCTACATTATGTCATGCCTTTGTGTTAAAAAGAACAAAGAAATCATAAGTTAATAAGTTAGTTAAAAATGTGTAAGTTAGTTTTCTAAGTTAGTTAAAATGTAAATATTGTTGAGGAAAGGTTTCATCTAAGTGTAAGTCAGACCCGGCGGCATGGGCGGGCATTAGGGGGCCGTGCCCGCCCTGAGGGACGGCTGTGCCCGCCCTAGCTCGATTAAACTGTACTGTGTAATTTAAAAAAAAATTTTCTTTTAAATCTTCCACAAAGACACAAACACACGGGGAGAATGAACCCTATATTCCAGTGTTTTTCAATCGATTGTGACGCCGCCGCGAGAAATTATCCAATGTCGCTTTTTTTAACATCGTCGGGCAAAGTTGCAGTAGGAAGGAAGGAATGTGGAAAAAGTTCTCGGTTGTGTGCAGATGAGTCGTGTTGCGTTCAAGAACTGCTCGGATTTATAGCCGTCAGCCACATTGCGCTCCGTAACAATGTGGACCCCATCACTTCTACTGTTCATTATTTGACTCGTCAAGTGTCGATATATACAAAAGTCTCCTTTCCATTTTATCCATATGTGACTACCGTTAATCCACCCTCTTTGTTTTGTTCCAACACATTATCGAGGACAGCTAGGTGGGAGTTACCTAGAAATCCGAGCAGTTCTTGAACGCGACACGAGCGGCTATCTAACGCCATACAAGCTTAAACTCATCTCCAAATGAACCCCCGTCGCTTCAGAACAAGTCGATGGATTATTTTGTACGCCTTCGTGAAAACACAGAGAAATGGGCAACTTTTTTGAGGAAAACTACAAAGGTAAATAAGAACGCCCTGAAAGCCAGTTACTTTGTTGCTAAATCCCAAAAGTCCCAAACTGTGGCAGAGACGTTAATACTACCTGTCTGCAAAGCCATTGTCAGCGAGATGACCAGCCCTGATGTGCTTAAATGCATTGCTCAAATCCCCTGTCTGATAGTTTTTCAAGCCTAATTGCTAAACGTTTCACACTGAGTAAGTATAAATACTGAGGAATTATTTTATAATTAAATATACTATACAGAAAGTAATTTTGGAACATTTTGGTGTGGTATGCCGCGAGATTTTTTCCAACGTAAAAACGTCCCGTGACTCAGAAAAGGTTGAAAAACACTGCTCTCGTCATCCTATCTTGATCTGTCGTAACAATCAGAGCAGCGAATGTAGGCAATTTCTAGCCAATCACAGATAAGGGGGGCGGGCTGAGTAGCCGGTGTTGTGGCGAAAAATAGCCGCCCCGCGTGAAATGACACCCCCCCCCCCCCCCCGACGGGAACGCTTATTTATAACGCTTTATTGAGCGTTTATTTGATTTATTTGTTTATTTATTTTATTATTGAGCGCCCACACGTCACTCGTACAGCTTTTTCTTACCAATCGATGGACATGGAAACGACTTTCTTATACAGTGAATATATGTATTATTTTACTCTGCTTGAACTAAATGTCATAACTGTGTGATTGTCATTGAGATACTGTCGTGAAAACCTGTAGACTAATACATTTCTGTTCAAAGATGGTTTTGTGGCCCAGTCCACGATTTGTTAGTAAAATAAAGTACTAGTATTTTGTCTAATTTATTTATTTAAAAGTGATTTTACAGTCGTAAATCCATTACTGTAACGAGTCCATGAAAACATTTGATGTTTTCACCTCAATAAAGCGTTATAAATAAGCGTTCCCGTCAGGGGGGACATTTCACGCGGGGCGGCTATTTTTCGGCACAACACCTGTTATTGTGTACTGCGATTGGATAGGGATAGCCCCGGTTACAGAAATGGCGATTGAGCGGCTCCTCCGTTGCTAATTCAAATTGGAATAGACATCCGTGTTTTTTTTTCAAGAAACTAAAGACGAACTCAAGCCATGACAAAGACGCGGCCGAAAGTCAACATGGAGGGATAGCGCTGCCATCTCCTGCAGTTTCACTGACTGACACTATCATCAGAAAATATAACGGGTAAAAACGCCACTGTTGCGGCTAAATTTACATTGAAGAAGTGTGCCCCCCCCAAAAAATGTAAAGCCCCCCCTGTAATTTCTTTCTGCAGCCGGGTCTGGTGTAAGTTAGTTTTATAAGTTAGTTGAAATGTAAATATTGTTGAGGAAAGGTTTCATCTAAAACAAAAAGTGAGGAGTGAGACCTCCTTTCGCAATTAGCGATCTTTGACGCAATCCTTTTTTTTTTTTTTCTCCCTCCTTCATTTAAGCTTGTTTCTCACTCAGCGGCTGTGAGACATGAAACGTCGACGAAGCTGCTCTCCCAGCTTAGCCTAGGCTAACATTCGTCTTTGTAAGTTTTAGTTAGTTTGTATATTGAATTTGAAAGGAAAATGTGTGTTTTGTTTTTGGCGACCTTTTTCATGGTTCTTCTGCTATCCTGTTGAACCTACTCACATGTGGAAAAATACAATTGTATAACGTTTTAAATGTATTCATTTGTATATTTCACCACGATTTGAGAGCTCAATAAATTGAAGAAAAGTACGCCTTGTGTTTGGAGGGTTTGTTTTTGGGTTTGCTGTTTAGCAGAATAGCGTCACTGACACTCACGGCAACAAACAGGGGAAGGGTGAGCGCTGCCGCACCAAGCCACTTCGGCTGCATTTTGGCACATGAAAAATAGTGAATACCGTACTAAGGTATGACGGAAAATTTTAGTGGTTTTGAAACCGCGACGTTTTCACACCACTGTAAACCGTGAAACCGGTAACCGGCACATGTCTACCAACGACAGCCGCAAAATATCACTGCTCTAGAGGAGATCTGCATGGAGGAATGGGCCAAAATACCAGCAACAGTGTATGAAAAGCTTTTGAAGAGTTACAGAAAATGTTTGGCTTCCGTTATTGCCAACAAAGGGTACATAAAAAAGTACTGAGATGAACTTTTGGTATTGACCAAATACTTTTTTTCCACAATGATTTGCAAATAAATTCTTTAAAAATCAAACAATGCGATTTTCGGGTTTTTTTTTCACATTCTGTCCCTCATGGTTGAGGTTTACCCATGTTGACAATTACAGGCCTCTAATATTTTCAAGTGGGAGAACTTGCACAATTAGTGGTTGACTAAATACTTATTTGCCCCACTGTATATATATTATCGGTTATCGCACCGGTATCGGCCTTGAGGAGCAGGAAGTTAGCGATATCGGTTTCAAAAAATAGATATCGTGCTAGAGATGTCCCGATCCGATATTTGGATCGGATCGGACGCCGATATGGGCAAAAAAATCCGCATCGGTATCGGATCGGCCGACACGGAAAAGTTCCGATCCAGACTTCCGATCCAGTTTTTTAAAAATCCGGTCCGGGTTTTCCAGCGTGCTGATATACATAATCCATTCCAGTTTTGCTTCGGTTTCCCCAAAATCCGGTCCGCACTCCTCAACTCCTTCAACACACTACATTACCGTCTCCCAATTTACCGTAGTGACGGGATCGGTCGTTCACTTGAGGAAACGAATCCATTCTAGTTCTTTCAGTAAAAAGACTCGTTCAAACAAATCGTTCAATGAATCGTTCGCCCCCCTCATCCTCCTCCCCGCCCAAATGAATCGTTCGGTTAGTGAACGGGAAGTGACATTGCTTGGTCCCTCCCTCTCTTGCACACAGGCTCCTCATTGACTGCTCGTCGTAGTTTCAGAAATGAGTGACAGACGATATCATTCTGCTTTCCCAGCCTCGTCTCCCTCCCGCTGCTGCAAAAGCGAGGGAGAACTTCCGCGTCGTCTGTCGTATTTCTATGGGCTCAAAGTCATGGCTCGTGCTTGCATTTCGATTTAGGACACAGTTAAACATTTTCCTTTTGTGGGGGGAGTGGGGGTTTAGGCTCGGGGGCGCACGGACTTTCTTTAACATGATCTTGATCACATACACAATGCTGCTGCTACCAGCCAACGCGGCATGCTTGCTGTCACGAAAATAAAAATAAATCGAAAGTTTAATTTCTAAATATGGAACGACCAACACATCATATTTACGCCACGCTCTGTTGTGTTTTTGTTTTTATGCTCATCACTATTATTTTTGGTAACCTGTTAAAACTAAAGTGTAAATAGCTAGTTGTCAAATGTGTTGCCCTGAAATGAAAACAATACTACATTTTGATATTAGACAATTTCATTGCAAATCACTGGTATTAATAAATAAAATAATCCAATAATCCGGCCATCTTCCCTGTCGTCCCCTCATCTCAGATTTTCATATGCTGACGAGAAATAATTGTTTGCTCTTTACGATGTCGCCTTTCTACTCTCATCAGTCTGTTAAGAAAAATGTAGACATATTGCTACTTCTCCCTTGCCCGCGTGCGTTGTTTTTGGGCGCTTGAGTAGCACATGATGGATGAATGGATGGACAGACATAATTCGTCAAACCAACCACATATTGACGATCAGCAAAGGATGTAACTAAAAAAGGCAGTTTACAGTGTGGGCTATAACGCAGCCGTCGTTTTTCCTCTACTATTTGTTCGCTTATTAGAAGGCAGATTCGCTGGAGGTCAAAATGTCTTTGGATGGCCAAAATAAAAAAACACCTCGTCGCGATCAGCCATCATTGTTGTTTACATTTGCTTGGAACGCTTTGAGGTCGGAACTGGTACCACCCGAGTGGGATAAATCCGGCTTCCCACTTCTCTGGAATGCAGCATAAACATCATGCTTGTCTAATAGATATCATATGTATATAGAACTAGATGCAAAATGACAGACTCGACGCCGTTGGCAACACATGCATTGAAAACTACGTGCGTTGGTAAACAGCCGCCATCTTAAAGCAGGAGACTTCCCTTGTAGGCTGTTGTAGTGAACCTTCCAAGCGAACCTAATTAACTTTTTATCTAAAAAACTCCTAAATCGGCAAAATCTTGACTTGAATCTATCTTCAAAACAGTTTTAAAACTTTCACATGTCGAAAGTAGACGGAAGGGAAATTAAGGAATAACGGGAACAATTTTAACAACTTTAACAGTTGATTCACAAAATTAAATGAATTGAATGTAGTTTAAAACTGCTGATAAAGAATGGGGACTTAAGTATTTTATTTACCGTTTTAAAATGTTAACTTGATACTGAAATAGTCGTTTATTTAAACCTCAGAGGCTTTTCATACAATTTTTGTAACTAATGCACGAAACATTAAAAACATCTATTAGCTTGGGAAGTTTGTGGGATTTTCCACTGACAGTTTACAATATTATTTGCACGTTTTACTGACTGACTATGCCATTTCTGTTTGTTATTTAGAATGTTTTGTGTTTGTCACTGAATAAACAGGTCAGTATCTTGTTACCAACCATTGTGTGTTATTCAAACTCACCTAATTCAGCTGGCTAGTTGTTATCAAGAGTACTAAAACCCTTTTCAACATGAGTCTGACAACTAAGTAAGGAGGCTAAATAACTTTAAACTTTAATACATGCTCAGATAGGCCGGTATCGGCCAGTATCGGTATCGAATCGGAAGTGCAAAACAATATCTGTATCGGATCTGAAGTGCAAAAACCTGGATCGGGACATCCCTATATCGTGCACCCCTAATTATTTTCAATTAATTTTACCCACCTGGACGCCACGAACTGTACATAAAAAAAGTTGTCCAGGAGTTTAAGAAGATGCTCGTTGTTAGCAATACCCAAATGCTAACGCAAATGTGAATGCTATCAGTCAAATTTGGTGTGTGTGAGACGATCACTCAGCAGTCAGCACAGACCTTGAAAGGCTAAAGCAACATTGCATATTCTCTCTTGCCAAGATTAGACAACAAATCCTTTGGTGTGTTTGCCTGGTACACCAGACTCACCGCTGTTCCAGCTATTGAGTCTGGCCACCATTCAGTGGATACAATTTCCAGGGCGGAGCAAGCCACAGCAAACAGACAGCGGAGTGGACCAATCAGCGACGGGCAGAGGTGACGTTAGTAAAACGACGAGGGCAGGACGAGGGACTTGCGCTCGGAAGTAAACATACGAGGAGAGCGGAGTTTATTCAACATGGCTAGCGAGAGACAGACTGTTGTCAATGACTCGTGTCGATGTGTTTTTGGTAATTTAAAACCGTGATTTTACCGTGAATTGGAACATATTCTCGGCTCTCCTGTTCACCATCTGTGTTATTGTGGAGACGACTTCCGACGCGCAAGAGTGACGTTGCTCGTTAAGAACACGTCACGCAAATAAACGAATCTGATTTGTCGATTGATTTTGTACCTGCTCGAGAGGCCATTAATGGGCTGGTTCCCAGACTTTTCTCTCAGTGTTTGAAAAATACAGGAAGAACAGTCTGGCCGTGCCAGGCAAACGGTGTGTGTCTCAAAACAAGCAATGGAGACACTGGAGGGAACAGTAGTAGTTTACTTGGGGGAGCGCAGCATGTCACATGAGTGACACAACCAGAAACTGCTACGTTGCAGGCTAACAACACATAAAATGTTACACATTGTGAACTTGACAGAAACTATGGCGCATTTTTGTCTCGTTCTTGTCTCGTTAGATGAAAAATTGGCATTCGTGTCGTTATGTTGTAGTCTCCTAAAACACGTTTTTAGCTTGTTTTCGTCTCGTCATCGTTATGAAAGAACTGTTAGTTGACGAAATATTTTCATGATAGTCAGACTGTTATTTACGATAATGGGAAAACCTGCATCAACTGTATGAAAGCACACTTGGCTTCTTTGATTTGTCAAGAAAGAGAATCCCAGTTTTACATTTACAATTTGTGTTTGCCAACAGACTATTCACCTTAGACCGCTTCCACTTGCCCATGTCGGGCACCATAGTAATTTCTTTCTTGGGAACCATAAAGGTTGTCGTGACCTCAAGTGTGCCATCCTCAGGAGTGGCTCCTACAAAAAGAACAACACTGACAGTTCATAAAATATTAAGTCACAATCAAATGTGTAGTCACAAAAACATGTAAAATAAAGCGTATAAAAGCTCATTGTTTTATTTTGTTCGTCATTTGGTGTTGTCTCATGTGCACTCGCTGATTTCAGAGTTCTAGCTGTAAAAACATTTGTTAATATTAATCAACAAAACTTGCAGCTCCAGTTTATGATGACTCAAACATCTAACTGATGGTTAGACAGCCTGTGACAGCCTGGCAGGCTGTCAGAGGTGAATAACAGCTCCCACGTTTCTGTATATTTTGAATGTTCTCCAGAAATTTAAAAAAAAAAAAAAAAAAAAAAAAAAAAAAAAAAAACATGCACGTCAGTATTTTTCAAGTATTTTTTGGACTACTGGTGTCTAAATTGTCTTTAAAATTGTACTGTATTTAAAGCTAATTACTCAGTTAAGATGCAGATTTAAGGGTCATCGTCATGCCAGAAAGGATTGTCACTAACCTAACAAATAGACGTTAAACTAATGCAAGGTCCGCTTGACATAAGTACAAAAAAAAAAAAAAAAAAAAAAAAAAACCCTGCTTTATAAGTATAACACCATTTACCATTTATCAAAACATGCATTCAATAAAGCTTAGTTAGTGGACTCCCCACGACTTGTGGTAGTAAAATTTATACAATGATTTAACGTGTATGTTACACGAGTATGCATATTGTGAACGTAATGTAAGTCTCCGAATCTTACTAAATGTTAACATGATCAGAAGCAAAACAAAGTCCACAGATGCTGAAAATATACACCAGGCTCAGTTTTACCTGACTGCTGGTCTGATTCCGCCATGTCGAAGATGTCAGTCTTCTTCGCGGATTGCAAGAAAATAATAACTAGGGCTCACTACCGCCATCATTGTTGGATTAGTATAGAGATTAGAACAATTTTTTAAACCTGCTGTATTCATATGAAATATGTGCACATATATTTAAATATGCAAGTACACACGCAGAGTTTTCGATTCTTTGCAATGTTTATTCACAAATTAAAATTCATGTGAAAATAACGTTAAAAATTGCATGAGACCTGTGCCGGAAATACTCAGAAAGTGCAATTTCCGTTACTTGTCCTGAAGTCACATCAGATCAGTGATCATATTATCTACTTGGCACGCATTTGGGACTTATTCTACATTTTAACATTTGGTTTCAGATCCACCTTTTGCCGAATTTCTAAAAGCTTATTTTGAGTTTGTCCTTTGTTGGTTGGACAGGAAACGAGAAGATACAATTTGACGGAATCTCGTCTTTTTGGACTTCGAGCACTGACTCGGGGGCGTTTCAAAGCCTGAAAATGTGGGGCATTTGTAGCAGAATGGTAAGAAATTGACGTTTAGTTGACTCTTAACACGTTAAACAGGTCAAAAGGCAACTGGTAGCTTGCAAAGATAATAATCTTTTGATCATTTGTGCCATAAAACATAATATTGTCTGGCGTTTGAGGCTGTAGTGTTTGACAAGGCGTTTGAGGCTGTAGTGTTTGACAAGTTGAGAAGTTCACTAACAATGTTTGCTAACAGCTGTTAGCATGTTGGGTACACGACAGCTAACTGGGTGAAAGGTCATGAGTATTTTTAATTGCTTTAATTGTTTTAAACTTCAACCTTCAGCAAGATCCTTATTTTCTTCTCTCCAGTCTCTTTGGAGGGATTTTTCCGCATATGGTAGGGAGGTGAATGCTAACCTAATACTGACATTCTATCAAATGAACGTTTTGAAAACACCCGAGTGAAATCTGAGTTAAAATCCCCCTTTTCCCCGCATTGGTTGCGCAACACTGTCTATCGGCTAGGATCACGTTTTTTTATGTTAAACCCTGACACATAATTGTCAACATAGTTTGATGTAGTTGATGTTTGTGAAAAACAAAACAAAAAAACTAAAAAAACACGTTGCGTTCTTTTTAAAATTCGTGTATTATCGTCACACTTCTATGTTGAACAGTTCAGCATGCCCTCTGTAGGGGTGGCAATTTTTTTGTACAGTACATTTACCAAAAACTATTTTGTCATTTTTACTTTAATTGAATAGTTGGTAAAAAGACAACTATTAGAAAAGATGGGTAAAACTGTGGTAGCCCATTATATCACGACCCTACTTAAAAATATATGTCAAATAAGGCATGTTAGAGCTTGGTTTCTCCAACATTTTGGATGCCTAAAGGTGAGTTGCAGAGTCGTACAAAAATACTAGTTCATTAATTTTCTATCATCTATGAATGCTATACGAACTGACAATGGGCAGAACGCAGAAAACACCCTGGATTGATCCCAGGGTGCAAACACAGGCGTCCATATATTGTCAATCGCAAAATGCATCTCAAAATTATTTTAATAACGAATTAAATCTGTTGCTTTTCCCCCCGTTTAATCTTTGATTTGTTTAGAGGGAAAAACACGTTTTCAACCCTTTATTACATTTTTTTTTTTTTTTTAAATTGACAGTGAAGAAAATGCTTAGAAATTAATTGTGATTGCGTTCCAGTGTTTGTTCATAAAATGTAAGATCCGGTGGTACCGCTACATAAGAACGTCTCTACATACAAAATTTTCAGTTTAAGACACGCCTAAATTAGGGGATGCAAAAATCAATAGTTCTTTGTACATATCCTAACTTGAAACCGGGTCAACCTTTTAAAAAAAACCCACAACAACAAAAAAACACCAAAGCTGTATCAGTGGTACCTCTACTTAAGAACTTCTCTACATACAGAATTTTCAGGATAAGATACACCTCAATGGGAAAATATTGCCTCTGGTTAAGAAAGAAATTTCAGAATACAAAGGGGGAAAAAAACAGTATGGCTGGTACTCGCAGCTCCCAATGTTTACTGAAGGTCGCATACATATAGCTGCTCTGCCATTGGCTATTGCCTAGCATTCCTGGCATCCAATTGGCTAAGAGGGACCTTTACTGTATGTGTACATGTGTATCCCAGCGTCCTCTTCATTCACTCCTCATGTTCCGACAGCTTACATTAGTGTATTAATTTTTATTTTTTGCTCAATTCCAGTTTTTTTTACATTATGCACAAGTCAGATTTTATGTTTATTGTGCAATAACCTAATTGTAACATGTATCTGTTACACGTTTTGGTGGATTTTTATGCGTTATAAAAGATGTCTGAATTTTGGGGGGCTTGGAACGGACAAGGGCATTTACATGGAAAATGCGTCTCTACTTAGAGAATTTTAAGTTAAGAAACTACTTCCAGAGCCAATTTCATGAGTAGAGGTACTACTGTAACGGGCAACAGTGTTGGGAAAGTTCATTTTTTACATGAACTAATTAAGATTGCAGTTCACAAATTTTGAAATGAACTGTTCAGTTCATAGTTCATAATTCAAAATTTTGAACTAATGTTCATCGTTCCAAAAAAAACTTGTTGTTCTTGTAGTTTTTTTTTTGCTGTTGTTTTGTTTTAAATTATTATTATCTTTTGTAGTTCTTTCTTATTCAAAGCTTTAGGTCTGGAGCCTGGCTAGGCCATGCTAGAACCTTGATATGCTTCTTACGGAGCCACTCCTTGGTTTTCCTGGCTGTGTGCTTCGGGTCATTGTTATGTTGGAAGACCAAGCCACGACCCATCTTCAATGCTCTGACTATACCTCGGGGTTGTTCCCAAAAATCTCACAATACAGGGCCCAAGTCATCCTCCCTTTAATACAGTGCACTCGTCCTGTCCCCTGCGCTGAAAAACACCCACAAAGCTTGACGCTATCACCCCCCCATGCTTCACAATAGGGATGGTGTTCCTTTTTCACCAAGCTGCTTGACAATTGCTCTGGAGCCCTTTCTAGCATTGTGGAAGTGTACAATTTTGTCTCTGTTGTCTTTGGACAGCTCTTTGATCTTGACCATGTTACAAGTTTGAGTCTTACTGATTGTATGGGGTAGAACGATGTCTTTATGCAGCTATCGACGTAAAACAGGTGCATCTGATTCAGGATAATGCATGGTGTGGAGGTGGACTTTTAATAGTAGGAATAACAGGTCTTTCAGGGTCAGTATTCTAGCTGATAGACAGGTGTTCAAATACTTATTTGCAGCTACATCACACAAATAAATTGTTAAAAAATCATGCATTGTGATTTCTGGATTATACTATTTAGATTATCTCCCTTAGAGTGGACATGCACCTACGATGAAAGTTTCTCCTCCATGATTTCTAAGTGGGAGAACATGCAAAATAGCAGGGTGTTCAAATACTTATTTTCTTCACTGTACCTTGAAGTTGTTTTAGGCATGTTGTAAGTAACAATGAAGACAAAATGGATGACTATTTCCCTCCAAAATATTTTATTATAGCATCCTGACTTAACTGTAGTCTACAATTGTATCGATGATCAAATTTGTTGGCAACTAATATATTAATCGATTTAATCCATTAGGTGTTGCGACGTTATTAGGAAGCTAGTTTAGACGGTAAACTGTCCGAGAATTGGCAAAAATGTGAATTGTTATTTTCCAAAGTAAAAGCTGATTTTTTTTATGTCCTACTTTAACTTAACAAAAATATGATGAATGAGTCTGATATTTACAACTGAGAAGTTATATGTATGTTACAATTACAAGAATTTAGACCAGTTTAAGGTGAAGAAGGTCCTAAAGGATTAATTGGTTATCAAAATAGTTGTCGATTAATTTTCTAATCGATTAGTTGTTGATTAATCGATTAAGTGTTGCACCTCTAACCGCAGTAGTCCTGTATATTCTTTGCTGTACAACACCAGTACTTGACAATGAACAAGGTTATGAACGCCGCTCACAACCGCAAGAATGGGCGCGTTCACAGTAACGTTCATGTGACAAAATATGATGCGTTAAGTTCACATTTGCCCAAAATATGAACATGTTCATGAACGATCGTTCATTGAACGCGTTCGTGCACACATCACTGTTGGACAAATGTTGCTCATTGCATTTCCAAAGTCAACAGACATTTTCAAATGTCTGTATTGAAAGAAAAAAAAAAGATAATTTATTTGATTTCATGGCGGAAGACGGATATCTAAGAATGTTTTCTGTTGGGATGTTAAAATTCCAAAGATTTGGACCATTTGAATGCACAAAGGCGCCACACTAAGAGAAACATAATCTTTTTATAAATGAACATAATATGCCCGAAATTTGCAAGACCAATGACAAACAGATCCAAACAGTCACTCATTTTGTCTTCCAGGTAAAGGTGGGGATGGCAAAACCATCTGGTTTGGTCAAACCCTGCCACTTGGTGAAGCCAGTTTCAGCAACTCGTATCAGTGGGAGATACCTGACCCATCAGAAGGGGTTGCCCAGTCTGCCTGTTCCCCCTCTACAACAGACGTTTGAGCGCTACATCACAGCCCTGGAGCCCATCGTAGAGGCGGATGAGCTGATGCACACAAAGGAAATAGTGGATGACTTTCAAAAACCTGGAGGAATTGGTGAAAGGCTGCAGAAAGGCCTGGAGAGGAGAGCGCAAAATACAGAGAATTGGGTGAGCTTGTTTGAGGAAAAAACAAGAACAAGAAGAAGTGAAAGACATACTTCCTCGAGGTTGCAAATTATATTGATATGCATAGATTTTATTATGATATTGAAGGGACGTGGTGCACAGGGCCGATAAATCGGGGGCCTGCATTGTTGGCGAGGCGGTCAAAAGCTGACCATCCCAGACAAAGAGCTTTTTTCGTTGAAAAATCTTGTGAATAAATGCTTAAATCCCTGAATTCTTTATAGATATGGACGTAAAACAGTCTTGATTCTTTGTTAAAAGCAAAAAAACAAAAACGGCCAGCATAATTTATTTTACGTAAATATGTCGAAGTACAATGCTAGTCTGTTAGTGAATGTAGTTAGCGGCCACCTAATATAAATAGCTTTTCTGGTGAAAATTATTTTGAATAAATGCTTAAATCCCTGAATTCTTTATAGATACGGGGGTAAAACAGTCTTGATTCTTGGTTAAAAGAAAAAAAAAAGTGTAGTTAGCATTTATTCATTCTTTTATGTAAATACAGTTATGTCGAAGTACAATGGTAGTCTGTTAGTTAAGGTAGCTAGCAGCTGCCTGAGGTAAACAGAGCTTTTCCGGTGAAAATTCTTGTGAATAAATGTTTAATTCCCTAAATTCTTTATAGATATGGACATAAAAAAGTCTCAATTCTTGGTTAAAAGCAAAAAAACGTGCAGTTAGCGTTTATTTTACGTAAATATGTCGAAGTACAATGCTAGTCTGTTAGTGAATGTATCTAGCGGCTGCCTGATGTAAACAGAGCTTTTCCGGTGAAAATTCTTGTGAATAAATGCTTAAAATCCCCTAATTCTATATAGATATGGACATAAAAAAGTCTTGATTCATGGTTAAAAGCAAAAAAACTGCAGTTAGCATTTAGTTTACGTAAATATTGCGAACTATGATGCCAATGCAGTAGCGGCTAATTCTCTCGTTGATTTTTTTTCACAACGTTTCAAAATGCATGCATGGTACGAAAAAAATAATAATTACCTTGAATCCTCGAACAAATCACTCCTGAGACAATCCTTCCTGTTTGTATGCGTTAAAACTTTCGTTTTCGAGCTTTTTCAATAGAAATATGGCGTCAGATCACTGCAAGCGTGTCTGTGAATAGCTCCTCTTGATGTGGGCAGTCCCCTACTTGAATGCAAGGCGCAGTGCAAGCCGTCAGTACATTATGAAGTCTATGTATTGTGTTTCGATACTGTTTACAGAACTTTATTTTTATGAAATCATTATGGTCATACAATGTCAAATTTTTCGCTGTGTCTTTGTAGTTGTCAGAATGGTGGGTGCAGGTCGCTTACCTCGACTATCGTTTGCCTGTGGTGATCCATTCGAGTCCTGGGTTGGTTTTGCCGCAAATGAACTTCAATGATAAGCAGGGACAAATAAGGTGATCACTTACATGATGCAAAGATTGCTTTTGGAATACACTGTGGCCTTCTACAACTGTGCATAATGTATTTTTGATCGATAGGTTTGCTGCCAAACTGATTGCAGGTGTTTTGGATTTCAAGACGATGATTGACAAGTGAGCACATGTAATGATGTATCTATTATTTTTATTTTCACTTCATGTTTACTAAATAGTTTTGCTTTACTATTGCTCCGCTTCAATGAATGAAATTTTGGCTTTAATTTTTATAGCAATAGCATGTATAGATTACACTACTTCAATGCATAGGGTGTCCACCACTACAGTTGTACGTTTACGGTTTGCTTATTTAACGCCTAAAGTCGCAACAACAACACATTCAGGGTGAAGTTCGGAATATGTTTAAAATTTTCATAAATTGACATTTGACTTGTCTTTCCTTTTTCTTGTTGAATACACACGAGTCTTCATCATAAACGCTGTGTCTGGTTAAAATCAACAACACCTTTTGTACTACTGCAGTGAGACAATACCGGTAGAGTACCTGGGAGGGAAGCCACTGTGTATGAATCAGTACTATGAAGTCCTATCGTCCTGCCGAATCCCTGGTTTGAAAAGAGACGCTGTGGTGAACCATGCCAAAAGCTCCAAGCCCCCGAAACACATCACTGTTGTACATAATTTTCAGGTGAATTGTACAAATATGGTCTACTGTCGTAGGCCTTTGTCTTCTTTACTCAGTTTTACCGTCATATCCTAAATAGCTGAACAAGCAGCAAAAACATTATGCTTCTAATCAAAGACAAACCAGGGGATTTCGGGGATTTTACTGCATGAGGACAAAGAATTGAAAATGAACATCTGTTTCTGCTCCTTTACTGCATGTAATATATTTCCTTCTCTCGTTTTAAATGTAGTTCTTTGTGCTGGATGTGTATAACAGTGATGGGACGCCCTTAACAGCTGAGCAGCTCTGTGTTCAGCTAGAACGCATCTGCAGCTCCTCCCTACAAACCAATGTTGAGCAGGTGGGTATTCTCACCACCCAACACCGGGACACTTGGGGCAAGACCTATGTTAACCTTATCAAAGGTGAGTATAATTTAACTACACAATGCTAGCCGTTTTTAGCTGTACACGAGGTCTGAAGTGTTCAGTACTACGAAGATAAGTCAACATGTCATCTTCGCATTAGTGTTTTTTTGGCAGCCCTTTTAGTTTTGTCTTAGTCTTTTGGATCACAATACTAGTCTTTTGGATTTAAATACTGATTAGTCTTAGTCACATTTTAGTCATTTCAAAATGTGTTCGTCTTCATCTAGTTTTAGTCGATAGTTACTCCAGGGCCGTTCCTGACCAATTTGGTACCCTAGGCAACATATTTGCTGCAGCCCTCCCCCCTAGCTATTTTCACTGCAAACATTGAAACACTCACACTGAAAAAGCACATTATCTCTTTGTAATTTATTATCTAAAAACAACAACAACAAACAAGTGCTGAAATTAGAAGAAAAATGCTCTAATAACTATTCAAAAACACCAATCAAAACACATAAATAAATGAAATAAATTACAATTATTATTACAATATTATTAACAACCGCCCGCACAAACTTATTTAAACACACACAGAACACTTTAAAATTCAACGTTTTTTCCCCACCTTGATCTATAACCTTACTCGCCTTGTTTTCACTGATGCAAAAGCATCTATTGCACATATGACAGCTGTTTTAGAAGGTGCAATTCTTTCTCCACTGGCAGTTTGTGTGTGGGAAGGCACTGGACTTGGTGGGCTTGAACTTGGTGCTTGCAGTGGGGTAAATAAGTATTTAGTCAACCACTAATTGTGCAAGTTCTACCACTTGAAAATATTAGAGAGGCCTGTAATTGTCAACATGGATAAACCTCAACCATGAGAGACAGAATGTGTGTGGGGGGGGGGGGGGGGGGGGGACAGAAAATCACATTGTTTGATTTTTTTAAAAGAATTTAGTTGCAATCCATGGTGGAAAATGAGTATTTGGTCTATACCAAAAGTTAATCTCAATACTTTGTTATGTACTCTTTGTTGGCAAGAACGGAGGCCAAACATTTTCTGTAACTCTTCACTAGCTTTTCACACACTGTTGCTGGTATTTTGGCCCATTCTTCCATGCAGATCTCCTCTAGAGCAGTGATGTTTTGGGCTGTCGTTGGGCAACACGGACTTTCAACTCACCCCGTGGCGTCAAAATGATAACAACAACGGGGAGCGAAAATCCCAGAAACACACGGGGGGACCTAGTGAATGACCTACAAAGAGCTGGGACCACAGTAACAATGGCTACTATCAGTAACACAATGCGCCGCCAGGGACTCAAATCCTGCACTGCCAGACGTGTCCCCCTGCTGAAGAAAGTACCTGCTGAAGAAAATACACGCCAGGCCCGTCTGTTGTTCGCTAGAGAGCATTTGGATGATCCAGAAGAGGACTGGGAGAATGTGTTATGGTCAGATGAAACCAAAATAGAACTTTTTGGGAGAAACACAGGTTCTCTTGTTTGGAGGAAAAAGAAAACTGAATTGCACCATATCCACTGTGAAGCATGGGGGTGGAAACATCATGCTTTGGGGCTGTTTTTCTGCAAAGGGACCAGGACGACTGATCTGTGTTAAGGAAAGAATGAATGGGGCCATGTATCGAGAGATTTTGAGTGAAAATCTCCTTGCATCAGCAAGGGCATTGAAGATGAGACATGGCTGGGTCTTTCAGCATGACAATGATCCCAAACACACAGCCAGGGCAACAAAGGAGTGGCTTCGTAAGAAGCATTTCAAGGTCCTGGAGTGGCCTAGCCAGTTTCCAGGTCTCAACTCCATAGAAAATCTGCGGAGGGAGTTGAAAGTCCGTGTTTCCCAACGACAGCCCCAAAACATCACTGCTCTAGAGGAGATCTGCATAGAGGAATGGGCCAAAATACCAGCAACAGTGTGTGAAAAGCTTGTGAAGAGTAACAGAAAACGTTTGGCCTCCGTTATTGGCAACAAAGGGTACATAACAAAGTATTGAGATGAACTTTTGGTATTGTCCAAATACCTATTTTCCACAATGATTTGCAAATAAATTATTTAAAAATCAAACAATGTGATTTTCAGTTTTTTTCCGCATTCTGTCTCTCATGGTTGAAGTTTAACCGTGTTGACAATTACAGGCTTCTCTAATATTTTCAAGTGGGAGAACTTGTACAATTAGTGGTTGACTAAATACCTACCGTATTTGCCCCACTGTATGTGGATAAGTTGGCTGTAAAAGATGGCCCGGGATGTACAGGGGAAAGGAAAATATTTCAGAAGCGCATCTACAAAGAGAAGAAAGTGGAATGTTACATTATATTAGTCAAAAAGCTGTTGATTGTGAATTCTTGCAGCCTACTGTACACGGTGTTCGGCCATTCCTTACTACGCGGCGAAACGTCCTACACAATGCTCATTACGCTTGCGCATGCATCCACACGCATGCGCACATCGGTTAGAAGCGGCGAGTACTCACTATTTTGGTTTTTATTTAGTTATTTAGAACCTTTTCACTGCCTCAAAGATACTTTTTGCATGTATTACCCTCTCATAACCAGTGTTTTTTGTGTTAGCTTTGAAGCAGTTGACCTCATTAGTCACGTAGCGTATTTAAACCGTCCTTATTTGATATAACTACATTTAAGTATTTTCTGCAGGCATTTTTTTAGTACGTTATTCCTGTATGCATCTAAACAAAACAAGTTTAGAGCGCACTGTAGTACTTTGGGTGTCAAATTCGACTAATGTAGAACGTTTCGACGATGTGGGAGATTTTGGCAGAACACCGGCTCGATCAGGTGTTAGGATCCGGCCACTATCTTTGACGTGCGAAGTTGGAAACTAAAATAAATTCATTTAGCACTGCAGCTACACAGGACCATCCAATAATAATGAATTAAGAAATATATGATAACAAACACAATAAATTGAATATTTTTGTACATGAACAGAATTGCCATTTTAATGAATTATTGACACATTTAACAACAAATGTTTGCATTTAAATCCATGGCACTTTTATTCCCCTGTACCACAGAATTATGAAATTATTAATTGCTTATTTAATAGTGTATTTATTTAATTAACCTTGGCACTTTTAGGCAAGGCACGTTTAATAGCAAAATTTAAGACGAAAGTGCTTCACATCACATGAAAATCAGAAAGACACAATTTTAGTCACCTATAGACCCTACCCACCGACGTCACAAAATCACGTGCTCGCTGTATGGTTCCGCCCCCTTGTCCGTCATTTTGTGTCTGTATTATCAATGGTTTCAATTGATCGAGCAATTTATAATGCATTTCATGGAAGACCCGGTGCTTTCGGATGCCGTAAACTCACTTGATGCGTTGCATAAAAGGCGTTATGTGGAAAAGCTTCAGTTTATCCATTCCCCAGATCCATATTTGATGCCTAAATTGATGTTTTTCGACCCGCTGTCTCCGCCGTATTTGCCTGACATCTGCTAGCTAGCCTGATATGTACAACTAACTTGTCCATACAAAATCAGCCTATTCTCACGAAAGTTTGAAAAACTTTAAGAGCTTGGAGGCTTATAAATACTTAGTTGCTGGTTGGGTGAAACAGGTCCTCGTCCACGAAAATTCGGCAGGAATCTATCTTGTGCTTGGAAAGGTGAGTTACGAAATTTTCAATTCAAAATCTTTTGTTATTGCTAACATCCACTGTCAAGTCTAATGTATTTCATGCCGTTTGTCAATGGAGTTAGGGCTTTTAATGTTTATATGGTTTAGCGATAGCACTCTCACTACATACATACGTGTATGTTGTCAGCGATTAGCCTAGCAATGATCTTAATTGTGGTTGTCAGCCCAAAACCCTCTAAATATATATTAAATGCATCTTACCAGATATAAAATGACTACTACATAATCTGTGGTAATCGTTTGGAGCCCAGTTTTCTTGTCGAATTGCAGCAGCCCATCTCGCTCTCTTCTCTCCGGGTCTCTCGGAATCCGGTAGAACTTCAAGTCTCTCCGTCTTCTCCGTCTATCTTCTCTGTTATTGCAACCGACCGCCACACATGCTTTCATTTTGATTATTAATGTTAACGAACAGAAAAACACGTCGTAAATAGGAGGAATGTACGTAGCCGTAACAGGGAAACATGATGTGTTGACGGACAATTGGGCGGCACCAGTCAGGAGGAAGGAGTTGTGACGTTACGTGGGTAGGGTCTATACACTTTGTCCAACTTTCTCTAAAATGGGAGGGGAAGTAAATTTAACTGAAACTATTCCACAGCTGGTTGAATACTATAAATATTTCTAAAACAACAGACCTGGCTAATAGTAGTACAATTACAGTATACAGTATAATTTAGCTTTAGCACGATGTCATATGAACTCTATGTAAACCGCTAGCTTGCAATTGCGCTAAGTATACGTATTTATGCAGTTGGAAAAAGTTTTTTTTATCACAACAAACCTCTGTCCTTTTCACTTTTATGCTCCTCTTCTTTCTCCTTCTTTCTAAAATGCGACTGGAGGGTTTTGTCTTTTCATGACGTTGACTCATCACCGTAACGTCGCTCAATTGCGGAGGCTAAAAATAGCACCTTCAGGTAGCGCGCTGGTCTGCAGGAGGGTGAGTGAGACTAGAGTCTGTGGTGAAATTACCGCATCACAGGAAACATTGAAATGGGCAGAAGGCACAATAGAAAAACTAGGCCTGCAAGCAGGACTGAACGGGCCCTCGCAATCTAGCGCAACTCGGACGTCACGCAACTCGGACTGTGTGCAGGTCAGGCTGGTGGCAGATCCTCCTCTCTAATTATCTCATTAGAACCTAACATGCTCGAAAGTCGCCTATTTACATTCCCACACCCAAGAGATAAAAACCCCTATTGGAGAGAGTACTACAAAAAAGGAGCCACTACTGAGCTGTGCAGCCAAGCCCTTATTCAAAACCCAAAATTAATCTTCTAACTCGGCCAATTCGACCAAGTGTGCCAAATACTGTGGCTCTATAAGCTGCCTGAGTCTCTGAAAAAAAATATTTCCTTTAAATGGCGAACAAAGGGTCGTCACGGCAACAGACAGAGACACGTGGACATGGGCCGTAAATAAGTATTTTAATAGGTCTTGAAACTACAATGACCAACCTGAAAAGAACTGAACATGTATTGGAAAAACGAGTGACTTTCTATTGCCACTAGTTGGCGCTGTAGGTTTGATGCAAATGACCCCTACAAGGCCCTTCAGGGTATGACTCTCAACAAGCACGGGAAGTTTGCCGCAGATATGTTGTATATCTGCCGAGTTATGACTGTTCAAAATTTTTGGAGAGAAAAATTATTGACAGTCATTTTCACTTTCCTGTTTGGACCCCTCCGCTTCAACGAAACTTCAATATTTTTCATCAGGCACCTGAAGACAGGTCTTAAGGCTTCCCTTATGCAGGTTTGAGGTCGATTAATTTTTTCCCTTGGAGGAGGAGTGTGTCACCGTAAAAAAGGGCATTTCCTGTTCCCACTAGGAGGCGCCAGGCACAAATGGTAAATTTTCAATCCAGTCCTGCTCAGGCTGGTATACCTCACACACATGGCAGATTTAAAATAGATTGAACGTTGTATGAGGGAGTTATCAGTCATTTTCCGAATTCGGTGTTTTGGCGAAAAAATGGCCGACTTTGGCACCCCGCCCAGGTCAGGCCCGTGAATGAAAACACACCATTTTGATAACTTAAGATTTCATATGCCTCATGAACAGTCTCGCCAATTTTGAGAATGATCAAACTAATTCCCTAGGTGCCAAGGTGTAAAATGTGCACACTGTAAATCGATAAAAAATTCACATTCAATCCAAAATACCCGATTTCCTGTTGGGTTTGGAATACGCATGCAAGAGACTTTTTGGAGCAGTTTTGTACAAGGTATTGACTCTCTGAATTTCATCCATCTACGTTGAAAAAACCTAAATGGAGAGGCCTTTTTGAAAATTTCAAGGGGGCGCCACTGAGCCATTTTGTTACATTTTTTCGTAACGTTGCAAGATTATTGAACGTTATGCAAAGCCGCATGTATGTCGAAATTTTTGTGAGTTTTCGTGCATGTTCAAGCCTCCAAATGTAAACTCCTACTGTGAACCGATAAAAATTTCACATTTGATCCAAAATACCCGATTTCCTGTTGGATTTGGAAAATGGGTGCAAGAGACTTTTTGGAGCAGTTTTGCACAAGGTATCAACTCCCCAAATTTCCTCACTCTATGTTGGAAAAACCCAATAGGAAAGGCCTTTTTTAAAACTTCTTTCTGTCGCCACTAGTTGGCACTGTAGAGTTGATGCAAATGACCCCTACACGAACCTTCAGGGTATGACTCTCAACAAACACGGGAAGTTTGGCGCAGATATGTTGTATATCTGCCGAGTTATGACTGTTCAAAGTTTTTGGCGAGACAAATTGTTGACGGTCATTTTCACTTCCAGTTTGTACCTCTCCGCTTCTACAAAACCTCAATATTTTTCATTAGGCACCTGAACACATGTCTTGAGGCTCCCCTGAAACAGGTTTGAGGTCAATAGATTTTTTTCCCTTGGAGGAGGAGCCTGTCTCGTAAAGAAGGCCATTTCCTGTTCCCACTAGGGGGCGCCAAGCCTAATGGGTAAAATTTAAATGCAGTCGTGTTCAGGCTGGGATATCTCATATACTTGCTAGAAATGAAAAAGATTGAACGTTGTATCACGGAGTTTTTAATCATTTTCTGAATTTGGTGTTTTGCCCAAAAATGGCCAACTTTGGGACTACGCCCAGGCCAGACCCTTGGATGAAAACTCACCATTTTGAAAACTTAAGATCTCATATGTCTCCTGTATAGTCTGACCAATTTTGAAGACGATCCAACTATTTTCTTCAGCGACAAGGTCTCAAATGTAAATCGATAAAATTTCGCATTTGATCCAAAATTTCCGACTTCCTGTTGGATTTGGAATATAGGTGCAAGAGACTTTTTGGAGCAGTTTTACGCAATGTATCGACTCACCAAATTTCATCATTCTACGTTGAAAAAACCTAATAGGAAAGGCCTTTTTGAAAATTTCAAGGGGGCGCCACTGAGCGATTTTGTTAAATTTTTTTGTAGATTATCAAAATTTACGCAAAGTTGCATGTATGTGCAAATTTTGGTGAG
The DNA here is from genome assembly GCF_030265065.1 of Corythoichthys intestinalis. Lineage (NCBI taxonomy): Eukaryota > Metazoa > Chordata > Actinopteri > Syngnathiformes > Syngnathidae > Corythoichthys > Corythoichthys intestinalis. The sequence goes on along the minus strand of NC_080411.1, from coordinate 44,874,490 downwards.
TTTTCGTGCATGTTCAGGCCTCCAAACGTAAACTCCAACTGTGAACCGAAAAAATTTCACATTTGATCCAAAATATCCGATTTCCTGTCGGATTTGGAATATGGGTGCAAGAGGCTTTTTTGAACAGTTAGGCATAAGGTATCTACTCCCCAAATTTCATCGCTCTACGTTGAAAACCTGAGAGGAGAGGCCTTTTTGAAAATTTTAAGGGTCAAGGGGGCGCCACTGAGCCATTTTTTGAAATTTTTTCAAAACGACGCAAGATTATCAAATTTTACGCGAATCTGCACGTATGTGCAAATTTTGGTGACTTTTCGTGCATGTTCAGGCCTCCAAATTGGCCATTTTCATTTGCCATGAAGAAAGAAGAATAATAATAATAATAATAATAACTAGGCCTGCAAGCAGGACTGAACGGGCCCTCGCAATCTAGCGCAACTCGGACGTCACGCAACTCGGACTGTGTGCAGGTCAGGGTGGTGGCAGATCCTCCTCTTTAATCATCTCATTAGAACCTAACATGCTCGAAAGTCGCCTATTTACATTCCCACACCCAAGAGATAAAAACCCCTATTGGAGAGAGTACTACAAAAAAGGAGCCACTACTGAGCTGTGCAGCCAAGCCCTTATTCAAAACCAAAATTAATCTTCTAACTCGGCCAATTCGACCAAGTGTGCCAACTATTGTGGCTCTATAAGCTCCCTGAGTCTCTGAAAAAAAATATTTCCTTTAAATGGCGAACAAAGGGTCGTCACGGCAACAGACAGAGACACGTGGACATGGGCCGTAAAAAAGTATTTTAATAGGTCTTGAAACTACAATGACCAACATGAAAAGAACTGGACATGTTTTGGAAAAACGAGTGACTTTCTATCGCCACTAGTTGGCGCTGTAGGGTTGATGCAAATGACCCCTACAAGGCCCTTCAGGGTATGACTCTCAACAAGCACGGGAAGTTTGGCGCAGATATCTTGTATATCTGCCGAGTTATGACTGTTCAAAGTTTTTGGAGAGAAAAATTGTTGACAGTCATTTTCACTTTCCTGTTTGGACCCCTCCGCTTCAACGAAACTTCAATATTTTTCATCAGGCACCTGAAGACAGGTCTTAAGGTTTCCCTTATGCAGGTTTGAGGTAGATTGATTTTTTTCCCTTTAGAGGAGGAGTGTGTCCCGTAAAAAAGGGCATTTCCTGTTCCCACTAGGAGGCGCCAGGCACAAATGGTAAATTTTCAATCCAGTCCTGCTCAGGCTGGTATACCTCACACACATGCCAGATTTAAAATAGATTGAACGTTGTATGAGGGAGTTATCAGTCATTTTCCGAATTCGGTTTTTGGCGAAAAAATGGAAGAGTTTGGCGCCCCGCCCAGGTCAGGCCCATGAATGAAAACACACCATTTTTATAACTTAAGATTTCATATGCCTCATGAACAGTCTCACTAATTTTGAGAATGATCAAACTAATTCCCTAGGTGCCAAGGTGTAAAATGTGCACACTGTAAATCGATAAAAAGTTCACATTCAATCCAAAATACCCGATTTCCTGTAGGATTTGGAATGTGTGTGCAAGAGACTTTTTGGAGCAGTTTTGCACAAAGTTTTGACTCTCCAAATTTCATCACTCTATGTTAGAAAAACCTAAATGGAGAGGCCTTTTTGAAAATTTCAAGGGGGCGCCAGTGAGCCATTTTTTTACATGTTTTCGTAACGTTGCAAGATTATTGAACGTTATGCAAAGCCGCATGTATGTCGAAATTTTTGTGAGTTTTCGTGCATGTTCAAGCCTCCAAATGTAAACTCCTACTGTGAACCGATAAAAATTTCACATTTGATCCAAAATACCCGATTTCCTGTTGGATTTGGAATACGGGTGCAAGAGACTTTTTGGAGCAGTTTTGCATAAGGTATCTACTCCCCAAATTTCCTCGCTCTATGTTGAAAAAACCCAATAGGAAAGGCCTTTTTTAAAACTTCTTTCTGTCGCCACTAGTTGGCACTGTAGAGTTGATGCAAATGACCCCTACAAGAACCTTCAGGGTATGACTCTCAACAAACACGGAAAGTTTGGCGCAGATATGTTGCATATCTGCCGAGTTATGACTGTTCAAAGTTTTTGGCGAGACAAATTGTTGACGGTCATTTTCACTTCCAGTTTGGACCTCTCCGCTTCAACGAAACCTCAATATTTTTCATCAGGCACCTGAACACATGTCTTGAGGCTCCCCTGAAACAGGTTTGAAGTCAATAGATTTTTTTCCCTTGGAGGAGGAGCCTGTCTCGTAAAGAAGGCCATTTCCTGTTCCCACTAGGGGGCGCCAGGCCTAATGAGTAATATTTCAATGCAGTCGTGTTCAGGCTGGGATATCTCATATACATGCTAGAAATGAAAAAGATTGAACGTTGTATCACGGAGTTTTTAATCATTTTCTGAATTTGGTATTTTGCCCAAAAATGGCCGACTTTGGGACCACGCCCAGGTCAGACCCTTGGATGAAAACTCACCATTTTGAAAACTTAAGATCTCATATGTCTCCTGAATAGTCTGACCAATTTTGAAGACGATCCAACTATTTTCTTCAGCGACAAGGTCTCAAATGTAAATCGATAAAATTTCGCATTTGATCCAAAATTTCCGACTTCCTGTTGGATTTGGAATATAGGTGCAAGAGACTTTTTGGAGCAGTTTTACACAATGTATCGACTCACCAAATTTCATCATTCTACGTTGAAAAAACCTAATAGGACAGGCCTTTTTGAAAATTTCAAGGGGGCGCCACTGAGCCTTTTTGTTAATTTTTTTCAAAGATTATCAAAATTTACGCAAAGTTGAACATATGTGCACATTTTGGTGAGTTTTCGTGCATGTTCAAGCCTCCAAATGTGAACTCCAACTGTGAACCGAAAAAATTTCAGATTCGATCCAAAATAACCGATTTCCTGTTGGATTTGGAATATGGGTGCAAGAGGCTTTTTTGAGCAGTTAGGCATAAGGTATCTACTCCCCAAATTTCATTGCTCTACGTTGAAAACCTGAGAGGAGAGGCCTTTTTGAAAATTTTAAGGGTCAAGGGGGCGCCACTGAGCCATTTTTTGACATTTTTTCAAAACGACGCAAGATTATCGAAATTTACGCGAATCTGCACGTATGTGCAAATTTTGGTGACTTTTCGTGCATGTTCAGGCCTCCAAATTGGCCATTTTCATTTGCCATGAAGAAAGAATAATAATAACTAGCCCTGCAAGCAGGACTGAACGGGCCCTCGCGTATGGCGCAACTCGGACGTCAAATAAAGTCGGAGGGCAGGCAGGTCGGGGCGGTGGCAGTCGACAACAGAAAGATATCCAGGCAGATATATTGCATGTCTGAATGTTCAGAATTAGTGGGGAGAGAAAATGGCGACGGTCATTATGACTTTCCTATCGGACTCCTCTGCTTTAACAAAACAAAATTGTTTATTAGGCACCTGAACACGGTCATTATGACTTTCCTATTGGACCCCTCTGCTTTAACGAAACAAAATTGTTGATCAGGCACCTGAACACATGTCTTAAGGCTCCGCTGATTCAGGTTTGAGGTCAATTGATTTTTGTCCCTGAGAAGCAGGAGCCTTTCTATTTAATTAAAAGGGTGTTTCCTGTTCCCACTAGGGGGCGCCAGGCGTAATGGGTAATATTTCAATAAAGTCATGTGCAGGCTGAAATACTTCACATTCATGCCAAATATGAAAAAGATCGCACCTTCAATCAGGAAGTTATTACCGTATTTTTGGGACTACAAGTCGCACCTGAGTATAAGTCGCACAAGCCATAAAATGCCCAACAAAGAGAAAAAAAACATATATAGGTCGCACCGGAGTATAAGTCGCATTTTTGGGGGAAATTTACTTGATAAAATCCAACACATAGAACAGATATGTCATTTTGAAAGGCAATTTAATATAAAAATACAATAGAGAACAACATGCTGAATAAATGTACAGTGTACAGTGCATAAACAACGAAATGCGAATATACTGTCCTCACCAGGACGCTACCGCTCTATATTGCATGTCTGAATGTTCAGAATTAGTGGAGAGAGAAAATGGCGACGGTCATTATGACTTTCCTATGGGACCCCTCTGCTTTAACCAAACAAAATTGTTTATTAGGCACCTGAACACGGTCATTATGACTTTCCTTTTGGACCCCTCTGCTTTAACGAAACAAAATTGTTGATCAGGCACCTGAACACATGTCTTAAGGCTCCCCTGATTCAGGTTTGAGGTCAATTGATTTTTGTCCCTGAGAAGCAGGAGCCTTTCTCTTTAATTAAAAGTGTGTTTCCTTTTCCCACTAGGGGGCGCCAGGCGTAATGAGTAATATTTCAATAAAGTCATGTGCAGGCTGAAATACTTCACATTCATGCCAAATATGAAAAAGATTGCACCTTCAATCAGGAAGTTATTACCGTATTTTTCGGACTACAAGTGGCACCTGAGTATAAGTCGCACAAGCCAGAAAATGCCCAACAAAGAGAAAAAAAAACTTTTATAAGTCTTACCGGAGTATAAGTCGCAATTTTGGGGGAAATTTACTTGATAAAATCTAACACATAGAACAGATATGTCATCTTGAAAGGCAGTTTAATATAAAAATACAATAGAGAACAACATGCTGAATAAATGTACAGTGTACAGTGCATAAACAACGAAATGCGAATATACTGTCCTCACCAGGACGCTACCGCTCGGTCCTGGCTATATACAGCGAACTCCAAAAAGACAATGCTGGACGTCCGCATAATTTGTTGAATCGATTTGGTCCTCGATAGCAAACAGGTTCACATCAACGTAAATAAATGATAATTAGGTACTTTTGCAGCAATAACGTAACAGATTAGCATGCGTTCGCTAGCATTAGCACACCATTCAAACAACCACACAACTGGCTGTAAGTGTCCGCTCGCGGGTGGAAAACACACAACAACAACAGAAAAGATGATACACGCAGGCGTTGCCTCTGTAGAGATATTTTAAAAGCATAAACAATGAACGTAGGTTCGCAGCCGTCTTTCCCTCTCGCTAACTCACTCACTCACTCACTCACTCACTCACTCACTCACTCACTCACTCACTCACTCACTCACTCACTCACTCACTCACTCACTCACTCACTCACTCACTCACTCACTCACTCACTCACTCACTCACTCACTCAGAGCTACGTAGCTGTCTGTCTTCTTCTGGTGTGCGAGTGCGCTCCCAGGTGGGCATGAAAGCGCCACAAACTAAATGCATCCATTTCAATATAAAAAAGTCAATTATACAATTGAACATACATTGCCAAAGGCAGAATGCGAACGTGGCCATAGCTATTAAGAGTTATTCAGATAACTATAGCATGCTAACAAGTTTACAAAACCATTAGTCCAAAACACCAAAATAACATGGGAAATTTTATCATAATGTGTTAATAATTTCACACATAAGTCGCTGCTGAGTATAAGTCGCACCCCAAAGCAAAATATGAAAAAAACCGCGACTTATAGTCATTTACTGAATTGTATTGTCAAAAATAAGACACATTTGCTCCCCTGGCCAGGAAAGGGCCGTGAATGAAATGTCACCATTTTGATAACCTAACATCTCATATGTGTCATGAATCGTCTGACCAATTTTGAGGAGCATTCAACTTACTGCCTCGGCGTAATGGTGTCAAACGTGCATGCTGGTTTTAGACAAAAATGCCATGTTGTGCAAGATTCAATCCCTAATACCCGATTTCCTGTTGGGTTTGGAATATGGGTGCAAGAGACTTTTTGGAGCAGTTTTGCACAACGTATCCACTCCCCAAATTTCATCACTCTACGTCGAAAAAAACTAATAGGACAGGCCTTTTTTAAAAATTGAAGGGGGCGCCACTGAGCCATTTTATTACATCTTTTGGCAATGTTGCTAAATTCATGAAATTTACATGAAGCCGCATGTATGTGCAAATTTAGGTGAGTTTTCGAGCATGTTCAGACCTCGAAATTGGCCATTTTGTGACAAAATGCCGAGGGTCTTTTCACTTTCCTGTTTGGGTACTGCTACATCAACGAAAACTCAATATTTTTCATCAGATACCTAAAGACATGTCTTAAGGCTCCCCTGATGCAGGTTTGAGGTCAATTGATGTTTTTCACCAGGAGGAGGAGCCTTTCTCGTAAAAAAGGGTGTTTCCTCTTCCCACAAGGGGGCGCCAGGCCTAATGGAAAATATTTCAATGCAGTCGTGTTCAGGTTAAGACACCTTACACGCATGCCAAATATGAAAAAGATTGGACCTTGTATCAGGAAGTTATTAATCATTTACTGAAATTGGCGCGTTGCCAAAAAAACACCCGACTTTGGTACCCCGCCCAGGTTAGGCCCGTGGACGAAAACTCACCATTTTCACAACTTAATATCTCATATGTCTCATGAAGACGTACACCAATTTTGAGGAAGATCCAACGTACTGGCTCGGCGCAATGGTCTGAAACGTGCATGCTGGTTTTCGCCCAAAATGCTATGTTTTTCAACATTCAATCCAAAATATCAGATTTCCTGTTGGGTTTGGAATATGGGTGCTGCAGACTTTTTGAAGCGTCTCTGGACAACGTATCCACTCCCCAAATTTCATCGCTCTACGTTGAAAAACATCAAAGCAAAGGGCATTTTTAAAATTTCAAGGGGGCGCCACTGAGCCATTTTTGGATTTTTTTTAAAAACGTTGCTAAATTTTCGAAATTTTCGCGAAGCCGGATGTATGTGCAAATTTTGGTGAGTTTTTGAGCATGTTCAGGCCTTCAAATTGGCCATTTTCATTTGCCATGAAAAAATAATAATAAAGATATATTGCATGTCTGAATGTTCAAAATTAGTGGGGAGAGAAAATGGCGACGGTCATTATGACTTTCCTATGGGACCCCTCTGCTTTAACAAAACAAAATTGTTTATTAGGCACCTGAACACGGTCATTATGACTTTCCTTTTGGACCCCTCTGCTTTAACGAAACAAAATTGTTGATCAGGCACCTGAACACATGTCTTAAGGCTCCGCTGATTCAGGTTTGAGGTCAAATGATTTTTGACCCTGAGAAGCAGGAGCCTTTCTATTTAATTAAAAGTGTGTTTCCTGTTCCCACTAGGGGGCGCCAGGCGTAATGAGTAATATTTCAATAAAGTCATGTGCAGGCTGAAATACTTCACATTCATGCCAAATATGAAAAAGATTGCACCTTCAATCAGGAAGTTATTACCGTATTTTTCGGACTACAAGTCGCACCTGAGTATAAGTCGCACAAGCCAGAAAATGCCCAACAAAGAGAAAAAAAACATATATAAGTCTTACCGGAGTATAAGTCGCAATTTTGGGGGAAATTTACTTGATAAAATCCAACACATAGAACAGATATGTCATCTTGAAAGGCAGTTTAATATAAAAATACAATAGAGAACAACATGCTGAATAAATCTACAGTGTACAGTGCATAAACAACGAAATGCGAATATACTGTCCTCACCAGGACGCTACCGCTCGGTCCTGGCTATATACAGCGAACTCCAAAAAGACAATGCTGGACGTCCGCATAATTTGTTGAATCAATTTGGTCCTCGATAGCAAACAGGTTCACATCAACGTAAATAAATGATAATTAGGTACTATTGCAGCAATAACATAACAGATTAGCATGCGTTCGCTAGCATTAGCACACCATTCAAACAACCACACAACTGGCTGTAAGTGTCCGCTCGCGGGTGGAAAACACACAACAACAACAGAAAAGATGATACACGCAGGCGTTGCCTCTGTAGAGATATTTTAAAAGCATAAACAATGAACGTAGCTTCGCAGCCGTCTTTCCCTCTCGCTAACTCGCCCACTCACTCACTCACTCACTCACTCACTCACTCACTCACTCACTCACTCACTCACTCACTCACTCACTCACTCACTCAGAGCTACGTAGCTGTCTGTCTTCTTCTGGTGTGCGAGCGCTCTTCTTCACGTAAACAAGTGCGAGTGCGCTCCCAGGTGGGCGTGAAAGCGCCACAAACTAAATGCATCCATTTCAATATAAAAAAAGTCAATTATACATTTGAACATACATTGCCAAAGGGAGAACGCGAACGTGGCCATAGCTATTAAGAGTTATTCAGATAACTATAGCATGCTAACAAGTTCACAAAACCATTAGTCCAAAACACCAAAATAAAATGGGAAATTTTATCATAATGTGTTAATAATTTCACACATAAGTCGCTGCTGAGTATAAGTCGCACCCCAAAGCAAAATATGAAAAAAACCGCGACTTATAGTCATTGACTGAATTGTATTGTCAAAAATAAGACACATTTGCTCCCCTGGCCAGGAAAGGGCCGTGAATGAAATGTCACCATTTTGATAACCTAACATCTCATATGTGTCATGAATAGTCTGACCAATTTTGAGGAGCATTCAACTTACTGCCTCGGCGTAATGGTGTCAAACGTGCATGCTGTTTTTAGACAAAAATGCCATGTTGTGCAAGATTCAATCCCTAATACCCGATTTCCTGTTGGGTTTGGAATATGGGTGCAAGAGACTTTTTGGAGCAGTTTTGCACAACGTATCCACTCCCCAAATTTCATCACTCTACGTCGAAAAAAACTAATAGGACAGGCCTTTTTTAAAAATTGAAGGGGGCGCCACTGAGCCATTTTATTACATCTTTTGGCAATGTTGCTAAATTCATGAAATTTACATGAAGCCGCATGTATGTGCAAATTTAGGTGAGTTTTCGAGCATGTTCAGACCTGGAAATTGGCCATTTTGTGACAAAATGCCGAGGGTCTTTTCACTTTCCTGTTTGGGTACTGCTACATCAACGAAAACTCAATATTTTTCATCATATACCTAAAGACATGTCTTAAGGCTCCCCTGATGCAGGTTTGAGGTCAATTGATGTTTTTCACCAGGAGGAGGAGCCTTTCTCGTAAAAATGGGTGTTTCCTCTTCCCACAAGGGGGCGCCAGGCCTAATGGAAAATATTTCAATGCAGTCGTGTTCAGGTTAAGACACCTTACACGCATGCCAAATATGAAAAAGATTGGACCTTGTATCAGGAAGTTATTAAACATTTACTGAAATTGGCGCGTTGCCAAAAAAACACCCGACTTTGGTACCCCGCCCAGGTTAGGCCCGTGGACGAAAACTCACCATTTTCACAACTTAATATCTCATATGTCTCATGAAGACGTACACCAATTTTGAGGAAGATCCAACGTACTGGCTCGGCGCAATGGTCTGAAACGTGCATGCTGGTTTTCGCCCAAAATGCTATGTTTTTCAACATTCAATCCAAAATATCCGATTTCCTGTTGGGTTTGGAATATGGGTGCTGCAGACTTTTTGAAGCGTCTCTGGACAACGTATCCACTCCCCAAATTTCATCGCTCTACGTTGAAAAACATCAAAGCAAAGGGCATTTTTAAAATTTCAAGGGGGCGCCACTGAGCCATTTTTTGATTTTTTTAAAAAACGTTGCTAAATTTTCGAAATTTTCGCGAAGCCGGATGTATATGCAAATTTTGGTGAGTTTTTGAGCATGTTCAGGCCTTCAAATTGGCCATTTTCATTTGCCATGAAAAAATAATAATAATAATAATAATAATAATAATAATAATAATAATCCTTCGAAGAACAATAGGGCCTCGCACGCTGAGAGTGCTCGGGCCCTAATAATAATAATAATAATAATAATCCTTCGAAGAACAATAGGGCCTCGCACGCTGAGAGTGCTCGGGCCCTAATAATAATCCTTCGAAGAACAATAGGGCCTCGCACGCTGAGAGTGCTCGGGCCCTAACTAGGCCTGCAAGCAGGACTGAACGGGCCCTCGCAATCTAGCGCAACTCGGACGTCACGCAACTCGGACTGTGTGCAGGTCAGGCTGGTGGCAGATCCTCCTCTCTAATTATCTCATTAGAACCTAACATGCTCGAAAGTCGCCTATTTACATTCCCACACCCAAGAGATAAAAACCCCTATTGGAGAGAGTACTACAAAAAAGGAGCCACTACTGAGCTGTGCAGCCAAGCCCTTATTCAAAACCCAAAATTAATCTTCTAACTCGGCCAATTCGACCAAGTGTGCCAAATACTGTGGCTCTATAAGCTGCCTGAGTCTCTGAAAAAAAATATTTCCTTTAAATGGCGAACAAAGGGTCGTCACGGCAACAGACAGAGACACGTGGACATGGGCCGTAAATAAGTATTTTAATAGGTCTTGAAACTACAATGACCAACCTGAAAAGAACTGAACATGTATTGGAAAAACGAGTGACTTTCTATTGCCACTAGTTGGCGCTGTAGGTTTGATGCAAATGACCCCTACAAGGCCCTTCAGGGTATGACTCTCAACAAGCACGGGAAGTTTGCCGCAGATATGTTGTATATCTGCCGAGTTATGACTGTTCAAAATTTTTGGAGAGAAAAATTATTGACAGTCATTTTCACTTTCCTGTTTGGACCCCTCCGCTTCAACGAAACTTCAATATTTTTCATCAGGCACCTGAAGACAGGTCTTAAGGCTTCCCTTATGCAGGTTTGAGGTCGATTAATTTTTTCCCTTGGAGGAGGAGTGTGTCACCGTAAAAAAGGGCATTTCCTGTTCCCACTAGGAGGCGCCAGGCACAAATGGTAAATTTTCAATCCAGTCCTGCTCAGGCTGGTATACCTCACACACATGGCAGATTTAAAATAGATTGAACGTTGTATGAGGGAGTTATCAGTCATTTTCCGAATTCGGTGTTTTGGCGAAAAAATGGCCGACTTTGGCACCCCGCCCAGGTCAGGCCCGTGAATGAAAACACACCATTTTGATAACTTAAGATTTCATATGCCTCATGAACAGTCTCGCCAATTTTGAGAATGATCAAACTAATTCCCTAGGTGCCAAGGTGTAAAATGTGCACACTGTAAATCGATAAAAAATTCACATTCAATCCAAAATACCCGATTTCCTGTTGGGTTTGGAATACGCATGCAAGAGACTTTTTGGAGCAGTTTTGTACAAGGTATTGACTCTCTGAATTTCATCCATCTACGTTGAAAAAACCTAAATGGAGAGGCCTTTTTGAAAATTTCAAGGGGGCGCCACTGAGCCATTTTGTTACATTTTTTCGTAACGTTGCAAGATTATTGAACGTTATGCAAAGCCGCATGTATGTCGAAATTTTTGTGAGTTTTCGTTCATGTTCAAGCCTCCAAATGTAAACTCCTACTGTGAACCGATAAAAATTTCACATTTGATCCAAAATACCCGATTTCCTGTTGGATTTGGAAAATGGGTGCAAGAGACTTTTTGGAGCAGTTTTGCACAAGGTATCAACTCCCCAAATTTCCTCACTCTATGTTGGAAAAACCCAATAGGAAAGGCCTTTTTTAAAACTTCTTTCTGTCGCCACTAGTTGGCACTGTAGAGTTGATGCAAATGACCCCTACACGAACCTTCAGGGTATGACTCTCAACAAACACGGGAAGTTTGGCGCAGATATGTTGTATATCTGCCGAGTTATGACTGTTCAAAGTTTTTGGCGAGACAAATTGTTGACGGTCATTTTCACTTCCAGTTTGTACCTCTCCGCTTCTACAAAACCTCAATATTTTTCATTAGGCACCTGAACACATGTCTTGAGGCTCCCCTGAAACAGGTTTGAGGTCAATAGATTTTTTTCCCTTGGAGGAGGAGCCTGTCTCGTAAAGAAGGCCATTTCCTGTTCCCACTAGGGGGCGCCAAGCCTAATGGGTAAAATTTAAATGCAGTCGTGTTCAGGCTGGGATATCTCATATACTTGCTAGAAATGAAAAAGATTGAACGTTGTATCACGGAGTTTTTAATCATTTTCTGAATTTGGTGTTTTGCCCAAAAATGGCCAACTTTGGGACTACGCCCAGGCCAGACCCTTGGATGAAAACTCACCATTTTGAAAACTTAAGATCTCATATGTCTCCTGTATAGTCTGACCAATTTTGAAGACGATCCAACTATTTTCTTCAGCGACAAGGTCTCAAATGTAAATCGATAAAATTTCGCATTTGATCCAAAATTTCCGACTTCCTGTTGGATTTGGAATATAGGTGCAAGAGACTTTTTGGAGCAGTTTTACGCAATGTATCGACTCACCAAATTTCATCATTCTACGTTGAAAAAACCTAATAGGAAAGGCCTTTTTGAAAATTTCAAGGGGGCGCCACTGAGCGATTTTGTTAAATTTTTTTGTAGATTATCAAAATTTACGCAAAGTTGCATGTATGTGCAAATTTTGGTGAGTTTTCGTGCATGTTCAGGCCTCCAAACGTAAACTCCAACTGTGAACCGAAAAAATTTCACATTTGATCCAAAATATCCGATTTCCTGTCGGATTTGGAATATGGGTGCAAGAGGCTTTTTTGAACAGTTAGGCATAAGGTATCTACTCCCCAAATTTCATCGCTCTACGTTGAAAACCTGAGAGGAGAGGCCTTTTTGAAAATTTTAAGGGTCAAGGGGGCGCCACTGAGCCATTTTTTGAAATTTTTTCAAAACGACGCAAGATTATCAAATTTTACGCGAATCTGCACGTATGTGCAAATTTTGGTGACTTTTCGTGCATGTTCAGGCCTCCAAATTGGCCATTTTCATTTGCCATGAAGAAAGAAGAATAATAATAATAATAATAATAATAATAATCCTTTGCATTACAATAGGGCCTTCGCACGCCTAGTGCTCGGGCCCTAATAATAATAATAATAATAATAATCCTTTGCATTACAATAGGGCCTTCGCACGCCTAGTGCTCGGGCCCTAATAATAATAATAATAATCCTTTGCATTACAATAGGGCCTTCGCACGCCTAGTGCTCGGGCCCTAATGATTTCAATATTATTTAAAGACTTAATACGATATGTTTTGTTGTTGTTTTTTTTTTTTTTTTGTCTTGTATATATTTTTTTTAATACTGCTGTCATCATATATTGTTTGAAATGATTTCTCGACGCCCTTTTGGACGGTGCGACGCCCCTAGGCATTTGCCTAGCTCGCCTTATGTACTGCACGGGTCTGAGTTACTCAACATGCTTTCGTCTGTAAAATTAAAAAGTTTTAGTCTCAAAATGAATAAAAGTTTCCAAAAATTTCAAATGAACATACTACATAGACAGACGAGCACATCTTGTGTGTCTACAAGGACAACTACAACTGTGTGATGATGATACACACTCAGCAGGAAAAGCAGGACATTATTTTCATTATCTGATACCGATAACAGATAATTTCCTCCTCGTTCCAACCGATAACTGATAATGTCCAGCCAATAATTCTATTAAAAGATTTATGTAAAATTTTAAAGCATACACAAGAGAAAATATTACTGTGGACAAATATAATTTATTGCTCCTTTTTTCAACATCAAATGTGAACAAGTAGTAAATTCCAACATCTAAATAAAGACAAATTGTCTGACATTGTGTAATGGTAAACTTTTGGCAACAATTACTTACAGAGAAAATACCTAAGTTGCACAAAAATGCATTTAAAAGTAAGCCATTCCTAACATATAACATATAACATTACTACACTGCAAAAACACACCTCCTTAAAACTAGTTAAATTCCATTGTTTTGAGTGTAAATCTATTGGAAATAAGTGAAATTATCTGCCAGCACTTCAAGTATATTTCACTCAGATTTCGTGAAGAAAAATAGCTAACCGAAAATAAGGTTAACAGCCTAATTTTAAGTAGTAAAATATTATACTTAATCCTAAAAAAAAGTCAATGTTCAAGAATAGGTATGGTTCAAAACATTATTTGAAAGCATTTTTTTCTTGATTTAGGTGAAAAATGGCCTTTTTTTTTTTTTTTTTTTTTTTTTTTTTGAGTATGGGCTTAATAAGTACAAATGGCAATATTTACATCAAGTAAGTGGAAAAATCTGGAGCATTCATTTGTTAGTCTTTAACACTCAAAACAAGATGGGGAAAATTATTTGACTACATTTAAGAAGAATGATCTGATTAAGACGTCATAAATTTACAGCGTACTGCATGCATTACTGACTGGCTGACTTCTTGTGAGTGGTTTGGTGCATGTTACAATTATCATCTAACCACTGTGCCGAAGCATGCTTACTTGACATCACTTGTCCAAATGTCCGTGGTGAAACTGATGTAATTGGCATGTTTGTCACGAAGAATGGTGGTCGTATAGACTGCATTATTTTTTTTTTATCCGGGGCTTGTGCTCTCCGGTCACTTCGGTAAAAAAAAACGTCTCTCGTCTGGCATCCCCTCCCGCTGTGCCCTTCAGTCCGTCCGGAGCCGTAGTGCACGATGAGTTGAATTGGAGATGAGTGGCGGCGGCAGCTACGTTCGTACTGGTGTTATATCCGCCCGCCCCGGCGGTCTCGCCGCGGAGTATTTGGTGCATGGCTCTGCTCCGGACGGAGGCACGTCCCACATGCCGTGGAGGAACGCTCGAGAAACCGGGGTGTTCACCGGAGGTCCCGCTGCTGGGCAATCGGGCTCGGCCCGCCTGCCCGCCCCGCCGGCAGCCTGCCAGACCGGCTAGAGCGGCGGGCTCCGTCGGAAGACTGCTACTTGTCTCGGTCTCCATGCCGGTGTTTAGCCTTAGATGGAGTTTACCACCAGCTTTGGGCTACATTCCTAAACAACCCGACTCCAGGAAGGCCGCAGCGTCTCTCTATCGTCACAAGCCCCGTTGTTTAGCGTAGTTTATGTGTGTTTAGCTGTAGCCTTCGCGCTAGCAGCAGCCTCGTATTTGTTCCCAAAATCTTTGTGATGCAGTTTTAAATGGCTGCTGGGTTAGTGGTGTTGACTGAGGACGCTTTCTTTCCGCCTCGAGGAACTTCTGCAGTGCATGTTTTGCAAAACAACCCACTTTAGTGAGATCCGCTATAATATTGCCTCAACTCTGTTGTGTAACTCCGCCTCTATGACGCTATACTCCTCAACCCCTCCTCCCTCAGGGGCTTCAGAGAGAGGAGGGGTTGAGGAAGCGGCAGTGGAGAAGTGGGCAAAACTGCTTCGTTTGCGCACATTTGGAGGTCAAATCAAGTATATAATTATCGGATTGCATTATCGTTTTGTTTTTTTGTTTTTTTATCTGGATTATCTGTGTGACGTCATAATTGCCATTATCGGCCGATAATTATCGGTAACCGATATTATCCTGCATCTTTAGTTACATTTATTGTGCGATGATCACTCAGCACAGACCTTTGAAGGCTAAAGCAACACTGCCCAGATCAGAAAACAAATCTATGAATGTGTTTCTAAACAAGTAAAATGGAGCGCAGTCTAGCTTGAAACGCAATCCTAAACTCCAGTGAGGAGAGTGAGGGCGAGGTGCAGCATATCTCACACGAGTGACAGCACGCAAACACTGCTGCAGTGCAAACGGATGTACTCCAAGTGCAATATGAAAATGTCACACATTGTGACCATATGACAGAAACAATGTCGCATTTTTGTCTCTTTAGACGAAAACTTGCATTCATCCAGTTATGTTCTAGTCCCCCAAGCCACGTTTTTTAGCTCGTCATCGTCATGAAAAAACGACGTACCCGACTTAGATGACTTTTACTTTACGATGCCAGAGTCTCGTCCGCCAATTTGTCTCCAGTGATTTAGAGGGTATTTTGAGTTACTTAGAGGTTTAAGCCAGCGTAGCAACGGAACCCGTTCGTAACACGGGGACTACCTGTATGATTAAAATCACACCATGTTAGTATGTCAAATATTATGCTTTCATTCCTCATTAAACCAGGATTTTGTAATTGATTTGTATATTCAGATCGGACCAACAAAGAATCTGTGTCAGCCATTCAAAGGAGCATATTCACATTGTGTTTGGACGGGCCGATGCCTCAAGTGTCAGAGGATGCTTATCGCAGTTGTGCGGCAGTCCAAATGTTGCATGGAGGTGGAAGCGTGTGGAACAGTGGCAACCGCTGGTTTGACAAGACATTGCAGGTAACATGCAAATCTCAAAACTGGGACTTCAGACTAGAAAAGCAGGGTTTCCCCTAGGAGTTTTTTTAAGATGGGGTTGGTGGGCTGCATCAGAGTTGGACAGCCTCACCATGTTGTGCCACGGCGAAATTGCAGCATATCATGACAAAGGACAATTTTTCCCACATTTTTTTCTCAAGAAGAACCATAACTTTAAGATCTATTTGAAATATTTCATTAGCCAGGCTAATGTCATAGCTTACAGCTAAGGTACTGTACATGTACATAAAATGCGTAGCTGATTACTGTTACATTACCCTACGTAATAGTACGACTTTTTCCCTCGTAACATTAGTACGACTTACATTTCATAGTCCTTCTTTTTCCTTTTATATGGCCCTGATACATACTACATTACCACAACAATAATACTGTAAAACTTCTGCTAACGGACCCATTTCAAGGAGTCGGGGGAAATTATTATAGCCGTGTAAAGAGTTTTACTAGTTTTGGTGAGAAGGTGAATAGTTTTTGTTGTTGTTCGTGAACTACATTTCCACACAAACGCACATCAAGGTACCATTTAGCTTAGCAAGGAGAGCTATGAGAGTCATTTTTCGAGTGTCCCAAAGCTCTCTCTCGAAACTTGAAAAAAACGCGTTTGTCAAGGTTTCGTCAGCTGTGATTGCATATATTCGTCCGCCGAAACCGCCTGATGGCACAGATAAAAGTACGCCTGCCCCTCTGCTATTTGATGCGTTGTTGACGTTAGCGCAGCAGCGCTCTGAAAATAGAGCAAAGCTTTATTTTGGGCCCTCCTCTTGGCGCAAACTCATTCAAACTATTCAAACTTGCCATTCCGTTCTAGACGGCCGTCCACCGCTCACTTTCGCCGAAAAGTCCGATCCAAAATAATGTAATGCCCCAGATAGGGGAAGAAGGAGAGAGTTGGTATTGGCTTACTAATTTTATTGTGGCAACAATAATAAAGAAAAACAATTACAAAATAACAGCGGGCTGCCGCAACATGTGATCGCTATCTTGCCCGTTCTCCCGTTCTTCCTACTCGCTTCGCCCTACGTCACAGCTCCCCAGTTCGATCGTCTTTTAAAGGGGCCTGCACATAGTTACGGACATTACAATACACAATGAATAGGTTGCCGCTGAACCCTTCACACTAGCTGCCGCTAGTTTGAAACGGCCTTAATTGGAAAAAAAAAAAAAACACATCTCATTTGCAAGGCATGGCTGCTTTTAATTGTGTGTGGCGGTGCGCCATAATCTTTCATATGTTGGTGAAACCCTGAAAATGTTTACTTTATGAAAATGTAATTTCAAAATATGTTTGTTTAAAGAAGAAAAAAAAAACATCTTTATTTCAGTTTATCGTTGGAGAAGATGGGACATGTGGTGCCAACTATGAGCATGCTCCAGCAGAGGGCCCACCCATTGTTGCCCTGATTGACCATGTTGTGGAATACACGTAAGTGGTTGTCTATCATTATACTGTATCTGCAAGGCAGAGGTTGCGCTAGACTTTTTCGTTGTGTCATTTTGACTGACAGGGTCATAATCTATTTTTACCCGTCACTTAAATTTTTAAAATGTTAATAATGACATATTCAATAGTATTTAGTTTTCATTCATCTTTAATTAATATTCTGTCTGAACAAGCAGACAGAGAATCCACACCGCGTCATCACACATCAAGCAGCTGTGCATTATTAGCGCCTAGCTTGCCTTGAACACGGCTTTTTAGGAAGGGTCGGACTTGACAAGTCATTAAAAAAAAAAAAAAAAAAGGTTTGCGGATAAGCCTGAGAATGATCGGTTTTCTCTGCTCCATATAAGCAATATTTCAACATTGCTTACACGGCCGAGAGTCGGGGCAAACTGCTCGTATGTGTGAGTGACATGCACGAACAGTGCGTGCATGCTATCGATCCATATACTTTGAATATAAACCTGTACAGGGATTATTTATGCCTGTTATTTGTGTCCTCTTTTTAATAAGCAAAATATGATATCCCTGGAGTGACGGATGGTGTTATACTTGTATAGCGCTTTTCTACCTCTCAAGGTACTCAAAGTGCTTTACACTACATTGCCATCTACCTACTGGTGACAGAGCACCAGGAGCAATGTGGGGTTCAGTATCTTGCTCAAGGATACTTAGGCGAGTTCATGGCAATGTGGGGTTCAGTATCTTGCTCAAGGATACTTAGGCGAGTTCATCAGGGTGGAGAATCAAACCCACAACCTCTGGGTTGGGGGACAACTACTCCACCACTGAGCCACACCATCCCCCGGCAGATGACAGCCAGCATGTGTGATTGTATGGTCATTTGTTTTGATGCTTCTGCGCATGCGGGTCGTCTTGCTCAGCACATGTCGGACTGCGAATTAGTGCGCAGATATGACAAAAAATCGGATTCGTGCATTAAGACCTGTAGTATGAACGTAGCCATAGGCTTGTTGCTGTTAAAAAGAGGACACAAATAACAGGCATTTATAATCCCCGTTTAGGCTTATATTCAAAGTATATGGATCGATAGCATGCACGCACTGTTCGTGCATGTCACACACACATACGGGCAGTTTGCCCCGACTCTCGGCCGTGTAAGCAATGTTGAAATATTGCTTATATGGAGCAGAGAGAAAACCGATCACTCTCAGGCTTATCCTCAAACCCTTTTTTAAAATTTTTTTATGACTTGTCAAGTCCGACCCTTCCTAAAAAGCCATGTTCAAGGCAAGCTAGGCGCTAATAACGCACTGCTGCATCGCTACCGTAGCTACCGTACCGTCTCTTGCTTTTTGATGACGTAATTGCTGCATTAAATCCGATTTGCCAGACTGGACAGTACAGACCGCCGCGACAGTCTGGGAAAATGTGGCCCAGATCGGATTTAGACCACATACGAAAGTGACCCAGATCGGATTTGAAATGGTCCCGTTCTATGCGACTTGTCACGTTCGGACCGTCAAGTTAATGCCTCACTCGAGTCGGAAAAACACGAAAAAATCGGATTCGTGCATTAAGACTGTAGTATATACGTAGCCTTAGTTCGGACGCTCAGTTGCCTTGACATTTTTCCGAGTAAGGCCAACGACGTCATGCATCAAGAGAGACAATAGCTAATTAATATGCTCACTCGCCACCCTGTGGTCTGGGGTGTGAATTGCAACCTGTCAAAATGACGGATGGACTTCAGTTTTTTCCGTCACCGTTTTAAAAAACCGGTCAACGACGGAAAATATTCGGTTAACGCGACCCCTGCTGCAAGGTAAATCTTAAAGAAGCTATGTGTTGCATGCTGTGCAGTCATCTTGACCTCACTGCTAATTTACATTTTAATAAATGATCACAATTTTAGTGGCTCATCAACAACACGCCTACAAGCACCATGGACCAATCTTTTAGAATGAACATACAATATAGAACCTGCTATTTAAGATAGTATGTTTTTTGTTTTTTTAAATTTATCATGTGTGAAAATAGGCGTAAGGCCGAATTGGTTCAGTCTCCAACGGTTTCTTTGCCTACGCCCAAAAAACTGCACTTCAACATCACACCTGAGATCAAGAAGGACATTGAAGAGGCCAAAAAGAGCATGAATGTGTGAGTACTGCTTCTATTTTTAACCAACTAATTGATAACGCTATTAACAACAGTTAAATGTCTCAATTTACCCCCTGTAGACTAGCCAATGACCTGGATATGAGAGTTATTG
Organism: Corythoichthys intestinalis; assembly: GCF_030265065.1. NCBI lineage: Eukaryota > Metazoa > Chordata > Actinopteri > Syngnathiformes > Syngnathidae > Corythoichthys > Corythoichthys intestinalis. The sequence goes on along the minus strand of NC_080411.1, from coordinate 44,854,760 downwards.
TTTTCAACCAATTTGGAAAAAATGTTGCAAAAGCCCACAAGATGAGCCCTGATGCGTTTATACAGGTGGCATTACAACTGGCTTACTACAGGTGAGATGTAATAAAAGCTCAGCTTCTATTAAACTTTTTATTAAGTATGCATTATGTTTTCCCTTATCATTCATTGCCTTTTTTATTCCCTCTGCAGAATGTATAATCATTGTTGTGCGACATATGAAAGTGCCTCACTTCGTATGTATAGACTTGGTCGCACTGATACAATCCGATCAGCCTCGAATGCCTCTGCTGCATTTGTAAAGTCCTTCGATGACCCAAACAAGCAGGTGTGCTCATAAGAAGTATTTTCCATAAGCATTATGTTTAAAGCCCTAATTCACGAGTTATCACCTGATTTTGATGAAGGAGCTGGTTTGCAGTGATCCTTAAGACAGGCATGAAAATCTCTCACCTTTCGGCGAAATTCGCCGTTTTGAAGTCAAAAATGGCGACCTACGTGAATTGCGTAGATCCGAGGAGAAATTCTTTCTGGGAGGAGGAGGGGGGTGGGGGGGTCGGGAGGTTTTATTTAATTATTATTATTGTAACGAATCGAGTTATAATGTGGCGAGGGTGTTAGCATGTGTTCCTGAATGCACCGCATGACGTAGAGGGGTGAGGGAGGTGCGGGAGAGCGAGGGACGTGCCTTCCGTGTTTACGTTTGTTCTGGCGGGGGATATGTGTGCGTTGGCTGCGGCAGATAGCAGTCGTGTTGTTCAATAAGTTTCCACAAATAAAGAATTTCAATCTGATAAAACGGTTGACTATTATCAACGTTACATTATTATTATCATCATGTGATTAACTTAGTACGTAAACTGAGCACTTAAGAAATCGGTTCTTTAAAAAATGTCACACTTGGACAGTCAGCAAATCCTTCTATGCTTCGCTGACGAGAACCAATCATCGGCCCAAGGTGCCTTCCATTATTCCAAACGCGCGCACTCCTTACTGTACATGGAGTGCTCGGAGAGCCTTTGGGTGGCATTGCATAGCTGCGAAAACAAAAAGCAGGCCTTATCCACACCGGGGCAGACCAGAGCGCAGCATACACACTTGCCTGTATTTGCCAGCAGATTGAATTTGGTGAGTAATGGTTTCAATCGTTTTCACGTTTTGCGATATAAAAAAGTTACTGCCATTCGTTGCAGCTTGCGTTGAACACTGCCAGAGCTAGCCAAATCTCCCATGAAAAAAAATAGCTCCCGTTAAATTGGCGTCAAGCTTGTGTATTTAGCGGTAATATAAACGAAGAAACACACTGTTGAGTCAAATTAAGCGGCATTCTCTCGGATGGAGGGGGCGCCTCACATCGCTCCCGTCGTCCGCTGGAGACGTGTTATTTTCGGCTTGGATTTGAGCTGACGGCCGGTGTCGGCACAACAGCGGCCCGACGAGTGGTGGGAATGAGTCCTGCTTCTTAAAGCTTTTCAGAAATACAGGGATCCCTCGTTTTTCGCGGTTAATGGGGACCAGAATCCGCCGCAATAAGTGAAAACCGCGAAGTAGCGCCCCCCCCCCTTTTTTTTTTTTTTGTGCGTGTTCAATGCATTTATTCAGATTTTACATTGGAAAAAAGATACATATATATATATGACATGTTTTTTCACTTTTTTCACCAAAGTATCATTTATAAATGGTTTTCGAGCACTTCATAATGTAAGAATTATGATGTTTTAAACATGTTACTGCCCCACCGAGTTATTTTTAAACAAGAATAAAGTAGTTAGAAAATGCTTGGCTTTATTAAAAGCTTCATAGTGAGTCTACTCAAACCCTCTCAGGCTTTGGTAAACGGTGATTGGCACATGTGCAGTTTTTCTTTTTATATATATTTTTTTGTTTGAAGCAACTTATTTGATTGAATAATAAAGACACAAATGTCCTAGCCAAAATGTGGCCCAAACGCAAAACATTACTTAAATGGAAAAATTTGTTTCAATCAAGAAAAATAGTTTTCAAATGCTTTTTTTGTCTCAAATTTATTATTGCAATCAAAAACATTTTTTTTTATTGAAGCTACTTTTTGGGATTAAAAGTACATACTGTATTTTGATTGAAGCAACATTGTTTTTGATAGAAGTAACTTTGTTTTTTGATTGAATAATAAAAACACAAATCTAACTCCATTGTTACTGAGTGAGAAAGAAATTAAGAAAGCTTTCAAACTAAAAGCCACCGGGGAGGCTGTTTGTTTTTTTTAAATATTTATATTTCATTACATAGACATGCGTCGTAGGGAAGGGAGATTGAGGGATAAAAAAAGGAGTTAGATGAGGCTGCTAAAGGCAGTGGATACCTCATCAGCTGGGTGAATAGCAGACCTGGTAAGAACAAGTTTGCAAGGATAGTCAGGTATTAAATCCAATTATAAACACAATTACAATGTTATTTTTCTATAAGATTTTTATGTCATTGCTTTATTAATCATTAGGTGCTAGAGTTGTTAAGTATGGATAATAATGAAATAATAGTTTTAAGAAAACTGTGCTGTTGGTGGCTCAGTGACCATCTGATGTGGTTTGTTCTCAGATGAACAAGTTGAGGAAGGAAGTTTTGATGCAGAGGTTGAAGGAAGAAAAGAGGCACTGACTGAGTCACAGCCAGAAAGTGTTGATGACAGTTTTGATTTCTATACACTGTTGCCCCCTCCCAATTAAAGTATGTCACAGTCGCAGCCAATTATTATCTAACGCTGGTTAAAATTGAAGTTATGTTGTTTTAAGGTGTATTAAATACTTGTTCATGTGCCCCTTTTGCTACGAGCACCCACCCCTCCACCGGTCTCTGCATGGCCCTGCTGAAACACAGTGTGGGTCAACAGAGCTCAATATTTTGTTGGGGTGTACTGTTTTGAAACACTTTTTAGATACTGCTTATCCTAGACAGTATGTTCTAAGGGCAAGTCTTATATTCAATTGGCTTGTCCAAAGATAGGGTCGTGTGATTTATACGCAATTATCACACGAAGCGGGGAATATCACAATTTTATAACCAATAATTGTGATAGAGTTTCATCAATACTGTTTATAGTCAAATACAGTATCTTACCAGTTGTCAGACCTATTACAGTTTATGATCAATTACTGTAATAATGTGGCCTATGGGATCGAGGAAAATCGGCAACACACACACACACACAAGGCTCTAACACTTCTCTGCGTTAAACAAGCTGCACATTTTATTTAACCCACAGAATAGAAGCGTGACAAAATGCATAGGAGTAACACAATGCACTTCAGTGTATAACCGCTCTAAGCAATGTCAAAAGCTTAATTACCGTGTGCTGGAAGGACGGAGAGCCGAGTTGTCCTCAGTGAAGTTGAGCGGAAGATACCTGGCTGCACGTCGACGCGTAAGACCACAGCAGACTCTCAGATTTAACACTGCTCCCTCCTTTACTTATATACTCTCGCCCCTTCTGCTTACACTATCTGTTTTCCTAGAACTCGCGAGTTGCGAGTTGTTTTTTCTCTGTGGTTACACCTGCTGCAACAGAAAGTTCATAAGTGCAACAGATCCACCACGAGTTTGCAAGTTCATAAGTTTCGTTTTGAATCAGCGTTGAAGAGGGCGAAAAGCAACATGTCTTTAATTTCCACTTCATTCCACTCCTGGTGCTTTTCGACCACTTACAACTTATTTCCTAATTAATTAAACCTTGCGCGTAAAATCTCCAATTCATCTGAATCCATTGGAGCCAGGGATCTCCCCATAAATTGGCGTATGCTAGCAGATCGTGGTCTGATACTATTATTTCCATAGCTGCAGTTAACATATCTAAGCGATTCTCATGTTGTTCTATTCTACGATAATAGAAGCCATCCCTATTATCCTGATAATCAATTATATGCCCCTCTTCCTCCGGAAATATATCTATGCAACATGCTGTTTGTGCGACAATGTTTCCTCGCGCCCTTATGTCGAATGTTTGGATCAGTATTTTCATGTTTATAGACGATGAAATATTTCACGGGCCAACATTCTTTTAATTCGTCTGACATAGCAACAAATCCCAATATTACAAAGCGTAGTTAAAGCAATGGCTATTAATACCAAAATCATTGGCGGTAATAACGTCACTCTAGCAGTATATGATAAGCCTGAAAAAATATCCCACCAATGGTGAGCAGATTGTTGCTGAATAATTTTAACTGCATGCAAAATTTCTCCTTTAGCCACTAATGTTGATATCATCAGTTGGGAAACATTAGACGCATGGGACTTAATCAATTTCTGGATCTCGGTGGACTGTTCCAATGCGCATTTGAAACGTTCCAAGGAGATTGACCATGGGGTGCGGAGCACCTCCCATTGCACAGCCGTAAACCGGTTAGCAACCGTGCAATTTGTCAACTGATACGTCCCGTTTCCCCACTGGAAGAAATGAACATCATATAGGCATCCTACGAATGGAACTGTTGGCAGCATGGAGTGATTTTGGGCTGTGGCCACACAAAGGGTGTGTGGTCCCACCTGCCACAAAATGTCCCTGCTGGGTTCCCTAGACCAGTCGCATAATACAAAATCTCCTGCTTTGATTAGACACGGGTTGATAATTTCAACATGCAATGTACAAGCTAGTCCTTTATCGGTTGTCTGACAAAGATCGGTATCAAAGGTTTGGTTTGTTTCTGGGTTAAACCATTCTCCTTCTATATGTAAAAACCAATATCCTAGTTTAGTTATAACGGGTAGTATCAGGAATTTGCATACCGTAACGTTGGAGGCTACTTTATAGGTTGTCCAATATCCCCAACATTCCGTACTATTACAAGTGGTATATTCCGAATGTAATTGTAACCATAGTTTCGAAGATATATTCCAAACCCTACGCCACTCCTGATAATTCCCTGTAGTCATTATTCGTTCAAAGCGTTCTTTCTGCGCCCTTGCATTTAAGTTTTGTATACTACATGTAGTCCAATTTAATTGTTTAGTAGCGTTGGTTAATACCTCACTAGTCGCATTCCATACCGTTAGTTCCCATTTAAATACCTTTTTCCATAATTCAGCATTCTCCTTTTGACCCACTATCGCATTGGGAAGCCACATTCCCACTTTTACCAAGGCATCATGAGTGCCTTGTCCAGTTCCAGCTAATTTTGAGCGGGTTACTTCGTTATCAATAGTATTAAATACCCCTAATAACGTCCCTGTTCCCCCTAAAAACGTGTCATACCACTCTCTCTTCCTCCGAGCACACGATGAAAAAACAGGGAATACAACTTTCCAGTGCATTTTCGTAGTTGTCACTGATTGTGTCAAAGGTGTAATTTCATGTTAAGTACCTGTAAATTACACACAGTCATATTCAATGCATTAGAAATATTGGTTAATACTTCTTGTGTTGCATCCCACATCTCTTTATCCCATGACAATTGTGCTAAGAAAGACGCCGCTTCTTCATGAGGCGTGATAGATGTGGGCATCCAAAGCCCTACGGTCGAGAGACCGTGCGCAATGTCACTTCCGGTGTTGGACAACATAGTTCTGGTGACTTCTCCATCAATCGGGTTAGAGATGCTTAACACGATTCCGGTTCCACCCAGAAGGGTGTCGTACCATGCACGCTGTTTCCGTGTGGCACATGTGGGGAAAGGGGGAAACAAGACGATCCAGTGAATCTCCGTGTGCGTTTTCTTCAATCTGGGGACAAAGGGGGCAAAGGGGCCAATAGGGGGATCCAAAGGAACAGGAGCAGCAAATATGGGCCATAGAACCCATCCGATCCCTCGAACTTTCGTGCTGTTCGAGATCCATAGGTCAGACATGACCTCGGTCATCCACTCAGTGCCATTGCGTGAGTGACACGTTTTGTTGTCGAGATGCCACAGAACGACAGGTGTTTCAGACGTGACCGTGATGAGGCATCCTGCAGCCACCATGGGAGCCCTGCGAACCCTTCCTGCATTGTTGACTCCTGAGGTGCAGGGGGGGGGGGTCCAGAGGAGCAGGGACGACCTTCCCTGGACACCGGACTCCCCGGGCGTCCTCCACCATGCAGAGCCGTAGCGATCTCCCAGCAGATGTCCCAATAAACCGCCTCCACATCACATTACCAATTGTCAGGCTGGAAGAAGCAGAAGAGATTTCAAACGCTTCGGACCAGACACATTTTTGTAAGTCAAATTGTATATGACAACCCCCAATTCGCCTTGATAATCAGCATCAATAACCCCCAGCAAGTATAGTTACCCCTTTAAGTGACAATCCAGATCTAGGTAAAATGTGCCCGTAGTGTCCCCTGGGACATTTGAGTCGTAAATCAAGACCAGCCGAACCCGGAGTAGCTCGAACAGGTAACTCGGCGGTTTCTGCAATCTTATAAGTTGTCCTGTATGTCTTCCACTCACATTCCCTGGCTAAAGGTACCCTTTGATGGCACAGAAAGCACCTTCTTTCTAACATTGCAAAGTCAAAATCATTATAATTATTTCCACTTGGCGAAGCGCCAATATTCACTTCTCTCTTCAGATTGTTCAATTCCGTCTTTTGTAATTTACTGTAATTCCATACATTATAAATTTTGCCATGGTTACTCATTACAAAATTGGCCACTATTCCACGTGACGACAAAATCTAGAATTGTCTATTAGCCACTGAGGTCACAGCCGAACAAAGACAGCCAAATTCCATCAGCATGCGATCCAAAGGCCGTAAGCCTAGACAATATTTCGTATCTTCAAAATTCCTTAAGAAAAACTTTCAAATTCAAACTATCAATAAAGCAACTCATGACAGTCAAATTCAAATTATCAATAAAGCAACTCATGACAGTGTTCAAGTTATCAATAAAACAACTCATGACAGTAAGTGTACATTATTAACCCTTAAGTTGCCAATACCACACCTCAACTGTTACAGCTGCATCAAGGTGAATAATCACTTTATCACTGTTCCCATTAACATAATTTGTCAACACTATCAATAATCCTTGTTGTTTTGAACTTCTGGGCGGGAACTGGAATACCGTCATCTGTTGATCAGGCAGATGCTGGCATGCAGCTGTCCCCACCCTCAGTCATATTAGATTAATCAGTTAATCAAATGTCTAAACACAGTTTAATCCATGAGCTTGTTGACAATTAAATTAATTACCCTTAACATTCTATAAATTTCAATGGAGCTCAACAATCTATTCTCATCTCTAATGAAATTCCATTTCAAAATCATTTTTGTTTTACCTGTTTTCCCAATTTGTTTCTCAATTTTATCCTAAATAATATAAGGAAAAGGCTGGAATATTCCCAGCTGCAATCACAACCTCCCCTTATAATCCATTTGGGCAAAAACCCAGCGAATGCCGTCGAGGACCCCATGTTGCAAATAGGGGCCACCGAAGGGCCGCACTCCTCATGTTGAAAAACGTTCCCTTCTTCCCATTTTGCGCAGTAAACGGTCAGCTATTCACACACGATCCCACGCAAAAAAAAAAAAATCAATCAGTCACGCGACAATAACTACAATTATACACACGCAATAAACGTTTAACTATTACACATGAGCTTTCCCAAAAAGAATCATGACGCGACGCAGCCTCACGTTCAGTCACACCACAACAACCATCCCCAATGACTTATCATACAGGACAGCACAATTTCAAATACAAATCAAAATTACCGTACATTCTACCAGTGGCTCACACCAGACCAAACATAAAAACATACAATTTGAGCTCAATGACAAACTAACTGTCAACACAGATCCACAGAAATTCCAATTTATCTGACGATAATTTTGGGTAGATGGACGGGATCGTTTCTGGTGGCAATGTTTTTTCATCCCCGTCCCCCCACAAATTTCCTTTCCAGCCCTCGGGCTGCCATTCTTTTGACAACTCGCGAGTAAACGCGCGCACTGATTTTGGTTCAATGTGGCGATTCACTTTCCGCTTACTCGCCCGAATTTTCTTGGAAATGTGCATTACGGTAGTGTCCAGGATCACATTAACCCGTTCTACTTCCTGTTTTAGGCGCTTTATTTCCTCGGATTGCTCGTCAATGATTTTCTTTTGCTGCGCATCAGACACTATGGCCTCATCTACCGCTTTGTTACGATCTTTCCATGCCTCTGCACAAATCCACATTATTTCCCTTACACCCCCTAAAGGCGCTCTTTTACGGACTTCCACCGCATTTAGCATATCTTTAACCAAAGTTGGATTAGTCCCCTTTACTTCACGCTGTCGCGGTCCAGGGCGTCCCCCGTTACGCCGCAGCAACTTTCCAATCTCCCTGTACTCATGACTGTCCCACCCCGGAACCTCCGAGACACAGTCCTCTGCCGAACCCTGAGGTTCGTCCAAAAGTTTACTCTTACTCAGACAACAAGCCATACTCTCTGTACTCACGATTGTCTCACCTCGGTATTTCCTTCCCGAGACGCAATCAAATACAACTGTCCCACCCCGGTATGTCCTTCCCGAGACGCAGTTGTCAATCAAACACGACTGTCCCACCCCGGTATTTCCTTCCCGAGACGCAGTCTTCAATCGAACCCAGCGGTTCGTCAAAAGTCTAGCCACAAGATGTATTAGTTGCAGTTTTCCTACAATCCCATCCTCGTCGCCATAAAATGTTTTGAAACACTTTTTAGATACTGCTTATCCTAGACAGTATGTTCTAAGGGCAAGTCTTATATTCAATTGGCTTGTCCAAAGATAGGGTCGTGTGATTTATACGCAATTATCACACGAAGCGGGGAATATCACAATTTTATAACCAATAATTGTGATAGAGTTTCATCAATACTGTTTATAGTCAAATACAGTATCTTACCAGTTGTCAGACCTATTACAGTTTATGATCAATTACTGTAATAATGTGGCCTATGGGATCGAGGAAAATCGGCAACACACACACACACACAAGGCTCTAACACTTCTCTGCGTTAAACAAGCTGCACATTTTATTTAACCCACAGAATAGAAGCGTGACAAAATGCATAGGAGTAACACAATGCACTTCAGTGTATAACCGCTCTAAGCAATGTCAAAAGCTTAATTACCGTGTGCTGGAAGGACGGAGAGCCGAGTTGTCCTCAGTGAAGTTGAGCGGAAGATACCTGGCTGCACGTCGACGCGTAAGACCACAGCAGACTCTCAGATTTAACACTGCTCCCTCCTTTACTTATATACTCTCGCCCCTTCTGCTTACACTATCTGTTTTCCTAGAACTCGCGAGTTGCGAGTTGTTTTTTCTCTGTGGTTACACCTGCTGCAACAGAAAGTTCATAAGTGCAACAGATCCACCACGAGTTTGCAAGTTCATAAGTTTCGTTTTGAATCAGCGTTGAAGAGGGCGAAAAGCAACATGTCTTTAATTTCCACTTCATGTACAATAGAGCAGGGCGGTAAACCGAAAATTTACCGTCACCGAAATTCTTAACGATGACCGACGTAATTTTGACCATGTCGGTAAATTCGGTAAATTAATAAAACAAGAAAATATAGTCTTTTCATCCCGCTTTGATTCTGTGTTGTCCGTCTATGTTCATTCCCCTTTAAGAAACCGTCAATGGGCTTACGTAGGGAGTCACGTGATCATCAAGGAGCCAATCAAACAAAAGCCCAGTAAGCTAACGCTAGCAGCTAACGCTACAAGCAAAACGTGATGGAGTGTGGCTTAAGGGAGGTTCACCAAACTTTTAACCGACATTTAGTAGACTCTTGGTGGCATCCAGACGGGCTTTCACCCGCTGTCCTCCCTGCTGTTCTCACAATTTCCGGAGATGGTGCTTTCAGTGCTTTCTACTGGTAGCCAGGCTAACGCTAGCTAGCGGCTAACGCTACAAATGAACGTGATGTAGTCGGATAGCGGCTCTAACTTGTCGAAACGGCTGAACTTAATGAGTGGATTGGGCACGGACTGCATCTAGCAATTACTATGTGGCATTATTTTGTATCTGTCTGTGTGTGATTCCTCTGATAGCTTTTGTGATGGTAAAGCATTCAGCTTAAAGTACAATCCAACGGCGAAACTTATAATGACCGAGAAATGGCCCCAGCTATTTTTCTGTATGTGCTTATTTCTGTGTCATTATTGCTATCATAAAATCTTAAGCGTTTCATTTGAAGAAGATCAATATAGCTTTAATGTGTGTGTGTCTCTCTCTGTTTGTTTGGGGTTTCATTTGTGCGTGCATTTATTAAAAAATGCACTGGGGGGGACCCTGAAACCATAATGTAAACACTTGTATTTAATAATTATGTCACAGCAGCCATTAACAAGTTGTCTTTTTGAAGTGTACTGTTCAAGCTGCAAGTCATTTGTGTTACAATGACATGTTTGCACAGGCATATTGATTTTGATAATGTACATTGTTCAAGTCATACACGCTGTTATAAATGTTCATACTTGAATTCTTATTGCTTACATTACATTTTTATAAACTTAATGTTTAGACTGCATATACAATTGTTAAATACAGTATATGAAATTGAATGCTGGTAAATAAATCAACAAGAAACAGTTAATCTGTATTTCATGCATTGATTCAGATTTTCAAATTATATAACAGTACGCTTGGGCGAATTTATCGTCATTTATCGTTATCGAGATAAATCTGCTCAATTTATCGTGATACATGTTTAAGGCCATATCGCCCAGCCCTAGTGTACAATACAGTGTACTGGAACATATTTCCTTCACACCCTTTTAACCCCTGACCCATTTTCATGCCTGTTTTTTACATTAGGCTTAATCTTTGAGTTAGCCAGGGTTTAATTAGTCGTTGGAGTTGATTTGAACAAATTCTGTGCAGTTTGACAGTCATTTGTTAGTTTCAGGGCTCTGGAGTGGCTAAGCTAGCGTGAGTCAATGGTGGTTGAAATCAACTCCTTCAACTAATTAAACCCCCGTTAACTCGAATATTAAGCCTTATGTGAAAAATTAAAATGGTCAAATTCGCCACATGTAGGACGCTTTGCCGATGGCGGACATTTTGGCAGAACGCCGGAACATATTTCCTCCACACCTTTCTCACCTTTTTAACCCCTGACCCATTTTCATGCCTGTTAAGAGCTTTGTTGTGAGGTATGGAATCACAGGAGTGCCTAAATAAAATTAAAATTTTTTTTTAAAAAAACACAAAATAAATAAAAATAAATGAAAGTATTAAAGTACATTTTGTCATTGACTTTTACTTTTTGTCAATGGAAAAACAAACGGAAAAAACAATGGTAATTTTTTTTTTTTGTCTTTTCTATTTCGCTTGTCATTGTCTTTGCCTTTGCGTTTGCTTTTACGAAAGGAATGGTCTGTCAGTCAAATAAAGTTGGGAGGGGCTTTCCAAACAGGAAAGGATTAGTTATCGACGGCATTAAATTTGATTGTCTTGGTGACGGGGTAGTTGGCTGAGCCGGTCAGCTGCTCCTCTAAGCAGTTGTGAAAGGGATTTTTTCATATCCTTTAAAAGAAATGATGAATCCAAAATCACACGTGATACAGATTTTCTTCCCTGTTGCCCTGAGACGTCACTTTCCTTCAGGTAAACTAGGAGTAATCAGCTATCGACGTATTTCTGTTTGGAAAGCCCCTCCCAATGCCATTTGATTGACACACCATTCCTTTTGGTATAAGCAAAGGCAAAAGCAATGACAAGTAAAATAGAAGAGGCAAAGAAAAAAATAACGATTGTTTTTCCTATTGTGTTTTGACAAATAGTAAAGGTCAATGACAAAATATACTTTTGATTTCTTTCATCTTTATATGTGTTTATTTATTCATTTATTTTTAATTTTGGCAGTCCTGTGATTCCACAGTGAGGGGCTTTATGTGACCTCAATGTAGAAAAAAAAAATCAAGTAATTTTGTAATTCACTCCTATATAACAATTAATGTACTGTAGCTCATTTTAACTTTGTTTCTTTTCTCTCCCATGCAGAACACAGAGAAAGTGGACCTCATGGAAAAAGCTGTAAAAGCACACAGATCATATACAAACATGGTGTGTGATTGCAGTGACCTCTCGGTTCCTGAAGAAAAACAAAACACAACTGTGAATGTTTAACTGGAAATGTAGATGCAGCTTTTGCTTTTTGAATGCAACATTTGCACTAACTCTGGGAATAGTGCAAGATGTATACAAAATAAGTAGTAAAATCAATGTGGGGCGTCAGATATAAATCAGCTCAGAAATATTAAACTGTGGAAGATCAGTGGTATAGTAATTATTCCTTTAAATTGGCAGAAAACACTCAAATATGCATTTGTGTCATCCACCATATACCTAAAGTGTTCATTTTTATGGCGATATACTCAGTATTGAATAATAATTTCTGAGAAATTTTAAGTTTAAAATTTCTTTCTGCATTTGTGATTAATTGACATGGCCAACTAAATTAAACTGTGTACTTTTGTCAGGCAATCAGCGGGCAAGCTATTGATCGACATCTACTGGGTCTGAAGATGCAGGCTGCTAAGGAAAAGATCTCAGTTCCTGATGTTTTCAAAGATCCGTCCTATGCCAAAGCTTTACACTACCGTTTGTCTACAAGTCAGGTATATTCAGTCTTAGATGTAAGAAACTGAATTATAAAAAAGGGATCTTATGAGCAATTTATTTCTTTTTACAAAAGGTGCCATCCAAGACTGACTGCGTCATGTGTTTTGGCCCTGTCGTACCTAATGGCTATGGTGTCTGCTACAATCCTATGGATGACCACATCAACTTTGCAATTTCCTCTTTCAATGGGTGTAAAGAAACGAATGCAGCTGATTTGGCACGAGCTGTGGAGAATGCACTTCTTGACATGAGGACATTACTGGAACAAACTCCAAGGGCCAAACTGTGATACAGGCTCTGGATTTCCTGTTAAATACAGACCAGGTTAAAGTGCCTGTGACAGCGTAAAAAAATCTTAAATAGCATGATTATGTGAATTACAATCATATTTTGAGACAATTCGACTATATACAACAATTTGGCAAAGCACAGATGATGAGAAATTAGTCTTTTAATCTGTCACTATATATACTGCTCTAGCGTCCCCAGTTGGATGATGACGTCGCCAGGGTCACGATTTCATCTTATTTGGAATTCAGCCCATTGAGGGGGAAGATTTAAAATGAGGAAAATATAACATAGAGCAGCAAAATGTCTTGATTGTTTCAATCTCTACTCCAATATTTTTACAGGATATTCTTTTTATCTAAGTATTTTTCCCCAATTGCTAAATAAGTGGTATGGTCATGACAAATTACAGTCTTGTGCTAAATAGAATATGAAATATTAAAAATGCATTTATTCAGTACGACAGGGCAGAATTACTTCATAATGGTCAAAACTGCCGACTTCTTCCTCTCCCGAACGTTATTTTATGCCACCGGAGATAGTCTGGCATTTGTCATTTCCTGGCTTCGGAGACGGAGGAAAGAGCGTAGACAAAACAGGAGGTGTGACAGCTAGCCGAAATGCTAACCCGAACCGAGCAGCTTTTCCAAGTCTTATCCTCACCTTTTGAAAATGAAAAATCACACAAAACTACCCTAGCTCATATCACACACAGCAAAGGGGTTGATTGTCTTCACCGATCGGCCAGCCCCTGGTTACGGCTCGTCGTTCTGCTGCGACCATGGCATGCTGGCAGTGCTCGTCGCCAGGAGTAAATGCCAAAATTAGCCCATTTTTGGTGGACAAACCGGCCAACGTTGGAGCGGGGGGCTGCCCGTGGCCAGACCAAAGATAGTGGTCTATTGGCGGACTCACGAAGAGGACCGATGGGGTGGAAGTGACCATGATGTGTGACAAGCCGGCGGTCGTTGGCCGAGTGGCCTTCTCGGTGGACAGGGAGCATTGTCACCCACAAAATGCATCCCACCTCCTTATTAAAACGTGTGCCATGATCCCATTACTTGACATAATACAAAACACGTAGTTTACTCACTTCCTCGTCGGTCCAATGGTCCCACAGTTGTCAGACTTGTTTTAGCCATTCTCCGCGGTGAACGGAAATTTTTGAAACCCAAAAAGGCTCACACGCCTCTCCCTGGTGCAGCAACAAAAGCCTGCAGCACATTGGGCTGGCGTGATGCAAAAAATAAATGAATTAATCCGCAAAATCTGCTGAATCCGCAGTCCACCTGCATCCTATATCGCAATGGCTGTATTGTGAGATGGTGACCCGGCCGACGTCACATTCGCATTCTTTGTCAATCCAGGAAGTCATTCATTTTCATGAATAGGTAAATCGATCGCTTCCACACACATCCAAGCGGTTCATTTCATTCAGGAACATGAAATATCACGTGAAGTATGAAATAAACCTTCTTTTTGCTGTCATAGGCACTTTAAAGTGAACACTGAAATAACTTGAATGTAATTGGCCTTATTTCAAAGGTGTTTATAGTAAACATTTTATCAAGCTGTTCTTTAGCTTATCATGAACCTTGACCCATCTCTTTAAAAATCATTGATGCTGCTTGTTGTGTAGAAAATTCACTACTTGCTTCAGTATGCACCCTGTCATTTACAGATTCATTGTACAATAGTGAACAAAATAGATGAACAAAAAACATTTTTTTGTATTTTCCACTGTCTTAAAAGACTTCAAATTTCATTTATCACTTGACACTTTGGCCCATGTGGCATTGAGTTTTACTTTATAAATGATGATTTTTTTTTTTTTTTTTTTTTTTTTGGTACAAGACCGTATATACAGTAATGTGCGCTTAATAATAAAGTTTTGTGACAATGTTTCTTTGCCACATTTTGTCACACTATCAAAAGGGTTCAACTCACAGCAATTATTAATTATTTATTTGGTTTTATTTATTTTTGTCCTGATTCAAGGTCGAGATATTTTTGTTATTGTCGAGAATTAAAGAATCGAAGAACTGACCTGGTAGTCCTTGTATTAGCTGCAAAATAAAAGGAAATGGAACATCCTGTTCTTGAAAGTGAGAATGAAACAAAGAGAGGAAGGCTGCTTTATCAGGTCATGGAGAAAGTGAAATGCCAGGGGATGATTTAACGATATCCATCTATTTCCTATACTTTTTTCTTCACAATACAGTATCCAGAATGTTCAAACTATACGACAAATGCTAGGACTGCGATTCTGCGATTTTTTTTTTTTTTTTTTTTTTTAATCCTCAATAACTTTAATTTACCATATTTTTTCTCCATTCATTGCAGAATTGAAAACTTGACATGCCAGTTGTTTATTTATTTTATTATTTATTTTAATTTTTTAAAAAATGATTATAACCATAACCATTTGGTGCAATTACAACAGTTGTCAATGTTATTTTTGCGTAAGAATATCACTACGTGTAAGTAACCTGCTGATGTACCGCTTGAATTTCCAGCATTTGAAACTCTGCCAGGGCAATTTGGCTGTCATAGGAAACTTAAATGTCAGTGCCACAACATACAGGGCTTCTGTTTTTTCCGGTCTTCAGTGACCTGCTCGAAAAGGACCTTGACAATAGATCAGTAAAAAGTTAGGCATAAACCTAACAATATTACACCTTGTTATTTTTCTACTGCTGCCCTGAATTCCCCTCAATGTTCATTAAAACTCTGGAAAAAAACATTTTTTCCCCCCGCTTTCTAACTGAGACCCACCCCACGAGAGACACAATGCGTCATTTCCAAGCTTTAAAAGTTCATGCCTTTATCTGACCACTATGACTCAGGGTTACCAGAAAGTTGCCTCTGCATTTCCTGCATTCCAATCCCCATGGATTTCTCAATCATTAGAAGGTTAGCAAGCAAATGGACTCTTCTGTGTGTATCACAGGCTGTGCTTAATGCTGGTATCAAAACAAGGAGAATCTACTATAGGCTATGGATTCTTTTCTTACACTTCTGGACCTACTTTATCAGGTAAAACTTAATTTACTTTACCATTATATAATTTCTGAAGACAGACAATTTACTGAAATGTGGCCAAAATTATCTCCAAAACTACTAGTTGTAGTAGTAGTGGTAGGGGATTGACAAGTTCTCCTTGAAGGAATCTGGCCACAAGTACCATCATGATCACATGGCTGTTACTGGTCTCACTGTTCTGCAACAGCGAACAAGATGGAAATTTTAAAGACAACGGTGAGTAACCCAAGCTCATAACTTGTTGAAATTTCTAAACAGTCCTTGAAAAATGGAAGTCTCTGTTGCTATCCAGTTAATTTACAGTACAAATTTTGTGTTCTCACAAAGTATAATTAAGACTGCTACTATAAACCTACATCATTTTCTCGTGTATGAGAGATAAGCTATGCCTTTGCTGAGTTAAAAGAGCACTTTGTGGCAATCCCCAGATGGCACTCACCGGTATACTGTTCTCTTCTCCAAATCTTGTTCATTTTTACTTTAACAATGTTTAACATGGAAATATGAATATAAAACCAGCTAGAGTGTACATCTTTTTGTTGGTATTTTCTTCTAGATATGAATCTTATATATAGCAAAAATATTGGAAGAATGGTTGATATATTTTATTGTCACGTGTGTCTTAAGATGGGTGCCTTTGGAAATGCACTCAGCGCTGTGCCGCATTCAGAGCAGTGTTAGAATTTAACTGTTGTATTTTCAGAGTAAAGGTCCATATTTTGATTACGGTATTAAAAAAAACATAATAATGCTAAATAGCTTGCACACCCAGTTTCAACTTTTTGAGTTAATTTACCCTGTGAACATAACAGATGTGTAAGATGTTCCGTGGAAAGCACTTCTCAAGCTGAAAGAAAGTTGAAATCAATTTCAGTCATTGCACGTTGACACATTGGCCATAACAAAGACAACAATGTGATGTCCTGAAACTGAAATTGGCATCGTACCAAGAAATATTGTGGCTGCTGTAAAAACGGCAACAACAAAAAGCCCAAACCACTATGAGTAATATCAGTAATAATATTTTGCGGGCAGGAATGAGTGTATGTCAAAAATAGAATAATATATGATCAGTGTATGATGAGTGTATCGTGTCAAATATAGAATAATATATGATCATACACAACCTCAAGATGTAAAGAAAATCACAGTCATGTTCTTCCACATCAAACTCATCAATCCATGCCTTGCATAGGAGTGCATTATTAGTGCTTCCATATAACACATTTCGATTTTGCAGCATGCACCACACTCTTTCTACCACTCTAATGTGGTGCTTTATTGCTTGATTGCCCGAGCTGCTAGACCATGAACACTCATATCATTAAGATTTCTACACACACGGTGAGAGGAGGTTGCAAACCCTTCACTAATTGAGTCAGCACAGTACTAGAACTCTTGTAAATTGTGTGCCTCAGCACTTTGCAACCACGCACTGTAAATTAAAATGTTTTGCTAGCACATCACTGAGTGGTTCTAAATGCTTCTATCAAGTCCAGATAAACATTTGGCAACAAGATCCCTTTTACAAGGTAGTGAGCTCCACAAGCAGGGTTGCTGGAAGTCACTCACAGCAGAGGGTGCTGAGGATCTTATTTTGTTTTTTCGCATCCAAAAACAGCTGTTTTAGTCCAAATTTGTCATGCTTGTGCTTTTTCTCTATACAAGGCGTGCACAATGGCAGTACCCGTATTTTTCGGACTATAAGTCGCAGGTTTTTTCATAATTTTGTAAAGGGTGCATCTTATACTCTGAAGCGACTTATGTGTGATTATTTACGGTCGGGTCGGGCCGACTTCTCCCTCGCTAACTTTTTAAAAAACAAATATATATTCATATATTTATACTAAAACGATATATGGATGTTTAATAAAATAGATAATTTGGATAAAACACAGAAGGCGCTGTGCATGCCTGCGCACGTGAATGCAGTGGCCCCGCTCTCTTTTCAATCTTCCCCGCCCTCCGCAAGTATCCTGGTATTTCCTTTTCGATATGGAGCAGCTATAGGAGTGAAATACAAACTAAAGACATGGGAATTGAAAACCAAACAACTGCGGTAGGAGTGAGATATGGAAAGGATTGAAATTGATTGTTGAAAATGCTATACGGAAACCTGTGTTGGCTTCGCTGAATGTAAACGAATGTGGCGCTTTGGTCTAATTAGAGAAATATAATTAATAAACTTTTCCAGCGTTATTTCGTTGTGTAAATGCATTTATAATGATCATATAAAAAATGTAAACTATTTAAACATTGAGAAAACTTGCGTTTTTTTTCTGCCAACTCGAGGAGATTGAAATAAATGTCAAATTCACTATCCACCTGTTAGAACAGACACGCAAATATAAAAGATATAAATGTTTATTGAATACCCATCTTACAGTCTTGTTTAACTGGGAGAATTCGTTACAAAAGACAGGCTTTAATTTGTTATCGTTACGCATATATGCACCGGCATCGTCACAAACGTCATCACACGAAACGCAACCACGCATCGCATTTTCTCCTTCTCCAGAGTCCTCACAAATAAAACATAAAATTTCAGTTTTTTTCGGGCTCGTGCCTACAGATAAAACATAAAATGTCGGGGGTTTTTTCGGACTCAGGCAAGCAAATAAAGTTAATTGATCGGGCTCAGGCTGCGTCGGGCTTTAACACCCGCGGGCCGGTCGGGTCGGGCTGGATTTTTTAGGCCCGATCTAACGTCTACCGTCATGTAATGTTAGTATACCGTACACCTATTCAGCCTTATGTCAGCCTCTATTGTATTTTAAATTGCCTTTCAAGATGACATGTCTGTTCTTGGTGCTGGATTCTATCAAATAAATTGATTGACCAAAAAATGCAACTTATACTACGGTGCGACTTATAATATATATTTTTTTCAATTTCATTGCGCATTTTTTGGCTGGTGCGACTTATGGTCAGGTGCGACTTATAGTCCGAAAAATACGGTACTCTCGCATGCTGAATAGTTTACGTACTACTACTAGGCTACTACAAAGACAGGGTCCTATTTCACCGACAGTGTGTGTGGGAGTTTTTGTATTGAAAATAAACGCGCTCGTGTTTTATAATGCAAATCCCCGCAGCTAGACGAGGCAATGACCCATAAGCGGATTTTAAGGGGAGACCAAGCCCCCCCCGGTGGCCGAAAAGTGTCATTACATGTAATTGACTTTCATATATTTTATATATATACAGTATATATAAAAGTTGTAAAGCAATAAAACTGCAACAAAAATGAATGAAATGAACAAAAAAAACATTTTTATAATGGGTCGTAGTTTTTTTTTGAGCACGTTAGTCATTTTTTTGCATATAATTAAAAATATATATATATAAAATTATATATATATATATATATATATATATATATATATATATATATATATATATTTATGAAATTTTGGTAACACTTTATAATAACTATCCGTTCTACTAGTTAATAGATCATTAGTAAACTGTTGATAAATGATTTATTGTTTATTTGTGAAGTATTTGTTAACAGTTTGTTAAGCATTTACAGGGTGTGCTTAACCTGAAACACAGTTTGTGTAGAAACGTTTCAAGTTTTTGTGTGTAACGTTTGGCATTTCTATCTGTTCAGGTTAAGAAATGCCGTTCACTTCAAAAGAAAAGGCATTTTGATAAGGCATTTTGCAGGCAGCGTTCATGTTCCACATTTATGAAAATCTGCCATAGAACCAACAAATATTTTTACTTATCTTTTTATATTTAACCAATCAAACTTATGACCTTCAACATAAATTGTATATAGTTTTATTAAGATCCATCAACTAGCATGGGCATTTAGAATGGGGTCAACCATATTGGAACATCCTGTAAATGCTTAACAAACTGTTCACAAATACTTCACAAATCAACAATAAATCATTTATCAACAGTTTACTAATGATCTATTAACTAGTAAAACGAATAGTTATTATAAAGTGTTACCAAATTTTTTTTATTTTTTTTTTTTGATTGAAGCAACTTTTTGGGGGATTGAATGATTTTAGACACAAATGTCATAATCATTATCTGGCCCAAACACAAAAAGGATTGCTACAATCAAAGAAAAGTTTTTCAGTGAAAAATTAAGTGTTCAAATGCAAATATTTCAATCTCAAATATTTTTTCTCATACAAAAACTTTTTTCTATTTTTGAAATGTTTTCTCTTTTTGATTGAAGTGATTTTTCTTTTTGAAAATCTATATTTTTTGAAGCAACTTAGTTTTGATTGAATAATAATGAGAAAAATGTCCTAGCCAAAATGTGACCCAAACACAAATCAACATTACTTCAATCAAAAAGTTGCTTCAATCAAAAAAACACTTGACTTCAATTAAAAAAAAAAAAAATAAATAAATAAATAAAAACTAATCAAAGAAAAATACCTTTTATGTGCATTTTTTTTGTTGTTTTTTGAGTTTCAAATTTATTTTTGCATTCAAAAAAAATTTTTTTTTGATTGAAGTGACTTTTTTTAGTTGAAAATATACTGTATATTTTGATTGAAGCATTTTTTCTTTTTCTTTTTTTTAGGCAACTCTTTTTTGATTGAATAATAAAGACACAAATCTACCTCCATATGGCTGCGGCCAGGGGATACAATTTTTGACTGGGGTAACTACATTGGCACGACACCGGCGGGCGTACCAAATTCAATGGATGACAATCTTGGCGAAAAGTATTGCCTCAGCAGCCTAATTTAGAATTCCCCTCAAGAATGATGGGAAACAAAAAATGCTCATTGTCAACTTATTATTATAAATATTCTTGTAAGTTAATTTTTTTGCTGATTCTGCGTTTTGGGGTCATCAACATGTTGTGCCCCCCCTGCCCCAAAAGTCAAACTCCGCCTATGGCAATGACACACAAACACTTTTGAAAACTAAAACTTCCAATACAAACACTTTTGAAAACTAAAACTTCCAATAAACCTCGGTTTAACACCAACTGTTCACAACTAGGCATGTGCTGGCATGAGATTTTGACGGTCTGATAACCTTAAGCAAAAATACTGTGGTTTCATGGTATCATGGTATTGCAATTATAACTCTTTAATGTGTTATTTTGAGATGTATTTGTTTACAAAAACAAAAACTTTTTTTTCCATTGAACGGGATTTTTTAATTTTTCACAACATATTTGCAAATTGGAACATCAAAATGAATATAATGTTAAAATAAATGAATAACAAAAAATAACAAATAATTTAAATGATAGACTTATAGTGTAAACCCACAGTCACAGCTCAAGTTGCTCAACTTCAGAACAAGAACCCCTTGGTAATATAGAACTGGACTTAATATATGATCAAATTGGTTTTATGTAAAACACATACCACTACTACTATTAATACTAATCAGTAGAACATTAATTGAGGTAAGAGTAAGAGACAGTGTGTAGGCTAATGAAAGAGAGGAAACTACCGTAATTTTCGCACTATAGGGCGCACCTGACTTTAAGGCGCCACCCCCCAAATTTGACACGAAAACAGCATTTGTTCATTGATAAGCCGAACTGGACTATAAGCCGCAGCTGTCCTCACTGTAGTATGGGATATTTACACCAAAAGATATCAACCAGTAACACTTTTTTTGACAGTGGCATCATAAGACTGTCATAACACCAAATGAACCGCCATAAAGCTTTGAATTGGCTGCAAAGCTTCATTGCCTTAAGAAGCTTCATTTGGCCACCATGGTTTTCTTAGCGGAGACAGTCAACCTCTGCTGTCACCTGCTGTCGATGCTGTTGTCATCCAACATGCGTCCTAGCATGCATTGCAGTGCTACAGATGTAAATAACAAATCAAAAGTCATGATCTGCGCTAATTGTTTCTTCAGTTACTGTTGTTGTTTCATTAATTGCTAGTCATGGAATTTGGTAACACTTTATTTGACAGTGGTGCCATCAGACTGTCATAAGACCATTATAATTATGACATGAAACTGCCATGAGCATTAATATGTCATATGGCAAATTACCTCCCTTTTGAATGGATGTAAAAGATCAGCGCTGGACATAAATGGAGTTACTGACATAGTTTGCTGAATGACACTTAATGTCATCAGTCATAAGCATTCATTAATGCCTATGATAATGTCATGTCATAATTATGGCAGTCTTATGACATGGCTGTAAAATAAAGTGTTACGTATTAACCCAAAGAAATCCACAAATAAGACGCACTGGACTACAAGCCGCAGGGTTCAAAGTGAAGGAAAAAAGTAGCGGCTCATAGTCCGGAAATTACAGTAGTTACCAGTCTTGGCGTGCTAACTAGCTACGTTATCTGCCTCTTTAACAAGCTTATGTCATAGTATTTGTTTTACCATCGCTAGACACACTAAACATGCTGGAGTTAACTCTCGTAGCTTGTGACAGTGTTTACTTACCTTAAATTTTGTGTAACGTAACGGATGATGGTCACGTAAATGTGAAATCATGTCGGAGGTGTTGCTTCCCCTGGCAACACCCCTCCGCAAGCATGTCGGCTGTCCTTCCTCATCCAAGCTGTGGCCGTCTGTTTCTTTTCTGTAGCCCAAGTACTCCCTTTCTAGCGACTTTGTTTTTTTTGAGGGGGGAAAAAGCTCAGGTGTAGTGTCACCGACAGACACAGGGACAGTGCAACAACCGGAGGGGTGAGTGCTGCCACTCCAAGCAATGGATTTCTCACTGCTTTTTTTGGACATTAAAAAATAGCTTCTACCTTACTACGTTATGAAGAAAATCTGAGTGGTTTTGAAATGTGACATTTTCATACCACGGTAAACCTTGAAATCGGTAACTGGCACATGCCTATTCACAACGCTCAAATAAATTGCACACGAGTATCCAACAGCGCTCTGCACGTCGGCAGCTCAACAGCAACAACAAACAATTATAAGGCTACAATGCAAGCTATTTGAAGTTCTCAAAGGTTTAAAACTTTTCCTTGCTTTGCACTATTATAAACTATCATAATCATCTTCATTTTCAAGCTCGAATTGAATTTTAGAAAATTTCACTGTTTTAGTCAAGAAAAAATAGCTAATTCGTTTTTGCGTCATGTTAATGCCTCCTCTGTCAACAGTTAATTTTTTTCGTTCCAATAGCGCCTTACCCAATATGGTGTAATAGCAAGCAAGGTGTCAGGTAGTGACCATGTGATGAATAAAAAAACTAAACTTTTTCAACATTTAGATTTAATATCCAAAGTTAAATACTCTATTGTTTTATTGATTTATTTAAAAAAAAATAAAAAATAAAAACAAAAGGGGGGAGGGGTCCTGCAGCACGCTCAGTACCCCACTTCCCGCGCAACTGTCCACAAGTCCTTTAAAAAGACCCATTTTGTCCGAAATGTTTAAAGTAGACTGTACGACCAAACAAGACAGCTGACACTCTAAACTTTTTCTGCTTCATATCGGTTAGTAATACTAAAAGAAGCCAGAATATAATTAATTAATTCATTCTATGCATTATTTTCCATTACTGACTGTTCCATTTCACTAGCATTGGGTGCTGTTGCCTTTAATATTTCTGTGACAGGGGTTAATGCTTTTTGATACCATACCGAAAACGTCTCACAATAGTTGGCAGTAATTTTGTCTAATTCCCCCAAACAGAACTGGTGCACATGAGCCAGGTTGGGGGGCCTGCCTTGCTTGCACATACCTTTTCAGGTTTGGTCATACATTTTTAATGTTATGTGTTAACACAGCCGCCTCACAGTTCAAAGGTTCGACCTGGGATCCAACCCTATGTGTGGAATTTGCATGTTTTCTCCATGTATTGTACACCTTTTCCTACCACATCATAAAAAAAAAAAAAAAATCAAATATAGTTTGATTGATCACTCGCGATTGTCCGTTGGTGTGACTGTGGCTCTGAATTGGCTTTTGACCAGTTCTGGGTGTCAACTGCCTCCATCCCTTAGCTACCATATGCTTTGGCGCCATTCTTCTTCATTTTAGATTATTTTATTTTCCATCAGGTGTTTATCGCTGTGGACCACAGAATATGACACTTTCCACTTCAGACAACATAATCCTGTTAACATGGCAAGATGACCCATTATGCATGTCAGTACGTGAAAAACTGATTTATGAGCTGGAGGTGCTCATAGCAGATGAACTAGTACATTATGTAAGTTTTGGCTTGCTGGTTTTTACCGTATTGATTTATAAAGTACTCAAACGCATTACTTGTTTTCGTGTCCCGGCATGTTTGTTTTTCAATGTCTAGGAGGAAGTCACTGTTGAACCAGAACAGATAAGAGCTACTCACTCATGGAATTGGTCATCCCATTTAGCATTGGAGTGTGCTTCTCACAAACTAAAACTCAGATCGCGATCTGGAAACCATACAAGCCAGTGGGAACAGGAGCAGACTATTCCCGGTTAGTAAAACGTCTACTTAGTGTTCATGAGTAGGGGTGTGAAACTATATCAAAAAGGTGACTTATCGTGATACTTTGTAGCCCAAAAGGTTATCGTTATGCTCCTAACAAGAATCATATTGTTTTAAAAAGGCTTCACTGTTTGAAAAAAAAAAAGGAACCAACAAGTTGCTAACAAAATCTTCCATTGGAATACTGTCTACGTTAGCTCACTCACTGGCCTGCCATTGACGGCGCGAGACATCCAATTAATTTTGACTAGAATAGACTTCTACACTGTAAATGCTAATACAAAACTTAATTAAATATGATAAGTGAACCAAAACCAAATTTTTATCAACCTGTTGTGAAAACTAATTTGTAATCGGTATGTAGTCATTTGAGGATGGAAAACATGTCTAACTTGATTTATGCCAGTTAAGTCAAATTTCAAAAAACTATTTTTTTGTACCCAGTGTTCTTTGGGCGTTCTTTCAGACATGCCTCGTCTATTTCGCGCTTTTCTCACACCAACACATTCCCACACCTGTACACGGTGAACCGCACCGTCAACCAGAGCTCTCTTCATCACATTCACTTACTTTAGTTACTCATAGACTTCAAAACGGGACACATTTCCCAGACCTGCGCCATGCCTTCAAGTAGAGGGCCGTCCCACACTGCGCTTTAGTGGGTCGCAGTTATTCTCTAACACATGCAGCAATCCAACGCCGGACTTAGGTTGAAAAAGTACGAAAGCTGTACTGCATACAAACAGGGAGAATCGTCTCAGGTGAGATTTGTTCAAGGATTCAAGGTAATTATTATATTCATCGTACCATGCATGCATTTTGAAACATTGTGAAAAAAATTAATGGGAGAAATGAATCGCTACAGCATTGCCGTCATAATTGCAATATTTAAGTAAAAAGTAAAAAAACGCCCTTTTTTTTTTTTTTTGCTTTCAACCAAGAATCGAGACTGCTTTACGTTCATATCTATAAAGAATTCAGGGATTAAACATTTTTCAACATAAAAAGCTCTTTGTCTGTGTTCCATTCAGTCAGCTTTGACGGAGATAAGCCCCCTAGCAACCGGCCCAGCGTCCTGTCAATATATTATGAAGTCTATGACTTACTTTACATCGACTTGGTAGGAAAATATTTTACTCTTTAATAAACTGTCAAGTTGTCTAGAAATGTGTAAATTATTGTAGCGACTGTTAGTTATCTGTTTCGCCACAATGGATGATGGGCAGTTGTTGCAGCCACGACTGACAGTAGTCATCTCTATTGTTATGTCATGTGTTCTGTTCAATAAGGTGTGCTGTTTTTTGTGGTTGTGCGGTGTATGGGGCACAAGAACAGCAGTGGCCTATACTACGAAGCCAGTTTTCTGGTTTAGCAGGGTAACTTCGAGAGTAACTTCATCACGTGCGACCTAAGTTCGCAGCTAAGCGAGACTACGAAAGGTGGATATGTTGGAACCGAGAAGTGTTGCCATGGCAACACACGCCACACGCCAAACCTGGTCGTCTCAGAGTTAGATCTTGCTTAACCCCAGAATTCTAATTAACCACGCAATAATTAAACAGCACTCCTCCGCGGACATGTCCTCCTGACAATGACAGCGTACCTGGACGACCCATACGACATTGGCGCGCGGATTGTGAGGGGCTCTCTTAGGAGTGCACTGGTTTTTGGAGACCGCCAGAATCTGCTGGGGTACCCGGAAGATGTTCTCCATGAAAGATGTAGATTTTCAGCTGAGGGAATTCTTTACCTGTGCCAACTGATCGAGGCGGACGTCACTATAATGTAACCCGCCGAAGTCAGGCCCTCACAAACGGGCAGATTGTGTGCCTCTCCGTGCGCTCTTTCGCCAGGGACAATATATGCATTCCAATGGTGATGCTGAATATCTGCGTAAGAACACTGTATGCCGTGCGATTCGAAGTGGGGTATGGAAACGCTTCGAATTGATCGTTGAAATTGCTGAATGTAAACGAATGCGGAGCTTTGCTCTCATATACAAGAAATATATTTAACGGACTTTTCCAGCGTTATTTCGTTGTGTAAATGAGTTAATAATAATCATAGAAATATGTAGACTGTTTAAACATTGAGAAAACTTGGGTTTTTTTCTGCCAACTCGAAGAGATTAAATTAAATGTCAAATTCACTGATAGGACAGACGCACAAATATAAAAGATATAAATGTTTATTGAATACTCATCTTACAGTCTTGTTTAACTATGAAAATTCGTTACAAAAGACGGGCTTTAATTCACGCAACAACGCATGGCATCCCCGCATTTCCTTCTTCTCCTGAGTCCTCACAAAGATAACATAAAATTTTGGAGGGGGGGTGGGTTTGGTCGGGCTCGGGCCTGCAAATCAAGTTAATTGATCGGGCTCGGGTCGGGTCGGGCTTGATTTTTTAGGCCCAAACTAAGGAAAAAAAAAAAAGGACATACGTATTCATACAGTCAATGGGACTAAACATACAATTATCCTGCTTCATGTGGTGATGCGCGATAAATTATTTCTTACTGTTAACGTACCAAATCTTATTTTATTGTCCTGACAGCAGGCTTTATTTCTTTGCATGGACATAAGTAAACTGGCATATTGACGCATTCACAAATCACACGATCTGTAAATTCGCTGTCAACAGACCCGTCGCGCTCTACTTGCTGAAACGGTGTTCGATTTCACGGTGAGGGTGGATTTTAATTCCTCATAACTCCGCATGATCATCGCGCATTCCTCCTCCGTGAAGTAAGGTGCCCGTGCCATCGTCACAAGTAGTGTTTGACTCTGGTCTCCGCCCCCTTTTATGTGAACGCGCAGTAACTCTGACTGGGTTGACACAGGTTAGACTAATCAACCTCATAATCAGCGTCGTAGCACCGACTGACCACAAACTAGACAACCAGGTTTTGTCAACTCTGGTTACCCGCTGGTAAACTGGATTACTTCTGGGGAGGTTGAACTCAGTTCGTAGTATAGGCCACAGGTGTTGATAAAAAAAAGTCAGTCTCGGTCATTCTTCTCCATGTCGCTCGCCATAATATTTACTTACCACCTCGATGTCAAGTAGATAAGATAGTTGTTGTTCATAGTGTTGAAGAGAACTCTGGCTATATTACTGATTGTTCATTTCACACCAAGCATCAACAAAACATTAAGCAGTGTGTCAAGAGCCAGTGTCTCTTGTGTCTTAAACAGTGGTGCCTCCAGAAATTGTTCATAGGGGTGGCCAGACAGGGCCACTTAAAATCTTGGGGTGGCACACCAAAACCAAAAGCCATAATTTCAGATTTTTATTATGTTGTTGCAGTAAAAGGCCAGAAGAAAACTATCAGAAAGACAAAGACACACACTGATATACTTTGGTGTATTGTGCTATATTTAATGTTCTTAATGATTTAATGTGCATAGCCCATAACAGTCCAGTCAACATTTTCAGTTCCGCAGATAGTACAATCTGACATTATACTGCAGCGGCGCTGGAAGTCACTCATAGCTTTTTTAGTTTTTGCCATCCAAGAAGAGCCGTTTTGGTCCAAGTTTGTCATGATTGCTCATTTTCTCCATACATGCTGGATAGTTTACGTACTACCACTAGGATACTACAAAGCCAGCGTTCTATTACAGTGGGTGTTGGAGTTTTTGTATTGGAAATAAAAGCGCCCGTGTACTATAATGCAATTCCCTCCAGCTAGACGGCAATGACACATGAACACATTTGAAAATTAAAAGGTAAAATAAGCCGCGGTTTAACACCAGGGGGTGCTGCAGTACCCTCAACACCCCACTTCTCGCGCCACTGTTGTACTGGCTACTGGGGTGGCCAGTATGGTGGCCAAAAAATTCATAGGGGGACCCCGTGGCCACCCCCTGGTGGCGCCATTGGTCTTAAATGCATTTTAAAATAAAGTTTCATTCCACTGAGGTAATCCATTGAGTGTTGTCCCTTCATTTATTTGGGGGTAGGGTCAGTACTGTTTGAAAATGTGTGATTGATTAAATTAGCATGTGCTGTTTATATATTGTAGAATTATTTGATGTAAAAAAAAATATGAAGTTCACCCCGCATATGATGAATGAGCAGCACTAAAGCTACCTAAGGTATCACTTCAGGACTGAAAATTTAAAATAAGTTACTGTAATCTAATTCATTCAAATTAATTGAGTACTGCAAACTCTAATTTTACAATTTACTCTAATCCAATTATTAAGGTTAATTTGAGTTCTTAAAACTTGAAAAAAATAAGTAAATTGCATCTAAATATTGTAAATAAAATATATAACATTTTCTAAGGCAGCAAGTTTGCAAATCTTTTTTTTTTTTTTTTTTCCAAAGAAAAGTCAATCATATTTTGCAGTGTAGCACCATCAATGGCACTGAAACCAAAGCATTCACAGGTTACTTCCTGTTTATTTTTAGTAACTTTGGGGACATTCATGAGTCACTTCCTTTTCAGTCACCATAATTCAACAGGAGGTCACCTATAAATTCCCCCAAATCAACAGGAAATGATCTGTAAAAGCCCTAAAGGGAAAAGCATTTAGTTTGAAATGCCCCAAAATGAACTCACTGCATGTCATTGGCTGCCACTGACGGCCAATGACAGCGAATGAACATTCGCTGCCACTAGGGATGGGAATTGATCTGACTTTTATGATTCCTATTCCATTATCGATATTGCTTATTGATTCAATTCTTTATCGATTCTCTTATCGATTCTAATTTGGGGAAAAAGAAGATCAAACATTTTGATTGGCATCTAGTTTGTTTAATCAGAAGTCACAACCTTACAAACTCACAACGAGGTCAGAAGAGCCCCAAAGCCTCGATGTTAACTGTGGCAAATAGACAAGAATGTGTAACATTTTACTGAAACATTTTTCTAATAGAAATAAAAAATCCTTTTTAAAAGGACATATGAGCTGATAGGACTCAAAAATAATAATAATAAAAAAAAGATAAATACTGTCAAATAGAACAGAACAATGTGCAGTACAAATGTGCAAAATAATTCTTTTGGGGAAAAATAAGCATGTGTGCTTTTTCAGGTAGGATACGTGATCTCTCTGGACTTATGGTGTCTCCAGCAGTGGAGAACGCCCTCTCAGATGGGGTGGAGAAAGACATAGTTGGGGTACTCCATGGAAAGGCCTTTTGATATAGAATAGACAGTATGTGGTTTGGAACCAATGGGACCATCTTATCTAGAGTTACGGGCGAAAATATGCTGATTGGCTGTAGTCGTCAGGTGCATTTTGGGAAGTAATTTGCAACATCCACTTCCGTTAGTCGTAGCAACACAAAAATACCACCATCGGATGCGGAGGAATATACTTTTGTGTGAAATCAGTAATCAGATTGGCCCTACGACCCACCAACTACTGATTGAAATGAGTAGTAAAATTGCTAATAAAATCGTTTTGGATTATTTTAGATGCATGTATGTTTTTCTTATAGAGTATTCGACGAGGAATACGATAGAACTATTAATAGACTTTTTTGGAAAAATCACCATTTCTTTAAGTAGTCTCATGAATAATGACCCTGCTTGTGAAAATCAATGCAAAATCCCCAACGACGTCTCTACAGATTACATTTGGTGTAAAGTCCCTCTCTGAATAATCAAGTAGTTTTACTTGCTAATTCGAGCGTGAGTAATATGTGTAAATCACGTGATATAATTCGTGTGGGTTGGAACCTATAAGAATTGTTAGATAAACTGCCAAACGATTCCATGGAATTGAAACGCACGGAACCGATTCTTTATAGGAATCGATTCTCGATTCCCATCCCTAGCTGCCACCCTCCCACCTCAAACGGATTGGATGTCTACTACTGATAAACTCATTCCAATTCACAGCAGAAGGATAAAATTAGCTTGTTTTTCTGTTTATTAGTTGTAGAGTGAGATCATCCTTGTCGTGAGCTTTGTATCGCAAATCTTATCGTATCGCGAACTAGGTTCCCACCCCTATTCATGATTCACAATATGTTTTCCACACATTTGTTGTCATCAAGTGTGTCAGTTCAAACATTGTTTTATTAATAATGTTCTTGTTTCACACAAAAGCCGGCAGAAATCCATCCAAAAGGCCAGAGGTTTATCCACGAGATAAGGTTTTTCAAGTTGGCAGTAAAGCGACCTTCTGCTGTGTTTTACCAATGGGTCAAGCTTTTAAAAACCTCTATATAAGTGGACACGACAGCAAAAACTGGGAGTTTAGCAACATCAGCACTCAAGTGCATACCCTGACTGTGGATTTGAACCGGGCATCAAAGACCAGTTGCACTAACATCATTTGTGAAGCAGTGAATGACAAAAAGAAAGTTGTTGACAATGGGGCTTGTGCTTACATTGGATGTAAGTATAAAACAATATAGGCTATTGTTCTCAGTTAAAATGAGGATATGAATAAATGAATTCTCTCATCAAATTTGAAAATAAATATGTATTTCAAATATTTTAATGGTTGACCAGATCCACCTGATGATCGGGATCTTACCTGCGAAACTCGAGATTTCCAATCGGTGGACTGTATTTGGAAGGTGGGACAAGACACA
This sequence comes from Corythoichthys intestinalis, assembly GCF_030265065.1. Classification (NCBI taxonomy): domain Eukaryota; kingdom Metazoa; phylum Chordata; class Actinopteri; order Syngnathiformes; family Syngnathidae; genus Corythoichthys; species Corythoichthys intestinalis. The sequence goes on along the minus strand of NC_080411.1, from coordinate 44,823,916 downwards.
CACCTCGGTCTCAAGAGTCCAACAACCTATGAATTTCTCGGAAGGTATTGCACATGTTAACGAGGAGGCATTGATGGTAGTAGTAGCACTTAAAAGTAGAGTGTGTCCCGGTAGTAGTATTTAAAATGGGACAAAAATCAAATGCTCAAATAAAATATACGTAGATACATGTACAGTACCATTTATTTTTACTCCGTTGCTTCACACAGCTGTCAGACTTTTGAAATCTTGATTCCCCAGAAGGACTCAGATTATGCTGACTGGCATGTGTCATCCTCAACAGTTCCTCATTTCTAAGTTTCTACCAGAACACTTTAGACGTTGTGAAGGAACATTTGAAAAAATGTGAAAGTAGTGCTACTGGTGAAATGGTGAAAGTCTAACAAAATACATTTTCTGCTTTTCAGGTTCTATGGTATGCCTTAATGAATATTTAATACAGTTACTTACACTGCAGTATGTGCAATCCTTAAGTGATAAGAAGATAAATGATTTTCAATCAGATTAATATGTATACAGGTAGTCCTGGGGTTATGACGAGAAATGTGCTGGTATGATATTCTGACGGTATGATAACCTTAGCCAAAATACCACGGTTTCACGATATGCAATTACGGCTCTAAAATGTGTTACTTTGAGATATCTGGGTTCGTTGAACAGGATGTTTATTTTTCAAAATATATTAGTCTGTAGCCTGTAACTTTTCTGCAGTCGGAGTATTCCCATACCAGCGATCTTTTTTTATTTCGATAGGGGAAAAAGTTCAGGAGTTTCACCTCCTCCAGCCATCGTGTAGCACAGCTTACTCACTGACACTGAGCAACAACCAACTAGCTAATACCTTAGGGACGTTATGACGAAAGATTTTTGCGGTTTTGAAACCTTGACGTTTTCATACCACAGTATACCTTGAAACCAGTGATCGGCACATGTCTAATTATGACGTACTCGACTTACGTGATTTCGACTTTATGACGGAATCGGAATTAAAGTTTAAGTACCCCTAAATTTAAAAATAACAATCCAAAAAGTCCCAGTGTATTGCAGTTTGTTTATAGATGAAGGATACACTGGCCTCTGGTGGCAGCGTTGGGTCGTGCTGGAATGTCGCCTTGTATGACTGAGGCGCAGACTAGTCTGACATGGATAAAGGACAGCTGCGCTCTGGTTTGGCCAACATAAGGCTATAAGTTGTTTCAGTTAATAAATGTTTGTGTATGCATTTGTAATTAAGTTTAGAGCTACAGTTTGTGGAGTTATGCATGAGCGATTTGCTGTGAGAATTGTAAATACGTTAGCATTCGTAGCATTTAAGCTAGCGGACTTTTGTTATTTGTAATTAGGCTAATTTAATCTTCTAAATTTACATATTGATCAGACTAGATGGATGTTTAAACACCAATTGCTTTTTATAAAGTGTTTTATTATTAAAATGCGCATCGTTCTGAACATAATTGTGCATACAGTGTATGTGTGTTACAGCTTTACTAATAGAAGCAGTCGGACATCCGGGCATTAATAACGTCACCAGCCACAACAAAGCGTCGCTATATTGAAAACGGGGCTAAAGACGAGTCACAAGCAGTTGCTCTGTCATGCATTGTCATACAAACGCGTTGAACTTTCGTCTTATTTCCGGTCTTTTTTCCGTCGGAATGACTAAAAGTTGCTGTGGTGCGTGTTGTCTCTTCATCGTGAGAGGAAGAGAAACAAATGGCTGAAAGCATTTAACCCAGGAACAGTAATAGAAGACAGTTCCGTGGACTATTCTCGCCTGTGGGAACCTAAATCCAAGCACATTTATGTTTGCGACATTTTGTTACTGGTGAGTAAACTTTAATTTTTGCACCAATTAGCTGCTAGGATTCAGTAGACTAGGCAGTGGTTATTATTACCGTACCCGGCAACTCGCAAAGCGTTATTTTTCTTTTGCCGTGAACTGCTCTGATCAGTCAATCGGTATATTATTGGCCTGGTGGGAATTGGTTATTTTGCCGTGACGTGTTCATGGCTAAATAACGCTTGGAGGCAAATTACCGGTTACGGCAGAAATAATCACTTCGTATATACTACCAATTTTCTCAGTTCCACACAATACATATTCCCCGTAATTGATAAAGGTCAACTTACTGGGTGACTTTATGAGGTAGTTGTAGATGTTTCCGAACTCCACTGCAGGCCATTCCTTTGTTTATCCAGCTATCAGCTGCGACTTTGTATGGGCAGCTTTGTAAGCCAATAAACGCTAATTTTAAATTGTATCGTCTCCTCGTGTCTGTCGGCAGTGACTCGTGATAATAGTAAGCCACGTTTAAGACGTTTTTATGAAAAAAGACGCAAAACACACCTGAAATATATGAATATCAGACGTTTGTCTATGGAATGTTTAGCTGTGCGTACCCCCTTCACAAAAATGGTGACACGTTGCTAAGCGAGGTGACGTCATTGTGACATCACGTCGACTTCCTCCATTGTCAAAAGTGAAGGAAATAAAAAGCCTTGTTTGCCGTCTGCCAAGCCGAACAACTTCATGTTTAGTGGGGACAGAACACGTCATATTAATAAAGTGAAAAAATATAAGATACTGTGTACTGGGTACAACAAGGTAATGTTTATGCGACTAAAAAAAAAATGACTGGAGGCAAAATGGGGGATGAGACTCCGGCGTCGTAAAGTTGAAATCGCGTAAGCAGAATATGTTGTAACCCAGGGACTACCTGTACTTTTGGACTTTTTGGATAGTTATTTTGAGATTTAGGGGTAGGGCAGACTGGGGTAATGTGAGACATAGGGTAATGTGAGACACCCCCTGCATCTAAGTGAGGGAGCACATATGTGATCATGTAACCATCATGCTGTCCATGAAAAAGAGATCCTCCACCTATTGTGGTAAACATGTTTTTTCCCCCCAAAAAATATTTTTTTTTACATGTAAAATTACATTTTCTTTCTGTCAACTTAATCAGATGTTATGCCAAAGCAAATGTATTTAGCTTGAAAATATTTTATCACACATGTTGATGAACTAACAACATATAAAACCATGTGATGATAGTAGTTTAAGATTAGCCTGTGTTGCTAAGAGTTTTGTTTTTTTCACAAAATTGTGCCAATGGGGTAAAGTGAGACAAATGATGTGGGATAAAATGAAATGTCTCACTTCACTCCTTAATATCAGCAGTGACATTACACAACATCACATCTGGATTTAGATTTACTGAATTTCCCCTTATCAAGCATTTGTATTTTTCTAGTCCGTCTCAGTTTGCACTTTAGATGGGGTAAAGTATTTTTTTTTAACTAGTTATATTTTTAAGACTATTCATCCCGAGTACATTTAAATAATTTCCATTTCAAGGAAACATCCTAAATTAATGGGAAATATGTCAACTTTACTGGTTTGTTGTTGTTTTTTTTTGTTTTTCTTTTTTGACACATAGAATGGAAGTCTAAGTGTCCGGTTGGTCTGAACAGTTTTAATGTTTCACATTCAGAGTGTGACATACTCCCATTGTGATCATTCAAAATACCTCATTTATTATGACAAAGCAATGAACAGGAAGGGGTTATGGGGGAACAGAGAAAAAGAAACACAAGAAAAGAAAAAAGAAAAGCAACATCAAGAAATACAATGAACACCTACACTAACTATTTATACGTTGGTGCTATCGTCAGCTAGATGTATTTCCGATTGAAACCATGTGGGGGGGCCTGTTGACCAGGGAAAGAAGGGGGGGGGGACTGTAAGCTAAATGATTGGTAGGGGTAAAGTGTACACAAATCAGCACTGTGATCAAGAACCCAAGAATCGTGTGAACCCTTTGTGAGTGTAAGCCCGTTAGCAACCGACCCTACGCTGCCCCACCGCTAATCCCGGCACCAGGACCCCCCACCCGAGCACGCCCAATCACAACCAGCTGCGCGCGAGCCCAACCAAGCACACAACAGCCAAGCAGACCAGCGGAAAACGCCGCGCGGGCGCCAAACAAGGGCCACGGCCCCCACCCAGACAGCCCTGGGAGGGAGGGAGGGATGGGCGGTTTCAGGGGAGGGGGGCAGCGCGCCCATCCTTCCTCCCACAGCCCGACAAAGGAGTCATCGTCACGCCCCCCCGGGACCACCCGAGCTCCCATCAACCGGCCTTCAGGGATGGGAAGAGGGGACGCACCACCAACCCCATGATCACCCCCACCCCCGTCCGCCCAGCCAGCGGACGGGGGTGGGGGTGGTCATGGGGTGTTTTAGCTTGCTTGGAGGAGAGCAAATGTAACAAATGTCTCACATTTCCCCAGTCTCCCCTACTTAAAAGGTTATTTACGATTTACGCAGAAATTCGGGTTACGTTGCCAGCATAGGAACAGAACTCGTTCGTAACCCGTGGACTACCAGTATTCTCTTGGACTTTGTTTTACAGGAGATGTGCGGAGGGATACAATGGGAGATGTTCTCACAAAATGCGAGTGGATTATGCAATGTTGAACTGGACTTTAACAGCACAAAACCAACTTGGGAGGGTCAAACTCATTGATAGAGCAGACCTTTTTCATAGAGGTATGTACTGTAATGCATTTTTTCTAGTAAAAGAAAACAAATGTGAACTAAATTTGTAGTAGATTACCCTTTAATTAATTATCTTTTTGATTGTGTCATTTCAGTATACATGCTTGCCCCACAAGAAGTTAAAGTCTCAGCAGTCAATTCCAGTATCGTGAGATTAGACTGGGAGTGGGAAGTAAAACTGTATGAAACTCTCAATATAAAATGCCAAGTAAACATCAGTGATGGAGAAACACATGCAGTAGTAAGTTAACAGCAAGTATAGGTGTGGATCAAAATGATAAAATAAGGCATTGTCCATTCATTTTGTGATCCTAGAAAGAACATATTGGAGATGGTCTTAATTCAGTGGCTATTAATGACTTAATTCCCAACTGGGCCTACATGGTGAGGATACGATGTGGAACGACTCAACATTTCTGGAAGTGGAGCAATTGGAGCTCAAGTGTTGAGTTTAACACAATGGGCGATGGTTGGTATTTATTGAAAATAGGCAACAAAAGGGCAACAATCATTACAGTTTTATGTGTTAATGTTGCAATCGACTTGACTTCTCTCTTAATGTCCCAGTTCCAGATGCTCTGGATATATGGATGCAGGAAAAAGACAACCAAACCATAATCACTTGGAAAGTAAGTATGTAGTTCAATGTACTGTAAATTCCATTACAAATGGTGCGAGTACAAATAATATCACAATAAAGTGTCTTCAACTGCTTTACAAAAAAAATTCACAGAAACCTAACGCTAGTTTTTTTTAGGTACCACTCGCAAACCAGAGCCATGGAGACATAATTGATTATGAAATCTCTTGGGCACAGAGCTCTGAGAGACAAGTAAAAGCCAACGTTCTGCACCCAAAGCACAGTTTTGCACTCAGTCTGGACACCATGGAAGAGTATGCAATCAGTGTTATTGCCAGGAATCAAAATGGAAGCTCTTCTCCTTCAACTATTATCATCCCTGTCCTCAGCACAGGTATGACCGCATTATGTGAAATACAACAACGTCTAGCTGTAATTCTAAAGCATTTTTTTCCCTTTCAATTCCTTTATACAGTAAATTTGACACAGTATAGCACTATGACAGTATCAACCAAAATTAGAGTTGTCCTATAATGCCTTTTTAACCGATAACTGATATCCATATATTGTCCAACTCTATAAATCCGATACCGATATCAAACCGATACCGATATATGCAGGGTTAGGTGAAAGTGGCTAAAATTTGTTGCCGGAAGTCACTGACATAATTTTTAACCGATAACTGATATCCATATATTGTCCAACTCTATAAATCCGATACCGATATCAAACCGATACCGATATATGCAGGGTTAGGTGAAAGTGGCTAAAATTTGTTGCCGGAAGTCACTGACATAAAGGTTGCCACAAAGCCAGTATAATTTTTTTTTTTTTAAATGGCAAACGTATCACATTCGAGACAAGCATTACTGGACCTAATTGCAGTAAAAACTATTGTTTAAAACCTTATAATGTTCAATCTCACTTTAGTTATATTTGTTTTACCACAAGAACTGCATGTAATTCTTAGTGTATCATTTATGATACAAATTAGAGAACATATATACAAATTACTTTTTAAAAAAATGTTTAAAAATGTATTATATAATATTATGTTTAATGCAGTGGTTCTTAACCTTGCTAAAGGTACTGAACCCCACAAGTTTCACATGTGCATTCACCGAACCCCTCGGAATTAGATAATAAAGTTTTTTTTTTTTCAAATTCATAACCAATATATGTGAGCTAGCATTTTTTTTTAATTTTTCAAAATTTAGCAAATTCCCATTCAAAGGTCTCATTTTGACAGCATGTTTTGTAAACAGGTCAAAATTTGAGACCACGCTGCCCATCGGTCTGTTGTATTCTCTCATACATAGGGCCAGTCAACCTTCCACCGAGCAAACCAGTTCCTCTTCCCATCAGATCGAGAAGTAGCAGTTAAAAGAACTTGATTAAGCCTGTAAATTGGGGGCAAACCAATCCAAAACCTGGTCTAAAAAGCCACTTTGCCAAGATTTAATCAGGATACAAAAATGGGGCTCCGCATTTCGTTACCTTTGCCGAACCCCTTAGATCACTGATCCCCAACCACTGCGCTTGGCACCGATACCGGTCCGTTGCGCATTTGCTACCGAGCCGCAGAGAAATAATAAATAATTTGCAAACGATCGCAATCTGGCCTGTGTCTGACACATCACAATAACTGTCTATTCTATTGACTAACCAGAGTAGAGATTTGTGTACGTCGCCCTTGTGGTTGGCCGCCACTACTGGGGTGTTTGCATACCATAATAGTAGCCCAGCGCCCGTCAATGTAAACAGTAACTTAAGCTGCTGTTGGCTGGGTGCTGTGGGCGGCGACTTTTTTGGACAGTTTTTTTATGGGAAAATGCCACCTGCTGAGCCAGAAGAGGAGCCTACCATCAAATACATTCAATATGTAGCTAAAAGCGAGATAACGAGGCAACAAAAGCGATGCACTGAGATCCTCATACCTCGTGGTAAACCGTATTGCTAAAACCAAGAAACCTTTCATGTTTGGAGAAGAGCTCATTATGTCTGCGATCAAGGATATTTGCTGTCAAGTTTTAGGGGGGTGGGGGGGCACTGTTTAAAACAGGTTGATTCAGCGTATGCTGAGTTACATTTTCTCTGCACTCAATGTTCGTTTTTAGCCTCATTGTGTTTTATATTTACTATCATTTTCTGCTTTAGACTTACTCACTGAACCCCAGGGGTTCGATCAAACTCAGGTTAAGAACCATTGCTTTAAGGACAACATAAAGCTTTCAAATTTAAAATTTTCTGTTCATTATTTCTGAGGTGAAGCATTATAGGATTAAGATGGAAACTTTTCTGAACCTCCACATGAGAGCAAATAAAAAATAAAATAAGCGTCTTCAACTCTTTAAGTTCTCTTAAAGATCTGATGAATTTTCCATTGCATTGCCCCTTTTTTAATCGTATTTATACAAGCTTGTTCTTTTTTTTCTTTTTCTTTTTATCCCAGAAACGTCCATTCGAACCACTTAGAGCTATCTATCCATGTCAAAATATCACCCAATAGCATGCCGCACATAACACGGCACTTTTGCTCATTAATATTCATGAAGCTAGTGACTGCTGCTAGGGGGTCAAACTTGCGCATGTCACTAATGTTAGACGCATGTAAATAGTGTAGAAACGAGATGTCTACTGAGCTAAACCTAATAATTCTGTCCGAAAACCTTTACCACCATATGCCCTACAAATGTACTGTACTTCATACATTTGAATTTAACTGGACTAGACAAGGAATTAGCTTGAAATACGCCACTTAAATGCGAATGAAATATGCTTTATTCACTGAAGTTTTATGGATAACTTCAGTGGCCATAAAATGGGTGATTACTGAAATTTACAGTGATTCACTACACCTTATTCTGATGTTATTAAGCTTGAGGTTGTTGTAAAAGTGTATATTAAGAGGGCCAATTTATTAATACTCCCGATTTGTTGTTTGATAGAACAAATATTCAAACATCCAAAAAGTGTAACGTCGCTAACTTTAATATACAGTAGCCTATATGACAATCAGATTTACACTACCTCATCAAACAATATCTTTGAACAGTTATTTTCTTCTGTGTCATTAACATCAAGAGGTGACATCAATTACAGAGCCAACAAGATGTGTGCTGCGTCGAGAACACTATTCGCCGAGTCCACCACTTTCCTTCTTTTTGACGTTGGAGTGCTTGCGGATGGGGATGGTGTGGCTCAGTGGTAGAGTAGTTGTCCCCCAACCCAGAGGTTGTGGGTTCGATTCTCTGCCCTGATGAACTTGCCTAAGTATCCTTGAGCAAGATAATGAACCCCACATTGCTCCTGGTGCTCCGTCACCAGTAGGTAGATGGCGATGTAGTGTAAAGCGCTTTGAGCACCTTGAAAGGTGGCAAAGCGCTATATAAGTATAACACCATTGGTGTTGGTGCAATTCTCTTGCGCTTGACAATACGTTCAATCATCAACAATAAACCAAAATTCTTTACAAAAACTATTAACTCCTACTGATAATAACTTCTCAAACATGTCACTGTAGGCAGGGCTGTCAACAGACTAGACAAGACAATACAACTGAGAGTGGTATGCCTGCCTGCTAAGCACCAAAACAGTATAACTTAACATCCTGTGCCTGCCCTCTCACATCCCTTGGGTTATGAAGCCCTCAAACAGTGATGCGCCTAGATTTTTTGACCGCAAAGTGATTTATAACATCGGTGAAATCCAGTTTTTGAGCAATCTCACGCTCAATGGAGAGGCTGTCCCCTACAATATGACCGGCTTTACCAATTTGGCACAGACGAAGAAGTGGGCAAGCGTAAGGGGGTGAGATAGGAGTTGAGAGTTGTTGCGTGGTAGCGCTGAGTTGAGTGGCTGTGAGTCCCCCATTGTTAATAAAAGTTCCAGCTAAAAGCCATCCGAAATGTCTCTGCGTTTTTATGCCCATCGCCACCTTCCTGAAGGGAGAGCCAGACGAACTGACGACAAACGAGCCGTCCACCCGTCCACTCCACAATACGGACCAAACAAACTTACCATAAAGTGCAGTTTTGTTACAATGGCTAGGTTATTAAGCCTGCCCTGTGATATGGTGGAGCGTAGGTAGTTTTTTATTATTTTCATTTTACTGAAGGCTCGCTCTCCTCCAGCTTGGGGGGGATGCAAACAAAGGAAAAAAAAAAAAAATTGAAATATTTAATATGTTACAGTTCATTCATTCATTTTCCATGTCGCTTTTTCCTCACGAGGGTCGCTGAGGTGCTGGAGCCTATCCCAGCTAACTACGGGTAGTAGGCAGGGGACACCCTGAACTGGTTGCCAGCCAATCACAGGGCACAAGGAGACATACAACCATTCACGCACGGACAATTTAGAGTGTTCAATCAGCCTACCATGCATGTTTTTGGGATGTGGGAGGAAACCGGAGTTCTCGGAGGAAACCCACGCAGGCACGGGGAAAACATGCAAACTCCACACAGGAAGGCCGAAGCCCGGGATTGAACCCTTGATCTCAGAACTGTGAGGCAGCCGTGCTAACCACTCAGCCACCGTGCCGCCTATGTTACAGTTTTTAGGTATATATCGAGTAGAACATAATATTTAATCAGACAATAATTTAAATAAAAAAGAAATATGTGAATGCAAAGTAAAATACATTAAGGGTCATTCAGGGGCCCCTATCGTCCAGAGGCCCGGTACAACATACTGTACACCAGTGTTTCTCAATTATTTTCTGTCACGCCCCCCCAAGGAAGACGTAAATGTTTCGCGCCCCCCCAAACTCTCTGCCGCCACTGTAAATCGCATCATTTGTCTATAAAATTACTATTATAAATACGCATCTGCCTAACATTGTGTCCTTTTTTTTCTAATAAAGAAAAAAAGTAACATAGATCAACTTATAATAAAGTATAACTTTATTAACATTGTTTTGTTTGTAACAGAAGACTTGACGTGCATCAATTTGCCTGAATTTTTAAAAAAAAGTCACATCCAAACTGAAAAAAATACACTCAAGGTACATTTTTGACCATACAGAAAAATAAAATGTAATAAAATCAGTAAATAATAACAAATTAAAATTGTTTAGAAACATTCACTCATGAGGACAATATGCCAAAAAATTTGACCGAAAAAAACAAAACTGAATAAAAGAAAAAAAAAAAAGAGTGTCCTTAGACAGGACAGCTTTTATTTTTGCGGCTCACAGTATTTACCTCCTTTGCAATGGTGTGGAGTTATTTTGCAATGAGCATGCTAACAATGCTCACTGGATTACTGATATAACACTGACAAAGCAGGACGATTGTTGGGAATATTCGGCACGTTTTCACTGAAAAACAATCAAGCGCCTTATCAATGAGATTGGGGTCTAATGTCTTTAAGTGACATCTTAATTGATTTGGCTTCTGGCTGTCCGCTATAATTATTTTTAGACACAGTAAACAGTGGTCTTTCCTCATCACCCACTACATTATAAAGTCAAAGCTAAAAGGCAAACGGCACGAAAAAAGCGCATTCTCGGCGGCCGAGGTAGAACCGTAGGTGAGGGCGGACGTCGTGACGATCCCAAGCCGAAAATGGCACTTCTCGGGCGACAACGTGAGAACTGAACAAGACAGTGGGTCGCTGCGTGAGTGAGTCCGGTCGGAAAACGGCTTTCGAAAACGGCGGTGGCACACTGCTCTTCATATCGGTCTTCTGTGTGTGCTGAGTGCTCTTCCTTAGTTCAAAAATACTGCGCGCACTCTGAAAATGAGAGCGCCACTACCACCTACTGAGTGGATGTGCAAGTACACTTTATTCCAGTACGGCAAAAAAACAAAAAATGCATGTTCCCCGAGGTCACATGCGCCCCCCCTGGCATCGCTCTGCGCCCCCCCAGGGGGGCGCGCCCCACTACTTGAGAAGTACTGCTGTACACCAACATGACTGTAGGTGAGGCCTTAGTTCTCAACAACAAATTCTTAATTCCTAATTTTCAACAGCTAACTAAAAAAAGAGCGGCAGTCAGATACCTTTTTAATTTTTTCCAGGTCATTCACTGTCTGACAGACCCAGCACGGCCAAACGCCAAGCTAAAAATTAAGTAAAAATATCAAAATGTCTTACCTCTTGGGGGCAGGCTGTGGCGGACAATGGATCAGGACTGTCATCTGTAGGACCATGGCCCCCAACAAAATGTTTACTACATATGAAAGTGAATGGCTTCACCTTGCTGGCGTTAAACTGGTCTTTTCGACGTCCGCACAAGTTGTTTACATTTATCCTCCTAAGTTTTTGGCTGTGGGAAACAAATGAAGAAAACATCCTTCATATGTTGTAATGTCTAGAGTCGTTTCTACAAGCTCTATAGCAGCAGTGTTTACTCGGCATGTTATTTTTTGAGAGATAATCGGCAGAAAATAAGCATTAATGTATTAGCATGGGTCGTCTGCGACCGTACTTATAAGTTGACCCCCTTCCGGTGACGATGGTGATGTCATGCTGCCTTGTGGTCTAATAATAGCACCCGGTCACTACGCTATTAAACGGACAAGTGGAGTCGAGGCAGTGTGGTTTGCTGAACGCATGAGCACATCGACGCGAGTCGACTGTCTTGTCGGACTCAGATAGCTACATATGCTGGGATAACTCCGTGGAACACCATGGAATAAATTTAAATAATAAATATCAGTGGAAACAGATGATGCTACACAAGCACTTTATTACTTGTAAATGGTGTTATACTTGTATAGCGCTTTTCCACCTTTCAAGGTGCTCAAAGCGCTTTAAACTACATTGCCATCTACCTATTGGTGACACAGCACCAGGAGCAATGTGGGTTTCAGTATCTTGCGCAAAGATACTTAGGCGAGTTCATCACACAGCACCAGGAGCAATGTGGGTTTCAGTATCTTGCTCAAAGATACTTAGGCGAGTTCATCAGGATAGGGAATCGAACCCACAACCTCTGGGTTGGGGAGACAACTACTCTATCACTGAGCCACGCCATCCCACATACTTGTGTATGTAAATCTGACCTTAGTAGATTGTTTTCTTCTTGGAGATGCGTGTGTTGCAGCCTGGCAGTTGTTTTTTTTTTTAATATGGCTGTTTGACAGTTGCCGTCATATGATCAAAGCAACGTTCCGCCCCCGAATTTTATACCAGAACAGTTCCAGCCTAATTTAACCATTGCATAATAGAGTTAGACCGATTATCATCCGGGCCGATTAAATTATCGGCCTGTGGAAATTTATTATATTTATATTCATATTATATTTATATTTATATTCCAATTTATATTTGGAAATTTGACGTATATCGTATCGGCCTTTTTAATTTTTAAATACGATCGGCCAATATGAAAACTGGGTTATTTTGGCTCAGATGCAGCCGCGCCTCTGTCTCTTGCCTGCTGTCTCCTGCACTAGTATTCACCCTGTCCTCTGATTGATTAAATGGAAATGGTAAATGGGGTTATACTTCTATTGTGCCTCAGGCACTTCTGGAGCTATTATTTTTTATTTGTTTGATTTAATAAAAATGCTTTAAGCATTTCAATGAAGTTCAGTGTTTGCATTATTCAATTTTCCACATCCAATTTTTACACTATTACTGCAAATAAATATCGGCTCCAAAAATCGGTTATCGGCCCCTCTAACCACCAATAATCGGTGTTTGTATCGATCCTGAAAAACCCATACCGGTCGATCTCTATTGCATATTATGACTAATTGTATTGTGATACTCCACTAGATGTTTTAATTATGGTAAATGTAACAACTTCAAGGTATTCCAAATAAACATTCCGTGGAAAAATAAGAACAACTTCAACTGAAGTTATAGAAAAAGTGCCAATATTGCTCCGCTATACAGTATCTTTGAAGGCAACATGCATATTGGCCCAAAACCGATAATGAAATTATTGCTTTCATTTTAAAATGCTTTTATCGGCCGATATTATCTGGTATTCAGTCTCAATGCTGATTTAACTTTTTTTTTTTTTTTTAATAGAAAGCAATGGAGTTAAACCCACAAGGATACAAGGCAGTAACGGCGGTTTCAACCTGTCTTGGTCCGCCAGTCCGCTGGCTAGCTGTGGCTATATCGTGGACTGGTGCCCAACCAGAGGGCCATGCCAAATAGATTGGCTGCGAGTGCCTCCTAGTAAAACACATGTCAGGATATTTTCAAGTAAGTAGTTTTCTGCAGTTAAGATTCCACAGTTTCATCTACAGTATGATGTTTTTAAGTAAAACGCTTTTTTTTTTTTGCATGTTGACTTCACTAGAAAACTTTAGAGAAGGAGTAAGATATTTGCTGTCGATACATGCCTGCACTCAAACAGCCCCATTGTTACTTGAGAAAAAAGAAGGATATGTCAAAGAGAAACGTAAGATATATTTTTCACTATCTGCCAATGTCATACCGTACTCACCTTGGAATAAATGTCATTAAAAAAAAGTCATCAAATGTTTCTTTGTTAATATTTTCCCTGTTTCCTATTCTTTGCCAGTCATACAAGATGGTCTTTTTAAACTACTGAAATGGAAACCGAGAGATATGGATGTTGAGATATCCTGGGATCCTGTAGCTATACAAGAGCAGCCCGCTTTCATCCATGGCTACATTTTATACTGCTGGGACCACAACAACAGTGTCACGTATATCAGTACAGGTAGTGTTTATTTACGCCGTTGGTTTTCTTTGACAGTCACAGCTAATACTTTGTATAAATCCACCCACACATGGATGATAATGTTGTATATTTATTTTACATGTAGTGTGTATATATACTATACTGTACATACAGGATATATATAAAAACTTCTCTCACCCACCGCCCATATCCCCCTGGTGGGTGACAGTTCATCTCAAGCTCAGGTCCTCTACCAGTGGCCTGGGAGCTTGAGGGTACTGCGCAGTATCTTTGCTGTTCCTAGGACTGCGATGTCTGATGTTTCTCCAGGTATCTGCTGGAGCCATTTCTCAAGTGTGGGAGACATCCCCCATTGCTCCTTTGACGACTACAAAGTCGGTCATCGAACTATGGCCTAGGGTGTCCTGGTGCCAAGTGCACGTATGAACACCCCTTTGTGTTCCATGTTCCCATGGTGTTTGTTATGGACAATCCATGATGAGCACAGAAGTCCAATAACAGAACATCAGTCGGCTTCTGATCGGGGGGGGGGGGGGGCGTTCCTTCCAATCACGTCCCTCTAGGTCCCGCTGTCATTGGCCACGTGAGCGTTGAAGTCCCACAGCAGAATGAGGAAGTCCCCAGAGGGAGTGCTCTCCACCACACCCTCCAAGGACTCCAAAAAGGGTGGATGCTCTGAGCTGCTGTTTGCTGCGTAAGCACAAACACCAGTCAGGACTTGTCCTCCCACCCGAAGGCGGAGGGAGGCTACCTTCTCGTCTGCTGGGGTAAACCCCAACGTACAGGCGCCAAGCCAGGGGCAATAAGTATGCCCACACCTGCTCGGCGCCTCTCACCGTGGGGAACTGCAGAGTGTAAGAGAGTCCAACCCCTCTCGAGAGGATTTGTACCAGAATCCAAACTGTGTGTGGAGGAGAGTCCGACTATATCTAGTCGCAACTTCTCTGGCTCACATACCAGGTCGGGCTCCTTCCCTGCCAGAGAGGTGACATTCCACGTCCCAAGAGTTAACTTCTGTAGATGGGCCAAGACCCCCGCCTTTGGCTGCCGCCCGACTCCCTACGCACTCGACCCCTTTAGCCCCTTCCACAGGTGGTGAGCCCATGGGAATGGGGCACACGTTTCCTTTTCGGGCTGTGCCCGGCCACTAGATGCTTGCATTCGAGCCCCACCCCCCAGGCCATGTCATGCCATATTTGTATCACCAGAAAATTAATTAACATATATGGCATGACATGGCATATTTGTTAATATGTTAATTAATTACTTGCCAAATTTTCTGGTGATACATGCGTGATAGACCAAAAATATACTTGCACTGTTTCAAATTTTTGTGGCAAAGTGGGACCCTTAATAAGAGCAGTCAGGAATCCTTACATCTGTGTTCAAGACTGATTTTGAGACTGACATCATTCTATTTTTGAGACAGATTTTAGGCTTATAGTATTTGTATACATTGTCAAACTCTTTTGTTTCAGACGATCCTCAGGCCACCAGCTTAACAGCAAAAAACCTTCAAGTCAGCACATACAGGTTCACTGTTAAGGCAAATACCTCTGTTGGAGAATGTGGTGATACATCCATCACCGTCACCTTAAATTCAATGAGTATGCTATTTCTTCTTACGAGCTAGAAATTAGGTTCGAAATACTGTACAATTATTTCTGAAAACAAATCATAAAAACACAACTTATTCCTTATCTTGGCTGTTTCTTTTTCGACAGCTGATAACTTGATCAAGGCTGTCGGAATCACCCTCATTACTATTTTTGTTCTCCTCTGCTTAATTGTTGTTCTTTGCTACAGGAACTGGGAATGGTGAGCAAAAGAACATGCTAAGCTTTCACATTTATCAATTTGTGTGGCTTCTCAAGATATTTTCTCCTGCTGTTTTACCTTTTATAGTATCAAACTGAAGGTCTATCCTCCAATTCCGATGCCTGTATTGAAGGACAAATGGATGACAACACTGGTAAGCTTTGCTTTAGAGCAGTGGTTCTTATCCTTGGTTCGAATAAACCCCAGGGGTTTGGTGAGTAAGTCTAAAGGTTCGGCGAAGCTTAAGACACAAAGGGCCCAATTTTTATGCACTGACCAAAGTCAAAGTGTCATTTTAGACTCGGTTTTGGACTGGTTTTCCTCCAATTTACACGGTTTATTTCATTTCTTTCAACTGCTAGTCCTCTATCTGATGGGAGGAGAAAGCGGTTTGCTCAGTAGTAGGTTGACTAGCACTTGATATGTGGAAGTATAAAAGACCTGCAAACAGCATAGACTGTAGTTAATGAAAAAAAAAACCCAACAACTTAATTTTCCATCCATCCGTTTTTTCCCCGATTATTGGAAGTAGGGTCGCGGGGGCAGCAGCTTCAGCAGAGAAGCCCAGACTTCCCTCTTCCCAGCCACTTCATCCAGTTCTTCTTAGAGGAGCCCAAGGTGTTCGAAGACCAACTAGGTGACATAGCTCCGCAGCATGTCCTGGGTGGGACACGCAGCCTCCTCCCAGTGAGACATGTCTGAAACACTTCACCAGGGAGACGTCCAGGAGGCAACCTCATCAAATGCCTGAGTTACCTCATCTGGCTCCTTTCGGAGTTGAGGAGCAGCAGCTCTACTCCAAGGCCCTCCCGGATGACCGAGCTTCTCACCTTATCTCTAAGGGATAGCCTGGACACCATAAAGAAACACAGTTTAGCCGCCCATATCTGAGATCTTATTCTTTCAGTCGTGACCCACAGCTTGTGACCGTAGGTGAGGGATGGGGATCGACTGGTAAATTTTACGCCATGAAAAAAGTATGTGATGCGAGGATGCGACAGTAAAATGAGAATATAGACATGAAAACGAAAAACAGGAACAGTTGAAATGAGTTTTGTTTCATTTTCCAACATGAAAATCAAATGCAAAAGGCAAAATTATTTGTAGTGAAGTTAAAATTCGAAGGAATTTGAATGGGTAATCACTAAAAAATATTAGCTAGCTAGCTTGCTTAGCTATATTGGTTTTGAATTGAAAAAAAGAAAAAAAAAAAGCTTTTTAATTAACTTTTGAAGGGTTTGGTGAATGCCCATGTGAAACTAATGGGGTTCAGTAACTCTAGCGAGGTTAAGAACCACTGCTTTAGAGGTTGTTTCTTTATATACATGAAGATGAAGGGAACCATGTCAATGAACTCGATGCACTTTTGTGCCGTGATATACAGTACTGTTTGGAAATGACTTGGTAGAAGTGCAAATGATAACTTTTTATTCACCAAAGTGTTTTAGTTTGTTCCATGGTAAAGTTTTGTCATTTCTCTATTTTCTAGACTAAACAAAGTTCCCATCCAATTTTTGTGGAAATGAGTCATCATACTGAGGCGGAATTAACGGCTATTCCAGAGCTGCACTGCAAATCAGAAGCACCAGTGAAGGATTACGCTGACCAGGAAAATATTTCTTCTCCAAGTACACATGGGTCTCACGACAAGCCAATTGAAAAACCCGTCACACATAGCACCACCGTTCCATGTCAGTCACTGCTACTAGCATTATCATCATCTCGCGGACATCTCAACCCCTCATTCATTCAGACTTCACCAGATTCAGCGGGAGGCTCCGATGGATATAAACCCCAGGAGCAAAGGTTATATCCAGAAGAAGATACAGACAATCCTTTGCCTTGTGTCTTAACCTATATTTCGCTACCACAGTTACCTTCTGAATAGTTGCTGCAGATTTACTGTATTTCGCTGCAAGGTTGACGACAAAAGTTTGGAGGAGTGGTAAAAACTCTGAATAGCACTTTTGTAAATTACAGACCACTTAAAGCACTTTACAAGCAACACACAATACAATTTCCTCCTGAAATGCTGTTTAATGTTAACTTCTATATCATTATCGTTTTTACATTAAAAATATTTGTTAATCCTGGTTTTCATTTCTAACTAGAAACTGCAATTTCTGGAGAAATTATGATGGGACTTCTGTGGTAGATACAGCTCTATCAGGTTACTTCCAATTGAATTGGGGACATTTTGGGGACACTTCCTATTGATATCTAGTCACTTCCTGTTGATTTGGGGACACGTCCTGTCCATATCAGGTCACTTTCTGGTGATTTGAGGACACGTCCTGTTGATATCAGGTCACTTCCTGTTGATTTGGGGACATTTCGGGGACACCTCCTGTTGCATAGCTGTCAATGGCATTGACTTACAGTATACATGGGCACCAGTTGAATGCCAATTGGTTGTCATGGTAAATTGGTCAAAAATCACAAGGACCTATGTTTTTCTGCCACTGAAAATAAATGTGAAATTTGGACATACATGGCTGTCAATGACATTCCTGTCAATGGCGTTCCATTAAAAATTGAGTGGGACAGTTTTTGGCAAGTTTGGGGTGAACCGTAAATTTTTGCCAAATTCTCTATACAACTTTTATGCCCTTTACTGTCCTGGAATTTTTAAAGTGTAAATTATGTGATTTGGTCAAAAATTCTAGGACTAAATACATTTTGAAGAAAGTCTTAAAAACAACAAAAAAGCACGTTTACGGGCAAGCGTAATTTATTTATTTTTTTTGTGAGGGGGGTCATTTGAAAAATTCCCTGTGTTGCGCGAAAATTCTGGTCATTTTGATATTCGAACGGTGACGTTCGGTCAAACGGTATGGGCTGTGCGGTGCACCGAAGAAACGCTATTCAAAAACAAAAAGGAATTTTACTATCTGGGCCTTTGCTTTGCAAAGCCTTATCTCACTAGATAGGCCTATACATACAGTAATAAAACACTTCAAATATTATTCATTTTATGACTTGAATTTTAATAAACACAATTAAGTGTTCATCTTGAAAATAATTTCTTGATATTTTTGGCTTGAATTGAAATAAGACAGTAGGTGCTAATCTTCAAGCAAAACAGATTCCAATCACTTCACAGCTGCAGGTCCGGTCTGTCACATAAGCAATGCATTCTTCCTTGTTGCCACCCAGTAAAAACTCCATTTGAACGCCACGGAGCCAGAAATGTTATTTATTTATATTTATTTATTTATTCTTCTTCTTTTTTATTTTTATTTTATTTGGGGGAGGGGTGTCAAACTTAAACTACTGAAATGCAAAGAAAACTGTTTTAGCGCAGTCATTAAAAGTTGTATTTTTTCAATGATTTGCAAAATAAAAGTTAACAAAAACAGCAATAACCCCAACCTCCTTCTCTTAATTTTTATTTTCCCTCATTTCCTCACATACTAAATGCCAAATCTCAATTTTAACTACTTAAGAACATAGGATGTATATTAAAATTGAAGTTAATGTAAACATTTACTTTTTTATATATATAATAAAGATATAAGTAACATACATTCAGAAAAATAAGTACAAATGACATTATGCAGAGTGAAATGGAATATATTTTGAAGATAGCGCAAACAATGACTTTTTCAAATCATAAGGAAATGAATAAGTAGCCTTACATAAATGAACAAATATAAGTCCAAAGTGCACATTGACAGCTAAGATGTTCTAAACCTCCCCATCAGAGCAAATAAAACTAAATATGATAAATAAGCCTCCTCAACTCTTTTGTAGCTTTTAAAGATTTGATCCATTTTATGTTGCATTGCCCTTTTTTGTCACATCAATTCAACCTTTTTTTTTTTTTTTTTTGCTGTTCCAGAAAACATGCACATTTGAACCAGAGCTAACTAGCTCTGCTGATCACATGTCAGTATGTCAGCCAATTCAACAGATAAATGAGTCCAGGCGTTTTGCTTTGCATTCGCACATTGATGTGATTCATCATCGTCAGACTCAGATGACTGCAGCAGCTGCGGAAACCTCCATGCCGTCCGTGGAATAACATAAAAAATAAATATTGGTGGAAACGGATTACGCTACACAAGCACTTTATTATGCTTGTTGTTAATACTTGTATATGTAAATCTGATGTTGGTAGATTGTTTTCTTCTTGGAGATGAAATGCATGTGTGGCAGCTTAGCATTATTATTTTTTTTACATAGCGTTTTGACAGTTATACCGGCATATTTTCGGGCTCAAAGCACCGTGTACAACATTTCGGCCCTGCATCTTATACGGGAACTGCGTTCCTGACCGTTCTGGCCCACTTTCACCCCTGCTTTCGGGTGTCTCGGCCAACTAATTCCACTGCTTGCCGTCATCATCGATGGTTCCCTTCAAAATGGGATTGTTTTGTTGTTAGTTCCTGAAGTCTATCACTAACCTTCACAAAGCAGTCGTCATAACTGTAGTAACTTTTTCCACATCTATGTCATAAATGTAAATGAATCAAACTGAAAAAAGAAGTAAATAAGGCCAGAAATACCTTTTTCAAGTCATGGACACCCCCATTTCAATTTGAAATTGAAACACTAAATATACCCTCAATGTTGATTCCCAAACAACTAATACAAGGTTACTTGGAAAAACGTTTTTTAAAGTTTTTAGCACTCCAACAAAAAACCAAGAGTGGTGGAAGAAAAATATTTCTTCAGAGTAATTGAAACCTTAAACACGTTATTTAAAGTGCCTGCGACATCATAAAAAAAAACTTAAATAGCATTATTATGTGAATTAGAATCATATTTTGAGAGGATTCGACAATAAACAACAATTTGGCAAAATGCAGATGTCATTAATGTTGTACTGTACTGCGCTGCCTGTCATTATAGCGCTCTAGCGTCCCCAGCTGGAGGATAACATCAGCAGGGTCACGATTTCATCAGATTTAGGATTCAGCCCATTGAGGGGGAATTATTCAGAACGAGGAAAATGCGACGAAGAGAGCAGCAAAATGTCATTGTTTTAATCGCTCTACTCCAATATTTTAACAGAGTATACTTTATCTCAGTATTTTTCTCCAATTGCTAAATAAATGGTATGGTCATGACAAATAAGTCCTGTGCTACGACATGGCAAAATTACTCCAGAATGGTCAAAACTGTCAACTTCTTGCACCTCCCGAACGATATTTTATGCCAACGGCGTTAGTCCGGCTTTTGTCATTTTCTTGCCCCGGCTTCAGAGAGCGTAACCAAACCAGGAGGCGTGACAGCTAGCAGACATGCTAACCCGAACCGAGCCGCATTTCAAAGTCTTATTTACGCCTTTCACTGGGGTTGTTGATTGTCTTCACTGATCGGCAACTCCACCGGCGGCGGGCGAGTTACAGCTCGTCGTTCCCCTGCTGCGGGCAGGAGAGCTTGTTTGCCGGGGAAGCTCAATGACCACCGGACAAACCGGCCGATGTCGGAGGAGCGCATAGCTGCCCGAGCCCAACCCGAGGATAGCGGTCTTTTGCCGGGTACACAAAGAGGGCAGAGTGGGCTGGATGTCTGGACGATTTGGAGAACCGCACAAGCATAAGCCGAGTATAGCGCTCTCCCGGCGGGCACGCGAAGAGGACCGAGTGGGGTGTGCGACAAGCTGTTGGTCGTCGGCCGAGTGGCATTCTCGGTGGTCAAGGAGCATTGTCAGCCACAAACTGCAAGCCACCTTCCTATTAAAACGTGTGCCATGATCCCAGTATTTGACATACTACAAAACACATTGTTTACTCACTTCCTCGTAAGTCCAATGGTCCCACAGCTGGTGGACTGTTTTTGGCCAATCTCAGAGTGGGGGTTTTTGAAACCCAAAAAGGCTCCCACGCCTTTCCCTGGTGCAGCAACAAAACCCTGCAGCACATTTGGCTGGCGTGATGCAAAAATCAAACGAATTAATCCGCAAAATCAGATGAATCCGCAGTCCATCTGCATGCTATAAAGCAATGCTGTATTGTGAGATGCTGACCCGGGTGACGTAATATTCGCATTCCTCATCAAAACAGGAAGTTATTCATTTTCATGGCGCGGGATTCAAAAATTTGAAGAAATAAAACGATCACTTCCACACACATCCAAGCAGCCCATTTCATTCATTCATGCATAAAATGCTGCATGAAATATAAAGTAAACATGCATTTGCTGTCAACAAAAAAAAAACGATGGAATTTTCATTTTTTCAAAATGACATCCCTTAAAAGGTGTCGTCCTGTACGAATGCATTTTTGAAATCGGCTGCTGACCACTGTTGAAAAAACGGGAAATTTTGAATTGTGGACGTGAGCAAGTGACAGTGACCCATGGGCATAGCCAGACATACGTATTTCACTGAGGCACATGCCCCAGTATTGGTCTGCAGTGCCCCAGTATAAATTTCACCGGTAAAAAAAAATACTTTGGAGTTTTAAAACTACATAGCATAATCTACAAAATCCGCCTATTTAATATGGCCGCATTACTTTATTCACTCCACATTGACACTCTGCAAATGGCTGCATAATATGGTAATTTATGCACGTAACTTTGGCCGTACAAGAACAAAGTGTAATTGCACATCCACTCAGTGAGTGGCAGTGGTGCTTTCATTTTCAGAGCACCAAACAAGAGCACGCAGCAAAGAGTACTGGATGTAAGAAGAGCTAAGACGAGAAATATGACGAAGTGTATGTGGCGTTTGGCTTTTGGCTTTAACTTTTAATACAGCGAGAGAAGGGGAAAGACCAGTTTGTTTACTGTGTCTAAAAATATTGGCAGTGAGCAGCAGGAAACCAAATCAATTAAGACGTCACTTAAAGACATTAAACCCCAATCATATCAATAAGCCGCTTGATTTTTTTTTTTTTTCAGCGAAAACGTGCTGAATATTGCCAACCATCATCCCGCCTTGTCAGTGTTACATCAGTAAAGAAGTGAGCACTGTTTGCATCATACAAGGTGGCATACCAAGTTGCTCAGTGCATAATAACCCCGCACCATAACAAAGGAGCTGATGCTGCCTGCAGCAAAAATGAAAAAATATGCCTATGTCCAATGACACTGTCATTTTTGTTCCATTCATTTTCGTATTTCAGATCAAATTGTTTGGCATATTGTCCTCTTGAGTTAATGTTTCTAATGAATAGGAATTTATTATTATTGTTTATAGATTTTAAATTTTATTTTTCCGCATCAAATGGTCAAAAATATACCTTGAGTCTATTTTTACAGTTTGGATGTGACTTTTTAAAAATAATTAAGAAAAAAAATCTAAAAGAAAAGTCCATAATTGTTTCTTTTATCGTTTAAGGTTTCAATTATTATGAAGAAAATATTTTTTCTTTCATCACTGTTAGTTTTGTTGAATTGTTAAAAATTCCCTTTTTTAGGGGAAACGCAGCTGTATAACTTGATAGTGCCACTTTTACCAGACAGATTTATTCATCAGTGATAGAAATTATTTTACACAAGTCAGCCAGCAGAGGGCGACACAATCCCGCTTTTCACTCCTGTGGCAAACTGTAACTCACAGTACAGTACTTAATCGCCTATAATAATCTAATGTTCACAACACAACTAGTCCAACTGCACAGGCTTTTTGCAATTGCTCTTTCTTGCTGTTTTAGTTCTGTTGAAGCATTATTATTCCTTGTAGTCTGAAAATTATTACTACACATGAACATTGTAAAGGCAATTTAGTATGTGAACATATCGCTAATATGTCCTGGTGTTGGTGACTTCCATAGTAACGAAGCCCATTGCATTTAAATGGCCCAACCAGGGATCTTCAATACATTTAATATTACTGTTGTAACAAAAACACTGAAAATATTTGTATTGTAAATAAATGGGGAGTCACTGAACATGTGAAGAAAAGTGTTTATTTATCCCATGCATACTCATCAGTCCGCTAAAGAAATTATGCAGGACCTAAATCTGATGTCAAATGAAGCCACTTTCGAATCGCATAGGTTTACTTATTTAGGAAATCATTTCAAAATTTGCCACTGACTCCAGTGTTAAAATATTTTGAATGTCAGGGTATTTTGAGCAATACATGTCAGATATTGTCACTTGTTATTAAGCAACCTCAAAACTATTTTGGTGCAGAAGCACACACAACTTCACACTCACATTCATAGTCATGGAAATTAAACTAATGCTGCCTCGACTGAGGTGAGTTACCAGGGATACAGGGCAAAATGCACAGTCCATCTGCCAAATCAATCTGCCAAACTCAGCTGAGCAAGGCAGCTCAATCGTCACGCTAATGAGGACAGTAGTAGTATGGAAAATGGATTGTTAGGGTTGCTATCATGATAAATGTTAGGATTTTAGCAGTTCTGTTTGCCCAGCGGGCACATTATCAAGGACTTGGACTACCTTACTGTTGATTGTACTGCACTTCATATTTTGCAGCATGTTAGCACACTAAACATATTTTATTATGTTACAGTGATCCCTCGTTTTTCACGGTTAATAGGGACCACCCCCCGGCAAAAATAAAAAATCCGTGAAGTAGAGGCGGAGCTTATTTATAGTTTAAAAATTACTTTTTTGGGGTGTGTTTAATGTTTTGATTCAGATTTGACAGCATCAGAAATAGATACATATAAGACATGTTTTTCCCTTTTTTCCCCCAAGTTATAATTAAAAAAAAAAAAACAACAACAACAAAACAAAACCAAAATGACCCTTATACTGTATGTATTTTATTGTATGTATTGTATGTATGTATATTTTAAATGTTTTTAAGCCCTACAAATGTAATATTTATGATAAAAGTAATATATACAGTATATAAACAAAACAATGATTTGCACATGTATATATGCCTATATCTTAACATTATAAAATTAAACACTGTATTTATTTATTTATTTATTTATTTATTTATTTTTAATTGAAATAAATCCGCGATGGACTGAGGGTGCGATGTTCTAGACGCGATTTAGCGAGGGATCACTGTTTATCCAGGCCCGGAGTGGCTAATCGGGAGCTTCTGGACGATTCCAGAAGGGCCGGCCGGCCAGATGGGCCGGTCCGGGTTTTATAAAAAAAAAAAAAAAAAAAAAAATAGACTTATTAGACTTAGATTATAATTTTTTGTTTGGTATTTATTTATGACAGTGTCAATGAGTAAAACTTACATTCTGTTACCGCTGTCCCTGTGGGCCATCTTAAAAAAAAAAAAAAATATATATATATATATATATATATATATATATACAGTATTATTTTTTTTCCAGACTCATCCTCACGTGCGCACACGAAAAATACAGCATGCAGCTCCGCCCCCTAATTGTAGTCTGTATTGAGCCAAATTAGCTGCTATCTCGGTGCTCGGATGGATAAAAAGTGCAAGGGTGGCGCTGAAAAATAAGAATTAAAAAGAGAAAAGCACTCGTGAAAGAATCGGCAAAATGCGCGAAAATAGCTAATTTTTTCATTCAACGACCTTGCTGCCTCAAACTACAGAGGATTACAACGAAAGTGGTAAGGCCAGATGGCGAATAAAATGCAACTTGCACCGTGTGATACGACAATATGTAATTGTGGAAACTTTGGCTTCTTGTAGCACCTCACAAGGGATATGTAGCAGTAAGCATTAGCCAAAATGAACACACCACAGGTGCAGAGCTGGAAGGTAGGATTGCCATGTCGTTCAACGAGTGAACAATAGAATTAATATAATCAATTACCTGGCGTTTTTAAAGTGGAAATGGAAAATGGATAATAGTATCATTAGAAGTTGTTACAATGTGCAATACGTATTCTTTATTTTTCATATTGTTATGTTGCTATGTTTGTTTTATCTGTAAGCACTCATTTTGTTATTGTTTAATGTTGCAGAAAAGGTCTTATTTATTAATTTATTTTAGGGCTGTCAAAATTATCACGTTAATGGGCGGTAATTAATTTGTTTAATTAATCACATTAAAATATTTGACGCAATTAATGCACATGCCCTGCTCAGACAGATTTAAATGACAGTACAATGACATGCCCACTTGTTAATTGTGTTTTATGGAGTTTTGCCGCCCTCTGCTGGCGCTTGGGTGCAACTGATTTTATAGGCTTCAGCACCCATGAGCATTGTGTAAGTAATTATTGACATCAACAATGGCGGGCTACTAGTTTATTTTTTGATTGAAAATTTTACAAATTTTATTAAAACGAAAACATTAAGAGGGGTTTTGATATAAAATTTCTATAACTTGTACTAACATTTATCTTTTAAGAACTACAAGTCTTTCTATCCATGGATCGCTTTAACAGAATGTTAATAATGTTAATGCCATCTTGTTGATTTATTCTTATAATAAGCAAGTACAATCCTTATGTACAGTATGTTGAGTGTATATATCCATCTTGTGTCTTATCTTTCCATTCCAACAATAATTTACAGAAAAATATGGCATATTTTATAGATGGTTTGAATTGCGATTAATTACGATTAATTTTTAAGCTGTAATTAACTCGATTAAAAATTTTAATCGTTTGACAGCCTTAATTTTTCAAATGTATCATTTAATAGTTTTTTTTTTTTTAAATCCATTTTTAAATTTGTTCAAAATGATGTTGTGTTGC
Organism: Corythoichthys intestinalis; assembly: GCF_030265065.1. NCBI lineage: Eukaryota > Metazoa > Chordata > Actinopteri > Syngnathiformes > Syngnathidae > Corythoichthys > Corythoichthys intestinalis. The sequence continues at coordinate 44,797,757 of NC_080411.1, read as the reverse complement.
ACTTGTTAAAATAAAGCCACCTTGTTAAACAACCATTACCTGCACTGAATTGGAATACACAGAATTACAGTACACGGCTTTAGAGAACACTGAACTTAACACGTGTATGCATAGTGACATTATTTTAAATGAGTGGGCTGGTCTGAGGCATGAAATTCCAGGGCCGAAAATGAGTCCCACTCCGGCCCTGAATTCACATTACAGTATGTCTCATATGCAGTTTGTGTATGCCTGACCAAGTTGCCATTTGTAATAGTATATATAATTCAGGGCATGATGTAAGTTATCTACTCAGGTTACCTCCTTGTTGTATGTCAACAGCTCAAATGTTGCATGAGAGTCATTTGTAATAATATTTTGCGAATGCATTTATAATCATTTAAACTTATGAATAAATATTTCTGAAATTAATTTGGTTTCTGTACTCCCTCATCCTAAAAATGGTCACAAAAAAGACAACTACTCCCAAATCGAGACAAAATCAAGTTGTAGTGCAAAAAATGCCGTGATGACACAACATATGTCGTGTATGTATTAAACTTTATGCACAGGCAAACATGTTTAAGACAACATTTTATGTGCTCCTTCCATGTCAAAACCTCACTGTTTAGGGTGTGCTGCATACCCTTTTCCAGTGCTCACCTGTGGACCAGGTACATGGGCAAATCTATGCAGAGATAAATGTAGCTTACAATGATGCCCTGAGGCTGTTACTGAGTGTGCCTAAATCAGGGATAGGAAACCCAAAATGCTGAAAGAGCCATTGGACCCCCCCAAAACAACAAAACCAAAAAAAAAAAAACAATGTATACATGCTGTGTGTATCGATACAGAGGTACCTTGTACCACATAAAATTTGACTTGCTGCTTGAAATACGATTTATGATAGCAGGGCAATTTCATTGTTTTCCCTTAAGACGGTGGATTTTCTTGCGAGACAAATCAACATGGTTCCCAAGAAGGTGAGTGCAGGTGGTGAAAAAAAAGGAAAAAGTTGACGCTCACCATTGAAATTAAGAAGAAATGATCGAAAAATATGAGGGTGGAGTGCGCGTTAGTGAACTGGCCCGACAATATGGCGGGAATATGTCTACTCGACAGTCCTCCTCCGACCTCTGTTCGCCAATCTTTATAAGTTGAGTTGACAGTTATTATTGTTGTGACATCGGCATGGAAGTCGTTAGCTTTGTCAGGTATTTGAAAATTTATTTCAGAACTTGTGGAACACAACACGGCTAATGTCCGCCATAGCCAATGCCAACAACAACATGAAAAGAGAAAACTCTTCCGCACATCTCTCACTCTGTCGTCCATGACACGGTGCGTTCAGCAACAACATGCAAAACACAACCGCCACATTAGATTCTTTACATTATTATTAGTATTATACTTATTATTATATTTATGGTAATTATAGGTTCTTGAGCTGTGGAACAAATTCATTGAATTATAATGTATTCTTATGGGAAAATCCCGCTCGACATATGACCATTTCGACTGACAAACCAGGTCCTGGAACAAATTAAATTCCTATGTAGAGATACCACTGTATTAGCTGTACACTGTAAATCTTAATACCAAGCGAATTGGTAGAAAAACGAAAACATCAAGATGGGTTTTCATATCAAATTATTTTGACTCGTAATAACTTTTATCTTTTAAGAACTACAAGTCTTTCTTTGCGTGGATTCCTTTAAACAAATTGCCATAGAATTCTTAACCTCTTGGACTTCAAGACCACTTGATGGCGCCATAAAGTAAATGAGCCACCATGGAGCTTTTAACCAATTGGCTGCTGAACTTCAGTACTCCAAAAAGCTTCATTTGGCCATCCCTGCTAAATACAATCTCTCACTATGCTGGGAAGAGACAGACAACCTCTGCTTGAACGCTGTTATCGTCCAACATGCGTAACCCTCCCATCATGCATTGCAGTGATACAGATGTAAATAATATTCAAAGTTCATGTTCTGTCCTTATTATTCTTTCAGTTACTGTTCCAGTTGTTTCATAAATTGCTAGTTATGCCATTTACTTTGTTGTTATGTAATAATTTTAGTTTGAAACCAAGAGTTTGAATGACTTTTGTTTCCCACTGATTCTTGAGAATTTGCCCAAAACATACCTCACCTGGAAAAATGCTTTTTCTGTTTGAAAATAATTACATTTTCACAAAAAAACATGAATCAAATGTATAATCAGAGGGTTTTATACACATATGTAACAGGCTTTTATTGGTGGACTATAAATTTTAATAATTTTGTGACATTATGCTGGCCCATTGCCTTCAAAATCAGCTGTCCCCCGATGGGAGCTTTTCTTTTCAATTTGATTTAAAAAACTAAAAGTAATTATGAAATTTAATCATAACCTTACCAGATTAAAACGTTTATTGTTATGTTTATAAAAAACTACAAAAAGTGAATTTTGAAAAAAATTAATCATCATTTTCTGATTGATCAAAATGTGTCCCTCACCTCCTGTCACTACCGTCAGATTTTTTGGAAAATCAATCAAATCAGGCAAGAACAAGGTCCGCTACATTCCTGAGGACCTCTTTTCAAACCTTTACTTCTTATTCCTGGTTCAAGATCACTCAAGCTCCTATAAGTTTGCCATTTTCTCTAAAACCTGTATATATTCTTTTAAACTGCTTCTGTTGCCACCATAACATGTCACCACCGTATCTTTTGTGTATAGAGAAATAAAATAAAATTATAACATAGTAAATGTTCAATATTTAAGAAGAGGTTTGTGGCAGCTAGCAGGAGAGTGAAAACAAGATAGCTAATGTGGACTACCTCTGCATAGCATGGAAAAGACTAGATTTTTGTCACTACCGTCAGATGTCACTACCGTCAGACTTTCTGTCTGACGGTGGTGACATACAGACTGTTGGTAGTGACGAAAACGTCCAAATGGTCCCTTAAGAAGGATTAAATATGATTTGCTGACCACAATTAGTACACTTATAGTTTTTATTTTTTATCTATCTTTATTTTATCTGTATTTGTGTATGAGAATAGCAGAGTTTCTTCTTTATTTCCTTCATAACGTTGATACGATTCACTTCTGGTCAGATGACCCCAGCAAGCAGTATAAAAACACAAAAAAAACGTTTCACTTCTCTGCAGTGTCCCTCCAACTCTAGGTTTCCAGAGCACCACCTGGAACTTCTTCCCCACCTCACATGGGAAGGGAGCCCCAGACAGGGTTGGAGGAACTGTGAAAAAGGCTGCAGATAGCCTTATACTGAGTGGAAAGGACATTGTGGATGGCAGTGTCTTTCATGAGATGCTTGGGAGGAGTCTGTGCAGTACCAAGGTCTTCATTATCACAGAAGCTGTCATGCAACCATATGATGCACTCCTAAGTCAGACACTAAAAGCTGTACCTACCACTCGGAAAATCCATCAGGTCATCACGACAAACCAAAAAGACTTTGAGATCAAATGCAGGTTGCTGTCCTGTTTCTCCAATGAACCAAAGATTTGCGAATGTTTCAGCCCTACGACATGCCAGTTGAAGGCCAGCATACCCAGGGCCGAGGATGAGGGTGGCCCACCGCAAAAGAAAAAGAAAAGTCCTCTGGCAATGCTCATGGAGGAGATGGAGCAGGAAGAGGAGAGCCACAGGAAGTGGAGGAAGATGAAACACCAACCAGCAGGGTTCCACTTCCTGATGGGACTGTAGCCGATCTATCTGCTGATAAAGTTCAGTGCGGCGATTGGTTTGCAGTGATTTATGACAAGAACTGGTGGTTGGGAAAGACTGTAATGGTGGATGCTCAGCATGAAGATGTACAGGTGGAATTCTACCATCCTTATGGGCCTAATCCACAATTCAGTCCAAAACAGGGAGAATGGCGAAGGGATGTGTGCTTCATACCATTTGAACATATTCTGGTCAAACTCGTGGAACCATCTGCACCAGGTCGTGCAAGCAGAAGAAGGGAGATATACAGCCTGTCTAATGAAGTCATGGACTACATATATAGAGGAGAAACACGTACATTATAGGGGCTGACAAAGCTGAATGAGTGTTGGAGTGATAAAGTTGTTGTCTTCTCTCCAATAGGACTATATGTTCAGTACACAGTTTATGTGCACTAGATGGCAGTTTACAATGTTATGACTTAAACATTATTTTCCAATGTTAACTGATTATTCTTGTCTGTGATTTGATTATTTTGTTCTTTGATTGTTCCTTATGTTGCCAGTCAAATATGTATCACAGTGATCATGCTTGTTCTTTGTTTTGCAAATTGTTAAATAAAGTTGTGAAACAAAAAAGCATGACTGGTGGTTTATATTATGGAATTATATGTGAAAATGGAGGGCACTGTCACCACCGTCAGATATGTGTCACCACCGTCAGAGGGACTTTTATTTGCTTTAAATACATATGTTTGTAATTTGTTACTTCAGTGCTCCTGGGATATAGAGATAACATTCTACCGTAATTTCCCGAATATAAGGCGCACCCGTGTATAATGCGCACCCCAAATTTACTTGTAAAATCTAGGGGAAAATATTGTACCCGTTTATAACGCGCACCCTAATTTTAGCACCAATAAATAGAAGAATACAAGAAAACAGAGCTTGTGTACAGATACAGAGATGTCATTTTACTGACTGGTGAAACACAGCTCAAGCATAGCACATTGGCAGTTCAAAACATTAACGTGAACTGAAAATATTTACGGTAATAATATGATTTGACAACTTCTCCAACTTACCAGAATCTAGGAGAAAACAAAACAGATGTGACTTTTCTTATAAAGGCTGCTGTATAACTTGCTCGTTTCCTCATGATGAATAAATGTTTCTTCCATGGATTGATACGGTAAAATGAAAGTGAGAACGTAAGTCGGAAATCCGTGAGAGCTCATAGCTGTCAGCACGACACTAGTAACAAAAGGAACTATTGTTATTTGGGTTTGAGTTTCCCGAGGGACCGATATAGTTGACGGACACAAGAAGTGTGTGTCCTGACATTTGTTATAGTCCGAATTGCGGAGCTGCAATAAACGTCGACTCAAATGAGTTCAAGAAACTAAATTCTGTGCTTTATGAAGAGTGAAAAAAGCAGAATTTAACACAGACGAAATCATTTGGCCGATTAGAGTGAAGTATTACCGAAACAAAACGGTGACGTCACGTACCGTAATGGTCGGCAACGGGTGGCCGCATACGTTTCTTCAACACAACGTGGCCGTGTCAATGAAAAAAATCGGTTTATATATATATATATATATATATATATATATATATATATATATATATATATATATATATATATATATATATATATATATATATATATATATATATGTAATACATATATATTTCTGTCTCCATCCATGTACCCGTTTATAATGCGCACCATGAGTTTACCAGTTGATTTTGGGGGGAAAAAGTGCGCGTTATATTCGGGAAATTACGGTATTTTATTAGAGAAATGTGTTTTTAGATTAAAAAAAACAATATTGACATATTTAAGTGAAAAGTAAACATTGGATTATGTAAGATCTCATAGAGGAGTATACTTGAAACGGTATAAAAAATCAAGGAATGTGATTATTTACCATTTAGCACCATATATGTGTACTTATAATGAAAGGCATTGGTTTGAAAGCTCCAAATTGGTATTGGACGAGAAAAATAAAAATAAATGAGCTTTTTATTGTGTCTGACGGTAGTGACAAATGCAACGCAGTGACTCAAAAAAGCATCTATTTTATGAGAAAGGTAAAAATTGGGGAGCTGACACCGATACATTGCTGAACAGCTAAGACATTGATCTATAATAACATTACTTCAGATTTTGCAATCAAACCCCCCCACCCCCCAAAAAAAACCTGTTTTAGGCAAATTCTCAAGAATCACCGCTCTATTACATCCAATTACTCGTTAAGGTTAATGAATCAGATGAAAGTCAATTCTTCTGCTCACACATTAGGGGTTGATTGACCCTCTCTGCCTGTGGGGCAATAGAATGACTAGTGGTTACTTATGGTTAAATTCACTGAGTCAGCAAAGCGATTTGACCAAAATACATATGAACTATATTTTTCTATTCATGAGGCAATGCTCTCAGTCTATCTCAATCCATTTTGGATTAAGCTTTAGTATATAAAGAGTAAACTTTGGTTGATCATTCAAATTAAGCTTTACTGCCTGAAGAGTAGGTTTTAATTGATTATGTTAAGTAAACTGTATTATGTAAAGAGTAGTGCTAAATTGATTGTATAAAGTAAGATATAATGGTAAAGAGGAACCTTTAGCAAAGTTTTATACTACATTTTAATGGTCTAATTGGACCTACTGTTATTTAATCATATTAAGACAATTCAGTTGTACTGTCTGTGATAAAAGAAGAAATCCATTAAGACAATTTCTTTATGCTATTTTCTGCTATGCTATGTATTTTTGACAAAGTTGACTACAAATACATAATGAGCGTTCAAAATTAAATGTTATTTTCCCCGCAGTGCATGTGACTACACTGTTGCACGATGACGCCTCAAGTTTAACTTCATTACAATATTAATGAATTAGAATTATGTTTGTCCTCCTACAGAAACCGTATGAAAACAAAAAAATATATTTCCCTCCCTTCAACTTTTTCCATTTTCAAACTTTTTTAAAAAAGCTCCAGGGAACCACGCGGGCAGTGCTAAAGAGCCACTAGAGCCGTGGGTTGCTGACCCCCAGCCTAGATGGTACAGCACCAGCCAAATATTTGTTAGTTCTGGGTTACCCACTTTTAAGGCTTTATGTGTCATTGTTGTGACCAAAAGAACAAGATCAGGGATACAAGTGGCCCAAATGAGGTTCCTCCGTAGGGTGTCCCGGCTCTTCCTTAGAGATAAGGTGAGAAGCTCGGTCATCCGGGAGGGGCTCGGAGTAGAGCCGCTGCTCCTCGAGAGGAGCCAGATGAGGTGGCTCGGGCATCTGATTAGGATGCCTCTGGGGTGCCTCCCTGGTGAAGTGTTCCAGGCACATCCCACAGGGAGGAGGCCTCGGGGCCGACCCAGGACACGCTGGGGAGACTATGTCTCCCGGCTGGCTTGGGAACGCCTTGGGATCCCCCAAGAAGACCTGGCTGAAGTGGCTGGGTAGAGGGAAGTCTGGGCTTCCCTTCTGAAGCTGCTGCACCCGTGACCCGACCCGGATAAGCGGGAGAAAATGGATGGATGGATGGATGGATGGATGGATGGATGGATGGATGGATGGATGGATGGATGGAGCTTCATGCAAGGACGTAGGTTTGGTCACAATATTGGTAGGGACGATATAACAGCATAACCTCCATGTACACTTTTTGCTTGAGACGGGACATTAAAAAGACCAAGCAGATTGGGTGAACGGTGGTCAGGGCTACACTTGTCACCAATGTGAACCAAATTAATTAATACGCTAAATTATGAATGCAAAATAATGCAATACAAATGTATTTAACTTCGACACTTCAAATTTATAACGTCTTAATCTCATCATTTTTCTTAAATCAAGTCGAATAATTTTCTCCATCTTGTTCTGAGTGTTAAAGGCTGGTTAACAGATAAATGCATCAGATTCTTCCACTTACTTTAAGTAAATATTACTATTACTACAGTATTTGTTCTTATTAAAGCCATACAACTACAAGTTGGTCATTTTTCACCTAAATCAAGAAAAAAATGCTTTCAAATAATGTTTTGAACAATATCTGTTTTTGAATTAAGAACATTTCTGACAAGTTTTTAAAGCTTATTTTCAGCTAGGTATTTTCTCATTTCAAGAAATCTGAGTAAAATTTACTTGAAGCACTTGCAGATAATTTCACTTATTTCTAGTAGATTTACACTGAAAACAAGGGAAGTTTTTTTTTTTTTTTTTTTTTTTGCAGTGCATATGTATTGGTTTCTGTGGTACACCGTTTGATGAAACTTTTGTTTTAAAAAACTACTAAAGAAACATTTCGGAAACGTACAGAATAAGTCTCTGGTTTTTATTAGCAAATTTAAATTGCAATATTTAAACACAGAGGTGGGTAGAGTAGCCAAAACTTTTACTCAAGAGTACCGTTACTTCAATATAATATTACTCAAGTAAGAGTAAAAGTAATCATCCAAAAAATGTACTAAACTACAAGTAAAAAAGTATACAGTGAAAAGAATACTCAAGTAAGAGTAACATTTTGAGTAACTGCTTATTTTTGTTTGATTTTTTTTTAAACAATGGTATATGAATCATTGTTATAATGTACTGTATGGAGGTAGATTTGTGTCTTTATTATTCAATCCAAAAAAATGTTGCTTCAATCAAATAAAAAGTTGCTTCAATCAAAATATATATTTTCAATCGAAGAAAACGTCTCTTCAATCAAAAAAATGTGTTTGAATGCAAAAATAAATTTGAAACTCCAAAAAATATATTTGAAAACTATTTTTCTTTGATTGATTTTTTTTTTTTTGATTGAAGTCAAGTTTTTTTTAATTGAAACACCATTTTTGATTAAAGTCATGTCATTTTGCGTTTGGACCACATTTTGGCTAGGACATTTGTGTCTTTATTATTCAATCAAAAATTAAGTCGCTTCAAACAAAAAAAAAAATATTTTCAGAAGAAAAATCACTTCAATCCAAAATTTTTAAAAATTCAATCGTAGAAAAAAAGGTTTGAATGCGAAAAAATATTTGAGACTCAGAAATTCGCATTTGAACACTTTATTTTTCATTCAAACCGTTTTCTTTGATTGAAGCAATCCTTTTTGTATTCAAGCCATATCAGGGGTAGGACATTTGTGTCAAAATCATTCAATCGCAATAAAAGTTGCTTTAATCAAAAAACTATTTTTAATCAAAGAAAAAAATCATTTGCAAAAATATATATTTTTTGAAAATATATTTTTTCATTTGAAATATATATATTTTTTATTGAAGTATCACTTTTTTTGAAAAGCAAGAAGTTTTAAACTTTTTTTTTTCAAAGTGGAAAAAGTTTTGAACACACTTTTTTTTTGAAGTGGGAAAAGTTTTGAAGGCACTTTTTTTCGATTGAATCATTTTGACACAAAGATTCAACTTCAACGCTAGTTCCGGTGTGTTTGAGTGGCAGCTGATTGCGCCAATGACATAAAAGTATGAAGCAAGAATAATGGCCATTGGCCACCAGGTCTCCATCCAGCCATCGGAGTCTCCTGGAGTCCAAGCCGAATATAGAGCACTGGTACGGGGGTGTAACATCGGCATTTCACCGGAGTACGGTGCCCTACTGCTTAATGTGATTCAACACGGCGAACTTCACCCGCTGCCCTGACGTGACGGTTGGCAATCGGTTCCAACCGGAGTGTCCGCGACGCGCCGGTACAAGAGTGGTCGGCGAGTGGCCCGACACTAGCCTGCCTAGTAAGAGAGTGGACTACCGGCGAGTCGCCGGCGTCCACGCCTGGAGCCCCATCACTTCAACTTTGAATGAGTGTCGTGTCATTCGCGGACCGTCCACTCGACAGCCAGCCTCCGCGCCTGGGGGGTGATATCGGGGTCTGACCAGTGTGCTGCGACAGGGCAACGTGCCGTTGCGAGTACTCCGGTGAAATGCCGATGTTCTACCCCCGTACCAGTGCCCTATATTCGGCTTGGACTCCAGGAGACTCCGATGGCTGGATGGAGACCTGGTGGCCAATGGCCATTATTCTTGCTTCATACTTTTATGTCATTGGGGCAATCAGCTGCCACTCAAACACACCGGAACTAGCGTTGAAGTTGAATCTTTGTGTCAAAATGATTCAATCGAAAAAAAGTGCCTTCAAAACTTTTCCCACTTCCAAAAAAAAGTGTGTTCAAAACTTTTTCCACTTTGAAAAAAAAAAAAGTTTAAAACTTCTTGCTTTTCAAAAAAAGTGATACTTCAATAAAAAATATATATATTTCAAATGAAAAAATATATTTTCAAAAAATATATATTTTTGCAAATGATTTTTTTCTTTGATTAAAAATAGTTTTTTGATTAAAGCAACTTTTATTGCGATTGAATGATTTTGACACAAATGTCCTACCCCTAATATGGCTTGAACACAAAAAGGATTGCTTCAATCAAAGAAAACAGTTTGAATGAAAAATAAAGTGTTCAAATGCAAATTTCTGAGTCTCAAATATTTTTTCGCATTCAAACCTTTTTTTCTACGATTGAATTTTTAAAAATTTTGGATTGAAGTGATTTTTCTTTTGAAAATATTTTTTTTTTGTTTGAAGCGAGTTAATTTTTGATTGAATAATAAAGACACAAATGTCCTAGCCAAAATGTGGTCCAAACGCAAAATGACATGACTTCAATCAAAAATGGTGTTTCAATTAAAAAAAACATGACTTCAATCAAAAAAAAAAATTTCAATCAAAGAAAAATAGTTTTCAAATATATTTTTTTGAGTTTCAAATTTATTTTTGCATTCAAACACATTTTTTTTGATTGAAGAGACGTTTTCTTCGATTGAAAATATATATTTTGATTGAAGCAACTTTTTATTTGATTGAAGCAACATTTTTTTGATTGAATAATAAAGACACAAATCTACCTCCATAGTACTGGACCATAACACATTGCATAACAACAGTAAGCCAAAGCAATACAAAAAAAAAAAAAAAAAAAAAAAATCATTGAATTCCAATGAGAGAAAAAAAACATAAATGAGGCATTATTAGTCCAAACAGCATGAGTGCCCTCTGGTGGAGAAAACAGCTCCTAGTTTTAATAGTGAAGCGTTCCTTCATTATTACTATTTGGAAATCAAAACGAGCATATATCTGGTTTTCCTCGGTCAATCAGTGCCAAATAAAAACTGAGATAGAGGATGAAATCCACACTTTCGAGTCATGTTGAGAGAAGCGCTCAATATCAAAAGTGCTAAAGACGACATGATTGAGCAGGCTGGCGTGAAGCTAGAACGGCAAGCTTGCGTCTGATTAGTATAGTGGAGTATGTGATTATTTTTGCGACGTCTCATTGGTGAAATCGGTAGAGCAGCTTGCTACTACTACAGCTGTTACAGCTTCTCGGCATCGCTGGCAAAAAAAATAATCAAATTAATCTAATAATCTCTTGTTTATTTAGCACCTTTGGATAACTTTGAGAGTTCAACTGAATGTAAAAGAGTGCTTATTCACCACCACAAAAGCTTCGGGAGCGAAATAGCATCTGAGTGAAATTTTTGACAGAACACCGGCTGTGAACACATACGTGTATGAATGTGTGTGTGTGTGTTCAAGTCATCAGCCAATCAAATTTGCGTTTGAGGGGGAAAAAAATAGACTAGTACATTCAGCAAGTGAAGCAGGGTTAATGTAAGTCTGAACATATTGAAAGTTATAGTATTTCACTTAATAATGGTAGGGTTAATTCTGTCCTTACAACATGGGAAGACGATTTAAATTACCTATATAATAGAAGTCATTATAACGAGATATAAATACCTGGATGAGCACTAACTATCTTCTACTTAACCCTGAAAAGACAGAAGTCCTTATAATAGGCCCGAAAAGTGCTAGAGACTCTTTATCTGCCCAGATAGTCACTCTGGACGATGTAAGTGTAGCCTCCAGCGCCACAGTTAAAAACCTAGGAGTTTTATTTGACCCTGACTTATCGTTTAAAGCACACATTAAACAAACCTGTAGAACGGCTTTCTTTCACCTGCGCAACATTGCCAAAATTAGAAATATTTTATCTAAAAGCGATGCAGAAAAATTAATTCACGCGTTCGTTACATCGAGATTGGATTACTGTAACTCCTTACTTGCAGCTTGTCCTAAAAACTCTCTAAAAGGTCTTCAGCTAGTCCAAAACGCAGCAGCAAGACTTTTAACAGGAACCAATAGAAGAGAGCACATCACCCCTGTGCTCCAGGCACTTCACTGGCTTCCAGTCGAGTTTAGAATTAAATTTAAAATACTCCTTCTTACATTTAAGACCATTAATGGGTTGGGGCCATCTTATCTCACCGATGCTCTCGTTCCATACCGCCCCAACAGAACACTCCGATCTCAGAATGCAGGTCTACTGGTAGTTCCCAGGGTTTATAAAAGTACTGTCGGAGCTAGAGCCTTTAGCCACCAAGCCCCTGTTTTATGGAATCAGCTTCCAGCTAGTATTAAAGAAGCCGAGACAGTCTGCACATTTAAGATTAGATTAAAAACGTTCCTATTCGACAAAGCTTATGGTTAGGCTAGTTGAAGTCGGAGTAGACTCACAGTTTAGTTTAAGCTGCACTAGAAGCTATAATGCTGGGGGCAGTACAGCCGCTGAGTTCTATCTCCTTTTCTTACTCTACCTACCACTTGTCTTACTTTATTTCTATTTTCCAATGTTAATATCTAGTTGTCTAGTCTCTTCATCACTAGTCACCCGGTGTCCCCTTTCCCCCCTCCCCTCTGGGGAGGGGCTATTTTTCAGCTGCAGCCTCCTGACTGTCCGGACCCCTGGCTGGATTGACGTCCTCGCTGCTACCCCCGTCTCATCTGACCAGAGGGACCTCTTCTTGCTCCTTTACTCCACTGTATTTTTACGGACTACAATTTCGCTTGCTAATTCCCGTTAGCCGTTCTGGGGTTCCTGTCTATCCGTCCTGGGAGTGGATCTCTCCTGACTGTGGTACTCCCCAAGGTTTCTCATTTTTCTCCCAATTGACTCTGGAGTTTTTGGAGTTTTTCCTTGCCGGCATGGAGGGTCTTAAGGATAGGGGATACCCAGGACTTGAACTGTATCTATTCATCTTTGTTGCTTCATTTCTAATCGTGTATCATATTGCCTCTGTAAAGCCCTTTGAGACCTCTGTTGTGATTGAGGGCTATACAAATTGAATTGAATTGAATTGAATTATATAATGCAAATAAGGTTGCGTAAAAGTTGGTGGGGACAATTTAAGCATCCTGAAAAGTTGGTAGTGATATGTCCCTACCGTCCCTATGCAAACCTACGCCCTTGGCTTCATGTGTTGGTAAAATGAGTCTGAAAATAATATTTTAATGTAATTAACAGACCCTACAAAGAGCTTTAGATATAGTTTAAGTCTGTGGTGTCTTTGGCGCAAAAGTCCGTATATTGTGCACTGATAGCTTGTGCCTTCTTCATTATTAAGCAATTTGTTCGATATATTTAATATGGAGCGCGACAACTGATTTTGATGTACTATGTTGTAATTACTAGTGCGACAGCAATGGCACAACTGCATTCCTGAGTAGGTTTAAAAAACGATTTTGCCTTTGACTGATAATGAACTATATGGGCCGTTAAATTAAAAAATCCCTGTGCAGGAGGGTGATTAGTGAGTAGGGTTTAAGTCAATGATTCTGAACACATCCTTGGTCTATACAGCTACACAATTAATGCAGTTCACCCTCAATATATTGCCATTCAATGCATTCTATATAGCTGCTGCTCTTTTCTCTCTACACGAATAACTGCAACTCAAGGAACCCAGTTGTCAAACTTCTGAAGTTTGCAGAAAACACCACAGTCATCTGCCTCATTAGCCACTGCAGTTAACCTGAGTACTTAGTTCCTACAACCAGACAATTGGACTACAGTCACACGGACTCGGACTCGGATCGCAAATTTGATGACCCGCAACTCGACATGGACTTGAATATAAAACGCAGAGTTGGACTTGACTTGTTTGACCTGGGAGGGTCCGAGATTCTAAACTCAATTCGACTAGTGAGGCAATATCTCGTCAGGATATACATACATATATAAATGTATACATATTATTTATTTATTTATTTTTACATTGACTTACTTTGACAGTAAGGCTTCCCTTATAGATAAACCTGAGTGCTTTGTGGGTGGGCTGGGGAACAATGGTGAAGGCCTTGCCTAAACTGTAACTCGACAACTTTTTGACTTGACGTGACTCATCTATACATTCTTGTGACTCGGCTCGACTCGACATGACCTCGAGACTCGACTCCACTTGGTTTGACATAACCTTATGACGCGACTCGACTTCACATAACCTTGTGACTCGACTCGACTTGCCAGCAACTGGTAAAATGCGGAACTTACTAGTGACTCGGATCATAGTGACTCGTGCAATTGTCTGCCTATAACTATAGGCCTCCCCAGTGGTCAGAGTGGCCGACAATTTTACTCAAGTAAGAGTAATGTTACTTCAAAATAATATTACTCAAGTAACAGTAAAAGTAGTCATCAAAATATGTATTCAAGTACAAGTAAAAAAGTATTTGGTGCAAGGAATACTTAAGTAACGAGTAACATTGTGAGTAACTGCTGACAGCGTAATTTTTACTATTTTTTTGGAAACAATGGTATTTTTTTCTCAACACAGCTATCTATGTGAACTGTTTTTGCTATTATGTACAATAACCCATTAATTACATAACCACATTAAGCCAAAGGGGGAAAAAATCATTAAAGAGAGAAAAAAAACAGTAATGAAGCATTATTTGACCAAAGAGAATGAGTGCCCTGCCCCTCTAGTGGAGAAAATAGTTCCTAGTTTGAGTAGTGAATACTGTAGTTCCTTCATAGTTACTATTATGACATTAAAAGGATCATATTTTTTTCAGGTTCAGGTTTTCTGTGATCAATCGGTACCAGATAAAAACTGGGAGAGAGTCTTAAATGCGCTATTTCGATTCTCAAAACTCGGCGAGGCCATGGAAAACCACTACCGGACGGCTTCGAGGAAATTCTGGTCCACCATCCGGCGTCTGAGGAGAGGAAAGCAGTGCACCATTAACACTGTGTATAGTGAAGATGGTGTACTGCTGACCTCGACTCGGGACGTCGTGAGTCGGTGGGGAGAATACTTCGAAGCCCTCCTCAATTCCACCGACACGCCTTCCTTTGAGGAAGCGGAGTCTGGGGAATTTGAGGTGGGCTCTTCGATCTCTCAGGTTGAAGTCACTGAGGCGGTTGGAAAGCTCCTCGATGGCAAGGCTCCGGGGGTCGATGAGATCCGCCCGGAGTTCCTAAAGGCTCTAGATGTTGTAGGGCTGTCGTGGCTGACACGCCTCTACAACATTGCGTGGACATCGGGGACAGTGCCTCTGGAGTGGTTCCCCTTTTTAAGAAGGGGGACCGGAGGGTGTGTTCCAATTATACAGGGATCACACTCCTCAACCTCCCTGGTAAAGTCTATTCAGGGGTGCTGGAGAGGAGGGTCCATTGGGAAGTCGAATCTCAGATTCAGGAGGAGCAGTGTGGTTTTCGTCCCGGCCGTGGAACAGTGGACCAGCTCTATACCCTCTGCAGGGTCCTCGAGGGTGCATGGGAGTTCGCCCAACCGGTCTACATGTGTTTTATGGATCTGGAGAAGGCGTTCGACCGTGTGCCTCGGGGAGTCCTGTGGGAGGTGCTCCGGGAGTACGGGGTACAGAGCCCCTTGGTACGGGCTGTTCGGTCCTTGTACGACCGGTGTCAGAGTTTGGTCCGCATTGCCGGCAGTAAGTCGAATTCGTTCCCAGTGAGGGTTGGACTCTGCCAAGGCTGCCCTTTGTTACCGATTCTGTTCATAACTTTTATGGACAGAATTTCTAGGCGCAGCCGAAGCGTTGAGGGGGTCCGGTTTGGTGACCTCAGCATTGAATCTCTGCTTTTTGCAGATGATGTGGTGCTGTTGGCTTCATCAAGCCGTGACCTCCAACTCTCACTGGAACGGTTCGCGGCTGAGTGTGAAGCGGTTGGGATGAAGATAAGCACCTCCAAATCCGAGACCATGGTCCTCAGTCGGAAAAGGGCGGAGTGCCCTCTCCAGGTTGGGGATGAGATCCTGCTCCAAGTGGAGGAGTTCTAGTATCTTGGGGTCTTGTTCACGAGTGAGGGTAGGAGGGAGCGAGAGATCGACAGGCGGATCGGTGCAGCGTCTGCAGTAATGCGGACGCTGCACTGGTCCGTAGTGGTGAAGAAGGAGCTGAGCCGAAAGGCAAAGCTCTCGATTTACCAGTCGATCTACGTTCCTACTCTCACCTATGGTCACGAGCTGTGGGTCGTCACCGAAAGAACAAGATCACGGATACAAGTGGCCGAGATGAGTTTCCTTCGCAGGGTGTCCGGGCTCTCCCTTAGAGATAGGGTGAGAAGCTCGGTCATCCGGGAGGGACTCGGCATTGAGCCGCTACTCCTCTGCGTTGAAAGGAGCCAGCTGAGGTGGCTCGGGCATCTGGTTCGGATGCCTCCTGGATGCCTCTCCGGAGAGATGTTCCGGGCATGTCCCGGAGACGACCCAGGACACGCTGGAGAGACTATGTCTCTCTGCTGGCCTGAGAATGCCTTGGGATCCCGCCGGAGGAGCTGGTTGAAGTGGCTGGGGAGAGGGAAGTCTGGGCTTCCCTGTTAAAGCTGCTGCCCCCGCGACCCGACCCCGGAGCAAGCGGAAGATAATGGATGGATGGATATTTCGATTCATGTTGAGGGCAGCGGATGTCAAATAATTCATTTATTACGGTGCTTTAAAGACGCTTGATTGAACAGGCTTGCGTCTGATTGGTGTAATGGAGTCATGTGATATTGTTGCGGCGTCTCATTCGTGAAATTAGTAGCGCTACTCTTGGCAATAGCATCGCGAGCAAAAAAATTAATAAATATAATATGTAGAATAAAGAAGAAAAATGTAACGACTGTTGTGTAGCTCAAAGTAGCGGAGTAAGAGTAGTGTTTTTGCTACACAAATCTTGTCAATTAAAAGTAAAAAGTATGGCTTAGTAAAACTACTCTTAAAAGTACATTTTTCTCAAAAAGTTACTCAAGTAAATGTAATGGAGTAGATGTAATGCATTACTACCCACCTCTGCCAGTGGTTATAGGAACTTTTCTTCGCCAGGCAGTTGTGTTTACGAACTGCTGTGACAATGACGAGGCTGCTCCTTTTTGCGCAGGCGTCCCTTGCAGGAGTGTGGCGTTTATAAACGCACCTTAAACATAGTGTGGACTGGAATAAAATATTATCCGAAATAAAAGGCAAAAAAAAAAAATCCGACCTAGTATAGACGTAGCCTGAGTAAAGAGCAAAAGTTATTTTCCAGCTTCTTTTCAGTACTAATCCATGAAATTTCCACCAATACTAGAAATTCCAGAAGTTATTTTTTTATCTTGTTCTGTGGGCTAAAACAAATTTTTAGTAAAGTTCCACTCAGAAAATGGTGAGAACCAAATATCAACCACAGGTTCTCTGGAAACCCATCCAAAATGTTACAATATGTGCACCCCTTCTCAAATGCCCCTCCAGGTGCAATAGTTTTTGTCTTCATATATCCTCTTACCTTTCATTTCTTGCTAGCTGTCAGCATTCAGATGTAGATTCCCTGGAGTTTTCAGATGAGCTCTCCCTTCATGCTGCTGGTGCTCCTGCTGTGCATTAGCATGAGATCAGACTGCATTGTGATGCTGCACGGATTACAAGATACCCATTTCCACCTCTGATTGTCCTCACTGGTCAGTTGTGATGTGGGGGGTTGCTTGGGAAAGGAGAGAATGCATGTTCTGAATGAAAATAAGGAAAGAAACATTGCATTAGGATGATATAAAGTAATTAAAAACATGGTCATTGGAGCAAAATTTTGCAATAAACTCTCTTTTTCTGCCTGGTATCATCTGAAATCCATGTTCCTGTGGCCCCCCTGAATTGTATCAATGTTCGAAAAATGGAGTGACAGAAGACAATACATTTGAGATGATGTGATATTACAGAAATGAATTCACGTCAATGTTTCACACTCAAAAAATGTATCCCAAAAATGATCTCAGTGTAAAAGTGAAATTGGAATGGTAAGATTTGTCCTTGTCTATCAGCAAAGAAGCAAATTTATAACACAGTAAACATTTGATTTAAATTAAGCAAGTGAATCATTGCGACTATAAAATTTCTCTTCTATAATATATCCTTTTTTTCTTTGTTTGGCTTTTCTAAAATGTGTCCAATGACAAGTATTTGAACGTGCAGTCCTTAAATAAATACATTACATAATATTAAAAATAAAAGTATACCAGTAGCGTACACAGACAATTTGGGGGGCACGTGCTCAGAGGCAGGGAGACCTTATGCAGCGTATATAGTAACTGCCAGCTCAGCTGCTTCATTAGAACAATGTGAATTAAAAAAAGAAAGACGAAAAACTGCAGCTGTATTAAAGAGTTTGATATGTACAGTATATATATGTATGTATATATATGTATGTATATATATATATATATATATATATATATATATATATATACATATGTTGTCAGAACATCGCAACATCCCAGAACAAGACCCAGTACTCATCACAACGGCAGACATCCAGACAAGACTGTCCAAGATGATGCCTACTGGCTTTAGAAGCTAACTGCACTCCATGAACTGCCTAACAGCACAAATGAACCAGCTGCTGAGGTCGGGGATCCACCCAGAGTGGCTAGTCCTCATCATGAAGGACCCACAGAAGGGGACAGTACCATCCAACTACCGGCCTATCACCTGCCTCAGCACCACATGGAAGCTCCTATCAGGCATCATAGCGGCTAAAATGAGCAGGCACATGAAGCAATACATGCACAGGGCACAGAAAGGGATTGGCAATAACACCAGGGGAGCCAAGGACCAACTACTGGTGGACAGGGCAGTCGCCAGGGACTGCAAAGCTAGGAGCACCAACCTGTGCACTGCCTGGATTGACTACAAGAAAGCCTATGACCCAATGCCACACACATGGATACTGGAATACTTGAAGCTGTATAACATCAACAGGACACTAAGAACCTTCCTCCAGAACTCGATGGGGCTGTGGAAGACAACTCTAGAAGCCAACTCGAAGCCAGTTGCACATGTGAGCATCAAATGCGGTATCTACCAAGGAGATGCTCTGTCACCCCTGCTGTTCTGCATAGGCCTAAACCCCCTCAGCCAGATCATCACCAAGAGTGGTTTCGGGTACCGGTTCCGAAGTGGAACAGCCATCAGTCAGCTCCTCTACATAGATGACATCAAGCTGTATGCCAAGAACGAGCGTGACATCGACTCCCTGATCCACCTCACGAGTATATACAGCAATGACATCGGGATGTCATTCGGACTAGATAAGTGTGGGCGAATGGTATCCAGAAGAGGGAAGGTGATCTCAACTGAAGGGGCTGAGCTACCTGAAGGCAACATAACAGATGTGCAGGACAGCTACAAGTACCTGGGGATCCCACAGGCAAATGGAAACCATGAGGAAGCAACTAGAACGTCTGCCACAACCAAATACCTACAGAGGGTGAGGCAGGTCCTCAAGAGTCAGCTGAATAGCAAGAATAAGATCCAGGCCATTAACAGCTATGCCCTACCAGTAATCAGATACCCTGCTGGCATCGTATCCTGGCCACTGGAAGAGAGACAGGCTACCGACATCAAGACAAGGAAGCTCCTTACAATTCACGGAGGGTTTCACCCTAAGTCCAGCATCCTGAGGCTCTACACAAAGCGGAAAGAGGGAGGCCGAGGACTAGTGAGCATCAGAGCCACGATCCAGGAGGAAACTACATCCCTCCAAGAGTACATCATGAAAATGGCCCCGAGTGACGACCTGCTCCGTGAATGCCTCAGGCAACAGAAGCCCAATAAGGAGGAGGACCCTGAGGAGCTATCATGGATGGACAAGCCCCTGCATGGTGTGTACCACCGACAAATTGAGGAGGTAGCTGACATGGGAAAAACATACCAGTGGCTGGAAAAGGCCGGACTGAAAGACAACACGGAGGCACTGATCATGGCAGCACAAGAACAGGCCCTTAACACAAGAGCAATAGAGGCTGGGGTCTATCACACCAGACAGGACCCCAGGTGCAGGCTATGCAGAGAGGCCCCTGAGACAGTCCAGCACATCACAGCAGGGTGTAAGATGCTAGCAGGCAAGGCATACGTGGAACAACATAACCAGGCAGCAGGCATAGTGTAAAGGAACATCTGTGGCGAGTACGGACTGGAGACCCCAGAGTCAAGGTGGGCGACACCTCCGAAGGTGGTCGAGAACAACCGAGCCAAGATCCTGTGGGACAGATCCAGACAGACAAACTGTTGATGGCCAACCAGCCTGACATAGTGGTGGTGGATAAACATCAGAAGACAGCAGTAGTGATAGATGTAGCAATCCCGAGCGATAGCAACATCAGGAAAAAAGAGCATGAAATGCTGGAGAAATATCAAGGGTTGAAGGAAGAGTTGGAGAAAATGTGGGGAGTGAAGGCAAGAGTGGTGCCAGTAGTGATCAGGACACAAGGGGCAGTAACCCCCAAGCTGGGTGCATGGCTCCAACAGATACCAGGAACAACGTCCGACGTCTCCATTCAGAAAAGCGCAATCTTAGGGACAGCTAAGATCCTGCGCAGGACCTTCAAGCTCCCAGGCCTCTGGTAGAGGACCCGAGCTTGAAAGGAGAGACCATACCGCCCGGGCGGGATGAAGTTTTTTTTTTTTTTCTTCTTTATACTGTGTAGATATATATGTATACAGTATATACTACTACTGTAATATATACTGTATATACTGTATATATATATATATATATATATATATATATATATATATATATATATATATATATATATATATATATATATATATATATATATA
The DNA here is from genome assembly GCF_030265065.1 of Corythoichthys intestinalis. Taxonomy (NCBI): domain Eukaryota; kingdom Metazoa; phylum Chordata; class Actinopteri; order Syngnathiformes; family Syngnathidae; genus Corythoichthys; species Corythoichthys intestinalis. The sequence continues at coordinate 44,777,165 of NC_080411.1, read as the reverse complement.
TATATATGGCGGAAAACATAGACAAGACTGAAAAAGCCGTTTCTGCTCTCGCGCTCCTCCTTAAAAGAAACTGCTGTATTTTAAGCCATAACCACTGTTGTGTTTGATGGAACAATATGTCTAGATGCTGCCATAGCAGATTCATGGTGCATGAAGCCCCCGAACTATTTTTAATTTGTCCGTTTTACCCATAAAACCACCGTTTACAGACGTCGCGCAACCGCTTTGTTTCAACCCAGCCATAAAATGAAGGTAATTAGTTATATTTATTATTCAAAATGTCTGTCGTTTTTAGCTAAGAATTATTAATTGATGTCTCATACTTCGTTTAAAAAAAAAAAAAAAAATTTCAAAAAATTATTCACTCACATATTTTAAACTTTTAAACAAATCATGTCACAATTTAAAAAAATAGCGTCTGTAAAAAAGTCACGGATATCTACCTCATAATTATCACTTAATTGTATTTTTTTTGTTACTGTAGCATATTCTCCAATATGTTAGATGATAAATAATCGATCCAAACAAAGAAAAATTGAGAAAAAAAAAAAAAAACGTTGGAAAGGGTAAATATATCAAAAAGAACATCTCAACCACTCCTTGATGTCTGTGATTTCTACATCGCGACCCTTGTTCAATGACCATGTTTCACCCATAAAATCCCCCAAAAATCCAGCTGTGGACATTCACAGCTGTGTCTTTACACTCAGTGATACATGCTAACTGGAGTTTTTGGATTGAAAACACATAAGTACGCAATAATATCACGTTAAAGTCATGGCGTCTGTAATTCTGCTCTCGCGTGTTCTCACCTCCAGTTATCACCTCCAATCGAGTTAATTACAGCTCAAAAATTAATTAATCGTAATTAATCGTAATTCAAACCATCTATAAAATATGCCATATTTTTCTGTAAATTATTGTTGGAATGGAAAGATAAGACCGAGATGGATATAAACATTCAATACGGTACATAAGTACTGTATTTCTTTATTATAACAATAAATCAACAAGATGGCATTACAATTATTAACATTCTGTTAAAGCGATCCATGGACAGAAAGACTTGTAGGTCTTAAAAGATAAATAAAAATAATAAATAAAATAGATAAATATATAAATAAATAAAATATATAAATATTTATAAAAATTTAAAGAAAATAAATAAAAGATAAGAACTAGTACAAGTTATAGAAATTTTATATTAAAACCCCTCTTCATGTTTTCGTTTAATAAAATTTGTAAAATTTTCAATCAAAAAATAAACTAGTAGCCCGCCATTGTTGATGTCAATAATTACTTACACAATGCTCATGGATGCTGAAGCCTATAAAATCACTCGCACCCAAGCGCCAGCAGAGGGCGGCAAAACTCCGAAAAACACAACAAGTACACCTTTCACTTTGCTGTCCTTTTAATATGTTTGAGCGGGGCATTTGTGCGTTAATTGCGTCAAATATTTTAACGGGATTAATTTAAAAAATTAATTACCGCTCGTTAACGCGTTAATTTTGACAGCCCTAACATATATATATATATATAATATATATATATATATATATATATACTGTATATATACCATATATATATACTGCATATATACCATATATATATATACCGTATATATATATATATATATATATACGGTATATATACCATATATATACCGTATATATATATATATATATATACCGTATATGTATATATATATATACCGTATATGTATATATGTAATACAATTCTACTCAACATTTTTTTTAATTGACAACCAATGTTATACAATCATTGAAACTTGAAAAGAACAGAAACACAAAGGAAAAATTAAATTAACAGAAAAACTGCTCAATAAAACATAGGGAAAATTAATTTTAATTAATTTATGCGTTAGGGGCTTCAGGTGAGGGCGCGGATGGCAGCTATTAACTGTAGGTACTACAATTAATTTGCCACCTTCGTGTGCGCTGCGCATTCAAGTTGACAAATGATGGGCGGTACGCACCTCACCGGAGGGCGTGTGTTTGCGCATTTAGACAACAGAGGGGGCTCTCACAGTGATTCTGGCTGCGGTGCTTGGAAGGGCATGCACACACATTACTGACATAATAATGATCATGACTAAATTATTAGGTTTTGTGTTGGTTCCCTCCTAGTGTGTCCCTGTGATTGCCCATTGATTTCACCTGTTGTACCTGCTCCTAGTATATCCTCCAACCTGCATCCTCCTGTGTCACCCACCTGTTCCTCGTTGTCTCGTTACCCCTTGTCTCTATGTGTATATAAGTTCCCAGTTTCTTTTCAGTCCTTGTTACATCATTGTAAATGTCCATGTGCACATCCGAGCCTGTTCTCGTCAGTTTTCTCCAAGCCCTCGTGTACCAGTCCGTCCGATTTAGTAAGTTTTGTTTGAACATTGCCTTTTTGATCCCCAGTCCTTTTGGTTCTACTTTGTGTTTTTGTTAGTTATTATTAAAACGTTTTTTGAGTTACCGCCACCAGCCTGCTGTGTTTTTGTTTCCCTGCATTTGGGTCCACATCACCTGCATGCCCGAATTCCTGACATAAATAACCTTGAAAAGGGCACTTGCTAGGTTAAAAGGGCATGGCCAGTGCCTCAGCACCATTTGGCATCTTAATATACTCTATAATAATGTATTATTTATACTGTACAATACTACATTCATCTTCTGCTCTGCTTATCCTTTTTTCTTTCCAATTTATGTTTGTGGAATTGTAGTCAATTTCCCAAGATATTCATTTTATGTTTGTGGAATTATAGTTAATTTCCCAAGATATTCATTTAGCCACCCAAAAACAAAATGCTTTATGCTATTTATGTGTGCATCTAACAACATTAAAGCCCCCTCAATTACATTGAATCATTGTATTAAATACTAATTTGTATTAACAAACAAAAAGAATAAACTTCTAAATACTATTTGAGACAAAATATTTAGCAATACCTAACAATTTAAGCCCTAATGCTTTGAGAAAACATCCACTGGAGTGTATCTAAAATTAATTTAAAGTTGTATCCAAGGGCGTCTGTTTGGTCTCAAGATTGGTAGGGACAATATGACAGCCATAGAGTTCATAATGTATTGATGGACACGGGGGGCCGGGCCGAATAATAGGGTTCCTGCACTGTTGGCGAGGCCGTCAAAGCTGACCGAGTGGAATCACAGACAAAGAGGTTTTGTCGTTGAATACTCTTGTGAATAAATGCTTAAATCCCTGAATTCTTTATAGATATGACGTATAAAAGTCTCAATTCTTGGTTAAAAACATTAGAACCGTGCAGTTAGCATTTATTTTACGTAAATATGTCGAAGTACAATGCTTGTCTGTTAGTAAATGTAGCTTACAGCCGCCTTATGTAAACAGGGCTTTTCCGTTTAAAATTCTTGTGAATCAATGCTTGAATCCCTGAATTCTTGATAGAAATGGATGTAAAACAGTCTCAATTCTTGGTTAAAAGCAAAGAAAATGTGCAGTTAGCATTTATTTTTTATATAAATATTGCGTACTATGATGCCAATGCAGTAGCGGCTAATTTCTCCCATTGATTTTTTTCACAATGTTTCGAAATGCATGAGCCGTACAAAAATATAATAATTACCTTGAATCTTTGAACAAATCCCTCCTGAGACAATCCTTCCTGTTTGTATGTGGTACAGCTTTCATACTTTTTCAACAGAAATCCGGCTTTTGATCGCTGCGTGCATGTGTTTGTGAATAGCTCCTATTGATGTGGGCGGGCCCCTACTTGAAGGCAAGGCGCAGTGCATGACCGATCTGACCCGTCAATACCATTATGAAGTCTACATAACAGCGTTACCTGCATGTTATACTTTTTGCTGGGGATGGGGGAGACTAATAAAACCAATCAGATTGGGTGAACGTGGGTCAGAGCAACAGTTGTTAGGGATATGAACCTAATTAATTGTTAGGCTAAATGATCAACGCTATATAAATCTGTTTTGAATAACGTTCATGTATATTGGTTCAGGTGAATCACCGTTCAATTGTTAAAAAAAAAAAAAAAAAAACACATGTAAGAAACAAGAAACATTTTGAAATCTTTTAGATTAAATGTCTGAATTTTATAAGCAAATTTAAACTTCAATATTTGATCATAATTTAAATCATTTTCACATTGACTATTAAAGCTAATTTGTTTATAATATCTTTACTATCTAGGAATGCAATCAATACCCATGTTTTAAAACTACTAAAGATTGTCTAATTAAAGACATGAAGTATAACTGAAAGAAAAACTTCTTAGTCAGGGTGTAAAACAAAACAAAAATGGAGCCTTCCTTCAGGTAAAACACTACTGCTTTTAGCTAAACTCAACCAAAAATGAAAACTTTTTACCTCAACTATGATTAACATGCAGATTATCTGAAAAAATGTTTTCAAATACATTTTAAATGAATGCAAGTCATCAGCCAATGAAACGTGCGTTTGATGAGGGAAAATGGACCGGCACATTCAGCAAAATGAAAAGGGGTAAATGCAAGGTAATCATGGTATAGGGTCAATTCTATCCTTACAACATATGGGAAGAAAATCCAAATGACCTATCGAACTGAAGTCATTATAAAATGCCAATAAAGTGGCTTAAAAATTGGTGGGGACAATTTGAGCATCCTGAGAAATTTGTTGTGTTATGTCCCTACCGCCCCTATGCAAACCTCCGCACTTGGTTTTATCATCATCCAGGGTACAGAAACTGATTCAAAATCAAGACAGTAGCTTTTGAAACCATTTGCAGACTGTGTTTTCACTGTGTGCAGCGAAAAGCTTGTTTCCTGTTGGTGGGCATGCTTATTTAACATGTGAATGGCTTCTTGGGTGAGTGAGGGTCATATCCATATGTATGAAGACACTTCATTGGAGAGGGGGAGGAGGGGAACGGTCAGAATTTCGATCCACTGAAATTTGGAGAAACTGAAATATATTGAAATTTACAGTTTAATCTAAATTCCACCGACTACTTTCTTCTTCTGTAAATCTCTTCTTTTCTATTTCTTTCAGCTGGAGTAGATGCGCATTATGAATAGAAGTTAATCCAGAATCAACTTTCGGTGTCGAATTTTCATGACGTTCATCCGCTGATGTTGATTGGACCAAAGCCATGACAGATAAGCGATGGGGAGTAGGCGGGACTTCCGGGGGTGACTCCACCTGGATGAGAGTCACCTGGAGGGCAGCCGCGCACAAACGCAAGACACCCGACCGAGAGGAAATTCTGGAGGGGGATTTAATTGATTTTTTTTCTTCCTTTCCTTCAAATGAAAGGTAATTACCGTCCACCAAAAATCCTGGAGTCCAGCAAAGATAATTCAGTTGATCCCCGTCGAACTGAAACTTTTCTGCGCGTTGAAGTGAAAGCGCTTGATGCTCGTGACTGTCGCTCTGGATTTGGTCTCGTTTTATTCATAGGAAGAGAAACCAGAGCGCGTTAGGGTGTGGATTTAACTGATTTGATTTTTTCCCCCCACAAATTCTTCAAGTATTTTTCCCTCCCACCCAAAGAACAAAGATGCTTCTCCGCAGGTGAGCCTTAAATAACCAGCAAATCAGTCGCAAATGTTTGTTTTGGCTATAAATGCTTGCTCATTAATTCGTTTGATTTCTAGGATTGTGTTTTTCGCTGTGATCTATAGCCAATCCGCCACTGCCATCCCTGCCTCAGGTCAGAGTTCTAAAAAACTAAGATTAGTACTCCTAACTGTACTATATATTTCACACACTGATTAATTTGTTCTTAAAATGGTCTTTTAGCATCATATTTGTATTCGTACACCCACTAGCATTGTAGAATGAACTATCAACAAAGCTTACACGTTACTGTTTATTGTGTTTAAATATTATAAAACCCTTATTTATTTATTTATTTATTTACGTACATAAAACCTGTTCAAGATTTTAATAAAAGTTCAGAGTATAAAACCTAAAAATTTCTCAGTACAGGTAATCCCCGGTTTACGAACAAGTTCCATTCCTACGCTGGCGACGTAACCTGAATTTCCTCGCAAGTCAGAATTAACCCTTGAAGTAAGCTTTATATCAAAACAACTATCCAAAAACATGTATTATACATCATATTAATAAAATAAAATATAAAAAAAATAAGATGGGTACATATTTCTTCCCTCCCCTAACATCGATCATACTGACATTTGTTTATTTGTCCCTGTCAAACTATGAACCCACATTTAGAAAATACAATCAATGCAAAACGTGCAATAATGCTATGAAGTAAATCAATGGAGACATATTTGCTTACAAAAACAAGTTTTGAAAAAAAAAAATCGATTAATGAATTAGTTGCCAATGAATTTGATAATCAATACAGTTGTAGACTACAGTTAAGTCAGGTACCTGTCATAAAATATTATTTTTTAAGGAACAGACCTCCATTTTGTCTTCATTGTTACATACAACATGCCTAAAACAACTTCAAGGTAAATTGTGAAGGTAATTGAAAAAAGTGACATTTATTTGATTAATCGTTTAATTAATCGTCCAATTAATTGATTATGAAAATAATCGTTAATTGCAGCCGTAATCGATTTTAATCCATTAGTTGTTGCAGCCTTAGATAAAACATAGGTAGTCCCCGGGTTACGAACGAGTTCCATTCCTATGCTGGCGGCGTTAAAGTACCCCTAAACACTACCTAAATTTTAAAATAACCAATATCCAGAAACATGTATTATACGTCATTGTAATGTCCTCACCAAGACGTTGGAGCTAGACAGTGAGCTAAGCTTTGAAATGACCATGTCAGACATCTGTGTGGTTTGCTGACTTTATTCAGCTGCTTATGACATGAACACTTGCAGAATGAAACTAAAATAAAAATTGAATTAAATCAGTTTCATCTTCAATAACAGCAATTAATATTTGGGTTAGTAACTAGCTGCTGATACTGCAATAACAATCCACACAAACGATTAGCATGTATCAGTTAGCGTCCGCACATCATCAAATACAATCAAATAAACTCGCCCCAAGTATTCGACCACAATTGAAAACACACAATAAACGGTACAAAAGGTGTTGCCTCTCTGGATGCTTCACAAGCAACATGCGCTCTTACTCGCGTGCCATTAGTACTACCTGCTCTACGCTTCCTGCGCAAAGATAAAAGCATGCATCAAAAAACAAAAATGAATTAGTTATTAAAAAAAACAAAACAGGACTCCGGCGTTGTAAAGTCGAAATTACGTAAGTCAGGTACGTCATAACCCGGGGACTACTTGTAATGTCATTACTTACTGTGATACAATAATGGCTGGCACCTATTTTTTTCATCCAAAGGTTGTGTGGGAGATGAGTGCAATAAAGGCCAAACCCCTCCATTTCCTCTGTCGACCCCTGCTGAAGTCAGATCTCAGCAGCCCTCTCAGAACTTCCTTAATCAATTTGACCAGGGTAACACGCCAAACATCGGCGACCGTAAACACCGAGATGCCAATGCCGTCATGCCCTTCATCGGCCTAACCAACAGTAAGTTTGTCCAAATAGCCACTGTATGCACAGATGCACAAACCTGGCCTGCTCACACAACACAGTATTTGTCACTTGGGCTATAACAGACATGACCACTGACCTCTCATGACAAACATTCCTGTATTCATTGATCACGTGTTGAAGATGTTTTGTGATGTTTCAGTGTTTTCTGGAAAAAAGAAAAAAAAAAAATTAGATCAAGCACGCCGAAACATGCCAGGTAAATAAAACAACCTAAAATGTTTGTCTGGGATAAAAGAAAAATTCAATGAATCTGTAAGTGTAGACAAAAAACATGAACTTTGTACAACTATTTAGATCAAAGCTATCAAATAAAGCTACTTGATTAGGATATTTCAGAAGAAAACCAAACACACATTAGTATGGGAAACCCAGTGTACTTATTTGGACATACAGTGTAGACAGATGAAGTCAGCAGGAACACTTAGTGTATTTTTGCTATTTTCAGCTGTTTCCTGGCACTCTTTGTGTTTGTCTGCTGACGTAAAGCAGACGCACCCTAAGAATGTGTGTGGTTAATGGATTACGTCATAGACACACACACACACAGATTGTGGGTCAATCTGAGATGTTGTGAACTAGAACCAAAATTGAGATAAAAACTTGTTTGAAATGTAGAAATTTCAATCTTGGTTCTGTAGATCAACAAAACACGCCTCCCTCAAAATAACTCAACTTGTTGTTCATACCAAACGTATTTTTGTTAAAAAAAAAAAAAAAAATCTAGGCGCTGAGCAGAGTCGAAGTTGCTGTAAGAATGGAGGGACCTGTATTCTGGGGAGTTTCTGTGCTTGTCCTCCTTACTTTACTGGTCGGAGCTGTGAATACAACCAGCGCATCAGGTAATTTATGAAACTTTCACAATCACCATATCTGCTATGACAGTATTTACACATAGACACACTATATACATATACATTTTGAGTGTTATAGACTGACAGACTAATGTGTCAGATTATTCCATTTACTTTAAGTAAATATTACTATTTATTCTTAATACAGGCAGGTTATGACGTACTCGACTTACGCAATTTTGACTTCACGATGCCGGAATCTCGTCCGCCATTTTGTCTCCAGTCGTTTTTTTTTCCTTTTCTTAGTCGTATAAACAGTACCTTATTGAACCTCACAGTATCTTATCTTAGTCGTATAAACAGTACCTTATTGAACCTCACAGTATCTTATTTTTTACTTTACTTTATTAATATGACTTGTTCTGTCCTCAGTAAACATGAAGTTGTTCAGCTTTACAGACAGCAAACAGGGCAATTGTGCTTTTTGACGCTTTTTACTTCCTTCACTTTTGAAAATGTGTAAAGCTGTAACACACATATGTACACTTATGTTCAAAACGACACTCGACACAAAACAACTGATGTTCAAACGCCCATCTAGTGTGATCAATATGTAAATTTAGTAGATCAAATTAGCCTAATTTGCCAAACAAAAGTCTTAAATGCTACGAATGCTACATATTTACAATGGCGTAATGCTCGCAACACGTCACTATTGCTCATTAATATTGATGACGTTAGCAATTGTTGTTAGGCGGGTCAAGCTCACGTTTGTCCCTAATGCTAAATGCATGGAAATAATGTCCGAACAAGATGTTTACTGAGCTAAACCTACCAATTCTGTCCGAAAATGATGTCCCTGGTCCCAAATTCATTGGTAAAGATGTGAAAGAACATATAAAAGTTCGGTTTAAGAGATGGCTTGAGTGTCGAAGGCTGAAAAAGAGCCGACCTGATCCAGAGGTAGCTTTTTTATCGATACCTTTTTCTTATGTGCATTGCCTTACACCACTGACAATAACATTCTCCTGATTCAACAAGCTATCCTTTACCCTCATATGTCCCGTCTTTCTTATATGTTATATCCTCTGGTTGTCTGACCGTTCTTGGGGGTAATTTAATTGCTATTTTTGTGTGGCAATCGCAAATGCCACTCAGTGACAGCCAACAAACACTTTTAATTTTTTGCTTAATAACAAATCTTGATTTTGTAATTTATTTACACTTCCCACTTACTAAAGTTGTTTTTTTAATACAGAAAAGGTAACAACAGTGGCAGTCAGATACCATTTTAATTTTTTCAGGTCAGACAGAAGCAGCACGGCAAAATGCCACGCTAAAAAACTAGTAAAAATATCAAAATGGCTTACCTCTTCATCTTTTGAAGGACCATGGACCCCAACAAAATGTTTACTGCATATGAAGGCGAATGGCTTCACCTTGCTGGCGTTAAACTGGCCTTTCAGATGTCCGCGCACGTCGATCCATTCTTCACAGTTTTTGGCTTCGGGAAACGTATGAAGAAAATTTCCTTCATATGTCATAACGTCCAGAGTCTTTTCTACAAGTTCCATTGCAGCAGTGTTTATTCAGCATGTTCTTTTTTTGAAAGATTACCGGCAGAAATCAAGCAGTAATAACATGGATTGTATGCGAGGGCGTGTCTATGTTGACCCACTTCCAGGTTACGATGGCGACGTCACGGTCTAAAACTAGCGTTCGTGCGGTACGCTATTGTCATAGGAAATCGCTCATGCCTATCTCCACAAACTGTAGTTGTAAACTTAATTACCAATGTATAGGTAAACATATACTAGCTGAAACAACTTACAGCCTTATGTGGGCCAAACCAGAGCGCAGCTATACTTTATCCATAGACGTCTGAGCCTGCTTCTCAGTCATACAAGGCGTCAGTCCAGCCAGTCCCAACGTTGCCACCAGAGGGCAGTTTATTCTCCGTCATTCAACAAAATACAATACTTTAGGAGTTTTGGGATAATTATTTTGTAGGGGTACTTAAAGGGTTAATTCCGACGGAAATGCGGGTTACGTCGCCAGTGTAGGAACAGAACTCACTCCTAACCTGGGGACTACTTGTAAATTAAGCTAAATCAAGGAATTGAAATTGCTTTCAAATTATGTTTTGAACAATATCTATTCTTGAATTAAGAACATTTCTGACAAACCAGCTTTTTAAAAGATTAAATACTTAAAATAAGTCTGTTAAGTTTATTTTCAGCTACAGTGGCTATTTTTCTTATTTCAAGAAATCTAAATGAGTAAAATTTACGTGAAGCACTGGCAGATAATTTCACTTATTTTTAGTAGCTTTACACTGGAAAAAAAGGAATTTAACTAGTTTAAGGAGGTGTGTTTTTGCAGTGTGGAATGTCGCCCCATCTTATAAATGACTGTTCAATGTTGGATTGTTTTCCCAGTCTGGCAGTCCTCTTCAAAAATCCATTTGAAATAGTGATAAACAAAAGTTCCAGAATGATCACTGTGTGCACTAGGAAAATTGCAATTCATCGCCGAATATCAGTTTCATCCAGTCATACAAAGTCTATAATTGCTACTGTAACATACAGTATGTTTGTGTTTCGTTTACATATTTTATTTTCGGTGTGTGAATCCCATTTCGTACATATTACCCACAGACTTTGACTCGAGTTTGTACCTTGCACCGTATTTTTCGGACTATAAGTCGCAGTTTTTTTCATAGTTTGGCTGGGAGTGCGACTTATACTCCGGAGCGACATATGTGTGAAATTATTAACACATTATTATATCATTTCACATGTCGATTTGGTGTTTTTGAGTGACACTGATGGTTTGGTGAACTTATTAGCATGTTCTTTATGCTATAGTTTTCTGAATAACTCTTAATAGCTGTTACGTTAACATACCAGCCACGTTCACATTTTGTTGTTCATGAATCATGTAACATTATCATACTGTACACTTATTCAGCATGTTGTTCTCTATTGTATTTTTATTTTAAATTGACTTTCAAGATGACATATCTGTTCTCTGTCTTAGATTTTATCAAGTAAATTTCCACCAAAAATGCGACTCATACTCCGGTGCGACTTGTATGCCTTTTTTCCCTCTTCATTGCGCATTTTTGGGCTGGCGTGACTTATACCCAGGTGCGACTTACAGTCCGAAAAATACGGTAATTTGCTCACTATCAGTCAAAAAGAGGTTTTGCAACACAGAAGACGTTGCCAAAGGTTGGTAGTAATGTGTTACATTTACTCCATTACATTTACTTGAGTAATTTTTTTGAGAAACTTCTAAGAGTAGTTTTACTAAGCCATGCTTTTTACTTTTACTTGAGTAGATTTGTGAAGAACAAACACTACTCTTACTCTGCTACTTTGGACTACATTTTTCTTTATTCTACATATTAGATTTGATATTTTTTTGGTTTTGCCAAAGATGCCAACAGTGTCTCAACTAGTTTCACCAATGATCTGATGATGAATGTCTCAACAATAATCAAATATCTCCATGATGCCAATAAGACTCAAGCTCGCCGTTCTATGATTATGCTGGCCTGTTCAATCACGTGGTATCCTTAAAGCACCATAAAAATTAAAAAAGTATTTGACATAGAGGCCGCCGTCAGCATGATTTGAAACACAGATTACTTGAAACTAGGGCTGCAGCTATCGAATATTTTAGTAATCGAGTACTCGACTGAAAATTCTATCGATTAATCGAGTAATCGGATAAAACAAACATATTTTTAGGTGAAGAGCAATTATAAATATACATGAGAAAACAAGACATTTCATCTAATCTTGAACCATTTTCAGTCAATCAATATCTTTATTTTCGATGTATATTGTTGAAAACAGCCAACAATTGCATCTCAGATGTAACTAGAATAAACAAAAAGACTAATTCACTGCTTTCACTCAATAAACTTTTAGATCTTACTAATGAAAAAAATATATATATATATCCTACCTAAAAATGCCATTACGCTTGATAACACACATCACTTAAAAGTTAGGATTTCTTCCCACATGTTTCAATTGAATTTCTATTTGTGTCAAGCCATTTTTAAGTTCTAGTTAAGTTTTAAGTTAGTCTAAACTGTAAGTCCTGATAGGATTTTGAGTTTTTGCAGTGTTCAAAATAAATGTATGATACAGGCTGTATTGGAGCACACTAGGGACCAGTGCTACTTGGTGTTTTATCCAGCAATGACTACTGAGCTAAAATTGATAGTTAGCATTATTAAGTTTTTATTTTACACCCTCATCACTCCACAACGCTATGTTATGTTAAAGCCTGTATGTAAGACACGTTAGCCACGCATCGACAGTGGTCATAATTAATAGAAACCTAACCCTCCGCAGGGCTAACATTACGTGAGCTAATGACAGTAACGTTAATCTTATTTATTAGCGCTTAGCGCTCTTTATTAGCGCTTAGCGCTCTACTGCTTTAATGGCGGCTGTTTACTAACGCTGTCCAGACGCGGCCGAGTCTGTCAATAAGCATCTAGTTCAACATACATGTGATCTCCATGAGACGCATCAGACGCTACCTGCTACCAACGTAGCATCGTGCGGGCTAGTATTTAGCAACGTTGGCGTCATTTGTCGCGGCTGTCGACTGGAGTAAGTTTTTTTTTTTTTTTTTTTTTTTTTTTTTTTTGCTTCTTCCTCTACGCACGTAGCATCAGCGCGTTGTCCCGCATTAAAAGTAGTCCGAGCAAAACATGATGCTTAGAGCTGTCAAAATAAACGATTACTCGAGGTGAATAAAATTACTCGGATCAGTTTTTAAACTCAAGTTACTCGAGTTGCTCGAGTATTCGTTTCAGCTCTACTTGAAACACAGACTTTAAAGTGCCTGTGACACGAAAAAGCATGTTTATTTCATAATACACGCGGTATTTTATGCCCCTGAATGATATGGGCCGCTTGGATGTGTGTGGAAGCGATCGCTATTTTTATTTAGTTTTTTGAATCCCGCGCCATGAAAATGAGTGACTTTCGGCTTCGGTCTTGCATTGAGGAAGAGGGCGCTGTGACGTGTACGGTAGAAGACGTCCTCTTCACGCTACAGTGTACTGTTGTGTATGAGGACGAAGGATTCAGCTGATTTTGCGGCTTAATACGTTTATTTTTTGCATCACGCCAGCCAAACGGCTTCAGAAAAATCATTCTGTATGAGGGAGAGGCGTATGCACCTTTTTGGAGTTTCAAAAGGTTCCCATTCACCGTGGATATTAACTGTGGGACCATTGGACTTATGAGGAAGTGAGTAAACATCTTGTTTTGTATTATGTCAAATACGAATACAGCGATTACAAAGTAAACACTACAAACTTCCTTTAAATGAAGGACTACTTACGTTTGATCATTGATAGGCATGTAAAAAGCTCTCCTAATGCTAATTAGCAGCAGCACGTTAGCTGCACAACAAATCCAGCCACCCTCCTCCGGGGAACGAACTGTAAATTGCTCTCCGCCAGGCGGTTTGCCGATCCACTAAGACAATCGACAACCGGGTCGTCATGTCAAATAATCCAGGATAGTTATGTGTGATTTTCCACTTCTAAGACTTTGAAACATCACTCGGTTTGGGTTAGCATGTCGGCTAGCTGTCACGGCTTCTGGTTTGTTTACATTTTCCGAAGCCGGGGAAGGGAAATGACATATGTCCGATTTAGGTGTCATAAAATATCGTTCGGGAGGTGCGACAGTAAAGGTGAAGTCGACATTCTTGACCATTATGGAGTAATTTTGCCATGTCGTCCTGAATAAATGCATTTTTATTATTTCATATTCCATTCAGCACAAGACTGTTATTTGTCATGAACATGCCATTTATTTAGCAATTGGGGAAAATACTTGGATAAAAAGAATATCCTGTAAAAATATTGAAGTAAAGAGAGAGAAACAATGCCATTTTGCCGCTCTCTTCGTTCGGTTTTCCTCGTTGTGAATAGTTCCCCCTCGACGGGCTGACTGGTCCTTCTCAAGCCATTTATATAGCTATTGGGGAAAATACTTGGATAAAAAGAATATCCTGTAAAAATATTGAAGTAAAGAGACAGAAACAATGACATTTTGCCGCTCTCTTCGTCGCGTTTTCCTCGTTGTGAATAGTTCCCCCTCGATGGGTTGACTGGTCCTTCTCAAGCCATTTATATAGCTATTGGGGAAAATACTTGCATAAAAAGAATATCCTGTAAAAATATTGAAGTAAAGAGACAGAAACAATGACATTTTGCGGCTCTCTTCGTCGCGTTTTCCTCGTTCTGAATAATTCCCCCTCAATTGGCTGAATAGTAAAACCGATGAGCCCAGTCTACCGCTGACGTCATCCACCTGTTGGGGACGCTAAAGCCCTATAATGGTAGGCGTGGCTAACCGGCAGATTAAAAAACTAATTTCTCGTCATCTGTGCTTTTGTAAGTTGTTGTATATAGTCGAATCGTCTCAAAATATGATTGTAATTCACATAATAATGCCATTTAAGACTTTTTTTCTCGTGTCATATGCTCTTTAATCTCTCTCCTAGTTTTTATTTGGCACTGATTGACTACGGAAAACCGGAGATATGATCCTTTTAGTTTCATAATAGAAAATGTGTTTTCTTTACCAGAGAGCACTCATGCTCTTTGGACGAATAATACTTCATTTCTGTAGATTTTTTTTTCTCTCACCGGAATTCAATGATTTCCCCCACTTTTACTTAATGTGGCTATGTAATAGGTTATAGTGACCTGTTGCCATAATAATAAAGTTCATATAGATAAATTTGTGCTAATGGGAAAAAAAACATAGTTTAAAAAAACAACAACATTGTAGCCAGTTACTCACAATGTTACTCATTACTTGAGTATTATTTTCACCAACTACTTTTTTGCTTGTATTTGAGTACATTTTTTGGTTATTATTTTCAAGTAAGGGTACTCCGACTTGAGTAAAATGTTTGGCTACTTTACCCAACTCTGAACGTTGGGTAGTATTGTAGTTCTCAGGGCATCGAATTGATAAGAACTGGACTGTGCCGGTTATCTTTATAGATGCTTCGCCTCTCCCCGAGGGAGGCTTCATCATCTAATATTTCATTAGCTACACAGGGTGGAGTACTAAGAGACTCCTATATAAAATTCTATGCAGTGTACCAAAATTTTCAATTTACGTACTAAACTAATACCTAAGTCTATTAAGAAAATAGACATTAAAACGGTTCAAAAACATGCTGATTTTTTTCTCACATTACTTGTATTGGGTATTTTAAACAGATGCTTCTTAAAGAATAATAGACCAAACCGTGTCTAATGTGTGAACTCTTCATTTCTAGACACTGTGGTGTGATTCCACATGGTGAATGGGTGCGGAAGGGTTGCTCATACTGTCGTTGTGGTTACGGCTTCCTGCACTGCTTCCCCCACATCTTCCATAAGGACTGCAGTATGTATGCCATGTTTAATGCACCTGCAAAGATGAATGATAAGATATTGAGTATACAGTGGGGCAAATAAGTATTTAGTCAACCACTAATTGTGCAATTTCTCCCACTTGAAAATATTAGAGAGGCCTGTAATTGTCAACATCAAACAACAACAACAAATCTGAACGATAAGAGACAGAATGTGGAAAAAAAAAACTGAAAATCACATTGTTTGATTTTTTAAAAGAATTTATTTGCAAATCATGGTGGAAAATAAGTATTTGGTCAATACCAAAAGTTAACATCAATACTTTGTTATGTACCCTTTGTTGGCAATAACAGAAGCCAAACGTTTTCTGTAACTCTTCACAAGCTTTTCACACACTGTTGCTGGTATTTTGGCCCATTCCTCCATGCAGAGCTCCTCTAGAGCAGTGATGTTTTGGGGCTGTCGTTGGGCAACACGGACTTTCAACTCCCTCCTCACCCCATGGCGTCAAAATGATAACAAGAACAGTGAGCAAAAATTCCAGAACCACACGGGGGGACCTAGTGAATGACCTACACAGAGCTGGGACCACAGTAACAAAGGCTAGTATCAGTAACACAATGCGCCGCCAGGGACTCAAATCCTGCACTGCCAGGCGTGTCCCCCTGCTGAAGAAAGTACACGTCCAGGCCCGTCTGCGGTTCGCTAGAGAGCATTTGAATGATCCAGAAGACGACTGGGAGAATGTGCTATGGTCAGATGAAACCAAAATAGAACTTTTTGGCGGAAACACTGGTTCTTATGTTTGGAGGAAAAAAGAATACTGAATTGCACCATACCCACTATGAAGCATGGGGGTGGAAACATCATGCTTTGGGGCTGTTTTTCTGCAAAGGGACCAGGACGACTGATCTGTGTAAAAGAAAGAATGAATGGGGCCATGCATCGAGAGATATTGAGTGAAAATCTCCTTCCATCAGCAAGGACATTAAGATGAGACGTGGCTGTGTCTTTCAGCATGACAATGATCCCAAACACACAGCCAGGGCAACAAAGGAGGGGCTTCGTAAGAAGCATTTCAAGGTCCTGGAGTGGCCTAGCCAGTCTCCAGATCTCAACCCCATAGAAAATCTGTGGAGGGAGTTGAAAGTCCGTGTTGCCCAATGACAGCCCCAAAACATCACTGCTCTAGAGGAGATCTGCATGGAGGAATGGGCCAAAATACCAGCAACAGTATGTGAAAAGCTTGTGAAGAGTTACAGAAAACGTTTGGCCTCCGTTATTGCCAACAAAGAGTACATAACAAAGTATTGAGATTAACTTTTGGCATTGACCAAATACTTATTTTCCACCATGATTTGCAAATAAATTCTTTAAAAATCAAACAGTGATTTTCCGTTTTTTTTCCCCCCACATTCTGTCTCTGATTTTTGAGGTTTACCCATGTTGACAATTGCAAGCCTATCTAATATTTTCAAGTGGGAGAACTTGCACAATTAGTGGTTGACTAAATACTTATTTGCCCCACTGTATATTTACATTTGTATTTACAACATGTGTGCCAGTCTCTATTGCTTTCAAAGTGGAGAACTGCCAAATGAAATGTTTTACATTTGTGAGTGCGTGGACGAAACAATGCCACATTGGTACATAGTTGATAGGCTATTACTTCTGAACCTTGCAATTTGCATGTGCTATCATTCCAGTCTGCTCAAGGGCTGTGACATTATGAGACCCCATTAACTGTGAAAAATGAGGGATCACTGTATTGCTACTGTACGGCAAATAAGAGACAAAAAAACGATGCAATTAATACTAAACCAAGGCACTCACTATAAAATATATGCATGTTTTGAAATCTCTGTTTATGTGATTTCTAGATGATTCTGAGGAGGTGCAGTGGTATCGTTCCGCTGCTGTCAGGACACGTCAGAACAGCTGCATACTGGGTTTGATACCACTTCTACTAAGTCTCTTCCTATGACAGTTTTATATCTGTATGGAAGTAATGCATCTCTTAAGTTTTTAAAAATATATATTTATTTTTTTTTATTGAGTAAAATGTTTCACCATTTAAAAAAAAAAGAGATAATCTCTGCAAAAATGGATGCCAGACATTGTTCCTGATGAGTGGACGCTTTCAAACCCTGATGAGTACCCATAAACATTAGCGACTGGTTTGCTTTATGGGCTATGGAGATGCTCAGTCATGCTGACACCCTTTTTTGGCAGTAAATGCCCAATGACTGCATCAGAAAAGGAATGTCATGAATTGCTTCTCGTGCACAAACTCCATTTGATTTTTGAACACGCGTGATATATTTGCATAGTATATTCAACACCCACCACCTGAATTTGTGCATGTTTATCTGTCTTGGAGGCAGTTGTACATAAAAGCTCTGTGAAAATGATACTGTATAATTTTTAAGGGTATTTTTTAATTTTGAAGGAATTTTGTTAAATGAGGAACAAAAGTTTATTCTCAAATTTAGTATCTTCTGTCCGTTTGCACAAATGATGAGCTGATGTCACATTTAATCCAGGGAATATAACAGGGTATCAACTTGTATGCACTGTTTATTAAAATTGTTTGCAAAACTGGTTTGTGTTTATGCATGTCTGTGTATTTTCCCACAAACTCTTTTCATTGTTTTTTTTTTTTTTTTTTTTTTTTTTTTTTTACAGTTTGACCAAAGAATAAAAATAGCAAATTATTCAAAAGTATAAATATTGTTTCGTTGCCCTTGTATGCAAAACAAGAATTGAATCAATAATACTTTCTCAAAATTTCTGAAATGGCATATGTTAAAATACTCTTGCAACTTTTGTCATCCCCAGCCAGTAGTTGTCACTATGTGCACACTTTTTGCTATTTCAAACTGTAAACATTAAGTTTAAAAGCTATTTGCCCCTGCAACTGTCCCTTCCTCCCTTCCTTATCTCGTTTTTTTCAGACAAGTCCCCTTATCTATACAGTTTGGTGATGAGTCTTGAATTGAATCTCTGTTGTCTTCTTATCTTAAACACACACATCAGTTGTTGTTCGTCTTGTTGGCATGCGCAGTCTTATCTTTACTTAAATATTGATGAATAAATGCAAAAGGTCAATTGTGGTCCACTACAATTAGGATTTGATGTACACCACACTGGAAAAAAAAAATGCCACTTCAAAAACGAGTAAAAAAAAATGACATGAAATGAGATAAGATTTGCTTATAACAAGTAAGAAAATTCTCCAAATGGAATAAGCATTTTTTTTTCTTGGTAAGAATTCTTAAAATAAGACATCAATTTAGGATGAAAGAGATCTTGAAATCAGCTACACTGCTGGCCAAAAGTATTGGCACCCCTTAAATTCTGTCAGATAATGCTCAATTTCTCCCAGAAAGTGACAACAATTACAAATGCTTTGGTAGTAATATTTTCATTTATTTTGCTTGCAATGAAAAAAGAGACTGGAAAAAAATATATATTATCATTTAACACAAAACTCCAAAAAAAAATGGGCCGGACAAAAGTATTGGCACCCTCAGTCTAATACATGGTAGCGCAACCTTTAGACAAAATAACTGCGAACAACTGCTTCGGTATCCATCAATGAGTTTCTTACAATGCTCTGCTGGAATTTTAGACCATTCTTCTTTGGCCAACTGCTGCAGGTCTCTGGGATTTGAAGGGTGCCTTCTCCAAACTGCCATTTTCAGATCTCTCCACAGGTGTTCTATGGGATTCGGGTTTGGACTCATTGCTGGTCACTTTAGAAGTCTCCAGTGCTTTCTCTCAAACCATTTTCTAATGCTTTTTGAAGTGTGTTTTGGGTCATTGTCCTGCTGGAAGACCCATGACCTCTGAGGGAGACCCAGCCTTTTCACACTGGGCCCTACATGACGCAGCAAAATTTGTCAGTAGTCTTTAGACTTCATAATGCCATTTACACAGTCAAGCAGTCCAGTGCCAAAGGTGGCAAAGCAATTCCAAAACATCACGGAACCTCCGCCATGTTTGACTGTGGGGGCCGTGTTCTTTTCTTTGAAGGCCTCGGTTTTTTTCCCTGTAAACTCTATGGTGATGCTTTTCCCCAGAAAACTCTTCTTTTGTTTCATCTAACAAGAGAACATTCTTCCAAAACGTTTTTGGCTTTCTCTAGTAAGTTTTGGCAAACTCCGGCCTGGCTTTTTTATGTCTCTGGGTCAGAAGTAGGGTCTTCCTGGCTATCCTACCATAGAGTCCCTTTTCATTCAGACGCCAATGGATAGTACGGGTTGACAGTGTTGTACCCTCGGACTGCAGGACAGCTTGAACTTGTTTGGATGTTAGTCGAGGTTCTTTATCCACCATCTGCACAATCTTTCCAAAACCTCTTGTCAATTTTTCTTTTCTGTCCACCTCTAGGGAGGTTAGCCACAGTGCCATGGGCTTTACACTTATTGGTGACACTGCACACGGTACGCACAGCAGCATTTAGGTATCATGCTCCTCGCCTCTGGAACAAGTTACCTGAAGGTCTGAAGTTTGCTCAAACTGTTAGCTCCTTTAAATCAAGGCTAAAACCCCTTTTTTTTAACACAGGTCTGGTGCTTTATCTCCATTGGTGATTTCAATTATTATTATTATTATTATTTATTAGTAGTAGTATTTTATTTTTCTATACGTGATTAAATGCGATTTTTGTTTACTGTATGATTTTATTTCCTGTTTCGACTGTCTTTGTTTTTACGTTCTATTGATTTAATATGATTTTTTATGATCTTCATGTGATGTAAAGCACTTTGAATTGCTTTGTGTTGAATTGTGCTATATAAATAAATTTGCCTTGCCTTGCCAAAAAGATGACGCTTGCCATGTTAACGTGAACGAAAATGCTAAGCTAATGCCACATTATCGCGTTTGCCATTATACTCAAACGCCGTTAATAACAACACTGCTCGCTGGCCAGTGCCCTGCTGAGCTCCAGTATTGTATTAGGTCAAGTGACGCCCCTGATTAAGAGTAATCAATTAACTTAACATGCATGCTTTGCTAAGTGGGAGGGAGCATCAAGAGAAAGCCTGTGCTAAGAATAAGCACTCACCACTTGTGGTGCTTATAACAACTAGTTAACAAATGAAATAAATGCCAAGCAATTAAAAAACAACCATCTTGCACCAATCCTAGGTTAATAATAATAAGTAAGCCGTAAATTCTTTTATGTCCAAGTACCGCTAGTTATTTTAAACATCATAATCTCACGGTAATCTTCCTTTTGTTTTCCATCCTTTCAGGGTGAGAGAGCAGTGTCACCAAGAATAAACTGTGATTCAAACTATGAATCCTATTAGAACTGCTGACGGGGTTTTCATTAAAAGAGTTCATAGAAGAATTCAAGAGAAATGTGAAACCTGAGAAAATTTATTTGGATGTGGTGAAGCATCCTTGATTTGAAAAAGCAGATGACATTTCTGAATGACCCTCACTCGTACCCCCACCTTGTCTTCCCACTGGTGATGTAAAGATATAAGCTTCTGCATGTCTGGTACTGGAATGTTGTAATTGTCTTTTGACAGCGAGGTAACAGGATTAGGGAAGAGTTAAGCAGCTTCATGTAGCATTAGAGGGAGTGTAGATAATTTGAACAGTTGTAGGGTTTTTTGTGTCTGAGGGGGTGATCTAAAGAAAAGGATTAATTCAGGAATATGTTAAAGAGGGAGGGAAGGTATTTTCAATGTGGGGAATCCATTGACTCTAGGGACATTCATGCACAAACCAATATCCCTACAACTCCCAAATCCTTCCTCCCAATGAAGTTCTTAAGCTCAAGCAAGCAGTTAGGAACATGAAAATGAATGCAGATGAGCAAATCAAATAGTCAAAAGAATTAACTAGAGGATTACTTAGGTAGAGGAAAGTGAATGTGTTTACCTCCCTAGGTTCCCTATTCAACGGTTTCTCACAGAGCATCTGTTCGTCTTGAGTATTCTGACCACAAACTGAGGCACCTTGAGACCACCAACAGGGTGCTAATAGAACAACACATAGACTCTCAGGAGGACTACCACAAAATTCCAAAACATTAGCTGCATGCTAAATTGTGTAGTAACATGTAAACATTCACAGGTCAGGGAGAAAAATGTAAGTAAACCCTTTGATCTATCAACTAGTTCATTTTGGCAGCAATACCCACAACCTATTGTTACTTTTCAATGATTCAATGAGGGTGAATTTTGGACCACATTTACAAAACTGTTGTCGACCGTGTAGTTCAGCAGTGGCCAGCACGTTGATCGCGATCGACCAGTCGATAGTGTGGGTAGCTCGTGGCAAAAAAAAAGTTTTTTTTTTTTTTGCACATAGTTAATAGTTATGTTGTACGAGCAACATAACATCATATGTTGCTCACACAAGATAACTACACTGCTGGCCTGCAATTCTGTCAGAAAATGCTCAATTTCTCCCAGAAAAATGATTGATATTGTTAGGGTGTGCGTGAGCAGGAAGGGATCCCAGTGCAGACAAACTTTTACCACTTCGAAGGACAATGACCCAAAACACACTTCAAAAAGCACTAGAAAATGGTTTGAGAGAAAACACTGGAGACTTCTAAAGTGGCCAGCAATGAGTCCAGGCCTGAATCCCATAGAAGTCCTGTGGAGAGATCTGAAAATGGCAGTTTTGACAAGGCACCCTTTAAATCTCAGAGACCAGGAGCAGTTGGCCAAAGAAGAATGGACTTAAATTCCAGCAGACCATTGAAAGAAACTTATTGATGGATACCGAAGCGGTTGTTTGCAGGTATTTTGTCTAAAGGTTGTGCTACCAAGTATTAGGCTGAGGGTGCCAATACTTTTGTCCGGCCCATTTTTTTTTTTCATTGCAAGCAAAATAAATGAAGATATTACTACCAAAGCATTTGTAATTGCAATCATTTTCGGGGTGAAATTGAGCATTATCTGACAGAATTGCAGGGGTGCTAATACTTTTGGCCAGCAGTGTATGTACATTTTATGATTATTTGTTTTTTCATGCAAAAGGTTTAGAGTTGTCCGATATTATTGGGTAGCCGATAATATCTTCCGATAAAAGCATTTTTAAATGATATCGGATTTTTCATTATCGGTTTGAGCCAATATGCATACTGCCTTCAAAGTGAATGTAGAAGCATTCTGCGCAGCACGACCCACTCACGCATTGCCACATTCAATCTAGAATGGCGCCGTTTCACCTATATACAGAGCTAAAAGGCAGCATCAAATGAGTGGAGTGGATTCTAGCAGTCTTTGAAGCCGTGCTTTTAATTGGGTCAAGCCTTACAATCCCTCCCTCAACAATTAGATATATTGTGGGAAACACTGTGGGGAAGAATGACAGTAGTTGATCTTTATCTTAACACTCTATGTTATTCCCAACGCAGAGAAGATATCTCAATTGGTGCCACCACGCACAGTCATGGTTGCACTTCCCATCATGCATTTGGGCAGAACAGTTAAATTGCTACAGTATCATTTACTGAAAGCTCAACAAATACACTAGATGGCAGTATTTAGTCACTATATACAAAGTCACATTTATCCTTTAAGAATGACAAGTCTTTCTATCCGTGGATCCCTCTCACAGAAAGAATGTTAATAATGTAAATGCCATCTTGTGGATTTATTGTCATAATAAATAAATACAGTACTTTACAGTATGTTGAATGTATATGTCCGCCTTGTGTCTTATCATTCCATTCCAACAATAATTTACAGAAAAATATGGCATATTTTAGAGATGGTTTGAATTGCGATTAATTACGATTAATTAATTTTTAAGCTGTGATTAACTCGATTAAAAATTTTAATCGTTTGACAGCCCTAATATATATATATATATATACCGCATATATATATATACCGTATATATATATATATATATATGTATATATATATATATATATATATATATATATATATATATATATATATATATATATATATATTTATAGTTTGTGGGGGGGCTAAACATCCTAAAACCTCCAAAATGCAACAACGTAGGATGTACATTAAAATTGATGATAATGTACACATTGACTTTATTTATTTATTTTAATTATGAAGTTATAAGTCACAAACATTAGCAAAAATACATACAAATAACTTTCATTATGCACGGTGAAATTGAATTATATTGAAGATAAAGCAAACATTGCTATTTTTTTTTAATTATAATGAAATAAATACGTATCCTTACATAAATGAACAAAATGTCCAAAAGTGCACAATGACATGGAAGATGTACTGAACCTCCCAGTCAGAGCAAATAAAATATAATAAACCTAACCAACTCTTTCGTTTCTCTTCAATTTTATGTCGCATTGCCCTTTAATTCATTAATTCAGTAAGCTTGTTTATTACCCCTCTATTTGTTTTCCCCCAAAAAACACGTGCCTTTGAACAAATCAAAGCTAACTATCCATGCTGATCACATGTCAGTATGACAGGCAAATAATCCGACAGCAGAGTTCAGTTTTGTTTTTTTGCTGCTTACATGTGCACTGCGACACGACTTGCCAGATACTGAAACAGAGAGACGCTGGGAAGAACGACGTGGAATAAATGAATGAATAATAACTATCTGTGGAAACGGATTATGCTACACAAGCACTTTATTAGGGTGTTGTTAACACTTGTGCATGTAAATCTGGTGTTAGTAGATTGTTCTTCTTGGAGATGTGTATGTGGCAGACTGGCAGGGTTTCTTTTAACACGGGGTTTTGACAGTTGGCGTCATATTTCCGCCCCGTTCTGGCCCTGAATCTTTTACCAGAACAGCGTTCCGGACCGTTCCAGCCCACTTTCATCCCTGTATATGTATAATATAGTGTTGCAATATAGGCACCTATTCTGTAACTTCAGTTGAAGCTGTCCGCTTATTTTTCACAGAATCTTTATTTGGAAAACCTTGATGTTGTTACATTTATCATTATTAAAGCATGCAGTGGGGCGTCACAATACAATTAGTTAGAATATGTTAAGTATATATCGAATATATCGGTATCTGTTTGATATAGGTATTGGATTTTTGGAGTTGGAAGATATTGGGTTACCAGTTAAAAAGTCATTGTCGGACCACTCTACACAAGACAATATTTTGTGGGTCCCCACTTGGCATCCAATTATAGTGTTGATGTTTTGCACACGTATTTTGCGATGAGCAATTAAAAAAAAAAAAAAAAAAAAATCTAAAACATTTAAAATATAATGAGTGGATTACCTATATGATACATAAAAAAATCAATCATTTAAATAGTAAGAATTTTAAAAACTCAAACAAAAACAGTTTTGAGTAATAAAAATATAAATCATTTAAGATAAAATAAAAGGAATTTTAAAAATCTTAAAAATGTGGCCTGTGTGTATTTTGCTCTGGAAATATTACTTATCCATTTTTATTTTTTTTGTTTTGTTTTATAAATCTCTTGTGACCTCACAGTTTAACTCTCCAATAGACAGTGATACAAATCGGATCCATTTGTTCATTTGTAGCTAACACCCTATCATGCCTTGAATTGAGTTCTGTTAAGTTTGTGCCCTAGTACAGTTGTCTCCAACGTTGTCCTCAAAGGCCCGCTGTGGGTCGTAGTTTTTGTTCCAGCACAGATAGTTGAACCAGTGAGGTTTCTGCTAAATTAAGCAGCACCTGACTGCAATCAACTGATTGCACTTGTAAAACACCAGACTGGTGAAAAAGTTTTGTCATTTGCTGGTTGGAATGAAATCCTGCCCCCACAGCAGGCCTTTTAGGACCAGGTTGGAGACCACTGCCCTTATGTGTCTGATCATTTTGGCTACCCATTGATTTCACCTGTTGTGCCTGCCCCTTGCGTGTTGACTAATCCGCTGCCTCTTGTGTCACCTACCTGCGCCTCATTCACTCATTACCCCTTGTCTGTGTATTTAAGCTCCCTGTTTTTGTTCAGTCCTTTTTGCATCTTTGTCTATTTCTGCATCCAAGCCTTCGTGTCCTGCTCCTCCGCCTAGTAAGTTTTTGATACCCAGTCTTTTATTACCCTGAGTTTTGTCTGCCTATGTGTTTTTGGATCCCCTGGCCTCCCCGTTATTTCGCTGCAACTGGGTCCACCTCGCCTGCGCGGTCGAGATCGTGACATCCTCCCCTCCTAGTTGAAAGGAATTGGACGTCTATTGCCGTCAACAGGTCTCTTCAATTTCCCTCTTTTACAAAATTGTACGATCTATACTATCATCCATTTGTGTAATTGTTGTTCTAACATTTGTTCTTCCTCAATTAGCAGTAACTTACATGGTCTGTGTTTTATTGTCACCTCATAAAATTTGACATTATAACCCAATGGTCACAGCGGAATTGTCCATGCTATCCTCATATATCCCACTCCTGTCAGCTGGTTTAATCCCCGACCGTGAAGTTTGCGCTTTGGTGCTGATCAGCTGCTAGGATGGATGTGACTAGGAGTCAGTGCGGTGTGTGACATGATATTAAAGTTTTGCAATGCCTTCCGCCTGACTGGCTTGCGGAGGGATTTTGTCGGCAACCACCATAAAAAGCTGCAAAAACCTGGATGCACCTGTTCAAATTGTCATTAAAGCGTTCAGCCGAAGCTTTCTCACAGACGTTTTAGAATAGAAAGGAAAGGACAAATTTAAAGTAGATTTCTATTCATGTGGCTCTTTTCATCCTTAGGCTGTGAATTTATCACTTGTAGACGTCCAATCCATTTGAAGTGGGAAGGATGGTTCGTTCATTCGCTGCCATCCCTCCCACTTCAAATGGATTAGACGCCTATCATCGTCAATGGTAGCCAATGGGTTACCTTTTCCTCATACAGTGGTACCTCTACTTAGGAAATACATTGGTTCTGGAAGTAGTTTCGTAACTTAAATTCCGTAAGTAGACTCGTTTTCGTTGTTCGTTGTGAATATCCTAATCTGTTCCAAGCCCCCCAAAATTCAGACAAATCTTTTATAATGCATCAAAACATGTAACAAATACATGTTGCAATTAGGTTATTGCACAACAAACATAAAAGCAGTTGTCTGTCCGTCTATGCATCCTGTCGGAACACAAGGGGCAACTGAAGAGTACGCTGCGATTCATACATTGATACAGTAAAGGTCCGTCTTAACCAATTGGTTGCCAGGAATGCTAGGCAATAGTCAATGGCAGAGCAGCTAATAGTATACATTCAGTAAACTCTGGGAGCTGCGAGTACCAGCCATACTGCATTTTTGCCTTTTGTATTTTGAAATTTCGTAACAAGAGGCAATATTTTCTCGTCGAGGCGTGTATTAACCTGAAAATTTTGTATGTAGAGACGTTTGTAAGTAGAGGTACCACTGTATTTGTATATAGTCCTAGAAGAAAATATTTGCCGCTATCCCTCCCACTTCAAATGGATTGGACTTCTATCACTGCCAATGATAGCCAATGACTTAATTGTTCATATATTTGTTAGAGTTTTCCGATACTTTTTCTAATCAGCCAATCATATGGCGGCAACTCAGTGCATTTAGGCATGTAGACATGGTTTAAGACAATCTCCTGCAGTTCAAACCGAGCATCAGTATGGGGAAGAAAGGTGATTTGATTGACTTTGAACGTGGCATGGTTGTTGGTGCCAGAACAAAAATGGTGGCATTTTCACGCACAACCATCTCTAGGGTTTACAGAGAATGGTCCGAAAAAGAAAAAATATCCAGTGAGCGGCAGTCCTGTGGGTGGAAATGCCTTGTTGATGCCAGAGGTCAGAGGAGAATGGCCAGACTGGTTCGAGATGATAGAAAGGCAACAGTGACTCAAATAACCACCGTTACAACCAAGGTAGGCAGAAGAGCATCTCTGAACGCACAGTACGTCGAACTTTGAGGCAGATGGGCTACAGCAGCAGAAGACCACGCCGGGTGCCACTTTAAGCTAAGAACAGGAAACTGAGGCCCACAAGCCCATCGAAATTGGACAATAGAAGATTGGAAAAACGTTGCCTGGTCTGATGAGTCTCGTTTTCTGCTGCGACATTTGGATCGTAGGGTCAGAATTTGGCGTCAACAACATGAAAGCATGGATCTATCCTGCCTTGTATCAACGGTTCAGTCTGGTGGTGGTGGTGTAATGGTGTGGGGAATATTTTCTTGGCACTCTTTGGGCCCCTTGGTACCAAATGAGCATCGCTGGAACGCCACAGCCTACCTGAGTATTGTTGCTGACCATGTCCTTCCCTTTATGACCACAATGTACCAACTTCTGATGGCTACTTTCAGCAGGATAATGCGCCATGTCATAAAGCTGGAATCATCTCAGACTGGTTTCTTGAACATGACAATGAGTTCACTGTACTCAAATGGCCTCCACATTCACCAGATCTCAATCCAATAGAGCATCTTTGGGATGTGGTGGAACGGGAGATTCGCATCATGGATGTGCAGCCGAAAAATCTGCACCGTGTGATGCCATTATCTCAATGTGGACCAAACTCTCTGAGGAATGCTTCTAGCACCTTGTTGAATCTGTGCCACGAAGAATTGAGGCAGTTCTGAAGGCAAAAGGGGGTCCAACCCGTTACTAGCATGGTGTATCTAATAAAGTGACCGGTGAGTGTATATCCCGATAATGCCCAACTCTAAAAATCCAATACCAATTTCAAACTGATAACAATATATGTGGTCAACAACTTAACATATTATTACTGATTTTACTGTGATTCCCCACTAAATTTTCTAATAATGATCAATATAACAACTTTAAGGTTTTCCAAATGCCATAGTTTTCGGACAATAACGCGCAACTGACTGTAAGCAGCCACCCACCAAATATGACACGAAAATGGCATTTGTCCATCGATAGTCCACGCCGGACTATTAGAATCAGCTGTCCTCACTGCATTATGGGATAGTATCACCAAAAGATATTAACCAGTTACACTTTATTTAACAGCGTTGTCATAAGACTGTCATAATTATGACATGACACTGTCATGAGCATTAATGAATGCTTATGCCAGATGTCATTCACTGTCATCTGTTAAATTATCTCACTTTTGAATGGATGTAAAAGATCTAAACTGGACATAAATAGAGTAGGTGACAAAATCTTTCATAAGCATTCATTAATGCCAATGACAGTTTCATGACATTATTATGCCGGTCCTATGACAGTCTTATGTAGACGCTGTTGAATAAAGTGTTACCTATTAACCCAAATAAAACAACAAATAAGTCGCAGTAGATTATAAGCTGCAGGATTCAAAATAAGGGGGAAAAAGTAGCGGCTTATAGTCCGAAAATTACGGTAAACATTCTGTGAAAAATAAGAGTACAACCATAGACTTCGTAATGATATTAACGGGTCAGATTCGACCTTCACTGCGCCACGCTGTCAAGCAGGGGCCATCCTACCATCCACTTCAGTTATTCGCTGTCTGTCGCGGCGACACATGCAGCGATCCAACACCGGATTTATGTTGGAAAAAGTACGATAGCTGTACCGCATACAAACAGGAAGGATTGTCTCAGGAGTGATTTGTTCGAGGATTCAAGGTAATTATTATATTTTTCGTTTTTTCACAAGAATTTTCAACGTAAAAACCTCTGTCGTAAGGCGCCAGCCACATTGACTGACAGTCTAGCATTGTACTTTGACATATTTACGTAAAATAAATGCTAACTGCACGTTTTTTTTTTCTTTTTTCGCTTTTAACCAAGAATCGAGACTGTTTTACATCCATAGCTATAAAGAATTCAGGGATTTGAGCATTTATTCACAAGAATTTTCTCCAGAAAAGCTCTGTTTACATATGGTGGCCGCCACACTGACTGACAGACTAGCATCGTACTTTGACATATTTACGTAAAACAGATGCTAACAGCACGTTTTTTTTTTTTTTTTTTTTTTTTGCTTTAAACATGAATTGAGACTGTTTTAAGTCCATATCTATAAAGAATACAGGGATTTGAGCATTTATTCACAAGAATTTTCACCAGAAAAGCTCTGTTTACATATGGCGGCCGCCACACTGACTGACAGACTAGCATCGCACTTTGACATATTTATGTAAAATAGATGCTAACAGCACGTTTTTTTTTTTTTTTTTTTTTTTTTTTTTGCTTTTAAACATGAATCGAGACTGTTTTACATCCTTTTCTATAAAGAATTCAGGGATTTAAGCATTTATTCACAAGAACTTTCACCGGAAAAAGCTCTTTTTGATTCCACTTGGTCGGCTTTGACGGCCATGCCAACAAAGCCCCGTGTCCCGTCAATATCATTATGAAGTCCCATATTGCACCACTGTATTTACTGTTCAACTCAAACTAGTGAAAATATCAGCTTTTTTGGATGATGTGTGAATCATATGTTTATGAGTTTATAATAGATTATTTTTCAATCATTTAATGTTTATTAATTATGTTAATGTTTATTATGTCATGTAATGTTTATTACCCGATAATATTGGACAACTGTAATATTCACATTGACAGTATTATAAAAAAAAAAAAAAAAAAAACACACATTTTTTAAATTTGCTGCCATTACTCCCACTTCAAATGGATTGGATGGCTATCACTGTCAATGGCAGCCAATTAGTTAATTGTTCATATATTTGTATTTAGTCTAAACAACATTACAAAAATAAAACAATAATTAATGAATAGCTGAATAAATTATATGATAAAATGCATGTCAGTCAGTCAGAACTCGGTTCTATTTGGGAAAGGCAAGAGAGGGAAAAAAGAAAGAAAGGGGAGGAGTTATAAGAGCAGATAAAAAGAGAAGAATAGATCAGGAGACAACGAGTGATATGAGTCTGAACCAAATTAAAAGAACGGCGAAGGATAAGATAATGATTCAAGTAATAAAGAATAGTGAGAAGTGAGGAAAAACAGTGTGAAAGAAGGAAGAGTCAAATTGGAAACCATGGGTGAGTAATTTAACCAAATTCCTATTTTAACTTCTTAAATACAATAAAAGAATTAACAGGATGTATAAGAAGTATATAGTAATATCTTACAATTACACGCTGCTGTCAAGTGATGAACGTGGCTCGGATCCATGACAAACAGAAGCTGAAGTTCTTCTGGGAGCAAAGGATCAACAAGCACAGCCAACAGATGGTTGAGGAGGAGAGCCGCAGGAAGAGCAGCGCTCTGACAAGGTCAACAACAACTTTCAATCAAGTTATACTCATCCAAAATGATTTCTTTTAGGATCATCACTAGGCTGGATAATTTGTAGGAAAGGAACATTTAGTAAAAGGCTACTTTTTTTTCGCATCACATTCAGAGGTCTTGATTTAACAATGTTAATTATTAATAGCTGAATATTGCTGTGCTGTTAAGCTAGTATTTTTGCCCGCTTTTTCCTAATAATTTTATCAATTGTTTGGATGCTCATTTAATTACAGTACTTAGCTACACCACTGGGAGTAGATCGGAAGGATGCATCAATGAAGTCACTCTGTACTCAAATAAATAACTACTGTACTTTCTATGAAATGGAAGTGTCCTTACAACATACGCAGTTCTGATAATGGACCGTTATATATATATATATATACTGTATATATATATATATATATATATATATATATATATATATATATATCAGAGGTTGCGCTAGACTTTTTCGTTGTCTGTCATTTTGACTGACAGGGTCATAAAAATCCGGTCATAATCTATTTTTACCCGTCACTTAAATTTTTAAAATGTAAATGATGACATATTCAATAGTATTTAGTTTTCATTCATCTTTAATTAATATTCTGTCCGAGCAAGCTTAACAGAGAATTCACACCGCGCCATCACATATCAAGCAGCTGTGCGTTATTAGGGCCTAGCTTGCCTTGAACACGGCTTTTTAGGAAGGACTTGACAAGTCATATAAAAAAAAAAAAGAAAAGAAAAAAAGGGTTTGAGGATAAGCCTGAGAATGATCGGTTTTCTCTCTGCTCCATATAAGCAATACGAACAGTGCGTGCATGCTATCGATCCATATACTTTGAATATAAACCTGTACAGGGATTATTTATGCCTGTTATTTGTGTCCTCTTTTTAATAAGCAAAATATGATATCCCTGGAATGACGGTTGACAGCCAGCATGTGTGATTGTATGGTCATTTGTTTTGATGCTTCTGCGCATGCGGGTCGTTTTGCTCAGCGCATGTCGGACTGCGAATTAGTGCGCATGCGTAATACTTGAATGGTCTCAATGGACAAAGGCAGTCTGAACGGGCACGCCAAAAAAACAGATATGACAAAAAATCGGATTCGTGCATTAAGACCTGTAGTATAAACATAGCCATAGGCTTGTTGCTGTTAAAAAGAGGACACAGATAAGAGGCATATATAATCCCCGTTTAGGCTTATATTCAAAGTATATGGATCGATAGCATGCACGTAGTGTTCGCGCATGTCACACACACATACGTACAGTTTGCCCCGACTCTCGGCCGTGTAAGCAATGTTGAAATATTGCTTATATGGAGCAGAGAGAAAACCGATCATTCTCAGGCTTATCCTCAAACCTATTTTTATTTTTTTATGACTGTTGTCAAGTCCGACCCTTCCTAAAAGCCGTGTTCAAGGCAAGCTAGGCGCTAATAACGCACAGCTGCATCGCTACCGTACCGTCTCTCGCTTTATGATGACGTAATTGCTGCATTAAATCGATTTGCGGGACTTGACAGTACAGACCGCTGCGACAGTCTGGAAAAATGTGGCCCAGATCGGATTTAGACCACATACGAAAGTGACCCCGATCGGATTTGAAATGGTCCCGTTCTATGCGACTTGTCACGTTCAGACCGTCAAGTTAATGCCTCACTCGAGTCGTAAAAACACGAAAAAATCGGATTCGTGCATTAAGACCTGTAGTATTGACGTAGCCTTATATATGTGTATATGTATATGTATATATATGTATATATACTGTATATATGTATATAACCATTATATTTGTAACTTTATGAATCTAAATATTTCTAAATTGCACCTCAAAAACAGCCACTCAAAAAATCAAGGACCGTCTATCAATCAATCAGCAGTTTTACAGTATTTCCAAAGAGTAATGACAAGTGATTTGATAAGGTATTTGTTGTAGAAATATTCCCAAAACTAAACTTTCATCCAAGCTTCAGAACTGTCTTAGTTTTCGAAAATGTCTTTGTGATGTTTACAGCTCATCTGTCTGTCATCACATAGTAGCCTGGGAATGTTGATTAGGGGCGCCTGGCGATACATTTGAATCCCCTAGATCAGTGCGACTATCCGAGGACAGATGAGTAGAATGATAAAGATTAAGTGAGACGTGATGGCGCGTGATGACAGGGTCCTCATTGACACAGACAGACACAACAATACGGATTGACATACAAGTCTCATACTGACTTGTGACTTTTTTTTAATGTTTGTTTTTTAACCTTATTAAGCTTGACAGCGGTAAGCCCAGATCAAGTTACAGTAGATGCCTCAACGATTAATCTAAACCCAAACCTCAGAGGTGTGGTGTCACGGTAAATGCTGGCTTTACTCATGTTGCTATTTTTTACCTAAGAAGCAGTGAAGTGAGCATAGGTATCAAAGGGCTGTAGTGGGTGCTGGATTACAGTCCAATCAAATGAGAGGAATACCTTTTCACCAATCTGGGGTTTTACAAGGGGCCGTTTACACGGTGAAGCTCCAAGAATACGACAAATTGCATGTTTGCATTTACATAGTTCCGTCTTGGTGCCGAACGATGTCGCAATTCTGCGTGAAAACAAGGAAGTATTCATACCGGGCCCTAGAGGGCAGTGCAGTTTTACAAGGCGACAGCCAATGATGCACTTCCTTGACAATCTCCTCAGTCCGGAAGACAACACATCCACCTACTCGAAACATTGCCCCCCCCCCACCTTTTATTTTGCAGTTTTATTCACGGTTTTTCCTGTATATGTAATTTTTTCCCTCATATTTCTTGTACATTGGCCTTTCTTCTTCCTGCTTTCGACGGGGGTGGACGTGCTTCCTCCCTGCTGCTGCTTGCTGCTATCTTCGTCTAGTCTGTCTGCCTACTTTTTTGTATTTCAACCGCGCTGGTCTCTCATATGAAAATGGATCTGATTAGTTGGTCTCTTAGCGCAATTGACAAGATTTTTTTCAACAAGACACGGTGCACCGGGAGAGCTGTCTTGCCTGGACGGGACATTTGCCGCTGGTTATGTGAGAGATTCATGGGATCACTGGAAGCCAGTGTGTCTTACTGTCCTGTCAGTGGAAGATATGGAGGATATTTGACTGTTTGGCGTGACGGTTGTGGGGTTCCTTCTGCTTGGCTTAGGAGGTGCCCTGCTCTACTGGAAAGTTTCCAAGACAGCAGCTTTCAAGGAAATCAACAAATCAACAAACGGTGCGATTCAAGGCAGTGGAAGATCACGTCGAGGCTCGGACCGATAACTGGCTCCGTGGACTCACGGTTCGGTCCGAGTAAGGATGGAGAAAAGTGGATGCTACCTTGCGCCAGGTGACGGAACTGTCGGGGCAGGTGACTGAACTGTCAAGGCAGACCGCGACTATTATCAATGACTTATGGGACCTGAGATCTCGCCTACGCCATGAGGAGCGGAGCGCAAATTTGACTGAAGACCAACAGTATTTGGACATATTAAAATTACTTAATCGGATTAATTTGATTATAATTTTTCTTTTCTTTCCCGAACACCCTTACCCCACCCCTCCCTTCTCCTGGAGAGAGCCGCGCAGATGGCCCTATCTCTTGATCTTGATCTCTTCTCAAGGCCAGTCGCAGGGCCCTGCGACTCTTATTTTGTCTACAGACAGGTACAAATACTGATAAACTTGTGCATACACACACACACTCACACACAACCCCCCCCCTTCAGTCTGCCACTGCCTTTTTCTTACTATCCCTGCCCCCCCCCTCCTTTCCTCCAGCCATGACTGGTAGTTCTCCTTTTTTTTCGTACAAAAAAAATGACTGCAGGTGACCTGTGCCTCGTGTCAAACCCATGCTATGTTGTATGATATATGTGTGTCTACTTGTAACTTGCTCTGTGTGTCTACTTGTAACTTGCGCTGTAATTTCAGAAGAAGAGAGAGAAATGGCGGCTCGAAACAAAGTCTGCAGCGGCCCGATGCTCACTCATCGAACGGAATTTCGTTGCATCTGTTGTCATCTTGTGAGAGCTGGTGTCAATGACAAATAAATCTCTGAATCTGAATCATTTGCTGTTCTTTACAAATATAAATGATTGTGTGACATTGCTTATCAAGAAAAAAAAAATATATATATATATATAAATAAAAAAATAAATAAATAAATACAAATAAATAATAAATATATATATTAAAAAAAAAAATTGAAGCAATGGCGTCCATGTTTTTTTTGTTTTGTTTTGCTTTAAAGGGCACAAAAATGCGAAAATATATTTAAATTACAGATATCATAAAAACAGTCAATTAAAGATGCTAGTCCGCCATATTTGTGCATTGAATGTTTACTAGCAGCGACAGCGCACACCCAAAGTGACGTGTGCAAGTGCTGAGGTCATCTGAGCGAGAGCAATCACCGCAATCAAATAGTTCTGCTTTGGAGGTCAAAATCAAAAGTTTGCATCTTCGCCTTCCATTTTTGCCATCACCGTGTAAAGGCGAGACCATTCCGCAACACAATTGTTGCGTCTTGGTGTCGCAGCGTCACCATATACAGTGCCTTGCAAAAGTATTCGGCCCCCTTGAATCTTGCAACCTTTCGCCACATTTCAGGCTTCAAACATAAAGATATGAAATTTAATTTTTTTGTCAAGAATCAACAACAAGTGGGACACAATCGTGAAGTGGAACAACATTTATTCGATAATTTAAACTTTTTTAACAAATAAAAAACTGAAAAGTGGGGCGTGCAATATTATTCGGCCCCTTTACTTTCAGTGCAGCAAACTCACTCCAGAAGTTCAGTGAGGATCTCTGAATGATCCAATGTTGTCCTGAATGACCGATGATGATAAATATAATCCACCTGTGTGTAATCAAGTCTCCGTATAAATGCACCTGCTCTGTGATAGTCTCAGGGTTCTGCTTAAAGTGCAGAGAGCATTATGAAAACCAAGGAACACACCAGGCAGGTCCGAGATACTGTTGTGGAGAAGTTTAAAGCCGGATTTGGATACAAAAAGATTTCCCAAGCTTTAAACATCTCAAGGAGCACTGTGCAAGCCATCATATTGAAATGGAAGGAGCATCAGACCACTGCAAATCTACCAAGACCCGGCCGTCCTTCCAAACTTTCTTCTCAAACAAGGAGAAAACTGATCAGAGATGCAGCCAAGAGGCCCATGATCACTCTGGATGAACTGCAGAGATCTACAGCTGAGGTGGGAGAGTCTGTCCATAGGACAACAATCAGTCGTACACTGCACAAATCTGGCCTTTTTGCTGAGCCATTTCTCAAAGATATCCATAAAAAGTCTCGTTTAAAGTTTGCCACAAGCCACCTGGGAGACACACCAATATGTGGAAGAAGGTGCACTGGTCAGATGAAACCAAAATTGAACTTTTTGGCCACATTGCAAAACGATATGTTTGGCGTAAAAGCAACACAGCTCATCACCCTGAACACACCATCCCCACTGTCAAACATGGTGGAGGCAGCATCATGGTTTGGGCCTGCTTTTCTTCAGCAGGGACAGGGAAGATGGTTAAAATTGACGGGAAGATGGATGCAGCCAAATACAGGAACATTCTGGAAGAAAACCTGTTGGTATCTGCACAAGACCTGAGACTGGGACGGAGATTTATCTTCCAACAGGACAATGATCCAAAACATAAAGCCAAATCTACAATGGAATGGTTCAAAAATAAACGTATCCAGGTGTTAGAATGGCCAAGTCAAAGTCCAGACCTGAATCCAATCGAGAATCTGTGGAAAGAGCTGAAGACTGCTGTTCACAAACACTCTCCATCCAACCTCACTGAGCTCGAGCTGTTTTGCAAGGAAGAATGGGCAAGAATGTCAGTCTCTCGATGTGCAAAACTGATAGAAACATACCCCAAGTGACTTGCAGCTGTAATTGGAGCAAAAGGTGGCGCTACAAAGTATTAACGCAAGGGGGTCGAATAATATTGCATGCCCCACTTTTCAGTTTTTTATTTGTTAAAAAAGTTTAAATTATCCAATAAATTTTGTTCCACTTCACGATTGTGTCCCACTTGTTGTTGATTCTTGACAAAAAAATTAAAATTTTATATCTTTATGTTTGAAGCCTGAAATGTGGCGAAAGGTTGCAAGGTTCAAGGGGGCCGAATACTTTTGCAAGGCACTGTAAACGGCCTACAAGTGTAATCAGTTGATTGCAGTTCGGTGCTGCTTGTTTTCGCAGAAACCTCATTAGTTGAACAGCCTGTGCTGGATCTATTGGATGAAAGACCAGGATCCACTGCGTCCCTCTGTGGAATCGGTTTGACACCTCTGGTCTAAAGTCTAGAGACTTGAGAAATTTGTCTAAAAAAATGAAAACACAATTTGTACTGGAGTAATTTCTGTAAAATAGTGACATTGGCAATGGTGGCTGAAGTACTCACTTTTTTTTTTTTTTTTAACTTAAGTACAGATACTGGGGCAAAAAATTACTTACATATAAGTACAAGTATCTACGAAAAATTTAGTACAAAATTTAAAATTGACTTTATAAGTAAAATGTAAAAGTAATTTCTCCCGATGCAAAATTTTAATACATACATTATAATGGAAAAAAGTAATCAAATTGACTGGTGTGTAAACAGAAGTTTAAAGGGGAAGTTCCGAATTTTTTACATAACACTTAATCTTTTAGTTAGCAGGGGTTAATTAGTCGGTGGAGTTTGTTTCAACAAATTCCGTGCAGTTTGTTCGTTATTTGTTTTTGCTCAGGGCTCTGGAGAGGCTAAGCTAGCGCAAGTCAATTGTGCATAGCAATACCAATTAAAAAATAAAATATGCATGCATGAGAATCACCCGATGACCCATGAAATCAATACTATTAGCTATGTTTTTAGGATAAAGTTATTAAAACTTACCGTTGCATGTCAGTAATTGTAGTATGAACAGCAACATTTCTAATCCAGCAGCTCTTAGGGAACAGGTGGTATCACATCGGTTTTTTCACTGCAGATTTTTTCTTGTTGGGAGAATGAAAGGGACTCTCCAGCAGACTGAGCACGAGTGGCCAAAGCACTCCTCTCTATTGTGGTCTCCGTAAGCATCTAAAAAAATAGTCTCGCTGAATGAAATGAATTACGGCAATTTGGTGCGACATTGTTTTGGCCGTATGGGTATTTTGAACAATGTTCATGTTGAGCATTTTGAATTTATTTGAATACATTAGATCTGTTAATATCATTTTTATTGGCATGCTAGGCAGGCACCATTGACTCCTGCTAGCTTAGCCACTCTGGAGCCCTGAAACTAACAAATAACTGACAAACTGCACATAATTTGTTGAAATCAACTCCACAGGCTATTTAAACCCCCGCTAACTCGATGATTAAGTCCAACGTCTTGTGCGTTTTCTCCAAGGCGTGGCCAATGGCAGTGCACACATGTGCTGGATAGTTCACGTACTACTACTAGGCTACTACAAAGACAGCGTTCTTTCTTACTTACTGTGTGTGTGTTGGAGTTTTTGTATTGAAAATAAAAGCTCCCCTGTATTATGATTCCGTATTTTCATCTCGTTCTCGTCAGATGAAAAGTGGCATTCGTCTCATTACGCTTTAGTGTCCCATTAAGACACGTTTTTAGTGCGTTATGGTCTCGTCGTCGTCATGACAAATTCGCCGACCAAATATTTTTGTTATCGTCGTCGTTGACAAAAACAACAATGAACAGTAAAGTTAAAAAAAAAAATGTTATTTATGTGCTCTACATTCAATTTTGTGATCCATCGGTCTTATTTAACCACGCTGATCTTTTTTTTTTTTTCCCAATAGAAATTTGCTTTCTTGTGAACTGGTATAATAGTACATTTACTTCATATGGAGTCATTTTACTTTCAAACTACTCAAAGCAGAGTACTTTCATATGGTTCTTGTAGCCATGGCAGGGAAGTAAACAGCAGTCACACTCCTGATAAAACAGCATTGAGCAACCTAACATGTTTGCTTAAGGATACTCAAAGTCACGACTTGACGCAGATTCATGCACGCATCAATAAACCAAACCGTTTTCCTTAAATAGAATATGCAGATTTGCTTTTTTTCTTTTTCTGCTGCTTGCAGAAAATACATCCCTACAACACATCATGGCCACATTTTATGTGTTTTCTAGCCAGCAGTGAGATTTGCCACTGAGCCAAATCAATCTCTGTAAAAAAGTGAATTGGCAAAGCAGAACTGTATCAAACACATAAATGGCTATAGCTATTTCAAGCTGCCCCACAGCCAGTTGGCCATTTAAAACTGCAGGTTTAGTGTCAACCAGTGTAAGGGCACCGATTCCTATTGTGTAACAGGCCTTACTCTCTCTCTCACTATCACCAGGCTGAGGGGGCAGTGGTTAGTCAAGTTGGATCAGCGGAACGAGCACCAGCAAAGCTTTTTTGAGGAGAGACTCAGGCGCTCTCAGAAGGCCCAGCAGCGTCTTACACAATTGGATTTTCGTCCTTCTTGATGATACTGAGCGGTCAAGATGCAACAACAACAAAAAGAACATCCATTAGAGGAGATGTCTATTGGAAACAATGGAAAAATAATTGAAATAAGTATAAATCATTTTTCACAAATTGATTTAAAATCATAGCCATTGTGAAATGCAAATTTGTTGTCTTAATGACAGTTTAATTGTATTAGTAGTAACTGAACTGAAAAGCACAACAAAGATGTCAAAATTGATTAAATAAAAAATCGAAACAGCTTGTATCTTGTATGTTTGTGTCTACATTTGCATACACAGAATTGCACACATTCTTTCTAACGGTTATACACTGCTGGCCAAAAGTATTGGCACTCCTGCAATTCGGTCGGATAATGCTCGTTTTCTCCCAGAAAGTGATTGCAATTACAAATGCTATGGTAGTAATATCTTCATTTATTTTGCTTGCAATAAATAAAAACAAAAGAGACTGGAAAAAAGAAAATCATTGTCATTTTACACAAAACTCCAGAAATGGGCCGGTCAAAAGTAGTGGCAACCTAAGCCTAATACTTGGTAGCACAACCTTTAGTCAAAATAACTGCGAACAACTACTTCCGGTATCCATCAATGAGTTTCATACAATGCTCTGCTGGAATTTCAGACCATTCTTCTTTGGCTAACTGCTCCAGGTCTCTGAGATTTGAAGGTGTTCTATGGGATTCAGGTCTGGACTCATTGCTGGCCACTTTAGAAGTCTTCAGTGCTTTCTCTCAAACCATCTTCTAGTGCTTTTTGAAGTGTATTTTGGGTCATTGTCCTGCTGGAAGACCCATGACCTCTGAGGGAGACCCAGCTTTTTCACACTGAGCCCTACATCATGCTGCAAAACTTGTTGGTAGTCTTCAGAGTTCATAATGCCATGCACACGGTCAAGCAGTCCAGTGCCAGAGGCAGCAAAGCAACCCCAAAACATCATGGAACCGCTCCCATGTTTGACTGTGGGGACCGTGTTCTTTTCTGTAAAGGCCTCGTCTCACCCCCCCCCCCCCACCCCTTTAAACTCTGTGCTTTTTTATGTCTCTGGGTCAGAAGTGGGGTCTTCCTGTGTATCCTACCATAGAATCCCTTTTGATTCAGATGGTGACGGATAGTAGGGGTTGACACTGTTGTACCCTCGGACTGCAGGACAGCTTTAACTTGTTTGGATGTTAGTCGAGGTTCTTCATTAACCATCTGCGCAA
This sequence comes from Corythoichthys intestinalis, assembly GCF_030265065.1. NCBI lineage: Eukaryota > Metazoa > Chordata > Actinopteri > Syngnathiformes > Syngnathidae > Corythoichthys > Corythoichthys intestinalis. The sequence continues at coordinate 44,736,587 of NC_080411.1, read as the reverse complement.
TCTTTCGTTAAATCTCTCGTCAATTTTTCTTTTCTTTTCTTTTCCATCCACACTTATTGATGACGCTGTGCACGGTAGACACAGGAACATTTAGGTCTTTGGAGATGGACTTAGATCCAGACAGCCTTGAGATTGCCCATGCTTCCTCACAATTTTGCTTGTCAAATCCTCCAACAGCTCTTTGGTCTTCTTTCTTTTCTCCATGCTCAATGTGGTACACACAAGGACACAGGACAGAGGTTGAGTCAACTTTAATGCATTTTAACTGGATGCAAGTGTGATTTACTGTTTGCCAACACCTGTTATGTGCTACAGGTAAGTAGCAGGTGCTGTTAATTAGAGAAGTATCACATGATTTTTCAAAGGGTGCCAATACTTTTGTCCGGCCCATTTTTGGAGTTTTATGTAAAATGATAATGATTTATTTTTTTCCCCATTCTCGTTCCATTCTCTTTTGTATTTTTTCATTACAAGCAAAATACATGAAGATTTTACTTCCAAAGCATTTGTAATTGCAGTCATTTTCTGGGAGAAATTGAGTATTATATGACAGAATTGCAGGGGTGCTAATACATAGTTTTGGTCAGCAAAAAGATTATTACTGAACAGGGCCGTGCAGAGACCAATGGAGGGGCTGGTGCTGATAGATCAAAAGGGGCACATGAACAAGAATTTAACACACCTTACAATAGCATAACTTACAGTTTAACCAGCTTTACAGTATAATTGGCTGTGACTGTGACAGACCTTAACTGGTGGTGGTGGTGGTGGTGGTGGGGGGGGGGGTAGTGAATAGAAAACAAGAAAACAACACTGTCATCAACACTTTCTGGCTGTGACTTTGCCTCTTCTTTCAGCCTCTATATCAAAATTCCTTCCTGAAATTGTTGTTCATCTGAGAACAAACCACATCAGATGTTCACTGAGCCACCATCAGCAGTTTTTTCAAAACTTATATTTCATTATTTTCCATATTTGACAACTCTAGCACCTAATCATAATAAAATATTGACATAAAATGTTATAGAACAATTACATTGTAATTGTGTGATACTTGTATAGCGCTTTTATACCTCTCAAGGTACTCAAAGCGCTTTACACTACATTGCCATCTACCTACTGGCGACACAGCACCAAGAGCAATGCGGGTCCTGTATGTTGCTCAAGGATACTTAGGCGAGTTCATCAGGGTGGAGAATCGAACCCACAACCTGTGGGTTGGGGGACAACTACTCCACCACTGAGCCACACCATCCCTAATTGTGTTCATAATTGTTGTATTTTATACCTGAATATCCTTGCAAACTGTGTTCTTCTTACCTATTTTGCTCTTCACCCAGCTGATGAGGGATCCACTGCCTTTAGCAGCCTCAGCCAGCCCCCCCCCTTTTTTTTTTTTTTTTTTTAATTTTTCATCCCTCAACCTCCTTTGCTTACAAGGCATGTCTAAATAATGAAATATAAACATTAAATTTAAAAAATCAGCTTTTATTTTTTAAAGCTTTCTTAATTTCTTTCTCTCTCAGTACATTTTAAAGACAGAGAGAAGACAAAAGACTAAATATTACCACAATATACATAGAAATGGATTTACCATATCATGACGTTAAGATTCATACAAACACCGGAGTCATAGGAAATGGAATAAAGGGACGGACTGCAAATATAACATTTAGATTAAAACGAGAGATGTGTACCTTTCTAGATAAGGTTGTGAAGAGAACGGACAAATATGGTTGCCTTTAGAGAGCCATGGGGGGAAATTACAGTCAATAAAGTAGAAAACTATATAAGAGAAAATTAGGTATTATTGATTATTTCAAAAAATTCCCACAATAGACCTGGTGTAAATTTTTTAATGATTTGTTCGAACACAGTTTGGTGTAAATTTTTTAATGATTTGCTCGAACACAGTTTATAAGGGTAACACTGCTTGTTTCCATCCACAGATGTCTTCGACTCCTCACCACACACCCAAGTCAAAGAGGAAGAGCGTATCGAGGGTGGTTGGTTGGGGGGGGGGGTTTAATAGGTGTTTTCAGTGTTCAAGTAACGTACTTGGTGACAGTCGGCCAGCACACACATACGCACCAAAAAAAAAAGCCCAGTCAAAAGGGGCACTTTCGGCATGTAGGGGCAAAGGCGCCCCCCCCCCGCACGTGCCAGCTACTGAACAGAATAAGCTTTTGAAGTCTTTGCAGTGGCCACTGGTGAATTGGCAGTTCAGAAAAACTGACAGTCCAGATATACTGGAGCCACAAAAGCTCCAGTAAGAGGCAGATCTAATGCAAATACGGATATCAATTGGTCTACTTACAGTTATGCTTTCCCCAAACAAAGCATTCAAGTCTGTCGCTACCTTAAAAACAAAGGTATAGGGTGCTTTAACATTAGACCAAGAGGACCAGATTCCAGTTGGAGAGCTACCTCGCAGCAACATTTGCAAATACTTGTTGAAATGGTTCAGCATTCACACTGCGCCAACTGAGCTTTCCGAGTAGTCTTTAGCAGACACTCTTGGGTTCTTTTTTACCTCTCTGAGTATTCTGTGCTGAACTGTTGGCGTCATCTTTAGTGGCTGGCCACTCCTTGGGAGAGAAGCAACAGTGCCAAACTCTCTCCATTGAGACAACTTCTCTGACTATCGATCGATGAACATCCAGACTTTTAATGATGGCTTTGTATCCTTTCCCAGCTTTATACAAATCAACAATCCTTGACCGCAGGTCTTCAGACAACTCTTTTGACTGAGCCATGATGCACATCAGACAATGCTTCTCATTAAGATATTTCATAGCAGGTGTGTGTTTTATAGTGGGCAGGGGAGCTTTAAACCACTCATCAGTGATTGGGCACACACCAGACTTGAAATGTTTGGTAAAAATTGGTTTTAGTTGTGCTTTAATTCTTCTTGGGCAGAGGGTTCACTTATTTTTCCCCTTTCTGTCATTGTTTGCATGCTATCCTCATTAAAATATAAAAAAACCTATAAATGTTTGGATGGTTTGTTAAAGCAGTCACTATATTTTCTATCTGTATCTGTGTGATTTTGACAAAGATCCGATCACATTTGATGGGGATTTCATGCAGAAATGTGAGAGATTCCAAAAGGTTCAGATACTTTTTCATACCACTGTATGATGAACAAGCATATTCAAATCCGTATGCTGATGTGTAAATTTTGTACCACCAATACTTTTTCATAGCCCAGCTATCTTCTTGATTGACTTTTTGTTTGTCAACAATTTCACAGTCACCTGCACATTAGTTAACTTTCATTACATCAACATAGGCAGAGATTCCCCCCGTTGGCCAAAAAATATTGCATGTACTTCATTTTGCTATAATTAATTTAAAGGGGAAGGTCAGAATCTTTTACACAAAGCTTAATCTTTAAATGTATTACAAGGGGTTAAATTAGCCTATCTGCTTAGCATACCAATAAAAAACAACATTTGCAAGCATGATAATAACTGATGACCAATGCAATCAACAGTGTTGGCTATGTTTTCAGGATAAAGTTATTAAAACTTACCAATGCATGTCAATAATTGTAGTATGAAGAGCAACATTTGAGTGATATCACATCGTTTTTTTCACCACTGATTTTTTTTTGTTGGAATAAAACGGACCACCTAGCGCTTTTGAGCACGAATGGCCGAAGCACTACCCTCTATTGTGGTCGCATTATACATCTAAAAAAATAGTCCTGCTTTAGAATGAAATGAATTACGGCAGTTTGGTGTGGCATTGTTTTGGCCGCGTCGGTATTTGGAAAAATGATCTGCATTTTGAATTTATTTGGCTATGTTAGGTCTGTTAATTTAGTTTTTTTAATTGGCATGCTAAACTGGCACCATTGACTCACGCTAGCTTAGCCACTCCCGAGCCATGAAACTAACAAATAACTCACAAACTGCACTGAACTTCTTGAATCAACTCTACCTACTAATTAAACCCCCGCTACCTCAAAGATTAGGCATAATGTCAACAATTCTGAACTTTCCCTTTAAAATAAAGTCCTAGCCATTAAGATGTTGTCTATAAAAGTTCTAAAGCAACAAAACAACTAAAAAATGAATGAAAAGAACAAGATTCCTACAAAGTATTTCATAATGGGTCCAAATTATTTTTCGAACAGATCATGTGTCTAAGCAGACACTGCGTTTCGGGGTCCTCTTGTCATCATGTTTTGCCCTCCCCCCCAGAGAAGTCAAACTCCGCCTATGCACATCAATGACATCAAGATATAATCACAAACATTGCTTTTGATCAAAGCGCTGGACTTAAGTTAACATATTTTACTTGCCTAAAATTCATGTAAGCTAAAAGTCACACCGAAAAGCACAATGACTAATAATATTTCTTTAGGGCAACAAAACAGAGCTGTCTCATGTTAAAATATCAGATAGAATTGCAGGAGTCATTCAAACGCTGCAGAACATTTCTGTTCTGCCCAATTTACAAATGTCAGTTAGGGATGTACTCGCAATGCTGTTTCCTTGGCAACTTGAGCAATAGAGACAGTTGAATTGGCCAGGAACGCAATAAAGTGCATGCTATATACGCATTTTTAGGGCAAAATTTTGAAAACCGTTGCCTTTTTAATTATTTTACCAACATTACTTTGTTGAAACTAATTGGATTTTTGAATCAAGTCAAATTTCATGGAGGGGCATTGAATACTGCAGTCTACAGCGATGTTATAATGCCAACTACTCACACATTGGTCTCTCAAAAACAAAATTAAAGCAAAACATAATATTCTGAGAGTTTAAACAAAGCAAATAGGTAAAATTAGGGAAATAAATGTACACTGTGAGGTCGATGTTTGTTTTAGTTCATACCCTCCCTGAAGTGCTATACTTGCTATACTGTTCTCATTATATATAAACGGAAATAAACAAGTTTACATAAGAAGACAAACATTTTGTGGCAACTGAAAAAAAAAATAGTGACCGCTAGAGAGCAGCAACACGCCATTAAACCCACAAACAATAAAATGAGAGTAACTATTCCTGAGGAAATCTGCCTGTGGCCAATAATGTTGAACATTCCATGCTCATTTGCTAAACTAACACGTATTTCCCTAATACATTAATTTCAATTCTCTCAATATATTTTCATTATTCAGTGGAAAAACAAAATAAACTGACACGATCTCTCGTCCTGTGGTGAAAATGTGCCACTGACTGAAAAACAACATGCTCCTTGTGAGCAGCATGCAGGATTTAAGGGGATTTCTGAATAGATGATGAATTAGGTGGTGCGTGAATCAATACTTCCCACTGATTTCAAATCTACCAGCACTCCTAGGTTTTAGTTTGGCTTTTAAAAAATGTTTTTGTAAGACGTTTCCAAAAATACCATTTTTGCACTTCGTCAACGCGACATGTAACTTAAAGTGCCTATGACAGCAAAAAGCATGTTTATTTCATATTTTCCACGGTATTTTATGCTCCTGAATGAAATGGACCGCTTAGATGTGTGTGGAAACAATAGATAGATTTATTTAGGTTTTTGAATCCCGCGCCATGAAAATGAGCGACTTCCTGTTTTGACGAGGATTGATGTGACGTCAGCGGGATAATCATCTTCAGTATACAGCCAATACTACAGTATGCAGAACGACTGCGGATTCAGCTGGTTTTGCGGATTAATTTGTTTATTTTTCGCATCACGCCAGCCAAACGGCTGCAGAAAAATGTTGCTGCACCAGGGAGAGGCGTGTGGGCCTTTTTGGGGTTTCAGAAGGTTCCCATTCACCGGTGGATATTGGCCAAAACAAGCCCTACTACTGTGGGACAATTGGATTTACGAGGAAGTGAGTACACATCATGTTTTGTATGATGTCAAATACTGGGATCGTTTTAATACGTAGGTGGCTTGCATTTTGTGGCTGACATGCTCCTTGTGCACTCGGCTGACAACTGGCGGCTTGTAGCACATCCCCCCGCCAGAAGAGCGCGATACTCGGCTTATTGCCCTCTTCATGTGCCTGGCGTTCTGTCAAATTTTCCACCCGATCAGAAATGGCAACTTTCTGTTAAAAAAATGGCCACGAATACAGCGATTACAAAGTAAACACTACAAAATTTCTATAACTAAAGGACCACTGGATTTACTTACGTTTCATCATGGATGGGCATATAGAAAACGTCTTCTAAGACACATTCTGTCATGTTAGCTGCACAAAAACTGCAGCCGCTCTTCTATGACTCTCTCGCTGTTTAGGTCTTTGCCGTGTAGTAAAGCACTATTTTGCCATATTCGTGTTGACCATTTGACAGCTACGCTCTCCCCCGACATCGGCCGGTTTGTCCGGCGGTTATTGTCTAGCTGCTTCCCCGCAAACGAGCCCTCTGCCCTCAGCAGGGGAAGACGTGCTGTAACTTGCTCGCCGCCGGGCAGGTTGCAGTTCGGCCGTGTGAAATGATCTGGGCTAGTGTGATTTTCCGCTTTGAAGACTTTGGAGCCGTTTACATGGTGACTGTCCGAGAATACGAAAAATTTCAGATTTGCATTTGCATTTGCGTCTCCGTTTCAACAATGTCGCAATTCCGCATGAAAACGGCACAAAAATCTCACACAAAAATACACACGGTCCCAAGCTTCAACTGGAACCGTGTGCTTTGGTCAGATGAGACCAAGATTGAGCTTTTTGGCAACAAACACTCTAAGTGGGTCTGGCGTGCCACGAAAGATGCGCATGCTGAAAAGCACCTCATACCCACTGTGAAGTATGGGGGTGGGTCAGTGATGCTGTGGGGCTGTTTTGCTTCCAAAGGCCCTGGGAACCTTGTTAGGGTGCATGGCATCATGAATGCTTTCAAATACCAGGACAATTTAAATCAAAATCTGTTGCCCTCTGCCCGAAAGCTGAAGATGGGTCGTCACTGGGTCTTTCAGCAAGACAATGACCCAAAACATATGGCCAAATCAACACAGAAATGGTTCACCAGACACAAAATCAAGCTCATCCCATGGCCATCTCAGGCCCCAGACCTTGTTTTGTTGGCAAAAGGGGGTTATACAAAGTATTAACACCAGGGGTGCTAATAATTGTGACACACATTATTTGATGTCAAAATTATTTTTTCTTTATGTGGGATTTTTTCCCCACTGAATGAATGCACATGTATTGAAGGTTGGATTTTTGTCTTTTTTCCCATTAAGGTCTCATATTATTTGAATTAAAAAAAAATATTAGAAGCTAAAAAACACATCTTTTTCAGGGGTGCCAATAATTATGGAGGGCACTGTATTTATTAATGCGCTAATTAATATGTGAATTAATGTCTATTATTTTTATTTATCTATTCTATTTGATTGTCATTGGGAGTTGAATGCGTATTTTGTTAGCCTTCACCTTCATCATTATACTAATTCACAAGAATCTATCTGTATGTCGGTCTGTCTCTTTCCGGGCTTAATTCGGAAACTATAATTCACACTGTCATCAAACTCGGTGGGACGGTGCATCTTGGCTAAAGGAAGAACATGTTTAGATTTTAGAAGAAATTAGTCAACAAATGGCCTAAACATTGGTTAAAATGTGATATACCCCAGATAGCAAAATATCGGACATCGGCCAGATGTACTGCAAATTTCGACCCAACTTTGTAAAACGGATCCGTTCCGGTGCCTTTTTGAACAATGACCCAAACTCAGTAAGGAGTCACTTGCCGGATCAGCAACCAGTTTTGGGCCAGAACTGGTTCAAAGTAGCAGACACAACATTAATGTATGGTCCGGATATAGTTGTTGATCTGGAAATGATGTGATGCCAAGGACCGGTTTAGGTAAGTTGCTGACGATGATCAGCGGCACCTGGTCTCAGGCTCACCCATCTACACTACTGAAAGTAGCTCAATGGAATTGAACAATTTTGGTGTTGAAAATCATAAATTTTATAAGGATTTGTAAATTCTGTTACTGATTTCACAAGGGTTACTTCAACATGTGTGCCACCTATGACATTTCCGGGAATTTGAGTCAACAAAAGTGAATGCGTGCTGTGCCATCTTCACCAACCTAAACAAAAACAAACAAACAAACAAAAAAAGTCACTTTCGCGCTGGTCAGTTTTACTGGAGACACGCTTCGTGTGTCTGGCAAGAACTTTAGCACTGATTTGAAGTGTACCGTTTCACAGGCTGTATTTATAAGTGTGTTTTCCACCTCTTTTCTAAAGAATCCTCTTTTCAGGACTGCTTCACGGCTATACTGCTATTCCTGCCTGTCTGCTTTGATTTATCATCAAATTAAATTTGTCCCTTGCTGTTTACACGTTTAGAATAACCGGGTGAACATTGCATGGAATCATTTTCAAAATACAACAATTAAGGTTGGGCAAGTCATCTTGTTACCTTTGAGGTAACTCATTAATTAACCAAAGCATTTAATTATATGATCATGCATTAACCCTTTAAGGTCTGGGCCTATTTTGTCTGATTTTGCATGCCTTTGAAGTTGCCTTTATATTTCAAAGAAAGAATTGTTTACGATGGCCTGGTTTGGTCCCTTTTTTTGTGACACCTTGAACTTCATGTCCAAACTGTTGTTTCCTTCACTGACCAATTATAAATCATCATTTTGGGCCCAAAAAGACCCAAAAATTCCAAAATCGTTTTGTCAAAATTTTAAATATTGATGTCCAATTGACAACCAAACATGCGTAACGAACCGTTTTGAAACTTTGTAATATTTATTCAACATGTTAGGATGAACATTCAACCAAAAAAATTTAGAATAGTCTTATATTTGACAATTCAACATAAACAACAGGTATAGCCATAGGCATTTTTTGCCTTTATACATGCTCTAGTCAAAACAGGTTATATACAGCAGACCAAACAGTGAAAAAATATACCATCTAACACAAAAAGTGTTTAAAGGCCATCTCTTTATGAGTTTAGGTATTGCGGCCCATCACCTGATGAAAACTATGTACACACAATCAAGCTTCTTGAACACACATTTATATACACAAATTGAGAAGACTGATTGTGGGGAAAAAAAAAATATATATATATATATAACATTGGAAAAAAAGTATTTTCAAAAATATTTACAACAAACAAGTTACATTTTTTTCAGGCATGCCACTCCGAAAAGCAGTTTCGTCCTGGAATTAGACACAGGGCTACATCACACAGCCCACACTTCCATGGGGTGTCGGTCCTCTTTCCACCCTTCCACCCTTCCATTTTCATTTCACTTTACTTTCATTGTCACTATAAATGTACATGAAAAAAAAGTATTTATGAAAATAATAAAGTATAAAATAAAAATATGTACAGCAATAAATAATAATGGAAATCTATATGTATGACAATAGAAAGAATACCATAGCTGAATATGTGCTACATCCCTAATCTTCATATAGAAAGAAGAACACCACAAATTATAAATTCCTGCCTGGGATACACACAGTGCACGTACGACTTTGATCTGATATGCACATTTTATTATTATATACAGAAACACACACTTATATTGCATCAAAATTAACTTTGTCTTGCAATATCAAAAGAAACTTTCAAAAGAAACTTTTTCAGCACATAAAAAAAAAAAAGTGAGTTGGCTTACCTCTGCTCGTCGATGGCGTCACCCTCATGTTCAAATCCGTCACTATCTTCACTCGAGGACTCTTCCGAAGAAGACGATGATGACGAATTTGGACCATCCTCTTCCTCAAGTTGATCAAAAAGCACAATTGTTTGCGCTAAATGTAGTTTTCCGTTCATTCTCAAAGTCACACAAAGTCACTCGCTCGACCCAAACGGCCGTCGCTCGCCACCTCGCTGCTTCAGAACACTCCTCCCTCTCGTTCGGTGGAACCTCGCACGGCAGTTATATTTATTAAAAAAAAAAAAAAACGCATTTTGTGCTTCCACTGTGACATCGAAAGGGTTCGTTTGATTTGTGTTTTTTTCATGGAGCTTCCGTTTTGAAAAAGGACAAGAAATGATGGAAATATAGACATAAACAAATGATCCATGCAGCGTTTTAATGTTTTTTTGAGAGGACAATAAAACTATAAAACTTAAATGACAATATCTCACGTTTTAGTTGGTCGATTGACTTCAAATAATAACGAGAGTAAACCGCAACTTCCGCACTTTAAAACGAGACCAACCAACGGCATGTGGGTGACGTAATTAAAACGTGAGGGCGCTTCAAAGACGACGTGCGCTGAGGACGCGCCGGCGCGTCCCTCGACTCTCAAGGGTTAACATCAGCACCACCAAAGAAAAAGTTAGATATTTTGTCTGCTTCATATGAGTCTGAAAGATTCTGACGGTTTGCCTCAAGATACAGTTCATACAAAGTAAAGGAGAACCCAGCATCAGTTCAATGTTCTGCCCTTTAGGATGCTGTTCCAAACTTAGTTTACAGAAGGGTGTATTACAGCCTTTCTTTGATAGCATTGGATAATATTTTCTGTCACATCTTAATACCATAGCTTTCATAATAATTACAAATCTTGACTTCAATAAATCACTTCAATAATTCATTGGATGACAGTTGTCCCGGTGGAGGTCACAAGGCCACATTGTGGTATGCGTGCCGTTTTCAGAATCCATTTTCATGGTTGGTTATTACCAAACACCATGTTAATGGATTGTATGAGGTCCTTCACATTCAATTTGACTGATGTGTGGAAGTCGAGCTTACCATTTGAAGCAACAAGAAGAGAGAGAGAGAACCTTTCACTGTACACTCAAATGACACATCACCATGGAGACTGCTTTGAACAAACCTGAAAAATCATACAAAGAACTAAACTTCACTTTAAAGTCGAGAACATCAATACGTTTGACATGAATGTTGTGTGAAGCTGACTTTGGAGAGGATGCAGACGGTCAGACACCCCTGTCTATCATCACTAACAGTCCTGTTGAAGACTGGGAGTAACTCTTGATCCCATTTGGATGCCTTTTCAGGTCACTGTAATTCAGCATTTTACCTCAGTTTTGTGATATTCATTAAAAAACAAAAAAAAAACAAAAAACTACATCACAAGGATTACAAGAAAAAACTAGGCCTGCAAGCAGGACTGAACGGGCCCTCGCAATCTAGCGCAACTCGGACTGTGTGCAGGTCAGGGTGGTGGCAGATCCTCCTCTCTAATCATCTCATTAGAACCTAACAAGCTCGAAAGTCGCCTCTTTACATTCACACACCTAACAGATAAAAAAAAAACCTATTGGAGAGAGTACTACAAAAAAGGAGGTACTACTGAGCTGTGCAGCCAAGCCCTTATTCAAAACCAAAATTAATATTCTAACTGGGCCAATTCGACCAAGTGTGCCAAATATTGTGGCTCTATAAGCTGCCTGAGTCTCTGAAAAAAAGTATTTCCTTTAAATGGCGAATAAAGGGTCGTCACGGCAACAGACAGAGACACGTGGACATGGGCCGTAAATAAGTATTTTAATAGGTCTTGAAACTACAATGACCAACCTGAAAAGAACTGGACATGTATTGGAAAAATGAGTGACTTTCTATTGCCACTAGTTGGCGCTGTAGGGTTGATGCAAATGACCCCTACAAGGCCCTTCAGGGTATGACTCTCAACAAGCACGGGAAGTTTGGCGCAGATATGTTGTATATCTGCCGAGTTATGACTGTTCAAAGTTTTTGGAGAGAAAAATTGTTGACAGTCATTTTCACTTTCCTGTTTGGACCCCTCCGCTTCAACGAAACTTCAATATTTTTCATCAGGCACCTGAAGACAGGTCTTAAGGCTTCCCTTATGCAGCTTTGAGGTAGATTGATTTTTTCCCTTTAGAGGAGGAGTGTGTCCCGTAAAAGAAGGGCATTTCCTGTTCCCACTAGGAGGCGCCAAGCACAAATGGTAAATTTTCAATCCAGTCCTGCTCAGGCTGGTATACCTCACACACATGCCAGATTTAAAATAGATTGAACGTTGTATGAGGGAGTTATCAGTCATTTTCCGAATTCGGTGTTTTGGCGAAAAAATGGCCGACTTTGGCACCCCGCCCAGGTCAGGCCCGTGAATGAAAACACACCATTTTGATAACTTAAGATTTCATATGCCTCATGAACAGTCTCGCCAATTTTGAGAATGATCAAACTAATTCCCTAGGTGCCAAGGTTTAAAATGTGCACACTGTAAATCGATAAAAATTTCACATTCAATCCAAAATATCCGATTTCCTGTTGGGTTTGGAATACGCATGCAAGAGACTTTTTGGAGCAGTTTTGTACAAGGTATCGACTCTCCGAATTTCATCCCTCTACGTTGAAAAAACCTAAATGGAGAGGCCTTTTTGAAAATTTCAAGGGGGCGCCACTGAGCCATTTTGTTACATTTTTTCGTAACATTGCAAGATTATCAAACGTTATCCAAAGCCACATGTATGTGCAAATTTTTACGAGTTTTTGTGCATATTCAAGCCTCCAAATGTAAACTCCTACTGTGAACCCATGAAAATTTCACATTCGATCCAAAATACCCGATTTCCTGTTGGATTTGGAATACGGGTGCAAGAGACTTTTTGGAGCAGTTTTGCATAAGGTATCTACTCCCCAAATTTCCTTGCTCTATGTTGAAAAAACCCAATAGGAAAGGCCTTTTTTAAAACTTCTTTCTGTCGCCACTAGTTGGCACTGTAGAGTTGATGCAAATGACCCCTACAAGAACCTTCAGGGTATGACTCTCAACAAACACGGGAAGTTTGGCGCAGATATGTTGTATATCTGCCGAGTTATGACTGTTCAAAGTTTTTTGCGTGACAAATTGTTGACGTTCATTTTCACTTTCCTGTTTGGACCCCTCCGCCTCAACGAAACCTCAATATTTTTCATCAGGCACCTGAACACAGGTCTTAAGGCTCCCCTGATGCAGGTTTGAGGTCAACAGATTTTTTTCCCTTGAAGGAGGAACCTGTCTCGTAAAAAAAGGCATTTCCTGTTCTCACTAGGGGGCGCTAGACGTAATGGGTAATATTTCAATGCACTCGTGTTAAGGGTGGGATACCACACATACATGCCAAATATGAAAAAGATTGAACGTTGTGTCAAGGAACTATTAGTCATTTACTGAATTTGTCATTTTGCCGAAAAAATGGTCGACTTTGGCACCACGCCCAGGTCAGACCCGTGAATGAAAACGCACCATTTTCAAAACTTAAGATTTCATATGTCTCCTGAACAGTCTCACCAATTTTGAAGATGATCCAACTAACTCCCTCGGCGAAAAGGTCTCAAATGTGCACCCTGTAAATCGATAAAAATTTCATATTTGATCCAAAATAACCGATTTCCTGTTGGGTTTGGAATATGCGTGTAAATGCTTTTTTGGAGCGGTTTTGGACAAGGTATAGACGCCCCAAATTTCATTGCTCTACGCTGACAGACCCTAATGTTATAGGCCAAATTTAAAATTTCAAGGGGGCGCCACTGAGCCATTTTGTTATATTTTTTTGCAACGTTGCAAAATTATCAAAATTTACAATTTTCCGGACGTATGTGCAAATTTTGGTGACTTTTCGTGAATGTTCAGGCCTCCAAATTGGCCATTTTCATTTGCCCTGAAAAAAAAAAAAAAAAAAAAATCCTTTGCAAAACAATAGGGCCTTCGCACGCTTAGTGCTCGGGCCCTAATTATCCTTAGCATTATAATGTAATGATAATAATTTTAATAGCAATTAATTCCGAAATATTAATTGCGATAAATCACATTCTGTGTAATAATGAATTCAGGCATGTTATTTAGCAGACTTCAGGTAGTCCCTGGATTACGAACGAGTTCAGTTCCTATGCTGGCGACGCGACCCAGATTTAAATTGGAATGAACACTTAAAGTACTCCAAAATCTTAAAATAACTACACAAAAACATATATTATACGACATTGTAAAGTCCTCGCCAAAATGTTGGTGCCCAATCCTAGCTTGACACCAGGGGTCGCGTTAACCGAATATTTTCCGTCGTTGACCGTTTTTTTAAAACGGTGACGGAAAAAACTGAAGTCCGTCCGTCATTTTGACAGGTTGCAATTCACACCCCAGACCACAGGGTGGCGAGTGAGCATATTAATTAGCTATTGTCTCTCTTAATGCATGACGTTGTTGGCTATTCTGTCAGAATATTGTAGCGTCACCGGGGTCTGGTGGCGGCACCGTGATTGACACATCTTATTGGTGCACCCGGTGTGCCAGCGCGTCATCCAATTGGTGGACTAGATTGCTGCCTGTGTATAGACCCCAAACACATGACGTCACAACTCCGCCCCCCTGACTGGAGCCGCCATATTATCCGTCAGCTCGTCGTGTTTACACATTACCGCTACGTACATGCCTCCTATTACGGCGTGTTTTTCTGCTCGTTAACATTAATATGTTATATTAATATTATATTAATATAATAGATTAATCAAAATGGTGAAGGCGTGTGTGGCGGTTGGTTGCAGTAACAGAGAAGATAGACAGAGAGACTTGAAGTTCTACCGTATTCTGAGAGACCCGATGAGGAGAGCGAGATGGACTGCTGTAATTCGACAAGAAATCTGGGCACCAAACGATCACCACAGACTATGTAGTAGTCATTTTATATCTGGTAAGATGCATTTAATATATATTTAGAAAATTTTGGGCTGACAACCACAATTAAGATCATTGTGTGACGTTGGTGATTGGGGTCTATATAGTTGCCTCTTTTTCTTTGGAGGTGGAGTTGTTGTTTTGGTGGTGTTGTTGGCAGTAAGCAGAGTAAAAAGAGGGAGAAAAATACCACGACATCCGTGTCTTATTTTTCGCTGCCAAGCAAGTGTTACAATATTAATTAAAAATGAATGAAAACTAAATACTATTGAATATGTCATCATTATCATTTTAAAAATTTAAGTGACGGGTAAAAATAGATTATGACCGGATTTTTATGACCCTGTCAGTCAAAATGACAGACAACGAAAATGTCTAGCGCAACCTCTGCTCGACACCGAGCTAAGCTCCGAAATGCTGATGTCAGATGTCCGTCTGTTTTGCTAACTTTATTCATCTGCTCATGACATCAACACTTGCAGAATGAAACTAAAATAAAAATTAAATCAGTTTCATCTTCAATAACAGCAGTTCAAATTTGCATTTATAACTGGCTGCCAATACAGCAATAACAATCCACACAAACGATTAGCGTGTATCAGTTAGCATCCACACATCATGAAAAAAAATCACTTGCCTCAAGTATTCGACCACAATTAAAAACGCACAATAAACAGTACAAAAGGTGTTATATATGTTGCCTCTGTAGATGCTTCACAAGCAATAAATGTGCGTGTGTATATATGTGCTGTTACTCACTTATCATTAGGACGCAAAGATAAAAGCATGCATAACAAAGCAGAAGTCAACATTACAAAGAAAAAAAAGTCGAAATTATGCGGACGAGGACTCAAACCCGCACGCACGATGTGTGCAGCACGGCAGACGAGTGCTCTGACCGCCAAGCCAAAAGCCCAGTAGGACTCCATGAAAAGGACATTATTTTAAAATTAAAAATCCATATACGTATATATATTTCCAAAATGGCATGTTTCAAAGTTTTCTTGCATCGCTTTCGGTTTTATTGGATTGTTAAAAACTTGTTTCTGAGTCCCCGTGTTGTTGTAGTTGCTTTATGCATCCACTAGATTGAGCTACGCTAAAAAGAATGCCATGTTATGATTAACCAATATCGATCCATATATAAGACGCATCTGATTATAAGGCACACTGTCAGCTTTTGAGATAATGAAAGGCCTTTATGTGCGCTTGTAGTGAGGAAAATTCGGTATTTAGATTGATCAAATTGTGTACTTGATTTCAAAGTTTCTCTTTCGAATCAAATTGTTTACTTGATTACGCCGTTTCTCTTGAGTTCCAAGACCATCTTGTTTGTTCTTGTTAGACTGCCAAGAGGGTGTTTCAAAGCAGACAGAAGAAAATCCTTGCTTTGAGTGTCACAAACTCATTTAAGCGTTCCATTTGATTCAGGCTTAAATGAAAGAAAACAAGCAGTATACTGTACATAGTGATAGTCTAGGGCAGGATTGGGCACATTTCCCAAATTTTCACAGCCCATGGGAATGAGAACCATCAACTTGTTCGCAATGAGAATCAAGCTGAAGAGCAGCAGGAAAGCAGGAGGGCCAGTACTGTATGTACAAACATGGTTTCCAAAGCAGATGGTGGAAGGGCATCATTTGCACCATGATTATTTCTTTGCCAGGCACAGTTTCCAAGAATCTGCTTGTTTGTTTTGTTGTTGTTGAGATAATCACTTTCACAAACAACTGAGAGACCGGCTTAAGTGGGATACATATTTCTAAGAATACTGCAGGTATAAGAAAATGGTATAAGGTTGTGACCAGGGGAGAAGCTGCTCAAAATAAAAGCTACAAAAATTGTCAATCTTTGAAAGCTCATTGAAGAAAATATCTTAGCACATGCATATGGAAGTTCAGTCATAATAGTTTAAAAAGTATTTTGATTTCAACTACACTGCTCAAAAAAAAAAGGAACACTAACATAACATGATGCAGATATGAATGAATAAAATATATTTATGAAATACTTTGTTCTTTCCATAGTTGAATGTGCTGACAACCAAGTCACACAAAAATGATCAATGAAAATCAAATGTATCAACCCATGGAGGTCTGGATTTGGATTTATACTCAAAACGAAAGTGGAAAAACACACTACAGGCTGATCCAACCTTTTTGTAATGTAGTGCGTATGACACCAAAAAGCATTTTTTTTTCATATTTCATGCGGTTTCTTTGTTCTCCTGAATGAAATGAACCGCTTGGATGTGTGTGGAAGCGATCATTTTAAATATTCAATTTTTGAATCCCGCGCCATGAAAATGAGTGACTTCCGGCTTCAGTCTCGGGTTTAGGACGAATGCGACTGTGACGTTACCCGGGTCAGCATATCACAATACAGCATTGCTGTATAGCGTGCAGATGGACAGCGGATTCAGCTGATTTTGCGGATTACTTTTTTTTTTCACATCACGCCAGCCAAACGGCTGCAGAAAACTGTTGCTGCACCAGGAAGAGGCGTGTGAGCCTTTATGGGTTTCAAAAGGTTTCCGTTCACCACGGATATTGGTCAAAACAAGCCCTACTACTGTTGGGACCATTGGACTTATGAGAAAGTGAGTAAACATCGTATTTTGTATTATGTCAAATATTTGGATCATGGCAAACGTTTTAATACGGAGGTGGCTTGCCATTTTGTGGCTGATTGTCCACCGAAAATGCAATTTGGCCGACGACCGGCGTCTTCTCGCACACCCCCCGGCCGGTAGAGCGCCATACTTAGCTTATTGCTTTCTTCGTGTGCCCAGTGTTCTGTCAAATTTTCAAACCCATTAGAAATTGCAACTTTGTGTTAAAAATGCCCGCGAATACAGCGGTTATAAAGTAAACACTTCAAACTTTCTTTAAATAAAGGACTATTTACTTAAGTTTGATCATGCACGGAAATGTAGAAAAGTTCTCCTAAGACACATCCTGCCATGTTAGCTGCACAACAACTGCACGTCGCTCTCTGTATTTTCGCTGTGTAGTAAAACATTATTTTACGCCATATTCGTGTTAACCATGTGGCAGCTACGCGCTCCTCCGACGTCGGCCGGTTAGTCCGGCGGTACTCTCCAGCTGCTTCACAAGACTGGTATTTGTCATGACCATACCATTTATTTAAAAAATTGAGGAGAAATACTTCGATAACAAGAATATCATGTAAAAATATTGGAGTAGAGAGACTCTTAAACAATGATATTTTGTGGCTCTCTTCATGGCATTTTCCTCGTTCTGAATAATTCCCTCTCAATGGGTTGAAATTTAAATCTAATGAAACCATGACCCTGCCGATGTCATCCTCCTGTTGGGGACGCTAG
This sequence comes from Corythoichthys intestinalis, assembly GCF_030265065.1. Classification (NCBI taxonomy): domain Eukaryota; kingdom Metazoa; phylum Chordata; class Actinopteri; order Syngnathiformes; family Syngnathidae; genus Corythoichthys; species Corythoichthys intestinalis. The sequence continues at coordinate 44,718,669 of NC_080411.1, read as the reverse complement.
AGCCCTATAATGGTAGGCGTGGCTAAACGGCGGATTAAAAGACTAATTTCTCGTCACGTGCGCTTTGCCAAATTGCTGTATATAGTCAAATCGCCTCAAAATATGATTCTGATTCACATAATAATGCTATTTAAGATTTTTTTATCTTGTCGTACGCACTTTGAACAACTCTTTAAAATGAGGCTTAGTTGTGTGTGTGGCCTCCGCGTGCCTGTATGACCTGCCTACAACACCTGGGAATGCTCCTGATTAGGCGGCAGATGTTTTCCTGAGGGATCTCCTCCCCTATCTGGAACAATGCATCATTGAGCTCCTGGACAGTCTGAGGAGCAACCTGGAGGCCTGTAGGAGATTCCAGAAGTGAGGTAGTTACTCCAGGACAGCTGGACAGGGCTGTTGAAGGTCTTTAAAACTTCAGCACGATCGGTATCTGCTCCTTTGTTCAAGGAGGAACAGCATGAGCGCTGCCAGAGCCCCAGTAAATGATGACTGGCCACTGGTATGACGTAATCTTGAGAACGATAAACTGATACGACCAGATATCCGGTTTTACAGGTGAGAGATACAGCTGTATCGATAGTAAAGTTATTATTCGACAGTAATTAGCCATAAATATTCAATAAACCGATAGTAGAGATAGAATTTGGCTATCGCAAGCACAAGAATCGGCTTCTAATGCCTCGTTCAATGCATTGTTTAAGGGGATAATAATTTAGCTTTTACTTCACATGCTGCGCTTGTGTCATTCATCGCACAGCGCACTTAGATTGAGACCGCACGCATGATATAATATAGACAAGCACAACTCACGGTCGTGGTTGCCTCAACTTCACATGCATTTCGGCAGAACCGCTACTAGTTGCCGTCATTACCCGATCGTCACGGGCGTGTCATAACAACACGAGAGCTAACAAAACAACTGTAACACACGCTCTGTAGTGTTTTCTTCACAGCCCATAACGAAACTAGTAGTGGCAATGAAGCAACATTATAAAACAAAGGACAGTTTGAGCACCGACGCCAGCGACGTCCAGCGATTGATTTTCAACGCACTCAGGAAAACAAAAGTCTGACTTTGAAGCGAGGAAGGCAGCCAGATCTGTTCGCATGGGAGAGAGCTAGTGTGAAATGTGGAGCGGTACAGAGATGGTGAGTTTTTAACCCTGAAAAATAACCCACTACAATGGTGGAAAGGGCAGCACGACCCTCTGGAGATTTTTTTTTTCCATGAAACGCAGTCTACTTAAAGCAGTAATGTGAAGTAAGGTTTGCCAACCAATGTTTTTGAATAATATCAATGTCTAAACAGTTATAAGAATATTTTCGTTATTTTTTTTAACGCAACCCTTCCAGATTCTTTGTTTAACCCATAGCAACGCCCTTAACAACGAAAATACTTTTCTTCGGCAATCTTCAGAAATCTTCGGAAATTACGTCACACCGGGAAGTGCGAGGGAAGTGTGCCATAGAACAGTATTGTTTGTTGCATTGTTTCTCGGAGAGATGCCACGGCGGTGTGTGGCGATGTTTTGTTCTCACTCAAACAAAAACTTGTATGAGTGGCCAAAGGATAGCAGGGCACGTAAATGGACATCTTTCGTTCGCACGAAGCGAATGAATTTCACGCCATCATCGAGTAGTGTTCTCTGCTGCAAACACTTCGAAGATGCCTGCTTCCTTAACCGGTCTGCTTATGATCAAGGATTTGCCAAAAAGTAAGTGTTATTTTTGGATAGATGACTGATGACTTTGTCAAAGCAGAGCTGCCAACTGTTGTGGAATGAACAGTATAAGCTAGCGACGTTAGCCGAAAGTTAACTCGTGGCAATCCCCGATCATAGTTGTTGTTGCGTTCGCTAAATTAAGCGTGTTTACATTGTGCGTCATCTACCATCTTGGCTGAAAGGGTTAATCCACTTTCAATCGGGAAAGGGGTGTGGATGTGCATATAAGCGGGTCGGCGTCGCGGTAATTCACTGTCACGTTGCAGTAAGAGATACACACCGCCGGTGAGTTTGTGCACATTTATTTGTATTTGTATTATGTATTTCTACCTTCATGCTTCAAGCATTGCATTTAATTTGTACGGTTCGGCGTTTCTTTCACGGTGATCGCTTGATAGCCTGCTAGTTTGTGTTTTATGTACAAGAGCCGCTGACAGGTGACAACAACATGCATGTTGCTTTTAATGTATAGCAGCGAATCAGCGAGCGCGCAGGTCACGCAGTGAATCATGGGAAATGTAGTCTCGGGACAACACTGAGGTGGTGCTTTGTAATCTGTTCGCTTGTGTGAAAAAACTACATTTCCTCACGCCATTAGACGCCACTTCCTCCCGAGAGCCCCGAGCCGTGTTGTACTGTTAGCTCCATGTGTTAATAAGAAACAAGGTTCTCAGCACGTCGTGTGTTCGATACATTTGTAAACAAAAAGCTCATAACAAGACTATGCACGATCCCTTTAAAGAGGATATGACACGAGAAAAAAAGTCTTAAATGGCATTATTATGTGAATTAGAATCATATTTTTAGACGATTCGACTATATACAACAATTTAGCAAAGCACAGATGACGAGAAATTAGTCTTTTAATCTGCCGGTTAGCCACGCCTACCATTATAGGGCTTTAGCGTCCCCAACAGGTGGATGATGTCAACGGTAGACTGGGCTCATCGGTTTTACTATTCAGCCCATTGAGGGGGAATTATTCAGAACGAGGAAAACGCGACGAAGAGAGCCGCAAAATGTCATTGTTTCAGTCTCTCTACTCCAATATTTTTACAGGATATTCTTTTTATCCAAGTATTTTTCCCCAATAGCTATATAAATGGCTTGAGAAGGACCAGTCAGCCCGTCGAGGGGGAACTATTCACAACGAGGAAAACGCGACGAAGAGAGCGGCAAAATGTCATTGTTTCTGTCTCTTTACTCCAATATTTTTACAGGATATTCTTTTTATCCAAGTATTTTCCCCAATAGCTATATAAATGGCTTGAGAAGGACCAGTCAGCCCGTCGAGGGGGAACTATTCACAACGAGGAAAACGCGACGAAGAGAGCGGCAAAATGTCATTGTTTCTGTCTCTTTACGCCAATATTTTTACAGGATATTCTTTTTATCCAAGTATTTTCCCCAATAGCTATATAAATGGCTTGAGGAGGACCAGTCAGCCCGTCGAGGGGGAACTATTCACAACGAGGAAAACGCGACGAAGAGAGCGGCAAAATGTCATTGTTTCTGTCTCTTTACTTCAATATTTTTACAGGATATTCTTTTTATCCAAGTATTTTCCCCAATTGCTAAATAAATGGCATGGTCATGACAAATAACAGTCTTGTGCTGAATGGAATATGAAATAATAAAAATGCATTTATTCAGGATGACATGGCAAAATTACTCCATAATGGTCAAAACTGTCGACTTCACCTTTACTGCCGCACCTCCCGAACGATATTTTATGACACCTAAATCGGACATATGTCATTTCCCTTCCCCGGCTTCGGAGAATGTAAACAAACCAGAAGGCGTGACAGCTAGCTGACATGCTAACCCGAACCGAGTGATGTTTCAAAGTCTTCGAAGCGGAAAATCACACATAACTATCCTGGATTATTTGACATGACGACCCGGTTGTCGATTGTCTTTGTGGATCGGCAAACCGCCCGGTGGAGAGCAATTTACAGTTCGTTCCCCGGAGGAGGGTGGCTGGAGTTGTTGTGCAGCTAACGTGCTGCTGCTAATGAGCATTAGGAGAGCTTTTTACATGCCTATCAATGATCAAACGTAAGTAGTCCTTCATTTAAAGGAAGTTTGTAGTGTTTACTTTGTAATCGCTGTATTCGTATTTGACATAATACAAAGCTAGATGTTTACTCACTTCCTCGTAAGTCCAATTGTCCCACAGTAAATATCCACGGTGAATGGGAACCTTTTGAAACTCCAAAAAGGCGCATACGCCTCTCCCTCATACAGAATGATTTTTCTGCAGCCGTGATGCGAAAAATAAACGTATTAATCCGCAAAATCAGCTGAATCCTTCGTCCTCATACACAACAGTACACTGTAGCGTGAAGAGGACGTCTTCTACCGTACACGTCACAGCGCCCTCCTCCTCAATGCAAGACCGAAGCCGGAAGTCACTCATTTTCATGGCGCGGGATTCAAAAGGCAAGGCAAATTTATTTATATAGCACAATTCAACACAAGGCAATTCAAAGTGCTTTACATCACATGAAGACCATAAAAATCACATTTAAATCAACACAACGTAAAAACCAAGACAAAAGATCGCATTTAATCACAGAATAAAAATAAATAAATAAAAATAAAACAAAAATAAAAATAAAGCAAAAACTACTACTAATAATAATCATTGAAATCAGCAATGGAGATAAGCACAAGAGGAATAGAAGGCAGGTAGATTGAAATATATAGACAGTTATGGATATGCAGTGCTAAACAAAAGCATTTTTAGCCCTGATTTAAAGGAGCTAACAGTTTGAGCATACTTCAGACGTTCGGGTAACTTGTTCCAGAGGTGAGGCGCATAATAACTAAATGCTGCCTCACCCTGCTTGGTTCTTGTTCTTGGAACATGCAGAAGACCCGTTCCAGACGACCTTAGGGGTCTAGATGTCTCATAGGAATCTAATAAGTCAAGCATGTATTTCGGTCCAAGGCCATTAAGTGTTTTGTAGACGAGCAGTAGTATTTTATAGTCTATCCTTTGACTCACTGGAAGCCAGTGTAGCGATTTCAAAACCGGTGTAATGTGGTCCAGCTTCCTTGTATTTGTGAGGACTCTGGCTGCAGCATTCTGTACTAGCTGCAGCTTCCTGACTGATTTTTTATCAAGACCTGTAAATATACCGTTGCAGTAGTCCAATCTGCTGAAAATGAATGCATGCATAAGTTTTTCCATGTCTTGTTGAGTCAGAAGCCCCTTAATTCTGGTTATATTTTTTAGGTGGTAATAAGCGGATTTAGTGACGGACTTTAGATGGCTATCAAATTTTAGGTCTGAGTCAATAATTACGCCAAGGTTTCTGACTTGATTTGTAGCTGTAAGTGACATTGTGCTAAGTTGGCTGCTTATCTTTGACCTTTCCTTTTTTGGCCCAAAAATGATCACCTCTGTCTTCTCCACATTTAACTGGAGAAAATTCTGGCACATCCATTAATTGATTTGATGAATGCATTTACTCAGGGAGACTAAGGGACTATAATCATGTGGGGACACAGAAATGTACAGTTGTGTGTCATCTGCATAGGCATGATAGGAGATGTCATACTGTTCCATTATCTGAGCTAACAGAAGCATATAGATGTTAAATAAGAGTGGTCCAAGAATTGACCCTTGTGGGACTCCACACGTGAATTTGGTTCGTTCTGACTGATAGTTTCCAATTGACACAAAGAAATCCCTATCATGTAAATAGGATGTGAACCACTGAAGAATAGTGTCAGTAAGCCCTACCCACTGTTCCAATCTGCTGAGTAGTATGTTGTGATCAACCGTGTCAAATGCGGCGCTGAGATCCAATAGTAGCAGAACAGATGATTTGCTTGCATCGGTATTCCGACGAATATCATTTAGGACTTTGATAAGCACGGTCTCGGTGCTGTGTTGTGGCTGAAATCCAGACTGAAATGAGTTAAAAAGATTGTTTTGCATCATAAAAGTCTGGATCTGTTCAAACACAACCCTTTCGATAATTTTCCCCAGGAATGTCAGATTTGATAATGGCCTGTAATTACTAATGGTTGAGGCATCCAGATTAGGTTTTTTTAGGAGAGGTTTTATTAGTGCAGTTTTTAAAGTCTGAGGAAACTCTCCTGTTTGGAGGGAAGTATTTATAATCTGAAGTATGTCTGGGGCTATGCAATGAAAAACAGTTTTGAAAAAGTTTGAAGGAAGGATGTCAAGGCAGCATGTTGTGGGCTTTAATTTCGACACAATTTCTGTTAAAGTGGCATAGTCCAAGAGGCTAAACTGTCTAAGATTGATGTGGGGGACATTTTGGGAGGCATTTAGTGTAACATTTGTTAATCCGGAGTTGCACACAGTCTGTCTAATCTTTAGTACTTTGTGTGTAAAGAATACTGCGAAATTATTACAGGACACCTCAGATGCCAATTCCTGAGGTATTGATGCTTGTGGGTTTGTCAGTTTGTCAACAACAGAAAATAGTGTGCGAGTATTGTTGGTGTTTCTACTAATGATCTCTGAAAAATATGATTGTCTAGCATTTTTCAGTTCCTGGTTGTATTTGCGAAGACTCTCTTTGTAGATATCATAAAAAACTAGGAGTTTGTTTTTTCGCCATCTGCGTTCTGCTCGTCTACAAACTTGCTTTTGTTTTATAGCTAGTATGGCATTTCTCCAGGGTGACCTCTTCTTTCTTGACAAAGTTTTTGTCTTAATCGGGGCAATAGTGTCCATTACAGTCATCACACTGGAACTGAAACTATTTACAAGTTCTTCCACTGGAGCTATTGTAGGGGTTAATGATGAGGCATAGGCCTGTGTGAATAACGCACATGTGTTATCACTTATGTAACGCTTCCTAATCACCTCGGTTTCCCTTTTCAGAGGATGGACAGGGGTGGTCATTTTAAACATAATGCAGTAGTGATCAGACAGAGCAACATTGCAACACTGTGACCTCAGAGATGTTAAGACCTTTGGATATTATTAAGTCCAGTATGTGCCCTCTGTTATGTGTTGGAACTGTGACATGCTGAGATAAACCAAATGTATCCAAAATATTTAAAAGCTCTCTAGCACATCCTTCTTCAGGATTATCAACATGAATGTTAAAGTCACCCACTAAAACAACACAATCAAATCTATGCAGACGGAAGACAGTATTTTGGTAAACTCATCAAAAAACATTGTGTTATACTTTGGTGGTCTGTAAATTGTTACCAAGGCAGCTCTGCAAGGGCTTTTTAGCTGAATGACAATATATTCAAAGGAATCAAACTGACCACATGGAATATTCGTGCATTGAAAACTGTCCCTGATCAGACTGGCAACCCCACCTCCTTTCTTATGGGTTCTTGGCGCACTAAAGAAATTGAAGTTTGTGGGGGTTGCCTCAATCAGAACTGTCGAACTCTTATCTTGATCTAACCAAGTTTCTGTTAGGAACAACATGTCAAGGTTATGCTTGCTGATAAAATCATTAATTAAGAAAGATTTGCCAGCTAAAGATCTAATATTTAGCAGAGCCAATTGGAGATGCCAGACTGGATTCACTGGTGAGTGTTGGGAATGACATAACTATGCTTAACAGGTTGGCAGAGTTGATTGAACGTTTTTTATTTCTCACCAGTCTAGCCCTTTTTTTGTTGTTTATCACCACTGGGATTGTTGAGCATACATACTGTACTCCATAAGGCCCCGGCTTTTGCTGGGACAGAACAGTCTTTGTAATGTTGTCACAGCCTGGACCCGGTGCACATCATATTGGTGTCGCAAACATGGCTTCCTCCATAAAACTAAATAAAAATAGCGATCGCTTCCACACACATCCAAGCGGCCCATATCATTCAGGGGCATAAAATACCGCGTGTATTATGAAATAAACATGCTTTTTCGTGTCACAGGCACTTTAAGAGACGCTGGAGTAGTAGGAGGCGAGGAGGAGATCAGCGAGAAGCAAAACTTCGCGGTCGAATGTGGCGGCAGTCCGCTATTATTTTGTTTTCTTATTGTTGCCACAATAAAGTGGAGAAAGCCATCAACGACTCATCTCCTTCTTTCCCCCCAACGTTTTTATATTATTATTTTAAATGCACGAGAGCTGCCGGATCTGCCAAAATGAACATGAAGTCTGACTATTATTTTTTTTAACAATGTCATCAGATAGACAAAAACATAAAATTATGTGCAAATGCCTGCATCTTCAAATCATGAAAATAATAACAGCCTATATCTTACCAATCTTGTAATCTCGATGGGTCTTGTATCCATTCCATGTCAGGTAGTCTAGGCACATTGTTTGCATCCTGATTAGCGGCTGGCTAATACATGTTAGGTCCAACAAAAAATTCCAACCTCCTCTTCTTCCTCCAACTCTTCAAAAACTTGGCTCTCCTCCCTTGCGCTCGATCTATCGCTTATATCGCTGTTTGAAGGGCTTTGTATGGCGGCCGTATGTATGGAGCTGCCATCGCTGTTCCCGGTGTGACGTATCACTTCGGGTTCATCCCCTTTGAAGGGGAAAGGATATCATCATCGCACACACCATATAATTGTCTGCATTAGTCTAACACATATATAGTCTAACACATACATATGGTACAGGTTGGCACCGTCTAACCGTTTGCATTACTCTAACACATGTAATATAATTAATCAGGAAATAATATCATTTTCATATTTACAGTAGGACTACACTACTAATATATAATAAATAGAACACCATAGTTTAATGAGAAGAAATAGAAGAGATACACAATGCCGTCTTATCACAAGATTGACGCACCAACTCTGGCAATCAGCTCTCCCAGCAAACTCCAAGGACAAAGCGCTTTGTCCTAAAACAAGTACAACCAGCCCGGACAGCAAAGTTGATAGCGGGCGTCCCAATCCGCGCACGAACCTAAACCGCCCAAAACTGGCCACAGAGGGGATGACCCAAAAGCAACGCCCAGAAACGCCTTCGACAAGGCCCGCGTCAGCAAAGACTTTAAAAAGACTGGACACTGAGATAAGACAGATTTTTTCTGCTCGGAAACATGTAGCCTTGTTTTGGATCCAGAATTGTCCCTCCGTCGTCTGTTTTTGCCTTGTTTTTACCATTGTCGACGAATAAATTGTCAACCTGTTTTCGGTGAGTGTTCTTCAAGCTTTTGAAACATGGAGTCAGTACAAAGGGTTAAAATAAGAGGACGCGCGACATTCGGCCTTCCTGGCGGGCGTACGCGGGCAGCGTCAGCCGAGCGGCACTTGTTTTGGTTGTTGCTGTCCCCGGGGGCGTCTGGGCCGGGGGGGCGAATTTCAACACCTTTCAGGCTCGAACTTTGGAAACGCGATTATTTTGTCAAATATACAGCATATGAATTATTTTTTCATACTTTATTCGTTGGACAATGTTTAATTACTTTAATTGTGACCCTATTTGGCATGTTATGAAATTACTTCACATTACTGCTTTAAACATGAACATGTAGATTAGTTGAGCTTCCTCAAGAAAAAAATCTGCCCTTAAAAAAAGATATAGACTTTGCTGTGTATAAGGTTAAAGTAATGATTATTGACCTGTCTGTCTAAAATGCCATATTTTTATTTCCCCAATTATACCAGTGGTAAAGCATAATTTATTATTTATTTATAATAACATTGCAGGTTTAATTCTTTTTTTCTAGAGCTGCTGCATATAATTAATATTTTTTGTTTGTAAGATGTTTACGTCGAAAGTTTGGACTTAAATTACTTACCTCTTGTGTTCAAAACACCAGGAAATACAGTAATTGAATTACTGCACTTTTTTGTTGTCTGTCACTGGAGTTTTATTATCAATCCCATCCAACAAAATGACGGTCATATAGTACGCCTTAATTTTTTTCATAAAATAACATTGGTATGAAATTTTGTTGTTTAATTTTGCTATTAAAAATGTGGTCTTTTTTATGTTTAAAATACTGTACGAACACACACAACAAATGTTTACTATTGTATCGTTTTCACTCTGTATCCAACCGTATCGTTCCTAAACTGTATCGAATCGTATCGAATCCCTTGGCCATAAAAATGTATCGGTTTTGAATCGACTCGTAACCTTTGTATCTAGATACATATCGAATCGGCTTCATGCCAGAGATTCCAAACCCTAGTATGAATGTTTATGACCAAACAATCAGAAACGGGCTCTATGAGGATGGCCTGAGGGTCCGACGTCCTGTAGTGAGCCTCGTGCTCACTGCCCAGCACTTTAAAGCTCGATTGGCATTTGCCATAGACCACCAGAATTTGAAACTACGTGTGCTCTACACCGATGATAGCAGGTCCAACCTGAGCACATGCAACAGACGTGAAAGCGTCTAGTTATGCTGCCTGCAACATCATTCAGCATGACTGGTGTTATGATGGGTGAGTGATGGTCAGGGGAGGCATATCCCTGGAAGGTCATACAGACCTCTTTAGGTTATATAATGGCATCCTGACTGCTATCAGGTTATCGGGATGAAATCCTTGGGCCCATTGTCATAAGCTACGCTTGTGTAGTGGGACTTGGATTCCTCATAGTCCACGACAATGTCCAACCTCAAGTGGCTGGAGTATGCAAGTAGTATTTGAAGGAATTGATAACATTGACTGGCCCTAACGTTCGCCTGACCTAAACCCAATAGAGCACCTCAGAGACATTATGTTTTGGTCAATCTGGTGCCTCCAGGTTGCTCCTCAGACTGTCCAGGAGATCAGCGATGCCCTGGTCCAGATCTGGGAGGACATCCCCAAAGACAGGGGTGTCAAAATGAAATTCACAATGGGCCAAAATTTTAAATTGAACAAAGCTGTGGGCCGAGGTTGAACAAATAAACCTTTTTATATGGAACCAAACCAGTTTTGATTTGACAATTAATATTGAAAAGGCAAGTCTTACATAACTTAAAAGTACAGGCGTGCAAAATCAAGTTGCTAATAATACTACTAATAATAACAATAGTAGTAATAATGATAATAATAAAAAAACATATCAATGGTATATTAAATAAAATTTTAATAAAAATTGAATGCCTCCTTTCTGTTTGCAGCCTTCTGAAATAAATGTCAAAATTAGCTTCTTACACAGGCTAATAAATTTGAAAATAAAAAATGGCTTTTGTGAACATTTTCTGCCGTGAAAACAAAGCTCTTTTCATTTCATTTATCTTCTGGCTCCTTTCAGCCGTGCCCATGTTCTTATATTTGTCCTAGTGTTTTGTTTCATAGTGTCGTCTAATATTGTACTCCTTGGTTACTGACATGTTGGCTCCACAAACAAGACAAAAAGGTCTGTCTTTTCCATATGTCAACAGACATTCCGTCTCTCACCTGTCCCAAAAAGTTTTCTGCCTTTCTTTTCGCCATTTCTGGGTAAGGTAACACAGTGACAGCTGTAGTTTGAGGTCGCAGTGTGGTCTGGGGCAGAGGAACGGGGATACGGAGTCCACCGGGGGTTTTAGCCGAAGGAGTGTGCACGAAGACGAATAACTACCTTCTTAATACATCCATGACAGCTACCATAGATGCGTTTGACACCTATGCCCTAAGACACCCGCCGTCATCTCATTAGGAGTCATACAGGCACACAGAGGCCACACACACACTACTGAGACTCATTTTGACTTTTAACCCCTTACACTCTGCACTGTACAATGGGGGACGCCCGCGTCTCCTTGATTTCTGTGGGCCATAACATCTGTTGTACTCGTCATAAAGACGTTATTTTTGGCCATTATATAAAGGAATAGAGGCAATTTTATCCAACACCAGATGGGAGTACTGCCGGATGCTAATGCTAACTAAATGAGTTTTCCTGAAATAAATTGAAGTTAATGAGTTGAAGTTCGAATCAGTGGCCGCCCACGTGCATTTGTGATGTTTTATATCAAGTATCTACTGAAATAATCAATTCTTCTCACAATTACATTGACAAAATGGAATCACAACAACAAGGCAGGGGTAGAAGAAGGTGTAGAACACCAGAAGAAGAGCATCCAGTCCTTAGGAAGGGAGTAGAAGCAGTGAATTATGCCGAGTCTGAAGATGAGTTCACAGAAAGAGGGGGCATGGATTCTGAAGAGGAGGATTTGATCAACGTTGACATTGATCCCCACCAAGAAGGTAATAAAATGAAAAAATATAGGCATTCATCATAAAAATGTCAAAGATCAAGTCAAATTAGATAAGATTTGAGCCCTCCGAACCTACCTTGAACCGAGTGACCCTCACTGCTGAATCAATAACATCTTGGATTATTGCACATATAAACAATAACAAAAAATGCGTTTTTTTTTCTGTTTGTAAGATGCTACATTCCATTACAAACCTAGAAATGCATTGATAGATTATGACATTACATGATTTTATTTTACTTTCATATGATACTCATGTGTGAATTTAAAAAATACAGTGTGAAAATGGCTATTCGTAAACAATAGAACATATAATATTTTTACACTTTTCAGATCGACTCCCTGCCAGAGCTCCATGTGGTAAGAGGGCGAAGGGTACAGCCAGAGGCATGACATAACCCTCTCAGATGTAAAAGATTAAGTTTCATTTCATTGAGATGAATAGAAAATGTGATGTTCAATTTTATGACAATAATGTCTGTTGTTTGCAAACTATTGTCAAAAAGTGTAAAAATCTAGACTACTCCGTGCTTTGCTCAACCTCGATGTGCAATATGTCAAATTAAAGCTAAGATGTTAAATATTTATGATCAATTGTCAAAACTTTACTGTAATTTATAGTTTATCAGTAATCAAGCAATGTATTCGATTTTGCATATTTGGCATTTGAAATTTTTCAACTTTAGCCGGTTATGACACTTTCAAAAATTAAAAAAAAAACTTCATGACATAATCCTTTGATGATTTTGAAATAAAAACATTTGCAACCAGGTAAGTATGTTTGAAGTTTTTTTTTTGTTTATAAATAATCATACAGAGACTTCATAATGACATTGACGGGACACAGGGCGCGGGGCCGATTATTAGGGGGGCCTGCATTGTTGGTGTGGCCGTCAAAGCTGACCGAGTGGAATCACAGACAAAGAGCTTTTTTAATTAAAAATTCTTGTGAAAAAATGCTTTAATCCCTGAATTCTTGGATTCTATGGATGTAAAACAGTCTTGATTCTTGGTTGAAAGCAAAAAAAAAAACAAGTTAGCATTTATTCTATGTAAATATGTCGTAGTACGATGCTTGTCAGTCAGTCAATGTGGCAGCCGCCATATGTAAACGGAGCTTTTCCAGTGAAAATTCTTGTGAATAAATGCTTGAATCCCTGAATTCTTTATATATTTGGACGCAAAACAGTCTTGATTCTTGGTTTAAAAAAAAAAAAAAAAAAAAAAAAAACTGCAGTTAGCATTTATTTTACGTAAATATGTCAAAGTATGATGCTAGTCGGTTAGTCAATGTGGCGCCGCCTTATCACCACAAAGATCTTTTTACGTTGAAAATCCTTGTGGATAAATGCTTAAATCCCTGAATTCTTTATAGATATGGACGTAAAACAGTCTCAATTCTTAGTTAAAAGCCAAAAGACAGTGCAGTTAGCATTTATTTTACGTAAATATGTAGAAGAAAGATGCTAGTCTGATAGACAATGTGGCGGCAGCCTTACAACAAAGAGCTTTTTTACATTGAAAATTCTTGTGAAAAGAACGAAAAATATAATAATTACCTTGAATCCTCGAATAAATCACTCCTGAGACAATCCTTCCTGTTTGTATGCGGTACAGCTTTCATACTTTTTCTACATAAATCCAGCCTTTGATCGCTGCATGTGTCACTGTGACCGACTGCGAATAACTGTAGTGGCCCTACTTGAAGGCGTTGCGCAGTGAAGGTGGAATCTGACCCGTCAATATTATTATGAAGTCTAAGACTCATAGAAAAATCAAACCATAATTTCACAAAAGTGACTTGGAGTGTAAAGGGTTAATCACAGTTGGATCAGCCTGTAGTGTGTTTTTCCATATCAATTTTAAGTATAACTCTAAATCCATACCTTCATGTGTTTTGTGTGATTTTGTTGTCAGCACATTCATCTACTGTATGGAAAGAATAAGGTATTTAATGAAAGTATTTCATTCATTCACATCTACAATGTTGTACTTTAGTTCCCTTAATTTTTTGAGCAGTGTAGTTGTTTATCATATTTTTGTGCTTGCAGATGATGCAGAACAGATACGCTACTGAAAATTTGTTTGTTACCCTAATTGAGTTAAATTGTCTTTATGAATGTGCTGCTCAAGTACATTTTTTTTTTTCATAAACAGCATTAAATATTAAATAAGCATTAGAAAAATGCCTGCTTTATAATTGAATGCATTGTCAGAAACTAGGAAAGATCTGAACTCTATTGTGTGCTCTTGTTGACATTTTGCACATGCAGTATTTGAATCAGATGTAAATGTCAATGGTGACAGATTAGATAGCAACGTGGCGTGCTAAGCATTTTTTCCTAAATTCAAAACAGTTTCAAGTTATTGCAATAATATACTGTATCTGTGTACATAGACTTCATTACATATTGACGTGACATTTCGTCATTCTTTGCGTCACGCCTTATCAGAGGGGGGTCAAGCTTCATTTAGTAAAGTCAGGCGAAGACGGCACACGCTCAAGTCAAAACTGGATTCAAGCTTGGATTTTTGAAGAACTACGAAAGCGTACTGCATACAAACAGGAAGGATTGTTTCAGGAGTGATTTGTTCGAGCATTATATTTTTTGTACCATGCATGCATTTTGAAACGTTGAGAAAAAAAATCAATGGGAGAATGGGAACCGCTGCGGCATTGGTCTTATTCTTCAACATATATACGTAAAATAGATGCATAACTGCCCGATTTTTTGCTCTTTTAACAAAGAATCCAGACAGTTTTACGTCCATATCTACAAAGAAGTGATTAGAGCATTTATTCACAGGAATTTTCTACTTTGTTTACACATGGAGGCGACTAATTTTTGTAACTGACTAGCCCAATAGTTGGCAATATTTACGTGAAATAAATGCTATCTACACGTTTTTTTTGTTTGTTTGTTTGTTTGTTTTTTTGCTTTTAACCAAGGATTGAGACTGTTTTACGTCCATATCTCTAAAGAATTCAGGGATTTAAGCATTTATTCACAAGAATTTTTGCCAGAAAAGCTCTTTACGTCAGGCCGCCGCTAGCCTCATTCGCTAACAGAGTAGCATTGTACTTAGACAAATATACAGCGGAAAACACTCAGGTGACTTGAAGTTTTGCTCTGAGACCCCACATTTCACCAACTTTCAAAATTGTCCAATATGCATGGTGATACATCATTGGAAAGCTTAAAATCTCAATTTTCTGGGGGAAGAAAACATTTGAACAGGACGGCATTAAAAAAAATATATATACAGGGGTGCACATAAGTGGTCCGCATGCGCGCATGCGTACTGGACGTAGACAAGCGCGCTGGCCCTCAACGGCTTCCATATGCTTTTGCGTACCGATCGATGGCTGACCACTGTATTTGCGGCGGACACGAAAAAAACCACTTCTCAAAATGTCAAATAGGCAGGCCCCACTGAGTAATTATTTCCGTGTTCCCTCACCCCCGTCAAAAGACAGACGACAGAGACGTCACCGGAGCTATCGAAAAAAAGGACTTTTGCTGAAAAGTGGCTGCAGGAGGTACTGTACCATGGCTAGAAGCAAATGATGCTCGCACGGAAATGTGGTGCAAAATTTGCCGTGAGAATCCCAATGTCGCTGATAAGAGCAGCACATTTTATATAGGGACAAATAATTTCAGCCATCCAAACTTTGAAAAGCGCGAAAAAAACAGAGCATGTGGCGATGTCAGACAGGACCCCCCTCGCCCATTGGACAAGTGGCGGAATAAAGTTAATGAAGAACAGCGCCATGCACTGACAAACGTGTTTTTGCTCGCATTTCACAAAGCTAAACATGCACGTTCAATGAGCTCTTATGAGGAGGACATCCCACTTTTACAAAGGCTTGGAGTAATGTGAGAGCCGCATAATGCCCTTTATTTTGATTTAGTGCTTTTATGTTTATTTCTTTACATTTCACTTCAAATTAATGGCAATTTTGTTGTGCCAGTTGATGTTAATCAAGCGTTAATTGTTAATATAATTAATTAAAGGTAATTGGCTCTAAGTAAAGCTTGTCATAATTTTATTGCATCAGGCGGGTCGGCTCTCAAGCTCAATGAGGACCAAGTCACATCTCCAGGTCCTCATCTGAGAACCTGGGCAAAAAAATATGTGCACCCCTGTATATACAGTATATATATTTAAACAGCAAAACCCTATCTGGAGGTGAGAGCATGAAAGAGCAGAATTAAAGACGCCATGACTTTAATGAGATTATCACATACAGTGCCTTGCAAAAGTATTCAGCCCCCTTGAATCTTGCAACCTTTCGCCACATTTCAGGCTTCAAACATAAAGATATGAAATTTAATTTTTTTGTCAAGAATCAACAACAAGTGGGACACAATCATGAAATGGAACAACATTTATTGGATAATTTAAACTTTTTTAACAAATAAAAAACTGAAAAGTGGGGCGTGCAATATTATTCGGCCCCTTTACTTTCAGTGCAGCAAACTCACTCCAGAAGTTCAGTGAGGATCTCTGAATGATCCAATGTTGTCCTAAATGACCGATGATGATAAGTAGAATCCACCTGTGTGTAATCAAGTCTCCGTATAAATGCACCTGCTCTGTGATAGTCTCAGTGTTCTGTTTAAAGTGCAGAGAGCATTATGAAAACCAAGGAACACACCAGGCAGGTCCGAGATACTGTTGTGGAGAAGTTTCAAGCCGGATTTGGATACAAAAATATTTCCCAAGCTTTAAACATCTCAAGGAGCACTGTGCAAGCCATCATATTGAAATGGAAGGAGCATCAGACCACTGCAAATCTACCAAGACCCGGCCGTCCTTCCAAACTTTCTTCTCAAACAAGGAGAAAACTGATCAGAGATGCAGCCAAGAGGCCCATGATCACTCTGGATGAACTGCTGAGATCTGCAGCTGAGGTGGGAGAGTCTGTCCATAGGACAACAATCAGTCGTACACTGCACAAATCTGGCCTTTATGGAAGAGTGGCAAGAAGAAAGCCATTTCTCAAAGATATCCATAAAAAGTCTCGTTTAAAGTTTGCCACAAGCCACCTGGAAGAGACACCAAACATGTGGAAGAAGGTGCTCTGGTCAGATGAAACCAAAATTGAACTTTTTGGCCACAATGCAAAACGATATGTTTGGCGTAAAAGCAACACAGCTCATCACCCTGAACACACCATCCCCACTGTCAAACATGGTGGTGGCAGCATCATGGTTTGGGCCTGCTTTTCTTCAGCAGGGACAGGGAAGATGGTTAAAATTGACGGGAAGATGGATGCAGCCAAATACAGGAACATTCTGGAAGAAAACCTGTTGGTATCTGCACAAGACCTGAGACTGGGACGGAGATTTATCTTCCAACAGGACAATGATCCAAAACATAAAGCCAAATCTACAATGGAATGGTTAAAAAATAAACGTATCCAGGTGTTAGAATGGCCAAGTCAAAGTCCAGACCTGAATCCAATCGAGAATCTGTGGAAAGAGCTGAAGACTGCTGTTCACAAACACTCTCCATCCAACCTCACTGAGCTCGAGCTGTTTTGCAAGGAAGAATGGGCAAGAATATCAGTCTCTCGATGTGCAAAACTGATAGAAACATACCCCAAGCGACTTGCAGCTGTAATTGGAGCAAAAGGTGACGCTACAAAGTATTAACACAAGGGGGACGAATAATATTGCACGCCCCACTTTTCAGTTTTTTATTTGTTAAAAAAGTTTAAATTATCCAATAAATTTTGTTCTACTTCACGATTATGTCCCACTTGATGTTGATTCTTGACAAAAAATTAAAATTTTATATCTTTATATTTGAAGCCTGAAATGTGGCGAAAGGTTGCAAGGTTCAAGGGGGCCGAATACTTTTGCAAGGCACTGTACTTACCTTGTTTCGATCCAAAAACAGGGTAATATAACAAGGGTTGCGATGCAGAAATCACAGACATCAAGGAGTGGTCGAGATTCTCTTTTTCATATATTTACCCTTTTGAACATTTTTTTTTTTTTTTCAAATTTTCTTTGTTTGGATCAATTATTTTATCATCGAACATATCGGAGAAAATGCGACAATAACAAAAAAAAAAAAAAAAAAATACAATCAAGTGATAGTTATGAGGTAGATATCCGTGACTTTTTTACAGACGCTATTTTTTTCATTGTGACATCATTTGTTTAAAAGTTATATGCGAGTGAATAATTTTTTAAAGTTTTTTTTTTTTAAACAAAAATATAAGACATCAATTAATGATTCAAAGCTAAAAATTACAGACATTTTAAAGAATAAATATAATTAAATACCTTTGTTTTATGGCTGGGTTGAATCAAAAGCGGGTGCACGACATCTGTAAACGAGGGTTTCCAGGGTAAAATGGACAAATTAAAAATAGTTTGGGGGCTTAATGAGCCATGAATCTGCTATGGCAGCATATAGACATATTGTTCTATCAAACACAACAGTTCTTTTGGCTTAAAATACAGAAGTTTCTTTTAAAGAGGAATGCAAGAGCAGAAACTGCTTTTTAAATCTTGTCTGTGTTTTCCGCCATACATAGAATAAATGCTAACTGCACGGTCTCTTTGCTTTTAACCAAGAATCGAGACTTGGAGAATTCAGGGATTTAAGCATTTATTCACAAGAATTTTCGCCAGAAAAGCTCTTTACATCAGGCGGGCCCCTAGCCTCATTCGCTAACAGAGTAGCATTGTACTTCGACAAATATACGTAAAATAAAAGCTAACTGCACGGTTATTTTGCTTTTAACCAAGAATCAAGACTGTTTTACATGCATATCCATGAAGAATTCGGGGATTTAAGCATTTATTCACAAGAATTTTCGCCAGAAAAGCTCTGTTTACGTCTGGCGGCCACTAGCCTCATTCGCTAACAGTTTATCGTGTATAATGATAATAAAGGGCTATTCTATTCTATAATAAGTTGTGATTGTTTATAGAATTTATTAATAACCTATTAACATATTATTTATAATTGATTCTGCATGTTTTCCTCAAGTATTAAGTTACTGATGTTAAATTGAGTGATTTATTAGCTGTTAAAAACTTGCAGTAAATAAATACATTAAAAAAAATGCAGTTACTTGGTGATTTTTGTGCATCTAGTGTAAAATCCTAGATTTTTATAGCCATTTTAAGTTGAGTTATATAAAAAAAAAAAATCTGGATTTTATAATTAAATTTTTTGATGCTGCTGCTCATGGAGAGCTATGGCTTTGGTAGGTGCCTGTTTTGGTTTTAGGTCGGTAACAGCTTTGGTTTTGTAAATATTCGAATTTAAAGCTTTTGAAAATAGGCCCCCTACAAATTGGCCCCGTTTCCTGTGTCATGTCAATAGGTTATGAAGTCTATGCTGTGTAATGCTTTTATTGGCACAGTGGATGAGTGGTTTGCACATCTGCCTCATAGTTCTGAGACCAATAGTTTGATCCTGGATCCAGCCTTTCTGTGTGGAGTAGGCACAAAAATATGCATTGTAGCCTAATTGGACACTCAAAATTTTACATACTAGTTGTGATTGTGAATGAACGGCTGTTTGTCTATATGTGTCCTGTGATTGGATGACTCCCATTCCTGCCCATAGTTACCTGGGATAAGTTCCAGCACCCCTGTGACCTCTGTGAGGATAAGTGGTACAGCAAATGAATGAATGCTTTCATCCAAATACTACAAAATAAGGATTAGTATTTTTATTTCTACCCCATTCTGCAAAGTTGGAACAAATTCCCAGCATGCAAGCTGACCTCAGTCACTAGAAGAAGGTTGTTATCTGTTCTCTTATGGTTTCTGAGCTTTAACATCCTCTCTTGAGCATCTCTACCCTGCATGTCACCGTTTTGTTTTCAGTTTTAAGCAAAAAGTGCCAAACTGGATGAATAATTCATTTTCACATCGACAGTGTACGTGTGTGGGGGTGCACACACATGTGTGTATGTTAATCCCCTCAGTTTTGCTGCTGATTTCCTTCGTCAAGCGTGAGAAAGTAATTAATCAGATCTGAAATGAGATTCTGGAATTAATGCCATGGTGTGTATGTGCGTCACCATTTTAGTCCTAATTAATTCTGACAGGCAAATTATATCAGCTTCCTCCACCTCATCAGTTCTCTGCTGCATACATCTCTGTCTGGGTTTTCTGCTCACTTTTCCGGGAAATCTTTTACTACCGATCTCATTATTTCCATTATTCGATGAATGGACTTGATAAAGTTTAATAAACCTGTAAAATACAGGTAATCTGCTTTTATTCACTGCTTATGATGAATTCAGTGTAATTGTCATGAGATTAAATGACACCGACATATTTCCAACAGTCCTGTCATGTCTGAGTGCGCACAAATATTCACAAAGTAATTAATTTAGATATGTGGACATGTGATCGACTGTCATGTTTACATATTGGATAAGCTTTGCATATACTATATAGGAAAAATCATCGTTTGTACACGTGGTCACTGCTCTTTACAGAAAGTGAAAATTGCATAAAATATACTGTAGTTTCTTTGAGCTGAAACTCCCCAATGAAATTTGCATAGACTATCATGCATCTGAAAGAGGCCCCAGCAATTTCAAATGGTCTAATATACCGTATTTTTGGGACATTAAGTGCAATGAAGAAGAGAAAAAAAATTGTATAAGTCGCATCAACAGTAATGATGGGCGGATCGATACCAAAATATCGATATTTCGATCCAGCGCGTTAAGTTTTGGGTATCGATCCCCAAGCAAAAGTATCGATATTTGGAATTAATATACAGTATTATTATTTTCTTTGTCTATTTTTTGGCTGTATTTTTGTGCACACTTAATGTACTACTTTTCCCTTTCGCGTTCTACACGCACGTAAGCAATGCACGCTCATAAGCAGTGCACCAGCGTCTGCTCCCATTTACGTCCCTATCCTGTGTATCGATCAGCATGCTTTTCCTCCGCCCCTCTCACGAGGCACCAACACAGCCACAACAAACATTTGGAAGCTGGTAGGCTGGTAGCATATGGCTGCGGCATTGACGACGGAACGTAAAAGAAGTCGGGTTTGGACATATTTCATTTCAATAAATAGCAACGAGGCTAAGTACACAGTTTGTTTACTTTTTACTTTTACCTGAGTATGTGTGTGAAAAATCACTACTCCACTACTTTGGGCTACACTAAATTCGTTAAAATTTTTCCTCTTATTTTACATATCAGTGTTGTTTTTGGCAGCCCTTTAATTTTAACCTCAGTCTTAGTCTTTTGGACGATAAAACTTATTAGTCTTAGTCATATTTTAGTCATTTCAAAACGTGTCTGTCTTCGTCTAGTTTTATTTTATTTTTTTAATGAAAACTCAGACTAATTTAGCCTTGTTTTAGTCAATGTTACTCAATATTTTCATCTGTAAAGTTAAAAATTTCACTCCAAAAGTAAATAAAAGAGGTTTCCAACTATTTCGAATGAAAATTGACGGACAAGCACATATTGTAGCATCTACAAATCCATCACATGATAATACACACTCAGCAAGGAAACAGTACATTATTTTCAATTAATTATACCCACCTGTACGCCACAAACTGTAGTACATAAAGAGTACAGACAGTGGTATGAACAAGTATCTGAAACTTTTGGAATTTCTCATATTTCTGCATAAAATAACTATCAAGTGTGATCTGATCTTTCTCAAACTTACACAGATGAAAATACAGTGTCTGTTTTAACTAAAACCATCCACATATTTATAGGTTTTCATACTTTATTGAGGATAGCATGCAATGTCAGAAGGGGGAAAAATAAGTAAGTGAACCCTCTGCCTAAGAAGACTTAAAGAGCAGTAAGACACACACATGCTAAGAAATGTCTTGATGAAAAACATTGTCGAATGATTGCCTGATTGTACAAAACCATCTCTAAAAGTCTTGATTTTCATCAATCGACAGTCAGAAAAGTTCTCGACAGATGGAGAGAGATTGGCACTGTTGCTTCTCTCCCAAGGAGTGGCCGTCCACCAAAGAGTCCGCCAAAAGTTCAGTGCAGAATACTCACAGAGGTAAAAAGAACCCTGCAGTGACTGCAAAACAATTACAGAAATCACTAGCACAGTCCAATATCCTTGTGCACACATGAACTGTACGTAAAACTATGGCCAAGAATGGTGTTATGGGAGGACTCCACAGAGGAAGCCACTGCTGTCTAAAAAAGAAACATTGTTGCTCGTTTAATGTTCGCAAAAAGGCACTTGGACACTCCACAGAGGTTTTGGCAAAATATTTTGTGGACTGATGAAACCAAAGTTCAAATGTTTGGGAGTAACACACAACGTCATGTGAGAGGGAAAATGGAACAGCTCACCAACATCAACACCTCATTCCCAACATGAAGCATGGTGGAGGGAGCATCATGTTTTGGGGCTGCTTTGCTTCCTCAGTGCCTGGACAACTTGAAATCATTAATGGAAGAATGAATTCAAAAGTTTATCAAGTGTTTTGCAGGAAAACCTGAGGCCATCTGTCAGACAGTTGAAGCAAAAAGAGGATGGATGCTGCAACAAGACAATGATCCAAAATAAAGAGGTAAATCAACTTCAGAATGATTTCAGATGAACAACATACATGTTCTGGAGTGGCCAAGTCAAAGTCCAGACTTGAACCCCATTGAGATGCTGTGGCATGTCCTAAAGACAGCGATTCATGAGCAACATCCATGAATCCGACTGAACTACAGCAGTTTTGTAGAGAAGAATGGGCCAAGATTAGTCCTGATCGATGTGCATGTGACTGATCTGCAGCTACAGGAAGCATCTGGTTGAAGTTATTACTGCCAAATGGGGAGGGGGGGGGCACAATATATTAAATGTGATGGTCCATTTACTTATTTTTCCCCCTTCTGTCATTGTTTGCATACTATCCTCATTAAAATATGAAAACCTATCAATGTTTGGGTGGTTTTAATTAAAGCAGACACTGTTCTTTCATCTGTGTGATTTGGACAAAGATCAGATTACATTTGATGGTGATTTTATGCAGAAATGTTACAAATTCCAAAGATTCAGATACTTTTTCATGCCACTGTAAGTGTGTTACAGCTTTGCAAATTGTCAAAAGCTTTCAAAAGCACAATTACCTTGTTTTCTGTCTGTAAAGCTGAACAACTTCACATTTAGAGCGGAACGAACATGTCATATTAATAAAGTAAAGTAAAAATAAGATACTGTGAGGTACAATGACGTAATGTTTACGCGAAAAAAAAAAGAAAAAAAAGACTGGAGACAAAATCGCGGACAAGAATCCGGCATTGTAAAGTCGAATTCACGTAAGTGAAATCATTGTAACCCGGGGACTGCCAGTAATAATATGGTTATGATTACACACATAAATTGCACCCCCGGTCTTATAGTCCGAAAAATACAGCATGTGAAACTAAAAGGACTAGTTTAAAAAGTCAGACAACCCAAAACCACAATTTTAATGACTGACAGAAACATTGGTGTTTCTGATCAACCATGTTTCCATGCTCCTCAGTCCATTATAATCATAAATAAAACACACACATTATCCTAAGCCATGCAACAATTTGGCATTACACATCATTTCACAATCCAAGAATAGAGCCTTTTCATTTCATTGTGGAAACTGGGCTAATTGTCTGTCAGTTGGTGAACAGAGAGCTGTCACATTCACTTCCTGTTCATTTCAGGGAGATTAGGTACCAGCAGGTACTTGCTGCTGCAGGACAAGAAACAGAACTTGGTTGATGCCTTAATTCAAAATGTGTTAGTGAGACCATTTTAATAAGATTGCAAAAAAAAAGTATGAATATAAATTGTGTGAGTAGAAATGTATAACGAAAATGTATGTAATAGCTATGTCTGTGGAGATTGTAAGTCATTAAATACACATTTTGAACACGGATTCATTTTGTTCTTTAGGTGACATTTTCATCCATTTTGAGAACTCTCCTGACACATCCAGGAAAGAAGGAGCGTGGATACACCTTTAGATGATGGCAATAGTGATCAGGGAGGCATATAAATGAGTTGATAAATGTATCTGATGGGAAAAACTAGTCTCTATAAGAATTCAAGCAAAGATTTACTGAAGGTAAAAGACAAGGTCAATGAGGGCTTATGAGGCCTTTCTTAACTGCAATTGTAATTTGTTTTCTCAAAGCAACGCTGATGTGAGCATAGTGAAGGAATATATTTTCATATAATCATATATACAGTGGGGAAAATAAGTATTTAGTCAACCACTAATTGTGCAAGTTCTCCCACTTGAAAATATTAGAGAGGCCTGTAATTGTTAACATTGGTAAACCTCAACCATGAGAGACAGAATGTGGTAAAAAAAAAAAAAAAAAAAAAAAAAAAACGGAAAATCACATTGTTTGATTTTCACAGAATTAATTTGCAAATCATGGTGGAAAATAAGTATTTGGTCAATAACAAAAGTTCATCTCAATACTTTGTTATGTACCCCTTTGTCAGCAATAACGGAAGCCAAACGTTTTCTGTAACTCTTCACAAGCTTTTCACACACTGTTGTTGGTATTTTGGCCCATTCCTCCATGCAGATCTCCTCTAGAGCAGTGATGTTTTGGGGCTGTCGTTGGGCAACACGGATTTTCAACTCCCTCCTCACCCCGTGGCATCAAAATGATAACAAGAACGGTGAGCAAAAATCCCAGAACCACACGGGGGACCAAGTGAATGACCAACAGAGAGCTTGGACCACAGTAACAAAGGCTACTATCAGTAACACAATGCGCTGCCAGCAGGGCTGGACTGGGACAAAAAATCGGCCCGGGCATTTTGAGCCGAGACCGGCCCACCAGGTATTGATGGAAAGACAATTAAGCCTATGAATGAAAACAAACTTTCTTGTGACAATGCTTTGACACTGTCTTGTTGGTGTATATATACTTAAACAAAAACTTAAACATACACCATCCTTCCAGTCCCAATATTCTATACAGTACTTAGCGGATATCAAAAGGCTGCATGGTCTAGTTAACCTCCTGAACAATGTACAACGTATGATGGGATCCTGAAATTAGGACAGGGATTAATACGGAATAGAGGTGAGACATGGTCATTGATGAATATATTAAAATGAATAAATGACAGATTTAGTGATTTTTTCATAGACTATTTATTTACTGCATCAATAAAAGTGCAAATAAATATATCCACAGAATAGGCCCTCAAACACGGAGACCTTTAAAAAGTGAAAGGAGACAGAGGAAGATAAGTGATAAAGAATAACACTTTATGGACTTGTATGATCACAGTACTGGTTTCTAGAAAAATCTGGGAAAATAGTTGCATCATATACTACATATAGTACTTACTTAGGGCAAACTCCTGAACAAACAATGAACAAAGTATGATGGGATCCTGAAAAATAGGACACAGAGTTGAGATGAATATTAAAATGTGTAAATTACAGACTAACTATAAAAACACTCAGAGAGCACAGACCTGTTTGTATGTCTGTACCCTCATCTGTTACCTCACTGTGTCAAAAAAATGTGATAAGCCCCTATTTTTCTCATGTACTGGATCACAGTACCCAGAATATTGGCAGAATTCAAATTATAATGTGTCATTTCATAGCAACTACCATTTCCATGTCCTGTATTTTTTATTTTTTTACAAGCAATCTGGGCAATTTTCTTGGAGTTGCATACACATATGCTGAAAATCGCCCTATCCTGCAATGATAATGAATCCTTCAAAAAAATCCTGGATCAAGACAGTGATCCGGATCACCTCTAAATCTAAATTGAATCATCTCTTCCTTGTCCCAGAGTGGACATTTCCTGAAAATTTCATTAAGATCCGTCCATAACTTTTTGAATTATACCGTACACAAACAAACCAACTTAGCAGAATTAAGTGATATTTTCACAGACTAATGTACTTACCATATCAATAAACAGTAACCTTGAACCTCCACTGCAGCAAAACTTTGCAAAGCAACACCAAATGCTTCCTCAAACATGGGAACCTTCAAAGTGAAAGGAGACAGGTGAAAAAGAATGTCACCTGATGGACTTGCTCTGATGATCACAGTGCTGGTATTTTTACTCAGTTGAATCATGTATTCTATACAGTACTTACTTAGAGGAATCCAAAAGTCTGCATGGTTAAGTGAACTTCCTGAACAAACATAGAACATGATGGGATCCTGAAAAAAGGACAGAGAGGAACAGAGACCACTCATAAACTGTCATATAGTTGAGATTTCGCACTTTTGACAGAAGTTTGAATGGAAACTACCAGGCTAGATCTTGCTTGTGTTGTCTTACCAAAGAAAAGTTATGTGATCGGACGCGCCGGCGCGTCCGCTCGACCTTATAAAGTTTTTAACTACCTAACAAATAGCGATAATACTTAACTAACTAAATTAATAAAATAAAGTTACTTAAGCACTAACATAATTACAACTAGAATAGCATCATAGAAACCGTCCAGCATTAGAGAAACCCCATCATGTTAGTTTGCATGCACAGCTAGCTAAATTGCTTGACGGCCTAATTATAACTACTGGCGGTGTTAAGAGTTAGCGAGCGCAATGAAAATAAACTACACCCACGCTTAATTCATATCTGAACCAGATAGACTGCAGTCCAACACTTCTTACCTGAAGTTCAGATTCCCCTCCACTCGGACCGCCGGCGGCCGCGGGTCTCTCCTCCTGCCTCCCCTTCCCCTCATCCACCTGACGGCCACCCCCGCCATCGTAACCTGCGGTTGCTGCTGTCGCTGAAGAGGAAGCTCAGCCACCGGCAACATTTAGCGGCATCCGCATGAAGGGCTTGTCTCTTTCTATCTCTAATTTTTCCGCGCCTACTTTCCTTTTCTTGTAGTTATCCATTTTGTTTATCTCCTCTCTCTGTATGTCTGATTAATGTATATCTGATACCTCTGATCAAGAGGGAGGGGGCATCGGCCCTCGTTTGTAATTGGTCCAGCCCATAACCAATCTTGACTGATGGGCCGATCTACCAGTTTTGTGTACCAATGTGATTAATGCCGTTAGGTAAAAAAAAAAAAAATTCAGGACCGGCCCAAAATCGCCATCGGCCCACCGGGCATTTGCCCGGTATGCCCGATGGCCCTTCCAGCGGTGGCTGCCAGGGACTCAAATCCTGCACTGCCAGACGTGTCCCCCTGCTGAAGAAAGTACACGTCCAGGCCCGTCTGCGGTTCTCTAGAGAGCACTTGGATGATCCAGAAGAGGACTGGGAGAATGTGTTATGGTCAGATGAAACCAAAATAGATTTTTCTGGTAGAAGTACAGGTTCTCGTGTTTGGAGGAAAAAGAATACTGAATTGCACCATACCGACTGTGAAGCATGGGGGTGGAAACATCATGCTTTTGGGCTGTTTTTCTGCAAAGGGACCAGGACGACTGATCTGTGTAAAGGAAAGAATGAATGGGGCCATGTATCAAGAGATTTTGAGTGAAAATCTCCTTCCATCAGCAAGGGCATTGAAGATGAGACGTGGCTGGGTCTTTCAGCATGACAATGATCCCAAACACACAGCCAGGGCAACAAAGGAGTGGCTTCGTAAGAAGCATTTCAAGGTCCTGGAGTGGCCTAGCCAGTCTCCAGATCTCAACCCCATAGAAAATCTGTGGAGAGAGTTGAAAGTCCGTGTTGCCCAACAACAGCCCCCCAAAAAACCTCACTGCTCTAGAAGAGATCTGCATGGAGCAATGGGCCAAAATACTAGCAACAGTGTGTGTAAAGCTTGTGAAGAGTTACAGAAAATGTTTGGCCTCAGTTATTGCCAACAAAGGGTACATAACAAAGTATTGAGATTAACTTTTGGTATTGACCAAATACTTATTTTCCACCATGATTTGCAAATAAATTCTTTACAATCAAACAATGTGATTTTCTGTTTTTTTTTTTTTTCCCCACATTCTGTCTCTCATGGTTGAGGTTTACCCATGTTGACAATTACAGGCCTCTCTAATATTTTCAAGTGGGAGAACTTGCACAATTCGTAGTTGACTAAATACTTATTTGCCCCACTGTATTTATGTTCTGTTACAGTCTTCAGACTTGTCCACAAAGGCTTGGTTCATACTGCAGGTCTTAAAGCATGATTCCGATTTTTTGTCATGCCTGCTTTTTTTGGCGTGACGTTCGGACAGCCTTTATCCATTGAGTCCGTTCAAGTATTACACATGCTCATAGTGTTTTGCTACAAGATCTACTTTCAAAGAAACAACCTCATGTGATCTAATTAATGATGGGGGGTTGCATAACCACATATGTCTATGTTGTTCAAACAACATGTGAGCGACTATGTACATTAAAAAAAAAGTTTATGTGCTGTTTTTGATGATGTGCGGACGCTGAGACATGCTTATCATGTGTATGGATTGTTACTGCTGTATCAGCAGCTAGTTATTCATGCAAATTTGAATAGCTGTTATTAAGATAAAACTGATTTAATTTCATTTTTATTTTTTAATTTCATCCTGCAGTTGTTGATTTCATGACCAACTGAATAAAGTCAGCAAACCACATGGATGTCTGACATCGTCATTTCGGAGCTTAGCTCGCTGTCAAGCTAGGTCTTAGCTCCAACGCCTCAGAGAGGACGGAACACCCCTGAAAAAGATGTGTTTTAATAGCTTCTAATAATTTTTTAAAAATTAAAATAATATGGGACCTTAATGGAAAAAAAGAGAAAAATAGAAAAGTACCAGCCATACTATATTTTTGCCTTTTGTACCGTGAAATTCCTTTCTTAACATGAGGCAATATTTTCCATTGAGGCGTGCCTTAACCTGAAAATTCTGTATGTAGAGATGTTCTTAAGTAGAGATAAAACTCTAGATTAATATGAAGTTATTGCTAACCACATTTCTTAGCAAGTAAACTGTATTGAAATTTAGACCCATTTCTGGAAATACTGGACTCCACCAACAACTTTATTCCACTAGGGTGTGTGTACTACAATGAAATTACTTTAGTAAAAAAAAATTTTTTTAAAACAGGGGCGGAGGGGTTGACCTGCCCTGATTTCAAAGTTGCAAACCAAATGAGTAAGCAGAGCTCATCAAAATACACCAAGTCAACTGCCGGGCTATTACACACAGGTTAACACAAACAGTAAGAGGCACCGAGGCATACTGCTCATGATTAAATCAAAAGGCACCGCTGGCGTTGGCACGAGGCAGCAGATGGATCAGACCTTGTGTCTGGAGTCTAGAACTCATGATGGAAGATCAGGTCAAGCCTCAAGTGCAGCCCCAGGATGGAGGTGCAAAGGTGTTGAGTAAATTGTATGTCTGGAGTGAAAATGTCACTATTTGTACCAAATTATAGCTTAATGTCTAGCAAGGAAAAGCCCTCATCATTATGAGGGCTTACTGTCTAAATTCCTTAATGATTCAAAAGCTTTTCGGAAATATTTGTCTTTTTCTATTGCTTTCGTCAAATCAGCTTAAAAACAAAAAGTCACACAAAATATTACAAATTCCATTTCAACATTTAGCTTGATTTTAAAATAAATTAATTACATGTCTGTTGCACTTCTGTGGTGACTTAGCTGCATGGATCTAATTAGCCTGTAATGGATGTGACACATTTGTTCAGTCAGCTTCCCAGTTCCTGCCCTTTCGGATCCAAATGTCCAAATGACACAATCAATCTATCTTGCTTGTTAGGTGGGAAAAATCCCCCACTAGACTACTTAGTCATGGAAGAGCTCGTCAAACAATTGCAAAGCCTGAAGAAGAACAAAGAGGGATTTACTGTGGTTGGATACATTGCGGGTATTTCACAAAATTGATGTTGTTCATGAATTCACTTTCCGTATTTCACTGTTGTCCTCAAAAGATCTAGGTCCAGAACTTTAATTTAACATTCCGTGCTCAGGCTTAAATGAACATCAGTAGATGGTCATCAATTTATTTTATTTTTTAAAACACACAGACTGTCGTAAACGATTAGTCTACAAGTGATAAAATAATTGTAAATTCACAGCACAAAGATGAAGAGAGCCACATTATTTGTCACTGCCCTGCCTTGTTAAGGTTGTTGGTCAAGGTTTTGTATGTCCAGCGGAAGCTAAAGTTCAGGCTTTGGAGTAGTTTCCTCAGCCCACCACAAAGAATGAGCACATTCGCTTCCTTGGAAGGACATTTTGTCAACTAATCAATGGTGGTTTCCGCCCTGACAAACTTATTGAAAGTCAAGGTTGAGTTTGTCCGGTCCGCCCATTATGAAGAGGCTTTCGACTCAGTCAAGGCTCTGGTGTGCTCTGCCCCAAATTTTGGCAGACCTTTAAATTATACTTGGATGCTAGTTTAATCAGGGCAGGTGCTGTATTGACAATGATTCAAATTTTGAGCGTCCAGTTAGTTTCTTCTCCCAGAAATTTAATAAACCTCAATTGAATTATTCGGTAATTGAAAAGGAGGCTTTGGGCTTTATCAGGGCTTTACAACATTGTCTGCACTGACCATAACCCACTCACCTTTCTGAAATCGCTGCAGAATCCTAACCAGCGCCTCATGTGTTGGGCGTTGTTCTTAAAACCTTACAACAAGGACGCTCTTTCCTACGCTCTTCTAAATTAACTTGGTTGTCCTTTGTCTCTCAGCTGCCTGCCCACTCCTCCTGCTCTTAAATTACTCTCTAGGTACCAGGGCTGCTGGGTTGGAGGTGCGAACAGTCGATTGGGCGATGCAAGAACACCAGTGATGTTTTTGGCAGCCCTTTACATTTTCGTCTTAGTCTTTTGGATGATAATACTTAATTAGCCTTAATTATGTTTTAGTCATCGCAAAATGTGTTTCTTTCCATCTAGTTTTTGTTGACAGAAACTGAGGACTAATTCCCTTTAGTTTTGGCCACGTTGACTGAAAATGTTTTCGTCTGTAAAGTTAAAACATTTTTACTCCAAAAAATAAAGGTTTCAGTCTATTTTGAATGAACATTGACAGATGAACACATTTTGTAGCGTCTACAAGGACAACATCAACTTGGTGATAATGCACACTCAGCAGGAAAACAGCACATTATTTTCAATTAGGGATACCCACCTGGATGCCATGAACTGTATGTAAAAAAAGTTATCCGAGAGATTAAGAGGAGGCTTGCCGTTAGCATCATCCCAATGCTAACACAAATGCTAACGCTATGAGTTACGTTTAGTTTGTGATGATCAATCAGCACAGACCTTTGAAGGCTAAAGCAACATTGAATATTCTCTCTGGCCAAGATAAGAAAACAAATCTTACCGTGTGTGCAAGCCTAGAGACTGGAGAGGACACACCGCTCGAGGTGTGGGGGCATAGCACATCACATGACTGACACAACCAGACACTGCTACGATGCAGGCTAACGACACATAAAATGTCACACATTGTGAACATGTGACGGAAACTATTCGTCTCGTTCTCGTCAGATGAAAACTGGCTTTAGTCTCGTTATGTTTTAGTCTCCCAAAACACATCACAAAAGCTATCAGAGGAGTCTCTTTCACACACACACACAGATACAAAATAACGCGACATACTGATTGCTAGATACGGTCCGTGCCCAATCTACTCATTAAGTTCAGTCACTTTGACAAGGTTAGAGCCGCTGTCACAGGTGGTGATGGCGACTTCACATCCCACGCAGGGAGCATTTGTTTCAGTGTCAGGAAATAAAGCACAACCAGTATTCCATTTCGAGGACAGTTGCAAGGAGAAAAATCTCATTCAAATCAGGAATTACTCGAGTTCCATTTTTAACGTGGCACGGGGATCATCTCCAACTCTCCTCTGCCCGTGCGCGCTATTTATTAGGTAAAATCACATGATAACAGAATATGCAAAAAGTGAGTACATGGCATGCAGTGATTGGTTAGTTCAAGAATAGCAACAGTTTAGGAAGTGCCTTATTTGGTGTTGTTTAATCGATACCGAAGAAAAACGAGAATGAAACTGAAGTATCAACTCTGGTGTTTTTCCACAGTTTATGACCTTGAGAATACGACTGTTACTGGCACCAAAAGGGAGGGAAAACTTGATAACACAGTTGACTAAACCTCTTTGTATTATGTTCAAAGAAATACAACACATGAACCTGGATGAATAGCCTAACTAATTAATATAGTATCACACCAGTAATGTGTTTTATATGCACAAATAAAATATATTCCTTCACATTCAGGGACTGAGCGATCGTATCACCCATGTGGTCGTCCGAGAAATAGGCTATATCCAGCAGCTTCCACAGCAGCGGTGCAGCTCCCACATGTAGTCTATGTAATGGAACGTCAAACTGATGTAGGGCTCCATGGTTTGTCGTCGTTCTCCAAACCAAATTTTTTTCCGAATATCTGACGTCGAGTTCTTTCTTCGCACCAAGACCACACTATGAGCATCGACTAATGGTGGCCTGGATAAAGGTAGCCGTTCCACTATTATCCGACTCCATCGCATTCACTTGTAGTGTTAGCGTACAGCTTGATAGCTACGGGCTTCTGTTTGTTTGATTGAATACATATGTAAGTACACTGGCTGTACTTTCTTAAAGGGGAATAAGCATAGCCAAATAACACATCGTCAAAGCGGGCTGAAAAGACTTAAATTTTTCGTTTCATTAAAAAAACAAATTTACCGACATGGTCAAAATTACTTCAGTCATCATGGTCTTGGTAATGGTAAATTTTCCCTTTTGCACAGTTGTGACCCTTTTGCACCCACACTTTGCAAACACCACTAACTTTACACCCATACATTACACACTCATCGTTTATTATGTTGTTTAAGTCGAAGTTGAATAAATCATTGAAATGGCGTACTGCACGAATGCTATTTTTAGACGGTGACGTCCCAATCGTAACACAGAAGTTGGTCGTTATAGACATGCATACAATCCCTGTCATTTCTGCTTGTTTTCTCCGACAATCTTTCAAATAAGAACATGCCGATCAAATAATGCTGCTACGGAACTTGTAGAAACGACTCTAGATAGATAGACTCTAGACTTATGAAGGATGTTTTCTTCATACGTTTCCTGAAACAGAAAAACTTGGGGGGAAAAATGTGAAGAATGGATCAACCTGCGCGGACGTCCAAAAGACCAGTTTAACCAGTGAAGCCATTCACTTTTCATATGTGGTAAGCATTTTGTTGAGGGCCATGGTCCTACAGAGGACAAAGAGGTAAGCCATTTTGATATTTTTTACTTTTTTTATAGTGTGGCGTTTTGCCGTGCTGCTTTTGTCTGACAATGAATGACCTGAAAAAAAAAAAAAATGGTATCTGACTGCCACTGTTACCTTTTCTGTTGTAAAAAAAACAACTTTAGTAGGGGGGAAGTTTAAGTAAATTAAAGTATTAAGATTTGTTTTTAATGAAAACATTTAAACTGTATGTTGGCTGTCACTGAGTAGCATTTGCGATCGCTACACAAAAATAGCAATATAAATTACCCCCAAGAACGGTCAGAAATGTAAGACAAGCAGAAGATATAATATATCAGAAAGTGAAGGAATCTGACCTTCTAGCCAGACCGTCAGAATCGTGCCAGCCCGCCCTGGCGCAGCTCCAACGGGCTGGGCCGTTGGGACCACGGCAATCTGGCCGGAAGGGCAAACTCCGCGCGTTCACCTTAGTCTTACCCCCTTTGTACTGACTCCATTTTGAAAGGTTTAAAGAAGGCTCACCGAGAACAAGTTGCCAATTTATTCAGGTCGACAGAGATCAAAACGGCAAAGCGAAACAGAAACACTCAGGCGGGGAGGCAAAGTCACCCTATCATACGTCAACAAAAGGTTTCTGAGAAAAATGACAACGATTAGTCAAACATTCAGTCTTTTGAAGGTTCTAGTGGGGCGGGGCAATAGAAGGGTGTGTTTGGGACCATTGTCTGTCTGTGAATTGGACAGGAGGATTCGGGATTGTTTATTTTGCCACCTCAGCGTCAAAGGGGCTCTTGGAGCGTTCTTGGGCCTTCTCCTGTGTTCCTCGTGTTAGGACAGACCGTCCCGCCATTTGTTGCGGACTGTCCGGGAGAACTGACTGCGAGACTTGGTGGTGCAGACATGTGGTTGTCAGCGTCAATCTCGCTCAGTTAGTTGTATGACGCATGCGCTGGGCTTCCGTGATAAAAGGGCGTTGTTGATCTCTTATGCCCTATATTCTGCTAGTTTTCCTTAAACAATGGTATAAGTGCTATTTATTTTATATTGGGTGTGTTAGAGTAATACAAACAGTTAGACGGTGGGATAGATTGTTGAAACAGGTGAATGTGGCTCTGGATCAGGTCAGCTCTTTTCCCCGTCTTTTTCAGCCCTCGACACTCAAGCCATCTCTTTAACTGAACAAACATGTTCAAACAAACAAAAAGTATGTTCTTCTGGATCTTTCCCAGTGAATTTGGCACCAGGGACATCATTTTCGGACAAAATTGGTAGGTTTAGCTCAGTAAACATCTCGTTCGTACACTATTTCCACACATTTACTATTAGGGACAAATGGGAGGTTGACCCGCCTAGCAACAATTACTAACGTTATAAATATCAATGAGTAAAAGTGACGTGTTGCTTGCGGTACTCCATTGGCCCATACCTGTGTCTCGGCTTTCCTCATTTTTTCATGTGCCTGTTCATGTGACATATTGGACATCTATCATTGTCAATGGCACTGACTGAAACAATAAAATTTAAAAACAGACTTTATGTTTGACTTTGGTTGTCAAGGTCCGATATTTACATTTATTTAATGATCTTTTATATTTAAGTGATGGACCTAAAAACAAGGAATTTGAGAAAGGCAAATACTCAGGTGAGGAACCTGGAAAAAGTAATTTGGAAAAAGAGTCAAATACCTTGACTGACCACTGTTTGTATATACAGTATGAGTAATCATTGCATGACCATGTAAAGCATCCTCTTACACCAATGGATAATTCATCTTGCTCAGTTTCAGGTTCTCAGTTGCTAGCTTGCTGTCGTCTGATCAATATTGAAGTGTTCCATTAATATTCCACTTTGCCCTGTTGTGGAATACAGTAGCTGTATATTGTTTGTAAATCTAGCAGTACTCCAAAAACTATGTACCAGATTGGATGCAAAATTCAAGCCCACATTGTCTTTTTATGTGTATTCTCGCATTGGCGCGGCAACGAAAACTAAAATGTGATTGTACTGGTGCTTTGTGGTACATAGAAAATCGGACACTGGTTATTTCATCATAATACTCCTTTGTATTACATCATGAAGCAGGATTTTGTTCTGAGCGCCTGAGAGTCTGATGGTGTTTTACTATTCAGCTGCAGCATTTAGAGATTTTTTTTTGGTCAACTTTATTTCGTAAAACAAGTTTTATTTATTTATTATTTAGTTTGTTAAACCTTGAATTGGGTTCTGGTAAATTAGATTTTAAAGGTTTTATCTATGTGTAGATTTGTCTACACAGGATTTGAACACACAAAAATGAAATTATAAAATTGTACGCAATTTTGAAAATGGGTTTTGTGATCAAAAACTAAAATAAGGTATGTCCTTATTACTCAGAACAACTCACACGCATAACCTTTCTTTCAGCCTATGATAATAATACTTTTCGAGGCCTTGCTCGTAGTTTATATGTGGCAGTACGATGGCCGTTTCTTATATTGCACTAGACATTCTTTAAAACACATTTTAAAGGGAAAATGTACAAAAAGGAAAACGATAATTGAACTGTAATTTAAGAAAATGTTGCCAATTACTCACTTTCTTTTGTATCTACATAGTGCTCCTCTCTGAACATGTCCAATGTAGAATGGATGGGTGCCACTTCCTCCTCTAGGGCAGTTAAATTAATTAAGCATAGGTGCTTGTGGACCCCCTCCAATCCTGCGGTACGCAACAGTTAGCTTGTCACCGAAGTCCGTACTCTCGCCATTTGTGCTTCAGTGCATTGATTCCCTGGGGAAGCGACCTCTTGGCAATTTTGTCCCAGTTAGCGGAATTTGCGAGAGTTAGCCTTCAGCGCACCCTAACTGCATGGTACGCCTACCTTTTCACACACTATACAAGCACCCTCACTTCTTCTTCCTTTCAAATTAAGCATTGTGTTAGACATAATCCCTTTCATATTCTTTCAACAAATGTAAGTGCCTTTATTCTTGTATTGGCCTTAAGGAGATACTTTGGCAGATAGTAAATTGTTCTTAAACTTGTTTCAGAGTCTCATGCGGTATATATGGAAGTTAAAAATAGATTACCAGCGCACATTTTGCAATCGTATTCTCCTCACCTATTTTCACACATGAGGGGTAATTAACCCCTCATGGTACCCCCTGTAGCATAGCAACTGTGGCATATGGACCACTGACTTTACTATGACTGGGTCAGCCTCCACCCCGAAGCAGAACTCCAGTGGGAACGCGTGTCGAAAGTGGATGCAGAATTTTTTGAAGAGACAACAGATGGAGATATAGCTAACGTTGATGCATCTTTTAAAAATTCCCAAACCTTCCATGTACATCTATTACAGTTTTTCACGTGTGTTAACCAGTGCTGTTAATCTTACTTTAAAAAAGTAATTAGTTTCAGTTACAAATTACTTCTCCCACAAAGTAATTGAGTAAGTCAGCTACCACATTTTAAGTGTAATTAGTGACTCAGCAAAGTAAGTAACGTTACTTTTCATGTTCTACACATTATAACTATTCCGTGACCCCTGCACCGAGGTACGTACTGAACCCGGTTCAGTGAACCGTGTATATCGTCACACCCCTGTTGTATATATTTTTCAAAATGCAAGCGAGGCTCTGAATCTCCTACCTCTCCTGTCTTTGCTCTAGTTGTTTTGATTTAAAAACATCCCACAAGGTTCATTCAATAAAGGTTTAGGGCAAGTGACTATTTTTTGTAATGAAAAAAAAAAAAAAAATATATATATATATATATATATATATATATATTATACAGAGTGATTTAAAAAGAATGTGCCAAAACCATTGTGGTATGTTAAAAAAAAAAAGACAAGTACTTAATAACTAGCTGGATAAATGTATTGTATATAACTTCAAGTTTTTATTTCATGCTTTACGAGTGCTCAATGACCACCACCAGCGGCACGGACAACATTAAGCCGAAATTACTTTTAATTTGTTAAAATTACTTACCTGTTAAAAAAAAAACTTGGTGTTCTGCCAAAATGTGTTACACCGGTGAAACGTCTACAAGAGACAGGGTGCTGAGACCGGTGAAGGTGCAGGTGCTCATAGATCAAAAGGGGCACATGAACAAGTATTTAATACACCTTACAACAACATAGCTTTCATTTTAACTAGCTTTACAGTATAATTGGCTGGGACTGTGACATACTTTCATTGGGAGGGGTGAAAAGTGAATAGAAATCAAAACTGTCATCAACACTTTCTTCTTGTGAATCAGTCAGTCTTTGCCTCTTTTCTTCCTTCAACCTCTACATCAAAACTTCCATCCTCAACATGTTGTTCATCTGAGAGCAAACCACTCAGATGGTCACTGAGCCACCATCAGCACAGTTTTTACAAAAGTATTATTTCATTATTCCATATTTGACAACTCTAGCACCTAATGATTAATAAAGTAATTACATAAAATCTTATAGAAAAATAACATTGCCGTATTTTATACCTGACTATCCTTGCAAACAGTGTTATTTTTACCAATTGTGCTATTCAGCCAACTGATGAGGGATCCACTGCCTTTAGCAGCCTCATCCAACTCCTTTTTTATTTTATCCTTAAACCTCCTTTCCTTAAGAAGCATGTCTACATAATGGAATATAAATCTTGAATTTAAACAATCAGACTCCCCGGTGGCTTTTATTTTTTAAAGCTTTCTTAATTTCTTTCTCTGTCATTAACTATGGAGGTAGATTTGTGTGTATTATCTATAAGTTGCTTCAATTAAAAACAAAGTTGCTTCAATAAAAATATATATTTTCCAATAAAAAAAGTCATTACAATTAAAAAAAAAAAAAAAAAGTGCTTGAATCCAAAAAAAGAATTTGATACAAAAAAAAAAAAAAAAAAAAAATTTAAAAATAAAAGCATTTGAAAACTATTTTTCTTTGAAATATTTTTTTGATTGAAGTAATGTTTTGCGTTCGGGCCACATTTTGGCTAGGACATACGTGTCTTTACTAATTCAATCAAAAAATAAGTTGCCTCAAAAAAAAAAAAAAAAAAAAAAAATTTAATATTTTTAAGATAAATCACTTCAATAATAAATAACACGCCAAGGATTTTTCTACTACTTTATTCTTGTGTAAAAATAATTCGGTGGGACAGTAACATTTTCAAAATTTAATTATTAATAATATAAAAAATGTATAATAATTATTATATTTGAAGTGCTTAAAAACCATTTACTTATCATAATTATTATATTTGAAGTGCTCAAAATATATATAAATATATATATATATATATATATATATATATATATATATATATATATATATATATATATATATATATTAAGGCTGTCAAAATTATCGCGTTAACGGGCGGTAATTAATTTTTTAAATTAATCACATTAAAATATTTGACGCAATTCACGCACATGCCCCGCTCAAACAAATTAAAATGACTGCACAGGGTCATGTGCAGTCATGTGACTTGTGTTTTTTGGAGTTTTGTCACCCTCTTCTGGCACTCGGGTGCAACTGATTTTATGACCATGAGAATTGTGTAATAATTGACATCAACAATGGCGACCTACTAGTTTCGTAGGTATTAGTATTAGTATTTTTTGATTGAAACATTTACAAATTTTATTAAAACGAAAACATTAGGAGGGGTTTTAATATACAATTTCTATAACTTGTTCTAACATTTATCTTTTAAGAAGTCTTTCTATCCATGGATCGCTTTAACAGAATGTTAATAATGTTAATGCCATCTAGTTGATTTATTGTTATAATCAGGGGTGCACATAAGTGGTCCGCATGCGCGCATGCTAACTTGACGTAGACAAACGCGCTGGCCCTCAACGGCTACCATACGCTTTTGCGTACCGATGGCTGACCACTGTATTTGTGGCGGACACGAGAAAATAACTTCTCAAAATGTCGATGAGGCAGGCCACACTGAGTAATTACTTCCGCGTTCCCCCACCCCCGTCAAAAGACAGACAGACAACAGAGACGTCACCGGAGCAACCGAAAAAAAGGACTTTTACTGAAAAGTGGCTACAAGAGGTACCATGGCTAGAAGCAAATGATGCTCGCACGGAAATGCGGTACAAAATGTGCCGTGAGAATCCCACTGTCGCCGATAAGAGCAGCGCATTTTATGTAGGGTCAAAGAATTTCAGCCATCCAAACTTTGAAAAGCACGAAAAAAAACAGAGAGCATGTGGCAATTAAGCAAACTATCGATGTCAAACAGGACCCCACTCGCCCTATGGACAAGTGGCGGAATAAAGGTAATGAACAGCGACATGCACTGACAAACGTGTTTTTGCTAGCATTTTACAAAGCTAAACTTGCACGTTCAATGAGGTCTTATGAGGAGGACATCCCACTTTTAAAAAGGCTTGGAGTTAATGTGGGAGCCGCATAATGCCCTTTATTTTGAATTGGTGATTTTTATTTCTTTACATTTCACTTCAAAGTAATGGCAATTTTGTTGTGCTAGTTGATGTTAATCAAGCATTAATGGTTAATATAATTAATTAAAGTTAATTGGCTCTAAGTAAAGCTTGTCATAAATTTATCGCATCAGGCGGGTCGGCTCTCAAGCTCAATGAGGACCAAGGTCCTCCTCTGAGAACCTGGGCAAAAAAATTATGTGCACCCCTGGTTATGATAAACAAATACAGTACTTATGTACAGTATGGTGAATCTATATATCTGTCTTGTGTTATCTTTTCATTCCAACAATAATTTACAGAAAAATATGGCATATTGTATAGATGGTTTGAATTGCAATTAATTATGATTAATTAATTTTTAAGCTGTGATTAACTCGATTAAAAATTTTAATCGTTTGACAGCCCAATATATATATGTGTATATATATATATATATATATATATATATATATATATATATATATATATATATATATATATATATATATATGGTAAATGGTGTTATACTTATATAGCGCTTTTCCAACTTTCAAGGCGCTCAAAGCGCTTTATACATATGTATATGTATATACACACAGTGGGGCAAATAAGTATTTAGTCAGCCAGTAATTGTGCAAGTTCTCCCACTTGAAAATATTAGAGAGGCCTGTAATTGTCAACATAGGTAAACCTCAACCATAAGAAAAAAAAAAAACAGAAAATCACATTGTTTGATTTTTAAAGAATTTATTTGCAAATCACGGTGGAAAATAAGTATTTGGTCAATACAAAAAGTTCAACTCAATACTTTGTTATGTACCCTTTGTTGGCAATAACAGAAGCCAAACGTTTTCTGTAACTCTTCACAAGCTTTTCACACACTGTTGCTGGTATTTTGGCCCATTCATCAATGCAGATCTCCTCTAAAGCAGTGATGTTTTGGGGCTGTCATTGGGCAACACGGACTTTCAACTCCCTCCACAGATTTTCTTTGGGGTTGAGATCTGTAGACTGGCTAGGCCACTCCAGGACCTTGAAATGCTTCTTACGAAGCCACTCCTTTGTTGCCCTGGCTGTGTGTTTGGGATCATTGTCATTTTGAAGGACCCAGCCACATCTAATCTTCAATGCCCTTGCTGATGGAAGGAGATTTTCACTCAAAATCTCTCGATACATGGCCCCATTCATTCTTTCCTTTACACAGATCAGTCCCTTTGAAGAAAAACAGCCCCAAAGCATAATGTTTCCACCCCCATGCTTCACATTGGGTATGGTGCAATTCAGTATTCTTTCTCCTCCAAGCACGAGAACCTGCGTTTCTACCAAAAAGTTCTATTTTGGTTTCATCTGACCATAACACATTATCCCAGTCCTCTTCTGGATCATCCAAATTCTCTCTAGCGAAGCGCAGACGGGCCTGGACAAGTACTGGCCTCAGCAGGGGGACACGTCTGGCAGTGCAGGATTTGAGTCCCTGGCGGCACATTGTGTTACTGATAGTAGCCTTTGTTACTGTGGTCCCAGCTCTCTGTTGGTCATTCACTTGGTCCCCCCAGTGTGGTTCTGGGATTTTTGCTCACCGTTCTTGTTATCATTTTGACGCCGCGGGGTGAGATCTTGCATGGAGCCCCAGATTGAGGGAGATTATCAGTGGTCTTGTATGTCTTCCATTTTCTAATAATTGCACCCACGTTTGTTTTCTTTACACCAAGCCAAGAGTGAAGAGGTGCAGAAAACGTTTGGCCTTCGTTATTGCCAACAAAGGGTATATAACAAAGTATTGAGATGAAATTTTGCTATTGACCAAATACTTATTTTCCACCATGATTTGCAAATAAATTCTTTAAAAATCAAAATGTCATTTTCTTTTTTTTTTTTTTTTTCACATTCTGTCACTCATGGTTGAGGTTTACCCATGTTGACAATTATAGGCCTCTCTAATCTTTTCAAGTAGGAGAACTTGCACAATTGGTGGTTGACTAAATACTTATTTGCCCCACAATTTATATATATATATATATAATTTATATTTATATATGTATATATGATCTTTATTCCGGTGATCTTTATCTCACAGTGGGTCCATAGCACACACACACACCAACATAGACGAAAAGAATACCGTACATACGGAGACATAATAATAAAGTGACTCAAAAGTAAAAAAGAAAACAAAACAGAACAACAAGGAAGCACTCGCTATCAGTGCACAACAAACAGGCTTTTGTGCCAATGGCGCCACAGGCTCGAACTGTAAATCTAAAGCTCATTGTAGGGTCTGTTAAATTCATTATAATATTATTTCCAGACTCATTTAGCCGCCACATGAAGCTGTACATCAATTTTTTTAAAAGCGCTTTAAAGGTGGGTAATCCAAAGCTAACAAATAATTGACTGGCGCTGTACCATCTAGGCAGACGCAGTAACAGCCTCAGGGCATCATTGTAGGCTACCTTTAGCCTCTGCATGGATTTAGCTGTGTACCTTGACCACAGGTAAGCAGTGTAAAACGGTGTGCAGTATGCCTTAAACAGCGAGGTCTTAACGTGGGGGGAGCACATAAAAAATCTTCTTTTAAGCATATTTGGCTGTGCATAAAGTTTACAACATTGCGATGAATATCCCTGTCATCCGACAAGTCTTCAGATATGAAGTGGCCGAGGTATTTAGCTTCATTGCAAATATTCATAGCTATTTTGCCAAGAAAGAACTGAGGTAATATAGCCACCCTATCTTCCTTAACACGGACAATCATGATATTACTTTTCTCTGCGATATATTTGAGGCCTATATATTAGGCCTGTCAACAATAACGCTTTAACGACCATGATTAATCTGGAAATATTAACGCATTAAAAAAAAATAACGCAATTTACTGCTCACACCAAGTTTGGCCACAACTGCCTCCCGTAGTCCCACACGCTGACGTTTACATTCTCCGCGTGGCAATGCAGGACAAAATGCAGCCATCCACGATGAGTGAGGATGATGACCCAGGACTGCTTCATGGCAAATTCCGTTTTAAAAAGCTGCCTAATGGAAATCTGGATAAAACCAAAGTTGTGTGCATATACTGTTGTAATGAACTGTCCTTCGATCGAAGTTCAACCAGCCTATAGTACCACCTTCGGGCAAAGCATATCTTTGCTAGTGTTAGCAATGACGCTAACACTGTGGGAACAAGCCGCAGTCATCAAGCTACACTGGCAGCGTGCGGACTCGGACTTGACAACAAAAAGACAACAAGTAGGTTGATTACCGCTATCGCTACTTGGCTAGCCAGAGACTGTAGAGTGTAGACCCATTATCAAGACGAGGGCCTTGAAAATCAAACGACAACAAACAACAACAACAGCAACCAATGACAATCCACAAGACAGGTACAAGGCAGTGCCAGCATGGACTTATGTCCACTACAGTAGTGATCTGCGCACAGTGGTGCCCACAGTAAGTTGGCCCACCTTGCAAAAAAACTATCTGGTCACACCTGCGACAACCGTTCCTTGCGAGAGACTGTTTTCTTTGACAGGGCACATTGTTCAAAAGAAAAGGTCTGCTCTGTTATCTGAAAATGTCAACAAGCTAGTTTGCCTGAGCAGTTGGTTAAAAAAATATAGAGTATGACTGGCTAACTTAAGCAGTGTTTCTAAACACCTTGACACACAGTTTAGTGTAATGTTTTTCAGTTAAGTGTGTGAAAATTTACAGTTTATTTTTTTATATCTCACAGCTTTCAGGCCATTTAGTGTAGAACTGCAAATGCTGCATTTATTTGTGTGAAATGTTCAATTTAACAGAGAAGTTGTTTACACATTTTTTGAAACACTAGCTATTGTTACTGTATTGTGCTTGTCTGCTCTTTAAATTATTAGTTAATTTTGGGTAATATGCCAAATGGTACTTGAGCCACATTGTTAGTCTGAGGCACTTTAATCTGTTAAAGCTCTTTGCTGTATAATGCAGACAATTTATTTTATTTTTTATACAAGCTGAGTTGTTAAATAAAATTTTAAAACTCTATTTGGTCAAGTATTAATTCATTCACACATCATACATTTCATCTTAAAACAACTTTTAAGTCAATTATAGTATTTTCCTAAATTTTGTTTCCTGAAGAGCGACTTTATTCAACCTGAAGGAAATGTGAATAATCATGATTAATCACACAGTTGGCATATGATTAACTAGATTAATTTTTTTAATCGTTTGACAGCACTAATACATTTGCCTGGCACGGCCAGACTGTTCTCCCTGTGTTTTTCAAACTCTGAGAGTATAGTCTGGGACCCAGCCCATTAACAACCTCTCGAGCAAGTAAAAAAATCAATCGACAAATCAGATTCGTTTATTTGCGTGACGTGTCCTTAACGAGCAACGTCACTCTTCCGCGTCGGAAGTCGTCTCCACAACAACAAAGATGGCAAACAGGAGAGCCGAGAATATGTTCCAATCCACGGTAAAATCAGTTTTAAATGACCAAAAACACATCGACACAAGTAATTGACAACAGTCTGTCTCACGCTAGCCATGTTGAATAAACTCCGCTCTCCTCGTATGTTTACTTCCGCGCGCAAGTCCCTCGTCCCGCACGTCGCTGATTGGTCCACTCCGCCGTCTGTTTGCGTTGGCTTGCTCCACCCTGGAAATTTTACCCGCTTAATGGTGGCCAGACTCAATAGCAGGAACAGCGGTGAGTCTGGAGTACCAGGCGACTAATATATATACAGTATATATATTATTTTTTAAATTATACTTTGGGAAAAAAAAAGTGAAAAAACAAGTCTTATACTGTATGAATCTCTTTCCAAAGCAAACATCTGAATTGATGCGTGTGGCAACTAACAGATTTTTTTCAACATGGTGTTTGTACAGTTGCCGTCATATTTGCAGGATCAAAGCAGCATTCCGGGCAGTTTCGCCACAAAAACTCATGGCGGAACTCCGTTCCGGCTCGTTCTGGCCCACTTTCACCCCTGGTATATACTGTGTACAGTAACACAAGACTGCATTTCAGTCTGCAGTAATACAGTGCGCTCACAGTAGTTCTCATTTGCAGGACCGAGCAACAACCTCACAGTGGGGGCAACAGACGTGTTTTCACACCAGACCAGGAGAGCCTAATAGTGAACATTGTTTGTGAAAACAATGCAATTCCTCTAAGACAAATTAAGCAAAAGATCTGAGTAGATAATGCTGCCTTCAAAACCACACGAGGCGGTTCTACCAGATGTCTAGATTGAGGGAACATCGCCTATTATGTGAATGAGACGCTCTACCCTGACATACATCACAGGCACAATGATGCTTCATCATGATGAATCCTCAATCATGTACAAACAACAAACAGGAAAAAAAAATGGCTGCATATTTGTGTAATGTTTGAAGTAGGCTATACTGACTTATTTTTCCAAAAGGGGAAATATCTTATTTTTCCGATACATTGTCATTCATAGGATGTGTTCCATTTGACCATAGTGTTGTCTGTTTTGCACTACAATGTCATGTAAATGCTAGGTAGTGTGCA
Source organism: Corythoichthys intestinalis (assembly GCF_030265065.1). Lineage (NCBI taxonomy): Eukaryota > Metazoa > Chordata > Actinopteri > Syngnathiformes > Syngnathidae > Corythoichthys > Corythoichthys intestinalis. The sequence goes on along the minus strand of NC_080411.1, from coordinate 44,673,727 downwards.
GCAAAAGCTTAGCTGTGTGTACTCAATGAATGAAATACAACTGTGTGTAGCAAATGAAAACACGAGTGAACACAATGTAGATATTTGATGGAAAAAGTCTTCTCACAGGCGGCACGGTGGCTGAGTGGTTAGCACGTCTGCCTCACAGTTCTGAGATCAAGGGTTCAATCCCGGGCTTCGGCCTTCCTGTGTGGAGTTTGCATGTTCTCCCCGTGCCTGCGTGGGTTTCCTCCGGGAACTCCGGTTTCCTCCCACATCCCAAAAACATGCATGGTAGGCTGATTGAACACTCTAAATTGTCCGTAGGTGTGAGTGTGTGCGTGAATGGTTGTGTGTCTCCTTGTGCCCTGCGATTGGCTGGCAACCAATTCAGGGTGTCCCCTGCCTACTGCCCGAAGTTAGCTGGGATAGGCTCCAGCACCTCCGCGACCCTCGTGAGGAATAAGCGGCATGGAAAATGAATGAATGAATGAAAGTCTTCTCACAAAGGGAGTGTCAAGTTTAGCATTTAGTGTGTGCAGTATTGAGAAATCTGTTATTGTATTGAGAAACGTGTGTTTACAATTAAGAAAAACTGTCCACCAAGCTTTTTTTAAAGGACAGACTAGACACACAGTTATCAAATATTCAGCACTGACAAGTGACAACACAGTTTCACTCTTGGGTGGAATCTCAGCTTATTCGTGACCCGGTTGCTCTTTTATTGCTCGGTACTTTGCCAAATTACGAATCTCTGAAACAGAACTGCAGACAAACGCAGACTCGACTTTTGAGGCATTCATTCAAGACTTGTCTCGACTTGACTCGTGAGACAATGACTCGAGACTCGACAAGCTGACCTACTCTCGCCACATGGCAATCAATTGAGTGTAGAATGAGACAGCAGACGTATTCTGGCAAGTTCAGCAGTGCTTGTTCCCAAGGTCATTAATTTTGCATACAAAAACTTCCATTTCGACGGAAAACACCAAAAGGCAACTGTAACGCCAATATTTGGGACAATGAAGGCACAATGTCCATTGTTGAGTTTTTTTCAGTAGTGAGCAGTGTTGAGAGTAACGCCGTTATAAATAACGCAACGGCGTATCTTTTCAGTAACGGGGTAATCTAACTAATTACTTTTTCCGCCGTTACAACACCGTTACCGTTACTGACGGTCAAAAGCGGTGCGTTACTTACTCTGAATAAATTGAAGAAACTACCAGCCGTGTCGAGTCGACTCTCTGCTCCAAGACTTGGGGTGCGTTCAGGTTCGAGAATAGCGCACGTATTTCTGACTCCAAGCTGTTTGTCCCTGCTCATTCAATTAGACAATGCTTCCAAAGTTTGGTAACATTTCTGTGTTTGCTACACCTGATGCTAGCCTCGTTCCCATCTCCCACTGTCAGCCAGCAATAATTCTGCTTCCATCTTGAGGACTGCAGACGCTTTGAAGGTGACGTGAATTGTCGGGAAACTAGCCTGCCTGAATGCAGCCCCTCGAGAGATGCCATGGAAGTTATTGTGATTGGCTGAGGGTTAGAGTCATGTGTCGTGGTAAGCCAATCAGAGCCGGTGATTTCACAAGCAAACCGGAACAGCGCGTGCGGCAAACACACACACACAAAACAGATGCACAGGGTCGGGATGGCAGAGCAGTCAGAAGAAAAATTGTCCTTTAAGAGGTGGAGATATAGACACTATTTCAAGTTTGTCGAAATTAAAGGAAATAACCTGCATGTAATGTGTAATTTACGTCCCGGGGCAAAGCTTTTGTCGACATCTGTGGTAAGCAATTCAAATCTGCTGAAGCACCTAACAAGTTAACTACCTGTCTGTTCTTCTCTATTCCACTGACTCGAATACTGCTCAGAAAATTTCTAATTCTTTGACATACAACAAGTTCTTTTTAAAGTAACGGAAATAGTTACTTTCCCTGGTAACTAGTTACTATAGAGTAATTCAGTTACTAACTCAGTTATTTTTTGGAAGAAGTAGTGAGTAATGTAACTAATTACTTTTTTAAAGTAACGTGCCCAACACTGGTAGTGAGTAATCTAATTAATTACTTTTCCCATCTTTGCAACGCCGTTACCATTACTGAGGATGTAAAAGGGCACACGGGTTGTCCGATTTTGTCACAGCTTCCTGGGAGACAGCAGAGCGGGAGGGAAAGGGGTGGTGACGCCGTTGTAAATGTGATGATGATGGGCTAGGTGGCTTGGAGCGTTAGCATAGCATTTGCGTTCTCGTTAGCATTAGAATTTAGCGTGGCGAGTGTCATCTTAAACTCTCAGGCAACTTGTTTTTACATAGTTCGTGGCGTCCAGGTGGGTACAATTAATTGAAAATAATGTACTATTTTCCTGCTGAGTGTGGATTATCATCACCAACTTGGCATTGTCCTTGTAGACGCTAATATATAATGATATTTACTATTATTATTTTATTACTACCAAAAATAGTCACTTGCCCTAAACTTTTCTTGAATGACGTATGGATGACTTGTGTGATGTTTTTTAATCAAAACAACTAGAACAAAAATAGGAGATTCTGAGCCTCACCTACATATTGAAAAAATATATCTACATATATTAGATGATGCACACAAGTCACGGCTCAGTATGTACCTCGGTACGGGGGTCACGGTTTGGTGAGGGTTCAGAACAACAGGAAAAACAAAAAGGCTTCTTTTCTCACAGCATTTGTAAGTTAAAGTTTGCATACCATTACACTCTTAAAAAGATAAATTGAAAAAAAAATTAAAAAAAATTGTGACGCACGTTTTCTTTTTTATTAATGAAAAAATCAGTTCAATTCAGTTAGGTAATATAAACATCTTTGATGTGAAAGATGTTACAGAGTATACAATGTAATAATGTGTAGAACATGAAAAGTAACTTCCTTTGCTGAGTAACTAACTACTCTTCCAGTGAGGTAACTGTGTTGCTAACTCAATTACGTTTTGGGAGAAGTAAGATGTGAATGAAGCGCCGTCATACAGTTGCAATTTTGGATGACGACAGGGGACAACAAACTAGCAGATTGTAAATCCATCTAACTAACTGACAACATGTTTTATTGAAGTTGCTAAGCCTGTCGTGATATGCAATGAGTCCATTTATTGCACGGGAAATAAAAATGAGGGCGGTAATTTTCACGGCTGCGCTATATCGCTGCGTGCGTGTTGATGGCATATGAGACTCCAGTTCCTTTCACAGATGTTTATTGGTCATCAACACGTCATAGAATTAAAGTCCAGACATGCAAAATCTATCTATATTATCTATAATCATCTATATTAAACAATGAGGCTAATGGTTAAAAAAGACAACCTACAGTACTTCAGCCTGCTATAAAACATTCTTTTTTATCCTGCTATAAAACATTGGCAGTCTTCTCCGAAACGCAAACTTGCGGTTAAAAGGTAACACTTCAAACTTGAAAAATTGCTGGTTAACAGCATTTGCAAATGAAAAAAAAAATCTCTTACTGACACCACATGCAATGACGACAAGTGCTTTTTTTGCAGAGCGTGAAGCTTACGGTTAGCGGTTTAGCGAACGTACTTCCGAGGAACATTTCAAAATAAAAGCACGTCATGTTTGTCATATAAATAACAATTTCTGGAGTTAATCCCACACACACCCTTTATGACAAATCGGATTGGCAATGAATAATTATTATCATTTATATAACACTATTATATGTATATAGTCGTGTACTACAATATTAATGCTAGATAATTTTTTTAAAAGAATTGTTTTGAATCATGTTGGAAAGGCGAAGTCAGTGTTCTGAATCTGTTAACATTCCATTCTATTGCACCACTTAATGCTATCTGGACATATGCTGGACATATATAAAGTTTGTGACTAATTTTGCGGGATGACCCTTAATGACATACAGTACGTCATTAGCATTCATCACTGCCCATGACAGTGTCATGTCATAATTATGACGGTCTTATGACAGTCTTATGACGTCACTGTCATATAAAGTGTACCTATTAACCCAAATAAATAAACAAATAACCCGCTCTGCACTATAAGCCACAGGATTCAAAATGAAGGAAAAAAGTAGTCTAGTAATTGGCGTATAATGACAGCAGCTGCCAATTTTCCAACTTTTATAAATGTTTAGTGGGGTATGGATTCATAGGTCATTTAGCAATGTTATCCAAAACCATTGATTGGCTTGTATTTTACTTTTAGTAATCTTGGCTAAGACTCCAAGAAGAAATCTCTTCACTCTCACCAACTTGGTCCTTCGTCCCACGCTGTACAAAACGGAGGTCACATTTTCTTTTCAGAACCTCCATCTCTTTCTTTGCTGCCTTTGTGAGGGTATACACGTGTACTTTCAGTCAGGTTTCATCCCTAGATAATAATCTGCTTTCTTCACTTTCACCTCATTTTATCTCTCAAGGACTTCTCGTTTTTTTCCCCACAATCTTCACAAGCACATTAAAATGACTGTCCAGGGTGAAATCCTTGGTAACGCAAACATGAATACCAGCCAGTGACTTCTCACAAAACCGTGCAGGTTGCTTTTTATTGTCTTTATAAACATGTTCCCTGAGCGAAATATGGGCGGCGCCACCTTCGACATTTTCTTCTACAGACTTCCAGTTTGGACAGAACAAAATGAAGTGCGGTTGAAGTAAGCAGTGTGTAAATAAAGTTAAAACTGCAAAACCAAACCAGAGAAACCCAAGGAATATCCTAAATGGATTCAGCACGACGTAGATGATGCTCCGGGACTTTCTGTGTTGTGCGTTTGTTCTTATCACTTTGTTGATCGTTTGTGGACGAAATTCTAACAATCTGTACAGCCTGTGTTATTATAAAGATGATGATTGATATGCAGGCCACTCGAGTGACCAAATGAGAAAAAATAACAAATAATATTACAGTTGCTGAATGCAGAGGGGCTGACACGGATTTTGTTGTTACAAGGAAATAGTACAAGGTATTTTTCATCTGGTTAGATTATAGTTATGGTATTATTAGCTCATCAAACATGTACATCTAAACACAAATAGTATATTATTCTTTTTTATTGCAGATATTGATCACAATAAAACTTTTTAACCACATGATTTCTTGTTTTATTTAAAACGATTGGTACATGTTGTAAAAATGGTCACTAAATCACAATTTATGAAACTATTAGAAAAATATTAATGAAGGTGGAGCATAAATCGAGCCTTCCATTATCAATTAGAATGCATGTAGCCACGATATATGATCTTCAACATACAGTAAGTGTTGTTGTGAGCAGAGGTGAAAGTGGTTAGAATTTCTTACTGGAAATCACTGACATTAAGGTAGCCACAGAGCCAGAATTATTTTTTGGTGGTGGTGGTGGTGGTGGTGGGGGGTGTTAAACTTCCTAAAACCACAGAACCCCCCCCCCCCCCCCCAAATAAAATGCTTAGGCAGTTATGCCTATAACGCACAAGTAAACAGGTTTTACGCATGCATTAGGCTTACACTTACTGAAACAAGGGATACTGTACATGAGAAACTGATTTTCATTCAAAATTTTATTTTTTCAACGATGTGCAAAATAACCGTTCACAAAAAAACAGAAACGCCCACCTCCATCTCCTAATTTTTGTTTTCCCTCATTACCTCACATCTAAATACAAAACCTCAACTTTAAGTACTTGAGAACATAGGATGTACAGTACATTTAAAATTGAAGAAAATGTAAGCATTGCCTGATATATTATTTGAAAAAAAAAAACAACAACAACATATATTAACACAAATAAGTGCAAATGACTTATATTAGGCACAGTTAAATGGAATATACTGTATATTTTGAAAATAATGCAAACATTGACTTTTTTTTTTTAATATTATGAGGAAATAAATAAATAGCCTAAAATCCGCAAACCAGCAGAATAAAGTCCAAAGTGCACATTACCTGTATTGCCAAATGTATTACATTTGAGACAAGCATTTTTTGACCTCATTGCACACATTTTGTTCAAAACCTTATTGTGTTCAATCTCACTTTAGTTACATTTGTTTTACCACTAGACCGGCATGAAATCCTTCATGTATTATTTATGATCCAAATTATAAAACATACAGTGGGGCAAAAAGGTATTTAGTCAACCACTAATTGTGCAAGTTCTCCCACTTGAAAATATTAAAGAGGCCTGTAATTGTCAGCATGGTTAAACCTCAACCATGAGAGACAGAATGTGAAAAACAAAAAACAGAAAATCACATTGTCTGATTTTTAAATAATTTATTTGCAAATCATGGTGGAAAATAAGTATTTGGTCAATACCAAAAGTTCATCTCAATACTTTGTTATGTACCCTTTGTTGGCAATAACGGAAGACAAACATTTTCTGTAACTCTTCACAAGCTTTTCACACACTATTGCTGGTATTTTGCTTGAAATGCTTCTTCCGAAGCCACTCCTTTGTTGCCCTTGCTGTGTGTTTGGGATCATTGTCATTCTGAAAGACCCAGCCACGTCTCATCTTCAATGCCCTTGCTGATGGAAGGAGATTTTCACTCAAAATCTCTCGATACATGGCCCCATTCATTCTTTCCTTTACACAGATCAGTCCCTTTGAAGAAAAACAGTCCCAAAGCATAATGTTTCCACCCCCATGCTTCACAGTGGGTGTGGTGCAATTCAGTATTCTTTTTCCTCCAAACAAGAGAACCTGTGTTTCAACCAAAAAGTTCTATTTTGGTTCCATCTGACCATAACACATTCTTCCAGTCCTCTTCCGGATCATCCAAATGCTCTCTAGCGAAGCGCAGATGAGCCTGGACGTGTACTTTCTTCAGCAGGGGGACACGTCTGGCAGTGCAGGATTTGAGTCCCTGGCGGTGCATTGTGTTACTGATAGTAGCCTTTGTTACTGTGGTCCCATCTCTATGTAGGTCATTCACTAGGTCCCCCTGTGTGGTTCTGGGATTTTTGCTCCCCGTTCTTGTTATCATTTTGACGCCACGGGGTGAGAAGAGAGTTGAAAGTCCGTGTTGCCCAACGACAACCCCAAAACATCACTGCTCTAGAGAAGATCTGCATGGAGGAATGGGCCAAAATACCAGCAACAGTGTGTGAAAAGCTTGTGAAGAGTTACAGAAAACGTTTGGCCTCCATTTTTGCCAACAAAGGGTACATAACAAAGTATTGAGATGAACTTTTGGCATAGACCAAATACTTATTTTCCACCATGATTTGCAAACAAATTCTTCAAATCAATCAAACAATGTGATTTTCTGTTTTTTTTCCACATTCTGTCTCTCATGGTTGAGGTTTACCCATGTTGACAATTACAGGCCTTTTTAATATTTTCACGTGGGAGAACTTGCACAATTAGTAGTTGACTAAATACTTCTTTGCCCCACTGTATACTGTATATACACATTTTTTAAAAGTTTTTCTTTCATTATATTATGTTTAAGGACAACATAAAGCTTTCAAATTTAAACATACATTATTTTATTAACCTCCCCATCAGAGCAAATAAAATAAGCCTCTTTCCTTTCTCTTAAAGATCTGACCGATTTTCAGATGCAGCGCCCTTTTTTATTGCATTAATTCAACAAGCTTCTTCTTTTTTTCCTCTTTTTTTGCTGTCCCAGAAACATGTGCATTTGAACCAATGAGAGCTATCTATCCATGCTGATTACATGTCAGTATGTCAGCCAATAGAACGTACAATGGAGTCCAGGAAGGGTGGTTCGCTGCGCACACCGATGCGACTTGTCTGACTCCCACTGACACAAGAGATGCTGGGCAGAAAGAACTCTGTAGAATGAATAAATATTGTCGGAAACTGATTACGCTACACAAGCACTTTATTAGGCTTGTTGTAACTGCTAATTGTAGTGCTAGTTGTAATGCTACTAATTGATGTAAATCTGACATTAGTAGATTGTTTTCATCTTGGAGATGCGTGTGTGGCAGTTTTTTTGTATATTTTATATATATATATATATATATATATATATATATATATATATATACACTCACCGCCCACTTTATTAGGTACACCTGTCCAACTGTTCGTTAACACTTAATTTCTAATCAGCCAATCACATGGCGGCAACTCAGTGCATTTAGGCATGTAGACATGGTTTAGGACAATCTCCTGCAGTTCAAACGGAGCATCAGTATGGGGAAGAAAGGTGATTTGAGTGACTTTGAACGTGGTATGGTTGTTGGTGCCAGAAGGGCTGGTCTGAGTATTTCAGAAACTGCTGATCTACTGGGATTTTCACACACAACCATCTCTAGGATTTACAGAGAATGGTCCAAAAAATAAAAAATATCCAGTGAGCGGCATTTCTGTGGGCGGAAATGCCTTGTTGATGCCAGACGTCAGAGGAGAATGTCCAGACTGGTTCGAGCTGATAGAAAGACAACCGTGACTCAAATAGCCACCCGTTACAACCAAAGTAGGCAGAAGAGCATCTCTGAACGCACAGTACGTCGAACTTTGAGGCAGATGGGCTACAGCAGCAGAAGACCACGCCGGGTGCCACTCCTTTCAGCCAAGAACAGGAAACTTAGGCTACAATTTGCACAAGCTCATCGAAAATGGACAATAGAAGTTTGGAAAAACGTTGCCTGGTCTGATGAGTCTTGATTTCTGCTGCGACATTCGGATGGTAGGGTCAGAATTTGGCGTCAACGACATTAAAGCATGGATCCATCCTGCCTTGTATCAGCGGTTCAGGCTGGTGGTGGTGTGTAATGGTGTGGGGAATATTTTCTTGGCACTCTTTGGGCCCCTTGGTACCAATTGAGCATCGTTGGAACGCCACAGCCTACCTGAGTATTGTTGCTGACCATGTCCATCCCATTATGACCACAATGTACCCAACTTCTGATGGCTACTTTCAGCAGGATAATGCGTCATGTCATAAAGCTGGAATCATCTCAGACTGGTCTCTTTAACATGACAATGAGTTCACTGTACTCAAATGGCCTCCACAGTCACCAGATCTCGATCCAATAGAGCATCTTTGGGATGTGGTGGAACGAAATTCGCATCATGGATGTGCAGCCGACAAATCTGCACCAACTGTGTGATGCCATCATGTCAATATGGACCAAACTCTCTGAGGAATGCTTCCAGCACCTTGTTGAATCCATGCCACGAAGAATTGTCACATGCAATTATACTTTTGGGCGATGGGGGGCTGGCACCCCCTTAAACTCCGCATATGGTCACAACCCCAGCCAAACTATGAAAAACACAGTGATACATATTCCGAAAAAATTCGGTACATGGTATTGAAAAAAGCCGCTAAAAACTGTATTTCTTTTGTATCAAAACTTTATTTATTAAACAAAAGAATGCACCATTGAAATAACATTTCTATAAAAAGGACCATTGAACTCTTCTACATTGCATTACAAAACCTGCAGTTGTATACACAACATTGTGGAAAGAAACGTCCCTTTATTTTTACTGAAAAACACCAGCATCTCGTCTTTTGCGCGTACAAATGGAGAAATACACTCAAATATTGCAGCTACGGAGCTAATTTAGTTATAATAACTCTATGATTGCACTTTTTTAAAAGGATGAAGTCAAACTATTTACTTAAAGCTGCCCATCTGCCAGCTCTTTTCTGCTGGAACACTGATGTTCTGGATGGAATGAAGTAATTGTCTGTGTGTGAGGGAGATAAGAGAAGCTTTAATTTGGCCCTTTCACCCTAGTGGAGTTCAATTCCCTTTTATTTAGTTTCTATTCAGACACAATTACTTTCTTCTTGCTCATCACTGCTCTGATTCTGTCTCTTCAGAGGCACACACACAATCAGAACGTGTTCATTGTTCAGCTCGGCCAACTTCACTTTGTAAATGTTTTTTTTTTCCTTTGTTACTCATTGCTTTTGTGATGCATGACTCTCTCATAAGGTTGAAGAGCCAAAAAGGAGGGGATGGGGGGGGGGGGGGGGGGTAATCAATTCAAGTTTTTCATTGAGAGGTGATTGGTCATCTCAACATGTCGAGGTGGTGTTTCTGGGTTACACACAGTCACCACAGAAATTGTGTGGACAGCAAAATCAATAATTGACATGGTTTCCAGATTCAATACGAATATGTTTGGATATAAATTCACAGTTGTTGAATTTGAATTTTGTGGTTTGTGTTTTAAGTTTTTCATGTACAGTGGTACCTCGACATATGAATTTTATTCGTTCCAGGACGTGGTTTGTATTTCCAAATGGTCGCATGACGAGACGGATTTCGTCGTAAGAATAAATTATCATTCGGTTAATTTGTTCCACAGCCCACAAACCTACGGTAAATCATAAATACTGCAGATATGATTACAAATAGCAATTGCGCTTAGCTAAACAAATAAATTATGAATAAATCGGGAACAAAAAAACAAAAAAACAAAAACAGGGTTTTAATTTTCATCTTAACTTACTGGTGAACTAAGGTCGAAGGAGACAGCGGGTGTAGGAGGTAGAGTAGGATACGGTGTTCTGATTTAGCAAATGCATTCAAATCATCATATCTAACATTTTGTCATATTTCAAAACAGATGACAAGTCACATTTTACGTCGTACGTCGATGCGTTTGTATGTCAAGATACCACTGTACTGCTGTTTTGTTTTGTAATGACTTTCAATTTCATTCATTATTACAGGTAGTCCCTTGGTTACGAACAAGTTCCGTTCCTACGCTGGCGACGTAACCCGAATTTCCACCTAAGTTGAAATCAACTATTTAAGTACCCCAAAATAACTATCCAAAAGGTCCAGAGGTATTGTATTTTGTTTAATGATGGAGGATACACTGCCCTCTGGTGGCAGCATTGGGTCTGGCTGGACTGTCGCCTTGTATGACTGAAGCAGACTCAGACGTCTGACATGGATAAAGGATAGCTGCGCTCTGGTTTGGCCCACACAAGGCTGTAAATTGTTTCAGTTAATATATGTTTGTGTATACATTTGTAATTAAGTTTACAGCTATGAGTTAGTGTGAGCGATTTGCTATGTGAATTGTAAATGCGTTATCATTTGTAGCATTTAAACTAGTGGACTTTAGTGAGGCTAATTAAATCCATTAAATTCACAAATTGATCAGACAAGATCAGGGGTCGGCAACCCAAAATGTTGAAAGAGCCATATTGGACCAGACAAATAAAAACAAAATATGTCTGGAGCCGCAAAAAATTCTTCTTATAAAAGTCTTATATAAGCCTTATAACGAAGGTAACACATGATATATGTATCTATATTAGCTATATTAGCCTTCTACGAAGAGGACTAAGTTGGCTAAAAATACATAATGAGCCTTCATGATTAAATTTTTATTTTCTCTGCAGTGCATTCTACAGAGAATGACGTGCCACATGACTACTCCGTTGTAACATGCGGACTTCATAACAATATTCATGAATTAGAAGAATGTTTGTGTCACGTTTGTCCTCCTATAGAAACAATATTCAAAGAAAAAAAATATTTCCCTGCCCCGTCTTTTTCTATTTTCAAATATTTTTGAAAAAGCTCCAGGGAGCCACTACGGCAGTGCTAAAGAACCACATGTGGCTTTAAAGCCGCGTGTTGCCGACCCCCGAACTAGATGGACGTTTGAAGGCCAATTGTTTTGTATCAAGTGCTTTACTGTTAAAATGTGTGTCAATTTGAACAGTGTACATATGTGTATTACAGTAAGTAAAAAGCTTCAAAAAGCACAATTGACTTGTTTGCTGCCTCTAAAGCTGAACAACTTCACGTATAGTGAAGACAGAACACGTCATATTGATAAAGTTAAATATAAGATACTATGAAGTACAATAAGGTAAAAAAAAAAAACGACCCGAGACAAAACGGCAGATGGGACTCCGGCGTCGTAAAATCGAAATTGTCTAAATGGAGTACGTCGTAACCTGGGGACTACCTGTTGTTAGTAGACGTAAAAAAGACTAGTAACATCACATTCAGGAGAAAGGTAAAAAATGTATATGTGACTGCAACCTCTTGAAATAGTTTTTTCTGTTATTAAAAAAAAAAAAAATAAATAAAAAAAACATGAAGTATTCTCATGTGAGCAACAAAACATCAGTTAAGGAGTCACACTGGTTGGGAAATGTCCTTATTATACATTTATTGTTATAAAGGATAACTGCATAGATGTAAACCTCAACCTACATTATTAAGACTGAAATAAACATGAAACGATGGTGACTGTGTGTCCTCAGAAGGGACGGCTTTGTTGGCAAATTGATACCAAATAGTAAATTACATAGTGCTTAGAATAATACTGGTAAACACATTTTAAGGCAATAAACAAATCAACAAAACTCCAAAGCGCACATTTTTTTTCTTTACTAAACAAAATGTACATTTGCAGAAATATCACATGGTTATAAATAAACATTTGAATGAGCACTCATAAAGTAAACTATACAAATAATAACAATAACAATATATTAAATTTGATTATAAAAAGTTACTGCTACTCTAGTGAAGCTATACACAGTAAAAAAAATAATCAGCAGCGCTTTAAATTGTCCTTCAGCTGCAGCAACATGAATCTCAAATACGCAAAAGGGAGAAAACCAAAGTGTCAATCTTAGCTCATTAGCTGCTACTGATGATGATAAAATGTCCAATTTTGTGTCTTTTCAACCTTTTGCTGTGAGAGTTTTATCACGAGTAGATGTCCTTTCATTCGCTGCCACCCTCTGGTTTAAATGGATTGGACGTCTATCGCTGTCAATGGCAGTCACTGAGTTAATATCTGACTAAAAAAGGGAAGCCTTCATTTGAAACAGGAGTTCAATGGAAGCAACTCAGTTCTTAAAATAACTATTGGATCTTATGATATTATCATGAAGAATGACAATTTCTCGGCGTTTAAAAACCAAAACTCTGATTAATTTTGTTCTTGACACAATATTTTTAATACTTCTAGACTTTACTGTGCCTTTCCTGTCAGCTTTTACTTTGGCTACCCTTGTTTTCATAGTCAAAACTTAATCCAAGTCTGCGGGTTCTTTGAAAAAAAAAAAAAAGCCCACAGTATGTTCCTATTTATCTGTGCTTCAAAGACTGTTAGCTTGTATTTGCCGCAAAAATGGTCATTTTCATTTCATTTCAACAAACTCATATAAATTTTTTTTTTTTTAATCATGTTTTTCTTTTTACTTCGAATTGGAATGCTCCAGTTTTATTACTGGCTCGTGTTCACAATCCTACAGAGAACCAAGTGAACCAGGACTTACGGGGTCCGGCCCAGGCCTCAAGAGGGCGGGTTTTGCGGGTGTAAAAGGTGTGTGTTTGGGTGAGGGGGAGGGTCAAACAAAGTTAAATGTTGTGCGGAGCTATAATATTATGTTAAAATATCTCTGGAGGGGCCCACAACAAATTTTCCATTATACCCCCCAACACACATACTGCATAATGGTCTCTGTGAAGGCAGCCGCAAATCTATATATTTGTGCTACGTTTGTGGTAGTTGTAGGGACACCCCTCTGTTATTGAAAGACTTGCCACGCTCCGTCAGCATCGACGGACGCGCTGCGATTGACGTTTGTGTTTGAGATATTCATTTCGAGTGACGACGTGACTCGCAGCCCCCGGTATACTGTAAAATGGACCTGAATGGGTGCCATTCATTTGTGTTACATTTGCGCTAGTTTTTGGGACACCCCTCTGGTATTGAAAGAGTTCAGCTGCGACGGAAGCCCTGCGAATGAAGTGATCACTCAAAATTAATATCTCAATTTTTATAAAACGAACTACATTTTTTACTTCATAAACGAGCACAAATGTAACATAAACAAATGGCACCATTTTGGGTCCATTTTGTAATAAATGCAGGGCTGTGTGTAGGGATGGGAATTGATAGGATTTTTACGATTCCGATTCCATTATCGATATTGCTTAACGATTCGATTCTTTATCGATTCTCTTATCGATTCTAATTTTGGGAAAAAGAACAAACGTTTTGATTGGCATCGAGTTTGTTTAATCAGAAGTCACAACCTTACAAACTCACAACGAGATCAAAAGAGGCCCAAAGCCTCAATGTTAACTGTGGCAATAAGTGGCAAATACACAAGAATGTGTAACATTTTACTGAAACATTTATCTAGTAGAAATAAAAAATATTGGTATATATTGGCAGATAGGTTTTTGTTCTGCCTTTGGCAATATGTGTTAAAGCAGGGGTCCCCAAACTTTTTCCTGTGAGGGCCACATAACTTTTCCCTTCTCTGATGAGAGGCCGGGGTCAGTTTGTTACAGAAAAAGTGTGACGATTGCAGAAGTGCATAAATGTAAAAAATTATTGTTTTTCAGAAAGCCACAATCAAATAACCCTTTCTGGATTCTTTATAATAATAATAATAATTAATAATAAAAACACTATTAATTAAATAGATAATAACCAAATAACCCTCTCTGAATTCTTCAAGGAAAATGCCAGAAAATAAATAACACGATTGAGAAAATAAAAATAAAAATCAAAATGGCCGGACCAAATGTGGAGGTGGGCCGTATTTGGGCCGCGGGCCGCCGTTTGAGGACTGCTGGAGCGCGCATACACCCAAAGAAGAAATGCCGCATCCAAGTGAGTGAGAGAGGGAAACACTTCTACGAGCCTACGTTCTTTGTTAATGTTAATATCTACAGAGGCAACGCCTGTATGTATAATCATTTGTGTTGTTGTTGTTGTGTTTCCACTCGCGATCGGACACTTAAATCCAGTTGTGTTGTGGTTTGAACGATGTGCTAATGCTAGCGAACGAATGCTAACCATACTGTTATTAGCAGCTAGTCATCGCTGATTTACGTTGATGCAAACCTGTTTGTTATTGGGGACGAAATTGATTTGTTTCATTTCTATTCTTAGTTTCACTCTTCAAGTGATGGTTGAATCAAGTCAGCAAATTATACCAACGTCTTCTGCATCGTCATTTGGGAGTTTAGCTAGCTGTATAGCCGGGACTTTTATTTTATTTTTTTTATAACCAGGACTGAGCCTTAGCCTCTCTGTGAGGACAGCGCAATCGTATTCCCTCCCGATGCAGTTATCTCCACCTTGCAATGACTGCAAGTCGCTTTGTTGTAATTTTTCCTCGTGAAGTGAAGACACACTTTCGAGCGTTTGAACCTACATGCTGTCATTGTTATATTTATGGCTGCAATGCTCCTGCTTACCCGTCGTAACCTTTCATTTTCACACTCTTTCCTGGTGAAGTGTAGTCAAACTTTGGAGCGAATGGTTCTTGGCGCCATGCTAGTTTGATGCGTCTGGACAACAACACACGTCACGACGCAATACGTGTCTTTAGGAATTGTTAAAGGGATCGTTAAAGCTTTTTCATTGTGATGTCGAGGCCTCGAAACACTCGGAACCGGTTCCGAATTGGAATCGGATTTCGATTCCCATCCCTAGCTGTGTGACTTCGTCACTCAAAGTTAAAGGAGTTTAAATTCAGAATTTTTGACATAAGGCTTAATCTTCGAGTTAGCTGGGGTTTAATTAGTTGGTGGAATTGATTTCAACAAATTCTGTGCAGTTTGTAGTTATTTGTTAAGATTCAGGGCTCCAGAGTGGCGAAGCTAGTGCAAGTCAATGGTGCCTGCTTGGCATACCAATAACCCTAAACAACATACAGTATGCACGCATGAGAATCAACAATTACCATTGCAATCAATAGTGTTGGCTATGTTTTATGGATAAAGTTATTAAAACATATCATTGCATGTCAATAATTGTAGTATGAACAGCAACATTTGTAATCCAGCAGTTCCACAGGGAAAAGGCTATCTAGGCAAGCGGGTTGGAGTGATATCACATAGTTTTTTTTCATCGCTGATTTTTTTTTTTTTGTGGGAACGAAAGGGATTACCCAGCAGACCGAGCATGAGTGGCCGAAGTACTCCTCTCTATTGTGGTCGCATTACGCATCGAAAAAAAATAGTCCTGCAGAATGAAATGAATTACGGAGGTTTGGTGTGACATTGTTTTGGCCGTATGGGTTTTCCAAACGATGATATGCATTTTGAATTTATTTGACTATGTTAGATATGTTGATATCATTTTTTTATTGGCATACTAAGCAGGCACCATTGACTGGTGCTACCTTAGCCACTCCGGAGCCCTGAAACTAACAAATAACTAACAAACTACACAGAATTTTTTTAAATCCACTCCACCGACTAATAAAACCCACACTAACTCAAAGATTAAGGCTAATGTCAAACATTCTGAACTTCCCCTTTAATGCCTGAAAAACGAGCAGCACAAACGAAACTTTTTACAGCACAAACAAGCACAAATGATTGACATTTTTATATAAATTTGCATTTAATGGGGGGCCAACTTCATGGAGGTGCCCACGAATAATTGTCAACTAGCAACCCAACCACCCACACCCATTGGACGGTCCACTCAGGCGGCCAGTTTTTACTCATTGCACCCAGGCCCTGTTCCATTTGTTCTGCCACTGAAGTGAACGTTGCATTTTTTTCATTCCAAGGTCCAATTTCTTGATGATTCTTCTATTCAAAGATATGCACAAGTAAAAACACATAGGGAATGTCCAGCCACCATACCTATCCTAACAAAAGTTCATAGGCAAATCTGAAAAATGCACATGAGAGGAAGTAAATTTGGCTTAGCCATTTCAGGAATAGCCCAACATTCTGAAAGAGTTGCGTTTGACTCAAGTTGCTCTATAAATGCAATAAAGTCATGAAAAATCGTCCATAAGAAGATTCTGAAATTTAGCAAATAGGCAGACAAAAGTTCTGGTAATACTAATTGACTTCTGACACGAAAGCGTTATCTAATTTTATGTCAGAGAGGGAAAAAATAGCATAATGTAACGGGTTTTACTTGAAAATAATTTCACTCTTCTGACTTGTTCAATGACTTGACCACAAAAAAATGCCACCAGTCATACAAGAATCTGTCATGTGAAAACTGCACGCTGATTTTTAAAGCCATGAACACCAAATGCTGCCGCACAGGAAATTTAAGTAATGGAAAATTTCAAATAAAAACATCAACCAGAATCATCACCAGACCTCCATATATTTTCTTTAAATACTGTTATTCCCATAGTGCTTCCAAGCGGTTAGCCTGAAGAGGAGGAAGAGTACGACTGGGCGTAGAATATAAGCGCTTAGCTCACAGTGGATTCATCTCCCCAGAACAGGTTGATGAGTTTGATCCCCACACTACCCTCTGTAACCTTTCATCCCTGCATCCATTCTGCTGAGATGTTACCTTTCCATCGCCTCCGTCCCTGCGACTTTTCCCCGCCGCTGTAACGGCCCAGTGAGCGTGAGCCTGAATCATAATGTTTGCAACGTCTTTATAATGAATTCGCCGCCTCGTTCCTCTGTGCCCCGCTCGCACATGCAAGCCACCTCTGAATTTCAATGCGGCTCCTCTGCCTCAGTGCGCTCAGCCTCCCGCAGGATTCTCCTTTTTCATCACACTGAGATAAAGGTCTGTAAATTACAATATGGAGAATAGGGTGACACAGTCAAATATGGAGCATACTGATGGCTTGTTTTCTTCACCTCACTTGATTAATGAATGACTTGCCATTTTAAGTTGAATGAGTTTTTTCCTCCTCCCCACTCCTGAAGATTTGCAAACAACAAAAATCATTTTCTTTCTCAAGTTGCTAAATCACACATTTCAGTTCCAAAGCAATGTTATCTTTAAAGATTGCTTGATGTTCACATAAAAAAAAAAAAATGTTCACATTTAAAAAAAAAAAAAAAAAAAAAAAAAAAAAAAAAAAAAGAAGGATTTTGAAGATTGCTGCTTTTCTTTTAGAACTTAGGAAATTAATCTTCTCTGTGGCAACACTAAACAAAAAGCCAGCCTCTGCTAATGACCCATTTAATTGGACACATTTCCTTTCTGCTGTCAATACAAAGCAGTTTAAAGGAACTAAAGGCTAGATGTGCCCTGCTCTCCATTCCTGGCTGACCTTATGTAACAAAGGTTATACGGAAAAGACAAACTGCAGCAAGTGTCATCACAAATGCCTGCTTTCAAATTAAAAACGGCACCTTCAATTACCTTGATCTTCTCCGTATTATCTTCATGCTGCGGCATGGCTTGTACGCTGTTGGAACGTGTCAAACAGAACAGAAACTGTGAAAACTACTCTTGGTGAAATATTAAATATTTAAACTTAGTATAGGGCCTATTTAAAATTTCTCATTTAAAAAAAAAAATAAAAACCGGGCCTCTTCTGAATATGCATTTTCTGGAGTTTCGCAGGTGAACCCCTTGGAGTCACCACCTGCTGATTTCAGGTCACTTCCAGTTGATTTGTGGACATTTCAGAGTCACTTCCTTTTGATTTGGAGAGTCGTTATACAGTCACTTCCTGTTGATATCAGGTAATTTCCTGTTGATATTTGTGACTTACATGGCCGTCAGTGGCATCGACTTAGGTTTGTGCCAATGGAATCCAATGGAATCAATGAAGTACATTGGCATCAATAGAATCGACATAGATGGCCCTCAATGGTACGGACGTACATGGCCGTCAATGGCATGATTATATACTGTAATAGCCCTCAATGGCATGGACGTACATGGCTGTCAATGGAATCCAAGTACATTGGCATCAATAGAATCGAGATACATGGCTGTCAATGGCATCAACTTACTTGGGCGCCAGTTGAATGTCAATGGGGTGTAGTGGTAATTTTTTGCTCAAAAATCAAGAGACAGCGAGAACCAAAAGTGGTAATTGCCATGTGGCAAAATGGATTTTGCCATGTGGCATTTTTTTTGGTGTCATGTGGCATTTTTTTTTTTTTTTTTTGCCATGTGGCAAAATGGATTTAGCCAAGTGGCATTTTTTTGCCATGTGGCAAAATTGATTTTGGATGTGGCAAAATGGATTTTGCCACGTGGAATTTTTTTTTGCCGTGTGGCATTCTATTAATCCATTTTGCCACATGGCATAAAAATGCTACATGGCAAAATCAATTTTGCCACATCCCAAATCCATTTTGCCACATGGCACAATCAATTTTGCCACATGGCAAAATGGATTTTGCCACGTGGAATTTTTTTTTGCCGTGTGGCATTCTATTAATCCATTTTGCCACATTGCAAAAAAATGCCACATGGCAAAATCAATTTTGCCACATACCAAATACCACGTTTCGGTCTCGGCCCTGCTGCAAAAATTACAACCACCCATTTAAATGAAGGGGAAATTTTGGCCATTAGAAATGAATGGAGCAACGTACATAGCAATGGCATCCCAATAGAAACAAATGGGAATGTTTTTGGCGAATTTTAGGGGAACCGTATGTTTTTGGCAAAGTCTGCATTCAACTTTTTGCTGCTTACTTTCCTGACATTTTTCATGTACAATTTATGTGAACTGGATAAAAACTGTAGGATGTGTTTAAAAAAAAATAAATAAAAAAACCTCAAATAAATAGCGTTTTGGCGTGAACAGTAAAATTTTTGCGAGTCATTCGAAAAATTTTCTGCGTCGCGCGCGAATTCCGGTCATTTCAGTGTTTGAACGGTGTCGCCGGGTCAAAAACCAAAAACAAAAAATCTTTTGCATTACAAGCAAAGTTACTATCGATAAAACCAAATTTATTCAGAATACTGAAGATATGCTGAAAAAATACAAAGCCCCTAAAGGGACATCCACAGAAATAAAATACATTTCAAACCATTTAGTGTGCACCAGATAGTATGTGGTGCGCACTAGAAACTATCTGGTGCGCAAGTTCCCTTTTATGGGCCACAAACTGCAGGCGCGAACCGGACACTAGCAGTTCCGACGTGCTAAAAATGATAATAAATAAATAATGATAAAGGATTTATCTTTACTTCAATCATGTACTCAACTATAAAAAAAATACTGCATTACTTGCACATTGTCACCATTACAACCATCAGTGGTTTTGGGGTGCACAAGATTGTTTTTCATGTGCACCAGATAGTTTCTAGTGCGCACAAGATGGTTTAAATTTGTTTTACTTCTGTCGATGTCCCTTTCAGGGCTCCATAGAAAAATAACTAAATAGTAAAACTTAAATAAAATTACCAGAGATCATAATGACACTCATCACTACCACTTGGAATAAACATTAGCCCAATCATAACAAAGCTTTAAAAATAGTCTACATGTTCTTCTATTCTAATGGTTTCAGCAACAATGAGTACAAAACTGTCAGTGAAAATGCCAGAACTAAAGGCGTAAAGGAAAGATGCACTGAGCTTCCCTTTTTTGGCAACAACACTCTTGCACTCGGTCCCGTTTTTCTGGTCTGTAGGGACAAACTGCTTGATCAAGAGCAGTGACATGGGGTCTATGGATGATTTAGTGAAATTTCCTGGCACAAAAAGTCCAGAGGCAATGGATTCCTATTTTTACCCAGAGTTTCAACACATTCGTAATCCCAGTTAAAAGGGTTGGCTGACATGAAACCAAGACTGAAGGAAAAAAAAATCTCCACAATAGGACATTTTGGTGTAATTTAAAAGAAAATGACTATTTCACATGTAATGTCCTGCGTGGCAGACCATATTCACATGGTGCATGGTGTGTTGGAAATTGTAAAAAAATAAAATAAAATAAATAAAAAGTAATAATAAACAAACGAAGAAAAGAAAAATTCTCCCAACGGCAATCATGAAAAATAATTGAGGTACAGTCACAGTAACTGAGTTGCAGAGAACTCAGCAGACGGAAATAGTGAGGAGTTAATAAATACCACAAAAAAGAGAAACAGTAAAGATCTTCCAACTGTCTTTTTTTCTTGTGATAATCCTTCCCACTTTTTCATCAAGTCAAAGCGGCATTGTTTTTTCCCCCCCTTGTTTTGTAGTTATAGGTTGAAAGGTCCTCGGGAGTTTGAACCCATTCAGGAAGCCATTGTCTTGTTCCTGGGGTTGATACTGTGTGATGTAGCTTAATCCAGTACAAACGGAGGTCTCAGTCCCCAGTGGCATCGTCAAACCCAGATGCTGCGGCTGTTTGTGAACACGCTGCCACAAACATCAAAGCATGAAGAAGGGTTCCTGCTCTGAGGCTGAGGGCTTGTCGGGTAGGGTTTAAAAGGCAGAGCCAGTAATGGCATTGAGCTGCTTCATCAGCCCTTCTAAACTAGCCATCTGCTCTGAAAGGTCGTCCTGCTCATACACCTGAAAAACAGAAGGAATAAAGAAATGATTACATAATGATCATTACTAAACAGTAAATAGTGCTTCGGAAAGGTCTTGGCCACCGTTTGTTTAGTTGTCTCCTATAATGACTATACATAACTTGAGTGTAAAAGCCAGACTGCCTCCAATGTGAACTTGTGAAAAAGGTTATGAATTCATAAGAGTCAAATAAATACAGTATGTGTTATTAAAATTATGTTTGGATTTAGTTTAGATGCTGCATTCTGGTGTAATTCAAGTAACGAAACAGCTATACAGGTAGTCCCCGGGTTACGAGTTCCGTTGCTATGCTGGCGATGTAACCAGAATTTCCGCGCAAGTCGGAATTAACCCTTTAAGTACCGCTATAAACGTCCTGAATCTCAAAATAACTATCCAGAAACAAGTATTATATGTTATATTAATAAAATAAAGTAAAAAATAAGATACTGTGAGGTACGTTGTGTTAGATGCCATTATATTCAGTGACTATTTGTGCTCTACTCGCGAGTGAGTCACCTTGCTGTGAGAAAAGGGTGTTGTAGAAAGAGAAGGAGGGGGTGAGGGCGGGGGGATATCATGCCCCCCCCCCCCAAAAAGACTGGAGACAAATGGCAGACGACACTCAGGCGTCGTAAAGTCAAAATCACGTCAGACGGGTACATGGGAACTATCGGTAGTTAGTTATTCAATAACAATTACCGATTATTTCATCACTTCATTGCAAAAAAAAAAAAAAAAAAAGTCTGGAAAGCACTTTCTTTTGAAGGAATATATTTTCATTAGGGCTGTCAAAATTATGGCGTTAACGGGCGGTAATTAATTTTTTAAATTAATCAAGTTAAAATATTTGACGCAATTAACGCACATGCCCCGCTCAGACAGATTTAAATTACAGTACAGTGAAATGCCCACTTGTTAATTGTGTTTTATGGAGCTTTGCCGCCCTCTGCTGGTGCTTGGGTGCGACTGATTTTACAGGCTTCAGCACCCATGAGCATTGTGTACGTAATTATTGACATCAACAATGGCGGGCTACTAGTTTATTTTATGATTGAAAATTTTACAAATTTTATTAAAACGAAAACATTAAGAGGGGTTTTAATATAAAATTTCTATAACGTGTACTCACATTTATCTTTTAAGAACTACAAGTCTTTCTATCCATGGATCGCTTTAAAAGAATGTTAATAATGTTAATACCATCTTGTTGATTTATTGTTATAATAAACAAATACAGTCCTTATGTACCGTATGTTGAATGCATATATCCATCTTGTGTATTATCTTTCCATTCCAACAATAATTTACAGAAAAATATGTCATATTTTATAGATGGTTTGAATTGTGCTTAATTGCGATTAATTACGATTAATTAATTTTTAAGCTGTAATTAACTCGATTAAAAAATTTAATCGTTTGACAGCCTAATTTTCATATAATCATGCATACACTTACAGTGGTTTAAGTATCTTAACCTTATGGAATTTCTCACATTTCTGCATAAATCACCATCAAATTTGATCTAATCTTTGTCAAAATTACATAGATAAAAAAACTGTATCTGCTTTAATTAAATCCACCCAAACATTTATAGGTTTTTATATATTAATGAGGATAGCATGCAAACAATGACAGAAAGAGGAAAAATAAGTAAGTGAACCCTCTGCCTAAGGAGACTTTGAAGGAGAGCAATTGAAACCAATTTTTATTAAACAATTTAAGTCAGGTGTGTGCCCATTCACTGATGAGTGGTTTAAAGCTGTCCAGCCCACTATAAAACACACACACACCAGGTAAAAATTGTCTTAAGGAGAAGCATTGTCTGATGTGCATCATGGCTCGGTCAAAACAGCTGTTTGAAGACCTGTGATCAAGGATTGTTCATTTGCATAAAGCCGTGAAAGGATACAAAACCATTTCTAAAAGTCTGGATGTTCATCAATCGACAGTCAGAGAAGTGGAGAGAGTTTGGCACTGTTGCTTCTTTCCCAAAGAGTGGCCGTCTATCGAAGATGACGCCAAAAGTTCAGCGCAGAACACTCAGAGAGGTAAAAAAGAACCCTAGAGTGTCTGCTAAAGACTTACAGAAATCACTGGCACATTTGTGCACACATCAACTATATGTAAAACTACGGCCAAGAATGGTGTTAACGGGAGGACCACAGGGAGGATTCCACTGTGTCTAAAAAAAAAACATAGTTGCTCGTTTAATGTTCGCAAAAAGGCACCTGGAAACTCCACAGGAGTTTTGGCAAAATGTTTTGTCGACGAATTAAACCAAAGTTGAATTGTTTAGGAGTGACACACAATGATTCATGTGGTTGCGAAGTGGCCAAGTCAAAGTTCAGACTTAAAACCACATTGAGATGCTGCGGCATCACCTAAAGACAGTGATTCAAGGCAGACATCCTAGCAATCTGACTGAGCTACCGCAGTTTTATAGGAAAAAATGGGCAAGATAAGTCCTGATCGATATGCTAGACAGATCTGCAGCTAAAGGATGAGTTTGGTTGAAGTTATTGCTGCCAAAGGGGAGGGGTCACAAAATATTAAATGTGATGGTTCACTTACTTATTTCCCCTCCATCTGTCATTGTTTGCATGCTATCCTCATTGAAATATGAAAACCTATAAATGCTTGGGTTGTTTTACTTCAAGCAGACACTGTTCTTTTATCTGTATGAGTTTGACAAAGATCACATTTTATGGTGATTTTATGCAGAAATGTGAGAAAATTCAAAAGGTTCATATACATTTTCAAACCACTGTATCTATTCATTGCTGTTGTGTTTTCAGGCTGGTTCGCAAAGTGCCTGTACTCCTTTCTGTAAACAGTTGAACTCTCCCCTTCAAAAATCAGATCAGATTATTGTTAATACTTTGTACAGGATTTTTGGAGTTAATTTTAAATAATTTTTATGGCACAAAAACTAATTACGATCGATCGGGTCCGATCACGTCATTTTCAAAGTATCGGAATCGGCCAAAAAATATCGGCCATGCCTTTTTTTAAGATACAGTGATACCTCAGCTCACGAACGCTTAAGCTCACGAACTTTTTCGCCTCAAGAACATTAAATTCGCGAGCATATAGTCTCTGCTGACGAACTAGTTTTCGGCGGACGAACCAATTCACGCGGTCGAAAAGCTCCACGAGAAGCTGACGCACGCTCACGGCGTCCCAGTTCGTCCCTTCACTTTCGTTGAGTGCGGACGTGGTTTGTGTTTGATAGACATTTTGGACCATATTGAGTGTACTTTTGCTATTATGGGACCGAAAAAGAGTTACCTACAGTCCTTATGGAAGGTGACTCGTGTTACCAATTTGCCCTCGACTGGTAATTGGCGGTGCTTTCAGCTTCCCACCGTAGTGAGAAGTGGACCGGCGAGTCACGTTGGCTCGTTGTCGTCGGTTGTCTTCGGTTCGCCCGATTTCCTCTCCAGAAAGGTGGCGGCGTGCATACAAACACCCAGAGGCGTCGGATGGCTTTTTGTGGGCACTTTTATTAACAACCAAAAACATGTGGGGGGCACAGCACTGGAGTCTACGCTAACTGCGCACTTTGCCGGTAACACTCTCCTTCCAAACAGTAACTCCCTCCCTCCCTCCTCCTCCCAATCCATTCCATCAAGCCATCAACTACCATCACAAAGGTAAATAAAACGACTTTATTATACAGTACAGTTTATTTCTTTAATTATAATACAATAGCACATTTATTATACATAAAATAAGGTATATTTTTGTGTAGTTTTAAAGCTTATTTAGTAGAAAATTATGTTTTATGGGGACCTGGGAACGGATTATTCTCATTTTAATGGTTTCTTATGGGAAATAAATGTTCGGAAGACGAACTTTTCGCCTTACACACACTTTCTGGGAACCAATTATGTTCGTGAGCTGAGGTATCACTGTATATATATATATTTTTAATTAAATCGTTTTCTAAATGTATTTAACGTTACAGACATAATATGTTACACTCATCCAGAGTCTTTAGTTTAGGCTTAAGGTACCGATAACTGCGGTAATTAATTTTTAACAAATGTAACACGTTAAATATTTAACGAAATTAATGCATGCGCTGCACGACCCACTCACGCATTGTCGCGCACAATCTGTAATGGCGCCACTTTTCCCATTTAGAGAGGTAAAAGGCAGCGTGAAATGAGTAGAGTGCATTTTGGCAGCCTTTGGAGCATTTTTTACAATCCCTCTCCCTACGATTAGACATATCATGGGAAGCAATGTGGGGAAAGCAAGGTAGCAATTGATCTTTTTCTTAACACCTTATGTTATCTCCCAACGCAGAGAAGATATATCCATTGGTAGCACTACGCACAGTCATGGGTCCACTTCCCATCATGCATTTGGGTTGAATGGCTGCAGTATCATTTACTGAAAGCTCAACAAATACACTAGATGGCAATATTTAGTCACAATATACAAAGTCACAAGTCTTTCTATCTGTGGATCCCTCTCACAGAAAGAATGTCAATAATGTAAATGCCATCTTGAGGATTTATTGTCATAATAAACAAATACAGTACTCATGTACTGTAAGTTGAATGTATATATTCGTCCGAGTTTTATTCATTTTTTTCTTAATGCATTGCCAAAATGTATATGATCGGGAAAAATTATCGGGAATGATTGGAATTGAATCGGGAGCAAAAAAAAGCAATCGGATCGGGAAATATCGGAATTGGCAGATACTCAAACTAAAACGATTGGGATCGGATCGGGAGCAAAAAAACATTAATCGGAACAACCCTAGTAATTAGTGATTTTTTTCTTTACAAAAACAGAAATTTTCTTAAATTTAGTTCTCCGGCGAAAAAGCATATGATTGTCCTTTCTTGTCTTCAAATAAGTAAGACACGCTAGCATTGTAGCTAATTATTGTTTGTTGTTGCTGTTGAGCATGCCGTGTAGAGCGCTGTTGGATATTCGTGTGCAATTTATTTTAGTGTCGTGATAAGGGGGTGTTAAACCGAGGCTTATTGGCCCTTTGGTTTTGAAATGTATTCGCGTGTCAGTGCGCCATACAGCTGCGGGAATTTGCATTATAAAACATGGGCGCTTTAGTAGTACGTCAACTATCCAGCATGCGTGTGTACTGCCATTGTGTACGCCTTGTATGGAGAAAACACACAAGCATGACAAATTGTGACCGAAATGGCTGTTTTTTTATTTTTTTATTTATTAGTATTAGTATTTAGTAGTATTAGTATGCATTTATAGTTCATACATTTGTAAATGAGAGGGTTATAAAGTCGGTCGGCTATTATGAAGTACACACAACCACAAAGGTTGAGATGAACCACATATCAGTTAATGTGCTAAATTATCTACACAATGCAAATTATATCCATGTCTGCAAATCCACAAGAGGACACAAGAGAGATAGGGGAAGCCACTCTTCAAACCTCTCAATGTTCTATAATCGCGTGGTAATAACGTGTCAGATTAGGCTATACAAATTGTCCTCTCTGAATGGACTGCTTTAAAAGCCTCCCTCACTGTGAGTGTTTGTGTAATTGTGAAACAAGCAAGTCCTAATCTCCTATGAACACACATTTGTAAGACTACAGTCATCATGCTGACCCGTCTTTACAGGAAAGAAATGCTAAATTGCCTTTTCTGCTTTTTGCCAAACTAAGTTTCACACATTAAATGAAAGACTTGTCAGATGTCCAAAAGTCCATCAGCAGTTGTTTTTACCTACTATTCATGGGAAGAGGGAGCAAGACGAGAGAGTTCTGTGCTTGCACTTATACTTAAAATAAAACACAAAACTCATTCGAAAAACTCGCCATGAGCTGGGATGGTCCTTCGGGTGATCCTTTCCATCCAAAAACAACAGCTCGAAAACTAAGATTTGCTTTGAATTATCATTACGTCCAGCTAACATAAGCACCAGTTTTAAATGACAAAGCCCTCAACAGGCGGCCGTTTGGTGAAGCTAGCCAACTAGCTAGAGCTTTTGAGCGCCCCCTTCTT
This sequence comes from Corythoichthys intestinalis, assembly GCF_030265065.1. Classification (NCBI taxonomy): domain Eukaryota; kingdom Metazoa; phylum Chordata; class Actinopteri; order Syngnathiformes; family Syngnathidae; genus Corythoichthys; species Corythoichthys intestinalis. Next base: position 44,646,567 of record NC_080411.1, on the reverse strand, counting down.
GCATGGCTGCTTCCCATTATCTTCCAAAGAATTTATGTGCTGAGTTCATGCCCGCTCCTTAAGGTTACTTTCCGCCAAGAGGCAACATGAATACACTGTAAGCCAATAGCAATGTACTGGGCGTACAAATGACGTCATGGATGAACTTGCTCCAAATTTAACATTTTGACCTCAAAACTGTTCAACAATTGTATATAATGTAAACAGTGTTTTGCCATGAGCATGGGCATGCTAGGTTTAAAATATTTAATTAGACTTATTATTAAGACAACTAAGACTTGATTTAAATATTCATTCATTCGTTTTCAGTAACGCTTATCCTCATAAGGGCTGCAACTTATTTCAGCTGACATCAGGCCAAAGGCGCACCACAGACCAAACTATGAACTGGTTGCCAGTCAGCCACAGGGTGTTTTAAATTGTTTTTGACTAAATTATTTGGTTGTTAAACCGTGATTTTCGGACTATAAGACACTACTTTTCCTCTCATTTTGAATCCTAGGGCTTATAGTCCAGTGTGGCTTATTTGTTGATTTATTTGGGTTAATAGGTAACACTTTGTTTGACCGCAGCGTCATAAGACTGTCATAAGACCGTTATAATTATGATATGACACTGTCATGGGAATTAATAGTTGCTTATAACTAGGGCTGTCCCAAACGACAAATTTTTACAATTAGTCGACTGATCTACTAATATTTTTAATTTAATTTTAATTTTATTTTTTTAATAATTTAGCAATGACATTTTTGTTGACACTTATTAATTCACAAAAACATTTTGAACACTTACATTATTTTTTAATGTACAAATAAACATGTAAATAACAATAATAAATCACAAATAAACAATGAGGTCAAATGCTGATAGCACTAACCAGAGCAAAAGAATGGAATGTAAACAGATTCAGAACACTGACTTCGCCTTTCCAACATGATTCAAAACAATTCTTCAAAAAATATCTCACATTAATATTTTACAGTAGTATACAAGTACTACTATATAGAATAGTATTATAGTATTATAATAATTATAATAATTTTTCATTGCCAATCAGATTTTTCATAAAGGGTGTCATTTTAAAGCTATTCTTAGTGTAGAGTGTGAATTCTGAAGTATGTGGGATTAACTCCATAAATCGTCATATATGTGATGAACATGACATGCTTTTATTTTGATTGCATGTGGTGTCAGTAACAGATTTTTTTTCTTTTTTTCATATTTTCGTTTCCAAATGCTGTTTACCAGCAATTTTTCATATTTGAAGTGTCACCTTTTAACCACAACTTTGCATTTTGGAGAAACTGCCAATGTTTTATAGTGGGCTAAAGTGGGTTGTCTTTTTTCCCCATTAGCCTCAACGTAGCAACGCTAACGTTTACAGTGTTTAATATTGATGTGTTTCCTTATTTTGTATGTCTGAACTTTAATCCGACGATGTGTTGATGACATATAAACATGTGTGAAAGAAACTGGAGTCTTATATACCATCAACACGCACGCACTGACAAAATGCAGCTGTGAAAATTACCGCCCTCATTTTTATTTACCGTGCGATAAATGGACTCATTGCATATCGCGACAGGCTGAGCAACTCCAATAAAACATGTCGTTAGTTTGTTGGACTTAAGATCTGCCAACTTGTTGTCTCCTGTCGTCTTCCAAAAGAAGTGCAGCCAAGCTTGACATTGAAGAGACAGGACTAAGCCTGTCGCAATATGCAATAATTCCATTAATTGCACAATAAATAAAAATGAAGGCGGTAATTTTTCCACTGCGACTTATCGCCTCGCGTGCATGTGCATGAAAACGATCCGCAAAAGTTCGGATTCCTTGTTACCAACTACGCAAAATGCATCTTCGTTCCAGGTCCGGCAAAAAATAGCGCCGGAGCCACTCGTTCCCATTATATCTATTGTTCAACGTATAACTGCCGCGTCAGTGCTCCGGATTGACTGTCCATCTCCGGTGTGCCGGAGCCCGCCAGATGATTTAGGCATTTTGTATTTTTGCTGGAGACGCACCCGTCAAAATGGGCGGATCCAGGCCTGGAGTCAACAGCCCAGCGTCTTATTAACGGTTTGAACACCAGCGAACATGGACGAAGAACGTTTTATCATGGAGGTGGAAAGTCACAAAGTGATTTATTATGATGCAGCAGATCATTATTATAAGGACAGCATTAAACAGGAAGCTGCAAGGTGTCCTATTAAGTGTGTTTTTCTGGCAATTATATCAAACGTGCTGACATCCTTTGTTGTTATTAACACACGACGCTAACCATTCCTCAACCTGTGGCTCTCGGTAAACCGTCTCTTTCTCACTCCTGCATCACATGAACAAAACAACATCACTGTTGCGTGCGCTTCCGGATATTCACAACGAAGTCCGCAAAAACATTGTTATCGACTTGGCTGCTACGAACAACCTCGCTTTGACCACGGACAGCTGAATGGACATGATGACCATTGAGTGGCAAATTAAGAGTGCTGTGCTTCAAACTCGTCCTGTTTATGAAAGTCGATTGTCATATGCTGGTGTTGTGCAGTAATTAGCAGACGTGACTTATGTGGCGTTTGGTAACATTTTTAATGCGCGCGCACACTAGATATCATGAAATAGCAAAATAGATGTGCTATGTCCCATGCCATTGGCTACGTGAGCCCAGGGTGATTATGGGAAACGTAGTCCATATACTACATCGATTAATTAGAAACCGCCATAACTGAATGGAAGTTAAGCAGGCCAGATCAATCCATACCAGTAACTATATAGATAATGCTGCAAATATTGTTAATTCAGTACGTGACACACATAGATTCGGACCACAAATAGGATGTCTTGCTCATGTAGTAAATCTAGCTGCTAAGAGAATCAACAACCCATGTAGCAATCAACAGTGTGCCCCGCCTCACGTTGCAAACAGTAAAGATTGTTCTCAGCACTTTTATACAAAATTTCAGATCAGTAAGAAATAAGCACATATATAATGCACTAAAATGCTTGTTTATATGATGGCAATTTAATTTGTGCTCGTTAGAAGAAGAAAAAAAAAAAAAAAAAACGGAAACAAAAAATACATTTTTTTTTTCCGAGCATTAAATATATTGAAGCTGTTAGGTTTTGTGTTGGGTTTTTCCTAGTGTGACTTGTCTCTGTGATTACCCATTGATTTCACCTGTGTGTGTTCTCCCAGTGTATCCTGCAATCTGCATCCACCTGTGTTACCCAGCTGTTCCTCGTCTCGTTACCCCTTGTCTGCGTGTGTATATAAAGACCCAGTTTCTTGTCACCCCTTGTTGCGTCATTGTCAATGTAAATGTCTTTGTCAACGTCAAAGTCCATGTCAAGTTCTCATCAACAGTATTCACGCCTAACCAAGCCCTTGTGTTCAAGTGAGTTTTTGAAAAGCAGTCTTTTGTTGGTGACAGTTTTTGTTTGCTTTAGTGCCTTCTTTGGATTATCACAGCCTTTGTTTGCACTTTGTTTTTCGTTGGCTTCAATTAAATCATTTTTGCACCGTTATCTGCCTCGCCTACATTTCCCTGCATTTGGGTCCACCTTGCTCGCCCGCGCTTCGTGACAGAAGCGAATCAAAAATTGTGTACCCCGTATCAAAAATCGTACCGAACCGTGACTTAACTGTATCGTTGCATCCCTATGGAACACCATAGCAGAAGCTATGATTGTCATTTGCCTAAATGCTTAAGTTATTAAGTGCAATTTTATTATTATTTTTTTCTTGAAAAACACATTTTATTTATTCTGTGCGGTATTAATATTGTTGTCTTTTACTTAAGAGGCATGGTCTATTGTTTTTAGTTGTGATTTCTTAAAAAGTATTTTTGAATTTAAGAGAAACTATTTATCACTTTTAAATGGGTGTTCTTCATCAATAAATATATACTGTATTCTCACTGTGTTATTGTAAATTGGTTTAAAAAAAATTGGGGAGGCCGTAATAATATTGCATATCGCAATAATTTATGAGATAAATTATCGCACACTAAAATTTGTTATCGTGACAGGCCTAGACAGGACACGACAGTGTAGCCTCCTTTGTTTCGTTGAAATAAGTCAATGTTTTGGCCACTCTAGTGCGCTTTTTTTGCTTTGTGCCGGTTTCGGTGCTTGCATACCGAGCGTCCGACATCCTCAACTTTCCACGCATATATTTTTTTATCCCTTCATTAACCGTCGACAAGCATCCTGTCGTGTTTACGTCGTCTATGACGTCAACTACGTCGACTAGTTGGGACAGCTAACAGATGTCATTTAGTGTCATCCAGCAAATTTTGTCACTAACGCATTATATGTCCATCTCGGATCTTTTACATCCATTCAAAAGTGAGATAATTTGCCAGATAACACTAAATGACATCGGTCATAAGCATTCATTAATGCTTATGTCAGTGTAATGCCATAATTATGAAGGTCTTATGACAGTCTTATGACACCGCTGTCAAATAAAGTGTTACAGGTTAATATGTTTTGGTGTAAATATTCCATATAACAGTGAGGACAGCAGCGGCTTATAGTCAGGTGCAGCTTATCTATGAACAAATACCGTTTTCGTGTCAAATTTGGTGGGTGACGGCTTATAGTGAGGTGTGCCTTATTGTCCGAAAATGATGGTATATGTCAAGTAATGTCTAGTAATGAATGTTTCTGATAAGAGTCAGAAAAAAGGGACATGTGCTCTTTTTCTGTGTAATACACAGAGTAAATCCATTTAATCTTCCACTGTCACACTTTGTGAAGCTATGAATTAAGCTCACTCAGTCTCTGCCACAGTTATAGATTGTCCACTTCTGCTGGAAATAACAGCTTCTATAAAAAAGTCATAAAGAACCCAGCTACTCTTTCATCGCATTATTGATCAAACAAAACATCCATTCATATTGTCTCTGATATCTCTGATTGCTTGCTGACCTGGATTCACTCCCTCCAACCCAGTAGTACAGCAACACAAAATATCGGCTTAACGCATAAAGCCTCAGACAACTTAGTTCATCTGTGGAAACACGAACCTTTCCACCAGAATAAAGTGATGGCTCAGGGATTCATCGTCAATCATTAGTCATATCCTGAAATTCACTCAAAAAACAGTGCCTCACATGATGAAAGTGCCAATTTGCATTTTTACTCTGTTCTCTGACACAGTCCATGTAGAGTTGACAGTGGGTGTGTGTAATCATACAAAGGATTGTGTGAAAATAATAGATCAATTGAAGCAATGAAGAAGCAGATGAAGAAGTACTGTAGACCTGATGACCTTTAACACTCCCTTTAAACTCTCATAAACACGCAACAATCCTTTTTTGACACCTATCACTTTGACTGCTTCTCACACTCTTTTAACCTTCTGTAACTCCATTTTTTTATCTTCCTCACCCTTATCTGTCACTCTGAAAGAGTACCTACAGTATACTCCTGTTGTCATAGAAACACTCCTTCTCTCCTCTCTTTCACCTTCTCTTCCCCTTATTTCTGTTATTCTAGTCTTTTTTTCACCTCATCATTTTGTCTCTTTTCCTAGCCGTCTTCATGAACAGTGTTTATGCGGGTCATTTAAAAGCATTAAAGGTCATTCGATGAATTTTTCTCAAAGTTCAGGCATTAAAAAATATTCGAGGCATTAAAAATTATGTACATTTGACGGTTAAAAAACTTTTTTTTTTTTTTACATAATTTATTAGTGTTGTCTGATATAATTGGGTAGCTGATAACATCGACCAATAAAATGATTTTAAAATGAAATCAGATAATATCGACATCAGTTTATCATGATCAGTTTTGGGTCAATAAGCATGTTGCCTTTAAAATGAATGCTGAAGCCTTCTGCCTTTGTACAAGGGCTGGTCACAGCTTAGCACTGCAATTATGATGATTGACCATTAAATGTCTCTAAATGAAGATGATTGGGATTTCTCATGTGAGCAGACAATTTACACTCATTGTGCAAATATTAAATGAAGAATAAATGATTGAATAATAATAATCTATAAACTCAAATACATACAGTACCTTATTCACTGTACTAAAGCTGTGTGCCTTTGTTGTTATTTTGAGCCAGAAGCACTATGTGAACCATTTATGGTACGGTAGTGCCCTATTGGCACTTTGCACTTGATAAAAAAAAAACTGACCTTTGCACTATTTTGATTTCAACAATGAATATAGTGGTGCAATATACAGTGGTATGAAAAAGTATCTGAACCCTTTGGAATTCCTCACATTTTTGCATAAAATCACCATCAAATGTGATCTGATCGTTGTCAAAATCACACTGATGAAAATACAGTGTCTGCTTTAACTCCAACCACCCCAAACATTTATAGGTTTTCATATTTTTGTAGCATGAAAAAAATGACAGAAGGAGAAAAAATAAGTAAGTGAATCCTCTGCCTAAAGAGACTTAAAAAGCAATTGAAACCAATTTTTACCAAACTTTTTAATTCATGTGTGTGCCCAATCACTGATGAGTGATTTAAAGCTGCCCTGCCCACTATAAAACACACACCGAGTAATAATTGTCTTGATGGGAATATTGTCTTATGTGCATCATAGCTCGGTCAAAAGAGCTGTCTGAAGACCCGCTATCAAGGATTGTTGATTTGTATAAAGCTGGGAAAGGATGCAAAGCCATCTCTAAAACTCTGATGTTCATAAATGTTCATGTGCATCAGAGAAGTTGTCTACAAATGGAGAGAGTTTGGCACTGTTGCTTCTCTCTCAAGGAGTGGCCGTCCACCAAAGATGATGCCAAGAGTTAAGCGCAGAATACTCAGAGAGGTGAAAAAGAACCCAAGAGTGTCTGCTATAGACTTACAGAAATCACTGGCACAGTCCAGTATCTCTGTGCACACATTTACTATATGTAAAACAATGGCCAAGAATGGTGTTCATGGGAGGATTCCACGGAGGAAGCCACTGCTGTCTAAAAAAAACATTGTTGCTCGTTTATTGTTCGCAAAAAGGCACTTGGACACTCCACAGAAGTTTTGGCAAAAGATTTTGTGGGCTGATGAAACCATAGTTTAATTTTTTGGGAGTAACACATAACGTCATGTGTGGAGGAAAAATGAAACATCTCACCAATATCAACACGTCATCCCCACCGTCAAGCAGGGGCATCATGATGTGGGACTGTTTTGCTACTTCGGGGCCTGGACATCTTGCAGCGATTAATGCAAGAATAAATTCAAAAGTTTATCAGGATGTTTTACAGGAAATCCTGAGGCCGTCTGTAAGACAGTTGAAGCTAAAAAGAGGATGGATGTTGCAACAAGACAATGATCCAAAACACAGAAGTAATTCAACTTCAGAATGGTTTCAGAAGAACAAAATACACGTTGTGGAGTGGCCAAGTCAAAGTCCGGACTTGAACCCCATTGAGATGCTGTGGGATGATTTAAAAACAGCGATTCATGTCAGACATCCCTGGAATCTGAGTGAACTAAAGTTGAAGGGGCTAAGATCAGTCCTGATCGATGTGCCAGACTGATCTGCAGTTAAAGGGAGCGTCTGATTGAAGTTATTGCTGCCAAATGGGGGGCAAAAAATATTAAATGCGATGGTTCACATACTTATTTTTCCCCATTCTGTCATTATTTGCATACTATCCTCATTAAAATATGAAAATCTAAAAATGTTTGGGTGGTTTTAGTTAACGCAGACACAGTTCTTTTATCTGTGTGATCTTGACTAATGACATTTGACGTTGATTTTAGGCAGAAATGTGAGAAATTTCAAAAGGTTCAGATACTTTTATATACATCTGTAGGGACTTTTCCCATAACTTCAGTTGAAGATGTTTTCTTATGTTTCAGAATGTTTATTGGAAAACCTTAAAGTTATTTTTTTTTTTTTAACTTATCCTGTTCAGCTGCTTGACAAGGAGAATGGAGATCTGAGTGTCTGAATGATCTGAACAGTTTTAATGTATCACATGGGAGTATTACATACATTTGTTGTGATCATTCAATGCACCTTGTTTATTAGGAGAAAGCAGCGAACAGGAAGGAGTTATGGGGGTACAAAAGAAAAGAGGGAGAGAGACAGAAAAAGCACAAACAACAACATGAAATACATTAAACGCCTATTCTAAAAAACTATGAATATGTTGTGGCTATCGTTAGCCAGTTGTATTTGCGGTTGACACCATGTAGGGGGCCTGATAACCAAGGAAAGAGGGAAGGGGGTTCTGAAAGATAAGTGATTGGGAGGGGTGGAGTGTACCTTAAATCAGCCATGTGGTCTAGAACTCAGTATTTGTGGTAATCCCTTGCGAGTGTGAATATGTTGGCATCCTATTCTATGCTGTCTCATCGCTAATCCTAACACCGAGGTTTCCTACTGGAGTGTTTCTAATTTCACCTAATCATGCGTGAGTCCCATCTAAAATGTGATAGTCCAGCAGACGAGTGGAGATACCGCGTGGGTGATTGCATTTGGGTGGGTGGCTACATTAATCATAATTAATGTATCCAGTATCACAATATAATTAGCCATAATATTTTGAGTCCAGGACCGCATATCGGTTTGCTATGGGTTTTTTGGAGTTGGACAGTATTAGGATATTGGTTAAATAATCATAACCGCACAACTCAACTTTCTTTCAAATTATGTGTGTTAAACTATCTGCTGTTCGGCATGGGCATTAAATTATTTTAAAGTGGCATTAAAAGTGGCATTAAATGAGATTTGCTGATACCTGTAGAAACTCTGATAAAAAGAAAAAAAACAACAACAAAAAAAACACTTGTCCTGTTCTATTGTAATTGAGCAGTTACTGTATGAGTATTTAACAAGTTTTGACATCTGGCACTCCTTTACTCCAGCTTATCATTGTTGTCTCTTGACTTACCTTCTGTTCTCACTTGGAAACCTGAAAATCTCTGACTAAACAGTCAGAGAGTGGAAAAAATAATGACATTATTATTGTCTAGATCTAGAACTATGGCAGTGTGAGGACAAATGTGTAAATGACAGGTTCAAGAAAGTCACTTTGTGACCTGCACCACTACTGATTCTGAAGGCAATGGGCAGATTAGATTGACTTGCCGCACAAAGATGCTGCAATCTGATTGGACAACATATACAGTATCTATATGTAATGGAAGCTGTCAAGCCCAGAGAAATACTATGAAGTGATTGAACTGTTGGGAATCAATCAATACCGCAAATTAAAAAATGTATGTTGTGAATGTACTGTAGGCAAGCCAAAAAGGCCTTTCCCACCTCTATTATTGAATGTTCCCCCCACCTTTTTCTCAATCACTCTCTGCTCTCTTCATAAGGGTATTCTTTCATCATTCAACTCCCCCCTATTTTTTTGAAAACCCTTTTCATCAATTCATGTTCATTGAGCCTTCCACTCATCTTATCCCTCACGACTCCTTTTAGCCACTATCAAACTAGAATACTTTTCAACATTAAAGGCCAAACGTCAACAATAGCTTTGTTCTCGACTTACGTTGTTAGCTGAATCCTCTGTGGGTTTTGTTCCTCCTTCCTCTGGTATGTCAGGCGCTGTAGGAACTGAGACTGGAAGCAGAGGGGATCGAGCCTTACCAGCCTGACCCAGAGAAGCTGTCTTCACCTGAGGCTTTGGGAGGCTTGCAGCTGTGTAAAAAGGGGAAAAGTTTAACTTCAAAACACATCCAAGGAAACTGGGGCCAGACAAACCAAATCATGCAATTTCTTTTGTGATGCTTAGTTAGAATCAGGACTGGACTGTTGAAAATGTTTCACCTTTGAAAGGCCTAAAGCGACAAGATGGGTAATCGTTTACCAACAAGATCACTTGCTGTCATTTTTTTAACTCAGGAAAATGAAGCTAGCATTCATTTTTAATAATATTAATCAGTTTTGGAGCAGTCTGTAAATAACTAGTTTTCCCTAGAAATCTCATTTCAAATCTCCCGAATCTATTCCCCTTGAGTGCTGACATGTTTTTTTTTTTTTTTTTTTTTGAGTCCGGAAATATAAAATAAGTGCCAAAGGTTGTTGCAATTAGGGGTGGAAACCTCTTGGTACTTCACGATACGATTATTTCACGATACAGCGATATGACTGTGATTGTGAATACGTTGGTCAGGAAATCATTCTAGTATAGTCTACAAAATAACCAATAAACAGAAAAAACAAGCTACTTTCATCCTTCTGCTGTGAATTGGAATAGGTTTATCACTAGTAGACGTCCAATCTGTCTAAGCTGCCATCCCTCCCACTTTAAATGAATTGGATGTCGATGGCGGTCAATGGCAACCAATTAGTTTAATTTGGGTGCATTTCAGGCCATTTGCTGTAGATTCTTTGTCTCTTCCTGTCAATTTTGGGGCATTTATGGGTCACCTATGGTTTATTTTTGGGTTACAGAACAGAAAGTGACCCTAGAATCCCCCCAAATAAATAGGCAATGACTCAAACTGAACAGAAAGTGACCTGTAAATGCCCTAAAAATGAACAAAAAGTGACCTGTAAGCGCCCAAAGATATATCGATTCATGGCAGGAGCATATCGACTGTGATAAAATGGCAAATATGGATCCAACACAGACGAGGATGCTGGAGTAGAATTTATTACAAAAAGAAAAGGGGAGCACGCCAAACACGTGAGAAAAATAAAAACAATAAGAAGCACGAAACGAGTCGGCGGAGAACCAAGGGAAAGGTGTTGATGGCCAGAGAAGGTAAAGACAAAATAACAAAGTCCAAACAAAAATACGAGCACAAAAACAAAGTTTACCACGAATAAAAACGTAAGTAGCAGGAGACTCGAGATGATGCGCACAGAAATAAGCAAGTAGACACAGTAAGCAATCAAGTAAGAAATAGTCCGACACTCGCAGATGGTGACAGGAGCATTTAAATATAGAGTACCTTACGAATTCAATTATTTGATTGCAAGGCTGCGTGACGTCATCATTGTGAACCGGAAGGCGGTCAACATAAAAGCGCCCTCGCATACAACCCATGTTAGAATTGCTTGTTTTCTGCCGGTAATCTTTCAAAAAAGAACATGCTGAGTAAACACTGCTGCTATGGAACTTGTAGAAATGACTCTAGACATTACGACATATGAAGGATGTTTTTTTTCATACATTTCCCGTAGCCAACAATTCTGTGGAAAAAATGTGAACAATGGATGAACGTGTGCCTACGTCCAAAAGACCACTTTAACGCCATGTGAAGCCATTCACCTTCATATACAGTAAACCTTTTGTTGGGGGCCATGGTCCTACAGAGGACGAAGAGTTAAGCCATTTTGATATTTTTTCTTATTTTTTTTAGCGTGGCGTTTTGCCGTGCTGCTTTTGTCTGACAATAAATGACCTGAAAAAAAATTTAAATGGTATCTGACTACCACTGTTGTTACCTTTTCTGTTGTAAAAAAACAACTTTAGTAAGGAGTAAGTGTAAATAAATTATTGAAGAAAATTGAAAGTGTTCGTGGTCCATCACTGAGTAGCATTTGCGATCGTTACACAAAAATAGCAATATAAATGACCAAGTATAAATGGACAAGAACGGTCAAGACGTAAGACAACCAGAGGATATAATATATAAGAAAGACAGGGCATATGGTGGTAAAGGATAGCTTGTTGAAACAGGAGAATGTCATTGTCGGTAGTGTAAGGCAATGCACAAAAGAAAAAGGTGTCGATAAAAAAAATACTTTTGAATCAGGTCGTTTATTTTCCCGTCTTTTTCAGCCATCGACACTCAAGCCATCTGTTTAACTGAATATTTGTATGTTCTTCCACATCTTTACCAGTGAATTTGGCACCAGGGACATCATTTTCGGATAGAATTGGTAGGTTTAGCTCAGTAAACATTTCGTTCGTACATGATTTACATGCATCTAGCATGAGGGACGATCGCAAGCTTGAACCCCCCTCCTAGCAACAGTTGCTAACGTCATGAATATTAGTGAGCAAAGGTGACGTATTACGTGCGGTACGCTATTGAGCGCTCCAAATGGGCCACAGGTGTGTTGCATCGGCCCCGCTCATCCAGCTGAATCAGGTGCTGGAATGAAAAATGAACTGAGAAGGCACACAGACCTGACATCAACAACCTTTTGGGATACAAAGTATCACGATATATCACCGTTGTGATATTTTGTCACACCCCTAGTTGCAATACTGCAACACATTTTCTTTTCCAGTCCTGTTTTCAGGGAGTCCCACTATTTGTGGCAAACTTGTATCTAAGATGTCAATTGCGACCGCCCAAAATTATTACAGACTTGAACTCCCAATTTAGAATTGATGCCTCTGTTGCCCCAGTTTTCTAAAATTCTTGAAAAACGTTTTAATTCTCGACTAGAACAATTTCTGGAGAAACATAAAATAATAAATGAAGGTTGGTTTTAGAACTGGAAGAACAACCTCAATGGTTATGATTGAAGCAACTGAAGAAATCACTAATGAAATCACTAATGCGTTAGATCAGAATAAATATGCAATTGGTATTTTTTGTGATCTAAAAAAAACATTTGATACAATCAATCACCAAATTCTGATTCATAAACTGGAAAAATATGGAATTCGTGGGGTTGCAGGGAATTGGTTACAAGATTATTTAAGCAAAAGGGTGCAGTATGTCAAAATGGGACAGTATACATCAAAACAACTTGGTATTGCTTGTGGTGTTCCTCAGGGGTCAGTGTTGGGGCCAAAACTTTTTAATCTATATATAAATGATATTTTAAATGTATCTCAATCTCTAAAATTGATTCTTTTTGCAGATGACACAAATGTATTTTATAGTAGTAATAATTATAATGAGTTGGTTAAGGTCGTGAACAAGGAGCTAATTAAAATTAAAAAATGGATGGATATAAATAAATTATCATTAAATTTAAGTAAAACCAAAGCTATGATGTTTGGTAGCTTTAAAACTAATCTTGATTTGCATGTAATTATTGATGGTATCGAAATTGAAAATGTAGATGTGAATACATTTTTGGGTGTCACAATTGACAGTAAACTGACATGGAAACCCCACATCAGACATATAAAAACAAAAATTTCCAAGAGTCTCTCAATTATAAATAAAGTTAAACAGTTCCTTGATGAGAACGCACGCCGCACTTTATACTGCTCTTTGGTTCTCCCATACTTCTCATATTGTGTTGAAGTCTGGAGAAACACTTATCAGAGCACGATAAATCCTTTAGTTACCTTACAGAAACGGGCCGTGCGGATCATCCATAAGGTCGGGTTTTTGGATCACACACATAATTTGTTTATTCAATCAAAGCTGCTAAAATTTAACGATCTTGTAAAGTATAATACCTCACTAATCCTCTATAAAGCATTCAATAAATTATTACCAATTAAATTGCAAAACTTTTTTACAATGAAAGAGAGAACTCATAACTTGAGAGGTAATGGAGACTTCAAAATACCAAACCAAAGTCGAACAACTCGTAAAAGTTTTTGTGTGTCTGTGTGTGGAGTGAAACTTTGGAATAATCTGGGAATGCAACACAAGCAATGCCAAACTATCTACAAATTTAAAAGGTTATACAAACTTATGGTCTGGTCACAGTATACTGATATAAGGTCTAAATTACATCAATAAATTGTCTTGGTATGAGTGCTGGTTGTTTCTTACCATTGCTGGTATATTGTCCGTGACCGTTGTTGGTATAGTTATTGTTGCCATTTATAATTTGTTGTCCTGTGTGTGTGGCCTTTACCATCGTTGGTATGGGTTTACTTTCATTTACCATGTTGGTATGAAATTGTTTTTGGTTTGGGTGTTACCTGTGGTAACTTCATCACAAGGGACAAAATTGGTTACAAAAATGTGTATGTGCAAAACTGTTTGGACTGATTTTTTGGTGGCCTACATTTATGGAAGGAAGTAGCAAGATTTTTTTGTTCTTAATTAGATAAGAATAGGGGTGGGATTAAATAGGTTTTCTTCTTCCCACTCCTTTTCAGGCATGTAGTTGATGTTACAATGTTACTTAGCTTTGCTGCTCTTTTTGTTACTTGATTATATGAGCTGTATACATTTGTTGTCTTGACAAGGAATAATGGAATGAAATAAACGAATGAAATGAAATGAAAATTAATGCCTAAACTCAATCAAATGTTAGCTTTCAATCACGGCCACTGCAGTTCGTTTAAAGAATACTACATTTGTAAAGATTGCAGTTACTTTTTTTTTACGCAGGATTTGCCCATGATAAAATATATTTCATTCATTGTAGCCACACTCTTAATATTGTGATTACTAAAAATAAAAAGCCTATTTAAAAACAGTAGTGTTGTAGTCTATGTCATTCTTTTTATGAATTCTGATACCTGAGTAAGAACTGGATGCACCATGTCAGGGAAACTTGTTTTCCCCAACAGGGCTACATTTTTAGTCTGCTGTTGTTCTCCCTTGGTAGGCTACTTATGATTGTTCTGCCTCTCAGAGTGAACTGTCGGGTACTGTATCTCGCTCCTTTTGTCCTTGTTTATGTCAGCCTTTTCTACAAGCATGCATGTAGTTTTTTTTTTTTTCCATCCTTGTTTTACAGCAAATGCTCATTCTCTGCCAAATATCCAGGTTCAAATTGCTTTTGAACAGATGACACATGCAACAAACGTTTTAAATTCACAGCAGAAGGAGGAAAAGAGCTAAATGACTGGATGTCTGTCATTGTCAATAAGATGACAACATTTTCCAGGTATCTTGCGCAACACTGGCAATTTTTCAAGGGATGTGCCATTGTGAGAAGGTTGCGGTACCTCCAAAGAGGGGGAGAAGATACCGCAAGACATGCCATACACCAGGAGAGCTGAAGTGTTAATCAATTAAGATTTGCAAACTGAATAGCTCATTGGATGAGATCTAACGTGTGATTATTTCAGTGTTGCTAAAATGGAGTATATCCCATTTTAAATTGTGCAAAAGATACCCTAGATTCGATTCGATTCGATTCTATTCTATTCTATTCTATTCTATTCTATTCTATTCTATTCTATTCTATTCTATTCAAAATGGATTGTTTCTCTGACGCCGTCAATGGCAGCCAGTGAGTTAAATTATTTGGCCAAAAATAAACTGGTCTGGCACACATTAGATCTAATTGCTATGAATGTGGCCCGCAAACCAACAAAGTTTGACACCCATGATTTAAAGTGTCCATTTCATCTAACATGCCTGGGAAATATGAAGGAATCATGAGAAAGCACCCATAAGAACAGTACATTGAATACACGCAAAGGTCACAAAGAAGAGCCGAGCTGAGATTCAGACCTCAAAACTCTTCTGCAGGGACATACATACTAACCTCTCCACCATTGTGCTGTCAAGCCTTATCTTGCCAATTCTTATTTAGTGAACAAACTGCTCTACTGTTGAACGCTTAAGTCCCTGAAGGTTTGAGCTTGGTCAGTTGATTCGATTACACATAAGTGATATTGATCGATCTAAATGGCATGTTCATATGCGAGTAGGTGGACTGCCAAAAAATAAATAAAAAAGTGGAAGCCTAACCCCTGCAGTAATCTGTCTGACCCACTAACCATCAACCAATTCATCCGTGAACACAAATTGATTTGAAAAAGGAAAAAAAAATGAATACCCCATCAACAGAATAAACAAACAATAGAGTATAACAATGGCCGACTTCATGATGTACAGTACATATCCAGCTATTTCCCAAGGTAATTTGTGGATGGAAAAATAGATAGATTTAATACAGGGGTTGGACACAACAATGGAAACACCTAACATTTTGGCATCATACTCATTGAACATAATTGTTAAAGAATGGCATAAGGAACATTCTAATGAAGTTTAGCATCTCATATCCCCAGACCTCAACATTATTGAGCATTTATGGTCAGTTTCAGTGATTCAATTAAGACATCGATTTCTACAGCTATCGTCTCTAAAAGAGGGTATTCTAATTGAAGTATGGCTTAAAATTCCTTTGGAAACAATTCACAAGTTTTATGACTCAATCCCTTGAAAAATGAGGCTGTAATTACCACAAAGGCGGAACTACACAATATTAAATTAGTCTTGTTGATTTTTTTATAGGTGTTTCCATTATTTTGTCCAACCCGTGTATTTCTTTTTTTTTTTTTTTTTTTTTTAATTTTCTTTAGAATACATAGTGAATGGCAATGTTTTAGGTGCAACTGCGCACAGTTTAACTGAGCAGACTTCTTTTTTCATATAATAATCTGCACTTTATGTATATTTAATGCGGGAATGTCACCTTGAAGATGGATCCACTCAGAATGTCTTAATGCTCACTTATTACAAAGCAGAATGGCATATTATGTACTTGACTGCAATGACGGCTCGAGTATTCAATATTCATGGTCACTTTGAAAGAGGAAATGGTCCTCATTCTCTATAAAGGGCATGAGTTTTCTGAATGTGTTTTTCCAAAGGTTAAGCTGATTTTATGTCGGCTTCATTATAAGTTAAGTTTTGCATAATTATCGACAACTGTATAATATAGAAAACCTATGCAAATTAGCATAAGTAGTACTTAAGTACAGTTGGAAGAACTTTTAAAATAGATATCACGATTGATAGGGTCCGCGAATGCGGAAAACAAGGTTCGACGGGAATCACTAGAACTAACACAAGTTTCAGTAAAAAAAAAAAAAAAATCTCACTTTAGTTATATTTGTTTTACCACGACAACTGCATGTAATGCTTAATGTATCATTCATGATACAAATGAGAGAACATACAGTACAGGCCAAACGTTTGGACATACCTTCTCATTCGTGCGTTTTATTTTCATGAATACGTACATTGTAAATTCTCACTGAAGGTAATAAATATGAATGAACACAGGAAGAATTACTGTATGTATTTAGCCCAAAAAAGGTGTAATGACTAAAAACATGTTTTATTATTCTAGTATCTTCAAAGTAGCGACCTTTTGCTCCAATAAAATTTTTGCACTCTTGGCATTCTCTTGATGAGCTTCAAGAGGTAGTTGCCTGAAATGGTTTTCAATGCTTATCATGGTTAATGAGTCGAATTTCTTGCTATTATCAGTGAGACTGGGACCGCAAAAAAAAAAAGCATAGCATTATTATGTGAATTACAATCATATTTTGAGACGATTCGACTATATACAACGAATTGGCAAAGCGCAGATGACGACAAATGAGTCTTTCAATCTGCCGTTAAGCTAGCTGGATGATGACATCGGCAGAGTAACGATTTCAGCTCATTTAGAAATCAGCCCAATGGAGGAGGAAGATTCAGAATGAGGAAAATGCGACAGAGAGCAGCAAAATGTCATCATTGTTTTTATCTCTCTACTCCAATATTTTACAGGATATTGTTTTTATCTAAGTATTTTCCCCAATTGCTAAATAAATGGTATGATCATGACAAATAACAGTCTTGTGCTAAATGGAATATGAAATATTAAAAATGCATGTATTCAGTACGACAGGGCAAAATTACTGCAGAATGGTAAAAACTGCCGACTTCTTCCTCTCCCGAATGGTATTTTATGTCACTGGAGTTAGTTTGGCTTTTGTCATTTACCTGCCCCTGCTTCGGAGACAGAGGAAATAGCGTAAACAAAACAGGAGGTGTGATAGCTAGCCAACATGCTAACCTGAACCGAGCAGTCTTATTCTCGCCTTTCGAAAATGAAAAATCACACAAAAATACCCCGACTCATTTCACACACGGTGGCGGGGTTGATTGTCTTCACCGATCAGCCAGCCCCTGACTGCGAGCAAGTTACAGCTCCTCGTTCTGCTGCAGCTCCGGCGGCCAGGCAGAGAGGGGAGGGAGGGGAATGAACGCTGAAAATAGCACATTCCCGTTGGACAAACGGGGCGACGTTCGAGTGGGGGGCTGATCGAGCCCAAGCCGAGGAGTGGTCTATTGGCGGCCACACGAAGAGGACCGAGGGTGTGGAAGTGACCATGGTGTGTCACAAGCCTCCGGTCGTCAGCCTTCTCGGTGGACAGGGAGCATTGTCACCCACAAAATGCAAGCCACCTCCTTATTAAAATGTGTGCCATCATCCCAGTATTTGACATAATATAGAAGACGTAGCCTACTCACTTCCTCGTTGGTACAGTGGTCCCACAGTTGTTGGACTTGTTTTGGTCATTATCTGCGGTGAACTTTTTGAAACTCAAAAAGGCTCACACGCCTCTCCCTGGTGCAGCAACAAAAGCCTGCAGCACATTGGGCTGGCGTAATGCAAAAAATAAACAAAATAATCCGCAAAATAAGATGAATCCGCAGTCGTTTTGCATGCTGTAGTATTGGCTGTATGCTGAAGATGATTAGCCCACTGACGTCACATTTGCATTCTTCATCAATCCAGGAAGTCATTTTCATGGGTCGGGATTAAAAAAATTGAATAAATATATTGATCGCTTCCACACATATCCAAGCGGTCCATTTCATTTAGGAGCATAAAATACTGCGTGAAATATGAAATAAACATTTTGCTGTCATAGGCACTTTAATTTGTGTTGCATTGAATGAGGTGTGCCCAACCTTTGCCCTATACTGTATACAAACAAATCAATTTAAAAAATTTTCAAAAAGTGTTATCATGTTTGAGGACCACATAAAGCTTTCAAACTGAAAAAACACAAATTTTTTGTTCATTATTTCTGGGATCAGGCATTATAGGGTTAATATGGAAGATGTTCTGAACCTCCCCATTAGAGAAAATAAAATCTCTAAATCTAAATCTAAAATAAAATAAAGTCTCTTCAGCGCTTTCCTTTCTCTTAAAGATCTTGATCAATTTTCTGTTGCATTGCCCTTTTTCATCGTATTAATTCAACAAGCTTGTTCCTTTGTTCTTTTTTGTTGTCCCGAAAACATGGGCATAATCAGAGCTAACTATCCATGCTGATCACAAGTCAGCCAATTGAACGTACAAATGGAGTCCTGGCAAGGGAGGGTTGTTGGTTAGTTGAGCGGATGCACACATTGACGAGACACATCAGACACATGCTGGGAAAACTTTGTGGAATAAATAAATAATAAATAGCAGTGGAAACGGATGAGACGACACAAGCACTTTATTAGGCTTGTTGTTAACACTTGTGTATGTAAAGCTCACATTAGTAAATTGTTTTGTTCTTGCTGAGTTTTTTATTTTTTAACATGGAGGTTTGACAGTTGCCGGCATATTTTCGGGATCAAAGCACCGTTCCACCCCCAAATTTTGTACCGAAACGACATTTCGGACCGTTCCAGCCTACTTTCACCCCTGTCTAAAACCTATTTGTAAAGGAAAATAGGGGAGCTGCTCACTTAAACTGCACTTTCAAGCCATTTTGACTCTGAAAATGCAAATGGCATAATCTCAATCTGTCCGGAAAGACATTTCATTCATAACAAGAGGCTGCTGAGTGAATTTAATCCCACCTATGGACTAAGTGTGCTATTATAAAGTATTTACATCTCCCTGCAAATTCTAATGATTAGTACTCCTCCTTTTAAACCTTAGTTTCATAGATAAACCATCAAAATTGATCTCCGGCAAGGTCAAGAATTTACCATGATAATCACTGTGGAGAGTCTGACTGCAAATTATGGAAATCACTCTGGTTGAGCCACCAGAGACTCTATAAAAATGCATCAAAATATGATAGCAAATTATGCTGCTGTTTTCCTGACAGGAAATTGCTTACTTTTTGTTTTTGTTATTCGTCAATCTTCAGAAGTCATGGAGAAGGATGACAAGCTGTTTACATGCCTCCCCGGCATATCTCATTTACATTTACATTGTAGTCTGCGTGAATTCGTAACACGGTCTGACATGGACCAAATAAGATATTGTACAACCTGGCATAGATTGACAATGGGTTGTTTTTTTTTAAAAGCCATCATGCAAAGTGATATGACATGAACATGCATGCTGTTGGCAAACAATGCTGTTAGGATTCGGATTGAATGGAAAATAGCTCGTTGTATGAATTGCTGGCAGACTGGTTAACAGACACAAAATGTATCAGTGCTTTGATTTGAAACATGGTTTGTTGAAGTACTTATGATGAGATAGAAAAAAACAATTGCACAATGTCGAACATTCATGCATTCTTAACAATTACCTAAATGAAAATAACTGAAAAACAAGATTCGGGCAGCACAGTTCATATATATTGGTGTCTGCTTCACACCCGAGAGACTCCCTATCTTATCTCAACTCAAGCTGTCCTCTCTGGAGTTTGCATGTTGTCAAGACCGGCTATGGCTTTAAATGTGAGCAAGAATAGTTCTTTATCGATTGACCAACACTGTGTTTTCGTCAAAAAAGACGATAACGAAAATATTTCATAGACGAACACTTTTTTCACGTCGGTGACATGACGATAACAGCGGACACTTGTTTAGTAAATGTATTTAGCAGACATGTTGTTCATTGTATTAGCTAATCTGTGTTGTTGTGAGAAAGTGTAAATTGATTATTTGTTGATGTGAAAAGAGTGACAATGAAACCATAACGTACCCCCCCACCCCTAGAGATAATTGAAAATCTGCGAAGTAGAGGCGGAGCTTATTTACTATTTACATTAAAAAAAAATGTTGGTGAGGTCAATGTTTTTATTCATATTTAGCATTGGAAAGAGATATGACATGTTTTCCCTTTCCCCCCAAGGTAAAAAAAAAAAAAAAGTTTCAAACATGTTACTGTCCCACAGAATTATTTTAAACAAGAAAAATGTTGCTGCAATGTCCAAAATGTAGTTCATGCATGCAGGTCAACATATTTGGGTGTGTGTGCCTTTAAGAGTAGCCGTTAAAAACTGTGTTGTTGTAAAATGAGGAACAATGTTAGAAAAAGTAAAGTTGCTGATGGAGGCAAACGTGTGTTTCTTCAGCATCTCAAATACAACAGTAGCAAAATGCTTGTCTTAAATGCTTCATTGAGTGAGTCCACTCAAATCCACTCATTTACACACGCACAACGAGTTGCCACAGCACCGCTAGCTGGTTCTTTTGAAAGCTGCGCTCCCAAGCTTCTGTGGCAAGATCAAAGCACCACCCCAGTCACTCATTGTTAACTTTATCAAGCAACTGGTTAGTGAGTAAGAAAAGAAGCAGGAGGGAGAGTGTGAGAGGCTCCACGTGATCGGATCGGGAAATCTCTATAAAATACTGTATTTATTTATTTGTTTAACTGAAAAATATCTATGATGGTCTGAGGGCGCGAAGTTTGAAGCGCGAAGGAGTAGCAGTAATATATACAGTGGCGCAGGAAGTGAGGTGCTGAGGGTGCTGCAGCAACCCCTGATGTTGGGGAGAAAAAAGTGCTTTGGTTGATTCTTATTTTTTTTTGTTAAAAATAAATCTAAAATAAAAGAACACAATAAAATAATAGCGTATTTAACTTAGGGATTAAATACATAGTTTTAAAAAAAAAAATTGTTAACAACATGGTCACCACCTGACACCTTGCTCACGTTAACGAAGGTGCGATTGGAACGGAAAATTTAACTGTTGACAGAGGAGGCGTTAAATAGGCACAAAAATGAATTAGCAATTTCCCTTACAGAAACACAGAGATTTTCTGAATTTAATTTGAGGTCAAAAATGAAGATGATTATGATGGTTCTATTAGTAGTTAGTAGTAGTTAGATAGTTCTATTATAGTGCCCAGCAAGGAAAAGTTAGCTGCATATTTAGACCGTGGAGCCCAGAAAAGAAATTTACGTTTGGTGTTTTAAAATAGGTAAGATTTGCATTGTAGCCATATTATTATTTGTTGTTACTGTTGAGCTAGTGCTGTGCAGAGCGCTATTGGATATTATTTTAGTGTTGTGAAAAGGGAGTGTTAAACCGAGGCTTATTGGACCTTTTAGTTTTCAAATGCGTTTGTGTGTCATTGCGCCGTCTAGCTGCGGGGATTTGTATTGTAATACACAGGCGCTTTTATTTCCAATACAAAAATTCCCACACATACTGTCGGCAAAATAGAACACTGTCTTTGTAGTAGCCTAGTAGTAGTACGCACACTATCCAGCATGTGTGTGTACTGCCATTGTCCACACCTTGTATGGCGAAAACTCGCTAGCATGACAAATTTAGACCGTAACGGCTGTTTTTGGATGGGGAAAAATTAAAAAAAGATCCTCAGCTCCTCAGCACCCACTGCTGTCAGTGACTTCCAGCACCCCTGTATATATTTTTCATTTTATTGAGTATGATTGAAGACATTTAATTGAAGTGGATTAGTGTGGGATATTGGAGTCATTATGGTGAATATAAATAGACTGAATTTGGACAGCACATGAACCATGTGAGATGTGTGCTCAATATTCTTCCTCATCTGAGTTGGGGATATGTTTCAAGGTACTGTATGTGCTCTTTCTTGCTTGTTTGTAAACACATGGTAAGGTTTGTTTTCTTATCTGGGCAAGAGAGACTATGCCATGTTGCTTTAACATATAAAGGTCTGTGCTGAGTGATCATCACACGTTAAATTTACAGTAACTCATTGCCTGAGCATAGCATTCGTGTTAGCATTAGCATCAACTTAAGCGTGGCGAGCATCCTCTTGAACGCTCAGACTACTTTTTTTTTTTTCTTACAGGGCGTGGGTTCTACTGTAGGTGTTTTAATTAAAAATGATGTAAAGCTATACCAGATGAATGTGGATTATCATCACAAAATTGGCGTCGTCCTTGTAGACACTACAATATGTGCTCGTCTATGTTCATTCAAAATTGTTGGAAACATTTATTTATATTGGACTAAAACATTTGAATTTTGCAGACGGAAAAATTTTGAGTAACTGTCGAATAAAACTAGATGAAATTTGTATGATATTTCGTCGACTACAACTGGATAAAGACAAACTCATTTTAATTTAACTAAAATATGACTAATACTAATGAGTATTTTCATCCAAAAGACTAAGACAAAAGTTAAAAAAACAATACTGATGACCATTCTGGAGTACATTCCACTTTTCCCCCAAAGTTAACGGGGAAACTCTGAAAGTAGGAGGTATACAAAATGAATGGAAAGATTAACCACACACACACACACACACAAAAATTACAAATTCTAAAACAAGGAAATACAAAACTCCTTAGTGAGGTGTTGAAGTTGGCCACGCCTCTAGAGGCGTGATGTCTACTCGAAAATACTTTCAATCTTTTACTGTATTTACTTCAAACTATCCTCAGGATCAATAACCCCACCCCTTCCATCTTCACCTCATAGCGCTTTATATCTCTCAATCTCTCACCTCGGCCCAGAAAAACAGACACCCAGCACTGATGTGACCCCCGGCAGTCATTTCACACCTTCAGTCTGACGTGTCTGGTAAATATATCCACCTCCCTTAGCAGAAGAGCCGCCAATCTCCCTTCCACCTCCACCTTTCACTGACAAATCTCCTGAGGCTGAGCCAGACACCATAAAACTGTCTTTTATGTCTTTTCTCCACTGTGGATGTGGAACCTACAACACTATATTGCTGCAATGCACTGCGGTTTACCCAGAAAGTGTTTTATTTCTTGAGCACAGTTGAGTGAAATTTTGTCTGACAACAGTGTGCAGAAGAGTCCAACAACTCATTTTGTTCTGCCACATTTTGAGGTACATTCAGTCCTCAGCATTCATACAAATTGCTGTAATGTCACAGAAAATTGAGCCATATAGATATGGAGTCATGTATTGACCATCAATTTTATCAAACTAATTATGGGCACTGACGGGAAAATTACAGTACTTTGCACTCTTATACGTTATTGTAGCTTATGCGTTCCACCACAGATGTAGTAGAACCTGAAGAATAACTTAAAAGCATGCAGGCATAATGTAGAAAATAATGGGGTAACTCAAACATTAGCTTCTGAGATGATTCTGGGAAAGGCTTGCTCAAATGCTTTAAAAACACAATCTTTCTAACAACGGTTACACCCTTGGATGTACACTTTTATTTTGTTCACAGCTGAATTCAAAACCTGTGTGGTTTGGACAGGTAAACCCTGAAGATGATTGCACTGATGGCCAGGGTTAAAATGTTCTCAACTGACATTTCCTCTTTGGATTCAATTCAATGAAACATTTTTATCGATTCAAAACTCCATGATGATGAAGTTATCATGTACAACGGAGGATTAGGGCCAAATAAAGGAAAAGAAAAAAAAAAGGGCTACAAGATTAAAGTCGTACTGGTACTACGAGAAAAAAAGTCGTATTATTACATAGGGTAAACCGCTATGCACTGAAGCATCAATATGAAGCCATCTATTGATTATAATTTGAAGATTAGAAAAATAAATGATTCCCTTATTTATGAAGCAGATTCTAAAATATAGACTAAGGAGATGCACAATATTAGTGCAATTCGCTACTACGTCACTTACGTCATAAAGCTACTACGTAGCTGGGAGCTACGACCAAGTGTTGGCAGCCTATAAATCATTCTCTTAATAATGATTTGATGTAGATGATCCAAAATGTGAAGGATTTCCTTTTCCATATTTGTAAAACCGATTCTAAAACACAAGATGCTTTCAATATTGTGGAATTTAACGGAGGCAAAGCGCTGCGTAAAATAGCAGTTTATTCAGCTACATTAGCCCAACGTAATAATACGACTTTTATTTTCGTAGTAATATTATGAGAAAAAAGTCATACAATTACCGTATTGGCCCGAAAATAAGATGGTGTTTTTTGCATTGAAATAAGAATGAAAAAGAGGGGGTCGTCTTATATTCGCTGTCTAGACGTCATACCCATTCACGACGCTACATGGCGCCAGATATCATTGAAGCGATGTTCTGTCATGACAGATCTCAGCTACTCTCAAGTATAACCAGTTTGCATTATTGTATTGCAATGTTTTTCCTTATTCAGATTTGTTTCAAGACTACAGTTACAGTTAGACTTCACTTTGATGGTTAATGCAGTTATTGCAATTTTGTTGTTTTATCACAATAGATTGGTTTATTTACATTTCAAAAACCAGAAGCCATTCATTTACGAATGTGAGTGCACTTTAGTTTACATATTTAAATGTTCACATATTAAGATTTGAATGAGGCAAAATAACATGCTTTTTCTCTCTAATATATTGTTATACTCATTTGTTTCAGATATACTGTAATTATTTTCTGTATAAAAATTAATTTGGTGTTCAAAAAGTCTTTTTTCAAACTTGAGTCTTGAAAAAGAAGGGGTCGTCTTATAATCAGGGCCGTCTTACGTATATTCGGGCCAATACAGTACTACGAGAAAAAAAAGTCAAACTGTTATTACGAGAAAAAAGTCGCACAATTATTATAAGAAAAAAAAAGTCGAACTGCTACTACAAGTAAAAAGACAAACTGTTACTACGAGAAGTAGCTGTACTGAGAAGTACAACTTAGGGAGCACAGCAGAAAATCACGCAAGTATAACAAAATACAACTCAGGGCCAGAAAAGAACACGCGAGTATGAATGTACTTCAAGTCCAACAGAACATAGAGCGAGAAAAAATCGAAACGATCAAACCGTAGGAAGGTCGGAGAGCACGAAGATGGTGACATACACAATGGTAAGCAAGCAAGTAAGCAATAGTCTGACATTAGCAGATGTTAACAGGAGTCTTTGAATAATGAGCGCTACTAATGCTCTACAGGTGTGTTGCATGGCCCCGCCCATCCAGCTCAATCATGTGCTGGAATGAAAAAAAAGGAGCTAAGGCACACAGACATGATAATAAATAAGGAAATCCTTTATAATCAATAGATGCTTTATATTGATGCTTCGTCATAGCTCCTAGCTAAGGTACTCACATGTACGTAAAATGCATAGCGTTTTACCCTATGTAATAATACGACTTTTTTTTCTCATAGTACCAGTACGACCTTCATCTCATAGTCCTTTTTTTTTTGTTTCCTTTATTTTATTTGGCCCTAATCCTCCATCGTAATCATGAGGCAGTGTTCAAAAATCGCATTTTATAAAATGTACTCTACCCTTATTTCCATATCATTTTCATAAATATCCACAAGGGAAATCTCTGTTTTACGGGCAGCAATATGAAGATGAAGATTCCTTTCACTAATTGCATACCCATTTTAATAATTCTACGTAATTATAAGCTAAAATTCTGGAGACGCAGGAAAGTCTCAACTGAGATGCAATTACTGTAAACAACCTTTCAATGTACTAACCACATGCTTGACCCTGCCGCCCATCAAAGTGACCTTTTGAATTTAAAATATATCCATGAAACTGGATAAAATCAATATTCATTACTCTTGTTAGTAATGCTTGTAAAAATAAATTAATACCTGTTAGACAATAACCTTGATAATCCAGCACAGATTGGGATGTTATATTTACTATGTAACGTGGCAGATAGTTAATGTGAACAGAATGAATATTACTCTTTCTTTCCTCACACAGTGTGCTCACAAGGATACTAACGCTTTTGGCATAAGATCAGTCGCAGAGATATATTCATCTTTTGATGGACTCACTGCAATTTTGTTTTGAAACAAGTATATAGAACAGTGTTGTGGTGGGAGAAAACTTTGCTATTAGCTGGAGGCCATGAAGCTCAACACACTTTGTGGTAAACAGCATACTGTAATATGACTTATAGATGTAGAACAAAAAAAAAAATGAAGATTTTCTTTCTGTTTTTTTCCTGTGCACCACATTTCCTGGCAAAATGTCAGATAAACAAACTTTGCAGTAAACCATTAGTGATGTGCTTCATCACTCAGTATTTGATTTGATGAGAAAGTCCTTAAAGAACAAAAAAAAAAAAAAAAAAAACTTATTTTTGGGCGGATTCATACAATTATTTTTCGTTTCATGATTCATTTTCATGAGGGGTTTATATATACTGCATCCATATTATGAGCGGGACATCGACAGGAGGATCGGTGCAGCGTCTGCAGTGATGCAGACTCTGTACCGGTCCATTATTTTTCAGTCATTTACTGTTAATTTAGTTTTGGCACCATGAATGCAAATGGTCTGCTAACATAACAAACCCATGCATCTTATTTTGGAGACATCTAACGGTCAATAAGCATAACCGCTGTGCTAAGCGTTGTACAAAGGCAGAAGGCCAATGTCGATATTATCCGATATAATTTTAAAATGCTTATATCGGCCGATATTATCATCTATTTTCATATTGTTATTATCCCGATTTGTATTTATTAATCATTTGTTTTGCTATGAGTAACTGCGATTTGTAATTGTTCCAGCAACATCTATTAAGGATTTAGAATACTTTTTTGGGCAATTAAACAAATTTATAAAATTACTGTGGTACCTCTACATACAAAGTTAATTCGTTCCAGGACCTTGTTTGTAAGTCGAAATGGTCGTATGTCAAGCAGGATTTTCCCATAAGAATACATAATAATTGCATTAATTCGTTCCACAGCCCGAAAACCTACACTAAATCCTTAAAAAATGCTGCTGGTACAATTGCCAATAGCAATTACACAGAGCAAAACAAATATATTATGAATAAAAATCGGAATAATAATAATGTAATAATAGCAATAATAATAATAATAATACCTGTGATAATGTAATGAATTGGGTACCAATGTGAGAGATATGTTTTGCGTGGTGTACCTGAACCCACCACGTGGCTGACGTGCCACAGTGAGGGTGAGATAGACTGTTTACTTTCACTTTTCATGTTCAGCTGCGATGGACAGTAGGTATGTTGTGTTGCACAAGTTCTGAAATACAGTAAATGATTAAAAATCTGACAAAGCTGGCGATTTTTTGGCGATCTTACAATCATGATAATTGTCACCTTAACTTATAAAGACTGGCCAACGGTGGTTGGAGGAGGACCGTCGAGATCATAGACATTCTATGGTTGTATTGTCGAGCCAGTTCACGGATGGGCACACCACGCTCAAATTTTTCTATCATTTCCATCTTCATTTCAATGGTAAGCCTCACCTTTTTCCTTTTTTGACAACCTGCACACTAACATTCTTGGAAGACATGTTGATTGCTCTCACAAGAAAATCCGCCTTACGTCTCTTTTGCGGGAAAACAAAGAAAAAGCGGCCCTGTCATAAATCGTCGTATTTCAAACATGTCGTTGGATGTAGAAACAAATGGCGAGTGAAGTTTTATGTCAAATGTTGAAAAAATTGTGTGTCAAAGCGATTGTAAGTCGAGGTACCACTGTATAATGTACTCTTATGTGAAAATCCCGCTCGATATACGACAATTTCAATTTACAATCCAGGTCCTGGAACGAATTAAAGTCATATGTAGAGGTTACACACAAATACCTTACACTTAAATACCTGCACAAGGTAAGGGATTCCAAATGAGAGTGGCAAACAAACAAAGGCCGGGGCAAAACTAGCTAAATTTGGATCAAAGATCGAGGGTACAAAACCGTCCAATGGCAACCAGCAATACAAAATTTTGGCAACCCTTCCTTGGGTTGCCTGCGTTTTGATACACTGCTGATAAGATTGAACGCACCTGCGTCCAGGGAACACCACACACCCACACTCTGATAACATTTAGTTTGAATTAATACTTGGTGTGGTGACTTATAGGAATCGTAACATTTGTAAACATAAAATGGCAATAAGCCCTGAAATTCTGTTTGAGTAATATTTTGCCTTTTGTACTGTAAGTATTTTCAAAATGTGTATCCTCAGCAATGGGTGAGTGTTTTTATTGGGCTAGTGTTACTAGGATTTTTATAATTTAAAATTGTAGTCATGCCACTGCTAAGTAAATATAGATCCGTCCAACCCATCTCCTTTGTTTTTTCAAATTATAGCACACCACTGAAAAATATCAATGGTGTTATCAGCAGCCAATTGAAGTTGACTCAGTTTTAATCACATTACATTCAAATATTACCACTACAAAAAATTATAATCACAATATTTCGCAGACTTATTCATTATTCTCACCTGAAAACTAATGTAACGTGAGTGAAAACCCATTTTCACTTGGGGCTTTTAATGAGTTTTATGTAACACTCTTTCCACTCTTTTTTATGGTTAGAATGATTAGTCAAGAAATAGCTTCATTTCTTTGCAAGAATTGGGTCCATAAGTTTGAATGTATTTCCTCTAATAAGCATAGGGAAAGAAATACACATAATGAATGGAATATATGCTTATTTCGCCACTTACATTGGATTAAATGGCACTAAAGCATGTTATATCATGAATACACAAGATTAGTGGCCATCAACAAGCTAGCACAATGTTTGAACAATTGTCTGGCATAATAGTTATATTTCAATCAAACTCTTTATTTTGTGGTACAGACCATATTTTTAAGATAAATCCCCTTATGTTTAGAACTTTACAAATCCCATTTTGAAGATTATTATCTTTCTTTATTCCCTATAGCTTTGCTTGTTTGGCATAAATGTATGGTTTGAATACCTTGTTATGTCCTAGTTTTTGTCGTCTGCATGATGAATTAAGGTGAATTGGAGAAATTATGTACTTCTCTATTTTCCCTCCACTTTCTGCTGCGCACATTTACTACTGGCTGCAAAAAAGCCCAACATCATGAAGGTGCTCAAGGTTGTTTGAATGCTTCACACTGACTCATAAATAATTCTTGCCATTATGGTAAATTCACTCAATCTGTGTCTTGTCCAACCACATAGCATTTGTGCAGATTGCATTGGTCCTAACTATGTGGGCAGCCAGCATTTCATTTTTTTTGGAAGTTGTCAAACTTTGAGCAGAGGCTGTATTTCTTGGTCGGCAATCTCTCTGCACATTGAGATCTAAAATTAGCTTCCCTGTGGACACTGACACTGGTGTCTCAGCAGTTTGTTCGTTCTGGACAGGCAGGGTTGAGACTTGATGGTTCACTGGTTGAGGCACAGCAATGACACACCTGAATAACTTGTACTTCAAATTGTTTGAAATGATAACGGAACTGCAATTGCGTACGTAATCATCTTTCTTAGCTAGTTGAGACTGTGGAGACTTGGGCTTTTGTAATGGTGTAAGAAATTAGAAATTAGTAGATACTGTATAACTCGCGCTGTCAAATAGCAACTCTTCATTGCTTTCTATTGTAATGTTTAAAGAGAAGTAAATACAGCTTGGCCTTGTCAAATCAAAAGACACTAGAAACTTTAGCCCCACTCTTTTTGAATGTATGCATATATAGATTGTTGTTGTTTTTATGTATTTATTTTATTTCATTTCTTAAGTGTGTCAGCAGATTTCCTTCCTAGACAATCAACCCGGTGTGCAGTTTTCCCCCTACATTTTTAAATTTTACACTTGGTCCATTGTTCTCTCACAACTCTCCACAGTACTACAATAAAAAAATAAAAAAATTAAAAAAAAAGGGAAAAAAACATCCCTTTCACCAGGGGAGTAATTCACCCCAGGATTAACACAAACAAGACTAAAAATAAATTGGCTGTCTCGATTCAGCTATATATTCCTCCTGGTTTAGAGATGTTCAGTGAGTTCTAAAGTGGAGGATGCTGGAGATTGGGCATCTATGAGGGTTAGGGGCTGGTCAAAGCATTTCATGGCTGGTCTTGGGGTCCTTAGACTGGTTGGAAATTGCCGTAGGCTATGTATTTCTGTGCAAAATTCTCCCTGGAGCAAAAAATCAATGGTAATCTGAGGCTACCTGTGTGTGTAAACATAATTGTACTGGAAGTGCACGCCCACATATAGAGCTGTAATATACACCATCAAGTTTTGCAGTTTTGTTCATTGGTAAACAGTTTTTTTTGTCTTTTTCCAACATGTGAACAGGAGACACAAAATGTCAAGTTTCTCCTGACAAGATCAAAAAAATAATGACTTGAGACTCGCTATGGTCTTTGCCACCAAGTCTTGTGTATTACAGCAGATACTCCATCCATGCCGTTTGAGGTCGCAAAATCGATTAGCCTTCTAGCGATACTAAGTTTGTTACAATCAGGCTACCGTCATTATATGATTCTCGATATAGTAAAGTACAGTGTTACCTCGACATATGTTCGCTTCGACACACAATCTATTTGACATCCAACGTAAAATTTGACTTGCCATTATTTTCTACATCCGACGACATGCTCGAAATACGACGATATGACAGCACCGCAGACAAACGCTCGGCGGATTTTCTTGTGCGAGAAATCAACACAGGTTTCAAAAACGTTGGTACAGGTGGTGAAACAAGGAAAAAGGTGATGCTTAACTTCTAAATGAATATGCAAATTATAGAGAAATATAAGCGTGGGGTGCGCATCCGTAAACTGGCTCAAACAATACATCTCCACGGTCCTCCTCCGACCACCGTTCGTCAGTCTTTATAAGTTAGGGTGACAATTATTATTGTGGTAACATTGCCAAAGAAATTTGCCAGCTTCGTCACATTTTTATCATTTATTTCACAACTTATCCAACACAATACGCCTACCGCAGTTGATTGTGTTCTCAAGAAAACATTGAAAACGAAATTAAACTTAAGCTCACCGCTCGCTCTCTCTATCACGTCAGCCGCGTGGTGCGTTCAGATGCAGCAAAAAACGTCCGCCACATTAGAACCCGATTCATTACATCATTACAGGAAATATTTATCATTATTATTTTATCATTCTGATTTTTATTTATAATTTATTTGTTTTGCTATGTGTAATTGCCATTTGTAACACTACCAGCAGTATTTATTAAGGATTTAGTGTAGGTTTTTGGGCTGTGGAACGAATTAATGGAATTATAATGTATTCCTATAGGAAAATCCTGGTCGACATACTACCATTTCGACTTACAAAAAAGGTCCTGGAACGAATTAACTTCGTATGTAGAGGTACCACTGTATATAGTATAGTACAGAGTATATACAGTATTTAGAATAGTATATAGTATAGCATCTAGTGTAGTATAGTATAGTATAGTATAGTATAGTATAGTATAGTATAGTATAGTATAGTATAGTATATTGTAGTACAGTGTAGTATTAGAGATGTCCCCGATCCGATCACGTGATTGGAAATGGGGCAGACCGCACCATTTTTCAGGGGATATTTAAAAAATTATATATATATGTATATATATATATATATACATATATATACACATACAGTGCCTTGCAAAAGTATTCGGCCCCCTTGAATCTTGCAACCTTTCGCCACATTTCAGGCTTCAAACATAAAGATATGAAATTTTATTTTTTTGTCAAGAATCAACAACAAGTGGGACACAATCGTGAAGTGGAACAACATTTATTGGATAATTTAAACTTTTTTAACAAATAAAAAACTGAAAAGTGGGGCGTGCAATATTATTCGGCCCCTTTACTTTCAGTGCAGCAAACTCACTCCAGAAGTTCAGTGAGGATCTCTGAATGATCCAATGTTGTCCTAAATGACCGATGATGATAAATAGAATCCACCTGTGTGTAATCAAGTCTCCGTATAAATGCACCTGCTCTGTGATAGTCTCAGGGTTCTGTTTAAAGTACAGAGAGCATTATGAAAACCAAGGAACACACCAGGCAGGTCCGAGATACTGTTGTGGAGAAGTCTAAAGCCGGATTTGGATACAAAAAGATTTCCCAAGCTTTAAACATCTCAAGGAGCACTGTGCAAGCCATCATATTGAAATGGAAGGAGCATTAGACCACTGCAAATCTACCAAGACCCGGCCGTCCTTCCAAACTTTCTTCTCAAACAAGGAGAAAACTGATCAGAGATGCAGCCAAGAGGCCCATGATCACTCTGAATGAACTGCAGAGATCTACAGCTGAGGTGGGAGAGTCTGTCCATAGGACAACAATCAGTCGTACACTGCACAAATCTGGCCTTTATGGAAGAGTGGCAAGAAGAAAGCCATTTCTCAAAGATATCCATAAAACGTCTCGTTTAAAGTTTGCCACAAGCCACCTGGGAGACACACTAAACATGTGGAAGAAGGTGCTCTGGTCAGATGAAACCAAAATTGAACTTTTTGGCCACAATGCAAAACGATATGTTTGGCGTAAAAGCAACACAGCTCATCACCCTGAACACACCATCCCCACTGTCAAACATGGTGGTGGCAGCATCATGGTTTGGGCCTGCTTTTCTTCAGCAGGGACAGGGAAGATGGTTAAAATTGACGGGAAGATGGATGCAGCCAAACACAGGAATATTCTGGAAGAAAAACTGTTGGTATCTGCACAAGACCTGAGACTGGGACGGAGATTTATCTTCCAACAGGACAATGATCCAAAACATAAAGCCAAATTTACAATGGAATGGTTAAAAAATAAACGTATCCAGGTGTTAGAATGGCCAAGTCAAAGTCCAGACCTGAATCCGAGAATCTGTGGAAAGAGCTGAAGACTGCTGTTCACAAACACTCTCCATCCAACCTCACTGAGCTCGAGCTGTTTTGCAAGGAAGAATGGGCAAGAATGTCAGTCTCTCGATGTGCAAAACTGATAGAAACATACCCCAAGCGACTTGCAGCTGTAATTGGAGCAAAAGGTGGCGCTACAAAGTATTAACGCAAGGGGGCCGAATAATATTGCACGCCCCACTTTTCAGTTTTTTATTTGCTAAAAAAGTTTAAATTATCCAATAAATTTTGTTCCACTTCACGATTGTGTCCCACTTGTTGTTGATTCTTGACAAAAAATTAAAATTTTATATCTTTATGTTTGAAGCCTGAAATGTGGCGAAAGGTTGCAAGGTTCAAGGGGGGCGAATACTTTTGCAAGGCACTGTATATATACATATCTATATATATATATATATATCTATATATCTATATATCTATATATATATATATATATATATATATATATATATATATATATATATATATTAAGAGTGTGACAATATCTCGATACAGGGATATATCGCGATATTTTGCAACCCGACTGGTTATCGATATGCTCCCGCCAAGTATCGATACTTTTAGTTGACATATTGTCCATACAATGGAGTAAGAATTCTGTAAACTGCTCAATGTTTATTGAGCAATTCCTTGGCGGCCCACTAGGGGGCGCTCATGAGTGGCGGTGAAGGTAAAGTGCGCGCAAGTCGTCTACAGAAGAAGAGACGAAGCTCCAAGTGGGTTGAAAAAAATGAAAAAAGCTCCGTGAGAACGGTGGAGGAAAAAAAGAGAAAATATTGCTACTAATCACACATGGGGACACACTTTAGATTTTACACCACCAAGAAAGGAAGTAAAGTGAACAAGGACTTTGCTGTATGCAAGAATTGTCTAAGAAAAATAAGGTTCACTGGCAGCTGGTGACATAGTGGACACCGGAGTTTGTGTGCTTCGCTTTCATCACTTGAGGTAAGAAAGTTTTGCAATGTAATTGACTTTTTAATTTACATATATTGTTTTGATGATATTTGGTGCTGAATGAAATAAAATAAACCAGCACCCTAAACTGGATGAAAAGGAATATCGAACAAGCCTACATGAATTTACTGATATACTTATTTGATATTATTTGAGTACCACTTTCCATCTAGTTTAGTACACAAACTGTTATTACTACCATTTTGATACAATAAGCTATAAAAATGGTTTGAATAGCTTCCAAGATATCTAAGGTGATGTGCATGATAATTAATGTAGCCTACATATTAAAAATAGGTAATTATTGCATTTTTAATTTCTATACATTCATATTTTTTTAATTTACTCAAGACTTCCAACACAAAAAAATAAAAAATAAATAAAAAATCAGGATTTAAACTAAAAAGCTATTATGTAGTTAATATTTTTTGTTTTATTTTGTTTTTAAGGTGAGGAAGAATGCAACTGACCGAGTGCGACATCTCAAATGCTGAAGCAGATTGGGGAAGTGCTCAAACCAATGCTTTTGGCAACAAAGGTCATATATACGAAGAAAAGACCCACCAATTTTATCATTGCCCCACTCCAAGCTCAACTGCTGACAGACAACTACAGTTCTGTTAATTATTTTTTTAAAGATTTAAAACTTCAAAGAATTTAAGGGTGCCATTCATCATGATCTCTCCAAGAGATATCAGTGGTTGTGGTGTGTTTCCTCTATATGTGCAGGTACACAATTTGCAGTAGATGTGTATTTTACAGCAATGTTGCACAAAAAAGGTGTCACTGTTCAATAAATGACTTAAACAGTATTTTTTTCTATTTTGAAATATCTTTTTTTTTTTCCTCTCATTTCAACAGTTGTATCAGAGAATATCATGTATCCAATGTCTGACCAGTATATCGATAATCGCTGTATCGTGATATCGTGAGATAATCGTTATCGTGAGCCTTTTATCGCGAATCGTATCGTATCGCGAGGTGCCCTGAGGTTCCCAATCCTAATATATATATATAAAACTATATTTTAAAGGGCTAAAAATAACAAAAATACAAATGGCATTACCAATAGGAACAAAAATACTGTATATAAGTTTTATATTCTGCAACACTAACAGAAAAAGTGGAAGAGGAAGTACTGTACACAGTACTGTCACGTCAGGGTGGTGTTTGTCCTGTAATGGGTGTCATGTCTTATTCTGTTTTATTTTGAAGGCTTTACCCACCTCATGTCTGTGCACTTGCCTTTCCTCATCTCACCTAACTGCCTATTGTCTATTGCTACACCTGTTCCGCATTAACTTTGGTGTGTACTGTATATATAGTCTGCATCTCCCTTGTCTTGTGCCAAAATGCTTTCCCACCCAAGTTGTTCGATCTTGTTTCACAGCTTTCACAGTCACTTTTTCCCCTCCACTTGGAGTGTTTTGTGTTTGATTTTTTTTTCATTCCTGTATGCAAGTGGAAGAATCTTAGTTTTTTTGTAAAATAGGTATTTTACTGAACTCCGCAGCTGAGTCCGCCTCGTCATCTCGGCCTGATAAGTACATTACTGTAGCATGTTTGGAACTTTTGTTCAAAAAAAAGCATTAAGTCGTATAGTATTGTGACTGTACTGTACTGTACAGGGTTATATAGTACAGTACAGTACTGTACTGTACAGGGTTATATAGTACAGTACAGTACAGTACAGTAAAGTATACTGTAAGTGTCATACAGTACAGTTCCCAAGAATAAAGAATAAAAGTTAGCGCACCCATGTAAAGCTGTCGGAACACAAGGGGCGAATGAGGAGGACACTGGGATACACAGATACACATACAGTAGAGGTCCCTATTAGCCAATGGCGTACCGCACGCAGGCTATTTTTAGACCGTGACGTCGCATCGTAAAGCGGAAGTAAAGCCGAAGTGGGACATTATAGACCCGCCCTCGCATAGACCCAACGTAATTAGTGCTACTTTTCTCCGGTAATCTTTCAAAAACGAACATGCTGATCACGCATTGCTTTTTTGGAACTTATAGAAACGACTCTAGACATTACGACACATGAGGATGTTTTCTTCATACGTTTCTGGAAACCAAAAACTCGGGAGGAAAAAATGTGAAGACCGAATCAACTTGCGCGGACTTGTAACACCAGCTCGGCGAATCCATTCACATTTCATATGCAGTAAACATTATGTTGGGTTGGCATGGTCTTTCAGAGGACAAAGAGGTAAGCCATTTTTATATTTTTAACTAATTTTTTTAGCGTAACGTTGTGCCGTACTGCTTCTGTCTGACAATGAATGACCTGCAAAGAATTACAATGGTATCTGACTGCCACTGTTACCGTTTCTGTTATATACAGGGGTGCACATAAGTGGTCCGCATGCGCGCATGCGTACTGGACGTAGACAAACGCGCTGGCCCTCAATGGCTTCCATACGCTTTTGCGTACCGATGGCTGACCACTGTATTTGCAGCGGACACGAGAAAATAACTTCTCAAAATGTCAAAGAGGCAGGCCACACTGAGTAATTACTTCCGTGTTCCCCCACCCCCGTCAAAAGACAGACAGACGACAGAGACGTCACCGGAGCTACCGAAAAAAAGGACTTTTGCTGAAAAGTGGCTACAGGAGGTACCATGGCTAGAAGCAAATGATGCTCGCACGGAAATGCGGTACAAAATGTACCGTGAGAATCCCAATGTCGCCGATAAGAGCAGCACATTTTATGTAGGGTCAAAGAATTTCAGCCATCCAAACTTTGAAAAGCACGAAAGAAACAGAGAGCATGTGGCAATTAAGCAAACTATCGATGTCAGACATGACCCCACTCGCCCTATGGACAAGTCGCGGAATAAAGGTAATGAACAGCAGCATGCACTGACAAACGTGTTTTTGCTCGCATTTTACAAAGCTAAACATGCACGTTCAATGAGGTCTTATGAGGAGGACATCCCACTTTTAAAAAGGCTTGGAGTTAATGTGGGAGCCACATAATGCCCTTTATTTTGAATTGTTGCTTTTATGTTTATTTCTTTACATTTCACTTCAAAGTAATGCCAATTTTGTTGTGCCAGTTGATGTTAATCAATCATTAATTGTTAATATAATTAATTAAAGTTAATTGGCTCTAAGTGAAGCTTGTCATAAATTTATCGCATCAGGCGGGTCGGCTCTCAAGCTCAATGAGGACCAAGTCACATCTCCAGGTCCTCCTCTGAGAACCTGGGCGAAAAAATTATGTGCACCCCTGGTTATAT
The DNA here is from genome assembly GCF_030265065.1 of Corythoichthys intestinalis. Taxonomy (NCBI): domain Eukaryota; kingdom Metazoa; phylum Chordata; class Actinopteri; order Syngnathiformes; family Syngnathidae; genus Corythoichthys; species Corythoichthys intestinalis. The sequence continues at coordinate 44,609,053 of NC_080411.1, read as the reverse complement.
ATATATAAAAAAAAACAACTTTAGTAAGAGGGAAGTGTAAATAAATTATAGGATTAAGATGTGTTATCAATGAATAAATTAAAAGTGTTCGTTGGCTGTCACTAAGTAGCATTTGCGATTGCTACACAAAGCTAACTAAATTACCCCCAAGAACGGTAAGAGACGTGGGACAACCAGAGGATATATAAGAAAGACAGGGCTGATGGTAAACGATAGCTTGTTGAAACAGGAGAATGTCATTGTCAGTCGCGTCGATAAAAAAGCTAAAGCTATGCTTAGGTCGGCTCATTTTTTTTCGTCTTTTTCAACCTTCGACACTAAAGCCATCTCTTTAACTGAACATTTTTATGTTCTTCCACATCTTTGCCAGTCAATTTGGCACCAGGCACATCATTTTCGGAGAGAATTGGTAGGTTTAGCTCTGTAAACATCTCCTTCGTACACGATTTCCATTCATTTCCTATTAGGGACAAATGGTGGCTTGTCCCTACTTAGCAACAGTAGCTAATGTCATGAATATTAGTGAGCGGAAGTGACGTGTTGCTTGCGGTACGCCATTGGATTCCAGGAATGCTAGACAGTAGCCAATGGCACCGCAGCTATAAGTATGATACATTTAGTAAACAGTAAACAGTCATACTGTATTTTTGACTTTCGTATCCTGAAATTTCTTTTGTAACAAGAGGCAATATTTTCCCGTTGCGACATGTCTTAGCCTGGAAACTGTATGTAGAGAAGTTTGTAACTCGAGGTTCCACTGTATAGTGAATTTGTGACTTAAAGCAATAATAAGAATATTACATTTAAATAAATAAATACTTACAGGACTGTGGCAGCATTGATGTATACACCTTGGGGTCTATCGTGCTCATTGGAGGTGGCAGGAGTGGGTTTGTGAAGCTTCTTAGTGGGTGAGTTGGTCGCACACATGCTGTTGGTATGGTCCGATTTGCACCTGGCTGCGATTCCTCTGATGCAACAGAGGTAGCAGCAGCAGGGGCCCCAGGAACCGGGCCAATACCTGGAACGTGTTCCGCAGAAGGAACAGAAGAGCCAGGGAGCAGGGGAGCAGGCTGTTGTGGTGGAGACTGCTGCTGCAGAAGGGGATTGGTGGAAGCATCTGTGGATATGACTTGATATGACGAAATAGATGAAGCGATGCAGAGAAATGGTAAATAGGAATAATGAAGGCATTGTCAGAAAAGCAAATGAGATGGGGGTGAGGGGTAAGATTAAGAGAGGAGGAAGGACAAAAGAATTACTCAATACAGCAAACAGACAGTCAACAAACTGTAAGCTGTGGTGTTTTAGACTACCATGAAGGCAGCTGTTTCAGTTTTAATTAAGTCGAAAACAGATTTATAGTAGTCATCACCACATTTCTCAGCGTGCATGCATATATAGTATTTAAATCCCTATAATATGGTCTGAAAGCTTGGTTTCAAGCCTCTTCACAATGTAGTTGGCACATACTTCACTGGGGACTTGGCTCCAAGACTCTTTGCAATGTGATACAAACTTTTCAGCATGAATCTTAGACTTTTTAATAAAATCATATCTTTGTCTCCTTTTGGGAACGATGACCCCAGACAAAACTCAAGCCATAATTTGGGTTCAAAACAAGGTTAAATACAACCACGCCGCCTCCAAAATGAGAAATAGCACAATTTTACTTTTAGTATATTACCTTGTTGGCCGAGCCAACACTGTATAAATAATAAAGATTTCTGCAATCTCCCGAAGTAAACTCCATTCAACTTGTTTCAGTCAGTTTGATGAAAAAATTGTTGTCTCGGGGTGGGAACCTCACGATCCGATATGATTTGCAGTACGAGGCTCACGATAACGATGATCTTATGTTATGGCGATACAACAATTACAGTATCTAAACAGGGAACAGGAAATCATTCTAGGATATTCTACAAAACAATTAATGAACATAAAAACAAGCTCTTTTCATCCTCTTGCTGTGAATTAGAATGAGTTTATCTACATATAGTAGACGCCCAATCCATTTCAAGTGGGAGGGTGTGGGATCCCTCCCACTTCAAACGGATTGGACGTCTACGTCCGTCAGTGGCAGCCAGTTCTAGGCAATGAGTTAATTTTGGGGCATTTCACATCATTTTGGTCACTTCCTTTTCCTTTTGCGGCATTTACGGGTCACTTCCTGTTGATTTTGGGTTAATGAAATGGAACTGACTCACAAATGTCCTCAAATTAATAGGAAGTGAGTCAAAATCAACAGTGAGTAAATGCCCTAAAAGCAGAGGTGGGTAGTACCACGTTACATTCACTCGGTTACATTTACTTGAGTAATTTTTAGAGAAAAATGTACTTCGTTAGGCCAAATTATACCGGACGCGTCTACGGTACGGATCCGCCAAGATATAGTGGCAGAGCCAATCCGTTCCCATTCTATCATATTGTTCAAATTATACGGGCGGCATATGCGCCACGGATTGTCTGTGGAGCATCTCCGACGTGCCGGAGCCCGATGGATGGTTTGGTCTATTTTCTATTTTTGCCAGAAATGCATCCGTCAAAATGGGCCGATCCATGCCTGCAGTCAACAGCGAACATGGACGATGAACGATTCATTTATGGAGGTGGAAAGTCACAAAGTTTAAAAAGGAATTTGCATTGAACACCATAGCAGAAGCTATGAGGATGGATGGTGAGTTATACAAGTTATGTAATTTAAAACAGTAATTAAGTAGTAGAAATTGGGTTGTTGACGTAGTTGGGGTGTCACAAAACCATGGTAAAAGCAAAAAAAATTTCGGGAAAAAATGTTCTCTCAAATCAAGTCCAACTCTCTCTCTGCTTCTCTATTGAGTGCAGACTCCATTAGTATTGTCATTGTTTTTAATGTCAAATTATCGCGCGCCATCATGCAAGAGCTCACGACGGGATGGAGCTGCAGGACTGCAGTTGTGCGCAGCTGGTATGTTTTGTCCTATTTTTGACATACTGCGTAGCACGCAGTCAACACAGAGCTTGGTGGATGTAATTTGGCCTTTAGAGTAGTCTTACAACGCAATACTTTTCACTTTTACTTGAGTAGATTTGTGAAGAAGAAAGACTGCTCTACTCGACTGGTCTTCTTTGGGCTACAGGGTTGGAGTCGTTCCATTTTTCCTCTTCATTCTACATAATGACATTATATTTGCCAAACATGCCGACAGAGGATGTCTCAGTTTTATCAATGAGACTTCGCAACAATAACCACATGCACCATTATTAGAGCTGGGAATCTTTGGGCACCTAACGATTCGATTACGATTACGATTCAGAGGCTCCGATTCGATTTTAAAACGATTATTGATGCACCCCCCCCTCCTTTTTTTTTTTTTTTTTTTTAATGTTTTGTACATTAGTTCCAAAATTGTTCAAAAATACTCTCAGTCTAAAACAAACTACTATTTCAGTATCAAGTTAACATATAGCAGTAAAAAAATATACAAAAATAACAGTAAATAAAAAACTCCAGTCCCCATTCTGTATTAGCAGCTTTAAACTACATTCAATTAATTCAATGTTGTGAATCAACCGTTAAAGTTGTTAAAATTGCTCCCGTTATTCCATAATTTCCCTTTTGTCTACTTTTGACATGTGAAAGTTTTAAAGTTATTTTAAAGGTAGATTCAAGTCAATATTTTACCGATTTAGGAGTATTTTAGATAAAAAGTTAATTAGGTTTGCTTGGAAGGCTTGCTACAACAGCCTTGCATGGAAGTGTACTGCTTTAAGATGGCGGCCGTTTGCTAACGCCCACATCTAGCTTTTTGTAGATGTGCTGCAAAGGCTACCGAATCTATAATGCATCTAGTCCTATTTAAATGATATCTACCGTAACATTATCTGGATGTACTTTGTAGCAGCTTTTCGGCAGCAGTCAGGTATGTTGTTGTGGTTTTTTTTATCTCGTGGCATGAGTTGAGCTAGAGCTGTGAGTTGAGCATTGGCATTACCCGAGGGGCCGGGTAATGAGAAGCATGATGTTTAGCTACTCTCGCTCCGTTCCTCATTCCGAAGACCGCGCGGCGCGCTGAGTGTGTTGTACTTCCGCTTTACTTGGCATATTTCAATAATTGGAATTTGGATGTTTGTGAATCGTTCTCGAATCTTCCATGGCCGAATCGCGAATAATCTAAGAATCGGAAATTTTGCACACCTCTAACCATTATACCAATCATAGGTAATAATGCTCTTTAGATAGGTGATATTTAAAGAGGTCATCTAAAACACATTTCGATGATTCTGGCGTCATCTTTTTGGCCTCATATGGTCATTTGATAGGTCAGTGTTTTCCAGTGTTTGCACTGGTGTGCTGTGGAAAATTATCAATTTTCACCTAATTGATGTAAAAATGTTTTTGGAAAATGAATCTGCACAAGAGAACAACCTGGTGGTGTCTGTGCTGTCTAATGGTCGGTAATCATGCAATACTCTTCCTTATCAGTAGGTGTGAATAAGTAGCTACTCTAATTATTTTGTTCTGCGATGCGCAACGGGTAAGAGTGGCATCGGGGCTAGCGTAGCGGCTAGCGAAACTTTGACGGTGACAGTGATAGTAAAGTTTTTTTAAAAGGAAAGATGTTCACTCAGAACAGGATAAAATACATTGAATGGCGGTCAAAAGGAAGCAAAGACCATTTCTTCTCAGAGAGTCTCAGGTGTGAGGCAATAATCAAAAGCTATCTTTCATTGGGATTTTATGCTGGAATGTAAATAACTGAACATAGTATGATTAATTTTCAATGGGAGTGCAGATACTTACTCAATTACAGAAGCTCGGATGTCACACTGAGTGAGTAAAAATATGATCATATATATATATTTTTTTAGTTCCTAGTCACTACACAACCTTCAGTGTTGGGAGTAACACCGTTATAAATAACGCCGTTACGTAACGGCGTTATTTTATCAGTAACGGGGTAATAATTACTTTTTCCGCCGTTACAACACCGTTACCGTTACTGACGGTCAAAATCGGTGCGTTACTTACTCTGAATAAATTGAAGAAACTACCAGCCGTGTCGAGTCGACTCTCTGCTCTGTTGATTTGTCATCCAAGACTTGGGGTGCGTTCAGGTTCGAGAACAGCGCACCTACTTCTGACTCCAAGCTGTTTGTCCCTGCTCATTCAATTAGACAATGCTTTCCAAAGTTTGGTAACATTTCTGTGTTTGCTACACCTGATGCTAGCCACGTTCCCATCTCCCACTGTCAGCCAGCAGTAATTCTGCTTCCATCTTGAGGACGGCAGACGCTTTGAAGGTGACGTGAATTGACGGGAAACGAGCCTACCTGAATGCCCCTCGAGAGATGCGATGGAAGTGATTGTGATTGGCTGAGGGTTAGAGTCATGTGTCGTGATAAGCGAATCAGAGCCGGTGATTTCACAAGCAAACCGGAACAGCGGGTGCGGCAAACACACACTAGTGACGGGTAGAGGTGTGCATCGACACCGCCCTCACGATTCGATTCGATTACGATTCGGAAGACCACGATTCGATTCGATTCGATTCAGAGGGTCACGATTCGATTCGGTTCGATTCGGCAATGCATTGCGATGCATTAAAGCCTGGGATGCATTAAAATTCTAAAGCAAAGCATATTTTTTGTGAATCATGAGCCAACACAAGCGGACAGACATTAAACAACTTTTTATTGGCTCTTGTGTCACTCCTGGTCGAAGTCAAATGAAAATAGTATACTTTCATATATATCTTTAAAAAAAAAAAATCAGATCACAGCATTTAATTAGTGCTTATAATGAGACCAGAGCTTTCTCTTTTTTTTTTTTTTTACACACAGTAGCAGCCTTTCACACAGTGCAACATCTGAACTCCTGTGCAAAATCAGTAATAACAGTCACTGTATTTTAGTCACAACGACCCATCAATAAAAATATTCAAGTAAATATTAAAGAAAACGACAAAGAAAATATTGTAGTGCAGCAGCATCTTTATCGCAATATCAATCCAGGGATCAGTTCAGTTGCAAACAAAATATCAACTAAATTGCAATGTAGAACAAAAGTAAAATGTAGGCCTAGCCAATCTTATATCTATAATATTTCTCGCTCCCTCTTTCTCCGTTTCAGCCATTGTTATGTTATGTCCTATCTCTCTGCTCTCTCGATTACAACTGCGCTTGTCTGTGACGTTACTCCGGTAAGGAAGCGGATTTGGGTTCCTCGTCCCCCCCTGCATAGAGGTTAGATCTTGTGCCCGAACCCGACCCGACCCGAAATGTTAAGCATTCACGTTTCGGTGGGTCGGGTCGGGCCGCCGAGCCGGACTAATAAAGTATTTAAAAAATAAAAAAATGCACAGAGGGCTGTGGCGCAGCCCTCTTTTTCTTCTTCTCCTCCCGTTATTTCGTTGTGTGAATGCTTTTATAATTCTCATAAATATATGTAGACTATTTAAATATTGAGTAAACTTGTGTTTTCTTCCTGGGTAACTGAGAATTCGTTACGAAAGACACTTTTATTTACGCACACAAAGGCAAATGTGATCCTTTTGAATCTTTTCCTCTGTGTGTCTGTAAAAACGTTTTTTTTTTTTTTTTTTAATCAAACTTTCCCAGCGTTATTTCGTTGTGTAAATGCTTCTATAAATTTCATAAAAATATGTAGACTATTTAAATATTGAGTAAACTTGCGTTTTTTGTCTGCCAACTGAGAATTTGTTAGGAAAGACACTTTTATTTATGCACACAAAGGCAAATGTGATCCTTTCGAATCTTCTCCTCTGTGTGTCTGCAAAACTGTGTTTTTTTTTATATTAAACTTTCCCAGCGTTATTTCGTTGTGTAAAGGCTTTTATAACTCATATAAAAATATGTAGACTATTTAAACAGTAAGAAAACTTGAAAAATTAAAATAAATTGCTGCTGCTGCTCCGTTTTTTTTTTCCGCATCACTCGGCTCGGGCATGCAAATCTATAGTTAATTGATCTGGCCGGTCGGGCTTCAATACCAACGGGCCGTGTCGAGTTGGGCTGGAATTTTTTAGGCCCGATCTAACCTCTACGGGCTTGCTTTGAATGTAAAGTAGCTCTCTCTACAGGTAAACATGAGAATAACAATACAAATGGGGAAACCAAATCCATAGCATCACCGGAATTGCGCAGGGAAGATTTTTGAACGTACTTATATATTTTAAAATGCGCTGAATCGATTCAGCGTGTTGCCCGCATCGAATCGAATCGTCCCTGCTCCGCATCGGGATGAATCGCCGCATCGATTATTGTTGACACCCTTAGTGACGGGATCTGTCGTTCACTTGAGCAAACGAATCCATTCCAGTTCGTTCAGTAAAAAGACTCTTTCAAACAAATCGTTCAACGAATCGTTCACCCCCCTCATCTCCCTCCCCGCCCAAATGACTCGTTCGGTTAGTGAACGGGAAGTGACGTTGCCGAACGAATCACCAAAGACCGCTTCGCAGTATAACTGAATGTGAAGTGACATTGCTTGGTCCCTCCCTCTCTTGCAAACAGGCTCCTCATTGACCACTCGTCGTAGTTTCCGAAATGAGTGACAGGCGATATCATTCTGCTTTCACAGACAGCCTCGTCTCCCTCCCACTGCTGCAAAAGCGAGGGAGAACTTCCGCGTCGTCTGTCCTAGTTCAATGGGATCAAAGTCATGGCTCGTGCTTGCATTTCGATTTAGGACACGGTTAAACATTTTCCTTTTGTGGGGGAGTGGGGGTTTGGGGTCGGGGGCGCACGGACTCTCTTTAGCATGATCTTGATCACATATACAATGCTGCTGCTACCAGCCAACGCGGCATGCTTGCTGTCACGAAAATAAAAATAAATCGAAAGTTTAATTTCTAAATATGGAACGACCAACACATCATATTTACCTCTCGCTCTGTTGTATTTTAGTTTTTATGCACATCACTATTATTTTTGGTCACTATTGTTAAAACTAAAGTGTAAATAGCTAGTTGTCAAATGTGCTGCTCTGAAAAAAACAATACTACATTTTGATATTTGACAGTTAAATTGCAAATCAGTATTAAGATGATCGTATTGAATTTTTGCACTGGTATTAACAAATAAAATAATCCGGTCAGCTCCTCTGTCGTCCCCTCATCTCAGATCGTCAAATGCTGACGAGAAATTATTGTTTGCTCTTTACGATGTCGCCTTTCTACTCTCATTAGTCTGTTAAGAAAAATGTAGACATATTGCGACATCTCCCGTGTCCGCGTGCGTTGTTTTTGGGTGCTTGTGTAGCACATGGTGGACGGATGGTGGACATAATTTGACAAACCAACCAACACCCGACACGCTCTGACACGAAAGAAAAAAAAAAAAACAGTCGGAAAAAATTGACATGTATATACAGTTTCATTGCAAATCAGTATTATGGTTATCATACTAAATATTCTTTTTTTCTGTGCACATATGAGGTAAATATCGCTGCCATGAAGCCTCCATATAGTGACAGTTCTCTGCCCCCTTCACTGCCCTCACGCGACTGCAGCTCACTTTTGCTTGCCTCGTAGCTACCCGTGTTTTAAACTACTGTAAATTTGATAGTATGTCGTCATAGGCAGTCCCGAGTCTGTTGAGAAAAGTAGTACACTAAACCATGCTCGCTAGATTTGTGTGGTGTTTTTGTCTGTTTGAGCAGCATTTGATAGGCTCCACATTAACAAATATGTGACAAAGTCATTTCCTTTCATTTTTTGAATCGTTCACCGCATTACTGGAAAGTCAAGTTAGCAGCAAGCTAGGTCAGTAACCGGAGTACCGAGTCACTGAACTGTGCTGTGCTGTGCTGAACTTGTGCTGAAAAAAAAAAAAAAACATTATTGTTTAAAAAAAAAAAAAAAAAAACATTGTAAGCAGTTATCAATATGTCAATATGTCTGTAGTATGTTTGTCAATATGTAGCTAGTTCCACAATTTTTTAATCCAATTCACATAAATCAGACAGCAAATATTTCAGGAAGGGGCATTGAAGTTGTACATAATTTTACAAAAACCTACGGTGGCCCCAAAATTTGCCAAAAACATTTCCATTCCTTTCTAACGGGATGCCATTGCCATGTGCTTCATTCCATTCATTTCTAATGGCAAGAATTTCACATTCATTATCAATGTCAGAATAACACGAGTGGTTTTGATTTTTCACCAAAAACCATGACAGCCCATTGACATTTAACTAATGCCCAAATAAGTTGATGACATTAACAGCCATGTAAGTCCTTGCCAAAGACGGCCATGTTTGTCGATGCCATTGACAGCCATGTATGTCAATTCTATTGATCCCACTGTTCTTGAATTTCCATTGACAGCCATGTACGTCCATGCCATTGACAGCCATATACTGTATGTTGATTCTATTGCCAGTGTACTTGGATTCCATTGACACAATTGTAAGTCGATGCCATTGACGGCCATGTACGGTAAAATAGCAACAGGGAGTGACCCCGAAATTCCCTCAACTAAACTGGGTTATTTCAGATGGAGCAACGCCTCTCTCTCCTGCTTTAGTATTCACCCCGTCCTCCGATTAGTTAAATTTGAAGTTAAAACAAAGTTAATTATTTCAGTTATATTAAAATTTTACTTCATGCAATGTGAAAAAAAATCATGGAGCTATTTTAAGTTTTTATTGAACTTTACAAGAGGTGTTGCTGAGCCTGGAAAGTTCCTGTATTTTTGTTGTATTTTCTGTGGAAAAGATAAAGATTACCTTCATTTAACCTTTTATTCAACTTTATAAGAGATGTTTCTGAGTCTAGGAAATGTAGGCACCTCTGGAACTATTATGTTCTATTTGTGTGATTCAATAAACATGCTTTTTTTTAGTCCTTTCAATCAAGTTAAGTGTTTGCATTATTCAATTTTTTTAAAGCCAATTTCTTCACTTTTCCTGCAAATTAATCGGTATCAGTCTTGAAAAACCCATATCGGTCTCTAGTTATAATTAATATTAGTGACAAATTAAGGTATTTCTTAAGTCAACAAAAAAGGCGGCCAACAAAATATAAATTCTAACCAAGGAAAATTAAACACAAAAATTCACTAAAGACAACAATACAGGTAGTCCCCTGGTAACAAACGAGTTCCGTTCCTATGCTGACGACGTAACCTAAATTTCCGCGTGAATCGGAATTAACCCTTTAAATACCCCAAAATAAGTATCCAAAAAGTCCGAAAGTATTGTATTTTGTTTAATGATGAAGGATACACTGCCCTCTGGTGGCAGCGTTTGGTCTGGATGGAAAGTCGCCTTGTATTACTGAGGAGCAGAGTCGTCTGACATGGATAAAGGACAGCGGCGCGCTGGTTTGGCCAACAAAACGGCTGTAAGTTTTTTCAGCTCATATATGTATTGTTTATACATTTGTAATTTTAGTTTACAGCTACAGTTTATGGGGTTCATGTGAGTGATTTGCTATGGGAATTGTAAAATATGTTAGCATGCGTAGCATTTAAGATAGCGACTTTTGTAAGGCAAATTAAGCAATTTAATCCACTAAATTTACATAGTGATCAGACTAGATGGACGTTTGAGCACCAACTGTTTTGTGTCAAGTGTTTTATTGTTAAAATGTGTCGTTTTGAACATACTCTAAGTGTACATATGTGTGTTGAAGCTTTACAAATTCTCAAAAGTAAATGGAGGTAAAAAGGTTCAAAAGGCACAACTGACTTGTTTGCTGTCTGTAAAGCTGAACAATTTGTTTAGTGAGGACAGGACACATCATATTAATTTTTCACGGTTAACGGGGACCATAACCTGCCGCGATAAGTGGAGAACTATGAAGTATATATATTTTTGTGTGAGTTCAATGTATTTATTCAGATTTAGCATGAAAAAAGATACATAGAAGACATGGTTTTCACTTTTTTCCCCCCAATGTATAATTAAAAAAAAAACTTTTATGTATCTATATATTTAAAAAATGATTTTTAAACACTTCAAACGTAATAATTATAATAGGTTTTAAACATGTTACCGTCCCAACGATTTATTGTTAAACAAGAATAAAGCAGAAAAATGCTTGGCTTTAGTAAATGCTTCATTAAATGAGTCCACTCAAATCCGCTGTGCGCTTACACACGATGAGTGTCCACAGCAACTGTTTAACAAGTTAAACAATGATTGACGCATGCAGAGCTTTGAAGTTTGCTTCTCTGGCAAGATCAAACATTAAACGTCTGTCAATCATTGTTAGCTTTAATAATATTACGTCGGATATGTCGTAAACCGGGGACTACTTGTATCATGGAAATATACAGTATATACACTCAGTGTGTGAGTAGCCCTTTACAGTACTGCAGTAAAAATGTTGCTCTTAGCCTTTGACTCGTTGACTAACCCCTGTTCTACACCATCAATGTCCTCAAGCAACCTTCAACATTTGAATAGATGGTCTGTGAGTCATTCCAGCTGTATTTTTTTTTTTCATTTGGCTATTTTTTAAATGTTAATCATGTACATTGTAATATGACCTTTAAATGGAAACATAATGAAAATAATTTTCCCCTATTTTTGACTTGTTGAAAACTTGAATGTATGTCTGTCTGTTGGTAATTAAATAATTTATTTTTCATTTAATTTAGCAACTGTGTTTAGTCATACCTCCATCACAAAGACCACAGTATCAAAAATGACTGAGAAAGTCAAATTACCCAACCTGCTAACAAATTGGGGATATGAGCACTTTTCAGATATATTCACCCAAACACTGTACAACTTTGAGCCAGCTAACTTTAGAAGTCTGAAACAACAATTTGTCAACAGCTTGTGATATCTTGCACAATAAAGCAGCTGCAGCCCGAGGCTTTTACAATGTCATACAAGGTGTGACAGGCATATGGCTCAAGAATCTTTTTGTGTCTCCCTTGACAGTTGCTTGTAACTGCATTTTCGAGCTAGTGATCAGTCCTCCCAGTGTGTCAGCTAATTGAATGACTCTGAGGATTGTTATTGTTTCTCAGCCGTCTCCAAGTCATTGATAGAATCTGACAAGAAATTGGGCAATTATTGAATTACTGCTCCCCGCTGCATCATTTAGCTCTACAGTAACAATGTCTTAAGTGAAGAAAAAAACAAACATTGTAGGTGGAACATTTGAGATCATCTATGCCAGTGGTTCCCAACTCAGAATCAGACAAACACAAATAAACACCGAACAATATTCAGTCTACATGATGTAAAAATATGTATTCTAACAACTTTAATCTCGTCATTTTACGATTTTTTTTCTTCCAATATCACTTTATTCCCCTAATATTGTGCAGAAAGCAGTATCGTGCTCACACAGACCATAAGTCGCCAAAAGTTGAAGCCCGTGAAACCAAACTTTCCATTCACCTACCATACAAATAGGCAACAAAACAACTTTAATCTCGCAATAAAAATCTTGGCGGCGGAACAATGGTTCAGAAACACTGATCTATGCAATGTTTTATTATGAAATATTAATTTGTTAATTTGACATGATATAAATTAAATATTGTTACACAACACCATCAATCCATCCATCCATCCATCCATCCATCCATCCATCCATCCATCCATCCATCCATCCATCCATCCATCCATCCATCCATCCATCCATCCATCCATCCATCCATCCATCCATCCATCCATCCATCCATCCATCCATCCATCCATCCATCCATCCATCCATCCATCCATCCATCCATCCATCCATCGCTTTATCCAGGGTCTGGTCGTGGGGGAAGCAGCTTTAGCAGGGAAGCCTAGACTTCCCTCTCTCCAGCCATTTCAACCAGGTCCTCCGGCAGGATCCCAAGGCGTTCCCAAGCCAGACGAGAGACATAGTCTCACCAGCGTGCCCTGGATCATCCCCAGGGCCTCTCCCCGGTAGGAGAGGCTCAGAATACCTCCCTGGGGAGGCGTCTGGGAGGGATCCGAACCAGACACCCGAGCTGCCTCACCTGGCTCCTCTAAACGCACAGGAGTAGTGGCTTGACCCTGAGTCCCTCCCGGATGACTGAGCTTCTCACCCTATATCTAAGGGGGAGCCCAAACACCATGCGGAAGAAACTCATTTCGGCCGCTGGTATCCGGGATCTTGTTCTTTCGGTCATGAGCTGTGGGTCGTGACCATAGTTGATGGTAGGAACATATGTAGATCGACTGGTAAATCGAGAACTTTGCTTTTTGGCTCAGCTCCTTCTTCACCTTCCAAATAGACCGGTACAGAGTCCGCATCACTGCAGACGATGCACCGACCCGCCTGTTGACCTCTCGCTTCCTCCTACCCTCACTCGTGAACCATACCCCAAGATACTTTAAACTCCTCCACTTGAGTCAGGATCTCATCCCAGACCCGGCGAGGGCACAGCACCCTTTTCGGACTGAGGACCATGGTCTCAGATTTGGAGGTGATGATCTTCATCCCGTCCGCTTTACATTTGGCAGCAAACTGCTCGAGTGAGAGTTGGAGATCACGGCTTGATGAAGCCAACGGCACCACAACATCTGCAAAAAGCAGAGCTGCAATACTGAGGCCACCAAACCGGACCCCCTCAACTCTTTGGCTGCACCTAGAAATTCTGTCCATAAAAGTTACGAACAGAATCAGGGACAACGGGCAACCTTGGCGGAGTCCAACCCCGACTGGGAACAAATCCAACTAACTGCCAGCAATGCGGACCAAAGTCTGGCACCGGTCGTACAGGGCCCTTACCAGGGGGCTCAGTACTCCATACTCCTCAAGCACAGCCCACAGGACTCCCTGAGGGACATGGTCAAATGCCTTCTCCAAATCCACAAAACAAATGCAGACCGGTTGGGCGAACTCACATGCAACCTCAAGGACCCTCCTGAGGGTGTAGAGCTGGTCCACTGTTCCACAGCCGGGACAAAACCACACTGCTCCTCCTGAATCCGAGACTCGACTTCCCGACGGACCCTCCTCTCCAGCACCCCTGAATAGACTTTACCAGGGAGGCTGAAGAGTTTGATCCCTCTATAATTGGAACACACCCTACGGTCCCCCTTCTTAAAAAAAAGGTTCAACACCCTGGTCTGCACGTTTTTTCTTAAATGTTCCTACGGTAAACAAAATCACAAAATATAAATTTGATAGATGTCAAGACCACAATTTCCTGATTCCAAGAACATGAGTACCTACGTTACAGTTTGGCTGATTTCAGGTTATATTGTTATTGACAGTTGTTTTATATTTTTGACTCCCAAAAGCCTTCAGTACAGTAGTTTTACCTTGCGTGTATCCTCTGTCCACGGTCAGGCTAGGGAAGGGCATCGGTCTTAAACTGAATTTGTTGTGGGTGAAGCTGCATGAAGGGGAAGGAAGTATACCAGGATACTGAGAAGAATCAAGTGATGGCACTGGAATGGCACTGACCACCGCTAAAAAAGAAAGAAATTCTAGTCAATACAACTGGCACACACCGCTGACAGAATGATGCAAAATGTCTGATACAGTCCATGAAGGTTCAGTGAGCATAATGATAAAACAACAGGAAAAAATGGGTTTTGACATATAAAACACATTTTGTGCTCATGACCAAAAACTAAAATGAGCATTGACAAAATTTAAAATGTCCGATACTATTAGGTTGCCAAAGACATCAACTGACAGAAGCATTTTAAACTCCTATCACATAATATCTACAGCAGTTTTTCAGTACCAATTATAGGTTAATATACATGTTGCCTTCAAAGTGAATATTGCAGTCTTGCTCACAGAATCTATCAAAGCTTTCTGAATTTAGCCAAGGTTGGTCCCAGCTTAGCACAGCATCTTTGCTTGCTGACCATTTGATGTCTCGTGACTAAGATGCTTGATATTTGTTATGTGAGCAGACCATTTGCATTCATGTTGCAAAAATTAAATGGACAATAAATGATCAAAATCGAATTATAAACTCATTGCATTTAACTACTGTGTTAACAGAAAAAAAGTCACTAAGAAAACTAGAAAAGTACTAAAATAGAAAAATCTGTGCAAATGCCCACCAAAGTGCATCTTGGGAATGGTCATTGCATTTGGAATCTCTATGATTATAATGATTTGGTCGCCTCCTAGTGGCTCTTTGGGGTAACTACAGTAAACATATAATTGTGAATGATTCATTTTATTTAATTATGGGACTTTTGGCTCATTTCAATTAATATAATTTATATCGGGCATTTAATTTCTCTAAATTCAGTTAAAGTTTGTCTCTTATTTATCACACAATGTTTATATTATATGGAAAACCTTGAAGTTGTTACATTTATCATTATTAAAGCATCCAGTGGGATATCACAATACAATTTGGGGATGGCGTGGCTCAGTGGTAGAGTAGTTGTCCCCCAACCCAGAGTTTGTGGGTTCAATTCTGTGCCCTGATGAACTCACCTAAGTGTCCTTGAGCAAGATACTGAACCCCACATTGCTCCTGGTGCTGCGTCACTAGTAGGTAGATGATGATGCAGTGTAAAGCGCTTTGAGCACCTTAAGGTGGAAAAGCGCTATACAAGTATAACACCAATTAGCAATACCACTTTAAATTTTGGTTTGTTATCGGTATTGGATTTTGGAGTTGGACAATATCAGGATATCGGCTATTTATTAAAAAGTCAATATCGGACAACTCTAAATAAAACTAATTAAGCTGAAAATGATTGGTACCTCAACAACCAAGTCTATTGGTAAGACATTGTTCGTATGTACTGTATGTCGAAGAGAGGATATTAATAAGGATATACTATTCTGACATTTCCACTCAGTGAAACTGTTTTATAATCAAATCTAACTTCAATTGTAATATAAGATTGACAAATGTTAGGTGCCATCTGCAACAGAAAATGTTATTTACACAAAAAATTGTCAAAAGCATGAAGTCCAAAAAGCTTCAATTTACTGTAAAGGACAAGCAGAGAGTGACATTTATTGGCCTCCTTAAACCAAGAAGTCTGATTCCACTAAACTCTGATCGATACATGTAATGATTGGAAAATATTGATTTTTTGAATTTAGCAAGTCTGTGATCAGCAGCTTTAAAGAGATTGCATGCTTGCGTGTGTGGTTGTATTTGTGCGCATGTGTGTATTGTGTGGGGTTTACTGATCACTTTAAGCACAGTAGAGTTTGATTACAGCAGCAAGATGACCACAGATGAGCAAGAGTCATCAATAGTGTTATTGACTGAGATTATTGATCGCACGAAGCTGCGGGGCAGCTGCAGGTTAATGGAGATTTGTGCGTTTGTATGTGAGAGTGAGCGGTAGTTAGAAAAGGGAAACTATAAGGTTAAAGTGTGGAAGACAAAATGTTAAAAAAAAAGACCAGAAAATATGCTTTGGAAATTGAAAATGTATTAAATTAAACCCTAAACCCTAATTACATATCAGATCAACTGTTGCTTTAAAAACTCATAGACGGTCAGAATAAATACAAAGTGTTTTCTAGCATTTAAGTACTAAAATGAGACAACGCCACACCGTCAAGACTCACCCTTAATGTATCAAATGAATGAGAAAACAGGAAATATCAGATGGGACTACCGCCAAGTTTAATTTTGTGAAAACGATCGGGATGGAGTGACAAAATGAATAAGACTTAGGACAGGTCAGCATGTGGGATGTCTTAAGGCTCTCCTATCTCTCGGTGACCCAAATATCACAGGCACATTTATACAAACAGCCAGTACGACATGCTACGTTGCAGAACCCAAATAAGTCACCCACTGACTCACACATTCGAATAATAATAACAACACAGGGCTATAACCTGATTGCTGACTATTCAGTATTCAACTAGAACAGCAAAACAAGACGGTGAGAGTAAAAATTTAACAAAGGAAGATATGAATCCTTCAGATACACTGGGAGAGTGAGAACAACACAATTACAAGAGAAATCTTTCAGCCCAGAGTGAGCTGGCAAACAATTGAGATAACAAATGGATCATCTACTCTGTGGAGACTCAAACTTGGCGCAGACGTGTTAGAAATGAGCTTGCAACAAGGTATCCAAACAAGTAAATCATGACAGCAGGTGTCTAAAATAGATTTTTATTTATTGAGTTAATTAAAATAAAGAGGTAAAACGGCCGTTTAAACCAACTATAAAACTGTAGGAACTGTTTACATGATGATTTGAATGCATAAACGATGACCTGTCGTTTTCCTTGTCATTAAACCCTAAGTCTAGTTTGAAACCCAACTTTAGAACCCTAGACCAAGTATGAAACCCTAATTTGAAACACTAATCCTAGTTTAAAACCCTAGACATCAGTTTGATTTTTAATTTTAGAGCCTAGTTTGAAAGACTAACAATAATTTGAAACCCTTCTTTCAAATCCTAACCATGGCTGGGAACCCCAATAATTAACCTTAACAATAGTATGATACTATAAAATCACACCTGCGACCTCAGGGAACATACTTTTTTTGGCCGTACTAGAATAAAGTGTAATTGCACATCCACTCAGTGGGTGGCAGTGGTGGTCTCATTTTCAGAGTATGCGCAGTATTTTGAAACTAAACAAGAGCACACAGCAAAGAGCACTGGAGATATGAGGAGCTAAGATGAGGAAATATGATGAAGCGAATGTACAGTGAGAAAAATAAGCATTTGAACACTTTGCGATTTTGCAAGTTCTCCACTTAGAAATGATGGGCGGGTTTAAAATGTTCATGGTAGGCGCTTGTCCACTGTGAAAGACAATAAAAAATTTTTAAAAAAATAAAAAATCCAGAAATCGCAGAGTATGGATTTTTAATGTTTTATTTGTATTATACAGCTGCAAATAAGTATTTGAACACCTGAGAAAAATCAATGTCAATATTTTGTACAGTAGCCTTTGTTTACAATGACGGGGTCAAACGTTTCCGGTAACTTTTCATTAGGTTTGCACAGACTGCAGGAGGGATTTTCAACAACTGCTCCACACAGATCATCTTGAGATCAATCAGGTTTATGGACTGTCACTGAGAAACACGGAGTTTGAGCTACCTCCAAAGATTTTGTATTGGGTTTAGGTCTGGAGACTGGCTAGAGTCCTCCAGAACCTTGATATATTTTTTACAAAGCCACTCCTTGGTCATGGCTTCAGGCCATTGTCATGTTGGAAGACCCAGTCACGACCCATTTTCAATGCTCTAACTGGAGGAAGGAGGTTATTCCCCGAATCTCACGATACATGGCCCTGCTCATCCTCTCCTTAATACAGCGCAGTCGCCCAGTCCATGAAAGACACCCCTAAAGCATGTTGCTACCACCAGCAGTGTAATACAAATAAATTAAAGAATAAAAAATAATACACTGTGACGCCTGGATTTCTTTTAGATTGTCTCTCACAGTGGTGTACCATGAAATTTTCAAACCAGCCTATCATTTCTAAGTGGGAAAAGTTGCAAAATAGCAGGATGTTCAAATACTTTTTCACACAGTAGCGTTTGGCTTTTGGCTTTGACTTTTAGTACAGTGAGAGATGATGAAAGACAAAAAGAAAGCCAAATCAATTAAGATGTCATTTTAAGACATTAGACCCGAATCACATTGATAAGCCGCTTAATTCTTTTTCAACGAAAATGTGCTGAATATTGCCAACAATTTTCCCACTTTGTCAGTGTTACATCAGTAAACCAGCGAGCACTGTTAGCATCATATAAAGGTGGTATACCAAGTTGCTCAGTGCAAAATAACCCCACACTATAACAAAGGAGCTGATACTGCCTGCAGCAAAAATAAAAACTATCCCTATGTCCAATGACACTTGTTTTTGTTCTTTTAATTTTTGCTATTTTTGGTCAAATTGTTTGGCATATTGTCCTCATGAGTTACATGTTGCTAATCATTTTGGATGTATTATTATTTATTGATTTTATTTTGAAAAGTGTCAGTATCAAATGGTCAAAAAATTTACTTTGAGTGTATTTTATTTTCTGGTGTCAACAAAACAATGTTAACAAAGTTATACTTTATTGTAAGTTGATCTACAATGTAATATATATTTTTTTTAATATATAAAAGAGACACAATGTTATAGGTGTACTTACATAATTTTACTGCCAACGAATGAACAAACTGCTCTCACTAAATTGATGGAGTGCATATCCGATGTGAAACAGTGGCTACCACAAAACTTTTTACATCTTAACAAGAGCAAAACTGAAAATCTTTTGGCACACCTTCTATGATGAATGCCCTTGAGCCCAACTCTGGCGCTCTGGCTCCCTTTTTTAAGATACAAGTTAAAAATCTCAGAGTGATATTCGATGTCAGGCTCAACTTTGAAAAAGAAATTAGTTTTGTTGTAAGACCATATTTTTTCCAGCTCTGTCTCTTGGCCAAAGTGAAGCTTTTTCATAGTCACCACGACCTTGAAAAAGCAATTCACACTTTTATAAGCTCAAGGCTAATGCACCTTTATGTTGGTCTTCCGAAGTCCTCTATTTCTCGTCTGCAAATTGTTCAAAATACTGCTGCTGGATTTTTAACAGGGATACCTAGACGTGAACATATTACCCCCCTGCTATCATTGCTTCACTGGATTCCGGCCCAATTTTCAATTTAAACTTTTACTGTTTGTTTATAATTCTATTAATGGCCAGGCTCCTTCTTATTTATCGGTCCGTAACTCTGGCAGGACTCTTCGTTCTACCGGCGAGCTTCTTTTGCAAGTTCCGAGGTCGAAACTTAAATTATGGGGAAACCGATCTTTTGCGGTTGCTGCCAGGTTTGCCCAGTTTGTGGAATAGACTTCCCCTTGAAATACACACCATTACGAATCTAGGCCTTTTTAAATCTCGGTCAAAGACACACCTTTTTAAGACTAGCCTTTTCCCCAGACTAGGTAGCCTGGTTTTATTCTTAAAGGGATCCTCTATTTTTAAGACAAGTAATTCTTAAAAGATAAATGTCAGTATGAGTTATAATAATTTGATATTAAAACCCCTCTTAATGTTTTTGTTTTAAAAAAGTTTGTAAAATTATTTTAAGTGATAGGTCGCCATTCTTGTTACGTCGCAGTGCGTGACGTCACCGGGCCCGTTGCCGAAATTCCAGCGTGTCACTCGTTAGCTTTCCCAACATGTCGTCAGTTCTACCCTTCCTATTTGAACTAGATCTGAAAAGTGAAGAGCAGGACAGCACTGTCGGTCGTTCACAAGATGAGCTTCAGGGAAAAATGCGTGCAGCAAATACCTGATAAGACAAAAGTTGGGCAAAACTGGTGATGCACTCGCTGCAAGTGAGTCTCAATGGCAACAGAGCGAGAGAGTGCTGTTGGGAACTCCGGTTGGGAGCGAGAGTGTATGCTGTTGGGAACTCCGGTTTTATTAGCAGATATTCAAGGTAAGCATACTGCATTTTCAAACTTATCCCAATATAATTATGTAGATTGTTAGCATCCAGAGGTGTCGTGTGCTTTACATACAGTACAGGTCAAAGAGCACACCTTGTGTAATCCATGTCTTGTACATTGTAACGCGTGGAAGGAAGGATACGTGTATAAAAGTACCAAAAAGGGGAGAAGCTTCCACTTGGTAAGGGCTGTTCGGTCCCTGTACGACCGGTGTCAGAGTTTGGTCCGCATTGCCGGCAGTAAGTCGAATTCGTTCCCGGTGAGGATTGGACTCCGCCAAGGCTGCCCTTTGTCACCGATTCTGTTCATAATTTTTATGGACAGAATTTCTAGGCGCAGCCAAAGCGTTGAGGGTGTCCGGTTTGGTGACCTCAGCATTGTATCTCTGCTTTTTGCAGATGATGTGGTGCTGTTGGTTTCATCAAGCTGTGACCTCCAACTCTCACTGGGGCGGTTCGCAGCCGAGTGTGAAGCGGTTGGGATGAAGATCAGCAAATCCGGGACCATGGTCCTCAGCCGGAAAAGGGTGGCATGCCCTCTCCGGGTCACGGATGAGATCCTGCCCCAAGTGGAGGAGTTCAAGTATCTTGGGGTCTTGTTCACGAGTGAGGGTAGGAGGGAGCGGGAGATTGACAGGCGGATCGGTGCAGCGTCTGCAGTGATGCAGACTCTGCACCGGTCCGTTGTGTTGAAGAAGGAGCTGAGCCAAAAGACGAAGCTCTCGATTTACCGGTCGATCTGCGTTCCTACCCTCACCTATGGTCACGAGCTGTGGGTCGTGACCGAAAGAACAAGATCCCGGATACAAGCGGCCGAAATGAGTTTCCTCCGTAAGGTGTCCGGGCTCTCCCTTAGAGATAGGGTGAGAAGCCCGGTCATCCGGGAGGGGCTTGGTGTCGAGCCGCTACTCCTCTGCGTTGAGAGGAGCCAGTTGAGGTGACTCGGGCATCTGGTTTGGATGCCTCCCGGACGCCTCCCTGGAGAGGTGTTCCAGGCATGTCCCACCGGCGGGAGGCCCCGGGGACGACCAAGGACACGCTGGAGAGACTATGTCGCTCGGCTGGCCTGGGAAGGCCGTCGATTCCACAAAATAGACTGATCCAAAAAGCCACTGTGGGACCAACGAATCAAAAAAATGGACAGATCCGAAACCAATATTGCAGACGCAGTGGGACCGTCGGATCCAGAAAATAGACGGATCCCTTACTTGACTGAGGATCCAGGAAAAATGTTCGGGCGCCAGTTGTAACGCGTGGTGGGTAGGATACGTGCATACAGGGACCAAAAAGGGGGAGAAGCTTCCACTTATGCACATTTATTCACTAAAAATAATAATTCCACCTTGACCACTCACTTCACTCCCCTTGTTTCCATTTGACTGGAAATTGCATCCAAAAGCAGCACATCGTGGCATTTTACTTTGCGAGTTTAGGCAGCAATAAGCAATTGTTGAACACGCTACACATTTGGAAAGAACCCACTGATGTCATCACTGCGAGCCTGCAAACCATGGCGCCAACTAACGGTCAAAATATGTAGTAAATATTATAAAATATTGCCATTGATTTAACATTTTATGTGTTTCTAACAACATATTTTAGTACAAGAGAACAATTGTGGTTTATTAGAGCCTATATGTATTTAAGTTAGAGGATCACTTTAAGGGTTTTAATGTTTTCCGTTTTTATCTGTTATTGTTTTATTTGCTGTCTTACTTTTATTGCGATGGGCTGTTTTTGTTTTCTTTTTTTTTCTTAATGTCATTGTACAATACTTTCCTGCCTTTTTATTTATCATGAACAATATTTGTGTTTGTTGTAAAGCACTCTGAGGACCTTTCGGGATTTTGTAAAGGGGTATAGAAATAAATTTGATTTGTTTTGACAAATGATACAATTTACAGTGGCGCAGAGAGTTAAGTGGGGCGCGAAAATATTTACGTCATCCCGGGGGGGGGGTGGAGGGGTGTAACAGAAAGTAATTGAGAAGCACTGCTCTAACCCAAGTTTAAAACCATAGCGCTTGTTAAAATCCCTAAATAGAGTTTGGAACCTTGATGTACCACAGTATACAACAACTATGTGTCGTTACAGTATGAAACCAATATGGTGCCACAGCCCAAAGGAGATTAGTGTAAACCCATGCTTCACGTCAATGACCTCCAGCCACAAGTTCACTTGTCAAGGAAATATGAAATGAGAAATCGGCAAGCATACGCTGCCCCAATCCACAAAACTAAAATTGAGTTCTTGTCCCTGTAAACTCCGAGCAGAGGCAAACACGCGAATGCCCATTCCCGAGTGCCAATGTTGATCTCTGTTCGTGCTCAAGAGGATGATCAGACTCATGTTAACGTAGTCTAAGATACCTTGCCGGGCACAGAGTCAAGACAAATAACTGAAGAAAGCATTGATGATGCAGAACTGCAGGCAGTGATTCAGAATATGCATCGTGCTTTGGCCTGAAGGGTCATGTCCACAGTATTTTCATGTGCAGTTGCATCAATGTGACATTGTTGGAATGCTCTTCAGAAGGAAAGAAAATCTGTGTACCCTTTACAAAAAGAATGACATTTCCACTTCATTTGAGCGTAAAACAGTATGTGGTCTGTTTAATTTTTTTTTTTATTATGTGTACAATCAACTGTCAAAACAAAACAAAAACATTACCCACCTCTAATAAATTAGATCAGGTTGCTGTTTAAAGATGCAATAAAATTGATATACTTTAACTTTCAAATTTTCTTAAGCCATACAAACCCGTAATACATTAAATTAAACAGAGACGCATTTAATCGAATGCTGATGATTCAAATTTTGATTTGAAATTCTGGATACTAATTTATATCATTACCCGAGGAGTGTGGTCATAGTGATTTTTTTCTTTTGCTCATTCTGAATTCATTTGTAGTCCTGTCTGCCTTGTAATAATATATGATAATTTTACACTAAATATGTCACTCTGCTACATCACTATACCACTACCACTAATTTGGTAACAACAGCCTCTTGACACATCAATATGCCTGTTTAATCAATTGACTAATCCGTAGTTGTTGGCCGCCATTAGTGGGGTGTTTGCACACATTAGCAGCCCAGCGTCAGTCAGTCTAAGCAGTAACGTTAGCTGCTGTGTGCTGCAGGCAGCGACGTCTTTGGACAGCTTTTTATGGAGAAAAGGCCACCAGCTAAGCCAGAAGAGGAGCCTACAACCCAGTCAATTCTGTTTAGTATGTGGTAAAGCTAGCAAACAAGGCAACAAAATCGAATGCACTGAGAACATCATACCTCGTGGCGAACCGTATTGCTAAAGCCAAGAAACCTTTCACGAATGGAGAATAACTCATTATGCCTGGAACCAAGGATATTTGATGTCAAGTTTTAGGAGAGGCCACTGTTAGGGTAAAATAAAATTGCACCTCATTTACTTGTATATGCCCGTATTAAGTCACAGTTTAATTATATACTTTAATGGCACCTTAATCGCTTAACTCATATTAACTTATTTGATTGCATTGATAAGGCAGATACCCATTGAACAGAATAGTTAAATCTAGTCTCATGCCCGCTCGCTGACTCTATGAGAAACTGAACTTCTACCTCCTTAAGTGTACTGTAAAATTACAGTGCTGGCCAAAAGTATTGGCACCCCTGCAATTCTGTCAGAAAATGCTCAATTTCTCCCAGAAAATGATTGCAATTACAAATGCTTTGGTAGCAATATCTTCATTTAATTTGCTTGCAATGAAAACACACAAAAGAGAATGAAAAAAAAAAAAATTAAATCATTATTCTACACAAAACTCGGACAAAGTATTGGCACCCTCAGCCTAATAACACAACCTTTAGACAAAATAACTGCGAACAACCGCTTCCGGTATCCATCAGTGAGATTCTTACAATGCTCTGCTGGAATTTTAGACCGTTCTTCTTTGGCCAACTGCTCCTGGTCTCTGAGATTTAAAGGTTGCCTTCACCAAACTGCTATTTTCAGCTCTCTCCACAGGTGTTCTATAGGATTCAGGTCTGGACTCATTGCTGGCCACTTTAAAAATCTCCAGTGCTTTCACTCAAACCATTTTCTAGTGCTTTGTGAAGTGTGTTTTTTGGTCATTGTCCTGCTGGAAAACTCATGACTGGGCCCTACATTATACTGCAAAATTTGTTGGTAGTTTTCAGACTTCATAATGCTATGTACACGGTCAAGCAGTCCAGTGCCAGAGGAAGCAAAGCAACCCCACACATTAGGGAACCTCCGCCATGTTTGATTGTAGGGACCGTGGGGTCTTCCTGGGTATCCTACCATACAGTCTTTTTTCATTCAGGTGCTGACGGACAGTACGGGTTGACACTGTTGTACCCTCGGTCTGCAGGAGAGCTTGAACTTGTTTGGCTGTTAGTCAAGGTTCATTATCCAACAACTGTACAATCTTTCATTGAAATCTCTCGTCAATTTTTCTTTTCCGTCCACATCTACGGAGGTTAGCCACATTGCCATGGGCTTTACATTTATTGATGACACTGCGCACGGTAGACTCACGTCTTTGGAGATGGACTTATAGCCTTGAGATTGCCCAAGCTTCCTCACAATTTTGCTTTTCAAGTCCTCAGACAGTTCTTTGGTCTTCTTTCTTTTCTCCATGCTCAATGTGGTACACACACGGACAAATGACGGAGGTTGAGTCAAATTTAATCCAATTTAACTGGCTGCAAGTGTGATTTAGTTATTGCCACCACTGTTACGTGCCACAGGTAAGTAACATGTGCTATTAGTTACACAAATTAGAGAAGGATCACGTGATTTTTCAAAGGGTGCTAATACTTTTGTCCAGCCCATTTTTGGATTTTTGTGTAAAATGATAATGATTTACTTTTTTTCTAATTCTCTTTTGTGGTTTTTCATCGTACGAAAAATAAATGAAGATATTACTCCCAAAGCATTTATATCATTTTCTGGGAGTAATTGAGCATTATCTGACAGATTTGCAGGGGTGCCAATACTTTTGGCCAGCACTGTAGCTTCATGGGCAAATTCATAAGTCGTACATTCTCCAAAATATGTCTGGAACTTTTCTCCCATTGCCAAGCAATAAGCAAGCGTCAATAAATTGTTTAGCACAGTGGAAATAACAAGTCAACAGGTCACGACAGCGCCAAGAAGAGGAACCTGCGAAGGCACCGACGTCTCCAGGAGAGGAGCGCATGACATCGCCTCATCATGACATCACCTCATCTTCTCATGTCAGATGCTAATTTGTTCACGCCTCTGTAGTATATTAGTATGCACACAGGCTGTAGGACTTTACTGATACTTCCGCTATCATGGGCTCTCTCGCGGTAAGGGAACTATTAGCCAGAATTCTGTCTTTGACATTTGCAAATATCTCTGGAATCAATACACTCGGATCAAATTGCAACTTTAGTGTCTGTGAGTCCCTTCTTTAAACTATTATTGTATTATTAGTATACTTCGGCTCTCGGGTGACGAACATGCCTAAAAGTTAATTAATATTATTAATACTGTTTTCCCTTGACCCCTACTGCAGTCCTGTGGCTTTTAAAACATTAAATTTTTAACACCACAGTTAAAAAAGGGTTGATTCGGCGTATGGTGAGTGACATTTTCCATGCACTTAATGTTCGTTTTTAGCCCCATCGTGTTATTTTATATTTAATGTAGTCTACCACACATTACAAGCATCCTAACATATTAGGATTCTCTTCAGATGGGCATACATCACATCATACGCATACGCAGATGAAAATTGCACGTGAACTTGGTAAAATGATGATTTTACCGATGGTTTCATGCTACATTTTATTGCATACATGTTTTTTGATTTACTTATAATTATACCCAAAGGAACTATGTGTTTTATTTGTTTTTGAATCGTTCCGGATTGTAAATTCTGCTATCAGCTTCCGCCATGGGTCACGTTCTGTGTTGCTACATTTATACTGTATATTCATGTTTACAGTATTTTTCATTGTATCGTTACATTTAAACCATTCGATGATTGTCATTGCAGTAGGTACAGTATATGTCAGCTTTAACGTGATGTAGAAATGTTCCATATAGTATCTGCATTTTGATATGGGAAAAAAAGTGCAGTTGTGATTTAGTATGCTCGCACGATAGCCGTAGTTGTCAGACTGACATACGGGTACACTTTTCTGATAAAGTATGCTGGTCCGGGAGAAAAAAAGACCCATATCACAACGGTCCTCGGTGCAAAAAAGATTGGGGACCACTGCTGTATTATACTATGACATAGTGCCAAGTAGCAAGTACATACGTGTGTTGCTGGGTTGTGAATCCATAGGAATCATCATTTTGCCTCGTGTTCCTCTCCTGGCGGCCAAGGATCTTTCAAGAGTAGAAATACAGCTCGACGCTTCATCACCGTCCGCTCCTGCAACATCACATTTGACTGGTTTGACTACTGAAACCTTCCTGAAAAAATGCTTTGTCATTTTTAATCACTCTTAGCACTAAATCAGATACAGGATCACAA
Source organism: Corythoichthys intestinalis (assembly GCF_030265065.1). Taxonomy (NCBI): domain Eukaryota; kingdom Metazoa; phylum Chordata; class Actinopteri; order Syngnathiformes; family Syngnathidae; genus Corythoichthys; species Corythoichthys intestinalis. The sequence goes on along the minus strand of NC_080411.1, from coordinate 44,582,200 downwards.
AATATGTCTGGCTTTGACGTCAACATGTTATTTGGATGTTTTCTATAAGCAATTTGATAGAACTATCTAAAGTGAAGAGAACAGCAACCCGCACCTGAGTGGCTACTCTTACTACCGATCTGGCTCTCTGATTGGCTGTGAGCAACCTGGGGAAGGTCCTGGCACGACTGGATGGGAGAGTCATGCCCAGACGGGGCCACGCTAGGAGCTTTTTCAATGTTCTTCATCTCCATTTCTTCATGGTGTATCCACAGGTCAGGAGGTCGTAGATCCTTCTGGCTACCCTTCCTCTTACTGGCACTGTGGCTTGCTCTTTTCCTGCAAAAACAGGACCCCAAAAAATGTGGATGGATGGATAGATTAAGAAGAGGAAACAGCGGAAATGAATAACATTCAGAAATGTATTTTATGATCAGACCGCTGTATTTCTACTGTATGAATGATAAATAACATTGCATTTAAATGATGCGATGCATTAGAATGTGTTGGACGGCAAATAGCTCCATGTTAGCAGGACTATAGTCTGTCAGAGACATTGTTATTTTCGTCAACAATGACGAGTACAAAAATATTTAGTTGACGAACAATTTTTTTTTCATAAAAATGACAAGGCCATGATCAGCTTAAAATTGATCTTGGGAAATGAATGCCAGTTTTCGTCTGACGAGAACGAGATGAAAATGCGCCATAGTTTCCATCATATGTTCACAATGTGTGACATTTTTTATTCGTATGTGGAGTTAGCCAGCATCAAAGCACTTTTTGGGCGTGTCACTCGTGTGACGTGCAGCACTCTCTCGCCCGACACACACACTCATTAATGTCCAGGATCCAAACTTGCTTGTTTCAAAACGAAAAGATTTGTTTTCTTATCTTGGCTCGACAGAATATTTCTTGTTACTTTAGATTTTGAAAGGTCTGTGCTGAGAGATATTCACACACTAAATGTAAGTTGTAGTGTAGGCATAGCGTTCGTGTTAGCATTTAGTGTGGCGAGCGTTGTCTTAAACTCTTGAACAACTTTTTTCAACACACAGTGTGTGGCGTTAATTGATTGAAAACAATGTATTGTTCTCCAGCTGAGTGTGCATCATCATCACAAAGATGGAGACGTCCTTGTAGATGCTACAATTATGTGCTTGTCTGTCAATGTTCATATGAAATTTTTGGAAACCTTTATTTATTAATTTTGTGAGTATTACTTTTGAATTTTACAGACAAAAACATTTTGAGCAATTGTTGACTAAAACTAGACGAAGATGAACACATTTTGAAATGACTAATTTTCATCTAAAAGATTGAGACAAAGACAAATATTAAAAGGGCTGCCAAAAAACACTAGTGAGAGATTTTGATCCATCAAAGATAAAGCAGGACCAGATCAAACAGACCGCGGAGTGGACCAATCAGCGACGGGCAGACGTGACGTTAGTAAAACGACGAGGGCAGGACGAGGGACTTGCGCGCGGAAGTAAACATATGAGTAAACATACGATGAGAGCGGAGTTTATTCAACAAACTGTTGTCAATGACTCGTGTTGATGTGTTTTTGATAATTTAAAACTGATTTTACCGTGGATTGGAACATATTCTCGGCTCTCCTGTTCACCATCTGTGTTGTTGTGGAGACGACTTTCGACGCGCAAGAGTGACGTTGCTCGTTTAGAACACGTCACACAAATAAACGAATCTGATTTGTCGATTGATTTTGTACCTGCTCGAGAGGCCGTTAATGGGCTGGGTCCCAGACTTTTCTCTCAGTGTTTGAAAAATACAGGGAGAACACTCTGGCCGTGCCAGGAAAGATGAAAACCCCATGTCAGGCAACTTTGGCTTTTTAGCCAAAAATATGGTACTCTAGAGTGGATTGACAAGTGTGAACCCCCTAAAATGCACAGATGGACTGAAGTTCTTTGAGAGACAGCCATTTTGGTGAGTTCAAACATTTTATCTCATTGAATTTGTTTTGTAATTTTATGACAAATATCAATATAACAAATGTTATATTTCATTAATGTATTACAGTACAACCTTAATAATTATAATATTAAGTAAAAGTTGTTTCATTTTGGCAATTTAACATGAAAGAAACTTTTTATTGAGCCATTGAATGCAAATTACCATATCTCAAGCAGTTCCTTGTTGTAGTTTTTCAGATTGAGATTTTTCATTTAATTAAAATCACAAACTTAAAAAAAAAACAAATACGGTGAGAAGCTTCATTTCTACACAGTTGGCACTTGTGTAATTCAAAACACCTGCAAAAGGGTTCTGAGCCTATTAGTCAGTCTAAGGTTTGCTCAGAGGAGTTCAGACATGCATATAGGGGGGACTGCTGATCTGACAGGATATTCTCATTTTCTAAGTAGAAATGTATATGCCTATAAATATATATAAATGTAAAGCATATAAGATAAAATACAAGTATTATAGACTGTACGACCCGCGCTTGAGCCCTTGATTTCAAAACTGTGAGCGGACATGCTCACTGCCAGTGGCGTTGTTAAGCCCACCTAAATAATTTGGTGTTGTTTTATTTAAAATATAATAATAATAATGCTGACATATTCACTATGAAGTTGCCAGAATAAAAGTTTAAATCAATATTCATATAAACTGTCATTATTAACTTAAATATGATCATAAATCTGTCTGTTTCCCCTCACTTCATAGAGTAAGGTTGTTGCGTCGTTATCCAATCCATTCCACTTGTTCATATACAAAACGCCCACAATTCTGAAAATCCATTCCGCGTTTTCCCTGTGACCTTGCTCACAGTCGGTACGGCAGCGTATGTGTATGTGCACAAAACAGAGCTTAAATAGATGGATGAAGGATGGACATAAGAAGGTTTTTCAAGAAAGTCAGTAATTCAATTTTATTTGTATAGGCTTATATCACAACAAGGTTTTCTCACAGGACTTTACAGACTCAACTGGATACACAGTCAGCTACAGTAGATGATTGAGATGAGTTCATGTCCTAGGCATCTCCCATCCTTAGACCCATTATTTCTCACTGCCGGTAGTAACAGTTACTAAGCTCCACCCCCCAGATAACAGTAAAAAGTCCCATGTAAATAATAAAGCAAATTCAAATAAATGTTTTACAAATAAAAACCTGGCTTGCACACTACAGACAATCTTCGCACATCTTATCTTTGTTGTTTTGCAGTCAAAAGTTACATCCCAGCTGTAAACTAATGCTGCTACTTAGCTGCTGCTAGCAGGTCTTAAATGCATTGTGAAGGTCTAGGTTGTGTAGAGAGCTTTTTACCACAATCTTTGGAGTGACTTCCTTCTGGAGCATCAGCTATGTTTCTCACTTTACGCATAGAATAGTACAGGAGCTGAGCTCATTCACGTACAGTAGAGGCCAAAAAGATTGGACACACCTCTTCAATGCAACAAAAATGAAGGTCCCAACCTTAAAGGCAAGAGTGTGCAAAAAACTAATCACAGTAGAGGGGGGGTCGGTCTCTCTCGCTTTCTCTCCCTCTCTCTTTCCCTCATATATATATATATATATATATATATATATATATATATATATATATATATATATATATATATATATATATATATATATATATATATATATATATATATATAATAACTGATATGTAATTTAACTCTTGATTCTCATGGGCTTAAATTAGAATTATATACGGTGAGCACACTGGTCAACTCATGCGCCGATAAGTGTACTTTAACAATTAAAAAAACTATAATTACAGTATGTACTGTACATATAATATATAATTTTTGCGTGTAGAAAAAAACCTGCCATTAATCCCGAGTTAACTACGGACAGCATTGCGATTGATCGCAAATTAATTATGGATAGCATTCGATTGATTGCAATTAAAATCTTAATTGCTTGACAGTACAATTGTAAGTACATTATTTCAATTTGGTAGGTCATGATATAGTTCAAAGTTGGCTGGTCCGTGGCATGAAATTCCAGGGCTGAAAATAAGTCCCGACCCTGGTTATATGTTAGAGAGTTTTCACTCAACTACCAACATACAGCAAGCATGAATGTAATAGCTGTAAAAAATAAATATAGACATATTTGACGGTTAAAATCTTAATTGGGAACAAAAACAAATCTAGCAGAAAAGGAACAGAGTAAAATGAAAACAAGAGAAACCTTTGAGGTGTTGATAAAAAATCCTGTTTTAAATCTGTGTGAGAAAAAGTGAAATGTCTTACTTGCGCTGTTGGGCAGAAGATCGTCGTGTACAGATGAGGGCTACGATAACCACTACGACCACCGTGATGGCTCCCACAGAAACCACAATAATGACCAAAAGGTTATTGTTATTTTGCGGGGTAGCACTGCCATGTGGTGGATGCATTTGACCAATAGGAGACTCTGAAAAAAAAAAAAAACATTGGAGTTGATAAACAGCAAGATTACAAATGCAAATACTTTAAGAACATTTGAATAGTGTTCAATGTTATATTATTATTATTATTATTATTATTCAAAGGTTTTCTGGTCAACCTAAGGCTTTTTTTTTGTCTTGCTTTTCAGCGTCAAATTCTTCAGAGAAAATTGTTAGACAACTTTACTTGGCTAATAAAAAATGCACATATAAATAGCAGACATTCCACTTGTTGACTTGTCATTTTATGGCGACAACTTTGCTATTTTGCACAGCCCCACAATGCAATGTTTCTCAAATTCTCTTCTGTTACAGCACCACGCAAAAGAAAAATATTCCGCCAATATTATTACTTGTATATAAAATTGTTTTAAAACAGGGGTGTCCAAACTTTTTGCAAAGGGGGCCAGATTTGGTGTGGTAAAAATGTGAGAGGCCGATCTTGGCTGACGTCCTTTACGTTGAACAATATATTTGAGCAAATTTTAGCAAGCCATTCTGAGTGTCACATTGGCTTTATTATTTTTTTTAATTGATAATTTCAACAATCTTGCAACTAGCCTTTGTGGCATTCTCTTTCAACTCTCGGGCTCTTGCGAAATACTGCTGCTGTGAAATTGAACTAGCTTCAAGTTGCTTCAATTTCTCGCTGCGAATCTTCGCTGTAATCTAGTCGTACATGTCAGCGTGTCTTGTTAGGTAATATCACCTCACATTGAACTATTTATAAACAGCGACTGTCTCTTTGCAAATGAGGCAGACATAGTTGTTGTGTATTTTAGTGAAGAAATAGTCCAATTTCCACCTATCTTTTGAAGCCTCGGCCGTCGCAGTCGACTTCCTTTTTTTTGTTGATTGTCAGCATTTTACAAAATTGGAAGTAAAGGGTCACACGGGGTAACGTTGCTTAGTGGGTAAATGAAGAACAGCATTTAGTGTGTAAGCTACTTGATATGCTGGTAGTAGTACTGCTGACCAAGTCTGTGTGCAGGCCAGACGTTATTGATTTTATGACAGAGGCTGGGGGCCGGATGAAATTTGACCACGGGCCGCATTTGGCCCCCGGGCCGGACTTTGGACATGTCTGTTTTAAAAGTACAACAAGATTATTGGCAATGTTTGTCACATTTTTCCAGAAAAATTTTGAGCATGATTGGAGTGTAATATATATACTGTATAAGTGACAACTTAATTTAGATGGAGACAGAGAACTAGATGATGATGATGGTAACATAGAGTCAGAATATGACATGGTAATAATGTAACCCTGTTGAAAACAAGAGAACGCTTGTAAGAATGTTAGAGATTAAGATCAAGACTAGCAAAGTAAAGAATGAACAGGTTCCAAAGATGAAATGATGGACACCAAAAAGTGGTGCATAGGGTAGAAGAGATAAATGAGAAAGGACTGAGAAAAGACAGAAAAACAATTGCGACAAGGAGAAAAGGCAGTTCTACCTCTTTCACTCCTTCCCTGAACCTTCCGTCTTTCTAAAGTCAGTTGTCTCTCTCAATAAAAAACACAATTCATCACATCTTACAAGTGAAGCAAACGGGAGTGCAATATAACTCTCAGGCCTTGAAGGAAAAAAAATCATCACCTTATCTTTAAGTGTTTCTACTTTTCAGTTTATTCCACACTTAAAGCAACGATATGTAGTCAATAAATATTGTAACACTGTGATGACCAAAGTGTAAGAATGCATGTCATGCCGAATGCTTTATGAACCCATAAAATAATGCAAACCAATAGGTTAAAATTAAAATAAAATGCTACTATTTACTATTATCACCCTCACATGGTGTCGTCGGGTAAATAGCTAACGATAGCACTACTATGATCATAGCCATGTAATGATGTATTTGTTGTTGTTTGTTCTCCTCCTCTTCTGTCTGCTTTCTTCCTTTATGTCCTTTCTTTCTCCTAAGGGAGTTTCGTCTGCCATTTTGCCTCCAGTCGTTTTTTTTTTTTTTGTCACGTTGTCACGTAAACAGTACCTTGTTGTACCTCAAAGTATTTAATTATTTATTTTTGTTTAGTGATGCATGCTTTTATTTTGGCACAGGAAGCATAGCGCAGGTAGTACTTCCGCATGTGAGTAAGAGCACAAAATATATATACAGTTGTATTAAAAAAGTATCTGAATGTTTCAGAATATCTCACAAATCTGCATCACCATCAAATGTGATCTGATCTTTTTCAAAACAACACAGATGAAAAAACACTGCGTTAAATAACACCAACCAAACATTTATAGGTTTTCATATTTTAATGAGGATAGTATGCAAAAAATGAGGTTCAGGTACTTTTTCATACCACTATGTACAGGTAGTCTCCGGGTTACTAACGAATGACGCCAAAATTCGGGTTACACCGCAAGTGTAGGAACGGAACTCTTTCGTAACCCAGGGACTACCTGTATTTATTATTGTCAATTTATGTCCCGATCGCATAGTTTTGCACCCGAGTCCGAGTCACCTGATTTTGAGAATATGCCGATACTGAGTCCCGATTTGATACCAGAAAAAAAGTCTTTTTTTTTTTTTTTTTTTTTTATTATTTGAACAAAAGAAAACATGTTACAGTACTTTTTCCGCTATTTCCGGGAGTGTTGCGTACAAAACGTATATATTTTTTCTGTTTTGGCAATGCCATTGTATTTCTGGATTATTTTGTTACTTTTCAGCCCTTAAAAAATTATTTATTTATTTATTTATTTATTTATTTACTTATTCTTAAATCAAAACCCTGATCCTTTCCCCCCCGATTCTGATTCTCTGAAAAATGGCCCGATTCACGTGATCGGATCGAGGACATTTCTAATTTCATAATTTCAGCTTTGGTACATGCACTTATTTTGTACATTGTTTACTATTGACGGTGCTAGACTTCCAACCGATTTGAAGTGGGCGGGTCGTTTATTCGCTCTCACCCCTTCAGTTTAATCCGATTGAACGTCTACTGGTGATAAACTCATTTGACTTCACAACAAAGGGATTAAAAGAGACATTATCGTTAGTGGCTCTGAAAGAGTCAAGAAAATTTGATCGTCGATCTTCAGAGCCTGCTTTTTTTTTTTTTTTTTTTTTTTTTTTTTTAAATGACCAACATGCGCGATTGAAGTAAGATGTTGCATTTTACATCACAGCGCACGGGCATAGTCTAAAATAATAGGGCCCCATGTCTTTCATCAAAAACAAACAGATGTAAATTATTCTTTACCTCAAGTTAATTTATTACAATAAGAATGACTTAATAGTCTTTGCAGTACAAAGCTTCCAGACATCCTAAGAGTAAAATTAGGAAAAAGTCAACCCGGATTCGGTCATGGTGTCCTTCAGCAATAAACTGTGCTGCTGGGGAGTCTTTCGACAAACTCAAATTACAACACAACAGGTCAAATCACAGTGACAGTCACAGTTCTGTGACCTGATGAGAACAGGGATAAATCTCTCTGGTAGTTTCTCAGTGAGCGAAAGCTTAGCAATACAAAGACATAGACGTGTTAAAGATGAAATATGGTCAACCTGAGGAATGAGCCTTTGCCCTCAGTGACCTGGCATCCAGGCGTAGGAGGGCTCAGGTCAGAGAGGATGGATTTACGATCGCCTCTGGCAGCAGCAGCACCGACAATGCCGACAAAACATTTGTCTCCAGACGCAGTCTCGCAAACACGCAGGCAAAAACACACACACATAACCAGACTGTTCTCAAAAGCCCTAAGGTGATACTCTTAAAATAATACCAGCTACAGACATTGACTTCTGGCCTCCATTAAATCAGCTATTTTCAGGCATGAACAAAAATAAATATTGTAATATGGCATTTTATAATGATGCTACAAACTGCAGCTGTGCTCAAAAAGGGGCTGACAAGACTTGGTTTTTAGGTGAGTGTAAACAAGCGTTCTAGAATCAGAACAGTTTGATCATTTAATGACATGTATGCTGTAGGAAGTGTATATTTCCAGACTGGGTGGAAGTGGTAAGTCAATAAATCCCATCCCGGCAGTGTGTTAAAACTCCCGGGGTTTTTTGGCTATAAAGAAATACCAGAAAGGCGTCAAATGACCCGATACTAAACTGACTACTGGGCTTTGTCAAACAATAGACCACTCAAAGAATCAATCAAGCAGGCCACCCCCCTACACACTCCTGTGGATTCGCTGCCTAGATGTGAAGGGGGGGTTTCACTCCGGATAGCTGTAATTAGCATCTTGAATATAAGAGAGACGGGTGGACTTCTTTGTGGGTCTTGCAAAGGAATTGGCTCACTCTCATGTGGGCGCAAAGAAGGCGCAGAAGGAAAAATTGCTAGGGCAACAACCTCCAACACCTAGCCCAGGAAAAAGGGCGATGTGTTGTCATTTGTCACCACATAATTTTTTTGTTTGTTTTTTATTACACCGTCCCTTGTACTGTAGACAAACTGTAGCTTTTGGAAGATGTAAAAAGGTTGTCCGCCCGATTGCCTGCCTGAGCGGTCCACTGTCCGGCAAGCAACAACTGTTTTGTCCAATTGGACAAACTTATTCAGAAGGGGGAGAGAAAATGACCTCTAAAGGTGTTCATTGCCTCAGACAACCATCCAATGGCAACTTTCTGTCTCCATACAGTTTACACACACATACAGTATATGTGAGACATACTGTAAATCTGACCACAGTATGGTTCCATGCATGAAGTTGTATGTTCCAAGCATGGAAGAAAAAAAAAAAAAAAGAAAACCTGACTAGCATGTTCCATTTGGTTTACACAGAGGATAAAACTGAAAGAGTTGAAGGGACAAGTAAACACTTAAAAAGAAAAGTCACATCCTGTCAGTAGTTTGGTGTATTTTATGGTGGCTTTTTTACCACAACCTGTCTTCTGGGCTTGAAAGTGACGACAGGCCAGATAGAATAACACCAGTTTACCTTTCTCCCATCAGCAAAGGCACCTCTGCCCTATGATATGCTGATTAGGGTGAGATGATCCTTCTCCGGTTACAAAAGTGATTTGTATCAACTGATCCACCCTTGGTAGTTCTATTAATGTTTCATTCATTAGTTTGAGGTTGTTTTTTTTTTACACTATACAGTGTGGAAAATAACACCCTGCGATTTTGCAATTTCGCCCAAATGATAACCGGGTTTGGAATTTTCATTGTAGGTGCTTGTCTATTGTGGAAGGCAATCTAAAGGGAAAAAAATCCAGAAATCACAGTGTATGATATTTTAACAATTTATTTGTGTTTCCTGCTGCAAATAAGTATTTGAACATCTGTCTATTAGCTAGAATTGTGAGTCTCAAAGACCTGTTAGTCGTCCAGTCCAACGAATAAGTGGACGTGGACTTTTTTAATCTGACTTTTTGACCTGTTTGAAGCGGTTAGCTGCATATAAACATCTGTCCACCCCATACAATCAGGAACACTCCAATTCCTAACATGGTTAAGAGCAAAGAGCTGTCCAAAGACACCAGAGACAGAATTGCAGACTTCTACAAGATTGGACAGGGTTATATCACCAAGCAGCTTGGTGATATAAGATCCACCTTGGAGCAATTATTAGAAAATGGAAGAAGCTACACATGACTGTCAATCTCCCTCAGACTGGGGCTCCATGCAAGATCTACCTTTTAGGGTCTCAATGAGCCTAAGAATGGTGAGGAATCAGCCAAGAACTGCACAGGAGGAGCTGGTCAATGACCTGACCATTTCCAAGGTTACTGTTGGTAATACACTAAGACGTCATGGTTTAAAATGGCACGCAAGGTTGCCCTGCTTAAACCAACACATGTCCAGGCCCGTTTTAAGTTTGCCAATGACCATTCGGATGATCCAGAGGAGTCAAGGGAGAAAGTCATGGTCATATGAGATAAAAATGGAACTTTTTAGTCTTAATGCCACTCATAGTGTTTGGAGAAAGAAGAATGATGAGTACAATCCCAAGAACACCATCCCTACTGTGAAGCATGGGGGTGGTAGCATCATGCTTTGGGGGTGTTTTTCTGCATATGGGACTTGTAAACTGCAATGTATTAAGGAGAGGATGACCAGGGCCGTGTAATGTGAGATTTTGGGGAATAACCTCCTTCCCTCAGTTTAGAGCATTGAAAATGGGTCGTGACTAGGTCTTCCAACATGACAATGGCCCGAAGCAGACAGTCAGAATAAGCAAGTAGTCGCTTCGTAAAAAGCATCTCAAGGTTCTGGAGGAGCCTAGCCAGCCTCCAGACCTAAACCCAATAGTAAATCTTTGGAGGAAGCTCAATCTCCGTGTTTCTCAGTGACAGCCCAGAAACCTGATTGATCCAGAGAAGATCTGTGTGGAGCAGTGGTGCAAAATCCCTGCTGCAGTCTGTGCAAACCTGGTGAAAAGTTACAGGAAACATTTGACGTCTGCAATTGTGATCAAAGGCTACTGTACCAAATATTAACACTGAATTTCTCAGGTGTTCAAATACTTATTTGCAGCGGTATAATACAAATAAAAGTCATACACTGTGATGTCTGGATTTTTTATATTTTTTGTTAGATTGTCTCTCACAGTGGACAAGCACCTGCCATGAAAATTTCAACCCCTGCCATCATTTCTAAGAGGGAGAACTTGCAAAATTGCAGGGTGTTCGATCCCCAAAATTTTTTGTTCATAAGGTCCAATGCAGTTAAGTTCTTTCGGTTTTACTTTTTTATTTTGCTGCTTCGCTACTGTGCAGACGTCTCTCTGCTTTGCTCCTGCTTCTCAAGCTTCAATCATCTTTTTAATCATTTTTAAACACCTCTAAATTACTCAGGAGGTCTTGGAATTATCTTTTAATCATGTTTATATTCAAACAAAGGCTTTTTGAGCATTTTTGAGCCTTTTAAAGTGCTTTTTTGTCGTTACTGGAACACAAGTCTGCCTTATCGGAGCTGAGGAATTCGGCTAACGAAAGCTAAGTAGCAGCAACATGCCTCCCCTGTCAATGGATGATTACCACAAACTGCTCCAGAAGATAGCAGTACTGGAAACAAAAATCTACCGGCTTGAAGTGAATATGGAGGTAAACGGACAGCTCGGGAATGAAACCACTCTGCCGATCTCCCAAAACAGCGAGTGGGAGCGGACCCATAGAATGCAAACAAACACCATCGAGACTCAACGGGACCCTGGCAGAACCCAGCACTGGCAGATTTACGATGAAAAGGAATGGCCACTTCTGCAGAAGAATGCGTCATCTACTCCGGCACCAGAAGGAAAATTATCACAGATCAAGGCAACAACAAAGGCTCAAAGCAAAGTGCCTCAAGCTGCTGGAATTCTACTGGAAAATAGATTTACGCCACTCTCCGAGACTCCTGACCCAGGGAAAGTTGGAACACCCAGCTCGAAAGAGAGGTACGATGCTAATGCATGTGCTAGCAGGCTACAGAGAAAGCGACCCAATGGGCCCCGCACTCTGATAGTGGGCGACTTTGCTGTGAATGGGATGAAACACTTTTGTAGCAACAATACCAGAGTATGTTGTTTAAACAAAGCTACGGTGTCTGTTATCTCTGAACGTATCCTGAGCATTGCTGCTCAGCATCCAACAGCCACTAGTCTGATAATACACACAGGAGCCCTCGATATTGCGAAGCAAAAATCAGAGCTTTTAAAGCAAGACTTCACTGAACTGATAAACAAAGTCGGAACTTTAAATACTGAGGTGTTTTTCAGTGGACCCATACCCGCGCCCAGGCTGGGGGATGAAAGTTTCAGCAGAGTGATGATGCTTAACAAATGGCTCAAAGCAACATGCGCTGGACAATCGATGTACTTCATTGACAATTTCAACATATTTTCAGGGCGCAGGCACCTCTTTAAGAACGATGGCCTTCACCTAAATAAGTCAGGAGTGCGGTTACTAAGCAGCAGCATGTTTTATCTCTTGAGGCACAGACAGTCTGCTTATCTCGAGGAAAGGAGGCAAGCTGTCCCAAAACATCGGATAAACATGATGGCTGGGATGAGTGCTGAATCAGACAGTGTGCACGCAGGATCAATCTCTCCTCCAAAAATGGAGCCGATAGTCGCTGAAGGGGAAGTGACTAAGCTAGCCCCGCCAGGCTGTGACCAACCCTCCTCTGCTGAGGCTCCACTGCCTCAACGGAAGGAGACCCTGGTAGCAGGTGATCGACCCCCTTCAGACGAGACTCAAGAAGTGGCTCCATCAGCTCAACAGGAGGAGAACGACCCGACCGTGCAATCCTCTGCTGTCGAGGCCCCATCCAGCACCAAATCCTCGCACTCCAAGACGCCACCATGCCGCCGACTCCAGGCTAAGGCCCCATCCAGCCCCAAATCCTCACACTCCAAGACGCCACCACGCCGCAGACTCCAGGATAAGGCCCCATCCAGCACCAAATCCTCACACTCCAAGACGCCACCACTCCTCCGACTCAGTCAGGCTAAGGCCTCATCAAGGCCTAAATCCCCACAGTCCCGGAAGCCACCCCGCCGACGACTTAGTTTGGATGGAATAATGAGTCAACCTGATTGGGACTCCATGGGTCTAGATAGCAAGGTTAACCAGTCTCTTGATCTCCTCAAGTTCATGTCTTCGCTTCCACCCTGTACCTGCCACACCCGACAGGTGCCAGGGGAAGATGGCAACAAACCAACCAGCCTCCACTGGAATTCTCTCGGGGCAAAGCCAAAGCACTACAACTCTGGAACTACACGGTATTATCCTTCTATGGAGGGAGCCATGTTTGCGACACCAATATGATGTGCACCGGGTCCAGGCTGTGAAAACATTACAAAGACTTTTCTGTCCCAGCAAAAGCCGGGGCCTTATGGAGTACAGTATGTATGCTCAACAATCCCAGTGGTGATAAACAACAAAAAAAGGGCTAGACTGGTGAGAAATAAAAAACGTTCAATAAATTCTGCCAACCTGTTAAACATAGTGTGTCATTCCCAAAGCTCACCAGTGAATCCAGTCTGGCATCTCCAATTGGCTCTGCTAAATATTAGATCTTTAGCTGGCAAATCTTTCTTAATTAATGATTTTATCTGCAAACATAACCTTGACATGTTGTTCCTAACAGAAACTTGGTTAGATCAAGATAAGAGTTCGACAGTTCTGATCGAGGCAACCCCCGCAAACTTCAATTTCTTTAGTGCGCCAAGAACCCATAAGAAGGGAGGTGGGGTTGCCAGTCTGATCAGGGACAGTTTTCAATGCACGAATATTTCATGTGGTCAGTTTGATTCCTTTGAGTATATTGTCATTCAGCTAAAAAGCCCTTGCAGAGCTGCCTTGGTAACAATTTACAGACCACCGAAGTATAACACAATGTTTTTTGATGACTTTACCAAAATACTGTCTTCCGTGTGCATGGACTTTGATTGTGTTGTTTTAGTGGGTGACTTTAACATTCATGTTGATAATCCTGAAGAAGGATGTGCTAGAGAGCTTTTAAATATTTTGGATACATTTGGTTTATCTCAGCATGTCACAGTTCCAACACATAACAGAGGGCACATACTGGACTTAATAATATCCAAAGGTCTTAACATCTCTGAGGTCACAGTGAATGATGTTGCTCTGTCTGATCACTACTGCATTATGTTTAAAATGACCACCCCTGTCCATCCTCTGAAAAGGGAAACAGAGTTTATTAGGAAGCGTTACATAAGTGATAACACATGTGCGTTATTCACACAGGCCTATGCCTCATTATTAACCCCTACAATAGCTCCAGTGGAAGAACTTGTAAATAGTTTCAGTTCCGGTGTGATGACTGTAATGGACACTATTGCCCCGATTAAGACAAAAACCTTGTCAAGAAAGAAGAGGTCACCCTGGAGAAATGCCATACTAGCTATAAAACAAAAGCAAGTTTGTAGACGAGCAGAACGCAGATGGCGAAAAAACAAACTCCTAGTTTTTTATGATATCTACAAAGAGAGTCTTCGCAAATACAACCAGGAACTGAAAAATGCTAGACAATCATATTTTTCAGAGATCATTAGTAGAAACACCCACAATACTCGCACACTATTTTCTGTTGTTGACAAACTGACAAACCCACAAGCATCAATACCTCAGGAATTGGCATCTGAGGTGTCCTGTAATAATTTCGCAGCATTTTTTACACACAAAGTACTAATGATTAGACAGACTGTGTGCAACTCCGGATTAACAAATGTTACACTAAATGCCTCCCAACATGTCCCCCACGTCAATCTTAGACAGTTTAGCCTCTTGGACTATGCCACTTTAACAGAAATTGTGTCGAAACTAAAGCCCACAACATGCTGCCTTGACATCCTTCCTTCAAACTTTTTCAAAACTGTTTTTCATTGCATAGCCCCAGACATACTTCAGATTATAAATACTTCCCTCCAAACAGGAGAGTTTCCTCAGACTTTAAAAACTGCAGTAATAAAACCTCTCCTAAAAAAACCTAATCTGGATGCCTCAACCATTAGTAATTACAGGCCAATATCAAATCTGACATTCCTGGGGAAAATTATCGAAAGGGTTGTGTTTGAACAGATCCAGACTTTTATGATCCAAAACAATCTTTTTGACTCATTTCAGTCTGGATTTCGGCCACAACACAGCACCGAGACCGTGCTTATCAAAGTCCTAAATGATATTCGGCGGAATACCGATGCAGGCAAATCATCTGTTCTGCTACTATTGGATCTCAGCGCCGCATTTGACACGGTTGATCACAACATACTACTCAGCAGATTGGAACAGTGGGTAGGGCTTACTGACACTATTCTTCAGTGGTTCACATCCTATTTACATGATAGGGATTTCTTTGTGTCAATCGGAAATTATCAGTCAGAACGAACCAAATTCACGTGTGGAGTACCTCAAGGGTCAATTCTTGGACCACTCTTATTTAACATCTATATGCTTCCGTTAGCTCAGATAATGGAACAGTATGACATCTCCTATCACGCCTATGCAGATGACACACAACTGTACATTTCTGTGTCCCCACATGATTATAGTCCCTTAGTCTCCCTGAGTAAATGCATTCATCAAATCAATGAATGGATGTGCCAGAATTTTCTCCAGTTAAATGTGGAGAAAACAGAGGTGATCATTTTTGGGCCAAAAAAGGAAAGGTCAAAGATAAGCAGCCAACTTAGCACAATGTCACTTACAGCTACAAATCAAGTCAGAAACCTTGGCGTAATTATTGACTCAGACCTAAAATTTGATAGCCATCTAAAGTCCGTCACTAAATCCGCTTATTACCACCTAAAAAATATAACCAGAATTAAGGGGCTTCTGACTCAACAAGACATGGAAAAACTTATGCATGCATTCGTTTTCAGCAGATTGGACTACTGCAACGGTATATTTACAGGTCTTGATAAAAAATCAGTCAGGAAGCTGCAGCTAGTACAGAATGCTGCAGCCAGAGTCCTCACAAATACAAGGAAGCTGGACCACATTACACCGGTTTTGAAATCGCTACACTGGCTTCCAGTGAGTCAAAGGATAGACTATAAAATACTACTGCTCGTCTACAAAACACTTAATGGCCTTGGACCAAAATACATGCTTGACTTGTTAGATTCCTATGAGACATCTAGACCCTTAAGGTCGTCTGGAACGGGTCTTCTGCATGTTCCAAGAACAAGAACCAAGCAGGGTGAGGCAGCATTTAGTTATTATGCTCCTCACCTCTGGAACAAGTTACCCGAAGGTCTGAAGTATGCTCAAACCGTTAGCTCATTTAAATCAGGGCTAAAAACGCTTTTGTTTAGCACTGCATATCCATAACTGTCTATATATTTCAATCTACCTGCCTTCTATTCCTCTTGTGCTTATATTTCAATGATTATTATTAGTAGTAGTTTTTGCTTTATTTCTATTTTTGTTTTATTTTTATTTATTTATTTTTATTCTGTGATTAAATGCAATCTTTTGTCTTGGTTTTTACGTTGTGTTGATTTAAATGTGATTTTTATGGTTTTCATGTGATGTAAAGCACTTTGAATTGCCTTGTGTTGAATTGTGCTATATAAATAAATTTGCCTTGCCTTGCCTTGCCTTACCATTAATGCTGCTCCTGTCTATCAGGTTGCCATCGGGTGGCCAGTATACATGATCGCCTCCTCGACCTAGAAGACCCAGACAAAACAGAAGAACGTAAAATAATTAATGTTTAAACAACGATCACAATCATAAAAACCAGTGTTGTTAATCTTACTTTAAAAAATTAATTACATACAGTTACAAATTACTGCTTCCAAAAAGGAATTGAGTCAGTAACTCAATTGCCTCATTGTATGTAAGAGTAGTTACTCAGCAAAGTAACTGACATTACTTTTCATGTTCTATATGTTATTACATTATCCATTCTATAAAATCTTTCACATCAAAGTTGTTTATGTTAACTGATTGAATTTAACTGATGTATTTAAAAAATATAAAGTATATATATATATATATATATATATATATATATACTGGACTGTCTCAGAAAATTAGAATACACAATATTCTAATTTTCTGAGACAGTCCTGTACATTAATCCACCATTTAAAGCAGGGGTGTCCAAACTTTTTGCAAAGGGGACCAGATTTGGCGTGGTAAAAATGTGGGGGGCCGACCTTGGCTGACGTCCTTTACATAGAACAATATACAGGACTGTCTCAGAAAATTAGAATATTGTGTATTCTAATTTTCTGAGACAGTCCAGTATATATATATATATATATATATATATATATATATATATATATATATATATATATATATATATATATGTATATATATATATATATATATATATATATATATATATATATATATATATATATATATATATGTATACTGGACTGTCTCAGGAAATTAGAATACACAATATTCTAATTTTCTGAGACAGTCCTGTACATTAATCCACCATTTAAAGCAGGGGTGTCCAAACTTTTTGCAAAGGGGACCAGATTTGGCGTGGTAAAAATGTGGGGGGCCGACCTTGGCTGACGTCCTTTACATAGAACAATATACAGGACTGTCTCAGAAAATTAGAATATTGTGTATTCTAATTTTCTGAGACAGTCCAGTATATACATACATACATACATACATACATACATACATACAGTATGTAAATATGTACCGTATTTTTCAGTCGCACCAATCCAAAAATGCGCAATGAAGAGGAAAAAAAAACATAAGTCGCAACGGAGTATAAGTCGCATTTTTGTTTTCTGATTTGCCATTGTGTTTTGCACTTCAGCACATACTTATGGGCCACTGTACTACCACATACTGTCTGCATTTCAACAGCCCCTATAATGCATCAATTTGCCTAGTTATAATAATTTAGGTTCCTATGACAATAACCAGCTAGAAGCGCTTACCCTGAAAAAAAGAAGAAAAAGAGTAACACATTCTTTATTTAGGGCTATTATTTTCTGACACCCTAAATAATCCTATCGCGCAAACTAAGAAATTTACATTCACTTCAACAAGACTTAACCGTCATGGTGTTCAGTGACAAATGAGGTTTCATATGCATCATGAGCGGTTAGGGATTGAATGAAATCTGGTATGTAATGGATTGGATTAAGTCTCACGCCTTTTGTTTTGGACACACCCTATCAATGACTACATGCTGTATTACATAAAAGGATTTCATTGGAATTTGAATAAGGTCATAAAGGCAGCAAGAAATAACTGGAGAGACACGTGTAAATGTCCAATTGAAGTCTTGCATTTGATGTTTAATGATGATCAGCTAACATGCCTGTGTAGAAGCGAGCGTGTATATGGAATTCAACTAAAGTGTGTATGTAGACGAATTTTAAATAAATAAATAAATCAATAATTGCATGAAAGGCACTAGTTTTGAAAAAAATAGATCATGCAATGTCAATAGAATTTGTTAACTCTGGGTATAACAGTAATTGATCAAATGCTTCCTAATTTGAACAGTAATTACATATAACATCATATAATATTACACATGAAAACACACACCAGTGCCCATTATGTTCTTGAAGTTGCTCCTGTGGGATCTTAAAGTTTAGTGTAGCAGCACTGAAAAAGCTCCTCATTAGCTGCATACCCCAATTTTTTTTCAGTTTAATGTGGCTGATGAAAAGAACCTGGGAGCAGAGCGTCAATTAAATCTGAGCTAAATTCCGTGTTCCATTGTCTTCCATATGTCAGCATTAATAAAGACAAAAGGTTCTCCAGTTATTCCTTGATTCCCACTTGTTTGAAGGAAAATGCTTTTCTCTAAGCAAGTTCCTCCTTTAACTTACTATGTATTCAATTTTTTTTTCTTGCTTTCATTTTCACAAATTATTCATCATTTTCTTAACTCATCTTCTTGTGTCGCATTAAATTTTTACTTTATTAGTTATCCCCAGAGTTTCTAGCCTCCTTTACTTTTCTTTAGTCATGTTCCTAATCTACCTACCTTGATCATTGGCCATCTTGTCTGGATGTTCCACTGAAAGATAAAGAGTGTTTTAACAAATTAACAAAAAAACAAAAAGAAGGAGCAAATTAGTAGATGCAGGCAGTGTTGTGTATGAACACGTTCAATGAACGGGCGTTCATGAAGACGTTCATATTTTGGCTGAACATTAATTGAATGCATCATATTTCTGTCTCATGAATGTTACTGTGAACGCGCCAATTCTAGCCGTTGTGAGCGGCATTCATAACTTCGTTCATGAGTTCAGAACTAGAGCTTTTCTGACAAAACTGAAGATGAAACTGTATGCTAAAAAGCACACTTTAAAAGCAAACCTTAATAGCGAAAATCTATCCAACCTGACATCCCAAGCTCCCTGTCACAGCTGTGTCGTTTTAGTAAATACGGCACCTTATGTTCATGAAGCTTTTATGGCGGCAAATAAGGATTTTCAGTTGGACGATATTATAATAAATTAATTTAAATTAGCCCCTGGCCCCACGATCAAAACAACTGGCCCAGGTCAACGCGTCAGTTATTGATCTAATAATCACAAAAAAAGAACAATTTGCTTGAATAACATTTATATTTTTTTGGCGTAGATTTGGGGAAAAGTGCAGCAAAACGGTGCAAAAACAATCTAGTGTATAATAAATACGAGCTCTAACTTGATCACCGCCGGGCGGGTTGCCGATTGGCGAAAGCAAACGACAACCCCGCTGCCGTGTGAAATGATCCGGGCTAGTTATGTGTGATTTTCCGCTTCGAAGACTTTGAAACATCACTCAGTTCGGGCTAGCATGTCGGCTAGCTGTCACGCCTCTTGGTTTGTTTACATTCTCCGAAGCTGTCAGGGAAATGACAAAAGCCTGACTAACTACAGTGGCATAAAATATCGTTCGGGAGGTGCGACGGTAAAGGTGAACTCGAAAGTTTTCACCATTATGGAGTAATTTTTCCATGTCGTACTGAATAGATGCATTTTAATTATTTCATATTCCATTTAGCGCAAGACTGCTATTTGTCATGACCATACCATTTATTTAGCTATTTGGGAAAAATATTTGAATAAAAACAATATCCTGTAAAAATACTGGAGTAGAGACACTGAAACAATGACATTTTGCGGCTCTCTTCGTCGCATTTTCCTCGTTCTGAATAATTCCCCCCAATGGGCTGAGTAGTAAAACAGATGGAACCATTCTTCTGCTGACGTCATCCACCTGTTGGGGACGCTAGAGCTCTATAATTGTAGGCGTGGCTAACCAGCAGATTAAAAGATTAATTTCTCGTCATCTGCACTTTGCCAAATTGTTGGATATAGTCAAATGATAGTCAAACTGAAATGATTCTATGATTCTAATTCACATAATAATGCTGTTTAA
Source organism: Corythoichthys intestinalis (assembly GCF_030265065.1). Lineage (NCBI taxonomy): Eukaryota > Metazoa > Chordata > Actinopteri > Syngnathiformes > Syngnathidae > Corythoichthys > Corythoichthys intestinalis. Next base: position 44,562,012 of record NC_080411.1, on the reverse strand, counting down.
GACTTTTTTCTCCTGTTGTATGCACTTTAACCTGCTCTAAAAACCACATTATCTCATTCTCTCTTACTTCAGAAGAGATGGACTCGCCAATTACCATGCTTTGTAATAAAAATGGAACCGGGGTATTCATGGCCATTCAAATTAGAGAGGTAGCCAGTGCCCCTGTAGTCCCCATTAAAACAGCCACTGGGAGGGTGCGTTCCCGGCGGCAGTGAGCTCTACATCGTCATGGCATTCTTTTCGGTGGACATAGACACGTCATGGCACATTTGGGATACTCAAAAAATGGGTCTCACACCTTCAATTGCTAAGCTAAATGAGAAGTCGATGTATGTTTGTGTGGAACTGTAGTTCAAACCAAAAAGCTATTCCGTTTTTGCTGAAACTAGCAAAACTCTTTACGGAGCCATTACAATCTCTCCTTCTCCTTAAAATAAGATTTGCTGTTTTCCTCTGCAACAAGTGGAATCGATCGAGAGTCAGGCGAGTGGGCAGTTCTAGTGGCGAACAAGCCGACCGAAGTCGCTCCCGGCTGGATTAAACAGCCACTGGCAGAGGGGATGTGACAGTTGTGGAAAAAATGTGACAAAAAGAGGAAGTGGTCGTTACTACGTTACTTATTACGTTACTTAACCACGCAAATGCACATGTATGCATTTTTACTGGCCCCATTGGGCCAGTGGTGGGTGCATTCTGGTGGCCCTGATGGTTTTAAAGGTACGTCCGGGCCACCGGGCTATTTATATTGTCGACCCCTGAAAGGTGCAAAGTAAACAAATTACATCATGAACATACATGTACAACATGAATACGGCATAAATTAATGCTTAACGGCACGGGGAAGACAAGATCGGAGAGAGAGCGGTGTGCAGTCGAGGTGAGCACAGCCAGATGGTAGGATGTGCGTGAGGAGAACTTTCCTTTGTCTGCATCCATGATCAAAAGTTAAGTACACATTCCTTTCTTTATAGAAGGTTTATGGTGTTTATTTTGAAACTGTTTGATTCACGGCCTTTTGTAACGTTACGCACATGCCCAGAACCGCAAAGTTGCAATTTCTGACGGGGTACAAAATCTGAGAGAAGCACCAGTAACAACATTTAAGCGAGTTTTACGAACAGCTAGTTCTGACGCAGATTTGAAATTGAATATGAAGAGTAATCTGACAAAGTTTCAGTGTTAAAGTGGATAAAATAATTGCTGTCTGTGGTTTTATCACGACAAGGTCGATAATATCTTGCAGCGATTATTGGGGAGAAGAACAGACCTAAAAAAGTTATTTTCTTTTAAACCATGAACTAGTTACAAATTTTGAGGATTTTAGGTAATTTTTAAGTTTGTGAAGTGCAATTTGAACTAGTTCATGCAAAAGGAATTTTCCCAACGCTGGATACAGGTCTTTGTTTGCATACAGAACATGCCAGGCATTTTCCACAGTTTTATATGTTGGTAATCGTGCAATGGTAATGAATTGTATTCATCTATTGTACATGCACCCTCATAGATTCTATTCTGACATACCTTTGGCTGTCCTAAAATGGACAGGTTCGGACAATGGACCGACACCTTTGGCATTCTTCGCCTGGATCCGGAAGTAATACATTGTGTCCAGGTTTAGATCAACAACCTGATGAGTCAGGCGATCCCCGCTGATTGTTTCCATAAGCCAGTCGTCTATTGGCATGTTTTTGTCCAGAGTATAGTACAGGATATAACCTGCAACATATGAATACAAATGACCATATATTTACCAGCTACTACTCGGTAGTGCGTATTTATGTGTAATCACATATCGTATTTTCCGCACTATAAAGCGCACCTAAAAGCCAACAGTGTGCCTTATATATGGATCAATATTGGTTAATCATGACATGACACTCCCTTTAGCGTTGCTTCTTCTAGTTGATGCATAAAGCTACTACAACTACAACAACAGGGTGACCCATGAACAAGTTTTTAACAATCCATGAGTGACAGAAGAAAATATTTTATTTATAGTAATTTGAAACTTAAAACATGCCATTTAAGAAATAATTATAAGGTTTTCATTTCAAAATAATGTCCTTTAAAAAGCATCCTCCTGATTGCATTCTTGAAATCTGCCGTTGAATACTTAAAAAAAAAAAAAAAAATTGCGTATTGGCAGACATGAGCAAGTGGCAGCACTGTGAGACAGTGACCTTGAGCAAGTAAACAATGTCCAATTTTAGCAACTACGGTGAAATCAGGATGAAATTCGCAGTATTACAGCTCTGTTGAGGAATAAATGAGGAATCCCAGCAGCAGATTTCAAGAATGCATTCGCACAGGAAGACGAAATTTAAAGAACATCATTTTTTAAAAGGAAGCTCCAGCTCATTCAGCTCCATCTGGTTGATGCATAACGCAACCCAACCACTACTCCTACTGCGCCTTTTAATGTGGCGCGGACTATACAGCGATCCCTTGTTTTTCGCAGTTAATTTTTGGGGGGGTTGTGTTTAATGTATTGTATTTATTCAGATTTAGCATTGGAAAGAGATACATATAAGACATGATCTTTCCCTTTTCCCCCCAAAGTATAGCTTAAACAAAAAAAAAAACAAAAAAAAAAGGTTTTAAACATGTAACTGTCCAACTGAATTATTTTTAACAACAATAACATATCAAAATGCTTGTCTTTATTAAATGCTTCATTGATTGAGACCAGCCTCCCGTCACTCTCACTGTCTTACCACAGCACACTACTGCTAGTGTTTACCAAGCTAAACGATGATTGGCAGATTTGCGGCTTAGGTCATATCTACACGTAGCAGGGTATTTGGCAAAAAAAAAAAGAACTTTTTCTATAGTTTGGCCTATTATCTATACGCACACGCTCATTTAAACAAGGGTTCGTAATAACAAAAGTGAAGAGGTGCAAATTCTGTGTTTGTAGCGCCATCATGTGGACACTGATAACTGCACCTTTAACTGTGGAAACGTCACTGACTGCGATAAACTTTGTCCCTACGTCACACATGAGACCGATGTTTACACTTGGAATAAATTAGACAGGTTTTCTTGCAGTACTTCATATTGAAGAACACATGCGAAGTATTATGGACAATTATTGTTCGCGCATTGTAATGAATGTACTTAAAAAGTGGAAGTTTTTTTTCTACAACCGTACTGGTGTCGAGGTAAACTATTTTTTCTGAACGTATTAAGGCAGGATCCTTGCTTTTAAAAAACCCTAGGTGTAGACATGGCCTTAGAAGTTAGCGCTACCAAGCTTCTCTGGCAAGAACAAAGCAGCACCCCTGTCACTCATCGTTAACTTTAACAAGCAAACTCCTCAAAGTCTCCAGCTGCCTACAAAGTAAGAAAAGCAGCAGGAGTGAGAGTGAGAAGCTGTACGTGATCGGATCGGGACATCTCTATAAAATATTGTATTCATTTTTTTATTATTATTTTTTTTTAATTCGGAAAAAAAAAAAAAAATCTGCCATGTACTGGGCACGCGAAGTTTGAAGCGCGACATAGCAAGGGATCACTGGTCTATGAATACATTTTTAAAATAGGCCATTTGTTAAAGATGCGTCTTATGATCCGATTCACCTTATAATGCGGAAAATACGGTCCATCCAATTTAAAATGTTACATTAAATTTTTCACTGAGACCTTTTCTGATGATCCGTTTTTCACTAGAAAACCTCTGTGTATGTATTATAAATGAAAAGTGGCATTTTCAATAACAGCAACCTGTTTTGTAGTGATCTGCAAATATGTAATTAAAAATGCACCAGACAACAAGCATAAAAAGACTTGAGTCTGTTTTGGAGAAAATTTGCCTTAATATTAGACTTTACTTAATTTTGGAAACTGACAGTATTAGTATTTGGGATGGGATGTTACAGCAGATCTCATTAAAACAGACACAAAATGGAAATGTGTGTGTAGGCACATACACAATCCTCACAGAGCAGACTGAACAGTTGTACAGTGTTACATTTATGAGTCACTTTATCACTTAATATTGATATAGGTAAAACAAAAATCTTAATAACCTGCTCTTTGCAGACATAATGACTATTTGTAATGTTATCTTGAGCACTCGCCTGTGATCCGCCCATTTGCCTCCATCGGTGGTTGCCAGCTGATTAAAATGGCTCGTGGCCGTCCCTCACGACTGATCACTGTCAAGTCTTTGGGCGCAGAGCTGGGAGCTGTCAACAAAGTATATGAATATGAAAAACAAGCAAGATAAAATGTGTTTCATGCTCAAGAAATCAGTCTTCATCAAAGGTTGTTCCCCAACCCCCCAAATTCAATCATAAGTATTATAATTTATGTTCATCCCAATGATCATATCATCTGTCATTTACCATTAAAGGAAAAAAAAGAATTAAATTAGTGCGAGCAGATGCTAATCAACTTTAAACAAAGTATTAACAGTAGTTGTGTAGATGTGTGATTTTGTCATTTTTTCATTTAGTCTCTTTCCTACGTTTTCCAAAGAAGACACGCCTCGGCCAAAATCAGTGGCGGATGAAGTACTCACTTTTGTTACTTAAGTAAAAGAACAGCTACAGGGGCAAAAAATATTTAACTAAGTAAAATTACAAGTTTATGAACAAAAATTTATAAATTAGTAAAAGGAAAAGTATTAAAGTACTTGCTTTAAAATTTACTTTACAATTATATGTAAATACAGAGATCTGAGATCTATTCAAAGAAAGTACAATTTGTCCCGGGTTACGAAAGAGTTCCTTTCCTACGCTTGCAAAGTAAACCTGAATTTCCAGGTAATTCAGAATTAATCCTTTAAGTACCCCTGAATCTCAAAACAACTATCCAAAAAGTCCAAAAGTATTGCACAGTGGTACCTCTACATACAAAGTTAATTTGTTCCAGGATCTTGTTTATATGTCGAAATGGTCGTATGTCAAGCAGGACTTTCCCATAAGAGTACATTATAATCCCATTAATTCGTTCCACAGCCTGAAAACCTACATACACTAAATCCTTAACAAATGCTGCTCGTACAGATACGTGCTGTAAAATGCAGTGAAGTAAAAAGTACCACTTCATACAGTGCCTTGCAAAAGTATTCGGCCCCCTTGAATCTTGCAACCTTTCGCCACATTTCAGGCTTCAAACATAAAGATATGAAATTTAATTTTTTTGTCAAGAATCAACAACAAGTGGGACACAATCGTGAAGTGGAACAACATTTATTGGATAATTTAAACTTTTTTAACAAATAAAAAACTGAAAAGTGGGGCGTGCAATATTATTCGGCCCCTTTACTTTCAGTGCAGCAAACTCACTCCAGAAGTTCAGTGAGGATCTCTGAATGATCCAATGTTGTCCTAAATGACCGATGATGATAAATAGAATCCACCTGTGTGTAATCCAGTCTCCGTATAAATGCACCTGCTCTGTGATAGTCTCAGGGTTCTGTTTAAAGTGCAGAGAGCATTATGAAAACCAAGGAACACACCAGGCAGGTCCGAGATACTGTTGTGGAGAAGTTTAAAGCCGGACTTGGATACAAAAAGATTTCCCAAGCTTTAAACATCTCAAGGAGCAGTGTGCAAGCCATCATATTGAAATGGAAGGAGCATCAGACCACTGCAAATCTACCAAGACCCGGCCGTCCTTCCAAACTTTCTTCTCAAACAAGGAGAAAACTGATCAGAGATGCAGCCAAGAGGCCCATGATCACTCTGGATGAACTGCAGAGATCTACAGCTGAGGTGGGAGAGTCTGTCCATAGGACAACAATCAGTCGTACACTGCACAAATCTGGCCTTTATGGAAGAGTGGCAAGAAGAAAGCCATTTCTCAAAGATATCCATAAAAAGTCTCGTTTAAAGTTTGCCACAAGCCACCTGGGAAACACACCAAACATGTGGAAGAAGGTGCTCTGGTCAGATGAAACCAAAATTGAACTTTTTGGCCACAATGCAAAACGATATGTTTGGCGTAAAAGCAACACAGCTCATCACCCTGAACACACCATCCCCACTGTCAAACATGGTGGTGGCAGCATCATGGTTTGGGCCTGCTTTTCTTCAGCAGGGACAGGGAAGGGAAGCAGGGAAAATTGACGGGAAGATTGATGCAGCCAAATACAGGAACATTCTGGAAGAAAACCTGTTGGTATCTGCACAAGACCTGAGACTGGGACGGAGATTTATCTTCCAACAGGACAATGATCCAAAACATAAAGCCAAATCTACAATGGAATGGTTCAAAAATAAACGTATCCAGGTGTTAGAATGGCCAAGTCAAAGTCCAGACCTGAATCCAATCGAGAATCTGTGGAAAGAGCTGAAGACTGCTGTTCACAAACACTCTCCATCCAACCTCACTGAGCTCGAGCTGTTTTGCAAGGAAGAATGGGCAAGAATGTCAGTCTCTCGATGTGCAAAACTGATAGAAACATACTCCAAGCGACTTGCAGCTGTAATTGGAGCAAAAGGTGGCGCTACAAAGTATTAACGCAAGGGGGCCGAATAATATTGCACGCCCCACTTTTCAGTTTTTTATTTGTTAAAAAAGTTTAAATTATCCAATAAATTTTGTTCCACTTCACGATTGTGTCCCACTTGTTGTTGATTCTTGACAAAAAATTAAAATTTTATATCTTTATGTTTGAAGCCTGAAATGTGGCGAAAGGTTGCAAGGTTCAAGGGGGCCAAATACTTTTGCAAGGCACTGTATTTGTACTCAAGTACAGATACAGTGGTATGAGAAAGTATCTGAACCTTTTGGAATTTCTTACGTTTCTGCATAAAATCAGTATCAAATGTGATCTGATCTTTATCAAAATCACACAGATGAAAAAACAGTATCTGCTTTAACTAAAACTACCCCAACATTTATATGTTTTCATATTTTAATGAGGATAGTATGCAAACAATGACAGAAGGGGGGAAAATAAGTAAGTGAACCATCACATTTAATATTTTGTGACGCCCCCTTTGGCAGCAATAACTTCAACCAGACACTTCCTGTAGCTGCAGAACTGTCTGGCACATCGATCAGGACTAATCTTGTCCCATTCTTATCTACAAAACTGCAGTAGTTTAGTCAAATTCCGAGGAAGTTTGGCGTGAATCGCTGTCTTCAGGTCATGCCACAGCATCTCAATGGGGTTCAAGTCTGGACTTTGACTTGGCCACTCCAGAATGTTTATTTTGTTCTTCTGAAACCATTCTGAAGTTGATTTACTTCTGTGCTTTGGATCATTGTCTTGTTGCAGCATCCATTCATTTTTAGCTTCAACTGTCTGACAGACGGCCTCAGGTTTTCCTGCAAAAGATCCTGATAAACTTTTGAATTCATTCTTCCATCAATGATTGCAAGTTGTCCAGGCCCTGAGGAAGCAAAAAAGCCACAAATCATGATGCTCCATCCTCACGGTCGGGATGAGGTGTTGATGTTGGCGAGCTGTTCCATTTTTCCTCCACACATGACGTTGTGTATTGCTCCCAAACAGTTCAACTTTGGTTTCATCAGTCCACAAAATATTTTCCAAAACTTCTGTGGCATGTCCAAGGCCTTTTTGGGAACATTAAATGAGCAACAATGTTTTTTTAGACAGCGGTGGCCTTCTCCGTGGAGTCCTCCCATGAACACCATTCTTGGCCATAGTTTTACATATAGTTGATGTGTGCACAGAGATATTGGACTGTTCCAGTGATTTCTATAAGGCTATAGCAGACACTCTAGGGTTCTTGTTTACCTCTCTGAGTATTCTGTGCTGAACTCTTGGCGTCATGTTTGGTGGACGGCCACTCCATGGGAGAGAAGCAACAAAGCCAAAATCTTTCCATTTGTGGACAACTTCTCTGACTGTTGATTGATGAACAACAAGACTTTTAGAGATAGTTTTGTATCCTTTCCAAGCTTTATACAAATCAACAATCCTTGATCGCAGGTCTTCAGACAGCTCTTTTGACCGAGCCATGATACACATCAGACAATGCTTTTCATCAAGAAAATTCTTACCAGGTGTGTGTTTTATAGTGGTAGCTTTAAGTGATTGGGCACACACCTGACTTAAATTGTTTGGTAAACATTGGTTTCAATTGCTCTTTAAGTCTCCTTAAGGAGACAGTTCATTTACTTATTTTCCCCTCTTCTGTCATTGTTTGCATGCTATCCTCATTAAAAAATAAAAACCTATTAATGTTTCGGTGGTTTCAGTTATAACAGACACTGTTTTTACATCTGTGTGATTTTGACAAAGATCAGATCACATTTGAGTTATTTTATGCAGAATTGTGAGAAATTCCAAAAGGTTCAGATACTTTTTCATACCACTGTACACATGAAAATGTACCTAAGCACAGTAATGAAGTACTTTTACTTCATTACATTCCATCACTGTTCAAAAATACAAGTCAAATGAAGATTACAGATTACTATATGTTAAAGTGCCTTGATGTTAAACAGTGTTTAATTATCCAATTAATGAGTTGTTTGTATAAGTTCAGTAAGCATAGTTACATCATATATTACAATGTCAAGCATGCAGCATTGGTTGCAGTTTTTATTTCTACATGGCAATACCAGACTTTCAGGAGATGCAGTAGAAATGACTGAAAGGAAGCGCCACAAGAAAAATATGAATCATGGCAAAACCCTGCTTGGTATAGCCGGATACGGCATGTCACAATTAATAAAAAATGAAGCGTGTGAACGGTCAAAACATGCTAATTAAGCTTTCACATATGCTAGCCAGCCAAATCACAAAGATGGCACCGCACTGAAATGAGGTCAATAACCCGATCGTACTGCAATGAACACTAAGTCATATTAGCATATCAGCAGTCATTTGAAGGTGGCAGACCAAGCCATTATTAATGGCATTCATATTCATATTTCATGAACTTGAATACAGCAAAAATGAACTTGATCTCAATACTCCAAGTCAAAAATGTCCTTTAGTCACACATTGTCAAACAGCATATATTTAGGGAGGAGTAAAATGCTGTTAAATGTCAAAGGGACACAGTTCTTAGCTCAAATGGAAAATGTATTCCACAATATGGGGCAAATGACTGGAAGGCTTTGTCGCTTCAATTCAAAATGTGAGACTTTATTTGAATGACATTTTTAACAATGGTAACTTTGCATTAAGCTTAAAATAATTTACTTCATGAATTCCGTCATCAGCGTTCGTTCTTATAACAGAAGTCAAGAATTTCTGTCATAAGCATTCATTAATGACATACTGATGTACAGTACACTATTAATTTAATTCATTCCAGGACCTGGTTTGTCAATCGAAGGGGTCGTTAACAAGTGGGATTTTCCAATAAGAATACAGTGGGGCAAATAAGTATTTAGTCAACCACCAAATGTGGAAGTTCTCCTACTTGAAAAGATTAGAGAGGCCTGTCATTGTCAACATGGGTAAACCTCAACCATGAGAGACAGAACGTGAAAAACCCCCCAGAAAAATCACATTGTTTGATTTTTAAAGAATATATTTCCAAATTAGAGTGGAAAATAAGTATTTGGTCTCCTACAAACAAGCAAGATTTCGGGCTGACAAAGTAGTCTAACTTCTTCTAATGAGGTCTAACGAGGCTCTACTCGTTACCTGTATCAATGGCATTTGTTTTAACTCATTATCAGTATAAAATACACCTGTCCACAACTTCAGTCAGTCACACTCCAAACTCCACTATGACCAAGACCAAACAGCTGTCGAAGGACACCAGAGACAAAATTGTAGACCTGCACCAGGCCGGGAAGACTGAATCTGGGGACGGGTTTCAATAAGCTTCGGCTTCTCCCATCAGCCCTTTTCTTTTCGGGTTGACATGCCTGAAGGGAAAATAAATGAAATGAATCTGCAATAGGTAAAGCGCTTGGTGTAAAGAAATCAACGGTGGGAGCAATTATTAGAAAATGGAAGACATACAAGACCACTGATAATCTCCCTCCATCTGGGGCTCCATGCAAGATCTCACCCCGTGGCATCAAAATGATAACAACAACGGTGAGTCCAGGCCCGTCTGCGGTTCGCTAGAGAGCATTTGGAATATCCAGAAGAGGACTGGGAGAATGTGTTATGGTCAGATGAAACCAAAATAGAACTTTTTGATAGAAACACAGGTTCTCGTGTTTGGAGGAGAAAGAATACTGAACTGCATCCGAAGAACACCATACCCACTGGAATGCGAAACATCATGCATTGGGGCTGTTTTTTCTGCAAAGGGACCAGGAAGACTGATCTGTGTAAAGGAAAGAATGAATGGGGCCATGTATCGAGAGATTTTGAGTGAAAATCACCTTCCATCAGCAAGGGCATTAAAGATGAGACATGGCTGGGTCTGTCAGCATGACAATGATCCCAAACACACAGCCAGGGCAACAAAGGAGTAGCTTCGAAAAAAGCATTTCAAGGTCCTTGAGTGGCCTAGCAAGTCTCCAGATCTCAACCCCATCGAAAATCTGTGGAGGAAGTTGAAAGTCTGTGTTGCCCAACGACAGCCCCAAAACATCACTGCTCTAGAGGAGATCTGCATGGAGGAATGGGCCAAAATACCAGCAACAGTGAGTGAAAAGCTTGTGAAGAGTTACAGAAAACGTTTGCCCTCCGTTATTGCCACCAAAAGGATACATAACAAAGTATTGAGATGAACTTTTGGTATTGACCAAATACTTATTTTCCACCATGATTTGCAAATAAATTCTTTAAAAATCAAACAATGTGATTTTCTGGGTTTTTTTCCACATTCTGTCTCTCATGGTTGAGGTTTACCCATGTTGACTATTACAGGCCTCTCTAATATTTTCAAGTGGGAGATCTTGCACAATTAGTGGTTGACTGAATACTTATTTGCCCTACTGTACATTATAATTTGATCAGTTCATTCCACAGCCCAAAAACCTACGCTAAATCCTTCATTAATACTGAAGGTACAATTACTAAAAGCAATTACACACATCAAAACAAATGAATTATAAAAACAAATCAGAATTATAAGAATAATAAATGGATATATAAAAAAAGCTTTTTTATTGTCACTTTAACTTAGGGTGGGGCTTAGCAATCTGCGGCTCTAGAGCCTCATGCGGCAACTAGCGGTGCCCTAGTGGGTCCCTGGAGCTTTTTCAAAAATGCTTGAAAAGGGAAAAGATGGGGGAGGGAAATATATTTCTCGTTTTAATATGGTTTCTGTAGGAGGACATACATGACACAAACATTTTTCTAATTCATGAATATTGTAATAAAGTTAAACTTGAGGCGCCATCGTATAACAGTAGTCACGTGGCGCGTCATTCTCTATAGGATGCACTGAAGGGAAAACAAACATTTCATCATGAAGGCTCATTATGTATTTGTAACCAACTTAGTCAATTTTATAATAGGCTAATATAGATAACATAAAGCATGTGTTGCCTTCATTATAAGGCTTATATGAGGATTTTAATTTTTCGCGGCTCCAGACACATTTGTTTTTTTGGTCCAATATGGCTCTTTCAACATTTTGGATTGCCGACCCCCGATTTAAGGTGACCCTTTGCCCGGACATGTCCACTTTTACCACCATTTACATTTTGTCCAGGGCCGCCGGTGGGGTTTTATAAATTCATGAAAATGTCCGGTTTTCGTTATTTTTCATGGGACCAATTAGCGTGTGTTGAAATTGACTGACGCTTTGCACAGAATGCTACAGTACCCTAACCCGAGCCTGCCTAGTGTTTGGTTCTGCTGTGCTCAGTAACAGAGAAAATAGAGGTCGGAGCAGTATGCTTTTTTTTTGTTGTTGTTGAATTATTATTGTTGCGAGCCTTCTGTTCTATCTACATTTTTGCACTGGAAAGAGAAATACCTTTTTGTTAAACTGGATTTCTACCGAAGAGTTATTATTCAGAACACTAGTTCAGATTATTTAATTGTAGAGTAAGAATTGAAAAGACAGCTATTTTTTTTCAAGGATGATTACCAATACAATAGAGGCACTTTTTTTTTTTTTTTTAAATCATCGTTTTATTCAATTTTTTCTTTTTATTAAAACGTAATTATCGTATTATTATTTTAGGAATAACAAGAGCCTATTGAGTAAACTCTGAGACTTTGAATTTGTGTCTTAGGTGATAGAGGTATTATTTTCTTATAAAACTGAATTTTCTACCCAGACAGAGGAGGCACACTGTAAATATATTAAAGTGATAAGGCATCTTTGAGTGAACTTTGAGTAAAATGTAAGTATCTTAAGGCCAGGCCGAATGTCCTCTTTTTTGGAAACCAAAATGTGGTCACCCTACTTTAACTTATAGAAACTGGCAAACAGTGGTAGGAGGAGACAGCGGGTGCATGTGGATACGGTGAACCATGTTCTGTCTAATTTAATAAATGCATTAAATAAGACCCATGCAAACAAATAAATGATAAAAAAACAGGAAATAACAAAAGTGTTTTTATTGTCACCTTAACTAACCGGCGAATGGAGGGACAGCGATTGTGTAGGTAGGTGGGAGAGGGTCGAGGGGGACTGGTAAGCCGCATTGTCTAGCCCAGGGGTCGGGAACATTTGGCTCGCGAGCCAGATATGACTCTTTTGACGACTGCATCTGGCTCGCAGACAAATCTTCAGTTATTAAAAAAAAAAAAAAAGTTTCATTATGTAATGGGAAGGACGCTAGGACCTCGGGGGAAACCTGGCGGGCGTAAGAGCCACAGGGGAAACTTTAAAAATAGCAACCAGTAAGGGGCGCTCACATATTTTCCATTAGCAAACTAGTGATCAGGCAACATTCGGGACACTACAGGTGCGGCAGTGGAGAACGTCTGAAGTCTGATGATGCGTGTGGCATTCGGTTGAAATAATAGCTATGGATCTGTAGCGTGGTGCAGGCAGGAATAAAATGCTTCAGTCTGTTGCTACACATTTCATTTTGCTTTATTTTCATTTTTCTTGTACAGCTGAAACAAGAAAAAAAACAACGTCCGTCTTGCATTGCTGCATACACACGGATCATTTCTTATTTGCTCTGAAATGTGGATTCTTACATAATTAATTAACAAATACTAGTTTTTGTGACAAAACTTTTAACTTCTGCATTTTAGACACTACTAGCATTCACTCATCGTCCGCTCGCCATTATGAACACATCTGCAGTCACACATGAACATACTGTAATAGCCCAGAATGGGGAAATAGGAAGGAAAGGAGTCGGTGATGACTTTCCCACTTTATTGTGGCAACCATAGAAAATAATAAACAAAATAACAGCGGCATCCGCAACATGCTAACTTCGCTCTCACGCCGTACGCTCTGTCCTCCTTGCATCCTGCTACGTCACTACTCTGCCGTCTGATGGCCTCTTCAAGGGACCACAAATAGTTACGGAGATTACAATACTTAACAATTAACATATTTCTGAACTATCTTAACACACAGCACACATCACAATCATCATTGTAGAAAGCAATCCGATAATATACACAGTCAAATGATACTCTTTTTCTCACCTCAAACAAGAAAAAAATACTAGTTTACAACGTCCGTCTCACATTGGTCTAAAATGCGAACATTTATAGCCCATGCACGCCACGTAGCTAACACTTCCCCCCTGCTGGTTTAAAACTGTAAGTACAACAGTCTATCTGTGGACACAAACTATTCAAATAACTATTTTAATATTATTTAATAATTGTTATTTAATTTATTAGCATTTATAAAAGTTATTAAAAAGAATGCAGAGACTTATTGTACTTTAAAAGTGTTGAAATTACATAAAATGAACATATTACTTGTATTTTTAGTTTTAAACATATTGTATGGCTCTCACAGAATTACATTTAAAAATATGTGGTGTACATGGCTCTCTCAGCCAAAAAGGTTCCCGACCGCTGGTCTAGCCAGTTCACTCACACGCACACCACACTCATATTATTCTATCATTTCAATCTAAATTTCAATGGTAAGCATTGAAATATAATTTATTTATTATAAACCTATTATTATTGCTGCTGCCTTTTTCTATTTTTTTCACCACCTGCACTATCTTTCTTGGAACCCATGTTGATTTCTCTCACAAGAAAATGCATCTTCTGGTATGGATGGGACCTGTTGGGGTGGTGACATCACGGTTACTTCCTTACGGCAGGCCCCGCCATTCACGCACCTCTTTTAACACACCACACACATCATACCCCATGGGGGAGCGCCAGAAAAGGGCGGTGGGACGGGCGGCTGGGTAAAAATTCCATGCAGCGGTCCCACTACCCCAAGCCGAGCTCTTCTATTTTAATGCATACAATACACTCCACACAATCCAATCACGGTGCTGGGTAATGGTTGCCAGTCTGGGACCTGGCAGCCACAGTAATAGTTGGGTAGGTGGGTCCCACTCTATTTCTGTATGGCGTGGCTCCCGGGCGTGGCCTCCTGTAAGATGTGCTCTAATGCTTTTGCACGCTAAGGTTAATAATGTGTGTTTAAAACTATTAGCTATAACTACTTTCTTACTTAACAGTCTTAAGGCCTTACAAAAGAAAGAATGTGTCGCGGAAGGTCACATTCAACTGAAGGACAGATGCCCAGCTTGACCCAGAGGGGCAGATTTCCTGTTTTAGGTTTCTATTGCTGACCATAAAGTTTCAACACAATTAGACAAGACAAATAACTGCCCGCATTCTTTTCTCAAGATAACAGCTATTTCTCAAGATGTGAAACTCACACATGTATGTTGAAACTTTCTCATTTGTCAATAAAAGCTGCGCTCCTCAGGGGGAAAGTCAGATAAGCTTGTGAGCCACGCGCTTCGCATCAACTTTTCTCCTGACGGCCGTCAGCATTTCTCCGTTCGTGGTCTGATCCTCCTTCCATCCCTTTCTGGGTCTTTAATTAATTACAAAAGTGAGTTTAGACCTAACACCTCCCCTCTGGCTGGGCTGCCGGCTGCGGGAGCGGCGAGAGGTCAGTGCTCCGATCTCACGTCACCCCGCGGCAGCTCCTCGGCGTTCTCCTGCTTCCGCCTTCCCCTCTCTTCTCTGCCTGGGCGCTCCAGCGCTAGTCGCTGCCTGGGTGTCGGTGTGTCTGCTGGATGTCGCCAGCTTCGGCAGGGGGGCCCCTGCCCAGGGCTTGGTGGGCCGTTGGGGGTCCCGCGATGTGCTGTGCCGGTTGGGGGGATGCAGCTGTGGCCCGTGGGCCGGGTGTGCGTGGGTGGGGTTTGGTGGTGCGTCCCCTCTTCCCATACCTGAAGACCTGTTGATGGGGGCACGGGTTGCCCGGCAGACCACCCCTGGGGGGAGATGATGGCCTCTTTGCTGGGCAGCGGGAGGAGGGGTGGACTGCGCTGGGGGGGGTGGGGTGGGGAGCGGTGCTTGCGCAGCATTTCCGCTCGTCTGCGTGGCTATCGAATGTTTGATGGGATTCGCGCATGGCTGGATGTATTGGGCGTGCTCGGGTGGAAGACCTCGGTACGGAGGTAAGCGATGGGGCGGCGTAGGGTGGGTTGCCGACGGGCTCACACTCAAAAGGGATTCAAACAATTACTGGGTTCTAGATCACAGGACTGATTAGTGTACACTCCACCCCACCCAATTACTTATCTTCTAGGCTCCCCCCTCTTTCCCTGGTTAACAGGCCCCCTACATGGTGTCAACTGGAAATACACATATACTAGCTGACGATAGCACCAACATATTCATAGTTAGTGTAGGCGTTCAATGTATTTCTTGTTGTTGATTGTGTTTCCTCTGTCTCTCTGTCCTTCTTTTTTTCTTTTCTCTGTCCTTCTTTTTTTCTTTTCCCCCATAACCCCTTCCTGTTCGCTGCTTTGTCTTTATAAACAAGTTATGTTGAAGGATCACAATGTAGTATGTCATACTCCATTGTGGAACATTAAAACTGTTCAGACCAACCGGAGACTTAGACTTCCATTCTCCGTGTCAAACAGCTGAACAGGACAGGTTTGAAAAAAAAAAGAAGAAAAAAAGAAAATGCATCTTGTGGGAAAACAATGAACTTGGGACGCTGTCATTGATCGTCGTATTTAGAGCATGTCGTCATATGTTGAGACAAATGATGAGTCAAATTTTATGCCGGATGTCGACGGGATCATATGTCGATGCAATTGTATGTTGAGGTACCATTGTGTAAGTGGAGTGTGAGCGTGTGGTAGATAAGTAGAATCTGTGTAGGAACAAATGTGAACAGGGCCCGGGTGCGATAAGCATAAATGGGACCTCCAAGTGGACCATCCAACGGGGGTGGGGGTGCTAAGGGACAAATATCCGCGGGCACCTCTACATTTTCGCAAGCCCCTCAAGACGTGCAGGCGGAAATATTTTTGGCGGGCCCCTTCAAACAACCAGCTGGCAGACATATTTTAAACACTATATTACAGTTCCGCACATCATCTTACCTTTGACTGAATTTCCAATGCATTGTGCATGTTACGTCCCTGAGTAGAGTATATACAGTACATACTGCTTCCTTTGGCAGATGGCCAATACTGTTAAATGCAGACTTTTTGCATCGATGGCATCCAGCATATAAACTGCCAAATATACACTTTCATGCAAATGATTTGACGAGTTGAAAGTCTCTTTCTTTCAAATTCAAAACTCTAGCGACGGTTATAGGGAACAGCTGTGACAGATTAATAGGTCCCCAATTTCATAGCAACCTCAATCAAATGTGGGACCAAAGCTGTTTTAGAAAATGAATGACAAGCTAATTCTCATGTGCATGCAATGTCCTCACCATCGCGACATTAGCAAGTTATCATAGGAATCGATTCACTTTTTTTTTTTTTTTTTTTAATTGCTGGATGACATACATTCAGATTATTATAATCATTTTTCCCACACACTAGTAGGCTAGTAGAAATGATCAAAACATATGAGTTGAGATGAGATGAGGCAAAATTTCCCATGTTTTTGTGCAGACGTGTTTAGTGTGCCTGTTTCGTGACAGTATGTGTCGAGCCGTTGGACCACTGCAGGGAGCGAGTGCGCTCCGTCCATCTGCTGCTCCTGAATGTCAATGTATTCCAGCACACCCCAAGGGAACTGCCGGGGTAATGCCGTTCACGCTTAATTGGGTGACAAATCCAACAAACATGATTGTAAACACCCTGAAAGGGATACCTTGACATTTTGATTTCAGTCGGTTCTGTGTTACATTGTTGTCGACGATTGTCGTGTTCTCGCTGCGGGGTATTTGGCTCGCTCCAAGTTTATGGTGTCTGTCCATCTTTACAACAACTAATCACTTTTACAAGGGTAAAACAGGGTGGGGTTTAAGCAAGTTAAGCATTCGAGTCATGGTTAGAGCACTTTTGAAGCAGCACCATGGCTCAGTTTTGAAATAGAATCTTTGACTCAGCCTGGTTGTAATTCAGTCAGTGCTCTTCATTTCATATCATGGCCGTCGCCAGGCATATTTCACTGGGGCAGGGCCCCCAGGATTGATCTGCAGTGCCGCAGTAAAATTTCACTGCAAAAAAAAAAAACTCTGGAGTTTTAAATCTACATAGCATAATTTAAACAATGCACCCATTTAATATGGTCATATTACTCTATTTACTCCACATACACGATCTGCACATGGCTCCTTAATATGGTCATCTATGCACGTAACTTTGGTTGTGATAGGCATATGTGTTCATACTTCTGCAAAGAGTGGGGTGGCGTGGCTCAGTGGTAGAGTAGTTGTCACCCAACCCAGAGGTTGTAGGTTCAATTCTCCACTCTGATGAACTCGTCTAAGTGTCTCCTTGAGCAAGACACTGAACCCCATGTTGCTCCTGGTGCTGTGTCACCAGTAGGTGGATGGCGAGATAGTGTAAAGCGCTTTGAGCGCCTTGAAAGGTGGAAAAGTGCTATATAAGTATAACACCATTTACCAAAGCACCATCAGGAGATATGCTGCGTTCATTTGTATCGGAAGATCTGAGTTCCCAAATTAAAAAATCGTTCTGCTGTGTTGTAAAGTCATAATGCAGGATAAAATCAGAGTTGCTACAAAGTACAGCAGCCCATTTTAATACTCCAACAATACATCACAAGTTGAGTGATTGTTTAGCGTTTTTTATAGACACCATGGAATAGAGAATCATTTTTTTGATTACTCCAACACGTGAATGCAGCATCAACATGATGGTGCATGTGCCAATCATACAGTCGACGGTACAAATGACATCTTACCACCTGCTTTACAGGTTAATGCCAGATCATTTGCCCATCCTTTTTTTTTACCTCTGTGTTGATGTTTGTTTGGTCGTCTATTATCATGAATTGTGAATTTAAATGGTTCAACTTAACCCTTTATGTCTGAGCTCCAGACTAACATTTTTTACTAGGAGCACAGTGGCCCCTAACTTAAAAGTTTAGGGGCGCAAGCTGATGATTCAGGGACACACACTGTAAATCGACAAGTTTTGCTGTAATTTTCACAGTTTAACTGATAATGTCATAATAAATACATAAAACTACAAACCTATGACTATATATTTTATTCTCTATGAGTTTTGACATCAACCAGTATACTGCTTACAAATGAGGTTAAGTTTTTTTTTTTTTTACAGAGACCCAGCTTTAACATGGATGCAGAGTGTCCCATTCATGACAAAAAATACATTTACATATATGAAAAAGAAGTTCAAAAAACCAGAATCTTAAAATAATCATGTGTTTAGGTCAGGGGTCAGGAGCCTTTTTGACTGAGAGAGCCCAAACACCCAACATATTTTAAAATGCGATTCCACAGAAGCCATAGGCCTACTGCCAGCTTGTCCGAGTCTGTTTTGTGAGCACTGTTTCTTTCGTGAAGGCATTTGAATGCATCACACGGGAGGGAGAGCATGGTCATGCTCTGCTTTTACAAGCAGTCGCAGAGTTGCGATTGAAATAAATCTTGAGAAAACGACAAAGTCTAACATCATTACTAAGTATGTTACAATCGTTGCGCAGTTGTGCACTCAATACTTCAAAAATACCAAATAGAAACATGGTGTAGCACCGCATTTATTTCCTGGAAGCAACTGGTAGGCGGAGCCTCTCGGGGCGGCCGTGTCGTGAATCTCGCTCTCCTGGAAGTGGCCCGGAAGTCTTTTTCTTTTGCAGTTTCCTTTGGCAAACCAGCTCGATACATTACTGTAAACTGATCGATTTAGCCGTGAAGGAGTCTTCCTACTCATCGCGCATATGCTCGCATTTGCTCTAATTTTAATTGCATAATGCCCCCATTTGGGGGCAGTCTGGAGCCCTGTACGTATCAGGCAGTTAACTGTTCGCAAATTGAAGTAGCAGATACTAGCATTAGCAGTCCCTTACTGTAGCTAACTGGCTATGAATACATTTACAATTAAATGCGATTTGAGTGTGAGGCTCTGACTCAAAAGCTTTGTCATAATATTATGTTGATATGATATGTGGTATTTGTACTGTATCAATACTGATGTTATTTATTGCTACGTGTTTATATGACCAGAATGAATAGAATCAATCAATATTTTAGGTCACAAACACTGATGAATTGCATAACCAGGGTCCCCCCAGGATTGATAAATCTAAATTCAAGACCTTTTTTAATGCCATTTCAACTGAAAATTAATACTTTTCTCGCACCCATTATTTAGATCATATTGAATCATATTAAATAAATAAAGCACTGAACATCAAATTTAACCTCAATTACTAAGTGTGTTTGACAAAAGAATGCACATATATTGAAGATACAATTAAAACACATTTAAAGTAACATTATAAAGTCTGTCAGAATTTTTTTAAACACACACACGCACACAATAATTATGGACAAAAAGAGGAGGAGGACAGGACTCAGACCAGCCATCTTCTGTAACAGGCTAGCCGCTAGTGCACCTGCCAAGACCCCAGTGAACATGGCTAACTCTCGAGTTAAAACGGCGAAATTCACATTCATTCGAAAGGCAAACCGAAATGTTTAAGCAGGTCCACTGCCTTCGCATGACCCATAAACTGCAACCTAAAGTATCTGGCTGTAACTTGAGTCCCTATCACATAAAAACAACGGGAATATCGCGGGACTTAACCGTGCAGCAGTTGTGTGTGAAAACAATTTCCCTTGTCGACTGACATGGGAAGCAGTGTGCGTGAAAGCAGGCGTTAAATTCCCGGATCACAGCCAATGGCTGATGACTTAAATATCATAGCGGCAGCCGATGTAACTTCCTCCCTCTTCGCAGTAAGAGGAACAGCGGTAAACAAACATCGCAATTATAAACATAGCAAGCTGGAAACAGCTAAATTAAACTGAAAACATGACCAAAATTAATATGTCAATTATTACGTCGGGCCGGGCCAGGGTTCTTTCTCGCTAACTTTTTGAAATAACTATATATTAACGATGTATGAATGATAAACTAAGGAATACTTGTTATAAAATAAATAATTTGGATCAAAAAAAAAAAAAGAAGACAATGTATGGTCATTGCCGAGCCAGAGCGTGCCTATACGCCCTTTTTAATCTTCCCCTCTGCGAGTCCACAAAACAGCGTCTGTTTATTTATATTTAACAAACTTTTCCAGCGTTATTTCGTTGTGTAAATAAATTCATAATGATCATAACTGAGAATTCGTTATAAAAGACAGGCTTTTATGCAGGCATCGTCACAAATGTTATCACACAAAACGCGGGTCGGGCTTTAATACCCGCGGACCAGTTTGGGTCGGGCTATTTTACCTCTATCTTAAAGTCTCGATGAGCTTAAATTGGCTTCAGTTATGAAGTCGGGAATGCTCCCTCCGGAAAAAAAAAACACGATTTG
Source organism: Corythoichthys intestinalis (assembly GCF_030265065.1). Classification (NCBI taxonomy): domain Eukaryota; kingdom Metazoa; phylum Chordata; class Actinopteri; order Syngnathiformes; family Syngnathidae; genus Corythoichthys; species Corythoichthys intestinalis. The sequence goes on along the minus strand of NC_080411.1, from coordinate 44,541,258 downwards.
AACAACATTATGTTTAACAAACTTTTCCAGCGTTATTTCATTGTGTAAATGCATTAATGAAGGTCATAAAAATATGTAGACTATTTAAACATTAAGAAAATGTGCGTTTTTTTCTGCCAACTGAAAATTGGTTACAAAAGACAGTTAAGACATCGGGAACGCTCCCTCTGGAACAAAACGCAATATGACCAACACTGTGACAGCCGATGCCGACCAAAAAATGACGTAATATCCGAAACAGATCACCAATGGACTCGTTTGAAGTATATGAATGGTGGTCTGTTTTGGTGTTCAGAATCCACAATACTTCTGCCTGCAGGGTTTTCGTTCCACCGACAAACGGACGCATTCCCGATGCAGAGGTGGATGGATTCTCCGTTTTGCCGGTTGTGGTGGTTTGGCACGCACGAGTTGCATTTCGATTTGTAGTGCAGTGCATCGTAAAAATTCTATGTGTCATCTTCGTTATGGATTAAAAAAAAAAAAAAAAAAACTTTGTCACGGTTAGGTTGCACTGAGATGCATTTGAAAATTAGGACCACGGTGAAAAAAGTCCAGACTTACAACAGCTAATTTAATACTTTTAATACCTTTATTAATGGAAAACTAAATTCAATGCTTTCTTAATACTTTTAATAAGCCGCGGGTACCATGATAACAGTTACAGTCATATGTCCCTATTTCTGTCCAGACAAAGTAGAGCAGCAGAGTGTAGGAAGAGGTGAATGACAGATAGAAGTTGAATAGCATGAGGAGAGGTGAATTGATTGTCAACAAGGGATGCCCCAATTTTGATTTTGAATATTGATGGCTGGAAAACCAAAAAGGAAAACAAAAACAAACAAAAAAAACTGCACTTTTTTACAGGCATTTGCATTTTTTTTTTTATATATAGTTTAAGGTGCTATTTCCGACTTTATTATAGATACGTAAGTGCTAAAAAAATGTGGTCGCTCACTAGTGTCCTAGGTGTTAGGTCTACTGATGCCCCGTTTCATATGGAGTGGTTTAAAAACTGTACTTAATATAATGTCACAGTAAAAATATTGTTTTAATGAATCGAAACAAATCTGAAACAAAACAAACCGTGTGACGTACCTGCTTCATATGTTGTGGCATGCGCCGTCATACTCCAAGTGCTTGATTTTCGACCTTTGGTTACCATTACTGCAAACTCGTACATGGTATTTGGTTTGAGGCCAGTGACGGTATGGCTCAGGGTGGTGGTGTCTGCAGACTAGAAAACAAAGGCAACATCGTTTAGTACTGTATTTTTAGTATTGTATTTTTAAGTCACAGTTTTTTCATAGTTTGACTTATACTTACAGTATATATGTATATATATATATATATTACTAATTACTTCTTCCAAAAAGTAATTGAGGTAATAACCTCATTGTAAGAGTAATTAGTTACTCAGCAAAGTAACTGACATTACTTTTCATGTTCTACACATTATTACATTGTACCTTGTATAAAGTCTTGCACATCAAAAAAGAACTGATTTTTTTCATTCTCCCACCCAAAAAAAAAAAAACAGGTCACAATTTTTACATTAAAAAAAATAAATAAATAAAATCACCTATATAAGAGTGTAACAGTATACAAACTTTCAAATGCTGTGAGGTTAAAAAAAAAAAAAAAAAAAAAAAGCCTTTTTGTTTTTCCTGTTGTACTGAACCCGCACCGAACCATGGTACAGTACGTACTGAACCGTGACTTGTGTGTATCGTCACACCCCTGATAATTATGCAGGTGAGGTTCTGAATCTCCTGCCTCTGCTCTGTTTGATTAAAAAACATTACACAAGGTTCATTGATACATCATTTAAGAAAAGTTTAGGGCAAGTGGCTGTTTTTGGTTGTAAAAAACAAAAAACAAAAAAACATTATTATATTGTAACGTCTACAAGGACAACGCCAACTTGGTAATGATAATGCATACTCAGCAGGAAAATAGTACATTATTTTCAAATAATTGTACCCACCTGGATGCCACGAACTTTATGTAAAAAAAAGTAGCCTGAGAGTTTCAGATGACACTCTCACGCTAAATGCTAACGCTAACGATAATGCAAAGGCTTTGCTAACGCTCCAAGCCACCTAGCCAAACATCATCGCCTTTGCAACGGCGTCACCAACCCTTTCCGCCTCTCCATGCCCTTTTTGCTCATTCCCAGACAGATGTGATAAAATTAGGCAACTCGTTCTTCATTCAACCAAATAACACGCACACATCCTCAGTAACAGTAAAGGCGTTGCAAAGATGGGAAAAGTAATTACTTAGATTACTCACTACTGAAAAAAAATTACACCGTTAGAAATATCATTATAAACAACACTGGGAGTTACTTATGTGTGAAATTATTAACACATTATATTATTTCACATGTTATTTTCACACTAAACTGCAAGAGGGGGCTCAAGACCTGTGTTTAAACTTCATAGCTATGTTACGTTAACATACTGGACACGTTCACAGTTCGTATATCGTACACTTATTCAGCATATTGTTAAAGATTATTTTAATTTGCCTTTCAAGATTACATATCTGTTCTTGGTGTTGGATTTTATCGAATTAATTTAAAGAAATACAGGTAGTCTCCGGGTTATGTAAGTCGGAATTAACTATTTTAATGCCCCTAAATACCACCTAAATCGTGAAATATCTATCCAAAAACATGTATTATACCTCAGTGTACTGACCTCGCCAAGATGCCGAAGCTAAGTCCTAGCTAGACAGCTAGCTATGCTCCGAAATGGCGATGTCAGACGACGCGTGTCGTCTGCTGACTTTATTGAGTTGCTCATGAAATCAACAGTTGCAAAATGTAACTAAAATAAAAATGAAATTAAACCAGTTATAGCTTCAATAACAGCAGTTCAAATTTGCGTTTATAACTAGTTGCTGATACAGTAATAACAATCTACACAAACGATTAGCACGCATCATTTAGCGTTATCAAAAACAATCACATAATGTTGACCCAAGTATTTCACCACAAATGGAAACGCACAATAAATGGTACAAAATGTGTTATATTCAGGTATTGCCTCCGTGGATGCTTCACAAGCAACAAATGTGCTCTCAGGCTTGCAGCTGTAATCTGTCCCCTTTCTCTCTCACCAAGCTGCACAGCTTCTTCGTGGGTGGTGTCACTACCCGCAAATGCGCTCTCCCTCGTGTGTGCGTGTGCCTTTTTCTTCGTGTGCGCAAATAAGTTCTTCCTTGTGAGTACATGCGCTCTAACTCGCGTGCCATTAGTGCTACCTGCTCTACGCTTCCTGCGCCAAGGTAAAAGCATGCATCCCAAACCAAAAATCAACATTATTAAAAAAAAATTAAAACAAATAATGAGAGATCGTAAAGTCGAAATCACCTAAGTCTTGTACGTCATAACCCATAGACTACCAGTACATATTTTTTCCTCTCTTCATTGCACATTCTTTGGCTGGTGGGACATACTCAAGTGCTTATAATACTTACCTACTAATACTAATACTTACTAATACTTGTAATATGGTAATTTCATTCTTACAAAGCAGACATTATCAATAGACTTTATAATGTATTGACGGGACACGGGTCGCGGGGCCGATAAATAGGGGGCCTGCATTGTTGGCGAGGCAGTCAAAGCTGACCGAGTGGAATCACAGACAAAGAGCTTTTTTAATTGAAAATTATTGTGAATAAATGCTTAAATCCCCAAATTGTTTACAGATATGGACATAAAACAGTCTCGATTCTTGGTTAAAAGCAAAAAAATGTGGAATTAGCATTTATTTTACGTAAATATGTCGAAGTACAATGGTAGTCTGTTAGTATATGTATCTAGCAGCCGCCTGATGTAAACAGAGCTTTTTTCGTTAAAAATTCTTGTGAATAAATGCTTATTTCCCCAAATTCTTTATAGATGTGGACGTAGAACAGTCTCGATTCTTGGTTAAAAGCAACAACAAAAAAACGTGCAGTTACCATTTATTTTACATAAATATGTCGAAATACAATGCTAGTCTGTTAGCTAATGTAGCTAGCGGCCGCCTGATGTAAACAGAACTTTTTCGGTGAAAATGCTTGTGAATAAATGCTTAAATCCCTAAATTCTTTACAGATATGGATGTAAAACAGTCTTGATTTTTGGTTGAAAGCAAATATTGCGAACTATGATGTCAACGCAGTAGCGGCTAATTGATTTTTTTCACAACGTTTCGAAATGCATGCATGGTAAATATATTATAATTACCTTTAATCCGAGAACAAATCTCTCCTCAGACAACCCCTCCTGTTTGTATGCGGTACAGCTTTTGTATATTTTCAACAGAAATCCGACGTTACATCGTGGCGTGCTTGTGCTTGTGAATAGCTCGTCTTGATGTGGACGGCCCCCTACTTGAATGCGAGCCGCAGTGCATGAGCGATCTGACCCGTTAATACATTATGAAGTCTATGCATCACCTAATTTAAGTTTTTTGGTCTTTTTTGTTGAAATGCTTTCACTGAAAACGATGGCTAATAAAAATAACATGTCTCTGAAAAATCTACTGTCAGTAAAAAAAAAAAAGTTTTGAGCATTTAATTTCATTTCTGATTGAAACCTGATTTACCTTGTACTTGCCACTGGTGGAGTAGCTGGTCTTCCACTTGACAGAGTAGTAGCGGACCTCAGTTGACTTCTGGTTTTTGGTCATGGAATTGTCAGCCCACAAGACCCGTACTGAGTCGGAGGAGAGAGCCACAGCTTGGACCCCAACAGGGGGTATCATGGGAGTGCTGGTGTCTGGCATGGCAGTGGGGTATTTATCAAAGAGATGGAAAAGATCATCCTCAGATGGGTCAATGGGGTCTTATGAGGGTTTGAAAATACGACCAGGGTGTAGAAGTCAATTGAAAATTAATGTGACAATGATTTGTGGTAATTCATTTTGGTATAAAGCACACATGTTATGAAAGGAAACAGATGATTATTTGGAAGTGGCATGCAGTATATTGAGAAGTTGGTTGAAAAAGGAAAGGATGCAAGATGGAAATTGAGAAAAAAGGGAGGGGACACAATTAAGGAGAGAGAAATATAATAATAAGACAGCTGGAGACAATAGTTGTCACTATCAGCAAGAATTAAAGACATACTGGAGACACAGATCAAAAGTGTTGAGAAAAAATATTTATCACATTCCATCGTGCTGTTATTTCACCAAATATTTTTTTTCCTGAAATTATTGTGATCTAGATCAAAATAATGATAAATACCAGCAGTTGCACAAAAAAAAAAGCAAACGCAGGACTGGATTATTGGAAAACATTTTAATTAGGCTTTGCTTTTCTTTGCAACTTTGACATAATGACCTTTTGAAACTGAAGTATAGTGATTTTATTCAGGTTACAAACCCATGAATAATTTTTAGTACTCAATATTATTTTACAGCTATGATAAGGATTCTGCGTCAAAAACTATTTGCACCAACGGCATCCATATGTTTGGATCTGTGTCTGCAGAGAGTCAGTGAGTATGCTTCCTTCAAGTGCTTTCAGAAACATTTTATTCATGAAGCCTTTATATTAATGGGTTGACAACAACACGAAGCTGTATAAAGAATTTCTAATGGGTTAATGCATTTTGTAATTTTCTAGTTTTTCTCTTTGAAATCATTTGAGTTTTCTTTCCAATGTTTGAAGTTTAACTGTTCAGAGGCTAATATATACGTTTCTGACATGCAGCATCTGAACATTTTGCAGGAGTTATGAATGTGACTGCTCAACCAGTAGTCGGCATCATTGAGGAGCACCTGAAGGCAGCAGAACATAATACAGATGCAATGACAGATGTCATAGAGCTGGAATGAGCACTACACATTAGAGAATATATATATATATTTTTTAAATGGTCTGCTTATTCCAGCTCTGCTAGCTCAGATCTATAGACAGTCAAACCTAGTGAAATCAGAAACATAGTTAGAGACAAAGAAAACAGTTGTGAGACATAATACTGGATTGAAAATTGTATTTTTTAAGAAAAAAAAAACCCATAACCTCTGCAAATAAATATATCTGTGAGTCCCAAACCCCAAATATGCACCAACAAAAAGATTTCTGTTTGCGTATGTAATTTTTTTTTTGGTCCGAATTTAAATCCAATCACCAAGTTACTCCATTGTTCATTCCAAAACGGGTGAAAAAAAGCAACAACCAAAAAACAGCAAACGTAAAGGTCATCATCATGATGTGCGTTGTTAAGGACTGTAGTTTCTTTGTGACTACAATATTATCTTACATTCAGCTTAGTGGTGAACCACCAGTGTTTCTATTGATGTGATTGTGAGACTGATAAATGACATCGCAGTCTCAAGCAGTTTTATGAGCAGAGAACTATTAGATTCATAAAACTTGTCAAACAGTTCATACAGGCCTTCTTCTTAGTTCAGACATGGAATCCAAAAAGAAATATATCTACTGTACTGTTGGTCACATGAAGTAACCCTGGAATAGATCCTATCTTTATTAATTGAATTATTTTCATTATGTTCAGACTTACATTTATCCCTTTTTTCCCCATTCCACTTGCTGAATGTGCTGGTCCATTTTTTCCCTTTCAAACGCACGTTTGATTGGCTGATAACTTGACCCCCCCACCACACAGACACACATGAACATTCACACAGCCCCGACAGATTCACGTCAACACCACGCCGAAGTAGAGGGTTATTAGAAGTTTTTTTTTTTTTTTTTTTTTTTTTCGGCCAGCACCAGCAACTGTAAGTAATGTAAAAAGGTTGGGGAAACACCACTAATTTTGGTACTGAAAGTCTGACCTGCATCAGAGTTAGCATAACATTAAACTGTGTGAACATGCTGACCTGCAAAACTACTGCGGTCAGGCCAGCCTCCGCAAAGAACAACAAAGTCAAGCTAGCCGTCCCTCATTTTGATCATTGTTTGCATTATGTGCATTAGGGTAATACAACGTGGTGGCTTCAGAGTGCAAGTCCCTTTATTTAAAAAAAAATACAATTAAAAAAAAAAAAAAAATAAATAAATAAAGAAAGAAACGGGGAGCTATCCAAGAATTTTTCCATTTCAGGGGAAAACTGACATGAACATGAGCAATGTGAAATGAAATAATTTATCAGAATTTCATGAAAGTACTTTGGTTCGAGTTTTGGGGTAGTCTAATATGCCTCAGATGTAGATGGGTCCTTGGATAGCTCAGATTTTTGTTTTCCCCAAATCACTTTTATACGTATTATAATATTTTATTTTGTGTCAAGGGTGCTCCAGTGTCCCCCAGAAGTGGACCCATTCTTGGATATCGCCCTGTTTTTTTTTCAATATAGGGACTTACACTTCAAAATGTTTGTTAAGTAAGATTTTTAAAACAAAGGTTTGAATCGAACGTTGTATCACCTGAACCAATACACGTGAAAGTTAGTACAAATCAATACAGATTTATTTTGTATTATCATTTAGCCTATCAATTAATGAGGTTCATATTTGTGAGAAATGTAGCCCTGACCCTCGTTCAATTATCTGTTTGGTCTTATTAATGTCCCGTCTCCAGCAAAAAGTATACCTGCAGGTTATGCTGTTATATCGTCTCTACCAATGTTAAGACCAAACCTATGGTCTTGAGCATGACCATAATAAGTTGCATGTTATTAAAGAGAGGATAAAATTTTATTAGCATTCACTATTAATAATGGTTTAAGCATTCATGTTTACATGTTTTATAAATTGATGTTTGGACTGTGTTTGAACTCAGAGGTTACTCTATATATGTATGCATGTGGTTATTAATGTTGTTGTGATCTTGTGCTTCTAAAGCCATGAATGGTACTGTATATGTATTGGATCCTATCACATTTCTTCACAGCGAGAAAGCACTGAAATCATACACTACTGTAATAGTAATTATAAAATTCCTACCTGTCAGTGATCGAGTGACAGCACTCTCATACAGTGGAACTCCTTCTCCAGCATTATTGAAGGCCTTCAGGGAAATCACATAGTGTGAGCTTGGCTCTGTCAGATAGAAATAGTGATAGAGAGTTCTTAGGTGACATGCAGCTCATCTTGTATTTAGGGAGAACACATTTTTAATGTACTTCATGAATTTTCATTTATTTTGTCCTCTACAGCCACCCACTGTATTTTTTGGAAAATAAGTCACACCTGATTGATTATAAGGCGCAAAAGTGCATCAATGTACTGCAGTTGTCATTTTTTCCCATCTTTAAACATTGGAATGATCAATCTTACTTTAAGTGATCAGTCTTACTTTGAAAAAAGTAATAAGTTACAGTTACAAATTACTTCTCCCAAAACACTATTGAGTTAGTAACTCAGTTACCTATTGTAAGAGTAATTAGTTGCTCAGAAAAGTAATTGATGTTACTTTTCAGGTTTTACACCTTATTACATGATACATTCTATAACATCTCCCATCAACTATGTTTATATTGATTTAGAGTGATTGATTATATCGATTGAATTCAACTGATTTTTTAATTTAAAAAAAAAAAAAAAAACATAGGTCACTTTTTTCATTTTTCAAAAAAAAAAAAAAAAAAAAAAATTAAAGTCACCTCCATAAGAGTAACGGTAAACGATCTTTAACTTTCAAATGCTGTGAGAAAAAAGATTTTTGATTTTCCTGTTGTACTGAACCAACACCGAACCGTGATCTCAGTACCGGGGTACCTACTGAACCTAGACTTGTGTTGCCTGGTACACCAGACTCACCGCTGTTCCAGCTATTGAGTCTGGCCACCATTCACGCAGATACAATTTCCAGAGCGGAGCAAGCCACAGCAAACAGACAGCGGAGTGGGCCAATCAACGACGGGCAGACGTGACGTTAGTAAAATGACAAGGGCAGGACGAGGGACTTGCGCGCGGAAGTAAACATACGAAGAGAGCGGAGTTTATTCAACATGGCTAGCGCGAGACAAGACTGTTGTCAATGACTCGTGTCGATGTGTTTTTGGTAATTTAAAACTGATTTTACCGTGGATTGGAACATATTCTCGGCTCTCTCGTTCACCATCTGTGTTGTGGAGATGACTTTCGACGCGCAAGAGTGACGTTGCTCGTTAAGAACACGTCACGCAAATAAACGAATCTGATTTGTCGATTGATTTTGTACCTGCTCGAGAGGCCGTTAATGGGTTGGTTCCCAGACTATACTCTCAGTGTTTGAAAAATACAGGGAGAATAGTCTGGCAGAGCCAGGCAAAGACTTGTGTGTATCGTCACGCCCCTAATATACCGTATTGGCCCGAATATAAGACGGTGTTTTTTGCATTTAAATAAGACTGAAAAAGAGGAGGTCGTCTCATATTCACAGTCTAGACATTATACCCATTCACGATGCTAGATGGCGTCAGATATCATTGAAGCGATGTTCTGTCATGATAGATCTCAGCTACTCTCAAGTCTAACCAGTTTGCATTATTTTATTGCAATGTTTTTCCTTATTCAGATTTGTTTCAAGACTACAGTTACAGTTAGACTTCACTTTGATGGTTAATGCAGTTATTGCAATTCTGTTGTTTTATCACAATAGTTTGGTTTATTTACATTTCAAAAACCAGAAGCCATTCATTTACAAATGTGATTGCACTTAAGTTTACATATTTAAATGTTCGGATATTAAGATTTGAATGAGGCAAAATAACATGCTTTTTCTTTTAAATATATTGTTGTAATCATTTGTTTCGGATGTACTGTAATTATTCTCTGTATAAAAATTAATTTGGTGTTCAAAAAGTCTTTTACAAACTTGAGTCTTGAAAAAGAGGGGGTCGTCTTATAATCAGGGTCGTCTTATTTTCGGGCCAATACGGTATATAGATGTGTTTTTCAATATGCAGGTATGGCTCTGAATCTCCTGCCTCTCATGTCTTTGTTCTAGTTGTTTTGATAAAAACATCACACATGGTTCATGGATACGTCATTCAAGAAAAGTTTAGTCAAGTGACTATTTTTGGTGATTAAAAAAATTATATATTATTATTATATTGTGTAGTGTCTACAAGGACAATGCCAACTTGGTGCTGATAATGCACACTCAGCAGGAAAACAGTACAATATTTTCAATTAATTGTACCCACCTGGACAACATGAACTGTTTGTAAAAAAACCATGTTGCCGAGAGTTTAAGATTCTAATCCTAACGAGAACGCGAATGCTATGCTAACGCTCCGAGCCATCTAGCCACTCATCATCGCGTTTGCAACGGCGTCACCACCCCCTCCCCTCCTCCCCCCTCCCGCTGTGCACTCTCCAGGGCAGACAGGCAAGCAGATGGGTGACAAAATCAGACGCTTCAGTCAACTAAATTGGAGTAACACGCCCTTCACATCCTCAGTAACGGTAATGGCATTGCAAAGACGGGAAAAATATTTAATTTGATTACTCCCTACTGAAAAAAAGAATGCCGTTATACTCTAACGCCGTTTTTAACAACACTCGTAATGATTGTTTCATTTATTAATTTATTTATAATTTGTTTAATTTATGGGTTTGATGAATGATGAATACGTGTCTTGGTCACTTGACTGGAACAGTATGATACAGTCATTAAACACAAGAACTCACATAAGGCGCACTGGATTAAAAAGTGAGCTCAGTGGCACGGGAAGTGGGGTGCTGCTGGTGACGCAGCATCCCCTGGTGTTGGGGAGGGAAAAAAGCATTTTGGTAGAATTTTGGGCGGGTATAAATAAATTAATAAATAAATAAAACATATTAAAACACTATCAATTTAACTTTGGGGATTAAATATTTATGCTGATTTTTTTTAATTTTTTTTAATAACATGGTCACCACCTGACACCTTGCTGGCTACAGGGTCACGTTGAATCAGGTGCTATTTGTGAAAAGGGGGCGTTAAACCAAGGCTAATTGGACCTTTTAGTTTTCAAATGTGTTTGTGTGTCATTGCGCCGTCTACCTGCAGTGAATTGCTATATACATTGGTACCTCTACATACGAACGTCTCTACATACAGAATTTTCAGGTTATGAAATGCATCAACGGGAAAATATTGTCTCCTGTTACGAATGAAATTTCAGGATACGAAAGGCAAAAGTCAGACAAGCCAGTATAGCTGGTACTTGCAGCTCCCAGAGTTTACTGAACGTAACATACTGATAGCTGCTCTGCCATTGGCTATTGCCTAGCATTACTGACATCCAATTGGCTAAAAGGGACCTTTACTGTATATGTATGTGTGTATCCCAGTATCCTCTTCATTCGCCCCTCGTGTTCTGACAGCTTTGCATGAGTGTATTAACTTTTATTCTTAGTTTTTTACATTTTATTTTTATGTTTATTGTGTAATAATCAAATCGATTTATGCCTGACTTTTAGGGGGCAAGGAACGAATTAGGGCATTCACATTGAAAACGCCTCTCTACCTACAGAATTTTTAGGTTACGGAACGACTTCCAGAACCAATTATTTCGTAAGTAGAGGTACCGCTGTAATACACGGGCGCTTTTTTCCCCCAATACAAATACACACACTGTAGGTGAAATAGAACGCTGCATTTGTAGTAGCCAAAGGTGGGTAGTAACACATTCCATGTACTCCGTTACATTTGAGTAACTTTTTGAGAAGAAGGTACTTCTAAGAGCAATTTTACGAAGCCATACTTTTTACTTTTACTCTTGTAGATTTGTGAAGAAAAAACACTACTCTTACTCCGCTACTTTGGACTACACAAGAGTCGTTACATTTTTCCTCTTTATTCTACATATTAGATTTCTTCTTCTTTCTAACAGCAAGCATAATAAAGTGCTTGTGTAGTGTAATCCGCTTCCACCAATATTTATTATTTATTTTATTTCACGGACAGCATGGAGGTTTCCCCAGCTGATGCAGTTATCTGAGTCTGACGATGATGAGTCACGTCAATGCGCGAATGCACGCAGGAAAGCAAAACACCTGGACTCATTTATCCGTTCAATTGGTTGACATACTGACATGTGATCAGCAGAGATAGATATCTCTGATTGGTTCAAATGTGCATGTTTTCTGGAAGAGCAAAAAAAAAAATTTGATGCGACAAAAAAAGGGCAATGCGACATAAAATGGATCAAATTTCTAAAAGCAAGGAAAGAGTTGAGGAGGCTTATTTATCATATTTAGTTGTATTTGATCTGATGGGGAGGTTCAGAACATCTTAGCTGTCAATGTGCACTTTGGACTTATATTTGTTCATTTATGTTAGGCTACGTATTCATTTCCTTATGATTTAGAAAAGTCAATGTTTGTGCCATCTTCGAAATATATTCCATTGAACTCTGCATAATATAAGTCATTTCTACTTATTTTTCTGAATGTGTGTCACTTATATCTGATTTATTAGAAAAAAAGTAAATGTTTACATTAACTTCATAAATAAATTTTAATTTTAATATGCACCCTATGTTCTTAAGTAGTTAAAATTGAGATTTGGCATTTAGTATGTGAGGAAATGAGGGAAAATATAAATTAGGAGATTGAGGTTGGGGTTATGGCTGTTTTTGTTAACTTTTATTTTGCAAATCGTTGAAAAAATACAATGTTGAATGAAAATCTGTTTTTATAGATATAACTGTGCTAAAACAATTTCCTTTGCATTTCAGTAGTTTGAGGTTTTGACCCCCTAAAAAATCCTGGCTCCGTGGTGACCTTCACGTCGGGGAGTTCCGGCAAGAAATTCTAGCCACTTTCACCCCTGATTAGTACTAATTAGGACAAGTACTAATTTCACCAATGAGACATTGCAACAATATTCACATGAATCCATTACACCAAACAGACGCAAGCTTGCCGTTCTATCATCACGCAAGCCTTTTCAATCGCGCGTCTTTAAAGCACCATAACAAATGAATATATGACATAGAGCGTTGCCCACAACATGAATCGAAATTGCGGATTTAAAACTCTCTCTCAGTTTTTATTTGGCATCGACTGACCACTAAAAACCGGAGATATGATCCTTTTAATTTAATAATAGTAACTATGAAGGAACTACAGTACTCACTACTCAAACGATGAACTATTTTCTCCACTTGAGGGCAGGGCACAAATGCTCTTTGGACAAATAATGCTTCATTGCTGTTCTTTTTTTCTTTTTTTTAATAATTTTTTTTCTTCAATTTCTTTGGCTTAATGTAGTTATGTAATGGGTTATTGCACAGTATCATTATAACAACAGCTCATGTATGTAGATAAATTTGTGCTCAGAAAAAAAGACGTTAAAAAAAAAATCAAACAAAAATAAGCAGCAACTCAAAATCTTACTCATTACTTGAGTATTCTTTTCACTGGATACTTTTTCACTTGTACTTGAGTATATTTTTTGGATGACTACGTTTACTCTTACTTGGGTGATATCATTTTGAAGTAACGTGTAACCCAAGTTACAATGATAAAATTTTGGGCTACTCTACCCACCTCTGGTAGTACCACGTAAACTATCCAGCATGAGTGCATACTGCAATTGTGAACGCCTTGTATGGAGAAAACGCGCAAGCAAGACAAATTTGTACTTAAGCGGCTGTTCTTGGATGGGAGAAATTCAAAACGATCCTAAGCACCGCCTGCTGTGAGTGTTTTCCAGCGCCCCTGAGTGAGCAATCAATCTTTGGAAGAAAAAAAAAAAAAATTAAAGCGCAACATACAGGTACTGTAATTCAGCAATAATTTGGGTCCATTGATAGATAATCAATGAAATCTATCAAATTACAGATGAAAAAAGAGTGAACTTGACTATGTAGCAGCGGTGTTACGGGGGTGGGGGGGGCAGTGCACACCCACGGACACGCTCTGCCCACCCAAAGAAAACTGGATGTAGTACTAATGGCAGTCTGGGCACCGCGTATGGTATCCCATTCATATAGTACTGATGTATTCTAAGTTTTAACCTTTGCATTGTCACCTCCTCTTTCACCTTAACAAAAAAAAAAAAAAAAAAAGAAAAAAAAAAAAGAAATGAAACGTTGGTTTTGTTCCTAGGGGGCGCTACACACATTTACGCATATTTAGATTTTTTTTTTTTTTTTTTTTTTATATTTTATCAAAGTTTTCACCAGTGTTCGCCTGGCTGTTGAGTTTGGTGAGTTTTGAAGCATTCTGAGGGGGTCAAAGTAGGACTCAAAGCGTCGGCGGGACAAAGAATGACTGTTAGGGGGCGCTCCATAGCGTATTTGGAATTTGTCTTTACACGGTATCAAATATTGCACCTGTCTTGACCTGCCTGCCGATGGTGCATTTTGAAGCATTCTAAGGGGGGGTCAAATTGAGCTCAAAGGGGTTACGGAACAAAGAATATCTGTAATAATAATAATAATAAAACCGAGGAACCACAATAGGTTACCTGTAAAAAACGTTGTCACCTGCATGTCCATACTGTTCAGTTATGGATGGATTCTAAGTCAAATAAAATAAAATAAACTTTTATTTGTTTAGACCAAATCACAACAACAGTTATCTCAAGGAGAAAATAAAACCTGGCTTAAGGTGCAGTAGCCCTACGCTGGATTTCGACCTACTTTAAAGCATTGTAGCTTTTTTTTTTTTTTTCTCCCCCAGGTAAGACTAATGTCCACCTGGTAACACCACTGGTATGTACTATTCAATTTAGTCACCTTTCTTGTTGCTTTTGACTAGAGAGAATTTTATGGCACAACCACTTCCTCTTTTTGTTACATTTGTTTGTTTTGGCCGACTTCCACACCAACACAGCCAGTTGCCGTTTAATCCGGCTCGGAGCAAATTCGTTCGGGTTCGTCCCCGCTAGGACTCAGCCCAATCGCCTGGCTCTCGGTCGATTCCACTTATTGCACAAGAAAACAGCGAATCTTATTTTCATTTAAGGTGTACGAAAGATTATAAGAGCCTTGAAAAGGGCTTTACTAGCTTTGATAGTGGAATACTTTTTTGTTGTTGTTGTGAACTACATTTCCACACAAACATATATTGAGCTCTCATTTAGCTTACCAACCAGGTGTGAGACCCATTTTTCCACTGTATCAAACTTCCAAAGTTCAGAGTTTGCCAAGAAATGCTTACTGCTGAACGCACCCTGCCAAGCGGTTTCTAAATCTGCGGATTTCAAACAAAATTTCTCGAGTCTCCAGGGTCATTGAACATTTTGGGAGATGTTTGCGTACTTGTGAGAAGGGACCATATTTTATTTTCACATGATCGTTAAAAAAAATAATAATAATAATAGTAATAATTAATTATGTAAAAAAAAAAAAAAAAAAAAAAAAAGAATTACAGTGGTACCTCTACATACGAAGTTAATTCGTTACAGGACCTTGTTTGTAAGCCGAAATGGTTGCATGTCGAGCAGGATTTTTCCATAGGAATACATTATAATTCCATTAATTCGTTCCACAGCCCAAAAACCTACACTAAATCCTTAACAAATACAGCTGGTACTATTACAAATGGCAATTACACATAGAAAAACAAATAAATTATTAGTAAAATTCAGAATAATATAATAATAATAACGATGATTACTATTCCTGTAATGATGTAACGAATCGGGTTCTAATGTGGCGGACGTTTTTTGCTGTACCTGAACGCACCGCGCCTCAGAGCGGTGAGCTTGAGTTTCACTTTCAATGTTTTCTTGAGAATACCGTGAACTTTGGCGGTCAGGAGGCATTTTGTGTTGAATAAGTTGTGAAATAAATGATAAAAATATGACAAATTTCTTTGGCGATGTTACCACAATAATAACTGTCAGCTTAACTTATAAAGACTGGCGAACGGTGGTCGGAGGAGGACCGTGGACATGTATTGTTGAGCCAGTTCACGGACACGCACCCCACGCTCATATTTTTCTATACTTTGCATCTTCTTTTAGAAGGTAGGCGTTACCTTTTTCCTTGTTTCACCGACTGTACCAACATTTTGAAACCTGTGTTGATTTCTCAATCAAGAAAATCCGCCATGCGTTCGTCTGCGGGGCTGTCATGTCGTCGTATTTCGAGCATGTCGTCGGATGTAGAGACAAATGGCGAGTCAAATTTTACGTCGGATGTCGAAAAGATCGTATGTCGAGGTACTACTGTACATTTTTTGCATTCATGTGTATTATTCCGACCTTTCGGTTTTTCAGCCAAGTGTTTCCAATATTGTTTCGGCTGAGAATTTTGCTTTCGGTACATCCCTACTTTTGACCCATTTCAAGTGTAAAGGGTGTGTGAAATGTAAAAAAGATTTTTTTCCCTGTTCTTGTTTTTAATCTTTTCTTGATTTAATGACATGCCTAACCACAACTACTGTGAAATTTTACAATCACTCATTTTTAGAGCATAAGTGGCATTGGCTTGATCTTGGCAATTTGTCCGTCTTACAAGACAGCAGAAGACCGTTGTGATAGGAACAAGTGATTGTCATGCACTGCCTTATTATAGCACCACGCTCATGAAGTGGTGATGCTGCATGTTCTCTGTTACGCGTCCAACACTTGCATCAGTTAAACAAACAGCCTCTCTGCTCCCCAAGCTCTCTACTGCATACATTAATAATCACCATGAATTATGAATGCCATGTATATACAGTATGCAGACTCCATCCAGCGTGTGCATGCAAAATGACTCTTTCATTACCGTTCCATTAGAGACCCGAGTTGGGAATTTGCATCTGCGTAAAAGCATTCACACAATTTGTTAATGTCTTTTTGGCATGCAAATTGCTTTTTGCGTGCAAAGTAAGAGGTGATTTCCACCTTAAGTAGCCCTGTTATTAAATTCCTCTAAATTATTGATTATAATAAAAATAAGTATTTTATCAACATGATTACTGTAATTTACAACACAGTGTGCTACCGTGTCTGTATTGGTACTTTTTGAAATGAGCAGTTTGACTAATGGCGAGTAGAAATATATTGCCTCACACCGTATGTATCTCACCAGAGTAGAAGACACCGACATTGAATATACAGGTATGTCAAACTGCAAGCCCTGAACCATCTGGTTTGCAATGCTGGGTTAAAAAAAAAGGCATAAATCAGGCTTGTGTGTGTGTGGTGCTTTTTATTTTTGTTAAAAATGTTCAACTGTAAAAATAGGTGTATCTTGAGTGTTGCTGCATGTTTGGGAATTCTTCCCTCACAAATAAAAGACTGTGGCGCACCGCCTTGCAACTGAGATGATTTTCTAAGATTTAAAGATACATTCTAGTTTACAGTTTGTATAATTTAACAGTTCGTCTAATTGAATATATCGTATATACAGTGCTATGAAAAAGAATCTGAACCTTTTGGAATTCCTCACATTTCTGCATAAAATCACCATCAAATGTGATCTGATCTTTGTCAAAATAACACTGATGAAAAAACTGTCTGATTTAACGTAAACCACCCAAACATTTATAGGTTATCATATTTTAATGAGGATAGCATGCAAACAATGACAGAAGGGGGATAAGTAAGTAAGTGAACCATCACTTTTAATATTTTGTGAATCGCTGTCTTTAGGTCATGCCACAGCATCTCAATGGGATTCAAGTCCCGACTTTGACTTGGCCACTCCAGAATGTGTATTTTGTCCTTCTGAAACCATTCTGAAGTTGATTTACTTCTGTGTTTTCGATCATTTTCTTGTTGCAGCATCCATCCTCTTTTTGGCTTCAACTGTCTGACAGACGGCCTCAGGTTTTCCTGCAAAACATCCTGATGAACTTTTGAATTCACTCTTCCATTAATGATTGCAAGTTGTCCAGGCCCTGAGGCAGCAAACGGCCCCAAATCATGATGCTCCGTCCACCATGCTTTGCGGTGGGCATGAGCTGTTGATGATGTTGGCGAGCTGTTCTATTTTTCCTCTACACATGAAGTTTTGTGTTACTCCCAAACAATTCAACTTTGGTTTCATCAGTCCACAAAATATTTCGCCAAAACTTCTGTGGAGTGTCCAAGTGCCTTTTTGTGAACAGAAAAAAAGCAACTATGTTTTTCTTAGACACCAGTGGCCTCCTCTGTGGAGTCCTCCCATGAACACCATTCTTGGCCAAAGTTTCAGGTATAGTTGATGTGTGCACAGAGATATCGGACTGCGCCAGTGATTTCTGTACGGCTTTAGCCGACACTCTAGGGTTCTGTTATTTACCTCTGTGAGTATTCTGCGCTGAACTCTTGGTGTCATCTTTGGTGGACGGCCACTCTTGGGAGAGAGGCAAGAGTGCTAAACTCTCTTCATTTGTAGACAACTTCCCTGACTGTCGATTGATGAACATTCACACTTTTAGTGATGGTTTTGTATCCTTTCCCAGCTTTTTACAATCCTTGATCGCAGAACTTCAGACAGCTCTTTTGACCGAGTCATGATGCACATCAGACAACGCTTATCATCAAGACAATTCTTACCAGGTGTGTGTTTTATAGTGGGCAGGGCAGCTTTAAACCACTCATCAGTGATTAGGCACGCACTTGACTTAAATTGTTTGATAAAAATTGTTTTCAATTGCTCTTTAAGTCTGCTTAGGCAGAGGGTTCACTTACTTACCACTTTTAACCCCCTTCTGTCATTGTCTGCATGCTATCCTCATTAAAATATTAAAATCTATATATGTTTGGGCTTTTTTAAGTTAAAGCAGACACTGTTTTTACATCTGTGTGATTTTGACAAAGATCAGATCACTTTTGATGGGGATTTTATGCAGAAATGTGAGAAATTCCAAAAGGTTCAGATACCTTTTTATACCATTGTAGCTCATTATTTACGCACTATTTAACCAGAAGTCGTCTGAAATAGCACGTCAAATACTAATTGTTCTTTTACATGCTTTATATTAAAAATCACATTGGTTTTCCTGTTGCAAGCTTGTGCCTGCCTACGTCGGCGTGGAGTTGGAAATCTGGAGAAAAATCCACAGAAATGTATTTTAAGTAAATGAATGTAATTCTGGTTTAAACCTCTTAAAACAACCTTAATATGGACATTGACAAAACGTTGTTGTTTATGTCGTGTGTTTGGCCCGAAATGTTGCGTCCTAGTATAGCATCTGTTCGTTGCTGATGTCACTGGTTGTAATTTCAGATAAGTATTTTGAAGTATTTAGAAAAGTTTTAAGTCAACGGACGAGGGCCGTTAGCACAAGGAATATTATTGTTGTGGTAATGTAGTAATTATTTGGGCCAAATAAAGAAAAATGAAAAAAACAGGAATACGAGATTAAGTCGTACTATTGCTACGAGTAAAAAGTCATATTATTACGTTGGGGTAATGTAGCTGTAATAATAATAATAACTAACACTTTATTGTAAATGTAGACCGTTATGTTCCAAAAAATTTAATTAGCCTGGCTAATTGGAAAAAATATTTGTCATGATACGAAGCAATTTCACCGTGGATCGACATGGTGGGGCTGTCTGACTCTGATGCAGCCCACTACCACCACCACAGCTTAAAAAAATCCTAGGGGAAACACTGTCTGTGCCAAGCTGGATGCATGTGTGTTGTATTCTAATGAAAATTAACTAAAGTAATAATCATAAGACACGTTTACATTGTTTTTGGTATAACCCAAATATGGGAAATGGGAGAGGCCTTGTCCCCTGATTTGCAGTGCTTGCATTTGGTGGTGGTGAGGAGGTTAGAGTCAGAAAATCAGAGACGGCAGGAGAGCGGATGCTGCTGCAGAAGGTCAATGAACTATGTGGAGGCCAGGCTACTGAGGGATTTGTCGGTGATGAGCAGGGTTTTGAAGTGAATGCGCTGTAGTACGGTTGTCCAGTGAAGCTGTCGGAAAATAGGGGTGACTTGATCATTGAAGCAGATCTGGTCGAGTAAACCGGCACTGATGTTCTGCACGTGTAAAGAGTTTTTTGTCATTGACAGTGAAATTGTAGTCCATGTTGGTGAATTATGTGTTCAATGTATATCCTTGTTTGTTTTGAAGACCGACTGTTGACTGTATTTTTCGTACTGTAAGTCGCACCGGCCAAAAAATTCACGAGACTGTTAGACTGTTAATAAAAGCATTTTGAAATATTAAGAGCGAGTGTCACCCTTCTGTCTCACCTAAGTTTTCAATGGAGTAGTATCTCTGTTTGCTGTCCACACGAACCGTCTCTGCATAGGGACTTCCAACTCCATAACCGATGATGTAACCGCGGACCAGGATGCTTGGACTGAGAGGAGGAGTCCATGACATGATAATGCTGTTGGGAAGAGGCCTAACATGCAAAGAGCTGGGCTGGTCCGGAACCTGACTCTCTGTAAAAATACATAGCACAACTTAACATAAACACAAAACATTACTTGTGAACGTTTTTAATACAGTCAGTATGTGTCTCCATTTGTGTCACCATCCTGTTTGTATTTAATTGCTCTTCATTTCCTGAGTAAAGTTTCCCCCCTGCTACTGCTACCCTATCCTGCAATAACTATGCACCATTAACCTATGCAACAGATTAAACTTTTTTTTTTTTCAATTTCTGAATTTGTGGCTTTAAATCTAACCGAGCTCTAGTATTTGCCAATTTGAGTGTGTTCAATTTGATAAGTCAGTAATCAACAACTTGAATATAATCAGACTAATTTGGCTTAAGATGGTAAGATAACGATTGTTCAATGGATGATATTGCACTGTAGTTAAGAAAGGTTAATCTGTCAAGACTACGTACACTGACCACCGAAGTTGCTAATACCAGACGAGTCGGCTAGTAGTTAGTGGGCTGTTAACAATAGCCTACCCAACATTTGCGCTGTAAATTAGCAATCCTAATGCAAGATACTTTTGTTTTAGTACGTTTAGTACGTACTGGGTGTTTCGAGGTTTATTGTATATTTAACTTTTGAAAATTTTCAGGCTACTGTTTAAATTTGTCATTTTTTTGCTTTAAATGGATTAACTTGTATGAAATGTTGGATACAAAGTAGAGCACTAGGTTTAAGAATTCAATTCTCGTACCAGCAACAAATATAAAAAGGAAATTCAAAACCAATGTGACTGCAAGTGTGAGAGTAACTTTTTTTCATGATGACGACGAGACGATAGCGAGCTAAAAACGTGTTTTGGGAGACTAAAACGTAATGAGACGGATGCCACTTTTCGTCTGACGAGACGAGAACGAGACGAAAATGTGCAATAGTTTCCGTCATGATCAGAATGTATGACATTTTATGTGTAGTTAGCCTGCATTGTAGCAGTTTCTGGTTGTGTCACTCGTGACGTGCTGCGTTAGCATTAGGCTAATGCTAATGGCGAGGATCCTCTTAAACTCTCTGACAAAATTATTTTTTACATACAGTTAGTAGTGTCCATGTGGGTATAATTCATTGAAAATAATGTGGTTTTCCTGCTGAGTGTGTATTATCGCAAGTTGGCGTTGTCCTTTTAGACGGTACAATATGTGCTCGTCTGTCAACGTTAATTCAAAATAGTTGGAAAACTTTATTCATTTATATTTGGAGTATTTTTTTTTTTTAATTTAAGAAACAAAAACATACGGACAACGTATGTTGCTAACAACGTATGTTAACAACGTCAAATAAAACTAGGCGAAATTAGTCTTGAGGTTTTGTCCCAAAAAAAAAAAAAAAAAAAAAAAAACTAGACGAAGACAAACACATTTTTAGATAACTAAAATATTACCAATGCTGCATTCGAAGAAGGTGGGAAGTCAGACTTTTCCAACCTCCGCCCAAGAAAAATATCATTGGAAAGCCACTCGAACTGGGAGAGTCTAGTCGCGAAGTCGGGAAATAAAAAGTACCTCCACTTCACGAGTTGCCTAAATCTGACATCACTCTATAAAATGGCACTCGAGACAACGTATTGATGACACAGTGATGAAGTTGAATTAAGTTTCTTTGAGATGCCATGTATTTTTTCCCACACTGTGAATTAGCCTAATAAATATATACAGTGGTACCGCTACATACGAAGTTAATCCGTTCCAGGACCTTGTTTGTAAGTCGAAATGGTCGTATGTCGAGCAGGATTTTCCCATAGGAATACATTATAATTCCATTAATTCGTTCCACAGCCCAAAAACCTCCACTAAATCCTTTAAAAATACTGCTGGTACTATTACAAATGGCAATTACATATAGCAAAACAAATAAATAATAAATAAAAATCGGAATAATAATAATAATAATAATAATAATTCCTGTATTAATGTAACGAATCGGGTTCTAATGTGGCGGACGTTTTTTGCTGACCCTGAACGCACCGCAGAGCTGACGTGCCAGAGACAGACCGGTGAGCTTGAGTTTCACTTTCACTTTGAATGCTTTCTTGAGAACACCGTCAATTGCGGCAGACAGAAGGTGTTTTTGTTTTGAATAAGTTGTGAAATAAATGATAAAAACGTGGCGAAGTTGGCGATTTCTCTGGAGATGTTACCACAATAAGAATTGTCAGCTTAACTTATAAAGACTGGCGAACGATGGTCGGAGGAGGACCGTGGAGATGTATCGTTGAGCTATTTCACCCCACGCTCATATTTTTCTGTCATTTGCATCTTCATTTAGAAGGTAAGCGTCAACTTTTTCCTTGTTTCACCACCTGTACCAACCTTTTCTGAAACCTGTGTTGATTTGTCACACAAGAAAATCCGCCGTGCATTCGTCTGCGGTGCTGCCATTGTCGTCGTATTTCGAGCATGTCGTCGGATGTAGAAACAAATGGCGAGTCAAATTTTACGTCGGATGTCGAAAAGTTCGTGTATCGAAGCGATCGTATGTAGAGCTACCACTGTATTTTTATATTGACTTTCAGCAAGGATGTAACTAACCAAGGAATTTATAGTGTGTGCTATTCATCTCAACCGTCATTTTTCCTCCACTTTTTGAACGCTTACGAGAAGGCAGGTTTGCTGGAGGTCAAAATGTCTTTTAATGGCCAAAATAAAATTTAAAAAAAAAACTTGTTGCGATCTGCTGTCTTTGTTGTTTACATTTGCTTGGAATGCTTTGAGGTTTCAACTAATAAGTATTATTGTCCAAAAGACTAAGATGAAATTTAAAAGGCCTGCCAAAAACAATACTGATGTTAATATCATGTTCCACCAAGAATGATAATGAAATGATGAAGACAGGTGAATTATTATGATTATTTATATTAATTTTTTTGTTTTACAATTGTTTGGTTGGAATTTGAGTGCTAGGATAAAACCACCCTCATCCACCCATCCATCCATCCATCCATCCATCCATCCATCCATCCATCCATCCATCCATCCATCCATCCATCCATCCATCCATCCATCCATCCATCCATCCATCCATCCATCATCTTCCGCTTAGTCTGGGGTCGGGTCGCGGGGGCAGCAGCTTTAGCAGGGAAGCCCAGACTTCCCTCTCCCCAGCCACTTCAGTCAGCTCCTCCGGCAGGATTCCAAGGCGTTCCCAGGCCAGCCGAGCGACATAGTCTCTCCAGCGTGTCCTGGGTCGTCCCCGGGGCCTCCCGCCGGTGGGACACCTCTCCAGGGAGGCGTCCAGGAGGCATCCGAACCAGATGCTCGAGCCACCTCAACTGGCTCCTCTCAACGCGGAGGAGTAGCGGCTCGACACCAAGCCCCTCCCGGATGACCAGGCCTCTCACCCTATCTCTAAGGGAGAGCCCGGACACCCTACGGAGGAACCTCATTTCGGCCGCTTGTATGCTGGATCTTGTTCTTTCAGTCACGACCCACAGCTCGTGACCATAGGTGAGGGTAGAAACGTAGATCGACCGGTAAATCGAGAGCTTCGCCTTTTGGCTCAGCTCCTTCTTCACCACAACAGACCAGTGCAGAGTCTGCATCACTGCAGACGCTGCACCGATTCGCCTGTCAATCTCCCGCTCCCTCCTACCCTTACTCGTGAACAAGACCCCAAGATACTTGAACTCCTCCACTTGGAGCAGGATCTCATCTGCGACCCGGAGAGGGCATGCCACCCTTATCCGGCTGAGGACCATGGTCTCGGATTTGGAGGTGCTGATCTTCATCCCAACCGCTTCACACTCGACTGCGAACCGCCCCAGTGAGAGTTGGAGGTCACGGCTTGATGAAGCCAACAGCACCACATCATCTGCAAAAAGCAGAGATGCAATGCTGAGGTCACCAAACCGGACATCCGCAACGCTTCGGCTGCGCCTAGAAAGTCTGTCCATAAAAATTATGAACAGAATCGGTGACAAAGGGCAGCCTTGGCGAAGTCCACTCCTCACCGGGAATGAATTCGACTTACTGCCGGCAATGCGGACCAGACTCTGACACCGGTCGTACAGGGACCGAACAACCCTTACCAACGGGCTCGGTAGCCCGTACTCCCGGAGCACCCTCCACAGGACTCCCCTAGGCACACGGTCGAACGCCTTCTCCAAATTCACAAAACACATGTAGACTGGTTGAGCGAACTCCCATGCCCCCTTGAGGATCCTGCCAAGGGTGTAGAGCTGGTCCACTGTTCCACGACCGGGACGAAAACCACACTGCTCCTCCTGAATCCGAGATTCGACTTCCTGACGGACCCTCCTCTCCAGCACCCCTGAATAGACTTTACCGGGGAGGCTGAGGAGTGTGATCCCTCTATAATTGGAACACACCCTCCGTTCCCCCTTCTTAAAAAGGGGGACCACCACCCCGGTCTGCCAATCCAGAGGCACTGTCCCCGATGTCCATGCAATGTTGTAGAGGCGTGTCAGCCACGACAGCCTCACAACACCCAGAGCCTTTAGGAACTCTGGGCGGATCTCATCGACCCCCTGGGCCTTGCCACCAAGGAGCTTTCCAATCACCTCAGTGACTTCAACCCCAGAGATCAGAGCGCCCACCTCGGAGTCCCTAGACCCTGCTTCCTCAAAGGAAGGCGTGTCGGTGGAATTGAGGAGGTCTTCGAAGTATTCTCCCCACCGACTCACGACGTCCCGAGTCGAGGTCAGCAGTACCCCATCTTCACTATTTACAGTGTTAATGGTGCACTGCTTTCCTCTCCGCAGACGACGGATGGTGGACCAGAATTTCCTCGAAGCCGTTCAGAAGCCAATTTCCATAGCCTCGCCAAACTCCTCCCATGTCCGAGTTTTTGCCTCGGCAACCGCTGTAGCTGCAGTCCGCTTGGCCAGCCGGTACCTGTCAGCTGCCTCCGGAGTCCCACAGGCCAAAAAGGCCCGGTAGGCCTCCTTCTTCAGCTTGACGGCATCCCTTACCGCTGGTGTCCACCAGCGGGTTCGGGGATTGCTGCCACGACAGGTACCAACCACCTTACGGCCACAGCTCTGATCGGCCGCCTCAACAATGGAGGTAAGGAACATGGTCCACTCGGACTCAATGTCCTCCAATTCCCCCTGGACAAGGGAGAAGTTCTGCCGGAAGTGGGTGTTGAAGCTCTTTCTGACAGGGGATTCCACCAGACGTTCCCAGCAGACCCTCACAATACTTTTAGGCCTGCCAGGTCTGACCAGCATCTTCCCCCGTCATCGGAAAAAACACACCACCAGGTGGTGATTAGTTGACAGCTTCGCCCCTCTCTTCACCCGAGTGTCCAAAACATGCGGCCGCAAGTCCGATGACACGATTACAAAGTCGATAATCGAACTGCGGCCTAGGGTGTTCTGGTGCCACGTGCACATATGGACACCCATATGTTTGAACATGGTGTTTGTTATGGACAATCCATGACGAGCACAGAATTCCAACAACAGAACACCGCTTGGGTTCTTTTTGGTGCATAAGCACAAACAACAGTCAGGACCCGTCCCCCCACCCGAAGGCGGAGGGAGGCTACCCTCTCGTTTACTGGGGTAAACCCCAGCGTACAGGCACCAAGCCGGGGGGCAATAAGTATGCTCACACCTGCTCGGCGCCTCTCACCATGGGCAACTCCAGAGTGGAAGAGGGTCCAACCCCTAAAACGTCCAACGGCGGTCCGACCCCCAGCTACAGAAAACCACCCTCATCAAAACATTTTTATTGCTTGGACTATTAAGTTCCTATAAACCCTTGTCACTTTGTGTTAAAACTCTCTATCAAATCATATCACATTAGTGTCCTTATGGTCTCTTTTTTCTGTGCTAATCCATAGAAACTTGATTAGTGGCTCTGCCCCACACTGTGGTAACACAGTTACCTTGTGTGTTTTTTCCCTCCCTTGCCACTTTGGAGCTGACAATTCTTCTTTATTTTCATTCTGCTCTCCAGCATATAAAATAATAGGAAAAGTGATGGTTAAACCTTCAGAAATTTGGAAACTTGATAAAATGCCACTATTGCATATAGTGGCATTTTATCAAGAATCAATGTTGTTGGTCAAATGAAATAGCTTACAGTCTCCCATTGTGTTTTACATACTGTGATTTTGTAAAAGTGAACTCTTCAGGATTCTTGGGAAACACATTATTTACATGTCTGCTTTATACATAATTTATAGAAGAACTCATTAATTATTGAGAATTAGATTAGATATTTGTTTCCCTACTTTTCATTCATCCTTTCCAATCCCAAAGTAAAGTGTCCCTCCATTCATGTGCCTTGCCCTTTAAACTACTTAAATATTTATGAGTATGTTGGGATAGTGGAGGTATTTACATGTTGTTTCACAGATCACTGCACTCGCACAAACACACCCACTCACAAGCACATGCACGCATATGCGATTTGCCTCTGTGATTTCTTACCATCCAAATCATTCTCGGGTGTCTCGGCAGTGTGCCATTCGCTGGGTGGACCTGTTCCATTTGTGGTCATTGCTGAAACCTGGAAACTGTACTGACTGCCCTTCTCAAGACCTGCAGCGAGAAAAAAGATTACCGTATTTTATGCACTATAAGGCAAATCGGAGTATAAGACACACCTTCAATTACTGGCCTATTTTAAAACTGTTTGCATACATAGGGCACACCGCATCATAAGGCGCAGTAGTAGTAGTGGTTGGGGTTGGGCAATGCATCCGCTAGATGGAGCTGCTAAAGGTAATTTCATGCTAAAGGTAATTTCATGCCATGACTAACCAATATTGATCCATATAAAGGGTGACCCCCCCACTCCCCAAAAAGAAGTAAGATAAAAAGTATATAACAACCCAATAAAACCAAGATTGATGGAAGAAAATTATTTTATTTATATGAATTGAAACCTTAAACCATGCCAATTAAGAGACCATGACGGAATTTCACTTTTGGTCACCCTGCTGTTGTAGTTGTCGTAATTTTATGCATCAACTAGATAAGAGCTACGCTAAGGGGAATGACATATCATGATTAACCAATATTGATCAATATATAGGGTGCATTTGATAAGGCGCACTTTTGACTTTTGGAAATGGAAGGCTTTTAGGTGCTCCTTATAGTGCAAAAAATACGGTACCAAAAAAAGAAAATAAAATTATACAAATTACATATCAAATGTGCAGTTTAATGAAATGAGTTTAAGAGCATGGTATAATTTCAGACTAAACCATCATTGCCTGACGCATAAGACTTACTCACTGTATATTATGCATCCTGTAGATAAAGCCCATTTAGTTTCTCAAAGTTGCCTAAAAATACCGCAAACCATGTTGTCGATTGGTGTTCCTTTTGAATAGTGAGTCGCGAATGTTCATTAGTATCAGCAGGTTTGTATACAGCTACACAACATAACTAAAAATAATAATAATACAGGTAGTCCACGGGTTATGACGTATTGGACTTACATGATTTTGACTTAATGACGCCGGAGTCTCATTTGCATTTTTTTTTTTTTAAGTCACGTAAACATTACTTATTGTACCTCACAGTATATATTTTTTACTTTATTAATATGACGTGTTCTGTCCTCACTAAACTTAAAGTTATTCAGCTTTACAGACAGCAAACAAGCTTTTTGAAGCTTTTTACTTCCTTCACTTATGACAATTTGTACAGCTGTAACCCATATGTACACTTCTCTTCAAAATGACAAACATTTTAACAATAAAACACTTGACACAAAACAACTGATGTTCAAACGTCCATCTAGCCTGATCAATAAAACACCTGACACAAAACAATTGGTGTTCAAGCAGTCTGATCAATACTTAAATTCAGCAGATTAAATTAGCCTAATTTGCCAAACAAAAATCCGCTATCTTAAATGCTACAAATGCTAACGTGTTTACAATTCTCATAGCAAATTGCTCACACATAACTCCACAAACTGTAGCTCTAAACTTTTAATTAAAAATGCATACATAAACATATATTAGCTGAAACAACTTACAGCCTTATGTGGGCCAAACCAGAGTGCAGCTGTCCTTTATTTATGTCAGACATGTATGCTCCTTTGTCATACCAGATGACATTCCAGCCAGACCCAACGCTGCCACCAGAGGGCAGTGTATCATCCATCATTAAAAAAAAAATTAGGGCTGTCAAACAATTAAAATTTTTAATCGAGTTAACTACAGCTTAAAAATGTATTAATCGTAATTAATCGTAATTAATCGCAATTCAAACCATCTATAAAATATGCCATATTTTTCTGTAAATTATTGTTGGAATGGAAAGATAAGACACAAGATGGATATATACATTCAACATACGGTACATTAATACTGTATTTGTTTATTATAACAATAAATCAACAAGATGGCATTAACATTAATAACATTCTGTTAAAGCGATCCATTTATAGAAAGACTTGTAGTTCTTAAAAGATAAATGCTAGTACAAGTTATAGAAATTTTATGTTAAAACCCCTCCCAATTTTTTCGTTTTAATAAAATTTGTAAAATTTTCAATCAAAAAATAAACTAGAAGCCCGCCATTGTTGATGTCAATAATTACACAATGTTCATGGGTGCTTAAGCCCATAAAATCAGTCGCACCCAAGCGCCAGCAGAGGGCAACAAAACTCCAAAAAACACAAGTAACATGTTGGCATTGCACTGTGCTGTCATTTTAATCTGTTTGAGTGGGGCATGTGCGTTAATTGCGTCAAATATTTTAACGTAATTAATTAAAAAAAATAATTACCCCCCGTTAACGCGATAATTTTGACAGCCCTAAAAAAATACAATACTTTTTGACTTTTTGCCTAGTGATTTTGAGATTTTGGGGTACTTAAAAGGTTAATTCCGATTTATGCGGAAATTCGGGTTACATCGCCAGCCTAGGGACGGAACTGACCCGTAACCCGGGGACTACCTGTAATTTATATATATATTAATTACAGGTAGTATATATATATATATATATATATATATATATATATATATATATATATATATATATATATATATATATATATATATATATATATATATATATATATATATATATTTAAATCATACTGATAATGAAAATTTTAAAGCAGCTTTAACTATAATGACAATGATGAAACTATCAAACCGTGTAGGCTACTTATAATTACAGTATTTGCACTCAAAATGATGTGGGAAGGGTAGTTGCCATTAATCATAGCTGATTACTACAAATATTGGTCAAGCCCACTTGAGATCAAATTGCTGTGAATGTGGTCCATGAACCCAAATGAGTTTGATACCCCTGCCCTAGACTGTTTGAATGGGAAACAACTGGGGATATCATTAGCCTCTTTTATGCACCGTTTGGGCAACATATTGCATTGTTGTAAATGTCATCTTGTAATTATTCTGCCTTATTTGTTGACACAATATATTAATGTTGGAATATGGAGTCACAGCAACCCAGCTTATTAAATAAAGGTGAACAGGTTCTGTCACAGACACCTATCCATTCTCTGCATCTCTGAGGTTTTGAGGCTATCCCAGCCCATTTACAGCGAGAGCCAGGGTACGCCCTGAAGTAATAGCCAACGCCAACTGATTTCCTGGCTCTTTAAGACAACTATATATATTCATATTTACACTTAAGGGAAATATAGAGCCTTAAATGTACTTAACAAGCATGTTTCTCTAAAGTGGGACAAAAACAGAGTACCTTGGGGTGTGAGGTTGCTAGCAATTGGTGAATTAATAAAGTTAATCCCATTTGTATCTCTCACTCTCTTGTTATTGACTGAAGCAAGAATCACATTTGTTACATATGAATGAACTGTGCGAGGATTGAATATGAATGAAATGTGTTAATAAAGATTTAATCAGATGTTCTTGGTGTAAAGCGCCTAGCCACATGTACACCAACATTTCCCTTTTACAGGGAAATGAGAAAACAGAGATGATAACATCAGTAAAAATAATGAAAAGTAAGATCAGTTTCATTTAAATCCTTAAAATATAACATTGGAAGTATAGCTGGTGGCATTATGAGTGACACACATAGGTACACAAACACTAGTAACTGTAGTGTATATGTAAATGTGTGCAAATGAATATACAGTATACTTTGCAGACAAATAAGACTGAGAATAGAAGAAATATTGAAAAGCTCAGTCTGAACTCAGTTCAAAGTTAAAAAATAAATAAATGAAAAACCTCAGGCTGAAATGAGCTCTGTGTTCAGGATTTCCGTACCATTTATTATTTGCAACTCACACTAGTGAGTTCACGCCCCAACCATTGGTGTTTGTGGCTGCATCGTGTGTTGTCTTCCTTCAGAATTTACGTTTATGATTCCAATCATTCTAATGTTGTTTCTTAAACAGTCAAAGAAAATTTAACTTGGGTAATGTGAGACACTTCTGTATCTAAGGGAGGGAACACATTTGTGATCATGCAACCATCATGTTGTCCATGAAGAAGAGATCCTGCTGCTACTGTGGTTAACCTGGTTTTTCCTCAAAAACATATTTTTGCATGTAAAAGTAAATTTTCTTTCTGTCAACCATTGTTGTCACATTACTTGATTACTTGTAAAAGTAATTGAATTACTGATTATGCCTCCAATAAGTAATCCAGTTACTTTAGTGATTACTTTATTATCAAAGTAGCTAAGTTATTTTACAAGTAATTTATTGGTTACTTTTTTACCAATTTTTCACCCTTTGCTCTCCCAACATAAGAATGACTACAGAAAAATGTCCCCCTTGTAATTCACTTTCCGATTAGTAAATTTTAAAGAGAAGATCAGAATTTTTCTCATATAGCTTAATCTTCGAGTGAGCGGGGTTTTAATTAGTCGATGGAGTTGATTTCAACCACCACTGACTCGCGCTAGCTTAGCCCCTCCGGAGTAGCCTGGTACACCAGACTCACCGCTGTTCCAGATATTGAGTCTGGCCACCATTCAGCAGATAAAATTTCCAGAGCGGAGCAAGCCACAGCAAACAGACAGCGGAGCGGACCAATCAGCGACGGGCAGAGGTGACGTTAGTAAAGCGACGAGGGACTTGTACACATGCGAGGAGAGTGGAGTTTATTCAACATGGCAAGTGCGAGACAGACTGTTGTCAATGACTTGTGTGGATGTGTTTTTGGTAATTTAAAACTGATTTTACCATGGATTGGAACATATTCCCGGCTCTCCCGTTCACTATCTGTGTTTTTGAGGAGACGACTTCAGACGCGGAAGAGTGACGTTGCTCGTTAAGAACACGTCACGCAAATAAACGAATCTGATTGGACGGTTGATTTTGTTCTTGCTCGAGAGGCCGTTAATGGGCTGGGTCCCAGACTATTCTCACAGTGTTTGAAAAATACAGGGAAAACAGTCTGGCCGTGCCAGGCAACCTCTGGAGCCCCTGAAACTGACAAATAACTGACAAACTGCATGGAATTTGTTGAATAATCAAATAAGTACTTAGATGCGTTATTTTATCCATTTTTCCATAAATGTCGCAATCACTGCTGTAAGTTCCATAGTAAACCGTGACAACAATGCTTGTGCTTGGAACTACTTACCGTACAGAGACATGAACCATGTGACCTCGAGATCACAGTTGCCACGTTTACATGAAGCCAAATACTCCAATTAAAATCGGAATATTTGTTCAAACCAAATAAATGTGTTCCATATAAACACCTCATTTGGAATGAACAGGCCCAAACCGAATGGAATTTCATTCCGATTCACAGGGGTGGAATATTCCTTTTCCCAAACCGATTAGAAGTAAAATTATATCATGTAAACAGGGAAGCGGAATGGTGTCTGGTTGCGTTCTTTGTGCGCATGCTCCGTACTGACGTGGTGACGTCACTCGGTGACGTAAGTAACGTCATTTGCAACATGGCTTCCAAGCACACGCACAGCGCACCCACACAACTTTTTAAATGAACGGCGTATCATTCTGAAGTTTTGTTTCCACTCGAAAAGTTAAAACAGCAGCTGATCTGACGATCGAGCTCCATGTTTTGCAACGTGACGCTTTGTTTTGATTAATCTGTGCATGTCAGACGGCAGTTGTCAAACGTCCTTTCGGAATAAAGGCAGTCACGTGTAAACGCTGGATCGGAATAGATGAAGTGACATGTAAACAGCTGATGTGAAATTTCCATTCGGAATGATTTGAATCGGTATGAATAAAAGTCAGCATGTAAACGTGGCTAGTGTCACAATTCTTTTTCTACATGGCTCTGATGGTAGAGGGTGCGAATGCGCGCCCACAACCCGTAAGTATGCAGTACACACACGTAGTCAATTTAGCCAAAAAACAAGGCGGCAACTAAGCACTTTACACTCAATCGGGCTTACAACACATCCCAAAGATGCTAAACTAACACGTCACCTCACGGCATAAATGTGCAACACAAATATGATCCAAACAATGCTCACCGACTTGACGAGGAAGAGTGGGAGCTATGACTACCCGCCGTCGCAAAGCTATAAAACGGCAGCGCATGTAGCGGCTCCAACCTATTGCTGGAACCCTCCAGAATGAAGGGGAAATACTCACGTTCATTCATTGATGCACAGAGATCAATATTCCCTCGCACATCTCAACAGTTGGCTAACTCGGCTCAAATGTGTACCTGCGCTCTTCTCGCCTTTGTCAGTCCCAAAACACTTAGCGTGTGTGACGCGAGACCAAAACAGGGAGTAACCATGACCGGTTACCATGGAGACAAAAGTGTAGTGGGAACCTTTCTAACATTTTTAACTCAAAATGCTCTTCGTACATGACTACAATATTCTTCACTCTACATACATTATAAAAAAAAATACTAACGCACAGACACTAAGGAAACTAACTTTAATTAGATTACTGGTTTGGAAAACTGAATGCGTTAGATTGCTAGTTACTGAAAGAAGGTAATCCGATTACAATTACGCGTTACTTACGCGTTAGTAACAACACTGCTGTCAACTTAATCAGCTGTTGTACCAAAGCAAATTAATTTATCTTGAAAATATTTTAACACTCATGCTGATGAACTAACAACTAGGGCTGCAGCTATCGAATATTTTAGTAACCGAGTATTCGACTGAAAATTCTATCGATTAAATGAGTAATCGGATAAACATTTTTTTTTTTAGGTAAAGAGCGATTAGAAATATACATGAGAAAACAAGACAAATCACCTAATATGGAACTATTTTCAGTCAATCAGTCTTTATTTTTGATGTACAGTACATTGTTGAAAACAGCAAACAAGTGCATCTAAGATGTGACTAGAAAAAAAAGTAATCCACTGGACACACTAGATCTTGAAAGAAAAAAAAAAATCTTATTTCTTACCTAAAAATGTCATTACACTTGATAACACACATCACTTAAAAAGTTAGGTGTTTTTCCCCATGTGTTTCAATTGAATTTCAATTTGTGTCAGCTATTTTTAAGTTCTAGTTAAGTTTTAAGATAGTCTAAACCTTAAGTCCTGATAGGATTTTGAGTTTTTGCAGTGTTCAGCACATTGGGGACCAGTGCTACTTGGTGTTTTATCCAGTAATGACTACTGAGCTAAAATTGACAGTTAGCTTTATTATGTTTTTATTTTACACCCTCATCACTCTACAGCGCTATGTTTTTACAGATTAAATAAAGCCTGTATGTAAGACACATTAGCCACGCATCAATACTCGTCATAATTAATAGAAACCTCTGCAGGGCTAACGTTACGTGAGCAAGGGACAGTAACATTAATCTTATTTATTAGTGCTGAGTAGTCTATTGCTTTAAGATGGCGGCTGTTTACTAACGCCGCCGAGTCTGTCATTTCGCATCTAGTTCGATATACATGTGATATCTATGAGAGGCATCAGACACTACCTGCTACCGCTGTAGCAACATGCGGGCATAGTTTTTAGAAACGTTGGCAGAGTTTGTAGCGGCTCTCGGCTGCAGTCAGGTATCATTGCTTCTTCCTCCACGCACGTCACGTCAGAGCGTTCTCCCGCATTAAAGGTAGTCCGGGCAAAACGTGATGCTTAGAGCTGGCAAAATTAAACGATTCCTCGAGGGGAATAAAATTATTCGGAACAGTTTTTTAAACCGAGTTGCTCGAGTATTCGTTTCAGCTCTACTAACAACATATAAACCAATGTGATGATGTTAGCTTAAGTTTAAGCTTGTGTTGATATGAGAGGTTGTTTTTTACAAAATTGCGACGATGGGGTAAAGTGAGGCAAATGATGTGGGGTAAAGTCAGATGTCTCACTTCACTCATTCATGTCAGCAGTGACACTACACAACATCACATCTGGATTTAGATCTACTGAATTTTCTTTGATTAAGCATTTGCACCATCCATGGTGTCAGACAGGCCAGACCCTGAGCCACTGCATAAGATCTGGATGGCCAACCCATGCAAATGATCCACCTGCAGATAAACTACTGGCTTCAGATAATTTAGTAACTGATACTAATGCATTCACTGCACATGGTCCACCTGAATGAGCCTGGTCAACTGACTCAGATGTGGCTCACTTTACCCATTTCATTGTTCTCGTCTGTTTCAGTTTGCACTTTCGATGGGGTAGGGTAAGACACAATACCACTTTTTAAGTAGTTATATTTTCAATACTATTCATCCTGAGTACATTCTGATAATTTCCATTGCTAGGAAATATCCTAAATGAATAGGAAATATGCTAACTTTATTGGTTTGTTGTTTTAGCTTGCTTGAAGGAGAGCAAATGTAAAAAATGTCTCACATTGCCCCGGGCTCCCTTACCATATCGTCCTCAACATGTGCTTCATCTTCAAAAATTGTGCTTAACTATACAAAACACTCAACCTTATACGTTGTCCGGCTGGCCTCTCACTTTTATTGATGTGAAGTGTGTGCTGTTTTATTTAAACACTAAAATATAAAGGCTGGATTCTCACCTGTGAAAAGATACCAGAGGTTGTTGGGCTCAATGGCTTCCTGGTCTCCACGGCGACCGGTCTTTCTATATTTGATCTTGTAAGCGCTGATGATGCCGTTCTGAGCGCTGCGGGCAGGTGGCTGCCATGACACCTTAATGCTCTGAAAAATCACATGTAACAAAACCAACTGAGCCTCAAGAACAATAAGTTGACGGTGAGCTATTACAAGAGCATATGAATGGAATGGTTGGACCGCAGTCACTTGGAAACCTCAATTCAATTCAACCTTTCATTTATTGTTCCAATGCAATAGGAAGTATCCTACAGTATTTCTTTGTATTTAAATCAGTCCAATTTAAGGCAGTAGTGATGTGGTTATATTTTTAGTCTGTGAATGCTTTTGTTTGTGTGGAGGTCTATGTTTAGTGAATGTTAATTGGTAAATTTGCATGTTAACAATACACTTCGCCCTTACCAAACAACTACACACACAACAGATGTTTGCCAGGACCCAAATGTGCAATGCTATCAGCCATCCTATACTCATTGGCTGCAGCACACTAATGAATTAAGACAAATGGATTACAAAAAGCATTCATCAAAAAGATGATTCACCCTTTACTCTGTTTCTCTATGCATTATTCTCCTTTATTCTAGTTTGTCTAAAGGGTCAGTTTCTATTTTATTCGAGCTATCCAGATTCTGTTTAGTATTTGTGACCATACAATACTTAATGGTTGAAACAGAAGTTGGAGGAAATGTGTAGTTATGAAATCCTTTGGAAGTCACTCATCTCCTATACTTTTAAAAAATATACATTAATAACAAGTGTTCCAAGAATCACAATGAACTGCATCCCATGTTCAAGAAAATTCAAACATTTGATTGTAGGTTGTTGGAATTTGACCTTTTAGCCAGATTGCCAGAACGGCGCTAGTGCAATTCTAACGACACGGGACGGCACAACCCCAATAATCCGGCCAAAACTTTTATGTTTTTAACATTTTAACCTCCTGTACTGACACCATTTTAATAGCCGGAAGAAGGCTTTGAAACACAAGTTGACAGTTTATTCCAAGTCGACAGCTATCAGACAGCCAGGCAAAAACATCAAACAGACCCAGACGAAGAGGAAGGCTGGATCCAGGGTCACCAAATTACAGGTCCACAAAAGATTCCAGAAAATAGACAGCGCTAGCTCACAAATTCAGTCTTTTGAAGGCTCTGGTGAGGTTGCCTGGCACGGCCAGACTGTTCTCCCTGTATTTTTCACACACTGAGAGAAAAGTCTGGGAACCAGCTCATTAACGGCCTCTCGAGCACGTACAAAATCAATCGGCAAATCAATTCATTTATTTGCGTGACGTGTTCTTAACGAGCAACGTCACTCTTGCGCGTCGGAAGTCGTCTCCACAACAACACAGATGGTGGGCAGGAGAGCCGAGAATATGTTCCAATCCACGGTAAAATCAGTTTTAAATTACCAAAAACACATCGACACGAGTCATTGACAACAGTCCGTCTCGCGCTAGCCATGTTGCATAAACTCCGCTCTCCTCGTATGTTTACTTCCGCGCGCAAGTCCCTCGTCCTGCCCTCGTCGTTTTACTAACGTCACGTCTGCCCGTCGCTGATTGGTCCACTCCGCTGTCTGTTTGCTGTGGCTTACTCCGCCCTGGAAATTGTATCCACCGAATGGTGGCCAGACTCGATAGCTGGAACAGCGGTGAGTCTGGTGTACCAGGTAACTGGTGAGGCGGGCTGAGTTCGGAAGAACGGTGTGTTTGGGTGTTGTTTAGCGTAATTGGATAATTCTCCACACTGGGCAAAGGAGTCCATGCGTCACTGTTGCCAAGGCAACCAGAGTTAAAGATTTTGTCAGCCTCGGCACAAAAGGAGCACTGAGTGTTCAAATTCTCAGCCGTGGAGTCTTCTTGTTGTCGGGCGTTGCTTGTGGCAAGAGACGATGTCCTGCCATTGTTCTGGACTGTCTATTGTTGGCCTCCAGAAGAACTGATGGCGGGATTTATTGGTCGAGACGTGGGCTTGCAAATGTCTTGGCCATCACCTGCTTGTCTCGGTCCGTCATCGTCAGTCTTGCTCATTCAGCTGCATGACTTGCACGTTGGGCTTCCGTAGTCAGCAGGCATCCTGTCGTTGTTATGCCCTTATTTGCCCATCGTCTAATCACTCCAAATCCAACTACTCATACTTCAAATGCATTCTATTTGTTTTCTTAAACTATGACTTAAATGCTATTTATTTTATATTGGGTGTGTTAGAGTAACACAAACAGTAGAACAGTAAATACAGTAAAGAGTAATATTACCTTCAAGGTGTCATCCAGTGTTGTCTTTGGCAGGCCTTTTAATTTTCGTCTTAGGGGCAAAACACACAGGAGGGGACGTTGCTCGCGTTCAATACATTTTCGATGGAACGAGCATGATGAGGCGAAAATCACCAACCCCCTTGCAGCAAAGCGACGCTCGATATTCGTGCATCTGAAATTTCGCGCTCGTACACGTACATGTGCACACACAGACCAGCGACGCGATATAAGAAAATAGGAAGTGGTTCGATTTCTGTCGTTGTCACTTGGCGCTACAACCAATCAGCAACGGATGTATTGATTGACAAATCACCTGCAAGGACAATGACCAACCCGGAAATTGATATCCACACGCCGCACTTTGTCAACATGGGAATTAAAAAAAATGTGGATACGTAATTTTTCTCTTGTATCTCTTGTAGGTTTGTTTCTTTACATGTTTAAATGATTGTTTAACATTGCTTGTCATATAAAAAAAAAATAATAAACTCAACATCGAGGAGCGTGTAGCAGTGTATGTGCAATGAGCACATACTTTATGATACTTCTCAGCATGATTTCCAGGACATAAATAAAAAGGCAGCAGCATGGGAAGTTGTTGGTGCTCAGAAAAGACGGGGAATTTTGAAATGCCCTCCAAATTCAAAGCCAATCAGAGACGAGCGATGATGCACAGCCAGAGGGCGATGCATGTCGCGGTCGTTTGCCACTACAGTCCTATCATGCCCCCTCTGTTGGCTTTCAGCTCAACGGCAATGACTTTCGCATTTCGCCATCACTCATCGCCTCCCATGTGTTTTCCCCCTTAGTCTTAGGCTTAGTTCATACCACAGGTCTGAATGCACAAATCCAATTTCTTCATGCTTTTTCGACACATTAACTTGATGGTCTGAATGGGACAGGTCGCATAAAAGTGGACTATTTCATATCCGATCTAGGTCACTTTCGTATGTGGTTAAAATCCGATTTAACCTCTGTTTAACCAGGAAAAAATCTTATTGAAATTAAAAATCTCCTCGATTTACTCGAGAGTCCTGGCCAAGACAGGCAGCAGCACAAACAAACACAGTTGAAAACAAAGCACATAAAACAGTTCACAGAACAATAATTTAAAAAAAAACTAAATCAGCGGTCATAGCAGCTACAGTCAAATGTAATTGCTTCCAAGGCTTTCAGAAGAACCTTAAAAGCATCGAGTGATTCCAGATCCTGTAATTTTAGGGTTACTTAGTTTTTTTTTTTTTGTAGCTCATTCCATGCAGAAAATGCATTTCATGCATTCCATGAAAACCCTGCTACTCAATGCAGTGCGGACCCTCGGTACAGTCAATAAAAACAAGTCCTGAGACTGAAGATTCTGACTCCCAGTGCTTTTTTGAGTGAGATAACTCCCCAGATAAGATGGAAGCAGGCCAATAACTGCCTTATAAACAAAGACCTGCCAGTGAAAGACACAGCAGACCATCCAACCCCGGTCTAAGAAGAGCAGTGGTGAGTACAAGATCTGAAGTTTGTAATATATTTCAGTGCTCCATGGTAGACAGTATCCAAGGCATGAAGACAATGAGAAATGAATGTAAATAAAGGACATAGCCATTGTTAAGTACAGACATAAAAGTTGATTTAACAAGCCTCTTTTCAGACTCGAAGGGAAAACAGGCCTTGTTTCTAAAATAAAAACCTGATTTCAGCTTCAATTTTTGACCAAATGCTGAAAATGAGGCTTAAAAGATCATCAATCATCAATTATAAATCCAATACACCTAAACTGTGACACTGTCTCAATTTCAGTACGCTCAGTTGCAATTGATGAAAGATTCAAGTCTGTCACGTCTCCCAATTTCATGCAGCTATTACGTCAGCAAAGAGCGAGAGAGACAGTGCACTACTGCATGGATGGAGCTGTACACTTGCGTTAGCGCCAGTGTTGTTGATCTTACTTTAAAAAAGCAATTAATGACAGTTACAAATTACTTCTCCCAAAAAGTAATTGCCTTAGTGTTGAGGTGGTTGCAGCTCAACGTTGTGTTCGTAGGAAGAATTGACGGAGAACAAGTTGTCTTTTAGCCAAAACTTGGCGTGTTTAATTTCCATTGACATGTGGATACATCCTCTCTCATTGCTGTCTTCACAGGCAATCCCACAAATCAAAGTCATCAAAGTCAAACACAAAGAAGTAATAAATGTAGCACTTTAGACAATTAAGTCCCATCCTGCCATCTTGTGGCGAAAATATAATATGTCAATAATAACAAGCAATAGGAACATTATTTCAACATTAACTGAGGACACATTTATGAATACAAAACATTTCCTCCACCATTTCTCTCAACAGTTAGTAACTCAGTTACCTGAATGGAAGAGTAATTAGTTACTTGGGAAAGTAACCGGTGATAATTTTCATGTTTTTTTTTTTTCCCCCCCTCAAAATAAATAAATAAATAAAACAGTTCACACAATGTGAAGTTTAAATGGTTTTTGGGACAGTTGGCCCTAGCCCAATTCTTTACCCTAAACTTAACTAGACACAGGGGTATTGTGGATATTGCGATAACTAGATAGCAACCTTTGCTATGTGTGGAACGTTGTGAATTAACGGTTAAAATTGTTAAAATTGCTCCCGTTATTGTATTTGTTCCCTTCTGTCTACTTTCGACATGTGTAAGTTTTAAAACTGTTTCATAATTTAAAGTAAGATTTAAGTCAAGATTTTTCCGTTTTAGGAGCATTTTAGATAAAAACACTTAGGTTCGCTAGGAAGTTTCTCTACAACAGAGCCTTTCTGAGAGGTCTACTGCTCTAAGATGGCGGCTGTTTACTAACGCATCTACTTCTTTATACATGTTGCTAATGCCGCCGTGTCTGTCATTTGCATCTAGTTCTATATTATGTGATATCTACCATAGCATCATATGGGCGTAGTTTTAGACTATTGGCTTCAGTCAGGTATTATTGGAGCCACCTAGCATCGCGTTTGCAAAAAAAAAAAAAAATATATATATATATATATATACAGTGCCTTGCAAAAGTATTCGGCCCCCTTGAACCTTGCAACCTTTCGCCACATTTCAGGCTTCAAACATAAAGATATAAAATTTTAATTTTTTGTCAAGAATCAACAACAAGTGGGACACAATCGTGAAGTGGAACAAAATTTATTGGATAATTTAAACTTTTTTAACGAATAAAAAACTGAAAAATGGGGCGTGCAATATTATTCGGCCCCCTTGCGTTAATACTTTGTAGCACCACCTTTTGCTCCAATTACAGCTGCAAGTCGCTTGGGGTATGTTTCTATCAGTTTTGCACATCGAGAGACTGACATTCTTGCCCATTCTTCCTTGCAAAACAGCTCGAGCTCAGTGAGGTTGGATGGAGAGTGTTTGTGAACAGCAGTCTTCAGCTCTTTCCACAGATTCTCGATTGGATTCAGGTCTGGACTTTGACTTGGCCATTCTAACACCTGGATACGTTTATTTTTGAACCATTCCATTGTAGATTTGGCTTTATGTTTTGGATCATTGTCCTGCTGGAAGATAAATCTCCGTCCCAGTCTCAGGTCTTGTGCAGATACCAACAGGTTTTCTTCCAGAATGTTCCTGTATTTGGCTGCATCCATCTTCCCGTCAATTTTAACCATCTTCCCTGTCCCTGCTGAAGAAAAGCAGGCCCAAACCATGATGCTGCCACCACCATGTTTGACAGTGGGGATGGTGTGTTCAGGGTGATGAGCTGTGTTGCTTTTACGCCAAACATATCGTTTTGCATTGTGGCCAAAAAGTTCAATTTTGGTTTCATCTGACCAGAGCACCTTCTTCCACATGTTTGGTGTGTCTCCCAGGTGGCTTGTGGCAAACTTTAAACGAGACTTTTTATGGATATCTTTGAGAAATGGCTTTCTTCTTGCCACTCTTCCATAAAGGCCAAATTTGTGAAGTGTACGACTGATTGTTGTCCTATGGACAGACTCTCCCACCTCATCTGTAGATCTCTGCAGTTCATCCAGAGTGATCACGGGCCTCTTGGCTGCATCTCTGATCAGTTTTCTCCTTGTTTGAGAAGAAAGTTTGGAAGGACGGCCGGGTCTTGGTAGATTTGCAGTGGTCTGATGCTCCTTCCATTTCAATATGATGGCTTGCACACTGCTCCTTGAGATGTTTAAAGCTTGGGAAATCTTTTTGTATTCAAATCCGGCTTTAAACTTCTCCACAACAGTATCTCGGACCTGCCTGGTGTGTTCCTTGGTTTTCATAATGGTCTCTGCACTTTAAACAGAACCCTGAGACTATCACAGAGCAGGTGCATTTATACGGAGACTTGATTACACACAGGTGGATTCTATTTGTCATCATCGGTCATTTAGGACAACATTGGATCATTCAGAGATCCTCACTGAACTTCTGGAGTGAGTTTGCTGCACTGAAAGTAAAGTGGCCGAATAATATTGCACGCCCCACTTTTCAG
Source organism: Corythoichthys intestinalis (assembly GCF_030265065.1). Lineage (NCBI taxonomy): Eukaryota > Metazoa > Chordata > Actinopteri > Syngnathiformes > Syngnathidae > Corythoichthys > Corythoichthys intestinalis. The sequence continues at coordinate 44,499,385 of NC_080411.1, read as the reverse complement.
TTTTTTATTTGTTAAAAAAGTTTAAATTATCCAATAAATGTTGTTCCACTTCACGATTGTTTGATTGATTGATTGATTGAATTTTATTTCGAAAACATGCATCACATTATGGATATACAAGAATACAAACAAAACATAAGATTCGAAAAGGAGTAGGAAGAAGTAAAAACTTATATGAATCCTACCCCTTTGTCCGCTACCTACTCATCAGCATGAATCAGACAAAACAAATACAATTCACAACAGTTCACTAATGCCTAAAGAACAATTGTTGGCATCACTCAACATTTTCTCAACATAAATACTATAATTCATTTCTATAATTACAGAAAACAAGATCTTTGTATTTTCTCTTAAACACGCTCAAATTAGCGCTTTTCTTTAGGTCCTCAGTAAGTTTGTTCCACAAGTCCACACCTAAAATTGAAGGACAAAAACTCTTTTTTGTTGTACGGTGGTATTGCTTTTTGAAATTTAACTCCCCTCTCAGATTATACCCTCCTTGTCTATTTGAAAACAAAATTTGTATATTTCCAGGTAATGCATTTTTCCGTGCCTTGAACATGATTATGGCCGTTTTGAATTTGACTAGATCCAGGAATTTTAACTGCTTGGATTCCAAGAACAGTCTATTTGTATGTTCGAGGTATTTAGCCTTGTGCACTATTCTTATTGCCTTTTTTTGAAGTACCACAAGTGACTGTAAATTGCTGGGATATGTATTGCCCCAAACCTCCACACAGTAGCTGAGGTATGGCATTACTAATGAAGAGAACAAGATATGGCGTGCTTTATAATTTAAAAAGGGTTTCGTTTTGTTCAGTAGTCCAACACTTTTTGCCAGTTTTGTTTTTATGTGCTTTATTTGTGACTTCCAATTCAACTGTTCATCATCCAGTATTAAACCTAAAAATTTAGTCTCAGTTACTCGCTCAATTTCGCTATTGTCTATAATTATCTTTTCTGTCGTTTCTGTCTTTCTATTTCCAAACAAAATATATTTAGTTTTTTCCATATTTATTGATAATTTGTTTAGCGTGAACCAGTGATTCAGATATGTTAATTCAGTCATTACCTCATGCATCAGATTCGTTAAAAATTTTCCTGAGCATAGGATGCTGGTGTCATCTGCAAAGAGTAGAAATTTTAATTTTTTAGATGTCATACATAGGTCATTGATAAATAGTATAAAGAGTTTTGGACCCAATACAGAGCCCTGTGGTACTCCAACTGTAATGTCCGATAATGATGATCTGTAATCACCAATCTGTACGTACTGCTTGCGATTTCCCATGTAACTTTTTAACCATTCCAGAACAATGCCTCTAAACCCGTATCTTTCCATTTTCCCAAGTAATATATCATGGTTTATTGTATCCCACTTGTTGTTGATTCTTGACAAAAAAATTAAATTTCATATCTTTATGTTTGAAGCCTGAAATGTGGCGAAAGGTTGCAAGATTCAAGGGGGCCGAATACTTTTGCAAGGCACTGTATATATATATATATATATATATATATATATATATACACACACGTACAAGGGATGCAACGATACAGTTAAGTCATGGTTCGGTACGATTTTCGATACAATTCAATACATTTAATGTTCTGAAACAGAAAATACAACTGTTATTATTATTATTTTATTTATTTATTTGCTAACAAGCAAAAATAACAGTGCCATCATATAAGCAAAAATTACAGTGCCATCATATAAACAAGCATTTTAGTGCATAATATTTATGTGCTTACTTCTTACTGATCTGAAGAAATTTTGTATATAAGTGCTGAGAACAATCTTTACTGTTAGTAAAGTGGGACACACTGTTGATTGCTGCAGCTCTCTGAGCAGCTATATTTACCATATAAGCAAAACATCCTATTTGTGGTCCGAGTCCATCTGTAACATGGTACTGAATTAACAGTACTTGCAGCATTATCTATAGTCACTGGTATGGATTGATTTGGCCTGCTTAGCTTCAGTCATGGCGGTTTCTAATTCATTAATGTAGTATATGGACTACGCGTCACTCTGGGCTCACGCAGCTAATGGCATGGGATCTAATGTAGCACATCTAGGTTGCTATTTGATGATATCTAGTGTGCGCGCTGTGCCGCTAGAGTGTTTTCTGGCCACAGAAGTCACTTCTGCTCTTTACTGCACAACACCAGCATATGACAATCGACTTTCAGAAACAGGACAAGTTTGAAATACGGCGCTCTTAATTTGCCACTCATTGTTTATCATGAAACCATGAGTTTGCTTAGTCTCCCACGGTTTTAACCTTTCTGATCCCATCGGCTCTACAATGGCAGGCGTTAGCTTATGCATGCTAATCATTTGTGAATGTCATGCTAAATGAGCAGTGTAATATCACGGATATGCGTTGTAGTTTACATCCTTAATATTGAAGACGAAGGTGTTAATTTCGTTTGGTAACTTCAAGACAAAGACACACAGATGTCATGCATCGGGATTTGGGAAGTTAGCTCACGTGGGGAGGACAGTACATTTGCGTTCAAGTGATGCCAGTAGATGGTATCGGCGCCCTAAATGTTGATACTCATCGATACCGATACCACCAATTCGGGCCGGATCGGCGCACCCTGCCGATACTGGTATCGGTATCGATGCAACTTTACTATTAACTCAAATAAATCAACAAATGAGGCACACTGGACTATAAGCCGCAGGATTCAAAATGAAGGAAAAAAGTAGCGGTAAAGGTAAAATTCACGGTAATTACTTTTCACATCTTTGCAATGCCGTCAGACTGAAGAGAGCAGAGCGAAGGGGGGACGGAGGAAGGGGGTGGTGAGGTGATTACAAACACAATGATGATTGGCTAGGTGGGCGGGTCATGCCCTGCTAACTCTTGTAGTCTCACTGCACTCTCTGGCAAACAAAACAAAACAGCAGTAATGACGACGGGCCAGCGATTTCAAACTGGAAGTACCGACACTACTTCTTGCTCTTAGAAAGTAAAGGCAAGAATTTTTAAGTAACACGCATGTTGTGTCCAGTGAAAAAAAAAAAAAAAAACTTAATCCACGTCTTTCTTAAGCAACTCTAACCTTATGAAGCACCTCACATCAACACACGCCAACAGCAAACTTGTCGCTGATGCTGCCAGCCCACCCCCAAGTCCAAATACAGCCCGCGCAAGAGATGGAGCCACTGTGTTGAAACAAGTAACGCTCTATTTTTCGTGACAGCAACAGATGACCACCAAGGCCGCACTGAACACACTGATTGCCAGGTACACAGTTGAAAACATGTTACCCATGTCCACTTTGGAATCTGAGACATGCGGAGCTACAACTCCTAGCAAAAAGTAGGGATTCACCAGTCTCGGACGAGCACTCACTCAGACATTTTATTATGTAGAACGAAAGCTTGAAAAATAATGAATTAGTTCATAAGTGCAACTCTTTAGCATTCAGAAACACTAAAATGAATAAAAAACATTGTGGTGGTCAGTAAATGTTACTTTTATAGAGCAAGTGCAGGGAAATAAATACAGGATCTCCCTTTTATACTGTAATACCACACCCACAGGAAGTGCACACTATGGCAACAGCAGTGTGACATAAAGATGTTACACACTCCATTCTGATTCTGAGGAAAAAAATATGGAATCATGAGAAACAAATGAAGAAATAACAACCAAAACGCATCTCTAGTATTTAGTTGCACCACCTCTGGCTTTTATGACAGCTTTCAGTCTCTGAGGCATGGACTTGATGAGTGACAAACGGCATTCTTCATCGGTTTGGTGCCAACTCTCTTTGATTACAGTTCCCAGATCATCCTTGCAGGTCGGAGCCATTTTTTCAATTTCCACCACAGGTTTTCAATAGGGTTGAGATCTGGGCTATTTGCAGGCTATGACACTGACTGGATGAGTCTTTCTCCAAGGAATGCTTTAACAGTTTTAGCTCTGTGGCATGATGCATTGTCATCTTGGAAAATGATTTAATTATCCTCAAACATTTTTTCAATTGACGGGATTAGAAAGCTGTCTAAAATGTCAATGTAAACTTGCGCATTTATTGAAGATTTAACCACAGCTATCTCCCCAGTGCCTTTGCCTGACATGCAGCCCCATATCATCAAGGACTGAGGGAATTTCTGTTTTCTTCAGGGAGTCATCTTTGTAAATTTCATTGGAACGGGACCCAATAAAAGTTCCAGCATCATCACCTTGTCCAATGCAGATTCTTGACTCAACACTGAAAATAACCTTCATCCAGTCATTCACAGCCCATGATTGCCTCTCCTTAGCCCATTACAGTCTTGTTCTTTTCTGTTTAAGTGTAAATGATGGTTTCCTTTTAGCTTTCCTGTATGAAAATCCCATTTCCTTCAGGCGATTTTGCCACATACATTGACTCCAGCTTCCTCCCATTTCTTCTTCATTTGTCTTGTTGTACAGCTACTGTTTTCAAGACATATGGCCTTTAGTTGTCTCTCATGACATTTGGATGTCTTCCTCAGTCTACCAGTACGCTTAACTTTAACAACCTTGCCATGCTGTTTTTACTTGCTGGTCCAGATTTTTGATACAGCTGACTGTGAGCAGCCTACATCTTTGGCAACCATACGTGTAACGTTACCTTCTTCAAGAAGTTTGATAATCCTCTCTTTGGTCTCAAGAGAAGTCCCTCTTGTTGGAGCCATGATTCTTGTGAATTTACTTGGTCCATCAGCTCTCCAAGGTGTGATAACTGCACTGTTTTAACTGCTCACTAACGAGCACATCTAATCAGAGAGAGGGGCCCAATTAAGGAAAGGAAATTGACTGAGTGTGTCTGTATTTTCGACTCAAAATGGAGTAATTCCATATTTTTTTTTCTTCAGAATGGAGTGATTCTATATTTATTTCCCTGCATTTGCTCTGTAAAAGTAACATTTACTGACCACCACAATGTTTTTTATCCATTTCTTTTAGTGTTTCCGAATGCCAATGAGCTTTTTATCTGAGTTTTTATCTAAATCATAAAATGTCTGAGTGAGTGCTCGTCCAAAACTGGTGTTTCCATACTGTTTGCTAGGGGTTGTATAATCGCTAAAATACTAAAACGAGGAGGAGGAAGGGGGATGCCCCATGCCGACGAACCTTTGTAAAATTCATAGACGGTGAATACAAAAAAATGAAGATTGAGCTTAAAAAGTCTTTTGAGGAACTGGAGTACATTTCAACCAAAGCAGACATCTGGAGAGCCCATGAGAAGTTGCATTGGTATGAAAGAAATGATTAATCAAACAATCAATCAATAATATTATTATTGTCACTTTAACAACTTTATTATTATTATTTTACTTTACTTTACTTCACTATGGTGTTCTGCTTATTGTTATTGTTCTGCTCAGTTTCAGTTCCAAATAAATACCAAATGTTCTAAAATACTGTATATAGTGTTTTTATTCTTCAATCAGTAAACAAAAACATTTTTTGATGTGAAAGATGTGATAGAATGTGTTATAACGTGTAGAACATGAAACGTTACGTCAGTTACTTTGCTGAGCAACTAATTACTTTTATAATGAGGTAATGAGTAAATAACTCAATTAAATTTTGAGAGGAGTAATTTGTAACTAATCAATTACTTTTTTAAATTAAGATGAACAACACTGGTTTCATTGTCGTCATCATTGACGAAAACAAAACTAGTGTAATGGTAAGAAAAAAAAAAAAAAAACATTTCACAGATTGATGATGTCTGTTTCAATCCATCAGTCCAGCTAGCAGTTGAAAAAGTCAGCCAATGTTATAGTGACAGGAGCCACCGAGGAATTCATTAACATTTAACTTGCACCTGTTCCCTCTGCTTCTCCTCACCTTGCTAATTGATTACAGCAGAACTGATTATGGAAGGGAGGAAGGAGCAGTCGAGAGGAAAGGATGTTGTACCTTGGCCAAATACCTCCATATTTGGTCTTTTCCTCTCCTACCCAACCGCCCTCCTTCAGGCCCGACGTCACTGCATGCTTCATTAACTAATTACCCAGTTTGACAGCACACAGTTAGATGTGGAGTCTCCATGGAAACGATACAGAAGTTAAATACATGTTGGAACAACTGACAGAGAGGCACAGTGGCAAACCATCCATGAAGGAGAACGGAGATTCTCTCATGAGACCAAACACACCACAAGTGGGAAGGAGGTAACTCAACGCCTGACCTAATTAAACTATTACAATGATCACAATGCACACATTTAGAAACATCAGGTGAAGCCGCATAATAAGCTTTGATCAAATAAAAACGACTGATAAAAATAATGTCTCTATTATTTCATACTTAGTAATCACTACAGCTGCAGTAATTCTTTCTCGGACTACTTGCCTGCATTTTTGTTTCACAGCTTGATAATGTGAAAACAGCCAACTACTTTAAAATTGTTGGCAAGTCCTACGGCTAGTAAGTTTTACAACTGCAATGCAACGGCTGCTAATTGCTGCAGGATGGTTATTATTTCCACTGTAGATGCAATTTCATTTATTATAGCTGCTGCTAATCTTGCTGCTACACATTTGTAAGTGCCTTTTTTGTAGCAGCTGCTGCTCACCCCACTTCTACATCCTCCGCTATGGTACAATCAGTTTTGCTGCTGTCCATGCTGTTTGTGACTATACACTGCTCAAAAAAATACAGGGAACACTAAAGTAACACATTGCTGATCTGAATGAATGAACTATTTTTATTAATTACTTTGTTCTTTTCATAGTTGAATGTGCTGAAGAAAATCAAATTTTTCAATCCATGGAAGTCAGTATTTGGAGTCAAAATGAAAGCGGACAAGCACATTACAGGCTGATCCAAGTTTGACGCAATGTCCTTTAAACAGTCAAAATGAGGCTAAGTAGTGTGTGTGTCCTCCGCGTGCCTGTATGACCTCCCTATAAAGCCTGGGCATGCTCCTAATGAGACGACGGCGGGTGTCCTGGGGATCTCCTCCCAGATCTGCACCAGGTGAAGGAGATAGTACTTTTTCTCGTAGGCACCAGCTAACCGTTTGCGTTATTCTAACACACTCGATATAATAAAAAAGACATTTAACCATAGTTTAATATTACAATATAAGAATTATAAGTTATAGTACACAGGCGCACTCCTCAAAAAGCAGGAGGCCAGCGCTGAGTCAGCAATACATTCTATATCAGCCCTCGCCTGATAAGCAAAAGAAAACACGCCGCTGTCGTCATCTCTTCGGTGGAGCCAAGACACCTCGGCCTACCCGAGAACAAGAAGAATTAAATTTGATAAGCTCGGCATCACTGAGCTCCTGGACACACACCTGAATCAAATGATCAGCTCAACAGCAAGCTCTGGAGAAGTTTGATACCGATCCTGATTATTTGATTAAGGTGTGTTGGAGGAGGGAGACATGGAAAAGAAGCTGGATAGGGGCTCTCGAGGACTGGACTTAGGCACTCCTGGCATTGACCCTACGTCGTTATTGAGCATTCAAAGTTGTGTGTCAAGGAAACGCGTTGCTCTGTCATCCACTGCCAAGCCACTTGAGTCGTGTGGTTTTGTCTTTGTGCGGTTTTAGTGGACTCATGTCGATTTCGTTTAGTTTTCCTTCGGTCATAGACAGCAATGGAAACGGAGATGCAACGTTTGTATTTGAAGTTGCAGCTGCTAATCATTATTGAACAATAAATGTTGTTCATAAAAATGTTGAAGCATAGGCGACACAGAGGAAGTTTGCGAATATTTGAAAACGGCGGTGTTGTTGTGCTGAACCGCAAACAACGTTCTGAGCAGACCAATCACAGTCCTTTGACATTCACGAGATGCGTCAGGATTTTTTGGAGGCGCACGTCAGGCTATGGCATAGGGTCGGAAATTGGGTCTACGTAAACGGCGTAGGTCCGCCGTCACCACAACGTAGACGCATAAATAATCTTTAACAAATTTTTCATCCTGAAACTGCGAAAAATGATGCAGTCAAAGTGCGTGCAGGAGAGATATTGAATTGAACGTGACTTGACAGTGGCGCGGGAAGTTGGGTGCTGAGGGTGCAGCAGCACCCCCTGGTGCTGGCGAGAAAAAAAGTGTTTTGGTAGAATTTCAGGCGGGTAAAAATAAATATATAAAACATTTGACAATAACGTATTTAACTTTGGGGATTAAATATATATGTTGAAAAAGTTATTTGCGTTATTTGTGAAAAGGGCGTGTTAAACCGAGGCTTATTGAACTTTTTAGTTTTGAAATGTGTTTGTGTATTATTGTGCCGTCTAGCTGCGGGGAATTGGATTATAGTATACAGGCACTTTTATTTCCAATACAAAAACTCCAACACAGACTGTAGGTGAAATAGAACGCTGCCTTTATCGTAGCCTAGTAGTATTACGTAAACTATCCAGCATGTGTGTGTACTGCCATTGTGCACCCTGTGTATGGAGAAAACGTACAAGCATGACAAATTTGGACCAAAACGGCTATTTTTGTATGGGAAAAACTAAAAAGATACTCAGCACCCCCTCCTGTGAGTGACTTCCAGCACCCCTGTAACTAGATTATTATAGCTTGACGGCAATTTTAAATATTTGCCAGTTTTTGTATTTGTAAAATATTAAAAGTACAGTAAACATGCATGAATTAAATGGCATGTCAATATCCCACCATTGGATAATCCAGATTACTTACCACAAAGGAGTGCCTCTTATTTTTTAAATTAAAAAAAAAAAAAATTCTAAAAGTCTACTTTATAAATCATCCATCCATCCATTTCCATCCATTTTCCAATTCATTTCATTTCAATTTTATTTGTATAGCCCTAAATCACAACAATGTTGTCTCAAAGGGCTTTGCAGAGGCAATATGATACACAATCAGAAACAGCAAATGAAGCAAACAAAGATGAATAAATAAATAAATAATAATAAATGAAGTTCAAGTCCTGGGCCCCATCCTTCATCATCCAAATCAGGAAAGAAAGTATTGAAAGTAATAATTATAACTTAAAATAAAATAAACTTTTATCCAAGACAGTAAAATTTCCAAAGAATAGATCCAAAAACTAGTGAACCACTTAACAGAGCAGCTCCGATGTAAATACAGGGCTCCAGACTGCCCCTAAATGGGGGCATTTTGCGACTAAAATTAGAGCCAGTGTGAGTGAGTTCATTGTCCTTTTTTTTTTTTTTTTTTTTTTTTTTTTGCTGTCACACTCCTTCACGGTTAATTTGACTAGTTAGTGGAATGAGCTGATTCGCCAAGGGAATTTACAACAGAAGAAAAGGACTTCCAGGCCACTTCCAGGAGAGACTTACAAAACGGCTGCCTCGAGAGGCTCCGCCTGCCTCGGCAGCCTTCACGCACATGTCCCCCTGGTCGTCTCCGGTTGTGGTTTTCGCTTCCAGGAAATGTACGTGGCGCCACACCATGTTTCTATCTGATATTTTCCAAGTGTTGAGTGCGCAACTGCTATCCTAAGTAACGACGTTACACTTTCATTTTCTTACAGTCCCACGGTGCTGCCTTCATAATGTGAATTCTTTTAAAATAAGAATAACATAGGAAAAATGCATGTCTTTATTAAATGCTTCATTGAGTGAGTCCACTTTAATCCATTCAAGCTTTGATGCTCACGTTGCTGAGAACAGCCTCTCACTTACACAGTGAGTTGCCACAGCACACGACCGCTAGTGTTTAACAAGCTCCTGGGCATGCTGACCAAGAAAAGCAGCAAGAGGGAGAGTGAGAGGCTATATTATTAGAATATTAGAAAAAAGTTCAATATTAGAACTCACGGGTACAATATGTACACTGATACAGGTGTACCAGCACTATAAGCGTGTTCCCATGTGAACATCCCATTGCAAGTGACACTTCTGTGGATGAAAAGCACAATTTTACTTCGCCACCGATTTAGGTGCAAGTTCTGTGCATTGGCAATGGCATACCAAATTTAACCACACGATTGTGTGCCTTGGAAGAACACAGATATTCACAATGTGATTGCAGCTTTCACCCAGAGGACATGAACAAACAATCACAGATTGCATTCTGAGTGTTTACTCACCTGATAGTGTGTGCCGATGAATGTGTGTGTTTGTTGCACGCTTGATAAAAAAACTGACAGATGTGTTTCGTATGCCGTTCTCAGTGTATGTCTGTCCTTTATTATGATTATTCTTTCAAATGAATCATATGGGTGATGGACATTTTGCACCACAATTCTAGATTCTTGAGATTAGCACAGCCATATATGTACGTATATATATATATATATATTATGCGCGCACATGCTTATAGGGTAGGCAGGCACTCTGGACTACTGTGGATCACTTAATCATATGACTGAAACAGAGACTGACAACCATTCACACCTATGCTATGTACAAGTTTGAATTCATCTATAATAAATGTTGGATTTTCTAAGAAGACACATTTCCAAAATACAACCAGCTTAAAAAGCACAAAGGGAAACATAACTGAGGCAGTCTTGCTAACCACTGTGGTGACCTGAATGTACAAGACTTAATTGCTTCACTTGAGCCCCACCCCCATTTAGCATTGTTAATGGCATGACAGACTACTTTAAATTATTAGAGCAGGGCCATCTATAGTTAGTGTTTGCATTACCAGCAATAATACTACTGTCTATGTATGTACAGTATATTTTATACAATGACTTAAAGCAAGGCTAGGTAACTTTTCAACCTTCATAAAATATTTTCATAACATTTGTGATGATATGTCGATTGAAAACTACCGTAATTTCCGGACTACAAGCCGCTACTTTTTTCCCTCATTTTGGGTCCTGCGCCGTGTGCAATGATGCGGCCAATTTGTGCATTTTTCTGACCGCCGCCAGGGGCGCTCGAGTATGGGATGTGGGAGTGAGACACGTGGAATATATGCGTCGAGGAAGACGCTAGTTTGCACTATTACCGGTGGTTTAACTTGCAATGTGCGTTGTTCATGAATAGAGGTGGCGGACCCTCGTCTTTGTGCATGAGTAGAATTGGCAGACCCGAATCATGGAAAATGCTAGAAGAAATTAAATTGGCCATCCGAGTTGTATGGAAGCTTAGATGACTAACGGCGAGAGATCGTTTGCCAAGACTCGCCGCATGCGAAGAGCAGCTTTTGCACAGGTATGCCGAGGTAGCCTGGCAGCGTGAAGCGGTGTAGTGTGAAAGAAGTCCGCCATCACCAACAGGGTTCGAGGGGCCAGTCTGCTGCGTGACGAGGAGGATGGCACAGGCTCAGAAGTGAATTTGCCTCATTATGGGAGACACTGAAGGCGACAACGAAGGAGAGACTGAGTGGGTGTGCGGCGAAGTGTATCCGAGCGTCTTCATATCCGACACTGAGGGTGAAGACTTCCATGGTTTGAGTGCACAGGAGGAAGAGGAAGATGAAGATAGCTAACAAAGACTTTTATGTTTTTGATAACCAGCCCACTTAGTGCTGTTACCGCCGTGTTGAGGCTATGTAACTTCCGTGCCGCCGCTATATAACTGCCGTGTTTCCTGGCGCTGTTTGGAACGAAAAGTTAAGCTGTGTTATTAAAATTTTGAAAACTTTATGTATTTCTCTGTCAATATCTCATGTTACTAAGTGGGCACACGCAGCTTATAGGCAGGAGAGGCTTATGTATGTACAAAATGGTTTTTCCTTTAAAAATGTACTGGGTGAGGCTTGTAATGAGGGGGGCCCAATAGTCTAGAAATTACGATAGTTGAATGAAACCTCTTTTATGTCTTGAGGGGTTCTGTAATTGCTTTCACCGGCACTAATTAACTTTGAGAAGGGTAGCAGGAACCTTGCCACACAAAAAAACTACAAATGCGCTGAATGCTTTACTTTCGCGCAGAAGCAGTTTACGCAGAGCCCCCGTGGTGGCCGCAAAGCTGTCATTGCATGTCGTGGTGCAGTTGGTAGCTCAAGTTGTCCTGGGACCGAAGGGTCAGTGGTTCGATTCCCGGCTACAACTGCCCACTGTCGAAATGCCCTTTGGCAAGCCACTGAATCCTAATTTGGCCCCAATGGGTTGGCAGTGCCTTGTATGGCAGCAGCACCATTGATGTGTGAATGTATGCGTAAAAAGCTAAATGTGTGCTAATGTAAAGCGCTTTGGGCAGTGTAACAATGTAGATAAATGTGCTATGTAAGCGCTATATATACTCTCCATTTACTATATAGGATTTTGAAATTAAAGATGGTAAATGATGTACATATATATTACGTGAACTGGTTGTTTTGTATTGTTGTAATTTTTTTATTTTGTACTGTTTAATTATAAAAATATATATAGGTTAAATGCCCAGTCAATTGGAAATTGTCTTTTCGGATATGTCTTGAAAGTCTTTTGAACATGATGGCGTTTGCATGGAAAACTTGAAGGGATAATCCCTATATCATTCACTGTCATTGATATATATCTACGACCATAAATGGCAGTGAATACTTTAAATTAGATGTTTATTGACTGCTATTTCTGAAAGGCCCAGAGTCAGAGCTTGAATTGATCCAAGTCTCCCACTGTGACTCAACATGACACCGACTAAATGTTCTGCTCACTCATAAAAGTGGGATGTATGTGTTAAATTCATTTCCACAATCCCATTTTAATCCTGACCCTAAAAGTCCAGCGTGAGACAGACCCTGCCAGGACTCTCAAGAGAATTTCAAGTATATTCCCACAGAGGGATGTATTCATCCAAGCGTGCAACAATTGCAGCCACTCTGACAGTAACGCTCCATTGAGGAGAGGACTTCTGGAAATGCCAGATTTGAAATTGATTTCTGAAAAGCTGATTTGATTGGGGCAACTTCTAAATAGCAGGGGGATTCAAAGTTTTCTGACAACTAAATGAACCAGTGAAGTCAAACAGTTTGCTCATTGCTGCATTTTTACTTACCAGCGCTTAAAACCTGTCTTTTTGGTTCCATACTGTACAAGTAGATGAGCCTTGGCATATGGAAGGTTTATTATTAGAATGCTATGAAACTCCAAAAGGGTCCAAATTAATTAGATAAAAAAAACATTTTGAGATAAATATCATTTTGATAAACAACAGACAAATTGTGTAATATGGCCCTTAAATTGTAAAATATGGTAATATTATTATGAAAAATATTTTACAAGATAAAAACCGTTTTTCACAAAGTATTTTTTTTCATAATGCCTTTTTTCCACAATAGCCTTTTTATTTCATAATGTCAGCACAATTAACTGTCTTCTATCAATCAAATACATAGGGAGGAATTAGTTAAGTGATTGGCTGGATGGTGGAGTCTGGTCGCTAGCATTCGGTAGCGTCGATGAACGGTTAGGTAAACTTCCAGAAAGCATCTCATCAAAACTGTTGCTGAAGTTCTCGCTCAGCTTGAGGTGAAGGACTTTCATTACTATCCAACCGCTTCGCAACTTCTCTGAGTAACTCTGAAAGTGACCCAAATGCTGGCGCAGCTAGCCAGACTCCACTATCAAGCCGATCCCTTAACTGACTCCGCTTTATGTATTTGAGTGACAGCACACGCTTCATTGTTCTGGAAAACGACATAATGAAATATAAAGGCCATTGTAGAAAAAGACATGAAAAAAATGACTGTGAAAAACGCTTTTTGTCTTGTAAAATCTTTTTCATAATATCATTACCTTATTTTATAATTTAGGGGCCATAACACACAATTTGTCAGTTATCTATCAAAATGGTATTTATTTCAAAATGTTGTTTTTATTTAATCTGGACCCTTTTGGGGTTCCATAGTATGCATCTTGAATTCATGTCATGTCAATTATGGTCTGTTTGAACAGTGAAAGCATTAGTGTGTGGCATTTACATTTTGTCCCTCTATGCTTGTGTTAGTTATTCCTCATTACCCACACAAAAACATTCATAAAAGGTATGGATGTATTGAAAACCAAATATCGGAAACACTAGACCTAAAAAACGGAAAATATACATGCATATAATTCATTTTTTATTTCATTTCTTTATCAATATAATTTTTGTCATTATTTTACAATTAATGCCCTTTGCCTTGACATTGGTTCTACAACCCCGGAGGCTCAAGACATTTAGGCTACGTTCATACTACAGGTCTTAATGTACAAATCTGATTTTTTGTCATATCTGTTTTTTTGGCATGCCCGTTCAGACAGCCTTTGTCCACTGAGACCATGCAAGTATTACACATGCGCACTAATTCGCAGTCCGACACACGCTGAGCAAGACGACCAGCATGCGCAGAAGCATCAAAACAAATGACCCCACATGCTGGCTGTCATCCGTCATTCCAGGGATATCATATTTTGGTTTTTAAAAAGAGGACACAAATAACAGACATAAATAATCCCCGTTTAGGCTTATATTCAAAGTTTATATGGATCGATAGCATGCACGCACTGTCCGTGCATGTCACACGCACATACCGGCAGTTTGCCCCGACTCTTGGCCGTCGAAGGAGTTGAAATATTGCTCATATGGAGTAGAGAGCAAACCGATCATTCTCAGGCTTATCTTCAACCCATTTTTATTTTTTTTTATGACTGTTGTCAAGTCCGACCCTTCCTAAAAAGCCGTGTTCAAGGCAAGCTAGGTGCTAATAACGCACAGCTGCACCTCTACCGTGGCGTCTCTCTCGCTTTTTCATGACGTAATTGCTGCATGAATTCCGATTTGGAAGACTGGACACTACATACTGCCGCGACAGTCTGGAAAAATGTGGCCCAGATCGGATTTGAACCACATACGAAAGTGACCCAGATCGGATTCGAAATGGTCCAGTTCTATGCGACTTGTCACGTTCAGACCGTCAAGTTAATGCCTCACTCGAGTCGGAAAAACACGAAAAAATTGGATTCGTGCATTAAGACCTGTAGTATGAACGTAGCCTTAGTTTGAAAGGTGTCGATTCTGAAACCCCATGGGAGGGTGCGTTGCCAGCGGGAGTGACCGTTTTGTGGCAAACTCTGAACGGTGCTGGCGTCATCATAGCAACACTGTCACGGCCAATGAAACCTTGATAAATGTGTTTTCTTGTAAGTTTGGGACACTCGAAAAACAGGTCTCATTGCCCCCAATTGCTAAGCTAAATGAGATCCTGATACAGTACAGTATGTTTGTGTGGAACTGTAGTTCACAACAATAACAAAAAACTATTCCGTTCTTGCTGAAAATAGTAAAGCTCTTTATAAGGCTATTACAAATTATCCTACTCCTTAAAATAAGACCCGGGGATTTCTTGTGCAACAAGTGGAATCGATGGTGAGCCAGGCGAGCGGGCTGAGTTCTAGCGGTTACAAAGCCAAGCGAAGTCGCTCCCAGCCGGATTAAACGCCGACTGGCAGATGGGGTGCGGAAGTCGAGGAAAAAAATGTGACAAAAAGAAGTGCTCATGGCATAAACGTATTGTACTAAACCCCAGCAAATGCACATGTTTGCATTTAAATTCTATTTTATTTGTATATTGTTCGCTCCAAACTACTCACGCGCGGGATCAAATGCACTGTACTCAATGTGATGCGGACATCAGTGGAAAGGAACTTCAGAATGCGGCAGCGTTGTTTTCGTCAACGATGACAACAACCAAAATATTTCGTCAACAAACACATTTTTCATGACAATAACAGCTAAAAATGTGTTTTGGGAGACTAAAACATAACGAGACGTATGCCAGTTTTCGTCTGATGAGAGGAGAATAAGATGAAAATCTGCACTAGTTTCTGTCACAGGTTTACAATGTGTGACATTTTATGTGTAGTTAGCCTGCATCGTAGCAGTGTTTGGTTGTCTCACTCGTGACGTGCTGCGCCCTCTTCCCCTTCCTGAGTTACCAGTGTGTCGTCTCCAGTCTCCATGAAGGCTTGCACACACGGTAAGATTTGTTTTCTTGGCGAAAGAAGATATGCAATGTCTTTAGCCTGTAAAGGTCTGTGCTGAGTGATCATCACACACTAAATGTAGCGCTAGCATTCACGTTTGCGTTAGCAATAGGCTAATGCTAACGGCGAATGTCTTCTTAAACTCTCGGGCAACTTTTTTTACATACAGTTCATGACGTCCAGGTGGGTAAAATTATTTGAAAATAACTTCATCATGGTGGCGTTGTCCTTGTAGATGCTACAATATGCGCTTGTCTGTCAATGTTCAAAAATTCAAAATACAGTAGTTGGAAACCTTTATTTATTTATTCATTGTGGGAGTACATTTTTTAAAATTTTACAGACGAAGCATTTTTAATAAACATCGATTAAAACTAGACTAAATTAGTCTTGAGTTTAAGTCAACAAAAACTAAACGAAGACGAACACATTTTGAGATGACTAAAATATGACTAAGACTAAAAAATATTATCGTCCAAAAAGACTTAAGACGAAAATTAAAAGGGCTGCCAAAAACATCACTGGAATGTGCGTATAGCAGCAAATTTAATTTATTTTCCGTCATTTAATAATTTATATATATCTTTGATACCTCAACATACTTCCAAACTGCGGACATGCTGGCTGTGAGCCAGTAGTGATGCTTCTCGCCGTGTTTTGATGACATCATCACAAGAGGACTACTGTTCTTCATACTATTTCGGCCCTTTAACCGAAAACCGAAAATGCCATTTTAGCTGTTTTCGGCCTACAGTATTCGGCGCCAAATTTTCAGTCACATCTCTAATTATGAATTTCTGTGAACGTACATCACAACCTGTCTCAATACCAGATATTCCATCAATCTGAATTTTTATGGTACAGTAAACAATTTTTGTGCTTTTTTGCAGTTTCATCATAAAAAGTTATTATAGCAAAAGAAATGAGAAATTAATATGCCGTTTTGTTGCATTCATTGATTGTAATATGACCCACAGGTGTGTAGTTAAGATATGACAGACAAAAATTTAGGTTACACTCCATGGGTGCCATTATTTGGTTTACGTTGCAACTGTTGTTCAGGTATGATAAAATATTTTATGTTCATAGCTTCCACAGCTTATTTTCATTCCTTTTACAGACTATGGGGTAAAAATATGGGATATACTAGGGGTCCCAGTGTCTGCAACTACTACCTGCTACATACTATTCACTTGCACATTTCATTACACTTGATGTGTGCGAACGTGTCACTGTTCTGTCAACAATAAGGCAGCATCTGCTAAGCTTCCAAACAAACACAGACAAAATTTGGTGCCTATCATGCACATGTGCATTATGAAGTCTGGGACAGGTGTGCAAATCCCTTTTTCATTTTGGTTCCCATTTCAAAAGCTTATCACAGCCACATCACCCACATGCATGAGCAGAGATGCTTGCAGCTCAAATATACCATGGCCAGCTGGGACACTGAGAGCAGAGCTCATCCTGACCATTCTAGACAAGGACTGAGTTCCAAAACACTTCACAGAGGGAATCACAATGGGAAATGCAATGTTACAGTGAAATCCGAACAAACAGAAATGACCAAATCTATTACCAAACAAAAGATGAAAACACAAAAAGGAACATGCAACATCATCGGAATAATCATTAGTGAATCAAACCACAGTTATGCTTTTGTTGAACTGAAGTCAGTCTCTTGGTAAGAAAAGCCCCATTCGCTGTTTCTCAACATCAAATTGCAGCGCTGACATCGTGCATCGATCAGCCCTTTTAGCAGAGAAATATCAATCACATGCAGGATGGTAACCAGACAGAAACTAAATGAGGTCAGCTCTCCACAGACGATCTGTACCTCCTCTTTATGGACATGAATTATGAGACGTCCAGATTATATTTGGATTCATTTTTCGTATTCTTTTGGATGAACTAAATGTTTTATTGTCAAGGGGAAAAAACAGTTTAGTGCGAGGCATGTGTATGGACAATATTACTGTATTATTGCACACTGTATTATATTTTTCTCACAATTTCTAACAGTGGTTGATTAAAAAAATTGAAAACTATTGACTGATGGCAATGTTCTTCTTGCAATGTCAAAAATAACCATCAACAATCATTGTCTATTAAATCGCTTTCATCGATTGTTTAGTTTACATCTCAACCCGACTCAATTAAAATCTTATGTCACTCGTGGGTCCAAATAACATCAGAATCTGAATCTTCTCATTTGACCAAGGATATTTAAACACACACTGGTCATTAGAGCTGCTTCAGTATAACAGGTAGAGCTGTCCAGACTAGTCGACGTTGTCGAAGTCAACATGTTGTGTTCGTCGACTGTTAATGAAGGGTTAAAAAAAAAATATATGCGTGGAAAGTTGAGAATGTCGGACGCTCGGTGAATGAACACCTAAAGCGCCGACACCCAGTTGTAATTTTGGGAGACGACAGGAGACAACAAGCTGGCGGATCGTAAGTCCATATAACTAACTAACAAGATGTTTTATTGAAGTTGCTAAGCCTGTCGCGATATGCAATGAGTCCATTTATCGCACGGTAAATAAAAATTAGGGCGGTAATTTTCATGGCTGCGTTTTATCGCCGCGTGCGTGTGTGCATACATTTGTACGTCCATGTTGATGGCAAATGAGACTCCAGTTCCTTTCGCAGATGATTATTGGTCATCAACACTTCGTAGAATTAAAGTTCTAACATACAAAATAAGGAAACACATCTATACGAAACACTGTAAACGTTGGGATTGCTCCATTGAGGCTAATGGGGACAAAAGACAACCTACTTTAGCCTGCTATAAAACATTAGCAGTCTTCTCCAAAACGCAAACTTAGGGTTAAAAGGTGACACTTCAAACATGAAAAATCGCTGGTTAAGAGCATTTGCAAACGAAAAAATGAAAACTAAAAAATATATTTCTGACACCAAATGCAATGACGAAAAGTTCTTTTTTTTACAGAGTGTAAAGCTTACGGTTAGCGGTTTAGCGAACCATCTTCCGGTGAACATTTCAAAATAAAAGCACGTCATGTTCGTCATACAAATAATGATTTCTGGAGTTCTGGAGATCCCACATACTTCAGAATTTAGATTCTACACTAAAAATAGCTTTAAAATGACACCCTTGATGAAAAAGCTGATTGGCAATGAGTAATTATTCTAATTATTATAATACTAACATACTGTATATAGTACTATACTATAATATTAATTCTAGACATATTTTTATCAGAATTGCTTTGAATCATTTTGGAAAGGCAAAGTCAGTGTTCCGAATCTGTTTACGTTCTATTCTTTTATACTAGTAAATGCTATCAGCATTTGAAGTCATTGTTTATTTGTGATTTATTATGCTTATTTACATGTTTATTTGTACTTTAAAAGAATTTAAGTTTCCCCAATTTTTTTTTTTTTTTTTTTTTTTTTTTTTTTGTGAATTAATAAGCGCCAGCGAAAATTTAATTGCTAAATTAGTAAAGGGAAAAAAATTACATTAGTCGACTAATCGTAAAGATAGTCGGCTGACTGATCGGGAGAAAATTAGTCGTTTGGGACAGCCCAAACAACATGGATAACATATAAGTATAATTAGAGGTGAAAGAATGCCGTTCCGGTATAAAACGGAACGGTGCTTTGATCCCAAAAATATGTTT
Source organism: Corythoichthys intestinalis (assembly GCF_030265065.1). NCBI lineage: Eukaryota > Metazoa > Chordata > Actinopteri > Syngnathiformes > Syngnathidae > Corythoichthys > Corythoichthys intestinalis. Next base: position 44,479,871 of record NC_080411.1, on the reverse strand, counting down.
ACTTTTATACACAAGTGTTAACAACAAGCCTAATAAAGCGCTTATGTGGCATCATAAGTTTCCACTGATATGTATTATTTATTTAACAGAGTTACACAATGTTTTCCCAGCCATGTATCTGAGTCCGACGATACAGTCGTTTTGCGTTGATGTGCGCATGCGCACAGCAAACCACCCTGCCTGGACTCCAGTTGACCATTCAATTAGCTCACATACTGACATGTGATCAGCATGGATAGTTAGCTCTGATTGCTAGTTAGCTCTGATCTTCAAGAGAAAGGAAAGAGTAGAAGAGGCTTATTTGATCTGATTTGCTCTGATGAGGAGATGCAGAACATCTTTAATGTTATAATGCCTTACGCCAGAAATAATGAACATAAAGTTCAGATTTTTTAAAATTTGAAACCTGTATGTGGTCCTTAAATATAATGAACATTTTAAACATTTTTTTAAATTGAATTTGTATATATGTTTTCTTATTTGTATAATAAATGATAAATTAAGCACATACGCAGATATTAAGGGGGGGCTAGCCCCCCCTGCTGGCCGAAAATGTCATTGCATTTAATTCACTTTCCTATATATGAATTTAAAATCAAGACTTTGCCGCAAATATGTTGTCTATATAAGTTGCAAAGCAATAAAACAAACAACAAAAACGAATTAAATGAACAAAAAAAAAAAAAAATTTATAACGGGTCAAAAGTATTTTTCGAACAGATCATGTGATTAGCACCTAAGAGTCGGTCATTTGCTTTGCTTAGCCAAAGCCACCTGAGGACAGAAGGGCAAGATACATTTTTTTTTTGTTTTTTTTTTTTTAACCTAAGCTTTAAAGAAGCGACAACAACTACTGATCGAGAACCAAGGATTGAAGATGTGGACCATGAAACACCGGAGAGCACCGCCAAAATGGTGTGAAAGTGAGTGAGTTTCAGTTTTCCCCCACCTAAAGATGTTAATTGTACAACAGCGCCTACACCAGCCATACCATTTTCAATGGACGACGATCTTTGGCCAAAAGCATAGGTGTCCTAATTAGCCTGATTTAGAATTCCCCTCAAAAATAATGGGAAACAATAAAAATGCTCATTTTCAACGTATTATTAGAAATATTCCTTGCTGGAATATTCAGTCAAAAAGGATGAGAAGGCTACTTCTCCACTAGGTGGGACAGAAAAACGTGCGCGCTCACACAGGCAAGCACACGCACACACACACACAGCTCGGATGCCTATTGTCACATCAGGCGGGGACAGGTAGTGGAGGGCCGTTACATTCCTTTTCCAGAGCTGAAGAATCCAGTCAAAATGGCCGCCAGCCCAAAGACTACACTTCCCAGCGTGCCGCACAACACATCCAGGTGTGGCTGCTTAAGCCACTTAATTGCAGCTGGCCTGGAGGCCAATATAAAAGACGACCCGATGAAGCGAAGGGGGAGGCGGAAGGAGATTGACAGAGAGACTGCGAAGAAAGTATTTTGATGAGGACAAACCTAAGTTGCCATTTTCAAGACATTTTAGTATTTTGATGGGAACAGACCTAAGTTGCCATTTAGGGGACATTTTAGTTGATTGTTTGCTTTGTTACTGTTTGTGCCACATTTCGGCCTTTTTCTTTTAGGGAAACCCGCTGCATTTTTCTGATTAAAGAACTCAAGCTCCTTCCTGGCCAGGCCTACCTCGTGTGCGGTCACACTATGTACGAACATTGGCTAAGATACTACCCAAACATATATCTTGTAAAGTAATTTTATTTCTGACACTGCGTTTCAGGGTCATCGACATGTTATGCACCCCCTGCCACAAAAGTCAAACTCCGCCTATGATTCAGCATTACATGCAGTTCTCGTAGTAAAACAAGTATAACTAAAGTGAGATTGAACACAAAAAGGTTTTAAACATTTTTTTGTTTTTTTTTTGTTTTACTGCAATGAAGTCTAGAAATGTTTGTCTCAAATGAGACACATTTGGCAATATACTTTAGTTTATGTGCACTTTGGACTTTTCATTTACCCATGTTAGGCTACTTATTTATTTACTGGTATATAGTATATTAAAATATATATATATATTTGTGTTATCTTCAAAATATATTCCATTTCACTGCACATAATGTCAGTCACACTTATTATTGTTAATGTTTGTTACTTTAAAATGTGGCGGAAAACACTCAGGTGACTTGAAGTTCCTCTCTGAGACCCCCAATTGACCAAATTTCAAAATTGTCCGATATGTATGTGTGATACATCATTGGAAAGCTTAAAATCTAAATTTTGGGGGGGAAGAAAAATTTTGAACAGGAGGGCATTTAAAAAATATATATATTTTTTTTTCAAACAGCGAAATCCTATCTGGAGGCGAGAGCATGAAAGAGCAGAATTAAAGACGCCATGTTTTTAACGAGATATTATTGCTTTCTTACCTTGTTTTGACCCAAAAACTGCATGTAGCATGTACAGGATGACCCAAAACAAAGTTTACACTGCCATAATACAACTTAAATGCCATGTTTATTCATCTTAGAATTAGAATTTAATCACAAATTATACATTATTGTAAAGAACATGTACAGTACACTCTATTTTTCAATGTGTCCTCCCTTAAGTGTCAAAACAGCCTCCAGGCGCCTGCAGAACGCTTGAAAGGTCTTCTTTATGTAGGATGCTGTCATCTTTTCCCAAGATCTAACAATGGACCTCTCCAAGGCTGCCACAGAAGTTTGTGGCTTCTTACAGGCACTGTCCTCCACAGTTGCCCATATGCTATAATCCAGGGGATTGAGATCTGGGCTCTGGGGTGGCCACATATCACCTTTTCAATCAACTTTTTGGTCCGCACAGATCGGGTTTTCCAGACCCAGGTTTTCGTGAGGCTGTTCCAGTATCTTTCAGCTTCTTTTAAACTTTGTAGATTGCACATCTGGATATTCTCAGATTTGCTGCAATCTCAGTAGGTGTCAGACCGGCACGCAGCAATTCAGGTACAGCCAGGGGTCGCGTTAACCGGATATTTTCCGTCGTTGACCGTTTTTTTAAAACGGTGACGGAAAAAACTGAAGTCCGCCCGTCATTTTGACAGGTTGCAATTCACACCCCAGACCACAGGGTGGCGAGTTAGCATATTAATTAGCTATTGTCTCTCTTAATGCATGACGTCGTTGGCTATTCTGTCAGAATATTGTAGCGTCACCGGGGTCTGGCGGCAGCAACGTGATTGACACATCAACGCGAGGTTCTTATTGGTGCACCCGGTGTGCCAGCGCGTCATCCAATTGGTGGACTAGATTGCCGCCTGTGTATAGACAAGTTTTCGAGGTACCGGTTTACTTCCTTATGTCTTCCTTCCCCTTCCGTTTCCGCCTGTTTACCATTGAAGTCAATGGCGGTGGAATCGAAGTTGGAAGGTCTTTATACAAGATCCCGGGAATGTTATTTTGATGTAGGCGGGTGGATAACCAAGCCAAGGCCTCCATGCTTCATACCATGTCGATTTCCAAACCATGGGTGCTCGTACTCGTCATACAGGAGGGACGGAAGGAGATGTACAAAACTGACAGCTCCTGCAGTCATGCCCCCGCTGTTATGGAAGGTAATGTGCTCTAAAAATACGAAACCTAAAATCTGGCGCATGAAACGACTTGTTGCCTTTTCTATTGATATTACGATGATGATTGTAATTAGGAAGTTTGTTTTTACAACAACTAGCTTCTGCTACTGCTGCTATCCGCCTGTTGCTAATCCTGTTTGAATGCACCGCATAAATCCAAGTGTTACAAGTTTTTATTTGTTTGTTTACAGCTGGGAAACGCTGTTATAAAAGGGAAGAGAACTTGACTTGTACGTTGATGGACATATATCGAACATATATCTTTTGCGTTCCACAATGATGATGACAGCTCGACTCCCGGGAGAGGCCGAGAGAGAGGCAGGAATTGTGACAGACTGTGGTTCGCCGAGATCGCCGTGATCCAACTACGAACTTGTGAACGGCAGCATCTTTAAATATATGCTATTGGAGCTGGAATTACCGAGGACGGGAAAAAAGCACATCTAAATGCCGCCGAGGGCCTCCGTGATGTCGCTATTTGTTCACGAGGCTCCGGAGCTCTGCGGTCTGATATCACATTCTCGTATGCTATTTTTGCAATACTTTTATAAATGTGATTTATTGACCTGTTTTGGAGTGCACCAATCGTTTTAAAAAAACAAGAAATAGAATCATGTCTAAATGTTTTATTGCGATCAATGCCTGCAATAAAAAAAAAAAGAAAAAAAGAATGACATACTATTTGTGTTAACATCATATGTACATAACCTCGTAGCATTTCCTTGTAACAAAACAATCCATGTCAGCCCTTCTGCAGTCGGCAAATGTAATATAACTTTCACCACATTTTGGTCACTAATGGCCGTAGTATCAATCCATTCCTCACGTTAACACAGGCTGACCGTTGTTAATAATTTTGTCCACGAATGATCAACGAAGTGACACGAACTGCTATCCAATCTCATCTACGTGTCATCTAGGTCATGCTGAATCAATTTTTGAAGATTCCATTGGTTGCTCTGGCTTGATTTCGTAGTTTTATCGTCGTCAATACACAGCTAATACACTGCTACTCAACCGGACCGGAAGTGCGAAGCAGACATTTTCCAAGATGGCGGCGCCCATATTTCGCTCAGGAAACTTGTCTATAGACCCCAATCACATGACGTCACAACTCCGCCCCCTGACTGGAGCAGCCATATTGTCCGTCAGCTCGTCGTGTTTACAGATTACTGCTACGTACACGCCTCCTATTACGGCGTGTTTTTCTGCTCGTTAACATTAATAATCAAAATGGCGAAGGCGTGTGTGGCGGTCGGTTGCAGTAACAGAGAAGATAGACGGAGAGACTTGAAGTTCTACCGTATTCTGAGAGACCCGAAGAGGAGAGCGAGATGGACTGCTGTAATTCGACAATAAATCTGGGCACCAAGCGATCACCACAGACTATGTAGTAGTCATTTTATATCTGGTAAGATGCATTTAATATATATTTAGAAGATTTTGGGCTGACAACCACAATTAAGATCATTGTGTGACGTTGGTGATTGGGGTCTATATAGTTGCCTCTTTTTCTTTGGGAGTGGAGTTGTTTTGTTGGTGTTGTTGGCGGTAAAGTAGTAAAAAGAAAGAAAAATACAACTTCAGTGTCTAATTTTTCGCCGCCAAGCAAGCGTTACAAAATTAAAAATGAATGAAAACTAAATACTATTGAATATGTCATCATTATCATTTTTAAAATTTCAGTGACTGGTAAAAATAGATTATGACCGGATTTTTATGACCCTGTTAGTTAAAATGACAGACAACGAAAATGTCTAGCGCAACCTCTGGGTACAGCTAAAGTTTTCTTCATTTTCAGCATAAGCACAGGAATTGTCGAGACGAGAGATTACCAGCTGCATTGAGTGACCTTAATGAATCACTTAAGCATGACAACCTATTTAGATATGTTTCAATGGCTTTTAAACAAGCAGTCAACTGAGTGTAAACTTTTTTTTAGGTCACCCTGTATAACCAAGTGTCAAGACACAGCTGTGAATGGCCACAGTCGGATTTTGGGGGGACTTTTTGGGTGAAACATGGTGATATAACAAGGGTCGCGATGCAGAAATCGCAGACATCAAGGAGTAGTCGAGAATTATCTTTTTCATATATTTACCCTTTTAAACTTTTTTTTTCTCAATTTTTCTATGTTTGGATCGGTTATTTATCATCTAACATATCGGAGAAAATGCAACAGTAACAAAACAAATATAATAAAGCAATAGTTATGAGGTAGATATCTGTGACTTATTTACAGACACAGTTTTTTTCATTGTGACATAATTTGTTTAAAAGTTAAAAATATGCAAGTGAATAATATTTTAAAGTCTTTTTTGTTTTTTAAACGAAATATTAGACACCGATTAATGATTCTAAGCTAAAAATGACAGACATTTTAAATAATAAATATAATTAATTACCTTTATTTTATGGCTGGGTTGAATCAAAAGCGGTTGTGCGATATCTGTAAACGGGGGTTTACAGGATAAAACTGATAAATTGAAAAATAGTTCTGGGGCTTAATGCGCCATAAATCTGCTATGGCAGCATATAGACATATTGTTCTGTCAAACAGAACAGTTCTTTTGCCTTAAAATGCAGCAGTTTAATTTAAGAGGAGCGCAAGAGCAGAAACTGCTTTTTCAGTCTTGTCTGTTTTCCGCCAAAAATAAGTAAATGTTTACATTATCTTCCATCTTAATGTACGGTACATCCTATGTTCTTAGGTAGTTAAAATGGAGGTTTTGCATATACAGTGGGGCAAATAAGTATTTAGTCAACCACTAATTGTGCAAGTTCTCCCACTTGAAAATATTACAGAGGCCTGTAATTGTCAACATGAGTAAACCTCAACCATGAGAGACAGAATGTGGAAAAAAAAAAACAGAAAATCACATTGTTTGATTTTTAAAGAATTTATTTGCAAATCACGGTGGAAAATAAATATTTGGACTATACCAAAAGTTTATCTCAATATTTTGTTATGTTTTTGGCAATAACGGAGGCCAAACATTTTCTGTAACTCTTCACAAGCCTTTCACACACTGTTGCTGGTATTTTGGCCCATTCCTCCATGCAGATCTCCTCTAGAGCAGTGATGCTTTGGGGCTGTCGTTGGGCAACACGGACTTTCAACTCTCACCTCACCCCGTGGCGTCAAAATGATAACAAGAACGGTGAGCAAAAATCCCAGAACCACACGTGGGGAACTCGTGAATGACCTACAGTGAGCTGGGACCACAGTAACAGTAACACAGGGCGCAAATCCTGCACTGCCAGACGTGTCCTCCTGCTGAGGAAAGTACACATCCAGGCCCGTCTGCGGTTCGCTAGAGAGCATTTGGATGATCCTGAAGAGGACTGGGAGAATGTGTTATGGTCAGATGAAACCAAAATAGAACTTTTTGGTAGAAACACAGGTTCTCTTGTTTGGAGGAAAAATAATAATGAATTGCACCATACCCACTGTGACGCATGGGGGTGGAAACATCATGCTTTGGGACTGTTTTTCTGCAAAGGCATTAGGACGACTGATCTGTGTAAAGGAAAGAATGAATGGGGCCATGTATCGAGAGATTTTGAGTTAAAATCTCCTTTGATCAGCAAGGGCATTGAAGTTTTTTTGTAGATTTTTTGTAAAAAAGTGTTGAAATGTTTTTTTTGTTTTTTTGTTTTTTTTTCTACATTAGTATAGTCATTGGGTCCTACTGTTCAGCCTCACAATAGGTGTGGATAGGAAATCTGTTTATAAGCCCTGCCCACAGTTCCAGGACTTTTAGAATCTGCAGAATTTTCCCTGTGCAACAACACTTTGGTTCCTTGGACTGGATTTATCAGATTTAAATAAGTATAATGCCTTTAATATATTTTGTGGTAATCATTACACTTACCAGACGATGTACATATGCAATTATTGTGAAATACATTCATCAAATGTAAATTACAGCATCTTGTATATATGTTGTAATTTTACAACTCTGGCCCTTGGGTAGTCAAAAAGGCCATGGTGTAGGTTTACAAGTTACCTGGCTAAGTGTTGCCTGAATAGACATTTTGACAGGGACCTTCTATTTTTCACAATATGTTTTAAAATTACATACATCTTTTACACTTTCCAGATATACTGTACCGTATTATATAGGCTTTATATTTATTTTTAATTTCCAAACCAGGGCTATTTGGAACCCACTGCACAAGAAGCTGTATTACTGAAATATATTGCAATAGCATCCCTCTTTCTACTGCTTATAATTGCAATCACCTAAAATAGTTCAGTTTCTCATTCTGATTGTAGATATGTGCCTATTGTGTTGGCTCGATTCATCACCTAAGCAGTTACTGTAGATCTGGAGGGATGCTGAAGGGTGCCTGTTGCATTGTTCCAAGAAAAGGTGACAACGTTCGGACATGCATTCCCATTGCAGACATTATTATCTTTGTAGAAATGCAATATGCCTTCCTTTTGGGATGATGGTTTCACATTTTTGAACATTCTCACCTGATAATTAGAAAACAATAGGTTGGCCAGGCAGTATTGTTTGACTAGTGAGATGTGTAAATAGGTACTTTGCCCCCCCACCCATGTACCAATGTCATTTCCATTTAGTTTTTGTCATTTCAGAATGTCTTCAGCAAGGAGAAATGCCTCCTACACTGTGCAGGAGATAATTGATGCTGTCAAAAATGAAGAGATTAATGTGGACATACAGTAGACTTTGATGAAGCTCACGAAGAGTCAGATGACGAAACCCACGAAGTAGTGGACAAAGAAAACCATCCACCCACTGACTGCCCAGCCAATGAGGACATTGGGCCCCAACCAGCCAAACAAGCCATGCCCCTTGACAGATATCGCTGGCAGAAAAAAGTTTTCATCAGCCTAGATTTGGATATTTCTGGCCCACCTCTCACAAAAGATGTTAATTCCCTCGACACACCTTTGGAATGCTTCCGACAATTTGTGTCTGAAGACATGATTGAGTCACTCACAATAAACACAAATGAGTATAGCCTTCAAACACATGAAATATCCATAAACACCAACAAAGAAGAAATAGAACGAATGATGGGCATGTATCTCAATATGGGCCTGGTACAAATGGCTGGAGTGCGAATGTACTGGGAGACAGACACATGGCTTGCACCTGTTGCTGATGCTATGTTTCTAAATAAATATGCTATTTGTAAAAATATGACTCCTGTTGAAATTATTATTAATATTATGTACTGTTCTGGGGCTATGTAACAAGCAATCAACCAGTGCAAATTAACCCATAGTGTATTTTTTTTACTGAGATATAAACATTTGTATCTGATTTGACAATGAGTACAACTAGGGTTAGAGTCAGGAAATCCTGCTAACCCCATTTAGCCAGCGTTGCAAGATTACAACATTCTCATAAAACATTACAAAAACTTTTTTTTTTTTTTTTGCAAACACTTCATTTTCATCTTCAAAGGCCTACAACACCATATAAGTGGTTGATTTTTTTTTTTCTTTTATCTTTTTCTATGTCTGGCCACTACAGGGCTAAAAATCAAATAAGGTGATTTTCTTTTTTTTTTTTTTTTTTTTCCCCACATTCTGTCTCTCATGGTTGAGGTTTAACCATGTTGACAATTACAGGCCTCTAATATTTTCAAGTGGGATAACTTGCACAATTAGTGGTTGACTAAATACTTATTCGCCACACTGTAGATGTGAGGTAATGAGGGAAAATAAAAATGAGGGCATGGAGGATGGGCTACCTGTATGGTGTTTTTTTTAACTGTTATTTTGCACATCATTGAAAAAATACAATTTTGAATGAAAATCAGTTTCTCATGTATGCCTTGTTACAGTCAGTGTAATCCAGTAGCCTAAAGGCCTTTTTCACAGTAGAGTCAGCCCAGTGTGAAGAGCGGTTCACAGCAAGCGCAAAACGAGGGGAGCCACATGACGCGGCAAGGGTATTTAATATAGTCCCAAGCACCAATGCTTTTATTTTTCATTGTTGCACAAGAAAATGCATGTGTTAAACCTGTTGTGTGTAATAGGTACAACTCCCGAAAGCAGTTTTCTATGCATTTCTTTGGGTTTAGGAGGTTTGACCCCCCACTCCTACCGCCAAGAAAAAAAAAAAAAAAATTCTGGCTGCGCTTTATGTCAGGGGATTCCAGCAAAAACTTCTAGCCACTTTCACCCCTGAGTATATTTCATATTATTGTAAAGAGATTACTAGAAAGCAGGAAATTGCATGATTAGCACACACTTTAGATGGTGGTGCTAAATCTTCGTAGGATTTGACCTGAGCATCAATTATTAATTTGCCAAAATGTTTCCATGGTTCATTAGAGCATTTATTATGAATGAATTCTCCTCACTCCCATGTCACAGGTTCAAAAACCCACAGAGGCTGCATACCAACTTGTAGAATGGCCATGCATAGGGCTAAAGGGCACTTCCAAAAAAGAAGGCAATCATGGTTAAATGTTAATCATGTTACTCTTTTTATACATTTATGCCACTGATAATCAACAAATGCTCTGACAGGCACATCCCAATAGAATGAAGAAAAGGTTGAGATATTGCTCATACTGAATACTAATAGTATGTTAATATTTACATCAAATATAATTTGAAATTGAATATCATCTTACCCTGGAAAGCACAACCTCTAAGGTGATGTTCTGGGGAGGAGCACTTGGTACTGTAGAGGACAAAAAAACATAAAAAGGTGGTCAAATGGTGAAAACATATACACATCGTATAATATATTTTCTAAGGCTTTCGTGTAATGTGTCATTTTTCAAATCAGTAGTCAGAAATTTGACAGTCCTGAGCCTGAGTTCTTGCATCAGCCATCAACTTTCCAGTTAATGGGAAATTCACAACATCAGTGTTATTGTCATATAGGCATGCCACAATGTTAATCAGGGAACACATCTACCATGGCATATGTGGAGGGATTCCACACAACATTATAATGGAAGAATCCTTTATGGTTAAAGGTGAAACTTCTTCAAAAGAGAAGAAGACTCAACCTTTGTGAATTACTCTATATATTGCACCAAGATCTTCTTCAGCTCTCAGAACTCAATCAAGATTTGAACTCACAACTGCTCCTTCATGCTAAATGAAGCAAATAGTGAGAATATATAGACTTCTGAAATTCATTATCATTCATATAACATCAGTGTGATCATATTTTGACTTCCAAAAAAGAGGACACTCGGCCCGGCCTCGAGATACTTCAATTTTATTCAAAGTTCACTCAAAGATCCATTATCACTTTAATATTTTTAAAGTGTGCCTCCTCCGTCTGGATAGAAAATTCAGTTTTATAATACAATAATAGTAATATAACCAAAGACATCCAGTGGTATGAAAAAGAATATGAACCTTTTGGAATTTCTCACATTTCTGCATAAAATCACCATCAAATGTGAACTGATCTTTGTCAAAATCACACAGATGAAAAACAGTGCCTGCTTTAACTAAAACCACCCAAACATTTGTAGGTTTTCATATTTTAATGAGGATAGTATGCCAGTCTCGCACATCAATCAGGACTAATCTTGGTCCATTTTTCTCTGCAAAACTGCTGTAGTTCAGTCGGAGTCCTGGGATGTCTGACATGAATCGCTGTCTTTAGGTCATGCCAACAGCATCTCGATTGGGTTCAAGTCTGGACTTTGACTTGGCCACTCCAGAAAGTGTATTCTGTTCGTCATAAACCCTTCTGAAGTTGATTTACTTCAGTGTTTTGGATCATTGTCTTGTTGAGCATCCATCGTATTTTTAGCTTCAATTGTCTGACAGATGGCCTCGGGTTTTCCTGCAAAATATCCTGATAAACTTTTGAATTCATTCTTCTATTAATGATTGCAAGTTGTCCAGGCCCTGAGGCAGCAAAACAGATGCAAATCATGATGCTTCCTCCACCATGCTTCACGGTGGGGATGAGGTGTTGATGTTGGTGAGCTGTTCCATTTTTCCTCCACACATGGCATTGTGTGTTACTCCCAAACAATTCAACTTTGGATTCAACAGTCCACCAAAAAATTGCCAAAACCTATGTGGAATGTCCAAGTGCTTTTTTGCATACATTAAACGAGCAACAATGTTTTTTTTTTAGATAGCAGTGGCTTCCTCCGTGGAGTCCTCCCATAAACACCATTCTTGGTCAAAGTTTTACAGTTAGTTGATGTGTGCACAGAGATATTAGACTGTGCCAGTGATTTCTGTAAGTCTTTAGCAGACACTACAGGGTTCTTTTTCACCTCTCTGAGTATTCTGCGCCGAACTCTTGGCGTCATCTTTGGTGATGGCCACTCCTTGGGAGAGAAGCAATAGTGCCAAACTCTCTCCATTTGTAGACAACGTCTCTGGCTGTCGATTGATGAACATCCAGACTTTTAGAGTTGATTTTGTATCCTTTCCCAACTTTATACAAATCAACAATCCTTGATCACAGGTCTTCAGACAGATTTTTTGACCGAGCAATGATACATATCAGACAATGCTTCTCATCAAGACAAGTCTTACCAGGTGTGTGTTTTATAATAGGAAGGGCAGCTTTAAACCACTCATCAGTGATTGGACACACACCTGACTTCAATTGTTTGGTAAAATTGGTTTTAATTGCTCTTTAAGTCTCCTTAGGCAGAGGGTTCATTTACCACTTTTAACCCCCTTCTGTCATTGTCTGCATGCTATCCTCATTAAAATATGAAAATCTATAAATGTTTGGGTTTTTACGTTGAAGCAGGCCCTGTTTTTACATCTGTATGATTTTGACAAAGATCAGATCAAATTTGATAGTGATTTTATGCAGAAATGTGAGCAATTCTAAAAGGTTCAGATACTTTTTTATACCACTGTAAATTCTCAGAGGTTACTGAACATGCTTTATTATTCCTAAAATAATAGAACAATAATAAAAAAAAAAAAAATGGAATGAAATTATGATTTAAAAAAAATAATGCCTCTTCTGTATTTGCGAATTATCCTTAAAAAAATAATATTTGTATTTTTAATTCTTACTTTACAAATAAATAATCTGAAATAATGTTCTAAATAATACTTCTGTAGAAAATCCAGTTTTTAACAAAAAACTCCTTTCTCTTTCCAATGAAAGAATCTAAATGAAACCGTAGCCTCACAACAATACTAATTTAACAACAACAACAAAAAAATGATTGTGAGATTAAAGTCTACTATTGCCACGAGAAAAAGTCTTATTATTACATAGGGGTAATGTAGTAGTAACCTGCTATGCACTTTACGTACATGTACCCGATCTATAGGAGCTATGACAAAGCATTAAATTATAAATCATTCTATGGATAATAATTTGATCTAGGTGAGCCAAAATATTTAGGATTTCCTTATTGGTTAAACTGATTCTAAAACACAGATGTTAAATTCAATATTGTTGATTATAACGGAGGCGGCAACGCACTAGGTAAAGCTCCTTATTCGGGTACATTAGCCCTAGATAACAATACGACTTTTATTCTCGTAGTAAGAGTACGAGACAAAAAGTCAAACTATTACTGCGAGAATAAATGTTGAATTTATAGTACGAGAATAAAAAGTGTATTATTAGGTCGAGCTAATGCAGCTGAATAAGCAGCTACGTACTTTACATTGTGTGTTGCCGCCTCCATTAAAATCATCAATATTGAAACCATCCAATCATTGTGTTTTAGAATTGGTTTTACAAAAAGGGAAATCCTTCATATTTTGCCTCATCTACATCAAATTATGATGAACAGAATGATTTAAGTAATGGGTTGTCGTAGGTCTCAGCTAGGGTACGTGTGCGTGAAGTGCGTAGCGGCTTACAGCTACTTTACATTACTCCTACGTAATAATACAATTTTTTGTCTCATAGCAGTAGTACGACTTTAATGTTGTAGTCCTTTTTTTTTCTTTCTTTATTTGAGTCTAATACTCCGTCGTAGACAATAGATCACTGCTCTGACGTCAGTGTTCTCTGTCATTGAGCACAGCAGAACCAACCACTGGGGAGGCTTTCTGCAAACACATCACAGGCAGCACAGTACCGTAGTATTCTGTGTAAAGCGTCAATTTCAACACAAGTTAATTGTTCCAATGAAAAATAATGAAAACCTGTCAGGATATAAAAGGTGGACAACTCAAAAACTAACTAAAAAATCTTTACTCAGGGATTTCAAGTGATTCTGTGTGTATTCTCCTTGCAAGCATGTACATCTCTCGTGTTGAGGCCCGATGTAAAAATCTGGTGTGGTGATGTGCTCTGAGGATATGATTGTGCTGTGACCCGAATGCAAACAAGGTTTAGAGGTTTAACAGAGTCAAGCAGGTAGTGCAGTCAGATTAAACCTCATTCGGTGACACCTTTAAGAGGAATAGCAGATAGCTACTTAAGCTAATGGTTTCATCCTCCTTGCAATCTTGCAAGCCTCTAATGTCATAGGCTGCGGGTATGCGTCCAATTATGAGTCCACTGCGGTGATGTGCTGTGCAGTGACATTGCTGCTGTGACTAGAATGGGAATGAGTGGGTGTGGAGTGATTGCTGAGCAAAATTTATTTACAGAGCACCGCTGAAAGAACAAAAATGAAAATGAATAATTTATTCCTTACATTGTTATATGTAGAAGTCCCTGAAAATTAGACATCTCTATGGGTTACTTCTAATGATAAAAAATGGCACACACTATACCAAGTTATCTGTAACTGACAATTACATTGTATTAAATTATAGAATATGTATGCAAAAATCTCTTTACTATGTGAGAACAGACAGATGCAGCATGGCGGAATAGTGATAAGCGCCGCTTAATCATGGACAGGAGAGCAGAGATCAAATCTCAGTTGGAACATCTCAGTGTGCTGTGGTGTGGTGTTGTTTTCCCAAAGTACGTCAGCTTCCCCCACATAGGGGGAAAAAGGAATATTAGATTAATCAAAGACTTGGAAAGATCCATTCTTGTTAACATACATGTGTAATTGGCTTTTTTCTGTAATGTATGTGTAAGTATATGACATATTGTTCAAGAGCAAAAGCATCGGCGCTTATGTTATGATACTTAGTTTTTTTCTCTCACTGCCGACAAAACTGCTTGTTGTCCTACTATCAAAGCTGCCATTCAAATTCATGACAAGGAACAAAACAAAAAGCAGACATTTGTCCAGCATAATCTGTCATCACATCAAAACAATTCATGACATGAGTTGCTAACACCTCCTTTCCACCTACTCAGCAATACAAACAGTGATGTGTAATAGATATTTTTTAAGAAATTATGATGACAAGGAGACACAGGAGATGCTATTAATAATAGTATGGTAAAATTGAAAACAGAGATAATCTTGAGGATAATATACTATACCAACAGATAGCAATTGCAAAGAAAGCTACATCAAAGTGATAAATACTGAAAATTCAAGTATACCAAGGAGGCACACATTGCAAGAGGACATGTTGCATGTTAAGGTCATGGGCGTCGACAGACATATATCACTGGGGCACGTGCCCCAGTATTGATCTGCAGTGACCCTGTATTAATTTTGCTAGTAAAAAAAATATATTTATACATATGCTTTGGAGATTTAATTCGACACAACATAACCTACAGGATGCTCCTATCTAATATGGTCATATTACTCTATTCACTCCATATACACTAACTACACATGGCTCCTTAATATGGTCATTTATGCACGTAACTTTGGTTGTGATAGGCACATGCTACATTAAAATATGTCGGGAAATCTGAGTTCCCAAGTTGGAAAATCGTTCTGATGTGTTGTCAAGTTGTAATGTGGGATCAAAGCATGATTGCTTAGCCTGGTACACCAGACTCACCGCTGTTGCAGCTATTGAGTCTGACCACCATTCAGTGGATAATATTTCCAGGGCGGAGCAAGCCACAGCAAACAGACAGCAGAGTGGACCAATCAGCGACGGGCGGATGTGACGTTAGTAAAGCGACAAGGGACTTGCGCGCGGAAGTAAACATACAAGGAGAGTGGAGTTTATTCAACATGGCTAGCGCGAGACAGACTGTTGTCAATGACTTGTGTCGATGTGTTTTTGGTAATTTAAAACTGATTTTACCGTGGATTGGGAAATATTCTCGGCTCTCCTTTTCGCCATCTGTGTTGTTGTGGAGACGACTTCCGACGAGGAAGAGTGACATTGTTCGTTAAGAACACGTCACGCAAATAAACGAATCTGATTGGACGGTTGATTTTGTTCTTGCTCGAGGGGCCGTTAATGGGCTGGGTCCTAGACTATTCTCACTGTGTTTGAAAAATACAGGGAGAACAGTCTGGCCGTGCCAGGCAAAGGATTGCTACAAAGAAAAGTAGCCTGTTTTAATGCTCCAATGAGACATCACAAGTTGAGTGACTGTTTGGCGCTTTTTATAGACGCCATGTTATAGAGAATCATTTTATTCAGTTACTCCGACACGTGAATGCAGTACCAATATTACGTTATGTGTGCCAATCATACAGTCAACGGTGCAAATCATATCTTCCCACCTGCTTTACAGGTTAGTGCCAGAAAAACTACTCATCCTTGTTGTTCGTTTTTACCTCTGTGTTGATGTTTGTTTGGACACTTATGCCCATGAATTGTGAATTCAAATGGTTTAACTTTACTCTTTACGTATCAGGCAGTTAACAGAGGTAAACTACTCTGGTCGAAAATTGAAGTAGCAGACTAACTGCCATCTTTTAGTTAACTAGCAATGAATATATACAATGACAATTAAATGCTCTAGAGCACTCTAGAGCTTTGTCTAATATTATGTTCATATATGATATGTGGTATTTGATATCAATACTGAGGCTATTTATTGTAATTTGATTTTATGACCAAAATGAATAGAATAAATCTGTATGAATTAATTGCCTCTCTTTGGGTTATAAACACTAACAATTTTGTATGTGTGCTCATAATCATTTCCAACTGTTTTACAAGCATTTTATTTGACACTGCAGTAATCTGTAACAAGATGTATTGTTTTTTATTTCTATTTGACTCAAACAAAATTACTCTTGCAAATGGATATTTGAAAGTTATTTGCTCACAGCAAGGAAAAATCAGCAAGGAGGAATGAGAGAAGTAAGCTAGGTAACACACTGAGGCAACATAAACCACTTTTAGGTCACAACCTACCAGTTCAAAAACACTGATTAATTGCATAACAGCATTAGATGTGCATCACAATAAGCAAGAGGTAAGAGGATTAAGAGACAGTTTATAGTTTTATCATAACTTTGTGTTGTGCCGAGACATCACATATACAGTACACAAGCTAGTTGCAGCGAGCAGGAACAGTGCAGGGCAACAGTTATAACACTGCTCGTACTCATGGTGCATGCAACTCTTTACAATGGGTCCGTGAGGCACTTTGTCTTCAATCGCCGATGCTACAGTATATTTCAACAGCAGGGAAATCACATTCCTCACTCTCCTGGGTAAGATCTAATCTAGTATTAAGTAAATGGGGTCCATCCAAACGTCAAAACTCAGATGGCAGTCTACATGTGCTGTATGGAATTGGAGAAGGAGTTTGATAGTCACTCGGGGAGTGTAGTGGAGGGGTCTTTCTGTGAGAATGAAAACATGACTCTGAATGACTAGAATCAGGCAAAACGTGACATTTAAAAGTGTACATCTGTCACTCAAATAAACATGATAGATTCACAAATATTTTAACACTTTAAATTTCATTTTACTTTAAACTTATTCGTGTCATTTTCCTGAGTGTCCTCTGATGAAAATCTTCACAACAGCTTTGAATGCGAAACCCTCGTTTTAATGTGGTGATGTCCCACACTTCTACATCTGTTGCCAACAGTAAACCCTCTAGTTACAATAAATATGCAATTCAGTAATGTGCAACCTAGAAGCCACCAGTGTTCTCTTTAATATTTCATGTGTCTGAGCAGACACGAAAGCTCTCTGAGGACACTGAGGACCACTGTGAGCAACATCATACAGTATGTGTACGCTGTGGCCACACACCAGTATCAAGCCTGTTCAAAACATTGGATCATAAGTAGGGTTGTTCCGATCATGTTTTTTTTGCTCCCGATCCAATCCCGATCGTTTTAGTTTAAGTATCTGCCGATCCCGATATTTCCCGATCCGATTGCTTTTTTTTTTTTTTTTTTGCTCCCGATTCAATTCCAATCATTCCCGATATTTTATTCCCGATCATATATATTTTGGCAATGCATTAAGAAAAAAAATGAATAAAACTTGGATGAATATGTACATTCAACATACAGTATAAGTACTGTATTAATTTATTATGACAATAAATCCTCAAGATGGCATTTATATTATTAACATTCTTTCCGTGAGAGGGATCCACGGATAGAAAGACTTGTAATTCTTAAAGGATAAATGTGACTTTGTATATTGTGACTAAATATTGCGATCTAGTGTATTTGTTGAGCTTTCAGTAAATGATACTGTAGCCATTTAACTGTTGTGCCCAAATGAATGATGGGAAGTGTACCCATGACTGTGCGTCGTGGTACCAATTGAAATATCTTCTCTGCGTTGGGAAATAACATAGGGTGTTAAGAAAAAGATCAATTACTACCTTTCTTCCCCACATTGCTTCCCACAATATTTTTAATCGTAGGGAGAGGGATTGTAAGGCTTTAGTCAATTAAAAAAATGCTCCAAAGGCTGCCAAAATTCACTCTACTCATTTTACGCTGCCTTTTAGCTCTATATATAGATAAAACGGCGCCATTACAGATTGAACGCGACAATGCGTGATTGGGTCATGCATGCGTTAATTGCGTTAAATATTTTAACGTGATAAATTATTTTTAAAAATTCATTACCGCTGTTAACGGGATAAATTTGATAACCCTACCTTAAGCCTAAACTAAAGACTCTGGATAAGTGTAACATATTATATCTGTAACATTAAATACAATTAGAAAATGATTTAATTAAAAAATATATATACATATTACAAAAAGGCATGTCCGATATATTTTTTGCCGATTTCGATACTTTGAAAATGACGTGATCGGACCCGATCGATCGGAACATCTCTAATCATAAGTTACATGACTTACTAAAATAATGAAATTACAGCAGCAATTTTCATTAGTTTACTTTTAATATAATTGATTTGAAAATGACAAAAATCTTGTTGTTCATAGGATGTGTAATATGTTATCTGTGAGAGTCCTGCTTTGGCCTGGGTAAAGTCAAATTGTGGCCGGGGTGTCAAAAAGATTCCACAAAGGGCCGCAGTGGTTACTGGTCTTTGTTCCAACAGATCCGGCACAAACAGGTCAACCATTGAGGTTTCTGCTAAAATAAGCAACACCTGACTGAAATCAACCGATTATACTCGTAAGACAATAGATTGGTGAAAATGTATTCATCTCGTTTGGGTGGAATGAAATCCAGCAACACTGTCAATGATATGATTGGCTGTGTAGTGTAAGTGAACTGTACTGTATTACTGGTAGTCCCCGGGTTACTTATGAGTTACGTTCCTATGCTGGTGACGTAAACCGAATTTCCGCGTAAGTCGGAATTAACCCTACTGAAAAATAACTATTCAAAATGTCCAAAAGTATGGTATTTTGTTTAATGATAGAGGATACACAGCCCTCTGGTGGCAGCATTGGGTCTGGCTGGACTATTGCCTTGTGAATGAGGAGCAGACTCTTGCCTCACATGGATAAAGAACGGCTGCGCTCTGGTTTGGCCCTCGTAAGGCTGTAAGTTGCTTCAGCTAATATATGTTATCGCAAAGCATTTAAACTAGCAGACTTTTTTCAGGCAAATTAAGCTAATTTAATATACTAAATTTACATATTGATCAGACTAGATGGACGTTTTAACACCAGTTGTTTTGTGTCAAGAGTTTTATTAATAAAATGCATGTCATTTTGAACATAAGTCTACATACATTATGTGTGTTACAGCTTTACAAATTGTCAAAAGTGAAGGACGTAAAAAGGTTCAAAAAGCACAATTTCCTTGTTTGATGTCTGTAAAGCTGAACAACTTCACATTTAGTGAGGACAGAACACGTCATATTAACAAAGCCAAGTAAAAAATATGATACTGTGAGGTACAATAAAGTACTGTTTATGCGACTAAAAAAAAGAGCCAAAATGGCAAACGATACTCCGGCGTCGTAAAGTCTCAATTGTGTAAGTCTATTACGTCATAACCCGGGGACTACCTGTATTGGCTAGACACCTGTTGCTCATTGTGTTACGTTGCAAAATGGTACAGAAAACTATTTTGTTGGTCTAATTAACGAGATTATATCATTCTATTACTAGGCATAAAATAATACTGTAGCTTTTGGAAAAATTGGCAGCGGAATATTGCTTCAGTAATTCAGCACAGTAGTCTAGCTCACGTTTCATTCTTTATTTTTCACCTCATCCACCCAGTTCATGAACCTCAAGTTCTATATACAATTGTGGTGTAGTAACCCACCAATGGGAGCATTGGCTGACCTATGGAATGCTCCAAGGAGTGTTGCGTTGCTGTATCGAATGTACCAATAAAAGTGTCGCGCCAACAGTAGTCCTAGTGACGCTACAGTACGCTTCTGTTGAATTTTATTTTGTGTGCTGCATAGATTTTCTTGTGCGCTAAGCATGTGCAAGCAGTGTGTGACTGCGCATGCGTGCAACGAAGATTGGAAGCCCTACAGTAATTTGATTTGAAATAAATACAGACATAAAAAAAAGGGGGGGGGGTTGGGCTTTTTGTCCCGAAGTGGCCGGGAAAATGGCGGTCTGGGGCTTCTGCCCCCTTGACCTCTTCATAGGCAGATGAAGATGGATGGACAGTTTGAATGAACTGTCTTACTACCTACCTGATTAACTGTTCACAGCTTATCTATTGATTCAGCTGCTAATCGTGAATGTGTGTGTGTGCGTGCACATGCACTTGGGTGCGAGCGAGAGTAATTAGACCACAAGTCATGGTTATCACAGAGCCACAGATGGGGCGATGCACAATACAACCACTCAGTATCCGTGCTCACTTAGTCTCAGATCATTGTGTCGTGCGATTGCAGCTGGACAGATGACTCCATTATCTTTCACTGTCTATGCATTGAAGTTTATTTATGACAACATTACCTTCTGAGCACCACTTCGGTATACAATTTTAAAACAGCGGGTAATCGGTATTCTTCCGGTTTATTGTGAGCCAAGAACAAAAACAACGTAATTCAAATTGACTTAGAATGTTTTACATATTTCTGGAAAAAATGTTGGAGACTTGAGAGTACAGTACAGGTAGTCCCCGGGTTTCGAATGAGTTCCAGTCCTAAGATGGCGACGTGACCCGAATGTCCACCTGCGTCGGAATAAACCCTTTAAGTAACCCAAAACCTCAAAATAACTATGCAAAAAGTTCGAAAGTATTGTATTTTGTTTATTGATGGAGGATACACTGCCCTCTGGTGGCAGCGTGGGGTCTAGCTGGACTGCCGCCTTGTATGACAGAGCAGCAGACTCGTCTGACATGGATAAAAGACAACTGCTCTCTGATTTGGCCCACATAAGGCTGTAGTTTGTTTCAGCTAATATATGTTTGTTTATGCATCTGTAATTAAATTCGCAGCTAAAGTTTGTGGAGTTATGTGTGAACAATTTGCTATGAGAGCTGTAAATACATTAGCATCCATAGCATTTAAGCTAGCGTTTAAGCGGACTTTTGTTAGGCAAATTAAGCTAATTTAATCTACTAAATTTACATATTGATCAGACTAGATAGATGTTTGAACAGCACCTGTTTTTTGCCAAGTGTTTATTGTGAAAATGTGAGTCATTTTGATCATAAGTGTACATATGTGTGTTACAGCTTTACAAATTGTCAAAAGTGAAGGATGTCAAACGCTTGCCTGGCACGGCCAGACTGTTCTCCCTGTATTTTTCAAACACTGAGAGAAAAGTCTGGGAACCAGCCCATTAACGGCCTCTCGAGCAGGTACAAATTCAATCGACAAATCAGATTCGTTTATTTGCGGGACGTGTTCTTAACGAGCAACGTCACTCTTGCGCGTCGAAAGTCGTCTCCACAACAACACAGATGGTGAACCGGAGAGCCGAGAATATGTTCCAATCCACGGTAAAATCAGTTTTAAATTACCAAAAACACATCGACACGAGTCATTGACAACAGTTTGTCTCGCGCTAGCCATTTTGAATAAACTCCGCTCTCCTCGTATGTTTACTTCCACGCGCAAGTCCCTCGTCCTGCCCTCGTCATTTTACTAACGTCACGTCTGCCCATCGCTGATTGGTCCACTCCGCTGTCTGTTTGCTGTGGCTTGCTCCGCCCTGGAAATTGTATCCGCTGAATGGTGGCCAGACTCAATAGCTGGAACAGCGGTGAGTCTGGTGTACCAGGCAAGTAAAACGCCTCAAAAACCACAATTGCCTTGTTCGCTGTCTGTCAAGCTGAACAATTTTACGTTTAGTGTGGACACAACACATATTAATAAAGTAAAGTAAAAAATAAGTTACTGTGATTGTGCTACTGTTACTGTTTACGTGACTAAAAAAAAAAAAAAAAATGACTGGAGACAAAATGGCGGACGAGACCCCAGCGTCGTAAAGTCGAAATTACGAAAGTCAAGTACGTCATAAGCCGGGGACTACAGTTTCATCAGCTAGTATGCTGGTGGCCGAACCGAGATAGGTTTTTTTTTTTTTTCTTTAAGCCCATTAAATATATACTACTAAATTTCTGATTGAAAATGTCTTATGCTGTAATAGCCCGCTCTATTAAAATCTCTGGTGTAAGCTACTGTTTGAAGCGCAATTGTCTGAGAAACTGCATAAATACTGTATTTCCAGCCTTTCATGTTTTATTATTTTTAACTAGTGTTGGGAATAACGCCGTTATAAATAACAGCGTTACATAACAGATTTATTTTTTTCAGTAACTGGGTAATCTAACTAATTATTTTTTCCGCCGTTACAACACCGTTACCGTTACTGATGGTCAAAAGCGGTGCGTTACTTACTTTGAATAAATTGAAGAAACTACCAGCCGTAGCGAGTCTACTCTGCTCTGTTTATTTGTCATCCAAGACTTGGAGTGCATTCAGGTTCATGGCAATGAAAATAGTAAACACACATAGCCTACCTTTCCAAGAACGATGGAGTTGCCGTTTGATACGGTCATAATGTGCAGGTCCTGCACCCATCCGCGGCAGAACTGTTCGTAGCTTTGTAGTAATTTGTAATTTCGGAATTGCTGATGAGTTTGAGCACATATCTGTTCTTCGTCTTAGTAACGAGTTTGTCTCTTTATCGAACTGGCAAGTTAAAGTTTAATGTCCCACGAGCCAGACCTGCTTCCAATATGGCTGCTTTGTTGTCAAATCTCACGTGATCCCCCATTCCATGACGTAAACTCTCGAGCCTAATAGTGCACGTACTTCAGAGCCGGTGTTTTCACACACAAACCGGAACAGGGGGTGCGGCAAACACACACATGCAAAACAGATGGAGATGGATATGATAGCAGAGCATTCAGAGGAAAATTTGTCCTTTACGAGATGGAGACATAAACACTATTTCAAGTTGGTCGAAATTAAAGGAAAGAATGTGTATGTAAAGTGTAATTTATGTCCCTGGGGAAAACCTTTCTCGACATCTGTGGTAAGCAATTCAAATCTGTTTATTTTTGTTGTGCTTCAAGTGTAGGATAAATCTGTTGCTGGTGAGACGCAATAAATATTACAAGGTTCTATAACACAACTACCTGTCTGTTCTTCTCTCTTCAACTGACTTGAATACTGCTCAGAAAATTTCAAATTCTTTGACATACAACAACTTCTTTTTAAAGTAATGGAAATAGTTTCTTTCCCTGGTAACTAGTTACATTTACTATAGGGTAATTTAGTTAATAACTCAAGTTACTTTTTGGGAGAAGTATTGAGTAACTATACCTAATTACTTTTTTAAAGTAACGTGCCCGACACTGTTTTAACTACAATCACTGTAAAAGTGTAAAAATGTTCTATAAGCGTATCAGACTTCTTGAGGGATTTAATTTTAGCGTTCGTGTTCAGACATCAGTGGAAAATAAAGGCAGTTAGTTTCAATATTTTGAAAAAAAAAAACAAATCTTTTGTGACAATGAAGTCATTCCCTGCCATTTGCGAATATACTCATCAATTCCGTTTTCCAATAGGGAGAGGCATCTGCTTCACTGTTAACGTTAATCTTGGAATCAATTCGACTGCCGCACAGCCACCAGCAGAAGGCAGCAATGACCCATTTTAGATAAGACGAGCCCAGTTTGTGAGTGCCCTGTGAATGGGTTCTGGGATGTACGTATGTTGGACCATTTAATAAAACAAATCTATGTTCTGCATGATAACAAAGAATAAAAAAAAAGAAAAAAAAAAAAGGTAGAATGAAACTATTTTTCGTCTGGCAGAATAGAGCATTTTCTTCCATTTAGTAGATTTCAATGTCTACAGAATACAATTCTCTGTGGGTCTTGAAAATCTGTCAAAGTCCACTAAAAGTTCTCACAATATGAGGTTAGCTGTTCTCAAAACAGATGGTAGTAAATGATCTAAAGACACAACTTTGGTCCAGGACAGGGGTGGGCAAACCGGTCCTCGAGGGCCGTAGTGGGTCCTGGTCTTTGTTCCAACTGATTCAGCACACACAGTATAACCAATGAGGTTTCAGTGGAAACAAGGAGCACCTGACTGCAATCAACTGATTGCACTTGTAAGAAACCAGATTGGTGAAAGGCTGTCCTCATGATGGGTATGAACAAAAACCCGCACCCACTGCGGCCCTTTGTGGAATGAATTGCCCACCCCTGGTCCAGGATGAGATCTCAGGAATGAAATGAACAAAATTGTAAAGAGTGAAAATAAGGGATAGCAATGCAAGGACATATTATTTGCATTTAAAGAGAGAACAGAGCATGTGTGCATTTGTGTGTGAACTTTATGAGAGTGTCACACTGAGAGGAGTTTAATTAAAAATCCAGGGTCCCCAGTGAAACGACTGTCAGCAGAAGAGCACAAGCATATAAGCATGCGCGAAGAGGCGTGCACATGCCTACGCATACACACACACATACCAACCGACTAAATAAAACACCAAATGTGAAGCGTTACAAAAAGGTAACTTGTATTGATCCCTAATGCTTCGTATAGGCTATACGATTTAAAACTTAAAATTAAATTTGGTTCATAGACGAAAAAAAAAGTTAATTCATCTTAAGCAGCAAATAAATTAGGAAGTAAATCACTCACCATCTGATTGGGTGGTAACAATAATGTTCTCTGAGGCAGTGCCAGGTCCAAAGCGGTTGATAGCTACAACGCGAACCGTGTACTTTGTGAATTTATTGAGTCCTTCCAGCTTGTAGTTTAGTCCACTGACGTCGGCACTCTGCACACAGACAAATAATAGGAATTAGGAGTTCTTTGGAGCATTTACCACAGCGAGACACATGATTTTAATGGATCTAACGGTAAATATGTCTCTTGGTGTAAGGCATTAGTAGTTGTTGACCTGCTCCTTGCTTGAAAGGTTCTCTGTCCAGATGACTCTGTAGCCGATGATTGGTCCATTAGGAGCGCTTGGAGTCTCCCAGTTTATCTGTATGGAGGTTGGCGATAGAGCCTCAGCATTTAGTGACTCTATCTTGCTTGGTACCTGGACTGCAGATACAACACCAAACACACAAAGCCCAATTAAAACAAATTTAGAGAACAAAACCAGATGGTAGAAAAATAAACTCATCTGCTAATTTAGTCTTACGGTCTGGTTTGGTTGTGATCCTCAAGGGGTTGGAGCTTTCTCCTGGTCCGACATCATTGTAAGCAACAACTCTGAAGCTATAACCCTCCTCTGGCTTCAGGTTGGAAACCATGAGCTCCAAAGACTCGGGCTCTGACACATTTACTGACCTCTCCCTATAGCCAGGAGAAAAAAATGAATAATACTGTATATCAAGATTTTTTTACCTTGTTAAAAAATCACAATCATGTTTCCGGTTTGAAATTCCACATTGTTAAAAAGATAGACACATTACATTTTGTAACAATGCAGATAAATCAAGGCATAATCTATTTAGTTCCCCAGTAACTACAGTTAATCCTAAAATGACAGCACCACTGCATTCTCTCAGTCTTCTAATCAGCAAAGCAGAGATGAGATAAATCTGGCTGCGGTTGAGACCATTTTTATCAACCGTATTCAACTTCTTTTCACCACTGAGTACAGAAAAAGCTGAGGGAAATAGAGTTTTACACTTTATATCAGATGATTTTTTAAAAGTTGTGGATCAAAATGATCCAAAAAAAGCAATGTCTTTTAAGGTGCCGATACTGAACAGCATTATACGCACTGGATGGATAATCTATTTTGAATGACTGCAGATGCAATAAAGTAGTCCGAATGAGATTCCAGCATGTGATTACAGACATGAAGGTTGAGTGTTCACATCTCTTGATGAGACCTCAAATGGGAATGTGGCTATCAACATCATGTCTCTGGCGTAGTCACAAATCAATCTCAGTCAACTAACTCTGTTCACAGCACAGTGCTCAAGCCTGGCAGCCTATTATGGTATACTATGATATATTACCTTTTAACAGCTTTGCCTTATACAGCTCATTTGAACCTAGAATTTGGTCCCGTTATAAAACGTTTGCGTGTTAGCATTAGAACTCACACTATCAAGTAAGCCTGCACAATGTATCGTTTGCAAGGGCGTAGGTTTGCATATGGACGGTAGGGACATAACACTACCAACTTTCAGGATGCTCAAATTCTCCCTACCAACTTTTAAGCAACCTTACTTCATTATGTAAAGAGTTCTAATATATATGGCGGAAAACACAGACAAGACTGAAAAAGCAGTTTCTCCTCTTACACTCCTCTTTAAAACAAACTGCCATATTTTAAGCCAAAACAACTGTTGTGTTTGATAGAACAATATGTCTATATGCTGCCATAGCAGATTCATGGCGCATGAAGCCCCCGAACTATTTTTACTTTGTCCGTTTTACCCTGGAAACCCCCGTTTACAGACATTGCGCAACCGTTTTTGTTTCAACCCAGCCATAAAACAAAGGTAATTAATTATATTTATTATTCAAAATGTCTGTCATTTTTAGCTTAGAATCATTAATTGATGTCTATTATTTCGTTTAAAAAAAAAAGACTTTAAAAAATTATTCACTCGCATATTGTAAACTTTTAAACAAATGACGTCACAATTAAAAAAATGGCGTCTGTAAAAAAGTCACGGCTATCTACCTCATAACTATCGCTTAATTGTATTTTTTCGTTACTGTCACATTTTCTTCGATATACTAGATGAGGATAATCGATCCAAACAAAGAAAAATTGATTTTAAAAAAATGTTTAAAAGGGTAAATATATGAAACTCCACTCCTTGATGTCTGTATCGCAAACCTTGTTATATTACCATGTTTCACCCATAAAATCCTCCAAAAATCCAGCTGTGGCCATTCACAGCTGTGTCTTGACACTCATTGATACATGCTACATGGAGTTTTTGGATCGAAAGAAGGTACGTACGTGATAATATCTCGTTGAAGTCATGGTGTCTGTAATTCTGCTTTCGCGTGTTCTCACCTCCAGATAGGGTTTTGCTGGTTTTTTTTGTTTTTTTTAATGACCTTCAGTTCAAAATTGTTCTTCCCCCAGAAAATTGAGATTTTAAGCTTTCCAACGATGTATCACACATGCATATTGGACAATTTGAAATTTGGCCAAATTTGGGGTCACCTGAGTTTTTTCTGCCATTGGTAATTTAGATTGTCTTACCATATGTTGTAAGGATACAATAGACCCGACCTTTGTGAAGTGAATTATTTTCATTATGTTCAGTCTTACATTTATCCCTTTTCACTTGCTGAATGTGCCGGTCCATTTTTACCCCCCTCAAACGAACGTTTGGTTGGCTGATGACTTGAAGCACCCCGTCCCGCCACAAAGACACACACACAGACATACTCACACAAACCCAACAGATTCATGTCGACAAAATGCCCCCCCCCACACACACACACACACTTCGCAGAGGAAGGATATTAGAAGCAGCCACTGTAGGTCATGTAAAAAGACATCAGTGTTGTGGAGGTGGGGGAAACAGCAATAATTTTGCTACTGAAAGTCCGACCTGCAACAGTTAGCATAACATTAGACTCGCTAACTGTGAAAACTACTGCGGTCAGGCCAGCCTCCACAAGGAACAATGATGTCAAGCTAGTCGTCCCTTATTTGGATCATTGTTTGCATTATGTGCATTACGGTAATATCGTTCCTACCAATGTTGAGACGAAACCTACGCCCTTGATTGTTTGAATATCGCCATCGCAATGTGCGCATGCGCAATATTCCCATCAAAGGACATGCGATTTTTTTTTTCTTCATTTAAAAAAAAAAAAAAATAATAATATATATAATTTAAAAAAAAAAAATTTAAAAAATATATATACAGTGCCTTGCAAAAGTATTCGGCCCCCTTGAATCTTGCAACCTTTCGCCACATTTCAGGCTTCAAACATAAAGATATGAAATTTAATTTTTTTGTCAAGAATCAACAACAAGGGGGAACAATCGTGAAGTGGAACAACATTTATTGGATAATTTAAACTTTTTTAACAAATAAAAAACTGAAAAGTGGGGCGTGCAATATTATTCGGCCCCTTTACTTTCAGTGCAGCAAACTCACTCCAGAAGTTCAGTGAGGATCTCTGAATGATCCAATGTTGTCCTAAATGACCGATGATGATAAATAGAATCCACCTGTGTGTAATCAAGTCTCCGTATAAATGCACCTGCTCTGTGATAGTCTCAGGGTTCTGTTTAAAGTGCAGAGAGTATTATGAAAACCAAGGAACACACCAGGCAGGTCCGAGATACTGTTGTGGAGAAGTTTAAAGCCGGATTTGGATACAAAAAGATTTCCCAAGCTTTAAACATCTCAAGGAGCACTGTGCAAGCCATCATATTGAAATGGAAGGAGCATCAGTCCACCGCAAATCTACCAAGACCCGGCCGTCCTTCCAAACTTTCTTCTCAAACAAGGAGAAAACTGATCAGAGATGCAGCCAAGAGGCCCATGATCACTCTGGATGAACTGCAGAGATCTACAGCTGAGGTGGGAGAGTCTGTCCATAGGACAACAATCAGTCGTACACTGCACAAATCTGGCCTTTATGGAAGAGTGGCAAGAAGAAAGTCATTTCTCAAAGATATCCATAAAAAGTCTCGTTTAAAGTTTGCCACAAGCCACCTGGGAGACACACCAAACATGTGGAAGAAGGTGCTCTGGTCAGATGAAACCAAAATTGAACTTTTTGGCCACAATGCAAAACGATATGTTTGGCGTAAAAGCAACACAGCTCATCACCCTGAACACACCATCCCCACTGTCAAACATGGTGGTGGCAGCATCATGGTTTGGGCCTGCTTTTCTTCAGCAGGGACAGGGAAGATGGTTAAAATTGACGGGAAGATGGATGCAGCCAAATACAGGAACATTCTGGAAGAAAACCTGTTGGTATCTTCACAAGACCTGAGACTGAGACGGAGATTTATCTTCCAACAGGACAATGATCCAAAACATAAAGCCAAATCTACAATGGAATGGTTAAAAAAATAAATGTATCCAGGTGTTAGAATGGCCAAGTCAAAGTCCAGACCTGAATACAATCGAGAATCTGTGGAAAGAGCTGAAGACTGCTGTTCACAAACACTCTCCATCCAACCTCACTGAGCTCGAGCTGTTTTGCAAGGAAGAATGGGCAAGAATGTCAGTCTCTCGATGTGCAAAACTGATAGAAACATACCCCAAGCGACTTGCAGCTGTAATTGGAGCAAAAAGTGGTGCTACAAAGTATTAATGCAAGGGGGCCGAATAATATTGCACGCCCCACTTTTCAGTTTTTTATTTGTTAAAAAAGTTTAAATTATTCAATAAATTTTGTTCCACTTCACGATTGTGTCCCACTTGTTGTTGATTCTTGACAAAAAATTAAAATTTGATATCTTTATGTTTGAAGCCTGAAATGTGGCGAAAGGTTGCAAGGTTCAAGGGGGCCGAATACTTTTGCAAGGCACTGTATATATATATATATATATATATATATATATATATATATATATATATATATATATATATACAGTGCTGCTCGAAAGTTTGTGAACCCCCTCAACATTTTGGAATTTTCTATTATTTCAACCTGATTTCCTAATCAATCAATTCAGCAGTTTTTTTTTGTTTTTTTAACAGTTGTGTTGTCGAGACTAAATTAAAAAGAGTTTTCATCAACTGATGTAGGTGCAAAATTGAACTGTTTGGTCACAACCAAAACCGCCATGTCTGGCGAAAAGTCAACACTGCATACCACCAAAAGAGCCTTCTCCCAACAGTGAAGCATGGAGGTGGGAATGTCAAGATCTGGGCTTGCTTTTCATCCTCAGGACCTGGACAACTCCACATAGTCCAGGGAATCGTGAATTCTGAGGAATATTGTCAAATCCTAGAACATAACCTGACACCATCTGTTTTGAAGTTAAAGCTTGGCAGAAGGTGGATCATGCAACATGATAATGATCCAAAGCATTCCAGCAATACAACCAAGGAATGGCTGAAAAAGAAGAAGATTCGTGTTCTGGACTGGCCCAGTCAAAGTCCTGACCTAAATCCCATTGAAATGCTGTGGCGGGACCTGAAGCGAGCAGTTCATGCCAGACGCCCATCAAACCTCTCTCAACTGACTGCGTTCTGCAAGGAAGAATGGGCAAAAATCCACCAAAAAGTAGATGTGAGAGGCTGATTAGTCACTATAGAAACCGTTTGGTTGAGGTAATCTCTGCAAAAGGAGGCGCAATATCCTATTAACTGAAGGGGTTCACATACTTTTGCACACATGATATCTGAGTTTTTCTTAAATCAACCACTTTTGTTAAATAAAGAATGACAATATAACTATTTCTTTTGTTTCAGTCCATTATTTGGAATGTCAGTATTGTGGATTTGGGTATAACTTAACATTTAATAAGGTTATTTTAGTTTTTTTTTACAAAAAATCTGACCATCGCTGTGGGGTTCACAAACTTTCGAGCAGCACTGTATATATAAATATATATATATATATATATATATATATATGTAAACCTTCGCATCCGAGTTACCTGATTTTGAAAATCTGCCGATACCCGAGTCCTGAGCCGATAAATTTAATTTTTTTTTTTTTTGCTTCGATGCTTACGCTGCCGAGAACAGCCTCTCACTTACACGATGAATGAGTTGCCACAGCACACTATACCAAGTTTAACGATGATTAACACATTTGTGACTTTGAGCGAGAGAGACTGAGGCGTCTGTGGCCAGATCAAAGCTACAAATCCGGCAATTACCATTAATTGTAAGTACCAAATGCAAGCTGCACAGTTTGGTCACACTACTTATCAGGACGGAGGGTAATGCATGAAACAAACAAACAAACAAAAAAAGATCCTTTTCACCCGATTCCGATCCTCTAAAAATGGCATGACCGGCACGATTTTCGACCATGTAAACGGATTTGGACATCTCTAATCAATACAATGTGGTCACAGTGAGTCAACCAAAGTCTTCCCAAACAGAGCTATTCAAGTCATCTCGCAAAAAATATTCTAATTTTAATATTGCGTTGTACTGTATATCACAATATACCGCAAACCCCCAAAAAGTCGCAATGTCAGTTTTTTCCAATATCGCTCAGCCCTACCACAAAGTTTTCATAGTGACTGAATTTAAAAAAATCAATTAATAACTCACCCATTGACAATCCAGATAGTACCTTTAGTAACGTCGAAAAATGTACATTTATTTAAAGGATCTTTTTATTTTATTTTGCAATAGTACAACAGGACTACAAAAAAAGAGTAGTTGTCATTGTTTCACCACATATTGAAATTGATTTTATTTTAAAAATATCATTTCATTTTCATCCTTCCAAATGCAAACTACAGAACAGTTTCTGTTTATTGACAAGACAAACTATAGATGATTAGCCTTGATGAATATCTGGATTTGATAATGATTAAATTATTGTTTGGGAAATAAATCAGTTAGATGGGCTTAGAAAAAAAAACCATCTCATTAGTTGAATTTCTCTTTTATCCCAGAGGTGGAAGTGTTAGCCGAAACATGTCTGGTAATTAAAACAACCTATAACTATTGTCTGGGATAAAAGAAAAAAATCAACTTATCTATAAGTGTAGACAAAATGAACTCAATACAACTAAAAATCTAGTTATTTTAATTGTTTTTTTTTTTATATCCTCAAAGTATTTAAATCAGTTTAGACTCATTGCCTCATTTAACCAGTCACAAAATAAATACAGTGGTATCTCTGCACACTAATTTAATTCGTTCCAGGACCTGGTTTGTAAGTCGAAACGGTCGTATCTCGAGCGGGATTTTCACATAAGAATACATTCACAATTCCAATAATTCATTCCACAGCCCAAAAACCTACACTAAACCCTTAATAAATACTGTTAGTACAATTACAAAACAAATCAATTTTAAATACAATTCAGAATAATAATATAATAATAATTATTATTATATAAGGAATCAGGTTCTAACGTGGCGGTTGTGTTTTGCATGCTGTTCCTGAACAGACTGACGAGAGAGTGAGAGGGGTGCATTAAAGTTTTTACTTTCACTTTTCATGTTCTATTGTTGTTGGCGTCGGCAACGGCGGAGAGTAGCCTTGTTGTGTTGCACAAGTTCTAAAATAAATTATTAAAAACCTGACGAAGCTGGCGACTTCCTTGCTGATGTTACAACAATAAAAATTGTCACCTTAACTTATAAAGACTGGCAAATGGAGGTCGGAGGAGGACCGTCGAGATCAAAGACATACTCTAGCCAAATTGTCGAGCCAGGTCACTGAGGCCCACGCACATCACATTCATATTTTTCCATCTTAATTTCAATGCTATGCGTCACCATTTTCCTTTATTCACCACCTGCACTAACCTTCTTGGGACCCATGTTGATTTCTCTCACAAGAAAATCTGCCGTGCCCGTCTTGCGGGAAAACAATAAAATCGCGACACTGTCATAAATCGTCGTATTTCGAGCATGACGTCATACGTCGAGACAAATGACGAGTAAAATTTAATGTTATATGTCCAAAGGATCCTATGTCGATGCGATGGTATGTCGAGGTACCACTGTAATGGAATATATAGCAGCACCTTTTAAGCCTTCTAAGTTCTGAATTTTGCAGTTTGACTCAAATGCCCCTAAGTAATAGTCTCTTTATTTAAAAGTCCCAAATAATTGTGTTTGTCCTCACCAGAATATACTTCTTGTGAGCAAATGTTTGCGTCCGATGTTCGACAAAAAAAATAAAATAAAATGATGGGCAAAACAATAGCCTTGGATTAAAAGAGCATCAAAAGAAACAAGACTCTTACACTTGACACGTCATTATCAAAACAAAACTATTGTGAGCACTGAGTGTCCAAAGGTAATCGCTAATTAGTTGCTGACTTGATGTGCTCAAACACAGCAGCAGTAGCTGGTGAGAGTTAAGTCCAAATGTGGAAAGAATTCTATGCGCTTCTTCAGCCCGTCTATGTTCCTGTGAGTCGCAGCTTAAAGACAAAGCTGTCAAGGTGAACACGGAGTTAACCAGTGGAGATTTGTGCTACACAGTGTGAAGTAAGTTTGCCTTTCAAAGGTCAGTCCGCATCATATCAAGTAACCCACTGACCGACAGCAATGTTTTTTGATGCCCAGAGACAGACAATACAGTATCAGACCCCTTTGCTATTTCTGGCAGGACCCCTGGAATCATGATATATGAAATGCTTATAAAAACCTCATCTTTTTGTTTTTTAACAATGGAAGACACACAATTTTTAGCATGTTTTGTATGTTCTACCTATTCCTCCTCTAATTGCTCATATAGAGGAAGTCAAACTTAGGTAAATGCACTAATCAGCATGAATATATCGTCTTCTTCCCTCACGAAGACTATGTGAACAATTTGTGCTCTGTTAGATTCCTATAATTAGGTTTTTGCTCTAGCAGATCATAAAGCCACCTGTCATGTAGCAGTTAATGTGAACATCTTATTTCTTGTCAGGAGTTAACATTTAAATACTGGTCATTTACTACTTAATAATGTTAAAGAAATTGGATAATTCTTCATCTACTGGATTTTGAGGAAATTTCTAATACCTACTATCTTGTAATGTTAAACAGAAAATCTTCATCAGAGTTTACATCTTTTGGAACTGTATATGCATTTCTTTTAACTATTGAACCACGCTAAATCACACTCACAGTCTAATTGTCATGGAACAAGCGAGTGCCAACGAAGTCAAGAAACAGGCGATAATGTATGGCTTTATAGAAAAAAGCCCATAAGCAAAGAAGAAGAAAGTGGGCCTTACTCAAGAATAAAAGTGTAGAAATATTCTTCCTTACTCTCCATGGAAGTTGAGTGAATTCATGAAACGTGCGTACTGGCCAATTTTCTTCTCATCACTGTGCGTATGTTAGGAAATCAGGATTCATTCTAAATGATGGGCTCATGCCCACGAGCCGCAATCAGCATAAATCGCGCCGCTATTTCACGATAAAAGGAAATCCCCATTTGACACATCTAAGCCGTTGCGTGGAGGTTTAAAGTCATGAGAAATGGCCCCAGAACTTTTTTTTTTTTTAACATTCTAACTTTCGTAATCTTAATCCTACTTTAAAAAGGATATGATTTTATATATGAAATACCAATCATGTCATGAAGAAGTTTGTATAAAGTTAGTCATAAATAGGGTTGAGGCTGGAATGATTACAGCATCAAGTGTTAGCAAACAACGTGAATGATTTCAACAGTGAAACAACAACACAACAAAGAAATAGAAAAAAACCTATAAGCATTTTCAAATCTTTAATAAAGTAATACATCTTTATAAGTCTCATGCGATGATTTACTTTTGAAAGTGGCCACATTTGCATTATTTTCATGCAAAATAGTTAAAGGATTTGAACATGAAACAAGTAAAAATTATGTATGTGGTACAAAAGGAACGTATATGGCAAATTATATTTCCCACTGATGTTTCATACTACTGTACTAATATAAGTATAGATTTTCTGCATGTAAAGTGTATACATTTTGCAGGGAGATTATACATTCTTTATATACTTTATATAGGTTCATTATAGGCCATGACATTAAAATGAAATAAAATATATATGGTAACACCATTTCATACAGTTTTTTAGTATGCTGTGAGATATGTCAGCCTAGTATGAAATTTATAATAGTAACATAGCAGTCACATCAAATATAGAAACTACCAAGGAAGAATAGGTCTGGGTTCTTATGGGTTAAATATCTTAATTTATTTCAAAAAACACTTTTCATGTCTTATTTGATGTACAGTAATACCTCATTTATCACGTTAGATTGGCTCCAAGACCAGCCGCTTTAGGTTAACTTCCGCGAAGTAGGGACACTGTTTTTGCGAGAACTATTTATATATTTTTAACACTATAACGCGCACCTATTGCACCACGTGCACCAATTTCTTTGTGTGTTATGAATTAAAATGTGTTTTCTTATTTTACACTTGTTTTATTGTTCATACACAGTGAAATTAAATGTGTTAAATTAATTTTAACAGATTCAATAAAATCAGACCAGTTTTCACATTTATTATATATACAGTGGTATGAAAAGGTATCTGAACCTTTTGGATATTCTCACATTTTTGCATAACATCACCATCAAATGTGATCTAATCTTTATCAAAATCACACAGATAAAAAAAAAAAAAACTGTCTGCTTTAACTAAAACCACACAAACATTTATAGGTTTTCATGTTTTAATGAGGATAGTACGCAAACAATGACGGAAGGGGGAAAAATACTGTAAGTAAGTGAACCATCACATTTAATATTTTGTGCCCCCCTTTGGCAGCAATAACTTCAACCAGACACTTCCTATAGCTCAGTACTTCTCAAATAGTGTGGCGCGCGATGCCAGGGGTGGCGCATGTGACCTCGGGGAACATGCTTTTTTTTTTTTTTTTTTTTTTTTTTTTTTTTTTTTTTTTTTTTTTTGTGCCTTACTAGAATAAAGTGTACTTGCACATCCGCTCAGTGGGTGGCAGTAGCGCTCTCATTTTCAGAGTGCGCGCAGTATTTTTGAACTAAGCAACAGCACACAGAAAAGAGTTATGAAGAGCTAAGCCGTGTGCGTCGTTTTCAAAATCCTTTTTCCAGTCGGACTCACGCAGCGACCCGCTGTCTTCTCCGGTTCTCACGTGTCCGCCAGAGAAGTGCCATTTTCGGCTTCGGATCGTTGCGACGACCACCCTCACCTATGGTTCTCCCTCGGCTGCCGAGAATGCGCTTTTTTCGGGCCGTTTGCCTTTTGGCTTTGACTTTTATTACAGTGGGAGATAAGGGAAAAGCACTGTTTACTGTGTCAAAAAATGATTATAGCGGACAGCCGGAAGCCAAATCAAATAAGATGCCACTTAAAGACATTAGACCTCAATGTCATTGATAAGCCGCTTGATTGTTTTTCAGCGAAAACGTGCCGAATATTGCCAACAATCGTCCCGCTTTGTCAGTGTTATATCAGTAAACCAGTGAGCACTGTTCGCATTTCGGGTGCAAAATAACCCCACACCATTGCAAAGGATGTGATAGTGTGAGTAGCGAAAATAAAAACAGTCCTTCTGTCCAAAGACACTCTTTTTTTTTTTTTTTTTGTATTCAGTTTTGTTTTTTCAGTCAAATTTTTTGGCATATTCTCCTCATGGGTTAATGTTTCTAATCAATATGAATTTGTTATTATTTACTGATTTTATTACATTTTATTTTTCAGTATCAAATTGTCAAAAATGTAACAAGTGTATTTTTACAGTTTGGATGTCACTTTTTTTTTTTAATTCAGGCAAATTGATGCGCATTATGTTTTTTCTGTTACAAACAAAACAATGTTAATAAAGTTATACTTTATTATAAGTTGATCTATGTTCATCTTTTTTCTTTAGTAGAAAAAATGTACACAATGTTAGGCTGAGACGTACTTATGATAGTAATATTATAGACTAATGATACTATTTACAGTGGCGGCAGAGAGTTTGGGGGGGCACGAAACATTTACATCTTCCTTGGGGGGGCGTAACAGAAAATAATTGAGAAGCACTGCTATAGCTGCAGATCAGTCAGGCACATCTATCAAGACTAATCTTGGCCTATTCCTCTCAAGATAACTGCTGTAGTTCAATCAGATTCCTGGGATGTCTGGCACGGATCGCTGTCTTTAGGTCATGCCACAGCATCTCAATGGAGTTCAAGTCTGGACGTTGACTTGGCCACTCCAGAACGTGTATTTTGTTCTACTGAAACCATTTTGAAGTTAATTTACTTCTGTGTTTTGCATCATTGTGTTGCAGCAGCCATCCTCCTTTTAGCTGCAACTGTCTTGACAAACGGCCTATGGTTCTCCTGCAAAACGTCCCGAGAAATTCATTCTTCCATTCATGATTGCAAATTTTCCAGGCCCTGGGGAAGCATAACAGCCCAAAATCATGATTCTCCCTCCACCATGCTTCACGGTGGGGATGAGGTGTTGAAGTTGGTGAGCTGTTCCATGTGTCCTCCACACATGAAATTGTGTGTTACT
Organism: Corythoichthys intestinalis; assembly: GCF_030265065.1. Taxonomy (NCBI): domain Eukaryota; kingdom Metazoa; phylum Chordata; class Actinopteri; order Syngnathiformes; family Syngnathidae; genus Corythoichthys; species Corythoichthys intestinalis. The sequence goes on along the minus strand of NC_080411.1, from coordinate 44,442,546 downwards.
CCCAAACAATTCAACTTTGGTTTCATTGGTCCACAAAAAAAATTGCCAAAACTTCTGTATAGGGTTCATGTGCATTTTTGCAAACATTAAATAAGCAATAATGTTTTTTTTTAGAAAGCAGAGTCCTCCCATGAACACCATTCTTGTCCATAGTTTAACATACAGTTAATGTGTGCACAGATATATTGGACTGTGGCAGTGATTTCTGTAAGTCACTCTAGGGTTCTTGGCGTCATCTGGATGCCCACTCTTTGGGAGAGAAGCAACAGTGCCAAACTCTCTCCATTTGTAGACAACTTCTCTGACTCTCGAATGAACATTCGATGAGGAACATTCAGATTTTTAGAGATGGTTTTGTATCCTTCCCCAGCTTTATACAAATCAACAAGCCTTGATCGCCGGTCTTCAGACAGATGTTTTGACCGAGCAATGATGCACATCAGACAATGTGTCTCATCAAGACAATTCTTACCAGGTGTGTGTTTTATAATGGGCAGGGCAGTTTTAAACCACTCATCAGTGATTGGGCACACACCTGACTTAAATTGTTTGGTGAAAATTGGTTTGAATTGCTCTGTAAGATCTGCAGCAACAGGAACCGTCTGGTTGAAGTTATTGATGCCAAGGGTTGGGTGGGGGACACAACATATTAAATGTGGTGGGTCATTTACTTATTGTTCCTACTTATGCCATTGTTTGCATGCTATCCTCATTAAAAAATGAAAACCTATAAATTTCTGTGTGGTTTTAGTTAAAGCAGACATTGTTTTTTTCATCTGTGTGGTTTTGACAAAGATCAGATCACATCTGATGGTGATTTCATGCAGAAATGTGGCAAATTCTAAAAGGTTCGGATACTTTCGATACAACTGTAAAGCACATTTTTATGAATTTGGCCCGTCAAGTTGTGTATCCGCTATAGTCAAACTGCAACGTAGCGAGGGATTATTATAATTGCTAAAATATTATGTATTACCCATGTAATAATTTTAATAAAATCAATCGGTTAAGAGACAATGAGCTCCCTGTCTTTTGTGGGAAAAAAAACAACAGATTATTTTAGTAATCTGTGCTTTTCCATATGATTTTAAGGACTATTTTTTTTTTTTTTTTAATTCATCAATGTATCATGTATGTGGCATTGCATTGTGTTATCTACAGTATAACGGTGGTCTCCAACCTCCAGCCTCAAAGGCCCACTGTGGGTTGTGTTTTTTGTTCCTGCCGATCCAGCACAGATAGTTGAACCAATTAGTTTTCTTCTAAAACAAGCAGCACTTGACTACAATCAACTGATTGTACTTGTAAAACACCAGATTGGTGAAAAAGTATAGTCATCCTGTTTGGCTGGAATGAAATACTGCACCTACAGCGGGCCTTTGAGGATCAGGTTGGAGACCCCTGTTCGTACCTTGACATACAATCTCTTAGACACACGATCTTATCGACATCCGACGTAAAATTTGGCTCGCCAATTGTTTCTACATCCGACGTTTCTTTGTTTTCCCGCAAGACGGACACATGGCAGATTTTCTTGTGGGCGAAATCAACACGGGTTTCAACAATGTTAGTGCAGGTGGTGAAAAAAAGAGGAAAAAGGTGATGCTTACCATTGACATGAAAATGGATATGATAGAAAAATATGAGCGTGGGATGCGCATCCGTGTTATGGCTCAACAATACGGCTTTAGACGCTCTATTATCTCGTCGATCCTCCTTCGTTGGCCAGTCTTAATAAGGTGAGAACTATTATTGTGGTAACATCGCCAAAGAAAGTGCCAGATTTGTCAGGATTCTATTCATTTATTCCATCAACTTGTGCACCACAGCACGCCTATTGTCCCACGCAGCAAGTAGACAAAGTGAAAGTTAAAAGGCTCACTCTGTCAAGGCAGCCACGAAAACACATTCAGCACATTAGAACCCGATTCGTTCATTCATTATTATATTTATTTTATAATATTATATTATTTTTTATATTATTTATAATTTATTTGTTTTGCTCTGTGTAATTCCTCTTTGCTAGTGGGACGAATTAATGGAATTATAATGTATTCTTAAGGGAAAATCCTGCTCCACATACGACAATTTCAACTTACAAACAAGGTCCTGGGACGAATTAACTTCGTATGTGTAGAGGTACCGCTGTACTTGCAAGATTTTAGTTTCACTGATGGCTTTCTAACTCATATAAGTTTGATTTCCCATACTGTATATCTACTTACAAAGGATATTGCACATGCAATTCCTATCAACTATTGTTCTCAAATTATAAGTTAATAGATAAGTTTCATATTGTATAGATTTACTAAGAATTGTATGTGAGTTTCACATACTTTTACATACAACCTCCGGATAAAACAGATTTGAGTTTGATAAATTTTATAAATGTGTTTTCCATATGGGTGTTGAAAGTTTGGTATCATTAAATAGAGTAATTAAAAGTTATACATGAACATAATAATATCAAAAACAATGTTTTTGGTTATATAATACTGCCTACCAACAATATTGGAGTAGGAGCATGTGGAGTTCTCCTTGTTTTGGAAAGTTGTAGAATCATTGATTCAGCTAGGCTCCACATATAAATGTAAATCTCATGCATAACCTCAGAATTGCACTTGTCAAGACTGTGCCCGGAACGTATTTCCTGGTTGAAAGCTTTGACCTACCACACAGCCCTCATTACGGCAGAAAAGGTTAAGGGAAAGGGGTTTATTGATATGTGGAAGGTGTATTTTGGGGCGAGTCGAGAGAAAAGACCACATTTTTCATTAAGATGCCTAAAAAAACGTGTTAAATATCACGGAAGCCCACCCCCTCAAGCTCATTTTTCCCCCATTAAATTTGTTGAGCCATCAACATTACATGGTAAAAATAGCAAGTCATTTTCAGCACTTTAGATTGTTCAATTATATAAAAATTCGCATGGAGTTTCAGGCTGGCAGCAACAATATCACTATTCATGTTGGTTTAAAATTTTAATTTCTATTAAAATGTATAGATTCAGTCTATCCGTCCATCCAATTGTATATTGCTCATCCTGTTTAGGTGAGCTGGAGCCTCTGTTGCCCTCAGCGAAAGAGACAGACTCACACAATCCAATGACCCGTGGTGCTTAAACTGGTCAATACGTGTTTTTTTTTTTTTTTTTTTTTTTAAATTATTTGTACTTTTTTTATTAATGAAATATCTGCTCTTTTTCTTTTCATCTGTTCTCATATGTATGCTGAATTTATTTTAATTAATGGTAACGTTTATTCACCCTGTTTGTTGCTTGCACTCTTCTTTCATGCAAGTTATTGGTCCTGACAAAAGCGTCTGTATATCCTGCCAAGATTTTACGACTGACAAATCACATCCATTTTTTCCCCCCTTAAGTCTTTACGACTGACAGATTTTGTGATGTTTCATGGTGAAAACTCAAAGGCTCTTCAGTCCAACCTAACACTCAGCCTACTAAAATGCTGCAGGCTGGTCAGTCCCTCAGGTAACACAGCTTAAAAGCTTGGATGTGAAAGCATTCAGCTGGAGCTCCAACTGTCAGAGGTTACCATTTAACATCAGCGGGGGACTTGCCAATGTCACCCAAAGGGTTTCTACTAAACGTTCAGAGCTGCTGTGTGCAGCAGGGCTGTAATGAAGGGACATAAGTGCCGTCTGTCTCTTACATGCTGTTTGTATCCAACACCTGTAATCATAGTTCTTTCAAGTCAGCAACTTTTTGACAAACAGAGGTCAAACATTTTTAAAGGGAACCACAGATAGAAAGAATTTTAGTTCTTATAAGATAAATATTAGTGAATTGCTAGCCAAAAGTATTGGCACCCCTGCAATTCTGTCAGATAATGCTCAATTTTTCCAAGAGAATGGGGGAAAAAAATTCATCAAATCATTATCATTTTACACGAGACTCCAAAAATGGGCCAGACAAAAGTATTAGGACTCTTTGAAAAATCATGTGTTGCTTTTCTAATTTGTGTAAGTGACAGCACCCATTATTTGTGGCACATAACAGGTGATGGCAATAAATAAATCACACGTGCAGCCAGTTAAAATGGATTAAAGTTGACTCAACCTCTGTCCTGTGTCCTTGTGTGTACCACAACGAGCATGGAGAAAAGAAAGAAGACCAAAGAACTGTCTGAGGACTTGAGAAGCAAAATTGTGAGGAAGCATGGGCAATCTCAAGGCTACAAGTCCATCTCCAAAGACCTGAATGTTCCTGTGTCTACCGTGCGCAGTGTCATCAATAAGTGTAAAGCCCATTGTGCCATGTTTGTGTGCCTTCTCAGTTCTTTTCCTTTCATTCCAGCACATGAGTCAGCTGGATGGGTGGGGCTGCACAACACACCTATGGCGCATCAGGGGTGCTCATAATTTAAAGACTCCTGTCACCTTACTTCTCGAGTCTCCTGCCTAGTACGTATTTTTCGTAGTACGCTTTGTTTCACAGCAGTAGTTTTATTTGGACTTTGCTATTTTGTATTTTGTCTTTTCTGGCCTTAGTCACCTTGCCCTTAGTTATATTGGCGAACTCTGCAAAGCCTCCGTCAGTGTTGGATTCATATTTAACAGCTCGCCGTTTGACCACACATTGCACTGTGGCTAACCTCCCTAGATGTGGACGGAAGAGAAAAATTGACGAGAGATTTCAATGAAAGATTGTGCGGATGGTGGATAAAGAACCTCGGCTAACATCCAGACAAGTTCAAGCTATCCTGGGGTACAACAGTGTCAACCCGTACTATCCGTCGGCGTCTAAATGAAAAGGGACTCTATGGTAGTATACCCAGGAAGATCCCACTTCTGACCCAGAGACATAAAAAAGCCAGGCTGGAGTTTGCCAAAACTTACATGAGAAAGCCAGAAACCTTGGCCAAAAAGAATCTTTTATGGTCAGATGAGCAAAAGTAGAGCTCTTCGGAAAAGGCATCAACATAGAGTTTACAGGAAAAAAAACAAGGCCTTCAGAGAAAAGAACACGGTCCCCACAGTCAAACATGGCGGCGGTTCCCTGATGTTTTGGGGTTGCTTTGCTTCCTCTAGCACTGGACTGCTTGACCATGTGCATGGCATTATGAAGTCTTAAGACTACCAACAAATTTTGCAGCACAATGTACGGCCCAGTGTGAGAAAGCTGGGTCTCCCTCAGAGGTCATGGGTCTTCCAGCAGGACAATGACCCAAAACACATTTCAAAAAGCACTAGAAAATGGTTTAAAAGAAAGCACTGGAGACTTCTAAAGTGACCAGCAATGAGTCCAGACCTGAATCCCATCGAACACCTGTGGAGAGATCTAAAAATGGCAGTTTGGAGATGGCACCCTTCAAATCTCAGAGACCTGAAGAAGTTGGCCAAAAATGAATGGTCTAAAATTCCAGCAGAGCATTGCAATAAACTCATTGATGGGTACCGAAAGCAGTTGTTCGCAGTTATTTTGTTTAAAGGTTGTGCTACCAAGTATTAGTCTGAGGGTGCCAATACTTTTGTCTGGCCCATTTTTGGAGGGTTTTTTTTTTTTTTTGATTCTCTTTTGTGTTTTTTCATTGTAGGCAAAATAAATGAAAATATTACGACCAAAGGGTTTGTGACTGCAATCATTTTCTGGGAGAAATTGAGCATTATCTGACAGAACTGCAGGGGAGCCAATACTTTTAGCCAGCACTGTATACAGGACATTACATCAAAGTTGGATCAGCCTGTTGTGTGTTTTTTCACCTTAATTTTGAGTATAACTCCATTCCAAACCTTCATGGGTTGATACATTTGATTTTCATTGATAATTTTTGTGTGACATTGTTGTCAGCACATCCATCTAAGGAAAGAACAAAGTATTCAATAAAAATATTTCATTCATTTAGATCTGCAACATGTTACATTAGTGTTTCCTTCATTTTTTTTTTTTTTTTTTTTTTTTTTTTACAACGTAGGTATATACTCGGTATGGTTTGATCAAAGCTAATATAAAGTTGCAAATGTCAAAGTGACCCCACCTCTTTGGGTTTTCAGTGTGCTGCACACAAAGTTTGGATACCCTTGCCGAAACACTGCCCACCAACTCCAAACAAGGAAGGTGCAAACACTGATACTATAACTTTGATTACCTTTTCATTTGGAGTGTGCATTTACTCAGAGCCAAATTAATTGACGCTGTTAAGTTCCCTTCATGGAATACAGCAATAGCACAATTCTCTTTATTGCTCTTTTCAACGGAGATGCTAGAAAAGTCAGCAATAAAACACACCCCAGGGTAAAATCATCCGAGCACAGTATTGATTGCTTGGCGCTTGGCAAATTAAGACAACAGATTTAGTTTTATTGAAGGCAACATAAGCATTATCTTTAATTCTTTACCTCAATGTCAATGTGAAAGCAGAATATATAGAATTTAGTGCCTGCACTGAAAATGTAACGTTGGCAGCCTTGAAGGCAGGATTTCAAAGGAAACATCAGTCAGGGGTTACAAATAATGAGCCCTTGCTCGCAACGTGTGTTTTAGTCCATTCCACGGTCAAAGATCAGAGCTATTTGAGGACTAATAGAGTTATTCCACACCAAACTCATCTAATCATGCCTTAATGGAGATTGCTCCGCGCACTGCGGCACTGGTGTGCTGGATCAAAAGGAATCCTTCCCCGAACTGTTCCTAGAAAGGTACTGTATATAAGTTTTCAAACTGTTCTGGGAGTATGAACAGAAAAATGGGCCTTTTCGTCTTTGTTTTCTCAAAAGGAAAGTACTTACCCACTTAAACATTTGTCCCTGACCGTTTGAACTGATTTTGCAAAAATGCCAGTATTTTATATTCTGGAAATCTCTTACAGCAAGTTGTGTTATATATTGGATTTTTCAACCCATTAAAAACACACGCTATATTTCCACACACCAAGGGATTTCTGCTTAAGTTATAAATATATAGTGTTATTCAAGAATGACCAACTACACTGAACAAGAAGAAATAGCACTTAACTGTTTTTGCGCCCATCTTTCATTAAGTTAATTTAAAATAGCTGGGACTTTTCTGCATACATAAAATGCCTGTGACTCTGAAATGTTCATAAATCTACCTAAATCACTGTGAGTGAGTACATTTTCTATTCCTTTTCTGGAGTGGTGAGTGAAATGAACAGACTCCAAAGTGTGGATTGAGTAATCATGCTGCCGCAGAGTAAAGCTTGGTTCGGAACGTGGTTCGGATACGTAAGAAATCACGTTTAAACCCTTCTGAACCACCGTTGCATGTGACTGATTCAGGAAGTGGTTCATTGGTTTGGGTTAGACTGCGTGTCAAAAGGTGCAACAAAACACAAAGGAGTCCCCAACATATGTTGTGTTGCTTTTGTGGTTCTGTGGTTGTTTGGTGGTTCTCCCCAAGGTTTCTCTTTTCCCATGGGTTTTTTTGAGTTTATCGTTGCCGCCATGGAGGGTCTAAAGATGGGGGATGCCCAGGACATGGACTCATCTCATTCATCTACTTTATCTGACTGTGTATCAAAATAACTCTGTAAAGCCCTCTGAGACAAACCTGTTGTGGATATAGGGCTATACAAATAACATTGAATTGAATTGAATTGTTTTTCCACTCTACTGGCGATATTAGCATTTTGGAAGTGTGAAACTTGAAACAATGGTCGTGGCTAAAAAGAGGAATTATTCCGTGGTTTGGGAGTTTTTTGACCTCATCAGTAACAACAAGGTTTTTCTTACAAATATATATCATCTAAATTACAGATGTCACGATCACATATTTTTGCACCCGAGTCCGAGTCACCTGATTTTGAGCATCTGCCGATACAGAGTCATGATCCGATACCGAAAGTGTTAAAAAAAAGTAAAAATAAAAACGTTTGAAACATGTTACTAACCCATCTTCATAATGTGAATTATTTTTAAACAAGTATAACATAGAAAAATGCTTGTATTTATAAAATGCTTCATTGACACTACTGCTGGTGTTTAACAAGCTAAACGATGATTGACACATTCGTGGCCTTTGAAGGTAGCACTCCCAAGCTACTCTGGCAAGATCAACGTCAGTCAATCATCATTAACTTTAACAAGCAAATTGCAGTGCACTGCTGTCCAAGGCCCAGTCTACAGTTTTTTATAAACGAGAATTCTGCCATAATACGTCCGGACAAAAAATAATTATGTCTACACCAGCACGTTTTTAGAAAAAAAAAAAGCTTCCCAAGCTAACCACATTTAAGTTTTTAAGTACCTTCATAACAATGCGCAAAAATAATTTTCTGTAATAATAAGAAATGGAAGCAAAAAGCAGCTGTCTAATGATCAGATATAAACCCAGTGCGAAGGTATCCATGTTTACTACAAATGTAAACATTGGTCTCATTTGTGACGTAGGAACAAAGTTTGTAGCAGTCATGGATGTTTCAACAGTCTATTTTCTGTTATCAGTGTCCAAAAGATGGTGCTACAAACACAGAATTTGCACATCTTTACTTTGGACAGAGTTTTTAAGAACCGTTGTTTTCAATGCCCAAAATCTGTGTGTGGATGATAGGTCAAACTGTAGAAAAAGTTCTTCTTTTTGCCTAATACGTGTAGACATTGCCCAAGAAAAGCAGCAGTCGGAAGAGTGAGACGCTGTACGAGCATGAAGCAGAAAAACATATAAATACAGTGGTACCTCAACATACGAAGTTAATTTGTTCCAGGACCTTGTTTGTAAGTCAGAATAGTCATATGTCGAACAGGATTTCCCCATAGGAATACATTATAATTCCATTAATTCGTTCTACAGCCCAAACACCTACACTAAATCCTTAATAAATACTGCTGGTACTATTACAAATGGCAATTAAACATAGCAAAACAAATAAGTTATAAATAAAAATCTGAATAATATAATGATAATGAATAATTATTCCTGTACATAATGTAACGAATTGGGTTCTAATGTGGCAGACACTTTTTGCTGTACCTGAACGCACCGCAGGGCTGACTTCACAGTGATATAGGTCGGTGTGGTAGAGATAATACTTTCGTTTTCTTTAAAGCACAGTCAACTGCGGCGGACAATGGCCGTTTTGTGTTGGATAAGTTCTTGTGACGAAGCTGGCGATTTCCTTGGCGATGTTACCACAATAATAATTGTCACCTAAACTCATAAAGACTAGCGAACGGTGGTCGGAAGAGGACCGTGGAGCTGTATTGGTTAGCCAGTTCACGAATGAGTACCCCACGCTCATATTTTTCTATAATTTGCATCTTCATTTCAAAGGTAGGCATCAGTCTTTTCCTTGTTTCACCAACTGTACCCACTTTTTTGAAACGTGTTGATTTCTCACACAAGAAAATCCGCCGTACGTTCGTTTGCGGTGCTGTCATGTCGTCATATTTCAAGCATGTCGTCGGATGTAGAAACAAATGGTGAGTCAAATTTTACGTCGGATGTTGATAAGATCGTGTGTCGAGGCACCATTGTACTGTACTGTACTGGACTGTATTTTTAAGTTAAAAACACGATCCTTTTCAAATGATTCAGATCCTCCGAAAAATAGCGTGATCGGCCCGATTTTTGATCCCATGATAGAATCGGGACATCCCTAAAATAGATCAGATTTATTTCACACTTGAGAAATTTGATGCTGCAAAGCTCATATAGACACGGAAGAGGGGGAAAATTACACATCGTTTGTTCACGTGGAATAGATATTGACTGTTTTAATTATTCTTATATATTTACAAAAACTACTACAAAGTAACACGAGCATTAGGGTGTTCAGCCCCTATCTCATTATTTTTTTCCTTTGAAATTTGAAGTGGCTAAGTGCTGAATTGATCCATTTGGTAAAGCCATTAACTGAGGAAAATACCAGATTTTTTTCACACAAACATTCCCATGCCTCACTATACCCAGGTATGTGATAGCCACTCCCCTTGCATGCACTGCCAGCCAAGCCCAGTCGAGTTTGCTGCTCCTAGGTGAAAGCCCCTATCTTGTTGCTACAGGGACGAGAAGCTGATACCTTTATTTTCACATTACATACATAGGCAGACACCATTACACAAAACCAACTGCCGGTATCGCGTGGAGCTATAGAGTGAAGGTGCGTTCACTGTACAGACTGTTTCTTCAGTAACTAACTGTTGTAGAGTAACTGTTTTGTTTGCTTGTACTGTTTGTTGTACTGCTTGTACATACTGAAAACGGATCAAAAAGGCCAGAATGAGGTCACTAGCGTATGTCGTCACAAGCGACGACACACACTAGGCTGATATGGCGAGGCACGGGTTAAGGACGTCGGAGGGCAAATTACAAACTGTGGTGCAATAGACTTGGGTAGTAGAATTGAATTAAAACTCAGCCCAGTGAATATATATAAAATTGCCTTTTGTTTTTCCGAACACCCTAACGAGCATATTCCTATTTCTGATTCTGTGTTTCATGACTGTCGCTATTTCCTTAGGTGTGTATTTGTCTTTGATGATGCTGTGATGGAAAATAAGCAATTCTAAATTTTGACCCGTAGTTAGCATCACAGAGTAAATTAATCATTATGAAGTGTCTGCATATGTACTGTTATGGTTGGCTGAAAGTGTTGATGCTTCATGGGGCTTCCTGTGAACATCACTACCTTTCTGTCGCTATTTCCTTATGTGTGCCATAGACTTCATAATTATATTGACGTGTCACATCCGTCACACACTGCGCCACACCTTCAAGTAGGGGGCTGCCCACATTCAGCATCAAGAGGAGTTATTCTAAAAACAATCGCACGCAGCGATCTAACGCCAGATTTAGATTGAAAAACTACGAAAGCTGAACCGCATACAAACAGGAAGGATTGTCTCAGGAGTGATTTGTTCGAGGATTGAAGGTAATTATTATAATTTTTGTACCATGCAAGCATTTTGAAACGTTGTGAAAAAATTCAATGGGATAAATTAGCCGCTATGGCAATGGCATCATAGTTCGCAATATTTGCGTAAAATAAATGCGAACTGCCCGTTTTTTTTTCTTTTAACCAAAGATCGAGACTGTTTTACTTCCTTATCTATAAATAATTCAGGGATTTAAGCATTTCTTCACATGAATTTTAACGCAAAAAGCTCTTTGTTGTACTAAGGGGGCCGTTACATCGGCTAACAGACTACCATCGCATTCAACATATTTACGTAAAATAAATGCTAACTGCCCGTTTTTTTTTTTTTTCTTTTAACCAAGAATCGAGACTGTTTTACTTCCTTATCTATAAAGAATTCAGGGATTTAAGCATTTCTTCACAAGCGTTTTCAACGTAAAAACTCTTTGTCTGTGTTTCCACTTTGTCAGCTTTGACGGAGATAGGCCCCCTATTAATTGGCCCCGCGCCCCGTGTCCCGTCAATGTCATTATAAAGTCTATGTGTGTGCAATTGTCTACGTGATGGAGCTGTGGGGGAAAAATAAGCAATTCTAAATTTTGACCTGTAGATGTCATTATAGAGTAAATAAATCATTAAGAAGTGTTGACATACAGTGGGGAGAACAAGTATTTGATACACTGCCAATGGGTTTTCCCATTGACTGCGTATCAAATACTTGTTCTCCCCACTGTATGTTCTGGTACGGTTGGCTGAAAGTGTTGATGCTTCATGGGGCTTCATCTGAACATCATTACTTTTCTGTACCATTTATTGTAACAATGGTCATGACGGTGCTGAGATGATTGCAGGACAATCACAAGGCAAAAATAGACAAACAACCCTTCACGCAAACATTGACACCTGCATTGACACCTGTTTGGTTAACATAGCATGTGTGTTTATTTTTATATAAGCTCTTCAGTAAGAGAGTGCAGATATTGACTTGGCTACTAGACGTAAAGTAAAAGACGTAGGGTTTAGGTGTACTTTCAAATCGAACCAAGACAAATAAAACAGTCTTACCTTTCAACGCCATCTTGGGAGTAATAAACGCCGTAAGTTTGTATTGATCCTCCAGTGTCCTCTGGGGGGCGCCAGCTGAGACGGACAAATCGGCTGGACACTAGGACAGGGACCAGGTCGCGGGGGGCAGAGGGGAGGGCAACGCCTGGGCTGGGGGACACTGGTGGGGGATCAGAGGAGGAGGTGTAAGTCAAAGGGGTGCCAGAAGGAGCAGGCGGAGCAGGAGGCGGGCGGGGAGGAGGAGGTGTGTGGACAGGTCTATACTGAGTGGGTGTGGCTTCTGTGAACATTTCATCCAGGACAGACAGAGGGAGGGACAAAATACAGGGAGGAGGAGGGAGAGGACCACAGCAGGGAATGGAGGGCAGGTGCAGCGAGAAGGTGACAAAGCAAAGTAAATGTGAAAGGATAAAATAATGGATGACAGGAACAGATCAGAAACATAAAAAGACATGGAAGAGACAAGAAGGAAGAAAAAGGAGGAAGAAGAATAATGGTAAAGAAGATCCCAGACAAGAAAAAATACTGGCAGAGATTCTAACATAATAGCAAATAGTTGGAAATATTCAACATTTGAAGGTAAACATTGACATTAAACAGATTCATATTCATTGATATTGTCAGATGGGGGTGGAATGTACTGCATATACTGTTATTGACAAATATACGGTAAAATACAAAAACAAATGGCCACTACAGTTTATCAACTTCCTATTTATGAAGTTACCCATATTTGACCACTCTGTGCATTATGTGGCAAGTGAGAAGGAGCATTAACGCAGAGAGGAGCCTGCAGGGTGTATGAAAGGTGGATTTGTTCATGCTTGGTCAACTAACTGGCCAGAATGTCAAGGAGGCTCTGAGTATAGCAGTATCTCAGCCCGAAATAGATTATACAAAATAATAACCAGACACAACACAGCATCATGACAACCATCTCAATGAATGTTAACATTCAACTGAATTCCGTCTAAATTCCTACCAGATGTGCTCACTCGCTCATACATACAAACATAAACAACCTCCCATTTTCTCATCAATGTGTGAAATATCTACAAGCTACTCTGCATTTATATTGATTCTGCAGCCTGTGTGATCTTTGGGGGAGTTAGGTTTCCACTGAGGGTTTAGACTGCCAAAAAGTGTTATATTGTTTCCGTTTGTTGTTATTTAACAAAAACAATCGATGCATAGAATTGATGCAACCTTTGCAAGTACAATATTAAAAAAAAATGTAATACTGTTTCAAAAATGTATTTCAACAATCAGCTATTACGAATTGCGACTATGTTGGCTTATCACCCCCCCTCCCTTTTTTTTTTTGAATAAAGAAACTGAGTGCATCAAATGCAGCCAGAAAGAAAATCTGATCATAGCTTTTTTTCACATAATGTAAAGGTCCAAATTGTTCCAACATAACTTCTTTTTGCATATTTCATTATTTTTGTTCTTTTTTTTTTTTTTTTTTTTTTTTTAAATATTACCCTATCCATTTTTGTACAGTGGTACCGCTACATACGAAGTTAATTCACTGCAGGACCTTGCTTGTAAGTCAAAATGGTCCTATGTCGAGCAGGATTTTCCCAGAAGAATACATTATAATTCCAATAATTCGTTCCACAGCCCAAAAACCTACGCTAAGTCCTTAATAAATACTGCTGGTACTATTACAAATGGCAATTACACATAGCAAAACAAATAAATTGTATATAAAAACATCAGAATAATATAATAATACTAATAATTCCTGCAATAATGTAACAAATCAGGTTCTATTGAGGCGGACATTATTTGCTGTACGTGAACGCACCCCGTAGCTGACGTGACAGAGAGGGAGCGGTGCTGTTGAGAGTTTACTTTCATTTTTAATGTTTTGTTGAGAACACCTTAACTTATAATGACTGGCGAACGGTGGTCGGAGGAGGACTGTGGAGATTGTAGACATTCTACGGCTGTGTTGTTGAGCCGGTTCACGGATGCGCACCCCACGGTCAAATTTTTCTATCATTTGCATCGTTTCAGTGGTAAGCATCACCTTTTTCCTTGTTTCACCATCTGTACCAACCTTTTTGAAACCTGTGTTGATTTCTCTCAAAAGAAAATCCGCCGTCGTCATATTTCGAGAAGGTCGCCAGATGTAGAAAAAAATGGCGAGTCAATTTTTACGTCGAATGTCGAATAGATCGTATGTCGACGCGATCGCATGTCGAGGTACCACTGCACTGTAAATCAGTTTAATTTCTTATTCTGACAACAGTCCAGCAAAGACCATTCCAATGTAGGATGTACCTTCTGTCTAAAATCAAATTGCTCGACAATTAATATTTTACCAACACTCCTGCTTATCTCATGTCTGATTGTCCTTTTTAACCTCTATTTATGCAGAAAAGGCTGCCGTGCTTGTTCACTCTCCAACTTCACCCGGCTTAAAAATTCATACTTCTCTTTTTCTCCCTGCACTCAATTTCAGGGCTCATTTCAGCCAGCTGCCGTTAACACCCCCAGCCCCCCACCATCACAACACACACCTATGTTCTGGTTAAATTCCACTAACATATTTATTCTCGTAAATCTCCACCACTGTGGGTGACTGAGTGTACAATTGCAGTGTGTGTGCTTGTGTAGATGGAAATTAAATAGATGTTAACTGCAAAGTTTCCATAGCCTGAAGGTTGTTGATCTGCACTTACTTTATTTTAGAATTCCTTTCCCATTTCATTATAAGGTTTCTTTTTGTTTGTTTGTTTGCTTGTTTTGTAACAACATTCCCAAAGCATACAATAATCACCAAACACATGGACCGTTATGATTGGTACTTCTTGTACCAAGTTACAATGCAGAGACAATGTTCTGAAAGGTATAATTTAATTAAATGTTCTTTGTAGTACAGCGTATCACAAAAGTGAGTACACCCCTCACATTTGTACAGATATTTAAGTATCTCTTTTCATGGGACAACATTGACAAAATGACACTTTGACACAATGAAAAGTAGTTTGTGTGCAGCTTATATAATAGAGTTAATTTATTTTCCCCTCAAAATAACTCAAAATATAGCCATTAATATCTAAACCCCAGGCAAGAAAAGTGAGTACAACCCTTAGAAACTTCGTACAATCCTAAATGTCCAAATTGAGTACTGCTTGTCATTTTCCCTCCAAAATGTCATGTGACTCGTTACAGGAGTGCTGTCAGCATTACTGCAGACATTGAAGAGGTGGGGGGGTCAGCCTGTTAGTGCTCAGACCATACGCCGCACTCTACATCAAATTGGTGTGCATGGCTGTCACCCCAGGAGGAAGCCTCTTCTGAAGACAGTACACAAGAAAGCCCGCCTGTCTCATCAGACCATAGGACATGGCTCCAGTACTCCATGTGCTTTGTTGACATGTCTTCAGCAAACTATTTGTGGGCTTTATATATTTATATATTTTATATTTATGTTTATTTAGATTTCATACTTTATACTTACAAGTCACTTTTGAGATTTTAACTTATCTTATTCTGCACTGTAAGGGGAAATGCTCCACATTTTTATTGTACAACTGTATAATGACATTAAAGGGCTATTCCCTTCTATAATAAGTTGATTGTATTGGGAATTTATTAATAATCTATTTATAAATTATTTATAAGTGATTCTGCATGTTTTTCTGTAGTATTAAGTTTGTGATGTCAAAATTGAGTGATTTATTAGCTGTTGAAAACTGGCAGTAAATTAAAAAAAAGTTGCTATTTTGGGCAAAAACGAATATGATATGCTAAATATTGCTATTGATCCTAGAAATATAGGTGATTATCTCTGCATTTGGTGATTTTTGTGCATCTAGTGTAAATCTGAAAATTTTATAGCCATTTTAAGTTTTGTTATGCTTATATAAAAAATAATTAATCAGGATTTTATAAGGGAACGACTGAATTTTTTTATGCCACTGCTCATGGAGACTCATATATGGCTAAGGTAGGTGCCTGTTTTGGTTTTAGGTCGGTAGCAGCTTTGGTTTTGAAAATATTTGAATTTGAAGTTTTTGAAAATAGGCCCCCTACGGATCGGGCCTGCGGCCCGGTTCATGTCAATATATTATGAAGTCTATGGCACAGCTCCATCGCTGTTGTTCTCCCTGCCTATCTCGCTCTTTGCTGATATAATTGCTGCATTAATTCCGTTTTGGGAGACTTCAGAGTTAGGACCAGAATTGGATTTAGAATCACATACGAAAGTGATCTAGATCGGATCTGAAATGTGCTGCTTCCATGTGACCCAGCTCCTTTAGACCATCAAGTAGTGTCTCACTTGGGTCAAATAAACGTGAAAAAAATGTAACCAATTCAGCCTGTGGTGTGAACCTAGCCTATTTTGACTGGTAAAAATGCTTGGACAGAAACTGTAGTAATGTATGAATAAATGAAACAAAATTGTTTCTGTTTTTATAAAGGCACGGTATTTGGTGGTGATCCAAGTTAGGAGTGTTTGTTTCTGGCCAGTGTTGTTTTCGTCAACACTGACGGAAACGAAAATATTTCAACAAGAAAATTTTTTGTCATGACGATGACGTGACGACAACAAGCTAAAAATGTGGCTTGGGAGACTTGAACATAATGAGACGAATGCCAGTTTTTGTCTGACGAACTGACAACGAGACAAAAATCCGACATAGTTTCTGACATATGTTCACTGTGCGTGACATTTTCATATTCTACGTGGTGTATGTCAGCTTGTATCGTAGCAGTGTTTGGGTCGTGTCACTCATGTGAGATGTGCTGCGCCTTTCCCTCGCTCTCCTCAACAGAGTTTAGGATCTGTTTCAAGCTAAGCTGCACTCTATCTTGCTTGTTTGGAAACACATTGTAAGATTTTTTTAACTTATCTTGGCAAGAGAGTATATGCAATGTTACTTTAGCCTTTAAATGTCTGTGCTGAGGGATCATCACACACTAAATGTAACTTGTTCTACGTTCATTCAAAATTGTTGGAAACTTATTTTTCGACTAGAACCTTTAAATCTTGCAGACAAAAACATTTTGAGTAACTGTCGACTTGTGTGAGATTTCGTCGCCTAAAAGTAGACGAAGACGAAAACATTTTGAAATGACTAGAAAATGGCAAAGACTAACCAGTATTTTCATCCAAAAACTAAGATCAAAACAACACTGCTTCTGGCAGAGTTCTGCACACCAATCTAGCAAAATATTTTTGGGGGTTGAATCTACTACCAACATCCATACATATTGGATCTAGAAATTCTGTGCATGCATTACACCACTTCAATTTCTGCTGAAGTGAAAGATGATGTTGTCATGACAGCCTACAACTCAAAGAAAAGTTATAATGTGTAGTGGAATTCTGGTACAGTTGATATTGTGTGAGTTATATTAAAATTTTACCTCAATGTTCACATTAATCAAAGTGATTCACATTTTCCAGAGTGTTCATTCATCCGCATAGTCATACATGCTGCTGTTAGCTCATCATCGGCAATTAGAAGCTCACTGCCATGGTCAAGTAACCATGACATCCTGTTATATGCTAAGATTCAACTTGTTTGAGAAAGATGAGAAACCATATAATTCATACTGTACCTCAAAGAAATACCAACGGTAGAACTTCCAAACAATGGGAAAACAAACTGTGCAGAGCTCAACTAAAAGTAAAAGATATTTCGTGGTTGAACTGATCAACCTATTTCAGTTCAATTTGGGTTTACACGATCTGAAAAACAGGATGTTGTACAAGTCAAAAAAAAAAAAATAGGACAGGGACAAGAAAAGAACAGTTTCCTCTGCAGGGTGCCTGTGCTCTCACTGAGAGATTGAATGTGAAGCTCGCTCAACAAGGAGGGACACAAAGTCGAGCCGCTGCTCCTCCATATTGAAAGGATATCCAGATGATGTAACTCAGGCATCTGATCATTGTGGATGGGTGGATAATAAATACTCTATATAGATTTTGGCCTGAACGATATTGGAAAAAAAATATCATTGCAATTTTTGTGGGTTTGTTATATATTGCGATTATTATATTGCGATATTGAAACTAGAAGAATTTTCACCAGATAACTTGGATAGCTCTGTTTGGGATAGGCCTGAAAGATATTATAAAAAATTAACATTGCGATAGTATATTGCCAAGGCTCCACCACTTACTTTTTGCATTGGTTGCAGCTTTTTCTTAAGGTGCGCCCGTACAAAATGTAGGTGCACCTACATTTTTCATTGCATTACCTTTAACGCCATATTTTTAATAACTCTCCATAACATTTATATACAGTTATTTCTTCATTCATTCATCTTCTGAACTGCTTATCTTTACGAGGGTCGTGGGGGTGCTGGAGTCTATCACAGCTAGCTCCAGGCAGAAGGCAGGATACACCCTGAACAGGTTGCCAGCCAGTCGCAGGGCAAATATACGTAGACACACAACAATGCACGCACACACCTACGGACAATTTGGAGTGTTCAATCAGCATACCATGCACATTTGGGATGTAACAGGAACTAGGAGAAAACCCACGCAGGCATGGGAAGAACATGCAAATTCAAAAACAGGAAAGCCGTAACTAGAATTGAACCCACGACCCCAGAGCTGTTACCGCTACCATCTTGTGGCTTAAAGAGCACAACTACTTTCAAAATGCTTATGTAATGTACGTATCAGATTATCAATAAAGTAATCCATTCAGGTGATTAATCCAGGTGACCTCATCTTAATCTGTACTCCTCAGCACACATATACTACCAGAGAAAAAAAAATAATCGCCAGGAAAAAAAGAAGGCTAAATTGTACAAGCTTTAGCATTGTGTGCAAAGGACCATATTTTGGATTGAACTTGACAAAATGGGAAAAAAATTAATTGAAACTGAATGCAAAAAAACTGAGGTAGACATTCTAACCACTGTCCTACTGTGCCGCCTTCATAATGTGAATTATTTTTAAACAACATTAACGTAGAAAAATGCTTGTCTTTAATAAATGCTTCATTGAGTGAATTCACTCAAATTCACTCACGTTTTGACGCTCACGCTGCCGAGAACAGCCTCTCACTTACACAATGAAAGAGATGGACCAGCCCACTTCAGACTGGGCTGCAAGTTTAACGATGATTAACACATTTGTACCTTTGATCATCGAGCTACCGAGGCATCTCAGACCAAATCAAAGCTACAAGCCTGTCAATCTTCGTTTATGTTAAGTACCAAACGCAAGCTGCACTGGTGACCAAGAAAAACTGTTTGGTCGCACTGCCTACCAGGAGGCAGGGTGAAAGACTGTGGTGCGATCGGCCCGATTTCCGATCGCCTGATCGGATCGGGGACATCCCTAATTTACATAATGCCGTTTCATCCAGGCTTGCTGTATACAAACAGATCTGCACTCTTGCTGTTTTTATTAAGTATAACAAAAGTTTACATGTTATAAAAAAACAAAAAAAAACAATTGTAAGTCTGTGATATGACTGTAAATGCGATGTTCAAATGATTTATACATTGTGCGGGCCTATATAGATTGCATTATTTCATCCTGTTGATGGCTTATATAATTTCAATTTGATAGTTTTACTCTTAAAGTTCTCCACCGAAGGGTCAACTAACAGATCCGTTGCCAGCCACTATGTCTCGGTATATTCGAGATTGACCGAAATGGGTTTCTCAGGACCAATATCCCTTATATAATTTTATAAATCGGCGTAAAAATTGAATAATGCAAACACTGAACTTCATTGAAATGCCTCAAGCATGTTTACTGAATCACACAATTAGAAAATAGCCCCAGAAGTGCACGAATTTCCTAGACACAGAAACATCTCTTCCAAAGTTGAATAAAAGGTTCAATAAATAGCTCTCTGAAATTTTTCTACACAAAAAAAGCCCTGATGTCCTTGTCTAAGTATCCTTGAGGAAGATACTAACCCCAATGTTGCTCCTGGTGCCGAGTCACCAGTAGGTATTGAGGATACGGTGTGAATTGCTTTGAGTGCCTTAAAAAGGTGGAAAGCCGCAATACAAGTGTACCTCCATTCACCATTACCATTTAACATCTAAGAAGACGAGGTGAATACCTAGTGCAGGAGACACCAGAAGAGAGAGGCGCAGCTGCATTCGAGGCAAAATAACCCAGTTTTAAATGGATTTTTTTTTTTTCATATCGGCCGGTCGGATTAAAAAAAAAAAAAAAAAAAAAAAAGGCCATACCAATATACGTCAAATTTCTAAATATCGGCGAGGCCCGGCCAACAATCGGTGTATCTCTACTATGTATGTATGACAATTGACACATTGATTAATGATGGTGGCATAGTTAAGTTGTTGATAACTACCCCCGTCCCCCGGAAAAAAAGCAAAATAAAAATACTAAATCAATTTGCAGCACATTTGTACAGAATCCCATTCATATACAGTTTATATATTTTTTGTCAACACAATTCCTTTTTCCTGTAAGCAGGTTTCTCACTGCAAATTTACAACGTCTTAATCATATTATTTTTCTTAAATCTATTCCAATTATTTTCTCCATCTTGTTTTGAGTGTTAAAGAACAGATTAATGCGTCAGATTATTCCACTTAAGTAAAAATGACTACAGTAGTACCTCTACTTAACATCTCTCCATAGAGAAATTTCAGGTTAATACACACCTCAATGGGAAAACATTGCCTCTTGTTAAGAAAGAAATTTCAGGATAAGAAAGACCAAAATACAGTATGGCTAGTACTCACAGTTCCCAGAGTTGACTGAACGTAGCATGCTTATAGACCCTACCCACGTGACGTCACAACTCCTTCCTCCTGACTGGTGCCGCCCAATTGTCCGTCAACACATCATGTTTACCTGTTACGACTACGTACATTCCTCCTATTTACGACGTGTTTTTCTGCTCGTTAACATTAATAATCAAAATGGTGAAGGCGTGTGTGGCGGTCGGTTGCAATAACAGAGAAGATAGACGGAGAAGACGGAGAGACTTGAAGTTCTACCGGATTCCGAGAGACCCGGAGAGAAGAGAGCGAGATGGGCTGCTGCAATTCGACGAGAAAACTGGGCTCCAAACGATTACCACAGATTATGTAGTAGTCATTTTATATATGGTAAGATGCATTTAATATATATTTAGAGGGTTTTGGGCTGACAACCACAATTAAGATCATTGCTAGGCTAATCGCCGACAACATACACGTATGTATGCAGTGAGAGTGCTATCGCTAAACCATATAAACATTAAAAGCCCTAACTCCATTGACAAACGACATGAAATACATTAGACTTGACAGTGGATGTTAGCAATAACAAAAGATTTTAAATTGAAAATTTCGTAACTCACCTTTCCAAGCACAAGATAGATTCCTGCCAAATTTTCGTGGACGAGGACCTGTTTCACCCAACCAGCAACAAAGTATTTATAAGCCTCCAAGCTCTTAAAGTTTTTCAAACTTTCGTGAGAATAGGCTGATTTTGTGTGGACAAGATAGTTGTACATATCAGGGTAGCTAGCAGATGTCAGGCAAATACGGCGGAGACAGCGGGTCGAAAAACATCGATTTAGGCATCAAATATGGATCTGGCGAATGGATAAACTGAAGCTTTTCCACATAACGCCTTTTATGCAACGCATCAAGTGAGTTTACGGCATCCGATAGCACCGGGTCTTCCATGAAACGCATTATAAATTGCTCGATCAATTGAGACCATTGATAATACAGACACAAAATGACGGACAAGGGGGCGGAACCATACAGCGAGCACGTGATTTTGTGACGTCGGTGGGTAGGGTCTATAGCTGCTCTGCCATTGGCTATTGCCTAGCATTACTGGGATCCAATTGGCTAGGAGGGACCTCTAAGGTGTGTGTATGTTGTATCCCAGCGTCCTCTTCATTCCCCCTTCGTGTACCGACAGCTTTACATGAGTGTATTAACTTTGATTCTTTACTGTGTTCTTTGTTTTTTACTTTATGCACAACTCAGATTTTATCTTTATTGTGCAATCATCTAATTGTAACAATATATATATATTTTTTTACATATTTTGATGCATTTTTATGCATGGGGCAGATTAGGGCATTTACATGGAAAACATGTCTCTAATGACAACATTTTCAAGTAAAGAAACTACTTCCAGAACCATTTAATTTTGTGAGTAGAGGTACCACTGTGTTTGTTCTTATTTAGCATATACAACTTGAAGTTGGTCATTTTTCAGCTAAATCAAGAATGTTTTCAATGTTTTGGATTAAGAACATTTGACATTCCAAAACTTTACGATCAAATATATACATTTTTTGCTAAAAATAAGTCTGTTACTTAATTTTTCTTATTTCAAGAAATCTGAGAAAAATTGACTTGAAGCACCGGCAGATAATTTCACTTATTTCTAGTAGATTTACATTGAAAACAAGGGAATTCAACTAGTTTTAAGGAGGTGTGTTTGTGCAGTGTAGGACTTGGCTCACTGTGAACGACAGTAGTCAGTCAATAACTTTGTCATGCATACACAAACACACACCGTGCAATCTTCCTCACCATGATGACTGATGGAAGGGAATGAAGGCAAGGTGTTTCATTGCACAGGAGATCAATGCTGTAAGTGACAACACATGCACACACAGCATGGTAACACGTTTAGATGGAGGCAGTGGAGTACCAACCTCAAACCTCTACCTGATTGATTTGAGAGGACACATATACAAACATGCACACTTGCCAGATGAATGACCTTCTAGTTTCTATGATCGATAAAAGCCTGTGTCGCAGAAACATCAGTCCCCATGAAAGGAGGTAAGATGAATATTTCCCTTCATACATGCATTCATATTCAGGGTCTTCTATGACACATGAAGGATTGGAGTATGATGGTAGTGCGAGGAGGCCATGTCTAATGAGAAATGAAGAAAGTGATGTAAAAATAAAAAAATAAAAGTGGGGTGTCAGGAGAGTTCAGTTAATGAGGGAAATAGGATTTGCTGGAGGAATTAAAACAGGTTATCCAAACTTAGACCAGGTTGCCATTGGAGAGACAGTCAAGTGCTACGGGGATCCTGCTATCACTATCTTGACCGCAGTCATAAAAATAAAATGCCTGAAAGCCAGATTAAAGGAGTCCAAAGTTTCTAATTGGCGCAGTAGTCAGGGACGAATAGCATCCTTGCTTTACAATTTATCTGAAGTCTATGCTAACCATTCAACTCCTCAGACTTCTGACACCACACAGTTTTATTTTCAAGGACATGCTTTTATGCAGTACACTGCCAGTGGTAATACTGTGGCAAATGCACAGTCAGCAGCAAAAGACCAACTGTGGAGGTGTGACAGCTCACTTTCATGCTTTAAAGACATTTTCTGTATGTATTCTATTTTGTTCTATTTGAATTATACATGCATTCCAAGCTATTCTGATATACCACTTCTGTGAAGGTGAAAGGAAGGTAGAACCCAGTCTGACTCAGACAGGTGTTGTAGAGTGGAATTTCATTAAATCTGTCGTCTCCGGTTGCTTTGAAGCCATTTGTGGATGTGGCAGAGTGGCCACTTTCTGCAGATTGAAAATACACTCAACAAGCAGTGCAATTCACAATAACCATTTTTATTTGTATTTTTGTGCAAATTTAGACATTCATACAAGGTAGGGGTGATTGCCATTGCACTGAATTACTGCTTATTAAAATTATTTTAAAATATATTTTTTTTTTGTTTGTTTGTTTTAGTTTTAGAAAATATTTGTCTTAATTTCAGTTAGGAACTTTGGACATTAACCAATTTCAAATAATCTGTTAGACACTCAAAGAAGAATGTTGTAAAGTGAGTTTAAAACAATTTCACATCAGTACTTAATTCTGAGTTCTGAGGTGAAGGGTTCAATAACAGGCTCTGTCTTTTTTTAAGTGAAGTTTGGACCTTGTACCTGTGTGGACTTTGGTACTTTGATTTCATCACAAAACCTTGCATTTTAGGCGGATTGAACGCTTACATTGTGCGGGGTGCTAGGTGTGACTGGGAGCATGAATGTTTTTTGTCTCTTTGAGCCTTTTGATTAGTTGTTCGATCAGTTAAAGGCAGACAATTGCACGAGTCACTATGATCTGACTCACAAGTAAAGCCTCACACTGAGTCCTGGCCACCCTATCAGCCACCCTGGACTGACCCCAACGTGATGCAACTAACGCATCACAGCTGTCACCGATGTGCGGAACCTTTCCTGCGCTGTGAGCCTGCAACGGCACTCCCGGACACTTTAGATGCGCACACATCCTGCTCGAACACCCGGTTACAATTTTCTTGGCTCGACCAGTCTCATCCACCAATGAGTGCTGACTGGATGTGTGACAACAGATAATTGCAGGTAAGTTATAATAGCAGTGGGGAGATTTGCATTTTGTTGCTAGCAAACTAATTATTAGGAAAAGACTGCAAAAAGTATAAGCATTGTCTAACTCATGGGTCGGGAACCTTTTTGATCGAGGGAGCCAAAACACCCAACATATTTTAAAATGTGATTCTACGAGAGCCATGCAGAGTGTGTGTAGGGGTGTGTGCGTGTGTGTGTGTGTGTGTATATATATATTGTATCGTCCCCGAGTTAAGATTGATAAAAATCTTGAGAAAACAACAACGAAAGCCTAACATCATTACTTGAGATGTTACAATTGTAGCTCAGTTGCACACTCACCACTTGGAAAATAACAAATGGAAACATGGATTGGCATTGCGTATATTTCTTGGGAGTGGAAACCCCAACCAGGGGGACATATGCCTCACAGTGGCCAAGACAGGTGGAGTCTCTCAGGGAAGCAGTTTCGTGAGTCTCACTCTCCTGGAAGTGGCAACAATTTGACCGGCGAAAAGGTCATGAAAGTGAAAGCGATTACCCGCCTGTGTGACTTGTGGTACCATGCAGTCCACTTTCGTGGTTTAATTTTCCCCGACGCATTTTTTACAATACTCTATAGCCACGCTGCTGGCTGAGTGGAGAAGTAATGCGCGTGGTGAGCTCTGTAATGCTAATCTCCGTGCAATTGCCGACCACCAATGGCCATTGGATTGAATCATACTGTATCATTGCAATGTACGTTTGAAGTGTCCAAGATCATTATGAGAAGCGAGCCGTCCAGTTCCACATTTAAGAGTTGGCGGAGAGCCAGATGCACTCATCAAAAGAGCTAGTTATGGCTCGCGAGCCATAGGTTCCTGACCCCTGGTCTAACTTTTTAATGCGTCATCCTAATTGTTAATTAAGCTACACGAGGGAAAAAATGTATTACAACATAAATCGAATGTAAACAAACATAAAAACGAATGTAAAAACTATTTATACTATCTTTCTTCAAATCTATGCCGAGTTGCAAGTCATCAAATTTTCGACTCGAGTCCCAGGCCCTGTGACTCAAGTCCAATTGTCTGGTTAAACGTCTACCCTACCTCCTGCCCACGGTCAATTTGGATTGCTCCAAATACAGTCGTTCACACTGTCTAGCAATCACCTAATATGTACCCCTACCTACACACACTACAATGATGACTAGAGGGTCTATTGTCACCATGGTAACAGACGGAGGGCCCCCACCCCTATACATCCCATCCCCCTGCAGACTACACACTGGCATGCATGCACACTCCTGTTGAAGATTGGAATGTGTATGTGTGTAGTTAGTTTCCACACATTTAGAGTGACAGAGTAAAATCTAAAATCACTTGTGAGAGAGAGAGAGAGAGAGAGAGAGAGAAAGAGAGAGAGAGAGAGAGAGAGCATGTGGGTGTGTATGTGTGTGTATGAGAAAGAGAAAGAGAGATGGGTTTACTCGGGTCAGCCACTAACAGTGGAATACAAATCTGTCATGGATGACACACTTTCTCTTCTCGCTTTCCATCGCACTCCAACTTGTCCTGCCCTTCGCTTGACCCTCCTGTTTCGCTCTCACTCATTTCTCTTTTTCGTACTCCTCATCTTGACTTCTCTCTCTCTCTCTTTATGTCCATCTCCTTTTCTCCATCTTAATAAAAAAAAAAAAAAAAAAAAAAAAAAAAAACACACAATCGCCAAACTCAAGCCTGAAATTCCCCTGTTCGATCCCTCCATTTTCTGTTTTCACCATATTTTATTGCCCTGACAATACTTTTCTTTTTTTTTTTTTCTGGTGCCTTTACTTTTTTAGATGTACATGATGTACTGTACACTGCTCAATCAAGACCGCCCCCTTGAAGACCACAGCTCACAGAGAGCAGGACAAGATCAAGATTTACGCACATGTCGCCAGACATATTTCACTGGGACATGTGCACCAGTATTGATTTGCAGTACCCAAGTATACATTTCACTAGTAAAAAATGAATGAATAAAAAACACTTTGGAGTTTTAAGTCTACATAGCATAATTTACAGAATGTGCCTATTTATGGTCATGTAATATTACTCTATTCACTCCATATACACAATCTGCACTTGGCTCCTTAATATGGTAATTTATGCATGTAACTTTGGCTGTTATGAGCATATGAGTTGATACTTCTGCGAAGCACTTTAGGGAGGTATGGTGCATTCAGGTGTATCAGGAGATCTGAGTTCCCACATTGGAAAATCGTTCTGATGGGATGTATAGTCGTAATGTAGGATAAAAACATTTTTGCCACAAAGAAGCATAGCTTATTTAAATGTTCCAACGATACATCACAAGTTGAGTGACTGTTTGGCACCATTTTAATAGACAACATTTAATAATAATTTTTTTCGATAATTCTATTAACATGTGAATGCAGCGTCAACATTACAGTGAGTGTGCCAATCATAAAGTCGACGGTGCAAATGACATCTTCCCACCTGCTTTACAGGTAAGTGCCAGATAAAATGCCCATCCTTTATGTATGTTTTTACCTCTGTGTTTATGTTTGTTTAGTCGTATTCCCATGAAGTATGAATTTAAATGGTTCAACTTTACTCTTTACGAATCAGGCAGTTAGCTACTCTGGTCGCAAACAGAAGTAGCATATTAGCTGGCGTCTTTTAGCTAACTGGCTATGAATACAATGACAATTAAATGCGATTTGAGTGAGAGAATCTCACTCTAGAGCTTTGTCTAATATTGTGTTTATAGGATATGTGGTATGTGAACTAATGCTATTTATTGCTATTTGTTTATATGACCAAAATGAATAGACTAAATCTGTATGAATTAATTGCCTAGCTTTGGGATATAACCTGTAACAATTTTGTTTGTGTGCTCATCATTTCCATCTGTTTTCTGTCCAGACAAAGAAAGTACAGCAGCAGAGTGAAGGAAGAGGTGAAGGAGCGATGGAAGTTGATGAGCATGAGCCAAGATGAATTGACTATCAACAAGGGATGTCCTAATTTTGATTTTCAGGCATGAAAATGGGGCAGGGGTAAAAAGGTGAGAAAGGTCTGGAGGAAATATGTTCCGGTACACTGTACAACTAGGGCTGTCCCAAACGACAAATTTTCTCCCGATGAATCGGACGACTATTTTTACGATTAGTCAACTAATCCAATATTTTTTTTTTTTCCCCTTTTTTTTTTTTATTTTTTATTTTTTTTTACTAATTTAGCAATAACATTTTTGATGACGCTTATTAATTCACAAAAATATTTTGGAGCACTTAAATTCTTTATTAAAGTACAAATAAACACATAAATAACAATCAATCACAAATAAACAATGAGGTCAAATGCTGATAGCATTAACTAGTGCAAAAGAATGGAATGTAAAAAGATTCAGAACACTGACTTCGCCTTTCCAACATTATTCAAAACAATTCTTTAAAAAAAATATCTAGCATGAATATTATACTACTATATATAATAGTATTTTAATCATTGCCAATCTGATTCTTCATAAAGGGTGTCATTTTAAAGCTATTTTTAGTGTAGAATCTGAATTCTGAAGTAGGTGGAATTAACTCCAGACATCGTTAGATATATATGACGAACATAACGTGCTTTTATTTTGAAATGTTCACCGGAAGTACGTTTGCCACTTTCCCCGCTTGCCTACCAAGCGTCCGACATAAAAAAAAAATCTCCCGAACCCTACCTTAAAATCTACACAATTCACGTAGGTCACGCTTTTTGACTTTAAAACGGCCAATTTCGCCGAAAGGAGAGAGATTTTCATGCCTGGATTTTGAATACTGATGGCTGAAAAACTAAAAAATGTATTTTTTATTCAGAAACTTGTATTTTGGTTTAATTATACATAATTTAAAGCGCTATTTCTGACTTTTTATGATCGATTAATGCTAAAAAGTAATGGTGTTAACAATAATCGATGCGGCGATGCATCCCGATGCGGGGCATGGACGATTCGATTCGATGCGGGAAAGAAGCCGAATCGATTCAGCGCATTTTAAAATATATAAGACTAATAGCCTAGATCTTGAGCCCGAACCCGACCCAACCCGACCCGAATTCCGGGCCGAGTCGGGCCCAAAATGTCAATGATTTATGATCGGGTCGGGCCGGACTTCTCGCTCGCTTTTTTTATTTAAATAAATATATAGTTGTATACTAAAACGATGTATGGATGTTAAACTAAGGAATACTTGTTATAAAACAGAGAAAAGGTGCTTTGGTAATCCCAAACATGAGCCGCAGCAGAGCCAGTGCATTGTTTGCGCACATGAACGCCGTGGCCCCGCCCTCCTTTTAATCTGCCCCTCTCGCTTTGGCCTCTCCGCGAGTCTGCAACTTCATCCTCGTATTTCCTTTTTGAATTTCGATATAGAGCAGCAAGAGGTGAAAAGCAAACTAAAGACGGGGGGATTGAAAAGGCCAGAATCCACGAGTGGTGTGTGGAAAGGATTTAAATCGATAGTGGAAAATGCTACAGAAAATCGTGTCGGCCTTGCCGAATGCAACAAATGTGGCGCTTTGCTCTCGTACGAGAGCAGAAAGACTGGCACCTTGACGCTGAGCAGGCATTTTAAAAACTGTACTGGCCTAAAAGATGATATTAGTCAAACATCGTTATTATCATTTGTTTCGAGGGCTGCACCTCTTCGTGCTAAGCAGGACATCGTGGTGTTCCTTTAAATGTTATTATTTATTTTGTTTCAGTGCTCCTTAAGGCAGGTTGTTCTTTTGTGTATTCTAATGCAAGTCATTATGTTGTTTAAAAGTATTTTAGTTTATTTTTGTATATGCTGCTGTTCCTCTCATTGTCATAGAGGCGCGTAGTGAGCAAAATATCCCACACAGAAATATATTTAACAAACCTTTCCTGTGTTATTTCGTTGTTTAAATGCATTTATAATAATCAAAAAAATAGGTAGACTATTGAAACATTAAGAAAACTTGCGTTTTTTTCTGCCAACTCGAAGAAATTAAAATAAATGTCTATTGCATTTTGCCGAGGAAATGACGCATGAACAATCCACCTGATAGAACAGACACAAAAATATAAAAGATATAAATGTTTATTGAATACTGTATGCATCTTACAGTCTTGTTTAACTGGGAGAATTTGTTACAAAAGACGGGCTTTAATTTGTTATCATTATGCACATGGATGCCATCGTCACAAAAAACGCAACCACGCATCGCATCCCCGCATTTCCTCCTCCACCTGAGTCCTCACAAATAAAACGGGCTCGGGCCTACGAATAAAACTTACATTTTCAGGGGGTGGGGGAGTTTCCGTGCACGGGCCTACAAATAAAACGTAAAATTTCTGGGGGGTTTTTCGGGCTTTGGCATACAAATAAAAAATGAAATTTCAGGTTTTTTGGGGCTCGGGCCTGCAAGGTAAGTTAATTCCTCGGGCCGGGTCGGGCTTTAATACGCGCGGGTCGGGCTGGATTTTTTTAGGCACGAACTAGGCTCTCATATAAGTACGTTCAAAAATCTTCCCTCCGCAATTCCGGTGATGCAACGGATTTGGTTTCCCCATTTGTAGTATTATTAGAGTTGTTCCGATCATGTTTTTTTGCTCCCGATCCGATCCCGATCGTTTTAGTTTGAGCATCTGCTGATCCCGATATTTCCCGATCCGATTGCTTTTTTTTTTTTTTGCTCCCGATTCAATTCCAATCATTCCCGATAATTTTTCCCGATCATTTACATTTTGGTAATGCATTAAGAAAAAAATGAATAAAACTCGGACAAATATATACATTCAACATACAGTACATAAGTACTGAATTTGTTTATTATGACAATAAATCCTCAAGATGGATTATTAACATTCTTTCTGTGAGAGGGATCCACGGATAGAAAGACTTGTAATTCTTAAAAGATAAATGTGACTTTGTATATTGTGACTAAATATTGCCATCTAGTGTATTTGTTGAGCTTTCAGTAAATGATACTGAAGCCATTTAACTGTTCTGCCCAAATGCATGATGGGAAGTGCAACCATGACTGTGTGTAGTGACACCAATTGATATATCTTCTCTGCGTTGAGAAATAATATATGGTGTTAAGAAAAAGATCAACTACTACCTTTCTTCCCCACATTGCTTCCCACAATATTTTTAATTGTTGAGAGGGGGATTTTAAGGCTTTAGCCAATTAAATAAAGGCTCCTAAATTCACTCTACTCATTTTACACTGCCTTTTAGCTCTATATATAGGTAAAACGGCGCCTTTATAGATTGAACAAGACAATGCGTGAGTATTTATTTTAATGTGATTAATTTGAAAAAAATTAATTACCGCCGCTAACGCGATAAATTTGACAATCCTACTTTAAGCCAAAACTAAAGACTCTGGATGTGTAAGACATTTTGTCTGTAACGTGAAATACAATTAGAAAATGATTTAATTCAAAAATATATTCATATTAAAAAAAAAGGCATGTCCGATATTTTTTTGCCGATTCCGATACTTTGAAAATGACGTGATCGGACCCGATCGATCGATCGATCGGGACATCTTTAATTATTATTCTCATGTTTACCTGTAGAGGAAGCTAATTTACATTCAAAGCAATGCAGGGGGGACGAGGAACCCAAATCCGCTTCCTCACCAGAGTAACGATACAGACATGCGCAGTCGCAATCGAGAGAGCAGAGAGATACGACATAACATAACAATGGCTGAAGCGGAGAAAGAGGGAGTACTACTGTGTGTAAAAAAAAAAAAGAGAAGGCCCTGGTCTCATTCAAAGCACAAATTAAATGCTGTGATCTGTTTTTTTTTTTTTTTTTTTTTTTTTTAATATATATATCTGAAAGTATACTATTTTCATTTGACTTCAACCAGGAGTGACACAAGAGCCAATAAAAAGTTGTTTAATGTCTGACCGCTTGTGTTGCCTCATGATTGACGAAAAATATGCTTTGCTTTAGAATTTTAATGCATCCCAGGCTTTAATGCATCGCGATGGATTGCCGAATTGAACCGAATCGAATCGTGACCCTCTGAATCGAATCAAATCGAATCGAATTGTGGCCCTCCGAATCGTAATCGAATCGAATCGTGAGGGCAGTGCCAATGAACACCTCTACTAAAAAGTGCTAAAATATATGTATATACATATATATATATATATATATATATTTGTTTTTTTTGTTTTTTTTTGCTCATTCGCCAATGCCCTGCTGTGCCCCAGTATTGTATTAGGGCTAGTGATGCCCATATCAACACCTGCCAAGAATGTGACATGAACAAGGCGATAAAAAGACATTTTCACAATATTATGGATACATTTTTTGATAAAAGCATTTTAAAATGATATCGGATAATATCGACGTCGGTTTTTAATTATCTGGTTTGGGCCAATATGAATGTTGCCTTCAAAGTGAATGTACAGTGGAAGCCCTTGTACAAGGGTTGGTCACAGCTTAGCACATCAGTTATGCTTATTGACCAATAAATGATTGAAAATATCCATAGCAATAATATGTCAATTCCACAACTGCATATATCAGTATCGGTTTGATATCGGTATCAGTATCGGACAACTCTAATAAATACTTTAAAAGCTAAATGGTGCAGTCCACAGACTGGAATTTCTTGAACATTTACTGGAGATACTGATGTGAGTACAAAGACAAAGTCTGGTTTATTCCATGCCTTACAATTGACTGGAGCCAGGCCAGGATTTATGTACTTTTTCACCTTAAAGTTGATTGAGATGCACATGCTTTCTTGACAATGGATGCATTGTTGTTTCCATGGTTTCATCATTTTTGTAACGTTGAAATAATATGTTTCATTTGTATTATTTTTGCAAGATTGGGCTGGTTTTGCATTGAGATTGTTAGTTGTTGCAAATTTTAAACATAAGAGAGAGTGCTTTAAAACAATCTACATACTACATTACAGCTCCAAATTTAAATGTTGAATAATTTACACGTTATTTTTCTACAGACTTTAAGGGGCTAAAGAGGCATTTTAGAAGAGTGTTCGTGCGTGGTCTTGTGTGTGTGTGTTGGGGTGGGAGTGATGACCCACTTCAGGCTACAGCAGGATTAACTTGTACTGAAACACCAAACAGTAGGAAACAAAAAAAAAAAAAAAAAAAAAAGAGATGATACCTACCCTCGCACCTAAACAATCAGAGGACTAAAAACAGGCAACTGAAAATGAATCGTTTTCTAACCTGGAGCGCATGTTTTATCTCATTGTTTCTAACCCTTGAATACAGGGCCGGCCCAATCCATTTGGGGGCCCTAAGCAAAATAATGCAAAGGGGCCCATATTTTTGGGCCGCCATTTCGTCACAGTGTACTGTGAAACCCATACATGCAATTCAACCCATACGTCCATATTTTGTATATTAATCAGATTTTGTTGCACTGCATACTTCAAACTTCTCACCCCAAATGATTGTCAGTACTTACAGTAGATAGCGCCAAACCTTTTTCTAAAAGAGGAAAGAAAGAGGTCAAGGAAGAATTTTTATTTTTTTTAAGCTAGAATCAAGTATCAAAACTCACAAAATTCAAATAAAGCAAACTGTAGTAAACAAAATAGAGTATAAATTAAACAATTGCCAGATTG
The DNA here is from genome assembly GCF_030265065.1 of Corythoichthys intestinalis. Taxonomy (NCBI): domain Eukaryota; kingdom Metazoa; phylum Chordata; class Actinopteri; order Syngnathiformes; family Syngnathidae; genus Corythoichthys; species Corythoichthys intestinalis. The sequence continues at coordinate 44,409,709 of NC_080411.1, read as the reverse complement.
GGGGCCCCCTAGTTGTCAGGGGCCCTAAGCAGCTGCATAGTCTGCGTATAGGCTGGGCCTACTGCTTGAATATAAGCGCCCTGATGCTCTCACACACAGTTTTGTAATTAGATTGGAGCCAGCTCTTTTGTTTTTCTTATATATGTCCTTTCTTTGTGTGATTTCTTAGTTTACTGTGACATACAGATTTGTCTGTAGAGATTTTTGGTGCTTTCGACAAGGAGAAAGCTTTCAATTAAGTCTATAGACATTTTATTGCCACAGTGACTACACGTTTTATGCTTGTTATAAATTGAAATGCATTAGAAATGCTCAGTAGAAGAGCATTGTGTTTACAGCTTTTTGAAACAATGAATTTAAAGACATATTGACATACTGTTTTCAATGTTATTTGAATGGGGTTTGGGCCCAGTACACCCCTTGTATTTCTACAGATATTTACGTAAGTATATCTTTCCATGGGACAACACTGAAAAAATGACAATTTGACACAATGAAAAGTAGTCTGTGTGCAGATTATATAATAGAGTTCATTTATTTCCCTTCAAAATAACTCAAAATATAGCCATTAATATCCAAACCCCTGGTAACAAAAGGGAGTACACCCCTCTGAAAAAAACGTACATCCCTAAATGTCCAAACTGTGTACTGCTTGTCATTTTCCCACCAACATGTCATGTGACTCGTTACAGGAGTGCTGTCAGCATTGCTGCAGAGATTGAAGAGGTGTCAGCTTTAACTAAAACCACCCAAACATTAATAGGTTTTCATATTTTAATAAACTATATTTTGATTTATTTTGAGGGGGGGGGGTGAACTCTATTACAGTTGTGGTCAAAACTTTACATACACTTGTGAAGAACATAATGTCATGGCTCTCTTGAGTTTCCAGTTATTTCTACAACTCTGATTTTTCTCCGATAGAGTGATTGGAACAGATACTTCTTTGTCACAAAAAACATTCATGAAGTTTGGTTCTTTTATGACTTTATTATGGGTTAACAGAAAAAGTGATCAAATCTGTTGGGTCAAAAATATACATACAGCAACACGAAATAGCAATTTCTTGTGAGTGATTATTGACTTGAACAATCATTGACTTGAACAAGTCAGGAAAGTCACTTGGAGCCATTTCAAAGCAGCTGCAGGTCCCAAGAGCAACACTGCAAACAATTGTTTGTAAGTATAAAGTCCATGGCACTGTTTTGTCACTGCCTTGATCAGGAAGAAAACGCAAGCTATCACCTGCTGCTGAGAGAAAATTGGTCAGGAGGATGAAGATTCAACCAAGAATCACCAAAAAGCAGATCTGCCAAGAATTAGAAGCTGCTGGAACACAGGTGTCAGTGTCCACAGTCAAGCGTGTTTTGCATCTCCATGGACTGAGAGGCTGCTGTGCAAGAAGGAAGCCCTTGCTCCAAAAGCGGCACCTTAAGGCTCGACTGAAGTTTGCTGCTGATCACATGGACAAAGATAAGACCTTCTGGTGGAAAGTTCTGTGGTCAGACGAAACAAAAATCGAGCTGTTTGGCCACAATGCCCAGCAATATGTTTGGAGGAGAAAAGGTGAGGCCCCAAGTACACCATGCCTACCGTCAAGCACAGTGGTGGTAGTATTATGTTGTGGCTGTTTTGCTGCCAATGGAACTGGTGCTTTACAGAGAGTAAATGGGATAATGAAGATGGAGGATTACCTTCAAATTCTTCAAGATAACCTAACGTCATCAGCCCGAAGATTGGGTCTTGGGCGCAGTTGGGTGTTCCAACAGGACAATGACCCCAAACACACATCAAAAGTGGTAATGGAATGGCTAAATCAGGCTAGAATTAAGGTTTTCGAATGGCCTTCCCAAAGTCCTGACTTACACCCCATTGACAACTTGTGGACAATGCTGAAGAAACAAGTCCATGTCAGAAAGTCATCAAATTTAACTGAACTGCACCAATTCTGTCAAGAGGAGTGGTCAAAGATTCAACCAGAAGCTTGCCAGAAGCTTGTGGATGGCTACCAAAAGCACCTAATTGAAGTGAAAATGGCCAAGGGACATGTTACCAAATATTAGCGCTGCTGTATGTATATTTTTGACCCAGCAGATTTGATCACTTTTTTCTGTTCACCCATAATAAAGTCATAAAAGGACCAAACTTCATGAATGTTTTTTGTGACAAAGAAGTATCTGTTCCAATCACCCTATGAGAGAAAAATCAGAGTTGTAGAAATAACTGGAAACTCAAGAGAGCCATGACATTATGTTCTTCACAAGTGTATGTAAACATTTGACCACAACTGTATATAAGCTGCACACAGACTACTTTTCATTGTGTCAAAGTGTCATTTTGTCAGTCTTGTCTCATGAAAAGGTATACTTAAATATTTGCAGAAATGCGAGGGGTGTACTCACTTTTGTCATACACTGTTGATTGCTTTGAGGAACAATGGTAACTTTAAATAGATTGTGCAGAAATAAAAAGATATATAAATATAATCAAAATTATATTCATAATGAACTATTTAAAAAAAAGGAGGGAGAAAAAAATGAAAAAGAAAAATCTGCGAGTTAGCACTGTAGATGAGAGGGTGGGCGCACCCACTAAAAAGTAAGGTTTCAAGGTAATAGTACTGTAAATTTATCACAGCATGCCAGTGGTGGATGAAGAACTCACTTTTTTAACTTAAGTAAAAAGACAAACACAGGTGCAATGGAATTTACTTAAGTAAAAGTACAAGTATCTAAGAAAAAATACTCAAGTAAAAGTACCAAAGTACTTGCTTATAAATGTACTTTAAAAGTAAAAAGTAAATGATTTTTTCCCGATGCAAAAATGTAATACAGGTAGTCCCCGGGTTACGAGCGAGTTACATTTCTACACAGGCATAGTAACCCAGATTTCAGCGTAAATTGGAATTAACCCTTTAACTACCCCAAAATCACGAAATAACTATCCAAAAAGTTCAAAATATTGTATTTTGTTTAATGATGGAGGATACACTGCCCTCTGGTGGCAGGGTTAGTTCTGGTTGGACTGTCTTCTTGTATGATTGAGGAGCATACTCAGACATCTGACATGGATAAAGGATAGCTGCGCTCGGGTTTGCCCACATCAGGCTGTAAGTTGTTTCAGCTAATACAGTGATCCCTCGTTTTTCACGGTTAAAGAGGAGAGCTCCCAAGCTTCTCTGGCAAGATCAAAGCTTCAACGCCTGTCACTTATCGTTAACTTTAACAAGCAAACTGCTGCTGCCCTGGTGAGTAAGAAAAGCAGCAAGAGGGAGGGAGAGAAGCTGTATGTGACCGTATCAGGACATCGCTATAAAATACTGTATTTATTTTTTAAATTGGGGGGGGGGGGGGGGACGTGATGGACTGGGGGCGCAAAGTCTGAAGCGCGAAATAGCGAGGGATCACTGTACATGTTTGTTTATGCATTTTTATTAAGTTTAGAGCTACAGTTTGAGGAGTTACATGGAGCGATTTGCTATAGAATTATAAATATGTTAGCATTCATAGCATTTAAGATAGCAGACTTTTTTTGGGCAAATTGGGCTAATTTAATATATTAAATTTACAGATTGATCAGACAAGATGGTCGTTTGAACGCCAATTGTTTGGTGTCAAGTGTTTTATTGTTAAAATGCGTGTCCTTTTGAACATTAGTGTACATATGTCAAATTGTCAAAGTGAAGAAGTAAAAAGCTTCAAAAAGCACAATTGAACTTTGCCCGGTACACCAGACTCACCGCTGTTCCAGCTATAGATTCTGGCGACCGTTCGGCAGATAAAATTCTGAGGGCGGAGCAAGCCACAGCAAACAGACAGCGGAGCGGACCAATAAGTGACGGGGCGATGCGCCATTGATAAAGCGTCAAGAAACTCTAGCGCGAGGGAATGAATATATGAGGAGAACGGAGAAGTTTATTCAACATTGCTAGCGCGAGACAGACTGTTGGTTTTAGCGACGCGATGTGTTTTTGGTCATTTAAAACTGAATTTACAGCGGATTGGAACATATTCTCGGCTCTCCTGTTCGCCATCTGTGTTGTTGTGGAGACGACTTCCAATGCACAGGAGTGACTTTGTTGTTAAGAACACGTCACGCAAATAAACAAATATGATTGCACGGATGATTTCATTCTGGCTCGAGAGGCCAATATGGAGATGGGTCCCAGACTCTTCTCACACTGTTTGAAAAATACAGGGAGACTAGTCTGGCGGTGCCAGGCAAAAATTGTCTTGTTAGATGTCTGTAAATCTGAATAGCTTCACATTTAGTGAGGACGGAACACATCATATTAATAAAGTAAAATATTAAAAGACTGTGAGGTACAACATGGTACTGTTTATGTGACTAAAACAAAACAAAACTGGTGACTAAATGGTGGACGAGACTCTGGTGTCGTAAAGTCAAAATCACCTAAGTCGAGTACGTCGTAACCCAGTGACTACCTATACTGCATATATACATACATATATACATACTGTACACACATAAGGAGATCTGAGTCAATATTCAAAGAAAAAAACAGAAAATTCATTGACTGTTCAGTTTTATTGAAAACAGTGCAGAATGGAAAAACAAGCAACAGTAAACTGTAAACAGAAGCTTAACAAGTTCAAAAACTCCCAAATTTAGCTGAATGGCGGATTGTAAGCAACTATCATGTGCATACCGCCACCTACTGTACAAGAGAGCGGTGGTTTTTGTTGGTCAATATCTTGTTCATCTGCCTAATCTTACTTGTACTCGTGTTGCTGCCTCTAGTGCTCAGTTACAGTATTAGTTGCACGAGGCTTATCGATTGCGCCGGAGGCATGAAAACTAAACTATCAATTCACAATGAGAAAAAAAGAAAACAAACAAAAGTAATGTGTAACGCAGGCAACAATTTCAAAAGTAGTGGAGTAAAAAGCACAGATACCTGCTGTAAAATGTAGTTACAGTAGGTAAACACATATTTGTACTAAAGTAGAGATACACAGAAATGGACTAAAGTACAATTAGTACATTTAAGTACATATAACGAAGTATTTTTACTTCGTTACATTCCACCACTTCCACCATTCCACCATCAATTTGCAGTGAACTTCACATTTGAATGTTGATTAACAATCTAAAGCTTAGTTCAAATTCCCTGTCCCATTCTGTCCTTTGTCTTGTTTTACTTCAGTTAACTGCTTTGGTCCCTCTCCATATCTGCTGGATTAAAATGAAACTGTACATCAGATAGGTCAAGAGTGGAATAAGGAGATTGTAAAGGAGAAGAGAGGATGGCTCCTATATGAATGTATTAACATACACTTGAAGTAATGCAAGCACTCTCTATTGCTTCTATTTCTGGCCCATCTGCCCTACCCAATCACCTCTTAATAAATGATGGTTAGAAAAACAGTATTGGCCATTAGAAAATACAGTAGGTTACACGTTACTATAATTCTCATAGGGCAAATATATTGAACATTTACACCCAATTCACATTTATAGCTCATTAGGAGTACTGTATTTAATGACAGTAACATACCAGCCAGTCGAGTACAATGAAACATTGATTTAAGAACACCTGCATGAACTCTTCAATTTACAAACTGCAGAATGAAAATAAATACTGCTCAAGGTTCAAACTTTCTTGCAGTGCACAACCATTTCATTCATCACTTTTCTGAACAGCTATTTTATGACAATGGCGGTGCAGCCATTTTGTAGAGGCCAATCTCTCTTAGCTGCTCATTGTAGTCTACTCGGTGTCACAATCTCAACTGTATTCAGAAATGCAATCCAAAACATGCTCTGCAACACTCTAAATCTTTTGGAAATTCAGAGTTTTGGAATGTATTGTAAATGGTGTTATACTTGTATAGCGCTTTTCCACCTTAAGGCGCTCAAAGCGCTTTACACTACATCCTCACCTACCTAATGGTGACGCAGCACCAGAAACAATGTGGGGTTCAGTATCTTGCTCAAGTATACTTAGGCGAGTTCATCAGGGCACAGAATCGAACCCACAACTTCTGGATTGGGGGGACAACTACTCTACCACTTAGCCACGCCATCCCCGCCATGTACGGGAACTGCACTCTCAGAAGAAAGTCAGACTGAATTCTCAAATGTACCCTTTGCTTCTTGGATAATATCATTTCATTTTTGAGAAGGTGAAGCATTTCAATGTAGATTTATCAAGAGAAGACTATCTGCCAGTACAGAAGAACAATTTAAGGCTATTTTAATTGCAACTTGTAACTACGTGTAAATTTGTAGTGTAAGCAGGGTTCACTATATCCGGACCTGGGTGCCACTTTTCCTGTCGTGTTTTCCATGTCTCCCTCTTCCAACACAACTGAATCAAAATAATCAGGATCATTATCAGGCTTCTGGAGAGGTTGCTGATAACATAATTGATTCAGGTGTGTTAGGGGGAGAGAGACGTGGAAAACACAACAGGAAAAGTGGCACCGAGATTCGGATCTAGTGAACCATGAGATACAGTGTATGTTGGTTAAAAAAGGTGGCCGAGAGGTGTCAGGCAAAATGCAAAGTCCAAACACTTTGCAAAAGAAAAAAACACAAACACCAATTGCAAATGCTTTGCAAAAGAACAACAAAGACAAATACAAACTGCCACAACGCGATCCCCAATTCCTAAAGTGCAATTGCAAAATGGCAAAAGCACGAACCCCAATTGCAACAACACAAATGCAAATGGCTCACAACACGAATGCAAATGGCTCACAAGACGAATGCAAGAAGCCACAGCACAACTGCAACAGGACGACCCGAAAGTACAAAAAAAAAAACCCAAAAAAACACTTTGTACATTGCGATATGTGCTTTGTGACCATGTCTACGGACCTCCGTGAAGTTTGGCCCCCCATCAGATTCAAATACACATATATTAAAAAGATGTCAATCGTTTGTGCTGTAAAAAAAAATTGTCGTTTATGCTGCTATTGTTTTATAAATATTGAGTTATTAATTTCGACTGAGGACGTAATAACTCCCCATAACTCTCTCAATAACAGGGGGTGTCAACCAGTGTTGTTAATAATGGCGGTAGAATATAACGGCGTTACTAACGGCGTTATTTTTTTCAGGAGTGAGTAATCTAATTAATTACTTTTCTCATCTTGGCGACGCCGTTACCGTTACTGAGGCGGGAAAGGCATGCGTTACTATGCGTTACTAAGTTGGTTGAATAAAAAAAGTCTGAGAGAGACAGACTCACGGAGACCAGAGCAGGAGTGGGGAAGACACCGTTGCAAACGCGATGCTAGGTGGCTCCAATAATACCTGACTGTAGCCGATAGCCTACAAACTACGCCCACATGATACGGTAGATATCACATATTGTAAATGGCCTCGCTTCCGCTATCCAAACAGCTAAACACGAAAAGGCTCACACTCCGGATGTTTTCTGAAATCCTTTATGTGTCTCTCTTTTCTTTTTTTTGTGAAACTAAAACAATACAAAATACATGCAATCAGCATCAATGCTGGAAATAACAAAAATGTCATCCACATATGCAAATACAATTGGCCTGTAAGAAATAGTGCTTAATTATTAATATAAAACACATTCAGTCTCAAATATGCAACCTAAACACAATAAGCTGAGTGTAACTCTCAATTTGACCACAAAATACTTACAGACGTTGCTCTAACAAACACAAATGCCACAGAAGTTGTGAGAGTGAAGCTGCCATGTAACACACTGAATCACGTTTGGAGAACTTCCTATTTGCATTTTTCTTCTACTGTTTTGGCGGAAACAATAATTAAACCGGCCACAAGATGGGGCGCTTTAGCAACTGATAAAGATGGTACAATATAGGAAACATAACACTCCCCGCCTGGGATTATAATCCCACATAAACTGTATAAACAATATACACTACTCGGGAGATAAAAGTAAAACCAGTTCAGTTACAGGCCGACGAAAATTCCTTTTTGATGCCTGCATGAGAAGTTGTTACGTCGACTTTTCTCACTAATCCGTCTTGACTCGGGAAGATGTCCGAGATGATAGCCATGGGCCACTCGTTCCTTTTCGCTTGCGAGTCTTTAAGCAAAACAACATCTCCTACTTTGAGACTTGTCTTCTTATCCTGCCATTTGTGTCTCAACTGAAGAGCATGAAGATAGTCTTGTCTCCATTTGGACCAAAACGTGTCGGCGAGAGTTTGTACTCTTTTCCACTGTTCTTTCACGAGCATCCCATTTTCAAAGTTGCCTGGAGGCGGTGATGCTGAGCCCGTCTTCATTGTGAGCAACATCGAAGGTGTAAGGATGAGGGGTGACTCTGGATCGGTCGACACAGGAACTAGTGGGCGAGCATTCATGATGGCGGATACTTCAGCCATGAATGTTGACAAAAGTTCATGTGTTAACTGCATCTTCTTACAATTTTGGAGCATGGAGTCGAGAATACGTCTGGCAATTCCAATCATTCGCTCCCAGGCACCGCCCATATGTGAGGCGTGCGGCGGATTGAAGACCCATGAGCAGTTTTGTCCATTTAAGTAGCTCTCAATGTCTTTCGGGTTGAAGTTTGTCTTATCCATTTTCATTTTTCTGGCAGCGCCAATAAAGTTTGTGCCACAGTCAGATCTTATTTGCTTCGCAGGACCCCTGACTGCGAACAGGCGTCTCAAGGAATTGATGAAACTGTCGGTGCTCATTGTTTCAATTAACTCGATGTGGACTGCTCTTGTCGACAGACATGAAAACATCACTGCCCATCTTTTGGAGTTAGCTTGTCCTCCTCTTGTACGACGCGACATGACATCCCATGGTCCGAAAACATCGACGCCGACATATGTGAAAGGGGGTGCCACTTGGATTCGCTCACATGGCAATTCTCCCATTTGTTGACATTGTGTTTTGCCTCGCAATTTCCTGCAGGTGACACACTTGAAAAGAACTGAGCTGATGCTTCGTTTGGCTCCTACCAGCCAGAATCCAGCTGCTCTAATAGCACCTTCTGTGAAATGTCTCCCCTGATGTTTCACAGACTCATGGTAGTGGCGTATTAGAAGCATAGCGAAGTGGTGACGAGCTGGGATGATGAGAGGGTTGGTGATGTCAATACCAAGTTCAGACTGTGCGATACGACCCCCAACTCTTAAGAGTCCATCTTTGTCGAGAATTGGGTTCAGTTTCCAAAGACTGCTTGAGGGAGGTATTTTGGTCTTCTCTTGGATGCATCTGAACTCTTCTTTGTAGTACTCATATTGAACACTCTTTACAACGCAAACTTTGGCTTTAATCAGCTCTTCTTCTGTAGGTCGACAGCGGTGCCAACCGTGACAGCTAGAAGTTTGGTTGGAGTTGTGAAAACAATGAGCCACGTGGATTAGACAAGCTAGTGCTCTGAGAAGAGTCCTGTAGTTGGAGAACTTTTCAAAGCGTGTGGGACTTAGTGTAGACGTTGTCACACGAGTGAAGTTTGTTGTCACTGCGGGACGTATTTCTGTGTCGAGGGCAGGATCAACAAGATGGTACGTGTCTGGAGATGGAAACTGCACAGAAGACTTGGTTAGGAAAGCTGGTCCTTCTAACCACGTTGTGGTGCTAAGCTGTGCAGCTGGTACAGACCGGGACCCATAGTCTGCTGGGTTGAGCTCAGATGGAATGTATTTCCACTGGTTGGGACGTGCTGATTGGAGGATGCGTTGCACTCTGTTATGCACGTACACATAAAATCTTCGGGACTGATTGTATATGTAGCCGAGTACAACTTTACTGTCCGTGTAATATTCAATGTTGTCAAATGTTATGTCCATTTCTGCTGCAACTAGTTCTGCAACTTCGACTGCGAGAACCGCAGCGCATAACTCCAACCTCGGGATGGTCAGACCTGCCTGAGGAGCCAGCTTTGTTTTACCGAATACAAAGCCCACTTCTGTTTTGTCTGCAGTGGATACTTTTATGTAGGCAACAGCAGCAATGGCTTTCACGGAGGCGTCGGCGAATACACAAAGTTCTGTTTTCTGAGCACTCACTGTGGAAATGGATGTGTATGGACGTGGTATTTGCAGACCTTGTAAGTCTTGGAGTGAGTTTTTCCAGTTACTCCACTCTGCATTCATGTTGTCTGGAAGAGCTGTATCCCAGTCTGCTGTAACTGTGTTGAGTTCTCTCAGGATGAATCTGCCTTGGATCGTGATTGGGGCGAGAAACCCAAGTGGGTCGTACAGACTATTAACGGTAGAGAGGACGCCTCTACGTGTAAAGGGTTTTTGATCTTCATCGATGTTGAACACGAAAGAGTCTGTACCAATGTTCCATAACAGCCCTAGACTGCGTTGAACTGGTAAATCTTGAGCACACAAATCTAAGTTTTCGATGTCTTTCGCTCTGTCCTCAGGTGGAAAGGCCTCTAAGACAGATGAACGGTTTGACGTGATTTTGTGTAGTCTGAGGTTTGAAGATGCAAGGGTGCTTTGTGCTCGTTTGAGGACGTGGACTGCTTCCTCCTCAGTAGGAAATGACCTCAAAGCATCGTCAACGTAGAAATCTCGCTCAATAAACTGTCTTACATCACTTCCATAATCCTCTTCACCACTAGCTGCAGCTCTTTTCAGGCCGTACATTGCGACAGAAGGTGAAGGACTGTTTCCAAATATGTGCACGCACATACGGTATTCAGCGACTTCTGAAGACATGTCGTTATCTTTGTACCATAGGAAGCGGAGAAAGTCTCTGTGGTTGGCTTTGACGACGAAACAGTGAAACATGTGTTCAATATCAGCTGTTGTCGCGACTTGTTCCTTTCTGAACCTCATTAGTACGCCCACGAGACTATTGTTGAGGTCAGGGCCTGTTAGCAACACATCATTGAGCGAAACTCCTTCGTAAGGAGCACTTGAGTCGAACACAATTCTGATTTTGCCAGGTTTCTTAGGGTGATAAACTCCAAACAGAGGAAGGTACCAGCATTCTTGATTCCTTTCAAGAGGTGGCGCAACTTCTGCGTGTCCTCTGCTGAGCATGTTTTCCATAAACTCGATGAAGTGTGCCTTCATTTCAGGACGTTTGTCTAGAGTGCGTCTGAGAGACATGAGCCGGTCATTAGCCAGTTGTCTGTTATTGGGAAGCCGTTGTCGTGGCGACTTGAAAGGTAAGGGGCCCACCCAGCTATTATCACTGTCCTGATAAAACTCCGAGTCCATGATTTGGAGAAACTGTGCGTCCTCGAATGAAGGAGCAAGTTTGTGATCATCTGCTGTACGTGCAAAAATCTGATGACCGACGTTGTCCACATTATACGTTGGACTGTGAACACTTGGGACGATTTGTGGTGAGCTGTGAAGGTGTTCTGGAACCTCTGTGAACGTCTCTTTGACTCTGATTTGACTGCTGCATGGTTGAAAATAGCTTGTGCGGCCATTCTCGAGGATGAAGGTTTTGTAGGTGTTGACTTGTGAAGGTTTATGCACTCCGTCCAGACAGACGTCACCTACCACCACCCATCCTAAATCAAGTCTTTGAGCAAATGGGGAGTCACCTGGTCCGTTTATTTGCTGTCTGACTTTATGCACCCTTAGAACATCTCTGCTGAGCAAAAGCAGTATGTCAGCTGTGGGCTCTAGTGGCGGGAGCATGTCAGCGATCTGTTTCAGATGAGAGTGATGACGTGCAGCTTCTGGTGTAGGAATTTCTGAACGGTTGTTAGGAATTTCATTACATTCGAGGAGTGTCGGCAGAGGAATGTTTAACTTTTCGTTCACTGACTCCACCATGAAGCCACAAGCTCTTCTTCCTGTTACTCCTGTGAGCCCAGCGCACGTTCTTAGCACGTAGGGATGACTTGTTGCTTGGATCTGGAACAGGTCAAAGAACTGAGAGCGAGCAAGTGAGCGGTTGCTCTGTTCATCCAAGATTGCGTACATTTTTCTTGTCAGCTCCTTCTGACCAGCAGGGTACACATTCACCAGCGTTATCTTTGAACATTCCCTTGCACTCACACCTTCTCCGCAGACCTCAGTGCAGCTCGAAGTAACTTCTTGGGTGTCCGCTTTGTCGTTCTCCCCGCCTTGCCTTGTGATGGGGAGGGACGCTTTAGACTTCCAGGGAGCAGAACCTGGATGGAGGGCATCGATGTGAGTATTACTGCCACATTCTGTACATACAATTTCTGCGGTGCAGTTCTTTGCTAGGTGATCGGAGGATGAGCAGCAACGAAAGCAGACGTTGAACTTCTTGAGAATCTGTTTCCGTTCATCCAGACATTTCTCTCTGAATCCTCGGCAACGTTTCAATGGATGGGGTTTATTGTGAACCGGACATTGTTTGTTTGGGTTTGCTGGCGTTTTCATCTTTTCTCCCTCTGACTTGTCCTCTAATGACACTTGAGTTTTATGAACGGATATGGGTGTTTTAGGACCATATTTTCTTTCAGGTGCTGGCTGGTTAGAGCTGTACAGGTTGAAACTGGGGTCAGTACGTATTTTGGCTTCAATACGTATGAAGTTGGCAAAAACGGTGAAAGGTGGAAAGCTGGCACCATGGTCACGCTTGTACTTGGAGCCGTAGGCCATCCACTTCTCCTGTATGTTGTAAGGCAATTTGTCAACAATCGGTTGGATCCCCCTAGATGTGTCTAAATACGACAAGCCAGATAAGTAACCATCAAGCTTAGCAGCCTCGAGCTCTAATAGTAAATCAGCCAGGTCTCGAAGTTTGAAAGGTTCTCGTGTCGCGATTTTGGGGAAGCTTTCTATCTTATAGAACAGAGCTTGTTCTATGGCCTCTATAGTATGTTTCTTCAAGCCTCTACCAGGCCATCCTCAAACCAGCTTCAGGGCACCTGATGTTCACTGCCTTCATCTGTTTGACTTGTCGGGCTGAGTTTTTTCCAAGATACCGGATTAGCAAATCAAGCTCTTCTACCGCAGAAAGGCCTAGCCCTGCTACAGCGTTCTTGAAAGATGATTTCCACGCCCAGTAGTTCATCGGCTGGTCGTCGAAGGCAGAAAGACCGGTGGTTATGAGCTGACTGCGGGCGAGGTATTTGGCAAGGTCGTAGGTTGGCTGAGTTGGCGCACATTCACTGTGATTGAATGCTTTAGGAGCAGTTTGGATAACAGGCATGAGTGGTTTAAAGCTAGCTGACTGATGTGCATTGAGGCTGTTGTCGAGTACAGCGCTGTTTAACAGGTGGCTTGACATATCTTCTTGCTTTACGTCTTCTGGCTGAGAAGGAGGTGATGGAGAGACATTTTCAGCCTTTGGGAAACTGATCTGTTGAGCTGCAGTGACAGTTGCCTGCTCTAAAACATACTGGGCAGTTCGTTGTTGCTGGTTATCAGGCAGAGAGATGTCATAAGTTTCACTGCGTGTTTCAAGGCCTAATTCATGTAGGCCAGCTTCAAGAGCATTAGCTTCGGCTAAAGCAGCCTCCTTTTCTTGCTCAGCTCTAAGTGCATCAAGAGTGGCTTGTAAACGAGCTTGTTCAACTTTTATTTCAATTTCTTTTTGTGCGTAGGAAGCTCTGGCTTGGGCAGCTTCTGCTCTTGCTTTAGCTCTTAGCAGTTCAATGCTCGCCTTTGAGCTTGCGTGTGATGAAGATTTACTTGAGGCGAATGACTGAGTGTAACTTTTGCGAGATTTGTTTTCAGTCATTTTGATTCAGTTAAATCACATATAATGTGCTAAGTTAATGTGCAGGCGTCTGATGCCTCAGTGTATCTCACTTAGCTCTTTGAGATGGCAGTGGCTCCACGTAGTGGCTTCTGTAGCTCTGCTGTATGCCGTATTGCCGTCTTTTCACTGTAAATGGCCTCGCTTCCGCTATCCAAACAGCTAAACACGAAAAGGCTCACACTCCGGATGTTTTCTGAAATCCTTTATGTGTCTCTCTTTTCTTTTTTTTTGTGAAACTAAAACAATACAAAATACATGCAATCAGCATCAATGCTGGAAATAACAAAAATGTCATCCACATATGCAAATACAATTGGCCTGTAAGAAATAGTGCTTAATTATTAATATAAAACACATTCAGTCTCAAATATGCAACCTAAACACAATAAGCTGAGTGTAACTCTCAATTTGACCACAAAATACTTACAGACGTTGCTCTAACAAACACAAATGCCACAGAAGTTGTGAGAGTGAAGCTGCCATGTAACACACTGAATCACGTTTGGAGAACTTCCTATTTGCATTCTTCTTCTACTGTTTTGGCGGAAACAATAATTAAACCGGCCACAAGATGGGGCGCTTTAGCAACTGATAAAGATGGTACAATATAGGAAACATAACACATATTATAGAACTAGATGCAAATGACAGACACGGCTGCATTGGCAACATGTTTTAAGGACTACATGCGTTAGTAAACAGCCGCCATCTTAAAGCAGTAGACCTCTCAGGAAGGCTCTGATGTAGAGATCCTTCGTAGCGAAACTAAGTAACTTTTTTTCTTTATCTAAAATGCTCCTAAATCGGCAAAATCTTGACTTAAATTTATCTTTAAATGATGAAACAGTTTTAAAACTTACACATGTTGCAATAACGGGAGCAATTTTAACAACTTTAACGGTTGATTCACAACTTTAAATGACTTCCACACATATTAAAGGTTACTATCTAGTTATCGCAATACCCTTGTGTCTAGTTAAGTGGAGGGTAAAGAATTGGGCTAGGGCAGTACTTCTCAAATAGTGGGGCGCGCCCCCCTGGGGGGGCGCAGAGCGATGCCAGGGGGGGCGCATGTGACCTCGGGGAACATGCTTTTTTTTTTTTTTTTTCTTTGCCGTACTGGAATAAAGTGTACTTGCACATCCACTCAGTGGGTGGCAGTGGCGCTCTCATTCAATTACTCTTTTTAAAGTAAAATTAACAACACTGGTGTCAACCAATGTTCCCTCTAATTTTTCATGTGTCTAAGCAGACACACAAGCACCACGGTGAGCAACATCAGATGTGTACACGGAGGCCACACACCAGTATCACGCCTATTCGAAACCTTGGATCATAGCAAGTTACATGGCTTATTAAAAGGATGAAATTACAGCAGCAATATTCATTAGTTTACTTTTAATACGGTATAATTTATTTGGCCCACTTAAAATGAAAAAGACCAAGATCTCGTTGTTCCTGAGATGTGTACTATGTTATGTATATGTGAGAGTCCTGCTTTAACCATTGGAGAGTCCTACTTTGGCCTGGGTAAGGTCCAATTGTGGCATAGGCAAGTTAATGTATAAAACATAATGAACAACCACAATGTATCACACCTTATCAATCCCATACTAAAACTGTTCAGATAATAAGGACACTCAAGATTCCTATTCTCTTTGTCTGAGCAGCTACACTGCAAAAACACACCTCCTTAAAACTAGTTAAATTCCCTCGTTTTCAGTGTAAATCTACAAGAAATAAGTGAAATTATCTGCCAGTGCTTAAAGTAAATTTCTACTTAGTTTTCTTGAAATAAGAAAAATAGCTAGCGGAAAATTAGCTTAAAAGACATGTTTTAAGCAAGATATTAGTACATTAATCTTTACAAAGCTTTAAAAGGTCAAAAACGTTCTTAATTCAACAATAGATATTGTTCAAAACATTTTTTGAAAGCATTTTTCTAGACACCTGTCGCTCATTGAGTTACGTTGCAAAATGGTACAGAAAACAATTTTGTTGGTCTATTAACTATAATTATATATAATATAATATGTGTGTATATATACATATATATATACATAACTATAATTAACTAGATTAACTAGTTCTAAAATTAGATATTAATTACTATTTTAGCTCTAGCAAAGACTTGCAGCGGAATGTTGCTTCAGTAAATCAGCAGAGGAATCAAACTCACTTTTCTCCATCAATCGTTGCGGTATCGAACACACTAATGGGAGCGCCACGTTGCAGTATCGAACACACCAATAGGAGTGTCGCGTTGACATATCATTGCGGCGCTAACAGACAGTAGTCCTGTTCGCGCTACAATACATTTCTGTTGAATTTTGTTTTTCTGCGCGTCATAGATTTTCTTATACGCTGAGTGTGTGCTAGCAGTGTGCGATTGCGCACGCACGCATCTTAGAGGGAACATTCATGTCAACAATTAGCACAAATGAATTCAGGTCCGTTTTGTAGTAAATGAGGGGCTTGAGATTTTAATTTCCAGTGATGACGTCACTCTCAGCCCCTCATTTACTGCGAAATAGATCTGAAGTGGTGCCATTCGTTTCTGCTACGTTTGTGCTAGTTGTTTGGACACCCCTCTGTTATTGAGAGAGTTGTTCGCTCCGTCAGCCACCGGAGTTGTCTTCACTCAAAATTAATATTTCAATATCTATGAAAGGATGGCAGCACAAATGACAACTTTTTTTACAGCACAAATGATTGACACAATTTTTTATCAAAATGGGCTGCTGATTGACTTCGATTCACCTATAAAGGATGGTTAATATCATTTTTGTATAAATTTGCATCTGCTGGGGGGGGGCACCTTACGCAGGTCCGCAGACATGATCACAAATCACATATACAAAGCTGGCCAAAAGTAATGGAAAACCTGCAATTCTGTCAGATAATGCTCAATTTCTCCCAGAAAATGATTGCAATTATAAAATGCTTTGGTAGTACTATCTTCATTCATTTTGCTTGTAATGAAAAAAAACACAAAACTCCAAAAATGGGCCAGACAAAAGTCTTGGCACCCTTTGAAAATCATGTGATGCTTCTCTAATTTGTGTATTTAACAGCACCTGTTACTTACCTGTGGGACATAACAGATGGTGGCAATAACTAAATCACATGTGCATCCAGTTAAAATGGATTAAAGTTGACTCAACCTGTGTCCTTGTGTGTACCACATTGGGCATGGTAAAAGAAAGAAAACCAAAGAACTGTCTGAAGACTTGAGAAGAAAATTGTCAGGAAGCATAGGCAATCTCAAGGCTACAAGTCCATCTCCAAAGACCTGAATATTCCTGTGTCTACCGTGCGCAGTGTCATCAATAAGGCCCATGAAACTGTGGCTAACCTCCTTAGATGTTGACAGAAAAGAAAAATGGACGATAGATTTCAATGAAAGATTGTGTGGATGGTGGATAAAGAACCTCTACTAACAACCAAACAAGTTCAAGCTGTCCTGCAGTCCGAGGGTACAACAGTTTCAACCCAGACTATCCAACGGCATCTGAATGAAAAAGGACTCTCTGGTAGGATGCCCAGGAAGACCCCACTTCTGACCCAGAGACATAAAAAAGCCAGGTTGGAGTTTGTCAAAACTTACCAGAGAAAGCCAAAAACCTTTTGCAAGAATGTTCTCTGGTCAGATGAGGCAAAAGTAGACATTTTTGGGAAAAGGCATCAACATAGAGTTTACAGGAAAAAAAACGAGGCCTTCAAAGAAAAGAACACGGTCCCCACTGTCAAAAATGGCAGAGGTTCCCTGATGTTTTGGGGATGCTTTGCTGCCTCTGGCACTGGTCTGCTTGACCGTGTGCATGGCATTATGAAGTCTGTAGACTAACAACATAATGTAGGGCCCAGTGTGAGAAAGCTGGGTCTCCCATGGGTCTTCCAGCAGGACAATGACCCAAAACACTGTTCAAAAAGCACTAGAAAATGGTTTAAGAGAAAGCAATGGAGGCTTCTAAAGTGGCCAGCAAGCAGCAATGAGTCCAGACCTGAATCCCATAGAACACCTGTGGGGAGATCTAAAATCGCAGTTTGGGGAAGGCACCCTTCAAACATCAGAGACCTGGAGCAGTTGGCCAAAGAAGAAGTAAGTATTGTAAAAAACTCATTGATGGATACGGTTGTTCGCAGTTATTTTGTCTAAAGGTTGCGCTACCAAGTATTAGGCTGGGGGTGCCAAAACGTTTGTCCGGCCCATTTTTGGAGTTTTGTGTAAAATGATAATGATTTTTTTTTTTCATTCTCTTTTGTGTTTTCTCATTGCAAGCAAAATAAATGAAGATATTGCTACCAAACCATTTTTAATTGCAATTATTTTCTGGGAGAAATTGAGCATTATCTGACAGAATTGCCAATACTTTTGGCCAGCAGTGTAGAAATATACAAAGTGTCATCTTTTGTTTTTATGATTTTTACTTTTGGGCTCAGTCGTGCTGTGGCTTCTTGCAGTTGTGATGTGGATTCTTGCATTCCTCTTGCGAACCATTTGCATTTGTTTTGTGGCAATTGAGGTTCCTGCTTTTGCCAGTTTGCATTGCGCTTAAGGAATTGGGGATCATGTTGCGGCTGTTTGCATTCGTGTGTTTCTCTTTTGCAGTCATGTTGCGAGCCATTTGCATTCATATTGTGGCAATTGGGGTTCGTGCTTTTGCCAACTTGCAGTCGTACTTTGGCAAGTGGAAATGGTGTTGTGCCAGCTTGCATTCGTGTTTTTTTCTTTTGCGAAATGTTTGCAATTGGTGTTCGTGCTTTTTTCTATTTGCAAAGTGTTTGGACTTTGCATTTTGCCTGACACCTCTCGGCCACCACATATTATGATGAATCCACTTTAAGAAATGAGAAATTAAGATATTCACATTTATTTTAGAGAGGTTCCCTAAGACACTTCACACATTCAAACCAGCATGAACTACAGTACATGCCCAAACAGTTGAAAAATAGCAGTGTGGATATAAATAATAAAACTGACACAGAGATGCATTAATGTAACCTTCAACACAGTATCACACTGGAATAATAATGATTTTTTTCTTCTTTTTTTCTATAACATGAACAATTGCATTTAACATTGAAAGTGCATTTTCATGTGTAGAAAAAAAAAACACACTTTAAAGCTTATAAAAAATACAGTCTGGGCTAGATGAAAACTAGCAGAAGTTGTTATGAGTGAATCTTATGGTGATATGCTAACATAATATTTACATTTAATATTTACATTTTCAATTACCAATTCAATAAAAGTGTCTAATCATAATCGCTCAAACACTTCTGTGTGTTTTCCTCCTATAGCCTGTCAATGCTGGTACAGTATCTAGAAGTGGCTGCACTACTGTGCCACTTTTGCCATTATTTGAAGTACTTATAGAGTTCAATTGAACCTGAAGTGTCTTTATATGTCTGTAACTGTAAGTGAGTAGGACTGGAAACTTCTCCCTATTCCATTTCAACACAATGTACACTGAGTCAGTTGTTTTGTTTTCTTCAAAGCCTTTCACAATTATTAATATGTTTGATGAAAAAAAAAAAAAAGCATCAGTATGATTTTTTTGGGGTCAAAACTAGAGTGCATATTGAAAGTGTCTGAAAACATTCCTACTCAAGACATGAGAAGAAAGAAAAAGACAATTGCCGATACAATCCTCCTTAATCAATTAGTGTGGGATTGTGCATGGTGAGGTGAGGCCATTTGCTGCCGTACTTAGAATCTTGCCCATGTAATGAAGAGGAAAGACACAAATCCAGCACTTGTGACTATGAAATCATTTGAGTCAAATTGAAAATGATTGGGTATGGACCAGCGAACTATTGAAAACAATCTTTCTACATTTTGTGATCGTCATGGTGCAGGTGAGGACTGTGCTTCCCCTGACCCCACAGCCAAGGGCGTAGACATGGTCTCAACATTGGTAGGGACGATATAACAGCATAACCTGCATGTAAACTTTTTGCTGTGGACGAGTCATTAATAAGAGATTGGGTGAACGGGGGTCAGGTCTAAATTTCTCACCAATATGAACCTAATTAATTAATAGGGCAAATGATCAATGTAAAATTAGTCTATATTGACTTATACTAACTTTATTGCTTATTGGTGTATTGGTTCAGATGATATTTTAACCCTCCAGGTTCAGTTCAAAAGCTTTGTTTTCAAAAACTACCAAAACATTTTGAAAATTTGTATAGAAATAAATGTCTGCATTTTATTAGCAAATTGAAATTGCAATGTTTGAACACAACTTCATTTTTTATATATATTATATATTTATTCTATATTAACATACACAATAAATACAAAGTTGTTCATAATCTCTTAGCTATCCAGGAATGCAAAAAAAAAAAAAAAATTGTCTTAAGACCACTCAACCGTGTCTTTGTTAAGAAATATAACTAAAATAAATATAACTGAAAAACTTCTTAGTCAGGGTATAACAAAAGTAGATAAAAAATGAGCCTTCCTTAAAGTAAAACACTATCGTTTTTGTCTACAAGCACAGCTAAACTCAACAAAAAAAATTAAAACTTTTAACCTCGACTATGATTAATGTATGATTATCTAGGAAAAAAAGTCAGCATTGGCTGCAAATAAAAATATCATTCATTCATTAATTTTCCATGCCGCTTTTCCTCATGAGGGTCGTGGAGGTGCTGGAGCCTATCCCAGCTAACTACGGGCATCTTTATCTAAATAATGTATAAAATAAATACAAGTCAGCTGCCACTCAAATAAGCATTTGGTTAAAAGTTGGTGGGACAATTTCAGCATCCCGAAAAGTTACTGGTGTTATGTCCCTACCGTCCCTATGCAAACCTACGCCCTTTCCCACAGCCGTGGTAAATCAAGCGCGGTGAGGCTTCATTTAATTCTGAATCATTTGTAGTTGAGTTTACTACAGTTCACAAATATTGTGTTTTAAAGTGCATATGACACAAAAAAGCATGTTTTTTTTTTATATTTCACGCGGTGTTTTATGCTCCTGAATGAAATGGACCGCTTGGATGTGTGTGGAAGCGATCGTTTTATATAGTCAATTTTTGAATCCCCCGCCATGAAAATTAGTAACTTCTAGCTCCAGTCTCGGGTTTAGGACAAATGCAAATGTGATGTCACCTGAGTCAGCATCTCACAATACAACATTGCTTTATAGCATGCAGATGGACTGCGGATTCAGCTGATTTTGCGTTTTGTTTATTTTTCACAACACGCCAGCCAAATGTGGTGCATGAATTTGTTGCTACACCAGGAAGAGGCGTGTAAGTCTTTTTGGGTTTCAGAAATTTCCCGTTCACCCCGAGATTGGCCAAGACAAGTGTGCGACAACCGTGGGAACATTTGACTTGTGAGGAAATGAGTAAACATCGTGTTTTGTCAAATACTGGGATCATGGCACACATTTTAGGTAGTTTGCATTTTGTGGCTGACAATGCTCCTTGTACACTGAGAATGCCACTATGCTGACAACCGGCGGCTTGTCGCCCCAACCCCTCCGCTGCGAGAGCGCTATACTCGGCTTATTACCCTCTTCGTGTGCCTGGTGTTCGATCAATTTTCCACCCCATCACAAATTGCAACTTTATGTTAAAATGGCCACAAATACAGTGATTACAAGTAAGTAAGTAAGTAAAAACTGCAAACTTTCTTTAAATAAAGGAATATTTACTTCCGTTAGATCATGGACGGACATGTAGAAAAGTTCTCCTCAGACACATCCTGCCTCGTTAGCTCCACAAAGCAACTGCACGCCGCTCTCTCACTGTTTACGTCTTCGCCGTGTAGTTAAGCATTAATTTACGCGATATTTGTGTTGACCATGTGGCAGCTACGTGCTCCTCTGACATCGGCCAGTTTGTCCAGCAGTCGTTGTCCAGCTGCTTCAGCGCAAACGAGCTCTCCTGCAGCAGGGGAACGACGAGCTGTAACATGCTCGCCGCCGGGTGGGTTACCAATCGACAACCCCGCCGCCATGTGATATGATCCAGGCTAGTTTTGTATGATTTTTCACTTCGAAAAGCGAAAATAAGACTTTCAGACGCCACTCAGTTCGGGTTAGCATGTCGGCTAGCTGTCACGCCTCTTGGTTTATTTACATTCTCCGAAGCCGGGCAGGGAAAAGACGAAAGCCGGACTAGTTACAATGGCATGAAATATCGTTCGGGAGACGCGACAGTAAAGGTGAAGTTGACAGTTTTGACCATTATGAAGTAATTTTGCCATGTCGTACTGAGTAAATGAATTTTTAATATTTCATATTCCATTTTGCGCAAGACTGTTATTTGTCATGAACATACCATTCATTTAGCAATTGGGGAAAAATACTTCGATAAAAAGAATATCTTGTAAAAATATTGGAGTAGAGAGATTGAAACAATGACATTTTGCGGCTCTCTTCGTCACATTTTCCTCGTTCTGAATTATTCCCCCTCAATAGGCTGAATTCTAAATCAGATGAAACCATGACCCTGCTGACGTCATCCTCCTGTTGGGGACGCTAGAGCCCTATAATGGTTGGCGTGGCTAAACGGCAGATTAAAAGACTAATTTCTCGTCATCTGCGCGTCGCCAAATTGTTGCAGATTGTAGAATGGTCTCAAAATATGATTCTAATTCATATAGTAATGCTATTTAACACTTTTTTTGTCCTGTCATACGCACTTTAAACCAAGGTACCAAGGTAAGTAACAAAGTACCAAACTACTGTTTAACATGGATGTAAAAATGCAGTCAGCAGTAAATAAGAAAAGATCATCAGAACAGTGGGGGTGAGTGCGTGCATGGTTTCGCATGTCTGTATGTCTGTCTGTCTCAAGAGTCACTCAACAGATCAAGTGGCGTGCAGTTGTCAAGGGTAACAAGGTGGTATGCTGACATTCAGACAAACACACAGAAACACTGTGATTTCTCATGGGAACGCTGATTGGGCACTGTGCGGCCTGCTGGGATGCTCGTTTCCCGTGGCGATAGGAACCAAGTGATAACACCAACCATCTGACCCTCCTAATGTTTCCTGGTGTGTGCGTGCGTGCATGCTTGTGTGTTGCCATCTGTGCTGCTGGCTCAAGGGAAATACAACATACTGGAGTTATGAAATAAAGAAAAGAAACTAGAAAGAGAGAAAGAATACGTAAATAAATAACAAAGGAAGACAGGGTGAATGTGATTTATGATGAAATAACCTTCCCAATTACAAGATTACGAGCTGATCGATATTTTGGTCAGATAGTTTTTACAGGTTTTCCAAAATTATCATAGTCATCTAGACTTCTGCCATTTGACTCTACTCAATCCCATAGCATCTTCTTGTTCTTAAATCCCCATCGTATAATAATAACTTGTTTTATTATTCTTATACCGTATTGGCCCGAATATAAGACAGTATTTTTTGCATTGAAATAAGACTGAAAAAGTGGGGGTCGTCTTATATTCGTGGTCTAGAAATTATACCCATTCACAACGCTAGATGGCGCTAGATATCCTTGAAGCGATGTTCTGTCATGACAGATATCAGCTACTCTCAAGTTTAACCAGTTTGCATTATTTTATTGCAATGTTTTTCCTTATTCAGATTTGTTTCAAGACTACAGTTACAGTTAGACTTCAATTTGATGGTTAATGCACTTATTGTAATTGTGTTGTTTTATCACAATAGATTGGTTTATTTACATTTCAAAAACCAGAAGCCATTCATTTCCGAATGTGATTGCACTTTAGTTTACATATTTAAATGTTCAGATATTACGATTTGAATAAGGCAAAATAACATGCTTTTTCTCTCAAATACAGTATATTGTTCTAATCATTTGTTACAGACGTACTCTAAGTATTTTCTGTATAAAAATTAATTTGGTGTTCAAAAAGTCTTTTTTCAAACTTGAGTCTTGATAAAGAGGGGGTCGTCTTATAATCAGGGCCGTCTTATATTCGGGCCAATACGGTATATGTATTTGACAGTCAGTAGCACAATTCTTACGTGTGCAGGTTGTTTTGTTTCTCTTAACAATCAGATTCCTTATCCCGTTGGTATTGATTCTGTGTCATTAATATGTAAGTAAGAAGTCATTGTGTTTTGAGAACATTAAGACTAGAAAATGTTATATTGTAGCGTTATAATATTGGCCGACAAAACCATTTTATAATGATAAGGGATAATATCGACATTGCTTTTTCATTATCGGTTTTGGGCTAATATGCATATGGCAGTGTTGTCATGTATGCTGTAATCGTCTGCCTGTGTTTATGGTGTTTTGTCGCCACCTGCTGCCGCGTAGGTGTGATTAGTTCCAGCACTTTCTGCTGAAGTCATCATATGTCGATGCCAGCTCATTGCGAATAGAGAGAGCTAAATGGACAAGCTAACGTCTGCAGCCAATGTAGCATAGCAGTTATTGCCATCTCAGCACATTCGTCGTGCCTTATACAAGCATCGCTTGTAAGTTATAATCTTTGTTATATATTCTTGAGCGTTGAGTAGTTTATTGGAGATGCGTATACAGACAGTCCCCGGGTTACGAAGTACTCGACTTACGCGTTTTCAACTTTACGACGCCAGAGTCCCGTGTCTCCAGTTTTTCTTCCTTTTAAATTTTTTTTATAGTCGCATAAACAGTACCTTTTTGTACCTCTAAGTATCATATTTTGTACTTTACTTTATTAATATGACAGGATCTGTCCTGACTAAGCGTGAAGTAGTTCAGCCTTACGGACAGCAAACAAAGAAATTGTAAGCTTTCGACTTCCTTCGCTTTTGACAATTTGTAATGCTGTAACACACATTTTTACACTGTTGTTCAAAAACGACACGCATTTTAGCAATCAAAACACTTGACACAAAACAATTGGTGTTCAAACATCCATCCAGTCTGATCAATATGTAAATTTACTAGATTAAATTAGCCTAATTTGCCTAACAAACTTCCGCTAGTTTAAATGATATAAATGCTAACGTATTTACAATTGTCAGAGTGCATAGCTCATACACAACTCAACAAACTGTAGCTCTAAACTTAATTACAAATGCATGCACAAAACACACATTAGCTGAAACAACTTACAGCCTTACGTGAGCCAAACCATCCTTTATCCATGTCAGATGTCTGAATCTGCCCCTCCGGCATAGAAGGCGACAATCCAGCCAGCCCCAGCGCTGCCACCAGAGGGCAGTGTATCCTCCATCATTGTACAAAATACAATACTTTTGGACTACCTGTATTTTGTTTTGTTTGCAATTCTGGTAAAATATGGTAAAATTATTTCATTTCTTGCAAGCTGTACTACCAGTTGCTATTCAAATTGAGACGTGGTGTCTACTTTGCTTTGATTTTGTGACTGTTTCATATTATTGGCAAGTTTTGTTGTTTTCAGTTTTATAAAAGAGTATCAGTGCTATTATCAAGAGAAAGCTGACCAGAGTAAAGCCAATTCAAATTTGCTCCAGAATCTGACTTCTCTTTAGTGCCTGATTTGTTCGCTAGCTGTCGATTTGTGTACCCACACACACATTGAGGACAGAATAAGTGCCTTATTGGCATATGGTACTTGCACTTGCACTTGATCCAAAAAAATGATGTTTGCCCCGGGTTACGACGTACCCAACATACGTGATTTCGACGTCGCCAGCGTAAGAACGGAACTTGTTCGTAAGCCGGGACTACCTGTATTTAAATTTCAAAAATAAATATAGTGATGTGATGTGATGTGAAGTGGTTATCTTATTTTTCACAGAATGTTTATTTGGAAAACCTTGGCGTTGTTACATCTATTATTAGTATAGCATCCCAATTCACATCACAATTAATTCAATTCAATTAGCCATAATATGTTAACTCCACGACCGATATCGGTATCGGCTTGATATCGGTATCGGATTTTTGGAGCAGGAAAATATTGGGATTTCGGTTAAAAAGTCATTATCAGACAACTCTATTATACGTATTGTTCTACTAGATGCAGCATATTGTTGTAACTTCAGTGCATATGGAACAGTTAAACAATATTTATGCTTTTACACGGACAATACCGTGGCAATACTACTGTACATCCTAGAATGCATGTTCTGGTTTAGTTTTGTCAATGTTCTTCGCAAAAATGTGGACATATTAAGCCCGCTGAGGCAAAATCTTCCGTAATTCACAAATGAGTGATTTGGACAATTCCGTGAGGGAAATGTTTTGAGCTGTAAAATAGATACGTATGACTGATGGTTTGAAGCTATTGACACCACAGTTTTTGTCTTTGAATGTTCACACTTCCTACCTGGCTCTCGGAGCAACAGTTGAGCCATAGCCTGTGAGCTGCCGGCGATATTCTCTGCAATGCACTGGTAAAATCCTTCATCTGACTTCACCAAACCGAGAATCTGCAAGTTACTGCCATCCTAAATATCAACAAACATTGACACAAATGTTATTAATTAAAAATGAATGAATACAGCTTGTTAACAATGATGTTGATGGTGTTAACAATTGAGTTGTTTTTTTGTATGCTATCAAATTATGAACTTGATAATTCATGTCAGTTTGTACTATTTACTTGTATTTAAGTGAATTGAATGGATTGCGTGTTGTCTTCTGTCCTCACCACTATTTGGAAATAGTCACTTGGGATAACCTCCTCTCCATTCTTCATCCAGCGTATGGTCGGTGCTGGGTTTCCTGTCACTGCACATTCCAACTCAATGTCAGTGGATTCATAGGCGTAAGTGTTGGTTGGATAGTTGAGGAACTGAGGTGGAACTGCAAAAATAAAAATAATCAAACAACTATAAGTAACAGAACCTAAACACCTGCAAGAACATTTCTTCCTACTCTTTTTAGCATATAAGTAATAAGCGATATTAGAGATAGAATGATATAGGCGCCGATATTTGGGAATTTGACGTAAAGTGGTACCTCTAGTTACAAACGTCTCCACAAACGATATTTTCAGGTTACGACACGCCTAAACGGGGGGGAGGGGGAATGCATTTTGTTACGAGTTAAATTTCAGGTTACAAAAGGCAAAAATACAGCACAGTATGGAGAGCTGTGTTTATGGAGCTTCAAGAGTTTTCTGAATGTAACATACCATAGACTTCATAATTAATTGACGGGACACTTCCCCCAGACATTGCACCAACCACGCCTTCTCGAAGGAGGCCGATGGCAGGCAGGGAGAGCCGTTATCCTTAATCATATAGTACGCCGCGTTCTAACACCGGATTTAGGTTGAAACAGGACGAAACTTGAACAAGAACCGGGCCTTGGAGTGTCTCAAGAGTGATTTAGTAGAGGATTCAAGGTAATTATTATATTTTTCGCAGCATGCATGCATTTTGAAATGTGAATTCAATGGAAAAAATTAGCTGTTACAGCCGCCACATTGGATAGCGTTACACTTCGAAATATTTACGTAAAATGAATGATAACTGTCTGTTTTTTTCTGTTATCTAGACTGTTTTACGTTCATATCTATCAAAATGCAGGGATTTACGCATTTATTCACAAGAATGTTTAACTTAAGAAGCTCTTTCGTTTGCTAGGCGGCCACAATGTTGGATTTTCTATCTCGAAATTGTAATTTAGACATTTATGCGTTTGGTTGATCTCGCCAATGAATCCTCACCTGTCTCAGCCACTGTCAGCCTCACACGGTACGTTCAGGAACAGCATGCAACATACAACCGTCACATTAGAACCCGATTCTGTGTTTCAAATACAACTGCTTAGCACAGCACAACAACATTTGGCCATTTTAAGTCTGTCATCTTGCCATTGTTGATTTGGAATAGCGTGCTGGCTGTACTTCAACTGCCAAGGATACCCTTCGTGTAGCATCGCAGCCTGTAGCATCACGGCTCCGGACTGTGAGTTCGGACTCGTGTTCACATTTATTATTTATTTAAAATGAAGCGGACTATGTTTAAAACAGACCAAACAGTGCTAGTGTGCCCTATAACTGTGCCCTATAACTGAAAAATTTCATAGTTAGGTAGTGAAGGAATGACAAAAATAAATAAAATACAGCCTTCCCTCTGGTAAAACACTACTGCTTCTGTCCACAAGCACAGTCAAACTCAACAAAAAATGAAACCTCTGGGTTGCTTTAAGACCACATAAATAAAATAAAAATGAAAATTGGGGGGAAGGGGTAAACCTCGTTCCACTACATTTCTCAGTTTTTCATTAACGTTAACAGTAGAAAACATACAGGAGGACATTTCTCTCTAAGCAGCTTCCTACTCGGGTTTTGCAGGTTAGCAAATTCACACAGTTTAATGTGATGCTAACTCGGATGCAGGTTGGATTTTCAGTAGCAAAGTTTGTGGTATATTTCCCAACTTCACAACATTGACATTGGGGGGATATCGGGGGGGTTGGGGTCAAGTCATCAGCCAACCAAATATGCATTTGAGAGAAAAAAATGGACTGCCACATTCAGCAAGTGAAAAGGGGTAAATGCAAGTCTGAACAGAATGAAAATAGTTAACTTAATGGTAGGGTCAGTTCTATCCTTGCAACATACAGGACGACAATCTAAATGACCAATATAACTGAACTCATTTGTTTATATAATGCAGATAAGGTTGCTTAAAAGTTGGTGGGCACAATTTGACCATCCTGAAAAGTTGCTGGTGTTATGTCCCTTACCATCCCTATGCAAACCTACGCACTTGACCCAAAGTGTAGAAAATAGTAGATGGTCAATAGCACATTTAAAGAAGCATGTATGATATTAGACTTAATTTTCCAGCATCATCAAATCTAGTAATTGTGTAGCAATTACTCTAATTGCATTCAGACCAGCATCCAAAACAAGGATTCTATTGTTTTCTCATTGGTTCTTACAATTGGTACCTTGTTGTAGCTTCAACAGTAAAGGCCACATCTGCATGAACGGTCAGGCCCCTTACTGACTCACTTGCGCTGTCAACATCGCGAGCATTTAGTTATTTGTCATACTCATTAAACTGTTTGTGAGGAAATGTGTTCACTGTTTGAAATTAGGCCATATGCGGAGTTTGACTTTTGTCGGAGGGCATGGAAAACCAGGGGTGAAAGCGGCTAGAATTTCTTGCCGGAACTCCCTTGGCTCCAGCGCCCCCGTGACCTTCGTGAGCTTAAGCGGCTCAGAAAATGAATGAATGAATTAATAGGTTTCATACATGCATTAGGCTGCTGCATTACACTGGAACAAGGCATAAATGAGAAACTGATTTCCATTCAAAATAGTATTTTTTCACTGATTTACAAAATTCTATCTAAAATGCCATCTAATTTTTATATTTCCTCAAATTTAAAAGCAAAACCTCAATTTTAACTATTCAAAAACATATGATATACTTTAAATTTGAAGATAATATACTGTAAACACTGGCCTTTTTTTTTTTTTTTTTTTTTTTTTTTTAAATAATCAAGATATAAGTAAAATATATATATTTTTTTAAGTGCAAATGACTTATATTATGCACAGTAAAATGGAATATATTTTGAAGACAAAGCAAACATTGACTGTTTGTAATCATAAGGAAATAAATAAGTAGCCTTACTTAAATGAACAAAAATAAGTGCACATTAACATGGATGGTGTTCTGAACCACTCAAATAAAATAAAATAATCCAAAACAAACTTAATCAACTCTTTCCTTTCTCTTAAATATCTGATCAATTTTCCGTTGCATTGCACCTTTAATTCAACAATATATATATATTTTTTTTTTCTTTGTAGAGGATAGATCTTAAGCCCGAACCCGATCCAACCCGAATTTCAGGCCCAAAATGTCAATTATTTTCGTTCGGGTCGGGCCGGACTTCTCTCTTGCTAACTTTTAAAAAACAAATAAATATATATTTATATATGTATAGTAAAACGATGTATGAATGTTAAACTAAGGAATATAAAAATGGAGAGTGGGGTATGGAAAGGCTTCCAAATTGATTGTTGAAGATGCTATAAAGAAACCTGTGTCAGCGCCGCTGAATGTAAATAAATGTGACGCTTTGCTCTCATACAGAAATAATATTTAACAAACTTTTCCAGCGTTATTTCGTTGTGTAAATGCATTTATAATGATCATACAAATATGTAGACTATTTGAACATTGAGAAAACTTTTTTCTGCCAACTCGAAGAGATTAAAATAAATGTCAAATCCACTATCCGCCTGATAGAATAGACACACAAATATAAAAGTTATAAATGTTTATTGTTTAACTGGGAGAATTCGTTACGAAAGACAGGCTTTAATTTGTTGTCTTTATGCACAGTCATAGTCACAAATGTGATCACACAAAACGCAACCACACATCGCATCCCCGCATTTCCTCCTTCTCCTGAGTCCTAACAAATATAATTTCAGGGGGGGGGGTTTCGGGTTCGGCCTGCAAATCAAGTTAATTAATCAGGCCGGGTCGGGCTTTAACACCTGCGGGCCAGGCCGGGTCGGGTTAGGCTGGATTTTTTAGGCCCAATCTAACCCCTACTTGTCAGATACAGAGAGATGCTGGAAAGAACTACGGAGAGTAAATAAATGAATAAAAACTATCGGTGGAAACGGATGACGCTACACAAGCTCTTTATTATGTATGTTGCTAACACTTGTGTATGTAAATCTGACGTTAGTAGATTGTTCTTATTGGAGATAATTGTATGGCAGCGTGGCAGGGTTTTTTCAAACATGGGGTTTTGACAATTGCCGTCATATTTTCGTATTTCCAGTACGACGTTCCGCCTTGTTCCGGCTCACTTTTACCCCTGGGGAAAACATGTTGATCACCCCGAAATGCAGTGTTGGCAATAAAATTAACTTACTATATATATATGTATATATATGTATATATATATATATATATATATATATATGTGTGTGTGTGTGTGTGTGTGTGTGTGTGTGTGTGTATATATATATGTATATGTATATATATATGTATTTATATATATATATGTATATATATACATATATACATATATGTATATATATGTATATATATATAAATTAGGGCTGTCAAAATGATCGCGTTAACGCGCGGTAATTAATTTTTTTAATTAATCACGTTAAAATATTTGACGCAATTAACGCACATGTCCCGCTCAGACAGTATTCTGCCTTTTGGTAAGTTTTACAGCAAGGCTTTTTGTGCTGTCTAACAGCGAACTCTTGTGGTCGCTTTGCGACATGGTTTATTGTCTTCTTGCCAGATCAATATGGCTGCACGACGTCTCAGGCTGATGCCTACGTTGTAATGTTGTGCTTATATGATCCATGGACAAGATTTGTCCGTAAGTATGGTTGTTGTAAAGAATTTACATATTATGTTAGTAAGCGAAATGTTATATTTTTTGTATGAGACGCTTTTTGTTTATGTTTAGTGAACCTGTATAGCGTGCTAAGCTAACGTTGTTGCTAATGCAATGCTTGTGTACTTTTTTAAAAAGTTTTACGACGGTCTAAAGAGGACAATGGTTTGAGGCCATTTTATTAATAAATCAGATGAAAAAGGAAGTCTGATTATTAAGGCGTCGTTCACTAGCTGTCTAGCTTTGGAAAAGTAGACGCTTCGGAGTGAGGACAGCATAGACAGATTTAAATGACAGTAGAGTGAAATGCCCACTACAGTCCTTATGTACCGTATGTTGAATGTATATATCCATCTTGTGTCTTATCTTTCCATTCCAACAATTTATTTTACAGAATATATATATATAATTTACAGAAAAATATGGCATATTTTATAGATGGTTTGAATTGCGATTAATTACGATTAATTAATTTTTAAGCTGTAATTAACTCGATTAAAAATTGTAATCGTTTGACAGCCCTAATATAAATATATATATATACTGTATATATACTGTATGTATATATATATATATATATATATATATATATATATATATATATATATATATATATATATATATATATATATATATATATATATATATATATATATATATAATGTATGTATTAGGGGTGTAACGGTACACAAAAATCTCAGTTCGATACGTACCTCGGTTTTGAGGTCACGGTTCGGTTCATTTTCGGTACAGTAAGAAAACAAAATGCAAAATATAAATGTGCTAGTTGTTTAATACACACCTTTGTGCTTTCAACAATGGGAACATTAGCCTATACAAAGCTAGAATTTTGCTCAAAAAGTAAAGGGTATTTAAAGATAATCCAACAACAATTTGCCTTTTAGACCCCGCGTATTGGTCAGCTTTCTTTCTGAAAAAAAGACGAAAAAAGACGTCCTGTGCTAAAGAGAAAAGCAATCCCAATGACAAAGATTTGAACATATATTTTACAAATGAAATGCCTCAATGAATTTTTTTTTTTTCTTATGAACGGTTTTCAAAAGCTTTATTGGTGGATTTTCTCAAGTTAAAGCGCCACACAGAAATTAATAAATTTAATTGTGTAAGCAGGATCTGTGTATTATTCTTATTATTTAATTACAGGTGTTTTAGCTCATTTCAAATTACTGTATTTAAATGGACTATTATTTATTTTATTATGTGTTTATATTTTACAAATGTGATGTAGTATTCATTTATATTATATATTCTATGTTGTATAACTTTAGTTCCTACGTGAATATTAGTTCCTACTTGTTTTGTTGTTGTAGGAGGGTTTTGTATTGAACACGGGGCCGTGTTGGTTATTATTATAGCAAAGACAGCAGTAAATCACAAAGACAAGTCAACTGTGCCCCGATCTACCACTCAAGAGAACTGATGGACTCAAAAAGTGGGTTACAATTGCATATTAGCTTGAAAATCGACCGGATTCACCGTATTTTTACACGAGTGACTTACGGTCTGCCCGATCCTAGCTAACGGTAGTTCTTTTCGCGTGTGTCGTGTTGAGCCGCTTCTGGGACGCGTCTAACACGCGGCCCCACTGCGACTGGTGTGCATTGGCTGATTGACTTTAACGCCCGCGTTTCACTGCGTTCTCGCGGCGGCAACGTTGTCGCGCCATTGACGTTTCTGGGTTATACTGTCCTACCGTGTTGGTCCTCATCATGGTAAAAAAGAGGGAGTAAATATAATCTACACAAAGAAACTGTAACCCGATCAACTCACAGCTTCGAAAAGTAAGGGTTACATTACGTCAGAAACTCGTTCAGTACGCCTCCGTTCTGAACCGAGCACCACATACCGAAACGGTTCAATACAAATACGTGTACCGTTACACCCTTAATATATATACTGTATGTACATATATATATACCGGTATATACATATATATATATATATATATATATATATATATATATATATATATATATATATATATATATATATATATATATATATATATATATATATATATATATATATTTATATATATACATCTTGACACTTTTTGTTTTCAATCCTAGGTTCAAGCTCAGTTGCTGTTGAAGCTTTTGAAAGCTTAGGTTTAAAGAAATTCTAAAAATCCATCTTGCTTCCTCAGGTGTAGTTTTGGCTCAGCAAAGCAAAGTTGCTAGTCGCATGATCTGTTCAAAAAATAATTTTGACCCAATATGAAATCCTTTGTAGGATTCTTGTTCATTTCATTGACATTTGTTGTTTTATTGCTTTACAACCTGTATAGACAATATTTCAATGACTAGGTCTTTATTTTAAAGGTGAAGTTCAGAATTTTTGTACATTAAGCTTAATCTTCGAGTTTGCAGAGGTTTAAGTCGTCGGTGGAGTTGATTTCAACAACTTCCGTGCAGTTTGTTAGTTATTTTTTAGGGCTTCGGAGTGGCTAAGCTACTAGCAGCTATAAGCAGTGACCCCCGCACCCACTCAACTTCCGCCAATGGATAAGGCTCTTTTTTAAACAATCCACAAGACCAATTTGTACATGTAAGAATAGTGGCTCAGTGGTCTTGTATGTTCATACTTTTTAATCCATCAGTGGTGCACAACTGCAGGTTTTAAATGTAGCTGCTCAATACTCCCATTTGATGAATAAAATGAACCTGACGAATCCCCTTTGTGTCTTAAGCTTTCAAATCCAGGATTTGAAGTCAATCAAGTTACAAAAGGGTAAAAAGGACCCACATGACTTTTCAGTGCAGCTTGGCCAAATTTAGATCACCTTAGAGCAACCATTGTGCTCTGTTGGATTTTCAAGTCCAAAAAAACTGATCAAAAGAGACTTGGCATATTGAATATGACCTTGTGGAAATTCATCTTGCCCAGCTTGTCCTAAACAGAACAAATGAGTGCTCATCAGTTAAAGACATCTGTTCATATTTACCATCTGTCCCTCTTGGAGTGGCAGACTTTGGGAATATTTGGAAGGAATCTTTGGATTGTCATACTGTCCAACTGCGTGTTCTGTTCTCGTCAAGCATTTGTAATCCTCACATATTTGGCGCAGTGCTTCTTAATGTGAATAATAGATTTGAAATTTTCAAACTATTTTCTGTGATTGTGGTTAAGCGTCTATATTTATTTTAAAACATTATCAAGAAAACAAGGATACCCTAAATGAACATTTGTTCATTCGCTGCCATCCCTCCCACTTCAAACGGATTGGACGTCTATGGCGGTCCATGGCAGTTTAATTTTGGAACAAACTGTTGATTTTCTGTCAGTTCCTGTTGATTTTGGGGCATTTATGGGTCTCTTTTTGTTGATTTTGGGTTACTGAACAGAAAGGGTCCTGTAAATGCCCTTAAAATGAACAGTAAGTGATCTGTAAATGTCTCAAAAAATGAAAAGACTGGCTGTGAATGCTCTGGTAGCACCGTAAAAGGCAGCCTTTGAGTTAATGAGACACAAGTTGAAGAATGTGGTAGCAACTTGTTAGTTCTTATTGTTATTATCATTATTATTATTATCATTATTCTAAATAGTGACACCATTTTAAAATGATATATCGATTCTTGGCGAGAGCATATCGATAACCTTTTGGGATACAAAGTATTTTGATATTTTGTCACACCCCTAACCATAAATGCATGAAGTGCCTTCAATAACTTATGTGCTCCGTGAAAGAAAGTACAACTGAGTGTACCATGTGGATGCCAAAAAGCACAGTTTATAAACCTAAGCAATTTATGTCTGAAAATATCATTTGTAAATGGATTTTTACTAAACCTTAATTGCTCCATTTCAGATTTTTCACTTCACTGAAATGGTTGAGGGTGAGTGATAGCAAAACTGAGTGTTCCGTGTGGATGCCAGAAAGCATAGTTCATAAACCCAGGCAATATT
The DNA here is from genome assembly GCF_030265065.1 of Corythoichthys intestinalis. Taxonomy (NCBI): domain Eukaryota; kingdom Metazoa; phylum Chordata; class Actinopteri; order Syngnathiformes; family Syngnathidae; genus Corythoichthys; species Corythoichthys intestinalis. The sequence continues at coordinate 44,374,867 of NC_080411.1, read as the reverse complement.
TGTCTGAAAAATGTGTTTGTAAATGGATTTTTAGTGAACGGAAGTTCCAAGGTTCTATCATAATTGCTTCATTTTGTTCCATTTCACTGGAATGCAAAATTTCAATGGCATAGGTTTGCATAGGGACAGTTTGAAGATAATATTACTGACTTTTAGGATACATCAAATTTCCATGATATAATGTGTTCCGTTACGGTATATACGTAATTTAGATTGTCTTCCTATTGTAAGGATAGAATTGACCCTACCATTACAAAGTGAATTATTTTCATTACGTCCAGACTTACATTGACCCCTTTTCACTTGCTAAATGTGCCGGTCCATTTTTTTCCACACACATTTGTTTGGCTGATGACTTACTTGATCCCCGACCCCGCACACACACACGCGCGCACGGCCATACTCATACAGCCCCAACAGAAAAACATGTCGACATCATGTCACCTCTTCAGCCCTCTTCGAAAAGGAGGGATATTAGAAGTTTTTTTCAGCCAGCAGCAGCAGCCACTATAAGTAATGTAAAAAGACATCAATGTTATAGAGGAAGGAAACACGCTACTAATTTTGCTTCTGAAAGTCTGATCTGCATCAGAGTTAGCATAACATTAAACTGTGTAAACTTGCTGACCTACAAAACTGAAGTAGGAAGCTGTTTAGAGAGAAGTGTCCTCCTATGTTTCCTACTGATAATGTTAATTAAACTGAAATATTTAGTGAACTCTGCTGGAAACTATAGAACCAGAAAAATGTGAGTAAGAAGCTGCTTAGAGAGGTTGCAGTCTGTATTTCACAGGGAATTGTTGTTAATCTTACTTTAAAAAAGTAATTAGTTACAGTTATGAATTACTTCTCCCAAAAAGTAATTGAGTTCGTAACTCAGTTACCTCATTGTAAGAGTAATTAGTTACTCAGCAAAAAACTGGTCAACGATACTTTTCATGTTCTACAGGTTATTACATTATACAATGAAGAGAATAGTATCTTTTCTCGTATTAACCGATCGACTGTTTGTATTACTCTAACACACTTAATATAATCAATCGGGGAATAGTATCTTTTCTCGTATTTGTTGTTTGAGTGTTTGCGTTACTCCGACACACCCAATATAAAATAAATAGCACTTATACCATAGTTTAAGGAAAACAAGCAGACTATAGGGCATAAGAGATACATGACGCCTTCTTATCACGGAAGCCCAACGTATGCTTCATGCAACTGACTGAGCAAGATTGACGCTGACGAGGCAAGACATCTAAAAGCCCACGTCTGCACCACCAGCTCTCGCAATCAGTTCTCCCGGACAGTCCAGAACAAATGGCGGGACATCCTGTCCCAAAACAAGGAACACTGGAGAACGCCCGATATCCAACTGATAGCACGACTGATAAGACTCCAAAAGCCCCTTTGATTCTGAGGTGGCAAAATCCACAACCCTCGTTGCCCTGACAACAGTAGCTTCCGAATCCTCCTGTCCAATCCACAAACAGACACTAATCCTAGACAACGCCCATGCACACCCTTCTTCTGCCCACAGCCCACCCAGCGAGAGCCTACAAAAAGACAATGTTTAACTAGTCGTTGTCATTTTTCTCGGGAACCTTTTGGTTGGTGACCTTGGAACGAGTCTGCCTCCTCACCTGAGTCTGTTTCTGTTTCACCTTGCCGTTGTCAACTTGCGCTTCGAAGCCTTTTTCCAGCTTTCAAAATAGAGTCAGTACAAGGGGTTAAGACTAAGGTGAACACGCGGAGTTTGGCCTTTTGGCTGGGTTGTTGGTGTCTCGCTGACCCAAGTTGTTGGAGCTGCGCCAGCAGGAATCAAGCCAGCGCTTCGGCTGGCTTGATTCCTGCAATCTGGCTAAAAGGTCAGATTTCTTCAGCATTTTATATTATATATCTTTCACATAATATATGTACATAATATATGTTTATATTGAACTGATTTTTTTAATTTAAAAAAAACAAACAAACGTAGGTCCAAATCAAATTCAAATTCTGTGAGAAAAAAAAAGCCGTTTTGTTTTACTGAACAGTAGTAGTGTTTTACCTGAAGGAAGTTTTTTTCAGTTATATTTAATTTATTTATTTAGATAGACATGGTGAAGTGGTCTTCAGACAAATGTTTATTTATATATTTATTTTTTGCATTCCTGGAAAGTCAAGAGATGATTAACAAGTTTCTATTTATTTTGTATGTTAATATACACTCACCGGCCACTTTATTAGGTACACCTGTCCAACTGCTCGTTAACACTTAATTTCTAATCAGCCAATCACATGGCGGCAACTCAGTGCATTTAGGCATGTAGACATGGTTTAAGACAATCTCCTGCAGTTCAAACCGAGCATCAGTATGGGAAAGAAAGGTTATTTGAGTGACTTTGAACGTGGCATGGTTGTTGGTGCCAGAAGGGCTGGTCTGAGTATTTCAGAAACTGCTGATCTATTGGGATTTTCACGCACAACCATCTCTAGGGTTTACAGAGAATGGTCCGAAAAAGAAAAAATATCCAGTGAGCGGCAGTTCTGTGGGCGGAAATGCCTTGTTGATGCCAGAGGTCAGAGGAAAATGGCCAGACTGGTTCGAGCTGATAGAAAGGCAACAGTCACTCAAATAACCACCCGTTACAACCAAAATAGGCAGAAGAGCATCTCTGAACGCACAGTACATCGGACTTTGAGGCAGATGGGCTACAGCAGTAAAAGACCACGCCGGGTGCCACTCCTTTCAGCTAAGAACAGGTAACTGATGCTACAATTTGCACAAGCTCATCGAAATAGGACAATAGAAGATTGGGAAAATGTTGCCTGGTCTGATGAGTCTCGATTTCGGATTTCGGATGGTAGGGTCAGAATTTGGCGTCAACAACATGAAACCATGGAGCACTCCTGCCTTGTATCTACGGTTCAGGCTGGTGGTGGTGTAATGGTGTGGGGAATATTTTCTTGGCACTCTTTGGGACCCTTGTTACCAATTGAGCATCGTTGGAATGCCACAGCCTACCTGAGTATTGTTGCTGCCCATGTCAATCCCTTTATGACCACAATGTACCCAACTTCTGATGGCTACTTTCAGCATGATAATGTGCCATGTCATAAAGCTGGAATCATCTCAGACTGGTTTCTTGAACATAACAATGAGTTCACTGTACTCAAATGGCCTCCACAGTCACCAGATCTCAATCCAATAGAACATCTTTGGGATGTGGTGGAATGGGAGATTCGCATCATGGATGTGCAGCCGACAAATCTGCACCAACTGTGTGATGCCATCATGTCAATATGGACCAAACTCTCTGAGAAATGCTTCCAGCACCTTGTTGAATCTATGCCACGAAGAATTGAGGCAGTTCTGAAGGCAAAAGGGGGTCCGGTGAGTATAATTTAATTTAAGTTATGTTGAACTATTGCAATTTCAATTTGGTCATAAAATCCAGACATTTATTCTGGAGGTTTTCAAAATGTTTCTTTAGTAGTTTTGGGGTTTGAATCCAACAGTGTATTACCTGAACCAATACACATGCAAGTTAGTATAAGTCAAAACAGATGTATTTTGCATTGATCATTTAGCCTATCAATTAATTAGGTTCATGTTCGTGGAAAGAGTAGCCCCGACCCCTGTTCATTCGATCTGTTTGGTCTTATTAATGTCCCGTCCCCAGCAAAAAGTGTAATGAAGGTTATGCTGTTATATCGTCCTTACCAAGTTGTTTAAAAAATAATGTTTGTGTAATGTTTAAAAAAAAAAAAAAAAAGTTTAAAAATAATACAGCTTTTTAAGATATTAAGTTATAAAAACTTCAAAATTCAAGCCACTGACAAATAGGGAAATTTCGTTATGTACCTTGTGTTCTACATTTTGACTGCTGTTGTGACAAAATATTAACTTTGTAAGCACCCATTCTTCAGTCAGCCAGACCATGACATTTGAAAATAAATGATTCAATTCTATTCTTGCAAGATAGTTGCTCTTCAGCTCATTAATTACTTCAGACATCACAAACGATAAGGTGTGCAAATGGGTTTCACTGGTGTTTTTAATGGCAGGCAATTGGTGGTTGGAGTGCAGTTAAGTGCAGATTTAAAGAGGCTGCTAACGAGTTTATGTTCACATGGGGAGAAGTAAGAGTTTAACTGAATGGCGCCTGAGTGTCCTCTGCCAGATTCTCTGGATTTTATCATTCCACACAAAGACAGACATAGGCACGCAGATGTTCATTGAAATAAATGATAGATTCGATTTCCATGTGAATGGTGAGTGGAAGTTCGTCCACACAGAAGCAGCATCATTAACACTAAAATATCACGTGTGAATGTCTGTATGCATGTGTGTATATTTAAATAACAACCATTCCTTTTGTGAACCAGTTGCGGCTCATTATTTGATCAATAGTGGACAGTATCCAGGTGACGGCGCATGTATCCAACATCCAGACAAGGCAGACGCTGGATTTTATGTAATGGAGGTCAGCTGGTTGTTGATGCCTTGATTAACATGTGAATAGCTCCCCTCAGCTGTTTCCCTCAGGAAGCAGAACCGTATTAATGTGTCTCCTGCCTGTTGTCATTGGAAACACAAAGGGCCTCTATGAAATACTTTTGTAAACAAGTCTCCTTTGGTGATCAAGTAATCAATTTTAGGCGTGTAGTTTTTTATTCCCTTGTGTTTTTGTCTAAGCAAGAAATCCTCCTGAAATCTGGCACGTCTCTATATCATGTTTTACTCCACCTGGGAATAATGCATGAAAAAAGATGTTTTAGTTTTGATTTTTTGACCATATGGGCAACATTAGTTACATTATGAAATTTTTCATAGTACAAAGGAGTCGGCAGTGTTCACTCAGTTATTCAATGCATCTCCCCGCTTTTTTCAAAGCCCCTAAATCCCCTTGAATTTAGCTTTACATTTAATATTTTTGGTCTAACAGGTAGTACCCCGACTTTACGACGCCGGAGTCTCCTCCGCCGTTTTGTCTTAAGTCGTTTTTTTTTTTTTTTTTTTCTCGTCCACCACCTCTCAGCATTGATGTTAAGTACAGTACATTATTTGTCATTCAATTTTGTTATTTATTAGGTCTACTTAATCTAAATGGTTGATCCCTAATTGCTATGTATATCTGGTATTTGATTATGCTATATGTGCGGTCCGCTTTCCTTTGTTGCACTCGGTCTTGTTTGAGTGCTACTTTTTTTTTCTGTTAGTTTCGTAGCATTTTGGATCCTCCCCTGTTAGCCCACTAGCTTATTGAGCAGCGTTCGTTTTCACCGCTAGACTGGTGCCACTAATAGCTGCTGTTTTTCTAGTTGAATTACCCAAGAGTTGGATCTTATTTCCCTTGGTATTATTATGCAGCCATTGAGGTATGTTTTTGTAAGCACAGCAAATGCACTTTTGGCCAAAAGTATTGGCACCCCTGTCAGATAATGATCAACTTCTCCCAGAAAAATATTGCAATTACAAATGCTTTGGCAGTAATACCTTCATTTATTTTGCTTGCTATGAAAATTAAAAAAGAGAATGGGAAAAAATTGTATCACGATCATTTTACACAAAACTCCAAAAATGGGCCGGACAAAATTATTATCATCCTTTGAAAAATAATGTGATGCTTCTCTAATTTGTGGAATTAACATCACTTGTTACTTACCTGTGGCACCTAACAGCTGCTGGCAATAACTAAATCACACTTGCAGCCAATTAAAATGGATAAAAGTTGAGCCAACCTATGTTCTGTGTCCTTGTGTGTACCACACTGAGAAAAGAAAGAAGACCAAAGAATTGTCTGACGACTTGAGAAGCAAAATTGTGAGGAAGCATGGGCAATCTCAAGGCTACAAGTCCATCTCCAAAGACCTGAATATTCCTGTGTCTATCGCGCGGAGTGTCATCAATAAGTGTAAAGCCCATGGCACTGTGGCTAACCTCCCAAGATGTAGACGGAAAAGAAAAATTGACGAGAGATTTCAAGGAAAGATTGTGCGTATGGTGGATAAAGAACCTCGACTAACATCCAAACAAGTTCAAGCTGTCCTGCAGTCCCAGGTTACAACAGTGTCAACCTGTACTATCCGTCGGCGTCTGAATGAAAAGAGACTCTATGCTAGGATACCCAGGAAGACCCCACTTCTGACCAGAGACATACAGAAGCCAGGTTGGAGTTTGCCAAAAAAGTTCAACTTACCTGAGAGAGCCAAAAACGTTTTAGAAGACTATTCTCTGGTCAGACGAGATAAAAGTAAAAGCTTTTTGGGAAAAGGCAATAGAGTTTGCTGGGAAAAAAATGAGCCCTTTAAAGAAAAGAACACGGTCCCCACAGTTAAACATGGTGGAGGTTCCCTGATGCTTTGGGATTGCCTTGCTGCCTCTGGCACTGGACTGCTTGACCGTGTGCATGTCATTATGAAATCTGAAGACAACCAACAAATTCGACAAATGTAGGGCCAGTGTGAGAAAGCTGGGTCTCTCTCAGAGGTCATGGGTCTTCCAGCAGGACAATGACCCAAAACGCACTTCAAAAAGCACTAGAAAATTGTTTGAGAGAAAGCACTGGAGACTGGCCAGCAATGACTCCAGACCTGAATCCCATAGAACACCTATGGAGAGATCTGAAAATTGCAGTTTGGAGAAGGCACCCTTCAAATCTCAGAGAACCGAAGCAGTTGACCAAAGAACAATGGTCAAAAATTCCAGCAGAGCATTGTAAGAAACTCATTGATGGAAACAAGAAGCGGTTGTTCGCAATTATTTTGTCTAAAGGTTGTGCGACCAAGTATTAGGCTGAGGGTGCCATGTCCGGCCCATTTTGGGAGTTTTGTGTAAAATGATAATGATTTAATTTTTTAAGTTTTTCATTGCAAGCAAAATAAATAAAGCTATTACTTTACTACCAAAGCATTTGTAATTGCAATCATTTTCTGGGAGAAATTGAGCCTTATCTGGCAGAATTGCTAGGGTGACCACCTGTCCGGTTTTAGGACGGACACTTTTCAGGTATGTCATAGCCGGACGCTATTTGTCCGGCTTTTAAAGAAAATGGGCCGCAGTTCAGTTTATGTGACGCAACTCTGCCCCACGATTGTCACAACTGGTCTGTGATTGACCAAGAGTGGCTGCAGTTAAAAAAGTCTTCTATCATTAGTTCAATAAAATGTAAACAAAGCTTCACGCGTGGCTATTTGCCAACATCATTTCCTCGCCGAGATGTTACAACAGTGCTAGCAAATGTGCCAAAACGGTGGACATCTTTTAACCTTGAATGGACGAAAGAGCACGATTTCTTCGCTAAAAGCAGTCCATACTCTTTCTACGGTTTCTGCACGCTTTGCCAGTGTGACGTGAGCAGCAGGGGCAAAAGAGCCATAGAACGAGAGAGCGCGAAACATAAACGAATGAGGCAAGCAGCAGGTGAGAATACCGTTGTTCTGCCAAAATACTGGCGAAATGTTGTGGTCAACAGATAAACACTCTGCTTTAAAGCTACCACAAGAAACCAAAATGCCTAAAAGCTATCTGAGGAAAACACGCCAAAATTATTTTGAGGCAATGGAAAGGTAAAAAAAGACTCAATTAAAACTAAAATTCTCGCTGCTTTTAACTGATATGCGCAGTGGACATTGGTAGGATGTTTCAAAATAAGATTTGTACTCCAAACCAAATAAATTGTCCAAAAAAGTTTGACCTCCTCTAATAGGTATTTCTTTACTATTTAGTTAAACAAATATGATCTGTAAACCATGCAAAATGTTATTGTTGATGAAATTACACCGCAAGGCTGATGTATTGTTCTTTGTTTTTAAATACACTGCTCACAAAAATTAAAGGAACACTTTGTTCCGTTAATTGATGTGAGCAGTGTACCGTATATCCTCCATTTTGACCTTATGGAAGTGGTCACCCTGTTGTACGCTCTGTCATGATTGTATTTTCTTATTCTGCATTCATAGTTTGACAACAACAAATTAATAAATGTCAGTTGTAAGAAGAACAATGGTGTGATCAATTTTACCCCAGGGAAGAAATACTGTCTCTATCTTATTTTTTACCTTATTTCATTAACATGACCTGTAATACATGTTTTGGATAGTTATTTTAAGATTTAGGGGGTATTTAAGTGGGTTAATTCCGATTTACGCGGATATTCTGGTTACGTCGCCAGGATAGGAACGGAATTCGTTCGTAACCCGTGGATTATCTGTATTTTGGTTTAACTGTCTTGAGGATTTAATGTCATTTTTAGGGACCTTTTTTATTTTTCTATTTTTATGTGATGTGAAGCACTTTGAATTACCTTGTGTTGAATTGTTCTATACAAAAATTTGCCTTGCCATGCCTTAACTAAGCACAGTCTAGAGTTATGCATAGTACATAAACAGGGCCACAAGTTTTTAAAGTTTTCCACCCTCAAATCTCTTCTCTCTGTAGCCTCACTCTTCTCCTCAAGTCCCTCCAAATCACTGTATTTAGTCAGATTGATGGTCCCTCCATTTTTTACTTCTGAACTTTCTGGTTAGCTTAGATTCATCTGTGGGACCCCTAATCATTGTTTCTCACAAGCAATGAACCAAAGAGATTACAAGTCCTAGCTGTGTCTTTCTTCGCAATCTCCAATAACCCCATCCTTGTATTGTTAGAACTGACATGTAGAACTCTGTAGCTAGTGTTATTCAGTCCCTTCTGGCTGCCTGTGTTCATCAGCTTTCTAATGTTAGGCCCAATGTCACGTGCCCTGGCCCTAGGTGCATACATTAAAGTCACTGGCCTTTTAAGCTTAATGTTGCAGGTGATGGAGTCACCAATGACAAAGGTGAAGGAGCCAGAAGACTGACTGGAGGAGTATGTCCAGCTAGAGGCGTGAATCTATGATGCGTCCTAACCAGTGGCGATTAAGTGTCATAAAAATAAACAAGTGATCAATTGTATACTGTTGTGTGTCCATGTCATTGACTAAATATGTGCTACAACACGCTCAACCTTCAATCAGAAACAGCTTCTTGTAATTGGTTACGACGTGGCTTTATTTTCATTCATTCGGACACCTTCACAGTGCCTTTAAACAGAGTGGACGCGAGCAGTCTGCCAAATTTAAAGTGGGTTGTTCAAAAGCACCAAAACAAGACAAGTCATTAGATAAATGCATGGGCTTGTCCCGCCAACCGGACGCCTTGCATCTCTGACGGTCTATGAGCAGTGGGCGGGCCTCTGCCTGCCCGGACGATGCATGATGATCTGTCTGAAGCTAAATCCCTTTTTGATTGACAGCAAATTGAGCGAATGAGCGATCTTGTGTTGTAAACATCCAAGGGTGGTATTTTCCGATTTTCATTCCGTTGAACTGAGTTGAACCACAGACTTTCCTAATCGTCCTAGCAATACTCTCTTTATGAAAGACGACTAGCAAATCGCTCACACGTAACTCCGCAAACTTTAGGTCTACACTTAATTACAAATGCATTCACAAACAAATATTAGCTGAAACAACTTACAGCCTTATGTGGGCCAAACCAGAGCGCAGCAGTCCTTTATCATACAAGGTGACAGTCCAGCCAGACCCAACGCTGCCACCAGAGGGCATCATTAAACAAAATGCAATACTTTTGGAGTTTTTGGATAGTGATTTTGATATTTAGGGGTACTTAAAGAGTAAATTCCGAATTGCGCAGGAATTCGGGTTACGTCGCCAGGGTAGAAACAAAATTTGATTGTAGCCCGGGGACTACCTGTATTGTACAGTATGAATGTTTCATTGGTCAAATGCTGCTTGAGTTGATACTGCCTTAGCCTCTACTAGTATTATGGAAGATGGATGATTCTGTTCATACAGTATGTGCAGCAGGCTAATTCCTGGACATCTGTTTGAGTGAGAGTGTGTGTCATTGTTGTTGTTGTGGAACAGCAGCAGTCCTGTGTTTAAAGGAAATCATTATTTCTTAATTACAGCATTACTGTTAGATAAAGTTACACCTTTAGATAATGATGTATTGATAGCAAACACATAGAGCTGTACTTTCTAACTGTAAATTCCTTTTACATTTCTTTATCATTTTTCTTTGGGTCACGACCTGTATATATTATAGTCTATTTAGATTTATATTCAGCTGTACCTCGGCTCCTTTCTTCTTTCTGCCTCTCATTTGCGCTTTTTTTCTGGCATTGTCGTGTATTTTAAGTATTATTTATTTCTACTGTAAGCAGTCTTTGTGTGACTGATACTGTCAGTCTTACAATACCGTGCTGAAAAAAAAGCAAACAAAACTTTGTATATACGATAGTCCCAGGTCGACTTACGTGATTTCTATGCCATGAGGCCGGTGTCTCTCGTCCGTCATTTTGTCTTCAGTCGTTTTTTTTTTATTTCTAAATAATGTTGACTTTTGTTTTGTGATGCATGCTTTTATTTTGGTGCAGGAAGCATAAAGCAGGTAGTACTTCCACACGCGAGTAAGAGTGCACGTACAGATGAAAAAGAACGTAATGTTGACACGAAGAAGAACGCACGCGCACACATGAGGAAGATCCCATTTGCTACCATGAAGAAGTTGTGCAGCCAAGTGAGTGAGAGAGAGGGGGGAATGATTACAGCTGCAAGCTGTATGCACACCAATTTGATGTAGAGTGCGGCGTATGGTCTGAGCACTAACAGGCTGACCCCCCCACCTCTTCAAACTCTGCAGCAATGCTGACAGCACTCCTGTAACGAGTCACATGACATTTTGGAGGGAAAATGACAAGCAGTACTCAATCTGGACATTTAGGGATGGACGTTTTTTACTTGTTTTGTACTCAATTTTTTTGATGGGGTTTAGACATTGATGGCTATATTTTGGGTTATTTTGAGGGGAAAATAAATTAACTCTATATTATATAAGCTGCACACAGACTACTTTTCATTGTGTCAAAGTGTCATTTTGTCAGTCTTGTCCCATGAAAAGATATACTTAAATATCTGCAGAAATGTGAGGGGTGTACTCAGATTTGTGACACACTCTATAGACCCTACTCACCTACGTCACAAAATGGGCGTGTCGCTGTTTCCGGCTGCCATATTGTACCTCTTTTTCAGACCTATTCTCATTGTTTTCAATTAGTCGAGCAAGTTATAGAGCAATTCATGGAAGCCCCGGTGTTATCTGACGCTGTAAACTCATTGGATCTGTTGCATAAAAGGCGTTACGTGGAAAAGCTTCAGTTTATCCATTCGCCAGATCCGTATTTGATGCCTAAATCGATGTTTTTCGACCCGCTGGCTTCGCCTGACATCTGATATCCTGATATTTACAACTATCTTCTCCACACAAAATCAGCCTATTCTCATGAAAGTTTGAAAAACTTTAAGAGCTTGGAGGCTTATAAATGCTACGTTGCTGGTTGGGTGAAACATGTCCTCGTACACGAAAATTCGGCAGGAATCTTGTGCTCGGAAGGTGAGCTACAAAATTTTCAATTCAAAATCTTTTGTTCTTGCTAACATCCACTGTCAAGTGTAATGTATTTCATATCATTTGTCAATGGAGCTAGGGCTTTTAATGTTTATATGGTTTAGCGATAGCACTCTCACTATATACATATATAATACGTAATAAATATGAAGTGCGATAGCACTACTCCAGATTGTCCCTAGTTGAATTTATTTTTTGGCTTTTGACCTCAATAGTGAAATTGTAAATTAATTGTATGACAACTGTCTGATTATCCCCTTATAATTATATATTTTCAGGTAGTTCATTCACAACGTCTGAGTGTATGTTGTCGGCGATTAGCCTAGCAATGATCTTAATTGTGGTTGTCAGCCCAAAACCCTCTAAATATATATTAAATGCATCTTACCAGATATAAAATGACTACTACATAATCTGTGGTAGTCGTTTGGAGCCCAGTTTTCTCGTCGAATTGCAGCAGTCAATCTCTGTCTCCTCTTCAGGTCTCTCGGAATACGGTAAAAATTCAAGTCTCTCCGTCTATCTTCTCTGTTTTTGCAACCGACCGCCACACACGACTTCACCATTTTGATTATTAATGTTAACAAGCAGAAAAACACGCCATAATAGGAGGAATCTACGAAGCGCTAATGCATTAACATGACTAGTATCCGGACAACATGGCGCGGGGGCGTGGCTGTGACGTCACGTGAGTAGGGTCTATACCAGGGGTGGGCAAACTATTCCACAAAGGGCCGCAGTGGGTGCGGGTTTTTGTTCATACCCATCATGAGGACAGCCTTTCACCAATCCGGTTTCTTATCAGTGCAATCAGTAGATTGCAGTCAGGTGCTTCTATTTTCCACTGATACCTCATTGGCTAAACTGTCTGTGTTGAATAAGTTGGAACAAAGACCAGGACCCACTGCGGCCCTCGAGGACCGGTTTGCCCACCCCTGCTCTATACTATATGGCAATTTTTTTTTTTTTTTTTCTTAATGAATCTGAATTTTCCTGTCTATACGGAGGAGGCACACTTTAAATACAGTATATTAAAGTGATATAGGCACCTTTGAGTGAACGTCGAATAAAAAAATTCAAGTAGGGCGGGCTGAGTGACCTCTTTTTTGGAAATCCAAATATGGTCACTCTAGTTTATTGTGTGTTTTCAAATGTGGTCAAATACTTGGGCGAGTATATGAAATTGTTTTTAAGACGTTCGGACGCAAACTGATACATGCTCATTGTTTGTGTGGATTGTTATTGCCGTATCAGCAGCTAGTTATACACGTAAATTTTCATTTGCTGTTATTGAAAATGAAACTGATTTAATTTCATTTTTATTTTACTTTCATTCTGCAAGTATTGATGTCATGAACAGCTGAATAAAGTCAGCAAACCGCATGGACGTCTGACATCGTCATTTTGGAGCTTTGCTTGCTGTCGAGCTAGGACTTAGCTTCAACGTCTTGGCGAGGACGGTTCAATGACGTATAACACATATTTTTGGATCGTTATTTGAAATTATTATTATTTGAAATTTGGGGGGATATTTAGGGCTACTTAAAAGGGTAATTCAAATTTACGCGGAAATTCGGGTTACGTCGCCAGAATAGGAACGGAACTCGTTCGTAACCTATTTAAAATTGAAGATTGCAGACCATACCAATTGGATGAAAATCTCAAACACTTGAGTGAATCAGGACAATTCTATTCGGAATGAAAGCTAGCTGTGGTTGAAGTCGATCTCTAAATTTGCTTGCTTTCCAATTACAATCAGTGGTATTACAGATGAATTGCGTATTTTAAAACCCATGAACCACTTTTACGGCCTTTTTCTTGGAAGAAGGTAGATGGTCACTCTGACGTCACTAGAATCGAACCTTTTTAATGAGGAAAGCCGCAACCACAGAGTCAATATACACTTTGATTTTCCAACTCTGTTACTCCTCTGATGCACCCATTTACTAATATGCAGTGCAGTACTTCTGCCATTATACAGTCTCTGTGTATTAATTTTGGTGTAGAGAACATTTAGAAAGATGCCAAACCCTCCTGCTGCGGTGTTGGCCGATGAGCCGCCACTACCCAAAAACTGTAGAGCACATAATAAGACATGAAAGAAAAAAGGGGCAGGGTCACAGAGCTCCTGCAGAGAAGGGGGCCACTTCATTAATCAGAAGGGAGGATTTCAGCCTGCCAAAAATTGTACCAGGCCAACCAGCAGGTGGAATAAACTGTCAACGGTTTTTAGTTAATCATCTGTTGTTCCATTTTGGAGTAACTCACCTAATTTACAACTTCTGAGGTCATCAATTCATAACATGGATGAGGATAAAAGTGAGGCAACTAGTATTAGTTTTCTGAATTTTCAGAACAGCCTATATAAATGACAATATTTTATTTTATGGAATGAGCCACACAAGTAACAGCTAAACAAAACGTGTGCAAAACATACTTCAAATTCTCTGCACAATGTTAGCTTTTTACATGCAACATGTAAATTATATGACGTTTGCATATTTAAGAGAAACGGGCAGTGACATGAGTAATAGCTACTGTGCTAGTTCTGTTTCCCTTTTTCTGGGTTCATTAAGTTTCTAATAGGAACCAGCTAATGAGCCGGGTCGCTCTCATTATTATAGGACATAACGTACATCCGTTATCCTTATCATCTAATCATAGTCACTGGCCTGTGGAGTGAGCATACAAACATTATCACCAAGGTTTGGCCTTCCATCAGTCTTCAACAGCATCCAATTGTGGAGGAAAAAAAAGGATTAACTGAAATGTTTTAAAATCAGTACGCTGTTGTAATTAGTTTTCTTATTATTATTGTTTACTATATGCTTTTTGTCCAAAAAACATCAAATGTTTTTGATTTTTTTTCATGAAGGTATAGGTACTTGTATTGCCTGCTGGATGGCTTCCAACACCATCCATGAAGTGGGCCGATTCTTCATTGACTACTGGGCCACTTTACTCCCACTAGTCCACCCCTCAATGGGCGTAGCAGGATGCAATCTTTTGAATCTTTAAAAATCAAAACTTGTGAGGTACTAAAGTTGACATGCTTGACTCAGACAGATATTCCAATCAGAACACTGACGCAACTGCTTCTAATTGAGAAGAACATGATTGTGTTTGCAGAGGCATACTATAAACAGAATATGTGATGCGAACATAGACAAACTCTGAGGGGATGCTAAAACAAAGACATGAAAGGAACGTAGAGTGGAGAGGCCCAGCTGGGGGGATACAGCAAAAACCTGAAGGTTAATTTGCTGATTTTCTCCCGAGAGTCAGACAAATAGCAGCGGCATCTGTTTGATATCAACTCTCTGTTCATGCAAACAAATAATTTCACTGTTTTGATCGCTATTGCCTACAATTCAAAAGTAAAGTCCAATGCAGGCATTGTTTGTTGACGTTGTCAAATGTATGTACCAGTTTGCTGTTGTGACTAGGCTCAGCTATTTGCATTTTATGAATTATTTTTTATCAGCCTCCAATTGACTGAAGAAGTACGCAAATGACTGACAGGCCAGTGAAGTAAATTTGCAATACGAAATACGCAGTTGAATTTTGGGGTCTACACTATTACTGTATTCTTTGGACTATAAGTCGCAGTTTTTTTAATAGTTTGGCAGAGGGTGAGTCTTATACTCTTGAGCGACTTATGTGTGATTATTTACGGTCGCGTCGGACCGACTTCTCTCTCGCTAACTTTTTTTTTTTTTTTTGATAAATATATATTCATATATTTATACTAAAACAATGTATGGATGTTAAATAAAATAAATAATTTGGATAAAACAGAGAAGGCGCTGTGCATGCCTGCGCACGTGAACGCACTGGCCCCGCTCTCTTTTCAATCTTCCCCTCCGCGAGCATCCTGCTATATCCTTTTCGATATGGAGCAGCTATAGGAGTGAAAAACAAACTAAAGACAGGGGAATTGAAAAGCAAACAACTGTGGTAGGAGTGGGATATGGAAAGGATTCAAATTGATTGTTGAAGGTGCTATATGGAAACCTGTGTCGGCTTCGCTGAATGTAAATGAATGTGGTGCTTTGCTCTCATACTGAAATAATATTTAACAAACTTTTCCAGCGATATTTCGTTGTGTAAATGCATTTATAATGATCATAAAAATATGTAGACTATTTAAACATTGAGAAAATGTGTGTTTTTTTTCTGCCAACTCGAGATTAAAAATAATGTCAAATCCACCTGTTAGAACAGACATGCAAATATTAAAGATATAATTTTTTATTGAATATCCATCGTACAGTCTTGTTTAACTGGGAGAATTCTTTACAAAAGACAGGCTTTAATTTCTTTTCATTATGCATATATGCATCGTCACAAAACGCAACCACGCATCGCATCCCCGCATTCCCTCCTTCGCCTGAGTTCTCACAAATAAAACATAAAATTTCGTTTTTTTTTTTCCCGGGCTCGTGCCTACAGATAAAACATAATATTTTGTTGTTTTTTCGGGCTCAGGCAAGCACATCAAGTTAATTGATCGGGCTCGGGCCATGTCGGGCTTTAATACCCGCGGGCCGGGCTGGATTTTTTAGGCCCGATCTAATTTCTAGCGTCATGTAATGTTAGCATTAGGGCTGTCAAAATTATCGCGTTAACGGGCGTTAATTATTTTTTTTAATTAATCACGTTAAAATATTTGACGAAATTAACGCACTAGGCCCGCTCAGACAGATTTAAATGTCAGTACAGTGAAAGGCCAACTTGTTAATTGTGTTTTATGGAGTTTTTCCGCCCTCTGCTGGCGCTTGGGTGTGACTTGCATATGTTATGTGGTGTAATGTCGCCCTCTGCTGGCGATTCAGTGCAGCTGATTATTTGGGTTTCGGCGCGCTTTTCTGACGTGATTATATGTCGACGCGAACTCACACTAACAGACAGTGCTATTCAGACCAGCTAACGTCCGCATCCAGTATTCAGTGGCAGTTCTCATAGCCCCATAACACTGTTTGTGTCAAATACATGCATCACTTGTGAGTTATATTCCTCCTTTGTTTATATTCATGAGCATTAGATAGTTATTGATGATGTGTATTTGAATTTGTTCACATATATGGTGAAATGCAGTTACATTGTTAGATGATTGTGAGCTAATTGGCTAGTGCTACTGCTCAAATGGACACGTGTGTGTACATTTTATGTTATTTTGTGATTTATGCAAGTTATTGACACATTGCCTTGTTATTTTCAGTTTTACAAAAATACAAGAAACGTGCTCCTGTCAAAAAGAGATGACTTCAGTAAAGCCCATGCAACTTTGCCACACCGTCTGATTTCTTTTTGGAACTTATGTTCGCTATCTGTCAATTTGTGTACTCACACACATTGAGGACAGAGTAGGGCTACTAGTTTATTTTTTGATTGAAAATTTTACAAATTTTATTAAAACGAAAACATTAAGAGGCGTTTTAATATAACATTTCTATAACTTGTACTAATATTCATCTTTTAAGAACTACAAGTCTTTCTATCCATGGATCA
Organism: Corythoichthys intestinalis; assembly: GCF_030265065.1. Classification (NCBI taxonomy): domain Eukaryota; kingdom Metazoa; phylum Chordata; class Actinopteri; order Syngnathiformes; family Syngnathidae; genus Corythoichthys; species Corythoichthys intestinalis. The sequence continues at coordinate 44,357,923 of NC_080411.1, read as the reverse complement.
CTTTAACAGAATGTTAATAATGTTAATGCCATCTTGTTGATTTATTGTTATAATAAACAAATACAGTCCTTATGTACCGTATGTTGAATGTATATATCCATCTTGTCTTATCTTTCCATTCCAGCAATAATTTACAGAAAAATATGGCATATTTTATAGCTGGTTTGAATTGCGATTAATTGCGATTAATTACGATTAATTAATTTTTAAGCTGTAATTAACTCGATTAAAGATTTTAATCGTTTTACAGCCCTAGTTAGCATACCATACACCTATTCAGCCTGTTGTTCTCTATTGTATTTTAAATCGCCTTTCAAGATGACATGTCTGTCCTTGGTGCTGGATTCTATCAAATAAATTACCCCCCAAAAATGCGAATTATACTCCCGTGCGACTTATATATGTTTTTTTCCTTTTCATTGCGCATTTTTTGGCTGGTGCGACTTATACTCAGGTGCAACGTATAGTCTGAAAAATACGGTAAGCACGTTTCACACACATATCCAGGGAAATTCCAGTGTAAGGTGACGCAGGATTTACTTGCGTCATTGCTTTCACGCATGTAGCGATGTCCCAAGAATGACGGGGGTTGGACACGTTCCCACACTTGTCCCGTGTTCCCCACTGGCGCTTTCTGTGCGGGGAGGCCTGCTGGTGCAATTTTAAACCCGGGACATTACATCATTTTTGGTCGGCATCGGCTGTCACAACGTTGGTCAAATCATGTTATGTTCTGGAAGGAGCGTTCCTGACGTCGTAAGTGCAGCCAATTCAAGCTCATCAAGACTGTATTTAAGCCCAGCCGATCGAAGAGAAGAGTGGAAGGAAGAATCCCGCTGGCTTTGTTTTGTTGTCTTTTCAGCCTACCGCTTAAGTTAGTATTTTATTGATCCCCGTCGACCTGCTGTCAGGGACCCATTGTGTTTTTCCCCCTTTTAAGCCATCACATGTGTTTTTGTATTTGATAAACCACTGAACGCGTCACTCCGTTGTTTTATGCTTTGAAGTATAACCTTGTTTCCACAGTAGCGGACCATAACATCGGGGACAAAATAAAGCACACATTTCCAAAGATGGGCGATGGACTCTCTTCCTCGGCTCTACTGTCACGGACGCATTGTGTAATTCCCCCTTTTCAGTGATCGTGTGTATTTTTGCATTTAATAAACCACTGAACGCAACCGCCGAGTAGGAAGGCGGCCGCGGTGAGCATGGAAGCCTCGGGCGCGGGTGGAGCCTCCGCGGGTGCAGATCATGGTGGTAGTAGCAAATATGTATTTAATAATCTCTTGAACGCATCTCTCTGTTGTTTTCTGCTTTGAAGTATATACAACCTTGTTTCAGTAGTAGCGAAAGTAGAGTAGTAGAGGAAGTGACGATCGGCCCGCCGTGATATTTACATCATCAGCCATCGTGCTGTGACCTAGGAATTTAAAGCCTGCTTTCACGCACACTGCTTCCCTGGAAAGTCCGGACATGATACTAAGACGTGACCCGTGAAATGTCCGCGTAATCTCCATGTCAGTCAACCCGGGAAATTGTTTTCACGTGCAACTGCTGCACGGTTAAATCCCGCGATATTCCCGGTGTTTCAGAGTGTGTGAAAGGGGCTTTAGTCTACACTTGCTTGAGGACTTTTCTGAGCCTGACTCCCATAGGGACTTTTAATTAAAGTTGACATTTTTATTTAATAAGTTCAGGTTTGCTTGTTAAGTTCCTTATCATACAATACTATCATAATACACATTTTATTTGAACATTATAGAGACACATTGACTTGAATGCTAGGCTGGTGCATGTTTCGGTACCAGTCACCCGTTCAAGAGTAGGCATTTACTCGAAATATTACTGCTTGCATACTTGTTGTGATATCGTATACATGTAGATGTATTTTATTGTACTCAGAAATGCATTTCATTTTTTTCTCTGATTGCTTCCTAATACTATATTGATTTTGTGGTGACACACTTGCCTGAAAAGTACAGCCACAGCAGAGAAAATGTGAGGAGCAAGACTAACTATACCTTTTTGGATGTCAATTTAGTCATTTGTTTCTTTTCAATCTTTTTTTTTTTTTTTTATTGGTGGCCTAAATCTAAAAGATACACATATTTTTTATTTGCATGTTACTGTGTGTTACAATATGTGAAATTTAATAGATTGTAAAGAATAATATTAGGTATTAAAGTGCCTGCGACATCATAAAAAAATCTTAAATAGCATTATTATTATGTGAATTAGAATCAAATTTTGAGACGATTCGACTATATACAACAATTTGGCAAAGTGCAGATGATGATGTCTTTTCATCTGGCGTTTAACCCTGCCTGTCATTATAGCGCTCTAGCGTCCCCAGCTGGAGGTGACGTTGGCAGGGTCACGATTTCATCAGATTTAGAATTCAGCCCATTGAGGGGGAATTATTCAGAATGAGGAAAATGCGACAAAGAGAGCAGCAAAATGTCATTGTTTTAATCTCTCTACTCCAATATTTTTACATGATCTTCTTTTTATCTAATTATTTTTGCCCAATTGCTAAGTAAAGGGTATGGTCATGACAAATAACAGTCTTGTGCTAAATGGAATATGAAATATTCAAAATGCATTTATTCAGTATGACATGGCAAAATTCCTCCATAATGGTTTTAACCAGTGTTTTTCAACCTTTTCTGAGTCACGGGACATTTTTACATTCGAAAAGAAACACAAACCAAAAATGTTACTTTCTGTATAATACATTTAATTAGAAAATAATTTCTCAATATTTACATTTACTCAATGTGGAAGTTGAGCCTGTTTAGGTGAACACAAAATCGATATCCTGGCAGGAATCTTCGTCAATAGATCTCAGTCTCTCTCTGTTTTTATTTTTTATAGCAGTTAGGTTTGAAAAGCTCAGAATAATCAAACAGGGGGACTTTAGCAACGTCTTAAACTGCATCTGGGCCGAGCATCTCGCTGGCAATAGCTTTGCAGGCAGCTAGTATTAATGTCTCTACCACAGTGTGGTACTTTGGGATTTAGCAACACGGTAACTGGCTTTGACGGCTTTGTCACTCATACTTTGTAGTTTTTCTCAAAAAAGTTGCCTGTTTCTCTGTGGCAAACAAACAGTCCATCGACTTGTTAGGAAGCGACGGGTGTTTCATTTGGAGAATGAAGCTGACGTTTAAGCTTGCTTGGCACCATGACGCTGTTGGAATGGAGAGCTGCTCGTGCCGGATTCAAGAACTGCTCGGATTTCTAGCCATCAGCCACCTTGCTGTCCTCAACAATGTGTTTGAATAAAACACAGGGGGAGGATTTACGGTCGTCACATACGTATAGATAAGATTAAAAGGACACTTTCGTGTATATCAACACTTGACTAATTTAATCAAATGATGTACAGTAGATGTGCTGGGGTCCACATTGTCGAGGACAGCAGCAAGGTGGCTGATGGCTAGAAATCCAAGCAGTTCTTAAACACAACACGAGCCATACCTTGCTCATCTAGACACCACCACAGCCTTCTATCTACCCTTTCTTTCCTACTGCAACTCCGCCCGACGAAGTAAAAAAAAAAAAAAATGCAATATTAGATCATTTCTTGCGGCACACCTGACGATCTCTCACGGCACACTAGTGTGCCACGGCACACCGGTTGAGTTAGTTGAGTTAGTTCGGCTTTTGTCATTTCCCTGCCACTGCTTCGGACAGCGTAAACAAATCAGGAAGCGTGACAGCTAGCTGACATGCTAACCCGAACCGAGCGGTGTTTGAAAGCCTTGTTCTAGCCTTTGGAAGCGAAAAATCACAGCAAACTACCCGAAGCATGTCAAACGACGGCGGGGTTGTTGATTACCTTTACTGATCGGCAATTCGTCTAGCGGCGAGCAAGTTACAGCTCGTCGTTCCCCTGCTGTGGGCAGGAGAGTTGTTTGGCAGGGAAGCAGCAGGAGAATGACCGCCGGACAAACCGGCCGACGTCAGAGGAGAGTGGAGCTGCCCAACTCCAACCCGAGGATAGTTGTCTATTGAAGGGCACACGAAGAGTGCAGAGGAGGCTGGAAGTCTGTACGATATGGACAACTGCACGGGCATAAGCCAAGTATGGTGCCCTCCCAGGGGGCACGCGAAGAGGACCAATGGGAAGGTGTGACAAGCTGCCGGTCGTCGGCCGAGTGGCATTCTCGGTGGACAAGGAGCATTGTCAGCCACAAAATGCAAGCCACCTCCATATTAAAACGTGTGCCACAATCCTAGTATTTGACATACTGTAATACAAAACGCAATGTTTTCTCACTTCCTCAAAAGTCCAATGGTCCACCAGTTGTCGGACTTGTTTTGGCCAGTCTCGGGGTGGGGGTTTTTGACACCCAAAAAGGCTCCCACGCCTCTCCCTGGTGCAGCAACAAAACTGCAGCACATTTGGCTGGCAAGATGCGAAAAATAAACAAAATATTCTGCAAATTCAGCTGAATCCACGAGTCATCTGCATGCTATAAAACAATGCTGTATTGTGAAATGCTGACCTGGGTGATGTCACATTCGCATTCCTCTTCAAAACAGGAATTTAAAAAAGTTATTGGCGCGGGATTCAAAATATTGAATATATAAATTGATCGCTTCCACACACATCCAAGCGGTCCATTTCATTCAGGAGCATAAAATACCACATGAAATACGAAATAAACATGTTTTTTGCTGTCATAGGCACTTTAAATACAGTAAATTCAGTCACAGGGACTGTGAATTAATGCAAATAGTTTTCTGTTCGTTTTTTGCAGTTATTGGTAAGGGACCAATCCAGTGTGTTGTCTCTTTTTACCTTTAACAACCGGACATGATCCATCTTTCCCATTACCCTGAATAGGATGCATGTTAGAAAATGGATAGATGCACAGATGGCTGCAACTATTTGAGGAAAGGAAATTATTTGTTCAAAAGGCTGACTCACCCGGGGCATAATTGAAGCACAGAACTCAGTGAATGCCACTATTTGAGGATCTCGATACTTGATTCTGGAGTGTCCACACACACTTTCCTTTCCATTAATGTGGTTATCTAACCATAATATGACTGGGATTTAGAATTTTTAGACACACAAAACAGTGGCAAGGTATTTGAAGCAAAGTTTGAAATCACATGTCTATTTTATGATAATTCCCTCATTTCCATACTGTTGTACTCACATTTCTGTATTTTTTCCCCTTTGCCAGTACTTGTACATGGAGCATATAGACAATAAGCCATTTACACTCACAATTTGTAGGTACTTCAGAGCGTCAAAGGGTACATAAGAATAGAATAGGTGGCATTATGGCCTTTAAGTCACGACAACTTCATAATTGCATGAATCATCTGCTTCAAAGGATCTGCCTTAGGAAAATGGAGTCAGGCAAGAATAATGACTTATCAAGTGGATCAGGAAAAGGCTAAGAAAATATTGAATCCTATTTTTCAAAATGTCAGTGGTCGATTGATACTGTACAATATCATTTATATTATGGATGCACTCTGATGGAAAATATTGTCTAAAACTAAAAATGAGGGGGAAAATCAATAAATTCTGATACCGTTAAAAATAAATGAGAAAAAATAAATTGTGAGGCTTAGCTTCTTAACGCTGGCAATCAAGTTATGATGCCTTAGCCAGCAAACAGATGGATTTAGAACAATAAAAAAATAAAATACATATATATTAGCCATGGTACAACATGGTATTAAAGTAAGTACTCTTACATAGAAATGGCTGAAAAATCTGTTTATTTGTTGTTTCAAATGATAGTTTTCCAAATAAGTGTTTCTGAAATAATATTACTGCATTATTATTATTTAGCTGAAGTTCTTAGATTTATTCAAACATAATCAGTGGTGGATAGAGTATCCAAAAAGCGTTATTTCTAATATTACTCAAGTAAAAGAAGTCATTGAAAAGTTTAAGTACAAGTAAAAAAGTATTTGTTGAAAAGAATACTCAAGTAATGAGTAACACTGTGAGTAACTGCTTACAATATCTGTTTTTTTATTTATTTATTTATTTTAAATAACGGTAATAACGTTTTTGTTTTTTATTTTTTGGCAAATCAACTTCATCTATATGAACTGTTATTATCAGACCCTACTGTATTGTATAGTAAGGTTAGTAGTCCCTCACCTCTTTTGCACCATGGACCGGTGTTATATGGGCCTTTTTTTCACGGACCAGCAATGTGCGGCAGAAAATAACAGTAAATATAAAATAACACAACAGGGCTAAAAACAAACATTAAGTGCAAGGAAAATGAAACTCACCATATACTGAATCAACCTTATTTAAAAGTGGCATCTCCTAAAACTTGATGGCGAAAAAATCCTTGTTCGCAGGCATAATGAGTTCTCCAATCGTGAAACATTTCTTAGGTTTAGCGAAATGGTTCGCCACGAGGTACAGTGCCTTGCAAAAGTATTCGGCCCCCTTGAACCTTGCAACCTTTCGCCACATTTCAGGCTTCAAACATAAAGATATAAAATTTAATTTTTTTGTCAAGAATCAACAACAAGTGGGACACAGTCGTGAAGTGGAACAAAATTTATTGGATAATTTAAACTTTTTTAACAAATAAAAAACTCGGCCCCCTTGCGTTAATACTTTGTAGCGCCACCTTTTGCTCCAATTACAGCTGCAAGTCGCTTGGGGTATGTTTCTATCAGTTTTGCACATCGAGAGACTGACATTCTTGCCCATTCTTCCTCGCAAAACAGCTCGAGCTCAGTGAGGTTGGATGGAGAGTGTTTGTGAACAGCAGTCTTCAGCTCTTTCCACAGATTCTCGATTGGATTCAGGTCTGGACTTTGACTTGGCCATTCTAACACCTGGATACGTTTATTTTTTAACCATTCCATTGTAGATTTGGCTTTATGTTTTGGATCATTGTCCTGTTGGAAGATAAATCTCCGTCCCAGTCTCAGGTCTTGTGCAGATACCAACAGGTTTTCTTCCAGAATGTTCCTGTATTTGGCTGCATCCATCTTCCCGTCAATTTTAACCATCTTCCCTGTCCCTGCTGAAGAAAAGCAGGCCCAAACCATGATGCTGCCACCACCATGTTTGACAGTGGGGATGGTGTGTTCAGGGTGATGAGCTGTGTTGCTTTTACGCCAAACATATCGTTTTGCATTGTGGCCAAAAAGTTCAATTTTGGTTTCATCTGACCAGAGCACCTTCTTCCACATGTTTGGTGTGTCTCCCAGGTGGCTTGTGGCAAACTTTAAACGAGACTTTTTATGGATATCTTTGAGAAATGGCTTTCTTCTTGCCACTCTTCCATAAAGGCCAGATTTGTGCAGTGTACGACTGATTGTTGTCCTATGGACAGACTCTCCCACCTCAGCTGTAGATCTCTGCAGTTCATCCAGAGTGATCATGGGCCTCTTGGCTGCATCTCTGATCAGTTTTCTCCTTGTTTGAGAAGAAAGTTTGGAAGGACGACCGGGTCTTGGAAGATTTGCAGTGGTCTGATGCTCCCTCCATTTCAATATGATGGCTTGCACAGTGCTCCTTGAGATGTTTAAAGCTTGGGGAATCTTTTTGTATCCAAATCCGGCTTTAAACTTCTCCACAACAGTATCTCGGACCTGCCTGGTGTGTTCCTTGGTTTTCATAATGCTCTCTGCACTTTAAACAGAACCCTGAGACTATCACAGAGCAGGTGCATTCATACGGAGACTTGATTACACACAGGTGGATTCTATTTATCATCATCGGTCATTTAGGACAACATTGGATCATTCAGAGATCCTCACTGAACTTCTGGAGTGAGTTTGCTGCACTGAAAGTAAAGGGGCCGAATAATATTGCACGCCCCACTTTTCAGTTTTTTATTTGTTAAAAAAGTTTGAATTATCCAATAAATGTTGTTCCACTTCACGATTGTGTCCCACTTGTTGTTGATTCTTGACAAAAAAATTAAATTTCATATCTTTATGTTTGAAGCCTGAAATGTGGCGAAAGGTTGCAAGATTCAAGGGGGCCGAATACTTTTGCAAGGCACTGTATGTTGCTCTCAGTGCATTCACTTTTGTTGCCTCGTTTGCTAGCTTTTAGCCACATATTATGCAGAATGGACTTGGTTGTATGCTCCTCTTCTGGCTCAGCAAGTGGCCTTTTTGCCATCTGCAGCACACAGCCAACATCAGCTAACGTTACTGTTTACATTGACTGACGCTGGGCTGCTATAGGTGTGCAAACACCCCATTAATGGAGGCCAACCACTAGAGAGTGACGTACGCAAATCTTTACTTGGATTAGTTAAGAGGAACAGGCCAGATTGCGGTCGATAACAAATTATTGATTATTTCTTTGCAAAGTAGCAAATGTGCCACGGACCAGTCCCGGTAGCTGGCCCGATGGTTTGGGATCCCTGCTGAGTTGCTGAGAGTATTACATGACCATATTATGCAAAAAAGATTACATAAAAACCATCAAATTTAGACCAGACCACTATGACGCATTACCCGTCCAAAAAACAAAAGTGCGCTAAATATAAATATAGATAAAAAACATTGTTAACTCTGAATGTTATAATGTAGTCATGTGTTTATTTCTGCAACATCTCATTGGTGAAACGGGTAGCGCTACTGTCAGCATCTCTGGCAAAAATATAGTCAATATGTAGAATAAAGAGGAAAAACGTATCGACTCTAGTGTAGCCCAAAGTTTCGGAGTAAGAGTAGTTTCTTCCTCGCAAATCTACTTGAGTAAAAGTAAAGTGATAAAACTACTCTAAGAAGTACATTTTTTCTCAAAATTCTCAAAAAGTTACTCAGGTAAATGTAACGGAGTAAATGTAACTACCCACCTCTGCATATGATTACCCATATTTGCTCATTGCACTTGGTCTATTGATTTAGTATGTTCATTCATTACTTTTCTGTTACTGTCTTCAGGCATTTTAATAAAGTGCCTCTTCTCCTTGTTATAAACATTTGAAATCTCCTCCTCAAAGATATGAGAAGGGGCACATAGGAATTTATTGTTTACACATTGTATTTTTCCATTGCGTATGATTGTATGATTAAGGCCCAGAGTCTTTCTCATTTGCATAGGAACAATAATCTGCGAAATTATTTGACATGTGGACTGTTTTTTTTGTTTGTTTGTTTGTTTGTTTTCTATTGTCACATTGTTATAAAGTGTGTAGAATCAATAAAAATATTGTGGGGGGGAAAAATGAAAAAAAAACATCTGCCCTGCTCGGCGTTCGGAGCGGTCCCCCTGTGAAGAAGCTTCTTGTCTTTATTCCACCTCTGTTGGGGGGTGAGGCCCAATCTGGTTTACAAATGGACTTGATAAAATGATTCTTTCCTGTCTTTTTATTCTCATTTAATTTAATGGCTTGATCCATGTTTTATTCATAACTAGAAAATGCAATTTCTGGAGAAATTGCAATGGTAGCTTTGCTTTCGCAGGTAAACCCCTTGGGGTCAAGTCCTGCTGATATCAGGTCACTTCCTGTTGATTTAGGGGCATTACAGGGGTCACTTCCTGTTGATATTTCGACGTGCATGGCCGCTAATGGTATCAACTACACATACGCATATACTCCAAGTACACTGGCATCAATAGAATCGACATATTTGGCTGTCAATGGCAAGGAGGTACACGGCTGTCAATGGCTATGACGTACATCTCCAAACCGGTCCTCGAGGGCCGCTGTGGGTCCTGGTTTTTGTTCATACCGATCAAGCACAGACCTTTTAACCAATGTGGTTTCTACTAAAATAAGCAGCACCTGCCTGCAATCAACTGATTACACTTATAAAACACCAGATTAGTGAAAAGGTGTGGTCTTGTTTTGTTGGAGTCAAATCCTGCACCCACTGCAGCCCTATGTGGAATTGTTTGGAGACCACTGGACCATGGATGTCAATGTCATGGACATACATGGCATTCAATGGCATGGATGTACATTCGATGACAATGGCAAGGACGTACTGTAATTTTTGGACTATAAGTCGCACCTGAGTATAAGTCACATTTTGGGGGGGAAATTTACTTGATAAAATCATGTCATCTTGAAAAGCAATTTAAAATAAAAATACAATAGAGAACAACATGCTGAGTAAGTGTACAATATGATGTCACATGATGCATGAACAACGAAATGCGAACGTGGCCGGTATTTTAACGTAACATAGCTATTAAGAGTTATTCAGATAAGTATAGCATAAAGAACATGCTAAAAGGTTTACCAAACCATCAGTGTCACTCAAAAACACCAAAATAACATGTGAACTGAAATAATAATGTGTTAATAATTTCACACATAAGTCGCTCCAGAGTATGTCATACGCCCAGCCTAACTATGAAAAAAACTGCGACTTATAGTCCGAAAAATACAGTACTGTACATGGCTGTCAATGGAATACAAATACAATGGCATCAATAGAATCGACATACTGTACATGGCTGTGAATGGCACCGACATAGATTGCTGTCATTAGAGGTAGAGCCGGGCCAGGTCAGTCCCAAAAAGACAATTACATTCGGGTCGCATCAGGTCGGGTCTTCTCTCTTGCTATGTTTTTTTTTTTTTTTTAATGAATATATTGTAATGTCCATAAATATGCGTCCCCCACCCCCACCCCCCTTAAGAGACGATCGGACTGGGGAGCGTGACGTAGCGGGAAGCGAGTAGAGAGAATGGGAGAACGGGCGGGACAGCGAAAGTGAGCGGTCGTGTTGCGGCGGCCCGCTGTTATTTTGTTATTGTTTTTCTTTAGTATTGTTGCCACAAAAAAGTTGGTAAGTCAATACCGACTCCTCTCCTTCTTCCCCATCTGGGGCTATTACAATATATTTATATATTATGCATACTAAAATGATGTATGGATGTTAAACTAAGGAATACTTGTTATAAAATAAATAATTTGGATAAAACAAGAAGGCGCTGTATGGTAATTGCAAATATACAGTGGAGCAAATAAGTATTTAGTCAACCACAAATTGTGCAAGTTCTCCCACTGGAAAATATTAGAGAGGCCTGTAATTGTCAACATGGGTAAACCTCAACCATGAGAGACAGAATGTGAAAAAAAAAAAAAAAAACAGAAAATGACATTGTTTTATTTTAAAATAATTTATTTGCAAATCACGGTGGAAAATAAGTATTTGGTCAATACCAAAAGTTCATCTCAATACTTTGTTATGTACCCTTTGTTGGCAATAACGGAGGCCAAACGTTTTCTGTAACTCTTCACAAGCTTATCACACACTGTTGCTTGGATTTTGGCCCATTCCTCCATGCAGATCTCCTCTAGAGCAGTGATGTTTTGGGGCTGTCGTTGGGCAACACGGACTTTCAACTCCCTCCTCACCCTGTGGCGTCAAAATGATAACAAGAACGGTGAGCAAAAATCCCGGAACCACACGGGGGGACCTAGTGAATGACCTACAGAGAAGTGGGACCACAGAAACAAAGGCCAGGGACTCAAATCCTTCACTGCCAGACGTGTCCCCCTGCTAAATAAAGGACAGGTCCAGGCCCGTCTGCGGTTCGCTAGAGAGCATTTGGATGATCCAGAAGAGGACTGGGAGAATGTGTTATGGTCAGATGAAACCAAAATATAACTTTTTGGTAGAAACACAGGCTCTCGTGTTCGGAGGAAAAAGAATACTGAATTGCACACTACCCACTGTGAAGCATGGGGGTGGAAACATCATGCTTTGGGGCTGTTTTTCTGCAAAGGGACGAGCACGACTGATATGTGTAAAGGAAAGAATGAATGGGGCCATGTATCGAGAGATTTTGAGTGAAAATCTCCTTCCATCAGCAAGGGCATTAATGATGAGACATGGCTGGGTCTTTCAGCATGACAATGATTCCAAACACACAGCCAGGGCAACAAAGGAGTGGCTTTGTAAGAAGCATTTCAAGGTCCTGGAGTGGCCTAGCCAGTCTCCAGATCTCAACCACAAAGAAAATCTGTGGAGGGAGTTGAAAGTCTGTGTTGCCCAACGACAGCCCCAAAACATCACTGCTCTAGAGGAGATCTGCATGGAGGAATGGGCCAAAATCCAAGCAACAGTGTGTGAAAAGCTTGTGAAGAGTTACAGAAAACGTTTGGCCTCCGTTATTGCCAACAAAGGGTACATAACAAAGTATTGAGATGAACTTTTGGTATTGACCAAATACTTATTTTTCCACCATGATTTATAAAATAAAAAATAAAATAAAACAATGTGATTTTCTGGGGGGGGGGGGGGGGGGGGGGGGTCCATATTCCGTCTCTCATGGTTGAGGTTTACCCATGTTGACAATTACAGGCTTCTCTAATATTTTCAAGTTGGAGGACAAATAGTGGTTGACTAAATACTTATTTGCCCCAGTGTAATGCCAAAAAGATTGGCAGGTTCGACTGATGCATCTCCTCCCTTTCCTCTTTCTCCTGAGTCCTCACAAATAAAACATAAAATTTCGGGTTTGTTTCGGGCTCTGGCCTGCAAATCAAGTTAATTGATTGGGCTTGGGCCAGGTCGGGCTTTAATACCCACGGACCTGGGTTAGATCGGGCTGGATTTTTTTGGCCCACTCTTACCTCTCGCTGTCATTGGCATGGACGTGCATGGCTGTCAATGACATCGACTTACTTGGGCACCAATTGAGTGTCAATGGGTTGTAATGGTAAGCTTTTGGTCACAACCACCCATATTTTTGTTGTCACTGTCAAATTTGGCAATTAGAAATGAATGTAACGACGAGTTTTTGGCAAATTTTGGGGAAATTGCAAGTCTTTGGAAAAACTTTTATGCCCCTTACCTTCATGATTTTTTAATGTGTGATTTATGTGAATCGGATAACAATTGTAGTGATTTATGTGAATTGGATAACAATTGTAGGACTAGACACATTTTGAGTGTTTTGAGTGGTTTTTGTTTTTTTCTTTCAAAAAACCCGTGTTTTGGTGCAAAGTGTAATTTTTGGCGGGGGTCATTCGAAAGATTGCATCACACACGAGAATTCCAATCATTTCGGTATTTGAACGGTGTCAATTGGTGAAACGGTTTGGGCTGTGCGGCATGCTGAAGAAAAGCTATTTAAAAAAAAAAAGGATTAACATAAATGGATGCTTTTGCATTTCATGCAAAGCTACCGTCAATTCTTATTTCAATTTGTTATGAAGTGTGTGTCGTCATCTTCTGTCATTTAAGAGAATAAAAACCTGTAAGAACAGAAAGTCGACTTCAGTTGTCTTTGCCTCAACTTTTTTCTCCTCCAGTTCTAAAGGAGTGCCAATACTTCACCATTTACTTTATTTCATGAATGTAACCATTGAATCCATTGAGATGTCATTAGGTTCTGTCAACACTAATGGCAAAAGGGGATTTAGGTTATGAGTCCCGGCCGGCTCTAACACATACACACAAAAACGCACCTGAGCGCTGAATGCATCTACTAAAGCCACAAACAGCCAAGAGGCAGTCAGACAGTAAATGCAAACATATTTTATTTATGAAAACCTCCTGAAGCAAACACAAGGTTTACATTACATATTTTATGACAGCATTTGATTTTGGATGTGATTCTCTATCCCGCGGGATACTCCTCAAAGTGTAAGAGGAAGTTCCCCAGTGGGGGGATAAGGATGAATTTTCGCTTTATTTTTCTTTCGTATTATAGTTTTGGGATGCGTGACAGATAACTGTTTTCATTTGAATTTGTTTTGTTTTTTGCTTGGGGGGGCTTTCAAAAGTGGCATGACGTTTTACTTAACAAATCTGTTGTTTTCGCCTTGTGAGTTTTTCTCGGTTTTTATTTTAAGTGGATTTAGTTGGACTCCCATTATAGGATACTTTGGGAACAGACTTTGATTCCCTGAACTAAGAGTAAAACCCTAACCCTATAAATGCTGTATTAGAGAAAGGTGGGAAGTCGGACTCATCTCACTCAGATGGTACCAGTTGCGAATGTAAACAGCAAAGATGGCTGATCGTGACAAGTTATTTACCGTAACCTTCGCACTTTAAGGCGCACCTAACTATAAGCCACCATGCAGCAAATTTGACATGAAAATAACATTTGTTCAAAGATAAGCCGCACTGGACTATAAACCACTGCTGTCCGCATCGTATTATAGGATATTTACACCAAAAGAGATTAACCGGTAACACTTTATTTGACAGCGGCATGATACGACTGCCGTAAGACCAAAAGAACCACCATGAAGCTTTGAACCTATTAGCTGCAAATCGTCATTGCTTCAAGAAGCTTCATTTGGCCACTACTGCTCCCTTGGGGAAGATACCATAATTTCCCGAATATAACACGCACTTTTTTTCCCCAAAATCAACTTGTAAAATCATGGTGCGCATTATAAACGGGTACATGAATGGAGACAGAGATATATATATATATATATATATATATATATATATATATATATATATATATATATATATATATATATATATATATATATATATATATATATACAGTATATATATACAGTATATATATACAGTGCCTTGCAAAAGTATTCGGCCCCCTTGAACCTTGCAACCTTTCGCCACATTTCAAGCTTCAAACATAAAGATATAAAATTTTAATTTTTTGTCAAGAATCAACAACAAGTGGGACACAATCGTGAAGTGGAACAAAATTTATTGGATAATTTAAACTTTTTTAACAAATAAAAAACTGAAAAGTGGGGCGTGCAATATTATTCGGCCCCCTTGCGTTAATACTTTGTAGCGCCACCTTTTGCTCCAATTACAGCTGCAAGTCGCTTGGGGTATGTTTCTATCAGTTTTGCACATCGAGAGACTGACATTCTTGCCCATTCTTCCTTGCAAAACAGCTCGAGCTCAGTGAGGTTGGATCGAGAGTGTTTGTGAAAAGCAGTCTTCAGCTCTTTCCACAGATTCTCGATTGGATTCAGGTCTGGACTTTGACTTGGCCATTCTAACACCTGGATAAGTTTATTTTTGAACCATTCCATTGTAGATTTGGCTTTATGTTTTGGATCATTGTCCTGTTGGAAGATAAATCTCCATCCCAGTCTCAGGTCTTGTGCAGATACCAACAGGTTTTCTTCCAGAATTTTCCTGTATTTGGCTGCATCCATCTTCCCGTCAATTTTAACCATCTTCCCTGTCCCTGCTGAAGAAAAGCAGGCCCAAACCATGATGCTGCCACCACCATGTTTGACAGTGGGGATGGTGTGTTCAGGGCGATGAGCTGTGTTGCTTTTACGCCAAACATATCGTCTTGCATTGTGGCCAAAAAGTTCAATTTTGGTTTCATCTGACCAGAGCACCTTCTTCCACATGGTTGGTGTGTCTCCCAGGTGGCTTGTGGCAAACTTTAAACGAGACTTTTTATGGATATCTTTGAGAAATGGCTTTCTTCTTGCCACTCTTCCATAAAGGCCAGATTTGTGCAGTGTACGACTGATTGTTGTCCTATGGACAGACTCTCCCACCTCAGCTGTAGATCTCTGCAGTTCATCCAGAGTGATCATGGGCCTCTTGGCTGCATCTCTGATCAGTTTTCTCCTTGTTTGAGAAGAAAGTTTGGAAGGACGGCCGGGTCTTGGTAGATTTGCAGTGGTCTGATGCTCCTTCCATTTCAATATGATGGCTTGCACAGTGCTCCTTGAGATGTTTAAAGCTTGGGAAATCTTTTTGTATCCAAATCCGGCTTTAAACTTCTCCACAACAGTATCTCGGACCTGCTTGGTGTCTTCCTTGGTTTTCATAATGCTCTCTGCGCTTTAAACAGAACCCTGAGACTATCACAGAGCAGGTGCATTTATACGGAGACTTGATTACACACAGGTGGATTCTATTTATCATCATCGGTCATTTAGGACAACATTGGATCATTCAGAGATCCTCACTGAACTTCTGGAGTGACTTTGCTGCACTGAAAGTAAAGGGGCCGAATAATATTGCACGCCCCACTTTTCAGATTTTTATTTGTTAAAAAAGTTTAAATTATCCAATAAATGTTGTTCCACTTCACGATTGTGTCCGACTTGTTGTTGATTCTTGACAAAAAAATTACATTTCATATCTTTATGTTTGAAGCCATATTTGAAGCAATATTATTCGGCCCCTTTACTTTCAGTATTAACGCAAGGGGGCCGAATAATATTGCACGCCCCACTTTTCAGTTTTTTATTTGTTAAAAAAGTTTAAATTATCCAATAAATGTTGTTCCACTTCACGATTGTCTCCCACTTGTTGATTCTTGACAAAAGAATTAAATTTCATATCTTTATGTTTGAAGCCTGAAATGTGGCGAAAGGTTGCAAGATTCAAGGGGGCCGAATACTTTTGCAAGGCACTGTATATATATATAAACCATTTTTTGTTTTTATTGACACGGCCACGTTGTGTTGAAGAAATGTATGTGGTGATCTGTTGCCGACCATTGCGGTACGTGATGTCACCATTTTGTTTCGGTAATACTTCACTCTGATCGCCCGAAGGATTTAGTGTGTGTTAAATTCTGCTTTCTTCACTCTTTATAAAGCACAGAATTTAGTTACTTGAACTCATTTGAGTCAACGTTTATTACAGCTCCGCAACTCGGACCATAACTAACGTGACAACACAGACTTCCTGTGTGTGTCCGTCAACTATATCTGTCCCTTGGGAAACTCAAACCCAAATAACAATAGTTCCTATTGTTACTGTCGTGTCGACAGCGATGAGCTCTCTCGGTTTTCCGACTTAAGTTCTCACTTTCATTTTACCGTATCAATCCATGGAAGAAACATTTATTCATCATAATGAAACGAGCAAGTTATACAGCAGCCTTTAAAAAAAAAAAGTCACATCTGTATTGTTTTCTCCTAGATTCTGGTAAGTTGGAGAAGTTGTCAAATCATATAATTACCGTAAATATTGTCAGTTCATGGTAATGTTTACCAATATGCTATGCTTGTGCTGTGTTTCACCATTCAGTAAAATGACATTTCTGTATCTGTACGCGAGCTCTTTTTTCTTGTATTCTTCTATTTATTGGTGCTAAAATTAGGGTGTACGTTATAAACAGGTACAATATGTTTCCCTAGATTTTACAAGTAAATTTGGGGTGCGCATTATACACGGGTGCGCCTTATATTCGGGAAATTACGGTAGTCAACCTCTGCTGCCACCTGCTGTCAACACTGTTGTTTTCCAACATGCCTCCTAGCGTGCATTGCAGTGCTACAGATGTAAATAACATTAAAAATTAATGTTTTGTGCCAATTATTTCTTCAGTTACTGTTGCAGTTGTTTCATTAATTGCTAGTTATGGTATTTGGTAACACTTTATTTGACAGTGATGCCATAAGACTGTCATTAGACAATCATAATTGTGACACAAGACCTGTCATGAGCATTAATGAGCATCTACAAGCCACCTGCTGTCAACACTGTTGTTGTCCAACATGCCTCCTAGCATGCATTGCAGCACTACAAATGTAAATAATAATCAAAATCCATGTTCTGTGTGAATTATTTCTTCAGTTACTGTTTCAGTTGTTACGTCAATTGCTAGTAATGGTATTTGGTAACACTTTATTTGACAGTGACGCCGTAAGACTGTCATTAGACAATCATAATTATGACATAAGACTGTCATGAGCTTTAATTAATGCTTATAACAGATGTCATTTAGTGTTATCCGGCAAATTATCTCACTTTTGAATAGATGTAAAAGATCCGAACTGGACATACAGTAAATGGAGTTAGTGAAATAATTTGCCAGATGATACTTAATGACATCTGTAAAAAGCATTCAGCAATGCCCATGATAGTATCATGTCATAATTATGACACTGTCAAATATAGTGTTAATTATTAACGCAAATTAATCAACAAACAAACGAAGCTGGATTATAAAGTGTAGGTTTTAAAATGGAGGAAAAAAGTATCGGCTTATAGTCCAAAATTACGGTATTTTGGCCAGCAAAAGATATTTTCACCTCCAGCAAACCTGCCACATGTGTTCAATAACTAAATTAGTTTAATAATGAATAGATGTAGATAAATATAGTTGTATAATTTGCTTCATTTTGATACATAAAGGAATATCCTTAGTGCAAATCAACGTTGCAAAGACAAGTCGTGATGTCATGGTACTGTTTTTTCTGACTTTGCGAGTAGGACGTCCCAGTTCGAGTTGCATTCCAATAATATTTTTCTTGGTCAGAGGTTGAAAAACTACCACCTTCCTCAAATGCAGCATTTTAGTATTAGATTTAAAATGTAAGTGTAAATTCTCGCATGCGGTTGCGCAACAGCTCGATTCGTTATATCCCAATTTTACAGACTTCTAATGTTATTAATATGCCTTTATTTTGATATGAATAACATCAAATTAAATGCGTGGATGCACATTTATAGAAATAGTTTCTTACCCAGCACACTCAGTTCTGCACTTGCAGTGATGTTGTGGTTCTTGTTTGAAGCAGTGCAAGTAAAACTGCCAGAGTCATCATCTGTGACACTTCTGATGATCAGATTGCTCCCAGCCAGAAGAGAATACTTCTTATTCCTATAAGGAGAAGTTTTTCTTTATTACATGGTTGCATCATGTGCATGTGCACTTCAGTTTAGTCATACAGTTTGAAACCTGAACAGTGGGAGACTTCCATATAAACTGTTGGGTTAACTATACTTGTGTGCATAACATTAACATGCATTCCAATATTATTACATAGACAATTAGTTAGGATAGATCTTGAAATCGGCATTCGGCCATAATTTAAAAGTCGGTAAGTGATATAGAATATTGTTGGATGCAAGGAAGTTGGAATAGGATTGTATTAATAATTACTCTAGAGAAAGACCTACTGCTAGATATTGGCTTTGAACTATTCACTGAGCATTTGGCAGAATGATTTAAGATATTTAAGAGTTTCAATTTATAAATGTCCTTCATCAACAGTGCACTGCTGACCAGACTACGCTGGAGGTAGTTAATTCTCAGCATAATTTCTCAGTACTGCTCACCTTTTCTGTGCTCATTATTTATAGCCCTGCTTCTTCTGTGCAGTACATTAAACACGGGCAGGAATAGCACTTAAGTTCCATTGTCAAAAAAAAAAAAAAAGGGGGGGGGGGTATTGGGGCTTCAAAAGTTATTGATTTATACTGTGCTACTTTTGGCACCATTCACACAAGTGCATTCCCAGATAAGGCATCAGATTAATATTATATTAAGGACGAGCTGAAACACAAGGTACTAGATGTTACTTACTTGCTTAAGAAAGAAAAGAATCGTACAGGTCGTCCCCGCGTTAGGAACAACTTCTGTTCCTATGCTGGCGACGTAACCCGAATTTACGCGTAAGTCAGAATTAACCCTTTAAGTACTCGTAAATACCCCCTAAATCTCAAAATAACTATCCAAAATATGTATACGTCATTGTATTGTCCTCGCCAAGAAGTTGGAGCTATGGCCTAGCAAGACAGCGACCTAGGCTCCAAAATGACAATGACAGACGTACGTGTGGTTTGCTGTCTTTATTCAGCTGCTCGTCACATCAACACTTGCAGAATGAAACTATAATAAACATTACATTAAATTTGTTTTATCTTTAATAACAGCAATTTAAATTTGCGTTTATAACTAGTTGCTGATACAGCAATAACAATCCACACAAAAGATTACCATGTATGAGTTAGCGTCCGCACATCATCAAAAACAATCACATAAACTCGTCCTAAGTATTTGACCACAATTGAAAACGCCCATAAACAGTACAAAAGGTATTATATTCAGGTGGTGCCTCTGTGGATGCTTCACAAGCTACAAATCTGCACGCAGGCTTTCAGCTCTAATCCTTCTTTCTCTCTCTCTCTCTCTCTCTCTCTCTCTCTCTCTCTCTCTCTCTCTCTCTCTCTCTCTCTCTCGGCTGCACGACGTCTTCGTGGCAGCAAATGCGCTCCTCATGTGTACGCGTGCACTCTAACTTGCGTGTGAAAGTACTATCTTCTCTACATGTCCTTTGCCAAAATAAAAGCATGCATCACATAACAAAATTAAACATTGTTAATAAAAAAAATAAAAATAAAAAAAACACTGGAGACAAAATGGCGGACAAGACTCCGGCGTCGTAAAGTTGAAATCACATCGTAACATCATAACGTTGGCTTGTTGCACTACAGTGGAAAAACAAGTGCTTATAGTGCTTTTAAAGTCATCTGACTTCTATTCATCTTCAAAAGCAGTGAATATGATGAAAAAAAAATTGTAGCCATTAACTATTAAACTGCGGTTCAATGTATCTTGATCGTTGGGTCAGAGCAAAACACGCTACAATTGAGTTTCTCAAGCAAAACACGTTTGTAGTGATCTGCACACATTAATTAGCTTCTTAATTAATTAGCTTCTTTTTTGCTGTGATTATGACACAGACATACCAAGTCTGGATCACTTCTTCTCCTCTCCGCCACTGAATGCTGGGAGTGGGGTATCCGGAGGCGGAACATTCCAGCACAGCATCGGTTCCCAGCAGAGCTGTTACTCTCAAAGGACGCTGGAGAAACTGCAGGTTTCGGTTTAGTCCAGGCTCTAAGGGTAAGAGAGGGAGAAAGATGTCACACCTTATTATAAATAAAACGGCATAAACCATAAGAGACTATATAATGACTCACAAAACAGTATATATATATACTTTTTTTTTGTTGTCCCGTTCAGCTGTTTGACACAGAGAATGGAAGTCTAAGTGCCCGGGTTGTCTGTTTTAATGTTTCACATTGAGTGTCTGATATACTCCCATTTTGATCATTCCAAAATACCTTTTTATTATGACAAAGCAGCGAACAGGAAGGGATTATGGGGGGACAGAAGAAAAGCAACACAAAAGAAGAAAGAAACACATACAAAAACAACAACAAGAAATACATAGAACATCTAGACAAATTATTAATATGCTGGTGCCATTGTCAGCGAGATGTATTTCCGGTTTACACCATGTGGGGGCCTATTGGCCAGTGAAAGAGGGGGACAAGGGTGGGGGTGTCTATAAGCTAATTGACTTAAAGAGGTAGAGTGTACACAAATCAGTTCTGTGATCTAGAACCCAGTAATCGTGTGAATCTCTTATGAATGTAAGCCCGTTGGCGACCAACCCTACGCCGCCCCATCGACAATCCCGGCACCAGGACCCCCAACCCGAGCATGCCCTACCGCATCCAGCAGCACGCAAGCCCCATCGGGCGCGCGACAGCCACGCAGACGGGCAGAGAAGCCGCGTGGACGCCAACCCAGGGCCACGCCCCCCACCCAGCCAGCCCTTTGGCGGGCGGGGCGATGGGGGGTCAAGTGCAGCCCATCCGTCCTCCCGCAGCCCAGCAAAGGAGCAATCACCCCCCCCCCCCCCCCCCCCCCCGGGATCCTGGGTGGTCCCCCGGGCCACCCGCGCACCCATCAACCGGCTCTCACAAAACAGTATTAACAAAACAAAATAAATTGTACACAATAGCGTACCGCACGGATGCTTTTTTTAGACCTTAAGGCTGCGTGACGTCACCATCGAAAACCGGAAGGGGGTCAACATAGAAGCGCGCTCGCATACAACCCATGCTAGTACTGCTTGTTTTCTGCCGGTAATCTTTCAAAAAAAGAACATGCCGAGTAAAAACTGCTGCTATAGAACTTGTACAAACGACTCGAGACATTATGACATATGAAGGATGTTTTCTGCATACGTTTCCTGAAGCCAAAAACTCAGAGGAAAAAATGTGATGAATGGATCGAGTTGTGCGGACGTTCAAAAAAACAGTTTAACGCCAGCAAGGTGAAGCCATTCAGCTTCATATGCAGTAAACATTTTGTTAGGGGCCATGGTCCTACAGATGACAATGCTGATCCATTGTTTGCCACAGCCTGCCCTGAAGAGGTAAGCCATGTTGATGTTTTTACTTATTTGTTAGCGTGGCGTTTTGTCGTGCTGCCTCTATCTGGCAATGAATGACCTGAAAAAAATAAAATTGTATCTGACTGCCACTAATGTCACCTTTTCTGTCGTAAAAATACTACATGCAACAACAACAAAAAAACAATGATATGGCTACATTTCAAGCATTTCTTACATATGTGAAGACACCAAAGGACAGTCATCTTCATTTTTGACTTCGAATTGAAATTGAGAAAATTTCGCTGATTTTGTAAGGAAAAAAATTGCTAATTTGTTTTTGTGCCATGTTAAAGCCACTTCTGTCAAAGGTTTACTTATCTGTTTCAATAGGGCCTTAATCGTCATGACCAGGTAGCAAGCATGGTGTTATTAATACAAAAAAATAAAGAAATAATATTTTTTTTAACATACAGGTAGTCCCCAGTTTACGAATGAGTTCCGTTTCTACGCTGGCGATGTAACCCAAATTTCCGCATAAGTCGGAATTTACGCTTTAAGTAACCCTAAATCTCAAAATAACTTTCCAAAAAGTCCTAATGCATTGTACTATGCTTAATGATGAAGGATAAACTGCCATCTGGTGGAAGTGTTGGGTCTGGCTGGACTGCCACCTCTTATGACTAAGGAGCAGATTCAGACGTCTGACATGGATAAAGGACAGCTTTGCTATAGTTTGGCCCACATAAGCCTGTAAGTTGTTTCAGCTAATATATGTTTGCGTATGTATTTAGTAGTTCAGAGCTACAGTTTGCGGAGATTTGCTATGAGAATTGTAAATACGTTAGCATTTGTAGCATTTAAGCTAGCGGACTTTTGTTAGGGAAATCAGTCTAATTTTATCTACTAAATTTAAATATTGATCAGACTAAATGGACGTTTGAACACCAATTGTTTTGTGTCCAATGTTTTATTGTTAAAACGAGTGTCGTTTTGAACATAAGTGTACATACGTGTAGTTTAGCTTTAAAAATGGTCAAAATTGAAGGAAGTAATTAGCTTAAAAAAAAACACAATTGCCTTGTTTTCTGTCTGTCAAGCTGAACAACTTCACTTTTAGTGAGGACAGAACACGGCATATTGATAAAGTAAAGTAAAAAATACTGTGAGGCAAAATAAGGTACTGCTTACACAACTAAAAAAGAAAACAGCTGGAAACAAAATGTGGAGGAGACTTCGGCGCCGTATTGTCCAAATCACGTAAACCGAGTATGTCTTAAAACGGGGACTACCTGTATATATTTAATCTCGAAATTAAAAAAAAAATCTACCAGAACTTTTTTGTCTCTCCAACACCAGGGGGTGCTGCAGCACCCTCAGCACCCCACTTCTCGCGTCACTGAGTACCAGTGTGTTTTATCATCTTTGGAAAAATGTTTTTTGTTTGTTTTTGTTTTTGCCTATTTTAACAAACCAAGCACCAGCACGTGTCTAGTGAGTGAAAATAAATGTGTCAGCAGTGTTTAATGAATTTTACAACTTCGAACGAATGTCCATAAAACCAGTCAGGCCTGGCCAAGGACAAAATGTACTCGTTATTTTTGACTCTTGTAATTGCAGTAAAATATATTTAAAGAAATTCAGTCATGCTATGTCATTGTGTCAAAGGCATGGGCAATGCGTGACAGGCATGGGCAATGCGTGAAAGGCACATTAACAGAGTTATGTGAACTATCATAGCCCGGATGACTGCATTAATGAAAATGTTTCAATACCGATAAATAATATGTGAAGCAATATTGAATGAAAGCAGTGTTAACTGGGTGCAAGATCAAAATATACAGGAGGTAAAAAACATAATACAAGCATATTTTTCTTGATGAGACTTTGCAACTATCTAGTGACATTTCTCATAACAGAAGCATCCAGAGTCTGCTGCATTTTTCATGTAAACTTTTGACAGCTTCTCAGCACTTTCACTTTTTCACACACCTATTATCCACAGTTGAGAGTTGCACAATGGAATTTCCACTGACACTTTCCTCACTCAGCTTTCTGTCTGTCTGGTTTCTAGGCTTCTCCGTTGTTTTGGTTTCACAACACCCTCACCCATGCACTCCACTTCCTCCATAAGCACAGGTTCTACCAACCTGGGAGGCATCTCTCCCACGCTGCTCACTTGTCCTTTTCAATTTTCAATTCAATCGTGCTGAACTATTTTACCAGGTAAGTTTTTGTGTCCATGCATTTCTTCAGGTGAAAGCCAAACAATAACACAAACATCTTTTTGTGATCAAAATGATCAACCATTAAATGTAAAGCATGAGGAAACATTTTTGATTCTTTATTGTTGAATATACTGCATAGTAAGGGTGTCAACAATAATCGATGCAGCGATGCATCCCAATGCGGGGCAGGGACGATTCGATTCGATGCGGGCAACACGCTGAATCGATTCAGCGCATTTTAAAATATATAAGTACGTTCAAAAATCTTCCCTGCGCAATTCCGGTGATGCAATGGATTTGGTTTCCCCATTTGTATTGTTATTCTCATGTTTACCTGTAGAGAGAGCTACTTTATATTCAAAGCAAGCCCATAGAGGTTAGATCGGGCCTAAAAAATTCCAGCCCAACCCGACACGGCCCGTTGGTATTGAAGCCCGACCGGCCAGATCAATTAACTATAGATCTGCATGCCCGAGCCGAGTGATGCGGAAAAAAAAAACGCAGCAGCAATTTATTTTCATTTCTTCAAGTTTTATTACTGTTTAAATAGTCTACATATTTTTATAAGAGTTATAAAAGCCTTTACACAACGACATAACGCTGTGAAAGTTTAATATAAAAAAAACACGTTTTTGCAGACACACAGAGGAGAAGATTCAAAAGGATCACATTTGCCTTTGTGTGCATAAATAAAAGTGTCTTTCCTAACAAATTATCAGTTGGCAGACAAAAAACGCAAGTTTGCTCAATATTTAAATAGTCTACATATTTTTATGAAATTTATAGAAGCATTTACACAACGAAATAACGCTGGGAAAGTTTGATTTAAAAAAAAAAAAAAAAAAAAAACACATTTTACAGACACACAGAGGAGAAGATTCAAAAGGATCACATTTGCCTTTGTGTGCGTAAATAAAAGTGTCTTTCGTAACGAATTCTCAGTTGGCAGGAAAAAAAACGCAAGTTTACTCAATATTTAAATAATCTACATATTTTTATGAAATTTATAGAAGCATTTACACAACGAAATAACGCTGGGAAAGTTTGATTAAAAAAAAAACGGTTTTACAGACACACAGAGGAGAAGATTCAAAAGGATAACATTTGCCTTTGTGTGCGTAAATAAAAGTGTCTTTCGTAACGAATTCTCAGTTGGCAGGAAAAAAACGCAAGTTTACTCAATATTTAAATAGTCTACATATATTTATGAGAATTATAAAAGCATTCACACAATGAAATAACGGGAGGAGAAGAAAAAGAGAGCTGCGCCACAGCCCTCTGCGCATTTTTTTTTTTTTTTTTAAATACTTTATTAGTCCGGCACGGCGGCCCGACCCGACCCACCGAAACGTGAATGCTTAACATTTCGGGTCAGGTCGGGTTCGGGTACAAGATCTAACCTCTATGCAGGGGGGACGAG
Organism: Corythoichthys intestinalis; assembly: GCF_030265065.1. NCBI lineage: Eukaryota > Metazoa > Chordata > Actinopteri > Syngnathiformes > Syngnathidae > Corythoichthys > Corythoichthys intestinalis. Next base: position 44,332,456 of record NC_080411.1, on the reverse strand, counting down.
GAACCCAAATCCGCTTCCTTACCGGAGTAACGTCACAGACAAGCGCAGTTGTAATCGAGAGAGCAGAGAGATAGGACATAACATAGCAATGGCTGAAACGGAGAAAGACGGCGCGAGAAATATTATAGATATAAGATTGGCTAAGCCTACATTTGACTTTTGTTCTACATTGCAATTTAGTTGATGTTTTGTTTGCAACTGAACTGATCCCTGGATTGATATTGCGATAAAGATGCTGCTGCACTACAATATTTTCTTTGTCGTTTTCTTTAATATTTACTTGAATATTTTTATTGATGGGTCGTTGTGACTAAAATACAGTGACTGTTATTACTGATTTTGCACAGGAGTTCAGATGTTGCATTGTGTGAAAGGCTGCTACTGTGTGTAAAAAAAAAAAAAAAAAAAAGAGAAAGCCCTGGTCTCATTATAAGCACTAATTAAATGCTGTGATCTGATTTTTTTTTTAAAAGATATATATGAAAGTATACTATTTTCATTTGACTTCGACCAGGAGTGACACAAGAGCCAATAAAAAGTTGTTTAATGTCTGTCCGCTTGTGTTGGCTCATGATTCACAAAAAATATGCTTTGCTTTAGAATTTTAATGCATCCCAGGCTTTAATGCATCGCAATGCATTGCCGAATCGAACCGAATTGAATCGTGACCCTCTGAATCGAATCGAATCGAATTGAATTGAATCGTGGCCTTCCAAATCGTAATCGAATCGAATCGTGAGGGCGGTGTCGATGCACAACTCTACTGCATAGTGCTGTATTTTTCTGACTATAAGTCACACATGAGTAGAAGTCGCACCAGCCAACAAATGTGCAATGAATAGGCAAAAAAACATACATTATCAATGGTGGTTCCTGGCAGGGTCGGGATTAGGGAAGTCGCCCGGGGCGGCATATTGCTAGTGGCACATGCATGCGAAGTACACGCGAATTATTGTCTACTATTACAATTGTCGCCCCTCGCGCTGAAAAGACACCCCCTGCAGACCGCATGCACTGTCTGCACGCAACCCCAAAATGACAAACTATTTTGGAACTGCTCGTGCTTTTATTTCCAGTTCTGCGTTTCCCGGTTCATGCTGCTTCAATGATGATGTGAGAATGGCTTGTGAAGTGAATTACTGAGAAATTATGGTGTCAAAGTGTCTTGTCGCCGAGGGCACCGTGTGGGCTAGGAACGCCACTGTACATTATAAGTTGCACCGGATGTATGAGTCACATTATAAGGGGAAATGTATTGGAGAAAATCCAACACCAAGAACAGACATGTCATCTTGAAAGGCAATTCAAACAGAAAAGAGAACAACAGAAGAACCTCCGCATTTCGCAAGTCCCTTAAAAGTTTCTCGCTAACTCCAAACTTTCTTTCTGCTATTTGATTGTAATCTCCAGAATATTTCCTTTTCGGTGCAATTTTGTTCAGCCATTCTCAGTTTCTTTCATTTGTTTTTTTTAAGTTACCGTCAATGTTGAAACACACGCCTTGAGCGCCCTCTTGCGGTTTAGTGTGAAAAAACGTGAAATTATATGATAAATTGTTAATAATTTCACACATAAATCACTCCAGAGTATAAATTGCACCGCCGGCCAAACAATGAAAAAAGAAACCCCTGCGACTGCGTAGTCCGAAAAATACGATGAATAATACAATTTCTTACAATTGACAGGCAACCAGTGCAGTTTCAGCTAAGATAGAGAAGCTAATTTCTTTCACCTTCCATCATTTGATGCAACAGACATTTTGAGGAACCCAGGAAAGAAATATTTTTGCATTTGAATTCATTGTAATTAAATATGAAGTGCTGGCCAAAAGTATTGGCACCCCTGCAATTCTGTCAGATAATGCTCAATTTCTCCTAGTAGTCATATCTCCATTTATTTTGCTTGCAATGAAAAAATACAAAAGAGAATGGGGAAAAACAATTTAAAAAAAATCATTTTACACAAAACTCGAAAAATGAGCCTGACCAAAGTATTGGCTCGCTTTGAAAAATCATGTGATGCTTCTCTAATTTTTGTAATTAACAGTACAAATTACTTACCTGTGGCACATAACAGGTGGTGGCAATAACTAAATCAAACTTGCATGGTTTAATGGATTAAAGTTGGCTCAACCTCTGTCCTGTGTCCTTGTCTGCACCACATTAAGCATGGAGTTCCTGTTCCTGTGTCTACCATGCGCAGTGTCATCAATAAGTGTAAAATCCATGGCACTGTGGCTAACCTACCTATATGTGGATGGAAGAGAAAAATTGACGAGAGATTTCAACGAAAGATTGTGCTGATGGTTGATAACGAACCTCGACTAACATCCAAACAAGTTCAAGCTCTCCCGCAGTCCGAGGGTAAAACAGTGTCAACCTGTATTATCCATCGGCATCTGAATGAAAAGGGACTCTATGGTAGGATACCCAGGAAGACCCAACTCCTGACCCAGAGACATAAAAAAGCCAGGCTGGAGTTTGCCAAAACTTACCTGAGAAAGCCAAAAACGTTTTGGAAGAATGTTCTCTGGTCAGATGAGACAAAAGTGGAGCTTTTTGGGAAAAGACATCAATATAGAGCTTATAGCAAGAAAAAAAAATGAGGCCTTCAAAGAAAAGAACACGGTCCCCACAGTCAAACATGGCGGATGTTCCCTGATGTTTTGAGGTTGCTTTGCTACCTCTGGCACTGGACTGCTTGACCGTGTGCGTGGCATTATGAAGTCTGAAGACTATCAACAAATTTTGCAGCATGATGTAGGGCGCAGTGTGAGAAAGCTGGGTCTCTCTCATAGGTCATGGGTCTTTCAGCAGGACAATGACCCAAAACACACTTCCAAAAGCACTAGAAAATGGTTTGAGTGAGAGCACTGGAGACTTCTAAAGTCCAGACCTGAATCCCTTAGAACACCTGTGGAGCGATCTGAAAATGGCAGTTTGGAGATGGCACCCTTCAAATCTCAGAGACCTGGAACAGTTGGCCAAAGAAGAATTGTCTAAAATTCCAGCAGAGCATTGTAAGAAACTCACTGATGAATTCCAGAAGCGGTTGTTCGCAGTTATTTTGTCTAAAGGTTGTGCTACCAAGTATTAGGCTAAGGGTGTCAATACTTTTGTCCGGCCCATTTTTTTTTAGTTGTGTGTAAAACGATAATAATTTGATTTTTTTTTTTTCAGTCTCTTTTGTGTTTTTTCATTGCAAGCAAAATAAATGAAGATATTACTACCAAAGCATTTGTAATTGCAATCATTTCTCTGGGAGAAATTGATTATTATCTGACAGAATTGCAGGGGTGCCAATACTTTTGGCCAGGACTGTAAAGTGGGGCAAATAAGAATTTAGTCAACCTCCAATTGTGCAAGTTCTCCTACTTGAAAAGATTAGAGAGGCCTGTAATTGTTAACATGGGTAAACTTCAACCATGAGAGACAGAATGTGGGGGGAAAAAATAATAATAACAGAAAACCACATTGTTTGATTTTTAAAGAATTTATTTCCAAATTGCAGTGGGAAAAGGGTATTTGGTCACCTACAAACAATCAAGATTTCTGGCTGTCAATGAGGGCTAACTTCTTCTAATGAGGTCTCACGAGGCTCCACTCGTTACCTGTATTAATGGCACCTGTTTTAACTCATTATCGGTATGAAAGACACCTGTCCACAACTTCAGTCAGTCACACGCCAAACTCCACTATGGCCAAGACCAAAGAGCTGTCGAAGGACACCGGAGACAGAATTGTAGACCTGCACCAGGCTGGGAAGACTGAATCTGCAATAGGTAAAACGCTTGGTGATAAGAAATCAACTGTGGGAGCAATTATTAGAAAATGGAAGACATACAAGACCACTGATAATCTCCCTCGATCTGGGGCTCCATGCAAGATCTCACCCCGTGGTGTTAAAATGATGACAAGAACCGTGAGCAAAAATCCCAGAACCACACGGGGGGACCTAATGAATGACCTACAGAGAGCTGGGACTACAGTTACACAGGCTACTATCAGTAACACAATGCACCGCCAAGGACTCAAATCCTGCACTGCCAGACGTGTCCCCCTGCTGAAGTCAGTACACGTTCAGGCCCGTCTGTGGTTCGCTAGAGAGCATTTGGATGATCCAAAAGAGGACTGGGAGAATGTGTTATGGTCAGATGAAACCAAAACATAACATTTTGGTAGAAACACAGGTTCTCGTGTTTGGAGGAGAAAGAATACTGAATTGCATCCGAACAACATCATACCCACTGTGAAGCATGGGGGTGGAAACATCATGCTTTGGGACTGTGTTTCTGCAAAGGGACCAGGACAACTGACCTGTATAAAGGAAAGAATGAATGGGGAAATGTATTGAGAGATTTTGAGTGAAAATCTCCTTCCATCAGCAAGGGCATTGAAGATGAGACGTGGCTGGATCTTTCAGCATGACAAAGATCCCAAACACACAGCCACGGCAACAAAGGAGTGGCTTCGTAAGAAGCATTTCAAGGTCCTGGAGTGGCCTAGCCAGTCTCCAGATCTCAACCCCAAAGAAAATCTGTGGAGGGAGTTGAAAGTCCGTGTTGCCCAACGACAGCCCCAAAACATCACTGCTCTAGAGGAGATCTGCATGGAGGAATGGGCCAAAATCCAAGCAACAGTGTGTGAAAAGCTTGTGAAGAGTTACAGAAAACGTTTGGCCTCCGTTATTGCCAACAAAGGGTACATAACAAAGTATTGAGATGAACTTTTGGTATTGACCAAATACTTATTTTCCACCATGATTTGCAAATAAATTCTTTAAAAATCAAACAATGTGATTTTCCTGTTTTTTTTTTCTACATTCTGTCTCTTATGGTTGAGGTTTACCCATGTTGACAATTACAGGCCTCTCAAATATTTTCAAGTGGGAGAACTTGCACAATTAGTGGTTGACTAAATATTTATTTGTCCCACTGTATATATACTGTATATACTTTTGCTGATGTTCCTCACAACAAAGTTGTAAAATAATGTTAATAAAAATATTGTTTCCTTATTAGACTATTAATTGCTTAATATTTTACTGGTTTTCCGCTTTTGTGAGTGAACTCATCAATGCTATTGTTCGTGTTTAGGGTACCCAATTGTAATTTTTGATCAAAACTATCCTATCCAGTCCAAGTGGAACTTAAATCTGCTACATGTAACAAAATGACCAAAACTTAACCCCAAAAATGGGAGTTCCTGCTTTGACAGGAAGACATGATGTCTCATTCATCATCTGTCAAACTCAGAAAGGTTTGGTTAAGAGACTTGTTTCCCAGTTTGACAAGTGAAGCCCAAGGACATAAAATAATACACACACAAACAACCACATGCACACTTCAGTCTCCTGTGGTTTCTGATTTGTTTGCCCTTAGGTTGGCCTGCAGGCTGCACAGTTGTGAAGAATACAACATGATTTGCTTCAAGAATTGGGAAGTTTCATCAGCAATGCCTTGGCAAATAGAAACTAGTGCACGAACCATCATCCTAAAAAAGTAATAACAATTCATCACAATATAAATATTAGATTTTTAAAAAATGTTATATATCAAGGTTTACAAACAAGACAAAAGTTTAGCACATGAGAAAAAAATGGAAAACAAAAGAAATATCACAGCAGATTTCCTTGTTGGTCACAGAATCAGGCGTTAGTGACCATTCAGTTAATCAGTACATTGAATGAATGAATGAAATATTTATTGTCATCATCATCGGTGTCATTGACAATCATTGACAATTACAAATGTGATATGATTTGCCCGAAGGAAGGAACCGAAGAAGAATACAAAGGCAGACGGGAGGAAGCATATGCTTACATTACAGGTAGTCCCCGGGTTCCAAACAAGTTCTGTTCCTACGCTGGCGATGTAACCCGAATTTCCGTGTAAGTCGCAATTAACACTTTAAGTACCCCAAAATCTCAAATAACTATCCAAAAACATTTATCATACGTCATTGTACTGTGCGCTAAGTCCTAGCTAAACAGCAAGCTAAGCTCAGAAATAACGATGTCAGACGTCTGTTTGGTTTGCTGGCTTTATTCAGCTGCTCATGACATCAACACTTGCAGAATTAGACTAAAATAAAAATTAAATAAAATCAGTTTAGTCTTCAAAAACAGCAGTTTTGCGTTTATAACTACCTCCACAGCAATAACAATCCACACAAACGATTACCATGTATCACTTAGCGTCTGCACATCATCAAAAACAATCACATCAACTCACCCCAAGTTTTCTCACACCAACTCGCCCCAAGTATTCTACCACAATTGAAAACGCACAATAAACAGTACCGTGAAGAATTACCACCTTTATATAACACCTTTTGTGTTGTATAAAGGTGGTAATTCTGTGGATGCTTCACAAGCAACAAATGTGCACACAGGCTTGCAGCAGGAGAGGGGTAACTACATTGGCAGGATAGATCGTCCATCTGTTGACACTTTGGGCTAATTACCAATTACTAACTTTTTAACTATAATTCCCTGGTAAAATCCAGGGTGGCGTTGACCAACAAACTTTTAAAACAAATTTTAAAACCCCACATGTTGCCACACTAGGAAGGGACCATTTACTCGCGCTAGCTTAGCCACTCCGGAAATTATTGAACAACAAACTACACAGAATTTGTTGAAATCAACTCTACCGACTAATTAAACCCTCGCCAACTCAAAGATTAAGCCTAAGGCCAAAAATTTTGAACTTCTGCTTTAAGTCTCAATTAATGTATTGAAGTTCATCAATGATAGGTCAATCACCTGGGAGCACCCGTAGCTCGGCATCTGTCCCCGTCCTTGTGCTGCCAGGGTTGTCGGCCAGACAGCGATACGTGGCTGAGTCTGGAGGTTGAACTCGGCTGACCTGCAGAGAACCGGATGGCAGCACAGCCAGGCGGGAAGAGGAGTCAAAGGTCATCGGCAGATCGTCCCGGTTTTTCTGCCAGCGGATGATTGGCGTGGGTTCTCCTGAGACCTCGCAACGGAGCAATGCAGTGTCGCCAAGGTATGATGAAACTGACTCTGTAGGTACAACAACCCTTAAAGGACCTGGAGAGAGAAAAGATAGAACGGTTAACAGATATATATACTCATTTACTAGTTTCCATTGTGCTCGTCATGGTATTCAACGCCTCAATATTTCATACTGAGATAAAACCACGACTATGGTGGTATTGAGTCAATTCTATTACAGCGATATCACATTATTTGAAATCTTTAGACATCGCTACTACAAACACAGAGTGATAGACCAAGTTGAAAAAAACACAGTGAGCTGACAGGGAAGAGTTCAACAAGAATAAAAAAAATAAATGAAAGAACACAATGAAAATTGTGATACAACAGGTTTTGACAACAGCTATGTTTCTAAACAACAGAAGGACAAACAAATTCCAGACTGAAATCAAAGGGCAGTTCAAATATCATGGATGACTGGGAGTCAAGAACACCTGCCACTTCCTGTCTGGTCAGAGCCGCGTCAAGTGCGAAGAGCCTGTGGTCATATAAACACAGAAGCCTCCCATCGCCAGTCTCACTCTCAAAAGTCTTACCTAAGTGTTGTTTTGTAATATTGAGGCTACAGAGTTCACATGTCCCTGTAAGACATTTTTTAAACGCGTGATAAACTGTGAACATTTTGCCAGTTTGCTGGTTGCACATCAACCTCATGCTGAGAACTCTGTGAATTCGGTGCCCGTGGCGACAGACTGTTACAAGCGTGTGTTCGAAGAACTTCCACACAGTCATTTATCCATCCCGCCGTTTTCACGGATGACCTGGAGCTCACTTTTGAGTAGCCCACACACTGGATTAGTTGCCAAATAAACACAGATTCTAAATTAATAAATTATTGTCATAAAATTAATAAAGGCTATGTTGTTATGTCCATGCCCAGTACACAAGTGGAAAAAACTGATAAATTCAAAGATATTGTATCAGTACATATGCAATATACAGCTTCCTGGTTACTTTCTCAAAAGAACAATATACTTCACTGAGGTTGGCTCTTTGAAAAATGGATAGTTAATGCATAGTTAAAGAATGGTTGTATCCAGGGTTGAAGTGGCATGAATTTCTTGCCGGAACTCCCTTACATAAAGGTCGGTACAGAGATAGAATTTTTTTTTTTTTTTTTTTGGGGGGGGGGGGGGGTCAGACTTCCTAAAACCACAGAAATGCAAAGACAACTGCTTTTGGCAGTTATACCTATAACATAAAACAGGTTTTAAACAAGCATTAGGCTACTGCATTATACTTACTGTAACAAGGCATACACGACAAACTGATTTTGATTCAAAATTGTATTTGTTCAATAATGTGCAAAAAAAGAAACATTAACTTACATGACATGTTTATATTATAAGGAAATAAAGAAGTAGCTTCACATAGGTCAATGAACAAATAAAAGCCCAATGTGCACACTAACTATATTTTCAAATGTATCACATTTGAGACAAGCATTTCTAGACCTCATTGCAATAAAAAAAAATCAATGTCACTTTAGTTACATTTGTTTTATCACGAGCTCTGCATGTGTGCATAAAGTGCCTATGACAGCAAAAAGCATGTTTATATTATAAGTATTTCATATTTCACACGGTGTGTGGAAGCGATCGTTTTATTTATTAAATTTTCGAATCCCGCGCCATGAAAATGAGTGACTTCCGGCTCCAGTCTCGAGTTGAGGACGAAAGCGAATGTGACGTCACCCGGGTCAGCATCTCACAATACAGCATTGCTTTATAGCTTGCAGATGGACCTTCAGCTGATTTTGCGGATTAATTTGTTTGTTTTTCGCATCAGGCCAGCCAAATGTGCTGCAGGGATTTGTTGCTGCACCAGGGAGAGGAGTGTGAGCCTTTTTGGGTTTCAAAAAGTTCCCGTTCACCCTCGGGGAATGACCAAAACAAGTCTGAAAACTGTGGGACCATTGGACATACATGGAAGTGAGTGAACATCGTGTTTTGTATTATGTCATACTGTATACTGGGATCATGGCACACATTTTAATACTGAGGTGGCTTGCAATTTGTGGCTGACAATGCTCCTTGTCCACCGAAAATGCCACTTAGCCGGCGACCGGCGGCTTGTCGCACACCCCCCTCGGTCCTCTTTGCGTGCCCGCCGGAAGAGCACTATACTGGGCTTATTGGCCTCTTCGTGTGCCCAGTAATAGACCACTCTTCTCGGGTTGGGCTCGGGCAGCTACACGCTCCTCCGACGTCGGCCGGTTTGTCCGGTGATCATTCTCCAGCTGGTTCCCCGGCAAACCCTGCCCGCAGCAGAGGAACGACAAGCTGAAATTTGGGGGCAATCGACAACCCCACTGCCCTCCGTTCGGGCTAGCATGTCGGCTAGCTGTCACGCCTCCTGGTTTGCTTACGCTCTCTGAAGCTGGGGCAGGAAAATGACAAAAGGCGGACTAACACCGGTGGCATAAAATATCGCTCGGGAGGTGCAATAAGTGAACACTTTTGACCATTATGGAGTAATTTTGCCATGTTGTACTGAATAAATGCATTTTTAAAATTTCATATTCCATTTCGCACAAGACTGTTGTTTGTCATGACCATACCATTTATTTAGCAATTGTAGAGAAATACTTAGATAAAAAGAATATCCAGTAAAAATATTGGAGTAGAGATTGAAACAACAGGCAGGGACTAAACGGCAGATTAAAAGGAATTTTTCGTCATCTGCGCTTTGCCAAATTGTTGTTTATAGTCAAATCGTCTCAAAATATTATTCTAATTCACATAATAATGCTATTTAAGACTTTTGTTTTTCCTGTCATAGGCACTTTAAGGGCCACGTAAAGCTTTAAAATGAACAGAAAATTTGGATTTTTTCCCATTATTTCTGGGGTCAGTTATTATAGGGTTAACATGGAAGATGTTCTGAACCTCCCCATCAGATAAAATAAGTCTCTTCAATTCTTTCCTTTCTCTTATAGATCTGATCAATTTTCTGTTGCATTGCCATTTCTTTTATCGCATTAATTCAACAAGCTTGTTCTTTTTTTTCTTTTTTGTTGTTCCCGGAAACTTGGGCATTTGAACCAATCAGAGCTAACTATCCATGCTGATCACATGTCAATATGTCAGCCAATTGAACGGACGACTGGAGTCCCGGCAAAGGAGGGGAGAGGAGTCTGGCTGCAGCCCGCCTCTCTCAGTACCCTTCACCGCTCGTCTCAGTACCCATCCCGCGGACAGGAAATGATGCAATACCGCAGCACTCAGTCCCCTGTCCGAACAGGAAATTTCATGAACCTTTGTCACGAAAACAACATACATCATTTCCCCGCTCGCGAAGAAAACACGGTAAGTGGCCGCACTGAAAGAAAAAGTTTTTAAAAGAGTATGCATGTTTAAAAATGTTAAATAGCTAAACAACACTTGTGGAGAAAATAAATAAATTGAAAAGACAGTACTTATATACAGTATTCTTAACGTAATTGAAACAATGTCTTCATTTACTAACTGCATGTGACTTTGTTATACTTATATTGTTTTGCTATACTTATATTGTTAAATACGTACTAATGAATTAAGCAGCGAATTGGCTAACGCTGCTTATGCATTTTACATTTTATTAACAGTGAACAGTCTCCTTTGTGTTGTTTTCATTGTATTGAACTCTTATTTTTCAATATGTACCTGCCTGCTATTCACAGCTTTCTGTTTTTGTTGTTGTATGGTATTGTTGTTTTGCCTTCATTTCTTTTGTCTGGTCCTTTGTAGTTTGAATGTTGTCACATGATCCAAATAGGGTTAAGTTGTAAAATTTTCTTGATATCGTTGTTCTGCTTAGCTATATATTTTTTCATTAATATTTTTATTTTTACTAGCTCCAAGATCACCACCCCATTGGGGAAGAAACTGAATCACGGCCCCTAAATGGTAGGCTTCCCCTGCAGTTACAGGGGTGTCACACAGATCCAAATGGAAGTAAGTAGCATAAGTAGTACTGTACTTTGAATTTTGGACTGTGCTGAACACTTTTTTAATAGACAACGAGCACTGTGAAACCCATTGTGCAGACAGGGAAAATTGTCACAACCATGCCGAGCTTCATGGACGGTTCAAAGTCATCCAACCCAGAAACGTCTGGTATGTTTTTACGTCTGAGACAAATGTTGTGCTAACTGAAAATATGGACAGCTTCCTTGTATTAGTTAAAAATTTGACATAGTTGATTATTTTCTCTTGCTTTCGTTAACCAATCAACATTCTCATCCGATTATGTACATCTTGGATATTGAGAGGCCAGAAATGTTGTTGATTGTGCAAACAAAGAAAGCTTGCCTGACACGTGCCAACTTTTGGACCCTTGGCTTGAACAATGAAATGAAATCAATTGTGAGTTTTGAGGATTTAATTTCTTCAAAGAACATAATGTCACTTATACAATTAATTTTTTTTTTTCTGCAGATAGGAAATGCATATGTATAACTTGTCCAACAAATAGCTCATTCAACGTTACAAAAAAGTATATTTTTGGCGTGTGCAGGGTATTATTTTAACTATGTACAGAATGTGGGTATGCGTGTATTGGCTCAGGTAGGTGTGTGCATACGTTTGTATTTATATAACATATGTCTGTGTGTATATACAGTGGGGAAAACAAGTATTTGATACACTGCAGATTTTCCCACTTGCAAAGCATGTGGAGGTCTGTAATTTGTATCATAAGTTCTCTTCAACTGTGAGGGACGGAATCTAATACAAAAAAACAGAAAAGCACGTCGTATGATTTTTAAATAATACATTTACATTTAATTGCACGAAATAAGTATTTGATACATCACAAAAATAGAACTTAATATTTGGTACAGAAACCTTTGTTTGCTATTACACATACCAAACGTTTCCTGTAGTCCTTGACAAGGTTTGCACACACTGCAGCAGGGATTTTGGCCCACTCCTCCATGCAGATCTTCTCCAGAGCCTTCAGGTTTCGGGGCTGCTGCCGGGCAACACAGACTTTCAGCTCCCCCCATAGATTTTCTATCGGGTTCAGAGATGGTGACTGGCTAGGCACTCCAGGACCTTAAGATGCTTCTTACGGAGCCACTCTTTAGTTGCCTTGGCTGTGTGCTTTGGGTCGTTGTCATGCTGGAAGACCCAGCCACGACCCATCTTCAGGGCTCTCACTGAAGGAAGGAGGTTGTCAGCCAACATCTGGCGATACATAGCCCCATCCATCCTCCCCTCAATACGGTGCAGTCGTCCTGTACCCTTGGCAGAGAAGCAGCCCCAAAAAATGATCTTTCCTCCTCCATGTTTCATGGTTGGGATGGTGTTCTTGGGGTTGTACTCATCCTTCTTTTTCCTCCAAACACGACAGCACAGTTTAGACCAAAAAGTTCAATTTTGGTCTCATCTGACCACATGACCTTCTCCCATTGCTCCTCTGGATCATCCAGATGGTCAGTGGCAAACTTCAGACGTGTCTGAACATACACTGGCTTCAGCAGCGGGACCTTGCGTGCGCTGTAGGATTTTAATCCATGACGGCGTAATGTGTTTCCGATGGTTTTCTTCGAGACTGTGGTTCCAGCTCTCTTCAGGTCATTGACCAGGTCCTGCCGTGCAGTTCTGGGCTGATCCCTCATCTTCCTCATGATCAGTGATGCCCCACAAGCTGAGATCTTGCATGGAGCCCCAGAACGAGGCAGATTGACCGTCAACTTGAACTTCTTCCATTTTCTAATGATCGCTCCAACAGTTGTTACCTTCTCCCCAAGCTGCTTGCATATTTTCCTGTAGCCCATCCCAGCCTTGTGCAGGTCTATTATTTTATCCCTGATGTCCTTACACAGCTCTTTGGTATTGGCCATCGTGGAGAGGTTGGAGTTTGTTTGTTTGAGCATGTGAACAGGTGTCTCTTATACAGGTAACAAGTTCAAACAGGTGCAGTTACTTCTGGTAATGAGTGGAGAACAGGAGGGGTTCTTAAAAAAGAACTAAGACGAAATATTTACTAGTTGGTAATGTATCAAGTACTTATTTCATGCAGTTAAATACAAATTTATTATTTAAAATATTATACAATGTGATTTTCTGGATTTTTGTATTAGATTCCCCACTGTATTATGTATTTTTCATGGAAAGAGTATATTTGTGGCTGACCCCTATGTTGTCGCAAGATGGCGAAAGCCTACCGGATGTGACCCACTCATGCATTTGCCTGTAAGGATGAGTAGTAACAACTAAACCTTGGAGCTTTGGTTCCTTTTCAAAGAACAGTCAAATCATAAAAAATTAAATTATCCAAATTCCTTTTATTTGTGGGGGGAAAAAACATCCAATCATGAGATCAGGAGATCAGAGAACTATTGTGATCACTAATGAAATTCAGTATATATTCATAATGGCATGGCGTTTCGATGATAATCTAGAAAAGCTTTGTTTGGTTTTTAAGGTGTTTCTGTGTTCCAGTCGATCTTTTTATGATGTCCCTTCAATTAAAGCAGAATTGCACTCCAAATGATTCAATCCTTTGAAACAGATTTTTTTTTTTGGGGGGGGGGATAGAAAAAGGATTCAAAACTTCACCCTGCTCAGTCGAAACAATATCTCGCAGCAGTTTGGTTGCAACTGTAGCTCACAAATGATATTCAAATCTCTATGTTCCTGCTGTAACCAGTGCGACCCTTTTTCCGACTGCTGTAATCTAACTTACCCCCTAAAAATGAGCAAAGCTGTGGCTTTCTCATGTAACAATGAAAAATATAGGTGAACTTCCTGAAATGCTGCAGGTGCCTTTTTTTTTTTACGTTCTGCTATTGTGAAAAGGTTCAAAACTCCTTACTTTATGTCAACAATTTAATCAAGACGAATTATTATTATTAAGTAAAAACTAAATAAATACAAATACAATTTTAATTGCTTTCTAGCAGATTAGACTCTGGTACTCTTTGGTCACTGACACATGCAATGTTTTTATGTTGTTTTACTAGGTGAAAGTTTTTTCTTTACAACATCAAGGTCATAGCGTAACTATGACATCACCCGGAAAAAAGTGGTGACAGGGGACAATGTGAATCAGGATTGTGTGTCTTATGTAAGTTCTGCTGCTGTCTGTTCCCATTTGGATCATATCAGAGTGCTGAGGACACAGATTATAAAGTAACTCTTTTTAAAAAAAAAAAAAAAAAAAAAAACATTGAATCAAGATTTTGTGTTTATTGTTTTTTTCCTTCATCAAATATTTACATTTGCTGGATGATCTCAAACATTTGAGTCAGGGGAAATATTAAAAATATAATAATTTGAGAAAGGGGACTATCATGTTTGTGTTTTGCTTAGAGCCATTTTTTGTTTGTTTTCATGAGATATCTTGTTTCCGTTTGTGTCTTGTGCTTGTTTAGTGCTTATTAGAATATCGATTCCACCTGTGCTCGTTAACCCCTCTTTGTGTTTGTGTCTGTCCAGGTGCTCCTCGTTGTATCGTCACTTTGATTGTATATTTAGTTCCATGCTTACCCCCAAATTGCACTATCTCTGTATGCGCAGCGCTATGCTCAATTGCGTTACGAAAAACGCAACAAATACGTCTGTGTTTTAATCAACACGAGGTGGTCTACATGATTCGCAAAGCTCCGATCCGGATCTGCTTGAGTACGTCCTCTCCGGTCCATCAAAACTAAAATACGTACGAGGTCTATTTTCTGGTCCGTCAACCTACGGGTGGATCAAGTCCTGCCATTTAGTACGCACCAAACAGGAAATATAACAACAGCATTATCCGTCTTTCAAAGTAAATAATGTTTATAAAAATATTACACTTAGGAGGAATTTACCCAAATCCTTTTATTGAGAAAGTGACACATGAATATTGAATTATTTTTTTTCACTGAGCATTAATGCAGTTAAATGTTTACTCACATAAGAAGAAGAAATAAAATTGTGAAAAGTACGAACATATAAACAAGGATATGCTCGTTTACATTTTTCAATGTTTACATTTTTCTAAATCTTTCATAATTCAGGTCTGTTCCTAATCTCACATGATCATAGGCTATGCCACCAGATCTGCATAATTCTCACCCAGACAGTAAACCGACATTGAATAAAAGTTGATTTTCCATCTAAATCATCAGTGTGGTTGACATAGAAATTTTCGACAATAAACAATGTTGGCTCAATGTTGCAAATACCGATGACACAAGGCAGTGACATTGAAACAACATTCTATGGTATGTCAGGCGATGGTTGGATTAACATTGTTTGAAGTTGATGAACTAATGTTGACAAATAATAAATGCATAATTGACCGGGAAATATGATTGAAAAGTTATCAAATTATGGATGAGCAGGAGGTTTGGTCGAAAAAATAGTTGTGTTCTTGGTTGACCGGGAAGACAGCGACTCACCTCGAGCCAACTCCAGTCATTTAAGGATAGCCATTTTTAAAGGTAAGCCTGCTGCGCTTTTTCAGAGCCTTTAACAGCAATGATGTCTTACGTTAGAAAGAACTTCATTTGTCATTGTTATTTGGGTTATTGGGTTATTTGTAACCCAGAGTTAATTTATCAGATATATTTTTTTTAATCAATTTGTTATTTCTCAATGCGCCTGAATGCACCACGGCGCAATGTACGCCATTTTTGATCTACCCACTCATTGCAAGAAAGAGAGTGGGAATGTTATAACGCCAAGGAGAGGAAAGTTTGTTGAACCAAACCTATCCTGTGAGTTTCCCTATGTGCTAATTTGGGCTAGTTGTTGATGTTCGCTTGAATAAAATAAATAAATCCACACGAGAACCAGCCAGGACAATACTGTTATGGACAAAGATTTGTGATAGGAGTTCTGTTGCTATGTCAGTTATGTTGAAGTGGGGTGAAAAAGGAAAAAAGTGTTTTAGCAAACATTTCAATGCATTTTTAGCATTAGCACATGAGCTGTGCTAGTAATAGGAATAATAATAATAATAATAATAATAGGAATGCGACCTGGACTGAACCCCACCAATGAGACACCACCGGAGGTGTTAGAAAAAAAATACAGAGGTGAACACTAACGTTCCTCGACTACCGACGTTCCTTGTGAATGACGTTTTGTTTGTATTCTTCAGATTCACTGAGGAGGCAGATAGGAATGGATGTGTCAGAATATGCATTCGCTGCTGTTTTGCAGAAGTGGCTACGCTATGCCCAAGACCGGGTTGGTGGCAAGGTTCGCAGCGAAGCTCATCAGACTGAAGAGGAGGCTTCAATTCAATTCAATTCAATTCCATTCCATTCAATTAACTTTATTTATCCCTTGAGAGAGTTACCTCTAAAAAAAGCATATTTGAAAGCAATGATGGTATCATGGTTGAAAATGAAGGAAAAAATAACATTGATTTAGCGTTGTTCCAATATTATTAATAATCGAAATGACGTTTAGGTTTTGTAAGGATTTCAAATTTGAAACAATATTAATTGAGGGTGCAAAACTGATGACAAATCAACTTCAGATGTCAACGTTGATTTAACGATATAAGATCAACAGCGGAATGTTGATCCAGCATCTTTTCAACGTCAGCCTGCTATCTGAGCAATGTGGGAAGCAGAACAAATACCGCCATCTTTAGTAAAAGAGGAACGGGATGATACAGAATAAAAGCGATGCAATCAAGAGAATTTGTAGAGAGTGAGAGAAACGTGTCAAACCACTAGTAGAAAAAGTAAAAAGGGACTGGAAAGAGGGGCCTGAAGAGGATTTGGCGGTGAAAAAAAAGCGAGATAAGCTGAACCTGAATATGGCTTCGCTTCAGACCCTCTATTCAAACATCTATCCGTCTGTGATCGGGGTTATTGTTTCCCCACAGTTTTCATATTTGTTTGTCAAACATCGGAAAATAAATCTGATAGATAATAACATGCAAATCACAGCAAACAGATGCTAGCATCAGAGGGCTGTTGAGCTAAAGTTACTCTGAATATCTGCCTTGGGAACAATTATCTATGTTTGCCGGTCAAACTTTAGCCCCTTTCCCCCAAATGTCTTTAATTGGGATTAGCCGTAATCTGCAGGGAGTTGACCGTCCACTACCGTTAATTGGGCGTGGATGGAAAGAGGGATGTGCACATCTCAACAGAATATTTTTTAAATGTATTTGTTTTACGACATGCAGCATCGAGAGATTTTACATTGGGTTTATGTTGTAGTAGAAAATGAAAGTGAAAACATTTAGCCTTTTCAGCTGTAATGTTTTCTGGTATACTATTTCTCAATTTGACATGAGTAGAAACTTCAGTCCAGCTGTATGGGTAAAATGTAATGCTAAAACCCTGAACAGAGGATTCTTTTAATCTCCACCATACACACCCACCCGGTGAGTGTTCAGTGTTGCTAATTAATTCCCACTTTACAATATTCTCTGTTTGCATACACAGAGATGCTGTAGCCGTTAATTGAATTTTTAAGCTTCTTGTGCTAATTAGCATTTTGCCTTGTAATGTATTATTAGTCCCGACTGTTGCTTCTGTCAGCTTTTTTTTTTGTCTCGACTTCCATGTATTTTTGTCTCTCTGCATCTCTTTTTTAAATTTATTTATTTATTTATTTAGTTTTTTATTTTTTTAAAGAAATGGTTCATGTTTCAATGCATCTAAAGAGAAAAAAATATTGGGACAAAATGCCCTGACAAGCTCTATATACATAAAATCAACCTGGAAATTAAATGTGTAGGGGAAGTGAACAATGCGTTAGTTTTTTACTCAAACTGAACACAGTTGTGTTCTGTCATCATTAGGGCCCGAGCACCAAGTGGTGCGAGAACCCTATTGTAATGCAAATTATTTTTTTGTTTTTCTTTCTTTCTTCAGGGCAAATGAAAATGACAATTTGGAGGCCTTAACATGCTCCAGAAATTTGTGAATACATGTGGCTTGGCATAAATTTCGATAATTTTGCGACCTTTCAAAAAACTAACAAATAGGCTAGACATCAGCCCCTTGAATATTTTAAAAAGGCCTCTCCTATTAGTTTTTTTTTTTTTTTTTTTTCTCAACCTAGAGCGATAAAAATTGGGGAGTTGACATCTTGTGCAAAATTGCTCCAAAAAGCATCCCATATCCCAAACCTAACATAAAAGCAGGTATTTTGGATTGAATGTGAATAAATATACAATTTTAGTCGATGCACAGGGTGCACATTTCAGACATTGGAGCAAGATGGACCCTCAAAATGGGTAAGATTACTCATGAGAAATATGAGATCTAAAGTTATCAAAATTGACCTGACCTGGGTGGGGTGCCAAAGTCAGCCTTTTTTGAGGCAACACGCCAAATTCAGTAAATGACTATTTGCTCCCTGATACAAGGTTCAGTCTTTCTCATAGCCGGCATGTATGAGAGGTATCGCAGCCTGAACATGACTGCACTGAAATATTATCCATTAGGCCTGGCGCCCCGTGCTGGGAACAGGAAACATCCTTTTTTACTAGACAGACTCCTCCTCCAAGGAAAAAGATCAATTGACCTCAGACCTGCATAAAGGAAGCCTTAAGACATGTGTTCAAGAGCCTGAAATAAATATTGAGCTTCCCTTTGAAGCAGAGGGGTCCAAACAGGAAAGTGAAAATGACCGTCGGCATTTTGTCTCAACACAAATTTTGAACAGTCATACAGTAACTTAGCAGATATACAACCAGGGGTGAAAGTGGGCCAGAACGGTCAGGAACGCAGTTCCAGTATAAGATTCAGGGCCAGAACGCAGTTCCGGTATAAGATTCAGGCCGGAATGCTGTTCTGGTACACGGTGCTTGGATTCTGAAAATATGACGGCAACTGTCAAAATGCTATGTAAAAAAAATATATAAAAAAAAAAAAACACTGAGGTGCCACACATGCATTTCTTCTCCAAGAAAAATACAATCTACAAACATCAGATTTACATACACAAGGGTTAACAACAAGCATAATGAAGTGCTTGTGTAGCGTAATCCGTTTCCACCAATATTTATTGTTTATTTTATTCCACGGACGGCATAGAGGTTTCCCCAGCTGCTGCAGTTATCTGAGTCTGACAATGATGAGTCACGTCAATGTGCGAAAGCACACAGCAAAGCAAAATGCCTGGAGTCATTTATCCGTTCAATTGGCTGACATACTGACATGTGATCAGCAGAGATAGTTGGCTCTGATTGGTTCAAATGTGCATGTTTTCTGGAACAGCAAAAAAAGAAAAAAAAAAAAAGGTTTAATTGATGCAACAAAAAAGGGCAATGCAACATAAAATGGATCAAATCTTTCAGAGCAACAAAAGAGTTGAGGAGGCCTATTTATCATATTTAGATTTATTTGCTCTGATGGGGTGGTTCAGAACATCTTAGCTGTCAATGTGCACTTTGGATTTATATTTGTTCATTTATGTCAAGCTACTTATTCATTTCCTTATGATTTAAAAAAGTCCATGTTTGCGCGAGCTTCAAAATATTTCACTCATTTCACACACCATTTCACTCTGCATAATATAAGTCATTTGTACTTATTTTTCTGAATGTATGTTACTTATATCTTTTATTATTTAAAAAAAAAAAAAAAAAAGTAAATGCTTACATTAGCTTCAATTTTAATAAACATCCTATGTTCTTAAGTAGTTAAAATTGAGATTTGGCATTTAGTATGTGAGGAAATGAGGGAAAATAAAAATTGCTGTTTTTGTTAACTTTTATTTTGCAAATCATTGAAAAAATACAGTTTTGAATGAAAATCAGTTTTTGTATGTGTTATAGAAATATCTGTGCTAAAACAGTTTTCTTTGCATTTTAGTAGTTTAAGAGGTTTGACCCCCCCTCCCCCAATAAAAAAATAAAATAAATGAAAGAAAATAAATAACATTTCTGCTCCGTGGCGACTTTCACGTAGGGGAGTTCCGGCCACTCTAGCCACTTTCACCCCTGTATACAACATATCTGCGACAAACTTCCTGTGGTTGATGAGAGTCGTACCTTAAAGGGTCCTGAAGGGGTCATTTGCATCAACCCTACAGCCCCAACTAGTGGCAACAGAAAGTCACACATTTTACTTATACATGTCCAGTTCCGTTCAGGTTGGTCAATGTAGTTACAAGATCTTTTGTAATACAGTGGTACCTCTACATACAAATTTAATTCATTTCAGGACCTTGTTTGTAAATCGAAATGGTTGTATGTCAAGTTTCCCAAAGGAATACATGATCTTTCCATTAATTCGTTCCACAGCCCGAAAACTTACACTTGGCTTACACTAAATCAACACTAAATCCTTAATAAATACTGCTTGTACAAATGGCAATTACACATAGCAAAACAAATAAATTATAAATAAAAATCACAATAATAGAATAATAATACTAATAATTCCTGTAATAATGTAACAAATCGGGTTCTAATGTGGCAGACATTTTTTGCTGTATCTAAACGCACTGCGTAGCTAAGGTGAAGGTGAGATAGAGAGTGGGGTTCTATTTTACTTTCTCCTTTAATATTTTTGTTGCTGGCTGGCCGCTGGTGTCAACTGCAGCGGAGAGTAAGTATGTTGTGTTGCACAAGTTGATAGAATAAATGATTAGAAACCTGACGAAGCTGGCGATTTCTTTGGCGATGTTACCACAATAATTATTGTCACCTTAACTTAAAAATACTGGCGAACGGAGGTTGGAGATGGACCGTCGTGATCGACATTCTACGGCCATATTGTCGAGCCAGTATTTTTCATATTTTTCTTTCGTTTCCGTCTTCATTTCAATGTTAAGCGTCACCTTTTCCTTTCTTCCCTACCTACAGTAACTTTCTTGGAACCAGTGTTGATTTCTCTCGCAAGAAAATCCGCCGTGCGTCTATCTTCCGGCTAATGCGTCGCTGTCATAAATCGTCGTATTTGGAGCATGTCGTCGGATGTAGAAACAAATGGTGTGTTAAATTTTACGTAGGATGTCGAAAAGATCGTGTGTCGAAGCGATTGTATTTCGAGGGGCCACTTTACTACATTTTAACACCCATGGCGACATGTATCTGTCTGTTGCCATGAAGACCCTTCCTTCAGATTCATTTTGATTCTGACTAAGGGCGTGGCTGCACAGCTCAGTAGCGCCTCTTTTTTGCAGGACACTTTTCAAAAGTTTATTTTTCACCTAGATGTGAATTTATTTGTCATCTCAGGAAATACAAAAACATCTCTGTCAGTCATGCCCACAACACAAAAGAGGTTCCACACAAAAAAAGAGGCAATTTTCGAGCACATTTTAGTTCCTCATGATGAGAGGGGAATGATCTGCCACCACCCTGAGCTGCGTGCCAACCGAGTTGTGTGATGTCCGAGTTGCGCCACACTGCGAGGGCCCATTCAGTCCTGTTTACAGGCCTAGCTCAGTTTGTTTTTTAAATGTCTGACAAGTCATTTTCGCAATATTATGATCATTATTTTTTTTAACCTGTATCATCCTGAAACGTATTGTAAAAAATACACGAGATTAGAGTACAGACTATTGAAAGAAAAATAAATCCATTTAAAAATACCCCCCAAAAATAATCCTAATCCATGTACAGTTGTGGTCAAAAGTTTACATACACTTGTGAAGAACATAATGTCATGGCTCTCTTGAGTTTCCAGTTATTTCTACAACTCTGTTTTTTCTCTGATAGAGTCATTGGAACAGATACTTCTTTGTCACAAAAAACCATTCATGAAGTTTGGTTCTTTTATGACTTTATTGTAGGTGAACAGAAAAAAGTGATCAAATCTGCTGGGTCAAAAATATACATACAGCAGCGCTAATATTTGGTAATATGTCCCTTGGCCATTTTCACTTCAATTAGGCGCTTTTGGTAGCCATCCATAAGCTTCTAGCAAGCTTCTGGTTGAATCTTTGACCACTCTTTTTGACAGAATTGGTGCAGTTCAGTTAAATTTGATGGCTTTCTGACATGGACTTGTTTCTTCAGCATTGTCCACAAGTTCTCAATGGGGTTTAAGTCAGGACTTTGGGAAGGCCATTCGAAAACCTTAATTCTAGCCTGATTTAGCCATTCCATTACCACTTTTGATGTGTGTTTGGGGTCATTGTCCTGTTGGAACACCCAACTGAGCCCAAGACCCAATCTTCGGGCTGATGACGTTAGGTTATCTTGAAGAATTTGAAGGTAATCCTCCTTCTTCATTATCTCATTTACTCTCTGTAAAGCACCAGTTCCATTGGCAGCAAAACAGCCCCACAGCATAATACTACCACCACCGTGCTTGACGGTAGGCATGGTGTACTTGGGGTTAAAGGCCTCACCTTTTCTCCTCCAAACATATTGCTGGGCATTGTGGCCAAACAGCTCGATTTTTGTTTCGTCTGACCACAGAACTTTCCTCCAGAAGGTCTTATGTTTGTCCATGTGATCAGCAGCAAACTTCAGTCGAGCCTTAAGGTGCCGCTTTTGGAGCAAGGGCTTCCTTCTTGCACGGCAGCCTCTCAGTCCATGGAGATGCAAAACACGCTTGACTGTGGACACTGACACCTGTGTTCCAGCAGCTTCTAATTCTTGGCAGATCTGCTTTTTGGTGATTCTCGGTTGAATCTTCACCCTCCTGACCAATTTTCTCTCAGCAGCAGGTGATAGCTTGCGTTTTCTTCCTGATCGTGGCAGTGACAAAACAGTGCCATGCACTTTATACTTACAAACAATTGTTTGCACGGTTGCTCATGGGACCTGCAGCTGCTTTGAAATGGCTCCAAGTGACTTTCCTGACTTGTTCAAGTCAATGATTGTTCAAGTCAATAATCACTCACAAGAAATTACTAATTCGTGTTGCTGTATGTATATTTTTGACACAGCAGATTTGATCACTTTTTCTGTAAACCCATAATAAAGTCATAAAAGAACCAAACTTCATGAATGTTTTTTGTGACAAAGAAGTATCTGTTCCAATCACTCTATCGGAAAAAAATCAGAGTTGTAGAAATAACTGGAAACTCAAGAGAGCCATGACATTATGTTCTTCACAAGTGTATGTAAACTTTTGACCACAACTGTAGCTCATATCACTCGGTTAAAAATATGAATGTGAAAATGTATGTTGACTAATATGTCCGCCTATGCTTGCTCATCAGCCTGTTGTGATAAGATAGCTGTTAAAAATGAGAAAACGTGCCAAACTAAGTACTCTGATAGTCAAAAAAATATTTGTTTTACCTGCAACGGTGACTTTTGCAGTCCGGCTCACAATACTTCCTAGTCCTTCAAGTGTGGAGAGGCACTGGTATTCCCCCTCATCAGGGCGGTGGTGCCGTGAATGCACTATATTCTGGACCAGTAATGATCCATTGGCCAGCTCCTGTCGTCTTTCGTCCACCAGGGCACTTAGTAGGACGCCATCCTTCCGCCATGTGATGGTGGGGATTCCGGACGCCAAATCTGAGTGTGCCTGGCAGTCAAGCTGTAGCACACCACCCCGCACCGTTACGGTGTCTTGAGGCTCCTTAGTGAATGTGAAGTCTACAAAACCTCTGGGAATAAATGAAGATGATGATGATGATGATGAAGTATCTGAGTCTGCAGAAAGGGAAAAAAACAGAAGAATTTATGAGGCAAATACAGTAAGTAGGGAAAGAAATCACAACTAAAAAAGCATTGCTTATTAAAACAACAGATACAGTATGTCCTACATAATTACCTCCCTGTCAACATATTTTTACAAAAATACACTTGGTGTTCATTCTGTAGCACATTAATGTTTAGCTAAACTGCTTTGAACAAGGTGCTGTTTACAGCCAAGAGCCAATTTGTATCCCAGAGGCCGCCTCATATTCGATCAAGCCTCGATTTAAATGGTAGCAGACCATAAAGATTGTTAGACAACAAAGGTAGTAAAACACAAAGGAAAAACTATGGCTGTGGTGATGGTTTATAGATTTTGCAATAAAAGCTGCAGCTGAATTGCCGGTGCAGGTTGATTATTTGTAATAGAAATTTCCTCAAGTGTTTAAAAGAGTAAATTGGACCAAAAATCAGTGCAGTTGTATTTGAATGTTCATATTAAAGCATGCAGATGCACAAACTTGGAAATTGTTACTGATTTATAAAACCAGAATAATCTATCTTTGATCAGCTCTTGGGTCCTCCATACCATAAATCGTAGAAAGGCCGTCCCATAATTTTTAGTCTTTTGTGAGAAACTGTGACACCAGTGAGTAGAAAGCAGTAAAGTGACTTAACAAAACAATGATCTGATAAGACTAGAGTCTTGTGAGCCAGCTTAAATTATTCAAAATGGCTTTATTTTTTGAACTGATAGGACAAAGAAAACTCACTAAAATCGGAAGTGCTTGCATTAACTCTTTACATGATTCTCCGTTGTCTTTTTATGAAAAGCGGTCTCAAGTACGGTAAATTTACAGATTTCTCAATAAATGACAATAGTCCCCACAGCAGAGAACAAATTAATATGCAACATATAGAACCTGTACAGCGCATCAGTCTGCTGGATGGCACTCTGGTGCTGTAAACCTGTTTTTGTTTTCATGTTCTCAGATTTAGTGTCATCTCGCGCACGGCTCAGAGATCAGTGTGCTGCAGTGACAACGTCTCTTCTTGCTTTTGATGTTGACTCTACTAAAAGACACTTTCATCCTGATCAGAGTGACAGCTTGTGTGGTCAAAGTCATAACTCCAAGCCTGTGGGGTTCCTGGGAATTGATAGTAGGTTTAAGATAAGTCTTGTTTAAAAACACACAAGCATCAGAAGCATAACATTGAGAGAATACATCAGTTTTGAATTTCCAGGGTTAAGTTATACAGTGGAGCACGGTGGAAGACTGGGTTGAACGATGCCTGACAATTCTGAGATCAAGGGTTCAATCCTGGGTTCCACCTAGAAACAGGCATGGTAGATTGATTGAACACTCCAAATTCCCCATAGTTTTGATTGTTTGTATCTCAAAGGCTAGGTTCATACCGCAGGTCTTAATGCACAATTCCGATTTTTTTGTCAGATCTGTTTTTTTGGGCGTGCTCTTTCAGACTGCCTTTGTCCGTTGAGCCCGTTCAAGTCCAGATCGTCCCCGGGTTATGAACGAGTTCCATTCCTACGCTGGCGACTTAACCTGAATTTCAGCGTAAATCGGAATTAACCCTTTATGTTCCCCTAAATACTCCCTAAATCTCAAAATAACTATCCAAAAAGTTCAAAAGTATATACTGTCCGCTAGTACCGTTTCTCGTAGGCACCGTCTAACTGTTTGCACTACTCGCACACACATAATATAATCAATCAGGGAATAGTATCATTTCTCATATTCACTGTAGGACTGCACTACTCTAACACACCTAATGTAAAATAAATACACCATAGTTTAAAGAAACAGAATAGATACACAATGCCATCTTATCACAGAAGCACAACGTGTGCGCCACAAGCAAGACTGACACACTAACTCTGGCAATCAGTTCTCCCGACAAACGAACAAGGACAAAGACCAGCGCGCTTTGTCCTAAAACAAGTAGCACCAGCCCGGATAACAAAGTTGATAGCAGGCGCTTGTGACGTCAAGACCAGCGTTGGTCACTGTGGCAACCACATCCCATCCACGCACGAACCTAAACAGCCCGAAACCGGCCAGAGAGGGATGATCCCAAAGCAACGGCCGGACACACCTTCGGCTGGCCCACTACGCCACGGACTTAAAAAACACTGGACACTGAGATAAGACAGATTTGCTGCTCGGAAACATGTAGCCTTGTTTTGGATCCAGAATTGTCCCTCCGTCGTCTGTTTTTGCCTTGTTTTTGACCATTGTCGACAAATAAATTGTCAACCTGCTTTCGGCGAGTCTTTTTCAACTTTTGGAACATGGAGTCAGTACAAAGGGTTAACATCAGAGATGAACGCGCTAAATTCCGCGTTTTATTATACATACATACATACATACATATATATTCTGTCTCTTTGTTTTCGCCCATATATATATATACTGTATATATATGGGGGGAAAACACAGACAAGACTGAAAAAGCAGTTTCTGCTCTTGCACCCCTCTTTAAAATAAACTGCTGTATTTTAAGCCAAAAGAACTGTTGTGTTTGATAGAACAATATGTCTATATGCTGCAATGGCTGATTCATGGCGCATTAATTTTTAATTTGTCCGTTTTACTCTTGAAACCCCCATTTACAGACATCGCACAACTGCTTTTATTTCAACCCAGCCATGAAACGAAGCTAAGTAATTTTATTTATTACTCAAAATGTCTGTCATTTTTACCTTAGACTCATTAATTGATGTTTAATATTTCGTTAAAAAAAACACGACTTTAGAAAATTATTCACTCGCATATTTTAAACTTTTAACCAAATTACGTCACAATGAAAAAAATTGTGTTTGTAAATAAGTCACCGATAATTAAAGATAATTCAACAACAATTTGCCTTTCAAACCTCGCGTATTGGTCAGCTTTCTTTCTGAAAGAAAGAACAAAAAAGAAGTCCTGTCCTAAAGAGAAAAGCAATCCCAATGACAAACATTTGAACATGTATTTTACAAATGAAATGCCTCAATGAAACTTTTTTTTTTCTTATGAACGGTTTTCAAAAGCTTTATTGGTGGATTTTCTTAAGTTAAAGCGCCACATAGAAATTGATAAATTTAATTGTGTAAGCAGGATGGGTGTATTATTCTTATTATTTAATTACAGGTGTTTTTGCTCAATTGAATTTATTTTATTTAAATGGGCTATTATTTATTTTATAATGTGTTTATATTGTACAAATGTGATGTAATATTCATTTATATTGTATATTTTATGTTGTATAACTTTAGTTCCCATGTGAATATTAGTTCCTACTTGTTTTGTTGTGGTAGGAGGGTTTTGTATTGAACACGGGGCCGTGTTGGTTATTATTATAGCAGAGAAGACAGCTAAATCAACAAACACAAGTCAACTGTGCCCCGATCTACCACTGAAAAGATCTGATGGACTCAAAAAGTAAGTTACGATTGCATATTAGTTTGAAAATCGACCGGATCCACCGTATTTCTACACGAGTGACTTCTGGCCCGATCCTAGCTACCGGCAGTAGTATTGACGCAGGAGGGTCGCGTCTCGCGTCAAATAATAAACTCTGCCATTCTTTTCGCGTGCGTTGCGTTGAGCCATTTCTGGGACGCATCTAACACGCGGCCGCAGTGTGACTGGTGTGCATTGGCTGATTGACTCTAATGCCCGCGTTTCACTGCGTTCTCGAGGCGGCCACGTTGTCGCGCCGTTGACGTTTCTGGGTTATACTGTCCTACCGTGTTGGTCCTCATTATAGTAGAGAAGACGGAGTAAATATAATCTACGCAAAGAAACTGTAACCCGATCGACTCACAGCCTCGAAAAGTAAGGGTTATATTACGTCAGAAACTCGTTCGGTACGCATCCGTTCCGAACGAAGCACCACGTACCGAAACAATACTATTACATGTACCGTTACACCCTTAATGTATAGACATACATACACACAGAGATCTGAGTCAATATTGATAAAAAAGAACCAAAAAATTGACTGCTCAGTTTTATTTAAAACTTTGCAGAATAGAGAAAAAACAAGCAATACATTTGACTACACTGTAAACAGGAGTTTAACAAGCTCAAAAACTCCAAAATTTTACTTAATGGCGGATTGCAAGCAACTATATGCATACAGTCACCTACTGTACAAGAGTGAGGTATTTTTTATTGGTCAATCGATCACCTATTATCTTTCTTGTACTCGTGTTGATGCCATCTAGTGCTCAATAGTGGAATAGTTGCACGGGCTTTGCGATTCTGCTGGCGGCATAAAAACAAAACTATCAATTGATGATGAGGATAAAAAAAAAAAATAACATGAAACGCAGGCGACAATTCGAAAAGTAGTGGAGTAAAAGTGCTGTAAAATGTATTGAAGTAAAAAGTAACACTTCATATTTGTACTCAAGTACAGATACACGAAAATGTACTTAAATACAGTAACGAAGTTGCAGTCCTCCACTGCAAATAACAGACATAAATAATCCCCGTTTAGTCTTATATTTAAAGTTTATATGGACTGATAAAACGCGTGCACGCACATACGGTCAGTTTGCCCTGATGCACAGAAAGAACACAGAGCATTCTCAGGTTTATCCTTTTTTTTCATTTTATTCTTTTCCTATGACTGTGGTCAAGCCCGGCTCCTGGCAAAAAGCCGAGTTCATGCTAGGCGCCAATGCTAATGCACAGCTCCATCACTGACGTCCTACTTGCCTCTTTCGCTCTTTGCTGACATAATTGCTGCGTGAATTCCAATTTGGGAGACTAGAGAATTCAGACCGCAGCCACATTCAGGAAAAATTTGGCCCAGATCGGATTTTAACCACATACAAAAGTGAGCTGGATCATATTTGAAATGGTCCACCTTATGCGACTTGTCCCATTCAGACCGTCAAGTTAATGCCTCACGCGAGTCGGAAAAACACAAAAAAAATTTTGATTTTATTCTTTCAGTCACAATCCACAGCTCCTGGCCATAGGTGAGGGTAGGAACGTAGGTCAACTGGTTAATCGAGAGCTTTGCCTTTTGGCTTTGCTCCTTCTCCACCACAACGGACTACTGGTGCAGAGTCCGCATCACTGCAGACGCTGCACTGATCCGCCTGTCGATCTCCCGCTGTCTCCTACCCTCACTTGTGAACAAGACCCCAGATATTTAAACTCCTCCACTTGGGGCAGGATCTAATCCCCAACCCGGAGACGGCACGCCACCCTTTTCCGACTGAGGACTATGGTCTCGGATTTGGAGGTGCTGCTCTTCATCCCAACCGCTTCACACTCGGCTGCGAACCGCTCTAGTGAGAGTTGGAGATCACGGCTTGTTAAAGCCAACAGCACCACATCATCATCAAAAAGCAGAGATGCAATGCTGAGGCCACCAAACCGGACCCCCTCAACGCTTCTGCTGTGCCTAGATTTTCTGTCCATTACAGTTATGAATAGAATTGGTGATACAGGGCAATCTTGGCGGAGGCCATCCCTCGCTGGGAATGAATCCGACTTACTGCCGGCAATGCGGTTTAAATTCTGGCACTGTACACCGTACTCCCGAAGTGCCTCACACAGGACTACCCGAGGGACAACGCCTTCACCAAAATCCACAAAACACATATTGACTGGATGGGCGAATTCCTTTGCACCCTCGAGGATGCTGCAGAGGGTGTAGAGCTGGTCCACGGTTCCAAGGCCAGGACGAAAACCACACTGCTCCTCCTGAATCCGAGAGTCGACTTCCTGACAGACGCTCCTCTCTCTCACCCCTGAATAGACTTTAACACGGATGCTGAGTAGTGTGATCCCTATATAAATTGGAATACACCCTATTCTTAAAAAGGGGCACGGCCACCCCGGTCTGCCAATCCAGAGGCACTGTCCCCCATGTCCATGCGATGTTTTTCTAGACACGTAATAATTGTTCCTGGGCAGGATTCTCGGTTAAAATTAAAATAAAACATAAAAAAAACTGCTAGGTGTAGAAATGGCCTTAGATCCAGGGAGAATCAGAATGTAAAAAATGTAGCAAAGCCAACAATATCATAGAATGACAAACTAAGCAAACTGGATCGTCAGACATGGTCATATTGTCGAATTACTTTTGATTTGTATCCCTAATTACTGAAAAATTACTCCAGGACATTTTATGCCTGACTTTTCTTAACTTCCCACCACTTCTGAAGTTCTTTCACAGATGCCAGAATGCATTTCCTTGCAAACGTTAGCAATCAGGGACTGTGCAACTGTGTTCTATCCTTTATTATCTATATTCTCTCTCTCTCTCTCTCTCTCTCTCTCTCTCTCTCTCTCTCTCTCTCTATCTCTCTCTCTCTCTCTCTCTCTCTCTCTCTCTCTCTCTCTCTCTCTAACGCCCCCAGCGAAAAAAAAATACACCCTCATATTCTATTCGTTCATTTCATAAACAACATCTAAAATGCTTACATCAACAATTTGGGTTTGGAAAAATCTTGAAAATAAAAATAAGAACTTCACAGTTAAGTCAAGGCAATGAAGTCTGAAGGTTTATTTCATGTCTTATTCTTTTTCTTCATTGACTGTTGCGTGTCACTCAGCGGCCCTCTGTCCTAATCTGCCAATCCTTCCCTTCTTCTTTCCTTCTGCCCTCATTTATGTCTTTTTCTCTTTTGCTCCATGGTTTCCTTCTTATTGATTCCCTTTCAGCAGCCCCCCCTACTCTCACTCTATCAGTAAATCACTAGCAGGACAGCTCTTTCTCTACTCACTCCCACTGGTCTTTCTTTCTCTCTCTCACTCTCTCTTTGCTCTCCCTCTCTCTCAGAAATGCACACACAGAGACATACACACACTTCATCAGTGTGTCCTTGTCCTAGTTGTCCTGCAGTTTGATGTTATCACTCTCTGTCTGCTTGCCATCTCTCTTCTCATCTCACTGCCTGGATTTTTTTTTTTTACCCCGTCAATATTTCATTTACACAGTGATCACTGTCCTGCTCCTGAAAAAAAAAAAACCTCCACAATTTACTTCTTCAGTTTGTGTGTGCTTGCATGCATGTGTGTGTGTTTGTGCAATATTGCTGTCATGACAACAAGGTTGCTTTGGCAAGTGTCAAATTCAAGGCCCAGGTTTATGTGGCCCCAGACAGCATGAGCGCACTAAAGATTGTCATTTATTGTATTTGTTGCTAAGGCCTTGATCCTCTGCTTACATGCTAGCCCCTTCAAAACTCTCACGACGGATTCTGTTGAGGAATCAAAGTACGCGTGGGGAACAAGAAGTGTGTGGAGTAATTTGAGCCTTTCCTCACAGCCAATGTTTATGTCAGTACTCATATTTATTCATTACTAATGTTTAATTGTCTTAATGGAATAAACATTAATTTTACGATACAGAACACATGTTATATGCATGTTTTTTAATTTTATTTTATTTGTTTGTTGTCACTCCTTCAGAATAGCTGCTTGTCAAAACAGCGATGTCTGTGTGTCCAGGCACATTATAATCAGTGTTGTTAATCTTACTTTAAAAAATGAATTACTGTAATTTTCGGACTATAATACTGCAAGGTATGTAAATATAAACAAAAATACCGTAAGTTTCGCACTTTAAGGCACACCTGACTATAAGCCGGCACCCATCAAATTTGACACGAAAACAGCATTTGTTCATAGATAAGCCGCACCGGACTATACAGTGCTATGAAAAAGTATCTGAACCTTTTGGAATTTATCACATTTCTGCATAAAATCATCATCAAATATGATCTGATCTTTGTCAAAATCACACAGATGTAAAAACAGCTTTAACTAAAACCTCCCAAACATTTATAGTTTTTCATATTTTATTGAGGATAGCATGCAAACAATGACAGAAGGGGGATAAATAACTAAGTAAACCCTCTGCCTAAGAAGACTTAAAGAGCAATTGAATCCAACATTTAACAAACAATTTAAGTCAGGTGTGTGCCCAATCACTGATAAGTGGTTTAAAGCTGCCCTGCCCACTATATAACACACACCTGGTAAGAAATGTCTTGATGAGCATTGTCTGATGTGCATCAAAGCTCGGTCAAAATAGTTGTCTGAAGCCCTGCGGTCAAGGATTGTTGATTTGTATAAAGTTGGGGAAGGATACAAAACCATCTCTAAAAGTCTGGATGTTCATCAATCGACACTCAGAGAGATGTTTGTTTGCAAATGGAGGGAGTTTGGCACTGTTGCTTCTCTCCCAGGAGTGGCCATCCACCAAAGATGGCGTCAAGAGTTTAGCGCAGAATACTCAGGGAGGTAAAAAAGAACGCTAGAGTGTCTGCTAAAGACTTACAGAAATTACTGGCACAGTCCAATTTCTCTGTGCACACACCCACTATATGTAAAACTATGGCCAAGGATGAACTATGAACTAAGAACTATGTTAGGCCTACTGCACTATAAGCAGAACACCATCCCTGAAAGGCCTGCAACATGAATCAATTGTGAGAGAATCCCCAAATTTGAAAAATAAAGTCTTAATGGTACCTTTTTTTTTTTTTTTTCAAATTTGTAGAAAAGAGAAATCAAAATGAAGCTGTGTAATAAGCACTCTAATATCTATAACCCTTGCTAAATTATTTTTTTTTCTCATGGAACCTGCAGTTGCATGTGTTGACTTCCATCATTTTTTTTCTTGGGTTCCAAACCCTAAAGAGAAAAAGTTGTAAGCAGCTAGTGATGTGAAGAATTGACCTGAATGTAAGGGGACCATTACAACACCAGAACACAGTAATTAGCTTTGATCCTAATGGGCCTGACAGGCAACAGTAACATAAAGCATTAACAGTTAACAAGCACAGCAGGCAAGGTGACTAATTCTGTGTTGTGTTCCCCCCAAGCTGAACTGTTTGGTTCACTTCAGTGCGATCAGCATTTTTTGTGTGTCTATTACCCATGTCCAAACCCTTTTGTTGACATGCCAGACAGTGTCACAGTACTGTGTAGTTACTGACTGGAATTCAATGCCCTGCTATCCAGTGGTTATTTAAAAACTATTGTCACTTGTTATTCACTGTTGCCCTTTTAATTTTGGTCCTAGTTTTTTGGGAGAAAAATACTTATTAGTCTTTGTCATATTTTAGTCATATTAAAATGGAGTAAGTCTTTGTTTAGTTTTGGTCGACTTCAAGAACTCAAAATTGTATAAGTTTTGTCCAAAACTAAAGGTTTCAACAATTTCAAATGACATCATCAAGGACATCATCATCTTCATGATTGTAAGAAAACGGTACATTATTTTCAATTAAACCCACCTGGATGCCACGAAATGTATCTAAAATAAATAAATAAATCAGGCAACACTTTTAAATACCACCCCGTTATAACTGGTTAATACATTATTACTAAACTGTTAATAAATTATTTAGAGTTGACTTTTTAAGTGTTTGTTAACAGTTTGAAGTGATGTATGGACATTAAATGCTCCTCATGAATTCTATTTATACTGTGTTTAGCTCAAATGTGTCCCAAACTCATGTGTTTGTACTATAGACAAGTTTCCGAGGTATTTCCACTTTACTTCCGCATGTCTCCTAGCAACTTCCATTTTAGAATTTTTCCATCCAAAACAGTAACATTACTCATCAAAATCCCTTAAAAAGACTATTTGAAAATACCGCATCCATCTGCCATCATCATGACAGAGGAGGACAACCTATTCATGAAGTCAGATGTGGAACCAAGCTCGTGCCACCAAAAAGACCGGGTATTTTTGTAGCCATGTTGTGGCTGTGTTTGGGAAGGCATGTTCTTCCTATCCCTGCATTTTCATGTGTCCGGTGCTCCAAAGATACTACAGATAAAATCTTGCGCATGAAACAACTTGTTGCCTTTGATGTTGTTATTACGATGATCATTGTAACTATGATGATCTTTAATATTATTTACGTCAACTACTGTATCTTCTGCCAACCTGTTGATAATCAGTACGTGTAGACGGCACAATTATGTCATTGCATAAATGCAAGTGTAAAGTTTTTTGTTCGTTTGTTTACAGGTAAAACACGCTGTTAGTCAAGGGAAGATAAGTTGATGTGCCACACTTACTTTACGTTGATGGACATATATTGAGACTACATCGTTATACCTGGGGGCGGCCGAGGAGCAGGGGCTGGAAGCGGTGGCTCGCATCACGACCCAACTACGAGCTTTTTAACTGCAGCAACTTTAAGTTACACTATTGGAGTGGAATTACTCAGGACAGCGGGAGAAAGCCGGTCTGGAGGCCGTAATGTCAGGTCAAAGTTTGGCAAGCCTCCGGAGTTCTGCTGTCTGATATCACATTCTTGTATGCTATTTTTCCAAACCTTTTATAAATTGTGATTTATTGACCTGTTTTTCACACGCACCAATCGTTTTAAATAAATCAAGAAATGGAATCATGTTGTCCAAATGTTTCATTGAGATCAATATCTGCAATTAAAAACAATGAAATACTACCATAATTTCCGGACTTTAAGACCAGGGGTCGCGTTAACCGAATATTTTCCGTCGTTGACCGGTTTTTTAAAACAGTGACTGAAAAAACTGAAGTCCATCTGTTATTTTGACAGGTTGCAATTCACACCCCAGACCACAGGGTGGCGGGTGAGCATATTAATTAGCTATTGTCTCTCTTGATGCATGATGTCGTTGGCCTTACTCGGAAAAATGTCAAGGCAACTGAGTGTTTGCCTGGCGCGGTTAGACTGTTCTCCCTGTATTTTTCAAACACTGAGAGAAAAGTCTGGGACCCAGCCCATTAACGGCTTCTTGAGTGGGTACAAAATCAATCGACAAATCAGGTTTGTTTATTTGCGTGACGTGTTCTTCACGAGCAATGTCACTCTTGCGCGCCGAAAGTCGTCTTCACAACAACACGGATGGCGAACGGGAGAGCCGAGAATATGTTCCAATCCGCAGTAAATTCAGTTTTAAATGAGCTAAAACACATCCACACGAGTCATTGACAACAGTCTCTCTCGCGCTAGCCATGTATGTTTACTTCCGCGCGCAAGTCCCTCATCCTGCCCTCGTCGCTTTGCTAATGTCACTTCTGCCCGTCGCTGATTGGTGGACTCCGCTGTCTGTCTGCCTCTTTTAAGCTTGTTCGGACAGAATATTAATTAAAAATGACTGAAAACTAAATACTATTGAATATGTCATTATTATCATTTTAAAAAATGTAGGTGACGGGTAAAAATAGACTATGACTGGATTTTTATGACACTGTCAGTCAAAATGACAGACAACGAAAAAGTCTAGCGCAACCTCTATATAAGACGCAAATTTTTTCCTTCATTTTGAATCCTGTGGTTTATAGTCAAGTGCGGCTTATTTGTTGATTTAGTTGGGTGAATAGGTTACACTTTATTTGACAGCGGCATCCTAAGACTTCCATGAGACATAATTATGACATGACACTTTCATGGGCATTAATGAATTCTTATGACAGATGCCATTAAGCGTCATCTGGCAAATTATGTCACTAACTCCATTTATGTCCAGCTTGGATATTTTACATCCATTCAAAAGTGAGATAATTTTCCAGATGACACAGAATTATGTCTGTTATAAGCATTCATATATGCTCATGGCAGTGTCATGACATAATTATGATGGTCTTATGACAGCCTTATGGCATCACTGTCAACTAAAAAGTGTTGCCAAATTCCATAACTAGCAATTATTGAAACAACTAGAACAGTAACTGAAGAAATGATTAACACAGAACATGAATTTTGATTGTTATTTACATCTGTAGCTCTCCAATACATGCTAGGAGGCATATTGGATGATAACAGTGTTGACACCAGGCAGGCAGCAGATGTTGACTGCCTCCCCCAAGAGTACAGTGATGGCCAAATGAAGCTCCTTGAAGCAATAAAGCAATGGTTGTTCATCTGGTCTTATGACAGTCTTATGTTGGCGCTCTCAAATAAAGTGTCACAGGTTAACCCTTCAACTCCGAACGTGTCGGCAGCGACGTGTTTACGCATATCGTCTTTGAAGCTTTTTCACGCTGTAATTACGTCACCCATGTGCCGCTGGTTGGTCTCATTTGAAAGTGCGGAAGTTGTTGTCCACACCAGTTTTTATTTGAAGTCAATCGACCAAGTAAAATGGGAGATAATGCCATTTGAGTTCTATAGTTTTATTGCACTCATAAATATGCATTAAAACGTTGCATGGACCATGTGTCTATCTCCATATTTCCATCATTTCTAGTCCTTTTTCAAAACCGAAAGCAGCACGAAAGACATATCCCAAGAGCAGTTGTGATGTCAAGAAGGACGAACCGAATGTGAACCTTTTTAATAAATTGCCGATCGAGGCGCCAACTAAGGAAAGGGAGGCTTGTGAAGCAAGCAACGGCCGGTTGGACAGAGCGAGCGACTTTGGAACGTGCCGAATTAATCTAAAACTAAATTTAACGCAAGCTAATGCCTTATTTCATTAACTCAAGGAAGAAGATGAGCCGTATTTGTCGTTGTTTTCCTCGGATGAGTCGGCGTCTCGGCGAGTAGAAGGGACGCAGCTCCGTGACCTGTTCAAGAAGAAGCCTTATTGAGTGCGCAAAAAAAAAAAAAATTTAAGCTTTATTGGCCCGCATGCCTGAAAAATTTGAATTGAATTGAACTGCTTGTCAATATTTTTGAAAATACTTTTTTTCAATGTATATACATTTTTTTCTTCACTATAATCTTTTCAATTTTTATATAGATGTGTGTTCGATAAGCTTGATTGCATGTATTTATATACGGTCCTTTTGATAAGGTAATGGGTACAATACCTAACTTCACAAAGAGATATCCTCCAAACCCTTTTTGTGTTAGATGATATATTTTTTTTGTTCTCCTCACTATTTTGCACTGTATATAACCTGTTTTGGCCATAGTATGTGTAAAGGCCAAAAACGGCTATGACCATACCTGCTGTTTGTGTTGAATTGTCAAACATAAAACTATTCAATCTTATTTTTTTCTATTGAATGTTTATCCTAACAAGTTGAATAAATATTATCAAGCTTCAAAACGGTTGGTCAAGCATGTTTGGTTGTCAATGAGACATAAACATTCCAATTTTTGAAAAAAGATTTTGGGATTTTTTTGTCTTTTTGGGTCCAAAATGTGGCTTATAATTGGTCAGTGAAGAAAACAACAGTTTGGACATGAAGTTCAAGGTGTCCTGAAAAAAGGGACCCAACTTGGCCATTGTGAACATTTTTTTCTTTGAAACATAAAGGCAACATCAATGGCATGCAAATTCGGCCAAAATAGGCTTAGTTGTTAAAGGGTTAATATATGTTGATGTTGATGATATCCCATAATACAGTAAGGACAGCTCCGGTTTATATTCCAGTGCGGCTTATCTATGAACAAATGCCATTTTCATGGCAAATTTGGTGGGTGGAGGCTTATAGTCAGGTGCACCTTATAGTGCGAAAATTATGTTATTTTTGTTTATATGTACATGCCTTGTAGTATTTCCTTGTAATAACAAAATCCGTGTCAGCCCTTCCGCAAATGTAATATAATTTGTAATTTCACCTCATTTTGGTCATTTAAGTGGCTGTAAATCAATCAATACCTCATGTTAACACGGGCTGACAGGTTGTTATAATTTTAATTCCACGAATGATCAACAAAGTGATAAGACCAATCATACAATCTCATCTACGTCTCATCTACGTCATGCTGAATCCATTTTTGGAGATTCCGTGGTTTCCTCTGGCTTGATTTTGCAGTTTTAACTTTGTCAACACACTGCTTACTTCAAACGCAATTAATGTTGTTCTTTCTAAAATGGTTCGGAGCACTTTCCAAGATGGCACCGCCCATATTTCGCTCAGGAAACTTGTCTATACTGTTGTATTTTATTGCTCTGACATCAAATTTCTGTACCTTGAACTTGTTAAACATTTTTGCTGTGTTAGAGCACAGCAGCAGGCCTGCGTCTTTTCTTTTTGCTCCCCAGTCGTTTGCCCTCATTCCAGCCACATTATCTGAACACCTGATCATCATCAAAGCTTTCCTATTTATACAATCGCAATCTTTTTTAGCACTTTCAGCAACTTATGAGTGGTACC
This sequence comes from Corythoichthys intestinalis, assembly GCF_030265065.1. Taxonomy (NCBI): domain Eukaryota; kingdom Metazoa; phylum Chordata; class Actinopteri; order Syngnathiformes; family Syngnathidae; genus Corythoichthys; species Corythoichthys intestinalis. The sequence goes on along the minus strand of NC_080411.1, from coordinate 44,294,863 downwards.
CGTCATCTTGCCTTCCCAGACCTTGATTTCATTTTTGACCTTTTTGGGTCTCAGCCTTTAGCCCATACCTTGTCTGTGCTTCTGACTTGTCTGTCTGTGTTCAGCACCCCAAGGACTCTCAGCCTGCAACTGGGACCGGACCCAGCACTTTCCCTGCCTTGCCTGACCCCCCGCTCGAACACCCTCCGGACTTCCCTGGATGCCAAGACTTTTTCCTGCCTTGATAATCATCCACAATAAAGCTTCAGAACCGTGTGTGATCTGAGTTCTGCATTTTTGGGCCTGTTTGTTCCCTGGCTCGTGTCATGCTGTCCTTCAAAGTTAAGTAGATGGTTAGCAAGCTATTAACAACTGATCTGTAAAGTGTGAGTTAATATATTTATTATTATTTATCAGCTGATGTATGTTATTGGGACGTCATTCTAAAGTAGCACCTTTTCCTCATTGACTAAAAATTAACAAATGATAAGTACTTGCAGCTTTAGAATAACGTCCCAATAACATAAATAAACCAGTAACTGATACTTAATAAGTACTTAGTAAGATACTAATAGCTTGTTAGTTATATACTATTATTTTTTAAGGTGTAGTATAAATATTGACATCCAGCTTGCAAGTCATTTAATTTCTCATTAATCATCAGTTTATTTATGATATATCAACTATTTTTAAAGCATCATTATAAATGCTTAACAAATTGTTAACCCACACTTACCAACTCAAGAATAAATCATTTATGAAACATTTACTAATGATGCATTTACTAGTTTTAATGGATGGTTATTATAAAGTGTTACCCCCCCCCCCCCCCCCCCCCCAAAAAAAAAAGTTGTCCAAGAGTTTGAGATGACACTCGCCACGCTAAATACTAATGCTAATGTAAACGCTTTGGTAATGCTACGAGTTATATTTAGTGTGTGATGATCACTCAGCACAGACCTCTAAAGGCTAAAGCCCCATTGCATATTCTCTCTAGCCAAGATAAGCTTTTTGTTTCAAAACAAGCAAGTCTGGAGCCTGAAGAGAACACTGTGAGTGGGTGTGGGGGGCAGGGTGTGCAGCACGTCATATGGGTGACACAACCAAACAATGCTACGATGCAGGCTAAATACACATAAATAAAAAAATGTCAGAGTTTGTGAAAATATGACAGAAACTTTGGAAGATTTAATATCAAATGAGTTGAATGGGAAGAAAACATTGAGTTGAATTTAAAATATCGTTAAAAAAATAATTAGAGAGGAATTCACTGTGTTGCTTGATTTGTCAACATGCAGTAATCGGTGTTGTTAATCTTACTTTAAAAAAGTAAATAATTACAGTTACAAATTACAAAATACACATCCCCCCCCCCCCCCCCCCCAAAAAAAAAAAGGTCACACAATGTGAAGTGTTTCGGGACAATTGGCCCTAGCCCAATTTACCCTAAACTTAACTAGACACAGGGGTATTGCGGATATTGCGATAACTAGATAGTAACCTTTGCTGTGTGGAAGTCATTTAATGTTCTGAATCAACCGTTAAAGTTGCTCCCGTTATTGCATTAGTTCCCTTCTGTCTACTTTAGACATGTGTAAGTTTTAAAACTATTTCATCATTTAAAGATAGATTTAAGTCAAGATTTTGCCGATTTACGATCATTTTAGATAAAAAGTTACTTACGTTCGCTAGGAAGGTTCACTACAACAGAGCCTTCCTGAGAAGGCTACTGCTTTAAGATGGCGGCTGTTTACTAACGCATCTAGTTCTTTATTATACATGTTGCTAATGCAGCCGTGTCTGTCATTTGCATCTAGTTCTGTATACAGTGCCTTGCAAAAGTATTCGGCCCCATTGAATCTTGCAACCTTTCGCCACATTTCAGGCTTCAAACATAAATATATGAAATTTAATTTTTTTGTCAAGAATCAACAAAAAGTGAAAAGTGGGGCGTGCAATTTTATTCGGCCCCTTTACTTTCAGTGCAGCAAACTCACTCCAGAAGTTCAGTGAGGATCTCTGAATGATCCAATGTTGTCCTAAATGACCGATGATGATAAATAGAATCCACCTGTGTGTAATCAAGTCTCCGTATAAATGCACCTGCTCTGTGATAGTCTCAGGGTTCTGTTTAAAGTGCAGAGAGCATTCTGAAAACCAAGGAACACACCAGGCAGGTCCGAGATACTGTTGTGGAGAAGTTTAAAGCCGGATTTGGATACAAAAAGATTTCCCAAGCTTTAAACATCTCAAGGAGCACTGTGCAAGCCATCATATTGAAATGGAAGGAGCATCAGTCCACTGCAAATCTAGCAAGACCCGGCCGTCCTTCCAAACTTTCTTCTCAAACAAGGAGAAAACTGATCAGAGATGCAGCCAAGAGGCCCATGATCACTCTGGATGAAATGCAGAGATCTACAGCTGAGGTGGGAGAGTCTGTCCATAGGACAACAATCAGTCGTACACTGCACAAATCTGGCCTTTATGGAAGAGTGGCAAGAAGAAAGCCATTTCTCAAAGATATCCATAAAAAGTCTCGTTTAAAGTTTGCCACAAGCCACCTGGGAGACACACCAAACATGTGGAAGAAAGTGCTCTGGACAGATGAAACCAAAATTGAACTTTTTGGCCACAATGCAAAACGATATGTTTGGCGTAAAAGCAACACAGCTCATCACCCTGAACACACCATCCCCACTGTCAAACATGGTGGTGGCAGCATCATGGTTTGGGCCTGCTTTTCTTCAGCAGGGACAGGGAAGATGGTTAAAATTGATGGGAAGATGGATGCAGCCAAATACAGGAACATTCTGGAAGAAAACCTGTTGGTATCTGCACAAGACCTGAGACTGGGACGGAGATTTATCTTCCAACAGGACAATGATCCAAAACATAAAGCCAAATCTACAATGGAATGGTTCAAAAATAAATGTATCCAGGTGTTAGAATGGCCAAGTCAAAGTCCAGACCTGAATCCAATCGAGAATCTGTGGAAAGAGCTGAAGACTGCTGTTCACAAACACTCTCCATCCAACCTCACTGAGCTCGAGCTGTTTTGCAAGGAAGAATGGGCAAGAATGTCAGTCTCTCGATGTGCAAAACTGATAGAAACATACCCCAAGCAACTTGCAGCTGTAATTGGAGCAAAAGGTGGCGCTACAAAGTATTAATGCAAGAGGGCCGAACAATATTGCACGCCCCACTATTCAGTTTTTTATTTGTTAAAAAAGTTTAAATTATCCAATAAATTTTGTTCCACTTCACGATTGTGTCCCACTTGTTGTTGATTCTTGACAAAAAATTAAAATTTTATATCTTTATGTTTGAAGCCTGAAATGTGGCGAAAGGTTGCAAGGTTCAAGGGGGCCGAATACTTTTGCAAGGCACTGTATATGTGATATCTACCGAAGCACCATGTGGGCGTAGTTTGTAGGCTATCGGCTACAGTCAGGTATTATTGGAGCCACCTAGCATAGTAGCATCACGTTTGCAACGGCGTCACCCTCCCTTGCCTCCTCCCCACTCCTTCTCTGCTCTCTCGTCTCCATGAGTCCGTCTTTCTCAGACTTTTCTCGCATCGGTCAACCAACATAGTAACGCACGCCTTTCCCACCTCAGCAACCGTAACGGCGTTGCCAAGATGAGAAAAGCAATTAATTAGATTACTCACTACTGAAGAATGTAACGCTGTTAGTAACGCCGTTATATTCTAAGGCCGTTATACTCTAACGCCGTTATTAACAACGCTGGCGGTAATACTCTGTGTGTTTTTCCTGTTAATTATTTCATTGGCTTTGTTGCAAGCTGTGTTGAATTGCAACAACGAAATATTTTATGACACATATGAACATATAGACTCATGGGTAGAACAATTCTTCCAATTATATTAATAAGTAATTGAAAGCAAATGTATTTCAGTCATCTTATTATCACAGTCTGTGGCTTCAGTCGGTAACTCATTCTAATGCAGTGGTAGAGAGGCCGAAGGATATAGAGACACCCAGGAGTTTGAATGGAGGGGATGTACGTTGATGACAGCAATGTGGACGACAGCCAAACCCATTTGAAAACACACACCAACTCTCCCAGTGAGTGACATTGTTGGTTAGAGCATGAAAAAAGACTGTATTAAGACTCTGGGGAGCATCCAAATGTGCGTGTGGGTGCATGTGTGTGCTCGCGTGTACTCAAACTCTGTGCCAATTGAAGCATGCCAGGAAAAAAAACTCAAAGGAGAAAAGAAGAAAAACTGAGTCGAAGGAAAGAGGACAAGGAAGCAGCAAGTTAAATAGTGGTAAATGAATACTTTCCCCAAAAGCCCCTTTATTAGATAACATTCAGTATTCTAGTATGCATCCAGCACAATGTCCCCTACATTTTAAAGGTACACAGCAAGTAAAGATGCATAATTAAACGTGGCACAACTTGGACGGCATGTAGCTCAGGGTGGTGGGAGTTTGTCCACCTCTCATCATCTCATGAGAAACTAACACCTGCTTGAAACTCGCCTTTTTTGTGTGTGTGTGTGTTAAACATGGCCGACAGATATATTTTTGTATATCCTGAGATGAAAAGTACATTCACACACCTAAGTGAAAAAAACCCTATTGCAGACGGTCCTACAAAAAGGAGGCGCCACTGAGCTGTGCAGCCACGCCCTTATTCAAAACAAAAATGAATCTTCTAATTTGGCCAATTCGACCATGTGTTTCAAATTTCGTGGAAATTCATGCGTATTTATAAAAAAAACTGAATGAATCTTCTTCCTTTTAATGGTGAACAAAGTGTCGTCATGGTAACAGACAGAGACATATAGACATGGGCCTTAAAATGTAGTATTACAAAAGGTCTTGTAACTACGCTGACCAACCTGAAAGGAACTTGACATTTACTGTACAAGTAAAATGAGTGACTTATCGGTTGCTGCTTGCTGGCGCTGTAGGGTTGATGCAAATGACCACTACAGGACTCTTCAGGGTAAAGATGTATCGATACCAGTATCGGTTACCATTTATCGGTCCAGTATTTTATACTTGACCGCAGCCATTTTTCCTTCTGACACTCACTTCACTCTGGCTCTGTGTTGTGTGATGACACGTGATCACTTTGTATGCCTAGCAGCTATCGCTATTTGCCTGCTCCAGACCAATGAGAGAGGGCCAATAGACGCTCTTGACCAATGCCGGGGCAGGTTTTTCATATGGAGGAAAAACAAACCAGGAGAAATTGCGGCGGTCACGACATATTTCAGCAAACAAATTCCGTCCAGTGCAATCAATGGCTGCATGCAAAATTTGCGGCCTGTAAGTTTCAAGAGTTGGAGTTAAATCGGCCAGTTTCAATACCTCGAACCAGATAAAACATTTGAAGACGAAACATGTGAATGAACACAAAGAATTTGAGGCTGCAACAGCAGGACTTCTATCCAGAGGAAGGGGGCTGGACCGGAGCAACAATCTCTGATCAGTTCACTACGTATATTTTACCTTTATTGTCTTTTACTGAAAGAAATGCCACAGTAATTTGAGACCTGTTTCCAAAGCAGGGTTACCACCTTTGAGAAATAGAAATAAGGGACACCCCCCCTCCCCCCCCCCAAAGCTGTACAGGCGATGAAAAAAAGGGACATCCCCAAATCCGGAAATGCATAGAAATGTATCTATTTATACTGTATATAGTATATATTCCGTATTGGTTCAATACGGAACTCAACTTTTAATTCCCAATGGCGTACCGCACGCAGGCTATTTTTAGACCGTGACGTCGCATCGTAAAGCGGAAGTAAAGCCGAAGTGGGACATTATAGACCCGCCCTCGCATAGACCCCACGTAAAAAGTGCTACTTTTCGCCGGTAATCTTTCAAAAACGAACATGGCGATCACGCATTGCTTTTTTGGAACTTGTAGAAACGACTCTAGACATTTCGACCATTAAGGATGTTTTCTTCATACGTTCCCGGAAACCAAAAACTCGGGATGAAAAAATGTGAAAACCGAATCAATTTGCGCGGACTTTAACACCAGCTCGGCGAATCCATTCACGTTTCATATGCAGTAAACATTATGTTGGGTTGGCATGGTCTTTCAGAGGACAAAGAGGTAAGCCATTTTTATATTTTTACTTTATTTTTTTTAGCGTAACGTTGTGCCGTACTGCTTGTGTCTGACAATGAATGACCTGAAAAAAACTACGATGGTATCTGACTGCCACTGTTACCGTTTCTGTTTTATATATATATATATATAACAACTTTAGTAAGGGGGAAGTGTAAATAAATTATAGGATTAAGATGTGTTATCAATGAAAAAATTAAAAGTGTTCGTTGGCTGTCACTGAGTAGCATTTGCGACCGCTACACAAAGCTAACTAAGTTACCCCCAAGAACGTTAAGAGACGTAGGACAACCAGAGGATATATAAGAAAGACAGGGCTGATGGTATAGGATAGCTTGTTGAAACCGGAGAATGTCATTGTCAGTCGCGTCGATTAAAAAAAAGCTAAAGCTATGCTTAGGTCGGCTCGTTTTTTTCGTCGTTTTCAGCCTTCGACGCTAAAGCCATCTCTTTAACTGAACATTTTTATGTTCTTCCACATCTATGCCAGTCAATTTGGCACCAGGCACATCATTTTCGGAGAGAATTGGTAGGTTTAGCCCTGTAAACATCTCCTTCGTACACGATTTCCATTCATTTCCTATTAGGGACAAATGGTGGCTTGTCCTTGCATAGCAACCGTAGCTAATGCCATGAATATTAATGAGCGGAAGTGACGTGTTGCTTGCGGTACGCCATTTGGAACGATTCCTTCTTTCAAAGGACGGCTGGCAAGCCTATTCAAAAGTGCTGTAGAAGTAAGCTAAACTAAGTGGCTAAGTGTATGTTGCTGCTGGTGCTCAGGGAGGGAGGCTAATAGAGAGACAGAATGCTGTTCATGAAAGTTGCACTGTTTGGCCTTTTAGAAAAGGGTTTAAAAAGGTTTAGTCAGTTCATTCATTGTGTTTTTACGTTGTAACTGTTGGGCTGGTATTATACATGTTTTAATTTCACAAATTTAGCACTATGGTACCGGTATAGACCCTACTCACATGACGTCACAACCACACCTGTGCGTCATATTGTCCGTCTACTCGTCGTGTTGACACATTACCGCTACGTAAATTCCTCCTATTATGGCGTGTTTTTCTGCTCGTTAACATTAATAATCAAAATGGTGAAGGCGTGTGTGGCGGTTGGTTGCAATAACAGAGAAGATAGACGGAGAGACTTGAAGTTCTACCGTATTCCGAGAGACCCGGAGAGGAGAGCGAGATGGACTGCTGCAGTTCGACGAGAAAACTGGGCTCCAAACGATTACCACAGATTATGTAGTAGTCATTTTATATCTGGCAAGATGCATTTAATATATATTTAGAGGGTTTTGGGCTGACACCCACAATTAAGATCATTGCGAGGCTAATCGCCAACAACATACAGTTTCAAATTCAAGATGCTTATTTCTTCCACCATCATTACATTTTGAATAATATTTAGCTGGTACCAAGTGAAAGAAGCTGGCCTCGTCTACGGATCATCAGTTAAACAGGTGTGTCCAAACCTTTTGCAAAGGGGGCCAGATTTGGTGTGGTAAAAATGCGGGGGTCTACCTTGGCTGATTTACATAGAACAATATGTTTAAACAAATTTTAGCAAGCCCTTCTGTGTGTCACATTTGCTTTATTATTTTTTTTAATTCATAATTTCAACAGTCTCGTCTTTGTGGCGTTCTCTTTCGACACTCGGGCTCTTGCGAAATACTGCTGCTGTGAAATTAAACTAGCTTCAAGTTGCTATAATTTCTCGCTGCGTATCTTCCCTGTAATGTTGTCGTATATGTCAGCCTGTCTTGTTCGGTAATATCATTATCGCGTCACATCGAACTCTTTGAAAACAGCGACTGTCTCTTTGCAAATGAGGCAGACACAGTTGTTGCGTGTTTTATTGAAGAAATAGTCCAATATCCACCTATCCTTGATGCGTCGGCCATCGCAGTCAACTTTTTTTTTGATTGTCGCATTTTAGAAAATTGGAAGGGTCACACGGGGTAATGTTGCTTAGAGTGCTGCTCTTAAAGTTTTTCAAACTTTCGTGAGAATAGGCTGATTTTGTGTGGACAAGATAGTTGTAGATATCAGGGTAGCAGATGTCAGGCAGAGAGGGCGAAGACAGCGGGTCCAAAAATAGATGGATAGACTGAAGCTTTTCCACATAACGCCTTTTATGCAACGCATCCAATGAGTTTACAGCGTCTGAAAGCACCGGGGCTTCCATGAATTGCACTATAAATTGCACAACAAATTGAAACCATTGAGAATACGGATAAACAAAGACGGACAATATGGCGGCCGGATACAGCGACACGTCATTCTGTGACATTGGTGAGTAGGCTCTATCGGCCGATACTGCACAGCCAGGTATCGGTATCGGGGCCAAAAAAATTGTATCTTTGCAACACTACTTCAGGGTATGATTCTCATCAACCACAGGAAGATTGGCGCAGATAGGTTAGGCGGTGAGACAAAATGGGGAAGGTCAATTTTTCTTTCCTGTTTGGATGCTTCTGCTTCAATGAAACCTCAGTATTTTTTCTCAGGCACCTGAACACATCTATCATGGCGCCCCTCATGCAGGTTTGAGGTCATTTTTTTTTTTTTTTTCCCCTTGGTGGAGGAGCCGATCTGGTAAAAGGTTAGGGCGTAAAGAAGGGCATTTTCTGCTCCCAGCAGGGGGCACCAGGCCTAATGGGTAATATTTCAATGCAGTCGTCTTCAGGCTGGGATACCTCTCATACATGCCAAATATGAAAAGAGTGAACCTTATATCAGGGAGTTATTACTCATTTACTGAATTTGGCATGTTGACAAAAAAAAAACTGACTGCCTTTGGCACTCTGCCCAGGTCAGCCCCGTAAGTATTAACTCCCCATTTTGATAACTTTAAATATCATATGCCTTATGAACATGATTCAACATACTCCCTGTGTGCCAATGTCTCAAATGTGCATCCTGTAAATTGCACATTAAATCCCAAATACTTTATATTATATAAATATCTATATATATATTTATATATAACTATGTATTTCATATAGGGTTTAGATTATGGGTTTATAAAATAGTTATGAAATTCATTGTTTTGGTGTCTTACATGTTGGTTAGAGTGTTATGACAGCATTCATTAATTCATCTTACTTCCCGTGTAACCTCAAACAAATTAAAGGCTTTTTTTTTTTTTTTTTTTTTTTTTTTTTTTAAGAACGCCTCCCACTTCATCCAAAGCTAATTTCTCAAGTTGTAGGAAGTCACAGCACAACACTGACAATGTCCACATACTGTATTGACAAATGCTTGGTAAAACTATCCATGTGTCGCTGTTACATATCAATTTCAACCACTGATTCAACATGAAAACCAAACTACTACTCTGCTGTCAGACATATTTCCCAACCAAGGTCCCATCTGCACTGAGCTCACACACCAGCTGGACAGCATTGGTGAGTGTGTGTTTAGCATTTTCGCATTAAGCCTTCATTAACAAGTCTCACCTGTCAGCCACCCTCTGTGTCTCATTGAACTATAATTCCCATAATCCGATCTGAAATCTCACATCTGAGCTCCACGGACACGCCAACACACACCCTCACACACAACACACACACGCATGCAAACATCCACTTTCATGGCAAAAAAAACAACATAAAATACACAATGCAAATTTGAGCCAGGACCCGATATTCCCTGGACCTCAGAAGTGTGAGGCAGAACATATTACGCTCATGCTGCTCATCAGATGAACAATATATCACATTGTCAAACTCAAATCCTATGCTCTTCCTCAATCCTCCCTTTTTGTGGGAGGGGGTACAAAACATTGATGACCCCGAAACACAGTTCTCCCACTTGAAAATATTAGAGAGGCCTGTAATTGTCAACATGGGTAAACCTCAACTATGAGAGACAGAATGTGGAAAAAAAAAAAACTGAAAATCACATTGTTTGATTTTTAAAGAATTTATTTGCAAATCATGGTGGAAAATAAGTATTTGGTCAGTACCAAAAGTTCATCTCAATACTTTGTTATGTACCCTTTGTTGGCAATAATGGAAGCCAAACATTTTCTGTAACTTTTTACAAGCTTTTCACACACTGTTGCTGGTATTTTGGCCCATTCCTCCATGCAGATCTCATCTAGAGCAGTGATGTTTTGGGGCTGTCGTTGGGCAACACGGACTTTCATCTCCCTGTGTTTTTTTTTTCACATTCTGTCTCTCATGGTTGAGGTTTACCCATGTTGACAATTACAGGCCTCTCTAATATTTTCAAGTGGGAGAACTTGCACAATTAGTGGTTGACGAATTACTTATTTGCCCCACTGTATATACAGTATATATATATATATATATACTGTTCGTGTTCAATCTTCGGCTTAAGCTCAGTTGTTGTTGAAGCATTTGAAAGCTTAGGGTTAAAGAAATTCTAGCAATCCATCTTCTTCATCTAGTTTTGGCTCAGCAAAGCAAAAGACCGTCTCTAAGGTGCTAACCACATGATCTAAAATAATTTTGACCCATTTTAAAATACTTTGGAGGTTTAATGTTCCTTTCTGTTGTTTGTTTTACTGCTTTAAAACTTTCATGGACAACATTTTAACGGCTAGGTCTTTTTTAAGGGGAATTTATTGCATTAGGCTGAATCTTCGAGTTAGCTGTAATTTTTAGTTAGTCAGTGGAGTTGATTTCAACAAATTCCGTGAAGGGAGATTACACCTCATTCAGTACTGTGCGCGTGTGACTTGCGTGCTTTCTCCCTACTCTTTGTAAAACTTGTAATGACTCAACTATTTCATTTGAGGAGAAAAAAAAAATCAAAACAAACTTAAATTCTAACCACACAAAGACAAAAAACAAAAAAGGCAAATAAGACGTGAATGAACTCTGCACAAAATTTAATGCATTTTGATATGATTGTGTAGTCCATCGCTGGCAAATAACAATTCTAACTGCCAAGTTTTGGAGAAGTGATTCTTTGTCAATTGTTTTTTTTTTTTTTACTTACGTGAAAGTACAGATACAGGTGCATAAAATTACTAAAGTAAAGGTACCGGTATCTAAGAAAAAAAACTCAAGTCCAAGTAAAAAAGTACTTGCCTTTAAATGTACTTTACTAGTAAAAAGTAAAAGCATTTTCTCCCGACGCAAAAACGCAAAAAAAAAAAAAAAAAGTATATATACTGTATATATACACATACATACAGATATCTGAGTCAATATTCAAAGAAAGAACCAGAAAATAATAAATAACAAAATAATAATAAAATTGACTGCGCTGTAAACCTCCAAAAGTTAGCTTAATGGCAGATTGCAAGCAATTATCAGGTGCATACTGCCACCTACTGTATAAGAGTATGTTTTTTTAAATATCTTGTCAATATCTTGTTCACCTGTCACATCTAGCTTGTACTCATGTTGCTGCTTCTAGTGCTGAGTTCCGGTATAGTTGAACTGGGCTTATCGATTGCACCGGAGGCATGAAAACGAAACTGTCAATTCAGAATGTGAAAAAACGAAAACAAACAAAAGTAACGCGTAAAGCAGGCGACAATTTGAAAAGTAGTGGAGTAAAATGTACAGATATATGCTGTAAAATGCAGTGAAGTACAAAGTACCACTATATATTTGTACTGAAGTACAGATACACAAAAATGTACTCATGAACTGGAAATGGGAATAATAAATTGTCAAAGACACATATCCCTTTACTTTGGTGTTTAATTTCATATTTGATGAATTGGCAGGCACCCCAAAGATCTAACTACAGTATTTGTATTCAAGCCACTAAAAAGTCAGTTTTTCATAACACTGTATGTCCCCTATACAGTGTATCACAAAAGTGAGCACACCCCTCGCATTTCTGCAGATATTTAACTATATTTTTTCATGGGACAACACTGACAAAATGACACTTTAACACAATGAAAAGTCGTCTGTGTGCAGCTTATATAATAGAGTTAATTTATTTTCCCCTCAAAATAACTCAAAATATAGCTATTAATATCTAAACCCCTGGCAACAAAAGTGAGTACACCCATTAGAAACTACATATATCCCTAAATGTCCAAATTGAGTACTGCTTGTCATTTTCCCTCCAAAATGTCATGTGACTTGTTACAGGAGTACTGTCAGCATTGCTGCAGAGATTGAAGAGGTGGTGGGTCAGCCTGTTAGTGCTCAGACTATACGCCACACTCTACATTTAATTGGTGTGCATGGCTGTCACCCCAGGGGGAAGCCTCTTCTGAAGACGGTACACAAGAAAGCCTGCAAACAGTTTGCTGAAGACATGTGAACAAAGCACATGGATTACTAGAATTATGTCCTATGGTCTGATGAGACAGGCGGACTCAATTTGGACGTTTAGTGATGTACGTTTTTTTCATAGGGGTGTACTCACTTTTGTTGCTAGGGGTTTAGATATGAATGGCTATATTTTGAATTAATTTGAGAGGAAAGTAAATGAACGCTATTATATAAGCTGCACACAGACTACTTTTCATTGTGTCAAAGTGTCATTTTGTCAGTGTTGTCCAATGAAAAGATATGCTTACTGTATTTTTCGGACTATAAGTCGCACCTGAGTATAAGTCGCACCAGCCATAAAATGCCCAAAGAAGAGGAAAAAAACATATATAAGTTGCACCGGAGTATAAGTCGCATTTTTGGGGGAAATCTACTAAAAATCCAACACATAGAACAGATATGTCATCTTGAAAGGCAATTTAAAATAAAATTACAATACAGAACAACATGCTGAATAAGTGTACAGTATGATAATGTTACATGGTGCACGAACAACCAAATGCGCACGTGACCGGTATGATAACGTAACAAAGCTATTAAGAGTTATTCAGACAGCTATAGCATAAAGGGCATGCTAACAAGTTTGTCAAACCATCAGTTCCAGTCCAAAACACCAAAACAACATGTGAAATGATATAATTAAGTGTTAATAATTTCACACATAAGTCGCTCCTGAGTATAAGTCGCAACCCCAGCCAAACTATGAAAAAAACTGACTTATAGTCCGAAAAATACGATGAATATCTGCAGAAATGCGAGGGGTGTACTCACTTTTGTGATACACTGTAAATGTTTTCAAATGAAAGAAGAACAATTTTCATGTCCAAAAGAGCAATTAAGTCAGACTTGAATTGTTTACGAGCCTCCTTTGGCCCAAAACGGCACGGCATAACATTGCTCAATGTCAGATTGATCAAATTCACGTGATCCATGTATCATGCCGACCCCTCTTGGGAGAGGACCGCTGGTTGTGATCACGTAAAGAAAGACTATTCAGACAAAAATGGTAAGCTCACAGCAGGCTAATCTTAAGGAGCAAATCAGCATTGTAAAAAGAAAAATGGTGTCAGAACGATTCTACTGGTCTTTGATCATACATTGGCAAGACTGAAAAGTATAAAATAGCAAATAAAAGCGAAAAGCCAAGATTAAAAAAATAGAAAGAGGTGGGTGGATATGATGTCTTTTTATAAACATTTATTCCTCACATCTCATTTTCTTTTAATCCCCTAATTTCTTTTCATTCGCACTTGAATTGCCAAAAGATTTTTTAAGACCAAAAGAAGAGATCAGAATTTTACTCCAGTGATTTAACTTATAGGTGAAATATATCATCCTGGAATGCAGTCAGCTCAAGTCAAGTCAATAGTATATGGATATTGTAAGTTGTTTGTTTGTTGTGTTTTCCCAAATCAAAACTCTATACAGACCCTAACCCTTCAAAAATAAAATAATTAAAAAAAAAAAATTGAATATTACAGAAAAGTTAGTTGAATTTGACTTTTTAGAAAGGGTCTCTGAGTGGAGTATTTTTATTGTTAATATTTTTCAGTTCTTTGTTAATAGGGCCGTATTTTCCGTACTAGAAGGCGCGCCTTCAATTATGGCCTATCTTAAAACTATATGGGCACACCGCATTATAAGGCGTAATACTAGTAGTTGGGATTGTGTTATGCATCCACTAGATAGAGCTGTGCTATAGAGAATGTCATGTAATGATTTACTCTTTAAGGCCTGGGCCTATTTTGTCTGATTTTGCATGCCTTTGATGTTGCCATTATATTTCAAAGAAAACATTCTTCAAAATGTCCTGGTTGGGTCCCTTTTTTCAGGAAATCGTAAACTTCATGTCCAAACTGTTGTTTTCTTCACTGACTGATCATGATCAACATTTTAGACCAAAATTTTTTTTGTCAAAATTTGTAATATTGATGTCCCATTAACAACCAAATATGCTCAACGAATCGTTTTGAAGCTTCATAATATCTAAGTTGCCGAGGTACTTCCGCTTTACTTCTTCATGTCTGCTAGCAACTTCTATTTTGGAACTTCTCCATCCAAAACAACTTGAAACTGGAGTAATATTACTCATCAAAATCCCTTTAAAAACACAATTTGGAAAAACCACATCCATCTGCCATCATCATAACAGGGGGGGACAACATGTTCATGAAGGCAGATGTGGAACCAAGCTGCCACCACCATCTTGTTGTTGCCGCTGTGTTATGGAAGGTATGTTCATCCTATCCCTGCATTTTCATGTGTCCGGTGCTCCAAAGATACGGAAGCTGAAATCTTGCGCATGAAATGACTTGTTTGCCTTTGATATTGTTATCACGATGATGATTGTAATTATGATCATCTTAAATAGTATTTACAACAACTACCCGGGGGCAGCCAAGAGGCTGTGACAGACGGTGGCTCGCCTCGCGGCGGACCTTCGGCTGGATCACGAGATCCAACTACAAGCTTTTTAACTGCAGCAACTTTAAGATACGCTATTGGAGCTGGAATTACCGAGGACAGCGGGAGAAAGCCGGTCTGGAGGCCGCCGAGGGTCTGCGTAATGTCGGGTCAAAGTTTGGCGAGGTTCTCAAGCCGCTCCGGAGCTCTGCTATCTGATATCACATTCTCGTATGGTATTTTTTCTAATACTTTTCTAAATTGTGATTTATTGATCTGTTTTGCACATGCACCAATCGTTTTAAATAGAACAAGAAATGGAATCACGTTGTCCAAACGTTTCATTGCGATCAATATCTGCAATAATTAAGAATTACATATTATTTTTGTTGATATGTAAATACTTTGTAGTATTTCCTTGCAACCACAAAATCCGTGCCAGCTCTTCTGCATTCGGCAAATGTAATATAATGTGTTTAATTTCATCTCATTTTGGTCACTCAAGTGGCCAGTGTATCAATCACGTCAACACAGGCTGACAGGTTGTTATAATTTTGTCCACCAACGATCAACAAAGTGATATGAACAATCATGCATTCTCATCTACTTCTCATCTACATCACGCTGAATCCATTTTTGGAGATTCAGTGGGTTCCTCTGGCTTGATTTTTCAGTTTTAACCTTGTCAACACACTGCTTACTTCAATGTTGTTCTTTCTAAACCGGACGTTCTAAGTAGACATTTACCAAGATGGCGCCGCCCGTATTTCACTCAGGAAAGTTGTCTATAAATGAGACTGAATAGTTTTATATTTGATAATTCAATAGAAACAGTAGGTATGGTCATCAGCAATTTTGTCCTTTCTACATACTATTGTCCAAACACGTTATATACAGTTGACCAACTGTGAAAAATAGTGAATATATAAACCATCTAACACAAAAAAGGTGTCGATGATATCTCTTTGTGAGGTTAACTATTACACCCATCACCTTATCAAAGCGTTATACATACAACCAAGTTTCTCAAACACACACATCGATATACAAATTGAAAAGAGTTATTGTGAAAAAAATATAACACCGAAGAAATGTACAGGTAGTCCCCGGGTAACATTGAAGAAATGTACAGGTATTCCCCGGGTTACAAACGAGTTTCGTTCTTACGCTGGCGAGGTAACACGAATTTCTGCGGAAGTTGGAATCAGCTCTTTAAGTACCCCTAAATCGCATAATAACTATTCAAAAAGATCAAAAGTATTGTATTTTGTTTAATAATGGAGGATACATTGCCTTCTGGTGACAGCGTTGGGTCTGGCTGAGGAGCAGACTCAGGCGTCTGACATTGATCAAGAATAGCTGTGCTCTTTTTTGGCCCACATCAGGCTGTAAGTTGTTTCAGCTAATATGTTGTAATATGTGTATGCATTTCTAATTAAGTTTATAGTTACAGTTTGTGGAGTTATGTATCATGTAATAACATGTAGAACATGAAAAGTAACGTCAGTTACTTTGCTGAGTAACTAATTACTCTTACAATGAAGTAACTGATTTACTAATTCAAACACTTTTTGGGAGAAGCCATTTGAAACTGTAACTAATTACTTTTTTAAAGTGAAATTAACAACACTGCCGACGACACATCCGATTTTAAAGGGTTAACCAATATTAATCCATATATAAGGCACATCGGGTCATGATGTGCACTGTCGGCTTTTGAGAAAATTGGAGGCTTTTAGGTGCGCCTTACGGTGTGGAAAACCCGGTACATAAACTGTCGCCATTACTTGTCTAAGTTGTAGTTGATAGAACCCCGAAAGCTTTTCTATTACAGAATGGCCATTGCGCTTAGGAGGAAAGTGTTGGCCTAATGCAAAGGAAACATAAAATTGCTTCCATCGGTTGCGAAAATGACTTCATCTGGAAACCATTTCAAGAGGTGGAAGGTCAGGATGTGAGCAGCTCGGTGGGCCACCGTGGTCACCAGCTTCACATTGCCAAACTTCTAGCTTGTGGGTCAGTTAACCACGGGGCTTACAACATTGACATGAGAAGCAGAAAAGTTATAAGATGGAACGATAAAAGGCCACGATTTATACTGAGATCACCAAAATTTAAACTGATAAGAAAAGAAAAACTATAAAATCTACAGTTACAACCGACTAAAAACCTGAGGCTAGAACAAATACATTGTCATAACCTGAATAAAAATATGAGTTATTAGGCCCTAATATCAAAGGCTTGCTTCTCATTACTGAAGTTACAGATTCAGGGTAAGAACTGTCAAAAGGCTGTACTTTTCACACGCTCCATTTATTATTTCTTTAATCTTTCATAAAATGTAATTCTGTTTTATGTCATTTTTATGCACTTCTTGCTATTTTGTCGCTCTAACACTGACCACCTGACATTAGGCCAGCCCGATTATTATCAGGCTAACCTTGAGATCAGTATACCGCCAGGGCCTGAAACCCAACTTTCCAACCATGCATTGTTTGGTTCTCAATTTGCATGTGGTTAAGTGGTACAAGTGTTTGCGTGCATATTGATTTCCTCTACTTCATGATTTTGCATGCATTGACCTCTTTGCATATTATGAGAGTAAATGTAAAATGTTAAGATGTGACCCTATTTATACACGCATAAGAACATGCACAAGTACACAGCGAAATGCAAATAGAACTTGCTGTCTCTCGTGCATAAATCATTTATGTTAATGAATCACTCTCGTGGGATAATGTCTCCTCGACTGCTGTGGCACATGTAACCCCAGATGCCATACAAGCTGGAAAAGGCTCAGCATTCTGCTATGTTTTTTATAAAATGAACAGGATCTATTATATTGTTTTACATTCTGTGTCAGGTGCTTGTTTAACCAATCCCTAGTTTTGGTGCCAAGGTCACCTGCTGTAGCGTACACACTTGTGCTAAATGTGTTGAGTATTGATTTTGCAAGAATTAGTACTTATGCAATGAGAACTGTAAGGCTGTTCGATAAAGTGCGTATGACACCAAAAAGCATGTTTACTTCATTTTTTAATGCAATGTTTTATGCTCCTAAATGAAATGGGCCACTTGGATGTGTGTGGAAGCGATCGTTTTATATATTCAATTTTTGAATTTCGCGCCATGAAAATGAGTTACTTCCGGCTCCAGTTTCTGGTTCAGGACGAATGCGAATATGACGTCACCCCGGGTCAACGTCTCACAATACAGCATTGCTTTATAGCATGCAGATGGACTGCGGATTCTTTCAGCTGATTTTAAGGATTAATTTGTTTATTTTTCACATCACGCCAGCCAAACGGCTGCAGAAAAATGTTACTGCACCAGGGAGAGATGTGGGAGCCTTTTTGGGGTTTCAAAAGGTTCCCATTCATATTGGCCAAAACAAGCCCTACAACTGTTGGACCACTGGACTTACCAGGAAGTCAGTTAACATCGTGTTTTGTATTGTGTCAAATACTGGGATCATTTTAATACGGAGGTGGCTTGTATTTTGTGGCTGACATGCTCCTTTTCCACTCGGCCAACGACCGGCGGCTTGTCGCACATCCCCCCACCGGGAGAGCGCTATACTCGGCTTATTGCCCTCTTTGGTGTGCCCGGTGTTCTGTCAAATTTTCCACCCGATCAGAAATTGCAACTTTGTGTTAAAAGTGGTCGCAAATACAGTGACTACAAAGTAAACACAACAAACTTTCTTTAAATAAAGGACTATTTACTTACGTTTGATCATGGATAGGCATTTAGAAAAGCTCTCCTCAGACACATTCTGCCATGTTAGCTGCACAACAACTGCAGCTGCTCTCCCATGACTCTCTCACTGTTTACGTCTTTGTCGTGTAGTAAAGCATTCTTTTTCCATATTCGTGTTGACCATGTGGCAGCTACGCGCTCCTTCGACGTCTGTCGATTTGACCGGCGGTCATTGTCCAGCTGCTTCCCCGCAAACGGGCCCTCTGCCCTCAGCAGGGGAACGAGGAGCTCTAACTTGCTCGTCGCCTGGCGGGTTGCCGATCGGCAAAGACAATCGACAACCTAGCCGCCGTGTGAAATGATCCGAGCTAGTTATATGTGTGATTTTTTGCTTTGAAGACTTTGAAACATTATTCCGTTCAGGTTAGTTTTTAGGCTAGCTGTCACGCCTCTTGGTTTGTTTATATTCTCTGATGCTGGGTCAGGGAAAAAAGCCCGACTAACTACGGTGGCATAAAATATCAATCGGGAGGTGCGAGAGTAAAGTTAAATTTGACAGTTTTGACCAATATTGAGTAGTTTTGAACATTATTGAGTAATTTTGCCATGTCGTACTGAATAAATGCATTTTTATGATTTCATATTCCATTTAGCACAAGACTTATTAGTCATGATCATACCTTTTATTTAGCTATTGGGGAAAAATACTTGGATAAAAAGAATATCCTGTAAAAATATTGGAGTAGAGAGACTGAAACAATGACATTTTGCTGCTCTCTTCGTCGCATTTTCCTCGTTCTGAATAAATCCCCTCAATGTAAAAGAGATGAAACCATTCTCCTGCCGACGTCATCCTCCTGTTGGGGACGCTAGAGCCCAATAATGGTAGGAGTGGCTAACCGGCAGATTAAAAGACTAATTTCTCGTCATCTGCACTTTGCAAAATCGTTGTATATAGTCGAATTGTCTAAAAATATGATTCTAATTCACATAATATTGCTATTTAAGACTTTTTTTTTCTCCTGGCGTACGCACTTTAATGGATATTGCACCGAAACCGAATCTTATGGTTGAAAGGGTGTTAAAAACGTTCAAATCGGTACATTCCAGTTTCAAAATCATATCATTCTGGTGTATCGCCATAGTTTCCTCTGCATTTCCGCTTACTCCCATGACAGCGCACCGTCGCAAACAACAAGAACAACAACAACAACCATTCAACCGATTCTGCTACTTTTGCCTAGCCAACTTTGGAAACAAATTGCATAACGCCATTAGTAAGTGTATTATCTCATGATTGTTGTACTGTATATGTAAAAGGATTGCAGTGGCTTGTCAAATAAAACATGCAGCCTTGAAACGTTCAACACATCGCCATTGACTTCCTCTGCACACTGTCATGTACAATACAACGACAGACAGTAATATAGCATAGACTTCACTATCAGTTGACGGGACATGGAGCTCGAGTCCGATCCGTAGGGTACCTATTTTTAAAAACTTAAAATTCAAATGTTTTCAAATTCTAAGCCACTAGCGATCTAAAACCAAAACAGGCCCCTCCCTCAGGCATATATGAGTCTCCATGAGCAGCGGCATCAAAAAAATTCAAAAGTTCTTCCCTAATAAAATCCCCAATAATTATGTTTTTATATAAGTATTACAAAGCTTAAAATGGCTATATAATTCTCAAATTTTACGCTAGATGCACAAAAATCACCGAATGCAGAGATAGTCACCTATATTTTGAGGATCAATAGCAATATGTAACATATCATATAGGTTTTTGCCCGAAATAGCGACTTAGATTGTTTTTTTTAAAATTTTATTTATTGTAAGTTTTAAACGGCCAATAAATCACTCAATTTTCACATCAGAAACTTAATATTTGAGGAAAGCAATAAGAATCATCTTAATTTTACTCAACAAAAGCAAAATTTGCATTTTTCTATATACAGTCCCAATTTATATAGGTTTAATTTAGATGTTACTATTGCCTCAGCACGTCTTGCAGGCTATCTGGCCCTCTTCGTTTTTAGATTGAAATGTTACTTAAAATAATAATGATTATATTTTTTTTTTGGTACGGATGCAGAAATGTCTTTTTTTTTTTTTTTTGCCAAAAACGAGTAGTTGGCACAAAATTACCTGATCCTTTGAATGTTACACTATTATGCATGGATACAACATGGCCGCCATCACAAAAAAATCAGCTTTTTAAGTTGAAAATTCTTGTAAATAAATGCGTACATCCCTTAAAAAAAAAAAAAAAAAAAAAAACAGGCATTTTACGTAAAATTTTCAAGCTAAAGTTAAAGTTATGCTATTTAGGATGGATACAACATGGTGCCATCACAAGACAGCACAAGAGCTTTTTAAAGTTGAAACCTCTTGTAAATAAATGCACAAATCCCAGAATTTCTATAGATCTGAACGTAAAACAGTCTAGATTCTTGGGTAAGATACAAAACAAAACAAAACAACAACAACAACAAAACGGGCAGTTATCATTCATTTTTTCATTTTATGTAAATTTTCAAACTAAAGTTTCGCAAATTTTTTCACAAATTTTTTCACATTCATTCTTTTCACAACATTTCAAAGTGCATGCATAGTGCTATTTTCTATGATAATTACCTTGAATCCTCGACCTAATCACTCTTGTGACACTCCTGCCCGCTTGTATGCAGTAAAATTTGCGTCCTTTTCCACCTAAATCTGGCGTTTGAGCATAGTGTGTGTTTGAGTTTATAGCTCCAAGGCCTACCTACTTCACCTGACTGACTTGGCTGGCTAGCTGGTAGGCAGACTGGCTTTCTGAGAGACTATTTGGTTTACAGCAGGGTTATCCAACTCCAGTCCTCGAGAGCCCCTATCCAGCTTGTTTTCCATGTCTCCCTCCTTTAACACACTTGAATCAAATGATCAGCTGATCAGCAAGCTCTGCGGAAGCCTAATAACGATCCTGATTATTTGAGTCAGGTGTGTTGAAGGAGGGTGACATGGAAAACAAGCTGGATAGGGGTTCTCGAGGACCAGAGTTGGATACCCCTCGTTTACAGACTGACTTTTTCTTATTTGATTTTGTTTCAAATAGTATATGCTTTCTTCCTTCATCATCGCTTTAATTAAGAACAGAGCTGGAGTCTGTTGTATACATAAAATGCTCTCAATCCCAAGGGATTGTTCAGTGTGTATTAAGAGTTAAATTCACTGGCACTTTCAGTTCATATAAAGAAAAAATGTTTAAATAGCAGACATTCTGAATAATTTATTTGTCATTATTTTTATTTTGCCGCAAAATTGTAATCGATATCGGAAAATCGAGTTTTAGAGAAAAACATTGGAATGTTCTTGTTCGGCAAAATGGAACAGCCTTAGATCAATGTAATGCACTTAATAATTTATTAAGGCTCTACTCTACCTCACATGCTGCAATTTGGATTGAAGCTGTACTGCTGACTCAACAGAATCATTTACATGCATACTTGAAGTATATATAGATGAGTGGATGTCATTTTAGATTAGATTTGTAGAGACATCACTTCGACCATTGCTTTTAACACAAGGGGGGCAAGCAGCGAGTCTCAGGTGTTAAACTTTAAACATACACACTGGCACATTCTGTTTTGCCTCTGATAATATTGGTATTCTGCATAAAAAAGTCAGCTAAGATGACAAGTAAGGAGGTCATTCATTGTTTATCTTTAAATCGCTGTCTCAATGGAATTGTCACCCCTGATCTGACAGTATGAATAGGGAGACACAATGAGTCAATGTGTGTGTCTATTGCAGGTTGGGGGTTGTGAGTGCAAGCGGATGAGGATTTTTATCGACTGACACCTTGTCATATTTTCTGTCACATCTTGACAACTACTGCCAGACAGTATTGAATGGTCATTGAGAACAGTGTGTGTGTGTGTGTGTGTGTGTGTGTGTGTTGTACATCAGCAACAGTGCCTAAACAATGTGTACGATATCCGTAAAGGAAATGCAGAAAGCATAGGGGCTTATTTCGTAGTAATGGACTTGAACAACATGTCTGCAGTAAAGAATCCCCCCCGTAGGTGGGTAGGGTGACGACTTCCAAAAGGTCAAAGAAGAGGACATACTTTTTTAAAATAAAACATTAGAGTTGCGGTTTATTTTCATCAACAATAAAGTTTTGCACGGTTTATAGATCATATTTGTGTAATTAAATAGGAAAAAAAAAAAAAAACAATTAATGGTCAAAGTTTTTTGGACAATTTATTTAGTTGACAGTACCGTGTTTTCAAATAGTATACCGCACGAATGCTATTTTTAGACCGCAAAGCTCTGTGACGTCACCAGGCCCTTTAACTTGATATAAAGCACACTAATACATTAGTAGCAATTCTAGTAGTTCGACTTTACACCGTTTGCCTCACTTTTATCCCAAACTCTTCTTTTAATGCTTTGTAATGACAAACTACTTTTCTCATATAAAATAATGTGTAGCAGACACATTAACACTCTTAAACTGCACAAAGGCCAGACTTACTACCCTACTGACACATGGCTTTTATCTTCAGTACGAAATGACTCTAAAGTAGTCAAGGACAAGACATTATCAGCTCCCTTACCAGCATACCGAACATTAAGTTGGTGTTTCAGCTGCAGTAGCAATGAGAATTGAAGTTTTCTTAGCAAAATCAAAGCTGAAGGAAGGGTAGCATGGACGTCATGTTTTCAACACAGGGGATGGTTGACCTCCATGTAATGCAACTACCAATATTTTAGATGTCAAGTCTACTCAATGTCTTACATCTCATCAGTGTACTGGGCGACACTGTACATTTCTAAAAGTGAGTTTGGAAGTGATTGCACGCAATTTGCTGATGTCTACGAGTCATCGAACAGAATGTTTATTGGACTCTAAATGAGTGCTTTTGTCGTTTCTGACAGATGCTGAAGCCTCATCAACGCGTAGTCACGTCTGTTGCTTTGAGGACAATGCCGCACACAGCACTTGTCAATGTCTCAGAGTTTGTGAGGTGCAAGGGTGCATGTGTGTCTGACATCCGTGACCAATCAAGACAGAAGCCACAGGCTTTCCAACTGCCGTCCCCTGAGACCGAGCAGTGAACAGCCAATATGTCACGAAACCGCACACACAAATACACCTACGCACACATGCGCACGCACATTGTAAGGCTGACAGATTGGTAGTTTATGGGTGTTAACAGACAGAGGGAACCTCTTTCTTCACCATCATCCGTCATTGCCTTCGAACCAACCTCCTCTGCACGCAGACACACACGCACAAAGGGGAGCTTCCCTGTGTGTGTTCTTTATTAAGGCAGGAAATAAACAGGGAATAGTGCCATTCAGAAGTGGATCCTAGACAAAACAGCGTCTGTGTGTGTGTGTGTAAAAAGAAGGAAATGAAAGTGGTGCAATTTAAGATCAGAGGTCAACAGCATGTTGACCTGGGTTGAACAGTGAGGTCCTCATCTAAAAAACAGCAAAGAAAAAAGGAGGAGGGGTCACAAGGAGCGGTCTGGCAGGCACGAAAGCCTTGCTAACGAGAAATCAACCATGTAAGCGATGAAAAAGCTAGTTGATTAAAAAGGTAGTCAAAAGCATAAACAAAACCCAGTTGACAGAAGTGAATGTTTTTTAATACTTCGAAAGCAGATGCTTGTGAATTTTTGTGTACATAAATTTTAAGATGAAGCAAGGTGTGAATTAGTGGTCAGCACATTTGTCTCACAGTACTGAAGTTAAAGGTTTGGAAAAGTTATTGGTCTATTGATTCCTTGGTATCAATATCTCAAGAGTATTAATCGGATATTGAGTATGCTGAAGATTATCAACACAAATTGATAAATGGGATAAAAGTGCATGTGAATTCCACAATTGTTAGGAAAGCTCACGACCATGCAGGCTATTATATCCCTTCTGCCGGTCTCATTTTTAAATGAACCATTCACATGAACATAGAGAGCAGCGACTCTATAATCGAATCACCTAGAATCACAACATATACAGGTAGTTCCCGGGTTACGACATACCCGACTTACTGTATGTGATTTCCACTTTATGACGCTGGAGTCTGTTTTTTTTTGTTTTTGTTTTTTTTTTAGAATGATGACTTCTGTTTTGTGATGCATGCTTTTACCTTGGCGCTGGAAGTGTAGACAGTAGAGGTGTGCGACATTTTCGATTCTTAGATGATTTGCGATTCGGCCGTGGAAGATTCGAGAACGATTCACAAAAATCCAAATTCCGATTATTGAAGTATGTCAAGTAAAGTGGTACTAAAACACAGTCAGCGCGGTCTTCGGGACGCAATGAGGAACGGACCGAGAGTAAACATCATGGTTGTCATTACCCGGGTATGACAAGGCTCTGGCTCAACTCATGCTGCTAGATAAAAAACAATAATACCTGACTGCTGCCGACAGCCGCTACAAACTACGCGCAAATAATGCTACAGTAGATATCACATGTATAAAGAACTAGATGCAAATAAATGCAAACAAAGCTTTATGTCTGCCTATCCGACAACATCATTTACTCGCCGAGATTTTACAACAGTGTTAGCAAATGTGCCAAAACGGCGGACATCTTTTAACATTGAATGGATGAAAGAGCAAGATTTCCTCAACAAAAGCAGTCAAGACTCGTTCCACGGTTTCTGCACGCTTTGCAGGCGTGACGTGGACGTGAGTCGCAGGGGCAAAGTGGCCGTAAAATGTCACGCAGAGCACCAAACATGAAAGAATGGGACAAGCAGCAGGTGCGTCAAAATTGAAAACATTTTTTCGAGAACCCTCATCGCCTCTGGATGACAAAATAACTGCGGTGGAACATTGTAAAGTTGTTCCTCTTATGATGGGGTCACTTCTCTTGAACAGTTCAATGCTCACATGGTTTTTACACAAAGAATATCTTGTTCCTAAGAAATTTGTTTGTTACAAATGTTGCTTGGTAATACTGTTGCTCTGCCAAAATGTCCTACTCCGGTGAAACGTCTACCAATGGTGAATTTGACACTCACAGTCAGGGGTTGGGAATCTATGGCTCGCGAGCCAGATCTGGCTCTTTTGACGGCTGTATCTGGCTCGCAAACCTTTAACTCTTTAAAAAAAAAAAAAAAAAAGTAGTTTCCTTATACTCCTTTGCGCATTGCGTGAAACGGTGACGGCCACCAGCGACTAAAAAAGCCGGTTCGCAGTAATTTTAGTGTGAAATTGGCAAAAATTCATGTTGTTGTGTCTATCTGTCTATTTATCTATCCATCAATCGCATAGGCAACGCAGATGAGGCAGAGAAACTGTTCAAGTGGGTTTGCTGTATTTTGCTGTCGATAATAGTGGCCGATGTGCACACGTGCGTGAGATCAGGAAGTAAACTTCCTTCATTTTCAGTTTCATTTTCCGTGTTGTCAGCTAATTTTAGAAACCCTTTTGAGAAGATGGCTAAAAGAAAAAAAGACGATGAGTATCGTATTTTTCAGCAGGACATAAGGACATCAATACGGCACCATTTTTTTCTCTTGCTTTGTTTGAGACAACACATAAGACGTAAGCAATTTATCCCAGTTCAGCGTGATTGGCTGAAGGTTTTGACGATGAAAGGGACAGCAAGAGGGGAGGATTTAGTCAAGTCCTTCACTGAGTTCGCTAAAGAAAAAAAATCTACCGATGGATAAGCTTGTTTCGGTGAGCACTGATGGTGCTCCGCGAATAGCGGGGAAAAAAAGGATTCGTGGCGCTTCTTCGTGAACATGAAAAGACGCATCCTAAGTTTCTCATTGCCTGCATGAAGCTTAACCCCACCAAGTATCAACCAGACTACAAAGCCATCAGCAAAACCATGCAACACCAAAAGTCGCATAAATGGTAAGAAATACTTGTCAATGATTAGCAACAGCATAACAATGTAGTTAAAAGAAATTCAGAGGTGGAAAAGCGCTATATAAGTATAACACCATTTACCATTTATTGTACTTTAAAAGTGTTGAAATTACATAAAATGCACACATTACTTGTATTTTTTTAGTTTTAAACATATTGTATGGCTCTCAGGGAATTACATTTAAAAATATGTGGTGTTCATGGCTCTCTCAGTCAAAAAGATTCCCGTCCCCTGCCCTAAGTACTACTGTGCGCTTTCAGCTCGTTTTGTTTTGATGCATACAGGAAGGACGTACTAAAAAAATGCCTTAAGAAAATACTGAAACCTAATAATATCAAATAAGGGTTGTTTATATACACTATGTGATAAATGTGGTCAACAGATGAACACTCTGCTTTAAAGCTACCACAAGAAAATACAATGCTTAAAAGCGATCAGGGGAAAACATACGCCAAAAATATTTTGAGGCAATGGAAAGGGAAAAAAACACTCAATAAAACCAAAAATAATAAGTACTGTAAACGATGGGGGTTGGAAGGAGGACAGGCAGGCGGAGGTTGCGACCACACTGGGCTGATTTTATTCGAACAAAAATCAAAACCACAAAACAACAAGCCAAAAACAAAACAAACCTTCCGTTTTAGGGGATTACAGCCACGCCATGGAACGCCTCGAGTCTCTCTTCTTCTCCTTAGTCTCTCGACCTCTCCCCTTTTATACAATGGGGAGAGCGCATTGATTGCAATTGCCTCATCAGGTTTTACCTGTCTGCAGGTGGGGTGGTCGCCGTTCGTGGTGCTGAACCCCTTGTGGCGAGCCCTGTGGCACGGGGACACCACAGTACTCGCTGTTTTCAACCCTTAGATCGGGGTGGGCAAACCGGTCCTCGAGGGCCGCAGTGGGTCCTGGTCTTTGTTCCAACTGACGCAGCACAGAGAGTTTAAATACTTTATCCAATGAGGTTTCAGCAGAAATGAGAAGCACCTGCCTGCCAGCAATCGACTGATTGCACTTCAGATTGGTGAAAAGGTGTCTTCTTAATGGGTTGCAACAAAAACCCGCGCCCACTGCGGCCCTTTGTGGAATAGTTTGCCCACCCCTGCCTTAGATGCATAAGTGGGTCAAAAATGACCCGGTGAGGTTGTTTTCTTGAAATATCTTCAGATTGAAAAATTTTTATCAATTCATATTCCAGGTATTCCTCAAAAAACATGTTTTGGATATAATACCATTCAAATTTTTGATTAACTTGTTGAACATTTGAAGAAATTGTCATTTTTGTATTACTACCCTAAGCTTCCACAAGTGGGTCAAAAATGACGCACATACATTTTCTATGGAATCCAATGGGAATCTTTCATTCTTATTAACTTTGGCTGTCAGGAATAAATTTTCCGTGGACCACACAGACTAGGTATGTAAAAAGTGACATCCCCTAAGAAGATTACTTTACACAGCAAGAGCTGATATGTGCACTGTAAGTATTATGTCCATATACCGGTATTTTGTGTGTGTGTCATGATTATTTTTATTATTATTTATCAACAAATTAACCTACGTCATAATTAGCTAGCTAACTAAGGCTAGGTTCATACCGCAGGTCCTAATGCACAATTCCGATTTTTTGTCATATCTGTTTTTTTGGCGTGCCTGTTCAGACTGCCTTTGTCCATTGAGCCTGTTCAAGTATCACACATGCGCTCTAATTCGCAGTCCGAGATGAGCTGAGCAAACTGGCCCGCCTGCGTAAGAGCATTGGAGCATAGAGAAAACCGAGCATTCTCAGATTTATCATCAACCCATTTCATTTTTTCATGACTTTTGTCAACCCCACTCCTTCCCCAAAATACACATTCAAGCTAGGCGCTAATGCACAGCTGCACCGCTACCCTAGCGCTCTGTCTCTCCCGCTTTTTGCTGACGTTAATTGCTGTATGAATTCCAATTTCACATTCTGGAAAAATGTGGCCCGGATGGGATTTTAGCCACATACGAAAGTGACCTGAATCGAATTTTAAATGGTCCACTTGAGACTCTTCCCGTTCAGTCGAGTCGGAAAAACACGAAAAAATCGGATTCGTGCATTAAGACCAGTGGTATGAACCTAGCCTAAGTTAGATAACATTACTGTACATATGGTGTGTGTGTATTTATTTATACAGCTACATTTTGATCTATTGAAAACACTACACTTATGTTTCCTTATCCCAAAACGTCATAGCTGCTAGATTTACAGCTGAAATGGTCCTAAAGATCTTGGATGATGGAGAGGCAGTGACGGGGTTGGAATGAAGTGTCTGAAATTTCTGTGATGAGGACCCAGACCATTGTCCAGGTGGCAGTGGCAGTTGTGCACCTGGAAATCCAACTGAACAGGATCAATCTGAGATTCCACTTTTGTGTCCTCTGAAGAAGAAAGTGTCCAAATCATGGCCAACAAAATGAGTTGGTAGGGCTCTTACTAGAGAGAATTACCTCCCACCCAGTGCAGAACACAGAGCCACAATATCCTCAGAAATCGGTCAGTGCCTCCACAAGGGCTTAGCACCGCTGTCTCACCAAAAAGATGCATGGGAGCTCTTCATCAATGGTGATAAAATACAAGGTAGGATCAAGTCTATTGCTGTTGTGTTGTATTTATTTATTTATTTATTTATTTATTTATTTCAAAAAATGTTGACTGAATCATAAAGTTACTTCAAGCATGAAATCATTCTTGTGTGGCTCTAAATATAATACTATTTAATATACAAGTGATTATTCTTCACCAAAATGGCATAAAAACACATTGGTTCTAATATGGGTCATTTTTTACCCATTTATTGAAGAGTGTAGGGTCCAGTAACTTGTGCATCTAAGGGTTAACTGATGTGTGCATGCGTGCATTGGTAGGACGTTTCACCACGTAGCATATTTTGGTAGAAAATGGTTTCAAAATAAGATTTGTTCTGGGGCACATCACAATTTGAAAACACGGTACTGTAAACTAAATAAAATTGTCAAAAAAGGTTGACCTTACTTGGTATTTTTTTTTACTATTTAGCTACACAATATGATCTACAAACTCGTGAAAAACTTTATTGTTGATAAAAATTGACCGCAAGTCTGATGGGATATGTTCTTGTTTTTTTTTTTTTTTTTAAAGATATCCTCCATTTTGAGCTTATGAAAGTAGTCACCCTAAGCGTAAACCAGGTAGTACTAATAGCACGCGAGTAAGAGCGCATGTACACACAAAGAAGAACGTCATTGCGCACACGAAGAAGAGCGCACGGGCATGCGCACACACGAGGAAGATCGCCTTTGCTTGGTTCCCACGAAGAAGTCGCGCAGCCGAATGAGAGACAGGGGGGAAAGCCTGCAAGCCTGCGCACAAATTTGTTGCTTGTGAAGCATCCACGGAGGCAACACCTTTTGTACTGTTTATTGTACGTTTTAAATTGTGGTCAAATACTTGGGGTGAGGTTCTGTGATTGTTTTTGTGCGAACGATCACTGATACATGCTAATCGTTCGTGTGGATTGGTATTGCTTTATCAGCAGCTAGTTCTAAACACAAATTTGAATTGCTGTTATTGAAGATTAAACTGATTTAATTTTTTTTTTATGTTAGTTATATTCTGCAAGTTGCGGCACGGTGGCTGAGTGGTTAGCACGTCTGCCTCACAGTTCTGAGATCAAGGGTTCAATCCCGGGCTTCGGCCTTCCTGTGTGGAGTTTGCGTGTTCTCCCCGTGCCTGCGTGGGTTTCCTCCGGGAACTCCGGTTTCCTCCCACATCCCAGAAACATGCATGGTAGGCTGATTGAACACTCTAAATTGTCCGTAGGTATGAGTGTGTGCGTGAATGGTTGTATGTCTCCTTGTGTCCTGCGATTGGCTGGCAACCAGTTCAGGGTGTCCCCTGCCTACTGCCCGTAGTTCGCTGGGATAGGCTCCTGTACCTCCGCGACCCTCATGAGGAAAAAAGCAGCATGGAAAATGAATGAATGAATGAATATTCTGCAAGTGTTGATGTCATGAGTCGCTGAATAAAGTCAGCAAAACACATGGACGCCTGACTTTTCAGAGCTTAAGCTCGCTGTCCAGCTAGGACATACAGTAGCTCCAACATCGTGGTGAGGACAATATAATAACGCATAATGCATGTTTTTGGATGGTTATTTTTAGATTTAGAGGGGTATTTAGGGGTACTTAAAGGGTTAATTCCGACTTACGCGGAAATTCCAGGTACGTTGACAGCAGTGTTGTTTTTGGCAGCCCTTTTAATTTTCATTTTAGTCTTACTCTTTTGTACGATAAAACCTTATAGTCTTAGTCATATTTTAGAATTTATTTTATTTTTAAAAAGTCATACATCGCATTATTATGTGAATTAGAATCATATTTTGAGACGATTCGACTATATTATACACCAATTCTGCAAAGCGCAGATGACGAGAAATTAGTCTTTTAATCTGCTGCCTAGCCACGCCTACCATTAAAGGGCTCTAGCGTCCCCAACAGGTGGATGACGTCAGCGGGAGAAGGGTTTCATCTGAGTTAGTATGCAGCCCATTGAGAGTGAATTATTCATAACGAGGAAAATGTGACGAAGAGAGCAGCAAAATGTCATTGTTTCAGTTTCTCAACTCCCATATTTTTAAAAGACATTCTTTTTATCGAAGTATTTTTCCCAATTGCTAAATAAATGGTATGGTCATGACAAATAACAATCTTGTGCTAATGGAATATTAAAAAAAATAAAAATGCATTTATTCAGTACGACATGGCAAAATTACTCCAGAATGGTCAAAACTGTCGACTTCCCCTTTACTGTCGCACCTCCCGAACGCTATATTATGCCGCCGTAGTCAGTCAGGCTTTTGTCCTTTCCCTGCCCCCCGGCTTCAGAGAATGTAAACAAACCAAGAGACGTGACAGCTAGCCGACATGCTAACCCGAACCAAGTGACATCTCAAAGTGTTATTTTCGCTTTTCGAAGCGAAAAATCACACAAAACTAGCCGGGACCATATCACACTACGGCGGGGTTGTCGATTATCTTCGCCGAATGGCAACCCGCCCAGCGGGGAGCAAGTTACAATTCATTCCCCTGCTACTACAGACAGGAGAGCTCGCCGGGGAAGCAGCTGGAGAGTACCGTCGGACAAACCGGCCGACGTCAGAGGAACGCGTAGCTGCCACATGGTCAACATGAATATAATGAAAAATAATGCATTACTACACGGCGACGACGTAAACAAAGAGCGCCATGCAGTTGTTGTGCAGCTAACATGACAGACAGAATGTGTCTTAGGAGAGCTTTTCTACATGCCCATCCATGATGAAATGTAAGTAAATAGTCCTTTATTTAAATCTAAAGTTGCAATTTCTGATGGAGTTGAATATTTGACAGAACATCAGGCACATGAAGAGGGCAATGAACCGAGTATAGTGCTCTCCCGGCGGGGGGGATGTGCGACAAGCCGTCGGTCGTTGGCCGAGTGGACAAGGAGCATGTCAGGCCACAAAATGCAAACCTCCTACGTATTAAAATGATCCCAGTATTTGACATAAACAAAACATGATGTTTACTCACTTCCTCGTTAGTCCAATGGTCCCACAGTAACAGGGCTTGTTTTGGCCAATATCCACCGGTGAACGGGAACCTTTTGAAACCACAAAAAGGCTCACACGCCTCTCTCTGGTACAGCAACATTTTAATGCAGCCGTTTGGCTGGCGTGATACGAAAAAAAACCATATTAATCCGCAAAATCAGCTGAATCCTTTGTCCTTCTCATACAACAGTACGGCTGGATAGTGAAGTGGACTCCTTCTACCGTACACGTCACAGCGCCGTCTTTCTCAACTCGAGACTGGAGCCGGAACTCACTCATTTTCATGGCGCGGAATTCAAAAATTGAATATATAAAACGATCGCTTCCACACACATCCAAGCGGTCCATTTCATTCAGGAGCATAGAGCACCGCGTGAAATATTAAATAAACATGCTTTTTGGTGTCATACGCACTTTAAATGTAATATTGGCTAGTCGCCAAGTCTGTTGAAGTGTGCCATTTCTTTCATAAAAGTTACTGATATGTTATACACAAAATACATGATATAAAATGCACATAATGATGCTTTGTTTGATCCGTTGCTGAAACACGCTGAAATGACACTTCAAATCATTCCTCTTTCATCTTGAGGTGCTTCAAACACACAACATTATGTAGGACTGGAGATTTTTCTTAGTTTGTTTTTTTGTGTACTGACTGAGACGTGCTTGACATAGCTATAGTTCCGGGGATATTGCTATACAAATACCATTGATTTAAGTTAAATTGTCCTTTGTTATATTTATTGAAAAAATATGTAGCGTATTTTTCAGACTATAAGTCGCAGTTTTTTTTCATTTTTCATGTTTTTCTTATGTGTGACTATTTACGGTCGGGTCGGGCCGACTTCTCTGTTTCTCTCTTTTTTTCAATAAATATATATTAATTAATATAAGCATCCTGGTATTTCCTATCCGATATAGAGCAGCTACAGGAGTGAAAAACAAACTAAAGACTGGGTAATTGAATACGGGATACGTAAAGGATTCAAACTGATTGTTGAAAATGTTATACGGAAACCTGTGTCGGCTTCGCTGAATGTAAACAAATGTGCTGCTTTGGTCCCATACAACAAATATATTTAACAAACTTTTCCCGCGTTATGTCATTGTTTAAATGCATTTATAATCATCATAAAAATATGTAGACTATTAAAACATTGAGAAAACTTTCGGGTTTTTTTCTGCCAACTCGAGGAGATTAAAATAAATGTCAAATCCACTATCTGCCGGTTAGAACAGACATGCAAATATAAAAGATATAAATATTTATTGAATATTCATCTTACAGTCTTGTTTAACTGTGAGAATTCGTTACAGAAGACGGGATTTAATTGGTTATCATTATGTACAGGCATTGTCACAAATGTGATCACACAAAACGCAATCACGCATCGCATCCCCGCATTTCCTCCTTCTCCTGAGTCCTCACAAATAAAACATAAAATTTCGGGGGGGTTTTCAGGCTCGTGCCTACAAATTAAACTTAAAATTTCGGGGTTTTTCGGGCTCGGGCAAGCAAATCAAGTTAACTGATCGGGCTCGGGCCGTGTCGGGCTATAATACCCGCGGGCTGGTCAGGTCGGGCTGGATTTTTTAGGCCCGATCTAACTTCTAGCGTCATGTAATGCTAGCATACCATACACTTATTCAGACTATTGTTCTCTACTGTATTTTAAATTGCCTTTCAAGATGATACGTCTGTTCTTGGTGCTTCATTCTATCAAATAAATTTCCCCCAAAAAAGGCAACTTATACTCCGGTGCGACTTATATATGGCGGAAAACACAGACAAGACTGAAAAAGCAGTTTATGCTGTTGCACTCCTCTTTAAAAGAAACTGCTGTATTTTAAGCCAAAAGAACTGTTGTGTTTGATAGAACAATATGTCTATAAGCTGCCATAGCAGATTCATGGTGCATTAAGCCCCCGAACTAGTTTTAATTGTCCGTTTTACCCTGAAAACCCCGTTTACAGACGTCACGCAACCGCTTTTGTTTCAACGCAGCTATAAAACGAAGGTAATTAATTATATTTATTATTCAAAATGTCTGTCGTTTTTGGCTTACAATCATTAATTGATGTCTTATATTTCATTTTTTAAAAAAACAACTTTTTTTGTTAAAAAAGTCACATAATTATGTCACAATGAAAGAAATGGCGTCTGTAAAAAGGCTATCTACCTCATAATTTTTGCTTAAAAAAAAAACATTTAGAAGGGTAAATATATGTAAAAGAAAATCTCGACCACTCCTTGATGTCTGCGATTTCTGCATCGGGGGTCTCAGAGCGGAACTTCAAGTCATCTGAGTGTTTTCCGCCATATGTTTTTTTCCTTTTCATTGTGCATTTCTTGGCTGGTGCGACTTATACTCAGGTGCAACTTATGGTCCGAAACATACGGTACACATAATATTGACATCAGTAATACGATAAAAAGAAATTGGTCAAAAAAAGGTCACTTGAATCACATTGAATCATCTGGTAATGCCGATTACAAGAATCTTCAAAGACTTGAGACTACGCGTGTGGTTCTTCCATGTCTGCCACATGCCTCAGTGTGTATTCTCCAGATGCTGCGGCTTCCTTCCAGTGATACAAAAAACACCCAAGTTAAAGTTACACGAAAACATTCCCAAACGTGTGAGTGCTCCTGAGGACAAGCGCAATAGAGAATGGATAAACTTGTGGCAATCCACTCAGCTCTAACAGACATATACATTCATTACTAACACAGAATAAGCATACACAAATAGATAAGAAACAACTGCAACAGGTACCCACACACCTTTTGCGGTTCATATTTGGGTTATATTTCACCACCAATATGTGTATGTGGGCATGTGCATGTGTGTGTCAACGTGGGTTGGAAGCTGTCAATCACGATCCCTGATGCATGACAGTGGAGGAGGGGTACAGCCATTGGGAATGATGAGATCCCCTCCCTCGCTCTCTCCTCTCCTCATTCTGCTGTCACAAGATTCTACTTTCCTCTCCTTTACAGATTTCTAACCGTTCTTAAGCTCAGTTCTCTTTTGCTTGAGGTGCTTCCATATAAGTTCGATACTGAAACAATGGACTATCCTGCAGCAGAATGAGAAAATGTGGATGAAATAATTTGACACTAAGCTGGCCTCATTCAGCTGGAACAATGGCATTTTCTGCTATCATCAAATTAAAAGGTCATTGATATAGAATACACATTTGGCCCAAGGTGAAATATTAGTGTCATGGAAAAATAAAATATATACCCATGAGGAAATTTAGTGCAACTAAGAGAGCTATCATAAAATAAATGTTGTGATACACAAAAGAAACATCCTTGAGATTGGCATGCAATCAGTCCAGGGTGTCGCTCGCCCATAGTGAGTTAGGACGTGCATACCCGGAGCAACCCTCTTCAGGAAAAACAGTGCAGAAAATGGATGCAAGGAAGGAAACGATAAATAGGACAATATAAAGTATTGACGTGAAATAACGAAACATAATATAGTATGTTGGTTTCGGTAAGAGGTTTTTAATTAATAGTGAAATGAATAGGGGTGTTACAATAAATTAAAAAGGTGATTAACCGCAGATTTATAGCAGCTGAATAAAGTCAGAAAACCACACAGATGTCTGACATCGTCATTTTGGAGCTTTGCTCGCTCTCTAGCCAATGTCTTGGCGAGGACAGTACAATGACATATTATACATTTTTTTGGGATAGTTATTTTGAGATTTGGGGGGTATGGAAGGGTTAATTCCGACGTACGCGGAAATTCGGGTTACATCGCCTTCGTAACCCTACCTGTAATTGAAAATATTGACTGTGTTCATGCTGAGCATGTATAACATGTAATACATTTATAAATGCTTGTACAGTGCTATGAAAAAGTATCTGAACCGTTTGGAATTTGTCACATTTCTGAAAAAAATCACCATCAAATGTGATCTGAACTTTGTCAAAATCACACAGATGTAAATACAGTGTCTGCTTTTATTAAGACCACCAAAACACTTGTAGGTTTTCATATTTTATTGAGGATAGCATGCAAACAATGACAGAAGGGGGGGAAATAAGTAAGTGAACCCTCCGCCTAAGGAGACTTAAAGAAAAATTGAAACCAATTTTTACCAAACAATTTAAGTCAGGTGTGTGCCCAATCACTGATGAGTGGTTTAAAGCTGCCCTGCTCAATATAAAACATAAACCTGGTAAGAATTGTCTTAATGAGAAGCATTGTCTGATGTGCATCATGACTCAGTCAAAAGAGCTGTCTGAAGACCTGCGATCAAGGATTGTTGATTTGTATAAAGCTGGGAAAGGATATAAAACCATCTCTATAAGTCTGGATGTTCATCAATCGGCAGTCAGAGAAGTTGTCAACAAATAGAAAGAGTTTGGCACTGTTGCTTCTCTCCCAAGGAGTAGCCATCCACCAAAGAGTTCAGCGCAGA
Source organism: Corythoichthys intestinalis (assembly GCF_030265065.1). Classification (NCBI taxonomy): domain Eukaryota; kingdom Metazoa; phylum Chordata; class Actinopteri; order Syngnathiformes; family Syngnathidae; genus Corythoichthys; species Corythoichthys intestinalis. The sequence continues at coordinate 44,258,470 of NC_080411.1, read as the reverse complement.
ACAATCAGACAGGTAAAAAAGAACCTTAGAGTGTCTGCTACAGACTTACAGAAATCACTGGCACAGTCCAATATCTCTGTGTACACATCAACTATATGTAAAACTATGGCCAAGAATTGTGTTCATGGGAGGAATCCACGGAGGAAGACACTGCCATTGTTGCTTGTTTAATGTTCGCAAAAAGGCACTTGGGCACTCCACAGAGGTTTTGCAAAATATTTTGTGGACTGATGAAACCAAAGTTGAATTGTTTGAGAGTAATGTGTGGAGGAAAAATGCAACAGCTCACCAAGATCAACGCCTCATCCCCACCGTGAAGCAGGTTGGAGGGATCATCATGATTTGGGGCTTATTGCTGCCTCAGGGCCTGGACAACTTGCAATCATTAATGGAAGATTGAATTCAAAAGTTTATCAGACTGTTTTGCAGGAAAACCTGAGGCCGTCTGTCAGACAGTTGACGCTAAAAAGAGGATGGATGCTGCAACAAAACAATGATCCAAAATACAGCAGTAAATCAACTTCAGAATGGTTTCAGAAGAACAAAATACATGTTCTGAATTGGCCAAGTCCAGACTTGAACCCCATTGAGATGCTGTGGCATGACCTAAAGACAGTGATTCTTGCCAGACATCCCAGAAATCTGACTGAACTACAGCAGTTTTGTAGAGAAGAATAGGTCAAGATTAGTCCTGATCGATGTGCCTGACTGATCTGCAGCTACAGGAAGCGTCTGGTTGAAGTTATTCAAATACTTTTTCATAACACTGTAGATGCTAAAATATGTGCTTATCTGTCAATATTTATTTCGAAATAGTTGGAAACTTAAAAAAAAAAGTTTAATTTATTTTTGGAGTGAAACTTTCATATTTCACAGACAGAAATATTGAGAAAACGTCGACTAAAACTAGACAAAGACAAACACATTTTCAAATGATTACAATATGACTAAGACTAAGAAGTATTAACATCCAAAGGACTAAGACTAAGACAAACATTAAAAGGGCTGCCAAAAACAACACTGCACTGTGCTGCTCCACACAAACACATAACTGGAAATAGATTTACAGAGGGTGTACATATACAGTGGTACCTCGACATACGAACGCATTGACTTACGATCCTTTCGACATCCTACGTAAAATTTGACTCATTTGTATCAACATATGACGACATCCTCGAAATACGACGATTTACGACAGTGTGGCAATTTCATTGTTTTCCAGCAAGATGGCAGCACGGCGGATTTTCTTGTGAGAGAATTCAGCATGGGTCCTAAGAAGGTTAATAATAGTGCAGGTGGTGGAAAAAAAGCAAAAAAGTGATGCTTACCATTGAAATTAAGAAGGAAATGATAGAAAATATGAGTGTGGTGTGCGCGGCGGTGAACAGGCTCGACAATATGACTGGAATATGTCTACGATCTCAATATTTTGGAGGAGATGGAACGTATTTTTTATGATATGGATTAAGAATAAAAAAATAAAAAAAAACTCCACCCACCGTCACCTCCAACATCTGTTTACCAGTCTCTATAAATTAAGGTGGAAATAAAAATAATTTATATTTCTGATTCATTATTATTGTTCCAACTTGCATTTATAATTTATTTGTTTTGCTTTATAAATTACTATTTGTAATTGTACCTGCACTATATATGAAGAATATAGCGTAGGTTTTTGGCTGTTGAACGAATTAATCGAATTGTAATGTATTCTTATGGGAAAATCCCGCTCGTCATACAACCATTTCGACTTATAAACCAGATCCTAGAACGAATTCATGTAGGGGTACCACTGTATTTAGTTCAGTACTTCTCAAATAGTGGGGCGGGCCCCCCTAGGGGGGCGCAGAGCGATGCCAGGGGGGGCGGATGTGACCTCGAGGAAAATACTTTTTTGCCATACTTGAATAATGTATCATTTTCAGAGTGTGCACAGTATTTTTGGACAAAACAAGAGCACACAGCAAAGAGCACTGGAGATATTACGAGCTAAGACGAGGATATATGACTAAGTGTATGTAGCGTTTGGCTTTGAATTTTAATACAGTGGGAGACGAGAAAAGCCTAGTCTGTTCTGTGTCTAAAAATGTTTGCAACGGACAACAGGAAGCCACATAAAAATGTCGCTTGTAAACATACAAACAAAAATTCTAAACAGACTCCACTCACATTCATAAGCCACTTGATTTTATTTCAGCCAAGACGTGCCGAATATTTCCAAAAATCGTCCCGCTTTGTTTCGCAGTGTTACTGTACATCAGTAAACCAGCGAGCACTGTTAGCATCATAAAAGGTGGCTTACCAAGTTGCTCAGTGCAAAATAGCAAAAATAAAAACTGTCCCACTGTCCAATGACACTGTTGTTTTTGTTCGATTATTTTTTTGTTTTTACAGTTAAATGATTATTTGAATTTATTAGTATTTATTGATTGATTTTATTCACATTTACGTTTCACTATTAGATGGTCAAAAAATGTACCGTGAATGTATTTTTACAGATTGCATGTTTATTTATTTATTTATTTAATTCAGGCAAAGTGATACACTTTGTCTTTTCTATACTTTATTGTAAGTTGAGCTATATATATTTTTTAAATATTAAAAAGGACACAATATTATGCAGAGGTATGCTTATATTAATAATTTATAGGCAAATGATACAAATTACAGTGGCGGCAGAAAGTTGTGTGAGGGGGGCGCGAAACGTTTTCCATCTTCCTGAGGGGGGGCGTAACAGAAAATAATTGAGAAGCACTGATTTGGTTACACAACAATCCCTAGTGTACATTATTTTTCCGTCTCATTCATGTTTGGCGTTGTAAATGGTTGTGATATTATAGATGTGGAAGCTATTTGTATCATTTCATTGTCTTTCTATTGATTGTCAGTCAAACACTATGATGATTTCTGAGATAAGCAAATTCTTTCATTGATGCTCCCGTCTCATTGTGAGATGTCCAACCGCTATTTTTGAGCCAGGAATTCTGATTTTCTTTTCACTATGATTGTATGTCTGGTATGTCTACCTCTAGTGAGACAGATCAACTTGTCCAGGACAATGAATCTTGCTACACATGTTTGTGTTTGCACACAATTATACAAACACACACACAGTCATACACAGCCCACAGCAAATGTTCAAGGGTCAACAGACTCTGCACACCATCCATGGTCATGGTTCTGCAGGGGATTATGGGGTAGCCAGAAAAAAAGCTCTGAGCAAAGTTAGAGCTCTGTACATGCACACACACACACAATACACATACAATACACACAGTGATATGGACTTAAGATCAATCTCTCTCGGGTTTGATCTATGCAAGAAGGCTTCAGGCATTTTGATTCGTCCATGTGTGTTTGTTTGCGCTGTGTTTGTGTATTGGAGAGCGGGAGGCCTCTTTTTCACCTAAAACTCGGCTGTATATCTGGTTAACAAGCTCCTCATTTGCAACGGATGAACAGAAAGCTGCCAGTCTTGCCATCGTCACTTACGAAAGAATACACGTAGAGTAAAATCACTTACCATGGAACTTTATAACACAGTCGGCTCTAAAAATAAACATGAAGTTGATATATTATCTTTCTAACCAGCTATGTCCAGCACACATACATGATCTGGCAAGTCCTCAGGATGCTAAGGGCCTCAAGGGGCTTTTGTGATGATGAGGGTGATGAGTATAATGATGGTGACTCATTGTAAAGGCTAATGATAACCCTGTAGTTGCTAAATGTGAACTTGATTGTGGAAGGGAAAAAATAGAAGGTTTGTTATAAAAAAATAAAATAAAATAAAAATCCAGGCATTCTTTATGTTTATTCCTTTATTTATGAATTGGGAATTTCTCCCTTGGTAGACAAATCCTATGACAAATCCAATGGTAAACAATATAAATGGCCCGGATTTATTTTTAAAACTGTCAAGGCCACCAGAGTTCTGCAACCACTGGCCTGGTAAGGCCAGTAAAAGTAACGTGTTGATTAAAATATATATAAATATGGTGGAAAACACAGACAAGACTGAAAAAGCAGTTTCTGCTCTTTTTAAAAGAAACTGCTGTATTTTAAGCCAAAAGAACTGTTGTGTTGGTTAGAACAATATGCCTATATGCTGCCATAGCAGATTCATGGCGCATTAAGCCCCTGAACAATTTTTAATTTGTCCGTTTTACCCTGGAAACCCCCGTTTACAGACGTCGCGCAACCGCTTTTGTTTCAACCGAGCCAAAAAACGAAGGTTATTAATTTTATTTATTATTCAAAATGTCTGTCATTTTGAGTTTAGAATCATTAATTAATGTCTAATATTTTGTGTAAAAACAAAAAAACGACTTCAAAAAGTTATTCACTCGCATATTTTAAACTTTTAAACAAATTATGAATGAAAAAAATGGTGTCTGTAAAAAAGTCACAGATATCTACCTCATAACTATCGCTTAATTGTATTTTTTTGTCACTGTTGCATTTTCTCCGATATGTTAGATGATAAATAATCGATCCAAACAAAGAAAAATTGACAATAAATAAATAAATAAATACATTTAAAAGGGTAAATATATGAAAAAGAGAATCTTGACCACTCCTTGATGTCTGCGATATCTGCATCGCGACGCTTGTTATGTTACCATGTTTCACCCATAAAATCCCCCCAAAATCCGGCTCTGGCCATTCACAGCTGTGTCTTGACACTTGGTGATACCTGCCCCATGGAGGTTTTGGATCAAAAAGGGGTAAGTACGCGATGATAACTCGTTAAAATTGTGGCGTCTTTAATTCTGCTCTCTCGTGCTCTCATCTCCAGTTATGGTTTTGCAGTTAAATTAAAAAAAAAAATTTTTTTTTAAATGCCCTCCAGTTCAAAATTTTTCTTACCCCAGAAAATTTTAAGATTTTAAGCTTACCAAGGATGTATCACACATGCATACAATGCAATTTTGAAATTTGGTCAAATTGGGGGTCTCAGAGTGGAATTTCAAGTCACCTGAGTGTTTCCACCATATATACTGTTGTATGTATACTTGATGGCGTTACACTATCCCGATCAAAGACAACCCTACAGTCTATGGAGCCAGCGTTGTTTTCCGTGGGGTGTAGACACACCCCGTTTGCTTGCTCCCGCTTGAACGCGCGCAGCCTAATTACTGTTTGCCTTGTACACCAGACTCACCGCTGTTCCAGCAAGCCACAGCAAACAGACAGGAGAGTGGACCAATCAGCGAAGGGCCGACGTGCCGATGATAAAGCGACGAGAAACTCTGCCGGGAGGGAATTAACAGCGAGCTGAGAACGAAGAAGTTTATCCAACTTGGCTAGCGCGAGACAGACTGCTCGTTTTAGCGACTTAAAACTGAAGTTACCGCGGATTGGAACATATTTTCGGCTCTCCCATTCGCCATCTGTGTTGTTGTGGAGACGACTTCTAACGTGCAACATTGACATTGCTTGTTAAGAGCACGTCATGCAAATAAACAAATTTGATTGCACGGATGATTTCGTCCTGGCTCGAGAGGCCAATAAGGAGATGGAACTCAGACTCTTCTCACAGAGTTTGAAAAATAGAGGGAGAAAAGTCTGGCGGTGCGAGGCAAAATTACTGCTGCTGATTGATTGTCAATATCTCAGGACCCGCGGTCGCAACCCAATGTGAGTACCGACAGGATGTGAGTGGCGCATGCGTAGTACATGTATTACCCAACTGTGCCTGTGTTGATTTGCGACCATTTTACGACAGTTTGGGTTTGTGATGTGTTTCGGGGATTTTTTTTTTTTTAATTACTAATACTTGATAATCATCATCATCACAGCTCTTGCGTTGAGGCTGGTTTCTCGTCCCATTGCGTAGAGCTGACCACGTGAGCTTGTGCCAGCAGATTTCCATCCTTCAAGGTACCTCCGTGTTGTTGGAGGTCGTCTGTGATGGTGTTAAGCCATCGGCTTTCCTCGTGGTTGTTTCCAGCCTGCAGCCTTTGGGTCAAACTTCAAGACGGCTCTTGTCGGGTGGTCAGGAGGAAGACGGAGAACATGGCCAAGCCAGCGGTTGCAGCGCTGTGCAGCCAGGCGGGAGGCTCTGGGCTGATTTGTCCGGGCTCGCAGCGTTTCGTCAGAGATTTGCTGGTTTGCTGATTTGCTTGCTTGATAATAATACTAGAACTAATGATAATAATGGCTTTATCTTCAGTTATCTTGAGGGAGCAATACATTTACGCTGCTATATAAACTGTACACTGACTACTTTTACTTGTCTAAGAGTCATATACAGTATTCAGAGTGGACCCATGAAGAGATATAATTAAATACCTGCGGAAATGTACTCCATTGTTTATATTTTTCAAAAACGTGTTCATAACCTCATACATGCAAGAACATTTTAACAGACTCACATCCTGTCGGTACTTACATTAGGTTGTGACACCCACCTAACGTTATACTACAAGATGACATGTTTCTGAAACCCCCAGCACCCGGCCTAGCACCAGGGGGAAAGACCACTCAAGAAAGAGAAAGTCGCTGGAGGAGGATGAATGCCCATATATGCAGACAAGTAAGCTGCAGTAAAGTTACCGAGTATGAAACCTTTGATATGAACATCACGTGATAATTCATATCCTTGTGACTACGGAGAAAATGATATCATCATAATGACAGTCTATCTTGAAAATCGTTAGCCATAACTGCCTTAGTCATCTCTTTGAAGCTCTCAACACAGACCCTTCATCGTCTTGAAAACAAATCTTGAAAACTTTAATGCTGAGACCACTGTTTTGAGACGGTGGCAGTCAGGGCCCAGAAGAAGACGCCCTCGATACACTACGTGGGCATCAGGGTGCAAAAATCAGACAACTGAGGAGGAGATGGAGGAAGAACTGGGTATACTGAAGTGATTAGGAAATAATTATAGATGTAACTATCTAATTGGAATAGGATTTTTTGCACTAGATTCATGCTTTTGTACCATTTTGCTGCACTTTTAACACTGGAAGTCCCAGGGATTTTTTGGCTATAAAGAAATACCAGAATGACGTCAAATGACCCCAATAACAAATTGACTACTTGGCTTTGTCAAACAATAGACGACTCAAATAAGCAATCAGGCAGCCTGGGTGTGAAAGGGGGGGCACTCTTGATTGCTGCAATTAGAATAGAATATTCAAGTAGAATATACTTGAATATTTGCAAATCCATACTTGTTAACTCCTGGGTTAGTCTAAAAATAATGAGAGGGCCATGTGACATTAAAGTACGACTAGCATCCAGAACTGTACCTAAACCAGACTGTCTGCATTTTAGAAAATTGAGTGTTAGAACATCTGGGACAAAATCCATCAAGCACCTTTACTTTGTGTAGTCCAAAATTCTGTTGTCAAGATTTACAGTTTATTATGTTGAAGCACACAATGACCAATGAACTTTCCACAGCAGCTCAAACAGCTGTTTTGTCACAGCAAACACAAGCTTCAGTATACAGTACATACAGTAGGCAAACTGCAGCTTTGAATAAAGGTGAAAAGGCTGTCCGCCCCACTGCCTGCCTGGGCGGTCCACTGTCTAACAAAGCCAAGGCAGCCCTGCCCTGCAAACACTGAAGATGCTAATTGGAGCAATCCAACCCTGTGGTTTTGCGAGTGTGAATGGGAATGACTAATGAGGACCTCAGTGCTCACAAAAGATATGCTGATTAGGGTCAGATGACCCTTCTCTGGTTACAAATGTGATTTGTATCAACCGATCCACCCTTGGTAGTTCTAGTGTCAATTAAATCTACCTAAAAGAAATTAATATTATTCATGTTATTTAAGCAAATTGTTCTTTTTCGTTATTATTGGGATCAATAACTGACACATTCACCTGGGGCAGTGGTTTTGATAGTGGCTTTTCAAGTTTCCTGGCCCATAGGGCCTTTCCGATATTGTCTACCCCTGAAACCCAATGCCTTCGTCATCTTACGTTTTAATCCGCTTAGACAATTAAAACGCACATTATATTTCACATTCTATCAATCTAACGAACTGCAAAATGTAATTTTTTTCCCTAGTGATTATAATGACTTATGTCAAGTGAATCAAAAGTTTCAAGACTACACTTGAAATGTCAAAATTACATTTAAATCCTGTGTGGTGCAGAAAACCCCTGACAGGTCCACAATGCCAACCTCGAAGAGCTGGTCTTAATGTTCATCACTGGCATTTTGGTTCAGACAGAACTCATTACCTGAACAGATTTGCTTCAGCTCTGTAGACAAGTTAGTTCTGCTTGGATGTACAGCGATATTGTTTTGTGATGGATCACGTACCTAAACTCCATCTTTCATTTGACACAAAAGTCAGTGGGTAATTAGATTTGTTCTGTGTCTTAATGTGAGTCATACAGTGAAATGAGCAATATGTGTGTATGAGTGGAAATGTGTGTTTGAATTATATTTAGGTCAGAAGCTGCCAGGAAATCACTGTTTTCTGCTTCTGCAAAGTGAATGTGCTTGTTCAGGTTGCACTTGTTTGTCAGCCCACCAAGAAACGGGCTCATTAAGCTAATTAGTAGTACTAAAGCAGAGGTGACCTGCATGGCGTCAGGGCCTAGGGGCTGAACAGATGGGACAGTTACACCACCAACCTGTCAGTTCTGTGTTCACAGTTACTGAGTCAACAGTTCCCTAAGACAGCCATTGTATTCAAAAATTAGTCACACAGCACATTGACCACGATCATAAAATATAGCTGGCAGCCTCTCCATGATGAAGACTTCCTGACAGGGAGGTAGCTGAATGGTTTTGGCATCAAAATGTGTTGTGCCTCAAACTTTTAGACCACAATCACTATCAGTTTTACAGTAATGTCTTTCCAACAGTCACTGTGGTGGACTGATTTCAACTCATATGGACTGTGGCCGGAACCCTAGGAGTCCTAGGTTTCTGTCCTAGGAGCCAAAATAAGATCCGGCACCTCTTAAATTTGGCCACCCAGTTTTCTGGAACTTATTTGGGCAGATCCGGCACCCATCGTGTATAAAAAAAAAAAATAATAATCATATAAAAACGTTTTTAAAAAATGTATTGCAATAGCCCTGAATGGGACGAAAGAAGGAGTCGTTGATGGCTTTCTCCACTTTATTGTGGCAACAATAAGGAAACAATAAAGAAAATAACAGCGGAGTGCCGCCACATTCGACTGCTTACTTTTGCTTCTCGCTTGTCTCCCCCTAGCTTCCTACTACCTCACAGCTCTCCAGTCCCAGCATCTCTTAAAGGGACCGTTCATAGTTATAAAATAAGATAATAATATGGATAAATTCATTTACAGAACAAATCCCAAGAATTGCATGTTGTTTATAAAAATTGAATGTCATTTGAAAGAGTCAGAGATTTGTTGATGCACTGAAAAGCTGGACCAATAAATCACGCCTCTGACAGGACCGGGTGCAGCAGCAGCTAGCCAGGTTCACGGACAGCCAGCCAAACCGGGGCAGGAGGCTGCTACCGTGGCAGCGGCTGGTCAGGTTCAACGCCACCCGGATTGGGGGCCAACTATAGTGCCAGCAATCAGCCAGGTGGACCACCAACAATGGGCCAGTACCCTTATGGGAAATTTGGGTTTGGGTTGCACAATTTGTAAGGCCAAGGGAACAGAGAAGACGGGGGGATTAAACTCGCAAAAGAATACGTTTGTGTTATTTATTGTAATCTCAGATATTTTTTTATGTTATTACAAGTTAGACTGTACGTCCCACCTGTGGTTATGTAGGCAATTGCCCGTGCTGTGCAGAGTACAGCCTAAATAATTGTAAATTGTTGTCATAACATTTATACCGTGGATATAATCTGAAATTGTCCCACAGCATATCAAGTGAGCATTTGCGTGTTGTTTTCAGCACCATTTTCTGCATATGTTGCAGGGCACGTGCCCGTCTCGTCATCCCTGCGTTGTCATATGTACTTTGCGTTCCGGCACCTTATGATTTACAAATTCAGCACTGCCTGGGACTCAAGCTCCACCTAAGCCTATTGCCATTATCATTACAAAACACAAGACTAAATGGATAAAAACATTAAAAGATTGTTAACAAGCTGAAAATATGCTGCTTACCCTCATCTAGAATGCTTTGAAGACTCAGGGCGCTTTCACATTGCATTTTTTGGTCCTTTTAAAATTGACCAGAGTTATTTTTCTCAGATTGTCAGCTTTGTTTTGTAAATGTGAATGCGCATCAGAACAAACAAACTATGGCCCGCTCAAAAGTCATGGGTCTTGGTCAGCTTTAAGCGTACACTGCTTCGCTTGTAAATGCAAGCGGAGCAGGGTGCGCTTATGCTACATTACGTGCAGTGTCCCAACTCCACGCTGGGACGCAACACACATCCTAGGGAGGCGGAAGTACAGTGCGCGAGCTATTCAAAATCAACAATGGCAAGAGGACAGATGTGGGCCGATGAAGAGGTGAATGCAGGGCCGGCCCAGGCCATTTTGGGCCCTAAGCAAAATAATGCAAAGGGGCCCATATTTTTGGCCCACCATTTCGTCACAGTGCACTGTGAAACCCATACATGCAATCCAACCCATACGTCCATATTTTGTATATTAATCAGATTTTGTTGCACTGCATACTTCAAACTTCTCACCCCAAATGATTGGCAGTACTTTCAGTAGATAGCGCCAAACCTTTTTCTAAAAGAGGAAAAAAAGAAGTTAAGGAAGAACTTTTATTTTTTTAAGCTTGTAATCAAGTATCAAAAGTCAAATAAAGCAAACTGTAGTAAACAAAATTGAATATAAATTAAACAATTGCCAGATTGGGGGCCCCCTAGTGGTCAGGGGCCCTAAAGAGCTGCATAATCTGCGTATAAACTGGGCCGCCCTGGGTGAATGTGCTTTTAGATATATGGTGAGAAGATCACATGTATAGTCTAATGTTGACTACGCACAAGAACAATGACGTTTTGAAACTATTTAGTGCGAAGATGGCGGAACCAATCAACCAATAGTGGAGCAGTGCAATGTCAAAACAAAACAAAAAAAACTACCACAGCACCACAAAGTTCGAGCATTTGTTCAATCAATGAGTGTGCCTTTTGTCCACGTGATGCTACTCTGAAAGTTTGGTTGGCACAGTGTAGATTCTGAACCTTTTCATCAAGTCATTTGCACGTGTTGTTGCAATGTAGCTCTCCAAGCAAACCTTGTCCTCTTAGGCTACGTCTACACTAGGACAGATAATTTCCCACGCGGTTTACCTCTGAACCGGCAGCAAATTTCAAAATTACTACACCTTTTAGACTGTCATTATTTTGTGATCACTGTTTTTCGTGATCCCAATTGAACACATCACGCAGGAGCGAGAGTGAAGGGAGAGCACGCTCGACTTTTACGAGCAGTCGCCGAGTTTTAGAAATAATCTTAAGAAAACAATGAAAGCCAGACATCGTTACTTGGGATGTTATGATCGTTGCTCGGTTGCGCTCTCACCACCTGGAAAATAACAAATAGAAGCATATGGTGTGGCGCTGCGTATATTTCCTGGAAGCCGCAACCAGATGTGCTTGTGCATAATAGTGGCAATCCTAGAAGTGACGACAGTTTTGACAGGCAGAAATGTCATGGAAAAAAACTGATCGCGCGCCTCTTTGACTAGGGGTACCACACAGGTCACTTTTCTGGGTTTAATATTCCCTTACGCATTTTTATATTCTAATTTTTGGTTGGCATTGAGTTGGGAGGGCCCAGCCCCGCAACTGACTGATCAGAGACAATGCGGGAGATGAACTCTGTAAACGCTCATCTCCGCTTCATCCGCGATGGGAGGACCACAAATTGGCACTGAATTGAAGCATATTATTGAGATGTAGTTTGAAGGTTCAAGAAAAATGTGTGGAAAAGAAAAGAGCAGGAATGTCACATCGTGATCGTCCGCCTCCATTGTTTACGATGCTGTCATGCTGCACTAAAAATGGAGACGGCATGACATCACTTTCTTAGCATCTGATTTTTGTACAGAGACAGCAGTTCATATTAAGGGGCGTGTAATATAATCCGCCTACATTATCTGTCTAACAACCAATCCGGATAATAGGTATACTAGTGTAGCCGACATGCCGTATAGTCCAACTAATTACACGTTTAAGGCCATTATCCATCCTAGTGTAGACGCAGCCTTAGTCTAATGTGAAAGTGGACTAAAATAAGAATTCTGTCAGTAGTCAATAATGCAATGTTAGGTTTACATAATGTTTCCACTAGGAACAGCCACAGCCATCATGTTACTCGCAGCCATGGGCACAAATGGGATAGATGTGAGACAATGCAGGGGAAGGAATGGGAAAACATGACAGGTCATGATTGCCATGGATACCTTACCAGATTTTGAAAATGGTCAAAAAAAATTGCCATGACAATCACGGTGCACGAGATAGCTAGTAGGCTATGAAAAAGTGCTGAACCCAACAAAACGTGACAGAATGTAACAGGGCATAGTGGGACAGGCAGCATATGTATTTCTCCGCACCTCCGTTCAAGTTTAGTCATATTCTGGTTTTGTCACCGTTCTCACAACAACATTGCATGTACAGGTATATAGCTGTTTCAGTGAGGTCAATCACTGTGTGTCTTGACGTGTGACGGTTTATGGGCCCAATGTGTTACAGCGTATTACATTCTACAATAGCATAACAAGTCAGACTAAGTCTGGAACGGGATATACAGTATGTTATATTGGCCACGCTAGCCATGTGTGCCCAAAACGTGGTATAACATGTAATTTTGTCAAGGTTGTTTTCGATAATAAAATAAATTTTAGGTCTTGAATAAATGAAAAAAAACGAAGAAATTAGTGGCCAGACTTTTCAGGCAGGCAATGTTACTATGGAACAATGCAAACCTAGCCTAACAGGGTCATATTACAAGAGTAAGCCCTAATCGAGGGGTGCCCAAATCCGGTCCACGAGAGCCCCTATCCAGCTTGTTTTCCATGTTTCCCTCCTTTACAACACCTAAATCAAATGATCAGCTCATCAGCAAGCGCTGTAGGATCCTGACAACGATCTTGACTATTTTATTCAGGTGTGTTGGAGAAGGGAGACATGGAAAATTAGCTGGAGTCGGGCTCTCGAGGACCGGACTTGGGCACCGTTTCCCAATTTCTATACATGTTACACTCACATACACTTGTTAATCTGAAAAACAAAAAAGTTTGACAAACCTGGCAATGCTGCTACTGTGCACCTTCCTGTACTTTGCTACTACAGGTAGTCCCAGGGTTACGAACGAGTTCCGTTCCTACGCTGGCGATGTAACCCGAATTTCCGAATTAACCCTTTAAGTACCCCTAAATACCCCCTAAGTCTCAACATAACTATCCAAAAACATGTATTATACTTAATTGTATTGTCCTCGCCAACATTGTGGAGCTAAGGCCTTCAATTCAATTCAATAAACTTTGTATATCCGTTAGGAGAGTTCCCTCAGGGAAATTAAGTTTCCAGTGGCCATAACAACACAGCAGCAAAAATAAAAAGTATAAGGTGCAGGATAATAAAAAAGTGCTAGAATATCACCGCTTGTGAATGCAACCGGAGCAGGGTGCGCTTTTGCTACTTTACGTGTAGCGTCACAGTGTGGAGCTGTGATGCTCCAGGGTGTGATGCTACATGCAGTGCATCCTTGGAAGTGCAAGTACAGCGTGCATGCTATTCAAAATCAACAATGGATGACAGGCAATTAACCATGGCGAAATGTTGTTGTGTTGCGCTAAGCAGTTGCATTTGATACACAGAATCAGGTTCTAATGTGGTGGTTGTGTTTTGCATGCTGTTCCTGAACTGAACAGCAGCGTAGGATGGGATACTTTCACTTTCTATGTTCTGTTGTTGTTGGCGTCCCCGACGGTGGACAGTAGCCATGTTGTGTAGCACAAGTTCTAAAATAAAGGATTGAAAACCTGACAAAGCTGGTGACTTCCTTGTTGTCTTTACATTATTAAGGAAACAAACGAGGCTCCATTTTTCGGTTGTTTTTTGTCCCCTTTTTCCGGCAGGGATGGGGGGGGGGGGGTTGTTCGGTTGGCACAGTGTGAATACTGAACCCTTTCAACAAGCCATTTGCAAGTGTTGTTGCGAGGTAGCTCTACAACCGGAGTGTGGTCCTTTTGGTCTTATGTGAAAGGGTCGTCGTAAGTAACTATTGGTAACTATATTGTAATACTTTTTTTTTTTTTTTTTTTTTTTTTAAATAAATCCCCTACTGTTATTATCTTTCTGCAAATGTAACTGGGACAATTAATACAATAAATCCATATTGACTTTATGTACAAACGTTTGTGCTTCCGTTTTATTTTTGTTCTGTTTTCTATCAACACAAACACACATTGAGTCTTATAATAGCCTTGGTAACCACCATTAATTTCACACAGACTGGTTCAGAGGAAGAGAGGAGAGCCCAGCAGACAGAGTACGGAAAAAAAAAAAAAAAGAGATAGAAAAAGGAAAATGCGAGAGTCTCTTCATTCGAGTTTAGTCTTGACCCACCCACCCTCATCTCTCTCTCTCTCTCTCTCTCTCTCTCTGGTGCATTTTCAGTGATGTATGGCTGCCATCACAGAAAATAATGACTCGTCTGCCTGTAATCTTTTATTTCACAGCAAGCCTGGGGAGGAGGAAGAGGGGGATAGAGGAAAATAAATAGCAGAATTGTTCCTCCTTTGCTATGAAAAAAAGGAGAAAGGTGAAAAGGGGGGCAAAAGAAGAGTGGGGGAGTAAAAGAAGGAAAATGAGTAAATAGGGGAAGACGATATTCTCTGATTGAGAAAGAGGGGGATAGTATATGTGTCTGTGAAAAGGGTAGTGAATGAAGAACGAATGGAGGATGTAAGGATGAGATGGACAATTGTATTGTCATTTTTATGGGAAAGAAAAAACAGAAGATGGGCAAAACAGAGGGAGCTTGAAGACACTCTATTGACTTGAGCATTTTTATTCAGTTTAGTGCATTTTTAAAAAGCTCATTTCATTAGAGAGGAAGCTGACAAAAATGACCCAAACATCCTTAACGTTTTCCAATGCTGTAAAAATGTGTAGAATAAATATTAAATTTCAACATTTCTGTCAACGTAGATTTGCGTCACAACCTGTGACACACGTGTCTATCAGCAGAACGGGATACCAGGCAGGTGGCTATTGTAAAAAAAAAAACGGCGTGCGTATGATTCGGCCATGGATCCGAAAAGGAAAAAGAAAAATTGATAAGGAGAACAAAGGATTCAACGTTTCTCGGACCGAATCATTTGCATTCATTGCCAATGCGAAAGGATTGCCTGAATGTTTACTCTGTGGCGAGAAGTTGTCAGTGAGAGAAAAAGTGCGATTGCATTACTTCTGAAGAACTTAGAGGAGTGCAAAAGCAGATTTAAGAAGTGCATTACATCGCAGAACTTCACTACTGCTACAAGTTTTGTTGCAACCTGGGAGATAATAAAGTGTGGAAAACCGTTCACAGATAATGAGTACATAAAGGAGACATTCATCAACATATCAGAACACCTATTTGCAGACTTCAAAAACAAACCCGAGATAATACAGAAAATTAAAAAAATGCCCAGATATGTGCATGTTATAAACATTCCATTTTGTTGTTTTTCCGAAACCTCAAAATTAAAATGACATCAAAAATCAGATTTTTTTATTGCGTTTAAGCAATGAAACAATTCATAAATATTTTAATGAAGTTAAATTTGAGATGGCATCATACAACAGAGTAGTCACGTGGTGCGTTGGATACACTGCAGGGAAAATAGACATTAAATTATGAAGGCTCATTATGTATTTTTAGCCAACTTAGTCATTTTAATAGTAGGCTAATATAGCTAATACGGATACATACAGTATGTGTTGCCTTCATTATAAGGCTTATACAGTATAAGGCTTTTACATTTTTGAGGCTCCAGACGTATTTGTTTTCTTGGTCCAATATGGTTCTTTCAATATTTTGGGTTGCCGACCCCTGCACTAGATGAAGCTGCATTAAAGGGAATGTCATGCCATGATTAACGAATATTGATCCATACATAAGGCGCATCTGCTTATAAGGCGCACTATCGGGTTGTGAAAAATTGAAGGCTCTTAGGTGCGCCTTATAGTGCAGAAAATACAGTTTTTGGATACCGTGGATTCAAGAATGTATTGTTTTATGTGTTAAGAAACAATCAAATCACAATTTAAGGAGGATATTAATAGCAGTTACCCTTACCATTGTACAGAGGTCGGTCGAGTAGCCAAAACTTTTACTCAGTTAAGAGTGGCGTCACTTCAAAATAATATTACTCAAGTATTAATTTTAAAACATATTCAATTAAAAAAGTATCCAGCGAAAAGAATACTCTACTAATGAGTAACTTTGTGCGTAACTCTTTACAATGTCTGATTTGTTTTAAGCAATGGTATCGATTTTTTTCTCAGCAGAATGTCATCTATAGGAACTGTTATTATTATACTGTACAATAACCTATTTATGATCATATTAGCCAAAAATATAACACAAAAATCATCAAACTCCGACTAGAAAAATCTACAGGAATGAAACATTACCTGTCCTAAGAGTATGAATGCCCTCTAGTGAAATCAAAACAATCATATCTTCGGTTTTCCGTGGTCTATCGTTCCCATTTAATATCTACTCTTAAAAGTACATTTTTCTCATAAAGTTACTCAAGTAAATGTAACACTTACCCACCAAAAAGTGAATAGTTTAAAAAACTCTAGTAAGACTCATTAATATTGTCTCTTTCATTAAAGACTCGTCTTTCTGTTAAGGTCTTTTTGCCTAACGAGCTGTTGCCTGACCTTGAGTTGTGTTTTTTGACAGTGTGGGCTAACGAGCGCGCTCAGAGCATCCTGTCAACATATGGAGGGGCCGACCAGGCATCTTGGATCAGGCTGGAGACTCCACAGGATGAGCTGGAGTGACTCCAGATGGAAGCTACTTGGTGTAATTAAAACACATTAACAGTTTGTTGATACCAACTGTGAAATGTCCCCATGTGTGGTTCTTTTACATATAAAGATAAACTCTCTTTTAATTCTGTTGCAAATGGTAAACTGACATTCTCATGGAAAACTTTAAAACATCTGATAAATCTACTAACACAACTTTGAAGTCAGCCATGAAAAACTGTTTTGTTACCATCTTTTCATGAAAATAATCTTTTCCATACAGACAATTCAAGCTCTGGTTTGTTGGCTGACGCAGTGATGCTTTGTTGTAATTCTGTCAGATCTGCAAAAGGTTGTGCCAACAAAATCTAGCCGACGGAGATGAGACAAGATATATAACCTTCACACATGAAGCCATATGTACATGTGTCACTATGAAGCATACGGTTATACTGTACATTGCATACACTATATTTGGATACCAATATTATGCACTTATATCCTGTACAATAAAAAATTTGTTCAGCTATCGCCACGTGAGGTGAAGCGGTACAGATAATGCATGGATAGATGTCCAAATGATAATGCATAATAACCAGAGATGATAAATAGTTTATTGATAATAACTAGAAAGCAAGCGATTAATGTGCAAATAAATCACATAGGCATTTTAATACCCTGAATAACAAGTGGCTTTCCTATCATTTATATGCATGTACTGTTTATCACGGTATATTACTGCAGTTTCCTAGATTGGCATTCAAAAATCTGTCTTTTCACCTTCACATGTAGTAGACTTGGCTTTTTGCATTTTCTGTAATGCGGCAAGGGAAAAAGAAAAACAGATTTATTTATTTTATAATTTAATTTTTCATGTGAAAATGCAGTCTGTTATTTTTATTCATTGATGTTACACTGAGGCCTTTATTTTCCAATCGTTGCAACATCACACTCACTTTGTCAGACAATAAGAACAATAAAGGAAAAAATTAAAGAATACATGGAATGAATGGAAATGAATACAGATACAATTTGAAGCACTGAAAGTCCAACCTGCATCAGAGTTGCATGACATTGCATAACATTAAACTATGAACTTGCTAACCTTCCAAATCCGAGTAGGAAGCTGTTTAGAAAGAAGAGTCCTTCTGTTTGTGTTTTTTACTGTTAACGTTATTTAAACGGTGAGAAATCTAGCGAACTCTGCTGAAAGAGAGTTAGAACCAGAAAAACATGAGCAGGAAGCTGCTTTGAGAGAGAGGAATACTGAAAAACTCATATGTTGCTCACATAAAACAACATAATCAAAAAAAAAAAAAAAAAAGAAAAAAATCTTGAAATGACATGACTTACCCACACTAGCGTTGCGATTGACTGGGCGATCGTGATCAACGTAAAGAGCATCCCTGATTTAGCCTATCAATTAATAACGCTCATATTCGTGAGAAATGGAGCCCTGACCCCTGTTCACCCAATCTGTTTGGTCTTATTAATGTCCCATCCCGAGTAAAAAGCTTACATGCAGGTTATGCTGTTACATTGTCCCTATCAATGTTGAGACCAAACCTACCCCCTTGATTTGAAGTGCATGTTTAACATCATACATATCCACACTTATATGTGATTTACGTAACACTGGCTTCCTCACATCACATTGCTGAGTTGTGTATGCTCCACCCCGCCTTATCAAGTCTCCTTTTGACTCACTTCCCCTCCTCTTTCGCCTCGGTTATCAGGCCCCCCACATGGTGTCCACGGGTAAATACAATTAGCTAACGATAGCACCACTATGTTCATAGGGAGCATAGGCGTGTAACAATGTATTTGCTGTTGTTGCTGTTTGTTCTTCTCCTCTTCTGTCCCCTTCCTTCCTTTCTGTCCCCCCATAACCCTTTCCTTCTCACCGCTTTCTCCTCATAAATAAAACATAATTAACAACCACAATGGGAGTACAGGTAGTCCCCAGGTTACGAATGAGGTCCTCTCCTACACTGGTCACGTAACCTGTCGGAATTAACCCTTTGAGTACCGCTAAATACCTCCTGAATCTCAAAATAATCAGGCTGGAACACAGACTTCATAATGTATTGACGAGTCAGATCGGTCATGCACTGCGCCTTGCATTTAAGTAGGGGCCCCCCACATCAGGAGGAGCTATTCACAAGCACACGCACGCAGCAATCTAATGCCGGATTTCTCTTGAAAAAGTACTAAATCTGTACCGAATACAAACACGAAGGATTGTCTCAGGAGTGATTTGTTCGAGGATTCAAGGTAATTATTATTTTTTTCGTACCATGCATGCATTTTGAAACGTTGTGAAAAAAATCAATGGGAGAAATTAGCCGCTACTGCATTGGCATCATAGTTGTGGCATCATAGGCCGCTAGCTACGTTCACTAACAGACTAGCCTCATATTTCGCAATATTTATGTAAAATAGTGTCACACCGTGGTGAGGTTTGTCGTGTCATGGTTATTTCCTGCTTTATTTTGAAAGTCTTTCCCTCCTTGTTTCAGAGCACTTGCCCTTCCTCATGTGCTCCCTAATCACCAATTGGTTCCACCTGTTCCCCATTACCTTCTGTGTGTATATACTGTATAGTCAGTCTCCCCCGTGTTTTGTGCCAGAGTGTCTTCTTCCGCTGACGTGTCACCCCAGCCTGTTACCGTCCACAGCCAAAGTCACCACATGAATCTAGTCCTGTAGAATTTAGTAAGGCTTTTGAATGTGTTTGCTGCTTTGTTTTTGATGGTATTTTTTGCTTTCCTTGTGAAGTGAATTTTTGTTAAAGAACCTGCCTCTTGATTCTGAATATTTTGTAAGCATTTCTGAGTTAATTTGTTACTTTGTGTTTATGATAAGATTTTTGCCTCCCACAGTGGAGTGACTTTTTGTTGTGCCATATTGTAAAATAAATACATTTTTGTTAAACAAGAAAACTCTGCATTTGAGTCCTGCCTTGAGTCCAGTCCTGACAAATAGATGCTAACTGCACGATTTTTTTGTTTTTTTTTTGCTTTTAACTAAGAATCGGGACTGTTTTACGTCCATATCTATAAAGAATTGAGGGATTTAAGCATTTATTCACAAGAATTTTTTAAATGAAAAAAAGCTCTTTGTCTGTGATTCCACTCGGTCACCTTTAATGGCCTCACCAACAATGGAGGCCCCCTTTTTATCAGCCCCTCGCTCCGTGTCCTGTTAATACATTATGAAATCTATTGCTGCAACAACTGATCGATTCAAAGCGATCCATAAATTAGTCGCCAACTAAATTGATAATCGATTTCTGCTGGCAGCAATGAGCAGTCCTGTTTGGGTCCTTGTTTGTGTGTAATGTAAGGCTGAGTGTGCGCCTCAATGATTGAGCAAGAGAGAGTTCACTGCTGCTTCTGCTGCTGCGCTGTTTGGTTGCTGAATCAATAACTTAACGAAGTGTGGAGAATCTGATTGTTTTATGTGTTAGATCCAGTGTGCCTCCGCCAGAGGTGAGTATATGAAGCCATTTGTATCGTTTGTATTCATCAGATGTTAAATTTAACTGCTAGCTTTAGCGTAGCGTGTTCGCATTACCTCCAGAATGGCAAGGGTCCTTTAAAACAATAGCCAGTCTAAATCAGGGCCACTAGGCTTGTCATTTCCTGTTGAGTGTATTATCACAAAGTTGGCATTGCCCTTATACTGTAGTTGCTACAATATGTGTTCATCTGTCTATGTTCATTTGAAATTGTTGGAAGTATTTATTATTTTTTAACTAAAAATGTTGAATATTACAGACGAAAACATTTCGAGTAACTGACGACTAAATCCAGTTGAAATTTGTATGAGATTTCGTCGACTAAAACTAGACGAAGACGAAAACATTTTGAAATGACTAAAATTTGACTAAGAGTAGTATTTTCGTCCAAAAAAAAAGACAGAAATCAAAAGGGCTGCCAAAAACAACACTGGTTCAGCCCATAAAGACACTCAGATTCCCATTCTCTGTGTCAAAGCAGCTGAACAGACCAGGTAATTAAAAAAAATGAACGCAAAAATGAAGTGCATGTTGAAAGTGCCTTTTAGCGTTTCATATTGAGAAATGAACATGAAAAGTGCATTTATTTTAAAAAATTAAATACTGTACCACGGCACTAATCTCTTCTTTTAGGGGTGGTTGTGGCTCAGGTGGTAAAGTTGCTCAGCGGCTTGCACCCCAGCTCTGAATATTCACTGTCAAATCCATCTGGCTAAGATAAGGAAACCTAATTGCCTCTGGGTCAGTATTCTAAGTGAGAAATTGTTTCCAATCACTTTACCTTGTTAAACAAAGAATAATTGTCAGGTCACCCTTGCAATTAAGACAAAAAGACAAATGCTGTGTGCTTTTCTTACAAGAAATATTTTCTACAAAGAGCTCACTTCCACCACTCACGTTTTGCCATACATGCATGCATGGTTATCCATCACTAGCAAAGAGAACTGGTTCTACACAGGTGTTAGCTGAATGCACACTGTATGTAGTTAGTCGTTCTTTTTGTTTGATTTAAATGATTGGTTTGATTTGTTTGCAAATGTAAATTTTGTTAACGTTATAACTTCTTCTGCTTTTCAGTTTACATGTGAAAAAAATTGATTATTTCTAAATATACAGATATATAATATTTGTATATGGGTCAACTTGATGATGATAATGCACGCTCAGCTCGAAAACTACATTATTTTCAATTAATTGTACTCACTTGGACACCACATGATGACGCTCGCCACACTGAATGCTAATGCTAACGCGAATGCTGTGCTAATGCTCCGAGCCAATCATCGCATTTGCAATGGCGTCATGACCCCCTTCCCTCCTCACCCTCCTGCTCTTCTCCTCTCTCCTAGGCAGTTGTGAGCTGTGTGTAGTTATGCGGCACCGCACCCCTTCACATCCTCAGTAATGGTAACGGCGTTGCAAATATGGGAAAAGTACGGTAATTAATTAGATGACTCACTAATGAAAAAAATAACAGCATTACTAACAACACGTGTTGTGTTTTGCATACTGTTCCTGAACATGTTGTGTGACTGACGAGTTTATACCTTTTCAGGTTGTTGTTGTTTCCGTCAGCAAGGCAGACAATAGACGTGTTGTATTACACAAGTTCTGAAATAAAACACTGAAAACCTGACGAAGCTGGCGATTTCTTCACCGATGTTACAATAATAATAATTTCCACGTCAACTTAATAAAGACTGGTGAACAGAGGTAGGAGGAGGATCATCAAGATCGTAGACATATTCCAGCCATAATGCCGAGCCAGTTCAGTGACGCACACACCACACTCATATTTTTCTATCATTTCCATCGGTGCTTAATTTCTAAATCATAAGGTGCCAGAACGCAAAGTACATATGACAACGCAGGGATGACAAGATGGGCACAGGTCCTGGAACATAAGCAAGAAATGGTGCTGAAAACAACATGCAAATGCCCATTTGCCATGCTGTGGAACTTACAAGCCTCAATTTCAGATAAAATCCATGATATACTGGACTGTCTCAGAAAATTAGAATACACAATATTCTAATTTTCTGAGACAGTCCTGTACATTAATCCACCATTTAAAGCAGGGGTGTCCAAACTTTTTGCAAAGGGGACCAGATTTGGCGTGGTAAAAATGTGGGGGGCCGACCTTGGCTGACGTCCTTTACATAGAACAATATACAGGACTGTCTCAGAAAATTAGAATATTGTGTATTCTAATTTTCTGAGACAGTCCAGTAAATGTTATGACAACAATTTACAATTATTTAGGCCAGGCGCAGCATTTAGTGTGTAGGCTACTTCATATGCTGGTAGCAGGTACTGCTGACCAATTTATTAAGTCTGTGTGCGGGCCAGATGTTATTATATTTTATGACAGAGGCTGGGGGCCAGATGAAATTTGACCACGGGCCGCATTTGGCCCCCGGGCCGGACTTTGGACATGTCTGATTTAGGCTATACTCTGCACAGCACGGGCAATTACCCACATAACCACAGGTGGGACTTACAATAACTTACAGTCAACTTGTAAAACATAAAAAAAAAAAATCCGAGATTACAATAAATAACACAAACCCATTCTTTTGCGAGTTGCATCCCCCCCCCATCTTCTCTGGCCCCAAAGTCCCCACCGCTTTACAAATTGTGCAGCCCAATCCAGATGGTACCAGATGGTTCTCATAATGGTACTGGCCTGTTGCTCCGGCTGTTGGTGGTTCACCTGGCTGCCTGCTGCCACTGTAGCTGGCCCCACTCCAGGTGGCGCTGATCCTGACGAGCTGCCGCCACGGTAGCAGCCTCCTGCCCCTGCTTGGCTGGCTGTCCGTGAACCTGGCGAGCTGCTGCGGCGCTATCCTCTTACTGCACCCGGTCGTGCCCGTTAGCATGATCGCTGCAGCAGCCCTCATTGCCGGTTGTTGCATTTCTGACTCGTTTTGAACCAACTTCCTTCTTTTTGAAAAAAAAAGAAAAAAAGTCTCTTTGGTATGTTGAAATACCGTTTGATCCTGGCTGCTTGCTCCCCAGATTCCTCAAATTTTTTTCAAAGTTTTTTTTCTTTTTTTTAATGTCGGGGCGTGATTTGTAGGTACACCTTTTCAGTGCCTCAACAAATCTCCGACTCATACAAAATGACGTTAAATTTTTATAATTTCATGCAATTCTAGGGATTTTTTCCTGTAAATGAATTTATGCATATTATTTTATTTTATACTGTAATGTCCGTAACTATGTATGGTCCCTTCAAGAGATGCTGGGACTGGAGACTTGTGAGATAGTAGGAAGCGAGGGAGAGACGGGCAAGAAGCAAAAGTTAGCGGTCTAATGTGGCGGCAGTCTGCTGTTATTTTGTTTATTGTTTTCATATTTTTGCCACAATAAGGTGGTGAAAGCCATCAGTGACTCTTCTCCTTCATTCAGGGCTATTAAATATAAATTTTTAAAAACATTTTATATTATTATTATTTTTTAAAAATGAGAGGTGTCGGATTTGCCCAAATAAGTCCCGGCACACAGGGAGGCCAAAATCAAGAGGTGCCGGATCTTGTTCCGGCAGGATCCTGCACAAATTAACCCCTCATTTCCATCTTAATTTAAATGGTTTTCTTTTTTTCACCACCTGCAGTAACCCTCTTGGGACCCATGTTGAGTTCTCTCACAAGAAAATCCGCCATGCATCCGTCTTGCAGGAAAATGAAACTGCGACGCTGTCATAAATCGTCATTTTTCGAGCATGTCGTCCCATGTCGAAATGAATGACGAGTCAAATTTTACGTCTGATTTTGAAAGGATCGTATGTCGATGCGATTGTTTGTCGAGGTACCACTGAACTGTCGTTTTGTTTCCTGGTGGTGCAATCGGGGAAAGCTCGGTCTAGTCCCACATAGCAAAAGGCCTATTGACATGACTTATCATCACTTTAAACAAAAAAACGACTTCCTGAAATCTAAACGCGGCTAATGCATGCGGTGCCTTTTTGCTCATCTTTGTTTATTTATGTTGCAATCACTCTTTCTGTGATCAATGCATCTTGTCAGGCAGTAGTTGATAGATTATTGATTGTAATCAGGCTGTCGTCTGTGTGTGTGGACACACTCTAATTCATCTGTCAATTTGCCTGCATGGTCATGGTTTTTCCGTTTACCTCTCGTAACACACAAACACGGAGTAATTTAAAGAGATTCAACCATAAATAGCTTTTGTACGTATATATTTGCTTTGCATAAAAACAATTATTTAAATGTTATACAATTATATTAACACAATTGTAATACAATTATAATGTATAATTCTCTTACTGCTCTTGCAGTGAGTTTTAAGATATTGCACAATGTTACTGGTCTTTGTATATTTGTGTAAACTTGCAGCAAAACAAAGTGTAATTCTCTTTAGGAAAATAAACTCTCTTCCTTAAATCTCCCTTCTTCTGTCTGACATGTTGGAATGTTTTCAAATCCCGTGGGTCAGCGAGATAAATCCTTCACCCATAACTGAAAAAGGGCTACAATAGTCCAATCCAAAAGTCTGTTGGCTCAGGGACGAGTGATTTGCTGGTTAGAAATATTGTGTTGGTTGTAGTTCTTGGACTGAAGCTTTTCTTTTCTGAGCACCATTCTTCACAGACACTAATTTAGATTTCCTCATACTAGCTTGACTTTAACGACACCTTTCAGAGGTCTGGCAATCTTCTGGAGTTCCTTAATTTTCCGACTATAAGGTACAGCTGACTATAAGCCGCCATCCACCAAATTTGGCACCAAAACGACATTTGTTCATCGATAAGCCACACTGGACTATAAGCCGCAGCAGTCCTCACTGTATTATGGGATATTTACACCAAAAGATATTAACCGATAACACTTTATTTGACAACAGCGTCAAAAGAGGGTCATAATTATGAATGACACTGTCATGAGCATTATTGAAGTTTAGTGTCATCCGGCAAATTATCTCACTTTTGAATGATTGTAAAAGATCCGAGTTGGACATACAGTATATGGAGATAGTTACAAAATTTGCCAGATGACACTAAAAGCAGTCATGTCCAAAGTCCGGCCAGTGGGCCAAATGCGGCCCGTGGTCAAATTTCATCCGGCCCCCAGCCTCTGTCATAAAATCTATAACGTCTGGCCTGCACACAGACTTAATAAATTGGTCAGCAGTACTGCTACCAGAATATAAAGTAGCTTACACACTAAATGCTGCTCCTCATTTACCCACTAAAAGGCAGCAGCACTCCAAGCAACATTACCCTGTGTGACCCTTTACTTCCAATTTTTTAAAATGGCGACAATCAACAACAAAAAAAAAGTTGACTGCGACGGCCGACATTCCGAGGATAGGTGGAATTTGGACTATTTCTTCACTAAAATATGCTACAACTGTGTCTGCCTCATTTGCAAAGAGACAGTCGCTGTTTTAAAAGAGTTCAATGTGAGGCTATATTTACCAAACAAGACAAACTGACATGTACGACAGTATTACAGGGAAGAAACAGCGAGAAATTGAAGCAACTTAAAGGTAGTTTAATTTCACAGCAGCAGTATTTCGCAAGAGCCAGAGAGTCGAAAGAGAATGCCACAAAGGCTAATTGTGAGATTGTTGAAATTATTAATTTAAAAAAATAATAAATCAAATGTAACACACAGAATGGCTTGCTAAAATTTGCTTCAGGCAGAAAACACAGACAATACTGAAAAAGCATTTTCTGCTATTGCACTCCTCTTTAAAAGAAACTGCTGTATTTTAAGCCAAAACAATTTTTGTGTTTGATAGAACAATATGTCTATATGTTGCCATAGCAGATTCATGGCGCATTAAGCCCCCAAACTATTTTTAATTGTCCGGTTTACCCTGGAAACCCCCGTTTACAGACGTCGCGCAACCGCTTTTGGTTCAACCTAGCCATAAAAACAAGGTAATTAATTATATTTATTATTCAGATGTCTGTCATTTTTAGCTTAGAATCATTAATTGATGTATAATATTGACTTTTTTTATTTTTTAAATACGTTTTTAAAAAATGATTCACTCACATATTTTAAACTTTTAAACAAATTACGTCACAATGAAAAAATTAGCATCTGTAAAAAAGTCGCGGAGATCTACCTCATAACTATCGCTTAATTGTATTTTTTTTCGTTACTGTCACATTTTCCACAATATTTAAGATGATAAATAATCGATCCAAACAAAGAAAAATCGGGAAAAAAATGTTTAAAAGGGTAAATATATGAAAAAGAAAATCTCGACCACTCCGTGATGTCTGCGATTTCTACATCGCGACCCTTGTTATATTACCATGTTTCACCCATAAAATCCCCCAAAAATCCAGCTGTGGCCATTCACATCGATGATACATGCTACATGGAGTTTTTGGATCGAAACAAGGTAAGTACGTGATAGTATCTCGTTAAAATCATGGCGTCTATAATTCTGCTCTCATGTGCTCTCACTTCCAGTTAGGGTTTTGCTGTTTAAAAATGTTTTTTTTTTTTTTTTTTTTTAAATGCCGTCCTCTTCAAAAGTTTTCTCCCCCCCAGAAAATAAAGATTTTCCACTGATGTATCACACATGCATATGGGACAATTTTGAAATTTGGTCAAATCTCAAATTTGGTCAAGTCTCAGAGCGGGACTTCAAGTCACCTGAGTGTTTTTCCGCCATATGTTGTTAATACAAATGTTAAAGCCTAGGCGACACAGAAGACGTTTGTGAATGTTTGAAAACTGTGCTGTTGTTGTGCTGAACCGGAAACAGCGTTCTGAGCGGACACGTAGTCAGGATTTTTTGGATGTGCACGTCAGGCATGTATAGGGTAGTAAATCGGTTCTGTGTTAACGGCGTTGGTCCGCCGTTACCGCTACGCAGAACCATAAATAAGCCTTTAAGGTGCTTTCACACTAGCACTGTTTGGTCTGTTTTAAATGGAATAGAGTTCTTTTTCTCAGATAGTCCACTTCGTTTTGTAAATGTGAACATGCATCCAATCTCTAGTTCGGACCAAACAAACAAACTCTGGTCTACTCAAAAATTGTGGGTCTCAGTCCGGTTTAAGCGAAGCAGGGTCCGCTTTTGCTACTTTATGTGTAGCGTCACAGAGTGGAGCTGTGATGTTTCAGGCAGTGTCAGTACACGCAGGGCATCCTTGGAAGTGGAAAACAGCCTGCATGCTATTCAAAATCAACAATGGTGAGATGACAGACCAAGGAACAGGCCAAATGTTGTTGGGCTGCGCAAAGCAGTTGCATTTGATAAACAGAATCGGGTTCTACTTTGGTAGTTGTATTTTGCATGTTGTTGCTGAACGTACCGTGTGAGAGTGGCATAAACAGGCGGAGGCCGTTTCGTAAGTCTCGCTCTCCTGAAGTGGTGACAAATTGACAGTCCAAAAAAGCACAAAAGTGAGAGTGAACGTGCACCTGTGTGACCTGGGGTACCACGCGATTCCCTTTCATGGTTTAATTTTCCCCTATGCATTTTTTGTAAACTCCAGTTCACTCGGCATAGAGTTGGGAAGGAGCGGCAACTTGCCATGTTATGCTACTTTACGTGTGTGTCAGAGCACCACGCTGTTGACGCTCCACGCTCCGTCTCCTTCCAGGAGGGAGGTATTTCCACTTCTATTTGTCCAATTAATGAGAGGCACCTTTCGACTATGTGATGCTACTCGGAAAGTTCGGTTGCCACAGTGTGAAAGCTGACCCTTTTCAACAACTCATATGAAAGTGTTGCTGCGGGGTAGCTCTCCAACCGGACTGGTCCCCTTGGTCTAGTGTAAAAGCGCCTTTAATGACATCTGCAATAAGCATTCATTAATGCCCATGACAGTGTCATGTCATACAGTAATTATGATGGTCTTATGACAGTCTTATGACGACGCTGTGAAATAAAAGTATTACCTATTCACCCAAATAAATCAACAAATAAGACACACTGGGTTATAAGCCATAGGATTAAAAATGAGGGGAAAAAGTAGCCTCTTATAGTCCGGAAATTACGGTACATGTTTTAAGATTTTATCAGTTGGCATAAACTGAAGTTAGTGAGATAAATCTAAAGGCCCTATTTTCCAAATTCTGACTGAGTTTGTGCCAAGCAAAGAGTTGTTGAGACTAGAAATTTAAGGTTTTGTGGACAAGGTGCAAGCACTTTGGCAAGAAGGTCTAATGTGTCACTTATAGCCATGAATACTGTTGACTGCTTCGCATCAATCAGCTGGCTTTTTTACATTTCATTTAAAACATTGCATCGTTGTTGCACTGCTCATTTTATACCTGATGGGAGTCAGGTATAAAAAATAGTTGTCGAGGGAGATCTGTGCTGAACTTGGAGACCACATTCTGCTTGTGCACATTATCACTGGAAAATAATACCGTATTGGCCCGAATATAAGACGGTGTTTTTTGCATTGAAATAAGACTGAAGAAGAGGGGATTGTCTTATATTCGCGGTCTACACATTATACCCATTCACGACGCTAGATAGCGCCAGATATCACTGAAGCGATGTTCTGTCATGACAGATCTTAGCTCTCTCCCCATTCACAACGCTAGACGTCGCCAGATATCATTGAAGCGATGTTCTGTCATGACACATCTAAACTACTCTCGAGTTTAACCAGTTTGCAGTATTTTATTGCAATGTTTTTCCTTATTCAGATTTGTTTCAAGACTACAGTTACAGTTATGCCCCTTTCCCACTGAAACTAGTGGGTCAACGTGCGGTTTTTCCAAGCCGATGCAACCCACTAGCAATTGGCATTTGGCACCTTTCCCATTGACAAAAAAAAGCTCAGCCGTGCGTAAGGTTACGTGACGTCACCTCGCTAAGCTCAATGTCGACAAGTGCGACCGAATTCATTCAGTTCAAGGAAGTAAACAATGCAGAGCATTATGGAAGCCTCCTTTCCGTTTGCGTTCTCTGTTTTCATGCTTTTTACTGCCCTCAAAATGGTCAAAATGTGGCAAAGGATCAACACTCTGCTTGTACTGGGGGAACGTAGGCGACGTGAATTATTCTACTTCTACTAGCTTTGTTGTTAGCATCGACGTAACTACGGTTGTGGGGCGTGTTAAATGGGAGGCGACTGGCATGTTGTTATGACACATCACATAAGAGCCTACGTCACCACGTAGATTAGGGTGTTGACTGTTGACCCGGGGTTTTGCTTTCACACTGCATGATGATCAGAGCCGAGGTGATTTTAACGCGGGTCGCTTGGCGGGTTGATTGACACGGGTCGAGGCGGGTCGCTGCACCTTTCCCACTGCCACCAAAAGCTGATTGTTAGTGGGTTGACACGGGTTTTTTGGCCAGTGGGAAAGGGGTATTAGAAGTCACTTTGATGGTTAATGCAGTTATTGCAATTTTGTTGTTTTATCACAATAGATTGATTTATTTATATTTCAAAAACCAGAAGCTATTCATTTACGAATGTGATTGCACTTTAGTTTGCATATTTAAATGTTTAGATATTAAGATTTTAATGAGGCAAAATAACATGCTTTTTCTCTCAAATACCTTGTTATAATCATTTGTTTCGGATGTACTGTAATTATTTTCTGTATAAAAATTAATTTGGTGTTCAAAAAGTCTTGTTTTTAAACTTGAGTCTTGAAAAAGAGGGGGTCGT
This sequence comes from Corythoichthys intestinalis, assembly GCF_030265065.1. Lineage (NCBI taxonomy): Eukaryota > Metazoa > Chordata > Actinopteri > Syngnathiformes > Syngnathidae > Corythoichthys > Corythoichthys intestinalis. The sequence continues at coordinate 44,228,419 of NC_080411.1, read as the reverse complement.
CTTATAATCAGGGCCGTCTTATGTTCGGGCCAATACGGTATATTCTGTATATAATACACTTGTGTCAAAATTCACGCTGGGCGCAGACAAAGAAAATACACGTGAAATGCTTTTTTTTCCTTATTTTAAGCAGACCAAGAGGTAATTCAAATAAAAACACACTGTATCTTCTGGGGGAAAAACTTGTGTGAGAGTGTTTAAATAATAAGTGTAAGAGCTATTCTTGAATTATGTCCTTAATGCCCCCTAATACACTCATCATCTATGTTAGAGTTATCAATCAGTTCAAATGACATGACCATGATTACAGGTCTGCTAGAAAATCCCCACGACTCTCTCATGCCCGGAGGAGTGTGTCATGGTGGGCCTGTTGATAGGGGATCGTTCACCTCCAAGCCTTTAATTCTCTGTCTCACTGAATCCATTAGAGTCAATCTGTGAGATCTGTTACCATCTCATCAACAATCTGAATTTACATAAACATGCATAATTAAGGGAAGCAGCCAAGAGGAATGGCTGTGATTACAGATGAAGAGAGTTTGTTTATTTTTGTATAGCTGGATCCAATCAGAGTAGAGTTGACAAACAGTGGTTTGGGGTGAGAAAACACACACACACGTGCACCAAGACTGGAAAGCTTTGCTCTATTTAACTCTCCCTCTTTCACCAGATTAACAATCTTCATTCATTGGTGCAACTGATGTGTTGAAAAGAGTAGACCTGTGTGTGTGTTTGTGCGGGCGAGGCTCAATATCAGTGCTGTTTCTGACAGAATGGTATTTTCCGTATAACTGCCTTATTTCGGTGGCTTTCCTCTTCCAACTCACCGTGCCAAATAAGAAGGAAAACCTGCAGCCAGAACTGAGTGCTGCCATGTGACTGTTAAGTAGCTGAAAAACATCCAGGAACATGTGCATTGCAACATGGCTGTCTCGGAGCGGGTGTTTATTTTAATCAAATGACGCCCCTACAGTGCTCGTTGATGACTCAAACACATGGGGCTGATCTCTTCTCAACATGTAATGAACAGTCATGTACAAGACTACAATTGGTGTTGATCTTTAATTTTGGTTTGTTTATTTAAACAATCAATAGTGGGTTGCACTCATATACCAACAGCTAGTAAGAAACACACCAGACAATGGACCTATTGCAAAACCACACCCCCAAATCCGAAAAGTCAGACATCTAGCCATATATTTGCATAATAATGCTATGCTTCGCGACTTAAAACACCATTTTTCTCATTTTAAAATAGCAAAAACCCAATGGTTCCATGCTGTGCGTGGGGTGCCTGTAATCCCGACACCAGGTACTGTACACTCAAAGATAGTGCCTTTGAAAAGGCTTTAAAGCAGAGTGTTCATCTGTTGACCACATTAGTCATGTAGTGTATTTAAACCACCCTTATTTGATACTATTACGATTAAGTATTTTCATAACACTGGAAGTCCCAGGATTTTTTTACTATAAAGAAAGACCAGAAAGGCATCAAATGACCCCAATACCAAACTGACTACTTGGCTTTGTCAAACAATAGACCATTCAAACAGCAATCCAGCAGACAACCCCCCACACACTCCTGAGGAGTCGCTGCCTAGGTGTGAAGGGGGGGTTTAACTCTGGATAGCTGCAATTCGCATCTTGAATATAAGAGAGATGGGTGGACTTCTTGGTGGGTCTTGCAAGGGAATTGGCTCACTTTCATGTGGCCGCAAAGAAGGCACAGAAGGAAAAAAAAGTCTTCGGCAACAACCTCCATTACCTAGCCAGCCCCAGGACAAAGGCAACATGTCATATGTCACCACATAAAAAATGTTTTTTTTTGTTTTTTATTACACCGTCCCTTGTACAGTAAGCAAACTGCAGCTTTGCAATGTGTAAAAAGGTTGTCCGCCCGATTGCCTGCCTGAGCTGTCCACTGTCCAACAAAGCCAAGGCAGCACTGCCCTGCAAACACTCAAGATGCTAATTGGAGCAATCCAACCCTGTGGTTTTGCGAGTGTGAATGGGATGACTAATGAGGACCTCAGTGCTCACAAAAGATATGCTGATTAGGGTCAGATGACCCTTCTCTGGATACAAAAGGGATTTGTGTCAAATGATCCACCATTGGTTTTTAGTACGTCCTAACTGTATGCATCTAAACATAGCAAGCTGAAAGGGCACAGTTGTACCTAGGGCAGGGTTAGGGAACCTTTAAAACAGAGACAGAGCCAAAACCAACATATTTTAAAATATGATTCCACAAGAGCCATACAGTGTCTGTCTATGTGTATGTATGTATAAAAACACACACTGTATATTCCATATTCTTTGGCCAGCTTGTTCGAGTCCATTTTGTAAGCACTGTTTCTTCCGTGAACACATTTGAATGCATTACATGGGAGGCAGAGGGTGGTCACGCTCTGCTTTTACGAACAGTTGCCGAGTTGCGAATGAAATACATTTTGAGAAAACGACATAGAAAGTCTAACATCGTTACTTGGGTTGCTACAATCGTTGCGCAGTTGTGCACTCACCACAAGGAAAATAACAAATAGAAACATGGTGTGGCGCCGCGTATATTTCCTGGAAGAGGAAACCACAATCGGGGAGGATGAGGGGGACGTGTGCGTAATAATGGCCGGAACAGGCAGAGCCTCTCTGTGTGGTCATTTCGTGAGTCTTGCTCTATTTGACAGTCCAAAAAGTCACGAAAGCGAAAATGCGCCTGTGTGACTTTAGTGGTTTAATTTTCCCCTATGTATTTTTTATATATACCAATTCGCTCATCATCGAGTCAGGAGGGGCCGACCCTGCCGTTGGCCGAGTGGGGAATTAACACATGAGGTGATCTCGCCCATCTCCGCACGACTCGACTTGAAGCCTATTTGGCCGAGTGGGGAATTAACACATGAGGTGATCTCGCCCATCTCCGCACGACTCGACTTGAAGCCTATTATTCCGAAGCACATTTGAAATGTCCAAGATTAATGTGCGAATGCGCCATCAGCTCATCATAGCTGGTTCATGTCAAGCGAGCCGGAGGGTTTCAAATTTAAGGTGAATGGGTGGCAGAGAGCCATATGCGCTCATCAAAAGAGCCATATATGGCTTGCAAGACATAGGTTCCCGATCTATGACATAGGGTGTCAAATTCACCATAGGTAGATGTTTCGCAGGTGAAGGATATTTTTGCAGAACAACGGTATTAACAAAGAACATTTGTAACAAACAAGATTCTTAAGAACAAGAATTTTTGGTGTAAAAACAATGTGAACATTGAATTGCTCAAAAGAAGTGAACCCTTTATAAGAGGAACAACTTTAAAAAGTTCAGTTGCAGCTATTTTGTCATCCAGAGGCGATGAGGGTTCTCGACAAAAATGTTTTCAATGTCGATGCAACGGCTGCTCGCCTCATCCGTTTATGTTTCGCGCTCTTCGCGTCATGTTCTACGACTGTTTCGCCCCTACTGCTAATGTGCACATCACACCGGCAAAGCGAGCAGAAACCGTTGAACGAGTCTCAACTGCTTTTGGCAAGGAAATTGTGCTCTTTCGTTCATTCAATGTTAAAAGATGTCGACCGTTTTGGCATGTTTGCTAGTACTGTTGTAAAATTGGCGGAAAAATGACATCGTCAGATAGCCGCATGTGGGGCCGTGTTTTACATTTTAATTGAATCAATGAAATAGGACGTTTTTGACTGAAGCCACTTTTGGCCAATCACAGAACAGTTGTGACGACAGTCGCTGAGTTGCGACACATAACTAAACTGCGGCCCATTTTTTTTCAAAGCCGAACAAATAGCTTCACGCTAATGCATGGGTCAGGAATCTTTTTGATCGGGAGAGCCAAAACATCCAACATATTTTAAAATGTGATTCCACAAGAGCCATGCAGAGTGTGTGTATAGATGTGTATGTGTATATATATTTTATATTCGCAGAGTTGTGATTGATAAAAATCTTGAGAAAACAACAACAAACGCCTAACATCATCACTTGAGATGTTACAATCGAAGCTCAGTTACGCACTCACCACTTGGAAAATAAGAAATAGAGAAACGGATTGGTGTTGCGTATATTTCCTTGAAGTGGAAACCCCAACCAGGTGGTGGTATGCATCACAGTGGGCGAGACAGGTGGAGTCTCTCAGGGCAACAGTTTTGTGAGTCTCACTCTCCTGAAAGTGGGAACAATTTGACAGGCGAAAAAGTCATTTTAGTGAAACCGATATCCCACCTGTGTGACTTGGGGTACCACACAGTTCACTTTGGTGGTTTAATTTTCCCTTACGCATTTTTTTAAACTATACGATACGTTATAGCCACGCTGGTGGCTGAGTGGAGACATAATGTGTGAGGGGAGCTCAGTAATGCCCATTTCCGTGCAATCCATGAACATCAATGGGCATCGAATTGACGCATATCAATGCAACATAGGTTTGAGGTGTCCAAGATCAATATGAAAATGCGGTATGAGCTCATCGCAGGTTGTTCATGTCAAGCGAGCCGGCCAGTTTCACATTTAAGACTTGGCGGCGTGCCAGATGCAGTCATATAAAGAGCCAATTATGGCTCACAAGCCATAGGTTCCTGACCCCTGGGCTAATGGGTTGTGCCGGACGCCGGACACATAATTGAAATGGCTGAGTATCGGTTCTAAAACTGGACAGGTGGTCACCCTACACGTGACGTGATATAACCATGTGACTCGACTCGACTTGCCCTCAACAGGTAAGACTCAGGAGACTTACTTGTGAATCGGATCATAGTGACTCTTGCTATTGTCTGAAACATAATGGAACATAAAGATGAATGTTTTTTCAACTGCACTGAAAATGAGACTGTTAGAGTTATGGCTCATGTGTTTTAAAAGTTAGTGAAATGTGCTCTTGGGCAAGGTACCCTACCCACATTCTAAGTTAAATAAAGTTGTCACATCATAGTAATTTTGTAATGCTAAAACCATGCACTTCAGGCAAGCTAATAAATACAACCATTATGGCGAGTCGGCTCGAAAAGCCCTATGGTCAACAGTTTTTCTGGACAATCACAATGACACTTGGAAGCACTGATGCACCTGATGAATGACATATGATTTTGACTATGATTAGATATCTGGTGGAAATTTTACCCCAGAACTAAAAAAATTCACTCAGTCATGTGTGATGTCATATTATTATTACATGATTAATCAGTGCAGTTCTGCTCCTCTTCAGCTCTGGAGTCTGTTTTCCTCAGTATTCCAATGAATTCTTAATCGTGCTGTAATACATCAGCATTAAGAAAAATGCTTCAAGTAAAGGACAACTGATCCACCTCAACCTCTAAGCGTTTTAATAACCTCACCTTCTTGGAACAGCTTTCCCGCCCGCCTTCGCAATCAACTCACTCAGCACGAAGCTAGCTTCGACTAATGCCTAAGTCTTTTATCATAGGACTGTTTTTGGGAAGTCACTTCTCGTTTCAAGCAGAAAAGCCTGTGAATGTTTCAGTGCCATTATAGTACATTACGTAGAGATGATCACCCTTTTGCCTTGTGGATGACTGAGCAGAAAAATCTTGCTTTTGTGAAGCAAAGTTTGCCATTTTTATTTGGTTTTATTTAGGTAGGGTATATATATATATATTTTTTTTTGTAAGCAAAAATCAACTCAGATGTCTCACACACACAAAAAAAAAGAACGACGCAAGATCCCTGTCTCGGAGCTCTGCCAGCATCTTGTTTCCACATTATTATTTCTTGCAGGCACTCTCACATGTATGGAGTCATTTACATTGACATATATATATATATATATATATATATATATATATATATATATATATATATATATATATATATATATATATATATATATATATATATATATATATATATATATATATATATGTATGTATGTGTATATATATATATATATATGTATGTGTGTGTGTGTGTGTGTATATATATATATATATATATATATATATATATATATATATATTTTTTTTTTTTTTTTTGTGAAATTTGGTCAAATCTCAAATTTGGTCAAGTCTCAGAGCGGAACTTCAAGTCACCTGAGTGTTTTTCCGCCATATACAGTATTTATATACAGTGGGGAGAACAAGTATTTGATAATGGGAAAACCCATTGGCAGTGTATCAAATACTTGTTCTCCCCACTGTATATATATATATATATATATATATATATATATATATATATATATATATATATATATATATATATATATATATATATTAGAGCTGAAACGAGTACTCGAGCAACTCGAGTAACTCGAGTTTAAAAACTGATCCGAGTAATTTTATTCACCTCGAGTAATCGTTTATTTTGACAGCTCTAAGCATCACGTTTTGCTCGGACTACTTTTAATGCGGGACAACGCGCTGTCACGTGTGGGGAGGAAGAAGGAAAAAAAAAAAAAACTTACTGCAGCTGACAGCCGCCACAAACGACGCCGACGTTGCCAAATACGATGCTACGTAGGTAACAGCTAGCGTCTGATGCGTCTCATAAAGATCACATGTATGTTGAACTAGATGCGCAATGACAGACTCGGCCGCGTCTGGGCAGCGTTATTAAACAGCCGCCATCTTAAAGCAGTACAGCACTAAGCGCTAGTAAAGACCGCTAAGCGCTAATAAATAAGATTAACGTTACTGTCGCTACTAGCTCACGTAAAGTTAGCCCTGCGGGGGGCTAGGTTTCAATTAATTATGACCACTGTCGATGCGTGGCTAACGTGTCTTACATACAGGCTTTAACATAACATAGCAATGTGGAGTGATGAGGGTGTAAAATAAAAACTTTATCATGCTAACTATCAATTTTAACTCAGTAGTCATTGCTGGATAAAACACCAAGTAGCAATGGTCCCTAATGTGCTCCAGTACAGCCTGTATCATACATTTATTTTGAACACTGCAAAAACTCAAAATTCTATCAGGACTTACAGTTTAGACTAACTTAAAACTTAACTAGAACTTAAAAATGGCTTGACACAAAGAGAAATTCAATTGAAACACGTGGGAAAAAATCCTAACTTTTAAGTGATGTGTGTCATCAAGCGTAACGGCATTTTTAGGTAATATATATATATATATATATATATATATATATATATATATATATATATATATATATATATATATTTTAAATAAGATCTAAAAGTTTTTTGAGTGAAAGCAGTGAATTAGTTTTTTTTTTTTTTTTTTAATTCTAGCTACATCTGAGATGCAATTGTTGGCTGTTTTCAACAATATACATCGAAAATATAGACATTGATTGACTGAAAATGGTTCAAGATTAGATGAAATGTCTTGTTTTCTCATGTATATTTATAATTGCTCTTCACCTAAAAATATATTTGTTTTATCCGATTACTCGATTAATCGATAGAATTTTCAGTCGATTACTCGATTACTAAAATATTCGATAGCTGCAGCCCTAATATATATATATATATATATATATATATATATATATATATATATATATATATATATATATATATATATATATATATATATATATATATATATACTGTATATAAATACTGTATATGGCGGAAAAACACTCAGGTGACTTGAAGTTCCGCTCTGAGACTTGACCAAATTTGAGATTTGACCAAATTTCAAAATTGTCCTATATGCATGTGTGATACATCATTGGAAAACTTTAAATCTCAATTTTCTGGGGGAAGAAAAAATTTGAACAGGAGGGGATTTAAAAAAAAAAAAAATTAAACAGAAAAAACCTACCTACATGAGAGCAGAATTACAGACGCCATGACTTTATCTCGTATATTGGGATTGGGATCCACATCAAGAGCTTGCCGTTCATTACAAATATAGGTGAATTATTGCAAAAAAAAAAAAAAAAGCAAAAAAAGAATGAAACGTGATTTAACAAATGAGATGGATTCTACAAAATGATTGGTATGGTTGAGTAATCTCTAACTACACTGCAGCAGATGTAGGCAAGAACAACAGTATCATTAATCACTCTAAGTAAAAAAGATGAATTTCTTCTGTTCCCCCTGTTGGTTTTCTTGATGCCTAGCAGATGCATTTAGTGTTGCCGTTGTAGGACATGAAGTTCCTTGCTGGGTTTCAAAGATGAACCATAAAACACACATCAGGAGATGCACATCAGCGGCCTCATAAAACATACCAGTTTGCACTGCACTGTTTAACGCTGACAGTCCTTCTGCAGCACGTGATAAAATGCAGTAGCATCACATGAACACTGAGTCAGCCTTTTTAATATTCATAAGCAATGTAGTATGCTATTATAACTCTGCTTATTAATTCTGTTAAATCACTGTTTGCTAAAATCTGAAAACATATACAGGTAGTCCCCGAGTTACGACGTCCGCTGTTTTTTCTCCAGTAATTTTTTTATTTAAGTGACATAACAGTCGGTCTGCCAACTCTCAGCATTGATGGTAAGTACAGCATATTAATTTGTCATTGAATTTTGTTATTTCTTAGGTCTAATTCATCAAAATGGTTGATATCTACAGTTATTACTATGCATAGGTGGTATTTCATTATACTACAGTACAGTGGTATGAAAAAGTATCTGAACCTTTTGGAATTTCTCACATTTCTGCATAAAGTCACCAATAAATGTGATCTAATCTTTGTCAAAATCACACAGATGAAAAAACAGTGTCTGCTTTAACATAAAACACCCAAACATTTATAGGTTTTCATATTTTAGTGAGGATAGCATGCAAGTAATTACAGAAAGGGGAACAATAAATAAGTGAACCCTCTGCCTAAGTAGACTTAAACAGCAATTGAAACCATTTTTTACCAAACATTTTAAGTCAGGTGTGTGCCCAATCACTGATGAGTGGTTTGAAGCTGCCCTGACGAGTATAAAACACACACCTGATAAGAAATGTCTTCATAAAAAGCATTGTCTTATGTGCATCATGGCTCGGTCAAAAGAGCTGTTTGAGGACCTGCGATCACGGAATGTTGATTTGTATAAAGCTGGGAAAGGACACTAAACCATCTCTAAAAGTCTGGATGTTCATCAATCGACAGTCAGAGAAGTTGTCTACAAATGGAGAGAGTTTGGCACTGTTGCTTCTCTTCCAAGGAGTGGCCGTCCACCAAAGATGCCGCCAACAGTTCAGCGCAGAATAATCGGAGAGGTAAAAAAACAACCCTCGAGTGTCGGCTAAAGACTTACAGAAATCACTGACTCAGTCCAATACCTCATCAACTATATGTAAAACTATGGCCAATAATGGTGTAATGGGAGGACTCCACGGAGGAATGTTCGCAAAAAGGCACTTGGACACTCCACAGAAGTTTTGGCATAATATTTTGTGGACTAATGGAACCAAAGTTGAATTGTTTGAGAGTAACACACAGCTTCATGTGTGGAGGAACAATGGAACAGCTCACCAACATCAACACCTCATCCCCACTGTGAAACATGGTGGAGGGAGCATCATGATTTGGGGCTGTTTTGCTGCCTCAGGGTCTGGACAACTTGCAATCATTAATGGATGAATGAATTCAAAAGTTTATCAGGATGTTTTGCAGGAAAACCCCTGGACGTCTGTCAGATAATTGAAGCGAAAAAGAGGATGAGTGCTGCAACAAGACAATGACACAGGAGTAAATAAACTTCAGAATGGTTTCAGAAAAACAAAATACACGTTCAGGAGTGGACAAGTCAAAGTCCAGACTTGTACCCCATTGAGATGTTGTGTGTGGCATGACTTACAGACAGCGATTCATGCCAGACATCCCAGGAATCTGACTGAACTACAGTAGTTTTGTTGAGAGGAGTGGGCCAAAATTAGTCCTGATCGATGTGCCTGACTGATCTGCAGCTACAGGAAGCGTCTGGTTGAAGTTATTGCTGCCAAAGGGGGCGCCACAAAATATTAATTGTGATGGTTCACTTACTTTTTTCCGACTTGTCATTGTTTGCGTACTATCCTCATTAAAATATGAAACCCTATAAATGTTTGGGGAGTTTTAGTTCAAGCAGACACTCCTTTTTCATCTGTGTGATTTCGATAATGATCAGATCACATTTTATGGTGATTTTATGCAGAGATGGGAGAAATTCCAAAAGGTTCAGATACTTTTTCATTCCACTGTATATGTGCGGTCCGCTTTCCTTTGTTGCAGTTGGACTTGTTTGACATCACACCAGTGCTATTTTCTCCTAGTTTCGCGCATTGCTTTCACATTGGAAAGCAGGTGTGAATGCCAGTTAACATTTCAAAAAGGCAGATGAACGGTAAATGGCCCGGGCTCGACGATGCCCTCACCAATGAAGTTTGTACTAAAACAAGCAGCACCTGACTGCCATCAACTGATTACACTTGTGAGACACCAGATTGGTGAAAAGATGTCATCTTGTTTTGTAGGAATGAAATCCAGCACCCACTGCGGCCCTATGTGGAATAGTTTGGACACCACTGCTTTAAAGCATTAATGTAGGCCCTTTTTCATTACTGTAATTTATTTTCTAATTATGTGTTCAAAGTTTGACAGTGACAAATTAATAAATGCCAGTTGTAAGAAAAACTATGGTGTGATCAGTGTTACCAGGGGGAAGTAATATCTATCTTATTGTTTTTACTTTGTTTTATTAATATGATGTATAATTCACATTTCTGGATAGTTTTTTGAGGGTATTTGGGGGTAATTAGGAGTACTTAAAGGGTTAATTCCGACTTGTGCGGAAATTCGGGTTACGTCGCCAGCGTAGGAATGCAACTTGCTGTGTATTGAAAACAAGACACGGCAAGCTCCTAGGGGTGTAACGGTACACAAAAATCTCGGTTCGGTACGTACCTCGGTTTTGAGGTCACAGTTCGGTTCATTTTCGGTACAGTAAGAAAACAAAATGCAAAATATAAATGTGCTATTTGTTTGTTACACACCTTTGTCCTTTCAACAATAGGAACATTAGCCTTTATACAAAGCTAGAATTCTGCTCAAAAAGTAGCGGGTATTTAAAGATAATCCAACAACAATTTGCCTTTCAGACCCCGCGTATTGGTCAGCTTTCTTTCTGAAAGAAAGAAGAAAAAAGAAGTCCTGTGCTAAAGAGAAAAGCAATCCCAATGACAAAGATTTTAACATGTATTTTATAAATGAAATGCCTCAATGAATCTTGTTTTTTTTTTCTATGAACGGTTTTCAAAAGCTCTATTGGTGGATTATCTCAAGTTAAAGCGCCACACAGAAATTAATGAATTTAATTGTATAAGCAGGATCTGTCTATTATTCTTATTATTTAATTACAGGTGTTTGAGCTCAATTCAATTTATTTTATTTAAATGGGCTATTATTTATTTTATTATGTGTTTATATTTACAAATGTGATGTAGTATTCATTTATATTGCATATTTTTTGCTGTATAACTTTAGTTCCTATGTGAATATTATTTCCTACTTGTTTTGTTTTGGTAGGAGGGTTTTGTATTGAACACGGGGCCGTGTTGGTTATTATTATAGCAGAGAAGACAGCAGTAAATAAACAAACACAAGTCAACTGTGCCCCGATCTACAACTCAAGAGATCTGATGGACTCAAAAAGTGGGTTACGATTGCATATTAGTCTGAAAATCGACCAGATCCACCGTATTTTTACACGAGTGACTTCCGGTCTGCCCGATCCTAGCTACCGGTAGTAGTATTGACGCAAGAGGGCCGCGTCTCGAGTCAAATAATAAACTCTGCCGTTCTTTTCGCGTGTGCCGTGTTGAGCCGCTTCTGGGACGCTAACACACAGCCGCACTGCGACTGATGTGCATTGGCAGATTGACTTCAACGCCCGCGTTTCACTGCGTTTTCACGGCGGCCACGTTGTCGCACCGTTGACGTTTCTGGGTTTTACTGTCCTACCTTGTTGGTCCTCATTATAGTAGAGAAGACGGAGTAAATATAATCTACACGAAGAAACTGTAACCCGATCGACACACAGCCTTGAAAAGTAAGGGTTACATTACATCAGAAACTTGTTCGGAACGCCTCCGTTCCGAACAGAGCACCACGTACCGAAACGGTTTAATACAAATACATGTACCGTTACACCCTTACAAGCTACCCTTGAAACCTCTTCCCAAATGTGAAGTACGACTAGTTTGGGTGGCGTTTTAACCTCAGGACCTGGCTGCTATCATCAACGGAAAATTAATTCACAAATTCATCAAGACATTACAATATGATGACACAAACTTCTGGATGGGCCCATGCAGTATATTGAGCTGAATTATGAAGCTGTGGTTTGACATCAATTAAATTGGGGTAAAGGAGAATTAAACCATTTAGCTAATGCAGTGTAGTTAGCAAATACATTTCCACCTTTTCAATGAAAAATATGAAGCATAACTGTCCATCAACTGCTCTCACAGGTAGCTCAAGCAAACATTTTTGGGTCTATCAGTGTGGTTTATATGAAAACCCATTTGTGGTTCACATAGAGCTTTTCAAAATGGCAGGTGCAGATGGCCAATAGAACCTCCAGAGGATTTAAGGGGCTGGCACAGATACTGTGCCTGGTAACCTGCTGTCCTGCTGGGCTTCTTGAGGATCGAACGCCCACTGCAGTCTTTGGACTTCCACCAAACTCAATGGACAGGTATCTTAAAGATTTTGGTTCATGAAGAAACACAATACAAACCCCATCCTCCATTGAAATTATCCAGAAATGCAACAATAATAATGCAAGAATAATAATAAAAAGAATAGATGCCACTGGGCAAATCACAATATAATAAGACATAACAAAGGAAAATGTGTGGTATATGTAACGTGCAGATGGTTAGGAAATCTCCAGAGGGATCAAGGGTCAGACTGTGCAGTGTGATGAGTCTGCTACCCTGCCGGGCTTTTTAAATCTTGTATCCCCCCTTCCAATCCTCAAAGTAAAGTACACCCCCCATCCTATATTCCTGAAAATCCTTGAATACACACAAACAGACACACACACTCATAATACATCTCATGCACAGAGTAGTAAAGTTATTCTTCACACACATACTGGTCAGAAGCTTACACGCATGTGTGCACCTACTCATTCTTATTAAAATGTCCTAATTAAATTATGATTTACATGAGATTAAAATGTTACGGCGGTTTAAGAGCATTTTTAGGGATCGGTCTTCCCGTCCTCATTGTTGTCATACACACACACACAAACTGGAGACTAATCCCACCATACACACACGCTTATACACACACAGTCAAACAAAGTGAAGTCAACAGTTAATCCTTCACACACACGCGCACATGTTTGCATGCGTGTCCACACTCACTCTCAGTTAGCGGCATTAAGAAAGGAGTGGCAGCGTATACATATTAAAGACTGAACAGATGTTTATTGTCCAGTTTACTTCCCTCTAGCATGTGTGTGTGCAAGGACATTAGTGTGCGTGTGGTCTAGTAATCTTGGAAAGGACCCATTTGAGTTAGAGGAGGTACTTTTTGCAATGGTGAGAAAAGCTCCTTAGTCTGAGTCAGTATTGAATTTACGAATGTGTGTTTCTGGCACATGTTCTCAGCTTCATACATGTCTATGTCTTTTTCAACACAAAGACATTGATCGAATGTTTTTTATCTATTTATTTATTATTATTATTATTTTTATGTAATGTCCACCGTTTTAATTTTGGTATTTAATATTTAAAACATCCGTTCGTGCTTTTGAAAACAATGATCATGTCACAGTCTGCATGATGGTCACGGTCAGCTTCATGCTTCATTAAGTATTTAAAGGATTCAGATTTTTTGACATGAGGCTTAGAGTGCCTATGACAGCAAAAAGCATGTTTATTTCATATTTGATGCTCCTGAATGAAATGGACCACTTGGATGTGTGTGGAAGTGATCGATATATTTACCGTACTTTTCGGACTATAAGTCGCACCCGAGTATAAGTCGCACCAGCCATAAAATGCCCAACGAAGAGGAAAAAAATATATATAAGTCGCACCGGAGTATAAGTCGCATTTTGGGGGGAAATTACTTAAAATTCAATACATAGAACACATACAGTATGTCATCTTGAAAGGCAATTTAAAATAAAAATACAATAGAGAATAACATGCTGGATAAGTGTACAGCATGTTACATGATGCACGAACAACGAAATGCGAATAAACTGTCCTCACCAGGACGCTACGGCTCGGTCCTGGCTATTCAGCGGGCTAAACTACCAAATGACGATGCTGGACATCCGTATAATTTGCTGAATCAATTTCGTCCTCGATACCAAAACAGGTTCGCATCAACATAAATAAATGATAATTAGCTGCTATTACAGCGATGACACTAACAGTTAGCATGCGTTCACTAGCATTAGCACATTGTTTAAACAACCACAAAACTGGCTCTAAGTGTCCGATCACGGGTGGAAACCCCACAACAACAACAGAAAAGATGATACACACAGGCGTTGCCTCTGTAGAGATATTTTACAAGCATAAACAATGAACGTAGGTTCGCAGCTGTGTTGCTCTCTCTTGCTCTCTCTCTCTCTCGCCCACTCGCTCAGAGACGCTACGTAGCTGTCCGTCTTTTTCTGGCGTGTGAGCGCTCTTTTTCGCGTAAACAAGTTTGAGTGCGCCCCCACTTGGGCATGAAGGCGCCAGAAACTATAAGCACGCATTTCAATATAAAAAAGTCAATAATACAATTGAACACACATTGCCAAAGGCAGAACGCGAACATGGCCATAGCTATTAAGAGTTATTCAGATAACTATAGCATAAAGAACATGTTTACCAAACCATCAGTGTCACTCCAAAACACCAAAATAACATGTGAAATTATGTCATAATGGTTTAATAATTTCACACATAAGTCTCTCCTGAGTATAAATCACACCCCCAGCCATACTATGAAAAAAACTGTGACTTATAATCCAAAAAATACGGTATTCAATTTTTTGAATCTCGCGCCACGAAAATGAGTGACTTCCTGGATTGACGAAGAATGCGAAAGTGACATCAGCGAGCTAATCATCTTCAGCATACAGCCAATACTACAGTATGCAAAACGACTGTGGATTCACCTAATTTATCGGATTATTTCGTTTATTTTTCACATCACGCCAGCCCAATGTGCTGCAGGCTTTTGTTGCTACATCATGGAGAGGCATGTGAGCCTTTTTGGGTTTCAAAAAGTTCCCGTTCCCGGATAATGTTCAAAACCAGTCCGACAACTGTGGGACCATTGGACTGACAAGGAAGTGAGTAAGCTACGTGTTTTATATTTTGTGAAATACTGGGATCATGGCACACGTTTTAATAAGGAGGTGGCTTGCATTTTGTGGGTGACAATGCTCCTTATCCACCGAGAAGGCCACTCGGCCGACGACTGGCGGCTTGTCACAAACCATGGTCACTTCCACCCACTCAGTCCTATTCGCGTGCCCGCCGAGAATGCGCTTTCCTCAGCTTGGCCTCGAGCAGCCCCCCGCTCCGACGTCGGCCAGTTTGTAATGGGCTATTTTCGGCGCTCATTCTCAGCAACGAGCACTGCCAGCCAGTGGCAGCAGCAAAACGACGAGCCATTACTTGCTTGCCGCTGGAGGCTGGCCAATCAGTGAAGACAATCAACCGCGTCGGCGTGTGTGACATGAGTTAGGGTAGTTTTGTGCGATTTTTCATTTCGAAAGGCGAGAATAAGACTTGGAGAAGCTGCTCGGTTCAGGTTAGCATGTCCGTAGCTGTCACGCCTCCTGTTTTGTTTACGCTCTTTCCTCCGTCTCCAAAGCCAGGGCAGGGAAATGACAAAAGCCGGACTAAGTCTGGTGGTATAAAAAACTGTTCAGAGAGGAAGAAGTCTGCATTTTTGACCATTATGTAGTAATTTTGCCCTGTCGTACTGAATACATCCATTTTTAATATTTCATATTCCATTTAGCACAAGACTGTTATTTGTCACGACCATACCATTTATTTAACAATTGGCGAAAAATACTTAGATAAAAAGAATGTCCTGTAAAAATATTGGCGTAGAAAGACTGAAACATGACATTTTGCTGCTCTTTGTCATATTTTCCTCGTTCTGAATCTTCCGCCTCAATGGCCTTAATTCTAAATCAGATGAAACCTTGACCCTGCCAATGCCATCCTCAAGCTGGGGACGCTAGACCGCTATAATGACATGGTGGGTCTAAACGGCAGGTTAAAAGACTAATTTCTCGTCATCTGCGCTTTGCAAAATAGTTGTATATACTAGTCGAATCGTCTCAAAATATGATTCTAATTCACATAATAATGCTATTTAAGATTTATTTTTTCATGCTGTCACAGACACTTTAATCTTCAAGTTAGCAGGGGTTTAATTAGTCGGTGGAGTTCATTTCAACAAATTCCGTGCAGTTTGTCAGTTATTTGTTAGGGGATCCAGAATAGCTAATCTAGCGCAAGTCAATGGTGCCTGTTTAGCATGGCAATAAAAAACGATATTAACAGGGCTAACATAGTCAAATAAGTTCAAAATGCAGATCAGTGTTGGAAATACCCATGCGGCCAAAACAGCGTCACACCAAACTGCCCTAGTTCATTTCATTCTGCAGGACTATTTTTATAGATACGCAATGCGACCTTAATAGAGAGGAGTGTTTCGGCCACATTCGTGCACAGTCTGCTGGGGAGTCGCTTTTGTTCCCACAAAAAAAAAAAATTCCGGTGAAAAAACACGATGTGATATCACTCCGCCCTGCTTCCTGAGACAGGCTGTTCCCTGCAGAGCTGCTGGATTACAAATGTTGCTGTTCATACGACAATGATTGACATGCAATGGTGAATTTTAATAACTCTAGCCTGAAAACATAGCCAAGACTATTGATTGCGTGGTTTACCGGTGATTCTCATGCGTGCATATGTTGTTTTTCATTGGTATGTTAATCAGGCTCCATTGACTCGTGCTAGCTTAGGTACTTTGGAGCCATGAAATCAACAAATAACTAACAGTTTGCACAGAATTTGTTGAAATCAACTCCACCAACTAATTAAACCCCTGCTAACTCGAAGATTGGGATAGATTAATTAAAATAGATCAAGTAAGATCTAAGATATATTCTGAAATTCCCCTTTAAGGCTTTGTTGATGATGCAGTGGAAGTCAAATTGTCATACTTGACTACATGGACGACACTATATGTTTGTATATGTATGTGTGTATTTGTACATAAGGAAATTGGACAAGTGTTTGGGGATCATGAAATGTTGGTTTAAACTTTTAACATAGGAAGTAATCGCTGTTTTGAGCTTGTCGTGTACTCGCAGCAATTTGCAGTTTTTAAAGAATTTGAGGATGATCAGTGAAAAGAAGTATTTCTTTTTGCTTCATCCAATCACTTCTTAAGTAAAGCTCGCGTTCTGCATTTTTTTTTTTTTTTTTAAGACATTGGAAGAATAATCAGTGCGGTGGCCAGAACCCCATCTGCTAAAACCCACAGTGACCTCCTGCTCTGTTTTTTCTATCCCACAACATCTGCCATGACCCCCTGACTGTGTGTGACTAACAGCACTGTATGAAGTCATGGTGTGCGTGTGTGCGTGCGCGTGTCAGACAGATGGGATCATGGGTGTTGATTGTCATGGAGATGAGGGGAAGCATTTTGAACGCGTCCACACACATATTTTCATTGCAGCTTGCCTTTGTTTCCTTATGAGCACATATGCTCATTTTAACACTTCAAACTGTAGATATAAAAATTCATCAGAATTCATAAATTTCCTCTACACTTTGAGTAAGGAGTACGCCCATCTCATATCGCCGAGGTGTTCTGCAAATAAGCTGCTTAAACTTCAAGTCTTGAGTCTCCTACAGGTGAACAGTTTCACAATCAGTATTGTTAACGAGTGAGTGAGTTCCAGTTACAAATTATTTCACCTAAAACATAACTTTACCTTGTTGTAAGAGTACGGTAATTAGTTACTCAGCAAACTAACTGACATTACTTTTCAGGTTCTACATGTTATTACATTATACATTCTATACAACAACTGACTGAATTGAACTGATTTTTTCTTCATTAAAAATTCTTCATTAAAAAAAAATTAAAACATTTAGGGGAGGTCACAAATTTTTACATACTTTTTTAGGGCTGTCAAAATTATCACGTTAACGGGCGTTATTATTATTTTTTTTTAATTAATCACGTTAAAATATTTGACGCATTTAAAGCACATGCCCCGCTCAAACAGATTAAAATGAGAGCAAAGTGTCATTTCCACTTGTTACTTGTGTTTTTGGTGTTTTGCCACCCTCTGCTGGTGCTTGGGTGCGACTGATTTTATGGGTCTCAGCACTGTAATTATTATTGACATCAAAAATGGCGAGCTACTAGTTTATTTTTTGATTGAAAATTTTACGAACTTTATTAAAATGAAAACATTAAGAGGGGTTTTAATATAAAATTTCTATAACTTGTACTAACATTTATCTTTTAAGAACTACAAGTCTTTCTATCCATGGATCGCTTTAACAGAATGTTAATAATGTTAATGCCATCTTGTTGATTTATTGTTATAATAAGCAAATAAAGTACTTATGTACAGTATGTTGAATGTATATATCCATCTTGTGTCCTATCTTTCCATTCTAACAATAATTTACAGAAAAATATGGCATATTTAATAGATGGTTTGAATTGCGATTAACTTTCAAATTCTGTGAGAAAAAATGCCTTTTTGTTTTTCCTGTTTTACTGAACCGTGGACCCCGTACCGAGGTACTGTACATACAGAACCTGACTTTTGTGTATCGTCACACCCCCAGTTAATAGTGTAGATATATTTTTCAATATGCAGGTGAGGCTCTGAATCTATTGCCTCTCCTGTCTTTACTCAAGTTGTTTAAATTTAAAAAAAAAAAAAAAAATCACAAGGTTCATGGATATACCATTCATAAAAAGTGGATACAATTTTTGACAGGGGTAACTACATTGGCACGACACCGGCAGGCATACCATATTCAATGGATGACACAGCACCATCTACTCCACTCGCTGTTTAAGAAGAGTGCACAACATACTGCGGTACCAGCACCATCCGGCTCACCACCTTTTCCACCTGCTGCCCTCAGGGAGAAGGTACAGGTCCATACAGGCCAGAACATCAAGACTGGCCAACAGTCTGTATCCACAGGCTGTGAGGCTACTGAATTCTGCCCCTCTCCCCTCTCTGCCCCCCCTTTTACGGACAATAACCCACATCCACCAACAACAATAACTCTGAACTGGTTTGCATTGTTGCAGTATGTCACTACCCACTACTTCATCCTCCCTTACCCTTACCCTTGCCTATTGGTTGACAACCAGTATACTTGATTATACTTGATTAACTCATCTGGTTTTGCACTGACTTATAAATGTTCTTATCAGGTATATTTTTGCTCTGCACTTTAGCACTGACATGACTTTATGCTGCTGTGGAATCTTTTTTGTACTTATGTCTAACACTGTGTCAATGTTTACACTTGGTACTTAAGGGTATTTATTATATGGGTTTTGCACTTTACCAACTTAGTTGTATGGATGCTCCAAATAAAGTTTCGTTGTGCTTTTTGCAACAATTACAATAAATATTCTGAATCTGAATCTGAATCTGACAATCTTGGCGAAAATTATAGCTGTCCTAAGCAGCCTGATTGAGAATTCCCCTCAAGAATGATGGGAAACAAAAAAACACTCATTTTATTTTGGGGTCATCAACATGTTGTGCCCCCCTACCCCAAAAGTCAAACTCCACCAATGGTATGTATCGTATGTGCCAATCATCATCGCGTTTGCAGCGGCGTCACCACTCCCCTCTCCCGCTCATGCTCTCTCCCAGGAAGCTGTGACAAAATCAAACAACTCGCAGTTCGTTCAACCAAACTGTAGTAACGCGCCCTTTAACATTCTCAATAACAGTAGCGGCGTTGCAAAGATGAGAAATGTAATTAATGACATTCCTCACTGTTTTAAAAAAAAATAACACTGTTAGAAACGCTGTTATACTCTAACTCCATTATTAACAACACTTATGACAATTGCATGCGCACAATTTATCTTTTGATCGAAAATAAGTAAATTCCAGAATGCCTCGTTCTTATATAGTGAGGCTTGGTTTATAGCAAATATGTATGCCAGAGTTTACCTACATCGAATATCATAGTGTTATCAGCTAATGCAATCAGATTTGAGTGTCTGCAGCTCACACAGCGGAAAAACATCAGCAAGTATGCCTTGGTTAATTTTCTAGATATTTGCTTGGAAATATTTGTATAAGTGGTACATATTTGAACATTACTGCTAATCCACTTGAATAAATTCTATGTCCAATTGATAAAGATCCGATTTGCCAAAAAGCAGAGCTTGGTTATGCATATTATTTTACAGGGTAAAAATATAAATTGAGAATCAAGTTTAGAGGTGAAAAGCAGTCACTTGTGATCTTGCACTACTAATCATACCAGCACAATTCATTAATTAGATTACACTTTCACACTTGATGTCTTAATGACTTTATATCTAATCCTTAATATTCGTTTTATTCACTTACAATGATAACATATTTGTCTGTCACAGTAAGCAATGCACTATGTATGATAATGTTTTTGTTGGTCCAAAATTATTACAGGAGGGACGCTATACTGTATAATGTACTGCATATACGCTCGCCAGACCTCGGTCTAAAAAGAGCTACTTGAAATCAATGGGGGTGAGAAGGGACACAATTATTATAAATCTACCCATATTATAGATTATCTTTAATTACTTTAATGTACTCTATTTGCAAAGCACTGCCACGCATAGCCCGTAGACCCCCAACTTGAGTGCTGATTGTACATTATTTTGTAGGCATATTGGATATGGGAGAGGGAAGTGATATGTGAAGACGAGATGTCAAAACCCTTTTAAACGCACAGGCAGAGATTAGTATGAAATAGCACAAAGTGGGTAGGCATAAGCATCTTGATGGGTGGGCACGGTCTCCCACAGACCACCCATAACAACGAGTGTGTGTTTATTTATCTGATGCCAGGAGGCAGTGGGAAGTGGGTAGTAACCAGTGTTGTTAATAACCGCGTTAGAGTATAACGGCGTTACTAACGGCATTATTTTTGTCAGAAGTGAGTTATCTAATTAATTACTTTTCCCATCTTTGCAACGCCATTACCGTTACTGAGGATGTGAAGGCGTGTGTTATTACAATTTGGTTGAATGACGAGAGATATCTGAGAGACACGGGGCGAGCAGAGCAGGAGAGGGGAGGAGGGGAAGGGGCTTGTGACGCTGCTGCAAACGTACTGCTAGATCGCCCGGAGCATTAGCATAGCATTCACTTTCTGGCTAGCATTAGCATTTAGCGTGGCGAGTGTCATCTTATATTTTTTTTTACATACAGTTCGTAGCATTCAGGTTGGTACAATTAATTAAGTGGGTGTTGTCCTTGTAGTTGCTACAATATAATAATACTTATTTTTTTAATTACCAAAAAAGGTCACTTGCACTGAACACTTTTCTTGAATGACGTATCAAACTTGTGTGATTTTTTTTTTTTAAGTCAAAACTCCTACAGCAAAGTTAGAAGAGGGAAGAGATTCAGAGCCTCACCTGCATATTGAACAATAGGGGTGTGACGATGCACACAAGTCAGGGTTCAGTACAACAGAAAAAAGGCTTTTATCTCACAGAATTTGAAAGTTAAAGTTTGTATACCATCACACTCTTAAATAGGTAAAATTTAAAAGAAAAGAAATGCAAAAAGGGTCACGTATTTGTTTTTTGGAATGAAAGAGTTAAAAAAAGTTCAATTCAATCAGTTAATATAAACATATTTGATTTGAAAGACTAGAATGTATCATGTAATAACGTGTAGAACATCTGTTGCTTTGCTGAGTAACTTAAATCTCTTAAGTTCAGCTAAATGAGTTACTAACTACTATTAGTTTTTTGGAGAAGTAATTTGTATCTGTAACTAATTACTTTTTTGAAGTAAGTTAAACAACATTGATAGTAAAGCATTATATTTACTCTGTTTCATTTACTTGAGTAACCTTTTCAGAAAAATGTACTTCAAAGTAATTTTACTAAGCCATGCTTTTACTTAAATAAATTTGTGAAGACAAAAAAATCGCTACTTCTGTTACCCCTGCTACTTTGGGCTTCAAAAGAGTTGTTACATTTTTCCTTTTTATTCTAAATCTTAGATTTTACTTACTTATTGTTGTTGTTGCCAGAGATGATGCCAACAATGGCTCTACCCGTTTCACCAATGAGACAGCGCAACAATAATCACATGACTCCATCACACCAATCAGACTCAAGCTTGCCATTCTATGATCACGCACAATAAAAAAGTATTTGACATAAATAAACTCTCTACTAGTTTTTATTTGGCCCCGATTGACCATGGAAAATATGAGCCTTTTAATTTCATAATAAGAAACCAATATAGGGCACTCATGCTATTTGAACGTATGACGCTTCATTTTTGTAACTTTTTTCTCTTGTCGGAATTCAGTGGTTTTTTTTTTATGTATTTCTTTGGTTTTGGTTATGTAATAGGTTATAGTGCATTATAATAATAACAGTTCATATAGATAACTTTGTGCTGCGAAAGAAAGACTATTGTTTAAAAAAAAAAAAATCAAACAGTGCAAGCAGTTACTCACAATGTTACTCATTACTTGAGTAACTTGTTTTCACCAACTACTTTTTTACTTGTACTTGAGGACATTTTTGGGATGATTACATTCACTTGAGTGTATATGTACTGAATATGTATGTATATATATATATATATATATATATATATATATATATATATATATATATATATATATATATATATATATATATATATATATATATATAATGTGTGTGTGTGTGTGTGTGTGTGTGTGTGTGTGTGTGTGTGTGTGTGTGTGTGTATACAGTGCCTTGCAAAAGTATTCGGCCCCCTTGAACCTTGCAACCTTTCACCACATTTCAGGCTTCAAACATAAAGATATAAAATTTTAATTTTTTGTCAAGAATCAACAACAAGTGGGACACAATCGTGAAGTGGAACAAAATTTATTGGATAATTTAAACTTTTTTAACAAATAAAAAACTGAAAAGTGGGGCGTGCAATATTATTCGGCCCCCTTGTGTTAATACTTTGTAGCGCCACCTTTTGCTCCAATTACAGCTGCAAGTCGCTTGGGGTATGTTTCTATCAGTTTTGCACATCGAGAGACTGACATTCTTGCCCATTCTTCCTTGCAAAACAGCTCGAGCTCAGTGAGGTTGGATGGAGAGTGTTTGTGAACAGCAGTCTTCAGCTCTTTCCACAGATTCTCGATTGGATTCAGGTCTGGACTTTGACTTGGCCATTCTAACACCTGGATACGTTTATTTTTTAACCATTCCATTGTAGATTTGGCTTTATGTTTTGGATCATTGTCCTGTTGGAAGATAAATCTCCGTCCCAGTCTCAGGTCTTGTGCAGATACCAGCAGGTTTTCTTCCAGAATGTTCCTGTATTTGGCTGCATCCATCTTCCCGTCAGTTTTAACCATCTTCCCTGTCCCTGCTGAAGAAAAGCAGGCCCAAACCATGATGCTGCCACCACCATGTTTGACAGTGGGGATGGTGTGTTCAGGGTGATGAGCTGTGTTGCTTTTACGCCAAACATATCGTTTAGCATTGTGGCCAAAAAGTTCAATTTTGGTTTCATCTGACCAGAGCACCTTCTTCCACATGTTTGGTGTGTCTCCCAGGTGGCTTGTGGCAAACTTTAAACGAGACTTTTTATGGATATCTTTGAGAAATGGCTTTCTTCTTGCCACTCTTCCATAAAGGCCAGATTTGTGCAGTGTACGACTGATTGTTGTCCTATGGACAGACTCTACCACCTCAGCTGTAGATCTCTGCATTTCATCCAGAGTGATCATGGGCCTCTTGGCTGCATCTCTGATCAGTTTTCTCCTTGTTTGAGAAGAAAGTTTGGAAGGACGGCCGGGTCTTGGTAGATTTGCAGTGGTCTGATGCTCCTTCCATTTCAATATGATGGCTTGCACAGTGCTCCTTGAGATGTTTAAAGCTTGGGAAATCTTTTTGTATCCAAATCCGGCTTTAAACTTCTCCACAACAGTATCTCGGACCTGCCTGGTGTGTTCCTTGGTTTTCATAATGCTCTCTGCACTTTAAACAGAACCCTGAGACTATCACAGAGCAGGTGCATTTATACGGAGACTTGATTACACACAGGTGGATTCTATTTATCATCATCGGTCATTTAGGACAACATTGGATCATTCAGAGATCCTCACTGAACTTCTGGAGTGAGTTTGCTGCACTGAAAGTAAAGGGGCCGAATAATATTGCACGCCCCACTTTTCAGTTTTTTATTTGTTAAAAAAGTTTAAATTATCCAATAAATGTTGTTCCACTTCACGATTGTGTCCCACTTGTTGTTGATTCTTGACAAAAAAATTAAATTTCATATCTTTATGTTTGAAGCCTGAAATGTGGCGAAAGGTTGCAAGATTCAAGGGGGCGAATACTTTTGCAAGGCACTGTATATATATATATATATTAGGGCTGTCAAAATTATCGCGTTAACGGGCGTTAATTAATTTTTTAAATTAATCACGTTAAAATAGTTGACGCAATTAACGCACTGGGCCCGCTCAGACAGATTTAAATGTCAGTACAGTCAAAGGCCAACTTGTTAATTGTGTTTTCTCATAGCCCCATCACACTGTTTGTGTCTAATACATGCATCGCTTGTGAGTTATATTCCTCCTTTGTTTATATTCATGAGCATTAGATAGTTGTTGATCATGTGTATTTGAATTTGTTCACATATATGGTGAAATGCAGTTACATTGTTAGATGCTTGTGAGCTAATTGGCTAGTGCTACTGCTGAAATGGACACGTGTGTGTACATTTTATGTTATTTTGTGATTTATGCAAGTTATTGACACACTGCCTTGTTATTTTCAGTTTTACAAAAATATAAGAAACGTGCTCCTCTCAAAAAGAGATGACTTCAGTAAAGCCCATGCTACTTTGCCACACCGTCTGATTTCTTTTTGGAACTTATGTTCGCTATCTGTCAATTTGTGTACTCACACACATTGAGGACAGAATAGGGCTACTAGTTTATTTTTTGATTGAAAATTTTACAAATTTTATTAAAACGAAAACATTAAGAGGTGTTTTAATATAACATTTCTATAACTTGTACTAATATTCATCTTTTAAGAACTACAAGTCTTTCTATCCATGGATCACTTTAACAGAATGTTAATAATGTTAATGCCATCTTGTTGATTTATTCTTATAATAAACAAATACAGTCCTTATGTACCGTATGTTGAATATATATATCCATCTTGTCTTATCTTTCCATTCCAACAATAATTTACAGAAAAATATGGCATATTTTATAGATGGTTTGAATTGCGATTAATTGCGATTAATTACGATTAATTAATTTTTAAGCTGTAATTAACTCGATTAAAAATGTTAATCGTTTGACAGCCCTAATAAATAAATATATATATATATATATATATATATATATATATATATATATATATATATATATATATAAGAAAAAACATTGCAATAAAATAATGCAAACTGGTTAAACTTGTGAGTAGCTGAGATCTGTCATGACAGAACATCGCTTGAATATAGCAGGCGCCATCTAGCATCATGAATGGGTATAATGTCTAGACCGCGAATATAAGACGACCCCCTCTTTTTCAGTCTTATTTCAATGCAAAAAACACTGTCTTATATTCGGGCCATTACGGTATTTCCAATACAAAAACTCCAACACACACTGTAGGTGAGAAATAAAACGCTGTGTTTGTAGTAGCCTCGTAGTTGTATGTGAACTATCCAGCATGCATCTGGACTGCCATTAGCGCGAACATAAAAAAATTTGACTGAAACGGCTGTTTTTGGATAGGCAAGGCAACATACGATCCTCAGCACCCCCTGCTGTGAGTGGCTTCCAGCACCCCTGTTCTGCGTGTTTGTAGGACGAGTGCCTGGATTAAACCTGGGGAGGGAAAATTCTTTGACGTTGTACCCCGTCGAGACACTTCACCAGAACAGATTTTACAGGCGGCTATCCGAGCGTGTTTCTTTGATACCTCAAAATACTTCCAACCCTTGGACATGTTGGCTGTAAGCCAGGAGTGTTTGCAAGAGAGCGCCAGCCAGCGTGTTTCTTCTTGCAGTGTTTTGATTATGTCATTACAAGACAACGAAGGTTCTTCACACTATTCGGTGGTAAACTTTCGGTCTTCAAAACATTTTAACCGAAAACCGATAATGTATTATTAGCTATTTTTGACCTAGTTTAATGTCAGGGTATCAAAATATATATTCCTTTTAATTTCATCCTGTTTGCTCAAAAATAAAAGAAACCTGCAAACTACGAGCCCCTGCTGTTCTAGTATTTCAATATGTTGGATAAATTTAACTAAAAGTTTTGCAAAAACATTACCGCTAGGGTTGATAAATGATTGACAGTTACTTGAAAAGCAACAATAGGCTCTGTCTGTGTCTCTGTCACCTGCTGTGAGTGTTACACAAACAGAAGCATGAAAAAAAATGCTTCTGGGTAAAACAAAACCTGGATTGCAGCCAATGAACTGCCAGGAGTGATGTCTCCAACAGTAAACAAGTCTGTAAAATTGTCTTAGGCTATATAATTTGTCATGAGGAAAGCGCCATATGAAGGAACATGCGCCTTCAAGGTGTAATTGTGGTCTAAAAATACAATTCTTAATCTTTTAATCAATCAGACAATTTAGCTTTTTAATTTTAGCATGACATTTTGTAGAATACTGTAAGTAATCTGACTTTTAACCCTTAAAATTCCCATCAACATTCAAAATAATGTTCAAATTCTATGAAGAAGAAAAGAAGCGCTTATGGCTGTAAACACATTTTCCTTGGTTGAACTTTCTATTCGCCGTATTATCTCTCTCTCTCCCGATGCTTGAGTCCATATGGTCATCAAAGTGAGTCCCGCTATTATCCAGAGGGTATTCACTGTCAGATGAGAAAGTCCCTAGCTCCTAAACACACTACACAGAACTGTGATGGAAGTAATCAGTGGCGTTCCACGCCTCCTTGGTGCCCTAGGCGACAAGACCCTTTGCCCCACCCCCAGGGGAGAAAAAAAAAAAAAAACATCGCAAAACAAGGGTTGATCCACAAAATACAGTATTCTTAGCAAAAACCAACAACCAAAACACAATGTTTGCTAGGAATATTACATTTATTAACGCTATCAAATGAGTTGAAAGTGCTCAACAATAAATATGTGCAAGATAATATTAGTTTAACATCACAAACATAATAAAATAGTGTACAAATAATAAAGAAAGGGTGGAAGATTCTACTTGTGACTAGTTGGCTCAGATGTGTTGAGGTTAGAGAGCACAGGAGATGAAATCAAATACTTTTTGGGGCTCACATACAGGTATGCATTCATGTACACACATTTAATATCTGGTGAATAACAAACAGTCATACAGTATAGTCAACATTCTGTATGTGTTTAGCTTATCAAACATTAAACCCCATCATTTTAACTATCAACCAACTATAGAAAACATATGCACGCTATCTCCCATCAAACCACTACGTTCACTGCTCACAATAATTATCTTGATGATAACAGCCGTAACCGATAAAAAACAAGCTAACATCTATGAAATTACGGTTAGGTTTCCATAGGGACTGTACCCCAATAGCAGGCGAGTGCGTGCCGGATCCGGCCTCAGCTCGCCAGATCCGCTTAGCAATCACACCCACTTAATGTCAGTGAACCAGATACAGCCCGGATCAGCACTATGACAGTCCAAATGATAGGTTACGCATTGTTCCGTGGCGGACCGTGCAGACCGGACGTGCTCAAACTCTGAAATTTATCGGTTAACATGTGACGTCATTTTTCGCGCGCACCTGACAGGCAACTAGATAGAAGAGCACGCAGGAGTCACAACACATTAGCGGACGGCAAATGTGTATGGTAAGTGCGTTACTCAAAGCCATAATCGCATTTCGAACTCACTGCTTGACTGCTAAACAAGTTATTCAATCGAGCGTTGATAAAATGGCCGGTGTATTCAAGTGATCTGCCATGTCTGCAAGTTAAATACTTCAAAAGCCGATTTGAAAACGTTTTTGATACAAATCTGACCCAGATTGGGTAACCTGTGCCATATCCGGGCCATACATTAATGTCGTGTCTGCTACTTTGGACCAGTTTTGATCCCAAAACTGGTTGCTGATCCGGCAAATGGCTCCTTACTGAGTTTGGGCCATTGTCGAAAAAGACACTGGGGCAGATCCGTTTTACAAAGTTGGGCAGAAATTTGCAGTATATCTGGCCCATGTCCGCTCCTATTATATTTTGCTATCTGGGTAGGGACATAACACTAGCAACTTTTCAGGATGCTCAAATTGTGCACACCAACTTTAAAACCTTATTTGCCTGATTTAGACAGTCTTCCCATATGTTGTAAGTATAAAATTGACCCTACCATTATGAAGTGAATTATTATCATGTTTTTTTGTTGCATTTTTTCTAGAGGTGCACAATAATTATCGGTCCAATAATTATCGGTCCGATAATAAGAATTATGACATCATCCCAATAAATCCAATAACAATATATGTTATCGTGCCTATTAATAATATTTTTGGGTGTCGGATTGTGATGTGTGCGTTTGTTTCTACTCCTGTTTTGCAAGTATGCAAAGTTTTCTTACTGTTCTAGAGGCCGTATTTTTCCTTCACTGAGTTATAAACCTTACTATGGCAATTAGCAAATGTTTGCATTTTACAGTGTTATGTTTACAAGTTTTTGAGAGGCCTTTTGGTTATTGATAGGCTTGCTGTTCTATAATTGCCAGGTTAAGCAAGTTGTTTCATGGACCAAAACGACAAGTCTCCTCTACTGTTGCACTAAATGTTTTATCTGCTGACAAAGCACAATACCTGTTGGGTTTATGATTGTTTTAGATCAGTGCTCATTGTTCAGGGGAACACATCGTCAATGACATTGACTGATTGATTGTGACTGACTCAAATTATATTTATTTGAAAAAAAATATGGGTGCTTTATTTGAAGTCAAAACTCTTCTTTTTTTTTTATAATAATGTTCATATCATTATGAAAGTTCTGGTTCAGTCAAAGGCAAATCTATGCTGACTCAACCACTAGTATAGTTGTATATATTTCCTACATTTTTTTTTTTAATTTAAAAATATTTATATTTAAAGCCTATACAGACATTTTTCAGATAATCATACGTTAATTATAATCGAGGTAAAAAATTTTGCTGTGCTTTTGGACAAAAGCAGTAGTGTTTTACCTGAAGGAAGGCTCCAGTTTTATTTATTTTTGTTATCCCCAAACTAAGAAGTTTTTTCAGCTGTATTTAATTTCTTTATTTTGACAAATGTTGAGTGGTCTTAAGACAAATGTTTATTTTTTGCATTCCTGGATATTTAAGAGATTATTACCAATTGTTTATGATATTATAATTGAGGTTCAAATATTGCACTTTAAATTTGCTTATAAAATCCAGACATTTATTCTGGAAGTTTTCAAAAAGTTTTTTAGTAGTTCGTTTTTGAAAATAAAGGTTTGAATCGAATGGTGTATCACCTGGTCACTAGATTTATTTTTCATTGATCATTTAGCCTATCAATTAATTAGGTTCATATTCGTGTGAAATGTAGCCCTGATCCCTGCTCAGCCAATCTGGGTGGTCGTTAATGTCCCGTCCCCAGCAAAAACTGTACATGCAGGTTATGCCGTCCTTACCAATGTTGAGACAAACTTACGCCCTTGAACACAACTATTCCTCCACCTAGCATTTTGAGGAATGTTCACGATTTATGTGCCGAGCTTTTAATTCACTTTACAAGGCATACTTACATTATATTGGAGGAGCAGACGCATGAACTGAAATAAAAGCAAGAGCAGTTTCCAAAATAGAAGCGCCGCTCTAAAAAGAAAGTAAATTTATTAAACGTCTATACCAGTGCTTCTCAATTATTTTCTGTTACGCCCCACCCCAGGAAGAAGAAAATGTTTTGCGCCCTAATGCCCCTTACTTTCTGCCGCCACTGTAAATATTATCATTTGTCTATAAAATTAATATTAGCACACCTCTGCATAACAGTGTATCCATGTTTACATTAAAGAAGAAAAAAAAATAGATCAACTTACAATAAAATATAACTTTATGAACATTGTTTTTGTTTATAACAGAAAAAGACTTAAAGTGCATTAATTTGCCTGAATTTAAAAAAAAAAAAAAAAACTCAAGGCGCATTTTTTGACTATTTATTGACCACTATTATATATAAATTCAAATAGATTAGCAACATTAACTCAGGGCACAATATACCAAACAAAAATTAATAAAAACAAAAACGAGTGTCATTGGACAGAGCCACAGTTTTTATTTTTGCAGCACTTGTATCGTCCAACATGACCGAGACCATGTCTAATGCTTCAGCTCCCTTGCAATAAAATATTTTATTTTTGCACTGAGCAACTTGGAATGCCACCATATATGATACTAATAATGCTCTCTAGTTTGATGATGTAGCACTCACAAAGAGGGACGATTGTTAGCTAAATTTGGCATGTTTTTGCTGAAAAAAAATCAAGCGGTTTATCAATGTGATTGGGGTCTAATATCTTTAAGAGACATCTTCATTGATTTCGCTTCATGCTGTACACTGCCAACATTTTCAGACACAGTGAACATACGGGTCTTTCCTCATGTCCCACTGTATTAAAAATAAAGACAAACATTTCATACACTTTGTCATATTTTCGTCTTCTTAGCTTTCGGGAGACTTCATATATCCTGCTCTTTGCTGTGTGGTCTTGTTTAATGCAAAAATACTGCGCAAACTCTGAAAATGAGAGCGCCACTGCCACCCACTGAGTGGACAGGCAATTACAAGTTAGTCTAGTATGGCAAATAAGCATGTTCCGCGAGGTCACATGCGCCCCCACGGCATTGCTTTTGCCCGCTCCCGGGGCTTTTATTTGAAAAGTACTGGTCTAAACTATTAAACGAATTAAAGCGCCTGTGACAGCATGAAAAAAATCTTAAATAGGATTATTATGTGAATTAAAATCATATTTTGAGGCGATTTGACTATATACAACAATTTGGCAAAGCGCAAATGACGAGAAATTAGTCTTTTAATCTGTCGTCTAGCCACACGCGTCATTATAGCGCTCTAGCGTCCCCAGCTGGATGATGATGTCGGCAAGGTAACGATTTCAGATGATTTAGAATTCAGCCCATTAAGGGGGAAGATTTAGAACAAAGAAAATGCAACAGAGAACGACATTGTTTCAATCTCTACTCCAATATTCTTATACGATATTCTTTTTATCTATGTTTTTCAGCAATTGCTAAATAAATGGTATGGTCATGACAAATAACAGTCTTTTGCTAAATGGAATATGAAATATTAAAAAATGCCTTCACTCAGTACGACAGGGCAAAATTACTGCATAATGGTCAAAACTGCCGACTCCTTAACCTCCCGAACGGTATTTTATGACACAGGAGTTAGTCCGGCTTTTGTCATTTCCCTGCCCCGGCTTTGGAGATGGAGGAAAGAGCGTAAACAAAACAGGAGGCGTGACAGCTAGCCGACATGCTAACCCGAACCGAGCGTCTTATTCTTGCCTTTTCGAAAACGATAAATCACACAAAACCATCCCGACTCATGTCAAATATAGTGGCGGGGTTGATTGTCTTCACTGATCGGCCAGCCCCCGGCGACGAGAAAGTTTCGGCTCGTCGTTCCCCTGCTGCGGGTTGCCGGGGTCACAGCTAGAAAATGACCACAGGACAAACCGGCCGACATCAGAGGAGTGCGTGGCTGTCCGAGCCCAAGCCGAGGAGTGCCAAGCCTATTGACGGGCACACGAAGAGGACCGGGGGGAGTGGAAGTGACCATGGTGTGTGACAAGCCGCCGGTCGTCGGCCGAGTGGCCTTCTCGGTGGACAGAGAGCATTGTCACCCACAAAATGCAAGCCACCTCCTTATTAAAGCGTGTCCCATGATCCCAGTATTTGACAACAAACAAAACACGTAGTTTACTCAATTCCTCGTTGGTCCAATGGTCCCAGAGTTGTTGCACTTGTTTTGGCCATTCTTCGCAGTGAACGTGAACTTTATGAAACTCAAAAAGGCTCACCCGCCTCTCCCTGGTGCAGCAACAAAAGTCTGCAGCACATTGGGCTGGTGTGACGCGAAAAATAAATCAAATAATTCGCCAAATCAGCTAAATCCGCAGTCTTTCTGCTGTATAGTGAAGATCTCTACCGCTGACGTCACATTCGCCTTCTTCCTCAATCCAGGTAATCAGTCATTTTCATGGCGCGGGATTCAAAAAATTTAATAAATAAATCGATCGCTTCCACACACATCCAAGCAGTCCATTTCATTCAGGAGCATAAAATACCGCGTTAAATATGACATAAACATGCTTTTTGCTGTCATAGGCAGTTTAAAGAATTCTTAACAGAAATAATATATATACATTATACTACTAGGTCAAATATTCAAGTAAAAAAAAAAAATCAAAAAGATTCTTTGCACGTTATGAATCAAAGTCAACCCCATGTAGGTGACACTGTTGACTGATCCAAACCCCACCCCAACCTTCTCCTCCTTGTGTGGTTGCATGCAGACAGTAACTGCGGACTGCAGGGGGTGTCATTGCGACGCTAGCGGCGCCAATTATAATAGTAGACAAGCACTTGCGTGCACCTCACGTACATGCACCCTATCAATTTGCCGCCCCGGGCGACCGTGCCAGGAACCACCATTGGAAGCAATTGAGGAATGGATCGATGGAAAACGTTATGTTAAAAATAATACAGGTAGTTGTTTTCCATCTTCCAAGCCATTCAAAGCATTTGAATGCCACTCATTTACTTACCAATGAGCAGCATTCCACATTGACGTGGGGTTGTTGGGTGATCACTGTTATCTCTTTATCTATGACTTCACTCAGCTAGGGTCTGATGTAAATTGCAATTTTGGGTCTAAAAAGTAGAGGTTATATGAACGTTACCTTTGAGTCTATAATCTGAGCTCCAATTAAAACAAATACCAAACAACCATTTCATCCGAGGCATAAATGAGGAGGATGGGAGATGCTGTTGGCTACTGCCAGGAAACAAAAAATACACAGCAACTATATCCAGATCAAAGGAAGAAGACTAACAGCCTCAAGTCTCACGGCCATCCCCAAGAGTTTGCAATACTCATTAAACCTAAAATTCTAGTCTTGCAAAAAAAAAAAAAAAAAAATGCAATACACAGTATTAGAATACTGTTTATATTTTTCAGCAACTACAAGGTTGTTTGTCGAGTTGTTTAAAAGGTTTTAGTATCTACCAAGTGAACGTAATGTCTCTGATGTTTGGGAAGCATCAGTATCATAAGGTCTCAGAGTATCATATTACATGCATAATTAGGGAGGCTGAAGTGTGAGACAATGATTTAAAACTGATTCATACTGTTGAATATGAGAAAAATGGGCAGAATACTAAAATAGAAGTGCAAGTGAGGTGATAAAATAAAACTGCCTGCCTGTGCCATATCATATCAACGATAATAACTGTGTTTTGTAACCATAGCACAACAAACTATATCTGAGAGCAGCTCAGCTGAAAGCCTCCTCAACTCACGATGATTTGCACCATAAAACGGGAGTGACTTAATAGCCACAATTACCTATACAAACTCTCAAGGATCCACAAACTAATTTGCAATAGTTTATCACTAACACACGAATGATATATTTATTGCCGTTAGTTTAAAAACACCGTCCTTTGATGTTTGTGAATATGATACAAGCACCTCAGAGGACAAAGGAGATGATTTGCTAGTTCCCTGGCGGTAGGAGAGTGAGATCACAGCAATGTCACCAGTTTGTCTGTCAAGTGCAACCTCTCAGCTTTCACAATCCGTTAAAATTTTTTCAATAGTATAAACCGGTTAGGAGTTATGGTAGTTCAAAGTACGCATGCGAAAATGTGTCGCTGGTGGCACATCCGTCGTCAATAATCGATTTATAATCGAATCGTAGCCTCTGAATCTAAATCGAATGGTGAGGCACCCCAAGATTCCCACCGCTATATAAAATGCTGCATTACTAACACTTTTTTAATGGTATTTTATACTTTCAAATCAGGAAATGTTTATTTTGCTTTAGCCCCAGGCTGACGTAAATTGAAACACTGAGTATGTATTTTTGCACTATTTCAAAAGATGCTTTTTCAGTTATGGAACGATTTTCACTTTTTTTTTTTTTATTTTAGCCAATATAAAAATATATCTTATGTGGGAGTGTATGTTCACTGGTAATGGTTTACAGTTAAAGGGGAAGTTAAGGCTTAATCTTCAAATTAGCAGGGGTTTAGTTAGTTGGTGGTGTTATTTGTTATTTGTTCGTTTCAGGGAGCCCTGAAACTAAGATTAAAAGATTAAAATTAACATTAAGCCTAATGTCAAAAATCCTAAACTTCCACTTTAACCGTGTGTAATCCAACATTGAAAATAGTAGCGTATTATTTTTATACATAAGGTTACCAAAGTTGCCAGCTTGCGAGTAATACCTGACTGTTACCTCAGTCGAGCCCTACCAATGTTATTTCTGTTATCGTCATTGTTGACGAAAATGAAAATATTTCGTCGACGAATATTAAAGCCAAAAGGAAAAGAAGAACAACACGCTTTAACTTTCAAATGCGGTGATGAGTAAAACCATTTTTACCTGTTGTACCAAACCCATAACGAGCCGTGACCCCTGTATTGAGGTACGTACCAAACTAGGAGTGGAAATCTCTTGGTACCTCACGATATGATACGATTTGGGATACAAAGCTCACGATAACGATGATATGACGATTTGGCGATACAACGATTATCGATACATTGGTCAGGAAATCATTCTAGGATTTTCCACAAACAACTAATAAACAGAAAAACAAGTTTTTGCTGTGAATTGGAATGGGTTTATCATTAGTAGATGTCCAATCCATTTGAACTGGGAGGGTGGCAGCGAATGAAAATTCGTTCATTCGCTGCCATCCCTCCCACTACAAACGGATTGAACGTCTATGGCCATCAGTGGCAGCCAATGCCAGGTAATATGGTAATTTTGGGCCATTTAAGATCAATTACCTGTTGATTTTCAGTTACTTCCTGTTGATTTTGGGGTATTTCATGGGTCACTTCCATTTTATTTTGAGTTACAGAACAGGACGTGACCTGGGAATCACCCAAATGAATAGGCAATGACTCAAACTCAACAGGAAAGGACCTGTAAATGCCCTAAAATGAACAGCAAGTGACCTGTAAATGCCCCGAAAATCGGACCGACTGAATGCTCTGGTTTTGTATGAACGAACGTTCCCAGTCTAAATGGATTGGGCGTCGAGCACCGTCAATGGCAGCCTTAGACTTAACTGAGACACTATTATGGTGGAAGATTTTGGTAGCTACTTAATGGTTCCTTTTTGGGTTTTTTTTTTTTTGGGGGGGGGGGGGGGGTTTAAAACATTGACACCTTTTAAAATGATTATCTCAGTTCTTGACAGAAGCATATCGATAACCTTTTGGGATACAAATTATCACGATATATCACCATTTCGATATTTTGTCACACCCCTATACCAAACCGTGACTAGTGTGTACCGTTACACTCCTTAGTAACATCTACTGATATCAAAAACAGCCAAAAAGATCTCATCTCAAAAACAACTTTCACTGCAGTCCAAGTTGTGTCACCATCACTGCAAATAATCAGCCTGTGATGTCAGCGCTGTGTCATCCTGCAGCTGTAGTGTCACCTCCTGTTGCTGATGCAGTTTGATGTCGCTGCTCTAGGCGGCAAATTAACATCATGACCGGATGTTACATGCAGGAAACCTACTGATGTGGCTGCGGGCATACCTCTACTGTGGTTATATTACTGGAGCCGGTTAAGCCGTTGTGACATTTCTCTGAAGTTTGCTTCCCTTGAAACAAATTGAGATATGAAAGTTTTCCGGGTCAGTGAACATGTTCTTCTTTTAAACACAGTGACCGGTTCTCTTACGGTCACACTCTCTTTGACATGTGCTGGATCATGATGAAGAGTGACAGGATTGCGCTGATTGACACAGTGACGTCATTACAGCTCATTCGAATCTTCAGAGAGGGCAAAAGAAATTGCTGTGTGGAATCTCCTTGAAGTAATTAAGCTGTTAACTAATGGAATACAGTGCTTGGTAGCCAATTTTGTTAAGCATTGTATAATGTGATTCTAGAAATTGAAATAGTGTTGTTTAGTAGTTTGACTGGTGTTTATTAAGTTTGTTTTGGAGCAATTTGGGTCCAAAAACAACAAAGAGCAGTTCGGGTTGGAATTTTTTGTTTATTTATGGACAACTCAATAAACCTGGAAAGACTCATTTCAGTGTAAACTCATCACAGCTTTCATCGATCTTGGGAAGTCTTTCCTGGGAAGGAAATGCTAACATGCACAGCCAAGTAGTTAATGCTAAAATATATTGGCATTTCGAGAGTCTGTTCATGTACAACCTTTCTCAAAGGTTTTGAGACTCTTTCTCATTCGACTGAATGGTGAAAAGTCTCAAAACATATGACTGCAGGTTTATGGCTTCTTGTTTAAAACAGTGTCTCGGTTTTTCCCACAATTCTACACATTGGCAAAGTAGGCATTTTAGGATTAATGTAGAATAAAACTTTCCCAATTAAAAGCCAGTATACGATGAAAATATTTCATCCTCAGGATCAATTTTAATCATATTTGAAATCAAATAGAGGTGTGATGTACAGTGAAAATCAATAACACACTTTCACATTTTAATTATAAAGCAGATCAATTTGAATATAACGGGACAAAATCTCACTGTACTGTATTGACATGAGTCGAGCTTTGGATCTGTAGGTCTCACAAGGCTTTTTAAAGTGGGAACAGAGTTCCTCATGTTTACAGCTTATAAAATTCCTGAAATGCATGAAAGCTGTCATTCTCGGGGCAAAATTTTAATGTGTTTTTGTTTTTCATTTTCATTTTAAGTTCAACTCCCTGGCCGTGACTCCAAGTGGAGTTGGCATGTGGGTCATGCACAGAGACGAGTGATTGGCGTGAAAGGTGCTCACTGGCACGCAAAACTTCAGCATGACAGGACTGCTTTGGTGTTATTTCGAGCAAAAATGTACCCAAAATGGTGCCATTCGATTATGCTCCCCATTTATTGCAAAATTGGTCCCAAAATGGTGCCATTCGTTTATGCTGTAAAAAAAAAAAAAAAAAAAAAAAAAAACATTTGTGCCAATAGCGTTTTATAGATATTGATGGAGGTGGATAGAGTAGCCAGAAACTTTCCTCAAGTAAGAGTGGCGTTACTTTAAAATAATATTACTCAAGTAAGAGTAAAAGTAGTCATCCATAAAATGTACTCAAGTACAAGTAAAAAAGTATGCAGTGAAAAGAATGAATAACAGTTTGAGTGACTGCTTATTTTTTTTTTTATTTTGTTTTATTAAACAATGGTATTTTTTTTCTCTCAGAACAAACTTATTTAACTGTATATGAACTGTTGTTATAACGATACTGTACAATAACCCATTACATAACCACATTAAGCCAAAGAAATAAAAAATATTTATGACGGAAAACACAGACAAGGCTGAAATAAACAGTTTCTGATGTTGCACGCCTCTTTAATATGAACTGCTGTATTTTAAGCCAAAACAACTGTTGTGTTTGACAGAACAATATGTCTATATGCTGATATAGCAGATTCATGGCGCATTAAGCACCCGAACTATTTTTAATATGTCCAATTATCCCCTAAAATCCCCGTTTACAGACGTCGCACAACCACTTTTGTTTCAAACCGGCCACGTAACGAAGGTAATTAATTATAGTTATTATTCAAAATGTCTGTTATTTTTAGCTTAGAATCTTTAATTGATATCTCATATTTTGTTTTTAAAAAATGATTTTAAAAAATTATTCACTCACATATTTTAAACTTTTAAACAAATTATGTCACAATGAAAAAAGGACGTCTGTAAAAAAGTCACGAATATCTACCTCATAACAAAGGCTTGATTGTATTTTTTTTTGTAACTCATTTTCCCCGATATGTTGGATGATAAATAATCGATCAAAACAAAGAAAAAAATAAAAAAGTTTAAAAGGGTAAATATATGAAAAAGAACATCTCGACCACTCCTTGATGTCTGCGATTTATGCACCGCGACCCTTGTTATGTTACCATGTTTCACCTGTAAAATCCCCCAAAAATCCAGCTGTGGCCATTCACAGCTGTGTCTTGACACTCAGTGATACATGCTACATGGAGTTTTTGGATCGAAAACAACCAAAGTACGCGATAATATCTCGTTAAAGTCATGGCATGGCATGGCACATCCAGATAGGGTTTTGCTGTTTAAAAAACGCCATGCTGTTCAATTTTTTTCTTCCCCCAGAAAATTGAGATTTTAAGCTTTCCAATGATGTATCACACATGCATATCGGACAATTTTGAAAGTTGGCCAAATTGGGGGTCTCAGAGCGGAACTTCAAGTCACCTGAGTGTTTTCCGCCATATATCATTAAATTCAAGAGAGGGGAAAAAACAGTAATGAAGCATTCTTCGTCATTATTCGAGCATGAGTGCCTGCCCTGTAGTGGAGAACATAGTTCCTAGTTTGAATAGTGAATACTGTAGTTCCTTCATAGTTACTATTATGAAATTTGAAGGATCATTTCTCCAGTTTTCCGTGGTCAATCGGTGCCAAATAAAAACTGGGAGAGAGTTTTAAATCTGTGCTTTTGATTCATGTTGAGGGCAGCGCTCTATGTCAAATACTTCATTTGTTACTGTGCTTTAAAGAGCAACTGAAGAGCTTTTCAGATTTCGCTCTTAAGTGTTTTACTCAGTTGAATTGTATTAAATGCGTCATTCGCTCTCTCAAAAAGTCACATAAAAAAAAAGAAAATAATAATTGACCGCGTAGTTTTTGAGTTATGTCCATAGCAACACCATAGCAACGAGGGACGCGCCGTCCTGCCGACCCCTACCTCATGATGTAACTTCCAGGAAGCCTCGCCACCACTCTGAACGCGGAAATATAGCACCACGCTATCCTCGCCATATATTGCATACATTTTCTGGGTTTTACTCGCGGGATTCGTCATGCCATCTCGATGTGTAGCGTTGAATTACTCACAGGAAGATTTGAGACTCTAGGAGTGGTCCCAAAAAAACTTCTCCTGCAAAGGTTTGGACCGTTTTTGTCAGCATGCTTACAGGTCCCCAATCGGCTCATTGTTTTCATCATTTCAGCCACGACAGCTTTGAAAACCTACAACAATGCAACCTTGGTTTTGCAAAGACCTAAGTAGAACATTAATGGCTTTTTTTGATAAACGAGGGGGGACTCCTACTGCCTGTTTGTTGAAGTGCGACATTTTTTTTTTTTTTTTTTGCTGTTGGCCTGTCATAAGTAGATAGGTTGGTTGACATCGTCTACTCGTGTGATTTTATTACTATATCAATAGGTGTTACGTAAATTCAAATGTCCCCAGCACCAAATAGGTCCTTGGCTCGTTTTTTATACTTTAACATCAAGGTCTGCCTATTTGAAGAGGGAACAATAGCATCAAATAGATGCTGCTATGACTGGGGCATTATTATTTGATCACCAAGAAATTATTATTAAATTAAAATTAGGATTCATCCAATATTTTCATGCTGCTGTGATTTTTTTTTTTTCTCCAGGAAGCCAAACATAAAAATTAAGTGGCGGAAACCCTCAACACGATGAAAAAAGCGTTGCAAGTCAGTTGCCACCCAGTTTCCCAAAATCAAGAGAGAGTGGGTCGAGTCATATGATGACCGAAGTGATGCGGTGTCCAGCGATGACGACTGAAGAGATCCTATGAGGCCTGCCAGATGCTGAATTTCTTCCGTCTGCGACATCAGATGACGATGATTTAGGAGAAATAAATAGCAAATTTTGATGACATGAAATCATAAACTAGTCATATATACAGGACACATTTTTTAAAAGAAAAATCAAGTTACCTTCATATTTTAATGATAATGCATTATCTTTGTATAGAGAACACTTCATGCTACAGAAAAGAGTAAATACATATACATAAATCTGGTATCATTTATTATTGTGGCCTATTAAATATTTTTTCAGAATGTAATATAATTACAATATATTATATACCAATAGAATACATTAAACAGTCAACAAAATGTGTCAATGTTGTTAACAATTTATGGTTTTATTTTTTTAATGTAATTCATGCCCCGGTCAGTGCTTCAGCCTCCTCAAGTTTGGCTCTCACGTCTGGGATCTCCTGATGACACAGGTATACTCTTGGAAGGGTAATTACTTGATGGTTTACAGCAACACCTGGAAAATAAAATGGTTTTGTCATTTATTTTGAAATATCAATAACATATCATTCATTTAGCCACATTTGGGCTAGCTTTATCATATTTAGATCGGTAGGAGCTGTCCCATTACCTAATATCCAGTTTTAGCTATGTGTAGAGCATTCATTTAGCCACATTTGGGCTAGCTTTATCATATTTAGATCGGTAGGAGCTGTCCCATTACCTAATATCCAGTTTTAGCTATGTGTAGAGCATGGAAAAAATATACAACCATGTAATCGCATTCTGATAAAAAAATCACGATGCTGGACTTACCACTCACTCTCCCGTTCGTGAAGTGTCGAGCTTTCAATTGGCGTCATGACACCATCTGCTGTGTCAAGTAAATCGCCGTCATCTGACGCCTCAGGTTCAAACATGAAGGGATTAATTGTAGTTCATCTTTCCTGGGAGCCTTTGCCATCGGTAGCGTCACGAAAGAGCGATCCTGAATGGTTACCTTTGGTGGAAATATCACTGACATCGTTGTTGCTGCTATACTAGCTGTGGGTAGTCTTCTGTTGCCTACGTCACACTTCCGGGTTTGCGAAGGGACCATTAACGGAGTGCAAAAAAACTAAAAAAAACGCAAATTATCCTTACAATTACGTGTTGATAATGTCATGGTTGTTTTGATGAACTTGTCCCAAGTTTATATTCATAAAATTACACCAAAATCCGTAAGGTCTTCAGTTGCCCTTTAAACACGCGTGATTGAAAAGGCTTGCGTGATCGTAGAACGGCAAGCATGCCTCTGATTGGTGTAATGGAGTCATGTGTTTATTGTTGCAACATCTCATCAGTGAAATTAGTAGTGCTACTCTTGGCAATAGCCTCGCAAGAAAAAAAATGAAATAAATCTTATATGTAGGATAAAGAGGAAAAATATAACGACTTGTGTAGCCCAAAATAGCAGAGTCAGAGTAGCGTTTTTTTCTTCACAAATCTACTCAAGTAAAAGTTAAAAGTATGGGTTAGTAAAACTACTCTTAGAAGTACATTTTTCTCAAAAAAGTAACTCAAGTAAATGGAATGGAGTACATGTAACGCGTTACTACCCACCTCTGGATATTGAGATATTCATTTTGAGTGTTGATGTCAATTGCAGCGATTCTGTCGCGGCTGACGTAGCGTACCAACTCTCTCAGTAACAGAGGGGTGTCCCATCAACTAGTGCAAACATAGCACCAAGAAGTGGCACCCCTTCGAGTCCATTTTGCAATAAATGGGGGGGCTGCGAGTCACCTCATCCCTTGAAATTAATATCTCAAGCCCCTCCCCAAATACATATTTTATTCAGATAATATTGTTTGGCCACACAACAGCAGCCGAGTAACAATTTGTTCGATTCAAATTTATAAAATGGCATCTGCGTGTATTGTGAGATTACAATACCTGTGAATTGATTTATACCATGATTTTTGGATTGCTACAAAAAATATTACATGTAATCATAGCGTAATGCTTTCATGCACAATAGCAAGGAGGATTTCTCTAACTCTAAAAGTCTATGTGTTCACCATTTCCAGTCAACTCAATATGGTCTGCATATGAGGGAGGGGAAGCGACCACGTTTAAGTGTGTATTTACATTAATCATTGCTGTCAAGTGAAAATATATTACTTTGGCTTGTTGGGATTTTTTTCTGTCACCCAAAAATAAATAAAGAAATAAAAGTTGCATCATGGAGATACGTTTTCATCTGACACGAGATAAGTGCAAGCGCACGCATTCAGTAATGTGTGCGTGAAACACCCAGAAAGAGCAAGATTGTGTATCCTGCATGCAGGACGCATCACTAATCTTTATAAGTGGCTATAAATCCAAACTGCTCTGCTGTGCATTCATGCTGTGGGAGGAAGCGGGGCTGATGGGGGGGTTTTGGTGAAGCCATGCTCTCTTGCATGAAACCACAGCTTGCAAAATTAATATTTATGGGGTGAAACCGCTGCAGTTGTTGAGATTCATCTCATCAGGTAGCGGTGCTGCACAAGAAGTGAACGTTTAAGCACTGAAGGTTTCTGGAATTCAGCCAAAGGTGGCGGACTATGTGTCATTGCCTGACCTAAGAGATGGGCCATTCTGTTTTCATCTCACCTTTATTTGTGTGGTCAACCCTCAACGCCCTCCGCATACAAGCAGCAGTGACAGAATAAATATGTTGTTGATGCATTTAATGCAGGGTACAGTGGTGCTTTGAGATACGAGTGAGCCTGCTTAAATTGTTTTCAGCATATGAACAGTCCAGTGGCGGATTCTGGTCTTAGATTGAGGAGAGGCTCATAGTGGGTTCGGCTGTGAGTGCTTTGGGACAGTAGAGAGGCTCAGCGGCACCTGCTGCACGGTAGGGAAAGAAATTAGATTGCCAGAAATCTCCAAACACAAGCAGCTACTAAAAAAAACAAAAAACACCACAAATAGAAGCTCGGTCATAAACTTCGTAATATATTGACATGACACATTCCCCATTGACTGCGTCACACTTTCCCGAAGGGGGTCGTCCCACATTCCGCTTTAATAATTAGAAGTCGGCCATATGCAGCGATCACCGGATTTCGGTTGAAAAAGTATGAAAGCTGTACTGCATAAAAATAGGAAGAAATGTCTCAGGAGTGTTTTTTTCGAGGATTTAAGGTAATTATGATATTTTTCGTACCACACATGCATTTTGAAATGTTGTGAAAAAAATTCAATGGGAGAAATTAGCCACTACAGCATTGCCATAAACTTAACAATACTTATGGAAAAT
This sequence comes from Corythoichthys intestinalis, assembly GCF_030265065.1. Classification (NCBI taxonomy): domain Eukaryota; kingdom Metazoa; phylum Chordata; class Actinopteri; order Syngnathiformes; family Syngnathidae; genus Corythoichthys; species Corythoichthys intestinalis. The sequence continues at coordinate 44,185,141 of NC_080411.1, read as the reverse complement.
AACTGCTAACTGCCTGTTTTTTGGTTGTTGTTTTTTTTTTTTTTGCCTTCAATCAAGAATCGAGACTGTTTTACGTCCATAAATATAAAGAATTCGTGGATTTAAGCAGTTATACACAAGAATTTTTAAACGAAAAAAGCACTTTGTTGTACTAAGGGGGCCACCACAGTGACTTAAAGACTAGCAGCACATTCAACGTATTTACGTGAAATAAATGCTCACAGCCTGTTTTTTTTTTTTTTTTTGCTTTTAACCAAAAAATCAAGACTGTTTTATGTCCATATCTATAAAGAATTCAGGGATTTAAGCATTTATTCACAAGAATTTTCAACGGAAAAGGCTCTTTGTTTACATATGGTGGCCACTAATTTGCTTACTGACTAGCATCATCGTTCGCAATATTTACGTAAAATAAATGCTAACTGCACGTTTTTTTTGCTTTTAACCATGAATCGAGAGTGTTTTGCGTCCATATCTATAAAGAATTCAGCGATTTAATCATTTATTCACAAGAATTTTCAAAGACAAAAGCTCTTTGTCTGTGATTCCACTTGGTCAGCTTTGACGGCCACGCCAACAATGCAGGCCCCCTATTAATCGGCCCCGTGACGCGTAAATATATTATGAAGTCTATAGCTCCGTTTTCACTAGTTGTTTTTAACAAAGCAAGCGTCGCTAGGATGATTATGAAAGTCGCCAGTTCGATTCAGAACAACAATGAAATTTGAAAAATACCCCCCGTGGATTTTAATACGACAAGATCACTTATTCGCTCATTTCGCTGTCAATCAAAAAGGGATTCAGCCTCAGACAGATCTTCCGATCATCATGCAAAGAAGTAGAGCGTCTAGGCCAGCCGAGCCCCGCCCACTGCCCATATACCCCCAGAGACTCACAGCTTCCAATGGGCGGGATAAACCCAGCCTTTAACCAGTGACCTGTCTTGCTTTGCTGTAGTGAAACGACGCACTCTCAACTACTCTCAACTCTAGGGATGTAAAGTGTCCACATTGTTTAAATGAATGCGAAGCCGCGCAAATGAATGAAATGACATTGCAACCAGTGATAAGTAGCTAATTCTGAACAAAAGTTGAGTGCGTTGTAGTGGATATTTAGTCGATGACATGTACACACAGCATTATACATTTGGCCACTAATTTTTTGACATTTTGTGGGAAGCTGAGCTTCCCTTGCAGTCTTAGAGGAATCGCTACTGGAAAAGTCGTACGCCCAATTTTTTATTCATGTTTCAGATAGGACAGCATTCAGAAGCAGCGTTCAACTGTTGCATTGTATGCCTCTTTAAAGTAAACTATTATAGAGCTAAATTTCCCTCATTAATATACAAATTAAAACATTCTTATTCAATTATTTAATAGTATTGTTATTAAAAGCTTTTCCAATCATTTCATTTGGAAGACATGATTAGCAAAGTGTTTTGAGTTGTGAGCCTTGAAATGAATAAAAGTCGTATCTTAATGAGCCACTGTTTTATCCAGCTAAATATGTACTCATAATTGCAAAAGCCATGCCTTCAGATTGCAGCAAACTGCCCTGGCTTCGAGCTATTTCAAAGACATAAAAGCTGCCAGCAATGTCTGCTCCAACTTTTGCACCAAGAGAGCTGTGCTACATTCTGATTGTGGCGCTGTTTTGTTCATAGTGCATCGTTCCAGTGAAAAACTTTCAGAAGAGGCATTTTCAGTCCACCTGGATAAACTTATCAGGTCCTTTTCACGGTGCAGATTGTGTAGCTATGTAGTTAGATGGTGCTCCCCAAAATTAGTTTGATAATGATTGATTATAAAGTGATATGATGTGCATTACTTGCTTGGCCCACTCTATTTAATTGTGGCAGTGTGATACATCTGATTCCAGATGTTTAGACCTCAATCAGAAACCTTTTGCTTTTCAAAGTGAATTGCCCCAGTCTGTGTCATGTGTAAATTTGGGGAATGTTTTTCAAAGGTTTTTGGGTAGATTTAAAAACCCCGGAGGTTCAGCATTTTTAGTGTACACAGGACAGAAACTTGATGAAAAATGCAACTTGATGGTGATCTGTTTGTTTAGCAAAGTATTATACAGTGTTTGTACTGTAGTTAATACCGTATTTTTCAGACAGTAAGTCGCAGTTTTTTTCATAGTTTGGCAGAGTCTTATACTGTGGAGCGACTTATGCAGGGGTGGGCAAACTATTCCACAAAGGGCCGCAGGGGCTGCGGGTTTTTGTTGCAACCCATTAAGAGGACACCTTTTCTCCAATCTGCTGTTTTACAAGTGCAATCAGTCGATTGCAGTCAGGTGCAGGTACAAAGACCAAGACCCACTGTGGCCCTCGAGGACCGGTTTGCCCACCCCTGGACTTATGTGTGATTATTTACAGTCGAGTCGGGTCGGACTTCTCTCTCGCTAACTTTTAAATCACTTTTAAATCATTTTAGTATATTTATACTAAAATGATGTATGGATGTTAAATAAAATAAATAATTTGGATAAAACAGATAAGGCGCTGTGCATGCTTGCGCACATGAATGAAGTGACCCCGCTCTCTTTTTAATCTTCCCCTCCGCAAGCATCTTGGTATTTCCTTTTCGATATGGAGCAGCTATAGGAGTGAAAAGCAGACAAATGCGGTAGGAGTGGGATATGGAAAGGATTTAAATTGATTTTGATACCTGTGTCGGCTTCGCTGAATGTAAGCGAATGTGGCGCTTTGGTCTCATACGAGAAATATATTTAACAAACTTTTCCAGCGTTATTTCGTTGTGTAAATGCATTTATAATGATCAGAAAAAAATGTAGATAATTTAAACATTGCGAAAACGTACGTTTTTTTTTTTTTTTTTCTGCCAACTTGAGGAGATTAAAATAAATGTCAAATCCACTATCCGCCTGTTAGAACAGACACGCAAATATAAAAGATATAAATGTTTATTGAATTTCCATCTTACAGTCTTGTTTAACCGGGAGAATTCGTTACAAAAGACAGGCTTTAATTTGTTATCATTTAGCATATATTCACCAGCATCGTCACAAAGTGATCACACAAAACACAACCACGCATCACATCCCCGCATTTCCTCCTTCTCATGAGTCCTCAAAAGTAAAACATAAAATTTCATTTTTTGGGGGGCTCGTACCTACAAATAAAACATAAAATTTTAGTTTTTTTCGGGCTCAGACAAGCAAATAAAGGTAATTGATTGGGCTCGGGCCGTGTCGGGCTTTAATACCCGTGGGTTGGTCGGGTCGGGCTGGATATTTTAGGCCCGGTGTGATTTCTAGCGTCATGTAATTTTAGCATACCATACACCTGTTCAGCCTGTTGTTCGCTATTGTATTTTAAATTGCCTTTTAAGATGACATTCTTGGTGCTGGATTCTATCAAATAAATTTCCTCCCAAAAATGTGACTTATACTCCGGTGCGACTCATATGTTTTTTTCCTTTTCATTGCGCATTTTTGTCAGGTGCAACGTATAGTCCGAAAAATACGGTACTGATTTTTGTGATGAAGCATAAGATTTGTAGTTTTTGCTGGCTGTCTCTCGGCAGAAACCCAAGAAAAATCACTTCAGCCAGTAAAAATGTAAGGACAAATCATTGACATAAAAGCCTGCTGAGGTACTAATGAGAAGGAATTAAAGGTGAGGGAAGCTGTGGCGCTTCTCCGGCAGGCAATGCAGGTTTTCCGTTATGAATAATGTAAGAGTGTCAGAGCCAAGTCGCTGATGTTAAATATAGACAGCCGAGAGCACAAAACACAAATGAAACGTTAATGCTAAGAGCTAAGCAAAATTATCTGTCTGTGCATTCCTCAGAGGCATGTTTTGTATTGTTTTTTTTTTCTCTCTTTTCATTCAGACATATGAATAATAAAGAGTCTAGATAAAGTCATTTCAATTACGAACTTGGCTCCAAATGCTACCAACATAAACACAAAGGAAAACATTGCTCAGTAGTATTTTAAAATTACTAATTTTAATATATACTGTAAAAGAAAAGAACATTTTAAACAAAAGTGTCTAATTTCAGTTGGACTAGTTTTAGACACTTTTTAGGCTGAATATGTCAGGGCACTATTTTTGCATTATTCAGCAAGTGACTGAAGAACTTTATGTCATAAGGCACTTTTTCATTTCAGGGACCAGTGAAACACTCATTCATTCCTTTTGAGTACTGTTTCTCCTTACGTGGTACTAGAGTTTGTCCCAGTTGATTTTAGCCCAGTATTTTTTAACCTTTTATGAACCCCGGCACAACTTTTTTATTTAAAAAAAAATCCCAAGTAAAAGAAAATGTAAAAATGGGTTTCTGTAACTGATATTAACAATATACAGTCGTGTATTGAATTGGAGGAAAAAAATACAGAGAATAAACCTTTTATAATCCTATTTTTACTCACTCTGTGTGAAACCTAGGCTTTTGTATTAGACACTACAATGTGTTCCATTCTTCCTTAAAGTCCACTGTAAATCCCAACAAAACCTAGTTTTTTCTATCGTATTGCATTACACTAGAGCAGTGCTTCTCAATTATTTTGTTACGCCCCCCCAAGGAAGACGTAAATGTTTCGCGCCCCCCCAACTCTCTGCTGCCACTGTAAATAGTATCATTCGTCTATATTACTATTATAAGTACGCCTCAGCCTAACATTGTGTCCTTTTTTTTCTATTAAAGAAAAAAAGTAACATAGATCAACTTATAATAAAGTATAACTTTTTTAACATTGTGTTGCTTGTAACAGAAAAGACTTAACGCGCATCAATTTGCCTGAAGTTAAAAAAAAAAAAAAAAAAAAAAAAAAGTCACATCCAAACTGTAAAAATACACTCAAGGTACATTTTTGACCATTTGATACTGAAAAATAAAATGTAATAAAATCAGTAAATAATAACAAATTCAAATTGATTAGAAACATTTACTCTTCAGGACAACATGCCAAAAAATTTGACCGAAAAAAAACAAAACTGAATAGAAGGGGGGGGAAAAAGGTCTTTGGACAGAAGGAAAGTTTTTATTTTCGCTGATTCACCACAGTGCTCACTGGTTTACTGATATAACACTGACAAAGCAGGACGATTGTGACAATTGGCAATATTCGGCACGTTTTCGCTGAAAAACAATCAAGCGGCTTATCAATGAGATTGAGGTCTAATGTCTTTAAGTGGCATCTTAACTGATTTGGCTTCTCCGCTATAATCATTTTTAGACTCAGTAAACAGTGGTCTTTCCTCATTTCCCACTATATTAAAAGTCAAAGGCAAACGGCCCGAAAAAAGCGCATTCTCGGCGGCCGAGGGAGAACCGTAGGTGAGGGCGGTGGTCGTGACGATCCCAAGCCGAAAACGGCACTTCTCGGCCGGACACGTGAGAACCGAAGAAGACAGCGGGTCGCTGCGTGAGTCCAGCTCTGCATGAGTCTCTTCCGTGTGCTCTTGCTTACTTCAAAAATACTGCACGCACTTTGAAAATGAGAGCGCCACTGCCACCCACGGAGTGGATGTGCAAGTACACTTTATTCTAGTACGGCAAAAAAAAAAAAAAAAAAAGCATGTTCCCCGAGGTCACTCGCGCCCCCCCGGCATCGCTCTGCGCCCCCCTGGGGGGGCGCGCCCCACCATTTGAGAAGTACTGCACTAGAGACTCTTGTGAAAATGGTAATGGTCTTTGCTTGCTCTTGACCACCATTCAATTAATTTTGTCCAATTCTGAGTTAGCATCTCTCCGTTTTCCATTGTTGTCACTGTTAAAATTTCGCTAGCTAGCAGCTACCGCTAGCCCCTATGCCACTCTTACCTCTTCCGCATCACTAACAAAATACTTAGCTACCTATTGACACCTACTGATATGGAAGAGTATTGCATGATTGCCGATCATTGGACAGCACAGACACCAGATTTTGTGCATTTGCCTCACACCAGATACTCTAGAGCAGGGGTCTTCTCTCTTGCTGCTTCGCTACTGTGCAGACGTCTCTCTGCTTTGCTCCTGCTTCTCAAGCTTCAATCATCTTTTTAATCATTTTTAAACACCTCTAAATTACTCAGGAGGTCTTGGAATTATCTTTTAATCATGTTTATATTCAAACAAAGGCTTTTTGAGCATTTTTGAGCCTTTTAAAGTGCTTTTTTGTCGTTACTGGAACACAAGTCTGCCTTATCGGAGCTGAGGAATTCGGCTAACGAAAGCTAAGTAGCAGCAACATGCCTCCCCTGTCAATGGATGATTACCACAAACTGCTCCAGAAGATAGCAGTACTGGAAACAAAAATCTACCGGCTTGAAGTGAATATGGAGGTAAACGGACAGCTCGGGAATGAAACCACTCTGCCGATCTCCCAAAACAGCGAGTGGGAGCGGACCCACAGAATGCAAACAAACACCATTGAGACTCAACGGGACCCTGGCAGAACCCAGCACTGGCAGATTTACGATGAAAAGGAATGGCCACCTCTGCAGAAGAATGCGTCATCTACTCCGGCACCAGAAGGAAAATTATCACAGATCAAGGCAACAACAAAGGCTCAAAGCAAAGTGCCTCAAGCTGCTGGAATTTTACTGGAAAATAGATTTACGCCACTCTCCGAGACTCCTGACCCAGGGAAAGTTGGAAAACCCAGCTCGAAAGAGAGGTACGATGCTAATGCATGTGCTAGCAGGCTACAGAGAAAGCGACCCAATGGGCCCCGCACTCTGATAGTGGGCGACTTTGCTGTGAATGGGATGAAACACTTTTGTAGCAACAATACCAGAGTATGTTGTTTAAACAAAGCTACGGTGTCTGTTATCTCTGAACATATCTTGAGCATTGCTGCTCAGCATCCAACAGCCACTAGTCTGATAATACACACAGGAGCCCTCGATATTGCGAAGCAAAAATCAGAGCTTTTAAAGCAAGACTTCACTGAACTGATAAACAAAGTCAGAACTTTAAATACTGAGGTGTTTTTCAGTGGACCCATACCCGCGCCCAGGCTGGGGGATGAAAGTTTCAGCAGAGTGATGATGCTTAACAAATGGCTCAAAGCAACATGCGCTGGACAATCGATGTACTTCATTGACAATTTCAACATATTTTCAGGGCGCAGGCACCTCTTTAAGAACGATGGCCTTCACCTAAATAAGTCAGGAGTGCGGTTACTAAGCAGCAGCATGTTTTATCTCTTGAGGCACAGACAGTCTGCTTATCTCGAGGAAAGGAGGCAAGCTGTCCCAAAACATCGGATAAACATGGTGGCTGGGATGAGTGCTGAATCAGACAGTGTGCACGCAGGATCAATCTCTCCTCCAAAAATGGAGCCGATAGTCGCTGAAGGGGAAGTGACTAAGCTAGCCCCGCCAGGCTGTGACCAACCCTCATCTGCTGAGGCTCCACTGCTTCAACGGAAGGAGACCCTGGTAGCAGGTGATCGACCCCCTTCAGACGAGACTCAAGAAGTGGCTCCATCAGCTCAACAGGAGGAGAACGACCCGACCGTGCAATCCTCTGCTGTCGAGGCCCCATCCAGCACCAAATCCTCGCACTCCAAGACGCCACCATGCCGCCGACTCCAGGCTAAGGCCCCATCCAGCCCCAAATCCTCACACTCCAAGACGCCACCACGCCGCCGACTCCAGGATAAGGCCCCATCCAGCACCAAATCCTCACACTCCAAGACGCCACCACTCCGCCGACTCAGTCAGGCTAAGGCCTCATCAAGGCCTAAATCCCCACAGTCCCGGAAGCCACCCCGCCGACGACTTAGTTTGGATGGAATAATGAGTCAACCTGATTGGGACTCCATGGGTCTAGATAGCAAGGTTAACCAGTCTCTTGATCTCCTCAAGTTCATGTCTTCGCTTCCACCCTGTACCTGCCACACCCGACAGGTGCCAGGGGAAGATGGCAACAAACCAACCAGCCTCCACTGGAATTCTCTCGGGGCAAAGCCAAAGCACTACAACTCTGGAACTACACGGTATTATCCTTCTCTGGAGGAAGCCATGTTTGCGACACCAATATGATGTCCAGGCTGTGACAACATTACAAAGACTTTTCTGTCCCAGCAAAAGCCGGGGCCTTATGGAGTACAGTATGTATGCTCAACAATCCCAGTGGTGATAAACAACAAAAAAAGGGCTAGACTGGTGAGAAATAAAAAACGTTCAATAAATTCTGCCAACCTGTTAACCATAGTATGTCATTCCCAAAGCTCACCAGTGAATCCAGTCTGGCATCTCCAATTGGCTCTGCTAAATATTAGATCTTTAGCTGGCAAATCTTTCTTAATTAATGATTTTATCTGCAAACATAACCTTGACATGTTGTTCCTAACAGAAACTTGGTTAGATCAAGATAAGAGTTCGACAGTTCTGATCGAGGCAACCCCCGCAAACTTCAATTTCTTTAGTGCGCCAAGAACCCATAAGAAAGGAGGTGGGGTTGCCAGTCTGATCAGGGACAGTTTTCAATGCACGAATATTTCATGTGGTCAGTTTGATTCCTTTGAGTATATTGTCATTCAGCTAAAAAGCCCTTGCAGAGCTGCCTTGGTAACAATTTACAGACCACCGAAGTATAACACAATGTTTTTTGATGAGTTTACCAAAATACTGTCTTCTGTGTGCATGGACTTTGATTGTGTTGTTTTAGTGGGTGACTTTAACATTCATGTTGATAATCCTGAAGAAAGATGTGCTAGAGAGCTTTTAAATATTTTGGATACATTTGGTTTATCTCAGCATGTCACAGTTCCAACACATAACAGAGGGCACATACTGGACTTAATAATATCCAAAGGTCTTAACATCTCTGAGGTCACAGTGAATGATGTTGCTCTGTCTGATCACTACAGCATTATGTTTAAAATGACCACCCCTGTCCATCCTCTGAAAAGGGAAACAGAGTTTATTAGGAAGCGTTACATAAGTGATAACACATGTGCGTTATTCACACAGGCCTATGCCTCATTATTAACCCCTACAATAGCTCCAGTGGAAGAACTTGTAAATAGTTTCAGTTCCGGTGTGATGACTGTAATGGACACTATTGCCCCGATTAAGACAAAAACTTTGTCAAGAAAGAAGAGGTCACCCTGGAGAAATGCCATACTAGCTATAAAACAAAAGCAAGTTTGTAGACGAGCAGAACGCAGATGGCGAAAAAACAAACTCCTAGTTTTTTATGATATCTACAAAGAGAGTCTTCGCAAATACAACCAGGAACTGAAAAATGCTAGACAATCATATTTTTCAGAGATCATTAGTAGAAACACCAACAATACTCGCACACTATTTTCTGTTGTTGACAAACTGACAAACCCACAAGCATCAATACCTCAGGAATTGGCATCTGAGGTGTCCTGTAATAATTTCGCAGCATTTTTTACACACAAAGTACTAATGATTAGACAGACTGTGTGCAACTCCGGATTAACAAATGTTACACTAAATGCCTCCCAACATGTCCCCCACGTCAATCTTAGACAGTTTAGCCTCTTGGACTATGCCACTTTAACAGAAATTGTGTCGAAACTAAAGCCCACAACATGCTGCCTTGACATCCTTCCTTCAAACTTTTTCAAAACTGTTTTTCATTGCATAGCCCCAGACATACTTCAGATTATAAATACTTCCCTCCAAACAGGAGAGTTTCCTCAGACTTTAAAAACTTCAGTAATAAAACCTCTCCTAAAAAAACCTAATCTGGATGCCTCAACCATTAGTAATTACAGGCCAATATCAAATCTGACATTCCTGGGGAAAATTATCGAAAGGGTTGTGTTTGAACAGATCCAGACTTTTATGATCCAAAACAATCTTTTTGACTCATTTCAGTCTGGATTTCGGCCACAACACAGCACCGAGACCGTGCTTATCAAAGTCCTAAATGATATTCGTCAGAATACCGATGCAGGCAAATCATCTGTTCTGCTACTATTGGATCTCAGCGCCGCATTTGACACGGTTGATCACAACATACTACTCAGCAGATTGGAACAGTGGGTAGGGCTTACTGACACTATTCTTCAGTGGTTCACATCCTATTTACATGATAGGGATTTCTTTGTGTCAATCGGAAATTATCAGTCAGAACGAACCAAATTCACGTGTGGAGTCCCTCAAGGGTCAATTCTTGGACCACTCTTATTTAACATCTATATGCTTCCGTTAGCTCAGATAATGGAACAGTATGACATCTCCTATCACGCCTATGCAGATGACACACAACTGTACATTTCTGTGTCCCCACATGATTATAGTCCCTTAGTCTCCCTGAGTAAATGCATTCATCAAATCAATGAATGGATGTGCCAGAATTTTCTCCAGTTAAATGTGGAGAAAACAGAGGTGATCATTTTTGGGCCAAAAAAGGAAAGGTCAAAGATAAGCAGCCAACTTAGCACAATGTCACTTACAGCTACAAATCAAGTCAGAAACCTTGGCGTAATTATTGACTCAGACCTAAAATTTGATAGCCATCTAAAGTCCGTCACTAAATCCGCTTATTACCACCTAAAAAATATAACCAGAATTAAGGGGCTTCTGACTCAACAAGACATGGAAAAACTTATGCATGCATTCGTTTTCAGCAGATTGGACTACTGCAACGGTATATTTACAGGTCTTGATAAAAAATCAGTCAGGAAGCTGCAGCTAGTACAGAATGCTGCAGCCAGAGTCCTCACAAATACAAGGAAGCTGGACCACATTACACCGGTTTTGAAATCGCTACACTGGCTTCCAGTGAGTCAAAGGATAGACTATAAAATACTACTGCTCGTCTACAAAACACTTAATGGCCTTGGACCAAAATACATGCTTGACTTGTTAGATTCCTATGAGACATCTAGACCCCTAAGGTCGTCTGGAACGGGTCTTCTGCATGTTCCAAGAACCAGAACCAAGCAGGGTGAGGCAGCATTTAGTTATTATGCTCCTCACCTCTGGAACAAGTTACCCGAACGTCTGAAGTATGCTCAAACCGTTAGCTCCTTTAAATCAGGGCTAAAAACGCTTTTGTTTAGCACTGCATATCCATAACTGTCTATATATTTCAATCTACCTGCCTTCTATTCCTCTTGTGCATATCTCCATTGCTGATTTCAATGATTATTATTAGTAGTAGTTTTGGCTTTATTTCTATTTTTGTTTTATTTTCATTTATTTATTTTTATTCTGTGATTAAATGCGATCTTTTGTCTTGGTTTTTACGTTGTGTTGATTTAAATGTGATTTTTATGGTTTTCATGTGATGTAAAGTACTTTGAATTGCCTTGTGTTGAATTGTGCTATATAAATAAATTTGCCTTGCCTTGCCTTGCCCAAACTTTTTCCTGTGAGGGCCACATAACCCTTCTCTTCTCTGATGAGGGGCCGGGGTCAGTTTGTAACAGAAAAAGTGTGACGATTGCAGGAGTGCCTAAATGTAAAAATGTATTGTTTTTCAGAAAGCCACAATCAAATAACCCTTTCTGGATTCTTCACGGAACCAAAGTAAATAAAATAAAAATGATATAATATAATATAGTATAATATAATATAATATAATTAGGGCTGTCAAACGATTACAATTTTTAAGCGAGTTAATCACAGCTTAAAAATTAATCGTAATTAATCGCAATTCAAACATCTCTAAAATATGCCTTATTTTTCTGTAAATTATTGTTGGAATGGAAAGATAAGACACAAGACGGATATATACATTCAACATACTGTACATAAGTACTGTATTTGTTTATTATAACAATAAATCAACAAGATGGCATTAACATTAATATTCTGTCAAAGCAATCCCTAGATAGAAAGACTTGTAGTTCTTAAAAGATAGATTTTAGTACAAATTATAGAAATTTTATGTTAAAACCCATCTTAATGTTTTCGTTTTAATAAAATTGGTAAAATTTTCAATCAAAAAAATTAACTAGTAGCTCACCATTGTTGATGTCAAGAATTACACAATGCTCATGGTGCATAAAATCAATCGCACCCAAGCGCCAGCAGAGGGAGACAAAAAAACACAAGTAACAAGTGGACATGACACTGCTGTCATTTTAATCTGTTTGAGCGGGGCATATGCGTTAATTGCGTCAAATATTTTAACGTGATTAAAGAAAGAAATTAATTACCGCTCGTTAACGAGATAACTTTGACAGCCCTTAATATAATATAATATAATATAATATAATATAATATAATATAATATAATATCATATCATATCATATCATATCATATCATATCATATCATATCATATCATATCATATCATATCATATCATATAATACAATATAATCAGGGGTGCACATAATTTTTTTGCCCAGGTTCTCAGAGGAGGACCTGGAGATGTGACTTGGTCCTCATTGAGCTTGAGAGCCGACCCACCTGATGCGATAAATTTATGACAAGCTTTACTTAGAGCCAATTAACTTTGATTAATTATATTAACAGTTAATGCTTGATTAACATCAACTGGCACAACAAAATTGCCATTACTTTGAAGTGAAATGTAAAGAAATAAACATAAAAGCACCAATTCAAAATAAAGGGCATTATGCGGCTCCCACATTAACTCCAAGCCTTTTTAAAAGTGGGATGTCCTCCTCATAAGACCTCATTGAACATGCATGTTTAGCTTTGTAAAATGCGAGCAAAAACACGTTTGTCAGTGCATGTCGCTGTTCATTACCTTTATTCCACCCTATTCCACCACATGTCCATAGGGCGAGTGGGGTCCTGTTTGACATTGATAGTTTGCTTAATTGCCACATGCTCTCTGTTTTTTTCGTGCTTTTCAAAGTTTGGATGGCTGAAATTCTTTGACCCTACATAAAATGCGTTGCTCTAATCGGCGACATTGGGATTCTCACGGCACATTTTGTACCGCATTTCCGTGCGAGCATCATTCGCTTCTAGCCATGGTACCTCCTGTAGCCACTTTTCAGCAAAAGTCCTTTTTTTCGGTAGCTCCGGTGAAGTCTCTGTCGTCTGTCTGTCTTTTGACAAGGGTGGGGGAACACGGAAGTAATTACTCAGTGTGGCCTGCCTCATCGACATTTTGAGAAGTTATTTTCTCGTGTCCGCCGCAAATAGAGTGGTCAGCCATCGGTGCGCAAAAGCGTATGGAAGCCGTTGAGGGCCAGCGCGTTTGTCTACATCCAGTACGCATGTGCGGACCACTTATGTGCACCCCTGAATATAATATAATATAATATAATATAATATAATATAATATAATATAATATAATATAATATAATATAATATAATATAATATAATATAATATAATATAATATAATATAATATAATATAATATAATATCATGTAATATAATATAATATAATAATACTGTATTAATTAAATAGATAATGACCAAATAACCATTGCTCAGTTCTTCACAGAAAAAAGCCAGGACATAAATAACTCTATTGAAAAAAAAAAAAAAAAAAAAAAAAAAATTTATTTTTTTTTTTTTTACAATTTTTTTTTTTTGTTGTTGTTCAGGGGGCCGGACCAAATGTGGCTGCGGGCCGTATCCGGCCCGCGGGCCGTAGTTTGGGGACCCCTGCTCTAGCGGAAACAGTCTTTGCTTCTTTTTGACCATTTAATAAATTTTGTCAAGTGTCCAGTTCTGAGTAGGCATCTTTCCTTTAAAAAAAAAAAAAAAAAAAAAAAAACTTTCTCCATTGCTGTCACCGTTATACAGTGGTATAAAAAAGTATCTGAACCTTTTGGGATTTCTCACACTGCTTTGGCCTCAAGGTCATCAACACCCTGGATGAGTGATAAATCAACGTATAGGTACCTACGCCTTTGCATACATTCATAAAGTCTACTGTACTACTTTGGTAAAAAAAACCATTGCAAAGCGTCTTTTCGACTTCAACCAATTGTGAAGACAACTCATGGGCTTTGCCAGACATATTTCACTTAGGCACGTGCCCCATTATTGATTTGCAGTGCTCCAGTAAAAATTTCATCGGTAAAAACAAATAGATAAATAAAATACTTTGCAGTTTCAAGTCTACATACCATCACCTACAGGATGCGCCCTCCGTTCACTCCAAAACCAATCTGCAAATGGCTCCATGATATTGTAATTTATGCGCGTGACTTTGGCTGTGGTAGGCATAGGAGTTAATACTTCTGCAAAGCACCATCAGGAGATGTGCTGTGTTCATGTGTATCGGGAGATCTGAGTTCTCAACTTGGAAAATCGTTCTGATGTGTTGTAAAGTCGTAATGTGGGATAAAAAACATGGTTGCTACAAAGTAGGGCAGCCTATTTTAATGCTCCAACGATACGTCACATGATGATGATGACGGTTTGGCACTTTTATATAGATATCATGTAATAGAGATTCATTTGTTCGATTACTCCAACAACACGAAAATGTAGCATCAATATTACGATGCATGTGCCAAACTGCCATACAGTCAACGTTGCAAATTACATCTTCCCACCTGCTTTACAGGTTAGTGCCAGATAAACTGCCCATCCTTGTTGTTCGTTTTTACCTCTGTCTTGATGTTTGTTTGGTCGCCTCTTCTCATTTATTGTGAATTTAAATGTTTCAACTTTACTCCTTATGAATCAGGCAATTAACTACTCTTTTCGCAAATTGAAGAAGCAGATTACCTGCCGTCTTTTAGCTAACTGGCTATAAATACATTAGCAATTAAATGCGATTTGAGTGAGAGACCCTCACTCAAGGGCTTTGTCTGATATTGTGCTAATATATGTGGCATTTAAACTCCATCAATACAGATTCTATTTATTGTCATTTTTTTATATGACCAAAATGAATACAATCAATCTGTATGAATTGATTGCCTAGCTTTGGGAAATAAACTCGAGCAATTTTTTATGTGTGCTCATTATAAATTCCAGCTGTTTACAAGCATTTTATTTGTTACTGCACTCCCTGTAATCTGTTACAAGATGTCCATCCATCCATCCATCCATCCATCCATCCATCCATCCATCCATCCATCCATCCATCCATCCATCCATCCATCCATCCATCCATCCATCCATCCATCCATCCATCATCTACCACTTAGTCCGGGGTCGGGTCGCGGAGGCAGCAGCTTTAGCAGGGAACCCCAGACTTCCCTCTCCCCAGCCACTTCAACCAGCTCCTCCGGCGGGATCCCAAGGTGTTTCCAGGCAAGCCGAGAGACATGGTGTCTCCAACGTGTCCTGGGTCATCCCCGGGGCCTCGTGCCGGTGGGACATGCCCGGAAAACCTCATGTTACAAGATGTGTTATTTGATATTTCTATTTAACTCATACGGCATTACTTCTGCAAATCGATATCAAAAAGTTATCTGCTCGCAGCAATGATAAATCAGGTGGGAGGAATGACAGAGGTAAGCTAGGTCACCCACCAAGGCAACATAAACCAGTTTTACTGTAGGTCACAACCTACCACTTGAGAAACACTGATGAATTGCATCAGTTACAGTGATATCCCCATGTCTGTCCAGACAAAGTAGGGCAGCAGAGTGAAGGAAGAGGTGAAGGAGAGATGGCAGTTGATGAGCATGAACTGAGGTGAACTGACTATAAACAAGGGATGTCCCAGTTTTGATTTTTAATACTGATGGCTGAAAAACAAAACAAACTGCCACTTTTTAGCATAAACTTGTACTTTGGTTTGATTGTACAGTATATAGTTTAAAGGGAACCACGGGTAAAAAGACATGTAGTTATTAAAAGAGAAATGTTAGTACGAGTAATAATAATTTGATATTAAAACCCTTCTTAATATTTTTGTTTTGATGAATTTTTTAAATTTTAAATAAAAAAAATAAACTAGTAGCTCGCTGTTGTTGTTGACGTCGCAGGGCGGTGATGTCACAGGGCCACGCTGCCGTACTCCACAGACACTCTAACTATATAAGGTAGTGATTTGAATACACCACAAGGTGTCAGTGGCGAATTTTACATTAATAAGACATCAGGCCAATGAGTGTGTTTTGTCCCTCGACTGACGCCGTAGCTCCATGTTTTTTTGTTTTGTTTTTTAGACTGGATTTATCTTGATTCACGTTCATTTGAGTGTTGTCTTTACAAGACTCCTGAAAATGGCTCCCAGCATCATAGTTTGTGCGTTGTGACTAAATATTGCTATCCAGTATATTTGTTGAGCTAAAGAAGTTGCTAAAATGTTTAAATATAGTTTGACCAAAGCCTGAGTAAGTTTTATGTGTATTTTGCACATCTATTTTGATTGTGAATGCCAGTTCTCTTTGCATTGTTGTGTTAACTGTGTGAGAATATAGCCTCACTAATACAGATTGAAGCGTTTTTCTTCTTGGAGACATTTTTTGAGAGATATGAGTATTGGTTTTGTAGTATTTTCACTATACGGTACTTATTTGTGGTGTGAAAGAGTTGCAGAAGCTTATGCCAATAAACGGCACGGTCCGAGCTACGAATCTGAACCCCTGTGTCCACTCTCCTTTCACTCTCCCACTGTGGAATAAAGAAACTACAGCGAGGGAAGTCAGTCAAGGGAAAAAATGCACTTATTGGTTTGATTCCTGATTAATGTAAAACTCGCGATTGACACCTTGTGGCATATTTAAATCACTACTTAATTAAAGAGTTGTTTAATGTAAAACTCGCCATTGACACCTTGTGGCATATTTAAATCACTACCTTGCTTAATTAAAGAGTGACATCGTTGTTTTTTTTTTGTTTTTTTTTAAGAGTAACAGGTGGAATTCTGGCAGCGTGGCCCTGTGACGTCACCGCCCTGCGACGTCAACAACGATGGCGACCTACTAGTTAAAATAATTTTACAAATTTTATAAAAACTATAACATCATTGTACTTGTACTAACATTTATCTTTTAAGAACTACAAGTCTTTCTATCCGTGGATCCCTTTAATGCACTATTTCTGACTTTTTATGCTAGATAAGCGCTAAAAATAGAAAAATAATAAAAATGCTCCCGTCAGTGCCCTGTTGAGCCCCAAGATTGCATTAGGTGTAGTGACGCCCCTGAAATAACCCATTAAAAATAGGTTTCAATTTAATACAAAGTGGATTTTTTTTTTTTTAACTGTAATGTGGTTCCAACCGGCTGACCCAGAATGCAAATGGCCTCCTGCCTGTACATCTGTAACTATTCTTTATTAATCAGAAGGTAGCTTGCTAACATAGAAAACAACAATAATTGCCATAATTTTCATTGCTGGAGGTCTGTGCTCGAGAGAGTGTTACTTAATCAGGCTTATGATTTATTTGATTTAATATATAGTGTTTCGATTGATTGTTGAGTAGTCCAATGTTTAGCTGGCAGTAAATTTAGTGGATAGATACATTATACATATACAGTGCTTTGCAAAAGTATTCGGCCCCCTTGAATCTTGCAACCTTTCGCCACATTTCAGGCTTCAAACATAACGATATGAAATTTAATTTTTTTGTCAAGAATCAACAACAAGTGGGACACAATCGTGAAGTGGAACAACATTTATTGGATAATTTAAACTTTTTTAACAAATAAAAAACTGAAAAGTGGGGCGTGCAATATTATTCGGCCCCTTTACTTTCAGTGCAGCAAACTCACTCCAGAAGTTCAGTGAGGATCTCTGAATGATCCAATGTTGTCCTAAATGACCGATGATGATAAATAGAATCCACCTGTGTGTAATCAAGTCTCCGTATAAATGCACCTGCTCTGTGATAGTCTCAGCGTTCTGTTTGAAGTGCAGAGAGCATTATGAAAACCAAGGAACACACCAGACAGGTCCGAGATATTGTTGTGGAGAAGTTTAAAGCCGGATTTGGATACAAAAAGATTCCCCAAGCTTTAAACATCTCAAGGAGCACTGTGCAAGCCATCATATTGAAATGGAAGTAGCATCAGACCACTGCAAATCTATCAAGACCCGGCCGTCCTTCCAAACTTTCTTCTCAAACAAGGAGAAAACTGATCAGAGATGCAGCCAAGAGGCCCATGATCACTCTGGATGAACTGCAGAGATCTACAGCTGAGGTGGGAGAGTCTGTCCATAGGACAACAATCAGTCGTACACTGCACAAATCTGGCCTTTATGGAAGAGTGGCAAGAAGAAAGCCATTTCTCAAAGATATCCATAAAAAGTCTCGTTTAAAGTTTGCCACAAGCCACCTGGGAGACACACCAAACATGTGGAAGAAGGTGCTCTGGTCAGATGAAACCAAAATTGAACTTTTTGGCCACAATGCAAAACGATATGTTTGGCGTAAAAGCAACACAGCTCATCACCCTGAACACACCATCCCCACTGTCAAACATGGTGGTGGCAGCATCATGGTTTGGGCCTGCTTTTCTTCAGCAGGGACAGGGAAGATGGATGCAGCCAAATACAGGAACATTCTGGAAGAAAACCTGTTGGTATCTGCACAAGACCTGAGACTGGGACGGAGATTTATCTTCCAACAGGACAATGATCCAAAACATAAAGCCAAATCTACAATGGAATGGTTCAAAAATAAATGTATCCAGGTGTTAGAATGGCCAAGTCAAAGTCCAGACCTGAATCCAATCGAGAATCTGTGTAAAGAGCTGAAGACTGCTGTTCACAAACACTCTCCATCCAACCTCACTGAGCTCGAGCTGTTTTGCAAGGAAGAATGGGCAAGAATGTCAGTCTCTCGATGTGCAAAACTGGTTGAAACATACTCCAAGCGACTTGCAGCTGTAATTGGAGCAAAAGGTGGCGCTACAAAGTATTAACGCAAGGGGGCCGAATAATATTGCACGCCCCACTTTTCAGTTTTTTATTTGTTAAAAAAGTTTAAATTATCCAATACATTTTGCTCCACTTCACGATTGTGTCCCACTTGTTGTTGATTCTTGACAAAAAATTAAAATTTTATATCTTTATGTTTGAAGCCTGAAATGTGGCGAAAGGTTGCAAGGTTCAAGGGGGCCGAATACTTTTGCAAGGCACTGTAGTGGGAGAAAGAATCTATTGTTGCTTCTCTATACACAATCTCAATTGAGCACTACTCCCTTTGTTTGGGGCTTCTAGTTTTACACAACATAGTGCCCGACAGTGAGAAAATCACACAAAACATGCACTTAAATGTAAAACAACAACAAAAAATGCTGTATTTACAAATTTTACTTGTGAAGATACAGCCAGAAAATTGGACTGCTGCATGAAAGTGGAATAATACTGCAGCTTTCACAGCTAAGGTACAGAAACAGAGTAAGCTAAAGGTACGATGTGAGTATTTTTTTGTTGTTATTTCTCTACAAATGCTATAAAGAACTGTATGTTTATTTTTAATTATTATTATATTCAACGAAAAATAATCATATTCGCAAGCAGCCGTGAAAGTGGCTCATAGGCAGTATATATATGATTTTTTTCCCCCCTTTTCTTTTTGTTTTATTCTTCTTTCCACAAAGTCATATCCATTAGTCACATCAACATTATTAGTGCTGGTCGTTTAAAACTACATTTAATACAGTGTTGAAGTTTGAACACCCCAAAAGTTTTAGAGTTGAAGTATTACTTAAAATATTTGTAGATTGTACTACGTAACCAAAGTTCAAACAATTTTAAACCATCATATCTGGTATCAGCGTATCACACTATAATGGCACCGCAGTAGACCTGGAATGAGTAATGCACTCTTGAGTGCTGATTAGGTGCCTGCTGAGCCAGGAGACCTCATTTCAGCCAGAATCAAAGAAGTTAACTCTGTGTTTTGCCTCTTTCCTGAACTTTTTGTGACATTTTCTTTTCCTGAAAAGGTACAGCTAGAGGAACAGATAGAGAATATGAGAACAGAAGAATGATTTCTTGTTGACTTCTCAACATTGTGTCTTAGTCAGAATTGGTAATGTGCATCCTGTTGTGAGGTGCATGCTAGGGCTGTTCGATTTTGCCTAACAAGGAAATCCTAATTATTTTCTCTCAAACCCGATTTTCCGATATCGATTTCTTGGCACAATAAAATTAATGACAAATAAAATACTCAGGCTGTCTTCTATTTAAACTTATCTTTTTCTTTATTAGAACTGAAAGTGCCAGTGAATTTAACTTAATCAATTGATTAATACACACAGAACAATCTCTTTGGATTAAGAGAAATTTTATTCATGCTAATGATAATGCAAATGCAATGTTAACGCCACGAGTTACATTTAGTGTGTGATGATAACTTCAAAGGCTAAAGCAGGGGTCGGCAACCCGTGTTTTGAGAGCCGCATATGGCCCTTTAGCACTGCCCTAGTGGCTCCCTGGAACGTTTCAAAAATGTTTGAAAATGGAAAAAGGATGGGGGAGGGAAATATATTTTTCATTTGAACATGGTTTCTGTAGGAGGACAAACATGGCACAAACAATCTTAACATTTTCCAATGCTGTAAAAATGTGTAGGATAAATATTACATTTCAACATTTCTGTCGACAAAGATTTGCGTCATAGCCTGCGACGCACGTTTCTATCAGCAGGGCGGCTGTAGTAAACAAACCGGCGGCTATATGATGGGACATGGATTCCAAAGAGGAAAATAGGAAAAAAAAACAAAAAAACTGAGGAGAATAGAGGATTCAACGTTTCTTGGGCCGAATCAATTGCATTCATTGCCAACGCGGAAGGATTTTCTGAATGTTTGCTCTGTAGCGAGAAGTTCTCAAATCACAAAAGGAGTAAAGACATTTGCAGGGAAGGCATACTACTTTTGCAGCCAAGTAACCAGTAAGTGTGATTGCATTACTTCTGGGGAAATTATAGGAGTGCAAAATAGATTAAAAAGTGTATTGCAAATCCAAACTCCACTACTGCTTCAAGTTTTGTTGCAACCCGGGATAAATAAGGCGTGGAAAACCATTCACAGATGGTGACTGGTAAATGAAGGAGTCATTCATCAACATATCAGAACACCTATTAGCAGGCTTCAAAAAATAACCAAGATAATACAGAAAATCAAATACATGCCTCTCGCACTAAAACAGTGAAGGAAAGGGCCATAAAAAAAGCAGGCAACTTCACCAACTAGCAAATCAAGGACATTAATTCAGCGGCAGCATACTCTATGATGAGTAATCGATATTAAACACCCATGGCTTTTATGCAGGTACTTGAAAGGATGCCATTTTATTTTTTATAAATGCAGGCTGCGTTTTGTTGCACTATGCTTGTTGCCCAGATAGGGGCACGTATACCTGTCAACCCGAGGCCGTTGGCAATCTTAAAAATAGTGACATATGCCCTTACAAATTTTAATCTTAGAACGTTTTATATAGTGTGCAATATGAAACTAAAATAAAACTCAATTTTTAAAATAATATGAATTTATTGGTAATATTTTCTCATATAACCTGGTGTAATCAAAGAACAATCAATATCTTCAGCTATATCATGATTACTAAAATTTAACAGTAACTTGTATTTATTTGTATGAATTGTATTTAGCACTTTTGGCAATTTCTATCATGTCTTTCGATGGCTGCACTTCCGCTCGAACTTCAGTTTGACTTGAAGGTAGTTCGTTAGTGTGTCCAATAATAAATTAAAATAGGTCAATTGATAAAATTAACTCAATCTTTGAGTCAGGGAACACTTCTTTTGCTAATTCTGATAAGTGATCAGCAATACTGTAGTTGCAGGCAAATTGTGTTCGGCAACAAATTGGCAAAATAAAATCTCCGCTTTCGTCACTTTTCATTCTGCAAACTGCATCTTTATGACCATTGTTGTTAATCTGACTTTAAAATAGTAATTAATTACAGTTACAAATTACTTCTCCCAAAAAGTAATTTAGTTAGTAACTCAGTTACCTGAATGTAGAGTAATTAGTTACTTGGCAAAGTAACTGGTGTTACCTTTCATGTTTTTTTTCTTAATTTTTTCCCAAAAAAAAACAAAACAAAAAAAACATAGTAACCTTTGCTATATTTTGAAGTAATTTAATGTTGTGAATCAACCATTAAAGTTGTTAAAATTGCTCCTGTTTTTGCATTAGTTCCCTTGTGTCTAATTTCAACATGTGAAAGTTTTAAAACTGTTTCATCATTTAAAGATAAATTCAAGTCAACATTATGGCATATAGGAGTATTTTTGATAAAAAGTTACTTAGGTTCGCAAGGAAGATTCACTACAACAGAGCCTTTCTGAGAAGTCTACTGCTTTAAGATGGTGGCTGTTTACCAACGCCAGCAAGTGTGTCATTTCGCATCTAGTTCTGATACAATGGAAATCTAGCATAGCATCATGTGGACGTAGTTTGTAGGCTGTCGGCTACAGTCAGGTATTATTGGAGTCACCTAGCCTAGCATCGCGTTTGCAACGGCGTCACAACTCCCTCTTTCCCACTCCCTCTCTTCTCTGTCCATGTCTCTGACTTTTCCCGCGTCATTCAACCAACGTAGTAACGCATAGTAACGCAAATTATCTCGTTGCCGAAAAGGTGAAGAAATCGGAACGGAGAAAAAAAAGCGTAATGCTCGAAAAACGTACAGATTTTGAACGTACGGTGTACACATTTAAAAATCAGTGCTCACTTGTGCTCACACAGTGCTCACGCCGAAACCATACAACTTGACAGGTATGGGCACGTTATGCACATTCTGTTTTGTTGTTGTTTTTTTCGAATCTTCAAAATACAAATGACATCAACATTCGGATTTTCTTCATTGCATTTCTTTAATTTGATCAAAACAAATAAACATAATTCATTAATATTGTAATGAAGTTCAACTTGAGGCAGTATCGGACAATGAGAAGTAGTCACATAGTGTGTCGTTCTCTATAGAATGCACTGCAAGGAAAATAAACGTTTAAACATGAAGGCTCATTTTGTATTTATAGCCAAATTCGTCATTTTGATAGTAGGCTAATATAGATACATACAACATGTGTTGCCTTCATTATAATGCTTCTATAAGGTTTTTAAATTTTTTACGGCTCCAGACATATTTGTTTGTTGGTATTTTGGCCGAATATGACTCTTTCACATATTGGGTTGCCGACCCCTGGGCTATAGCAACTATGCAGATTCTCTCTTGCCAAGATAACAAACAAATCTTACCATGTGTTTCCAACCAAGCAAGATGGAGCGCAGCCTAACTTGAAACTAGGAGTAGGAACCTCTTGGTACCTCACGATACGATACGAATAACGATACAAAGCTCACGATTAGGGATGGGAATTGATAGGATTTTTACGATTCCGATTCTTTATCGATTCTCTTATCGATTCTAATTTGGGGGAAAAGAAGAACAAACATTTTGATTGGCATCGAGTTTGTTTAATCAGAAGTCACAACCTTACAAACTCACAACGAGATCAAAAGAGGCCCAAAGCCTCAATGTTAACTGTGGCAATAAGTGGCAAATACACAAGAATGTGTAACATTTTACTGAAACATTTATCTAATAGAAATAAAAAATATTGGTATATATTGGCAGATAGGTTGTTGTTCTGCCTTTGGCAATATGTGTTAAAGCAGGGGTCCCCAAACTTTTTCCTGTGAGGGCCACATAACTTTTCCCTTCTCTGATGAGGGGCCGGGGTCAGTTTGTAACAGAAAAAGTGTGATGATTGCAGAACTGCATAAATGTAAAAAATTATAGTTTTTCAGAAAGCCACAATCAAATAACCCTTTCTGGATTCTTCACGGAATGAAAGTAAATAAAATAAAAATAATAATATAATATAATAATAATGATTAATAATAAAAACACTATTAATTAAATAGATAATAACCAAATAACCCTCTCTGAATTCTTCAAGGAAAAGGCCAGGAAATCACGACTGAGAAAAAAAAAAAATTCAAAATGGCCGGACCAAATGTGGAGGCGGGCCGTATTTGGGCCACGGGCCGCCGTTTGGGGACTGCTCGGTTAACGTGTATTATTTACCATTACATTGAAATGCATGCCTTTTAGTTTTTGTGGTGCTTACATGCTCAAGTGGGGGCACCCTTGCGCTTCCTCACGCGAAGAAGAACGCGCTCACGTGAAGAAGAGCGCGCTTACACCCGAAGAAGAAATGCCGCATCCAAGCGAGTGAGCGAGTTAGTGAGAGAGGGAAACACTTCTACGAGCCTACGTTCTTTGTTAATGATAATATTCACAGAGGCAATGCCTGTATGTATCATCTTTTGTGTTGTTGTTGTTGTGTTTTCACTCGTGATCGGACACTTAAATCCAGTTGTGTAGTGGTTTGAACGATGTGCTAATGCTAGCGAACGAATGCTAACCATTTGTTATTACTGTTATTAGCAGCTAATCATCGCTGATTTACGTTGATACAAACCTGTTTGTTATTGGGGACGAAATTGATTTGTTTCATTTCTATTCTTAGTTTCACTCTTCAAGTGATGGTTGAATAAAGTCAGCAAATTATACCAACGTCTTCTGCATCGTCATTTGGGAGTTTAGCTAGCTGTATAGCCAGGACTGAGGCTTAGCCTCTCTGTGAGGACAGCGCAGTCATATTCCCTCCCGATGCAGTTATCTCCACCTTGCAATGACTGCAAGTCGCTTTGTTGTAATTTTTCCTCGTGAAGTGAAGACACACTTACGAGCGTTTGAACCTACGTGCTGTCATTGTTATGTTTATGGCTGCAATGCTCGTGCTTACCCGCCGTAACCTTTCAATTTCACACTCTTTCCTGGTGAAGTGTAGTCAAACTTTGGAGCGAGTGGTTCTTGGCGCATTGTTAGTTTGATGCGCCTGGACAACAAGACACGTCACGACGCAATACGCGTCTTTAGGAATCGTTAAAGGGATCGTTTATGCTTTTTCATTGTGATGTCGAGGCCTCGAAACACTCGGAACCGGTTCCGAATTGGAATCGGATTTCGATTCCCATCCCTACTCACGATAACAATGATCTGACGATGCAACAATTATCGATACATTGGTCAGGAATTCATTCTGAGATATTCTACAAAAAGACTAATAACCAGAAAAACAAGCTTCTACTGGGAATTTGAATGAGTTTATCACTAGTAGACGTTCAATCCGTTTGAAGTGGGAGGGTTGGCAGCGAATGAACGGATGTATGGCCGGTAGTGGCAGCCAATGCCAGTCAATGAGATAATTTTGGCCTATTTAAGGTCATTTACCTGTTGATTTTGGGGTATTTTATAGGTCACCTTCTATTTATTTTGAGTTACAGAACAGGAAGTGACCTGGGAATCACCCAAATGAATAGGCAGTCACTCAAACTCAACAGCAAATGACCTGTAAATGTCATAAAATGAACAGCAAGTGACCCTGTTGGTTCTTTTTTTTTTTTTTCTTTTAGACATTGACACCTTTTTAAAACGACATCTCGATTCTTGGCAGGAGCATATTGATAAACTCTTTGGATACAAAGTATCACGATACATCACCATTTCAATATTTTGTCACAGTCCTTCTTGAAACACATTCAAAACTTAGGTGAGGAGTGTGAGGAAGAGGTACAACACATCACAGAGGAGTGACACGACCCTAACACTGCTACGACCCAAGCTGACGTACTCCACGGACAATATCAAAATTTCACGCACTGTGAACATATAACAAAAACAATGTCGCATTTTCGTCTCGTCATAAGAAAACGGACATTCCTTTCTGTATGTTCTAGTCTTCCAAGACACGTTTTTAGCTCGCCGTCATCACCGTCATGAAAAAATTGTTCGTCTCCGAAATATTTTCATTATCGTGATTATTGACGAGAACAACACTGCTGGTAATATGAAAAGCACTTTTACAAAATACGTGACGTTTGTAACTGAATATTCTGAAATCCTGATAATTATAGAAACCAATACGTGTTAAAAAAATCTTATTACTTTAATCAGTGTAGTTCCCATTAAAAAAGAATACAAAAAGATCTCTCACTTTGATACAGAATGATTGCGTCTAATTTTTTCATTTTTTGAGTTGACCACTGACGAATAGATTAAGCTGTGAAGCACTCAAAATCACACAAACGCAAATTAAAATCATCAGGTAGTAGGCTAAATGACTTTCTGTCTGCAAGCAGAGTCAAGTACTAAATTAAACTCAGCTGAGCATCAGCTAATATGTCATTTTAACTTTGCTATATTATTAATCAGCCGCTTCTGGTGCTGATTACATACACGGTCTTTTTCATTTGGCCTAGCAATCAACCTCCCAGACCTCAGTGGCACGCACATCATTTGTCACATACTGTGGGCCCTGAGTCGCTGCTCGAACACGGTATAAAGACTCTTTAGTATCTCAATTTAAACCAGGCATCAACTGCATGGCTGGATAGGTAGGAATGAAAATTGCATCTCTCAGTCTCTTATAGATCTTTGTTGACTTTACTCACTGCACAAATTAATGAATGGATTTACAACATTTAACCCTTTATAGAGCAAGTGACTACCGTATTTTTCGGACTTTAAGTCGCAGGTTTTTTTTTTTTTATAGTTTGGCAGAGGGTGCGTCTACTACTCTGTAGTGATTTGTGTGTGAAATTATTTACACATTATTAATGTTCTTTATGCTATAGTTATCTGAATAACTCTTAATAGCTATGTGACATTAACATACCAGGCACAAGCGGCACCTTGCGGCGATTGGCCTGCCCACGTATACCTAACGTATCCTGACGTATCCTAAAGTAATCCTAACATATCATAACGTTTCCTAATGCCTGTCCGATATATCCGAATGTTTTTCGTAACTAAAGCTAACACTTCCGCGGGGGAAAGGCATGAGTGCCAATCGAGAGAGCGGATGGAGCGAGCGGGTCGACGTAGCACAGCCAATCACGAGTAAATGCGAAGATGACCGGCGAGTGTGTCATAGTCAGCGCAGCCAGTCACGAGCGAGTGCTGAAGAATAGCGCCAACCAAGTCCAAGTCGGCGCAGCCAATCACGAGCGTGGCCCCATTGGAGATACTTTAGTGGAGACTAAAAAGGGTCGCGCTTGAAGACCAGGAGCGAGAGGCAAGGGGGGAAGCCCCAAAGAAAAGGCGGTTTAGAGAAAACCATGAGTACAAATGCCAAAAATGTGTAAAAAAAACAAACAAACAAAAAAACCGCACCACAGGTCACAGCCAGGTAAAGGGAATATGGTACTGTCCTGCTTCTGGCAAAACCATAGAGGAGTGGAGGAACATGCTCACAATGTAAATATAATTAATAAACATTCAAACATTGACATTTCTTCAAAACTGAATATTGTTTATTTTGCTTGTGTGATTTTTTTGCTTTTTATATTTTAAATATGTGTTTAAAATTTGCATGTTGTAAATAGTTCGTGTTGTGAATAATTCCCACTTTTTTCTCACAATGTAAAATCCATATTTTTGGACATACGTGATGTTATTTTTGTTGTTGAAGAATTTCCAGTTGTTATTAGTGTTATATTTGAGGACATGAATAACTGTTATGTGTTTAAAATGACATAATGGTGGAGATACATAAATCTCATTTTTACGTTAATGTAACATTGTGAACATTTTCTTTAATACATTACTTTACAATCATAGTTTTCTTTGTGTGTGTAATTGCAATTGAAATTCCTCCTTACTACTACATACATTTAGGCCCCAAACAAACACACAAAACAAAACAAAATCTGATGACGTATTGTTAATAATTAAAGATTTGATTGTTTAAAAAAAAACAACAACAACATGTGACTGTAAGTCACCGCTGACATAATGTGTGAAGGAATAAAGTTTGATTGAAAAAAAAAAAAAAAGTGACAGGAAGTCACCACTGTTCTGGCTAGCGGTGGTTCGATTCCAGCTGGTGACGCATCCCACCCCCGTCCTCCCATTGACTTCTTTTCGTCTTTTCTGCTGTTTTCGTGGACATTCGCCCAATTTTTTTCATTTTCTCTCCCATTTTCCCCCTCTTTCTTTTCCCTCTTTCCCCCGCTCAGGCTGGCTGTTATGCCCTGGCCTTGGCGGAGTAAGTTGTTTATGCGTCATGGAATGTTAGCATACCGTACACTTATTCAGCCTCTTGTTCTCTATTGTATTTTTATTTTTAGTTGCCTTTCAAGATGACATGTCTGTTCTTGATGCTGGATTCTATGAAATAAATTTCCCCCAAAATGCAAGTTATACTCAGGCGCGATTTATAGTCCAAAAAAATACAGTATTTTTGGTAATTTGAAAATCTTAGTCTAATAAACACCTGGTGTTCAGACTGGCTGTGAATTCTCAAGCAGCCGGTGAGTTCAATAGATGCCCAATAACGGGTTAAAACGCTTCTTGATTAATTTTTACCTCTGATTGTTAACAGATTTTTGTATTCTCATTTTTATGACCAGGGGTCACACTTAATGAAGTATTCCAGTAGGTTAATTTTAAAATATTACAGTGCTAGTCCATTCAGAATTTTAAAAAAGACGCAAAGTGCAATTTCCAAGGTTTTCTCAAAAGGTCTGGAGAGAAAATACACTCATACAAGAACAGAGAAGGCGAAATAAAACAATAAATGCAAATTCAAATCCTTTCCTACCCTTCAAATTTATTAACAGACAGAATTGCTGCTATACGTAAGTCAAAAAAGCGCACGTTTGCCCAAATATTGTTCAAAATCATTTCGCGGGACAAGCGAAAAAATGTCTTTGATATAATTGAAAGTGCTTAGCTTATAAAGCATGGACAGCGAGTACAGCAGGTCCCTTGACATAATTCAACACACATCCACGTTTCAGCCGCTGGCAACTAAAGTGACTCCACCCCTAAGTGAAAATGTCCACAAAGTGCCCAATTCATCATTTTACCTCTCCTGTGTCATTTGACTTGTGTGTTTTCCAAGATCTCATTTGTGAATGTTTAGGCAGGTGTGTTAAATATGGTGTTATCTTAGCCTCGTACACCAGACTCACCGCTGTTCCAGCTATTGAGTCTGGCCACCATTCAGCGGATACAATTTCCAGGGCGGAGCAAGCCACAGCAAATAGACAGCGGAGTGGACCAATCAGCGACGGGCGGACGTGACGTTAGTAAAGCAACGAGGGCAGGACGAGGGACTTGCGCGCGGAAGTAAACATACGAGGAGAGTGGAGTTTATTCAATAACACCATAACCATAACATGGCTAGCGCGAGACAGACTATTGTCAATGACTCATGTCGATATGTTTTTGGTAATTTAAAACTGATTTTACCGTGGATTGGAACATATTCTTGGCTCTCCTGTTTGCCATCTGTGTTGTTGTGGTGAAGACTTGAAACGCGGAAGACTGACGTTGCTCGTTAAGAACACGTCACGCAAATAAACGAATCTGATTGGACGATTGATTTTGTCTGTGCTCGAGAGGCCGTTAATGAGCTGGGTCCCAGACTATTCTCACAGTGTTTGAAAAATACAGGGAGAACAGTCTGGCCGTGCCAGGCAAGTGTTATTTATGTTACATGCTCCTGTTTAGGTTACCGAAAGTTCAGCACATCCTTACTGGAACTTTCATAGGATATCAAACAAAAAATGTTTCTCTACTTAAAAATAGTCTTGGCTAAAAAACATTGCCACCAGAGTGACACTGAACTGCAGAAGCGTACAGAGATTGTCTTTTGAATGTGTATGAACGACTGATGTGCTCTTTATAGAAAAGTTAGAGGGAACAGTAACTGTAATCCAGAGGTGGGTAGTAACACGTTAAATTTACTCCGTTACGTTTTACTTATTTAGTTTTACCATACAATACTTTTTACTTTTACTTAAGTAGATTTGTGAAGAAGAAACACGACTATTACTCAGCTACTTTGGCCGACACTATTATTATTATTATAAAGTGGTTATATTATTCCTCTTTATTCTACATATTGACTTTATTTTTGCCAGAGATGCCGACAGTAGCGCTACCAGTTTCACCAGTGAGATGCCACAACAATAAACACATGACTCCATCATACCATTTAGAGGTAACAATGTTTTTTTTCTCCACTCATGGTCTTTGGACAGGTAACAGAGCTTAGTGTTTTGGTCTAAATTTGCTGATTTTGTGTCATCATTTTGCCAGAATATGTTCATTTAATAGGCTCACCTACTCAGCCGGGACTTCCAAACATCGGGCATTTGCTATCGGGCAGCAGAGAAATAATAAATAATTTGTTAACTACCGCAATCTGGCCTGTGACTACTGTAATTTTCAGGCTATAAGCCGCTACATTTTTCCCTCATTTTGAATCCTGCGGCTAAGAATTCCTGTGCGGCCTATTTGTTGATTTATTTGGGTTAATATGTAACACTTTATTTGACATCGGCGTCATAAGACTCCCATAAGACTGTCATAATTGTGACATGACACTATCATGGGCATTAATGAATGCTTACGACAGATGTCATTAAGTATCATCCGGCAAATTATGTCACTAACTCTATTTATGTCCAGCTCGGTTCTTTTAGATCTATTAAAAAGTTAGATAATTTGCCGGATGACACAAAATGACATCTGTCATAAGCATTCATTAATGCTAATGGAAGCGTCATGACATAATTATGATGATGTCATGACAGCCTTATGGCGCCACTGTCGAATAAAGTGTTGCCAAATTCCATAACTAGCAATTAATGAAACAACTAGAACAGTAACTGAAGAAATGATTAGCACGGAACATGAGTTTTGTTATTTATCTGTAGCGCTGCAATGCATGCTAAGAGGCATGTTGGCCGACAACAGTGTTGACACCAGGCAGGCAGCAGATGTTGACTGCCTCCCCCAAGAGTGCAGTGATGGCCAAATGAAGCTCCTTGAAGCAACGAAGCTTTGCAGCCAATTGGTGCAAAGCATCAGGGTGGTTTATTTGGTCTGACGACAGTTTATAATGTCGTTGTCAAATAAAGTGTTCCCGGTTAATATCTTTTGGTGTAAATATCCCATCATACAATGACGACAGTTGCGGCTTATAGTCCAGTGCGGCTTATCTATGAACAACTGCCGTTTTCGTGTCAAATTTGGTGGGTGGCGGCTTATAGTCAGTTGCGCCTTGTAGTCTGAAAATTACAATAATCTGAGTAGGGATTTGCATATGTCACCCTCTAGTGGCTGGTGTTTGCATACATACTGTATAGCGTCAGTCGATTTAAAAACTAAAGTTGGCTGCTGTTAGCTATGTGCTGCATGCGGCGACGTCTTTGGACTATAGCTTTTTTATGATGAAAAGTCCACTTGCTGAGCCAGAAGAGGAGCCTACAACCAAGTCATTTCCACATGATATGCTAAAAGCTAGTAAACGAGGCAACAAAAGGGAATGCACTGAGAGCATCATACCTTGTGGCGAACCGTATTGCTAAAGCCAAGAAACCTTTCACGACTGGAGAAGAACTGCGACCGAGGATATTTGCCGTCAAGTTTTTGGAGAGGCCGCTGTTAAATAATGTTGATTCAGCAAAGTGAGTTACGTTTTCCCTGCACTTAATATTTGTTTTTATCCCTGTCGTGTTGTTTTATATTTAATGTCATTTTCTGCCACACATTGCCGGTCTGTGAAAAAAAGGTCCATGTCACAGCGGTTCATGGTGCAAAAAAGGTGAGAGACAACGAGAACCAAAAGTGGCATTTGCTATGTGGCAAAATTGATTTTGCTATGTGGCCTTTTTTTCCATTTTGCCACATGGCACAAAAAGTACCCCATGACAAATTCCATTTTGCCACATGACAAAAAAATGCCATATGGCAAAATCAATTTTGCCACATTACAAAAAAATGCCAGATGGCAAAATCCATTTTGCCACATGGCAAAAAAATGCCACATGGCAAAATCCATTTTGCCACGTGGAAAAGAAAGGCCACATTGCAAAAATCATTTTGCCACATGGCATAAAAATGCCACATGGCAAGTATAACACCATTTACCATTTGCCAATAGAAAAAAAAAATTCCCATATGGCAATTACCACTTTTCCTTCTCGGCCCTGCTAAAAAAGTTTGGAACCACTGGGCTACAGTAAAGTAAAATAATAACAGTTCATATAGATGAAGTTGTGCTGATAATATACTAGAGGTGTGCATCAGCACTGCCCTCACAATTCGATTCGATTACGATTCGGAGGGCCACGATTCGATTCGATTCAATTCGATTCAGAGGGTCACGATTCGATTCAGTTCGATTCGGCAATGCATCGCGATGCATTAAAGCCTGGGATGCATTAAAATTCTAAAGCAAAGCATATTTTTCATGAATCATAAGGCAACACAAGCGGTCAGACATTAAACAACTTTTTATTGGCTCTTGTGTCACTCCTGGTTGAAGTCAAATGAAAATACTTTCATACATACTGTATACATATAAAAAAAAAAAAAAAAAACAGATCACAGCATTTAATTAGTGCTTTGAATGAGACCAGGGCGTTCTCTTTTTTTTTACACACAGTAGCAGCCTTTCACACAGTGCAACATCTGAACTCCTGTGCAAAATCAGTAATAACAGTCACTGTGTTTTAGTCACAGCGACCCATCAATAAAAATATTCAAGTAAAAGAAAACAACAAAGAAAATATTGTAGTGCAGCAGCATCTTTATCGCAATATCAATCCAGGGATCAGTTGAGTTGCAAACAACACATCAACTAAATTGCAATGTAGCACAAAAGTAAAATGTAGGCCTAGCCCACTATACTCTATATGTGCAATAGAGGTTAGATCGGGCCTAAAAAATCCAGCCCTACCCGACATGGCCCGCTGGTATTGAAGCCCGACCTGGCCCGAGCCCGACCAATTGACTAGATTTACAGGCCCAGCCCGAAAAACCCGATTTTTTAAAAAAAAAAATGTATTTGTTGGAGTGAAGCGGGGGGAAAAAATGCAGCAGCAGCAGGAATTTCTTTTCATTTCTTCGAGTTGGGAGAAAAAAGGCACGTTTTCTTCATGTTTAAATAGTCTACATATTTTTATGATTATTATAAAAGCATTTACACAACGAAATAACACTGGGAAAGTTTAATATAAAGTTCAATATTAAAAAAAAAAAAAAAAAACGGTTTTGCAGACACACAGAGGAGAAGATTCAAAAGGATCACATTTCTGTTGCCTTTGCGTGCATAAATAAAAGTGTCCTTCGTAACAAATTCTCAGTTGGCAGAAAAAAAACGCAAGTTTTCTTAAGGTTTAAATAGTCTACATATTTTTATGATCATTATAAAAGCATTTACACAACGAAATAACACCAGGAAAGTTTAATATTAAAAAAAAAAAAAAAAAAAGCGGTTTTGCAGACACACAGAGGAGAAAATTCAAAAGGATCACATTTGTGTTGCCTTTGTGTGCATAAATAAAAGTGTCTTTCGTAACAAATCGCAAGCGCCACAGCAGGAGGAGGAGAAAAAAAAGCGGGCGGCACCACGGCATTCATGTGCGGGCCCAATTTTGGGCCCAAGATCTAACCGCTAAGACACAGGTGTCAAACCGATTCCAGAAAGGGCGTAGTGGGTGCTGGATTTTGTTCCAACCGATAACGCACAGAGAGTTTAACCAATGAACTTCCTGCTGTAACAAGCAGCACCTGACAAAGTTTAGCTGATTACACATGTAAAAGATCTAAATGGTGAAAAGGTGTCCTCTTCATTGGTTGGAAAGCAAACCTGCACCCACTAGGCCCTTTCTGGAATCGGTTTGACACCTGTGGTCTAAGAGATAGGACATAACATAACAATGGCTGAAGCGGAGAAAGAGGGAGCGAGAAAGATTATTGATGCACCTAAGACATTGAAAGCAGACATCTGGAGAAATTTTGGGTTCTACGAGGGAAACTTGACCAGAGTTATGCATGTGTAAAAATTGAAACTTTAGAATAATAATACAAATGGGGAAACCAAATCCGTTGCATCACCGGAATTGCGCAGGGAAGATTTTTTAACGTACTTATATATTTTAAAATGCGCTGAATCGATTCGGCTTGTTGCCCCTATCGAATCAAATCGTCCATGCCCCGCATCGGGATGCATCACCGCATCGATTATTGTTGACACCACTATAATATACCATTATTTTTTAAAAGTCTGACACTATAAGCAGTTACTCACTATGTTACTCAATACTTGAGTATTCTTTTCAACAAATACTTTTTTACTTGTACTTGAGTAAATTTTTGGATGACTAAATTTACTTCAGTAATATTATTTGGAAGTAACGCTACTTGAGTAAAAATTTTGGCTACTCTACCCATCTCTGCTGTAATCCAAAATGTTCACTTTACATCAACTATCATTTCATTTGAAAAACAAACAGTTTATCCCATTAAAAGGTAGAGGAAAATAAGATAAGGGACTTAAAAAAAAATTGATTATTTTTCGTTACTTGAATTCATTTTTCTTACAAATGTAAATGTACTGTATACATACAGTAAATGTACTATATCAACTGGGACAGACTCCATCATACCCAGAATGAGGATCAAGGACTGGTGCAGAAAAAAGATGGTTCCTTGTGACAAGATGTAACGCACCGGGAGTGATTTTCTTTGTTGGCCGCATGCAGCAACTGCTGACTGATTGCTGGGGTTGCATGGGCCAAGAGCTAACGATTGTCCATGTCTAGATGCTCACGAAAGCCTTGAAAGTAAGACACTTAGAGTAGGAACAACACTCCAAAAACTGCATTTTAGAAAATCAGAATTCATATTGTGTGACACCAAGTTTCTCAAAAGACGCAACCAACTGAAAACTCGCCAAAAACAACATCAGCAGTCATACAAGGCATGAAGATAATGTTTGTCTCAGGCGTCAAACGCTTAGTCGTGTGACAAGTACACTTGAAAGTCAGTGCCACATGTAATTGTTGATTAAACACGTACAGTATACCTCTGGGCTCCCAACAAAATAATTATATTAATGAAGTCAAACTCTCACAATGTCTGCCTGATTTTTTTTTCACAGCACTTTTGCTCTTCTTCTTTCTTTTTTAAATTACAAAACTAAGTAAATTCACAAGCACAGAAGAACTTGTGGCATTCTAGGCTTACAGCCCCTATCTTTAAAGGGAACCTCATACTTAAAGGCTTGTAGGCTCTAATAAGCCACAATTGTTGTCTTTTACTAAAATATGTAATTAGAAACACACATATTATTGCCATTGATTTAAAAATTTAGAATATTTAGGACATGTTTTGACCTACGGAGGGCGCCATGTTTTACGCGCTAAATGCACGCTGTGGGTAATGACGCGATTAAGCTAGACAGGGAGAATAGCTTTGCTAGCTAGCAAGCAAAGCTAGTATGACGACTGGCATGATTTTGTCACATTCTTCTGCTGGTCAGATTGTTTTGTTACAGAGCTGTTGGATGAGTTCCCAACGTCTCAACTGAATCCAATTCCAGCTCATCAGCAGTACCTTTAAACCAGTGGTCTCAAACCGGTCCTCAAAGGGCCGCAGGGGGTACTGGATTTCATTCCAACCAAACGAGACAAATACCTTTTCACCAATCTGGTTTCTTACAAGTGTAATCAGTTGATTGCAATCAGGTGCTGCTTATGTTAGTAGAAACCTCATTGGTTGAACTGTTTGTGCTGGATCTGTTGGAACAAAAACCAGGAACCACTGCGGCCCTTTGTGGAGTCGGTTTGAGACCGCTGCTTTAAACCGATCCTAGGCGGCTTGCCCAGATATTGACTTGCTGCCATTTCACATCATTGTCTTCCGTTGACAGCCCTAGACGTCCAATCCATTTGCAGTGGGAGGGTGTCAGCGAATGAACGAACGTTCATTCGCTGACACCCTCCCACTGCAAATGGATTGGATGTCTAGAAGTGATAAAGTTATTTAGATTCACAGAAGAATAATTTTTGCTGTTTTTTTTTTTTTTTTGAAGCAGCAAGTGTAGCTGGCAGCCATATACTCCCCGATATCAATGACGTCATTTTAGTGCCACATTGCCACCATATAAACGATTTCAACATTGAACAAATACGTAGATTCATCAAATTTGGATAAAAATATCAGTCTGCTCAGGCTGCAAAGCAAGGCAGATAGACATTTCCAAGATACAAAATTGTATTAACTGCATCTATAAGACCCAGAGTCCAGGAGAGTAGTTGTCAGTTGCCTGCTGTGTGTGTGTGTGTTAGGGTTAATTGTGAAGGTGCCACTAAAGATATGCTCTTTGCTCTGCCGAGTTCACAGCCATCTCGTCGACTTTAATGATGAATTAGACTGAGGCTAACCCCACTGGACATGCAAGCCCATAGAATCTAAACTAAGAACAAATGCTGAGAAGATACTTTTTCTTGCTCCTTCATTGGGTTTAAAATACTCCTAGGCTGGTGGATATTTTAGGATTTTCCCATCCATCAGCACTGCTGACTCTGTTCTGCATGCAATTTGACTTTGTCAATTAGTCAAGCAGAAGAGGGATGATGACTATTAGCAACAAGTAAAAGGCATGACGACAGTAAGGGCCATACTACAGTGCCTTAAATTGGCTTGGCTGGGGATGCACAAACGTGAGGCTGTATTCGTGCTCTACATAAAATGAGTGGGGAAAGTATACTTGCGCGTGCCTTTCAGTCTCCTCAACTGTATACATTGAAATGAGAATGGCTGAAGGATGAAAGTGGATGAGTTTTATACAAAACCATTGGAGAAGAGACTGCCCATTTTTGGGGTTTATTGGATGCAAATTGCAGATGACAGTCTGGTTGTGTTGTACCTCTCAAGTAGCACAACAAAATGCTTTCTCCATTATTGTACAAACTGTTGAAGATGACAAAATGTATTATGTTAAGTGTGGAGTTAATAATACATCAAACTAGAAGGCTGATTGGTCGGTCGGTCATTTTAATATACTTTATATACATACTGTATTTTAAATGCATTTCATGCCTCTAATTATTTTGTTAAATACAGTGGTACCTCTACTTACGAAATTAATTGGTTTTGGATGTTGTTTCGTAAACAGAAAAGTCTCTAAGTAGAGACGCATTTTCCATGTAAATGCCCCAATTCGTTCCAAGCCCCCCAAAATTCAGACATAGATCTTTTATTAAGCATAAAAATTAGGGATGTAGCGAAAGCAAAATTCTTGGCCGAAATCGAATATTGGAAACACCTGGCCGAAAAACCGAAACCGAAAGGCCGAAAAATACACATGAATATAATTCTTTTTTTTTTTTTAATTATTTTATTCCTTATTTCCGATTAATGCCAATTTAGGCCAAGGCTCGGGAAATTTAGTTTGAAAGTTGCCGATTCTGAAACCTCATGGGCAGGAGCGGATCCACAAGGGATGAACCAATTAGTCAATGTGAATCAATACTATATCAATTAGTTAAGCACCATTTAATGTAATTCGATCAAAATGCAAAAAAAAAAATCCTAATTTCAATATCCCATTTTATTAAAAAAGTCTGTCTAAAGTGTAAAAGTCAAAGTCAAAAATCTGATGTTTCATCAACAAATTTCTCATACATATAAAAACTAATTTGTAGGGCTGTAGGGCTGAATCGAGTTAATCACAGCTTAAAAATTAATTAATATAATTAATCGCAATTCAAACCATCTATAAAATATGCCATATTTTTCTGTAAATTATTGTTGGAATGGAAAGATAAGACACAAGATGGATATATACAGTCAACATACTGTACATAAGTACTGTATTTGTTAATTATAACAATAAAGCAACAAGATGGCATTAACATTAACATTCTGTTAAAGCGATCCATGGATAGAAAGACTTGTAGTTCTTAAAAGATGAATGTTAGTACAAGTTATAGAAATTTTATATTAAAACCCCTCTTAATGTTTTCGTTTTAATAACATTTGTAAAATGTTCAACCAAAAAATAAACTAGTAGCTCGCCATTGTTGATATCAATAATTACACGATTCTCACGGTGCTTAAACCCATAAAATCAGTCGCACCAAAGCGCCAGAAGAGGGAGACAAAAAACACAAGTAACAAGTGTGATTGACACTGTGCTGTCATTGTATTCTGTTTGAGCGGGGCATGAGCGTTAATTGCGTCAAATATTTTAACGTGATTAATTTAAAAAAATAATTACCGCCCGTTAACGCATAAATTTTGACAGCCCTACTAATTTGTATTCTTTATTCCTTTAGGTAAATTGGAACTGATTGTGTTAAATGTGCAGTTTCTCCTACATATAAGAGATTGTGGCGCACCACCACACCAAAATAAAAGCCGCCACGCCTTGCAAATGAGATGTTTAAAAAAAAATAAAAAAATTTTAAGGTCATTTCAAACTAGCGGCAGCCGAGTGTGAAGAGTTCAGCGGCAGCCTATTCATTGTGTATGGTACTGTCCGTAACCATGCACAGCCCCCTTAAGAGACGATCAGACTGCGGAGCTGTGAAGCAGGGGGAAGCGAGTAGGAAGAATGGGAAAACGGGCGAGATAGCAAGAGATAGCAGTCGCATGTAGCGGCTGCCCGCTGGAATTAGGGCCTGAGCACCAACAGGCGTGAGGCCCGATTGTTTTTTTGTTATTGTTTTTCTTTTCTTTGGACGGAAGGCGTACTTAGTTCTGTGCTACCAAGCAGTTTCGTCAGACGAATATACGCAATCACGGCTGACGAAATTTTGACTGCACTTTTTTTCCAAGTTTCGTGAGCTCTGGGACACTCGAAAAATGACTCTCATACCTTTCCTTGCTAAGTTAAACGTAATTCGATGACCGTTTGTGTGGAAATGTAGTTCACGAACAACAAAGAAAACTTCACCTTCTCACAGAAACTAGTAAAAAACTTTACACAGCTATTAGAATTTTCCCCCCTACTCCTTGAAATAGGTCCGATAACAGAAGGACCATTATTGTTGTGGTAATGTAGTACATTTTAGGGCCAAATAATTGGAAAAAGAAGGACTACCATGGGGGTCTGCAACCCGCGGCTCCAGAGCCGTGTGGGGCTCTTTAGCGCTGCCCTAATGGCTCCCTGGAGCTTTTTCAAAGATTTTTGAAAATGGAAAAAGATGGGGGAGCGAAATATATTTTTTGTTTTAATATGGTTTCTGTTAGATGACAAACATGACACAAACATTCTTTCAATTCATTAATATTGTAATGAAGTTAAACTTGAGGTGGCATCGTACAACAGAGTAGTCACGTGATGCGTCATTCTTATAGGATCCACTGCAGGGAAAAGAAACATTTAATCATGAGGGCTAATTATGTATTTGTAGCCAACTTGGTCATTTTGATGGTAGGCTAATATAGCTAATATTGATACATATAGCCGGTGTTGCTTTCATTACAAGGCTTTTAATTTTTCGCGGCTCCAGACATACTGAATCAATTTGTTTTTTTGGTCAAATATGGCTCTTTCAACATTATGGGTTGCCGTCCCCTGGGTCAACATGAGATGTAAGTCATACTATTGCTACGAGAAAAAAGTCGCATTATTAAGCAGGGTAATGTAGGTGTAATCAGCTACGCATTTTACCTACACATACCGTAGCTGAGAGCTGCAACATTAGCCTGGCTAATCAAATATTTCAAATACATCTTTGTTATGGTTCTTCTTGGGGGAAAAACACATCAGAAAAAAAATTCTCCGTGGCATGACATGGTAAGGCTGTGTGACTCGGATGCAGCCCACCACCACAGCTTCAAAAAATCCCAGGGGAAACCCTGATGTGAGATGTATTAAAGAGTCGATAATGTTTTATACCATTGTGAAATATTTGCCACCCTTCAAAAAATTCCTGCCCCTCTCTCTCCACCCCATGTTTATTTTTCTAGACCCACCCCTGCTCATGGGAGGGTGCGTTCTGTTGGGTGGACGTAGACACACGTCACAGCCTAAGATACCTATAAAACTGCGCTTTCTTGGAAGTTTGGGACACTCGAAAAATGGATCTTACGCCTCCAATTGCTAACCTAAATGAGATCTCGATATATGTTTGTGTGGAACTGTAGTTCACAACAACAACAAACTATTTTGTTCTCGCTGAAACTAATTAACTAATTATAAAAAAAAAAAATTATGTTACGTAAATATTGCGAACTATGATGCTAGTCAGTAAGCAAATGTAGCGGCCACCTTATGAAAGCAAAGAGCTTTTTCCATTGAAAATTCTTGTGAATAAATGCTTAATTCCCTGAATTCTTCATAGATATCAAAGTAAAACAGTCTCGACTCTTGGTTAAAAGCAAAAAAAAAAAAAAAACATAGTTGCATTTATTTTACGTAAAATGTCACAATGCTAGTCTGTTAGTGAATAGCTAGTAGCAGCCTTATGTAAACAGAGCTTTCCCGGTGAAAATTCTTGTGAATAAATGCTTAAATCCCTGAATTCTTTATGGTTATTGACATAAAAAAGTCTCGATTCTTGATTAAAAGCACACACAAAAAACCCTGCAGTTAGCATTTTTTTTTAACGTAAATTTTGCGAACTATTATGCTAGTCAGTAAACAAATGTAGCTGCCGCCTTATGAAAACAAGGAGCATTTTCCGTTAATAATTCTTGTGAATGAATGCTTAAATCCCTGAATTCTTTATCAATATGGGTGTAAAACTGTCTCGATTCTTGTTCAGAAGCAAAAAAAAAAAGTGCAGTTAGCATTTATTTTAAGTAAGTATTGCAAACTATGATGCTAGTCAGTAAGCAAATGTAGCGGCCGCCTTAAGAAAAAAAAAGCTTTTTCCGTTGAAAATTGTTGTGAATAAACGCTTAATTCCCTGAATTCTTTATAGATATGGACGTACAAAAAAAAAACAACAACAACAACAAAAAAACTTGCAGTTCGCATTTTTTTAACGTAAATATTGCGAACTATGACGCCAATGCCATAGCGGCTAATTTCTCCCAAAATGCATGCATGGTACGAAAAATATAATAATTACCTTGTTTCCTCGAACAAATCACTCCTGAGACAATCCTTCCTGTTTGTATGCGGTACAATTTTTGTACTTTTTCAACCTAAATCCGACATTGGATCGCTGCTTGTGTTTTGAGAATAACTGCGACCGACTGAAGCGGAGTGTAGGATGAACCCCGACTTGAAGGCGTGGCGCAGTGTCTGGGGAATTTGTCCCATCAATATAAAGTCTATAAAGTCTATGCCAACAGGCTGATATTTTATTTAAAATCTTTTTTATTGGTTTTATTATAGTAGCACCACAATATACAAATACATACAAACAATATGAGCGACAGCCACAAGTAGACATGGAAACAGCATTTGGTGCAAACATTCAATGAAGGGGGGGGAGTAGACAAATACATAGTCTGGGATACACAACATGGCTACTTAGTTTGACATTTCAGAGTCCCAACGACTCAAAGGGGACAAATCGGCTATGTAGAAAGGTAGAGCTGGACAGCACCTTACAGCATATTTTACGAGAGGGATACTAGTTCAGCATTGTTTACAAGACAATATATGGAAATCAGACAAAATTGCAGATGGGTAGATGGGGGTGGTTAGGCTGTAGCAGCTTAGTTAATAATAGGGAGCAATGTTTTAAATCGGGTCTCAAAAAAGGATAAAAATGGTTGCCATGTTTTTGTGTAATTCTGAAGAGAGCCGTTCACAACATCTCTTAGGTGTTCCAGTTTTAAATTGGACATAACTTCTTCCATCAGGCGCTTAAAAGATGGAGGCTCAGTTTTTTTCCAATTAAGTAAAATCATGCGCCTCGCAAGTAGGGTAATAAAAGCTTTTGCCCTGGCCTGGTGTGAGGAAACTAATATGTTTGATGGGACATTCCCAAACAGTGCGGTTATACAGTTTGGCGCGATGTCCTTCTTACATAGAGATGACAGTGTTGTGAAAATTTCTCTCCAGAATACATACAGCCTTGGGCACACCCAAAACATGTGGTTTAAGTTGGCCGGGGTGAGACCACATCTTGGGCATGCTGGGTTAGCACCTGGATACAGTTTCGAAATTTTACCTCGTGGCCAGTGTAATCTGTGGAGAATCTTAAACTGTATTAGTCCATGTCTTATACAAATAGATTTATTATAAATATAAATATAAATATATATATATATATATATATATATATATATATATATATATATATATATATATATATATATAAATAGATGGATTGACATGATAGCAGTTTCCCAAGTGTGATCAGTGAGCTCCTCACCCAGCTCGTCCTCCCATTTTTGTTTCAAATGGGTTAAAGATGGAGATGCAGCACTTTGAATCCTGTCATACAGAGTTGAAACAATGCCTTTGATGGTGGGGTCCAATTCCAAGCAATTGTCAAGCCAAGTTTTAGGTGGCAAGATACGTGAGAATTTCTCCTTCACAAAACTGCGAGCTTGAACATATTTGAAAAAATCTGATTGCGACAGGCCACAATCCTCTGTTAGCTGGTTGAAAGAGGCAAAGCTCCCATTTCTAAAGAGATCTTTTACACTTGACAAACACCCCCCCCTTTGCTATCGCTGGAAAGATGGATCGATAAGTGATGGAGCAAAATGGACATTGGAATTGATCGGAGTTGCAGGTAAGGCGGACCTGAATTGAAAATGTCTTCTAAACTGAAACCAAATTTTTAAAGAACCACGTAGAACTTCATTGTTTGTCCAATGATTTTTACTCAGTGGCAAAGAACTACATATTAGGGAGCCAAGAGAGATTGGCTCGCTGGAAGATTTTTCCGTGAGAACCCAAGGTGGAAAATTAGGCTCCAGGACATCAAGCCAGAATAGTAACATATGAATGTTTGCGGCCCAATAGTAGTAGCGGAAGTTTGGTAGCGCAAGGCTCCCAT
This sequence comes from Corythoichthys intestinalis, assembly GCF_030265065.1. Lineage (NCBI taxonomy): Eukaryota > Metazoa > Chordata > Actinopteri > Syngnathiformes > Syngnathidae > Corythoichthys > Corythoichthys intestinalis. The sequence continues at coordinate 44,142,531 of NC_080411.1, read as the reverse complement.
GTTCTCTTTTTCTCTCCAGAAACTCTTTTCTAATTCAAGGAGTGGTTCTGTTCCAGATGAACATTGACAGGTTTTTACCCAATTCTTTGAAATACGCTTTAGAAATGAAAACTGGGATCATTTCAAACAAATAAAGAAATTTCAGCCAACAGGCTGATATGAGTACAATTCTAATAGTTAGGCTGCAGGCACCAGTAGATGGCAAACAAAAAAATAATTGTAGAAAATTTAAACATAACCGAATGTTATGGTTCAACAGATTACTATACTGTATGTGCAACTGGATGGGATGAGATTTGGTGTGGCTTCAACAAGGATGTTTTTTCTGGGGAGAGCAATGGAATGGAGATTAGGTTCTGTTAAATGGGTGTGGAGGATATATCATAAGTCAGTGAATACCGCTTGGTTCATGATGAATCAAAAACTGAGACCTGGACAGGTGCCACAATGATGGAGCTCTCACCAGTTGAAGATTAGCAATACTCCTGTATTCTGGCTATCTCTAAACAGCATATTGAATCCCCAGTTGCTTCTGTTGCTGTCTAATCAGCGTTTTGTGACTGACACATTTACTTTCCTGCTATAGTCATATTGTCCTAAATAATTGTGTGAACGTATGCTCAAGTGCTGTATTTGAGTAATTTTAAAATATAAAGCCACAGAATACACTAGAGACAGCCCATTTAGCCATTCTTACAGATTCCTGAATGTACATTGTTAAGCATGATAAATATGCAGATCATATGAAATCACAATATACTTTACCAGCACGAGAAAATCATTGTGATGCTACTGCATTCTCCAGCTTATCAATCATAGTAAACAGACACACAAGAACATGCATGTCAGCAACAGATATCAGCACGTTTTTACTGCACTAGATTTACTATAGAGCTATGTTGCTAAATATATTGTACGGCAAAGGCCACGTGAATGTCCATGAATAATTGAGACACCCCTAAAATCAATATAAATGTTAAATATATGTAAATGTAAATATAAATTGTTTTCAACTATAAATATACAGTGGTATTAAAAACTATCTCAAACTTTTGAAATTTCTCACATTTCTGCATAAAATCACCATCAAATGTGATCTGAACTTGGTCAAAAGACCAAATGTGAAGTAATTTCATAAAATGCCAAATAGGGTCACAATTAAAGTAATTAAACATTGTCCAACAAATAAAGCATGAAAAAATAATTTATATGTTGTATATTTGACAAAATAATCGCGTTTCCGAAGAAGCCTGAAAGGGGACGAACCCGGAAGTGATACGTCACACCGAGAGCAGCGACGGCAGCACTCCATACAGCCACCCTACAAAGCCCTTCAAACAATGATCCAAACAGCGATATAAGCGATAGATCGAGCTCAAGGGAGGAGATCCAAGTTTTTGAAGAGTTGGAGGAAGAGGAGGAGGTTGGAATTTTATGTTGGACCGTACATGAATTAGCCAGACGCTAATCAGGATGCAAACAATGTGCCCAGACTACCTGCCATGGAATGGAGACAAGACCCATCAAGATTACAAGATTGGTAAGATATAGGCTGTTATTATTTTTATGATTTGCAGCATGTCAGGTAAATAAACCACCTATTGCCTGGGATAAAAGAAAAGTTTTGACGAATCCCCGATCATGTTGTGGAATGAGCAGTAGAAGCTAGCGACGTTAGCTTTTATTTACCTGACATGTTTCGGCGAACACCCCCGCCTTCGGACCCTCCAAACTTTTCTTTTCAACTTCGGTTTATCAGTCCACAAAATATTTTGCCAAAACTATTCTTTTAGACACCAGTGCCTTTTTCCGTGGAGTCCTCCCATGTACACCATTCTTGGCCATAATTTTACATCTAGTTGGTGTGTGCACAGAGATATTGGACTGTGTCAGTGATTTCTGTATGTCTTTAGCAGACACTAGGGTTCTTTTTTACCTCTCTGAGTATTCTGCAGTGAACTCTTGGCGTCATCTTTGGTGGATGGCCACTCCTTGGGAGAGAAGCTACAGTGCCAAACTCTCTCCATTTGTAGACAACTTCTCTGACTGTCGATTTATGAACATCCAGAGGTAGAGATGATTTTGTATCCTTTCCCAGCTTTATACAAATCAACAATATTTGATCGCAGGTCTTCAGGCAGCTCTTTTGACCGAGCCGTGATGCACATCAGACAATGCTTCTCATGAACACATTTCTCAACAGGTGTGTTTTTTATAGTGGGCAGGGCAGCTTTAAACCAGTCATCAGTGATTGGGCGCACACCTGACTTAAAATGTTTGGTAAAAATTGGTCTTTAAGTCTCCTTAGGCAGAGGGTTCACTTACTTATTTTTCCCACTTCTGTCATTATTTGCATGCTATCCTCATTGAAATATGAAAACCTATAAATGTTTGGATGGTTTTAGTTAGGGCAGACACTGCATTTTAGTCTGTGTGATTTTGACAAAGATCAGATCACATTTGATGGTGATTTTATGCAGAAATGTGAGAAATCCCAAAAAGTTCAGATACCTTTTTTCATACCACTGTACCATAAACTACACATGAATAATTTTTTTTTTTTTTTTTTTTAAGTGCTGTTACCCATCACTTTTCACTTTTAAAGTGTATATGAATATTGACAAATGAAATAACAATGACCTGCCTTGACACCATGCCTTATGACACTGGGCATCTCTATATGTAGAATCCTGTATCTTGACTTGTCCAGAGATTGCATTGTACCCTTCACAAATTTAAGACCCTGTGCAGCAACACAGCCCCAGAATACAATAGAGCCTCCTCCACATTTCATAGTAGGGACAGTGCAGTCTTCTGTGATCACTGCAGGTATAGCAGTGGGGCACTACAGTATACGACTATGAAGCATGTGTGGGTATAACTCGTCTGAGAAGACACTATGTAACATGAATCTGTTTCATGGCCATAAAGATTCACAGGATGTTCACATCTCTGCCCCCTTCTCTGCCATTATCTCAAGCTGAGCGATTTCCATCCTGCTCCGCCGCATTATCAAACAATTTGCGGGCATCGTTTTACTCGCCATCATAGGCCTGTAGTTGAAAGACATAAAAGAAAAGCTATCCATTTAAAGGTTTTGAACTCCTTTGGGAAATCTTTTGTGCACATGACCAAGGTAACGTTATCACTTAAATAGCTTTGCTACTAAAACATTTCTGATATTGAAAAAAGGAACATTACTAACCACTATACTGACTATGTAGTTAAACTAGTAACAATAGTTACTTGTAATGTTACTACTGGTCAACCATAGACTTCATAATGATATTGACAGGACACTTTCCACAGACACTGCGCCACGTCTTCAAGTAGGGGGCCGTCCCACACTCCGCTTCGGTCGAAGTCAGTCGCAGCGATCCAACGCCAAATATAGGTTGAAAAAGTACGAAAGCTATACCGCATACAAACAGGAAGGATTGTCTCAGAGTGATTTGCTCGAGGATTCAAGATGAATATTATATTTTTCGTACCATGCATGCATTTGAAACTTTGTGAAAAAAATCAATAGGAGAAAATAACCGCTACGGCATGTTAAAGCCCAACAGCAGGCCTGTATGCCTTTTCCTTTTTTTTTCCTACTCTCCCAGTAATCAGCACTCATTCCACACACCTGTCCTGCACACCTGGTCATTACCACAGCCTCCCTACATAAGCACACACAGCCCTCTGCTCCATTGCGAGTTTGTTAGCCTTCACTGCAACTTACGAGCGTTTCTAGTTACCTTGTCTTGCCGGATTTTTGATACACCTTTTTGACCTTGTGGATTTTTGCCTCTAGCCTGCTCCTCGTCTGTGCCTCTGCCTTTGATACACCTTTTTGACCTTGTGGATTTTTGCCTCTAGCCTGCTCCTCGTCTGTGCCTCTGCCTTTGATACACCTTTTTGACCTTGTGGATTTTTGCCTCTAGCCTGCTCCTCGTCTGTGCCTCTGCCTTTTCTCTGTGACCTGAACCCTGCTACAGGACCGGATCTAGACGCATCCTGCCTGGGCCTTCGCCTTGCTCGTCCCCCTCCTGCTCGAACAGCCTTCCGTGCTTCTCCAAGGGCCAAGACTTCTTCCTCTCAGAACCATTGTTAATAAATCTGCTCTGAGCACTGCATTATTGGGTCCGTTTGTTCTCTGAGCCCTGTCACGGCATTGGTGTCATAATTCACAATATTTACTTATAATAAATGCTAACTGCCCGTTTTTGTCTGTTTTTTTTTGCTTTTACCCAAGAATCGAGACTGTTTTACCTCCATGTCATAAAAAATTCAGAGATTTAAGCATTTATTCACAAGAATTTTTAACGTTAAAAAGCTCTTTGTGGCTTAAAGACTATCAGCACATTCAACATATTTACGTACAATAAATGCTAACTGCCCGTTTTTTTTCTTTTAACCAGGAATCGAGACGGTTTTATGTCCGTATCTATAAAGAATTCAGGCATTAGCATTTATTCACAACAATTTTAAACATAAAAAAGCTCTTTGTGGTGATAAGGCGGTGCCACAGTAGCTTAAAGACTAGCAGCATATTTGACACATTTACGTAAAATAAATGCTAAAAGCCCTTTTTTTTTTTTTTTTTTTTTTTTTTTTTTTTTTTTTTTTGCTTTTAACCAAGAATCGAGACTGTTTTACGTCCATATCTATAAAGAATTCAGGCATTTAAGGATTTATTCACAATAGTTTTCAATGTAAAAACAGGCATGAAAATGAGTCAGGGTTAAAAAGGTGAGAACGGTGTGGAGGACATATGTTCCATATGTTCCAAAATGTCTACAACGGCGAAGCGTCCTACTGTATATGAGGCAAATTTGACACTCAAAGTACTACCGTGTGCTCTGAACTTGATTTGTTTGGATGCATACAGGCAGAACGTACTAAAAAAGGAAGACTAAAATGTAGTTATATCAAATAAGGACAGTTTAAATATGCTACGTGACTAATGTGGTCAACTGCTTTAAAGCTACCACAAAAAAACACAATTGTTAAAAGTATGGGAGGGTAATACATGCAAAAAGTATTTTTGAGGGAATGAAAAGGTAATAAAAAACTCAGTAAAAACAAAAATAGTGAGTACTCGCCGCTTTTAACTGATGTGCGCATGCATGCGAATGTTTGCGCAAGCACGCTGAGCATTGTGTACGGCGATATTAGAAAGAAGCTTGCGTTTCTTCTTTTATATTACAGTTAAATACACAAGCTTGACGCTAACTTAATGGGAGCTATTTTTTCACTGGAGATTTGGCTAGCTCTGGCAGTGTTCGACGCAAGTTGTAACAAACGGCAGTAACTTTGTTATACAGAAAAATATGAAAAGGATTGAAACCGTTACTCACCAAATCCAATATGCTGGCAAATGCATTCATCTGCATAAAATATTGGGAGTGAGACCTCCCCTCTTCCAGCGAACGTGAATTTGTGCTTAGGGCAAGATCATCTGTCGCAATTAGCAATCTTTGACGCTATCCTTTTTTCCACCTCAAGCATGTTTCTCACGTAGCGGTTGTGAGACTTAAAACCTCGATGAAGTTGCTTTTCCAGCTAAGCCTAGGCTAACATTTGTCTATGTTAGTTTTTAATTAGTTTGTATTTTGAATTTGAAAGGAAAATGTGTTTTGTTTTTGGCAAATTTTTTCATGGTGCTAATCAGTTGAAGCTACTCACACATGGAAAAATACTATTGTAAAACGTTTCAAATGTATTCATTTTATATATTTCAGTTACCACGATTTGAGAGCTCAATAAATTGAAGAAAAGTACGCCATGTGTTTTGTTTTTGGGTTCGCTGGAATAGCGTCACTGACACACAAAGCAACAAACAGGAAGGGGTGAGCGCTGCCGCGCCACTTTTGGCTGCATTTTTGACACATGAAAAATAATAGCGAATCATGTACTACGGTGTGATAGATAATTTTAGTGGTTTTGAAACCGCAACGTTTTCATACCATGGTAAACCGCGACACCGGAAACCGGCACATGCCCACTCTCGCCCCCCCTGAAAATCCCGAAATCTCTCACCTTTTGGCGAATTTCGCCAAAAGGTGAGAGATTTTCATGCCTGTAAAAAGCTCTTTGTCTGTGTTTCCACTCGGTCAGCTTTGACAGCGATAGGCCCCCTATTAATCGGCCCCGTGTCCCGTCAATATATTATGATGTCTATGGGTCAACACTGCATTTCAACATGTGTCCAGTCCAAAGCATTGCAAGAACATACAGGAGAAGGATGTAAAACCACACATATAAGAGCAGTCAGACTAAAATATGCAGCAGGGAATTTTACAGTCGAGCTGCAAAAAGGAGCATCGACTACAGCTACTCACATTCATGCACGCTCACATAATGACAGCGTTAAGTGCAGCAACAGCGTGCTCGTACCCACCGACCACCAATTAGCTTACTTAAAGAGCTTGAACATAATGTATTGACAACGTAGGAGTCTTAAAAAGGCTCTCTCTTCCATTTGTTGAATACCCTGTTATGTTAAGAAAAACCTCAGGAATGTTCTGATTAAGGTGTTTAGTTTAAAGGACTGTAAAAAATAGGTTATAATAATAAATGCATGCAAACATATTGAGAGTTTTAGAGTACTGAAGCACTCAATGTGCTGTGTATTACTTAAATAATGACTACATAAACAAATATACATGTTGTTATTATCTTTGGATAATGAATGGTGTCAAAAAACTTTGCTGCAGAAATTATCTATGATGAAAATGATAACAGCTTTGACCAATGGATCAAGTATAGGTGCACCAGGAGGAAGGGTGAGCCAAATAAATGGGCATTTGATCTTTTGACATTCAACAAACTAGATATTAATACAGTATATGACTTTTTAAAAGAGATTAAAGAATCCCTCAGAATTTTATGAGCTCTCATTTTCATCATAGTGGTATATTGAGCAGAAAAGTGCTCCTAAAGCTGCTTTATGTCATTTTGTGGTTCTATATTAAACCACAAACTAGTTGTGAGTGAAATAACAGCGTCTCTGCTGGTTGTAACAGGTATAACACTCCATTTGTCTGATTACTTTAATTACTTTCACCATCGTCATAATTATTAACAATCAATTCAGCATTTATCCACAACTTAAAGGAGGGTATTTATGCCTCAATGCATAGGTGTCCTTGGGCAAGGCACGTTTCATCCATAAAATAATTAGGGTCCTAATGACTAATAACTAACACATAAACAAGAAACTATTTCACACCATCATTTCAGTCTGAATCTAAATTCACACCCTCTAGTTTTCTCAAACACAAATATTTTAAAACCTCAAATTTAAACACATAATGTTGATAATTGCAAGCAGCTGCAATTAATTATAATAATAATAATAATAAACACTTCCAGCTTTTGCAAATGAATGAATAAGAATCACGTGTTGGAGCAGAGGGATATTATTGTTAATATGTCAAGCGTAATTCTGGTCATATCAGTGACAGGTGGAGGTCAACAGCAAAATAAAATAAAAATTTAAAAAAAAAAAAAAAAAAACATTAAAAAGATGTGTAAAGACCTGATATCAACAGCAGTTTCACCCACGGATTGTCCAATTCAGTTAAAAAAAAATTATAATAATAATCAAGAGCTTGTATCGTTCTAAAAGCATGATTCTGCTAAAAAAAAAAAAAAAAAAAATTGTAAGTAAATGAGTAAAATTAAGCCTGCACAAAATAAACCTCACATGCACTTAAAAATCCTAAAGAAAACCAATCAATAATCAAATTAATGTTGATGCATCCCCTGCAGAATTCTATCAAAGCGTTACAAATGGTCCAGTAAAATAGTCTTAAAATCAAAATCACACTGCAGCCCCTGGCTTGCTTGAACAGGATGAACCCAAATAGTCAGAACCGGGACCCCCAAATGATTGCTTTTAATTATTGTTTATCCCCCACTTACCGTGTGCAGAGTTGTGAGCAGCCAACAGACAGAAGAGCAACAGCAGGTTGAGTCCTCTTGTCCACCTCAGCACCGGCATCTCGCAAACATCTCCATAACATCCAAAAAATACCAGTTCCATGTTGTCCTGATAGAGTCCAGATGAACCCCAGTGAACTGCGGGGACACTTAATCTAGAAATTCCACAAGCTTTTAAATCCCCAGTGGTATGTTATTGCCACTTAAACATGTAAATGTGTAAAGGTAACACAGGATGTTTAGTTTGGCGGATGAAGAGGAGAGAAAAAGAAACAGAATCTTTCCTCTCCTTTAAAAATTGAAGCACACCGGTTGTGTTGCTGGGCTCCCCAAAATAGACATACGGAATCCCAACAGATGTGCAAATAGTTAATTTCCTCTCTATTGAAGAAGAAAATAAGTTCCAGAAACTATGACGGCGCTGTCTCCATCATTCCTGCAAGACGCGGTGGGTTCCCAATTGAGTGCGGTGTAAGGGGAGTTCAAATCCGCTGTGCCTTCCCGGAGGTCTGCTCCGTCTGACGTAGAGGAAGGATGGAGAAAGCGTGAAGTGGGGAGAGCGAGAGAGAAAGAGAGTTGGATCTCTCTCTCTCTTTCTCTCTCTTTCGAGAGACCTAGAGCCAGCATGCAGCCATTGATCTAACGTGGGTGGAGGTAAAGCCTGGAATTGAGGCAGAGAGCAAAGCCAACGGAGCCAAGTGGCTGGAGCCCATGTGTGGAGGGCACAGCAGCGGGGAGCGATTAGTTGAACTCTCCTGCCCTCTACGGTCACAGCGGGAATTTTCTTACACAGCTGGGAAAATAACTACAGTGGTACCTCTACATACGAGGTTAATTGGTTCCAGGACCTTGTTTGTAAATCGAAATGGTCGTATGTCGAGCAGGATTTTCCCATAGGAATAGATTATAATTCCATTAATTCGTTCCACAGCCCAAAAACCTACACTAAATTCTCAATAAATATTGATGTTTCTATTGCAAATGTCAATTACAAAGAGCAAAACAAATACATTACGAATAAAAATTGGAATAATAATAATAGCCATAATAATAATAATAATAATAATAATGATAATAATACCTGTAATAATGTAATAAACCGGGTTCTAATGTGGCGAATGTGTTTGCAAAGTACCCGAACGCATCGCGTGGCTGACTTGATACTGAGCCTTTTTAGTTTCACGTTCACCTTGTTTACATGCTGCATTAGAAACCTGACGAGGCTGGCGATTTCTTAGGCGATGTTGGCACAATAATAATTGCCACCTTAACTAGACTGTCATAGACCGTCTACGACTGTATTGTTGAGCGAGCTTATATTTTTCTATCATATCTACTGTATCTTAATGTCAATGGTAAAGGTAAGGATAATCTTTTTTTTCCTTTTTTTCCACCACCTGCACAAACATTGTTGGAACCCATGTTGATTTATCTCACAAGAAAATCTGCCATGGGTCCGTCTTGCGGGAAAACAAAGAAACTGCAGTGCTGTCATAGATCGTCTTATTTAGAGCATGTCGTCGGATGTAGAAGCAAATGTCGAGTCAAATTTTAGGTCGGATGTCGAAAAGATCGTGTGTTGAAGCATTCATACGTCGAGGTACCACTGTATTTCAAGTCATTCTGTACTTGAATTTGGTGGAGGGGCATGAAACAGTACTATACGAAACAGTAATATAGCCGCATCACGGCAAGCCCAGGTATTAACTTGCATTTATTTGCCATGAAATAATTTGTTTAAATATTCAATTAATTGTTGCATCTATACTCATTTTCATTTAAATAAAAAGAACAATTTACTGGTACTCATGTCCTTATGTTGTGGCTCAGTCTTGTTGTATACATAGGCCAGGGGGTCGGCACCCCAAAATGTTGAAAGAGCCATATTGGACCAAAAAAACAAATATGTCTGGAGCCACAAAAAATTAAAGGCCTTAAATAAGCCTAATAAGAAGAAGAAGGCAATGCATGCTGTACATATCTGTATTAGCTATATTGTCTGTATTAGCTTGATAGCCTACTATCAAAATGACTAAGTCTAAAAGGCTTAGTCTAAATGACTAAGGCTAAAATTACATAATGAGCCTTCATGATTTAATGTATGTTTTCCTTGCAGTGCATCCAACACAACATGTGACTACTCTGTTGTACGATGCCACCTCAAGCTTAACTTCATTACAGTAATAATGAATTGTTTCATTGCTTTTATGAAATTAAAGAAATGCAATAAAGAAATCTGATTTTTTAATGTCAGTTTTATTTTGAGGTTTCGAAAAACAACAAAATGGAACATGCATCACATGCCCCTTACCATGGCATGTATTTGATTTTCTGTATTATCTCCGTTTTGTTTTTGAAGTCTGCAAATAGGTGTTCTGATATGTTGATGAATGTCTCCTTCATGTACTCACCATGTTTTCCACGCTTTATTATCTCCCGGGTTGCAACAAAACTTGCACTTAAATCCATTTTTGCGCTCCTCTAAATTCTACAGAAGTAATGAAATCGCACTTTTTCCCTCACTGAACAGCTTCTCGCCACAGAGTAGACATTGGTAATGGCATTGGTAATGATTTCAAATGATTCGGTCCAACATTAAATCCTCAGGTCTTAGTTATTTTTCTCTTTTTCCTTTTCGGATCCTTGGCACGTCACACAGCCGCCGGTTTGTTCATAATAGCCACCTGCCTTGCATCCCGCCCTACTGATAGAAATGTGTGTCGCGGGCTATGACGCAAATCTTCGTTGACAGATATGTTGAACTTTAATATTTATTCTACACATTTTGACGGCATTGGAAAACGTTAAGAAGGTTTGTGTCATTTTTGTCCTCCTACAGAAACCATATCAAACACAAAAATATATTTCCCTCCACCATCTTTTTCCATTTTCAATCATTTTTGAAAATGCACCAGGGAGCCACTAGGACAGCGCTAAAGAACCACATGCGGCTTTCAAAACACCGGTTGCTGACCCCCGACATAGGCGGACTTTGACTTTTGTAGGGGGGGCAAAGCATGAAACAAGTTCCAAATACAGGTCGTCCCCGGGTTACAAACGAGTTCCGTTCCTACACTGGCAACATAACTCGAATTTCCACGTAAATCGGAATTAACCCTTTAAAGGGATCCACGGATAAAAAGACTTGTAGTCTTAAAAGAAAACGTTATTATGAGTTAAAATAATTAGGGCCCGAGCACCAACTGGCGCGAGACACCTATTGTAATGCAAAGGATTTTTTTTAATACAATAATTTTTAATATAAATAGTAAGGACTCGCCCCTTTTAGCCGATGAGCGCATGTGTTGGAGGTCTAGCCGCGTAGAAGGAATTGCAGTAATCCGGTTGTATTCGTCGAGTGACAGTGACAATCTACGTCATCACCCTGAGTGTCCATAAAACATGGCGCCCTCCATAGGTCAAAACATGTACTAAATATTATAGATTTTTAGATCAATAGCAATATTTTTTGTGTTTTTAATAACATATTTTAATAAAGGAGAACAATTGGGACTTATTACAGCCTACAAGTCTTTAAGTCAGAGGTTCCCTTTAAGTACCCCTATATACTCCCAAAATCTCAAAATATCAATCCAAAAACATGTACCGTATTGGCCCGAATATAAAACGGCCCTGATTATAAGACAACCCCCTCTTTTTCAAGACTCAAGTTTGAAAAAAAACTTTTTGAACACCAAATTAATTTTTATACAGAAAATAATTACAGTACATCCGAAACAAATGATTATAACAATATATTTGAGAGAAAAGGCATGTTATTTTGCCTCATTCAAATCTTAATATATGAACATTTAAATATGTAAACTAAAGTGAAATCACATTTGTAAATGAATGGCTTCTGGTTTTTGAAATGTAAATAAACCAATCTATTGTGATAAAACAACAAAATTGCAATAACTGCATTAACCATCAAAGTGAAGTCTAACTGTAACTGTAGTCTTGAAACAAATCTGAATAAGGAAAAACATTGCAATAAAAGATTGCAAACTGGTTAAACTTGAGAGTAGCTGAGCTCTGTCATGACAGAACATCGCTTCAATGATATCTGGCGTCGTGAATGGGTATATCGTCTAGACCCTAACCCTAAGACGACACCCTCTTTTTCATTCTTATTTAAATGCAAAAAACACCGTCTTATATACGGTATTATACTTAGTGCTGTAAATAACGGTGCTAGAGTATAACGGTGTTATTTTTTTTTTTGTAATGAGTAATCTAATTGATTTATTTACACATCTTTGCAAAGCCGTTACCGTTACTAAGGATGTGAAGGGGCGCGTTACTGCAATTTGGTTGAATGAGGTGCAAGTTGTCTGCTTTTATCACAGCTTAGCATCTGCACATCATAAAATACAATCACATAAACTCGCCCCAAGTAAAACGCACAACGAACAATACATAAGGTGTTATATAGAGGTGTGTCTGCGGATGCTTCACGAGCAAAAAATGTGAGCGCAGGCAGCTTTAATCTTTGCCCTCTCTCTCACTCGGCTGCGCGACTCACTTCTTTGTATGTGCGCCTGTGTTCTTCCTCGTGTGCGCAAATACATGTGCTATTCATTTTGCAACTCATTTGAGAAAACAGTGTGAAAGACAAACAAATATATGAAGAGAGAAAAATACAATAATTCCACTTTATTTCATTTTACTGTCCACTGCTCACCACTATGTGCAGCAATTTATATACAGCGTGTGTGGGTGTGCATGTTTCATAATAAAGAAGACTGTCTCTGATATGCCACCACACCATGAAAGAAAACGGTTCAGTTCAGTTCGTGCGCGTTACATTTTCATCTCTGAACGGATATTAATGTCTAAGGGGAAATTAAACAGGTGTGTGTCTGTGGGTGCGTGTGTGTGCTTATTGTTTGAGCCGTGTGGGGATCTGTGGTGGCAGCATAGTTTTGTAGGGGAAATACCAACGTATCCCCACCAATGTGAAACAGACAATGATGAATATGTGGCTCTTTTTTATGAAGCACGGCAGTAGATTTGACTTCATTTTGTCAAGCGGTGACCATCACAATGCACAACGAGACTTTGCTGGGAAGGCCTAATCTTAAGGTGAGCTGGTAGCCTCGCTCTTATCGGAATGCAATAGCTCTATAGCAAAGCTCTTTAATGTGTCGGCATCTACAGCAGCAGCATTTCCCCAAAGAATTTCAAAAGCTCGAAGCTGCGGAGCTTTCTGGGTAAAACCCTATCCAAGGTTGTCAAGTGAAACCAACAAATAGGCTTACAAGACTTGAATGAGTACAAAATTTGTTACAGAGTAAAATCCATTACAAAACTTGAAATAGGCAGTTACTACATGATTGCTTGAAAAGTCAGACACGTTCAAAAGCAAGTCATACTTTAGCCAATCTAACAGACACATTTGGGATATCAAATACCGTAATTACATACATGACCATAAAGGGGTTGAGTTAGAAATGGATGTAAAACACTGATCTGTGTCACAGCATGTTTTTTCATTGGAAAAAATCTTGCGGCTTACCACAAACCAAAAATGTTCCAAAATTACTTTATGTATATTATATAATATTAATATAATATTAATAATTTCTCAATATTTATACTTACTCAGTGTGAAACATGAGCCTGTTTAGATTAACACAAAGCCAATATCCTGGCAGGAATCTTCGTCAACAGCTCTTAGTCTCTCTCTGTTTTTATTTTTTATAGCAGTTAGGCTTGAAAAACTTAGAATTGTCAGACGGGGACTTTAGAAATGCCACAGTGAACTTAAAGACGAGCCGCACATTCGACATATTTACGTAAATGCTACCTGCACGGTTTCTTTAGCTTTTAACCAGGAATTGAGACTGTTTTACATCTATGTCTATAACACATTCAGGGATTTAAGCATTTCTTCAAACAATGTCAACATAAAAAGCTCTTTGTTGTGGACTTGTGGTAAGGCGGCGCCACAGCGAACTTAAAGACGAGCCGCACGTTCGACATAATTACGTAAATGCTACCTGCACGGTTTTGTTTTGCGTTTAACCAAGAATCGAGACTGTTTTAAGTCCACATCTATAAAGAATTCAGAGGTTTAAGCATTTATTCACAAGAATTTCAATATAAAAACCTCTTTGTTGTGGACTTGTGGTAAGGCGGCACCACAGTGAACTTAAAAACGGGCCGCACATTCGCAATATTTACGTAAAATAAATGCTACCTGCACGGTTTCTTTTGCTTTTAACCAAGAATCGAGAATGTTTTACGTCCATATCTATAATTTAGGGATTTAGGCATTTATTCACAAGAATTTTCATTGTTTGTTGTTTTCAAATTGTTTTGCTACGGCGGCCATTTTGGATTTTGTATGTCTGGATTTTATTTTAGACATTTCTGCATCCATATAAAAAAACAATAAGATTTTATGTGTTTTATTTTATGTAATATTTCAATCTAATAACTTTCAGTGAAACACCAAGGTCCAACACCAACCCTTAAGCTGACGGCAACGAGCAGATCTTCGTCGACTTTGACCCTGTGCACCTTTGGAAGAACATCTACAGCAGCTTCCACAACAACGACTGTATAGTGCATCCCAGGTGTCCTGGGGCTGAAGTAAGGGGCCAGCATTATTAACTTTATAAAAAAGATTAATCAAAACACCTATCTTTCTAAAAAAAAAAAAAAGCACATTTTTTAGGATCCTGAGAGGATGAGGATGGCCCGATTCTCGAGCCGAAAATTGCTGGCCAGGTGGGAGAACTACAAGTCTGTCAAGGTCGGCTACAAGTTGACCCAGAAGGTGCTGGCGTGCTCTTCTATTGAGAAGCAGAGCATCGGGTTCATCATGGCGGTTGTCAACCCCAACACGGTTGCACAGGGAAGGAGGAAGACAGGGACACACAGGGCCAACATCCTGGAGATGTTCCAGAGGACAAGGAAGACGGACCGGGTGGTCCTCAAGCGGCCATCTCTCCCCGTGGCCCACATGGCGTCCTTCGGAATGTCGCTGTGGGACCCCCTGATGTGCAGGAAGCACAAGAGCACCTGCATGGTATTTGTTACCCAAGCTTGCAATACAATACTGCAGATAACGTAAAACATGAATGAAATACAAGTTCCTCATTATAGCACTCCAATAAAACTTTCTAGCAACCTACACGACTTTTAGTTGTTGTGGTTGTTTTCTAGCTTCTTTTTGGTTTTTACTACTCTCAGTCAAGAATCAGTCAGGTCACTCATGATATTATGAAGATTGTGTATATATATATTGAGTTATTGTACATTACTATGTTTTTGTAAGAGAACACTGTAAAAAACTGCAACTCACCCTATGCTCATCTGATAATGATCTGATCACGTTTCTTGTGATTGTCTTGATGTATGCAGGCTCCTGACCATAAGCTTTTAGTAGCTTCTTAAGGAGACCTGACTCACACATAATCTTGGCTCAGCACTGAGATATGATGTACACTTTGTAAATATGTGTGTGTGTGAATAAATTGTGAAATTGTGAAAAAAAAAAAAGAATCCAAAACATTTAAAAAATAAAAAAAATCATCATCTGACTACAACAATCAGTCCTGATAGTCGTATCAAAACTTTGACAACGAGCAAGCAGAGGCACATTTTATGTTGAAGGGATCTTCTCCATTTTGTGAAAGAACAGCAGTTTGAATAATTACAATAATTAGATAGACATGATTTTAGGTTGTCATTCAATGAACAAGCCTGCTCTGCATCATTAATACAATATAATTACAATTAGCACATTTCACATTTATGTAATGATTAATTATGTTTAATGGTGGACTTATCATAAAGTGAAAGTCTATTTTTTAAATCATGCTTAATTTATCACTGATTGAGACCATTTACCTTAACAGAACCCCCGTAGAGTATATGCTAATATGAGCCTTCCTATTTTTCAGTGTTGAAAGAGAATTTTTCATCCCCACCGCCACCAGTGTACAGTGTAATCGGATCTGAAGTGACTAAAAACTCATATGTAAACATCTTAAAAAGCCAGGCTCAGCAGACTAATCTGGGTCATGAAGAAGGCCTAAGCATTGATGAGCAGACATGCATAGGAGCCGAAACTGATGGGCCGTATACAATGGTGACGCAGCAACACCAAGACGTAACAATTGTGTTGAATAATGGCCTCGCCTTTACATGGTGACAGCAAAAGCGCAAGGCGAATACCAGTGTTGTTAATAACGGCATTAGAGTACAGCGGCGTACCTATAGGCTTGTCGAGATTACAAATTTAGTGTGCGATAATTTAGCTCATAAAGTATTGCGATATGCGATATTATTGTGCCCAGCCCCAATTTTTTTAAAAACCAATTTACAATTTACAGTGAGAATACAGTATATATTAACAGATCAAGTACACTCATTTAAACGCGATAAATATTTACATAAATTCAAAAATACTTTTTAAGAAATCACAACTAAAAACAATAGAACATGCCTCTTAAGTAAAAGACAACGATATTATTACCGCACAGAAACACAGAATAAATATAATGTGTTTTTCAAGAAAAAAAGATAAAATTGCACTTAATAACTTAAGCATTTAGGCAAATAAAAACTTTTCCCCTCATAGCTTCTGCTATGGTGTTCCATAGGAATGCAACAATACAGTTAAGTCACAGTTTGGTACGATTTTCGATACGGGGGACACGATTTTCGATCCGATTCAATACATTTAATGCTCTGGAAAAAAAAAAAAAAAATGTATTTTTTGTTTTGTTTTGTTTTTTTGTTTTTTTTGCAAACGAGCAAAAATTAAATTGCCATCATATAAACATGCATTTTAGTGCATAATATTTACTGTATGTGCTTACTTCTTACTGATCTGAATAAATTTTGTATAAAAGTGCTGAGAACAATCTTAACTGTTTGTAAAGTGAGGCGGGACACACTGTTGATTGCTACAGCTCTCTTAGCAGCTAAGTTTACGACATGAGCAAGACATCCTATTTGTGGTCCGAATCCATCTGTGTCACGTACTGAATTAACAATATTTGCAACATTATCTATAGTCACTGGTATGCATTGATTTGGCCTTCTTAACTTCCATTCAGTCATGACAGTTTAGATTTCATCGATGTAGTATATGGACTACGTGTCCCATAATCACTCTGGGCTCACGTAGCCAATGGCACGGGACGTTGCACAACTAGTTTGCTATTTCATGATATCTATTGTGTGCGCGCATAAAAAAGTTAGCAAACCCCACAGTCACATCTGCTAATTACTGCACAACACCAGCATATGACAATCGACTTTCATAAACAGGATGAGTTTGAAGCAGAGAGCTCTTAATTTGCCACTCAATGTTCATCGTGTCCTTTCAGCTGTCCGTTGTCAAAGCGAGGTTGTTCGCAGCAGCTAAGTCCGTAACAATGTTTTGGCGGACTTCGTTGTAAATATCCGGTGTTGTGCCGACAAATAGCCGCCCCGCGTGAAAGGCCACCCCTGACGGGAGCGCCCGCACGTCAACAACTCCGGCACTCTGGAGATGGTCAGCAGTCAATCCGGAGCACTGACGCGGCCAGTATACGTTGAACAATAGGATATAATGGGAACGATGGGCTCCGGCGCTATTTTTTGCCGGACCTGGAACGAAAATGCATTTTGCGTAGTTGGTAACAAGGAATCCGAACTTTTAACAGCACGTCTGCCGCACGCGTGCACGAAATCGCAGCGGAAATATTATCGCCTTCATTTTTATTTATCATGCGATAAATGGAATTATTGCATATTGTGACAGGCTTACGTACCTAACGCCGTTTTTTTTTTCAGTAGTGAGTAATCTAATTACCGTATTTTCCGCACTATAAGGCACACCTAAAAGCCTTAAATTTTCTCAAAAACCGACAGTGCGCGTTATAATCCGGTGCGCCTTATATATATGAATCAATATTGAGCCGCAACAGTTTTTTTTCCCTTTTTTTTTTTGACAGATTCATACAATTTTGCAAAAAAAAAAAAAAAATGTGCTTACAAAATTGCACCATTATAATAAGAAAACCAAAAATAACACTCTCCATCATAATATACCCATCTAACACAAAAAGGGGGACTCTGGAAAAGAAAAAAGTTCCCATCCACGATGTGATATAAATGTTGCACTACATGTTTTGCTGTTGTGTTGCTGTTTTTTTTTTTTACATTCCCTTTAGCGCAGCACCGTCTAATGGATACATAAAATAACCCCAGCCTCTATTGTAGCATTTATTCTATGCGCCTTATAATGCGGTGCGCCTTATACAGTGCCTTGCAAAAGTATTCGGCCCCCTTGAACCTTGCAACCTTTCGCCACATTTCAGGCTTCAAACATAAAGATATAAAATTTTAATTTTTTGTCAAGAATCAACAACAAGTGGGACACAATCGTGAAGTGGAACAAAATTTATTGGATAATTTCAACTTTTTTAACAAATAAAAAACTGAAAAGTGGGGCGTGCAATATTATTCAGCCCGCTTGCGTTAATACTTTGTAGCGCCACCTTTTGCTCCAATTACAGCTGCAAGTCGCTTGGGGTATGTTTCTATCAGTTTTGCACATCGAGAGACTGACATTCTTGCCCATTCTTCCTTGCAAAACAGCTCAAGCTCAGTGAGGTTGGATGGAGAGTGTTTGTGAACAGCAGTCTTCAGCTCTTTCCACAGATTCTCGATTGGATTCAGGTCTGGACTTTGACTTGGCCAACACCTGGATACGTTTATTTTTTAACCATTCCATTGTAGATTTGGCTTTATGTTTTGGATCATTGTCCTGTTGGAAGATAAATCTCCATCCCAGTCTCAGGTCTTGTGCAGATACCAACAGGTTTTCTTCCAGAATGTTCCTGTATTTGGCTGCATCCATCTTCCCGTCAATTTTAACCATCTTCCCTGTCCCTGCTGAAGAAAAGCAGGCCCAACCCATGATGCTGCCACCACCATGTTTGACAGTGGGGATGGTGTGTTCAGGGTGATGAGCTGTGTTGCTTTTGCGCCAAACATAGCGTTTTGCATTGTGGCCAAAAAGTTCAATTTTGGTTTCATCTGACCAGAGCACCTTCTTCCACATTTTTGGTGTGTCTCCCAGGTGGCTTGTGGCAAACTTTAAACGAGACTTTTTATGGATATCTTTGAGAAATGGCTTTCTTCTTGCCACTCTTCCATAAAGGCCAAATTTGTGCAGCGTACGACTGATTGTTGTCCTATGGACAGACTCTCCCACCTCAGCTGTAGATCTCTGCAGTTCATCCAGAGTGATCATGGGCCTCTTGGCTGCATCTCTGATCAGTTTTCTCCTTGTTTGAGAAGAAAGTTTGGAAGGACGGCCGGGTCTTGGTAGATTTGCAGTGGTCTGATGCTCCTTCCATTTCAATATGATGGCTTGCAAAGTGCTCCTTGAGATGTTTAAAGCTTGGGAAATCTTTTTGTATCCAAATCCGGCTTTAAACTTCTCTACAACAGTATCTCGGACCTGCCTGGTGTGTTCCTTGGTTTTCATAATGCTCTCTGCCCTTTAAACAGAACCCTGAGACTATCACAGAGCAGGTGCATTTATACGGAGACTTGATTACACACAGGTGGATTCTATTTATCATCATCGGTCATTTAGGACAACATTGGATCATTCAGAGATCCTCACTGAACTTCTGGAGTGAGTTTGCTGCACTGAAAGTAAAGGGGCCGAATAATATTGCATGCCCCACTTTTCAGTTTTTTATTTGTTAAAAAAGTTTAAATTATCCAATAAATGTTGTTCCACTTCACGATTGTGTCCCACTTGTTGTTGATTCTTGACAAAAAAATTAAATTTCATATCTTTATGTTTGAAGCCTGAAATGTGGCGAAAGGTTGCAAGATTCAAGGGGGCCGAATACTTTTGCAAGGCACTGTATATATGGAAAAAGTTTTAAAATATGTCATTCATTGAAGGTGCACCTTATAATCCGGTGCGCTTTATTGTGCGGAAAATACAGGTGATTACTTTTCTCATCTTTGCAATGCTGTTACCGTTACTATGTGTTACTACGATGGTTGAATGACGCAAGAAAAGTCTGAGAGACACGGACTCACGGAGAGAGCAGAGCGGGAGTGCGGAAGAGGGAAGAGAGTTGTGACGCCGTTGCAAAGGCTATGCTAGGTGGCGCCAGCAATAAAATTAAATTACAAGAATATTTAGAATAATAAGTTGAAAATAGGCGTTCTTTGTTTCCCATCATTTATGAGGAGAATTCTAAATCAAGATACTTAGGACAGCTATACTTTTCGCCAAATCGTCATCCATTGAATATGGTACGCCTGCCGGTGTTAACAGGTGTTCTGTCAAATTTTGCACCCATCAGAAATTAACACTTTGTGTTAAAAATGGCCACAAATGTAGCGCTTACAAAGTAAACATTACAAACTTTCTTTAAATAAAGGAATATTTACTTACTTTTGATCATGGACGGACATGTAGAAAAGTTCTGCTCAGACACATCCTGCCATGTTAGCTGCACACAACAACTGCACACCGCTCTCTCACTGTTTACATCTTCAGCGTGTAGTTAAGCAATAATTTGAGCCATATTCATGTTGAACATGTATATTTACAATGTTACTTGTTTATTTAGCTCCTGTGGATGAGAGTCCAATTGAATGTAAAAGAGGTGCTTATTCACCGCCACAACAGCTATGGGAGCAAAATGTTATGGGGGGGCAAAATTTGGCAGGACACCGGTGGTGGCTCTGTTGAACAATTACCGTCTTTAGTGGGGCAAATTGAATCTTCGCTCACCATTTTGCAGTGCTCTCTGGCTTTTCATGGTCCACATTTTCCATACTTGGTTCTTGCTCAGCTGTTCTTGTTGGTTTTGAAAGCTTAGGTTTGAAAAACAATACGTATATCCATCTAGGTTTGAAAAACAATACGTGTATCCATCTTGCTTTGTATTTGTGGGTTTCTTGAATTAGACAACTTATTGAAAGAGTTGAAGTTTTTTACTGACAGATCTTTAGTTACATAACAGAAAAGAGGCATCAACATTAACTGTCCACTGGTGGGCTTTTTATCAGCTGTCTCGAGCTCGCTATGTATCTCTGACTTCTGTGTGCGGTGACGAGCAGACATTACTAATCGAACATGCAGATACGATTTGCTCATATCATAACAATAGTCAAATGATCTGTTCGAAAAATAATTTTGACCCATTATAAAAAAAAAATGTTCATTTCATTCATTTTTGTTGTTTTTTTTTATTGCTTTACAACTTTTATAGACAATATTTTATCGGAAAATTCTTAATTTTAAAATTAGAATTAAAAATGAAATTTTAATATAAAGGAAAGTCAATTATATGCAACAGGGCGTGCCCAGCCTATATGCAGACTATGGAGCTGCTTAGGGCCCCTGACCACTAGGGGGCCCCCAATCTGGCAATTGTTTAATTTATATTCCATTTTGTTTACAACAGTTTGCTTTATTTGGCTTTTGTGAGTTTTGATACTTGATTACAAGCTTAAAAAAATAAGTTCTTCCTTAACTTCTTCCTTTCCTCTTTTAGAAAAAGGTTTGTCGCTAACTACTGTAGGTACTGACAATCATTTGGGGGGAGAAGTTTGAAGTATGCAATGCAACAAAATCTGATTAATATACAAAATATGTACGTATGGGTTGGTTTGCATGTATGGGTTTCACAGAACACTGTGACGAAATGGTGGGCCAAAAATATGGACCCTTTTGCATTATTTTGCTTAGGGCCCCCAGATGGCCTGGGTCGTCATGCCTAGACATGCAATGACACTTTTCGGACACCAGATGGGGGTCCCGGACCCCCTGGAGCCCCCTTAAACTCCGCTTATGGTTAGCGCTTGTATAGAGAACTAGATGCGAAATGGTGGACTCGCCGGCCTTAGTAAACAGCTGCCATCTTAAAGCAGTAGACCTCTCAGGAAGGCTCTGTTGTAGAGAACCATCCTAGGAACCATCCTAAGTAACTTTTTATCAAAAATACTCCTAAATCGGCAAAATATTGATTTAAATCCATCTTTAAATGGTGAAACAGTTTTAAAACTTTCACATTTCAAAAGTAGACAGAACGGAACTAATGCAAAAACGGGAGCAATTTTAACAACTTTAACGGTTGATTCTCAACATTAAATGACTTCCAAACATAGCAAAGGTTACTATCTAGTTATCGCAGTATCCGCAATACCCTTGTGTCTGGTTAAGTTTAAGGTAAAGAATTGGGCTAGGGCCAGTTGTCCCAAAAACCCTTTAAACTTTACATTGTGTGACCTGTTTTATTTATTTATTTATTTGTTTATTTTGAGAAAAAAAAAACATGAAAATTATCACCAGTTACTTTCCCAAGTAACTAATTACTCTTACATTCAGGTAACTGAGTTACTAACCAATTACTTTTTGGGAGAAGTAATTTGTAACTTAATTACTTTTACACTGGCGAAGACGCAAACTTTTGATTCCGGCTTTTTTTATTGACACGGCCATGTTGTGTTGAAGAAAATGTATGCGACGATCCGTTGCCGACCATTACGGTACTTGACGTCACTATTTTGTTTCGGTAATACTTCACTCTAATTGGTCGAATGATTTAGTCTGTGTTAAATTCTGCTTTTTTCACTCTTCATAAAGCACAGAATTTAGTTTCTTGAACTCATTTGAATCAACGTTTATTGCAACTCGGCAACTCGGACCATAACAAACGTAATGCAACACAGACTTCCTGTGTCCGTCAACTATATTTGTCCCTCGGGAAACTCAAACCCAAATAACAATATTTCCTCTTGTTACGGTCTACAGCACAGGTGTCAAACCAATTCCAGAAAGGCTCTAGTGGGTGCTGGATTTTTTTCCAACCGATAACGTGCAGAGAGTTTAACCAATGAACTTCCTGCTGAAACAAGCAGCACCTGACAAAGTTTAACTGATTACACATGTAAAAGATCTAATTGGTGAAAAGGTGTCCTCTTCATTGGTTGGAAAGCAAACCTGCACCCACTTGGCCTTTTCTGGAATCGGTTTGACACCTGTGGTCTACAGCAATGCGTTCTTTCCGATTTCTGACTTCAGTCCTCACTTTTATTTTACCGTATCATTCCATGGAAGATACATTTATTCATCATGATGAAACGAGCAAGTTGTACAGCAGCATTTAAAAGAAAAGTCACATCTCTTTTGTTTTCTCCTGCATTCTGGTAAATTGGAGAAGTTGTCAGATTATTACCGTGCATATTTTCAGTTTACTGCAATGTTTTGAACTACCAATGTGCTATGTTTGTGCTGTGTTTCACCAGTCAGTCAAATGACATTTCTGTATCTGTGCATGAGCTCTGTTTTCTTGTATTCTTCTATTTATTGGTGCTAAAATTAGGGTGCACGTTACACACGGGTACAATAATTTTCCCTAGATTTTACAAGTAATTTTGGGGTGCGCGTTATACACGGGGGCGCCTTATAGTCAGGAAATTACGGTAATCCCTTATCTAACATTTATTAATATACAGGGTGTCCATAAAGTCTCTTTACCATTTCAAAATGTTATTATAAATGCAATTGATTAGATATTTTATTCAGATTTGTTCTATTGTAGCGGCATGGTGGCTGAGTGGTTAGCACGTCTGCCTCACAGTTCTGAGATCAAGGGTTCAATCCCAGGCTTCGGCCTTCCTGTGTGGAAATTGCATGTTCTCCCCGTGCCTGCGTGGGTTTCCTCCGGGAACTCCGGTTTCCTCCCACATCCCAAAAACATGCGTGGTAGGCTGATTGAACACTCTAAATTGTCCGTAGGTATGAGTGTGCACGCGAATGGTTGTATGTCTCCTTGTGCCCTGCGATTAGCTGGCAACCAGTTCAGGGTGTCCCCTGCCTACTGCCCATAGTTAGCTGGGATAGGCTCCAGCACCTCCGTGGCCCTCGTGAGGAAAAAGCGGCTTGGAAAATGAATGAATGAATGTTCTATTGTATTCAGAGTTTATTGAAGTTTTTTTTTACCTCTTTTAATACATTTCTGCATGGGCACCATTAGTTGCACGAAGCACATCAAGACGGTACTCGATTTCTTGCCATGTTCGCTGTAGCATAGCCTCATCAATTGTGGCAATGGCATTAGTAATCCTTCGCTTAAGGTCAGTAATGTCTCTTATCTTTTTTCGATACACGATATCTTTAACAGAGCCCCATAGAAAGAAGTCCAGGGGAGTGATATCTGGTGAACGTGGCGACCAAGGAATTCACCCATCCCTTCCAATCCATCGGTCTGGAAATGTTTGATTGAGGAACTTACGAACAAGCAGCCCCCAATGTGGTGGTGCACCATCTTGTTGAAAAATGATGGCTGGTTGAAGGTCATTTGGTCAGTTGTGGTGCCACATTTTCAGTTAAAAGGTTAAGGTAAACATTTGCAGAAGAGTCATTTGTGATACATATATATGTATATTAGGGCTGTCAAAATTATCGCGTTAACAGGCGTTAATTAATTTTTTTAATTAATCACGTTAAAATATTTGACGCAATTAACGCAGATGCCCCGCTCAGACACATTTAAATGACGATACAGTGAAACGCTCACTTGTTAATTGTGTTTTATGGAGTTTTGCAAACCTCTGATGGCGCTTGGGTGCGACTGATTTTATAGGCTTCAGCACCAATGAGCATTGTGTAAGTAATTATTGACATCAACAATGGCGGGCTACTAGTTTATTTTTTGATTGAAAATTTTACAAATTTTGTTTAAACGAAAATATTAAGAGGGGTTTTAATATAAAATTTTTATAACTTGTACTAACATTTTTCTTTTAAGAACTACAAGTCTTTCTATCCATGGATCGCTTTAACAGAATGTTAATAATGTTAATGCCATCTTTTTGATTTATTGTTATAATAAACAAATACAGTCCTTATGTACCGTATGTTGAATGTGTATATCCATCTTGTGTCTTATCTTTCCATTCCAACAATAATTTACAGAAAAATATGGCATATTTTATAGATGGTTTGAATTGCGATTAATTGCGATTAATTACGATTAATTAATTTTTAAGCTGTAATTAACTCGATTAAAAATTTTAATCGTTTCACAGCCCTATGTACATATTATATTATATACATGTTATATATATATATATATATATATATATATATTTGGGCTGTCAAACGATTAATTTTTTTTAATATATTAACATATATATATTTATATATATATATATATATATATATATATATATATATTAGGGCTGTCAAACGATTAAAATTTTTAATCAAGTTAATTATAGCTTAAAAATTAATTAATCGCAATTCAAACCAAGTTATAGAAATTTCATATTAAAACCCCTCTTAATGTTTTCGTTTTAATAAAATTTGTAAAATTTTCAATCAAAAAATAAACTAGTAGCCCGCCATTGTTGATGTCAATAATTACTTACACAATGCTCATGGGTGCTGAAGCCTATAAAATCAGTCGCACCCAAGCGCCAGCAGAGGGCTGCAAAACTCCATAAAACACAACAAGTGAGCGTTTCACTGTACTTAAATCTGTCTGAGCGGGGCATCTGCGTTAATTGCGTCAAATATTTTAACGTGATTAATTTTAAAAATTAATTAACGCCCGCTAACGCAATAATTTTGACAGCCCTAACATATATATATATATATATATGTATACATCGGGATGTCATTCGGACTAGATAAGTGTGGGCGAATGGTATCCAGAAGAGGGACGGTGATTAACAGCTATGCCCTACTAGTAATCAGATACCCTGCTGGCATCGTATCCTGGCCACTGGAAGAGATGCAGGCTACCGACATCAAGACAAGGAAGCTCCTTACAATGCACGGAGGGTTTCACCCTAAGTCCGGCATCCTGAGGCTCAACACAAAGCGGAAAGAGGGAGGCCGAGGACTAGTGAGCATCAGAGCCACGATCCAGGAGGAAACTACATCCCTCCAGGAGTACATCATGAAAATGGCCCCCAGTGATGACCTGCTCGTTGAATGCCTCAGGCAATAGATGCCCAATAAGGACCCTGAGGAGCTATCATGGATGGACAAGCCCCTGCATGGTGTGTACCATGCCAGTGGCTGGAAAAGGTCGTACTGAAAGACAACACGGAGGCCCTGATCATGGCAGCACAAGAACAGGCCCTTAACACAAGACCAATAGAGGCTGGGGTCTATCACACCAGACAGGACCCCAGGTGCAGGCTATGCAAAGAGGCCCCTGAGACAGTCCAGCACATCACAGCAGGGTGTAAGATGCTAGCAGGCAAGGCATACATGGAACAACATAACCAGGTAGCAGGCATAGTGTACAGGAACAACTGTGCCGAGTACGGACTGGAGACCCCAGAGTCAAGGTGGGCGACACCTCCGAAGGTGGTCGAGGACAACCGAGCCAAGCCACTTCCAGATCCAGACAGACAAACTGGTGATGGCCAACCAGCCTGACATAGTGGTGGTGGATAAACATCAGAAGACAGCAGTAGTAATGGATGTAGCAATCGCAAGCGATAGCAACATCAAGAAAAAAGACCATGAAAAGCTGGAGAAATATCAAGGGTTGAAGGAAGAGTTGGAGAAAATGTGGGGAGTGAAGGCAAGAGTGGTGCCAGTAGTGATCAGGACACTAGGGGCAGTAACCCCCAAGCTGGGTGCATGGCTCTAACAGATACCAGGAACAACGTCCGACGTCTCCATTCAGAAGAGCGCAATCCTAGGGACAGCTAAGATCCTGCGCAGGACCCTCAAGCTCCCAGGCCTCAGGTAGAGGACCCGAGACCATACCGCCCGGGTGGGCGAGACGACAATTTTTTTAATACATTATGTAGAGTGTGTATACATATATATATACTGGACTGTCTCAGGAAATTAGAATACACAATATTCTAATTTTTTGAGACAGTCCTGTGTTTATATACAGGACTGTCTCAGGAAATTAGAATACACAATATTCTAATTTCCTTCCTATTAGGTACACCATGCTTGTAAAGGTTTGGCCCCCCGTTTGCCTTCAGAACTGCCTCAATTCTTCGGGGCTTAGATTCAACAAGGTGCTGGAAGCATTCCTCAGAGAGTTTGGTCCATATTGACATGATGGCATCACACAGTTAGCTGCCGCTGTAGCCCATCTGCCTCAAAGTTCGACGTACTGTGCGTTCAGAGATGTTCTTCTGCCTACCTTGGTTGTAACGGGTGGTTATTTGAGTCACTGTTGCCTTTCTATCAGCTCCAACCAGTCTGGCCATTCTCCTCTGACCTGTGGCATCAACAAGGCATTTGCCGCCCACAGAACTGCCGCTCACTGGATATTTTTTATTTTTCGGACCATTCTCTGTAAACCCTAGAGATGGTTGTGCGTGAAAATCCCAGTAGATCAGCAGTTTCTGAAATACTCAGACCAGCCCTTCTGGCACCAACAACCATGCCACGTTCAAAGTCACTCAAATCACCTTTCTTCCCCGGCTCGGTTTAAACTGCAGGAGATTGTCTTAAAGCATGTCTACATGCCTCAATGCACTAAGTTGCCGCCATGTGATTGGCTGATTAGAAATTAAGTGTTAACGAGCAGTTGGACAGGTGTACCTAATAAAGTGGCCGGTGAATATATATATATATATATATATATATATATATATATATACAGTGGGGAGAACAAGTATTTGATACACTGCCAATGGGAAAACACATTGGCAGTGTATCAAATACTTGATCTCCCCACTGTATATATATTCATTCATTTTCCATGCCGCTTTTCCTCACGAGGGTCGCGGAGGTGCTGGAGCCTATCCCAGCTAACTACGGGCAGTAGGCAGGGGACACCCTGAACTGGTTTCCAGCCAATCGCAGGGCACAAGGAGACATACAACCATTCACGCGCACACTCATACCTACGGACAATTTAGAGTGTTCAATCAGCCTACCATGCATGTTTTTGGGATGTGGGAGGAAACCGGAGTTCCCGGAGGAAACCCACACAGGCACGGGGAGAACATGCAAACTCCACACAGGAAGGCCGAAGCCCGGGATTGAACCCTTGATCTCAGAACTGTGAGGCAGACGTGCTAACCACTCTGCCACCGTGCCGCCTATATGTATATATATATATATATATATATATATATATATATATATTTTTTTTTTTTTTAAGGCTGTCAAAATTATCGCGTTAACGAGCGGTAATTAATTTTTTTAATTAATCCCGTTAAAATATTTGACGCAATTAACGCACAAATGCCCCGCTCAAACATATTAAAGTGCAAAGGTGTACTTGTTGTGTTTTTCGGAGTTTTGCCGCCCTCTGCTGGCGCTTGGGTTTGACTGATTTTATAGGCTTCAGCACCCATGAGCATTGTGTAAGTAATTGTTGACATCAACAATGGCGGGCAACTAGTTTATTTTTTGATTGAAAATTTTACAAATTTTATTAAAACGAAAACATGAAGAGGGGTTTTAATATAAAATTTCTATACCTAGTTATTATCTTTTATTTATTTTCTATAAATTTTTATTAATATTTATATATTTTATTCATTTATATATTTATATATTTTATTTATTATTTTTATTTATCTTTTAATAACTACTTGTTATAATAAAGAAATGCAGTACTTATGTACCGTATCTTGAATGTATATATCCATCTCGGTCTTATCTTTCCATTCCAACAATAATTTACAGAAAAATATGGCATATTTTATAGAAATACAAATCAAATCTTGACGGTCCATTTTGTTTTCTTCATGCAAGCATGGGTCCATTTATTAATGTCGGTCAAGTACAAGGCAGGTCGAAGGTGGTAAAGGTGGTTTTCTTTTGACCAAACAAAAATACAATGCACATCCTGATTAAAAAAAAAAAAAAAAAACATTTTCTTGACTTAAAATAAAAATACAACAAAACATGCAAGTACAAAGTTTACACATGTACACTACATAGTTGACAAGATCTGTCATTCAAGCGCAAACAATAACTATTGACAGTCCATTTTGTAACAGTAAAACACTGCTGGACAAAAAACATGTGAAAGTAGTACAGTTCATGTTCACATGTACAGAACATAAATGACAAGCTCTGCATTAAGGTGCAAACATAATAATTATTGACAGTAACTTTAACTGTAAAATGCTGCTCAATGAGAGAAATGGCATGTGGGGGTCACAAAGCTGTTTACTCACATCATCAGCCAGGACTTAAGTGCGTCTTGTGGTTGATGAAGCTGGGAGTGAGATTTGTTTGATTTTTGATGTCATTTTCTCCTTTTCTTTTCCTATGAACATTGCCACCATCACTTCAGTCATACACTCTTTTATTATTTCTCCATCAGAACACGGCTTCTTATGTTTGCCAACACTCACGATACTCTGAGTGAGCACTCTGTTGCAATTTGTTGTTGTGTCATGGATTTAACAATAACCTTGCTTGACTCTTGATATGACTGCTTCAACCATTTTTTGACTTCCCAATTCTGATTTAGGAGGAAACTTCTCCTCAAAAGGGCTGTGCTCTTTAACATAATGACGTTTCACATTTTCACTTTTAACAGTGCAATTGTCTTTAAGCATATTAAGCACATAGGTGTGGTACTTGCAGTTGGTAAAATGGAAGCATATTTGTCAGTCCATTCCTCATTGAAACAGCGATTTTCGTTGTTCACCTATCTTCTCTTGGTCAACTTTGAGCATGACATTTTGTTTAGATTCGGTCTTCCACTCGTGTTTCACACCGCTGCGGTCCATCCACTCAAGCTAGCAGCATGCAGGCTTTCTCATCCAATCAGCGCATCCATTCAGGCTCTCTCTTAGCCAATCAGCGCATCGTTGTCACAGAAGTCACAAGTGGGGAACATGGAAGATATTTGACTAAAGATGAAACAGAATTTAGCGATAGAATAGTAGCGCATAGCGATAGATTGGCGATTCATACGAATAATATATGTTAAAATTTTTTTTTTTTTTTTTTTTTAAAGTAGCATTTGTTCTGGGTCCGCAGAAAGGTGTGCCGTGGTCCGGTTGTGGACCGCGGTCTGCTAATTTAGGACCTGGTGTATATCAATCAAATTCTGCCCTGGAATATAAAGATATATTACTACATCAATACCTGCATCAATTTCCATTAGAGCTATTTCCTCAGTAGATATAGTATCAATACAAAAATAGCTAACCCTTATCTTACTCCCCATTTTCTCCACTATTTCTCATATTCTATTTTTCATCTTTGAGCAGCATTGATTTTGGTTCTCTTCATTCCCCTTCCCTCTATTGCCATATTTGTAATTTACTTTGTTTTGCAGATACAATCCACTTCTTTCTCTGTCTGCAGACAGCCGCTTGTTCTGTCTGTTTAGCTGCTGTTTGTGGTGCAGCAACATTACACCCTTATCGTGGGATTTACTGGCAGACCACCATAACAAATAAACTGATAGCACCTTTGAGAATTGATTAAAAGGCTTACAGGGGAGAACATTTCAAATGGCCTAATAGTGATTAGTATAAAGAGCATGTTTTGTATAATTAAACGTTTTATCTACGCATCAACGATTGATAGAAATACGACATGACAACTGTTTTCTCATATGAACATAATGCATGTACATTGGATAACATTTAGTTCACATAACTTATTTAATTCCATTTAAAAATAAAAAAATCAGCAGTTTTATTTGCAGTTTAGTGCACAAATTGTTAGCCCATGAATATTATTGTTCAGTTTGAAGCGTTAAGTGAGTGATTCCTTAGGTTGCAACAAGTTCTTACACTGAAGGAAACTGAGATAAAATTATTATTTTTTTTCCAGATCATAATAAATCCCCATTTTAGCAGCGCTAAACCAATTTGCTAACAGTGTCAGGGATTTCGAGCGGGCAGGAGAGGTGGACCCAAATGCAGGGAAAAGATCCGAGGCAAACAAAAAAACAAAAGACTACAGGATCCAAAAACTCTCAGGCAAACATAAGACGTATCCAAAAACTAAAGTGGGAGAACAAGGGCCCAGAAACCCATAGGGCTTAGTCGCTGGCATAGACGAGACAGACTATGTTGTAACAAAGACTGAACAAAAACGTGGAGCTTAATTACAGTGCTCCCTCATTTTTCACGGTTAATGCGAACCCATCCCTGTATCATTCGTTCATTCCATATCTTTTTTAGAATCCAAAATCGGTAAACGGATAACGACTTGTTATTTCTTTTCTCATTTTCAAATCCAAAATCGGAAAATGAATAACAACAGGTTATTTGGTTTTCGTTTTAAAATGGAAAAATCAAAACTGAAATAAAGCTTGATTTTCTTGTTTCTTAACTGGAATGAGTAAAGAAAAGTCCCAAAACAGTTTGATTTCTTAATTTTAAAATATGTAACCAAAATAGAATCGAGCACGAGACAAAAATCGAAAAATGGGCTATTTATTTGTTTTCAGTTACTGGAAGTTCGTTCTCATACTGACCGGAAGCTGGTGACAGCCTGACACCTACACATATGCCTGCCATCCGAAAACACGGTAGAGAAGAAGAGTGTGCAATTAATACCGAATAGGTGCGCCTCTCTGACGAGGTGAGGCTCTGCGTGGCTCTTATTCGCTATTCCCATCCAGCGCCTTCTCTGTTTCATCCAAATTATTTATATTTTTACAAGTATTCATTATTTTAACATCCATTCATCGTTTTGGTTTACATATATAAATATATTTTTATTACAAAAAAGTTAGCGAGAGAGAAGCCCGGCCCGACTCGAACATAATAATTGACATTTTGGGCCCGACCCTGCCTAAAATTCGGGTCGGGTCAGGTTCGGGCTTAAGATCTTACCTCTAACGTGCGCACATACACATACACAGCGTAGCTGTCTTGACAGAGGGAGGGAGGGAGAACACTTACTTTCACTTTGTTCAGCTAGGGCGGACAATAGGCATGTTTTGCTGCACAAGTTTTGAAATAAACGATTAAAAATCTGACGAAGCTGGGGACTTTTTGGCAATCTTACCACAATAATAATTGTCACCTTAACTTATAAAGACTGGCGAACAGAGGTCAGAGGAGGACCGTCGAGATTCTACACATTCTACGGTGGTATTGTCAAGTCAGTTCACGGACGCGCCCATGATGCTCATATTTTTGTAACACTTCCATGGTAAGCCTCACCTTTTTCTTTTTTGCCACCTGCACTAACATTATTGGAACCCATGTTGATTTCTCTCACAAGAAAATCCGGTGTGCGTCAGTCTTGCGGGAAAACAAAGTAACTGCGGCACTGTCATAAATCGTCATATTTTGAGCATGTCGTCAGATATAGAAACAAATGGCGAGTCAAATTTTATGTCGGATGTCGAAAGGATCGCGTGTCGAAGCGATCGTATGTCGAGGTACCACTGTATTCTTGTTGTATTCGTTTTTCGTTTGTATCATTTTCGATGTGTAGCCATTTGGAAGTTGTTGACTTTTTTTTTTTCCTCAGGAACGTCCTTAGAGCAGTGCAATAGCTCACGTTTTTGTTAGGGATGGCGGAGGTGTACGTGCTTGTTAACGGGCCCAAATACACCAGATGCATGATCGTTCCGGTTCCGGTGCGGCTCAGTGTTGACTGCGTGCCACGCAGTACGTCAAACATAGGCAAATCATACCGGCTGCGCACGGCTGCAGTCCGCCAACTCCGTTCCCTCGTGAGCGCTCCCGTGATCGCGAGCTATAATGTGCCATTTAAAACAACGAAAAACACACGGAGTCTATACTCATCAGAGAAGCAGAGAGAGAGCACATTTTTTCTTTGCATATTGATATTTTAGTTATGTATGTCTCTTAATTCCAGATTGACTGCATCATGTTAAGATCAGGGCTCCGTGTGTGGGGGGTTGGAGGGCGGGGCCCTATTATGCCCTTGGTTGTGTCGGTGGGTTTATATCTTTGTGCACATTTAAAATTTATGGCACATAACATCTCATAGAGCTGTCATAAACAATAATAATATGTAATATTTATAAAATGGATAGTGAATTATATACTACACGAACTAAAAAAACAGCGTACTTGGAATTGGTGTCTCAACAGGTAAAATGTAGGAAAGAAAGAGAAACGTCTTGAATAGACCACCAGGTCGAAACTTGTGGGTGTCTCTTTATTCTTTTTCGTACTTTTCCCCCTCGACTCTGTATACAAACCGGCATTGTGTGTGCGCCGGGCACCAGAATTTCTGCAGTGGAACCACTTCCAGATGCGCTGCTTTTTTTTCGCTCAAAGTTGTCAGTGTGTTTGATATCCTTGCCAGAAAAACACACATAATAGGACAACTTGCAGCTTCGCTTGTAATGCCGTCCTTATAATAACGATCTGCTGCATCGTATATCACTTTGTGACTTTCCACCTCCATGATGAAACGTTCTTCGTCCACGTTTGCTGGTGTTTAAACCGTGAATAAGCAACTGGGCTGTTACGTCCAGGCCCAGCTCCGCCCATTTTGTCGGATGCGTGTCCGGCAAAAATAGAAAATAGCCTATACCATCCAGCGGGCTGCGGCACGCAGTCAATCCGGAGCACTGACGCGGCCGGTATACTTTGAACAATAGGATATAATGGGAACGGATTGACTCCGGCGCTATTTTTTACCGGAGTCGGACCGGAACCGCAACGATCATGCATCTGGTGAATTTGGGCCCAAAGACTCGCCTCGCTGAAAAATAGGTTATTTGTTTTTCGATTCTTGATTTGAAACAAAAAGTGAAATAACAAGTCGTTATCCGTTTTCCGATTTTGGATTCTACAACAGATATGGAATCAGACCCGGCTGCAGAAAGAAATTACAGGGGGGGCATGACATTTTTTTGGGGGGGGCACACTTCTTCAATGTAAATTTAGCCGTAACAGTGGCGTTTTTACCCGTTATATTTTCTGATGATAGTGTCAGTCAGTGAAACTGCAGGAGGTGGCAGCGCTATCCCTTCATGTTGACTTTCGGCCGCGTCTTTGTCATGGATTGAGTTCGTCTTTAGTTTCTTGAAAAAAAAAAAACACGGATGTCCATTGCAATTTGAATTAGCAACGGAGGAGCCGCTCAATCGCCATTTCTGTAACCGGAGCAATCCCTATCCAATCGCAGTACACAATAGCAGGTGTTGTGCCGAAAAATAGCCGCCCCGCGTGAAATGTCCCCCCTGACGGGAACGCTTATTTATAACGCTTTATTGAGGTGAAAACATCAAATGTTTTCATAGACTCATTACAGTAATGGATTTACGACTGTAAAATCACTTTTAAATAAATAAATTAGACAAAATACTAGTACTTTATTTTACTAACAAATCGTGGACTGGGCCACATAACCATCTTTGAACAGAAATGTATTAGTCTACAGGTTTTCACGACCATATCTCAATGACAATCACACAGTTATGACATTTAGTTCAAGCAGAGTAAAATGATACATATATTCACGGTATAAGAAAATCGTTTCCATGTCCATCGATTGGTAAGAAAAAGCTGTACGAGTGACGTGTGGGCGCTCAACAATAAAATAAATAAACAAATTAATCAAATAAACGCTCAAGAAAGCGTTATAAATAAGCGTTCCCGTCGGAGGGGGACATTTCACGCGGGGCGGCTATTTTTCGGCACAGCACCGGCTACTCAGCCCGCCCCCCTTATCTGTGATTGGCTAGAAATTGCCCACATTCGCTGCTGTGTTTGTGACGACAGATCAAGATAGGATGACTAGAGCAGTGTTTTTCAACCTTTTCTGAGTCACGGGACGTTTTTACGTTGGAAAAAATCTCGCGGCACACCACACCAAAATGTTCCAAAATTACTTTCTGTATAGTATATTTAATTATAAAATAATTTCTCAGTATTTATACTTACTCAGTGTGAAACGTTTAGCAATTAGGCTTGAAAAACTATCAGACAGGGGACTTGAGCAATGCATTTAAGCACATAAGGGCTAGTAGGTAGTATTAACGTCTCTGCCACAGTTTGGGACTTTTGGGATTTAGCAACAAAGTAACTGGCTTTCAGGGCGTTCTTATTTACCTTTGTAGTTTTCCTCAGAAAAGTTGCCCATTTCTCTGTGTTTTCACGAAGGCGTACAAAATAATCCATCGACTTGTTCTGAAGCGACGGGGGTTCATTTGGAGATGAGTTTAAGCTTGTATGGCGCCATGGCGCTAGATAGCCGCTCGTGTCGCGTTCAAGAACTGCTCGGATTTCTAGGTATCTCCGAACTAGCTGTCCTCGATAATGTGTTGGAATAAAACAAAGAGGGAGGATAAACGGTCGTCACATATGGATAAAATGGAAAGGACACTTTTGTATATATCGACACTTGACGAGTCAAATAATGAACAGTAGAAGTGCTGGGGTCCACATTGTTTCGGAGAGCAAGGTGGCTGACGGCTAGAAATCCGAGCAGTTCTTGAACGCAACATGACTCATCTGCACACAACCGAGAACTTTTTCCACATTCCTTCCTTCCTTCCTACTGCAACTTTGCCCGACGATGTTAAAAAAAAGCGACATTGGATAATTTCTCGCGGCGGCGGCACAATCGATTGAAAAACACTGGAATATAGGGTTCATTCTCCCCGTGTGTATGTGTTTTTGTGGAAGATTTAAAAAAAAAAAAAATTACACAGTACAGTTTAATCGAGCTAGGGCGGGCACAGCCGTCCCTCAGGGCGGGCACGGCCCCCTAATGCCCGCCCATGCCGCCGGGTCTGTATGGAATGAACAAATGATACACAGATAGGTTAGTGCAGGGGTCCCCAACCTATTCCACAAAGGCCCACTGTGGGTGCAGGATTTCATTTCTACCATACAAGGTGACAACACTCTTTCCCCAATCTGGTGTTTTACAAGTGCAATCAGTTGATTGCAGTCAGATGTGGCTTGTTTTAGCAGAAGCCTCATTGGTTCAACTGTCTCTGCTGGATTGGCTGGAACAAAAACCAGGACCCACAGTGGGCCTTGAGGACTGGGTTGGAGACCCCTGGGTTAGTGGAAATCAAAATATACATTTTTTGTGTGTGGTGGTGATTGTGTTCACCAAGGGCGTAGGTTTGCATTGGGACGGTAGGTACATAACGCGACCAACTCTCAACCAACTTTTAAGGAATCTTATTTACATTATATAATGAGTTCAGTTATATACTGTAGGTAATTTAGATGATCTTCCCATATGTTGTAAAGACAGAATTGACCCCACTATTATGAAGTGAATTATTTTCATTATGTTCAGACTTATTACATTTACCCTTTTTCACTTGCTTAATGTGCTGGTCCACCCCCTCCCCCCTCAAACGCACGTTTGATTGATTGGCTGATGACTAGACCCCCACCCTACACACACACATTCACAACCACAACGGGAATACATGTC
The DNA here is from genome assembly GCF_030265065.1 of Corythoichthys intestinalis. Lineage (NCBI taxonomy): Eukaryota > Metazoa > Chordata > Actinopteri > Syngnathiformes > Syngnathidae > Corythoichthys > Corythoichthys intestinalis. Next base: position 44,106,254 of record NC_080411.1, on the reverse strand, counting down.
AACATGCCGCCTCCTCACACCCCTTCAAAGAGGAGGGATATTAAAAGTTGTTTTCCACCTCCAGCAGCAGCAGCCACTCTAAGTAATATAAAAAGACGTCAATGTAGTGGAAGTGGGGAACACACCACTAATTTTGCTACCGAAAGTCCGACATGCGTTAGAGTTGCATAACAGTAAACTGTGTGAACTTGCTAACCTGCAAAACTCGAGTAGGAAGCTGCTTAAAGGGAGTATTGTGACTTAGGGCACCATGTAGGTTAGGAACGCCACTCGTCACTTACTTCAGTAAGCATCATTTGTCAATTCTATTCATTGCATTGATTTTTACCTAACATTTGAATCATTTTGAGATTTCAACCTCGAGTTTCACAAGGTCCCCTTTTAACTACTATCCAGTGTTGCAACTTCAAGACACGCAAGTTTGCTCAAAATCTCATGCTCGAATGTCTGATTGTCAAATCAAAAACAGCCCTTGGATTATTGTTTTAGCTACACTAGCATGAGAGTGAAGGAACACACAAAACATTTTTAATTTAACTCATATAACTCTAACATGCATTGCACAATCCTAACATAACGCTTGTACAAGCGGTACAGAAAATGTGTGTCTGTTCAATTTTGTAATTACATGCTGCCTTTTTGTTTTGCACATTTTAAATTAATTATATGTTTTTGTTTCCGTTAAAGATCTATCCTTTACAAATGATTCATGAATCAGAAACAAATTGAACCTGCGGGGCAAAGAAGGGGATCAAAGACCTATCCGCCGGTGGTATTGCACAATCACACGGGAGCTGAAACATCACGTTCTAATTTGAAAAGATGCAAACAATGAAAACTGCATCAACAAGAAAGTGCTTCTACCACGTCAAACAAAACATCCAACAGCAGAATACAAAAAGACTCATCAGGCACACTGGCTGAGATCAAACATGAGGGGTTCCTGATTTTCAGTATGGCCACCATTAACGCGACAATGTTAACAGGCACCTCCCCCTCCTCCTCAGTATTCTGGCGGCAGCAACAGAGAGCGCTGCCAGCTTCTATCGATCAGACATTTAGCTGAATGTTCTCATCGAACAGCCGGCTGCTGTGGACGAGACGCACGCACGTGGCCAGACTGAAAAGCAGCCCTTAGCCCACACAAAACACATACACAGACAAGAAAGGAAGGGAGTAACGAAGGAAAATAAATGAGGTGTCAGCTAGGAGGATGGACATAAAATCGCTGACCAAGCATGACAGCATTTGATAATAAATTAAATTAAAAATTAAAAACCTATTCACGTGTTGGCCACCAACATTCTAAGACATCGGCATTTTCAGATATCATCCCACTTCAACCACTAATGCTTTGGTTATGAATTTCAAAAAGATTTTGCTGTTAGGTTTTTCACAGTTTTTCACCTGAAGCACAGACCACAAGTGTGATTTTGGGTGATAAACTGGATCAGACTCTTACTGTTAGTACAAAGTCTTGTTATTTTGGTTGAGTAAGTAAGCGAATACTGAGTGCTTTGCATACTGATTTGAAAAAGCAACAAGAAAGTAAACAAATTGTTATCCAGTGGTTCTCCAGCTTTTGTCTATGCTGAGGCAGTAGCAGAGGTGGGTAGAGCAGCCCAAAATTTTACTCAAGTAAGAGTAGGGTTACTTCTAAATAATATTACTGAAGTAAAATTAAAAGTAGTCATTCAAAAATATACTCAAGTACAAGTAAAAAAAAAAAAAAAGTACTTGTTAAAAAGAAATTTGAGTAATAAGTAACTGAGTAAGTACTTGTGAGTAACTGCTTACAATGTCTGATTGTATATTAATGGTATATATTTTTTCATCTGCAGTATATGAACTGTTATTGTTGTACTGCACTACAGTACAGGCCTACAGGGCTTCTGGCAGCAAAACAGCCCCAAATTATGATGTCCCTCCACCGTGCTTCCCGGTGGGGATGAGGTGTTGATGTCGGTGAGCTGTTCCATTTTTCCTCCACACATGACATTGTGTGTTACTCCCAAACAATTCAACTTTGTTTTCATCAGTCCACAAAATATTGTGCCAAAACCTCTGTGGAGTGTCCAAGTGCCTTTTTGCGAACATTAAACGAGCAACAATGTTTTGTTAAGACAGTAGTGGCCTCCTTCGTGGAGTCCTCCCATCAACACTATTCTTGGCCGTAGTTTTTCATATAGTTGATGTGTGCACAGAGATATTGGACTGTGCCAGTGATTACTGTAAGTGTTTAGCAGAAACTCTGGGGTTCCTTTTTACCTCTCTGAGTATTCTGCACTGAACTCTTGGCAGCATCTTTGGTGGATAGCCACTCCTTGGGAGAGAAGGAAAAGTGCCAAACTCTCTCTCATTTGTAGACAACTTGTCTGACTGTCGATTGATGAACATCCAGACATTTAGAGATGGTATTGTATCCTTTCCAAGCTTTATACAAATCAACAATCCTTGATCGCAGGTCTTCAGACAGCTCTTTGGACGGAGTCATGATGCACATCAGACAATCTTTCTCATCAAGACAATTCTTACCAGGTGTGTGTTTTATAGTGGGCAGGGCAGCTTAAAATCACTTATCAGTGATTGGGCACACACCTGACTTAAATTGTTTGGTAAAAATTGGTTTCAATTGCTCTTTAAGGCTCCTTAGGCAAAGGGGTCACTTACTTATGTTTTCCTCTTCTGTCATGGTTTGCATGCTGTCCTCATTAAAATTTGAAAACCTAAAAATGTTTGGGTGGTTTTAGTTAAAGCAGACACTGTTTTTACATCTGTGTGATTTTGACAAACACCAGCTCACATTTGATGGTGATTTTATGCAGAAATGTCAGAAATTCCAAAAGGTTCAGATACTTTTTCACACCACTGTATAACCGATTACATGACCAGATTAGGAAAAAAACATGACAAAACAATCATCAAACTCGGACCAAAACAAAACTAAAAAGTCACCTGTCGAAAAAGCATCAGGACCCTCTAGTGGAGAAAAACATTGTTACCTCTATTGTTATAATGAAGTCATGTGGTTATTGTTGCGACGTCTCATTGAAACTGAAACTGTCGGCATCTCTGGGAAAAATAAAGAACTGGAGACACAATGGCAGATGAGACTCCGGCGTCATAAAGTCGAAATCACGGGTACGTCGTAACTCGGGGACTACCTGTTATAAACAGGTGTTGCCTCAGTGGATGCTCCAAGAGCAACAAATGTGCGTGCAGGCTTGCAGCTGTAATCTATCCCCTCTATTTCTCATTCGGCTGCGCGACTTCTTCGTTGGAACAAATGCGCGCTTCTTTGTGTGCGCAAATACTGTACCTTCTTCTTAGTATTTGTTTGTTGTCGTGGTATTACCTGCTCTATGCTTCCTTCGCCAAAATAAAAGCATGCATCACAAAACAATAAGTAAAAAATAAATAAATAAATAAAAAAGACAAAATGGCAGGCAAGACTCTGGCGTTGTAAAGTCGAAATCATGTAAGTCGTGTACGTCATTACCCGGGGACTACCTGTTATTATACCTGATTATATGAAAATATACTGTACTTGTTAAATTGCATTTTATGTACAATGTATAAAAGCATAAAAGCCCAATCATGGGTGGCGGAGGGTTGAGGCAATGGACAGAGTTGAGCATCCAGACAGCCTGATCAATGAAGCTGTTTGACAGGCTTGTGGACTGACTCAGGTTTTATCAATCCAAATTGTACCTTGTACCCTTTTTGTACAAACCATTAAGAGGTACCTCTAGAGTTACAGTTTGTTTTAATTCTATTCTGTTTTCATCCAATATAATTTGTATCAGTCTGAGGGCCTGCTTTATTATTGTGAAAACTTATAGTGTAGTCTCCAGCAAGTCTGTTTGGCTTAGAATGGTATAGATTTAGTTTTTGAAGAAGGCTTACTTCTCTTGCTCGTGAACCACCTAATGTGAAGAAAATTGGGTTGAAAGAACATATATTTGACAAATTGAGTGAAAGTGTATTGTACAGCCAGTTCCTGCAATATTAAATCTGGCAAGGGCTCTCACTCAATCTCCTTTAAAAGTGGTTGAGGTCAGAAAATGTGGTGGGGAAAAACGTGCTAACATAAGACTCAAAACATAGAGCTGAAAGTCGAAGGAGAACCGGGAGAAAAATAGGGAAATTCTGTGAGAAATGCTGATTCATGATAGTCTTATAAAACACAAACTTTTCAGCATTAATGTCTCTTTATTAATAAGGATTTTTTTTTTTCTCTCTCTCTGGGAATTTTTTTTTTAAACATGTCAGACACTGCACAATGTTAGCAATTTGTCAAAAATGGAATTGTTGTGGTTCCAGATTGGACATAATTGGCAAGGTAATTGGTATTTCACAACTCAGAGTGAATGCAGCTTCTTGTGGAAGTCAGTTTTTTCAGGTAAAGATTGAAGTGAAAACCTTGCGTAAGATGCGTGTGGGACAGCATGCTGAAATGACAAGAGAAGAGATAGAAAAAATGTTTCCAGAGATTCTGCTTCATCGTGGCAGTGAGAAGATTGCTGCACAACTTTGGATTGATAGTACTCTCACTGTGATATAAAACCCCAACTAAAATATGGAACTAAACTGAGGTGTCGTTTACATGACAAAGGCAACTTTCAACATAGCCCTATCCTTTACACGCCAATGGCGTTTCAGGGGGCTGAAAATGCGAAAAATTGAAAACCCCTTCCAGAGAGGAGATCTTGAAAACGCTCCCCCCATCATCGCCGTCTAAACAGTTGACAAAGCAAAAATGAGTTTTGAGGGACAACTGACTTCTTTACTCCAGAACAGTAGATCAGGGGTCCCCAACCTATTCCACTAAGGCACACTGTGGGTGCAGGATTTCATTCTTACCAAACAAGATGACAACACTTTTTCCCCAATCTGGTGTTTTACAAGTGCAATCAGTTGATTGCAGTCAGGTGTGGCTTGTTTTAGCAGAAGCCTCATTGGTTCAACTGTCTCTGCTGGATCGGCTGGAACAAAAACCAGGACCCACAGTGTGCCTTGAGGACTGGGTTGAAAACCCCTGCAGTAGATGATAAGGCAGCAACAACTAATCGATTAAAATCGTTGAACAAATTAGTTGCCAATGAATTTGATTATCAATTTTTGTCAGCAGCTATGAGTTGTAATGTAATGAGTTGTATGTGTGTAAGGTTAGGCCGTGCGCCCGTGCCAGTGATTAGAGCAAAAGAGAGAGAGAGAGAGAGAGAGTGTTCACTGCTTCACTCAGGTTGAGTTGCTGAATCAATAATATTTACGCGAGAGTTAGATTGTCTTGCGTCGTGTGTGTTGTTAGATCCAGTGTGCATTCGCCAGAGGTAAGTAAATTAAGCCAGTTGTATTGTTTGTATTCTTTGTTAATGAGATGTCACTACTAAGCACGGAGCGCAGAGCTAGTTATCAATTATGCTAATCAGGCTCTTAAGTAGGGTTGGGCGTCGAGCATCGATGGGATCTGGGTCTGACACTCCGGGTTCTCCGGGAAGCCTTCAAAATTTTTAAATTTCAATTCCAAGTTCCGATGCCCTGACTGCCGACCAGAAAAAAATAGCCGCCGAACACCAAGAACAAGGAGCCACATGAAGACTAGCTCCGTTATGAGCAAATCAAATGAAGTGGCTAATTTAGCTTAGCACAAAAGTGTGTTGCTTTGCTTCACACAAATGACAACAAAGTAACATAAAAAATACACCGAAATTATATCGGACCCACTGTTGAAACGTGCAAACTTAAAGATTTTGTTTTATCAACGGTTCCCAACGATGTGTAGTACAAAAGAGGTGTGTAGCGTCTGTACACCTTGTCATTGCCCGATCATGACGGGCTCCCTTTGCGCAACGGATTGCTACTGCGCATGCGCAAACTGACGCCATTTTCTCCCGAAGGATGACGGAAGATATAGGAATATACGTGATAGATTCAACGATCGAAATACATTTTATATATATATATATATATATATATTTTTTTTTTTTTTTTTTTAATCAAAAGGGCATGTGAGGTACACCCTGATGCAAGCAATGCATGTTTACACATGAAAAGAAAACCGTAGAATTTATTTCATCATTAATAAATCTTAGGCAGGCCTCGATCGGTTTTGCAAATGCGTGCAATGCACCACCACAATGGAGCCGCGATGCCTTAGAGTGATACTGTATGTGTGGTAGATTCAGACGTATAAAAACATTATTAATCAACACACACGCCAGACTTATACACTTCCTATGAATGCTATCGTTAGCTAACTGTATTTCCCGTGGACACCATGTGGGGGGCCTGATGACCGAGGAGAAAGAGGAGGGGAGTGAGTCAGAAAGCGATGTGGTTGCAGGCTGGAGCGTACACAAATCAGCAATGTGAGATGCGGAACCCAGTATTATGTAAATGACCTGTAACTGCGAATATGTTGACGTCCTATTCTATGCTGCCTGATCGCAAACCCTGGTACCGACAATTTCTGTACTTGCACCCAGTTTTGCGTCACCCCATCAGACTTGTGTCAGTCAGGCAAGTGGAAATGCTGTGCGGGGGCCACCCCAAAGCCACGGCAACTCCCCAGCCAATCGGGGGGTGAGGTAGCGCAGCACCATCCCCTGGGACCTAGTATGGTCCCTTGGACCATCCGGGCCACCATTGACCGGCCTTCAGGAAAGGGATGAGGGGCTACACCTCCGCCCCGCAAGCCCGCCCACACGGCACACCAGCCACAGTCGCAACCCCCCAATCGACACGGCACACCGCAGAACCCCAATGGCCCGCTAAGCCCGGGACAGGACATGATCCCCACCCGGAGGGGGCAACACCCCACCGACCCACCAGCACTCAGACAGTTACCTGCGCCAGTGGGGCAAGGAGGATGGATACTCAAGGAGAAAAGACAGAGGGTGGAAGCAAGAGAGCACCAAGAAGCCACCGCGGTGCTGGACCGCAGCCCCCGCAACCCACAACCGGCAGTCCAGACAAGCCTACCACCTTATTACTGTGCTACTAATGCTACTAATCCAGTACCATGATAAAATTTTGCGGGGAGGTTAGTGCAGTGTATGCATTAAAATACACATTCATATTTGTATTAAGTTAAAAAAATGCAGTATAGAAATTTCAGGAGAACACGTCTTTTCATGGTACTCCAATAATTTGTTTCCTAATATGAGTTTCAAAATTACCTCACGATATGTGATACATTTTCTTGCCGTTCATGCAGAAGAAGCAGGTGACTGTTCTATTTAGTGTTTGTTTGTTTGTTTGTTTGTTTGTTTGTTTGTTTGTTTGTTTGTTTGTTTGTTTGTTTGTTTGTTTGTTTTAACTAAAGCCCGCATCCTTTAAGTCCAAACGTTACAGACATGTCTCCCTTCTTCCCAATTAACAGAGAGTTGCTCATTGGGCATAATCAGCCACATTCACACAAAGTGTAATGTAGCAACAGTGCGGACCAATGGACAGAGAAACTGATAGACTATAGTTAGAGCATATTAATCAGTGGGAGACAGACAGTCAGCAGGCAGAGTGATGGAGAGCAACCCAATAGTCAACTTCCCTTCAGCTTTGTGTGAATGTGTGTGTATGCGCGCATGTGTGACCCTGCAGGTCAGATCTATAATGGAAGATCCTCTCCTCCATCTCACTGCTTTGCCCTTTACTCTGCTACCAATGCACACACAGCCTCCTTTTTTTGAACATCACGTATGGTGGTGAAAAGCTGGAAAAAATCAAACTGGCTTTCGGTGGAACAAGAAATACAAACAAAATCAAGCAACACGCTAATGCACTCTCAATTATGGATCTATTTAATTGCACAGCAAAAACATATACCGTTAATATAAAAGTGGAAAATTTCTACAACAAATCCCTCTCCTCCTATAATGATCATTGAAGCATTTGGACATTTTGAAGCCAGAGTCTTGAAAATTTACACGCTTGTAAATGAAGTGATGCATTAAGATTAAAGAGCTGTGTCTTTTTTTTTTTTTTTTTTTTTTTTTTTTTAATATAAGAGCCGTTTGTGTTGTTGCATAAGGTGACCAAAGTGCAGTTCCACACAACTAAAACGTGCAACCAGGGGCTGAAATTAGGGGTGTGCGACCGCACCAGGGCCTGGCCTCTGAGGGGCCCAGTTTTTGGGCGCCAAGTGCACGGACGTTCATCTATCATTTCAAAAGTCAGAAACAGCGCTTTAAACTATGTATAATCAAACCAAAATAAACCCTTCTGTAAAAAAGTGACGTTTTTTTTTGTTTTTCAGCCATCAGTATTGAAAATCAAAATTGGGACGTCCATTGTTGATAGTCAATTCACCTCTGCTCATGCTCATCAACTTCCATCTCTCCTTCACCTCTTCCTGCACTCTGCTGATTTGTCTGGACAGAAATGTGGATCTATCACTGTAACTGTTATGCAATTAATCTGGTAGGTTGTGACCTAAAAGTGGTTTATGTTGACTAGATGGGTTACCTAGCTTACCTCTTTCATTCCTCTTTGGTATATCCTTGCTGCGAGCAAATACTTTTCTAATATCCATTTGCAAAAGTAATGCTGTTTGAGTCAAACAGAAGAAAAAAAATCTATCCTGTTACAGATTACAGGGACTGTAGTAACAATGCAATTCTTGTGAAATTGTTGGAAATTATGATGAGCACACATACAAAATTGTTAGAGGTTATATCCCAAAGATAGGCAGTTAATTAATTAGGATTTATTCTATTCATTTTGGTCATATTAATAAATAGCAATAAATTGTTAGGGCCTCGGCCCCTCCCTCCTGAGACCTGGGCCACCTCCGGCAGGTGTGCATGTTTTAATCTATTTTACAGGTTAGACGTCAGACAGGTGGAGCGACCACAGGGGCAGGCTATCACCATCAGCAGCCTTGAAGAACCAGTGGACATCTCACCTCGCATCACACCTCATTTGCATTTTCTCTGTGATTCCTCGGCTCATGATTTTTTGCTCTCATCCCAGGACGTGTCTCTGTGTGTTCCACGTCGGAACCTCAAACCTGATTTTTCCCTGATTCCTGTCTGCATCCTGCCTGTCTATAAACTCCAGAATCTGGCAACAATAAAAAGTTGATCACATCACAGGCACTCGTGCAGTTGTCTGCTCTGGGATCCCCTACCGTCGTGCACCCTAACATAAATTGCATCAATGTTGATACAGTTCAAATACCACATATCATACTAACATAATATTAGACAAAATTCTTGATTTAGAGCAGGGGTGGGCAAACCGGTCCTCGAGGGCCGCAGTGGGTCCTGGTCTTTGTTCCAACTGACCCAGCACAGATAGTTTAACCAATGAGGTTTCAGCAGAAATGAGAAGCACCTGACTGCAATCGACTGATTGCACTTGTAAAACAGCAGATTGGTGAAAAGGTGTCCTCTTAATGGGTTGCAACAAAAACCCGCACCCACTGCGGCCCTTTGTGGAATAGTTTGCCCACCCCTGATTTAGAGCCTTTCACTCAAATTGCATTTAATTGTCATTGTATTCATAGCCTGTTAGCTATGACGGCAGCTAATCTGCTGCTTCAATTTGCGACCAGAGTAGTTTACCGCAGTTAACTGCCTGATACGTGAAGGGTAAAATTGAACCATTTAAATTCACAATTCATTGGAATAGCTGACCAAACAAACAGCAACAAAGAGGTACAAACGAACAACAGGGATGGGCAGTTTATTTGTATTAGCGTCCGCAAGCACGGAAAGTAGTTTGGACCTCGAAGCAAGACAACAAGTGGGGGATGCGTACAAGGTTTTATTAATTACAAACAAAAAACAACACGCAATCGCGGAAAAGTAGAAACAACAAAAGTGGTCCGTGACAGCAGGTCGACGGGGCTTAATACGACACAATACGACAAACTCGAGGGTAAACTAAGACTATAGGCAGGGGGACAGAAAAAACAAAATAAAACACTCAAATTCCTGCACAAAGTAGAGGTTTACAAACGAGAGCAGCACACAAACAGAAAAAAAAACAATGCAGGGGCGTAACAAGCAAATGTAACGAGACTATAGTATGAGATGTCAAATGGCGATTAGCAAGGCAATATCTTGGCAGCCTTCTCTGAGATCACTCGTGCTTAAATGCCATGTTGATGAGCCGGCATTGGATGAAGGTGCGACGTCGGGAATGCCCCCACAACCGGCTCTGCAACAAAACACAATTCAACCAGCAGCAGATTGTGGCAATATAGGACTCTGGGTGGGAAGAAGTCATTTCCACCGTTGACTGCATGATTGACACACGCACCGTAATATTGATGCCACATTCAAGTGTTGTTGGAGTAATCAAAAAAATGATTCTCTATTATATGGTGTCTGTAAACAGCGCCAAACAGTTACTAAACTTGTTATATATCGTTGGAGCATTTAAGTAGGCTACTCTTCTTCATAGCAATCTTGTTTTCATCCCGCATTATGACTTTACAACACATCCGAACGATTTTCCAACTTGAATGCAGCATATCTTCCAAAGGTGCTTCGCTAATGTGTCAACTCGTATGCCAATCACAGCCAAAGTTATGTGCATGAATTCCAATATTAAGGAGCCATGTGAAGATTGTGTTTATGAAGTGAACAGAGTAATATGAACATATTAAATAGGCATATTCTGTAGATTATGTAATATAGACATAAATGTATTTGGGGCAAAACACTCAGGTGACTTGAAGTTCCGCCCTGAGACAACCAATTTGGCCAAATTTCAAGATTGTCCGATATGCACGAGTGATACATCATTGGAAAGCTTAAAATCTCCGTTTTCTGGGGGAAGAAAATTTTTGAACAGGAGGGCATTTAAAAATAATAATAATAAACAGCAAAACCCCAACTGGAGGTGAGAGCACGCGAGAGCAGAATTAAAGACGCCATGAGGCCATAAAACAGGCCAAGTCTAGTTATTTATCTACCATTATAAATAACAGCTCCAATCATCCAAGACTCCTTTTTAACACTATTGATTCTGTTTTAAACCCACAACCCACTGTCTTAACTGATGTGTCAGCTGCTAAATGTGAAGAGTTTCTCAATTTCTTTCAAAACAAGGTCTCTTCAGTTAGGCAAAATGTCATTAACTCTGGTTTCTCATCCGATAACGTACGTCTTTCAGAACTGCTCAATGTCTTTGAGCAATTTGAACATATTTCATTGTCATCCCTCACCGAAATAGTTAGTAGCATGAAACCCACTAACCGTCCATTAGACGTAATACCAGCTAGGCTTCTGAAGGAAGTCTTTAGTTGCCTTGGATCAAGTCTGCTGTCTCTCATAAACACCTCTCTCAGTTCCGGTTCTGTCCCAGCTGCCTTCAAACAGGCTGTAGTCAGACCCCTTCTTAAAAAAACCCATCTCGACTCCTCTGTGCTGTCCAACTTTAGACCTGTCTCCCACTTGTCTTTCCTTTCCAAAGTTTTAGAAAAAGTTGTTTTTATTCAATTGCAAACCTTCTTAGAGACAAATTCCACCCTTGACAAGTTCCATTCAGGTTTTAGGTCCAGACACAGCACTGAGTCAGCATTGTTAAAAGTACATAACGACATTGCTCTTTCTGTGGATAATGGAAACCCGGCTATCCTTGTTTTACTGGACCTCACAGCAGCATTCGATACAGTTGACCATTCAGTCCTTGTATCTCGTTTAGAACATTTCATAGGTATCCGTGGTAACGCTTTAAAATGGTTTAAATCCTATTTACAACATAGAACATTCTCGGTAATGATTGGGGAATTTTCCTCCTCACAAACTTCTCTGTCTTGCGGGGTACCGCAAGGCTCTATTTTAGGGCCTGTTCTTTTTGCGCTTTATCTCCTACCTTTAGGATCAATTATAAAAAAAACATGATATCGCTTTTCATTTTTATGCTGATGACCTGCAGCTTTATCTGCCCCTGAGACCTAACAAAAAAACTGCTCTTGCTAAATTGATGGGGTGCATATCTGATGTGAAGCAGTGGCTTGCACAAAACTTTTTACACCTTAACGAGAGCAAAACTGAATTTATTACTTTTGGCACACCTTCCATGATGAAAGCCCTTGAGCCCAACTCTGGCGCTCCGGCTGACATTTTTAAGACACACGTTAAAAATCTCGGAGTGATATTCGATAGCAGGCTTAACTTTGAAAAACAGATTAGTTCCGTTGTAAGAGCAAGTTTTTTCCAGCTTCGTCTCTTAGCCAAAGTGAAGCCTTTTCTTAGTCGCCACGACCTTGAAAAAGCAATTCACGCTTTTATAAGTTCAAGGCTGGACTACTGCAATGCACTTTATGTTGGCCTACCCAAGTCCTCGATCTCTCGGCTGCAACTTGTTCAAAATGCTGCTGCTCGATTTTTAACAGGTACACCTAGACGTGAGCATATTATCCCCGTGCTATCATCACTCCACTGGCTTCCAGACCATTTTAGAATTGATTTCAAACTTTTACTGTTTGTTTTTAATTCTATTAATGGCCAGGCTCCATCTTATCTATCGGAAATTTTAACTTTTCGTAACTCTGGCAGGACTCTTCGCTCGACCGGCCAGCTTCTTTTAGATGTTCCAAGGTCAAAACTTAAACAGTGGGGAGACCGATCCTTTGCGGTTGCTGCCCCCAGGCTGTGGAACAGCCTTCCCCCCGAAATCCGCACCACCACGGATGTAGGTCTTTTTAAGTCTCGGCTAAAAACACACCTTTTTAGACTCGCCTTTTACAAAGATTAGGATAGCCTGGTTTTATTAGCTTAAGGGCTTTTTTAATGTTTCTTTTCGATTTTATCGGTTTTATTGTTTTACTTGCTGGAATTTTATTGCGATGCGCTCTTTGTTTTATTTTATTTTGTAAAATGTCATTGTATAATATTTTCCTGCCTTTTATTTATCTTGAGCCATGTTTTGTTGTAAAGCACTTTGGGGGCCTTTCGGGTTTTGTAAAGGGCTATATAAATAAATTGGATTGATTGATTGATTGATTGATTGATTTTAACGAGATATTATCGCGTACTTACCTCTGTTCTTGAAACATGGTAATGTAACAAAGGTCGCGATGCAGAAATCAGACATCGAGTAGTAATCAAAATTTTCATATATTTACCCTTTTGTATGTTTTTTTTTCAATTTGTCTTTGGATCGATTATTTATCATCTAACATATTGGGGAAAATGCGACAGTAATGAAAAAAATACAATTAAGCGATAGTTATGAGGTAGATATCTGTGACTTTTTTTACAGTCGGCAACTTTTTCATTGTGACATAATTTTTTAAAAGTTTAAAATATGCGAGTGAATAAATTTTTGAAGTCTTTTTTTTTTTTTTTAAACTAAATATTAGACATCGATTAACGATTCTAAGCTAAAAATGATAGACATTTCGAATAATAGATACGATTACCCACCTTCTTTTTATGGCTGGGTTTAAACAAAAGCGGTTGCGCAACGTCTGTAAATGGGGGTTTCCAGAGTAAAACGGACACATTAAAAATCTTATGGGGACTTAATGCACCGTGAATCTGCTATGGCAGCATATAGACATATTGTTCTATCAGACACAACAGTTCTTTTGTCTTAAAAAACAGCATTTTATTTTAAAGAGGGGTGTAAGAGCAGAAACTGCTTTTTCAGCCTTGTCTGTGTTTTCTGCCCAATATATATAATAATGGCAACATATTCAGGGTGTACTCTGCCTACTGCCCGTAGTTAGCTGAGATAGGCTCCAGCACCTCCTTGAACCTCGTGAGGATAAGCTGCATAGAAAATGAATGAATGAATGAATGAATGAATGATGCATTGTTAAGTTGAATAAAATCTACTACCGTAATTTCCGGACTACAAGCCGCTACTTTTTTCTCTCATTTTGGGTCCTGCGGCGTGTGCAATGATGCGGCCAATTTGTGTATTTTTCTGACGGCCGCCAGGGGCGCTCGAGCATGGAATGTGGGAGTGAGACACGTGGAATATATGTGTCGAGGAAGTTTGCACTACTACCGGTAGTTTAACTTTGTACATTGTGCATGAATAGAGGTGGCGAACCCTCGTCTTTGTGCATGAGTAGAATTGGCAGACCTGCATCATGGAAAATGCTAGAAGAAATTAAATTGGCCATCCGAGTTGTATGGGACGCTTTGATGACGAGCGGCGAGAGATCGTTTGCCAAGACTCGCCGAATGCGAAGAGCAGCTTTGGGGGAGCCTAGCATCGTGAAGCGCGGTGAAAGAGTCCGCCATCACCAGTGGGCTTTTAGGGGCCAGTCTGCTGCGAGGAGGACGGCACAGGCTGGGAGTGAATATGCCTCATTATGGGAGACATTGAAGGCGACGCGAAGGACAGACTGAGTAGGTGCGTGCGTGGCAAAATGCATCTGAGCGTCTTCATATCGGACACTGAGGGTGAAGACTTTCATTTTTTGAATGCACAGGAAGAAGATGAAGATTGCTAACAAAGACTTTTATGTTTTTATTAACCAGCACAATTAGTGCTGCACCGCCATGCTGATGCTATGCAACTTCCGTGCCGCTGCTATATAACTGCCGTGTTTGCCGGTGCTGTTTGGAACGAAAAGTTAAGGTGTGTTATTAAACATTTGAAAACTGTATTTCTTTGTCAATGTCTTATTTTACTAATTGGGCACACGCGGCTTATAGGCAGGAGAGGCTTATGTATGTACAAAATGGTTTTTCCTTTAAAAATGTACTGGGTGAGGCTTGTAATCAGGGGCGCCCAATAGTCCAGAAATTACGGTACTTGCCCGCCTTAAACTTAAGATTTGCTTTTTAAAGCATGTTAGCCAATTGACAGGGAATTGCGCTAAATGTCTTTTGTTGCCCTGGAGTACGGGGTATCGAGCCCCTTGGTAAGGGCTCTTTGGTCCCTGTACGACTGGTGTGAGAGTTTGGTCCGCATTGCCGGCAGTAAGTCGAACTCGTTCCCAGTGAGGGTTGGACTCCGCCAAGGCTGCCCTTTGTCACCGATTCTGTTCATAACTTTTATGGACAAAATTTCTAGCCGCAGCCGAAGTGTTGAGGTGGTCCGGCTTAGTGTCTTCAGCATTACATCTCAGCTTTTTACAGATGATGTGATGATGTTGGCTTCATCAAGCCGTGATCTCCAACTCTCAGTGGAGCGGTTCGCAGCCGAGTGTGAAGTGGTTGGGATAAAGATCAGCACCTCCAAATCCGAGACCATTGTCCTCAGTCGGAAAAGGGTGGAGTGCCCTCTCCCGGTCGTGGATGAGATCCTACCCCAAGTGGAGGACTTCAAGTATCTTGGGGTCTTGTTCACGAGTGAGGGTAGGAGGGAGCGGGAGATCAACAGGCGGATCAGTGCAGCGTCTGCAGTAATGCGGACGCTGCACCGGTCTATAGTGGTGAAGAAGGAGCTTAGCCGAAAGGCGAAGCTCTCGATTTTCCAGTCTATCTTTGTTCCTACCCTCACCTATGGTCACAAGCTGTGGGTCGTGACCGAAGAACAAGATCCAGGATACGAGTGGATCTTCTTTCACAGGGTGTCTGGACTCTCTTGTTGAGCTAGGGTGAGAAGCTCAGTTATCTGGGAGGGACTCAGCGTCGAGCCGCTACTCCTTCATGTTGAGATGAGCCAGTTGAGGTGGCTCAGGCATCTGGTTCGGATGCCTCCTGTACGCCTTCCTGGAGAGGTGTTGCGGGCATGTCCCACCGGCAGGAGGCCTCAGGGACGACCCAGGACACGCTGGAGAGACTATGGCTACGTTCATACTACAGGTCTTAATGCACGAATCCAATTTTTTTTCATATCTGTTTTTTTGGCGTGCCCATTCAGACTGCCTTTGTCCATTGAGACCATTCAAGTAATACGCATGCGCACTAATTCGCAGTCCAACAAGCGCTGAGCAAGACGACCCGCATGCGCAGAGGCATCAAAACAAATGACCATGACAAATGACTGGCTGTCATCCGTCATTCCAGGGATATCATATTTTGCTTTTTAAAAAGAGGACACAAATAGCAGACATAAATAATCCCAGTTTAGGCTTATATTCAAAGTATATGGATCGATAGCATGCACGCACTGTCCGTGCATGTCACACACGCGCGTAGTTTGCCCCGACTCTCAGCCGTGTAAGCAATGTTGAAATATTGCTTCTACGGAGCAGACAGAAAACCGATCATTCTCAGGCTTATCCTTAACCCATTTTTATTCTTTTTTTATGACTGTTGTCAAGTCCGACCCTTCCTAAAAAGCCGTGTTCAAGGCAAGCTAGGCGCTAATAATGCACAGCTGCACCGCTACCATGGTGTCTCTCTCGCTTTTTGATGACGTAATTGCTGCATGAATTCCGATTTGAGAGACTGGACAGTACAGACCGCCGCGACAGTCTGGAAAAATGTGGCCCAGATCAGATTTGACCCACATACGAAAGTGAACCAGATCGGATTTGAAATGGTCCAGTTCTATGCGACTTGTCACGTTCAGACCGTCAAGTTAATGCCTCACTCGAGTCGGAAAAACACGAAAAAATCGGATTCGTGCATTAAGATCTGTAGTATGAACGTAGCCTATGTCTCTCCCTGGCCTGGGAATGCCTTGGGATCCCGCCAGAGGAGGTGGTTGAAGTGGCTGGAGAGAGGGAAGTCTGGTCTTCCCTGCTAAGGCTGCTGCCCCACAACCCAACCCCGGATTAAGTGGCAGAGGATGGATGGATGGATGGATGGATGGACGGACGGACGGACGGACGGACGGACGGACGGACGGACAGACGGATGGTCTTTTGTTGTCAATAATACAATGTGGACACCGGCAGCTGCGGTTTATATTTGAATAAATTCAGTTTCCCTGTAAAATCTGATGGATGGACTTTTCGTCAGGTGCGCCTCATAGTACAGTGACCAAATGTCCTCTTTGTCCAGACATTTTTACATCCTTTCCAGGGCGCGTGGCAGGGTTTTATAAATTAATGAAAGTGTCTGGTTTTCATTACTTTTCACGGGACCAATTAGCGTGTGTTTAAACTGAATTTGCACAGAATACTTCAGTAAGTGGCGCCGCTACACGTTGAGCAGCGAATTCGCCGCATATATGCGCAAGCCGACATGGGGCGCCGTCCCAAGGAATCCCCAGTCATAATTACTCATACTCCCATTTTTTTTCTTCTTTAACTTACACCTTTAAATTGTTCCTGAGGAAAGTCAGCAGATTGTTGCCAACAAATTTGATTATCTATTTTTGCCGGCAACAGTGAGCATTCACATTTAGGTCTTTGTTTGTGTTTAATGTGAGGCTACGCGTGTGCCAGTGATTAGGGCAAAAGAGAGAGAGATTTTACTGCTACACTCAAGTTTGGTTATTGAATCAATAATATTACAAAGTGTCGAGAGTGTCTTTTGCATTTCTAGATCTAGTGTGCTTCCGTAAGATGTGAGTCAATAAAGCCAATTGTATTTTTTGCGTTCTTTATTGTAGAGACGTTACTACTTAGCACAGAGCGCTAAGCTAGTTAGCAATGATGCTAATCAGTGTCCATTTGTATTCTGTTTCGGAGAAGCATATTATCAATTGTGTTATTTTAGATCTTAAATTTGTCTTGTTTCTTTTTATAAAGAAACTTCAAACATAAACCCATTCATATAACAGCTCAACAGTCACATTCAAACTATAATTTGCCGAACGAGAAAGTGCTTTAAAATTGGATTTTGATTGTATCTATGAACAACTGTTAATTACAGTCTGTCTACTCTTTATTGAATTTTGTTGTTTAGTTTGTTTATGGAAAATAAGTGAGTCATTGACGCAATTTATATCAGTGCTTTGCCTGCAAGAAATATAATTAGTCACACTTTATTTTTTATTTGAATGAATGAAAAGCACTTTTGTCGGATTTTCGTACTGAGAAATTCTTTTTATGTTTTATACACAGAAACCTTAATTAAAACTTTAACGAGTTGTATGTACTTAAAACAGTACAGATGTAGACTACAATTAAGACAGGAACTATAATAAAATATATATTTTTGAAGGAACTAGTCATCCATTTTGTCTTTATTGTTACTGACAGCATGCCTAAGACAAATTGTGAAGTGAAATTGTGAAGGTAATTGAAAAAAAGTGACATTTACCCGATTGATCAATTAATTGTTCATTAATCAATTATAAATATAATCGTTAGGTGCAGGCGTATCACTAACATACTATAAAAACAGCAAAGATGCCACAAAAAAATGTGTGTGTGCGTGTGTCTACTGGGTTAGGGCCGGTTGGGACGTTTAGGTAGGTGGGGCACCATTTTTCAATTCGCTGTGCTGCCTGTGAAGTGTTCCCAGAGAGCCTGGCCAGTGATTGGTTCTGCTGTGCATGGGAACAGAGAGAACAGACGTCTGAGCAGTGTTCCATCGTCCTCAAAAGTGCAAAAACAAACACACAGACAAAAATAAATAAATAAAGACTAAATTGACTGTTTTTTTTTGTTTGTTTGTTTGTTTTGTTTTGTCAAATTATTGTTTTTATGAGGCTACGGTTTGATTTACATTATTTCACTGTGAAGAGAAAACAGCTGTTTGTTAAAACCTGGATTTTCCACAGAAGTGGTATTATTTATAATATTATTTCAGGTTATTTACTTGTACAGCAAGAATTGAAAAGACACCTATTATTTTCTTCAAGGATGATTCGCTAATACAGAAGAGGCATTATTTTATTTATCGTAATTTCATTCCAGTTTTTGTTTTGTTTTGTTGTTATTGTTCTATAATTTTAGGAATAAAAAAGCCTGTTCAGTAACCTCTGAGAATTTGAGTATACGTCTTTCGTTATATATCTTTTTCTTTTTAATATATACAGTGAGGAGGAGAAGTATTTGTACTCCGTGTGATTTTGCAAGTTCACCCACTTCAAAATTAGGTAGAGGTCTGAAATTTCAATCATAGATTCATTTCCACTCATAGAGACATAATCTAAAAAAAAAATTTTAAATTGGGAACTCACATTTTATAATTTTTCATTAATTTACTTGTAATTTAGTGGGGTTCATAAGTATTTGTTCCGAAGGGAATAATATCTTTTCTCGTACTTACCGTTCAAATGTTTGTATTACTCCAACACACTTAAAGCAGTAATGTTAAGTAAGGTTGGCCAACCATGTTTTTGAATAATATCAATGGCTAAACAGTTATAAGCATATTTTCGTTATTTTTTTAACGCAACCCTTCCTGATTCTTTGTTTAACCCATAGCAATGCCCTTGACAACGAAAATGCTTTTCTTCGGCAATCTTCGGAAATCTTCGGAAATTACGTCACACAGGGAAGTGCGAGGGAAGTCCGCCATAGAACAGTATTGCTTGTTGCATTGCTTCTCGGTAAGATGCCACGGCGGTGTGTGGCGATGTTTTGTTCTCACTCAAACGAAAAGTTGTATGAGTGGCCTAAGGATAGCAGGGCACGTAAATGGACATCTTTCGTTCGCACAAAGCGAATGAATTTCACGCCATCATCGAGTAGTGTTCTCTGCTGCAAACACTTCGAAGATGCTTGTTCCTTAACCGGTCTGCTTATGATCAAGGATTTGCCAAAAAGTAAGTGTGATTTTTGGATAGATGACTGATAACTTTGTCAAAGCAGAGCTGCCAACTGTTGTGGAATGAACAGTATAAGCTTGCGACGTTAGCCGAAAGTTAACTCGTGGCAATCCCTGATCATAGTTGTTGTTGCGTTCGCTAGGTTAAGCGTGTTTAAATTGTGCGTCATGTACGATCTTGACCGAAAGGGTTAATACATTGTCAATCGGGAAAGGGGTGTGGATGTGCATATAAGCGGGTCGGCGTTGCGGTAATTCACGGTCACGTTGCCGTAAGAGACACACACCACCGGTGAGTTTGTGCACATTTATTTGTATTTGTATTATGTATTTCCACCTTCATGCTTCAAGCATTGCATTGCATTTGTACGGTTCGGCGTTTCTTTCACGGTGATCGCTTGATAGCCTTCTAGTTTGTGTTTTACCGTACGAGAGCATGTTGCTTTTCATGTCTGGCAGCGAATCAGCGAGCGCGCAGGTCACGCAGTTAATCATGGGAAATGTAGTCTCGAGACAACACTGAAGTGGTGCTTTGTAATCTGTTCGCTTGTGTGAAAAAACTACATTTCCTCACGCCATTAGACGCCACTTCCCCCCGAGAGCCCCGAGCTGTGTTGTACTGTTAGCTCCATGTGTTAATAAAGAAACAAAGTTGTCAGCACGTCGCGTGTTCGATACATTTGTAAACAAAAAGCTCATAACAAGACACTATGCACAATCCGTTTAAGGAGACGCTGGAGTAGTAGGAGGCGAGGAGGAGATCAGCGAGAAGCAAAACTTCGCGGTCGAATGTGGCGGCAGTCCGCTATTATTTTGTTTTCTTATTGTTGCCACAATAAAGTGGAGAAAGCCATCAACGACTCATCTCCTTCTTTCCCACCAACGTTTTTATATTATTATTTATATGCACGAGAGCTGCCGGATCTGCCAAAATGAGCATGAAGTCTGATTATTATGTTTTTTTAACAATGTCATCAGATAGACAAAAACATAAAATTATGTGCAAATGCCTGCATCTTCAAATCATGAAAATAATAACAGCCTATATTTTACCAATCTTGTAATCCCGATGGGTCTTGTATCAATTCCATGTCAGGTAGTCTAGGCACATTGTTTGCATCCTGATTAGCATTTGGCTAATACAAGTTAGGTCCAACATAAAATTCCAACCTCCTCTTCTTCCGCCAACTCTTCAAAAACTTGGATCTCCTCCCTTGCGCTCGATCTATCGCTTATATCGCTGTTTGAATCATTGTTTGAAGGGCTTTGTATGGCGGCCGTATGTATGGAGCTGCCATAGCTGTTCCCGGTGTGACGTATCACTTCCGGGTTCGTCCCCTTTCAGGCTCGAACTTCGGAAACTTCAATTATTTTGTCAAATATACAACATATAAATTATTTTTTCATGCTGTATTTGTTGGACAATATTTAATTACTTTAATTGTGACCCTATTTGGCATGTTATGAAATTAATTCACATTACTGCTTTAATATAATCAATCAGGGAATAGTATCCTTTCTCGTATTTACTGAACTCACATTGTAGGATTTTTCAATAATTTATTTCTAATTTACTGGGGTTCATGAGTATTTGTACCCTGAGAATAAGCAATAATAATGACACTCAAATAGTTGTCAGTCTACTTTAAAAAATTTTTTTTTTTTTTTTTTTTTTAAACTCCACCTTTACCCCATGAGTAACCACCCACCCACCCAAAAACAATAATGTGCTCAAACGGGTGTTTGAGCACATTATTGTCACCTTTGCACTCCACAGTCAGTCATAACCCAACTGCTACCATGGGCAAGACCAGAAAGCTTTCAAAAGACACCAGAGAAAAAAATGTTGAGCTCCACAGAGCTGGAAAAGGCTATGGGGCAATTGGAAAGCAACTTGGTGAGAATAAATCAACAGTTGCAGCAATTGCTAGAAAATGCAAGTGGCTAAAACATGACTGATAATTTACCTCGGACTGGGGCTCCATTTAAACTCTTCCCTCGTGGGGCATCACTTATGATGACAAAAGTGAGGGAAGTACATGGCAGGAGTTGGTCAATGACCTGAAGAGAGCTGGATGCACAGTTTCAAAGGCTACTGTCAGTAGAACACTGCGGTGATTTGGTTTAAAATCATGCATTGTTCGGAAGGTTGAAGCCAGTACATGTGAAGGTCTCTCTGAAGTTTGTCAGGGACCACCTGAATGAATGACCGTGAGGTCAGATGAGATCAAAGTAGAACTTTTTGGTGCAAACTTTACTCATCGAGTGTGGAGGAAAAAGAAGGATGAGTACAATCCCAAGAACACCATCCCTACTGAGAAGTATGGGGTGGAAACCTCATGCTCTGGGGCTGCTTTTCGGCAAAGGGGAAAGGACGACTGTACTCTATAAAGCAGAGGATGAATGGTGAAATGTATCATCAGATTTTGAGCCACAACCGCCTTCCCTCAGTCAGAGACTTGAAGAGTCGTAGCTGGATTTTCCAACATGACAATGATCCGAAGCACACAGCCATGCTGACCAAGGAGTGGCTTTTTAAAAAGCATATCAAGGTTCTGGAGTGGCCTAGGCAGTCTCCTGACCTCAACCCAATAGAAAATATTTGGATGGAGCCAGAGGTTGCGCTAGACTTTTTCGTTGTCTGTCATTTTGACTGACAGGGTCATAAAAATCCGGTCATAATCTATTTTTACCCATCACTTAAATTTTTAAAATGATGATAATGACATTGTGGTGACCCTTTGTTTGGCATAATTCACCTTCTGTACTTGTGTGTCCATTTGGCCGAGCGCGTTGCCGGCTACGACAGTCACGTGACAGAGACACTTAAGAGCCGCTCGCGGTCCCCTCACTATCCACTCGCTCTCACTATATGAGTGGCCGAAGAGTCGAAATGCTCTCCCGTGAAATGCCTGTTTAAAAATGTTCCCGTTGTTACTTCTTACATTCGCTTATAAGTGCCCATTTAAAAAGGAAAAGCGATGGATGATACTACACACAGAGCGTATTATTAACAAATGTTAAAGTTGTATAATCGTATAGCGAGAATAAGGAACGTCACTGACAAGCGCAGGCCCCCGCGAGTGGATAGTGAGGGGAATAGGATAGTGCGGCTACAGCTAACAAGACTCTTAACATTGCATACCGCTTCAACATATTCAATAGTATTTAGTTTTCATTCATTTTAAATTAATATTCTGTCCGAACAAGCTTAACAGAGAATCCACACCGTACCATCACACATCAAGCAGATGAATATGTAACTTTTTCTCCGCAGTGACAAAAACAGCTGACTGTGGCCCCAGTATGTATGTAGCCTACCATATGTAGCATATGGAGCAATGAAATTAACAGTTCACCTGCTGTGGCCTGAACGTCGTCTCACACTTTCCTCCTGGTGCGCATGGACTTGAATTGCGTGCCCGCTTGTGCAGTCCCTGTTTTTTCACCTCTTTTATCAACACCATCGTCGTTTTTGGGCTTTTCGAAGAAACTTCGGACACTCAGTTGCCTTGACATTTTTCAGAGTAAGGCCAACGATGTCATGCATCGAGAGAGACAATAGCTAATTAATATGCTCACTCGCCACCCTGTGGTCTGGGGTGTGACTTGCAACTGTCACTGTCAAAATGACGGATGGACTTCAGTTTTTTCCGTCACCGTTTTAAAAAATCGGTCAACGACGGAAAATATTCGGTTAACGCGACCCCTGGATGGAGCTGAAACTTTGTTTCTTAACGACAGCCTCGAAACCTGACAGACCTAGAGATGATTTGTGTGGAGGAATGGGCCTAAATCCCTGTTTCCATATATGAAAACCTGGTGAAGAACAACAAAAAGTGACCTCTGTAATTGCAGACAAAGGCTTCTGCACTAAATATTAGCACTGATTTTCTCAGGGGTACTGAAGGAATCTGACCTTTTTAGCCAGATGGCCGGCGGACCCGCGCTGGCGCAGCTCCAACGACCCTGGCCGGCGAAATCCCAACAACCCGGCCAAACTCCACACTTTCGCCTTAGTCTTACTCCCTTGTACTAACTCAATTTTCTGGAAGAAGGCTTCGAAACACAAGTTGACAATTTATTCAGGTTGACAGGGATCAAACAGCAAGGCAAACAGCAAATAGGTCCCTGACAGAGAGGCAATTCTGGACCCAGGGTCAGCAAAACGATGAGCACATCGAAATGTCCCCAAGAAGCGACAGTTGTTAGTTAAACGTTCAGTCTTTTTTAAGTCTGCGGTACGGTGGGCCAGACGAAGGGTGTTCCTGGGTGTTGTTTAGGAAAATTTGTCTGTTGCAGATTTGGCCGGTCAAGTTCGTGCGTCACCGTTCGTTGCTGCGTCATGGTCACTGAGGTGGGAGCTTTGGCCTGCCTTGACATCTGAGAGGCACCGAGCTATCAAATTTAGAGTTGTTTTTGTTATCGAGTGTTGTGGTAGTACAGGACGTCCCGCCATTTGTTTTGGACTGTCCTGAAGAACTGATTGCGGGATTTGGTGGGCTTATAGATGTCTTGGCTACCACCTGGTAGTCAGCGTCAAGCTTGCTCCGTCAGCTGCATGACGCATGTGTTGGTCTTCCGTGGTCAGAAGGCGTCATGTATCTCTTATGCCCTATGTCAAATATATTCTGCTTGTTTTCCTTAAACTATGATATAATAATAATAAATAATAATAATAATAATAAAAATAATACATTTTATTTGAAGGCGCCTTTCTGGCACTCAAGGTCGCCGTACAATCATTTAAAACATTTAAACATATAAAAAGAGAGAAAATGAAAGTATAGAACGCTTAAGGAAATTTGAAATACAAAAAGAGATATAAGGCAGTTAAAAAGACCAGAACTTAGTGATTATTTTGGATAGGCTGGTCTAAACAGGTGAATTTTGAGTTTTGATTGAAAAAGGGGGAGGGAATCTGTTCCTGAGGTCGGGTGGGAGTGAATTCCAAAGCCGGGGAGCTGAGCGGCTGAACGCTCGGCACCCCATGGTGCTGAGGCGAGCGGGGGGACAGACAGTTGTATGGAGGAGGAGGATCTATGGGCACAGGAGGGAGTAGTAACATGAATGAGATCGGACAGGTATGGAGAGACGAGGTTATGGATGGCCATGAATGTGAGGAGGATATAAATGCTATATATTTTATACTGGGTACGTTAGAGTAATACAAACAAACAGTACATACGAGAAAAGATACTATTCCCTGATTGATTATATTAAGTGTGTTAGAGTAATACAAACAGTCAAACGGTATATACAAGAAAAGATACTATTGCCTTCAGTACAAATACTTATGAACCCCACTAAATTACAAATAAATTATTGAAAAATCATAAAATTTGAGGTCCGTTTTTTTTTTTTTTTTTTAGATTATATCTCTATTAGTAGAAATGCTTCTATGATAGAAATTTCAGACTTCTACCTATTTTCTAAGTGAGGGGTGAACTTGCAAATTCACAAGGGGTGCAAATACTAACATATTAAAGTGATGAGGCATCTGTGAGTGAATTTCGAGTAAAATTGAAGTGTCTCGGGGCTGGGCCAAGTGTCCTCATTTTTGGAAAGGAAAATATGGTCAGCCTACCTTATAGTCTGAAAATTAATTTATTTTTTTTCCCTGGGGAATCATGAAGCAGTTAACTTTGAGTTCTGCTATATACAATTGGAAAAGTGTGCCTAATGGGGCATCCAGGGACTAATTATTAATCACCGTTATTCATCTACAAGGAGGTGTTGCAATTACGTGAGGAGGAAAAATATTAAATACTTCTTGTCTGATTTCTTATTCGTTAAAAATAGAAGCTGTGTGTGAATTTACTGTGTACATGTACAAACCTTGCTTTATATTAAAATAGTGAAAGCGCTGGTTTGGACGAACATCAACAGTAAGATAGCCTTACCTGTGAATGTGTTATGATGCCAAATGAACGTGATCAAAATCTCATGAGAGAATCTTTTGAAGCTGTTGGAACGGAAGATCCAATTAGTCTTCCTTCATTGGAGTAACTCTGGACTCTTAACTCATAATTGAGGTTCTATTCTATTCTTCTCACAAGGAACAAACAAAATTCTCTTGGAATTAATTAGTGAAACCCTTAATGACCCAATGTGTTTGGTAAAGTATATAGGCATCATGCAAATTATTTCTTCACCTTTGGGTGTACTCTTACACTTTCATCACAATTGCATGGTTACAATGTCAAAAAATTATTTTCAATTACAGCTTATGTTCACACTTTCCATGAATCTTTTCATCCTTCTGCTGCGAATCTAAATGAGTTTATCATTAGTTCATAATGATACTGAGGGGTCAGATTCGACCTTCACTGCGCCACGCCTTTAAGTAGGGGGCCATCCCACAATGCGCTTCAATTATTCGCAGTCGGTCGCAGCGACACATGCAGCGATCCAACGCCGGATTTAGGTTGAAAAAGTACGAAAGCTGTACCGCATACAAACAGGAAGGATCGTCTCGGGAGTGATTTGTTCAAGGATTCAAAGTAATTATTATAATTTTCATTTTTTCACAAGAATTTTCAATGTAAAAAGCTCTTTGTTGTAAGGCTGCCACAACATTGTCTAACAGACTAGCATCACTCTTCGACATATTTACGTAAAATAAATGCTAATTGCACGTCTTTCTTTTGCTTTTAACCAAGAATCGAGACTATTTTATGTCCATATCTATAAAGAATTCAGGGATTTAAGCATTTGTCCACAAGAATTTTCACCGGAAAAGCTCTGTTCACATATGGCGGCTGCCACGTTGACCGACAGACTGTAGTTGAACATATTTACGTAAAATAAATGCTATATGCACGTTTTTTTTTTTTTTTTGCTTTTAATCGAGAATCGAGACTGTTTTACGTCCATATCTATCAGGAAAAGGGTATTTAAGCATTTATTCACAATAATTTTCACCCGGAAAGCTCTGTTTACATCAGGCGGCCACCACATTGACTGACAGACTAGCTTTATACTTGGACATACTTACGTAAAATAAATGCTGACCTTACTTTTTATTTTTATTTTTGCTTTTAGCTAAGAATCGAGACTGTCTGACGTCCAGATCTATAAAGAATTCAGGGATTTAAGCATTTCTTCACAACAATTTTCACAGGAAAAGCTCTGTTTACATATGTCGGCCGCCACATTGACTGACAGACTAGCATCGTACTTCGACATATATACGCAAAATAAATGCTAACTGCACTTTTTTTTTTTTTTGCTTTTAACCAAGAATCGAGACTGTTTTACATCATATCTACGGTATAAAGAATTCAGGGATTTAAGCATTTATTCACAAGAATTTTCAATGAAAAAAGTTCTTTGTCTCTGATTCCACTTGGTCAGCTTTGACGGTCACGCCAACAATGCAGGTCCCCTATTAATCGGCCCCGTGTCCCATCAATATTATATGGTCTATGCATTAGTTTATCACTCGTAAACATCCAATCCTTTCGAACTGGGAAGGAGACAGCCAGTGTTGTTAATCTTAAATCTTAAATCTTAATCTCCAAAAGTAATTAGGAGGGATGTACTGAAAGCAAAATTATTGGCAGAAACCGAAAAGCAAATATTGGAAACACTTGGCCGAAAAACCAAAAGCCATTTTTTATTTTATTTATTTATTTTTTAAATCATTTTATTTCATTGTTTTCAGATAACTTGGCATTGGTTCTACAAACCCAGAGGCTCGGGCAATTTATTTTGAAAGGGTGATTTTGAAACTCCACGGGAGGGTGCGGTTCTAGGATATTTCTGAAAAAGGGGCAAAGAAGGGACCCCGTTTAACCCTCCGGGGCCATGTGTCGCTGCCATTTTTGTTCAGTGTTTGTTTTGGTCAAAAAACAATTGGCAGATTATCCTGCATGAGGAGGTAAAAGCACCTGGTAAGAATTGCCTACTGGTATAAAGCAGTCAAGTTTGTAATAATTTGAATTTAATCATAATATGTGCAAGTAAGGATACAATACGTGGAACAATCAATTTAATCATTTTTTTTAAACGTCCCAGATTAAGCGGTAGATGATGGATGGATGGATGGATGGATGGATGGATGGATGGATGGATGGATGGATGGATGGATGGATGGATGGATGGATGGATGGATGGATGGATGGATGGATGGATGGATGGATGGATGGATGGATGGATGGATGGATGGATGGATGGATGGATGGATGGATGGATGGATGGATGGATTTTACGTAAACACAAAAGTACATTAATATTTAACAAGCTCTAGAAACATTCTCTCTCACTTCAGAAAAGAAAGACTCACCAATTGCCATGCTTTGTAATAAAATGGGACCCGGGGCACTTCAAGCCAGTTCCACTTTGACCCCCCCCCTTAAAACCGCCTGTGAGAGGGTGCATTCCCAGAGGCAGTGAGCACTGGGGTCGTCATAGCATTCTGTTTAGTGGACGTAGACGCACACGACGGCCAATTACAATCTCTCCTACTATTTCAAATAAGAATCGGTGTTTTCTTGTGCAACAAGTGGAATCGCTCGGGAGGCGAGTGGGTCGAGTTTTAGTAGCGACCAAACCGAGTGAAGTCGTTCCCAGCTGGATTAAATGGCGACTGGCAGACGGGGTGTGGAAGTCACTGGAAAAAAGTGGCAAAAAGAGAAGGTGGTCGTGCGATAAACGTATTGTACTACACCACAGCAAATGCATATGTATGCATTTAAATATTACTTAATTGTATGCTGTTCGCTTGATTAAACGGCAAACTACTCACGCTTGGGGTCAAATGCAGTGTACTCGACATGACGTGGGACATCAATGAAAAGCAACTTGGGAACCAGCGTGTAGCAGCGATGAAGCAAATTTATTTTTCTTCATTTAATAATTTCTAGATTTGGTTGATACCTCAAGATACAGTGGCACCACTACCAGTGTTGTCACAGATTACTTGAAAAAGTAATTTAATTACTGATTTCTGATTACGCCTCAAAAAATTAATCGAGTTACTTTACTGATTACTTCATTATTAAAGTAACTAAGTTACTTTAAAAGTAATCTGTCAGTTACCTTTTAACCATTTTTCTCCCTTTGCCGCCTCAACATAAGAATGACAACAGAAAAATGTCATCACATGTAATTGACTTTCTGATGATTGAATTTAAAAGGGAATATCAGAATTTCGCGCTAGTTTAGCCACTCCGGAGCCCTGAAACTAACAAATATCTGACAAACTGCTTGGAATTTGTTGAAATCAACTCCACCGACCAATTAAACCCCGCTAAGATTAAGCCTAATGTCAAAACTTGTGAATTTCGGCATATGGTTAACAGCATATCAGTGCCAATGTAAAACAATGCAAACTGACTGCACAAAATTGCAAAGGTGGTGGCGGGCGCGGATGCGCGTCCACAACCCAGAATTACTCCTCTCAACACACACACGGTCAATTTGGCCACAAAACGTGGCGGCAACTAAGCACTTTACACTCAATCGGACTTACAACGCATCCCGCAGATGCTAAACGAACACATCACCTCACGGCATAAATGTGCAACATGCATATGATGTAAACAAAGCTTGCCAACTTGGAGCGATGACTGCCCGTCGTTGCTACAGCAAAGCTACGAAACGGCCACGCATGTAGGAAGTCCAACCTTTTGCTGATACCCTCCAGAATGAAGGAAAAATACTCACCTTCATTCATGGATATCCACAGATCAACATTCCCTCGCAACGTGTCAACACTCAGCTCCAATGTCCATCCGCCTGGCCCACGCCTTCAGTCCCACAACACATGTGACACGAGACCAAAACAGGAAATAGCTAAGAGGTTGTCATGGAAACATGTACCGGGAACCTTTTATTTTAGATTTTCTATTCAAAATGCTCTTCGTACATGACTAAAATAATCTTCATTTTACATACGTTATGAGGCAATGAAAAATTAGTAACGCAGAGACACTAAGGAAACTAATTTTAATCAGATTACTGGTGTAGAAAAATGAACGCGTTAGATTACTCGTTACAGAAAAAAGTAATCAGATTACAGTAACACATTACTAACATACGCGTTACTGACAACACTGACCACTACATACGAAGTTAGTTCATTCCAGGACCTAGTATGTAAGTCGAAATGGTTGTAAATCGAGCAGGATTTTCCCATAAAAATAAATTCTTCTTTCCACATCCCAAAAACCTACACTAAATCCTTAATAGATACTACTGGTTCTATTACAAATGGCAAGTACACATAGCAAAACAAATAAATTATAAATAAAAATCGGAATAATAAATTTAATAATTAATTAATTAATAATAATTCCTGTAATAGTGTAACGAATCGAGTTCTAATTTGGCGGACGTTTTTTGCTGTACCTGAACGCACTGCGTGGCTGACGTAACAGAGAGAGGGAGCGGCGCTGTTGAGTTTACTGTACTTTCGCTTTCAATGTTTTCTTGAGAACACCGTCGACTTCGGCAGAGAGTAGGCGTTTTGTGTTGGATAAGTTCTGAAATAAATGATAAAAACCTGACGAAGCTGGCAATTTTTTTGGCGGTGTTACCACAATAATAATTGTCATCTTAACTTATAAAGACTGGTGGACGGTGGTCGGAGGAGGACCGAAGCCATTTCATGGATGCGCACCCCACGCTCATATTTTTCTACAATTTGCATCTTCATTTCAATGGTAAGCGTCATCTTTGTCCTTGTTTCACCACCTGTACCAACCTTTTTGAAACCTGTGTTGATTTCTCACACAAGAAAATCGGCCGTGCGTTCATCTGCGGTGCTGCCATGTCTTCGTATTTCGAGCATGTCGTCGGAAGTAGGAACAAATGGCGAGTCAAATTTTACGTCGGATGTCGAAAAGATCGTGTGTCGGAGCGATCGTATGTCGAGGTACCACTTTACTTCTAAAACTGATTTGTTGGCTGTGAGCCATTAGTGTTAGCTCGCCATGTTTTGATTACATCATCACAAGAGGACTAAGGTTCCTCAGAGTTATAGGTGGTAAACTTTTGGCCTTTTAACCGATAACCGAAAATGCAATTTTAGTTATTTTATGCAGAAAGTATTCCGCGCCGAATTTTCGGTCACATCTCTAGTAATTAGTAACAGTTACAAATTAGAATTATACTCATTCATAATTCTCCCAAAAAGTAATTGAGTTAGTAACTCAGTTACTACATTGTAAGAGTAATTAGTTACTCTGTATGTAACTGACGTTACTTTTCATGTTGTCCACATTTTTACTTTATACATTCTCTAATATCTTTCACATTTAAGATGTTTATCTTAACTGACTGAATTGAACTTATATTTTCAGTCCAAAAAAAAAAAAAACATATGTCTCACTTTTACGTTTTCCTTAAATTTCACCTATAAAACAGTGTGACAGTATACAAACTTTAACTTTCAAATGCTGTGAGAAAAAAAGCAGATTTGTATTTCCTGTAGTACTGAACCCACACCAAAATGTGAATACCATACCGAGGTACGTACTGAACCGTGACTTGTGTGTATCAGCACACCCCTAGTATATATATATTTTTCAATATGCAGATGAGGCTCTGAATCTCCTACCTCTCCTGTCTTTGCTCTAGTCGTTTTGATTAAAAAACATCAAACAAGGTTCATAGACACTTAATTCAGGAAAGGTTTAGGGCAAGCGTCTATTTTTGGTAATTAAAAAAACAAATTACTATATTGTAGCGTCTACAAGGATAACACCAACTTGGCGATGATAATGCACACTAAGCAGGAAAACAGTATATTATTTTCAATTAACTGTACCCACCTAGACACCACGATCTGTATGTAAAAAAAAATTGCCGGAGAATTTAAGATGACGCTTGCCATGCTAAATGCTAATGCTCATGAGAACGTGAATGCTATGCTAACGCTCCGAGCCACATAGCCCATCATCATGGGTTTGCAACGGCGTCACCACTCTCTTTCCCTCCTCCCGCTCTGCACTCACCAGGTCAGATAGGCAGGCGGATGTAGTGGGGCGGGAAGTGTGGTGCTGAAGGTGCTGCAGCACCCCCTGATGTTTGGGAGGAAAAAACGTTTTGGTAGATTTTTTTTTTGGGGGGGGGGGGTATGGAGATAGAATAGTGCCAAAAGATGTGAGGTTGTAAAATGAAAATGATCCCTGTAAAATGACCAATTTTAACTAAAAAAACACTTGTATTTCCAAATTTTGCATTGTAAAATAAATATGAAAAAACTCGAAGGAATAAATTGTTCTACAAGTTGTTTTTTTCTGTTTGCAAGTTTTTTTTTTTTTTTTTCTGCAGGTGTTTTTTCTTCACTACGGGTTAAAAATTACCAATTACAAGTGCACAAGTTTTGCCACATTCTTGTCGAGTTTTATGAGCCAAAAAAGAAACTCGTAACCAAGTTTTAAAATTAAAAAAAAATATCTGTAAAATGACTAATTTTAACTTGTAAAAAAAAACAAGAAGTTGTATTTCCAAATTTTGTGTTGTGAAATAAACATGACAAAAACACAATGTAAAAAAAAATTTCTACAAGTGTTTTTTTTTTCATTTAGGCGTTAACCTGGCCCAAACATTAGCGATTTTCTTCTTTCACTGTTGGATTTTCGTGTGCAATTTATTTGAGTGTTGTGAAAAGTGTGTGTTAAACCGAGGCTTATTGGACCTTTAAGTTTTAAAATGAGTTTGTGTGTCATTGCGCCGTCTAGCTGGGGGGATTTGCATTATAATACATGGGCACTTTTATTTCTAGTACAAAAACTCCAACACACACTTTAGGTGAAATAGAATGCTGTCCTTGAAGTAGCCTAGTAGCAAGGGCATAGGTTTGCATAGGGACGGTAGGGACATAACACTACCAACTTTTCAGGATGCTTAAATTGTCCCCACCAACTTTTACGCAACCGTATTTGCATTATAGAATGACTTCAATTATATAAGTAATTTAAATTGTCTTCCCATGTTGTAAGGACAGAATTAACCCTATCATTATTAGTGAATTACTGTACTTTCAATATGTTCAGACTCACATTGACCCCTCTTCACTTGCTGAATGTGCTAGTCCATTTTTCCCCCCTCAAATGAAAGTTTGATTGGCTGATGACTTACCTCTCCCTACATTCACAAACATGTTCACAGCCGGTATTCTGTGAAATTTTTCACCCTGATACTATTTTGCTCCCGAAGCTTTTGTGGTGAATAAGCACTCTTCATAGTTGGACCCTCAAAGTTATCCAAAGGTGCTAAATAAATTATAGATAGATATTACATTAATTAGATTATTGTTTTTGCCAGCGATGCCGAGTAGCTGTAACAGCTGTAGTAGTAGCAAGTAGCTCTACCGATTTCATCAATGAGACGTCGCAAAAATAATCACGTCTCCATTATACCAATCAGACACAAGCTTGCCGTTCTAGCTTCACGCCAGCCTGCTCAATCATGTGGTTTTAGCACCGTAAAAAATGAAGTATTTGATATTGAGCGCTGCTCTCAACATGACTCGAAAGTGTGGATTTCAACCTCAATCCTGGTTTTTATTTTTCACTGATTGACCAAGGAAAACCGGATATACTGTATGCTCCTTTTGATTTCTAAATAGTAATAATGAAGGAGCTCTTCACTATTAAAACTAGGAACTGTTTTCTTCACCAGAGGGCACTCATGCTCTTTGGACGAATAATGCCTCATTTATGTTGTTTTTTTTTTCTCTCATTGGAATTTAATGATTAATTTTTTTTTTTTTTTTTTTTGTATTTCTTTGGCTTAATGCGGTTATGTAATGTGTTATTGTCCAGTATCATTATACCAACCATTCATATACCATTGTTAAAAAAAATATCAAACAAAAATAAGCAGTTACTCAAAATGATACTCTTACTTGAGTATTCTTTTCACTGTATACTTTTTTACTTATACTTGAGTACATTTTTTGATGACTACTTTTACTCTTACTTGAGTAATATCATTTTGAAGTAACGCTACTCATACTTGAGTAAAATCTTTGTATACTCTACCCACCTCTGCGTTTAAATATTGCAATTTAAATTTACTTATAAAATTCAGACACTTATTCTGGAAGTTTTCAAAATGTTTTTTTAGGAGTTTTTAAAAACAGGTTTTATCAAACGGTGTACCACCGAAACCAATACATATGCACTGCAAAACTCAAACCAAAATTAAAAAAATAAAAAAAAACTTCCCTTGTTTTCAGTGTAAATCCACTTGAAATAAGTGAAATTATCTGCTAGTGCATCAAGTAAATTTTACTCACTTAAATTTCTTGAAATAAGAAAAATACCTAGCTGAAAATAAGCTTAAAAAAACTTGCCAGAAATGTTCTTAATTCAAGAATAGATATTGTTCAAAACATTATTTGAAAGCATGTTTTTCTTGATTTAGGTGACAACTTGTAGTTGTATGGCTTTAATAAGAACAAATACTGTAGTAATAGTTATATTTACTTAAAGTAAGTGGAAGAATCTGATGC
The DNA here is from genome assembly GCF_030265065.1 of Corythoichthys intestinalis. Taxonomy (NCBI): domain Eukaryota; kingdom Metazoa; phylum Chordata; class Actinopteri; order Syngnathiformes; family Syngnathidae; genus Corythoichthys; species Corythoichthys intestinalis. The sequence continues at coordinate 44,072,258 of NC_080411.1, read as the reverse complement.
ATTAATCTGTTAACCAGCCTTTAACACTCAAAACAAGATGGAGAAAATCATTCGACTAGATTTAAGAAAAATGATCAGATTAAGACGTTATAAATTTGCAGTGTGGAAGTTAAAGAAATTTGTATTGATTTATTTTGCATGAATAATTTAGCCTATCAATTTATTTGGTTCACATTGGTGAGAAGTGTAGCCCTGACCACCGTTCACCCAATCTGCTTGGTCTTATTAATGTCCCGTCTCAAACAAAAAGTGTACATCGAGGTTATGCTGTTTTATCGTCCCTACCAATAGACCCTACTCACCTAATCACAAAATGACGTGTCGCTGTATCTGGCCACCATATTGTCCGTCTCTGTTTAGCCCTATTCTCAATGGTTTCAATTAGTCGTTCAGTTTATAGAGCAATTCATGGAAGCCCCGGTGCTTTCAGACGCTGTAAACTCATTGGATGCGTTGCATAAAAGGCGTTATATGGAAAAGCTTCAGTCTATCCATTCGCCAGATTCATATTTGATGCCTAAATCGATATTTTTCGACCCGCTGCCTTCGCCCTCTCTGCCTGATATCTGCTACCCTGATTTCTACAACTATCTTGTCCACACAAAATCAGCCTATTCTCACGAAAGTTTGAAAAACTTTAAGAGCTTGGAGGCTTATAAATACTTCGTTGCTGGTTGGATGAAACAGGTCCTCGTCCACGAAAATTCGGCAGGAATCTATCTTGTGCTCGGGAAGGTGAGTTACGAAATTTTCAATTCAAAATCTTTTGTTCTTGCTAACATCCACTGTCAAGTCTAATGTATTTCATGTCATTTGTCAATGGAGCTAGGGCTTTTAATGTTTATATGGTTTAGCGATAGCACTCTCACTACATACGTATATAATATGTAATAAATATGAAGTGCGATAGCACTACTCCAGATTGTCCCTAATTGAATTTATTTTTTGGCTTTTGACCTCAATAGTGAAATTGTAAATTAATTGTATGACAAGTGTCTTATATTCCCCTATAATTATATATTTTCAGGTAGTTCATTCACAACGTCTGAGTGTATGTTGTCAGCGATTAGCCTAGCAATGATCTTAATTGTGGTTGTCAGCCCAAAACCCTCTAAGTATATATTAAATGCATCTTACCAGATATAAAATGACTACTACATAATCTGTGGTAATCGTTTGGAGCCCAGTTTTCTCGTCGAATTGCAGCAGCCCATCTCGCTCTCCTCTCCGGGTCTCTCGGAATCCGGTAGAACTTCAAGTCTCTCCGTCTATCTTCTCTGTTATTGCAACCGACCGCCACGCACGCCTTCACCATTTTGATTATTAATGTTAACGAGCAGAAAAACACGCCATAATAGGAGGAATTTACGTAGCGGTAATGCATCAACAGTGACGAGTTGACGGACAATATGGCGCGGGGGCGTGGTTGTGACGTCATGTGAGTAGGGTCTATATTGAAACCAAACCTACGCCCTTGCTTAGTAGTAGTACATAAAGTATCCAGCATGCATCTGTACTGCCATTGTGCACGCCTCGAATGGAGAAAAAGGCCAAGCATGACAAATTTGGATCGAAACAGCCAATTTGGGAAGGAAAAAACAAAATAAGATCCTCAGCACCCCCTGCAGTGAGTGACTTCCAGCACCCCTGGGTGGATGTGTGACAAAATCAGTCAACCTGCGCTTCATTTAACCAAATTGTAGTACGTGGCCCATCACATCCTCAGTAACAGTAACGGCATTGCAAAGATGGAAAAAGTAATTAATTTGATTACTCACTACTGAAAGAAATGACACCGTTAGAAAGGCTGTCATATTTTAACTGGTGGAAGCCCTCCCACTGAGAATGGATTGGACGTCTAGCGCCATCAATGGCAGCCAATGAGTTAAGCAGTGTGCACAGATATGAAATACTGTGCACCTTCTAATTCACCTTTACCCCTGATAACATCAGTCACTCCTTTAAATCAGTGCTGATAGTGAACATTCTCTTTCCCCCGTCCTTGGACATCCTCAAGGAAACCAAGGTCATATTTTATCTCCGCTTGCTTCTGAACACATATTGAATGTATGATTGTTATTTCACTACAAAATAATGGATCTACATACATACGTCACGCTGACATTGTCACATGCACATCTGCTTTCAGGTGCGAATGCTTTACTGTGCATCAAGTGTAATAGGTCTTTTGAACTTTGTGGCATTGTAAGATTCATTTCATTTCATTTAATATAATGACAATTATACCTATTTATTATTGATTTTTTAATCAGGGTTGTTTTCCGCAGCCCTTTTAATTTTCATCTTAGTCTATTGGACGATAATCATTATAAGTCATTTTTTAGTCATTTCAAAATGTGTTTGTCCTCATCCAGTTTTTTTTTGACAAAAACTCAGACTAATATAATCTCGTTTTAGTCGACGTTTAGTCTAAATGTTTTCGTCTGTAAAATTAAAAATATTTTACTCCAAAAATAAATGAATAAATAAGGGTTTCTAAATATTATGAATGAACATTGACAGACAAGCACATATTGTAGCGTCTACAAGGACAACACCAACTTGGTGATAATACACTCTCAGCAGGAAAACAGTATGATTTTCAATTACTGTATTTTTTGTACTATAAGGCGCATTGAAGTATATAAGAGGCACCTTCAACAAATGGCCTATTTTAAAACTGTTTTTATATATAGGGCGCACAGCAATATAAGGTGAAGTAGTAGTAGTGGTTGGGGTTGTGTTATGCATCCATTAGATGGAGCTGCCATGAGTAACCAATAATGATCCATATACAGTATGACCCCCAATAATTTGGAACGTTTTAAAAAATTCAATAAAACCAAGAGTGATGAAAAAAATATATACTTGAAACCTTAAAATTTGCCTAATTCAAAAACAGTGATGGAATTTTCACTTTTTAAATGACGTCCTTCTGTACAAATACATTCTTGAAATCTGCTGTTGAGATTGATTCCTCATCTGAGCTGGAATACTGTGAATGTCATCCTAAATTCACCATGGTTATTTTTTTTTTTTTTTTTTTTTTTTTTTTTAAAACCTGTCCTGTTCAGCTGTTTGACACAGAGAATGGAAGTCTAAGTGCCCGGATTCTGAACAGTTTTAATGTTTCACATTGAGAGTCTGACATACTCCCATTGTGATCATTCAAAATACCTTTTTATTATGACAAAGCAGCAAACAGGAAGGGATTATGGGGGGACAGAAGAAAAGAAATACAAGAGAAGAAAGAAAAGAAACACATACACAAACAACAACAAGAAATACATTGAACATCTAAACTAGTTACTAATATGCTGGTGCTATCGTCAGCGAGATGTATTTCCGGTTTACACCATGTGGGGGCCTATTGGCCAGTGAAAGAGGAGAATGGGGGTGGGGGTGTCTATAAGACTATAAACTAAGTGATTGAAAGGGGTAGAGTGTACACAAATCAGTTCTGTGATCTAGAACCCAGTAATCGTGTGAATCTCTTATGAGTGAAAGCCCGTTGGCGACCAACCCTACGCCGCCGCATCGCCAATCCCGGCACCGGAACCCCCAACCCGAGCATGCCCTACCACATCCAGCAGCACGCAAGCCCCACCAGGCGCGCAACAGCCACGCAGACGGGCGGAGAGACCGCGCGGGCACCAACCCAGGGCCACGGCCCACACCCAGCCAGCCCGGGGGGGCGGGGGGATCCATGCGCAGCCCATCCCTCCTCCAACCGCCCAGCAAAGGAGCCACCGTCACCCCCCCCCGGGACCCAGGGTGGTCCCCCGGGCCACCCGCGCGCCCATCAACCGGCCTTCAGGGATGGCAGGAGGGGACGCATCACCAACCCCACGCCTACACCCACCCCCGCCCGCCCACCCGGACCACGGGCCACAGCCACAGCCCCCCAACCGGCACGGCACGCCACGGGACCCCCAGCGGCCCACCAAGCCCCAGGCAAGGCAGGGTCCCCCGCCGGTGCAGGCGACACCCCGCTGATACACCGGCGCCCAGCCAGCGACCCGCGACGGAGCGCAGGGCGGACGCCCAGCCAGAGAAGAGAGGGGAAGGCGGAGGCAGGAGAACGCCCAGGGACTGCCATGGGGCGACGCAAGATCGGAGACCCGACCCCCCAACCCACTCCCGCGGCCGGCAGCCGAGGCAGAGGGGAGGCCACACCCCGGGAGCCACGCCATATAGAAAAAGTGTGGGACCCACCTACCACCCTATTACTGTGGCTGCCAGGTTCCCGACTGGCAGCCATCACCCAGCACCGTGATGGGGGTGTGAGGGGAGGGTAGTGCAATGTATGCATTAAAATAGGAGAGCTTGGCTTGGGGCAGTGGGACCGCAGCATGGAGTTTCTGTCCAGCTGCCCGTCCCACCGCCCTTTGCCAGAGCTCTCCTGTGGAGTATGATGTGTGTGGTGCATTTAAAAAAGGTGCAGGGATGGCGGGGCCTGTGGTGAGGAGGCAGCCGTGAGGCCCCCCCCCCCCCAGCAGGTCCCAACCATCCCACAACCTTGGTGTGTGGTGCATTAAAAACAGGGGGGAGTCGGGCTGGGACTGTAAAGCCCCGTCCCAACTCTCCCCGGAGAAATGTATGAGCATGTAAGTGCCAGGGTGAAAAATATTTACAGTGCCGAAGTGAGAAGTGCGTGAGTTAAGAGGCAGGCTCCCGCGGGCGTGGCCCCGTCCACCAGAACCACCGGCCCCAGGGCGGAAGAAGCGTCAGGGCCCCGATCAATCCCCGCCCAAGAACATTCACCATGGTTATTAAAGTAGAACATTATTTACTTGCTCAAGGGCACCGTCCAGCAGTCCAGCCTCTTGCCCATATCTGCCAATATGCAAATATGTTTTTTTTTAATGGTCAACAGCAGATTTGAAGAATGTATTCATGCAGCAGGACACCATTTAGGACATCATTTTTAAATGAAAATTCCATTATTGTTTCTTAAACAGCCTGTTTTAAGATTCCAATTACTATGAATAAAACATTTTTCTTCCATCACTCTTGGTTTTATTGGAATGTTAAAAACTTGTTTTTGGGTCACCCAGTTGTTGTAGTTGTAGTAGCTTTATGCATCCACTAGAAGAAGCTATGCTTAAGGGAATGTCATCTCATGATTAACCAATATTGATCCATATACAGTATAAGGCACATCAGATTATATGGTGCATTGTCGGATTTTGAGAAAATGGAATGCTTTTAGGTGCGCCTTATAGTGTGCAAAATAGGTTAATTATGCCCACCTGGAAACCACGAACTGTATGTGAAAAAAAAAAAAAGTTGTCCGAGAGTTTAAGAGGATGCTCGCCGGCAGCATTAGCCTAATACCAACGCAAACGTGAATGCTACGAGTTACATTTAGTGTGTGATGATCACTCAGCACAGACCTTTAAAGGCTAAAGCAATATTTCATGTTCTCTCTTGCCAAGATAAGAAAACAAATCTTACCATGTTTGTTTAAAACAAGCAAGCCCGGAGACTGGAAAGGACAATGGTGAGTGGGCGCGCAGCACTTCACATGAGTGACGCAACCAGACACTGCTACGATGCAGGCTAACTACACATAAAAACATCACATATCGTGAACATGTGACGGAAACTATGGACCATTTTCGAAAGTCGAAATCAGCGAAAACTGGCATTAGTCTCGTTATGTTTTAGTCTCTAAAGACACGTTTTTAGCTCGTTATCGTTTCGTCATCGCCATGGAAAATTTGATCTTCGACGAAATATTTTTGTTATTGTCATCATCGACGAAAATGACACTTTTTAATCTTTTCCAGCTGTTATCATTAATGGGGACACTCACTGGCACTCACAAGCACACACTTCTCCTGAAATCTATACCAATATACTGTTTCGCCAGTATTGGTGGATTGGATCCTCGCAATCTATTAATTTTTCAGCGTTGACACACAATTATGATGTAATAAAGATTGTGTTTGTTATGGTCATGATTACACTTTCGATCAACGGATGCACTGATAACAACTCGAGGGTGAGACATGGTTCATGAAGCATTTATGTCAGTATGTGTGCATTTTGTGAACAAGCCTTATCTAATCCAGTGTGATCTTTGTTCATCTGCAGATCAATGTGGATTAGGCAATACATCTGGGTAGATTAGCTCTCTTCTCACAGTGTCAGATTTAGAGTTTTCATAGAACCCCATTCCATCGCAGATACACTACATCCTGAGATATGCTGTAATATATCAAACAAGGCACATGAAAGACTAAAGAAGCGATGTGATGTTTTCCTACTTCACTGGTAAAGCCACTCTGCCTCTGGCAAATGTTGGAATTAGGTGGAAATCCTAAAACTGTATGTGGCAAGAGTAAAACACACAAAGAGAATTACAAAGTTAAACTTGGAGATGCAATTTCTAGAGATATTGCGTGGGGAATTTTGTTTTGCTGGTTGGTAAAGTCTTCACGATTCCCATTGAAATTGACAGATATATCCATCAGTGGCATTGACGTAAGTCAGCACTTCTCATATAGCACACAGCAAAGAGAAATATGAAGAGCTAAGACGTGGAAATATGATGAAGCGTATGTAGCTTTTGGCTTTGAATTTAATACAGTGCAAGACAAGGAAAGACCAGTCTGTTTACTCTGTTTAAAAATGTTTGCAGCGGACAGCAGAAAGCCAAATCAATTAATTGACGTTACTGAAAGACATTAGAACCTGAATCACATTGATAAGGTTTGATTATTTTTCTGCGAAAACGTGCCGAATATTGCCTACAATCATCCCGCTTTGTCAATGTTACATCAGTAAACCAGCGAGCACTGGTAGCATCACATAAGGTGGCATACTAAGTTGCTCAGTGCAAAATAACACCACACCATAGCAAAGGAGCTGATACTGCCTGCAGCAAAAATATAAACTATTCCTCTGTCCTATGACACTGTCATTTCAATTCAATTTTATTTGTATACCCCTACAGTATATCACAACAAGGTTGTCTCAAAGGGCTTTGCAGAGGCAATATTATACACAGTCAGAAACAGCAGATGAATTAAATAAAGTTTAAGTCCTGGGCATCCAACATCCTTAGACCCTCCACGTCAGCAAGGAAAAACTCCAAAAAAATCTTTGGAAAAAATGAGAAACCTTGGGGAGAACCAGTCAGGAGAGATCCACTTCCAGGACGGATAGACAAGATGCACCAGGACTGCTAGTGGGAATTAGCAGACGGAGTTACAGTTTCTAAAGATGCAATAGAGTAAGGGAACAAGAGGAGGTCTAGTGCAGCTTAGACTGAACTATGAGTCTAGTCCAATTTCAACTAGCCTGACCATAAGCTTTGTCGAATAGGAACGTTTTTAGCCCAATCTTAAATGTGCAGACTGTCTCGGCTTCTTTAATACTAGCTGGAAGCTGATTCCATAAAACAGGAGCTTGGTAGCTAAAGGCTCTAGCTCCTACTGTACTTTTAGAAACCCTGGAAACTACCAGTAGACCTGAATTCTGAGAACGGAGTGTTCTGTTGGGGCGGTATGGAACCAGAGCATCGGTGAGATAAGATGGCCCCAAACTATTAATGGTCTTAAATGTAAGAAGGAGGATTTTAAATTTAATTCTAAACTCGACTGGAAGCCAGTGAAGGGCCTGGAGCACAGGGGTGATGTGCTCTCTTCTATTGGTTCCTGTTAAAAGTTTTGCTGCTGCGTTTTGGACAAGCTGAAGACCTTTTAGAGAACTTATAGGACAAGCTGCAAGTAGGTTACAGTAGTTACAGTTACAGTAATCCAATCTCGATGTAACGAACGCGTGAATCAATTTTTCTGCAACGCTTTTAGATAAAATATTTCTAATTTTGGCTATGTTGCGCAGGTGAAAAAAGGCTGTTCTGCTGGTTTGTTTAATATGAGCTTTAAACGATAAGTCTGGGTTAAATAGAATCCCTAGGTTTTTAACTGTGGTGCTGGAGGCTACACTTACATTGTCCAGAGTGACTATCTGGGCATTCGTGTTTTATTATTTTTTGTTTTTTAGGTCAACTTGTTTGGCATATTGTCCTCATGCGTTAATGTTGCGAATCAATCTGAATTTATTATTATTTATTGATTTTATTAAATTTTATTTTTCAGTATCAAATTGTCAAAAATGTGACTTGAGAGTATTTTTACAGTTTGGATGAGACTTTTTTATTAATTAAGGCAAATTGATGCACTTTCAGTCTTTTCTGTTACAAACAAAGCAATATTAATAAAGTTATCCTTTATTGTAAGTTGATCCATATTTTTTTTTTCTTTAATGTAAATAGGACATAATGTTACAGGAGCCTTGGAAGTCACTCACAGCAGGGGGTGCTGAGGACCTTATTATGTTTTTCCCATCTAAAACAGCCGTTTCAGTCCAAATTTGTCATGCTATCGCTTTTTCTCCATAAAAGGCGTGCACAATGGCAGTACACAATCATGCTGGATAGTTGAAGTATTACTACTAGGCTACTACAAAGACAGTGTTCTGTTTTACCTACAGTGTGTGTTGGAGGTTTTGTTTTGGAAATAAAAGCGCCTGTGTATTATAATGCAAATCTCGCACCATAGATTTCATAATGATATTAACAGGTCACATCCGTCGTACACTGCGCCTCGCCTTCGAGTAGGGGGCCTGTCCATATCAAGAGGAGTTATTCTCAAACACACACACGCAGCAATCTAACACCAGATTTAGGTTGAAAAAGTGCAAAAGCTGTACCGCATACAAACAGGAAGGATTGTCTCAGGAGTGATTTGTTCGAGGAGTCAAGGTTATTACTACATTTTTCGTATCATGCATGCATTTTGAAACGTTGTGAATAAATCAGTTGGAGAAATTAGCTGCTACAGCATTGGCGTCATAGTTCTCAGTATTTACGTAAAATATCTGTTAACCCGTTTTTTTGCTTTTAACCAAGAATCGAGACTGATTTACGTCCATATATACAAAGAATTCAGGGATTTAAGCATTTATTCACAAGACTTTTCAACGCCCAAAGATCTTTGTTGCACTAAAGGGGCTGCCACATTGGCTAACAGACTAGCATCACATTCGACATACAGGTATTTACATAAAATAAATGCTAACTGCCCGGTTCTTTGCTATTCTAACCAAGAATCGAGACTGTTTGACGTCCATATTTATCAAGAATTTAGAGATTAAGCATTTATTCACAAGAATTCTCAACGGAAAAAGCTCTTTGTCTGTGTTTGCACTCGGTCAGGTTTCACAGAGATTGGCCCACGATTAATCGGCCCCACACCCCATGTCGCGTCAATATCATTATGAGGTCTATGCTAGCAGCTAGACGATGCAAGGACATCAGCTTTCACAACACTCAAATGAATTGCACACTAAAGGAATCTCCAACAGCGCTCTGGACGGCGGCAGTTCAACAGCAACAACAAACAATAATATGGCTACAATGCAAGCTTTTTTGAAATTCTCAATGGTCTAAATCTGCAGCTAGCTTTTCCTCGCTGGGCACTATTATAAACTATCATGATCACCTTCATTTTTGAACTCGAATTTAATTTTGGAAAAAATTGCTGTGCTTGTAAAGAAAAAAATAGCTAATTGGTTTTTGCACCATGTTAACGCCTCCTCTGACTTAACAGTTGACTTTTCCGTTCCAATAGCTCCTCATGGAACGTGAGTAAGGTGTCAATGTGGTGACAATATCATTTGCAAAAAAAAAAAAAAAAGCTTTTTAACATATGTATTTAAGCCCCGAAGTTATAAATGCTATTGTTTCAATACGTTTTATTTATTGATTTATTTTTAACAAAACAAAACAAAAAAATCTACCGAAAAACATTTTTTTTCTCTCCAACACCATGGGGAGCTGCAGTACCCCACCCCACTTCCCGCGCTACTGCAATGTTATTCAGAGGTACGCTTACATTGTTAAGAATTTTATAGACAAATGATACTACACTGAAAACAAAAACTGGTGAATTTACTTGATAAAATCATTGTAACAATTTTCACTTACTTTTATTAAGTAAAACTTACTGCTTGCACCTACTTTTATTAAGTAAATTTTACAGCAGTAAAATTTACTTAATAAAAGTAAGTGCAAATTGTTACAATGATTTTATCAAGTAAATCCACCAATTACTTTTTCAGTGTATTTACAGTGGCGCCAGAGAGTTGGGGAGGGGGCTCAATATGTTTACGTCTTCCTAGGAGGCGGGGGCATAAAAGAAAATAATTCAGAAGCACTGACATAAGTGACTGATCTTTCGAATGGACAGATACTGTATATCCTTCATTGGAATTGACGGATATGGCCGTCTTCAGCACTGACTGATATGGTTGTCTTTCACATTGGTGTTTACAGCCATTTTCAGTCCTTTATTCAAGGTCCAAGACTCTACCTGGAATTAAAATAAGAATAAGCGTTTTAAAATAAGTTAAAGGGCGCTTTGACATTGGACCAAGAGGACCAGGGTCCTGTTGCAGAGCCACTGTACCTCGCAACAACACTTGCAAATGACTTGTTCAGCATTCGCACTGCGCCAACCGAAACGCGCACTCATTGGTTGGACAAATAGAAGAGGAAATACCTCCCTCCTGTCCCAGCATGACAGCGTGGTGCTGTGATGCTGCACATAATGTATCATAGCATTATTTCATCCATCCATCCATTATCTTCCGCTTATTCCGAGGTCCGGTCGCGGGGGCAGCAGCTTTAGCAGGGAAGCCCAGACTTCCCTCTCCCCAGCCACTTCAGTCAGCTCCTCCAGCGGGATTCCAAGGCGTTCCCAGGCCAGCCGAGCGACATAGTCTCTCCAGCGTGTCCTGGGTCGACCCCGGACCCTCCCGCCGGTGGGACATGCCCGGAACACCTCTCCAGGGAGGCGTCCAGGAGGCATCCGAACCAGATGCCCGAGCCACCTCAACTGGCTCCTCTTAACGCGGAGGAGTAGCGGCTCGACACCAAGCCCCTCCTGGATGACCGAGCTTCTCACCCATAGCATTATTTTTAATGTTAAACTGCAGATAGGGTAATTGTCGCCACTTCCAGGTGAGCGAGACTCACGAAACGGCCATCCTGAGAGGCTCCGCCTGTCTATGCCACTGTCACTGTCACACTGTACGTCCAGCAACAGCATGCAAAATGCATCCGCCACAATGAAACCCGATTCTGTGTACCAAATGCAACTGCTTAGCGCAGCACAACAACATTTGGCCATAGTTCGTCTGTCATCTTGCCGTTGTTGATTTTGAATCGCGTGCACGCTGTACTTTTGCTCCCAAGGATGCCCTGCGTGTACCGTCACAGCTTGGAGTATTACAGCTCTATGCTGTAATGCTGCACATAAAGTAGCAAAAGCGCACCCAACTCCAGTTGCATTCACAAGCGAAGCAGGGTGCTTCACCACGATTTTTGAGCGTCCAAGAGTTCGTGTGTTTGGTCTGGAATAAAGTTCGGATGCGCATTCACATTTACAAAACGAAGCGAACTATCTAAGAAAAAGAACTCTGGTCCGTCTAAAACGGACCAAACAGTGCCAGTGTGAAAGTGCCCTTCTACAAGGACCTATTTTGAATTCAAGGTCCTTTATTCCAGGTTCAAGGATCTGTTTTGAATTCCAGGTCATTTACCTGAAATTGCGTGGAAGGGATAGCGAATAAAAGGCTCCATACTGCAGGCCTGAATGCATGAATCCGATTTTTTAATGTTTTTTCCGACTCGAGTGAGGCATTAACTTGACGGTCTGAACGGGACAAGTCACATAGAAGTGGACCATTTCAAATCCGATCTGGGGCACTTTCGTATGTGGTTTGAACTGTCAAATCTCCTAAATCGGAATTCATGCAGCAATTACGTCATCAAAGAGCGAGAGAGACGGCGCGCTACGGTAGCGGTGTAGCTGTGCGTTAGCGCCTAGCTTGCTTTGAACATGGCTTTTTGGGAAGGGTCGGGCTTTACAACAGTCATGAAAAAAAATAAAAAATGGGTTGGGGATAAGCCTGAGAATGATCGGTTTTTTCTCTGTTCTCTATGAGCAATATTTCAAGATTGCTTACACGGCCGAGAGTAAACTGAAAGCAAACTGCCCGTATGTGTGTGTGTGACATGCACGGACAGTGCGTGCATGCTATCGATCCATATTAACTTTGAATATAAGGCTAAACGGGGATTATTTATGTCTGTTATTTGTGTCCCCTTTTTGGCAATCAAAATATGATACTAGAAGGACATAGACCCAGCATGTGCTTTGATGCTTCTGCGCATGCGTGACTTCTTGCTCAGCGCATGCTGGACTGCGAATTAGTCTGCATGGATAAGACTTGAACGGCCTCAATGGACAAAGGCAGTCAGAACGGGCACGCCAAAAAAAACATATGACAAAAAATCGGATTAGTGCATTAACACCTGCGGTATGAACCTAGCCAAAAAGTGAGGAAAATAAGATGGGGGAAAAAATTAAAACGATAGTTACATCACACGGACGGCTCGCTAAAGGCGTAACATAAAATGAGCCACAAGAGTTCACAAGTGGCACAATTTTATTTACTCAAACTCGCAATGAACAATATATAAAAAATGTGGAAGAAGCGCGGCTTCAGGGTAAGCCCAGGCCAAAACAATAAACAAAAGGAATCTACACTTCAACCCCGCCCGCACTAAACCCTGATCGTAAAAAGGAAAGAACAAAAAGGCAGCCACTACCCTAGCTTCCTTTTCTAAACAAAACAGAAGAAAATGGGTGGAACAGAAATGGCAGCTTACCCTTACTGCTTCAGTGCTCTGATTTACAGTGGTGAACAAAAAACATCTAATAATAATGGCAAAAGACCTCACCGAAAAAGTGCCAGTCTATCAAACTAGCAATCAAAGCACACGAGAGTGAATGGCGAGCAAACAGCTGGCAAGGAGGACCGCGGCACGAATGCTGTCAAATGCGACCTCAGCTGTCAGTTGACAGCTTCTGACTTTTCAAGCTTGGCGCCTTTTCGTGGCCAATCAGCGGCGGCGACATCGTCTGTCTTAAGCCATGCTGGGAGGGGAGGCCGCCAGCTGGTGGAGGTAAATGGTAAATGGTGTTATACTTATATAGCGCTTTTCCACCTTTCAAGGCGCTCAAAGCGCTTTACACTATCTCGGTCGGTGACGATCAGCTGACTGAAAGGGTCTCAAAAAAACAACAAATAAACGGCCAGGGCCGTCACCGATATTAATATAATAAAAAGAAAGGAATTTTATGTGTTTTATTTTATATGTTGTTAAGTTCCACAATGATAGTGGGATAAATGAAAATAATCAAAACAAAAAAAATACAGAATAAGCAACAGGATACATAGTTGGCTGTGCCTTATATACTGTCATGTTTCTCTTCTCAGTTGTTCTTTGTGACCTATTAAGCATCACAAAGAAGTATAGTGTGCGACTGTTTTCAACTGTTTTTAGCTATTTACGTAGCTTAAACTTAAGCTATTTTTGGCTTTTAAAGACATTGGAGGTTATTCATTAACAATGGGGTTTGACAGTTAAGAGGGTTTAATTTCAGTAAGGTTTGAGGCTTCCATCAAGGGTTTGAAATAGTGGTTCTTAACCTGGGTTCAATCGAACCGCAGGGGTTCGGTGAGTCAGTCTGATGGGGTTCGGTGAAGGTTAAGACACGCAGGGCCCTATTTTTGGATGCTGACTATTTCTAGGCAAACTGGCGTTTCAGACCAGGTTTAGCACTCATTAGTGCCATATTTAGAGGCTTTATTCCAATTCTTTGAACTGCTAGTCCTCTATCTGATGGGAGCAGAAACTGATTTGCTCAGTGGAAGCTTAGCTCTCACTTGGTATGAGTAGGTACAACAGACCTACGGGTAATGTGCGCTGCGTTGACATAAAAAACAACAACATTTGGTCACATTTTACACTATGAAAATAGTATGTGGGGCAAGGATGTGATAGAATGAGAATGTCGACATGAAAGGAAAAAACAGAAACAGTGTGAAATTAATCGAGTTTAATTTCATTTTCCAATGTGAAAAGCAAATCAAAAGGAAAAATATTTTGGTGCAAATTCACACTGTTTAGTTTTTTTAACATAATGACATTATGTACAAATTTGGCTATCATTTTGTGCAGGGCTTTTCATTAAATTTGGTATCATTTGAGATGTAAACATGACAGAAACTGCACAGTCAAGATTAATGCAAGCAACCAGATTTAATGTTGTACAATCTATGATATATTCTTCCAAATTTGAATGAAAAGTTCTAAGATATGCGCATTGGGTCAGTCTTGGTTTAGTGGTCTGATGATGCTGCCGGTATAAAGATAAAAACATACTTTTGGGCCTGTTTAAAAACATGCTTTCTAAATGAAAGGGAAATTTGAATGGAAATTCACTTAGGTTTTAGCTGGCTAGCTCAGATATATCGATTTTGAATTTGAAAAAAAAAAAAAAATCCAAAGGGTTCACGGGGTTTGGTATCTTTAGCAAAGTTAAGAACCACTAGTTTAAAATGAAACAAACAAACTTCAAAAAATGCATGAAATCTGTTTATTAATTAATTTATTTATTTATTTAGATCAATGAAAATCCACTCACAAATGAAAACAGGCATACATTAGAGTCAATCTAGTTACGGAATACAATTTAGGAATAAACTGGCACATGAACTGACGAAATACCAAATACATTCATCTGCAGTTTAATGAATAGGAGGTGCGCCTCTGTGAACAAGTAAGGGCGATTGAAGAGAGACTAAAGGGATTGGGACAGCAGTCAAATGCATTTAACGCAAAATCCCCAATAACTTGACTCCAGGGTTCCAGTTACTTGGGAACCATTGACACTCGAGTCCCCATAAGAAAATGCTAAAAGTCTCATCAAGGCAGTTAGATCAACCGTCTGTAAAGGTAACCATTACATGTGCCAGACCCTCTATGTTCTAAATTAGTGTATGGAATATCCTTGAGCAATATGCTGAACAGTGAGAGTTGATCCTGATTGCTGCGCCATGCGTGTGTAAATGAGTTGTTAAGTTCCTTTAATGGCGACATATGCCTCCATCATTAATCACTGCATGAATGGTTAAAAAGGTGACATTGTAAAATCGCTATATAGCCCATTTGCCATTCACTGGGACATGGTGATCTTGATTTTACATGACAGTGAATGTATAGGCGACCAAATAATTATACTTACTATACTTACTGATTGATGACCTTCACCAAAACCTGATGAAATCTGGAAATCCCTCTGTAGCAATAAGATTTTTGAATACACGTCTGGATCCTCGATTAAGCAATGTTTACCATCATAGCTTTTCAGGATGAATAAATTATGGTCTAATTTATTCTGAAATTTGTCTTGATTTGACAAATGTGATTTTCTTTTTTTTTTTTAACTTTTTTTTTAACCGAGTGATGATGAAGGCAAGTGATGTGTCAATGAGTTCTTCCTAAAGAGCTCAGTTGTGTCTGTTACCTGTTCTATTGGGGAAAATATAAATATTTACACTCAGCTCTATTTAAATACACCAGATTGTGATTTGAGACAAGAATGTGATTTCTCTTTTTTTTCTGTTCTTTGCTTTCTTGGACGACAAAAAAAATGTCCTCCGATGTTTGCTCTTCTCGCCACATTGCCAGATTGTCATCTACAGTACCTGGTGGGGTGTAAAATGTCAGTTCACATCAAGGACTTGAAGGAATAAGTTGTTCATCTAGTGAAGGAGTGGTCACATATTTTTGAATAATTTTCAACTTAATAAATACTGCAAATCAGCTTTGGAAGACTAACATTTGGTAATAGATTGTAATGCTGTCATATTATTTGATGAATGAGTTTAATGCCAATTCCCAGGGGGCTCAAATATCCAATTAACTCTCAAAAAAGACATTGGGTCTATCCCCATGCATTAAGCGATGATGATTGACTAGGTGGCTCAGAGCATTAGCATTTAGCATGGCGAGCGTCATCTTTAACTCTTGGGCATTTTTTTTTTTTTTTTTTTTTGCATCCATTCGTGGCATCCAGGCAGGTACAATTAATTTAAAATAATGTACTGAGTGTGCATTATCATCACCAAGTTGGCGTTGTCCTTGATGTCGCTACAATACAGTGGTACCTCAACATATGAAGTTAATTCGTTCCAGGACCTTATTTGTAAGTCGAAATGGTCATATGTCGAGCAAGATTTTCCCATAAGAATGCATTATAATTCCATTAATTCGTTCCACAGCCCGAAAACTTAAACCCAGTCCTTAATAAATACTGCTGTTACGATTGCAAATAGCAATTACAAAGAACAGAACAAATAAATTATGAATAAAAATCGGAATAATAATATAATAATAGTAGTAAAAATAATAATACCTGTAATAATGCAACAAATCGGGTTCTAATGTGTCGGATGTATTCTGCATGGTGTACCTGAACGCACCACAGGTCTGACGACAGAGTGAGAGAGATTGCAGTTGAGATCTTACTTTCTGTTTTAACGTCGTGTTGTTGCTGGCGTCAGTAGCATCGTTAGGGGTGTTTCAGAGGGGCTTCAGTCCCCCTAAAATATTCTTAAGCCCCCGTAAATAATTTGTTGTTTTATTTAAAAAAAAAAAAAAAAAAAAATTACACAAATGCTTCCCCTTACTTTTTATAGTACAGTAGAGAGCCCCTTCAGTGCATCGCTATCCAATCCATTCCACTTGTTCGTATACAGAAAGCCATCATCTCGGAAAATCCAGTCCGTGTTTTCCCTGTGACCTATCTACCAGTGGGTCCTACCTTTTTTTTTTCCCGCAGTTGGTCTCTGCGCACATCTTACCTCTGTTGTTTTGTGGTAAAAAGTTACATCCCAGCTCTAAAATAACGCTGCTAATTAGCTGCTGCTCGCTAGTTAGTCTGAAATGCATTGTGAAGGTCCTAGTAGAGTTAAGTGTGCACTCTTGTTACCACTGTCTTTGGGCTCACTTCCTTCTGGAGCATCAGCTGTGTTTCCAACTGTACGCAGATGAGTACAGGAGCTGAGCTAATTCACGTATGATTATCATCAGTGGATAGTCATAATACACTAATAATAATCACTCCACCACCTTTATTGACCTGTAGCAGTCAGAGCAGAGGAGCAAAGAGGGTGTCAGGGGAGAGACCTCTACATAAAAGGTGAGTAGGACAGTAATGATCAGAAAGTGGAGAAATCCAATTAGATGATTATATATAGCATACACAAACCCCCCCCCCCCCCCCCCCCCCACACACACACACATATACAGTACAGGTCAAAAGTCTGGACACACCTTCTCATTAATGCGTTTTCATTTCTTTTATACTTTGTAAATTTGCACTGAAAGTAATAAAACTATGAATGAACATGTGTGGGATTATGTACTTAGCAAAAAAGGTGAAATAAATAAAACTTACAATATTCAAGTATCTTCAAAGTAGCTGTAACAATAGGCAGGTTCCATTCCTCCCGCATTCCTCCCCACCAATCCGCATCACATGGTACTGATTCAGCGTGATCGGGAACACCTGGGGGGGAAAATTGCATACACGTTCGACGGTCATGCCCACCCGCTCTCGGCTGTCAGTACGCCTCCTCCACCATTACATTTTCCTCCCCCCTTTTCGCGTGCTCATCCCAGGCACGCAAGACCATTACTCCCGGTACCGCGCTGGTGTTATACCGCAATTAGAGCGTTCTGGGTACCTCCGGGGGACTGCTGGTTCTGCCCCTGCCTTGGGCTCCGGGTCCTCCAGGGCAGCTGGAGGCTGTACCGGTGGGATAGGAATAACCCAACCGCATGGCCAAGGTGGCCGGTGTTGAATGCATTGAGCACTGCCCTGCCTGCCCGGTAAAGGATTGAGGGTAGGGCCGGCTGCTGGGAAGTCCCCTGGGCATGGCCTCAAGTTGTTGCGATGCATGGTTCGACAAGGCCCTTCCTTACCTTCGGGCCGTATGGAAAAAACTGGGCGACCCGGAAGATGGGAGATCACCACGAAGGGCGTCGGGATCCATCGGGGGGCAATTTTCCCCACAGCCCGACGACGGAAATTCCTTAGCAACACTCTCTCCCCTGGTAGCAAGGGCAGACTGCGGGCGTTCCGGTTGTAGGTCTCCTGGTTCCTGTGGTTAAAGCGCTCGACGTTGTTACGTACTGTGGCATAAGCTTGCAGGAGCGTTTGGTGATGCGCTTCGACCCACCCATCCAGGCTGCTCTCTTTCCGAGGTGGCACGACCCCATAGAGCATGTCCAATGGCAGCCGGGCGTGCCAGCCATGGACTACGTAATGGGGCGTCATCCCTGTGCTTGCGTGAATAGTGTTGTTATATGCATGCACAAGGTCATGTAAGTGAGTCTGCCACTGGGCTTGGTGTTGGACGCTTATCATGTTCAGCATCGTGAGAAGCTTGCGGTTGAACCTTTACCAGGCCCCATTGCCCTGTGGTTGGTAAGGGGTCGTTATCACCTTCCGGCAGTCATACATCTCGCAGAGCTGCTGCATGGCGGCAGACTCAAATGCAGGCCCTTGGTCCGTGAGAATGCGCTCTGGGCAGCCGAACTGGTTAATGAGGGCACTCCAAAGGGCTTGTACCGTTGTGACAGCGGTCTGATCTTTGCTGGGAACCGCCACTGCATAGCGAGAAAATATGTCTTTGATGACAAGAATATACTGGTAAATGTCCGCGGGCCTCCCGAGAGTCAGGTAATCTAGTGCCACAGTCTCAAAGGGATAATTGGAAGAGATGGGACAGAGGGGTCCTTGGCTGGGCTCCAGTCTTTGCCACCACACACGTTGTGCACTCTGCTGTCCAAACCCTGGCGTCTTTGCTCATACCCACCCAGAAGAATCTCCTCCTTAGCAGCAACATCATCCTTAAGCTACTTGGGTGGCCTGCGGCCTTGTGGTAATCTTCCCACAGTGCACGGGCCTGCGACTCTGGGATGACGATCTGGTTCGCTCAGGCTCCAGTGTCCGGTTCGGTCACACGTCTCACCAGTACCCCACTGTACAGTTCTAAATGGGGCCATTCTCTGAGCAGGCCACGGAGCTGAGGGGACAAAGCAGAATGATCAATGTTTGCAGGGGCTAACCTCTTACTCTCCAAGCATGGAGCTGCTGTAAATCAGGATCTCTCCTCTGGTTCTCTCCCCATGACTCTGATTCGGACTGTTCTGTGAGCATAGTCATCACGGTGGCCTACTCCATAGCCCCTGCCGTCTCCCCGGGTAGACGGGACAGGACGTCGGCATTCTGGTTCTTTGTCCCTGGACGGTACCGAATCTCGTACGAAAAATTGGCCAACTGAGCAGCCCACAGCTGTTCAGTTGCTCCCAACTTCACTGTTTCCAGGTGGACCAAGGGGTTGTTGTCAGTGAACACTATGAGGTGGGCCCCCCCATAAATAGTCGTTAAATTTCTCTGTAATTGCCCACTTTAATGCCAACAGCTCCAACTTAAAAGAACTGTAATTTTGGTCATTGCGTTCGGCGGGGTGGAGACTGCGGCTGGCATATGCAATGACCCTCTCCCTCCCGTCCTGGACTTGAGCCAGAACAGCCCTAAGGCCATCCAAGCTCGCATCTGTAAACAAACGGAATGGGAGGTGACAGTCTGCGTAGGCGAGGATGGGGGCGCTGAGGAGGGCCTGTTTCAATTTGTCTAAAGCCTCCTGACACTGGGCAGTCCATTCAACGGGGGCTGAGGACCTGTTGGCCTGGCCCTGGAGTAAACTGGTGGAGGGGGGTGGCGACCTTGGAAAACCCTTGAATAAACCGCCTACAATAGCCGGCAAAACCAAGAAAAGACCGCACCTGCTTGACGGTTGATGGCGGAGGCCAGTCCCGGACCACCGCTGCCTTCTCTGGCTCTGTTGCCACCCCCTCACTGCTAACGATATGCCCTAGGTAGGTCACCTTCCTCTGGAACAGGCGGCACTTGCGTGGTTGCAACTTCAAGCCGTGCTCATTCAAGCGGTGAGTGAGGCGAGTAGACAATTGCGTCATCAAGATAGATAAGCAAATGGTCATACACCTGGTTCCCTAAGCAGCGTTGCATGAGCCTCTGGAACGTTTCCGGCGCATTGCAGAGGCCAAATGGCATTCTATCGAACTGGTAGAGGCCAAATGGCGTGGTAAAGGCCGTCTTCTCTTGATCTTCTGGCGCCACCTCCACCTGCCAGTAGCCACAAGCCAGATCGAGCGTAGAATACCACTAAGCCTTCGAGGGTCTGGTTAGTGACTCTTCGATGCGTGGCAGAGGAAAGGAGCCTTTGTGGGTAACCGCGCTGAGCTTGTGGTAGTCTACGCAGAATCTCCAGGATCCATCCTTTTTCCTGGCGAGCACCACCGGGGCAGCCCACGGGCTCGAGTTTTCTCTGACCACCCCACTGTCCAGCATACCCTGTAACAATGCCCTTAATTCAGAATACAGGTTAGGAGCTACGGGGCGATACCACTCTCTAATCGGTGGTGCCGGGCCGGTCGGGATCGGGTGAGTGATGGTAGACGTCCTCCCAAAATCTTTGTCATGTGCAGCGAACACGTGCGACCATCTCCGCAGCAAAGCGTCCAGTTGGGCTTGCTGGTCCTCATTCAGGCCGTCTCCGTTTAGAGCCAGGGCTGGGTGGTCCTTACACTGTGCCTGCCCCGTATGTCAAACGTTCATCTCCATTGCATGGGGGCCGGTGCTGCGCAATGAGAGGGTCGTCCTCCCCCTAATCCCTTGCTGGTTAATTTGAGTCACCGTGGCCGGGGGGGCGCCGCTGCGGTAGCTCGAGGGGGAAGGGGTTTGGATTACAGACGCGCAGAGGGACTCTACCGTTTCGTGTCCAGTCCAGCGCCCTGGCCACTCGCCACTCTCGGTCATGCTCCGCCATATCTTCCACTAGCACCATACAATCAGCCAGGCCCGTGGCTTGCGGTACCTGGGCCCAGACGATGGTCTCTGTGTCGGGAGGCAGCACCACTGGGGGTTATCGTTGCAGTCTGGCCACTCCCTGCAATTCCACCTGAGTAGTGGAAGCTCCCACCCTAAGGCAGGCTGAGAAGGCTGCATCCCAGGACTTCCCTGCCGCAGGGGAGAAAAGGGATTTAAAAGCAGTGGCTCCTGGGTGACTACCCTGGCTAATCTTAGTCCAGCACTCGCCAATTACGTTCATCCCCAAAAGTCCAAAACTCTGTATTTATACATGTATCGGTAACAATAATAACCCCCTTCTTTTTAACTTCAATTCCCCAAATTATAAAATCAAGTTCAGCATAGCCAACAACTGGGATATGGAGCCCATTGGCTGCTCTTAAGTTCACCCAAGATATACGACCGGGGCCCTCTATGAGTTTGTTTCCAAAGTGACGCTAAAAAAGTGCTTGACTCATGAGTGTAGCCTGCGAGCCGGTATCCAGAACGCATGGAATGATCTTACCCTGGATAGTTGCCACAATCTCGGAGGATCCTCCTAAGACTGCTGACCTTTCTGGGGGCGCTGTCGGGGGATCCTCTCGGTTCACTGGCCCTGGTGTGACTGGGAAGGCCGAAAATCCTGTTGTGAGTGGTGACGGGGGCAAAAGCGTTTAATATGCCCTGCTTCTCCACAATCGCGGCAGATTGCCCGGCCCTGGCTGTCCCAGTGATAGTAGGAGTGTCCGAGATCAGGCTGATCCTGAGCGTGAACGATGGGGATTTCCAGATTGCGGATGCCAGAGTGGTTGAGGGGCTGTAGCGGCTGTTGGGAGCAAGTGGGGACGTCCTCAGCTGTTCCCGCAGCTCTTCTATCAAGGATTTACTCAGGTGAGTCACCTGCTCTTTTAGCTCCTGGTGCAGCTCGTTACGCAACTCCTCCTTCATCTGCTGCCAGTCTGGGGTGGGTGGTGGAGCCCCCTTGTGGCCAGAAGGGAAGCCGGGGCACGCCAACGTCTCTTCGGACCCACCCAGCTCTTGCTCCAGAGCCCTTGCCTCCCGACAAGCCTCCGCGAATGTGGTCGCGGGATTCCTCCAGAGTTGCCTCTGTAGCTCCTGTTTCACTGGACCAGGCCTCAGGCCCAGAACAAACTGGCTTTGTAGCAGCTCGTCGTCATCCCCAACTTCCAGCGGCTCCGTGGTCCTCCACCAATGGTTCAGTTCCCTCAGCCGAAGGGTGAACACTTTCAATTCTTCACCAGGTTCTTGTTTGCAGTGAAAATACTGCTCGAAGTTGGGCTAATGGCTGAGGCCCCCCATACTGTTTCTCCAATTCTGCCAGGATCTTCGCCCCCGTGTTGCGGTCTCCCACCGCTAATAGTAGCACCTCCCTCTTAGCTTCCCCCTCTAATGCTCCCATTACAAAATCTACTTTTTGTTGTACATTTAGTCCTTGGGCTCGAATGCATGCCTCTATCTGTGCCCTACATTCCCCAAATTTAGCTGCATCACCGCTAAACCTAGGAACCCAGGGTGCCCCCATAAACCATTGCATCATTGCGGTCACTACTTGCGGCTGCCTAGCTTCATTCGCCTTCATACTGCTTTGTATTCATGGGGTCCTGCCAACAACGCCACTTGTAACAATAGGCAGGTTAGTTGCGCCCCTGGAATGCAGCAAATGGATAATGTAGAGGTGCTTTGCTTTGCCCACACAAAGTAGTTTATTAACAAAAGAGTCGAGAATAAAATAAAAAAGGGGTGCGTGGATCTTAGCTTGGACAGGGCTATGTCGGGTTTGGACCAGTCCCCCCGGTAGGTCGGCACTGCTTTTGGGCACCGCACTGCAATCCAAAACATTTCAAACAAAACAAGTTCACGCAAGCAGGCTTTAGAGGCTCCCGGGGATTGAGCCCACAACTTCACACTGGGACCACTGTGCAGGAGCCACTCCAAAACTCTCTTTATAAAAACAGTTAAGAGCAGTCATTTAACACTAGAAGTACCAGGGGTTTGGCTGCTCCCTAATATTATAAAGGGTGTCCCAAAATGGGACACCCTGGGATCCGCCCCCAAGCCGAGCCTAGCCTTTGTTTTGTAAATGGGGCCATTACTTATGCACCGCCGGCCGCATCCCATTTCTACCCCTTGGCCCACCCCTTGGCCCTTCAAACGAAGCAATAAGGGCTTGGGCTTGAAACGTCAGCCCTACGAATTGGGACACCTCTTTACACTCACGTACGTCATAAGTCCGTTCGGCCAGTTGTTACGTAACCAAAAGCGACGATAAAAAGTGCACTAAGTGCACTTGTGCGTTTAGCAAAACGGAAAAACAAAACAAACATTACAAATGAAGAAACACAATGAACAATGAACTAACATTACAATTAGTGGTCTCGATTTTTTATGTATTACACCCCTAATTAGTGCACTTTTTATCGTGATTAATCTTTTTTAACTATTACTTTTCTGACTGAAGAAAACACATTGAGAGTAGATAATACTGGTCATCAGCTGTTAGAATATTATTTGGATGTATCAAGCTTGTTTCATTTATTTAAGCAAAGCAAACAAAACAAACACTTGTAACTAACGGAAGGGTCCACAACACATGCACATAGATGTGGAGCACTAGTTCAGTTTAATTTTATTTGGTTTCAAATTCAATGTAATATTTACACCATTGTATGAAACCTGAATGATAGTTTGTTTCTGAAGCAAGAGTGGTATTTTCTAATCTTGCATATTTTTTTTCCAGCAATTTCATGTGTTGTGCTCTTTGTTTCACCACTGTTGCTTGGTGTGCTTAGTTGTAGTATTTCTAAATATCTATGTATATCAACGTATATCCACAGCAATTTGTTAATTGATCTTTTTAAAAATGTTTTTTACCTGTAGAGGGTATTCAAACAAATACCATTTGTGCTCCCACTGCTTGAGCTGTGCAGACGCACATTTGAGCTCCTGAAGGGCACGCTCCTATTTTGACTGATAAGCGCTCAGGGCCGGGACCAGCCTGAAAAATACGTCTCAAGTATGGCTCCGAGGGCTCTGAAACCGGAGGATCTGGATAAAGTCAAATCCTCCATCCAGAAAATAGAGGCCTCTTTAGCCTCTCTGACCAACCTGGAGGGGTCTCTGAACGTGATTCAAAGCCAGAATCGGGAAGTCATGAAAGAATTACAGCTGATGCGCGCTGAAAACGAGAAGCTCAAACAAGTGGTTGAGGAAAAGGAGGCACGCATCAGAAGGCTGGAAATTCTGGCTGATGATCTCGACCAAGAAAGACGCGCAAATGATCTCATCATCTCTGGATTACAACTGGCGCCCAGATCATATGCCGAGGCCGCTGGCCCACCTGTGGCTCAACAGGCAATTGACAAGCTACAAGAATTTGGAATAAAAGTGGACCCGGAGGACATCCGTCACTGCTTTCTGCTCCCAGCTGGGGGGAGAGGACCGGCGACGGTGGTCGTGAAGTTGGCGGACCACAAGAGCAAGGTTGCCCTGCTTGACCAGCGCCACCGCCTGAAGGGAAAGAAGATCTTTCTGAATGACAACCTGACTCGCCGAAATGCTCAAATAGCGAAAAAAGCACATCAGCTCAAAATAGAGGGGAAAATTACCAGCACCTGGGTCTCTGATTGCAAAATCCTTGTCAAGTCGCAAGACATGAAGATAAGAGTCGTGCGAAGCTTGGAAGAGCTGACCCCATTCGAAAATTAATGATGACACCTATCACCACCTTTCTGGATGACCAGATTGATGAGTTCCATGATGACCCAATTGATAATCTTGATCCTGACCTCAACTTTTACGATAAAATGTCGAACAACTGTAAGTACTACACAACAGAACAGTACAACAATTCTATGGATGCGGACGGTAAGCTAAAACTAATCCACTTCAACGCCAGGAGTTTATACAAAAATTTTGAAAACATTGAAGAATATCTACAGAGCTTCAAAAACAAGTTTGATGTTATTGCCGTCTCTGAAACCTGGCTCAATGTCAACAAAGGAACTGACTTTATATTGCACGGATACAACATTGCCCAAATGAATCGGACATCTAAGGGAGGGGGGGTTGCCATTTTTGTAAAAGATGTGTTAAAGTTTGATGTCCTACATGACATGTCAACTACGATTGAAGATCTGATGGAATGTATCACAATCGAGTTAAGTATCCCAAACTGCAGAAGCATTATCATTTGCTGTGTCTATCGTGCACCTGTCTCAAAAATCCAGCTTTTTACTCAGCATATGGAAAAGATATTGTTTAAAACGAATAACAACATGCTTTTTGCTGTGGGGACACAAATCTGGATATCTTGAACCCTAAAAAAAATCCGCATATAGACGACTTTGTTGCCTCCATGTATTCTCAAGGCCTACGGCCTCTGATTACGCAACCAACACAAATAACGACACACAGTGCGACACTCATTGATAATATATTTACAAACTTTCTAAATCAGACTCATAGTGGCTTGCTAATCTGCGATATCACTGACCATCTGCCTATCTTTACAAACTACACCCTACGCAACTACTCTGTAAACCCGGCAAAGGCAGTGTACAAAAGAATAAGAAATGATCAAAACATTGAAAGCATGAAAAGAGAACTCTCAACTCAAGACTGGAATGATGTTTACAATGCAACTAATGTGAATGCTGCTTATCGGTGCTTTATGAATACAATTCAACACATCTATGATAAACAGTGCCCACTAAAGTTGATTCCCACAAGGCAAAGAATGCTAAACAAACCTTGGATGACCAAAACGCTTATCAACGCTTGCAGAAAGAAAACAACTCTGTATAAGGAGTTCATCTCCAAGAGGACAGGCTCCGCTGAGGACAAATTTAAGAAATATAGAAATAAACTTAACTCCATTCTGTGAGCTTGTAAAAAACAATACTGTTGCAAATTACTGGAAGACACTAAAACCTACACGTGTAGACTGTGGAAAATACTAAACGGGATGGTAAAAAAAAATAGGGAGTAAGGGAAATCTTACCATGAATTCTTTTATGGAGATAACAGTGTGATGAGGAACAAAGAGATTGCAAATAAATTTAATGAATTCTTTGTGACTGTTGGGCCTAAACTAGCTGGGAACATTCCCTCTGTAGCTACTCATATGCGCCCTGACCCCATACTAAAATCCATATTTTTGGAGCCAATACAGGCCGCCGAGGTAAAGAGTCTAATTATGCAGTGCGACAACAAAGATTCCACCAACCTACACGAAATTGACATGAAGCTCATTAAAAACATTCATAATGGAATACTACTCCCCATAACTCATATTTTCAATACATCTTTTGAGACAGGAATCTTCCCTGATGAAATGAAAATTGCTAAAGTTATCCCAATCTTCAAAGGTGGGAACCCACATGAGTTCAACAACTATAGACCTATCTCTATCCTGCCTCAACTATCAAAACTTCTCGAAAAACTCTTCAACAGCCGACTTGACAAATACATAACAAAACATCATTTATTATATGATAGCCCATATGGGTTTAGAAAAAACCACTCCACTGCACAGGCCCTAGCAGAGTCTGTAGAACTAATCACAGATGCTGTTGACCGAAAACAATACTCAGTGGGCATTTTCCTGGACCTAAAAAAAGCCTTTGATACGTTTAACCACAACATCCTACTGGACAAACTAGAGAGACTTAGAATACGAGGCATCGTTCTAAACTGGGTAAGTAGCTACCTGGAAAATCGTTCGCAATATATAACATATGATGGGTGCAGATCGACTACACGTCAAATTACATGCGGCGTGCCCCAAGGCTCCATCCTGGGACCGAAGCTATTCATCCTATACATAAATGACTTACATCAAGCATCTAAACTAATTAAAATGGTGCTTTTTGCGGACGACACCAACATCTTTTGTTCTGGAAAGGACCTACACAGTCTATCTAT
Source organism: Corythoichthys intestinalis (assembly GCF_030265065.1). Classification (NCBI taxonomy): domain Eukaryota; kingdom Metazoa; phylum Chordata; class Actinopteri; order Syngnathiformes; family Syngnathidae; genus Corythoichthys; species Corythoichthys intestinalis. The sequence goes on along the minus strand of NC_080411.1, from coordinate 44,045,451 downwards.
ACAAATAAACGCAGAACTAGCAAAGCTGCAAGAATGGTTCGATGCAAATAAGTTATCCTTGAATCTCGAAAAAACTAAATACATACTATTTGGCAGAAAAGGACTGAACGAGAACCTAAACATACAAATAAATAATGTTGCGATACAAAGAGTACAACAACACAAAGTCTTAGGTATTGTTCTAGATCACCGCCTTACTTGGAAGCCTCATGTGGAGCAATTGCGCAACAAGCTCGCTAGGAGCATCTCCATTCTCTTTAGAGCTCAAAACATGCTAGATATGAGGGCTCTCCAAACCCTATACTGCGCGCTCGTTCTGCCGCACCTCAACTACTGCTTGGAGATCTGGGGACACACATATGCAACACATCTATGTCCACTCTTTATCCTTCAAAAAAAAGCCATTAGAATTATTCATAGAGCATCGTTCAGAGCACATACAATTGAACTTTTCATCAAGTCCAAGCTATTGAAATTTCATGACCTGGTTAACTACAAAACTGCTCAAATGATGTACAAGGCCCACGCAAACAGTCTCCCGAATAACCTACAAGCATTGTTCCAACTAAGGGAATCCTCCTACGACCTGAGAGGAAACAGATTGTTTTCCTATCAGACCATTAGGACAACACTGAAATCGTTCTCGGTTGTAAACACTGGGGCTCGCCTATGGAATACATGTGATGCAGCGCTAACGAATATAAATTCATTGAGTTACTTCAAAAAAATGTACAAAGAAAATATAATAAAACATTACATTGACCAAAATCCGTCATAACCGCAGAGCGCACACACATCACAGATGTGATGTTCTCACAGCAAAGGATGATTAAATGTTAAATGTTTCGCACAACCCCCTCCTCAGCCATTAGCTAAGGAAGGGGTTGTGCGAAACAGGCTCAGTCAGGGTACTTTCAGACAAAGTAGCCTGACTGAGCCTGTTTCTCACAAAGTCCGTTCGGCCAGTTGTTCCGTAACCAAAAGCGACAATAAAAAGTGCACTTGTGTGTTTAGCAAAACTAAAAAACAAAACAAACATTATATATGAAGAAACACAATGAACAATGAACTAACATTACAATTAGTGCTGTCGATTTTATATTTATTACACCCCTAATTGGTGCACTTTTTATCGTGATTAATCACATTGAGAGCAGATAATACTGGTCATCAGCTGTTAGAACATTATTTCTTTGTTTCTTTTTTTTTCCGTGTCTTCTGGCTGAGGCGTATTTATGTCCACTTCGCATTCCTCCCCACCAATCCGCATCGCATGGTACTGATCCAGCGTGATCGGGAACCCCTGGGGGTAAAAATTGCATACACGTTCACCGGTCATGCCCACCCACTCTCGGCTGTTAGTACGCCTCCTCCACCATTACATAGCCAACTTTGCTCTGATTACATTTTTGCACATTTTTGCACACTCTTACTTGAATGAGGTGTGCCCAAAATTTTGGCCTGTACTGTATTTATCTAATGAATAATTTTGGGATAATGTTGGGAGAGATACTGTTGGTTTTAGCAACTCATTGTGTTTTTGGTCATTTAAAACTGAACTTACCGCGGATAGGAAAATATTCTCGGCTCTCCCGTTCGCCATCTGTGTTGTTGTGGGGACGACTTTCGACGCGCAAGAGTGACGTTGCTCATTAAGAACACGTCACGCAAATAAACGAATGTGATTGTACGGACGATTTCGTTCGGGCTCGAGAGGCCAATAAGGAGCTGGGTCCCAGACTCTATCTATCTATCATCTATCTATCTATCTATCTATCTATCTATCTATCTATCTATCTATCTATCTATCTATCTATCTATCTATCTATCTATCTATCTATCTATCTATCTATCTATCTATCTATGATTACGGGTGTGATAACACACAAGTCATGGTTCAGTACGTACCTTAGAACGGGGGTCACGGTTCAATGTGGGTTCAGTACAAGAAAAACAAAAAGGGTTTTTTGTTACAGCATTTGAAAGTAGTTTGCATACCGTTACAGTGTTTTATAGGGGAAATTTAAAAAAAAAAAAAAACGGTAAAAAAAGTGTGACCTATTTTTGGGGGGAATGAAAAAACCAGTTCAATCAGTAAATATGAACATCTTTGATGTGAATGATGTTATAGATTGTAAGTGTGTAATAACGTGTAGAACATGAAAAGTAACATTAGTTACTCTGCTGAGTAACTAGTTACTTTTACAATGAGGTAACATTGTTACTAACTCAATTACTTTTTGGGAGAAGTAATTTGTTACTGTAACTAATTACTTTTCTAAAGTAAGATTAACAACACTGGTCCCAAAAAGGTTATTAGATGTGGTGATGAAAGGACGCTTAACAATGAAATTAAGGAGGAAATGATATGAGCGTGAAGTGCGCGGCATGGAACTGGGGCGACAATACGGCCAGAATATGTCTATTATCTTCCGAATTCCGTTAGCCAGTCTTTATAAGTTATAACATCAAGAATGTTATAACATCGGCAAGAAAGTCACCAGCTTCGTCAGGTTTTTGATTGTTTATTTCAGAACTTGTGCAACATGACTACTGTCTGCCGTAGCCGACGCCAACAACATCTGAACATGAAAAGAGAGGGTAAAAGCTTCCCACTCTAATGCACCTCTCTCACTCACGGTAGTCAGTCACACTGTGCGTTCAGGAACAGCATGCAAAACCACCACATTGGAAGCCGATTCATTACATTATTATTATTATTCAGTGATGTGCATTTAGGGGAGGCAGAGCCTCACCTATCAGTCATGGAAAAAATAATAATGTAATAACAAAATAGTACATTTTCATTTTTGTCATTTGGTATGTATTCATAAAGTTTTCTATTCGAATCCAATTGGGAAACTTTTTTCCCCCCATATTAGAATATAATTGTTCCATGCTCCATAACTCCTGTTCAAAACAGGAAGGAGACGTGCTGTAAGGCAGAGGTCCTTGCTGTGCCGCTTGGCACGCGGTGTAATCTCTCAGTAACCCTGTTAGTATATGCGGGAAATAGTGTGTCTCTGTTCCTCAAAACATAACAAATAAAGCATTCTCATACCTTTCAAGTTATACGGTTTCGGCGTAATTTGTACAAGTGAGCACTGATTTTTAAATGTGTACGCCATACGATAAAAATCTGTACATTTTCTGTGCATTATATTTTTTTTCTCCGTTCGGATTTTGTCACCATTTTGGCAACGAGATAATGTGCGTTACTACGTTGGTTGAATGATGCGAGAAAAGTCAGAGACACTGAGAGAGAAGAGTGTGGTGACGCTGTAGCAAACGCGATGCTAGGCTAGGTAACTCCTGACTGTAGCAGAAAGCCTACAACCTACGCCTAAATATTACATGGTTATAGAACTACATGCAAAATGACAGACGGCGGCGTTAATAAGCAGCCGCCATTTTGAAGCAGTAGACTTCTCAGAAAGGCTCTGTTGTAGTGAACCTTCCGAGCGAACTTAAGTAACTTTTTATCTAAAATACTCCTAAATCGGCAAAATCTTGACTAGAACCTATATTTAAATGATGAAACAGTTTTAAAACTTTTACATGTCGAAAGTAGACAGAAGGGAACTAATGCAAAAACGGTGGCAATTTTAACAACTTTAACAGTTGATTCACAAAATTAACCGATTTCCAAACATAGCAAAGGTTACTATGTTTTTTTCTTTTTTTTTGGAATGAAAAAGAAAACATGAAAGGTTACACAGTTACTTTGCCAAGTAACTAATTACTCTTACCTTCAGGTAACTGAGTTACTAACTCAATTACTTTTTGGGAGAAGTAATTTGTAACTAATTAGTTACTTTTTAAAAGTAAGATTAACAACACTGGTCATAAAGCTGAAGTCTGCAGAATGAAAAGTGACGAAAGTGGAGATTTCATTTTGCAAATTTGTTGCCGAACACAATTTGCCTGCAACTATTGTTGCTCACTTCTCAGAATTAGCCAAAGAAATGTTCCCTGACTCAAAGATTGCATCGGTAAGTTAATTTTATCAATTGACCTTTTTATTTTATAATTGGGCACACTAACGAACTACCTTCAAGTCAAACTGAATTGCGAGCTGAAGTGCCATGAAGTGCACCCAACAAGACATGATAGAAATTGCCAAAAGTCCTACATAAACTTATAACAAAAGTCACTGTTAAATTTTAGTTATCATGATGTAGCTGAAGATATTGATTGTTCTTTGATTGCACAAGGTTATATGTTACAATATTACCAATAAATTGACAGTATTTAAAGAATTGAGTTTTATTTTTGTTTCATATTGCACGCTATGTACAACGTTGTTAGATTAGTCACCAATTTATAAGGGCATACATCACTATTTGTAAGATTGCCATGGGCCTCGGGTTGACAGGTATGCACTCTGATGATAGGCCAGGTAGTTCCATGATCTGGGTAATGTATACAATGTTTTTCTGAAACGTTTTTAAAACTTGTGGATTAATTATAAAACAGCTCTAAATAATTCACTCCATGAGGCCTGCAGACGGCAGAGGGCGCCTATCATAGGCGAACTATGAGCCTTCGTTCTCTAACGAAGAAGACAACAGAAAGAAGAAGAAAGAACATCACTTGCCAGGGGCATCACTAAGATTTACAAACGGGGGGCTTAGCCCCCAGGAGATGCGCAGGATGTAAGCGAACGTAGCGTGCAAGCACAAAACTTCACAAACATCTAACAAAGACTGATAATTTATTCATTTTTGTTATTGTTTTTTCAGTTTATTTTTAATACAGTACAACAACAACAAAAAGGGCTACATTTGCAAGTTACTTGGTAGATGGAAGCATCAAAGAATGTCGTCTGTTTTTAAGGGTGGCAAATCGGTCTATCACTCTGCTCCGAATCCTACAGGTCAATAAAGGTAGTGGAGTGATTATTATTCGCGCATTATTATGACTATACACTGATGATAATCATACATGAATGAGCTCAGCTCCTGTACTCATCCATGCGTAAAGTGAGAAACACCGCTGATACTCCTGAAGGAAGTCATCCCAAAGATAGTGGTAAAAAGAGTGCACACTTAACTTTATAAACAACCAGGACCTTCACAATGCATTTCCCATCATTTTACATCAGCAGTAGCAAGAGCCTGCTGTAGGTCCATTGATGAAATTTTAGGGTTTTTGTGCGGTCTGGTCTTGGGTTGAACTTGCTTGGACGGCCAGACCTGGGTATGTTAGCAGTTGTTTTGAATGTCCTCCACTTGTAGACTATTTTCCAGACAGTGGAATGGCTGATTTCATATTTTTTTGAGATCCCTTACCAGACTCATAAGTGTCTACAATCTTCTTTCTGAAGGCCTCAGAAAGCTCCTTTGATCTCACCATGGTGTTTTCTCTCACTTCAACAGTCAGGGGCACACCAAACTAAATGTGAGGTTTAAATAAGGCAAACCTTCTGCAAAACACTGGGTAATGATGTTCTAATCATGTGCACCTGATGTGATACACCGGTGTGTGATTTTAGCCATTTCAGTGGGATTGAATGTGGGGGGTTGTCACCTAATATATACATACGTATATAAATATGTATGGTGGAAAACACTCAGGTGACCTGAAATTCCGCTGTGAGACCCCCAATTTGGCCAAATTTCTAAATTGTCCTATATGCATGTGTGATACATCATTGGAAAGCGTAAAATATCAATTTTCTGGGGGAAGACGAAATTTTGAAAAGGAGTGCATTTAATTTTTTTTTTTTAATAAATAAAAACATTTTTAAACAGCAAAACCCTAACTGGAGGTGAAAGCATGAGAGAGCATAATTGAAGACGCCAGGATTTTGATGAGATATTATCGCGTGCTTACTTCTTTTTGATCCAAAAACTCCATCTAGCATGTATCACCGAGTGTCAAGACATGGCTGTGAATGGCCACAGCCGGATTTTGGGGGGATTTTATGGGTGAAACACAGTAATATAACAAGGGTCGCGATGCAGAAATCGCAGACATCAAGGAGTGGTTGAGATTTTCTTTTTCATATATTTACATATTTAAACGACCTTTTTCAATTTTTCTATTGGGGAAAAATATTGGGGAAAATGCAACAGTAACAAAAAAAATACAGTTAAGTGATAGTTATGAGGTAGATATCCGTGACTTATTTAGAGACGCATTTTTTTCATTGTGACGTAATTTGTTTAAAAGTTTAGAATATGCGAGTGAATAATTTTTCGTTTTTTTTTTTTTAAGTAAATATTAGACATCAATTAATGATTATAAGCATCGCTTTTTTTTTTAAAGTAAATATTAGACATCAATTAATGATTCTAAGTATCGCTTTTTTTTTTTAAAGTAAATATTAGACATCAGTTAACTATTCTAAGCTAAAAATGACAGACATTTCAAATATTAAGTACTTATAATTACTTACCTTCTTTTCATGGCTGGGTTGAAACAAAAGCAGTTGCGCGACGTCAGTAAACGGGGGTCTCCAGGGTGAAACGGACAAATTAAAATAGTTCGGGGGCTTAATGCGGCATGAATCTGTGACGGCAGCATATAGACATATTGTCCAATCAAACACAACAGTTCTTTTGGCTTAAGACAGTTTATTTTAAAGAGGGATGCAAGAAACTGCTTTTTCAGCCTTGTCTGTGTTTTCCGCGGATAGGCTTGCTTTGTGCATTTTTTTTTTAATTGAAAACAATATGTAGTGTTATATTTCGCAGTACCATTCTCACTTTGAGCAGTCATTCACATTTCAAGCAATATCTCACACAAGTTCAGACACGTACCTACAATAATATAAAGAAGCTCCTCAGTGTTGTTAGTCACATAGAGCTCACTCACTCACTCACTCACTCACTCACTCACTCACTCACTCACTCACTCACTCACTCACTCACTCACTCACTCACTCACTCACTCACTCACTCACTCACTCACAGATAGCCCACACTGGTATCAGTAGTTACAGTAGTATATGGGGAGATAGGAGGGATATGTCTCTGTGTGTCTCTCTCTCTCACACACACACACACATACACACACACACACATTAACATTACTGTTCTGAAACATATCTACTTTGAATTTTTTAACAGATAGGCACATGACATGGACAAACTATGAGTTACCTGTACTGCTCCATCGCAGCTTTGAACTTCCTCATTTTCCCCAGCTCGGTAGCTGTTGGCATGGCGACATTGGTTGGGTGGAGGGCCAGCGCATCTCTCAGATGTCCCGTATTCCGCTGGACTTGCTTGATCATTTCAAGGGTACCATTCCATCTAGTTGACACTTCCTGTGTGAGCAATTCTTTCTTCTGATGGTGTGCGATCTGTTGCTGCTCTAGCTCCACGGCATTTGCTGGGCTGTGTTTGAAATGTCCAACTTTTCGGCATTTTGCCAATGCGCTGTCAAACGGGCTGCAGTGTGGAGAAACCGTGACTGCTCGGTGCACACTGTGTGCGATGCACCGCAAGTGTTCAAAAGGAAGCTGTCTGGCCGCAGCAATCAAGTTGCCTGCACTATCAGTGGTCAGTGAGACCACTTTGTGTTCAATGTTCCAGTCTTTGGCTACTTGCATGAAATGCGCTGCAACAACGTCGCTGAAGTGCCCCTCTTCGGTCTTCATAGCAGTCAAAGCATGCGACTGAAGTTCCCACAGTGGGTCGAAATAATGTGCTGTGACCCCGAGGTACAGTAGTTATCATTACTGAGGGACGTCTATTAATCTCCAGTGAGCGCGACTGTGTTTGTCTGCTCCATCGCGTGCTGTACCTTGGACTTCTCCGTGAACTTTCCGTTCAGAATTGTTTTCGTTTCCATTTCGTTTCACTCAAACAGCCTACTCTTTCACAGCGAGTGAGCAGGCAAGATCAAGCACATGTGCGGGGCGTGCCTATTGTTTTGTTTCCAGGTTACAACTTTTTTTCTCAGCTTGATTTTGTGTCTGGTGAACCATTTCTGTGTAGATTTGGCCATATGTTTAGGGTCATTGTCTTGCTGAAAGACCCAGTGATGACCCATCTTCAGCTTTTGGGCAGAGGGCACAGATTTTGATTTAAAATGTCCTGGTATTTCAAAGCATTCATGATGCCATGCACCCAAACAAGGTTCCCAGGGCCTTTGGAAGCGAAATAGCCCCACAGCATCACTGACCCACCACAATACTTCACAGTGGGTATGAGGTGCTTTTCAGCATGCGCATTTTTCGTGGCACGCCAGACCCACTTAGAGTGTTTCTTGCCAAAAAGCTCAATCTTGGTCTCATCTGACCAAAGCACACGGTCCCAGACCAAGATTGAGCTTTTTGGAACCAGTTAACGTATTAATGTAATTGCTATTTGTAATTCTACCTGCAGGATTTATGATGGGTTTGGAATAGGTTTTTGGGTTGTGGGACAAATTAATCGAAATATAATGTATTCTTATGGGAAAATCCCAGTCGACATATGACCATTTCGACTTACAAAACAGGTCCTGGAACCTATTAGATTTGTATGTAGAGGTACCATTGTAGTTAATTTCTTTCAAATTGTTGATCCCATAAGAAAAATATAATTGCTGCAGCTCAAAATGCTGTGGGCCTTTATTCTGCATGGCAGAGCACAACACCATATCAAGCAAGCATTGCTTGCTGAGGAATTTCAACTGTTGAGAAATTGCAAGTGTTGTTGAGCGTTTAAACATCCTGTCACCATGCAGATGTAAAGTCATTTTTGCAAACTACACAACAGTTGGGAGCAGTATTACAAACAAAGCATTTATATGAAATTGATGTCGTACTGCCATGCTATCGTGAATATCAAAATAAAACAACTAAACTAATGAAAATATAAATAGATAAATAAAATGTGATGAATTCAAGGAGAGTTAACTCATTAACTCTACTAATTTTAGGAAAGCACGCTTACATTTCCTGACAAAATTATGTTTTATGCCAAAGCAACAAATGGTAGTGTGATAGTGTTGTTGATCTTGCTAGTAAAGGGGACCTGAAATCCTCCCTAGAGTGTAAACACTGGTGTCATTGGGAGTAATCTGTCTTCCACACATGGTCGATCATCCGCGTGTGTGTAGTTGTGTGTCCTGAATTGGGGATGAGCTGCACAGCACCACAACAGAATGACTCTGCAGACTATAGTCATTTACACACCAGCTTCCCGGTAAATTGCTCATCAGAGGCATAACAGTCGGGCCATAATATGTCCATAACAAACACAAGTGTGTGTTAGGACTGCCATTATGGTTCCGTGCACTGAAATAATGAGATGTCTGTCAATGTCAATAACTTTCAACAAAAATGGGCACAAAAAGTGAATCTCTGTGTTCACATTTACGCTTTGGTTAAATAAAGGCAGGTTTCCATGATGCCTCTGATGGTACCTTGGCTTCACACAGGTTAACTAAACTCATCATTCTGCAACAGTACCTTGCACAAAGGAAGGCAAGCTAGTAAAAGAACCAACAATTTAGCCTAAAGTATAATAACTAACAGCTTAAGTCATTAACTGTTATACAGTAGTTGATGTTTAGAGTCAACTGTGAAAGACGGTGTGCAAAACTTTATGACGATTTAATGGCAAGATCAGATGGCATAACTTTCTATCAACCCATTATGAGCAACTGGGAGAACATCTGACCAAAAATGTCAAAAAACAAATGTTATGCCACATCTTTACCTGCCTCCCATATCAGAGGTGGGTGGTATTGCGTTACATTTACTCCGTTACATTTACTTGAGTAACTTTTTGAGAAAAATGTACCACGCATTGACGTGACGCCTAGTCAGGATTTTGTGGAGGTGCACATCAGGCTACGGTAGAGGGTCGTAAATCAGGTCTGCCTCGACGGCGTAGGTCTGCCTCAGAAGCAAAACGAGCCTTAACTCGGCAAAGTAACTGACGTACGGTAACTTTTCATGTTCTGCACGTTATTACATGATACATTTATTCTTTCACATAAAAGATGTTTTTATTAACTGATTCAATTGAATTTTTTCATTCCGAAAAAAGTCCAATTTCTTTTTAAAAAATTTTACTTGCTGTATTTTTCGGACTAAAAGTCGCTACTGAGTCTAAGTCGCACCAGACATAAAATGCCCAACGAAGAGAAAAAAAACATATATATATAAGTCGCATTTTGGGGGGAAGTTTACTTGATAAAATCCAACACATAGAACAGATATGTCATCTTGAAAGGCAATTTAAAATAAAAATACAAGAGATTACAACATGGTGAATAAGAGTAAAGTATAATAACTAGAGATGTCCCAGGTCCGATCACGTCATTTTCAAAGTATCGGAATCGGCAAAAAAATATCGGCCATGCCTTTTTTTAATTTTTTTTTTTTCTATTAAATCGTTTTCTAATTGTATTTAATGTTACAGACATAATATGTTACACTCATCCAGAGTCTTTAGTTTAGGCTTAAGGTAGGGTTATGAAATTTATCCCGATAACGGCGGTAATTATTTTTTTAAAAACTGTATCACGGTAAAATATTTAACACAATTAATGCATGCGCTGCACGACCCACTCACGCATTGTCGCGCTCAATCTGTAATGGCGCCGTTTTACCTATATAGAGAGATAAAAGGCAGTGTAAAATGAGTAGATTGAATTTTGGCAGCCTTTGGAGCCTTTTTTTAATTGGCTAAAGCCTTACAATCCCTCTCCCAAAGATTAGAAATGTCATTGTAAGCAAGGTAGCATTTGATCTTTTTCTTAACACCCTAAGATATTTCCCAACGCAGAGAAGATACTGTATATCAATTGGTAGCACTACGCACAGTCATGGTTCCACTTCCCATCATGCATTTGGGCATGGCTACAGTATCATTTACTGAAAGTTCAACAAATACACTAGTTGGCAATATTTAGTCATAATATACAAAGTCACAAGTCTTTCTATCCATGGATCCCTCTCACAGAAAGAATGTTAATAATGTAAAAGCCATCTTGAGGATTTATTGTCATAATAAACAAACACAGTACTTATATACTGTATGTTGAATATATATTTGTCCGAGTTTTATTCATTTTTTTCTTAATGCATTCCCAAAATGTATATGATCGGGAAAAATGATCGGGAATTGAATTGGGAGCAAAAAAAAGCAATCGGATCGGGAAATATCGGGATCGGCAGATACTCAAACTAAAACGATCAGGATCGGATCGGGAGCAAAAAAAATGATCGGAGCAACCCTAATAATGTTACATGATGCACGAACAACGAAATGCGAATGTACTGCCCTCACCAGGACGCTACGACTCGGTCCTGTCTATACAGCGAGCTAAACTCCCAAATGACGATTGCATAGTTTGCTGACTTTATTTTGGCCGTCGTTATGACACCATCATTTGAAGAGTGAAACTAAAAGTAGAAATAATATAAATCCATTTTGTCCTTGATCCCAAACAGGTTCGCATCAAAGTAAATAAATGATAGTAAGCTGCTATTACAGCAATGACACAAACGCTTAGCATGCGTTCGCTAGCATTAGCACATCGTTCAAACAACCACACAACTGGCTCTAAGTGTCCAATCGCGAGTGGAAAACACACAACAACAACAGAAAAGATGATACACACAGGTGCTGCCTGTAGAGCTAAATATACAGTGGGGCAAATAAGTATTTAGTCAACCACTAATTGTGCAAGTTCTCTTACTTGAAAATAATAGAGAGGCCTGTAATTGTCAACATGGGTAAACCTCAACCATGAGAGACAATGTGGAAAAAAAGAACAGGCAATTACATTGTTTGATTTTTAAATAATTTATTTGCAAATCATGGTGGAAAATAAGTATTTGGTCTATACCAAAAGTTCATCTCAATACTTTGTTATGTACCCTTCGTTGGCAGTAACGGAGGCCAAACGTTTTCTGTCACTCTTCACAAGCTTTTCACACACTGTTGCTGGTATTTTGGCCCATTCCTCCATGCAGATCTCCTCTAGAGCAGTGATGTTATGGGGCTGTCGTTGGGCAAAACGGACTTTCAACTCCCTCCTCACCCCGTGGTGTCAAAATGATAACAAGAACGGGGAGTAAAAATCCCAGAACCACACGGGGGGACCTAGTGAATGACCTACAGAGAGCTGGGACTACAGTAACAAAGGCTACTATCAGTAACACAATGCGTCGCCAGGGACCCAAATCCTGCACTGCCAGATGTGTCCCCCTGCGAAAAAAAATACACATCCAGGCCCGTCTGCTGTTCGCTAGAGCGCATTTGGAAGAGGACTGGGAGAATGTGTTATGGTCAGATGAAACCAAAATAGAACTTTTTGGTAGAAACACAGGTTCTCTTGTTTGGAGGAAAAATAATACTGAATTGCCCCATACCCACTGTGAAGCATGGGGGTGGAAACATCATGCTTTGGGGCTGTTTTTTTGCAAAGGGACCAGGACGACTGACCTGTGTAAAGGAAAGAATGAATGGGGCCATGGATCGAGAGATTTTGAGTGAAAATCTCCTTCCATCAGCAAGGGCATTGAAGATGAGACATGGCTGGGTCTTTCAGCATGTCAGTGATCCCAAACACAAAGCCAGGCCAACAAAGGAGTGGCTTCGTAAGAGGCATTTCAAGGTCCTGGAGTGGCCTAGCCCGTCTCCAGATCTCAACCCCATAGAAAATCTGTGGAGGGAGTTGAAAGTCCGTGTTGCCTAACGACAGCCCCAAAACATCACTGCTCTAGAGGAGATCTGCATGGAGGAATGGGCCAAAATACCATCAACAGTGTGTGAAAAGCTTGTGAAGAGTTACAGAAAACGTTTGGCCTCAGTTATTGCAACAAACGGTACATAACAAAGTATTGAGATGAACTTTTGGTATTGACCAAATAATTGTTTTCCACCATGATTTGCAAAGGAATTATTTAAAAATCAAACAATGTGATTTTCTGTTTTTTTTCCACATTCTATCTCTCATGGTTGAGATTTAACCATGTTGACAATTACAGGCCTCTCTAATATATTCAAGTGGGAGAACTTGCACGATTAGTGCTTGACTAAATACTTATTTGCTACACTGTGTATATATACAGTAAATTGTGATGATAATGCACACTCAACAGGAAAATAGCACATTATTTTCAATGAATTGTACCCACCTGGACGCTATGAACTGTATGTGAAAAAAAAAAAAAAACGTTGCCTCAGACTAATGCCCCTTTCCCACTGAAACTAGTGGGTCAACGCGTGTTTTTTCCAAGCCGATGCAACCCACTAGCAATTGCCATTTGGCACCTTTCCCATTGACAAAAAAAAGCCGTGTCTTCTTTTTTTTTTCACCCGCCTAACCGCCCACCCCTCCTCAGCCGGCCGTAAGGTTACGTGACGTCACCACGCTAAAATGCACTAATTTTGAATTTTAACAGGACACAGTTATGGTCATGTAACAACAACGTTGTTGTGCAACATACCCTTGATTATACTAGAAGTAATTGTTTTACCATGCCGGGTCTAAATTTGACTGTTTGGGTTTCGCCCCGCTGCAAAGCCAAGTGAGGTTTTGCTTGAGTTCAAGCCACAGTTGTGTGCTCAAATCAATGTGTGCCTAACCCTCAATAATAGAGACATTTCACGAGGATTAAAGATTTAAGTGGATTTACCCTGATACAAGTGGAGCTGAAGTAGAGTAAGCAAGAGTGCAGTAGGTTAAAAGTGATCTTTTATTATAACTATTATTAAAATATGTGACAAAGATATAATGATTTTAATCATATTAACTTCATCATGGAACACATTTAACGGAAAAAAAAAAAAAAAGAATAGAATAGAATACACTGGAGTCTCTCGTTTATTCTGTGGGAAACAGCTTCACAACACCGCTAAAGTAGCACTCAATAATGAAGGTTGCCATGGAGTGACGGCAGGTCAGATGATGTCATTGCTCTCCAAGATAGAATAGAGGGCATGAAGGATGATGAAGAAGAGCTGAGGGGGATGGGAAGGGATAGGATGTGTGCTTCATCAGCAGCCATCAAATCATATGCTCATGAAATATTGAAGAGACTGATTAAGATGCAATTCAAACACTTCAAAGAGAGGAAGACGACAGGGGAGAGACGATAAGTATAGTGCTGTTAAAATTTATTTGCCCGCTTCTCAAATTATTATTGCTGTTTCCTCACTTTAATGTTTAAGATCAACAAACAAATTTAAATATCGGACAAAGATAAAATAACCTAAGTAAGTTTCCCTTTGGTCAGCTTAAAACTTTAGAAATGGCTTCTGACTGATTGATCTCAATTGCTTTAGTTCTCAACTGTTCTTAAATGTCTTTTGATCATGGTATTTCGTTAAGGCTTTTTAAGATATTTTGTTAGACAATTTCGATTTATGTGAGATAAGCAGGCTTGGGTGTAGTCACTGAAAACAAACTCAGACATGCCTGTCAAGTTGTACGGTTTCGGCATAATTTTTACAAGTGAGCAGTGATTTTTAAATGTGTACGCTGTACGTTCAAAATCTGTACGTTTTTCATGCATTGCGTTTTTTTTTTTCTCAGTTCGGATTTTGTCACCATTTCGGCAACGAGACAATGCATCAAAAAGTTGTGCGTAACTACGTTGGTTGAATGACGCGAAAAAAGTAAGAGACACGGAGAGAGAAGAGTGGGAATGGTAAGGGGGGAAGAGTGTTGTGACACCATTGCAAACGCGATGCTAGGCTAGGTGGCTCCAATACTTCCTGACTGTAGCGGACAGCCTACAATCTACACCCACTTGATGCTACGCTAGATATCACATGCTTATAGAACTAAACGAAATGATAGACTCGGCAGCGTTAGTAAGCAGCCGCCATTTTAAAGCAGTAGACTTCTCAGAAAGGCTCTGTTGTATTGAACCTTCCTAGCGAACCTAAGTAACTTTTTATCTAAAATACTCCTAAATCGGCAAAATCTTGACTTGAATCTATCTTTAAATGAAGAAACAGTTTTAAAACTTTCCCATGTTGAAAGTAGACAAAAGGGAATTAATGCAAAAACGGCAGCAATTTTAACAACTTTAACGGTTGATCTACAACATTAAATGACTTCCAAACGTAGCAAAGGTTACTATGTTTTTTTTGGTTTTTTATTTAAAAAAAACATGAATGGTAACACCAGTTACTTTGCCAAGTCACTAATTACTGTTACATTCAGGTAACTGAGTTACTAACTCAATTACTTTTTGGGAGAAGTCATTTGTAACTGTGATTAATTACTTTTTAAAAGTAAGATTAACAACACTGGTCATAGAAATTGCAGTCTGCAGAATGAAAAATGACGAAAGCCGAAATTTTATTCTGCCAATTTGTTGCTGAACACAATTTGCCTGCAACTATTACTTATCACTTCTCAGAATTAGCAAAAGAAATGTTCCCTGACTCAAAGATTGCAGTTAATTTTATTAATTGACCTTTTTAATTTATGATTGGACCAGGGCCTATACGCAGACTATGCAGCTACTTAGGGCCCCTGACCACTAGGGGCCCCCAATCTGGCAATGGTTTAATTTATATTCTATTTTGTTTACTGCAGTTTGCTTTATTTGACTTTTGTGAGTTTTGATACTTGATTACGAGCTTAAAAAAAATAAAAGTTCTTCCTTAACTTCTTTCTTTCCTCTTTCAGAAAAAGGTTTGTCGCTATCTACTGTAAGTACTGACAATCATTTGGGGTGAGAAGTTTGAAGTATGCAGTGCAATAAAATCTGATTAGGAGAAGTTTGAAGTATGCAGTGCAATCAAATCTGATTAATATACAAAATATGGACGTATGGGTTGGATTGCATGTATGGGTTTCACAGTACACTGTGACGAATTGGTGGGCCAAAAATATGGGCCCCTTTGCATTTTTTTTGCTTAGGGCCCCCAAATGGCCTGGGCCGGCCCTGATTTGGACACACTAACCAACTACCTTCAAGTCAAACTGAATTGCGAGCGGAAGTGCAGCCATCAAAAGACATGATAGAAATTGCCAAAAGTGCTACATACAATTATCAACAAAGTCACTGTCAAGTTTTTAGTAATTATTATGTAGCTGAAGATATTGATTGCACCAGGTTATATGTGACAATATTACCAATAAATTCATATTATTTAAAAAATTGAGTTTTATTTTTGTTTCATATTGCAAGCTATATAAAACAGAGTAAGATTAGTCACCAATTTGTCAGGGCATACGTCACTATTTGTAAGATTGCCAACCGCCTCGGGTTGACAAGTATGCTCCGATCACCACAGGTATTCTTTCCTCATTCTTTCTTGAACCATGTGGTCTTGACATGCTCTTTTCTCTGGAAATTTCAGCAGCTGCATGTTGTGTTAATTGTCAATGCAAAATCCATATTTGGTGAGCATATGCCAAGATTGAGGAGGAGCAGGGGGGAAGTGCCCCCCTGGCGGCCGATGAAATGTCAATGAATATAATTGACTTTCCAATAAATGAATTTAAAGGGGAAGTTCAGAATTTTTTACTTAAAGTAACACTAGGTAACCTTTCAGTTTCGGTCGATTTTAGCGACGCTGGTGGACAAAAGCAGTAGTGTTTTGCCTAAAGGAAGACTGCGTTTCCCATGAGGACCAGTGCTCAGTGTCATAAAATCCTGATCTCCCGGTCACCTGCATAAGGATTAAACGACATTTCTGTTTCCAGCGGCTGTGTGAAGGATGGATAGTTGTGAGGTAAAGAATCCAGTTGTGGCTAAACAATAGCATATGACGATGTTAATAATAAGAAACGTTTGATTTTGTACCATATTCCCCCAACGCCCTCCAGTTTGTAGTGATTTTGTGTGGCAGGGTTCCTGCCAAGCTCCTCAAAGTTAAATAGTGCTGGTGAAAGCGATACAGACTCCCACAAAATATAAAAGAGATGTCATTCAACTAGATGTCAGTCAAAAATGTTATGAAAACATTTTATAAAGGTTGAAAAATTACTTAGTGTTGCCTTATGGCTTAATCTTCAAGTTAGCATGGGTTTACCTAGTCTGTGGACTTGATTTTAAAAAAAAAAAAAAAAAAAATTGCATTCAATTTGTTAGTTATTTGTTAGTTTCAGGGCTCCGGAGTAGCTAAGCTAGCACAAGTCAATGGTGTCTGCTTAGCATACCAATAAAAAACAACATTTGCTTGCATGAGAATCACCTATTACCATACAATCAATAGTGTTGGCTATGTTTACAGGATACAGGTATTAAAATTTACCATTGCATGTCAATAATTGTAATATGAAGAGCATCGTTTGTAATCCAACTGCTCTGCACGGAACAGGTTGTCTAGGCAAGCAGGGCGAAGTGATATAACATCTGTTTTTTCACCGGATTTTTTTTTTTTTGTGAGAACAAAAGGGACTCCCCAGCAGACTGAGCACGAGTGGCTGAAGCACTCCTTTTTATTGTTGTCGCGTCTAAAAAAAAAAAAAAAAAAAAAAAAAATTGTCCTGCAGAATGAAATGAATTACAGCAGTTTGGTGTGACATTGTTTTGGCCGCATGGGTATTTTGAACAATGATCTGCATTTTGAAATTATTTGACTATGTTAGATCTATTGATATCATTTTTAATTGGCATACTAACCAGGCACCATTGACTCGCGCTAGCTTAGCCACTCCGGAGCCCTATAGCTAACATATAACTGACAACCTGCGGGGAATTCAAAATCAAATCCAACAACTAATCAAACTCCTGCTAACTCCAAGATTAACCCTAATGTAAAAATTCTAAACTTCCCCTTTAAAATAAAGACCTAGCCGTTAAAATGTTTTCTATAAAAGTTGTAAAGCAATAATACAAAATCAAACAAAAAAATGAATGAAATGAACAAGAATCCGACAAAGTATTTAATACTGGGTGTTGGAATTTTGCCTTTTAGCCAAATTCTGCACATTCACCTTAGTTTTAACCCCTTCGACTGGCTCCATTTTAAAAGCTGGAAAAAGGCTCACCCCAAGACAAGTCGACAACAATCAGACAGCAAGGCAAAAACAGCAAACCCAGACAGCGAGGAAGGCTGGATCCAGGGTCAACAATGAGCAGGTTAAAAAGGATTCCAGAGAAGTGACAACCGCTACTTAAAAAGTTCAGTCATTTAAAGGAGTTTGTGAGGCGGGCTGTGGGACTGAAAATAGTGTGTTCAGGTGTTGTTTAGGGTTATTGTCTGTCATGGATTGGACCAGAGGGTTTATGTTTCATTGTTGTCAGGTCAGTGAGAGTTGATGATTGTTCCAGCCTCGGTGCAACATGAGTGCTAAGTGTCCAAATCTAAGATGGGGAGTCCCTCCGTTATCAGACGTTTCTTGTGGTAAGAGAGGACGTCCTTCCACTGTTTTGGACTGTCCATTGTGGGCCCCAACAAGAGCTGATGGTGGTGTTTTCTCATCAGCTTCGCCTACCAGACCATGTCCCCTCCATCCCGTGGTTTGTCTCGCTCAGTCAGCTGCACGGCGCACGCGTTGGGTCTCCCAGTCAGCACGATTCCTCAGGTGGTCAGCTTCTGCAGGCATCTTGTAGTTGTTCTCCCATATCTGCCTGTTGTCTTGGCTCTGCAGATCTCAATCACTTACACACACACAGGTTCTTTTGTGTGAGGCTCTAAACCACAGGTGTCAAACCGATTCCAGAAAGGGCCTAGTGGGTGCAGGTTTGCTTTCCAACCAATGAAGAGGACACCTTTTTCACCAATTAGATCTTTTACATGTGTAATCAGTTAAACTTTGTCAGGTGCTGCTTGTTTCAGCAGGAAGTTCATTGGTTAAACTCTCTGCGCGTTATCGGTTGGAACAAAATCCAGCACCCACTAGGCCCTTTCTGGAATCGGTTTGACACCTGTGCACTAAACCATTCATCCAGGCTCTCAAACTTTAAATATAGTCATCTTTTTTTCCTAAACTATGATTAAATGCCTTTTTATTATATTGGGTGAGTTAGACTAATACCAAAAATCAAACAGTTAATACAGGAAAATATATTGTTTTCCTTTATGGGTCAAAATTATTTTTAGGACAGATCATGTGACTAGCACCTTTGCTTTGCTTAACTACACCTGAGGAGGCAAGATGGATAGTTAGAATATCTTTAAACATAAGCAAAAGCTTCAACAACCAGTATGCTTGAACCAAGGATTGAACATGAACAGTGTCAAGATGTGTTAAGATGCATTATACTCTTATTGCTGAATCTGCGTTTCGGGGTCATCAACATGTTTTGCACCCCCTCTCACAAAAGTACGCCTATAGTGGTGAGTCTGAAAAGTTTGCAGATAATATGTACTGTGTCTGAGATTGACTGGTGCTATCTGCGGCTTTGATGCTCATCCATAGACTTTAGTTCACCCAAATGAGGACAAGAAGAATAGAAGGTGGATGGATGGAGGGTTCAGTATAATCTGTTTCAGTGTGACTTAAGGACCAATCAGTCATAAAAGCTTCTTGGGAGTTCTCCAACTCAGGCAAAAAAAAAAAAATCTGGCATTGCTGAAGTCCTAAATTTGCAGACAATCCATTATTTAATTGCTGCTCTGTCTGACAGTTTTCCTCCCTCCACTCAACTCTGGGGTTTTCCAAACCATCTGTTCTGTCTGGTTGACTATAGTTGCAATTTGTCTGTCTTTGCCAAAATCTTTAATGTGTGAGGAGGGATGGCGTACTAATTGAAAAAGTAACTGTCTAACTCATCAATGATTGATTGATTGTTCAGTGTACCAGGAAGATGACAGGACAGAGCAAGTGCACCTGCAGTATTAACACTCTGTGGTGGTTTTCTTCTTTTGTGACAGTTGTTAAGTTTTTGAGCTGTCATTTGCGATAATCAACAAGTATAAAATGTATTATAGTTACTTTCATTAAAGTAAAGTGACAAACTACTCCCTTCAATGAGTTCCAATAATTTTGACTTTACCATTCTCTGGATTTTCAGACAGGAGTCTTAAAGGGGGAGTTCATGATTTTTGACATCAGGCTTAATCTTCGAGTTGGGGGGGGGGGGGGGGGGGGGTTAATTAGTCCTTGGAGTTGATTTCAAAATATTCTCTATCGTTTGTTAGTGTTTTAAAAATTTTCAGGGCTTCAGAGTGGCAAAGCTAGTGCAAATCTATGTGGACACTTAGAATACTAATTAAAAAAAACATGCACGCAGGAGAATCAACGATGATGCATGCAATCAATAGTGCTGGCTATGTTTTCAGGATAAAGTTATTAAAACTTTCCATTGCATGTCAATAACTGCAGTAAGAACAGCAACATTAGGAATTCAGTTGCTTTGAAGAGAAGCGAACAAGCTGCCTGGGCAAGCAGGGCAGAGGGATATCACATTGGTCTTTTCACCGTTTTTTTATTTTTATTTTTTATTTATTTATTTTTTGTGGCAACGAAGCAACTTCCCGCCCCCAAAATCAGGCAACTGGTAGTGTTGGTGCATACGACGTGTCCAAATAGCAACAGATGTGAAATCTTTTTGCTGCAGCGATTGGGAGTTGGCTAATCAACAATCCCAAGAATTGGAGCAGGACTCGAGTTTTTAGGAACTCAATATATCGTTGCAAGTGAACACCAAGACTTTTTGCCACTTTTCAGCAAAGGTGTTCTTGAAACTTTTTCCTTCGTAGACAAGACCAACTGGGAATAAAAAAAACAAGGCCACCTATCAATGAGGTAAGTGGATTCCTGCATGCTTTATTTTGCCGCTGGGCGAATAGTCGTAATGGTGTCATAATAAAAACACCTACAGTATACTCTAAGCTTAGTTCTACTTCAGGAAAGCAGCTATATCATCTCAACAGTAATGCATTGTGAGCGTAAAAGCATGATGTCAATATAAAAAGCAGTAGCAGTATGGCAATTATTTACCAGAATGTGCCTAAATCATCACGCAATACGTCAAAAATTAAAAACATTATAAAACTCTGACATAGGCAAATTAATTGAACATCATGTATTATCTCATGTATTTCAAGTGCCGGTGATGGTCACCTTAGAGCACTCGATTTAAAAACCTGAAGTTACGTAATTTGCAGACTATAAGCCGCTACTTTTTCCCCTCATTTTGAATATATAATATATTGAACATGTCTCCAAGCTAAAGTTCTGTAACTTTTTTTTAAATTACATATATATACTTTTGATCTATCACATGATGATTTTGGCACTTTCTTTGTTAATCACCCTGTATTATGGTTTCTTGTTTTTAGGGAACTACGACTGGTGGCATATAGGGTTGCTCTTGAGTGGGCGTTGAAAGGCGAACATCTGGGAAGAGGCCAGCGGCGTGTTCTTCCATCGTATGTCGTCTCCTGCATCCGTGACAAGTACACTTCTGTCAGTGGGAACTACAATGGTTTTAGGGAAGCTGAAGATGCTTTGCAATTGTTCTAAGTACAACTTCTACATACCCAGAAACTTTTGATCTTTTCAACCTTCACATTTCACAAATAAGACAACATGTGTGTGTTTTTTTTTATTGTAGTACATTCAAAAATATCTATTTAAAAACAAAAGGAAAATGTCAGCCTACTTATTTTTTAAATCTACTGACATGTTGTAAAATAACTTTTTCTTTATCAGGCCTTTCGATGCCTGCAATGCTTTGGGGAATAGTAGTTGGAGGCTTGAAATAAAAGTCTGGATCAGCTAACTTCACTGTTGAATCCTGCGGTCTTTCCAGGACATGCGCCACCAAATTCTGTCTGAATGTGCGTTGTTGGCGCGTAACTCCTCCAGGCAACCCATCTTTTTGTTTGCTTTGGAAACTCCAAGTTGTATCTGAAAGTCCCTAATAGAGTAAATTTGATTGAGATATGTACGCATAAGAAAGGTAGAGTGCAATTGTTAATGGGACAAATGTTGATGGATTTCAATTTGGTCCATGTCATATGAGTAAGCCTACCATCAGCGTTCCTCGCTTGCTGGCGCCCAAAATTTTCATTGTGGTCCATAACAGACATGAGTGTCCTTGACCTAATGGAGTTGAAGAGATCACAGTCAAAAGTAGCTTGTTAGATGTGTCATGATAATATGCCTGTGTTGTAGACACAACTGCACCACGGAATAAGGTAAACCCTAGTATCTAAACTAATACAGGATTGTCATGTTCAACAAAAAAAACAAGTTTCAGATTTTTTTTTTTTTTCTTTTTTATCTTATTTTGGAGCGTTGCTCAACACTTTCCCAAAGACCAACTTGGAGATTACTTCTTGGTTTATTCTAGTGATACAACGATTAATCGATAAACTCAAGTAATCGATTTAAAAACAAGATTCGAATTAAATTTTGCTGCTTCAAGTATTCGTTTATTTAAAGTGACGTAATGGTTTATTTTGAAAGTGTTTGCATTTAGTTGTATTGATTTGGGTAGATACACTGCTATCTTGTCTGCCTCATTTCACATGGGGGAATCCAGCAGCTCCCTGTTAGGACCAACATTAGCTTTTGTTTGAGCTAATGATTTTTTTTTTTTTTTTTAATGCATTCGTAATTTAGTTTATGGGTATATTTAGCTGTTTTTTGTGGGAATATGTGTCAGAACCATTTGTCAAGATCATTGTATTAAAAAAAATATTAAAAAAAAAAAAAAAAAAACATTTAAGCTAGCTGAGTTTTGCTATGAAAATAGCCAATTGTTCTTTTCTTGTACATAGATCGTCATTTATTTACTTTTTTCATACTGTTTGAGGCTGAGCTCAAGTATTTTAATTTGTCATGTTCCTTATCCAATTATTCGATTATTCGAACTAACTAGTTCATCGATTAATCGACTACTAAAATAATCGATAACTGCAGGCCGAGTTTATTCCTTTATTTATTACAAGCTAGGTAGGTGTTATTTATCAAAGGACATAGAAAACTATCAGTTATCACTCAGTGTACGCTCAAAAGGTTTCTTCTCAATTTTTCATGATAGTGATAAAGTATTCCAATATCCCCCAGCTCACTCACAACCATTATTATATATAACCCTTCAATAACTGATTGCGGGAGATGTCTGGGGCGAATAGTAAAGGATAAAAAAGTGCAGGGTGCAGGATTTCACTCCAACAAAACAAGACCACACCTTTTCACCGTTCTGGTGTTTTATAAGTGTAATCAGTTGATTGCAGTAAGGTGTTACTTGTTTTAGTAGAAACCACATTGGTTAAAAGGTCTGTGCTTGAACAAAAACCAGGACCCACAGCGGCCCTCGAGGACCGGTTTGGAGACCCCTGGGCTAAATGATTAATGCAAAACAAATCTGTATTGACTTATACTAACTTTTACACTGCACGTTTAAAGTATAATGTCTTAATCTGTCGGGGGTGGCGTGGCGTGGCTCAGTGGTAGAGTAGTTGTCCCCCAAACCAGAGGTTTGTGGGTTCGATTCTCCGCCCTGATGAACTTGTCTAAGTGTCCTTGAGCAAGATACTGAACCCCACGTTGCTCCTGGTGCTGCGTCACCAGTAGGTAGATGGCGAGATAGTGTAAAGCGCTTTGAGCGCCTTGAAAGGTGGAAAAGCGCTATATAAGTATAACACCATTTACCATAATCTGATCATTTTTCTTAACTATAGTCGAATAGTTTTCTCCATCTTGTTTTGAGTGTCAAAGGCTAGTTATCAGATTAATGTATCAGATTCCTCCACTTACTCCACTTGTAGTAAATAATACTACAGTATTTGCTTCATATGAAGACCGTACGTCTAAAAGTTGGTCATTTTTCACCTAAATCGAGGGAAGAAAATGTTTTCAAAAACTACTGAAGAAACATTTTGAAAACTTCCTGAATAAGTGTCTGGATTTTATAAGCAAATTTGAATTGCAGTATCCAAACACAAAATATGTTAACAATCATAAACAAGAAATACAAACTTGTTAAGCATCTCTCAACTATCCAGGATTAACAAAAAGTAAATGGTTCTGCGCATTCGCGTAATGTTAAAGACCAAATGTGAAGTAAGATTGGCCAACCATGTTTTTGAATAATATCAATGGCTAAACAATTATAAGCATATTTTCGTTTTTTTTTTTTAACGCAACCCTTCCAGATTCTTTGTTTAAACCATAACAACGCACTTGACAACAAAAATGCTTTTCTTCGAAAATCTTCGGAAATTACGTCACACCGAGAACTGCGAGGGAAGTCCGCCATACACACAGTATTGTTGCATTGCTTCTCGGTAAGATGCCACGGCGGTGTGTGGCGATGTATTGTTCTCAATCTACAGAAAAGTTGTATGATTGGCTGAAGGATAGCAGGGAACATAAATGGATATCTTTTGTTCGCACTAAGCGAATGAATTTCACGCCATCATCGAGTCGTGTTCTCTGCTACAACACTTCGAAGATGCCTGCTTCCTCAACCGGTCTGTTTATGATCAAGGATTTGCAAAAAAGTAAGTGTGATTTTTGGATAGATGACTGATGACTTTGTCAAAGCAGAGCTGCCAACTGTTGGGGAACAGTGCTTAATTTGTAAATAAGGTGCTGGAACGCGAAGTACATATGACAGCGCAGGGATGACGGCATGTGGACAGGTCCCGGAACATATTGTAATAGCCCGAATAGGGAAAGAGAAAGGAGAGGAATGAATGATGGCTTCCTTCACTTTATTGTGGCAACAGTTAAATAACAAATAACAAAAATAACAGCGGACTGCTGCAACATGCGACCGCCAACTTCTCTCTCACGCCGCACTCTTCTCCTCACTTCCCGCGACGTCACCACTATGCTGTCCGATAGCCCCTTCACGGGCCCGCATACAGTGACGGACATTACATTATGCAGAAAATAGTGCTGAAAACAAAACGCAAATGCCCACTTGCCATGCTATGGGACTCTCCCTTTTTTTCTTTCTTTTCTATGTGCTTTTCTGACTCTTATTGAATCATCTTCCTTCTTTTTGAAAAAAAGAGTAAATGCAACAGTCTTTTTGGCATGTTGAAATACCGTTTGATCATGGCTGCTTGCTCCCAAGATGCCGCAAATTTCAAGTTTTTTTTTTTTTTTTTTTTTTGTAAATGTCAGGAGTGTGATTTATTGGTCTAGCTTCTCAGTGCACCAACAAATTTCCGACTCTTTCATATGACGTTAATTTTCATAAACTACATGCAATTCTTGGGATTTGTTGTGTAAATTAATGTATGCATATTATTATTTTATTTTATACTGTAATGTCCTAACTGCGTGTAATGTAA
This sequence comes from Corythoichthys intestinalis, assembly GCF_030265065.1. Taxonomy (NCBI): domain Eukaryota; kingdom Metazoa; phylum Chordata; class Actinopteri; order Syngnathiformes; family Syngnathidae; genus Corythoichthys; species Corythoichthys intestinalis. Next base: position 44,020,327 of record NC_080411.1, on the reverse strand, counting down.
TATAATGTTTTTCGAGGCACCCTTAAGTGCACGCAACGGTACTCTTGTTTTGGTCACGTGATGCGGGAGTGTGATAGAGAGGCACAGGCTCTATCTATCGCTCCGCACAGCCTGCCGAGAGCCCCAAGCTGTGTTCGTACTGTTAGCTCCATGTGTTAATAAAGAAACAAAGCTGTCAGCACGTCGTGTGTTCGATACCTTTGTCAACAAAACGCTCATAACGACACTATGCACGATCCGTTTAAGAGACGCTGGGACTGGAGAACTGTGAGTAGTAGGAGGCGAGGGGGAGATGAGCGAGAAGCAAAACTTTGCGGTCGAATGTGGCGGCAGTCAGCTATTATTTTGTTTTCTTATTGTTGCCACAGAAAAGTGGAGAAAGCCATCAACGACTCATCTCCTTCTTTCCCCCCAACGATTTTATATTATTATTTTATATGCACGAGAGCTGCCAAAATGAACATGAAGTCTGATTATTATTTTTTTTTAAACAATGTCATCAGATAGACAAAAACATAAAATTATGTGCAAATGCCTGCATCTTCAATCATGAAAATAATAACAGCCTATATCTTACCAATCTTGTAATCTTGATGGGTCTTGTCTCCATTCCATGTCAGGTAGTCTAGGCACATTGTTTGCATCCTGATTAGCGTCTGGCTAATACATGTTAGGTCCAACATAAAATTCCAACCTCCTCTTCTTCCTCCAACTCTTCAAAAACTTGGATCTCCTCCCTTGCGCTCGATCTATCGCTTATATCGCTGTTTGAATCATTGTTTGAAGGGCTTTGTATGGCGGCCTTATGGAGCGCTGCCATCACTGTTCTCGGTGTGATGTATCACTTCCGGGTTCGTCCCCTTTCAGGCTCGAACTTCGGAAACACCAATTTTTTGTTAAATATACAACATATAAATTATTTTTTTCATGCTTTATTTGTTGGACAATGTTTAATTACTTTAATTGTGACCCTATTTGGCCTGTTATGAAATTACTTTACATTTGGTCTTTAAGAATGGTCACCAATGCAGCGTTTCTAAAGTCAACACTACAAACTTTCGATCAAGGAATATTTACTTCTCCTCAGACACATCCTGCCATGTGGCTGCACATGCACACAACTCAATTGCACGCCGCTCCCTCACCATTAACATCTTCGCCGTGTCTTTAAGCATTTAATTATGCCATATTCATGTTGCATGTGTATGTTTAAGATGGAAATTGTTTATTTAGCACCTTTGGATAACATTGAGAGTCCAACTGAATGTAAAACAGAGCTTATTCACCACCAAAAAAACTTCAGGAGCAAAATATGATGGATGAAAATTTTAACAGAACATCGGCTGCGAATGCGTGTGTGTGTGTGTGTGGGGGGGGGGGGGGGGGTCGTCAGCCAATCAAACTTTGTTTGAAGGGAAAAAATGGACTGGCCCATTTAGCAAGTGGTCAATGTAAGTCTGAACATATTGAAAAGTTGCTAATGTTTTGTCCCTATGTAAACCTACGCCCTTGTTCAGAACAGTGGCGGATGCTGGTCTTTAAATGGGGCCGAAGCTCAAAGTGAATGCAGTGAGTGCTTTGTGACGGTGGAGGCTGCTCAGTGCCACCCGCTGCTCAGTAATTGAAAGAAACTAGCGTGCACTAGGATGATTCTGAAAGTCTTCAGTTCAACTCGGAACAAGTGGCGCAGGAAGTGGGGTCCTGAGGGTGGTGCAGCACCCCCTTAGTGTTTATTGGGGGGGGGGGGGGGGGGGTTGGGGATTTTGGTTGAAACAGCAACGAATTTTATTTTGGGAACTAAATATATACGTTGAAAAAGTTTTTGTTAATAACATGGTCACCATCTGACACCTTGCTTGCAACTGGGTCATGTTGAATAAGACGCTATTGGAACAGAAATGTTAACTTTTGAGTGATGAGGCACAAAAACGATTTTTTTCTGTATAAAACTGTGACATTTTCTAAAATTCAATTCGAGGTTGAAAATGAAAATGATTATGATGATATTCCTATAATGGTGCCTAGTGAGGAAAGGTTAGTTGCAGATTTAGACCGTGGAGTTCAGGAAGGAAATCTAGCTTTGGGGTTTTCAAATAGGTTAAGACATGCTTGCATTGTAGCCATATTATTATTTGCGGGAGCTGTTGACCTTCCGCCGTACAGAGCGCTGTTGGTCGTTCATGTGCAATTGACCTGTGATCTTTTAGTTTTCAAATGTGTGTGTGTCATTGCCAGTGTTGTTAATCTTACTTTTAAAAAGTAATAAGTTACAGTTACAAGTTATTCTCCCAAAACATAATTGAGTTAGTAACTCCGTTACCCAAATGTAAGAGTAATTTGTTACCCGGAAAAGTCACTGACGTTACTTTTCATGTTCTACACATTTTTACACGGTCCATTTTATAATGTCTTTCACATCAAATATGTTTATATTAACTGATTGAATTGAACTGAACTGTCTTTTTCATTAAAAAAAACACAGGTCACGCTTCCTACATTTTTTTAAATTTCACCTATATAAGAGTGTAATGGTATAAAACTTTAATATTCAAATGCTGTAAGAAAAAGCCTTTTTATTTTTCCTATTGTACTAAGCCCGCACAAAACCGTGAACCCCGCACCGAGGTACGTACTGAACCGTGACTTGCGTGTACTGTCACATCCCTAATATATATAGATGTATTTTTCAATATGCAGGTGAGACTCTGAATCTCTTCCTTCTTTTATCTTTGCTCCAGTTGTTTTGATTATTACAAAAATCACATAAGGTTTATGGATACTTTATTCAAGAAAGGTTTACGGCAATTGACTATTTTTGGTAATGAAACAATAAGAAATTATTATTACATTGTAGCATCTACAAGGACAACGTCCACTTGGTGATGATAATGCATGATCAACAGGAAAGCAATCCAATATTTTCAATTAATTGTACCCACCTGAACGCCACAAACTGTATGTAAAAAAAAAAAAAAAAAAAATGTTCAAGATTCAAGATTTTAGAAGGATCCTCGATCTTAAAGACATGTAGGCTCTAATAAACCACAATTGTTCTCTCGTACTAAAATATGTTGTTAGAAACACATAAAATGTTAAATCAAAGGCGATATTTTATAATATTTCGTACACATTTCGACCGATAGTTGGCACCATGTTTTGCGGGCTCGGAGTGATGACGTAATTGGGACGTTTCCAATTGTGTACAACCGTTGTGTATTGCCCCCTCCGTGAGTCATCACCTTATCGTGGTGGAGGGGTTTGCGTGTCCCAATGATCCAAGGAGCTATGCTGTCTGGGGTTTTGGGCCCCTGTTAGGGTCGCCCATGGCGAGGGGCCAGACAAAGCATGGCTCAAAAAGACTCCTAATGATAAATGACATGAATGAACTCAGGTTTCCCTTGCCCGGACGTGGGTTACCGGGGCCTGCCTCTGGAGGTGGGGCTCGAAGGCAAGCGTCTGGTGGCCAGGCCTGTCCCCATGGGGCCCGGCCGGGCACAGCCCGAAAAGGCAACGTGGGTTCCCCTTACCATGGGCTCACCAAGTGTGGGAAGGGCCAAAGGGGTAGGGTGCCTAGTGAGTTGGGCAGCAGCCAAAGGCTGGGGCCTTGGCGGTGTAATCCCCAGCTGCAGAAGCCAACTCTCGGGACATGGAATGTCACCTCTCTGGCAGGGAAGGAGCCCGAGCTGGTGTGTGAGGCAGAGAAGTTTCGACTAGATATAGACAGACTCTCCTCCACACACAGCTTGGGTTCTGGTACCAATCCTCTTGAGAGGGGTTGGACTCTCTTCCACTCTGGAGTTGCCTACGGTGAGAGGCACCGAGCAGGTGTGGGCATTCCTATTTCCCCCCGGCTTGGCGCCTGTATGTTGGGTTCACCCCGGTAGATGAGAAGGTAGCTTCCCTCTGCCTTCGGGTGGGGGGACGGGTTCTGACTGTTGTTTGCGCTTATGCACCGAACAGCAGTTCAGAGTACCTAACCTTTTTAGAGTCCTTGGAGGGTGTGCTGGAGAGCACCCCCTCTGGGGACTCCCTCGTTCTCCTGGGGGACTTTAACGCTCACGTGGGCAATGACAGTGAGACCTGGAGGGGCGTGATTGGGAGGAACGGCCCCCCCGATCAGAATCCGAGTGGTGTTTTGTTATTGGACTTCTGTGCTCATCACGGTTTGTCCATAACAAACACCATGTTCAAGCATAAGGATGTCCATATGTGCACCTGGCACAAGGAAACCCTAGGCCGCAGTTCGATGATCGATTTGTAATCGTGTCATCGGACTTGCGGCCATATGTTCTGGACACTCGGGTGAAGAGAGGGGCGGAGCTGTCAACTGATCACCACCTGGTGGTGTGTTAGCTCCGATGGCGGGGGAAGATGCTTGCCAGACCCGGCAGGCCCAAACGTATTGTGAAGGTCTGCTGGGAACGTCTGGCAGAATCCCCTGTCAGAAAGAGTTTCAACACCCACCTCCAGCAGAACTTCTCCCTTGTCCTGGGGGAGGTGGGGGACATTGGGTCCGAGTGGGCACTGTTCCGCACCTCCATTGTTGAGGCGGCCGATCGGAGCTGTGGCCATAAGGTGGTTGGTGCCTGTCGTGGCGGCAATTCCCGAACCCGCTGGTGGACACCAGCGGTAAAGGATGCCGTCAAGCTGACAGGCCTTTTTGGCCTGTGGGACTCCGGAGGCAGCTGACAGGTACCAGCTGGCCAAGTGGACTGCATCTACAGCGGTCGCCCAGGCAAAAACTCGGACATGGGAGGAGTTCGGCAAGGCCGTTGAAAACGACTTCCGGACGGCTTCGAGGAAATTCTGGTCCACCATCCGGCGTCTGAGGAGAGGAAAGAAGTGCACCATTAACACTGTGTTCATCTTCACTATGAAGATGGGGTACTGCTGACCTCGACTCGGGACATCGTGAGTCGGTGGGGAGAATACTTCGAAGCCCTCCCCAATTCCACCGACATGCCTTCCTTTGAGGAAGCAGAGTCTGGGGACTCCGAGGTGGGCTCTCCGATTTCTGGGGTTGAAGTCACTGAGGTGGGTGGAAAGCTCCTCGGTGGCAAGGCCCCAGGGGTCGATGACATCCGCCCGGAGTTCCTAAAGGCTCTGGATGTTGTGGGGCTGTCATGGCTGACACGCCTCTCCAACATCGCGTGGACATCGGGGACAGTGCCTCTGGATTGGCAGACCGGGGTGGTGTTTCCCCTTTTTAAGAAGGGGGACCGGAGGGTGTGTTCTAATTATAGAGGGATCACACTCCTTAGCCTCCCCGGTAAAGTCTATTCAGGGTTGCTCGGATTCAGGAGGAGCAGTGTGGTTTTCATCCCGGCCGTGGAACAGTGGACCAGCTCTACACCATCTGCAGGTTCCTCGAGGGTGCATGGGAGTTTGCCCAACCAGACTACATGTGTTTTGTGGATCTGGAGAAGGCATTCGACCGGTTGCCTCGGGGAGTCCTGTGGGGGGTGCTCCGGGAGAACGGGGTACCGAGCCCCTTGGTACGGGCTGTTCTGTCCTTGTACGACTGGTGTCAGAATTTGGTCCGCATTGCCGGCAGTAAGTCGAATTCGTTTCCAGTGAGGGGTGGACTCCGCCAAGGCTGCCCTTTGTCATCGATTCTGTTCATAACTTTTATGGACAGAATTTCTAGGTGCAGCCGAAGCGTTGAAAGGGTCCGGTTTGGTGACCTCAGCATTGAATCTCTGCTTTTTGGTTGATGTGGTGCTGTTGGCTTCATCAAGCCGTGACCTCCAACTCTCAGTGGAACGGCTCGCGGCCGAGTGTGAAGCGGTTGGGATGAAGATCAGCACCTCAGTCGGAAAAGGGTGGAGTGCCGTCTCCGGGTTGGGGATGGGATCCTGCCCCAAGTGGAGGAGTCAAGTATCTTGGGGTCTTGTTCACAACTGAGGGTAGGAGGGAGCAAGAGATCGACAGGCGGATCTGTGCAGCGTCTGCAGTAATGCGGACGCTGTACCTGTCCGTAGTGGTGAAGAAGGAGCTGAGGCGAAAGGCAAAGCTCTCGATTTACCAGTCGATCTACGTTCTTACTCTCACCTATGGTCACGAGCTGTGGGTCGTGACCGAAAGAACAAGATCCCGGATACAAGCGGCCGAGATGAGTTTCCTTCGCAGGGTGTCCGGGCTCGCCCTTAGAGATAGGGTGAGAAGCTCAGTCATCCGGGAGGGACTCGGCGTTGAGTCGCTACTCCTCCGCGTTGAGAGGAGCCAGCTGAGGTAGCTCGGGCATCTGGTTCGGATGCCTCCAGGATGCCTCCCCAGAGAGGTGTCCCGGGCATATCCCACCGGCGGGAGGCCCCAAGGATGACCCAGGACACGCTGGAGAGACTATGTCTCTCGGCTGGCCTGGGAATGCCTTGGGATCCCGCCGAAAGAGCTGGTTGAAGTGGCTGGAGAAAGGGAAGTCTGGGCTTCCCTGTTAAAGCTGCTGCCCCCGCGACCCGACCTCGCCGCAAGCGGAAGATCATGGATGGATGGATGGATGGACGCTGTGTATTGCTGCCTAAACTTGCTAATTAAAATGCCACAATGTGCTGCTTTTGGATGTAATATCCAGTCAAATGAAAACAAGGGGGGTGATGTGAGTCTCCACAGATTTCCTATTGTCAAAAAGAGGAGAAAGGTTTGAGAAATGCCTGTAGACTGACAAAACTTCCCAAAGACCCAAGGCTTTGTTCTCTCCATTTTTCTCCTACCGCGTTCGAGGCTTTTAGTCGACGACAACATATATGAGCTCACCTTAGTGGTTGGATATAAGCGGAGACTAAAATCAAATGCTGTTCCAAATATTTTCCCTCACAAGAAGCCTCAACGCGCTCGGATAGCGAGTGAAATGCGCGCAATAGAGCGCCAAAGACAAGAAAATGCTGGCCGCTCTCCTAAGCATGCAAGCCACTCCTGTCGCTACAGCGGTAGGCGAACCTTTGGGCGTACCGCTAGTCACAGAGGAAGCTAATAATTCACCTCTACTGTCAGTTCGTCAGGCAGTAAGTGTGTCTGTTCAGTATTCACCTAATATGAGTGATGCTGCCACTCAAACTGATCCAGACACGTCCGATGCAGCGATACAGTGGCCAGCTGATGCGTGCCGAGCACTAAATATAGACCACCCTTTACATAGCTAAACATGAGTTGTATGTACAAGACAAGGAGGACACTCGATCCAGATGACAAATTTAATGAGGACAGTCAGCCACGACACGACTCCGATCCTGACTATCACACGTGTGCATTCATAGTTTTATTACCTTCAGTGAGAGTTTATAATGTCAATAGTCATGAAAATAAAAATGCAAGAATGACAATGTGTGTTCAAACTTTGGGCCTGTACTGTATGTAAAGCACACGGCAGCTCTGGATGCTAACAATCTACATAATTATATTGGAATAAGTTTGATCACGCAATAGCTCACATTGAAGATCTGCTAACAAAAAACGGAGTTCTCAACAGCATACTCTCTCGCTCCGTTGTCATTGAACACACTTGCCGCAAGTACTTCACCAGTTTTGCCCAACTCTTGTCTCATCAGGTGTTTCCTGCTCTGCATTTTGCCTTTGCTGCTCGTCTTGTGAACGACTGACAGTGATGTCCTGCTCTTCACATTTCCGCTTTGGTTCAAATTGGAAGGGAAGAACCGACGACATGTTGGGGTAGGTAACAAGTGACACGCTGGAAGTTCGGCAGCGGGCCCGGTGACGTCACTGCACTGCGACATCAACAAGAATTGTGACCTATCCCTTCAAATAATTTCACAAATTTTCTGAAAACGAAAACATTAAGAGGGGTTAGATCAGGGGTCCCCAACCTTTTTTGCACCACGGACCGGTGTTATTTGGGTCTTTTTTTTCACGGACCGGTGTTCTGACAAATTTTGCAACTTATCAAAAATTGCAACAATGCGGCTCTGCGCATGTGCGTAACGATAAACATAGCTAAAAATGCGCAAATGCAGCAATTCTAAAGTAAACACTACAAACTTTCTTGAAAGAATATTAACTTACGTTTGATCATGGCAGGACTTGTAGAAAAGTTCTCCTCAGATTCATCCTGCCATGTAAGCTGCACACAACAGCTGCACACCGCGCTCACCATGAACGACTTCGCCTTGTCGTTAAACATTAATTAAGAAGCCTGCTTCACAAAGATACGATGTTGGAAATTGTAGCAAGGTTTTCAATGCTCTTGTCGCGATGTCAGGATATTCCAGAATGACTTTAATCCAGAACCTCGGTAGAGTTGTTGTCTCAAATGTACGTTTCATAAGGTCGCCGTCATTTGCGATCTCTCTGTTTATTCACAAACGGGTCACGAATCCACTCCTTTGCAGTTCGTGGGTCTTCGAGGTTGTAGGCTCGTCAGGTGCCCTTTTCGCCGTAAAAATATCCTTTTCGGCATAAAAATATTTCCAAAGACGTCTGTTTTCCAGTTATCTTCGCTCGTGTGGGGGCTAATTATTTCGGGAACAAATGTGCTGCGCCCGCGGCCTAGTATTACGCTATTATCGAGGACAAGCGCACATAGATATATTATATACACAAACAAGATGTACTACTAGCAGTCCAATCAATGGACTTCTATGACAACATTGTAATCTATCCCTTAGTATTATATCTAGAGTAGACAGAGATATTGGTGTGTTAAGCAGGGGCACAGGGTTAATTCGGCCAGAATGCGGTCGTTATTAAATTATTATTTCTGTGCGGTCCGGTAGCAAATGCGCCACGAACCGGTACCGGTCCGCCGACCCGGCAGATGGGGGCCCCTGGGTTAGATAGTTAAATGCTAATGCTAGCGAGAACGCGAATGCCATACTAATGCTCCGAGCCACCTAGCATCATGTTTGCAATGGCGTCACAACCCCATTGCCTCCTCCCCCTCCCGCTATACTCACCGTGTCTCCCGCGTCATTCAAACCAATGGCGTACCGCAAGCAACACATCACTTCCGCTCATTAATATTCATGGCCAATTCTCTCCAAAAATGATGTCCCTGGTGCCAAATTCACTGGCAAGGATGTGGAAGAACATAAAAATGTTCAGTTAAAGCGATGGCTTGAGTGTCAAAGGCTAAAAAAGATGAAAAAAGCTTTTTTTTTTTTTTTTTTTTTTTTTTTTAAATCTTTTTTATCTTCATGACTGACAATGACATTCTCCTGTTTCAACAAGCTATCCTTTACCATTAGCCCTGTTTTTCTTATATGTTATATCCTCTGGTTGTCCTACGTCTCTGACTATTCTTGGGGGTAATTTAGTTAGTTTTTTGTAGCGATCGCAAATGCTACTCAGTGACAGCCAACGAACACTTTTAATTTTTTCATTGATAACAAATCTTAATTCTATAATTCATGTACACTTCCCCCTTACTAAAGTTGTTGTTTTTTTTTTTTACAACAGAAATGTTAACTGGCAGTCAGATACCATTTTAATTGTTTTCAGGTCATTTATTGTCAGACAGAAGCAGCACGGCACAACGTCACGCTAAAAATAAGTCAAAAATATCAAAATGGCTTACCTCTTTGTCCTCTGAAAGACCATGCCAACCCGACAAAATGTTTACTGCATATGAAATGTGAATGGATTCACCGAGCTGCCGCACAAATTGATTTATTCTTCACATTTTTTCCTACGAGTTTTTGGTTTCGGGAAACATGAAGAAAACATCCTTCATATGTCGTAATGTCTAGAGTCGTTTCTACAACTTCCAAAAAAGCAATGTTTGATCGGCATGTTCGTTTTTGAAAGATTACCGGAGAAAAATAGCAGCATTAACATAGTTTCTATGCGAGGGCGCGTCTATAATGTCCCACTTATACTTTATTTCCGCTTTACGATGCGACGTCACGGTCAAAAAATAGCATGCGTGCGGTACGCCATTGTAGTAACGTGTGCCTTCACTACCTCAGTAACGGTAACGGTGTGCAAAGATGGGAAAAGTAATTAATTAGATTACTCACTACTGAGAAAAATAACACCGTTAGTAACGTGTCATACTCTAACGCTTTTTTTAACAACACTGGTTATTGCACCATCTAGCTCAGTACTTCTCAAATAGTGGGGTGGGCTCCCCTAGGGGGTTGCAGAGCGATGCCAGGGTTGGCGTATGTGACCTCGGGGAACATACTTTATTGCCATACTAGAATAATGTATCATTTTCAGAGTGTGCACAGTATTTTTTAACAAAACAAGAGCACACAGCAAAGAGCACTGGAGATATGAAGACGAGGAAATATGACTAAGCGTATGTAGCATTTGGCTTTTGGCTATGACTTTTGATACAGTGGGTGACTAGAAAAGACCAGTCTATGTCTAAAACTGTTTGCACCGGACAGCAGTAAGCCACATCAAATAAACATTAGACCCCACTCACATTGATAGGCCACTTGATTTTTTTCAGCCAAGACGTGCCGAATATTCGTAACAATCATCCCGTTTTGTTTCACAGTGTTACGTCAGTAAACCAGCGAGCACTTTTAGCATCATATAAGGTGGCATACCAAGTTGCTCAGTTCAAAATAGCAAAAATAAAAACTGTCCCACTGTCCAATGACACTGTTGTTTTTGTCCGATTATTTATTTGTTTTTTCAGTGAAATGGTTATTTGAATTTATTTTCATTTATTGATTGATTTTATTAATTTTATTTTATCGGGGGGGGGGGGGTGGCAACAGAAATGAATACACGGGCACTTTTATTTCCAAGACAAAAACTCCAACGCACACTGTTGGTGAAATAGAAAGCTGTCTTTGCAGTAGCCTAGTATTATTAAGCAAACTATCAAGTATGCGTGTGTACTGCCATTGTGCACGCCTTGTATGGAGAAAACAAGCGTGACAAATTTGGACGAGGAAAAACTAAAAAGATACTCAGCACTCCCTGCTGTAAGTGACTTCCAGCGCCCCTGCCCAGAACAACAGAATGAAAATTGAAAAATGCCTCTCGCGGATGTTAATACGACAAGATCACTGATTCGCTCATTTTGCTGTCACTCAAAAAGGGATTCAGCCTCAGACAAATCATCATGCCGAGAACCAGAGTGTATGGAAGAGCCACGCCCCGTCCACTGCCCATGGACCCCAGAGACGCTGAGCGTACGATGGGCAGGATAAACCCAGCCTTTAGCCAATGACTCGTCTCGCTTCGCTGTAACGAAACGATGTACTCTCAATGGCGTACCGCTGGCAACACGTCACTTTTGCTTATTAAAATTCATGACGTTAGCAATTGTTGCTAGGCGGGTCAACCTCCCCTTTGTCCCTAATAGTAACTGCGTGGAAATAGTGTACGAACGAGATGCTTACTGAGCTAAACCTACCAATTATGTCTGAAAATAATGTCCCCGGTGCCAAATTCACTGGTAAAGATGTGGAAAAACATACAAATGTTAAGTTAAAGAGATGGCTTGAGTTTCGAGGGTTGAAAAAGATGGGGGAAAAAGAGCCGACCAACCAGATCCCGAGCTAGTTTTTTTATAGACACCTTTTTCTCGTGTGCATTGCCTTACGCCACTGAAAATGACATTCTCCTGTTTTAAAGTCTATCCTTTACCACTTATGCCCTGTCTTTCTTATATATTATATCCTCTGGTTGGCTTACATCGCTGTCCGTTCTTAGGGGTAATTTACATCGCTATTTTTTTGTAGCGATGACAAATGCTACTCAGTGACAGCCATGGAACACTTTTCATTTTTTCATTAATAACAAATCTTGATTCTATAATTTATTTACACTTCCCCTTTACTAAAGTTGTTTTTTACAACACAAAAGGTAACAACAGTGGCAGTCAGATACCATTAAAAAAAAATTTTATGTCATTCATTGTCAGACACGCCACGCTAAAAAACAAGTAAACATATCAAAAATGGATTACCTCTTCGTCCTCTGTTGGACTATGGCCCCCAACATAAAGTTTACTGCATATGAAGGTGAATGGCTTCACCTTGCTGGCGTTAAACTGGTCTTTTGGATGTCCGCACAAGTTGATCCATTCTTCACATGGGAAACGTATGAAGAAAACATCCTTTATATGTCGGAATGTCTAGAGTTGTTTCTACACGTTCCATAGCAGCAGTGTTTACTCGGCATGTTCTGTTTTGAAAGATTACCGGCAGAAAACATGCAATAATAACATGGCTTGTATGCAAGGGCGTGTCTACGTTGACCCACTTCCGTGTTACGATGGCGACGTCACGGTCTAAAAATAGCATTCGTGCGGTACGCTATTCTGGATACGCGCAGCTTCCACACTGTTTAAAGGACTGTAAAGCTGGGCATATGAATGAAAAACAGGCCGCATCGTAACCAGTGATAAGAAGCTAATTCTGAACAAAAGTTGAGTTTGTTGTACCGCATGTTTAGTCAATGACTTGTACACACAACAATATACAGTACATTTGATCACTTATGTTTTGACATTTTGAGGGAAGCTGAGCTTCCCTTGCAGTCTTAGAGCAATCGCCTGTGCTTTAGAAGTAACACTTCAGCGGTTTAAAAACTAGCAGCGGTTTATAGAAATCAGGAGTTGCAATTTGTTAAATCACTGATGAACACTTTTTTTTTTCACCTCGGTATCATTTGGTGCTCATAGTACAAGTTGTACTCTAATACGTTGTAATTTTCTTCACACTCTCAGAGCAGCTCATGATAACAAGAGGTTATCTACAGCAGATAATACACATAGCCATGGGAGCGTTCATCTGCACTTCAAAATCAAATACCAGCTGTATGTGAAGAGATTCATTGTATTTTTCAATTATGGATTTTTGTTGTCAAGGTTTTACTCTGGTCTTGGAAAACAGGGTTTTTCTCAAAAAGCATTGTTTGTGTCCGCGAGGCTGACAGTGGTGGAATGTAACAAAATAAAAGTACTTTGTTACTGTACTTAAGTACATTTTTGTGTATCTGTACTTTACTTGAGTAGAAATATGAAGTGGTACTTTTTACTACACTACATTTTACTGCAGGTGTCTAAACTTTGTACTTCACTGCTTTTCAAATTGTCGTCTTGCATGTTACTTTTGTTCTTTTTTTCTTCTTTTTTTCTCATTGTGAATTGATAGTTTTGTTTTCGTGAATTGATAGTTTTGTTTTCATGCCTCTGGTGTAATCGATAAGCCCCGTGCAACTATACCGTAACTGATCACTAGAGGCAGCAACACGAGTATAAGTAAGATTAGGCAGGTGAACAGGATATAGACCAGGGGTCACCAACCTTTTTGGTTTGGAGTGCCACTTTCAAATTTTCTTTTTTAATCAGTGTGCCACACCAAGATTAATGACGTACATCCGAATTTATATATCCGACAGAGCTGTAATTTTACTCCAAAGAAAAAAAACATGGACATTCATTGAATTCGTATAACTACCATTCTTCTTTATCAATTAACTAAAAACCTTTTACGTTTTAACCTTTAAAGTCAGAAATGCCGACTCTTACATTTTGTCTTGTTCACTAGCAACTTAAACAATGCACAATATGCACAATTATAGATTTTATGGGTTTTTTGAATTACTGGATCTACATCGGAGTGACAGCGTTGATGTCAAGGAGGATTCGGCCTGATTTAAGGCGGGATTGAAGTCGACCATTTTTCTTCAAATTCAACCAACTTTTGGAGCATCACCCTGGGAGCAGATAAGCTCACCTTCACTACAAAATTCTTCACATGACATACAGTCATACTACCCGGGTAGTACACACATACACTTAATAGGAGAACGGACATTGAGGCACGGCAGCAATAGGCTGTGAAGGGACTATTCAACCAAGCGATACTTTTGATTTGCGTGGTTCGTGTGTTTCGAATTATATAGTATTGTATAATAGTTTAAGAAATGTTGTTTTTGTATTTTTTTCCTAGTCGCTCTTGCTCCTTGAGCCGAACCTATGTGTTATTAGGTGTTCCATTCTTAGTAACACTAAACGAGAATTTCTGTGTTACACCTGCTTTTTGCACAGTTTTAAATAAAACTGAGCAGACAATGAATTTTCTGGTTCTTTCATTAAATATTGACTCAGTTCTCTGTATGTATGTACACTGTAAAAAATTGCTGTAAATTTACGGTCAATTTTGAACACTAAAATATGTTTTTTGTGTTAAACAGTTTATAATTGTTGTTAGCAATGCATTGTAGGTATATAGCAATGCATTGTGGATTACCAACATTGAAGCAACAGTTTTTCCAGTTTTGACTGGAAAATTGGAGCATGGTCAGAAATCTAACATCTTTTATATTGTGGCTATATAGACTATGTTTTTTTGCCAATTTCAATTAAAATAACTATATACCACAAATAATTTGCCATCAAATCCTGGAGGACCTAATTATCTGTAATTTGGATGTTGGAGACTCTTCAGAGGATGACTTTAGATGGCATGCTGCTCCTCAGTGTTTGGTCTTCAACTTAAATTGGGATTTACAGTCGGGAGAACAAGTATTTGATACACTGCCAATGGGTTTTCCCATTGACTGTGTATCAAATACTTGTTCTCCCCACTGTATGTCCACCAATTTATTAACGGTAAGTTAATTCTTACTCATATTACCTAAAAATATTTGATATCAAACTAATGTTCAGGGGATTGCTGGCTAGCTATATGTAATACGGATGTGTATTCCTCTGGAGTGCCTGTAGAGGGCAGCTTTTTCCTGTTTGCAAAAGATGCTGCTGAGAGTGTGTATTGGGGAAGTAAATAAAAGTTCACCGGTGAGCGGTTAAAAAGGCAAAATCTGACTGTCTCTTATGTATCCAACAGTGGAGTTATAATACGATAAAAATTACTTTTAATTTTTTAAATTTATATTATTATTTATTTATGAAATTTATCAATTTTATTAGAAGTTTTAAATTTGGATGTGCGATTGTTTGATTTCGCAAATGTTAGCTAAATGCAGTAGTGTTAGCTGTAGCGGATGATGTATAGGAGTTGAGCCTCAGACTACAACACACAAAGATTGACGCAAACAACAGACTGGATGTTTTGTTGGCCTATAGGCTATTTGATGTTGCATCTATTCTACTCATGTGTTATATGTTTCTTGTTGTATCCCCACTCTAATCTAAACTGGCCCTTCTCCACTAATTGTAAGAGTTTTCCATCACCCTGAAGGATGATTTATGCTTCTGCGTAGCGGTGATGGCGGACCCACGGCGTTAACGCAGACCCGATTTACGACCGATCAGGGAGTTCATCCGTCAATCGCTCCTAATATCCGCCACCTTCAACTTGTTACCAGCTGTGCATGTGAGGCACGGCCTTTCAACAGTCGGTATAAGTTCATCAACGATTCAGCACACCCCTGCTCGTGGTTTGTCCTTGACCGATCGCCACTTCTGACCCAGTCTGTCCTGCTTGACCCGACTATGCCAGGTCTCCAGCCCGATCAACTTGCTGAGCCTGTCCTGCTTGACCCAACTACGCCAGCTCTCCAGTCAGCTTAACCAGTCCTGTTTGACCCGATTACATCATGTTCTCCAGCCTGCTCAGCCTGAACCTGCACGACCCGACTCCACCCTCTCTCTAGTTCCTGTCCATTTTCACTGCCTGCCAACACGATGAAATAAAACCTGTTCTCCTGTCTCGTACCTGAAATCAGCAGTTTTTTTTGTGTGTAGTAAACAGAAATATATGCATTCATAGACTGTAGAGTATTTTTCCCAAATAATATCGTTAAAACACTGTATACCATTAGAAACACAGCACACTGCAGCTCCTCAATTGCCAGCTCTTTATCGTGAATTCCAGTAATACAGAAATATACAGTTTTTCCTGGATTACACTACTACTGTAAAGCGATTTTTTTCATTATCAGGACTGTACAATAACAGTCTATAAATGGCAACCCTGCTGCCAGCTCTTTACTGTTATTTTAGTTGGATTTTTTTTTACAATGTAGGTATGTTTGTTTGTATGTATGTATGTATGTATACAGGTAGTCCCCGGTTTACGGACGATTTCCTTTCCTACGCTGGCAACGTAACCCGAGTTTCCATACATGTCGGATTTAATCCTTTAGGTACCCTTAATCTCAAAATAACTATTTAAAAACAGGCATTACATGTCATGTTAATGAAATAAAGTAAAAAATAAGATATTTCTTCCCTTCCTTCACATCGATCACACCATAGTTTGTCATACAACTGACATTTAATAATTTTTCACCGTCCAATTATGAACACATATTTAGAAAATACAATCATGACAGAGCCTACAATAATGCTATAAACAGGGGTGCACATAAGTGGTCCTCATGCGCGCATGCGTACTGGACGTAGACAAATGCGCTGGCCCTCAACAACTTCCATACGCTTTTGCATACCGATGGCTGACCACTGTATTTGCGGCGGACATGAGAAAATCACTTCCCAAAATGTCAAAGAGGCAGGCTCCACAGAGTAATTATTTCCGTGTTCCCCCACCCCCGTCAAAAGACAGACAGACGACAGAGACGTCACCGGAGCTACCGAAAAAAAGGACTTGTGCTGAAAAGTGGCTGCTGCAGGTAACATGGCTAGAAGCAAATTATGCTCGCACGGAAATGTGGTGCAAAATTTGCCGTGAGAATCCCAATGTCGCTAATAAGACCAGCTCATTTTATGTAGGGTCGAAGAATTTCAGCCATCCAAACTTTGAAAAGCACGAAAAAAACAGCATGTGGCAATGAAGCAAACAATCAATGTCAGACAGGACCCCACTCGCCCTTCTGACAAGTGGCGGAATAAAGTTATTGAAGAACAGCGCCATGCACTGACAAACGTGTTTTTGCTCGCATTTCACAAAGCTAAACATGCACATTCAATGAGCGCTTATGAGGAGGACATCCCAGTTTTACAAAGGCTTAGAGTTAATGTGGGAGCCGCATATGAATGCCCTTTATTTTGAATTAGTGCTTTTCTGTTTATTTCTTTACATTTCACTTCAAAGTAATGGAACTATTGTTGTGCCAGTTGATGTTAATCAAGCGTTAATTGTTATTATAATTAATTAAAGGTAATTGGCTCTAAGTAAAGCTTGTCATAATTTTATCGCATCATGCGGGTCGGCTCTCAAGCTCAATGAGGACCAGGTCACATCTCCAGGTCCTCCTCTGAGAACCTGCGCAAAAAAAATATGTGCACCCCTGGCTATAAAGTAAATAAATAGAGACATACAGTGATCCCTCGCTACTTCGCGCTTTAAACTTTGCGCTCTCAGTCAATTGCAGATTTTTTTTCAATGAAAGAATCAATGAAATAAATAAATAAATAAATACAGATGAGTTGTCCCGAGTCTCACACTCGCTCCCTCCCTCCTTCGACCTGCTCTTTGTTCATCAGAGAGTGAACTGGAGTTGCTTATTAAAGCAAACGATGATTGACGGACAGTTAAGCTTTGATCTTGCCAGAGACTCGACCTTCAATGCGCCTCATGCGTCTATCATCGTTTAACTTGTTAAACAGTTGCTGTGGCGACTCACTGTTTGCAGTGAGCAGCTGAAGCGGATTTGAGTGGACACTCAATGAAGCATTCAATAAAGACAAGCAATTTGTTTTTTTTACTTTTTTTAAATGGATTGGGTGTCTACTTTTTTCCTTGTTTAAAAATAATTCTGTGGGACAGTAACATGTTTAAAAGTTATCACAATTATAACATTTAAAGTGCTTAAAAACATTATTGAAATATATATATACATAAAAGTATTATATTAATTGATACTATTAGTATTTATTATTTACAATAATGATGATAATAAAAAAATATTAATATTATTAGTATTAATTAATTTTAAACCTTTATATAAATATAAGTTATATACATTGTAATACATTTCTGCATCGAGGGAAAATACTTTCCTTTCACTTGTAAATTTTAAAGCAAGTACTTTTGTATTTTTACTTGAATATTTTTTTAGACACTTGTACTTTTACTTATGCTTTACTTATGGAATTGTTTTCACCTGTATCCGTACATTTACTTAAGTTAAAAAAAAAAAAAAAAAATGGGGGAGAACAGAACTGCCACACACTCTAACACAGGCTCTCCTGGGAGCAACATCGGAGCTGTTAAGATTCTTAAGAATCGTTTTTACTCTAATGCTTAACTCCTCAGTTAAGAACCACAATTATAATGGAGAGAAGATTATATTCTTTAAAGGTTGTTAACTCGAGCTCACCACCTACAGGGAGGATTAGGGAGCAAGGAGGAGGGTAGTAATAAGAAGCATATTTTTAAGATCCGGTACCTTTGGACATAGATTTATTCTTTTTCGCCTGACTGTGACAAGCAGCTTTTACTGTCTTTAAGATTCTTTAGGCTAAAGAAAATGATTTTCCACTTTTTAGTTAAAGTAGTAATGGAACTTTAGAAAGCTTTATTGTACTATTTCTATCTCAAAAAGGAGACGTTGTTCTGAGGGAAAGAAAAGGCAAGGTGGAAGAGCAATGTAAGAGATTCACTGATTCTTCTAAAATTTTAAAGCTTATGTGAAGATATACCGTAGCATGCCTGAGGCATGTAAACATACATTAGCATAAATTTATCGTGGCTGTGGAAGAGGGAAAAAAATCACTTGTGAAAAAGCACTTTGAAGCCTTAAATTGATTAATGTTTTGCATTCAGCATTGTTTGCTCAGTGCAGATTCAGATAAAGGCACACCACTCACACGTGTGTGTGAGCATTGTGAGTTAGGGATATTTTCAGCATGATAGTTAATCATCAGGGAAAAAAAAGAAATATATATATGTATATACACTCACTTTATTAGGTACACCTGTCCAACTGCTCGTTAACACTTAATTTCTAATCAGCCAATCACATGGCGGCAACTCAGTGCATTTAGGCATGTAGACATGGTTTAAGACAATCTCCTGCAGTTCCAACCGAGCATCAGTATGGGGAAGAAAGGTGATTTGAGTGACTTTGAACGTGGCATGGTTGTTGGTGCCAGAAGGGCTGGTCTGAGTATTTCAGAAACTGCTGATCTACTGGGATTTTCACGCACAACCATCTCTGGGGTTTACAGAGAATGGTCCGAAAAAGAAAAAATATCCAGTGAGCGGCAGTTCTGTGGGCGGAAATGCCTTGTTGATGCCAGAGGTCAGATGAGAATGGCCAGACTGGTTCGAGCTGATAGAAAGGCAACAGTGACTCAAATAACCACCCGTTACAACCAAGGTAGGCAGAAGGCACAGTACGTCGAACTTTGAGGCAGATGGGCTACAGCAGCAGAAGACCACGCCGGGTGCCACTCCTTTCAGCTAAGAACAGGAAAGAGGCTACAATTTGCACAAGCTCATCGAAATTAGACAATAGAAGATTTGAAAAACGTTGCCTGGTCTGATGAGTCTCGATTTATGCTGCGACATTTGGATGGTAGGGTCAGAATTTGGCGTCAACAATATGAAACCATGGATCCATCCTGCCTTGTATCAACGGTTCAGGCTGGTGGTGGTGGTGGTGTAATGGTGTGAGGAATATTTTCTTGGCACTCTTTGGGCCCCTTGGTACCAATTGAGCATCGTTGGAACGCCACAGCCTACCTGATTATTGTTGCTCACCATGTCCATCCCTTTATGACCACAATGTACCCAACTTCTGATGGCTACTTTCAGCAGGATAATGCGCCATGTCATAAAGCTGGAATCATCTCCGACTGGTTTCTTGAACATTTCATGGGGTGTCTTAATTTTTTCACATGACTGCATATATACATATATATATATATATATATATATATATATATATATATATATTGTTGTTGTTGTTTATTAAAGGTATTTGCAAAAGGTGAGTGTGCATGTAACTGTCCAATGTAGTGTTGGTTCAAATGACAAATTTTCATGCTTGGCTGGCCAAAGCAGTTTTACAAATTAGTCTCAATTTTACTGCACAACATTGTTTTCTTTGATTGTATACAGTCTGCTCACATTTTGCAGGGCTCTTATGCAATACCTTGTAAATGAGACTCCTGTTTTCTTTGAGGTGTATTGTTAATGTGAGGCAGCCTCAGCCTCTGATAATAGGATGGAAAGAGATCCGTGCCTGCAGATGACAGCTTGTTGTTCAGACATTGCACCATGGGGTCTGATTGAGCATTTCAGCCCAACCTAAGCAGAATCTCAGCACTGCTCTTCAAATCAGGGTCTTGTGAGAGTGCCATCTTATTACAGTCTCAACATTATCCTGTACAGCTCAATATGTGCAGAGAAAAACCCACAAAACCGAAAGCCATTGGGCTACGATACATTTGTTCATAAAGCCAACTAACACACTTGAAAGTTTTTCATCTTATAATTTGAAATTACTTTCAATTGAATGTTTTTGAGCCTTCCAATGAACAATGTATGCAAAACAGATGCATCATATATAAAAAAAAATACTTCATATGTTAAAGGGCCTATACGGGAGTTTTAGAGTTAATTAAATCCTCCACCAATGCCCTGATGAGTACACAGAGCCCTGACATTTTAACTGAGACTACCCAAAAAAGCCCTTTTTCTTTCCTTCAGTAGAACACGCACCTGTGTTTGTCTCCGCTGCAGCAGCTGCTTTAGCGAGCCTTTGCCTAGTCTCCGCTTGGCAAAACACTTTTCTAACCCACTTAAGACTTCTTACTGACTGTTTTCATGTTTCTGGGGCTGATTTGATGTGCCAAATGCTCGTTGCTTTATGTTTGTGCTCGTACAAGCCTGCTGGGTATGCATGAGCTGCTGTTATGCTTTAAGCCAAAGATGGCAATTGCGAGTAAAAAAGTGACAAACTCCCTATCATACTATAGTGACCACTCCATCTTCTCTATATAATTCACCCGCGGAAGTAAGGTGGGGGATTTTGTTTCCGGGTCAGAGGGACTAAGAGAAATGAGCGCCTGAAAACGCGACACACGAGTTTAACTCGCCGCCACAGACTCACGCACATTTTCCGCTACGGTACCTTTAAAGTGAACCACGGATAGAAAGACTTGTAGTTCCTAAAAGATATACGTCAGCAGGAATTAAAAATAATTTGACATTAAAACCCCTTTTGATGTTTTCGTTTTTATAAAATGTGTAAAATTAGTTTAACTAGTTGTCATTGTTGTTGACGTCGCAGGGCGGTTATGTCATTGGGCTACGCTGCCGGGCTTCCAGAGTATGACTCTGTCATCTGTTCAGCCCTTTCAATTTGAACGTGAGAGGACTATTAATGAGCAGGACAGAGCTGTCGATATTTCACAAGAGCTGCAAAATGAACAGGAAAGACGAGATGAGACGAGAGTAAGCTAAAACCGGTGTTTTGCCAAAATGTGCTACACCATCGAAACGTGCTACAAGAGGCGAATTGGACACCCAAAGAACTACCCTGCGCTTTCAGCTTGTCTTGTTTAAATGCATACAGGCAGAACGTAGTAAAAATGCCTTAAGAAAATACCTAAATGTAGTCATTACAAATAAGAGTGGTTTAAATACGCTACGTGACTAATGTGGTCAACAGATCAACAATCAGCTTCAAAGCTACCACAAGAAAACACCATGCTTAAAAGTATGAGAGGGAAACACATGCAAAAAGTATTTTTGAGGTAGTAAAATGGTAATAAAAACACAAATAGTAAGTATTCGCCGCTTTTAACCGATGTGTGCATGTGTAGCACGTCTCGCCACGTAAAAGGAATTGCAGAACACCGTTAGTGTTCATGTGTCAAGTTCGTCTAGTGATAGTGACAGCTGTGGACTCCGCACTGACGCTGCATGCAGGAAGCGTTCAAAACCACACCACATTAACTAACACCACAAGGACCATGTTATTTTTTTCTATATTGATAGTAAGTGAATTGTTTATCGATGTATTAGCTGCAATCTGTAACTCAAGTCCTCAGATGAAAACTAATCAATCTGTTACGGTCCAGGAATGCGGAAACAAGGTCGTATCCCAAATAGCAGACAACAATATCAGAGGGATTGCGTACAAGGGTTTATTGAACATAGAAAAAAACACATGATCACAAAAAGGGAGACCAAAAAAAGAGTCAAGTGACAGTTGGTCAGGATCAATAAAAAAAAAAAAAAAATCGAGGGAAAACCGTGGTGAGAGTCAGACAAATGGAAAAAATAAATTAATGATGCAATGAAGGGATATACAACCTGTCAAATGGCAGCAAGTCAATATCTCGGCAAGGCGCCTAGGATCGGCTTAAAGACACTGCTGATGAGCTGGAATTGGCTGCAGGTACGAAGTCAGGAACTCATCCCACAATGCTGTAACAAAAAAAATATTACCAGCAGCAGAAATCATGCCAGTCGTCATACTAGCTTCACTAGCCCAACCACATCATCACCCCGGCGTGCATTGCGCGCATAAAACATGGTGCACTCAATGAAAATCAATGACATATTTTATGTGTTTCTAATAACATATGTTAGTAAAAGAGAACGATTGTGGCTTACTACAGCCTACAAATCTTTTAGTCTGTGGTACCCTTAAAATCCCCAGCAGCCACATGAAAAGTATACTGTCCCTATGGTAAAACACACTCCAGGCCCTCTTATGTTTGGGGCTTCTTTGTTTTGAATCTGTGGAAGGTGCAATTAAATCTCAAATTGAGATTTGAATCCTGAACCTCTGTATTGATATGCTGAACAATGTGCTGCCTTTTATACATTTTTAACATTGTCAATTTTAAAACAATATTTAATGGTTTAAAATAGCACTCCATTTATAAGTTTGTCAGTGCCTTGTGACTTTATTCTATGGACAGTTTTGAGATACTGCGATTCCCCTTAGCACATCATGGAAACTCCAGAAGTTTTGGTTGTCAAATAGAACAGTTTAAGCTCCCCCACTTAAGGTTCACACCACAAATCCTCAGGTCAGGTTGTCCATTACAGTGCGAAAGTTCTTTAGGCGGCCTGTTGACCCCGAAGATTCTGCTGCTTCAGAGATACCAGCCCTGAAATTAACAACTCTTCCGTGTTCTATTCCATCTCCTTTACCCGACTGCCTTTTCTTCCTCCTATTGCTAATCTATTATCCTTGATAATAACCTACTTCAGTTTGTTCACTGCTTCTTTGAAAATCAAATGTTTTTCTCGATCTCAAGACGCCACATGTACATAATGCAATGAGTGTTTTCACTGTGAACAGAGATTGGGTGGAGGAGGTGAAAAAGCAGATTAATAAATCCATACACTACTTTGCCTTTTACATATAGTGCAATTTAAACAAATAAAAATAATGCAACCCCATAACCCTAATTTGAGAATATTTTTCATGCTTAATCTTGGGGAGGGGGTGTCCCCCCCAAAAAATTTTTTTGTCAATGTACATAATTAATATGCTGTGTGAGAAACATAAGGGAGTGATTGTTAATACAGCGGTACCTCTACTTATGACATTATTATTATTACATTATTATCTGAAAGGAGTCTTGTAACCCAAAAATTTCATAAACACAGACGTGTTTTATATGAAAATGCCCTAATCCGTTTCAAGCACTACTGACACGCCACATGAAATTTTATAATTGGGGTAAAACCGGAATTATTTTTTCCACTTAAACACTGAAACTGTGTCCAATTAATTTTCACATTCAAATCTCAAATCTGCGTCAGTACTGACCTTTTTATAAAACTCACTGTCAAATTTTGTACCCCATCAGAAATTATTATCTATGTGGTTCTGCACATGCACATAACGTAACAAACGACCACGAATGCAGCGATTCCAAAGTAAACACCAAAAACTTTCTGTGAACAAAAGAATAATGTACCGTATTTTTCGGACTATACATCGCACCTGAATTGCACCAGCCAAAAAATGCGCAATGAAAAGGAAAAAAACATATAGAAGTCGCACAGGAGTTTAGGACGCATTTTTGGGGGAAATTTATTTGATAGAATCCAGCACCAAGAACAGACATGTCATCTTGAACACCAATTTAAAATACAATAGAGAACAATGGGCTGAATAGGTGTACGGTATGCTAACATTACATGATGCTAGAAGTTAGCCTGACCCGACCAGCCCGAGGGTATTTAAGCCCGACGCGGCCAAAGCCCGATCAATTAACTTGATTTGCTTGCCCGAGCCCGAACCCCCCCGAAATTTTATGTTTTATTTGTAGGCACGTGCCCGGGAAAAAAAAAAAAAAAAAAAAAGTTTTTTTTGTGAGGACTCAGGAGAAGGAGGAAATGCGGGGATGCAATGCGGGGTTGCGTTTTGTGTGATCATGTTTGTGACGATGCCGGTGCACATATGCATAATGATAACAAATTTAAGCCTGTCTTTTGTAGCGAATTCTCCCAGTTAAACAAGACTGTAAGATGGATATTCAATAAACATTTATATCTTTTATATTTACGTGTCTGTTCTAACAGGCAGATAGTGGATTTGACATTTATTTTAATCTCCTCGAAATGGCAGAAAAAAATGAATTTTTTCTCAATGTTTAAATAGTCTACATATTTTTATGATCATTATAAATGCATTTACACAACGAAATAACGCTGGAAAAGTTTGTTAAATATATTTCTCGTATGAGACCAAAGCGCCGCATTCGTTTACATTCAGCGAAGCCGACACAGGTTTCCGTGTAGAACCATCAACAATCAATTTGAATCCTTTCCACATCCCACTTCTACCACAGTTGTTTGCTTTTCAATTCCCTTGTCTTCAGTTTGTTTTTCACTCTAATAGCTGCTCCATATCGAAAAGGAAATACCAGGATGCTCGCAGAGGCGAAGATTGAAAAGAGAGCGGGGCCACTGTGTTCACGTGTGCAGGCATGCACAGCGCCTTCTGTGTTTTATCCAAATTATGTATTTTATTTAACATTCATACATTGTTGTAGTATAAATATATAAATATGTAACTTTTTAAAAAATAAATATATGAGTCGCTCCAGAGTATAAGACGCACCCTCTGCCAAACTCCAAACTTCAAGTCCGAAAAATACTGTACTTACGTTTGGTCATGGACGCACACGAAGGAAAGTTCTCTCTCACCACCGTCTTCCCTGTGCTGTGAAGCATTTATTTAAGCATGTTGCAGAAGTATGTTTATGATGCAACTTGTTTATTTAGCGTCTTTGGATAATATTTTAAGTTTCACTAAATGCAAAAGAATGGTTATTCGCCGCCATAAAAGCTTCGAGAGCAAAAGCTGTCATATTTGCTAAAACAACACAGCCGTGAAAGCCTCAGGCAACTTGAGTTGCCAGGTTGGATAGTTTTCTGCTATTAAGGTTTGCTTTTTTTTAATAGTGTTTTTAGCCTATGGCTTTATCTGCAGTTTTGTCGGAAAGGCTCTCATTCTGAACTCATGAATGTGGTATTCAGTCTATGTGTCCCATGATCACCCTGGGTTCACACAGCCAATGGGATGAGACTTGGGGGATGGGGGAAATCCATGTTCTATCTACCGTAGCAAGATGTGTGCGAGAGATACGATGCGTAACAAAAGATCACATATACTGCAGTAGTCGCTTATGTTCTTTGCTGCACAACACCAGTACTTTACAATGAACGATGTTATGAACGCAGCTCACAACTGCTAGGATGAGCGCGTTCACAGTAATGGGTTTATGAGACAAAAATATGATGCTTTCTGTTCACGATCGCCCAAAATATGAACGTGTTCATGAACAATCGTTCATATGGGGCGCTGTTTGTAAAGCAGCACATGCTCAAAATTACGACATTTTCTCACATTCAGCACTACACAGTGTTTAAAACGTGGTGTAAAATTTTTAGAGTCACTTTTTTTTTTTTTTTTTTTTGCACATTTACAACATTATTTAGCAACTTAAATATTTATTTTTAAATAAGAAGTTTTGGACCTGATTGTTTAAATCCAGAACTAAGTATTTAATTTAAATCTTAAATTTATATCCTATATCCTAAATGCTAAATCTGGAAACAGTTGGAACTAAATATTTAGCTTAATATGCAAATTCACATGACTGGAGACCGGAAGTAACAAAATAAAAGCTGGAGCACACAAAATACTCTTTAAATAGTTTCTCCTAAGTATGTATTTTACCTATATATTGTTATTATCACAATGACTCATGTCCAGAAGCAGACTGCCACCATTGAGTAGGTTTTATTCATTGTCAAGCAACGTAAACAGACAATCTGAGCTGCTCCACCAGCTTCTATTTTGTTACTCCCGGTTTCCAGTCATGTAAAATTGCATATTAAGCTAAATATTTTGTTCCGTCCGTTTCCTGATTTAACATTTAGGATACAGGATATAAGTTTACAATTTAAATGAAATATTTAGTTCTGGATTTAAACAATCAGGTCCAAAACTTCTTATTTAAAAATAAATATTTAAGTTACTAAATAATGTTGTAAATATGCAACAACAAAAAAAGAGTGACTCTAAAAATTTCACACCATTTTATACACTGTGTGGCGTTAAATGTGAGAAAATGTTGTCGTAATTTTGAGCATATGCTGCTTTACAAACGGCGCCCCATACGTTCATGCACAACACTGGTGCTACTAATGTAATGGACCATCTGTGGTCATAAAAAAAAACTCTTGAGCCTTGTGCTCAATTGGCTCAGACGTCGACCCGCAATATAAACAATAATACATAGACGTCATCATACTGCGACACTCAAATTGAAATGGCCAATGGCAGAGAGGGATTCCAATAATAAGCATGATGGGAAATATTGTGAACAATAGGGCAGCAGGATCTTATGGCGCGTCATTTAAAGCAAGACTAGGTAACTTTTCAGTTTTGGTCAATTTTAGTAATGCAGGTGGACAAAAGCAGGAGTGTTTCGCCCTAAAGTGTATGTATATGGCACCAGAAAGTATGTTTATTTTATATTACATGTAGTATTTTATGCTCCTGAATGAAATGAATCGCTTGGATGTGTGTGGAAGTGATCGATATATTTATTCAACTTTTTGAATCCCACGCCATGAAAATGAGTGACTTCCGGCCAGAGTCTCGGATTGAGGAAGAAGGATGTGAAGTCACTGGATGAGATCATCTTCACTATACAGCCATACTATTGTATGCAGAAGGACTGCGGATTCCGCTGATTTTGCGGATTAATTTGTTTATTTTTCACGTCACGCCAGCCCAATGTGCTGCAGGCTTTTATTGCTACACCAGGGAGAGTGGTGTGAGCCTTTTTAGGTTCCCAAAAGATCCTGTTTACCGTGAAGAATGGCCAATACAAGTCTGACAATTGAAGGACCATTGGACAGATGAAGAAGTAAGATAAGTTTTTATATTGTGTCAAATAATGGGATCATGGCGCACGTTTTAATAAGGAGGTGGCTTGCATTTTGTGGGTGACAATGCTTGCCTTCATCGGCTGCCCACCATGGTGTGTGACAAGCTGCCGGTCGTCGGCCAGTGAAGCAGGCAGTGCTTGCCTTTATCGGCCGCCGACCATGGCGTGTGACAAGCTGCCCGACGTCGGCCATTTTGTCAATGAGCCATTCCCCTGCTGTGTCCTCGGCGACGAGCACTCCCGCCTGACGCTCGCTGACATTGCACCGGGCCCGACTGGACTGCCTGCCGGGGCCGCAGCAGGGGAATGATGTGCCGACATAGCCCGATGAAACTTGCTCACCGCTGGAGGCTGGCCGATCGGTGGAGGCAATTACTCCCTTTACCGTGTGTGAAAAGAGTCAGGGCAGTTTTGTATGATTTTTTTGTGTTCGAAAGGCGAGGAAGAGACTTGGGAGAGCCGGTCAGTTCAGGTTAGCATGTCAGCTAGCTCTCACGCCTCCTTTTTTCTTTATGTTTTTTCCTCCGTCTCCGAGGCCGCAGCAAGGAAATGACAAGAGCCGGACTAACTCCGGTGGCATTAAATACCGTTAGGGAGGTTTTAAGAAGTTTGGAGTTTTGACAATATGCAGTAATTTAGCCCTGTCGTACTGGATAAATGCATTTTTAATATTTCATATACTCTTTAGCACAATACTGTTATTTGTCATGAGAATACACTTCATATAGCAGTTAGGGAATCAATACTTATATGAAGAATATTTTGTAATAATATTGGAGTAAAGAGATAAAAACAATGATGACATTTTGTGCTGCCCATGCAGGCTGCTCTAGTCATCAGCCTCGTGTTTGTTGTCTCTGTCGTCTTTTTCTTGTTCTGAATCTTCCACTTTCTCCAAATTCGACTCAAACATATATGGCTAGAGTATATGTCACATACATCCTCTGGATCGACAATATAAAATGACAATATAGTTCGGAAAAATCCACACTTCAACCAAAATAGCTGAAAAACCCTTCCTCCTCCATTGTGCTCAATGCTACATACGTCACCTAGTGATGTCATCACCAAGATGGAGGTGCTCCGGCGCCTATGCCGATGCCTAACCCTATGATGACAGGAGGAGCTAAACGGCATCTAAAGATGCATCAAACGCATAAAATCCTGACATCCTGGTCACCTGCAGATGGATTAAACAAATTTTTTTCCAGCGGCAGTGTGAAGGATAAATAGCAATGAGGTAGTGAATTCAGTTGTGGCTAAACAATAGCATATGATGATGGTGACAAAGAGAAACGTTTGATTTTATACCGTATTAACCCACCGGCTCTCCGATCCCCACCTCCACCCGAACTAGTCGGCGCAGAGTTCGGTTATGGGGTCAGGCAAGCGAGTGAAAGCTGGGCCAATGTTGTTTGAGTGTCCCTTTGTCGTGATAGCCTTCCTTTTCCCTTTTTTTCATCTCCTTCTCTTTGATTCTTTGCAGAATTTGCGCAAAAGCGTTCACATCGACTTCCATCTATAGAACGAATGGGGAAAGGAGGAAGTGACATATGTTGTATAGCAGTCAGCACATTTGTCGTTTTTTTGTGTGTGTGGCACCCTCCTCTAAGTTAATATGTGACGGTGAAAGCGATACTGACCCCCTAAAGATATAAAAGTGGTGTCATTCAATTAGATGCCAGTCGACATATCATCACAAATGTTGTGAAATATTTCATAAAGGTTGAAAAGTTACCTAGTGTTGATTTTAAATAGCATATGACAGGTGAAAAGAAAGTCTTAAATAGCATTATTATGTAAATTAGAATCATATTTTGAGACGATTCGACGATATACAACAATTTAGCAAAGCGCAGATGACGAGAAATTAGTCTTTTAATCTGCCGGTTAACCACGCCTACCATAATAGGGCTCGTCAGCGGAAGACTGGGCTCATCGGTTTTACTATTCAGCCCATTGAGGGGGAATTATTCAGAACGAGGGAAATGCGACAAAGAGACCCGCAAAATGTCATTAGCCACGTTTACATGGAGCCAAATATTCCAATTACAATCGGAATATTTGTTCAAACCGAATAAATGTGTTCCATATAAACACCTCATTCGGAATGAACAGGCCCAAACCGAATGGAATTTCATTCCGTTTCACAGGGGTGGAATATTCCTTTTCCCAAATCGATTAGAAGTAAAATTATATCATGTAAACAGGGAAGCGGAATGGTGTCTGGTTGCGTTCTTTCTGCACATGCTCCGTACTGACGTGGTGACGTCACTTGGTGACGTAAGTAACGTCACTTGCAACATGGCTTCCAAGCACACGCACAGCGCACCCACACAACTTTTTAAATGAACGGCGTGTCATTCTGAAGTTTTGTTTCCACTCGAAAAGTTAAAACAGCAGCTGATCTGACGATCGATCTCCATGTTTTGCAACGTGACGCTTTGTTTTGATTAATCTGCGCATGTCAGACGGCAGTTGTCAAACGTCCTTTCGGAATAAAGGCAGTCACATGTAAACGCTGGATCGGAATAGATGAAGTGACATGTAAACAGCTGATGTGAAATTTCCATTCGGAATGATTTGAATCGGTATGAATAAAAGTCAGCATGTAGACGTGGCTACTGTTTCAGTCTCTCTACTCCAATAATTTTACAGGACATTCTTTTTATCCAAGTATTTTTCCCCAATAGCTAAATAAATGGCTTGAGAAGGACCAATCAGCCCGTCGAGGGGGAACTATTCACAACGAGGAAAACGCGACGAAGAGAGCTGCAAAATGTCATTGTTTCTGTCTCTTTACTTCAATATTTTTACAGGATATTCTTTTTATCCAAGTATTTTCCCCAATTGCTAAATAAATGGCATGATCATGACAAATAACAGTCTTGTGCTAAATGGAATATGAAATAATAAAAATGCACTTATTCAGGACCACATGGCAAAATTACTCCATAATGGTCAAACCTGTCCACTTCACCTTTACTGTCGCATCTCCCGAACGACATTTTATGACACCTAAATCGGACATATGTCATTTCCCTTCCCCGGCTTCGGAGAATGTAAGCAAACCAAGAGGCGTGACAGCTAACCGACATGCTAACCCGAACCGAGTAATGTTTCAAAGTCTTCGAAGCGGAAAATCACACATAACTAGCTCGGATGTTTTGACATGATGACTGGGTTGTCGATTGTCTTCGCTGGAGAGCAATTTACAGTTCGTTCCCCGGAGGAGGGTGGCTGCAGTTGTTGTGCAGCTAACGTGCAGCTAATGTGCACGAGGAGAGCTTTTTACATGCCTATCAACGATCAAACGTAAGTAGTTCTTAATTTAAAGAAAGTTTGTAGTGTTTACTTTGTAATCGCTGTATTCGCGGCTATTTTTAACTCAAAGTTGCAATTTCTGATCGGTCGGAAAATTTTACAGAATACCGGGCACATGAGCACAATAAGCCGAATACAGTGCTCTCCCGGCGGATGGATGTGCGACAAGCCGCCGATGTTGTGCCGAAAAATAGCCGCCCCGCATGCATGTCAGCCACAAAATGCAAGCCACCTACATATTAAAATAATCCCAGTATTTGACATAATACAAAACACAATGTTTACTCACTTCCTCTTAAGTCCAATGGTCCCACAGTAGTAGGGCTTGTTTTGGCCAATATCCACGGTGAATGGGAACCTTTTGAAACTCCAAAAAGGCGCACACGCCTCTCCCTCATACAGCAAGATTTTTCTGCAGCCATTTGGCTGGCGTGATGCGGAAAATAAACGTATTAATCCTCAAAATCAGCTGAATCCTTAGTCCTCATACACAACAGGAAGGCTGTACAGCGAAGAGGACACCTTCACCCGTACATGTCACAGCGCCCTCCTCCTCAATGCATGACTGAAGCCGGAAGTCACTCATTTTCATGGCGCGGGATTAAAAAAACTAAATAAATATAGCGATCGCTTCCACACACATCCAAGCGGTCCATATCATTCAGGAGCATACAATACCGCGTGAATTATGAAATATACATGCTTTTTCGTGTCACATGCACTTTAAAGCAGAAAGCACATGGCGGAAAACACTCAGGTGACTTGAAGTTCCGCTCTGAGACTCCCAATTTGGCTAACTTTCAAAATTGCCCGATATGCATGTGTGATACATCATTGGAAAGCTTAAAATCTCAATTTTCTGGGGGAAGAAAAATTTTGAACAAGAGGGCATTATTTTTTTTTTTTAATGTTTTTTAAACAGTACAACCTTATCTGGAGGCGAGAGCACGCGAGAGCAGAATTACAGACGTCATGACTTTAACGAGATATTGTCGCGTACTTAACTTGTTTCGATCCAAAAACTCCCATGTAGTATGTATCACTGAGTGTCAAGACACAGTTGTGAATGCCCAGAGCTGAATTTTCTGGGGATTTTATGGGCAAAACATGGCAATATAACAAGGGTCGCGATGCAGAAATCGCAGACATCAAGGAGTGGTTGAGATTTTCTTTTTCATATATTTACCCCTTTAAACGTTTTTTTTTTTTTTTTTTTTCAATTTTTTTGTTTGGATAGATTATTTATCACCTAAAATATTGGGGAAAATGCAACAGTAACAAAAAAAAAATACAAAGAAGCGATAGCTATGAGGAAGATATTCGTGACTTTTATACAGACGCCATTTTTTTCATGTGACGTAATTTGTTTAAAAGTTTAAAATATGCGAGTGAATAATTTTTTAAAGATGTTTTTTTTTTTTTTAAACGTAACATTAGACATCAATTAATGATTCTAAGCTAAAAATGGCAGACATTTTGAATAGTAAATATAATGAATTACCTTAGTTATATTGCTGGGTTAAAACAATAGCGGTTGCGCGACGTCTGTAAACGGGGGTTTGCAGGGTAAAACAGACAAATTAAAAATAGTTCGGGGGCTTAATGCGCCATGAATCTGCTATGGCAGCATATAGACATATTGTTCAATCAAACACAACAGTTCTTTTGGCTTAAAATACAGCAGTTTCTTATAAAGAGGAGTGCAAGAGCAGAAACTGCTTTTTCAGTCTTGTCTGTGTTTTCCGCCATATACATATCTTTTACAGTATTCCATAGTATTTTTGCCTCTCGTAACCTAAAATTTTTTTCTTAACAAGAGGACATATTTTCCGGTTTAAATGTGCCATAACCTGAAAATAACATTTGTAGAGACATTTTGTAAGTAGAGGTACCACTATAATTCCACTGGCTTTCCATAGAAGTCTGCCAGTGTAAATGTCTCTAGGGGGGAGTAGTTGTAATCACCCACTCTACTGCTTTCACTCCTCGCT
The DNA here is from genome assembly GCF_030265065.1 of Corythoichthys intestinalis. Lineage (NCBI taxonomy): Eukaryota > Metazoa > Chordata > Actinopteri > Syngnathiformes > Syngnathidae > Corythoichthys > Corythoichthys intestinalis. The sequence goes on along the minus strand of NC_080411.1, from coordinate 43,987,786 downwards.
GCAGGCACCTCCTTTCCTTCTCAGCTGGGTACTTACCACGTGAACTGTAATTGCTTAGCATATATTTGCCCCGCACGTTTGATAAAAGAACTGAAAAGGCTCCAAGTACTTTTTTATCTACAACCCGGATTTGGACACCCCTTCCAAAAATTTTAGGAGCAATGTATGAATGTTTTGTTGATGTTTAGCTACATACTGTACAGTCCCACTAGCGCCTCCGACTGTATATGTCTCAGTTTATTGACGCAATTTATTAATTTCACACAATCATAAGTCATGAATAAGACTGATTTACAATATACTGCAATAAATATGGGTCAACAGCAGTGTTGTTAATGACGGCGTTACTAACGGCGTTATTTTTTTCAGTAGTGAGCAATCTAATTAATTATTTTTCTCATTTTTGCAACGCCGTTACCGTTACTGAGGATGTAAAGGGGTGCGTTGCTATGCGTTACTAAGTTGGTTGAATGACGTGAGAAACGTCTGAGGGATACAGAGAGAGAAGAGCGGGAGTGGGAAGGAGTGGTGACGCCGTTGCAAACGCGATGATAGGCTAGGTGGCTCCAATAGTAACTGACTGTAGCCGACGACCTACAACCTACGCCCACATAATGCTACACTAGATATCACTTGTATATAGAACTAGATACAAAATGACAGACTCGGCGGCATTTGCAAATGTATGAAGTCAATGCGAAATGATACATTTGCCGGCGTGACTAAATAGCCGCCATCTTAAAGCAGTAGACTTCTCAGGAAGGCTCTGTTGTAGAGAACCTTTCCAAGCGAACCTAAGTAACTTTGTATCTAAAATACTCCTAAATCGGCAAAATCTTGACTTGAATCTATCTTTAAATGATGAAACAGTTTTAAAACTTTCACATGTAGAAAGTAGACCGAAGGGAACTAATGCAACAACGGGAGCAATTTCAACAACTTCAACGGTTGATTCACAACATGGAATGGAATATGTATAACATATTTATGTCACACTGCTGTTGCTGAATAAAGAAGTTTTGTTCCATTCAAGTTTTGGCCTTACATGTACTTAGATCAAGGAAGTACATAACAAAAACTGGCGACAAGGATGGGATCTCATGCAGGAATCCCTTCGCTGGCTGCTGCACGTCTTCAGAGGGGGGCTTTGTTGTTATCAGCTCACTCATACGACATCAAGTATCGTAAATCTGATTTGCATTGCAATGCTGATGGACTTTCGAGGTTGCCGCTTCCTGTCAAAAAACATGAACCTACTTCAGTGGACATATTCTATTTCCGAAATGTTGAGCATGCACCAATTTCAGCTTGGCAAGTGAAACATGCAACTCGGAACGACCCCGAACTGTCAGTCATCAAGGATATGGTAATTAAAGGACAAACCAAGTGTGAGAACACCGCTGTTAAACTTTTTTTGGATAGGAGGTGGGAACTTTCTGTTCAATTGGGTTGTTTGCTGTGGGGTAGGAGAGTGATTGTGCCACCGTCACTGCATGCTAAAATGCTTGCGCAACTGCATGCAGGTCACAGTGGTATTGTTAAAATGAAAGAAATGGCGAGAAGTTTATTTTTGGTGGCCAGGATTAGATAAAAAGATCGAAGAAACGATAAAAAATTGTTCATCTTGCCAGAAGATTCGCAACAATCTACTTGCAGCTCCACTTCATCCTTGGGATTTTCTTCGGGACCCTTGGCACCGAATTCATATTGACTTTGCGGGCCCTTTCGAAAATCGAATGTTTCTGGTTGCTATCGATGCTCATAGTAAGTGGCCAGAGGTAGCTATCATGAAATCAACCACATCGGAAAAGACAAATGAGAAGTTAGGAGAGATGTTTAGTCGTTTCGGAGCCCCTGCACAACTCGTGTCAGATAACGAGCCCCAATTTGTGTCAAAAGAAATGGTTGAATTCCTGCAAGCCAATGGGGTTGAACACATCAAATCGGCTCCCTATCACCCGGCAACCAACGGCTTGACAGAAAGGTTGGTGCAGACCCTCAAACATACAAAAAATCACATTGTTTGATTTTTAAAGACTTTATTTGCAAACCATGGTGGATAATAGGTATTTGCTCTATACCAAAAGTTCATCTCAATATTTTGTTTTGTACCCTTTGTTGGCAATAACGAAGGCCAAATGTTTTCTGTAACTCTTCACAAGCTTTTCACACACTGTTGCTGGTATTTTGGCCCATTCCTCCATGCAGATCTCCTCTAGAGCAGTGATGTTTTGGGGCTTTCGTTGCACAACACGGACTTTCAACTCCCGTGGCGTCAAAATTATAACAAGAACGGGGAGAAAAAATCCCAGAACCACACGGGGAGACCGAGTGAATGACCTACAGAGAGCTGGGACCACAGTAACAAAGGCTACTATCAGTAACACAATGCGCCGCCAGGGACTCAAATCCTGCACTGCCAGACGTGTCCCCCTGCCGAAGAAAGTACACGTCCAGGCCCGTCTGCGGTTCGCTAGAGAGCATTTGGATGATCCAGAAGAGGACTGGGAGAATGTGTCATGGTCAGATGAAACCAAAATAGAACTTTTTGGTAGAAACACAGGTTCTCTTGTTTGGAGGAAAAAATAATACTGAATTGCACCATACCCTCTGTGAAGCATGGGGGTGGAAACATCATGCTTTGGGGCTGTTTTTCTGCAAAGGGACCAGGACGACTGATCTGTGTAAAGGAAAGAATGAATGGGGCCATGTATCGAGAGATTTTGAGTGAAAATCTCCTTCCATCAGCAAGGGCATTGAAGATGAGACGTGGCTGGGTCTATCAGCATGACAATGATCCCAAACACACAGCCAGGGCACCAAAGGAGTGGCTTCATATGAAGCATTTCAAGATCCTGGAGTGGCCTAGCCAGTCTCCAGGTCTCAACCGCATAGAAAATCTGCGGAGGGAGTTGAAAGTCCGTGTTGCCCAACGACAGCCCCAAAACATCATTGCTCTAGAGGAGATCTGCAAGAAGGAATGGGCCAAAATACCAGCAACAGTGCATGAAAAGCTTGTGAAGAGTTACAGAAAACGTTTGGCTTCCGTTATTGCCAACAAAGGGTACATAACAAAGTATTGAGATGAACTTTTGGTATTGACCAAATACTTATTTTCCACCATGATTTGCAAATAAATTATTTAAAAATCAAACAATGTGATTTTCTGTTTTTTTTTCCACATTCTGTCTCTCATGGTTGAGGTTTAACCATGTTGACAATTACAGGCCTCTTTAATATTTTCAAGTGGGAGAACTTGCACAATTAGTGGTTGACTAAATACTTATTTGCCCCACTGTACTATCAAAACATCACAAGGGCAAAGTACACTCCAGCAGAGACTAGACGAATTTCTCCTCAAATACCGAACATCTGTGCATGCAACTACCAAGGTAACTTCCGAGAGCTACATACTGGCATGGACCTGCTGAAACCACCAACCCTGAGAGAGATTGTTCAAATGGATTAACGGAAACAAGTCAAGTACAGAGACCTGCATTCCAAGAACCGAGTTTTAGCACCTAGTGACTCTGTTATGGGCCGGAGTTATCAGAGTAAGGAAAAGTGGGCCTCTGCCACCATCATTGCTCATACTGGGCTTGTTTGGCCTGTTTTGTGTTAATTTTTGGGGCATGTTTTGTAAGGGGGGAGGAGATGTAACATCTTTATGTCACACTGCTGTTGCCATAGTGTGCACTTCCTGTGGGTGTGGTATTACAGTATAAAAGGAATCTCTATGATGTGTCGGGGGCACATATGCTGAGAAGCACGCTGAATAAAGAAGTGTTGTTCCATTCAAGTCTCGGCCTTACATGTAATTAAAGAAGTACATAACAATATTAATGGAAAAAAAAAAACATGAAAAGTATCACCAGTTATTTTGCCAAGTAACTAATTACTTTTACATTCAGGTAACTGAGTTACTAACTCAATTACTTTTTGGGAGAAGTAATTTGTAACTGTAATTAATTACTTTTTTTAAAGTAAGATTAACAACACAGGTCAACAGGCCTAAAGCTAGGCTGCTGTATCATAATTAGTGTTGCACCGATACCATTTTTTGGCTCCGATACCGATGCCGATACCGGGCTGTACAGTATCGGCCAATACCGATACCATACCGATACCGCTTGAATTTGAAATTTATATACACACACACACACATATATATATATATATAATGTCTCAAGAGTTAGCTTCTGCAGCTGTAGGTCGGACCTATCCTGGTTCACCAGACTCACCGCTGTTCCAGCTATTGAGTCTGGCCACCATTCAGCAGATAAAACTTCTAGGGCGGAGCAAGCCACAGCAAACAGACAGCGTAGTGGACCAATCAGCGACAGGCGGACGTGAAGTTAGTAAAGGGACGAGGGCAGAGGACGAGGGACTTGCGCACGGAAGTAAAATTACGAGGAGAGCGGAGTTTATTCAACATGGCTAGCGCGAGATAGACTGTTGTCAATGACTTGTGTCGATGTGTTTTTGGTAATTTAAAACTGATTTTACCGTGGACTGGAACATATTCTCGGCTCTCCTGTTCGCCATCTGTGCTGTTGTGGAGACGACCTCCGACGTGGAAGAGTGACATTGCTCGTTAAGAACACGTCACGCAAATAAACGAATCTGATTGGACGGTTGATTTTGTTCTTGCTCGAGAGGCCGTTAATGGGCTGGGTCCCAGACTATTCTCACAGTGTTTGAAAAATACAGGGAGAACAGTCTGGCAAGGTCGGACCACCGAGGCCACTGCCTTTGGCTACGCACCCGACCCCTTTGGCCCATTCCACAGGTGGTGAGCCCATGGGAAAGAAAGCCCATGTTGCCTTTTCGGGCTGTGCCCGGCCGGGCCCAATGGGGACAGGCCCAGCCACCAGATGCTCGCCTTCGAGCCACACCTCCAGGCATGGTTCCAGAGTTGGGCCCCGGTAACTCGTGTCCGGGCAAGGGAAACCTGAGTCCATTTATTTTATTCATCATAAGGGGTCAAGTTGAGCCATGCTTTGTCTGGCCCTTCATCTGATCTGTTTGCCATGGGTGACCCTGCCAGAGACTTCAAGCCCCAGACAACATAGCTCCTAGGATCATTAGGGCACGCACACCCCTCCACCACGATAAGGTGATGACTCACGGAGGGGCTACTCCTCCGTGTTGAGAGGAGCCAGCTGAGGTGGCTCGGGCATCTGGCTCGGATGACTCCTGGACGCCTCCCTGGAGAGGTATGTCCCACCGGCGGGAATCCCCAGGAATGACCCAGGACACGCTAGAGAGACTGTCTCTCGGCTGGCCTCCAGTAGACCTTTTTATTGCATACCTGGTATGGGTGACATACAGTGCCTTGCAAAAGTATTCGGCCCCCTTGAACCTTGCAACCTTTCGCCACATTTCAGGCTTCAAACATAAAGATATAAAATTTTAATTTTTTGTCAAGAATCAACAACAAGTGGGACACAATCGTGAAGTGGAACAAAATTTATTGGATAATTTAAACTTTTTTAACAGATAAAAAACTGAAAAGTGGGGCGTGCAATATTATTCGGCCCCCTTGCGTTAATACTTTGTAGCGCCACCTTTTGCTCCAATTACAGCTGCAAGTGGCTTGGGGTATGTTTCTATCAGTTTTGCACATCGAGAGACTGACATTCTTGCCCATTCTTCCTTGCAAAACAGCTCGAGCTCAGTGAGGTTGGATGGAGAGTGTTTGTGAACAGCAGTCTTCAGCTCTTTCCACAGATTCTCGATTGGATTCAGGTCTGGACTTTGACTTGGCCATTCTAACACCTGGATACGTTTATTTTTTAACCATTACATTGTAGATTTGGCTTTATGTTTTGGATCATTGTCCTGTTGGAAGATAAATCTCTGTTCCAGTCTCAGGCCTTGTGCAGATACCAACAGGTTTTCTTCCAGAATGTTCCTGTATTTGGCTGCATCCATCTTCCCGTCAATTTTAACCATCTTCCCTGTCCCTGCTGAAGAAAAGCAGGCCCAAACCATGATGCTGCCACCACCATGTTTGACAGTGGGGATGGTGTGTTCAGGGTGATGAGCTGTGTTGCTTTTACGCCAAACATATCGTTTTGCATTGTGGCCAAAAAGTTCAATTTTGGTTTCATCTGACCAGAGCACCTTCTTCCACATGTTTGGTGTGTCTCCCAGGTGGCTTGTGGCAAACTTTAAACGAGACTTTTTATGGATATCTGTGAGAAATGGCTTTCTTCTTGCCACTCTTCCATAAAGGCCAGATTTGTGCAGTGTACGACTGATTGTTGTCCTATGGACAGACTCTCCCACCTCAGCTGTAGATCTCTGCAGTTCATCCAGAGTGATCATGGGCCTCTTGGCTGCCTCTCTGATCAGTTTTCTCCTTGTTTGAGAAGAAAGTTTGGAAGGACGGCCGGGTCTTGGTAGATTTGCAGTGGTCTGATGCTCCTTCCATTTCAATATGATGGCTTGCACAGTGCTCCTTGAGATGTTTAAAGCTTGGAAAATCTTTTTTGTATCCAAATCCGGCTTTAAACTTCTCCACAACAGTATCTCGGACCTGCCTGGTGTGTTCCTTGGTTTTCATAATGCTCTCTACACTTTAAACAGAACCCTGAGACTATCACAGAGCAGGTGCATTTATACGGAGACTTGATTACACACAGGTGGATTCTATTTATCATCATCGGTCATTTAGGACAACATTGGATCGTTTAGAGATCCTCACTGAACTTCTGGAGTGAGTTTGCTGCACTGAAAGTAAAGCGGCCGAATAATATTGCACGCCCCACTTTTCAGTTTTTTATTTGTTAAAAAAGTTTAAATTATCCAATAAATGTTGTTCCACTTCACAATTGTGTCCCACTTGTTGTTGATTCTTGACAAAAAAATTAAATTTCATATCTTTATGTTTGAAGCCTGAAATGTGGCGAAAGGTTGCAAGATTCAAGGGGGCCGAATACTTTTGCAAGGCACTGTAGTTATATAAACCTGTGGCTCTAAAATAATGCTAAATTTGTTCAATTAAAACATGTATAAGAAAGTAAAAACACAATGAAGAATAATAAATAAACTTTTTTAAATGCTGAGTTTTGGCTCTCAAAGGCCAAACAGTGCAACTTTTATGAAATTATAAGTAATAATAATTGACCACAGCATCCTGTCTTTCTGTTAGCCTCCATCTACCTGCAGCAAAACACACTTAGCCACTTAGCTTAGCTTACTTCTACAGCACTTTTGAATAGGCTGGCCTTTTGAAATAAGGAATCGTTCCGAATTGGGAATTAAAAGTTGTGTTCCGCATTGAACCTATACGGAATACTGTATATTTAATAGACACTTTCTGACTTTCTGATTTAATAGACAATTTCTGTGAATTTTAGGAGTTTTGGGGATGTCCCTTTTTTTATCGCCTGTACGGCTTTGGGCGCTAGGGGGCGTCCCTTATTTCTATTTCTGAAAGGTGGTAACCCTAATTTTGAAATAGGTCTCTAATTACTGCGGCATTTTGTCTTCAAATATTTAATCAGGTTCGAGGTATTCAAACTGGCCGATTTAACTCCACCTCTTGAAACTTTCAGGCCGCATATCTTGCATGCAGCCATTTTGCTCTACGGAGATTATAAACTGAAATATTTCCAGACCGCTGACATTTTCCTCTCGTAGTTTGTTTTTCCTACATACGAAAAAGCTGCCTTGGATTGCATTGGTTATGAGTGGCTATTGGCCTGCTCTCATTGGTCTGGAGCAGGCCAATATCGATAGCTGCTTGGCATGCAAAGTGATCACGTGTCATCACACAACAGAAAGTATAGTGAGCGTCAGGAGAAAAAAAGGCTACGGTCAAGTGTTATAATACTTGACCTGTAAATGGTATCGGCGCCCTCTCTGTAGGTACTATGCCACCATTTCGACCCGGAGTGGTCCCCCCTGCCGGCACTGGCATCGGTGCATCTTTAATCGTAACACCTAGGCTACATTAATTACACAGCTGAATTTAAGACATGTTGTAAATGCAACCATTCATGTTACATTTCTGCACAAACAGAAACCATACCCCTCTCAGTCCAAGACATTCTTTGTTACCCGCCAATACCAAGGTGTTGACCACACAATGACAGACAAGTGAGCAACCAGTTGGGACCGCAGAGAGCATAAACATCCCACAGCAATGAATCATCAGCCTTGAGGCTGAATCAGATGATTCATTTTCATCTCCTACCACCGCTATATGTACCTGTATGGCTGAATTGATCCAACAATTGTCCTGTAGACAATGTGCTTCTATAAGAGGTTTGAGACGAAATGGAGACTGTTATGCAAAAGAGTCTGAAAACAGAGCAGCAGGTAAATGCAGTATAGTATAATAGTAAATGAAGATGAGGAAAATTGCCAAGAGCAAAACCCTGTAATTGACTTTGCGATAGCACAGCTTTGACAAGTAGAATGAACCAATAAAATTTAGACAGGTCTATCCTGGCTTTCACCTATGGTGAAATTATCACCTTTCTCCACCAAATAAACTGCCGTTAAATCTCAAATAGATCATCTGAATTTTAAATTTTGCTCATGAAGACATTACCATCTATGTAGTCTGCATTGGAGTCGCCAGACATATTTCACTGGGGCACGTGCCCCAGTATTAATTTTGCCAGTATAAAAAAATATGTTTACTTTGGAGTATTAAATCTACGTAGCATTATCTACAAAATGCACCCATTTAATATGGCCATATTACCCTAATCACTCCATATAGAATATACAATCTGCACATGGTTCCTTAATATGGTAATTTATGCATGTATCTTTGGCAGTGATCAGTGTTGTTAATAACATCGTTTCTAATGGCGTTATTTTTCAGTTGTAAGTAATCTAAGGCTATGTCTGCACTAGGAAGGATAATTTTTTTGCCCTGTAATTCGGACAATATTTTATACCTGTCTGTTATAAACGCCATGTTCCTGCAAGGAGCGGCCTCATGTGTGACGTCATCGCACATGCGGGTACTCTAATTTGTGGGTGTTGTTATATGTCTTCTCCGGACTTATTCAAGCGTAAAATTTACAAGTGCTTTCAGTTGTAAAAAGAGGAGCAGGAAAGCCGTGTCTGTACCATTTGCCTCTGTTGTTAATGATGGTGTTAAATGGTGTTACACTTATATAGCGCTTTTCCACCTTTCAAGGCGCTCAAAGCGCTTTAGACTATCTCACTATCCACCTACTGGTGACGCAGCACCAGGAGCAACGTGGGGTTCAGTGTCTTGCTCAAGGACACTTAGACGAGTTCATCAGGGCGAAGAATCGAACCCACAACCTCCAGGTTGGGGGACAACTACTCTACCACTGAGCCACGCCACCACGTGATGCTGTATTGCCATGCAAAAAAATGGTGATGGGGCGCCCCATGACATCATTTTCGTTGGTTCCGATACACGAGTAGCAGGCCGCTACACTAGACAGGGTATCCGGCATTTAACAAATTAGCTGGTTCTCTAGCCCGTGTGATAAACTATCTGGACAAGTGGTACATTAGTGAAGCCGACATGCCGTGTAGTATAATAATTTGAACGTTTAAGGCCATTATCCGTCTTAAGCCTGAGTTATGCTTCTGCATTGCGGTGACGACGAAGCGACTACGGCGACAATGAGGATTCGATGGTTCCGCGGCAAGGGAACGCGTTGCTCTGTAACTTACCACCAAGCCACTAGAGGGGTGAGGCGTTGTGTTTGTAAAGTTTTGAGGGACTTGTCGAGTTCCTCTAGTTTTCTTCCGGTTACACAACAATTCCAACGGAGAAAAAAATAATAAACAATGCCAACAATGGATGTGGTCTGTCCAAGTGTTGATGCAGCACAGAGACTTCTAGCCTCGGGTGGAAGCCAGCAAACTGTAGCGGCTAGCTTCAGACTGGCGTCTAGCACTGTATCCACCCTTTTGTCCGAGGTCTGCAAAGCATTGTGGACAGCCTTCCAGCCCAATTTTTTGACGTGCCCAACAACCAGCCAGTGGGAAGCCGTAGCAGATTTCTGGTGGCTATGAAACTTCCCATACTGCGTTGGAAGCCTTGATGTTAACGTTATGACAAAAGCACCGAGGCACTCTCAATCATTGATGATGTATCGAGTCTGAACTGTCTGTTGTTGAAATTAAAGATCAAAACAACTCTTTTGAAACCAAACCTGTGTTTTATTCTTCATATACTTGAAGTGTGAAATGTAAATAAGTCACAGACTCACAGCAAACATATGTACACAATAAATGATGATGTGCACCAACCAAAATATGACAAAGTGATAAAACACTGGCAGTTTTTGGCCGACTTGGTCACCGCTTCGGGTGGCCATTCGCTTCCGAACACACACATACTTGTCTTGGTGGTTCTTCCATTTACTGGACTGTCTCAGGAAATTAGAATACACAATATTCTAATTTTTTGAGACAGTCCTGTGTATATATACAGGACTCAAAAAATTAGAATATTGTGTATTCTAATTTCCTGAGACAGTCCAGTATTTTTTCATTTACTCCAACACGTGAAAGCAGCATCAATATTACAGTGCGTGTGCCGATCATACAGCCGACGGTGCAAATGACATTTTCCCACCTGCTTTACAGGTTACTGCCAGATAAACTGCCCATCCTTATTGTTCGTTTTTAACCTCCATGTTGATGTTTGCTTGGTCGCCTATTCTCATGAATTGTGAATTTAAACGGTACCGCTTTACTCCTTACGTGTCAGGCAGCTAACTCCTCTGTTCGCAAATTGAAGTTGCAGATTAGCTGCCATCTTTTACCTAACTGTCTATGAATGCATTGACGATTAAATGTGGTTTGTGTGAGGGTCTCTCCCTCAAGAGCTTTGTCCAATATTGTGTTAATATATGTGGTAATTGAACTGTATCAATATTGATGCTATTCATTGCCATTTGTTTATATGAGCAAAATGAATAGAATCAATCCGTATGAATTAATTGCCTATCTTTGGGATATAACCTCTAACAATTTTGTATGTTTGTCCATCATAATTTTATAAGCATTTTATTTGTTACTGCAGTCTCTGTAATCTGTAACAAGATGTATTATTTTCTATTTCTATTTGACTCAAACAGCATTACTCTTGCAAATAGATAGTAGAAAGCTATTTGCTCACAGAAAGGATAAATCGGCAAGGAGGAATGAGAGAGGTAAGCTAGGTAGCCTACATAGGCAAAATAACCACTTTGAGGTCACAACCGACCAGATTATTTGCATAACAGTTACATTGATATATCCCCATTTCTGTTCAGACAAAGTAGAGCAGCAGAGGTGAAGGAAAGATGGAAGTTGATGAGCATGAGCAGAGGTGAACTGACTATCAACAAGGGATGTCCCAATTCAATTTTTGAATACTGATGGCTGAAAAACAAAAAAATTTCACTTTTTTTACAGAAACATGTATTTTGGTTTGATCATAGTTTAAAGCGCTAATTCTGACTTTTTATGATAGATACAGTAAGTGCTAAAAAATTTGCTCGCTCGCCAGTGTCCCGCTGTGCTCCAGTATTGTATTAGGTCTAGTGATGCCCCTGGTCAGTGCTTAATTTGTAAATAGTAAGGTGCCAGAACGCAAAGTACATCCGACAGCACAGGCATGATGAGTCGGGCACAGGTCCCGGAACATACTTAGAAAAAGGTGCTGAAAACAACACACAAATGCCCGCTTGCCATGCTATGGGACTTAAAAGCCTCAATTTCAGATAATATCATGACAAAAATTTACAATTATTTAGGCTATACTCTGCACAGCACGGGCAATTGCCCACAAAACCACAGGTGGGACTTACAATACACAGTCAGCAATTAGTTTCTCAACAGGTCTAACTTGTAAAACATAATAAAAAGGCATGGGTTTGAGGTAGCTTTCTGATTAGTCAGTTGCCATGTATTAATCACGATATAACATGCCTAGATGATTAATACATGGCTAGGGCTGTCAGGGATTGCTGGGCGGGCAGGTGTGTGAGGACCCAAACGCAGGAAAACAAAAGCAGCAAAGCAGGTAGCAGAGAACTCAAAAAATGGTTTTAATTATAACTAACAAAAGCACAAAGTACAAACAAAAAGACTAGGGATCAAAAGGCAAGGTTCAAACCAAAACTTACTTAAACAGAGGGACTGGTACACGAGGGCGTGGAACGGACTCGACTTTGGCAAAGACGGACATAGACATAGACAATGACGCAACCAGGAGTGACAAGAAACTGGGTCATTATATACGCAGACAAGGGGTAACGAGACGAGGAACAGCTGGGTAACACAGGTGGATGTAGATTGCAGGATACACTGGGAGAACACACACAGGTGAGAGCAATGGGTAATCACAGGGACAAGTCACACTAGGAGAAACCAACACAAAACCTAACAGTACCCCCCCCCTCAAAGGACGGATCCCAGACGTCCTGAAGAAACAAAAAGTCAGAAGGTTGCTCAGAGGAGGGAGCAACACCAGCCCGTCAGGGCCAGTCAGGCGGGCGTCCAGGACGCCAGACATGGGTTGACCGCAAGGGTCGATCTGGAGGGCGTCCAGGGCGCCAGACGTTGGGCGACCGCACGGGCCGATCAGGTGGGCGTCCCAGACGAGGCAGTGCTTGGTCTTTCATGCCGCCAAGCCGTGGCAAGAAGCGGGGAGCAGCATCGTCGGGGCGAGGGCCAGGAACTTCGGCGTCTGCTGGCGGGACAGCAGCGGTGTCGTCTGCTGGCGGGACAGCGCCGGAGTCGTCTGCTGGCGGGACAGCAGCGGAGTCGTCTGCTGGCGGGACAGCAGCGGAGTCGTCTGCTGGCGGGACAGCAGCGGAGTCGTCTGCTGGCGGGACAGCAGCGGTGTCGTCTGCTGGCGGGACAGCAGCGGTGTCGTCTGCTGGCGGGACAGCAGCGGAGTCGTCTGCTGGCGGGACAGCAGCGGAGTCGTCTGCTGGCGGGACAGCAGCGGAGTCGTCTGCTGGCGGGACAGCAGCGGAGTCGTCTGCTGGCGGGACAGCAGCGGAGCCGCAGGAGTCTGCTGGCGGGACAGCAGCGGAGTCGCAGGAGTCTGCTGGCGGAACAGCAGCGGAGTCGCAGGAATCTGCTGGCGGGACAGCAGCGTGGTCGTCTGCTGGCGGGACAGCAGCTTGGTCGTCTGCTGGTGGGACAGCAGCTTGGTCGCAGGAATCTGCTGGCGGGACAGCAGCTTGGTCGCAGGAATCTGTTGGTGGAGCCGGCGCGGGAGGCACTTGACTGCGGGGAGCCGGCGCGGGAGGCACTTGACTGCGGGGAGCCGGCGCGGGAGGCACTTGACTGCGGGGAGCCGGCGCGGGAGGCACTTGACTGCGGGGAGCCGGCGCGGGAGCCACTTGACTGCGGGGAGCCGGCGCGGGAGCCACTTGACTGCGGGGAGCCGGCGCGGGAGCCACTTGACTGCGGGGAGCCGGCGCGGGAGCCACTTGACTGCGGGGAGCCGGCGCGGGAGCCACTTGACTGCGGGGAGCCGGCGCGGGAGCCACTTGAGTGCGGGGAGCCGGCGCGGGAGGAACTTGAGTGCGGGGAGCCGGCGCGGGAGGAACTTGAGTGCGGGGAGCCGGCGCGGGAGGAACTTGAGTGCGGGGAGCCGACGCGGGAGCCACTTGACTGCGGGGAGCCGACGCGGGAGCCACTTGACTGCGAGGAGTCGGCGCGGGAGCCACTTGACTGCGGGGAGCCGGCGCGGGAGCCACTTGACTGCGGGGAGCCGGCGCGGGAACCACTTGACTGCGGGGAGTCGGAGCGGTAACCTGACTGCGGGGAGTCGGCGCGGGAAGAACTTGACTGCGGGGAGCCGGCGCGGGAAGAACTTGACTGCGGGGAGCCGGCGCGGGAAGAACTTGACTGCGGGGAGCCGGCGCGGAAAGAACTTGACTGTGGGGAGTCGGCGCGGGAGGAACCGCCGCACGCCGTCGGCGTTGATGACCACGCCGAGGCCTTTGGTGAGCGCCTTCAGGTGGCAGGGGCGGCAGAACAGCCTCATTAGGCCGCCTTGTCCCAGGGCGACCCCGCAGACCACCTCGGGGGGGTCCCCGATAGATGGCCCAATGGGACCCCAGGTAGGAGTCTCTGGCCAGGAGCTCCGAACGGGACACAGTGGTAGGGGGGTAGAAAGAAAAACGATCAGAGGAAACAGAGGCTGTGAAATCAAAATCCGGGTCAGAGTCAGAATCAGAAATTAGGAGATCGTATAAATTATGATCCTCCTCAAAATCAGAAAAATCAGAGTCTAACAAAATGTGCTGTGGTCGGGTTCGGGTTGATGGCCGTCGGCGTGCCTGCCGAAAATGAATTTTTCCCGCTGGGTCCACAATTGGTTGCGTCATTCTGTCAGGGATTGCTGGGCAGGCAGGTGTGTGAGGACCCAAACGCAGGAAAACAAAAGCAGCAAAGCAGGTAGCAGAGAACTCAAAAAATGGTTTTAATTATAACTAACAAAAGCACAAAGTACAAACAAAAAGACTAGGGATCAAAAGGCAAGGTTCAAACCAAAACTTACTTAAACAAAGGGACTGGTACACGAGGGCGTGGAACAGACTCGACTTTGGCAAAGACGGACATAGACATAGACAATGACGCAACCAGGAGTGACAAGAAACTGGGTCATTATATACGCAGACAAGGGGTAACGAGACGAGGAACAGCTGGGTAACACAGGTGGATGTAGATTGCAGGATACACTGGGAGAACACACACAGGTGAGAGCAATGGGTAATCACAGGGACAAGTCACACTAGGAGAAACCAACACAAAACCTAACAAGGGCCTCATCACCTAATGCAGGGGTCAGCAACCTTTTTGGTGTGGCGTGCCACTTTCAAATTTTCTTGTCAATCAGTGTGCCACACCAAGATTAATAATGCACATCCGAATTTTTATATCCAACAGGGCTGTAATTTTACTCCAAAGAAAACAACATGAACATACGTTGAAATCTTACAGCTACCATTCTTCTTTAACAAATAACTAAAAAATAAAAGTATATTTTAGAAAATATCAAAACTTGAGCATCATCTTATGTAAACATATCACACACACACAACCCAGCAAGAAAAGGGGAACAAGCGTGATTCTCAGTGCAGGTCTCTCACAGTACAGAGCGGACTGTTTTAACCTTCAAAGTCAGGCGACTACTTTGTCTTTTTCACTAACAGTGAATTCTATGCACAATTTTAGATTTTATATAACAAATACAAAAGATGACTACCTTAATGTGATCCCTGGCCGTTTTCCATGAATTTCATGTTTCGTCTCGTAGTTGCGTTTGACACTTGTTATGCGACACACACACAACGCTCCCGAGGCATAATGCACAGAGCAAGCGGAAGTAACCAGCCAACCAGTTGTTACCGGCACCCCCAAGGGGCCGCTGTCCCCTACAGTATGACCAGCTTACTAGTTAAGCGTAAGAAAAAGAGAGGCAGGGAGCAAGGTGTTGAGAGAGAGATGTGCGAAGAGCGCCATGAAAAGTGGCTGTGTCCCATGCTGGTTTTAGTTTTGTTAATAAAAGTCTCCAGCAAAATACCATCCAACGTGTCACTGTGTTTTTATACACATCACCACCTCTCTGAAGTAATAAGCACCGGGCGAATCGACGACAACAAGCCACGTTAATCGCCTGTCCACTACAACCTACGGTGCAGAGTTGCAATTACCAAAAAGTGCAATTGGTAACACAGTGTACTTCCGCCAGCTCTCTGATTGGTCGGCTTCGTGACATGTTAGTAGCGTGGGCTGAATTAAACGCGCAGAGAAAAAAAATCCGACAAGCGCAGGAGTCGAGAAATTGGGGAAGAGCTGGAGGTGTGCTCAAAATCAATTATTGCTCGCATATAACGCCACAGGCAGAGTGGGTGAGAGGGGCGGTCCCGTAAAGCCCCTAAATAACAGGGCGCGCAACTGAAAATGCCTTAATTTCCGGTAAAAAGGCACATTGTAAATGGGCTCGCTTCCGCTATCCAAACAGCTAAACATGAAAAGGTTCACACTCCGGATGTTTTCAGTAATCCTTTATGTGTCTCTTTTCTTTTTTATGAAACTAAAACAATGAAAAAATACATGCAATCAGCAACAATGCTGCAAATAACAAAATGCCATCCATATATGCAAACACAATTAGCCTGTATTCAGTAGTTCTTAATTAGAAATATCAAACACATTTCCCCTCAAACATGCAACCTAAAGACAATATAAAGAGTGTAATTCTCAATTTGACAACAAAATACTCACAGACGTTGCTCTAAAGAACACAAATGCCACTCAAGTTGTGAGAGTGGAGCTGCCATGTAACACACTGAATCCCATTTGAAGAACTTCCTATTTGCATTTTTCTTCTACTGTTTTAGAACCAATAAATAAAACGGCCACAAGATGGGGCGCTTGAGCAAGTGATAAAGCTACAACCGACAATGAACATAACACGCATTTTTTTTTTTTTTTTTTTGCCATGCCCTCGCGTGTCACTGGTTAACCCTTCGCGTGCCAGTGCTGACACGCGTGTCATAGGTTGCCGACCCCTGACCTAATGTATCACGACGCCGTTATATTCGTGCCTTTAGTCTGTGGTTTACAAACATATTTATTCGGTGATTCATTATACTTCTATAATAATTTATTCCAATAACACAGCTGTAATTTTTGTACAGGCCCATGTAAGCAAATAAATTGAAAAAACCTCAAAACGGTGTCGCATACTGTATTGCATTAAGGTAACATTGCCGAGGTGTTAATGTTGTGGTCCGTTATATAATCGCAATAGTACACTTAATGCTGTTGTTCAACGTCATTAACGTTACGAGAGTGCTGGTAGTAAGTCTGCTTCACCTTAAACTGAGCTGCTGTCCAAACTGTTGTGCATCCCATCCCTGACCTGTCACTGGATGTCCCACATTATTCTCCGCTTAGTGCACTCTCCTCTTCTTGTGAATCTTCCTGTAAGCGAGCTCATGTTGTGGTTCCCGCCTTTTGCACTAGCTGCTCTACCGGGCTACCTGATGCCAAGGTACTGGCCTGTTGCTCCGGCTGTTGCGGGTCCACCTGGCTGACTGCTGGTGCTGTAGCTGGCCCCAACTCCGGGTGGCGCTGAACCTGACCAGCTGCTGCCACGGTAGCAGCCTCCTGCCCCGGCTTGGCTGGTTGTCCCTGAACCTGGTTAGCTGCTGGGGCATTAGTGTCCTGCTGCACCTAGTCTGGCCCGTTAGCATGATCACTGCAGCTGCCCTCATCGCTGTTTGTTGCTTTTTTGACTCATTTTGAACCATTTTCCTTCTTTTGGAAAACAGTAAATGCAACTATCTCTTTGGCATGTTGAAATACCGTTTGATCCTGGGTGCTTGCTTTTTTTTTTTTTTTTAATGTCACACGAGAGGTTCCGGATCTACCCAAATAAGTCCTGGAACACAGGGAGGCCAAAATCAAGAGGTGCCGGATCCTGTTCCGGCAAGATCCGGCACAAAGTAACCCCTGCCCCTGGTTCTCGGTCACCACAGCACCTGCATTTTAAGCCATCATGGGCAAAATGTTATTTTTGTGAGACAACACAATTGGAAAATGTAATATTAGAAAGGATATTCTTATACTGTAAGTCACAACAGTCCTATTTTGTCCAGTTCGAACAGTGGTTCCCGGAAACATGACTACTTTGGCCACCAGGAACATATAATATAAAATTATCTTCTAAACATTGTTTTCATACTTTCATTTTTTATGGTGGACACAAAAGTGCTCTGATTAGTTCTTTTGTATTAACTCTTAGGTCAGGTGGATGTACTGTATCAATAGATAAAAAACACTTGTGAATATAATCATTTATTTTCTCCAATCCCAAAAATGTACATGGCTCGTTTTCCAAAGTATAAAATTTGTACTAAATAAGTTATTTCATTTTCTATCCATACTCATGTAAATTCATTATTTAAAGGAAAAAACCTGATTCTATCAAACAAAATACGGATATCACAAATCATCAAAGAGCATAGGTTGAGTAGTTAGCAAAAGCCGTCCAGCAGTTTGCAGACTAATTTCATATATAATAAAGGTGGTGCTCATAGAGATTGTTCATTTAAAAAAATATTTTTCAAACGGACTCAAAATAAGAGCTTATTTAAAAATTCCTGGAAATTGATCACTGAGGATTTCAGAGGCTTGCTCTTTTTCATAATTTAACAGGGCACTCTGTGTTGCTACAACGCTGGCTGTCACTTCTGTTGCTGCACCCATTGTTTTCTTGTTCCTCGAATTTCCGTTGTAACGTCACGTCAGGGAAAGACTCGTTGGAGAGGAGCATTGCAACAGATTTGCTGGTTTGTTCTTTTGGTTTAAATGAAGATTATGATAAACCTGAGGCTGGTGAAGAGATGAGCTCTGTAAAGAGAGAAACAGAATACAGAATACATGCACATTATTGTGACTGACAGTGTAAGTGATAAATGAAAAAGAAATATTAAAAAAATAAAAACTCTTTTAAGGCAATTTAGTATACAGTGTTACTTCTACTTAAGAAATTAATTGGTTCTAAAAGTACTTTCTGAACTAAAAGAATTTTGTAAGTACAGACGCATTTTCCATATAAATGCCCCATATAAATCTGTTCCAAGCCCCCCCAAAATTCAGACATAAATCTTTTATAATGTATAAAAAACATCAACACATGTAACAAATACATGTTACAATTACGTTGTTGGACAATAAAAATAAAACCAGAGTTGTGCAAATTGTTAAAAACAAAATGAATAAAGAATAAAAGTTAATACACTCATGTAAAGCTGTCGGAACACGAGGACACTGGGATACACACATACACACACAGTACAGTAGGGGTCCGTCCTAGCCAATTGGATGCCAGGGATGCCAGGCCCAAGGCAGAGAAAGCTATACTGTAAGTATGTTACGTTCAGTAAACTCTGGGACCTGCGAGTACCAGCCATGCTGTATTTTTGCCTTTCGTATCCTGAAATTTCTTTCGTAACATGAGGCAAGATTTTCCCGTTGAGCTGTGTCTTAGCCTGAAAATTGTATATGAAGAGACGTTCATGAGTAGAAGTACCATTGTATTTGCCAACTTTACAAAATAATACTTTTGATGTTTCTTTTTAAATACAGGCAGTCCTCGGGTAACGACGTACCCGACCTATGAGATTTCGACTTTTGGACGCCGGAGTCTCGTCCACCATTTTGTCTCCAGTTGTTTTTTTGTTTTTTTTTTGTCGCATAAACAGTACCCTATTGTCACTCCCAGTATCTTATTTTTTTTTTACTTTACTTTAATAATATGTGTTGTGTCCTCACTGACCGTGAAGTTGTTCAGCTTTCCAAACAGCAAACAAGGCAATGGTGATTTTTTTTTTAAGCTTTTTAATTCCTTCATTTTTGACAATTTGTAAAGCTGTAATACACATACAGGTACGTACAGTTATGTTCAAAACAACACGCATTTTAACAATAAAACACTTGATACACAACAGTTGCTGGTCAAACGTCCATGTAGTCTGATCAACATGTGAATTTAGTCGATAAAATTTGCCTAATTTACTGAACAAAAGTCTGCTAGCTTAAATGCTATGAATGCTAACGTATTTATAATTCTCATAGCAAATTGCTCACACGTAAATCAACAAACTTTAGCTGTAAACTTAATTACAAATGCATATACAAACCATAGACTTCATATTGATATTGACGGGTCACATTCGCCAGACACTGCGCCCCGCCTTCCAGTGGGGGGCCGTCCTACACTCCGCTTCAGTCGGTCGAAGTCGGTTGCAGTTTTTCAACACATGAAGCTATCCAACGCCGGATTTAGGTTGAAAAAGTACGAAAGCTGTACCACATACAAACAGGAAGGATTGTCTCAGGACTCAGTGATTTATTCGAGGATTCAAGGTAATAATTATATTTTTCGTACCATGCATGTATTTTGAAACGTGAAAAAAATTAATGGGAGAAATTAACCTACTACGGCATTGGCGTCATAATTCGCAATATTTACGTAAAGTAAATGCTAACTGCCCGTTTTTTTTTGCTTTTAACCAAGAATCGAGACTGTGTTACATCCATATGTAAAAAGGATTCAGTGATTTAAGCATTTGTTCCAAAAATTTTAAACGTAAAAAGCTCTCTGTTGTGATGAGGCGGCGCCACAGTAGCTTAAACACTAGCAGCACATTCGAGATATTTACGTAAAAGAAATGCTAACTGCCCGTTTTTTGGTTTTTTTTTTTGTTGCTTTTAACAAAAAATCCAGACTGTTTTATGCCCATATCTATAAAGAATTCAGGGATTTAAGCATTTATTCCCAATAATTTTCAACGTAAAAAGCTCTTTGTCTGTGTTTCTACTCGGTCAGCTTTGATGAAGATAGGCCCCCTCGTAACAAACATATATTAGCTGAAACAACTTACAGAATTATGTGGGCCAAACTAGAGCGCAGCTATCCTTTATCCATGTCAGATGTCTGAGTCTTCTTCTCAGTCATACAAGGCGACAGTCCAGCCAGACCCAAAACTGCCACCAGATGGCAGTGTATCCTCCATCATTAAACAACATACAATACTTTTGGACTTTTTGTATAGGTTTTTTGTAGGGGTAGTTAAGGGGTTAATTCCGACTTACGAGGAAATTCGGGTTACGTCGCCAGCGTGGGAATGTGGGATATGTAACCCGGGGACAATGCCAAACCCAGGCGTAAACACACAACAATTAGCAAATTAGCCTGAACTAATTTCTTGAGGTTGAAAACTGGATATGAGATGTTCAAATATCACCAATGAATCTAAATTATCTCAAACTAACAGGGGTTGGTTAAATCTAAATTCAACTCAATGCATTTTTTCCCCTGAAACTCCAAAGGTTTTTAAAGAACAGCACACTTGTATCATTCTGGGGGAAACGAAGGAGTGAAATAGTCAGCCTACCAGAGGTTTACACATCCATACAGATTAATCTCCAACCACTGCAGAAAAATCAGTCTTTGTGTGGGTGTGCTACTAAATATTCCATGTTTCTGTGATATCTTTCATTCACATCAAAAAGCCAACTCGTGAGGAAACTTTTCATGCCTCAGAAAATAATTTTTCCCTCTACTTTTAAGACTCAACCCACCCCCAAAATGACTCCTTCTGATGCTTAAAACACACTTAATGAAAACACTCGGAACAGACAGCGTGTGACATATTGTAGAACAATAAACATCAGCTTCTGAAGGGGGGAGTAAAATGTAGAGAGCTTCTACGTTAACCATTAGCTTCCCCATTAACCCGCTGACACCTCCTCCCTATGAGTGCATTAACAAGGAGGGATGGGCTATAATTACAGCTGATTGTCTCCTGTGTATCTTAAGAAATATGAAAATATTTTTGTCTTCATTGAAGTCCACCTTCTTTCCGTTTTCTCCAATGTCAGACCTTTATCTTTCTCAAAATACCAACTCCTATTCAAGTTTTGAATTTCATATAGATACTAGGGCTGGGCGATATGGCCTTTAGTACTTATTAGGGTTGTTCCGATCATGTTTTTTTGCTCCCGATCCGATCCCGATCGTTTTAGTTTGAGTATCTGCCGATCCCGATATTTCCCAATCCGATTGCTTTTTTTTGCTCCCCATTCAATTCCAATCATTCACGATAATTTTTCCCGATCATATACATTTTAGCAATGCATTAAGAAAAAAAATGAATAAAATTCAGACGAATATATACATTCAACATACAGTACATAAGTACTGTATTTGTTTATTATGACAACAAATCCTCAAGATGGCATTTACATTATTAACATTCTTTCTGTGAGAGGGATCCACGGATAGAAAGACTTGTGACTTTGTATATTGTGACTAAATATTGCCATCTAGTGTATTTGTAGAGCTTTCAGTAAATGATACTGTAGCCATGCCCCAATGCATGATGGGAAGTGGAACCATGACTGTGCGTAGTGCTACCAATTGATATATCTTCTCTGTGTTGGGAAATAAAATAAGGTGTTAAGAAAAAGATCAATTGCTACCTTGCTTCCCCACATTGCTTCCCATGATATTTCTAATCGTAGGGAGAGGGATTGTAAGACTTTAGCCAATTAAAAAAAAGCTCCAAAGACTGCCAAAATTCACTCTGCTCATTTTACGCTGCCATTTATCTCTCTATATAGGTAAAATGGTGCCATTACAGATTGAGCGCGACAATGCGTGAGTGGGTCGTGCGATGCATGCATTAATTGCGTTAAATATTTTAACGTGATACATTTTTAAAAAAAACTGATAACTGATAACCCTACCTTAAGCCTAAACTAAAGACTCTGGATGAGTGTAACATATTATGTCTGTAACATTAAATACAATTAGAAAAGGATTTAATTAAAAAATATATATATATTAAAAAAAGGCACGGCCGATATTTTTTTGCCGATTCCGATACTTTGAAAATGACGTGATCGGACCCGATCGATCGGGACATACATATCCCACTTAGTACTTATCATGGTAAACTGAGCAGCGTTACCTCGATAACGATAAATCACGATAAATTCGCCCGAGCGGACTGTAATATAATTTGAAAATCTGAATAAATGCATCAAATACAAATGAACCATTTCACATTGATTCATTTACCAGCTTTCAATACATTGATTCATTTACCAGCTTTCAATTTATTTCTATTTGGCTCAAACAGCATTACTCTTGCAAATGGATATTAGAAAGTTATTCGCTCACAGCAAGGATAAATCAGCGAGGAGGAATATGTGAGTTATAGTGATACAGTCCCATTTCTGTCCATTTAAAGTAGACCAGCAGAGTTCAGGAAGAGGTGAAGGAGAGATGGTAGTTGATGAGCATGAGCAGAGGTGAATTGACTATCAACAAGGGATGTCCCAATTTTGATGTAGAAACTCACTTTTTTTTTTTTTTTTTTTTTTTTTTTTTACAGAAACTTGTATCTTGGTCAAGTGACGTTGGTCAAAAGGAACGGTGAAAATGAAATTAAATTATATACAGTTTAAAGGGCTATTTCTAACTTTTTGTGGAAAAAAAAAAGTTGCTCGCTTGCCACTGCCCCGCTGTATTGTATTAGGTCTAGTGACGCCTTTTTTTACAGGTCACTTTCTGTTCATTTTAGGGCATTTACAGTTCACTTCCTGTTGAGTTTGAGTCACTGCTTTCTCTTCTGTAAGCCCAAACCAACAGGAAATGACCTGTCAATGCCCCGAATTCAACAGGAAGTGACCATGAAATGCCCCAAATTCAACAGGAAGTGACTAAAAATCATCAGCAAATGACCTGAAATACCCCCAAATTAAACTCATTGCTTGCTATTGACCACTTTAGACGTCCAATCTATTTGGATTGGACCTCCCATTTCAAAATTACCTTGTTGCCTGGCATTGGCTGCCACTGACGGACATAGAAGTGGAAGGGGCCCGTTTGAAGTGTGAGGGTTTCATTCGCTGCCACCCTCCCAGTTCAAATGGATTGGACGTCTACAAGTGGTAAACTCACAGCAGAAGGATCAAAATGGCTTGTTTTTCTGTAAATTGGTTGTTTTGTAGAATATACCAGAAAGATTTCCTGACCAATGTATCAATAATCGTTGTGTTATCATATCGTGAGATCATTGTTGTCGTGAGCTTTGTATCACAAATCGTATCGTATTGTGAGGTACCAAGAGGTTCCCATTCCTAACAAACACACACCCAGACAGACACACAGACAAAGTTCATTTTAAATATATGTACAGGTAGTCCCTGGGTTACGAACGAGTTCCGTTGGCGCAAAGTCCTAGCAAGACAGTGAGCTATGTCAGACGTCCGTGTGGTTTGCTGAATTTATTCAGCTGCTCATGACATCAACACTTGCAGAATGAAACTAACACAAAAATAAAAATGAAATCAGTTTCATCTTCAATAAAAGCAATTCAATTCAGCGTTTATAACTAGCTGCTGATATAGCAATAATAAACCATACAAACGATTAGCATGTACCAGTTAGCGTCTGCACATCATCAAAAAAATGTATATTAACTCGCTCCAAGTATTTGACCACAAAAGAAAATGCACAATAAACAGTACAAAATGTGTTATTGGATGCCTCACAAGCAACAATTGTGCGCGCAGGCTTTCTTTCCCCTCTCTTTCTCACTCGGCTGCAAGACTTCTTCGTGTGCGCAAATTCGTTCGTCTTCGTGTGTACATGTGCTCTTACTTGCGTGTGAAAGTACTACCTGCTCTATGCTTCCTGCCCCAAAATAAAACCATGCATCACAAAACAAAAGTCAACATTATTTAAAAAAAAAAAAACAAAAAAAAAAAAAACAACAACAACAACAAACGACTGGAGACAAAATAGTGGACGAGACTCCAGCGTCGTGAAATTGAAATAATGTAAATCGGGTACATCTTAACCCGGGGAATACCTGAATAGATATAAATGATAACACATGGTTTGTGATGACCATTTCATTTTCAGTGTGCTGCGACAGTTGCTGTTACAAAAATATTCATTTTATTAGCATTGTTTGCCTTTTTCTTTGTTGAACAATTTTTTTTTTTTTTTTTGCCCATGTTTCAATAATTTCACATTTAAGACCAACAATCCACACCTCGGTCTTAATTACCTCCTAATAATTATAAAACCCTGATAATCTTCTGCCCAATCGAGGCAATTCAGATGACTGACAGCAGACATGCACTCAGTGGTTATCAGCCCCATGAAAGGCTTTTGAAGGAGATAATTCTTCTTCTCAACATCCACTAATTACTAAGAGCTGGAAAATGCTGCAGGAGTCTGAATCAGCTTCTTTTGGAAATTACAAAATATACTGTGAATAATCTCCCTCTCACACAAACGCAACGAGTGTGAATATTTGACACTGTTTTCCTATCAAAGCGTCTCAGTCTTTTTTCTAAGTCAGCAGCGGGCATCTTCGTCTCGATCTGATAAAAAAATAAAAAAAAAACAAAAAAACAGCCTGCTCATTTATAAGAAAAGCCAAGCATTTAGTGAAAACGTCCTCGGTCCCCTTTTCCTCAGTCAAAAGAAAAGATTAATTATCTTTATTGTCATTTGCTCAGCACTGTTTAATGGGAAACTCATAAATGAATGTTCTAAATATGTTAAGTGTATACGTCTATTCCACTCAACACAAATTAAGACTCGTACACAGATAATGAATAAAACATTACATTTAGATGAACAGAGGTTGCAAATTCCAACTCCAATTGTCTGAATCAAGAAGCATAGGTCTAAAATAATGTTTAATTCCGTAAGTGCTGCTGCTGCTAAAAGGCTACATTAACATGAGAACAATCGAGGAATAATTAGTAGTGTTTTTTGTTTTTATACACAAAGCATTTACATTTCTTCATTTCCCTCGGAGAAAAACAAGTAAAAATACAGTAATTTACATAATCTGTCATATGTTTGCACTAACTGCTCGTCTTTTCCTAAAGCTTATTTTTCAATGACAAAAAAAAAAAAAAAAAACTCTACAAAGAGTGTAAAAACATTAACACAAGGAATTTTCTCAAAAGTTAGCTTCTTTTCCTGACCATAAATAAAAGGCTCATGTGAACCAAACACAAAAGTGAAAATGTTTGAAACAGGTTGTTGCCAAGGGCATCACAAGGTTTTAAGAACAGCTGCACCAGACAACCAGGCGTTTGTTATTATAAAAAAAGCTGACAGGGAATGGGTCTCAAAGAATTTAGGCAAGGACTTTAATTAGTAGCTTTTCCAACTGAGATATCAGTCAAACATACAGTGTATCACAAAAGTGAGTACACCCCTCGCATTTCTGCAGATATTTAAGTATATCTTTTCATGGGACAACACTGACAAAATGACACTTTGACACAAAAAAAAGTAGTCTGTGTGTAGCTTATATAATAGAGTTAATTTATTTTCCCCAAAATAACTCAAAATATAGCCATTAATATCTAAACCCCTGGCAACAAAAGTGAGTACACCCCTTAGAAACTTTGTACATCGCTAAATGTCCAAATTGAGTACTGCTTGTCCCTTTCCCTCCAAAATGGCATGTGACTCGTTACAGGAGTGCTGTCAGCATTGCTGCAGAGCTTGAAGAGGTGGGGGGTCAGCTTGTTAGTGCTCAGGCCATACGCTGTACTCTACATGTGCATGGTTGTCACCCCAGGATGAAGCCTCTTCTGAAGACGTTACACAAGAAAGCCCGCAAACAGTTTGCGAAGACATGTCAACAATGCACATGGATTACTGGAACCATGTCCTATGGTCTGATGAGACAAAGATTAATTTGTCTGGCGGCGACCAGGTGAGGAGTACAAAGATAAATTTGTTATGCCTACAGTCAAGCATGGTGGTGGGAATGCCCCCCCCCACCCCACCTCTTCAATCTCTGCAGCAATGCTGACAGCACTCCTGTAACAAGTCACATGACATTTTGGGAGGAAAATGACAAGCAGTACTCAATTTGGACATTTAGGGATGTACATAGTTCCCATGCGGTGTACTCACTTTTGTTGCCAGGTGTTTAGATATTATGGCTATATTTTGAGTTATTTTGAGGGGAAAATAAATTCACTGTATTATATAAGCTGCACACAGACTACTTTTCATTGTGTCAAAGTGTCATTTTGGCAGTGTTGTCCCATGAAATGATATACTTAAATATCTGCAGAAATGCGAGGGGTGTACTCACATTTGTGATACACTGTATGAAAAAGTTTTGCAGTAAATAAAGTGAAGCCACTGGACCTATTTATGGTATTGTTAATTATAGTGCTGCAACGATTAATCATTTAACTCGAGTAATTCGATTACAAAAAAGCTTCAAATTAAATTTTGCTGCTTTGAGCATTCGTTTAATTCAGTACTTCTCAAATAGTGGGGGCAGAGCCATGCTGGGGGTGGCGCATACTTTTTTGCCGTACGAGAATAAAGTGTACTTGCACACCCACTCAGTAGGTGGCAGTGGCGCTTTCATTTTCAGAGTGTGCGCAGTATTTTTGAACAGAATAAGAGCACACAGAAAAAAATACAGTAGGAGACGAGGAAAGACCAGTCTGTTTACTGTGTGTAAAAATGTTTGCAGCGGAGAACGGGAAGCCAAATCAATTAACAGGTCACTTAAACATGTTACACTTCGATCACATTGATAAGCCGTTGGATTGTTTTACAGCGAAAACGTTCCGAATATTGCCAGAAATCGTTCCTCTTTGTCAATGTTACAGCAGTAAACCAGCATGCACTGCGCAGTGCAAGATAACCCCACACCATGGCAAAGGAGATGATACTGCCTGCTGCAAAAATAAAAACTGTCCATCTGTCCAATGACACTGTCGTTTAATTTGAATTTATTATTATTGATTGATTTTAAGTTTTATTTTTCAGTATCAGATTGTCAAAAAAATATTCCTTGAGTGTATTTTTAAAGTTAGGATGTGACTTTTTTTATTCAGGCAAATTGATGCGCCTTAACTCTTTTCGGTTACAGACAAAACAATGTTAGTAAAGTTATACTTAATTCTAAGATTATTTATATTACTTTTTTCCTTTAATGTAAAAAAGGACAATGTTATACAGAGGTGTACTTACTGTATAATAATAATTTTAGAGACAAATGGTACTATTTACAGTGGCGGCAGAGAGTTGGGGGGACGCGAAACGTTTACGTCTTCGTGGCGGGGGGCATAACCAGGGGTGAAAGTGGGCCAGAACCGTCAGGAGCGCAGTTCCGGTATAAGAGTCAGGGCTGGAACGCAGTTCCGGTACACGTTGCTTCGATTAAAAAAAATATGACAGCACTGTCAAAATGCTATGTATAAAAAAAAAAAAAAAAGGCTAGGCTTCCACAAATGCATTTAATCTCCAAGAAGAAAACAATCTACTAACATCAGATTTACATACACAAGTGTTAACAACAAGCATAATAAAGTGCTTGTGTAGTATAATCCGTTCCCACCGATATTTATTATTTTATTCCACGGACGTGATGGAGGTTTCCCCAGCTGCTGCAATTATCTTGAGTCTGACAATGATGAGTCACATCAATGTGTGAATGCATGCAACAAAGCAAAATGCCTGGACTCATTTATCCATTCGATTGGCTGACATACTGACATGTGATCAGCAGAGATAGTTAGCTCTGGTTCAAATGTGCATGTTTTCTGAAACAGCAAAAAAAAAAAAAAAAAAAAAATTGAATTGAATTGAACTGATGCGACAAAAAAGGGCAATGCAACAGAAAATGGATCAAATCTTGAAGGGCAAGGAAAGAGTTGAGGAAGCTTATTTATCATATTTAGTTTTATTTGCTCTGATGGGGAGGTTCAGAACGTCTTAGCTGTCAATGTGCACTTTGGACATATACTTGGTACTTATGGGTACTTATTCATTTCCTTATGATTTAAAAAAGTCTATGTTTGCGCGATCATCAAAATATATTCTATTTCACTCTGCATATTATAAGTCATTTGTACTTATTTTTCTGAATGTTTGTTACTTGTATCTTTATTATTTAAAAAAAGAGCACAAGTAAATGTTTACACTAACTTCAATTTTAATATACATTCTATGTTCTTAAGTAGGTAAAATTGAGATTTGCCATTTAGTATGTGAGGAAATGAGGGAAAATAATTATTAGGAGATGGAGGTTGGGGTTATTGCTGTTTTTGTGAACTTTTATTTTGCAAATCATTGAAAAAATACTATTTTGAATAAAAATCAGTTTTTGTATGTTATAGAAATAGCTGTGCCAAAACAGTTTTCTTTGAACTTCAGTAGTTTTGCCCCCCCCCCCCCCCCCCACACACACACACAAAAATAAATAAATAAATAAATAAAGAACATTTCTGGCTCTGTGGCGTCCTTCGATTCTGGGAGTTCCGGCAAGAAATTCTAGCCACTTTCACCCCTGGGCATAACAGAAAATAATTGAGAAGCACTGGTTTAATTACAGTGGCATTGTAATATTTTTTTTTCGAAAGTGTTTGCTTTTAGTTTTATTGATTTGCGTGTCCTCTAGTGGCAACAGTGAATGACATAACTCATCCAACATGACTGGATTCAGCTGTTCCCTGTTAAGACGACCAACATAAGGCTGTAAGTTTTTGTTCAAGCTAATATGTTTATGTATTCGTAATTTAGTTTAGAAGTATTTTTTTTTTTTTTTGTGGGAATATGTGTTTGAGTGATTTGTTAAGAGCATTGTAAAAATTAAAAAAAAGTTAGCATTTTATAGCATTTAAGCTAGCTGTCTTTTGCTATGCAAGTTGGCCATTTGTTCTTTTGTTGTACTTTAATCCTCATTTAGTTATTTTTCAATACCATTTGGGGCTAAGATCAGGTATCAGGTGTTTTTTTTTTTTTTTAATGCATTTATTGCTCTTGTGAATTGAAAGCGCAAGTCTGCATAGTTTGATAAAACACACAGGATTTTTATTTTATATTCACATTTAATGCTCTTTAGAAAGTGCAATATTAGCAAGCTTTTATTTGACATCCCCTAAAATTTATTCTGCACCGCATGAAATGTTCCTAATCCGATTATTCGAGTATTCAAACTAACTAATTGATAGATTAATCGATTACTTAAATAATCGATAGCTGCAGCCCTAGCTAGTTATGCAGTATTGTTGCTGTCCTGGTATACCTTTGCCACCTACTAGCTTTTTTCCAAAGGCACGTTACAACGAATCACAACACATGGAAAGAACCGACTGAACCAAAAGCCAACATAAATACTGTAAATGATCAGGAAGCAACACGCAGACGTTCAGCAACAGGATACAAACGTGTGTGATTACAGCCAAGATTTAAAATTCTTTCTACACAACCCAAGAGACACACATTAGCTGGCCACTGTCCACTCGCTGGTCCTGCTATAAAAGCCCATTAGTAATCACTCCTCGACTCTCAGCGGCTCTTTTGCCCAATCGAATTCCAACCAGCCAATCTGCATAAATCTGCATTAATCGACAATTTTCCCTCCACAGAAAACAAATGTGCTTTAAAAACTCCTTATCCGTCGGCTTTTAGAGTAAACATCAGAGACACACACCCTGCAGTTAACAATTCACACATCTTTTGTCTTCCACAATTGTATCTCGCCGGATGTGCCAACACATCAACAGCTTTTAATTAAATCTGTTAAGAGGAAAAAATGTTTAACAAAATAAAGTAAAATGACCTGGTTGCTTATGTTTGCACATCCTTAAATTAATACAGTCTTTTTGTGTGGCTCACTTACCAACAGCCAGTTAGAGCGAGGATTTTAGATGTACACATAATGCAGTGGAACCTCATGATACGATCGAGCACCTCACAAATTTTCACGAAACGGACAACGTCATGAGACAAATAAGTCTAGTTATGTGAGTGAATTTTCACGCCAGGTGGCATCTCACGTTTGCTTTGACTCACCAAGTGCCTCGGCGCCCCGCTAGGAGGTACAAGAGCATCTCGCACAAACAGAATCCCCCATCTGCCCACAGGAGCATTTACAGGTCACTTCCTGTTGATTTTGGGGCATTTATGGTCCCTTACTGTAGAATTAGGGGCATTTACAGCTCATTTCCTGTTGATTTTGGGCACTGAAGGTCACTTCCTGCGCTACGTCACTTCCACCGTTGGCTTTATGCTCATAAATGTCAAAGATTCAGACATATAAATTATTGATTCTTCGAATAGTCTGGCATGCGGATTGAATTATAATGTTTTTATATGTCTGAATTGAACATATAAATCACCTTAGGGACATTGCGGCACATAAAAGAATCTTATTCTTTTGATTAATGGCGGATTGCAAGACAATTTTAGCTGCATACTGCCATCTAGGGTACAAGAATATCCAGTGCCCATGCCTGATGTCTTTCAAGAATTTAAATAGTGCAGTTTAAAATGCGTGTGACTGTGGTGATCCTTGCTCACACTCCCCTCTGCTGGTTTTTATTGTTATAACACTTCCTGTTTAGATGTATGGAATCAATCTTGTCTCACCGGGGAGTGCACCTGCAGCTCATCAGCAATCAACACTGCTTATAAGGAGCTGCCTGGGCAGCAAGCAGTTGCCAGATGATTCGGACAGTCCCCATTGGTACATCGGCCAACTAAGCCTGAAGTTTGTGACTCTCGTCTTTGAACTCTTAACTAATTGTTTTTTTTCCATCAGGACACCCACCCATCAAAGCCCTCACAGCCACAGCCTCAGCCACAGGCCCACAGCCACAGCCATTGACCAATCAACCCACCAGCCGCTCAACACCCTTGCATGTGTACAATATATATTAGTGATGGGATTTTCGGCTCTTTTCGGTGATCCGGTTCATTTGGATCGGCTCAGTCAAAAGAGCCGGCTCTTTTTGGCTCTCAAACGGCTCTTTCAACATTAGCTTTTCTTTTAAATATTTATGACAAATTTAGTATATATTTTGATAAATGACTTTGTAAACTAAATATTGCACTCTACTGAATGCAAATAGCAACAATTATCAAGCAAAGAAAAGGGTTTTTACTTATATTATTGAACATCAAAAAGGCTCCAAACAATAAACAAGCAACAAAATTAAACTTCAACCAACAACAAACATGCTGCATCATAACAAAAACAGTGAGTAGTAACTGCAACAGCAGCAGCGAACAAAACAAACATAAGCTACTCCTTGCTTTATTTTAACAAACATGAGCTACTCCTTGCTTTATTTTAAATTTGCATTCAAGAAAACTAAATACTTCAACTTTGACAGGCTGATCCGGCTCCTTCTCTCAGTGATTATTTGTCGTCTTTTAGCTAAATCCAGATTTTTTTTTCTCATGGAACCTGCAGATGCATGTGTTGACTTGCATCCATCATTAAAAAAAAAATCAAATTTCTAAATTAGATTCTCAAAATATTGAAATTCTAAGTGTATCAAATGTGTTACATTAGGCTATAAGGGGTTAAGTTTGCAGACACGGCATTCTGCCCTATTGTTATCTGACTTTAACCAATTAAAATGTCTCCAAATGTTACTGTGTTTTCGGCTCATCTTGAAGGCCTACAAACCGCGTTTGTATGTCGTCTTTTCCTCCTCCTCCTGTGTGTCTGTGGCTATGCACTTGCAGCTGCCCGACGGACGGTGCTCAGCGTGGCGTGCACTTCGTGGCGTGGTGCGCTGTACTACCAAGCCCCTGGCCCCTCCCCTTTCTCTTCCTTCCTTCCACTCTGCGCACGGCACTCCCTCACCTGAGCCACTGCCACACCTCGCTTCAGACACGTGAGAAAGCGAGAGCGAATGCGAGTGCGAGAGAGAGGGGGGGAGGGAGCGTGAGAGGGAGGGAAAATAAAGAGCCGGTGTAGACGCACTATCCTATTCCCCTCACTATCCACTGGCGGGGGCCTGCACTTGTCAGTGATGTTCCTTATTCTCGCTATATGATTATACAACTTTAGCATTTGTTAATAATACGCTCTGTGTGTAGTATCATCCATCGCTTTTCCTTTTTAAATGGGCACTTTTAAGCGAACGCAAGAGGTAACAACGGGAACATTTTTAAACAGGCATTTCACGGGAGAGCATTTCGACTCTTCGGCCAATCATATAGCGAGAGCGAGTGGATAGTGAGGGGAAGAGGATAGTGAACCTACACCGGCTCTCGAGGGAGGGTGCCGGTGTTGTGCCGGCTCCCTTCGTTCACTTCAAAGAGCCGGCTCTTTGTACCGGCTCGTTCGCGACCGACACATCACTAATATATATCACTTCACACTCACACTCACTCACTTCACACGCAATTTAGTCCACATCAACTTTGCCTTCCTTGCTGCAACAGTGACCGCATAAAAAAAATCCTAAATAGCTTTATTACGTGAATTAGAATCATATTTTGAGACAATTTGACTATATACTGTATAACAATTTGGCAAAGCACAGATGATGAGAAACTAGTCTTTTAAACTGCCGTTTACCCCTGCCTGTCATTATGGGCGCTCTAGCGTCCCCGGCTGGAGGATGACGGCGGCAGGGTCACGATTTCATCTGATTTAGAATTCAGCCCATTGATGGGGAATTATTCAGTACGAAGAAAAGGCGACGAAGAGAGCAGCAAAATGTCACTGTTTCAATCTGTCTACTCCAATATTTTTACAGGATATTCTTTTTATCTATTTTTTTATTTACTGGTACAAATAAATGATATGGTCATGGCAAATAACAGTCTTGTGCTAAATGCAATTATTTTATAAAAATGCAGTTATTCAGTATGACATAGCAAAAATACTTCATAATGGTCAAAACTGTCAACTACTTGCACCTCCCGAACCATATTTTATGCCACCAGACCTTGTCCGGCTTTTGTCATTTCCCTGCCTGGCTTCGGAGAGTGTAAGCAAACCAGAAGGCATGACAGCTAGCCGACGTGCTCATCCAAATCGAGCGGCGTTTCAAAGGCTTATTCTCGCCTTTTGAAGCTAAAAAACACACAAAACTAGCTCAGACCATATCACACGGCGGCGGGATTGTCCATTGTCTTCGCAGATCGGCAGCCCCCACGGCAGCGAGCGAGTTACAGCTTGTCATTCCCCTGCTGTGGGCAGGAGAGCTCAGGGAAGCAGCTGGAGACTAACCGCCGGACAAATCGGCCAACGTCGGAGGAGTGCGTAGCTGCCTGAGCCCAAACCAAGGATAGTGGTCTATTGCCGGCCACACGAAGAGGGCAGAGAGGGCTGAAAGTCTGGACGATATGGAGAACCACACGAGCACAAGCCGAGTATCGCGCTCTCCCGGCGTGCACGCAAAGAGGACCGAGGGGGGTGTGCGACAAGCCGCCGATCCTTGGCCGAGTGGCATTCTCGGTGGACAAGGAGCATTGTCAGCCACAAAATGCAAGCCACCTCTGTATTAAAATGTGTGCCATGATCCCAGTATTTGACATAATACAAAACACAATGTTTACTCACTTCCTCGTAAGTCTAATGGTCCCACAGTTGTCGGACTTGTTTTAGCCAATCTCGGGGTGAATGGGAACTTTTTAAAACTCAAAAAGGCTCACACGCCTCTCCCTGGTGCAGCAACAAAACCCTGCAGCACATTTGGCTGGTGTGATGCCATAAAAAAGGGAATTACTAGTAACTACTTGTAAAGACTCAGCGCCCAAGAAAATCTATGCAGCGTACAAATTAAAATTCAACAGTAGTGCATTCGATACGGCGATGCAACGCGCCTTCTGGTTCATGGCGCTCCCATTGGTCGGTTACTTACACCAGGAATGTACAGTATATATGCATGACCTGAGGAGTGTGGAGATAGAGTGTAAAGTGAGCACGATTCCTGTGCTGTTTTGCTGAAGCCACATTCCGCTGCCAATTTGTGCAAGCGCAAGTTAAAAACTGATATAATCTTGTAAATTAGGCTAATAATATTGTTTCTGTACCATTTTGCTTCTTTGTTTTGGAATCATAAAATGGAATGGCTGTATTAGTACGTGATTTTTTTTTCTTTTTTTTTGTAAACCTGCCCTGTAAAGCTGCTAAAAGATGGAGAATAGGAATCTTGAGTGTCCTTACTGACTGAACAGTTGTAATGTAGGATGTTAATATACTCCCATTGTGGTTGATCATTATGTTTTATTTATTAACTCACCCATGCCACAACTGGACCTTACTAAGTCCAAAGCAGGACTCTTTCTCATTGTTAAAGCATGACTTTCACAAATAACATAATACACATCTCATGAAGAACGAGATTTTTCATTTTAAGTGGGCCAAATCAACTATATTAAAAGTAAACTAGTGAAAATTGCTGCTGTAATTTGATTCTTTTAATAAGCCATGTAACTTGCTATGATCCAAGGTTTTGAAAAGGCATGATACTGGTGTGTGGCCACAAGGCACACATTTGATGTTGCTCATAGTGGTCCTCAGTGTGCTCAGGGAGCTGGTGTGTCTGCTCAGACACATGAAAAATTAGAGGGAACATTGCTGCCAACCCTTTCAATTCGAATGGATTGGACGTCTATCGCCGTCAATGGTAGCCAATCAGTCACAGGTGCATTATGGGATATTCACTTCGAAATACATGCAGCTCCTTTGATGAACCTGTAATAATTCATGAATGAACCGCACTGGGCTATAAACTGCAGGTTTCAAAATGGGAGGAAAATATTTACTCGAAGGTACAGTATATTTGCATGACTTGTGTATAGGTCATGTGGATTTAATTCTCTCTCAGTGAGTATGAGTGAATGGTTGCCAGTCTGTACTGTATACGTGCCCTCTGATAAGACTGCCCTGCAGACCGGTGCGAAGTCTGTCTTTCACGCCTTTGATTATCTCCAGTTCCCCACTAATCATAACTGAATAAGTGGTACATTACCAAACAAATGCTATATCCTGTGAAAGTTGAACTGAGTTGAACTAAAGTTAAGAAATAGCAACTATCTGCATGTAATTAAAAAAATGTATTTTTAAAAGTCTTTTAACTTTTATATTACTCCAACAAATGCAAACACCTGTGAGGTATATGAACATTAGGGCTGTCCCAAACGACACATTTTCTCCCGAATAGTCAGCCGACGTAGCCGAGTAGTCGACTAATCCAATTTATTTATTTATTTATTTATTTATTTATTTATTTATTTATTTATTTATTTATCTATTTATATATTTTTTTGAACTAGTTTAGCAATGGCATTTTTGTTGACGCTTATTAAGTCACAAAAACATTTTGGAGCACTTAAACTCTTTATTAAAGTACAAATAAACACGTAAATAACAGAATAAATCACAAATAAACAATGAGGTAAAATGCTGATAGCATTAACTAGTGCCAAAGAATGGAATGCAAACAGATTAAGAACATTGACTTCGCGTTTCCAATATGATTCAAAACAATTCTTAAAAAAATTTATTTAGCATTAATATTATAGTATACTATTATATATAATAGTATTATAATAATTATTCATTGTTAATCAGATTTTTCATGAAGGGTGTCATTTAAAAGCTATTCTTAGTGTAGAATCTGAATTCTGAAGAATGGGGGATTACTCGAGAAATCGTTATTTATATAAGGAACATGACGTGCTTTTATTTTGAAATGTTCACCGGAAGTACGTTCAATAAACTGCTAACCGTAAGCTTTT
Organism: Corythoichthys intestinalis; assembly: GCF_030265065.1. Lineage (NCBI taxonomy): Eukaryota > Metazoa > Chordata > Actinopteri > Syngnathiformes > Syngnathidae > Corythoichthys > Corythoichthys intestinalis. The sequence goes on along the minus strand of NC_080411.1, from coordinate 43,951,692 downwards.
TGTCAATGCATGTGGTGTCAGATATATATTGCAAATGCTGTTAACAAGCGATTTTTCATGTTTGAAGTGTCACGTTTTAACCACAAGTTTGCATTTTGGAGCAGACTGCCAATATTTTATAGCAGGCTAAAGTAGGTTGTCTTTATTCCCCATTAGCTGCAATGTAGCAATACTAACCTTTACAGTGTTTAATATAAATGTGTTTCCTTATTTTGTATGTCTGAACTTGAATTCTACGGCGTGTTGATGACCAATAAATATCTGTGAAAGGAACTGGAGTCTCATATGCCATCAACACACATGCAGAAATGTATGCACGCACTGACACACGCGGCAATAAATTACCGCTCTCATTTTTATTTACCGTGCGATAGATTGACTATCGCGACAGGCTAAGCAACCTCAAAAAAACATGTCGTTAGTTAGTTAGATGGAGTTACGATCTGCCAGCTTGTTGTCTCCTGTTGTCTTCCTATATTACAACTGGGTTACAGCGCTTTAGGTGTTCATTCACAGCCCGCGAAGAGCCTTGTATGCAAGCTTGGCATTGAAGGGACAGGACACAACAGTGTAAAACCTCCTTTGTTATGTTGAAAAAAGTCAATATTTTGGTCACTCTGGTGCGCTTTTTTTGGCTTTGTGACACTTTTCCCGCTTGCATACCGAGCGTCGAACATTCTCAACTTTCCACGCATTTATTTTTTTAACCCTTCATTAACCGTCGACGGGATGTTGTGCTCGTGGACGCATTTATGTCATCAATTACGTCGATTAGTCGGGACAGCTCTACTGAACATGTCTGAGCAGTTTTTGATTTTATCTTTTAATTTATGTAATTGCATTCAGCATGCAAACTTTTTGGTAAAAGTGGACTACTTTGCAGAAGAGCTCAGAAAATGACAAGGAATACGCGTGATGCTTTATAAATGAAGATGAAAAAAACAAACGAGAGAGTGGGCAAATTCTTCATATTTGCTTTTAAGATGTTGAATATAAGTAAATATCTTTACCTGTCTTATCTTCTTTGTTTTCAAGCCGCCTTCCCTTCCGACAACGCTTTCCTACTTTCAGCAGCCTGTGCCAAGCTGTTAGCCATCAGTGCTTCCTCCAGACTCCTCCTTGCTTGGTGTACCTTCAGCTCCTGCTCCCTATATTTTAAACAACTTAAATGAGTGAGGAGCTCACATTAAAACTTTTTTTCAAACAGAATATTAGCTTGACAGGCTAAAACATGCATAAATATCACAAACCCCCCCAACATTTTTCATTTTATTTATGTACAGTGGTACCTCTACTTACGAACGATATTTTCAGGTTATGAAATGTCTAAACAGGGACAAAACTGCCCATCTTCCTGACATCCAACTGGCTAACACTGTACAATGTATGTGTATGTCGCATCCTCTTCATTAGCACCTCCGGCTAAGGTATCTCAGGCGGCTTCTCGTGAGCGCACGTATGAACTTTTATTCACTATGGCCCTCAAAAAAGTGATGGTGAAAGGAGGAAGAGAAAATGAGTTATTTTGTTAATACAAACAAAGCAAGAGATAATAGAAAATAATTAAAAAGGAGTGGGTTTGATTGATCTCGCCAAAGAAATGGCCGTAATACATCAACAATCGGAACGTTATTACAACATCAGCGCAAGAACATCACTGGGATTTTAAGGCTTCACGTGGATAGTTCGAGAAGTTCAAAAAGAGTACTGGAATTCACTCTGTCTGTCGGCATGGTGAGCCAAGAGCGCAGACCATAAAGCGGCCAACGAATTTGTCCAAAAAGTCAAACAATATTGGTGATTGATGAGGGCAAAAGGAGATGAGGACTGCAGTTAAAAGGTAAATGACCATAATTTTTATTCTTTATTATTATTATTTTTTTTTTTACAATATGCACAACTCTCATTGTGTTTATTGTAATAATACTCTCATTGTAAGATGTATTTATTACACTGTGTGTCTGAATTTTGGGGGGCTTGGAACAGATTAGGGCATTTACATGTAAAACGCGTCTCTACTTACAGAATTTTCAGGTTAAGAAACTACTTCCAGAAACAATTAATTTCGTAAGTAGAAGTACAGCTGTGTATTGAAGTGGTAGAAGTGAATTGAAGCATTTCCACATATATTTTGGTGAGAATTGGTCTCTGTTTTCGAACATTAAGTCACATTAAAATATTGAATTATAGCAAATATTAACACCCATGTGCACCAACATTGCATCTACGATGATGTGATACTTAGTGCTGCAACGATTAATCGATTAACTCAAGTAATTCTATAAGAAAAAAGCTTTGAATCAAATTTTGCTGCTTCGAGTATTCGTTTAATTAGAGTGACATTGTAATGGCTTGTTTTGAAAGAGTTTGCATTTAGTTTTATTGATGTGGGTGGATATACTGCCCTCTAGTAGCAACAGTGAATATGATGTAACTCATTAAACATGGCTGAACCCAGATGCTCCCTGTTAAGAACAACATAAGGTAAGATTTTGTACGAGCTAATATGGTGTTTTATGCATTTGCAATTTGGTTTATAGGTATATTTTGCAGTTTTTAAATGTTTTTAAATTATTTGTAAAGAGCATTGTTAAAAAAAAAAAATTAAACATTTTTAAACATTTTATAGCATTTAAGCTAGCGGACTTTGCTATGCAAGTTAGCCAGTTGTTCTTTTGTTGTACTTTTTTCTATAGCATTTGAGGCTAAGATCAGGTATTTTAATTTGTTTTTAAATGCATTTATTGCTCTTATGAAATGCAAGTGTAATTCTGCATATTTTGAAGAAACACTCGAAAATTTTATTTCTTATTTGAATTTAATGCTCTTTTGAAAGTGCAATCTTAGCAAGCCTTTGCTTTACATCTCCAAAAATTTATTCTGCAACACATTAAAAATGTTCCTAATCCAATTACTCAATTATTCAAACTAACTAGTTGACAGATTAATCTATTACTTAAATAATCGATAGCTGCAGCCCTTATGCTGATTTGTGAAAATTTGATCATATTTACATTTGTAACATTAGAATGAAATGGAGTTGAATGATTGTACAGTGGTATGAAAAAGTACTGTATCTGAACCTTTTGGAATTTATCACATTTCTGCATAAAATCACCATCAAATGTGATCTGATCTTTGTCAAAATCACACAGATGAAAAAAGCAGCGTCTGATTTAACTTAAACCACCCGAACTGTAGGTTTTCATATTTTAATGAGGATAGTATGCAAACACAACAGAAGAGGGGAAAATATGTAAGTGAACCATCACATTTAATATTTTGTGCCCCCTCCCCCTTTGGCAGTAATCCTGTAGCTGCAGATCAGTCTTGCACATCGATCAGGACTAATCTTGGCCCATTCTTCTCTACAAAACTGCTGTAGTTTAGTCAGATTCCTGGGATGTCTGGCATGAATTACTGTCTTTAGGTCATGCCACAGCATCTCAATGGGGTTCAAGTCTGGACTTTGACTTGGCCACTTCAGAACGTTTATGTTGTCCTTCTGACACCATTCTGAAGTTGAAAATTTATTTCAATTGCTCTTTAGGTCTCTTTAGGCCAGTACTTCTCAAATGGGGCGCGCAGCGATGCCGGGGGGGGCGCATATAACCTCGGGGAACATGTTTTTTTTTTTGTTTTTTTTTGCCGCACTGGAATAAAGTGTACTTGCACATCCACTCAGTAGGTGGCAGTGGCGCTCTCATTTTCAGAGTGCGCGCAGTATTTTTGAACTAAGGAAGAGCACTCAGCACACACAGACAACAGATATGAAGAGCAGTGTGCCACCGCCGTTTTCGAAAGCCGTTTTCCGACCGGACTCAGTCACGCAGCGACCCACTGTCTTGTTCGGTTCTCACGTCGCCGCCCGAGAAGTGCCATTTTCGGCTTGGGATCGTCACGACAACCGCCCTCAGCTACGGTTCTACCTCGGCCGCCGTGAATGCGCTTTTTTCGTGCCGTTTGCCTTTTAGCTTTGACTTTTAATACAGTGGGTGATGATGAAAGACCACTGTTTACTGTGTCTAAAAATAATTATAGCAGACAGCCAGAAGCCAAATCAGTTAAGACGCCACTTAAAGACATTAAGACGCCACTTAAAGACATTAGACCCCAATCTCATTGTTAAGCCGCTTGATTTTTTCAGTGGAAACGTGCCGAATATTGCCAACAATAGTCCTGCTTATTCAGTGTTATATCAGTAAGCCAGTGAGCATTGTTAGCATGCTAATTGCAAAATAACTCCACACCATTGCAAAGGAGGTAAATACTGTGAGCAGCAAAAATAAAAACTGTCCTGTCCAAGGACACTTTTTTTTCTTCTTCTTTTATTCAGATTTGTTTTTTCGGTCAAAATTTTTGGCACATTGTCCTCATGAGTGAATGTTTCTAATCAATTTTAATTTGTTATTATTTACTGATTTTATTACATTTTATTTTTCTGCATCAAAGGGTCAAAAATGTACCTTGAGTGTATTTTTTAGTTTGGATGTGAATTTTTTTTTTTTAATTCAGGCAAATTGATGCATGTCAAGTCTTCTCTGTTACAAACAAAACAATGTTAATAAAGTTATACTTTATTATAAGTTGATCTATGTTACTTTTTTTCTTTATTAGAAAAAAAGGACACAATGTTAGGCAGATGCGTATTTATAATAGTAATTTTGTAGACAAATGATACTATTTACAGTGGCGGCAGAGAGTTTGGGGGGGCGCGAAACATTTACGTCTTCCTTGGGGGGGTGTGACAGAAAATAATTGAGAAGCACTGCTTTAGGCAGAGGGTTCACTTATTTTCCCCCTTCTGTCATTGTTTGCATGCTATCCTCATTAAATATGAAAGCCTATAAATGTTTGGGTGGTTTTAGTTAAAGCAGACACTGCATTTTCATCTGTGTGATTTTGACAAAGATCAGATCACATTTGATGGTGATTTTATGCAGAAATGTGAGAAATTCCAGAAGGTTCAGATACTTTTTTTATACCACTGTACATTGTTTTCACAATTCCAATTCAATTCAAGATTTTTTTTAAATTTTGATTTGATTTTCTGACTTTTTTTTTAAGCAAAGATATGTTCTTTTATCAAATGAACTGTATGGTCACCACATTAGAAAAATTATATCAAAGACCCATTTCAAATGTTCTAGTATTGGAACAAAGGAGTAGGCAATTCCTGGAAACTATCCTGAGGCTGAAAAGGTTGAAAAACAAATGGAGTTGAAACTTAACCATCCCATGGACAATTTGGTCTAAACAATTTGAACGAGTATCTGTCCACAGGCAGACTAAGAAGTGCAAGGCACGGAGGGAGAAAAGAAATGAGTGCGATTTAGGATGACAAGCGCATTCAGAGGGAGAGAGGGGAGAAGAGGGAGAGAATTGGAAATTAATGGAGGAAAGAGATAAGAAAAGGGGGAGCACAGGAGGCATAAATGCTGGAGGGAGTGAGGAGATATCAGAGACTTGAGGGAGGAGGGGTTGAAAATAGGAAAAGAGTGAAGGAGATGGAAAAACAAAGACCGGACGAAGACAAACATAACATATTGGAAATATGTGGAACTGAAACAATAAGTGTAGGAATAAATGAGGGAAAAGACAAGGGGTGCTGGACACAAAATATGTGTACATGAAAGAATATGGGGAAGATAAAGCAATACATGGAAGATTGGAAGGACGGAGGACAGGGAAATGTTAGGGAGAACAGATTGAATAAAGGAAATTAAAGAAAAGTTAAGGCCAGAAATGAGAGAAGATAGACATATTCCACTGAGTGTGCATAGTGGCTTTAGCCAGCGTTCCCTTAGCTCTGTCCTCCACTGGACTGACTCACACTTACACAGACTATGTCAGTTCAAATGTGTTCCCACAGTGCCCCCTATCGCCATGCATGCATATTTTAAGAAATGAAGCCAGTTGAATTAATGCTCTAAATCACATCCATGTTATATCGCTGCATACAAAACATGCTGTGCATACACTGCAGACTGGATGCTAATTTCATTCTACATGCAATCAAACTGGATTAGGAATTTCATTATGTAATATTAAATGTCCGTGCAGAACTGGACATATACCAGTAAACTATTAATTCGAAGAAAAATAGGGCCAAAACTTCATTAATATTTTACTGAATGTCATTGTTTAATCATGAAAAATAGCAGCCTGCCACAGATTTTTCAGCAACCGTGCTGGGTATTTATACAACACTAATTACGTAGCTGTATTTTGACTGCTGCTTTAATTTGATGCCATGCGGCATGATTTTGAACCACAACAGGCAGTCATTGTCATAGCAAAGACGCAAGCCGCAATAAATACCAAAGTGACACAATTACTGTAGAAACCTGCAAATGACACACAGTCAGAGAGAGGAAGTGTAAGGGGAACTGAAGATTAAACCCACGATGTTCTTACTGATGCACCACTTGTTATATTTTTGGGGTATTTTGATCATTTCATATGTTTTGATGATGTGACAACAATGTCAGCTGATCAACAGATCAGAGTACAAGAGTAACATTTTAGTAGAGTAGCATTTAGACTACAGGCTATGTATACTAAAAAGGAAGAAAGAAGAAGAAAAAAGTTAAGAGACCATTGAAAAATAAACAGAATATCGCTGTATAGCATAACAACATTTCTGTGTTCTGTTAAGATGTGTTGTGATGGGAAGAAAATTATGACTGCATAATTGAGTTTAACGCACGTTTGTGCGAACTGCATTGCAGACAAACATTTAGCAGGTGTTTCCTGTGTTTTCTTTACAGCCACCTGGATGTTATATTGAATTGTTAGTTTGACATATATTACTCAGCGTGACTAAATTGATTCAGGCATTATTGTAGGAAGAAGGTTGTCAGATGGTGTTTTTCTGTTGGGTTTTGTTTTGTTTTGGCTTTTGGTTTTTTTTTTTTTTTTTTTTTTTTATTTTGTTTTGACTTTGGCTTTTTGTTTTTTTTGGGCTATTTGTTTTACAGCTGTATGAAAAAGTATCTGAACCTTGTACTGTACCACTGTATTTTCATCTGTGTTATTTTGACAAGGATCAGATCACATCTCATGGTGATTTTATGAAGAAATGTGAGAAATTCCAAAAGGTTCAAATACTTTTTCGTACCACTGTACATATTGATGAGACTACGTGGACGTTTCGTTTGAACACCAATTGTTTTGTGTCAAGTGTTTATTGTTAAAATGCATGTCGTTTTGAACATAAATGTGTTACAGCTTTACAAGTTGACAAAAGTGAAGGAAGTAAAAAGCTTCAAAAACCAAAATTGCCTTGTTTGCTCTGTCAAGCTGAACAAATTCATGTTTAGCGAGAACAGAACACGTCATCTTAATGAAGTAAAAAAAATAAGATATTGTGAAAAAAAATATAGTACTGTTTACGTGACTTTTAAAAAAATGACTGGAAACAAAATGATGGACGAGACTCCAGCGTTGTAAATTCGAAATCACGTAAGTTGAAAACGTCATAACACGGAGACTAGTACCCCATCTAACACTGCTTATACTCTGGAGTGATTTATGTGTGAAATTTTAACACATTATCATATCATTTCACATGTTTTCACACTAAACCGCAAGAAGGTGCTACGGCCCTGTGTTTCACCATTGTAATGACAGATCTGGAGTGACGCTGGTGGTTTGGAAACTTGTTAGCATGTTCTTTATGCGATTCTTATTTGAATAACTCTTAAAAGCTATGTTACGTTAACATACCGTGCACGTTTTCTGTTCGTTGTTTATGCGTCGAGTAACGTTAGCCATAGACTTCCTAATGATATTGATGGGACACAGGGCGCGGGGCCAATTAATATGGGGCCTGCATTGTTGGCGTGGCCGTCAAAACTGACCGAGTGGAATCATAGACAAAGAGCTTTTTTCGTGATAAATTCTTTTGAGTAAATGCCTAAATCCTTGAAATCTTAATAGATATGGACGTAAAACAGTCTCAATTCTTGGTTAAAAGCAAAAAAAAAAAAAAAAAAAAGTGCAGTTAGCATTTATTTTACGGAAATATGTAGAAGTACGATGCTAGTCTGTCAGTCAATGTGGCGGCCGCCATATGCAAACAGAGCTATTCTGGTGAAAATTCTCGTGAGTAAATGCTTAAATCGATGATATGGACGTAAAACTGTCTCAATTCTTGGTTAAAAGCAGAAAAAAAGTGCAGGTAGCATTTATTTTACGTAAATATTGCGAACTATGAGGCTAGTCAGTGAGGAAATTAGCGGCCGCCATATGTAAACAAAGAGCTTTTTCCGTTGAAAATCCTTGTGAATACATGCTTAAATCTCTGCATTCTTTATAGATATGGATGTAAAAGAATCTCGATTCTTGGTTAAAAGTAAAAAAAACGTGCAGGTAACATTTATTATACGTAATTACTGTGAAGTATAATGCCAATGCTGTAGCGGCTAATTTCTCCCATTGTTTTTTTTTCACAATGTTTCAAAATTCATGAATGGAACTAAAAATATAATAATTACCTTGAATCCTCGAACAAATCACTCCTGAGACAATCCTTCCTGTTTGTATGTGGTACAGCTTTTGTGCTTTTTCAACATAAATCCGGCATTGGATCGCTGCATGCGTCGCTGCGACCGACTGTGAATACCTGAAGCGGATTGTGGAATGGAGCCCTACTTGAATATCATTATGAAGTCTATGCGTTAGCATCCCGCACACTTATTCTGCCAGCAAACAGCTGTTATTATATATCCATCATGGGTTTCCAGCTTTGGCTCACTGGAGAGTGAGCCGCAGGCTATAACACAAATGTGTGCCTGAAAGCATAACTTTAAAATGACAGGCAGAACAATTAAATGATCTTCCACTACATGGCGAAAGACATAATTAGTATCCTTTTTTTGGGACATTTTGTTGTCTTTTGGCGTCATAAAGGTCAAACACTGCTGTTAAAGCTCATTTTATATTCAATTCACACATGAAAAGCCTCTTAGGGAGTGCCTCTCACCGGATGTGTTCGTCAGTCACGGTGAAGGCCTTGCAGAGCGGTTGGGACGTGTTCAGCCAGATTGCTGGGTTCTTCTCAGCCGCCACAGATGTCTGTCCCGTGATAGGCGCAGAACTCATGTGTAGCGCACTGGCAATGGCAGACAGCAGAGTCTCATCACTTGAGTGAAGACCAACGCCTGCAGAGGCAGAAAAGTCCAGTCTGACCATAAAATTCTTGTATTGGATTTCAGTCGATGTTAGCTTACTCTGTAGGCCTTTAGGGAGGTCCATGGTACGTAGAACTTCCTCCGAGACATCTGATGATCGCAACCCTTTCAACCTCCTTTCCCAAAAGAGCTGCAAAGATTGAGTGTTAATGAAAACTAGTCAAAAAAAAGACAACTGCAAAAGTGAAAGATCCACTTGGATGAAAAAGTATCTGAACCTTTTGGAATTTCTCACATATCAGCATAAAATCACCATCAAATGTCATCTGATTTTTGTCAAAATCACACAGATGTAAAAGCAGTGTCTGCTTTAACTAAAAACAACTCAAACATTTATAGGTTTTCAAATTTTAATGAGGATAGAATGCAAACAATGACAGATGGGGGAAAAATAGGTAAGTGAACCCTCTGCCTAAGGAGACTTAAAGAGCAATTGAAACCAATTTTTACCAAAAAAAATTAAGTCAGGTGTGTGCCCAATCACTGATGAGTGGTTCAAAGCTGCCCTGCCCACTATTAAACACACACCTGGTAAGAATTGTCTTGATGAGAACCATTGTCTTATGTGCATCATGGCTCGGTCAAAAGAGCTGTCTGAAGACGTGCGATCAAGGATTGTTGATTTGTATAAAGCTGGGAAAGGATAAAAAACCATCTCTTAAAGTCTGGATGTTCATCAATCGACAATCAAAGCATTTGTATACAAATGGAGAGAGTTTGGCACTGTTGCTTCTCTCCCAAGGAGTTGCCATCCACCAAAGATGACGCGAAGAGTTCAGCGCAGAATACTTTGAAAGGTAAAAAATAATCCTAGAGTGTCTGCTAAAGACTTACAGAAATCACCGGCACAGTTCAATATCTCTTTGCTCACATCAACTACATGTAAAACTATGGCCAAGAATTGTGTTCATGGGAGGACTCCACAGAAGAAGCCACTGCTGTCTAAAAAAAAAAACATTGTTGCTCGTTTAATGTTCGCAAAAAGGCACTTGGACACTCCACAGAGGTTTTGGCAAAATATTTTGTGGACTGATGAAACCAAAGTTGAATTGTTTGGGAGTAACACACAACGTCACGTGTGGAGGAAAAATGGAACAGCTCATCAACACCTCATCCCCACCGCGAAGCATGGTGGAGGGAGAATCATGATTTGGGGCTGTTTTGCTGCATCAGGGCCTGGACAACTTGCAATCATTAATGGAAGAATGGATTCAAACGTTTATCAGGATGTTATACAGGAAAACCTAAGGCCGTCTGTCAGACAGTTGAAGCTAAAAAGAGGCTGAATGCTGCAACAAGACAATGATCCAAAACACAGATGTAAATCAACTTCAGAATGGTTTCAGAAGAATAAAATACACGTTCTGGAGTGGTCAAGTCAAAGTCCAGACATGAACCCCATTGAGATGTTGTGGCATGGCCTGAAGACAGCGATTCATGCCAGACATCCCAGGAATCTTCCTGAACTACAGCAGTTTTGTAGAGAAAAATGGGCCAAGATTAGTCCTGATCGATGTGCCAGACTGAGCTGCAGCTACAGGAAGCATCTGGTTGAAGTTATTGCTGCACAAAATATTAAATGTGATGGTTACCTTACTTATTTTTCCCCTTTCTGTCATTTTTTGCATATTATCCTCATTAAAATATGAACATCTATAAATGTTTGGGTGGTTTTAGTTAAAGCAAACACTTTTTTTTCCATCTGTGTGATTTTGGCAAAGATCAGATCACATTTGATGGTGATTTTATGCAGCAATGTAAGAAATTCCAAATGTTTTAGATATTTTTCATACCACTTTACTTCTAAAGACAGGATAAAGTATCCATTAATAAAATATTTTAACAAAAAAAATGTTGTCACTGATCTTGAAACTTAAGTTTGTAAGGAGATAATAAAGGAAGGGTTGGTTAGCCTGTCCTTTTTGAGAATCCACTTATATCTTATCGTTTCAGAAAACGATACTTTACACCAGGGGTCCCCAAACTACGGCCCGCGGGCCGGATACGGCCCGCAGCCACATTTGGTCCGGCCCCCTGAACAAAAAAAAATTTGTTAAAAAAAAAAAAAAAAAAAAATTTTTTTTTTTTTTCCAATAGAGTTATTTATGTCCTGGCTTTTTTCTGTGAAGAACTGAGCAATGGTTATTTGGTTATTATCTATTTAATTAATACAGTATTATTATATTATATTACATTACATGATATTATATTATATTATATTATATTCAGGGGTGCACATAAGTGGTCCGCACATGCGTACTGGACGTAGACAAACGCGCTGGCCCTCAACGGCTTCCATACGCTTTTGCAGGGACGTCACCGGAGCTACTGAAAAAAAGGACTTTTGCTGAAAAGTGGCTACAGGAGGTACCATGGCTAGAAGTGAATGATGCTCGCACGGAAATGCGGTACAAAATGTGCCGTGAGAGTCCCAATGTCGCCGATTAGAGCAACGCATTTTATGTAGGGTCAAAGAATTTCAGCCATCCAAACTTTGAAAAGCACGAAAAAAACAGAGAGCATGTGGCAATTAAGCAAACTATCGATGTCAAACAGGACCCCACTCGCCCTATGGACATGTGGCGGAATACGGCGGAATAAAGGTAATGAACAGCGACATGCACTGACAAACGTGTTTTTGCTCGCATTTTACAAAGCTAAACATACACGTTCAATGAGGTCTTATGAGGAGGACATCCCACTTTTAAAAAGGCTTGGAGTTAATGTGGGAGCCGCATAATGCCCTTTATTTTGAATTGGTGCTTTTATGTTTATTTCTTTACATTTCACTTCAAAGTAATGGCAATTTTGTTGTGCCAGTTGATGTTAATCAAGCATTAACTGTTAATATAATTAATCAAAGTTAATTGGCTCTAAGTAAAGCTTGTCATAAATTTATCGCATCAGGTGGGTCGGCTCTCAAGCTCAATGAGGACCAAGTCACATCTCCAGGTCCTCCTCTGAGAACCTGGGCAAAAAAATTATGTGCACCCCTGATTATATTATATTGTATTATATTATATTATATTAAGGGCTGTCAAAGTTATCGCGTTAACGGGCGGTAATTAATTTTTTTCATTAATCACGTTAAAATATTTGACGCAATTAACGCATATGCCCCGCTCAAACAGATTAAAATGACAGCAGTGTCATGTCCACTTGTTACTTGTTTTTTGTCTCCCTCTGCTGGCGCTTGGGTGCGACTGATTTTATGCACCATGAGCATTGTGTAATTCTTGACATCAACAATGGTGAGCTACTAGTTAATTTTTTTGATTGAAAATTTTACCAATTTTATTAAAACGAAAACATTAAGAGGGGTTTTAACATAAAATTTCTATAATGTGGACTAAAATCTATCTTTTAAGAACTACAAGTCGTTCTATCCAGGGATTGCTTTGACAGAATATTAATGTTAATGCCATCTTGTTGATTTATTGTTATAATAAACAAATACAGTACTTATGTACAGTATGTTGAATGTACTGTATATATCCGTCTTGTGTCTTATCTTTCCATTCCAACAATAATTTACAGAAAAATAAGGCATATTTTAGAGATGTTTGAATTGCGATTAATTACGATTAATTTTTAAGCTGTGATTAACTCGCTTAAAAATTTTAATCGTTTGACAGCCCTAATTATATTATATTATACTATATTATATTATATCATTTTTATTTTATATACTTTGGTTCCGTGAAGAATCCAGAAAGGGTTATTTGATTGTGGCTTTCTGAAAAACAATACATTTTTACATTTAGGCACTCCTGCAATCGTCACACTTTTTCTGTTACAAACTGACCCCGGCCCCTCATCAGAGAAGAGAAGGGTTATGTGGCCCTCACAGGAAAAAGTTTGGGGACCCCTGCTTTACACTGATAAGGAGCTTCGAACGCTAAAATTACTTCACAGGGAAAGAGCGCTAGCGAGCAAGACAGACAGACATAGGGAGTGTGCAAGTGTGTTTAAACCTGTCTGGGCTGCTCGGTTGCTCTCTGCAGGTCTGTTTTAACCTTATTTCCCGGGTGACTTGTAACCTTGGTAACAGGCTGTTTAAAGATGGATGCCGTTTGTCTGATAGGCAGTGTCGTGTTCAGGTCAGGCTTACCTCCCTGCAGACAAAGAGGCAATGTTGATGTTAGAAAAAGTTTCTATTCTTGCCCATGTCCTACTTTTCTTCATTCTGTTTGGTGCTACCATCCACATTGATTTTTATCTAGCTCACATTTTAAGGGCAAAATGCAGCCAAGTCCTATAAATGATTACACATTGCCGCACCCTGATAATTTGTACACTATAGTCATGCCACATTCCTCCTACTCCTCCCAATGGATGGCAAAGCACATCACTCCCTGGCTGAATTGCAACAGACTTGCACATGCTAAAATGACTTGTCTGGCACCCCCAGTGGCCTTGACTGAAACATGCAAACTGTCCACCATCGACATGGAGTCCAGATATTTGATGTATGGATATATAGAAACACCGGACATTTAACAAAAAATATGGAAAACCGATTGTACACTATGATAAAGCCGCTGTCCTGCTTGATGCTGCCCTTCTGCCCATCTGTAGCAATATCTAAGTACGTGACTCACATTTCCTACTCTGACCTCGTGTCTGAGAGCAACACTCGCACTGACGCTGTGGCGAAGGCAGCTGCCCAGTGACTCTGGCCCTGCCCAGTCACTTCCTCCCCTTCTCTCTTGCCTCACTTGTTGATTTGTGTTTTTTCTCTATCAATGAGGAACAGAAACTCTGGTCCTGCTGCAGTTCGAGTTATCGTGACGGCGTCTGGTACAGCATGATGAAAAACTGTGCCACTCTTAGCACATTTTTCCAGGTTTTGCCAAGTTATCAAAAGGAAGGATTAGTGCATAATTTTAAAAGAAATGGAAGAAGGATATTAAAAATGTTGCTGTTAGTGTTTGTCAAAATGGCATGATATATGCAAACATGAACAAAGTTCAATAAAACCACTCACACATCAAGTAGTACATGCCCCATTATCCTTTTCAACACATTTGGACTTCATGCACAGTGAGGGTAAAAGGTATTTTCTGGTCATGGTAGACATTTTTTCGAATGGAGTTGAAACCTTTCAGTCAAAACACTCAATCTCAAATTAAGTTGGAAAGGCTCTGCTGATACAGATCATTCCCTGCTGGGGAATGAATTCCAGCTACAGTGCTGGCCAAAAGTATTGGCACCCCTGGAATTCTGTCAGATTATGCTCAATTTCTCCCAGAAAATGATTGCAATTGCAGATGCTTTGGTAGTAATATCTTCATTTATTTTGCTTGCAATAAAAAAAAAAGACAAAAGAGAATGAAAAAAAAATTTTTTTTTCATTTTACACAAAACTCCAAAAATGGGCCGGACAAAAGTATTGGCACCCCTAGCCTAATACTTGGTAGCACAATCTTTAGACAAAATAAATGCGAACAACCGCTTCCGGTATCCATCAATGAGTTTCTTATGATGCTCTGCTGGAATTTTAGACCATTCTTCTTTGGCAAACTGCTCCAGGTCTCTGAGATTTGAAGGGTGCATTCTACAAACTGCCATTTTCAGATCTCTCCACAGGTGTTCTATGGGGTTCAGGTCTGGGCTCATTGCTGGCCACTTTATAAATCTCCAGTGCTTTTTCTCAAACCATTTTCTAGTGCTTTTTCAAGTGTGTTTTGGGTCATTGTCCTGCTGGAAGACCCATGACCTCCGAGGGAGACCCAGCTTTCTCACTCTGCCCTAGATTATGTTGTTAATTTGTTGGTAGTCTTCAGACGTCATAATGCAATGCACACGGTCAAGCAGTCCAGTGCCAGAGGGAGCAGAGCAACCCCAAAAGATCAAGGAAAATATGCCATGCTTGATTGTGGGGACCGTGTTCTTTTCTTTGAAGGCCTCGTTTTTTTTGCTGTAAACTCTATGTTGATGCCTTTTCCCAAAAAGCTCTACTTTTGTCTCATCTGATGAGAGAACATTCTTCCAAAACGTTTTTGCTTTCTCAGATAAGTTTTGGCAAACTCCAGCCTGGCTTTTTTATTTTTCTGGGTCAGAAATGGGGTCTCCCTGGGTATCCTACCATAGAATCCCTTTTCATTCAGACGCCGACGGATAGTACGGGTTGACACTGTTGTACCCTCGGAATGCAGGACAGCTTGAACTTGTTTGGCTGTTAGTCATGGTTCTTTATCCACCATCTGCGCAATCTTTCCTTGAAATCTCTCAACAATTTTTTTTTTCAGTCCACATCTAGGGAAGTTAGCCACAGTGTCATGGGATTTACACTTATTGATGACACTGCGCACGGTAGACACAGGAACATTTAGGTCTTTGGAGATGGACTCGTACCCTTGAGATTGCCCATACAGTACTTCCTCACAATTTTGCTTCTCAAGGCCTCAGACAGTTCTTTGGTCTTCTTTCTTTTCTCCATGCTCAATGTGGTACACACAAGAACACAGGACAAATGTTGAGTCAACTTTATTCCGTTTAACTGGCTGCAAGTGTTAGTTTTTGCCACCACCTGTTATGTGCCACAGGTAAGTAACAGGTGTTGATAATTACACAAATTAGAAAAGCATCACATGATTTTTCAAAGGGTGCCAATGCTTTTGTCTGGTCCATTTTTGGAGTTTTGTGTACAATGTAGGGCTGTCAAACGATTAAAAATTTTAATCGAGTTAATTACAGCTTAAAAATTAATTAATCGTAATTTATCGCAATTAATCGCAATTCAAACCATCTATAAAATATGCCATATTTTTCTGTAAATTATATATATATTCTGTAAAATAAATTGTTGGAATGGAAAGATAAGACACAAGATGGAAATATACATTCAACATACAGTACATAAGGACTGTAGTGGGCATTTCACTCTACCGTCATTTAAATCTGTCTATGCTGTCCTCACTCCGAAGCGTCTACTTTTTCCAAAGCTAGACAGCTAGTGAACGACGCCTTAATAATCAGACTTCTTCCTTTTTCATCTGATTTATTAATAAAATGGCCTCAAACCATTGTCCTCTTTAGACCGTCGTAAAACTACAAAAAAAAGTACACAAGCATTGCATTAGCAACAACGTTAGCTTAGCACGCTATACAGGTTCACTAAACATAAACAAGAAGCGTCTCATACAAAAAATATAACATTTCGCTTACTAACATAATATGTACATTCTTTACAACAACCATACTTACGGACAAATCTTGTCCAAGGATCATATAAGCACAACATTACAACGTAGGCGTCAGCCCGAGACGTCGTGCAGCCATATTGAAGTTGAACTGGCAAGAAAACAATAAACCATGTCGCAAAGCGACCACAAGAGTTCGCTGTTAGACAGCACAAAAAGCCTTGCTGTAAAACTTACCAAAAGGCAGAATACTGTCTGAGCGGGACATGTGCGTTAATTGCGTCAAATATTTTAACGTGATTAATTTAAAAAATTAATTACCGCCCGTTAACGCGATAATTTTGACAGCCCTAGTACAATGATAATGATTTAATTTTTTTCCCATTCTCTTTTGTGTTTTTTTCATTGCGGGCAAAATAAATGAAGATATTACTACCAAAACCTTTGTAATTGCAATCATTTTCTGGGAGAAATTGAGCAATATCTGACAGAATTGCAGGGGTGCCAGTACTTTTGGCCAGCAATGGGTGAATCCCAGCTATATTCTAATCAGACATTCATTCATCCATTCATTTTCCATGCCGCTTTTCCTCACGAGGGTCGCGGAGGTGCTGGAGCCTATCCCAGCCAACTACGGGCAGTAGGCAGGGGACACCCTGAACTGGTTGCACAAGGAGACATACAACCATTCACGCACACACTCATACCTACGGACAATTTAGAGTGTTCAATAAGCCTACCATGCATGTTTTTGGGATGTGGGAGGAAACCGGAGTTCCCGGAGGAAACCCACGCAGGCACGGGGAGAACATGCAAACTCCACACAGGAAGGCCGAAGCCCGGGATTGAACCCTTGATCTCAGAACTGTGAGGCAGATGTGCTAACCACTAAGCCACCGTGCCGCCCTAATCAGACATATCAGGCATATTAACTGAAGCTCCATTTCTAATAGATATACACACAAACACATAACCGTATTTGGCAAACATTTAGCCTTCGTTACATGCTAAGTTTGCTAACCCATCTTTTACTGCTACTGAAGAAATTGCTGTAAACCTGATCAAATCCCTCAAAAACACTTGTGAAAGTTGTGACCCTGCTCAGCACAGAATTACGCATAATACTTATAACACTCTTCTTTGACTTTTTCCACATCCCTCCGCCAAAAATATCCACCACATGCGTGCACAAACACACAAATTGTTATACTTGGTGTAGATAGTAAATACACCGAGAGCCTACGTGTTTAGGACCACGTCACCACACATGCCTGACATCACAGCTGGAACTGGAACAAAGTGACAGGAAGTATTTCTGTCCAATTGGCTGTCCTTTCACCCTGCAAAATCTTTTGTTGTTACATCTAAACAACGGCAATCAATCAACTTTATCATGAAGTCCCCACTCCAGGTAAAATCCGAAATAAATTATTCTACTTTTTTTTTTTTCTTTTTTTTTTTACAAATTTATGACAAACTACTGCTGTCCATATTTGCCACATAAATACAATAGAAAAAAAAGTTTATAGGGATCACAACAAGGTGAATAAACGCAAAGTGCTCGTTACCTGATTTGCCAACCTGTCAAACTGCTTCACGGGGAGATGTGTTAATCTGATAATCTGGTGACATGCAGCTACAGACGAGTTCAATCCGCATTACCTTTGCCATGCTGAGTTGGTCATGTCGGAGTCGCTGTTTGTTCTTTTGCAATTTGCCAGGCATCATCTTTCCCGTCCGGAAATCGAAACATGCCAAATCCACTGAGTTTCCAAGGTAACGGGACAATTGAGGTTTACTCCTGAACTTTTTCCCTGTAGGACTAAAAGAAAGCCAAATGGAGAGTCAGAAAGACACAATTCCCTGAATGAATTATTTCCATCTAGTACAGTGCAAATTGAATTTTTTACACTATGCATTATTAAACAACTACAGTGATCCCTCATTTTTCGTGGTTAATTGAAACCCCTCCCCACTCACCCCCATGAAAATCGAAAATCCGCGAGGTAGGGGTGGAGCTTAATTATGTAAAGAAAATTTTTTTGGGTGTGCTCAGTATATTTATTTCCATTTAACAGCATCGGAAAGAGATGCAGTGTATCACAAAAGTGAGACCCCTCGCAGCCCGCCCGTCTCATCAGACCATAGGACATGGTTCCAGTAATCCATGTACTTTGTTGACATGTCTTCAGCGAACTGTTTGCGGGCTTCCTTGTGTACTGTCTTCAGAAGCGGCTTCCTCCTGGGGTAACAGCCATGCACACCAATTTGATGTAGAGTGTGGCGTATGGTCTGAGCACTAACAGGCTGACCCCCCACCTCTTCAATCTCTACAGCAATGCTGACAGCACTCCTGTAACGAGTCACATGACATTTTGGAGGGAAAATGACAAGCAGTACTCAATTTGGACATTTAGGGATGTACAAAGTTTCTAAGAGATGTACTCACTTTTGTTTGCAGGGGTTTGGATATTAATTGCTATATTTTGAGTTATTTTGAGGGGAAAATAAATTAACTCCAGTATATAAGCTACACAAAGACTACTTTTCATTGTGTCAAAGTGTCATTTTGTCAGTGTTGTCCCATGAAAAGATATACTTAAATATCTGCAGAAATGGGAGGGGTGTACTCACTTTTGTGATACACTGTACATACTGTATAAGCCATGTTTTTCCCTTATTCCCTCAAAGTACAATTAAAAAAATAAATAAATAAATAAATAAATAACTTATATGTATATTTTTATAAATGGTTTCTCAGCACTGCAAATGTTATAATTATGATATAAATGAGATATACTGTATGTAAAAGAAAAATGATTTGTACATGTATACATGCATATATATATATATATATATATATATATATATTTTTTTTTTTTTAAATAAAATACTGTATTTATTTACTTTTTTTTTAATTTAATTTTTAAAAAATCTGCAATGGACTGAGGGTGCGAAGTTTAAAGTGTGACGTAGCGAGGGATCGCTGTATGTTACCCACTTTCCAGTCTCATATTTACGTTTTTTTTTTTTTTTACTTTAAATAGGTGATATGCCCTTATGTGCAGTAAAAATAATGTCACTGCCTAAAAACTGTGAACTACAGTTGTCCGATAATGACTTTTTAACCAATATCCCGATGTTGTCCAACTCCAAAAATCCAATACCGATTTCATGCAGTCGTGGACTTACATACATAACATATTTTGTCTAATTGTATTGTGATGCCCCACCGGATGCTTTAACTATGATGAATCTAGCGACTACAAGGTTTACAAAATAAACATTCTGTGGAAAATAAGAGAACTACTTTAACTTAAGTTATGGAAAAAGTGCCTATATTGCACAACCATTCAGAATTTATTGTTAAAATCACTCTGCCTACATAACAAATCCCATGGATCTGAGTTTGGAGACATTTAACGGTCAATAAGCATAATTGCTGTGCTAAGCTGTGACCAGCCCTTGTACAAAGGCAGAAGACATCTACATTGACTTTGAAGGCAGCATCCATATTGGCCCAAAATAAATAATGAAAAACTGATGTCGATATTATCTGATAACATTTTAAAATGCTTTTATCGGCTGATATTATAACTTTATGATAAACATAACAAAAACAATGTTTCTGCAACTAGGAATTCTGTTTTTTTTTTTTTTTTCATCCATCTGACTAATTTAACCCAAAAACTATGTTAAAACTAGACATTAACCAATGTATCTTCCGGCCGATAAATGGACTTTTTTTCCAACATCGTCCAATTAACAAAGAAAATAAACCAAAAAAAAAAAGATTTTTATCCAGCATCTGCGTGGGCAAAAGTGGCCGCCGCCGACTGACCCCAGAAGAACCCTGCAGCAGATTGAAGGCAGGCTGCTACAGGAAGCTTTAGGCTTGCCTGTTTTGTGAATATTGTAAGATTTTTTTTTATGTTGCATGAGAGGATATGCCATAGACTTCATAATGTATTGACCGGACATGGGTTGCGGGGCCGATAAATAGGGGGCATGCATTTTTGGCGAGGCCATCAAAGCTGACCGAGTGAAATCACAAAGAGCTTTTTGTGAGTAAATGCTTAAATCCCTGAATTCTTTAGAGATATGAATGTGAAACAGTGTCAATTCTTGGTTAAAAGCAAAAAAAAAAAAAAAAAGCGTGCAGTTAGCATTTATTTTACGTAAATATGTCGAAGTACAATGCTAGTCTGTTAGCAAATGTAGCTAGCGGCCGCCTTATGTAAACAGAGCTTTTACGGTGAAAATTCTTGTGGAAAAATGCTTAAATCCCTGAATTCTTTATAGATATGGATGTAAAACAGTCTCAATTCTTGGTTAAAAGCAAAAAAAGCTGTGCAGTTAGCTTTTATTTTATGTAAATATGTCAAAGTACAATGCTAGTCTGTAAGTGAATGTAGCTAGCGGCCGCCTCATGTAAACACAGCTTTTCCGGTGAAAATCCTCGTGAATAAATGCTTAAATCACCAAATTCTTCATAGATATGGACATAAAACGGTCTCGATTCCTGGTTAATAGCAAACAGAATGTGCAGTTAGCATTTATTTTACGTAAACATTGCGAACTATGATGCCAATGCAGTAGCGGCTGATTTCTCCCTTTGATTTTTTTCACAACGTTTCAAAATGCATGCATAGTACAAAAAATATCATAATTACCTTGAATCCTCGAACAAATCACTCCTGAGACAATCATTCCAGTTTGTATG
Source organism: Corythoichthys intestinalis (assembly GCF_030265065.1). Taxonomy (NCBI): domain Eukaryota; kingdom Metazoa; phylum Chordata; class Actinopteri; order Syngnathiformes; family Syngnathidae; genus Corythoichthys; species Corythoichthys intestinalis. The sequence continues at coordinate 43,930,630 of NC_080411.1, read as the reverse complement.
CAGTACAGCTTTCGTACTTTTTCAATCTAAATCCGGCGTTGGATAGCTGCGTGCGTGTGTTTGTGAATAGCTCCTCTTGATGTGGGCGGCCCCCTACTTGAAGGCGAGGCGCAGTGCATGACTGATCTGACCCGTCAATACCATTATGATGTCAATGGATATGCAATGTTGCTTTAGCCTTTGAAGGTGTTTACTAAGTAATCCTTACTTGTAGTATACTACAAGTACACAAGTTTACAAGTACTACTTGTAGTGTACTTGTAAATGTAACTTGTAGTGCTAGCGTAGCATTCGTCTTACATTAGCTTAAGCATAGTGCGAATTAGTGGTGTCAACAATAATCGATGCTGCGATGCATCCCGATGCGGGGCATGGACGATTCGAATCGATGCGGGCAACAAGCCGAATCGATTCAGCACATTTTAAAATATATAAGTACGTTCAAAAATCTTCCCTGCGCAATTCCGGTGATGCAATGGATTTGGTTTCCCCATTTGTATTATTATTGTGATGTTTCATTTTTTACACACTGCATAACTCTGGTCAAGTTTCCCACCGACCTCATAGAAGCCAAAATGTCTCCAGATGTCAGCTTTCAATGTCTTAGGTGCATCAAGAATCTTTCTTGCTCCCTCTTTCTCCGCTTCAGGCATTGTTATGTTATGTCCTATCTCTTAGAGGTTAGATCTTGTGCCCGAACCCGAATGGGTCGGGCCCAAAATGTTAAGCATTCACGTTCGGGTCGGGTCGGGCTGCCCCGCGCTGGACTAATAAATTATATAAAAAAAAAAATTTAAAAAGGGATAAAACTGAGAGCAGGCTCTCTGTATTGTGCATTTGCTTGTGCACTCACATGAAGCAGTGGCGCCGCCCGCTTTTTCTTCTTCTCCACTGTGGTGCTTGCAATTCGTTACGAAAGACACTTTTATTTATGCACACAAAGGCAACACAAATGTGATCCTTTTGAATCCTCTCCTCTGTGTGTCTGCAAACTCGTTTTTTAATTTTTTTTTATTAAACTTTCCCAGCGTTATTTCGTTGTGTAAATGATTTTATAATGATCGCAAAAATATGTAGACTATTTAAACATTAAGAAAAGTTGCGTTTTTTTTCTGCCAACTGAGAATTCGTTACGAAAGATACGTTTTTATGCACACAAAGGCAACACAAATGTGATCCTTTTGAATCTTCTCCTCTGTGTGTCTGCAAAATCGAATGTTTTCTTTTTTTTAATATTAAACTTTCCCAGCGTTATTTCGTCGTGTAAATGCTTCTATAATGATCACAAAAATATGTAGACTATTTAAAAATTAAGAAACATGCGTTTTTTCTGCCATCTCGAAGAAATGAAAATAAATTGCTGCTGCTGCGTTTTTTTTTTTTCTTTCGCGTCACTCCAAACCGGGTCCGGCTTCAATACCAGCGGGCCGTGTCGGGTCGGGCTGGATTTTTTAGGCCCCATCTAACCTCTACTATCTCTCTGCTCTCTCAATTGCAAAAACATGATATTTCCTCATGTTGAAACAGATAGTTATGGCTGCTAAAATGCTGCTGCACTTCATTTTAATTCATTATTTTTTATTGTTATGTGGTAGTTACTGATTGCATTTCTAAGTTGATTGCACATATATAGTGGGCTAGGCCTACATTTTACTTTTGTTCTACATTGCAATTTAGTTGGATGTTTTGTTTGCGACTGAACTAAATTGTCCATAGGTATGAATGTGTGCGTGAATGGTTGTATGTCTCCTTGTGCCCTGCGACTGGCTGGCAACCAGTTCAGGGTGTCCCCTGCCTACTGCCCGTTGTCGGCTGGGATAGGCTCCAGCGCCTCCGCGACCCTCGTGAGGAAAAAGCGGCATGGAAAATGAATGAATGAATGAATGAACTGATCCCTGGATTGATATTGCGATAAAGATGCTGCTGCACTACAATATTTTCTTTGTCGCTTTCTTTAATATTTACTTGAATATTTTTATCGATGGGTTGTTTTGACTAAAATACAGTGACTGTTATTACTGATTTTGCACAGGAGTTTAGATGTTGCACTGTGTGAAAGGCTGCTACTGTGTGTAAAAAAAAAAAAGAGAAAGCCCTGGTCTCATTCAAAGCACCAATTAAATGTTGTGATCTTTTTTTTTTTTTTTTTTTTTTAAATGTGTATCTAAAAGTATTTTCATTTGACTTCAACCAGGAGTGACACAAGAGCCAATAAAAAGTTGTTTAATGTCTGACCGCTTGTGTTGCCTCATGATTCACGAAAAATATGCTTTGCTTTAGAATTTTAATGCATCCCAGGCTTTAAGGCATCGCGATGCATTGCCGAATCGAACCGAATCGAATCGTGACCCTCTGAATCGAATTGAATCGAATCGAATCGAATCGAATCGTGGCCCTCCGAATCGTAATCGAATCGAATCATGAGGGCAGTACCGATGCACACCTCTAGTGCGTATCCGCTTAAACTCATACTCTCACTTGTTTACGTCTCATGACATCATGGCAGGTTTAATTAAACTCTTACTCTCACTTGTTTACGTCTCATGACATCATGGTAGGTTAAATTATTTGAAAAATAATGTACTGTTCTTGCTGAGTGTGCAAAATCATAAAAAGAAGTGCTGCTTTCGTTGGTTTGGTAGCACTAGATCGAATGAATCCTTTAAGTGTCAGGTCATCATTGTAAATTTGAAGCTGTCGACTTTCATAATCTAAGTGCTTTAAGAAAAAAGTACCGTAGTTTCCCAAATATAAGGTGCACCCGTGTATAATGCGCACCCCAAATTTACTTGTAAAATCTAGGGGAAATTATTGTACCCTTTTATAACGCGCACCCTAATTTCAGCACCAATAAATAGAAGAATACAAGAAAACAGAGCTCGTGTACAGACACAGAAATGTCATTTTACTGACTTGTGAAACACAGCACAGGCATAGCATATTGGTAGTTCAAAACATTACCATAAACTGACAATATTTACGGTAATAATATGATATGACTACTTCTCCAACTTACCAGAATCTAGGAGAAAACAAAACAGATTTAACTTTTCTTTAAAAGGCTGCTGTATAACTTGCTCGTTTCATCATGATGAATAAATGTTTCTTCCATGGATTGATACGGTAAAATGAAAGTGAGAACGTTTGAGTTTCCCGAGGGACAGATATAGTTGACGGACACACTCAGGAAGTCTGTGTTGTTACGTTCGTTATGGTCTGAGCTGCGGAGCTGCAATAAACGTTGACTCAAATGACTTCAAGAAACTAAATCCTGTGCTTTATGAAGAGTGAAAAAAGCAAAATTTAACACAGACAAAATCATTCGGCCGATCAGAGTGAAGTATTACCGAAACAAAATGGTGTTTATACGTATATATGTATATATGTATATATATATATATACTGGACTGTCTCAGAAAATTAGAATACACAGTATTCTAATTTTTTGAGACAGTCCTGTGTATATATACAGGACTGTCTCAGGAAATTAGAATACACAATATTCTAATGTCCTGACTGTCTCAGGAAATTAGAATATTGTGTATTCTAATTTCCTGAGACAGTCCTGTATATATACACAGGACTGTCTCAAAAAATTAGAATATTGTGTATTCTAATTTCCTGAGACAGTCCTGTATATATACACAGGACTGTCTCAAAAAATTAGAATATTGTGTATTCTAATTTCCTGAGACAGTCCAGTATATATAACCCTAACCCTATATAATTTATATATATATATGTATATTTCTGTCTCCATCCATGTACCCGTTTATAATGGGCACCATGATTTTACAAGTTGATTTTGGGTGGAAAAAGTGTGCGTTTTATTCGGGAAATTACGGTATATTGGCCTCAAATATTGGCTTACGAAATCGGCTTTGGATATCGGCAATCGACTGGAAATTATTGTAGATATCGGTATTGGCATCGCCATTTGAAAATCCTATATCGGTCGACCTCTAGTCAAAACCGTGCCTGATGCCTTCTTGCTGTTGTCCTAGTTGGGCATGATTTTTTGTTTGTTTGTCTAAATGTATTTCTCAATCGACAAAATAAGTCCAGAGCTAAACTTGTTAAAAATATGAAGAAAACATCTGCCAAATTTAAGAGCTGTGCGGTTCGGTTTCACTGCTCTTCCAGTAAATTGACCTGCTGACTGGTTTTCTGAGAGGAAAACATGAGTCATATTAGAAACCAAACTGAAAGTAAAGCCCAGTCACACCTCATGATTCACTTCACATTACAGACTGAGGAAGTGACGGTGCACAGATGTTTGCGCCACAGAGCTCATTCCGAGCAACAGGAAGTGACCACAGTGATTGCTTGCGGCTATTTGACTTGTACTGTATATTAAATTTGCCTGTGACGTTGTTGTTAGATTAAAGTAATTTTAGTTTGTATGAAACTTAATGTACTTTTTGGAAAACCACTTGTTATGAGAAGGTTATGGATCAATAAAAATCTACTTTTTTTTTTAACTTAGGTAGCAATATGGCCAAAGTTGTTTTTACTTCTAAGTAAACAACCATAAAGGCTTAAATTAAAACTTAGTAGACACATACACGAGAGAGTAAAAAATTAGGGGAACATGCAAGGGCGTAGGTTTGGTCTCAACATAGGTAGGGACGCTATAACAGCATAACCTGCATATACACTTTTTGCTGGGGACGGGACATTTATAAGACCAAACAGATTGGGTGAACGGGGGTCAGGGCTACATTTCCCCCAATTTGCTAATGTGTTGCCTACGTTAAAAATGAAAAAAGTTAAAATTGTTATTTTCAAGTGAGAAAATGGGAGAAATACCCCTTTCTTCATATAAACAAAATTTACAGTGGTTGTCTTTTTTGTGTGCTTTTTTTAGGGGGGGTAAATAACTATCTGCATAGGCTGCAAATAAAATTATTTTTAAATGAATGATGGAGAAAATAAATAAATACATTTTAATTAATTAATAAATGCACAGTTCAATTAACGTTAACGGTAGAAAACAAATACAGTACAGGAGGACACTTATCTCTAAGCTGCTTCCTCCTTGAGTTTTGCAGGTTAGCAAGCTCACACAGTTTAATATTATGCTAACTGTGATGCAGGTCGGACTTTCAGTAGCAAAATTAGTTCCCCACCTTCACAACATTGATGTCTACTAGTGTACTACTGTAATGGCTGCTGCTGCGGCTGGCCGAAAAAAAAATTCTAATCCCCTCGTCTTTGAAGAGGGTGGAGGAGGTGGCATGTTGACATACAGTGCTGCTCGAAAGTTTGTGAACCCCACAGCGATGGTCAGATTTTTTGTAAAAAAAACTAAAATAACCTTATTAAATGTTAAGTTATACCCAAATCCACAATACTGACATTCCAAATAATGGACTGAAACAAAAGAAATAGTTATATTGTCATTCTTTATTTAACAAAAGTGGTTGATTTAAGAAAAACTCAGATATCATGTGTGCAAAAGTATGTGACCCCTTCAGTTAATAGGATATTGCGCCTCCTTTTGCAGAGATTACCTCAACCAAACGGTTTCTGTAGTGACTAATCAGCCTCTCACATCTACTTTGGGGGATTTTTGCCCATTCTTCCTTGCAGAACGCAGTCAGTTGAGAGAGGTTTGATGGGCGTCTGGCATGAACTGCTCGCTTCAGGTCCCGCCACAGCATTTCAATGGGATTTAGGTCAGGACTTTGACTGGGCCAGTCCAGAACACGAATCTTCTTCTTTTTCAGCCATTCCTTGGTTGTATTGCTGGAATGCTTTGGATCATTATCATGTTGCATGAGCCACCTTCTGCCAAGCTTTAACTTCAAAACAGATGGCGTCAGGTTATGTTCTAGGATTTGACAATATTCCTCAGAATTCATGATTCCCTGGACTATGTGGAGTTGTCCAGGTCCTGAGGATGAAAAGCAAGCCCAGATCTTGACATTCCCACCTCCATGCTTCACTGTTGGGAGAAGGTTCTTTTGGTGGTATGCAGTGTTGACTTTTCGCCAGACATGGCGGTTTTGGTTGTGACCAAACAGTTCAATTTTGCACCTACATCAGTTGATGAAAACTCTTTTTAATTTAGTCTCGACAACACAACTGTTAAAAAAACAAACAAAAAAAACTACTGAATTGATTGATTAGGAAATCAGGTTGAAATAATAGAAAATTCCAAAATGTTGAGGGGGTTCACAAACTTTTGAGCAGCACTGTATGTTTCTGTCGGGGTTGTGTGAGTGTGCGTGTTTGTTTGTTCTAGTCATCAGCCAATCAAACTTGCGTTTGAGGGGAAATAATGGACCGGCACATTCAGCAAGTGAAAAGGAAATGTAAATGTAAGTCTGAACATAATGAAAATACTGTAATTCACTTAATAATGGAAGAGTCAATTCTATTTGTACAACATTTGGGACGACATTATAAATTATTATCATTAATAATTATCATCAATTATAATAATTACATAGTTCAAATAAGGTTGCTTAAAAGTTGGTGGGGACAATTTGAGCATCCTGAAAAGTTGGTAGGGTTTTCTCCCTACCGTCCCTATGGAAACCTACGCCCTTGGGAACATGTCAGCAGCTCGGAGATCAGTATTCCACTTATGAGTCACTTTGTGACACTAAAACCAATTAAGGTAGTATATTATTCATGACAGTGTACTTACACAGTTATAATAAAATCTTGAAAATTGGGGAGCTGTTCATACGGCACCTTATTATTATATCGATACACTCGACACATGTTTATACAATGATTTAGGGGGAAATTAACAATCTATCAAAAGTTTTAGGGCTCAACATATTAGTCAGGGACTGCTTAGAAGCACAAAAAGGGTGATTTATCTCTAAAAAAGAAGAGTTACCTAGACTACTCACAGTAATAGTTGACTTCTAAACAGGTCATTAGTATCCAACTCTTAGTCCGTGGCTGATCACTGACCTATATAATTGTAGCTTACCTGTAGTAATAGACATCGCTCTTCCCAGCGCTCAAACCGGACTTCCTGATCACTTCTTCCTTCTTCCAGCCGGGTGGCAGAGCTGGACAGTCCGACCTCCTCTTCTCCATCAGCACACACACTAGTCGACCCAAATGTTCAGATGTGTTAAACTCAACTGCTCTTGGTGGCCCTCCAGTCAAACTACTGCGGAGGCAACCCCAGCGGAACAGGCACCGACGTCACAGATGTTACGTTATTGCCGGCTCGCCCTGCCTCCACCCCGGCTGCTTACGGCGCTTGTTTTGTGTTACGTAAATAATCCTGTAAAAATGTATGACGCGTCGCCGCGAATGAAACTGCTTTCTCTCTCGAATGTGTTCGGTTTAATAACCGAAGAACGCCGACGTCAGACGAAGTCCGACCTGGGCTAACGGCGGGCCCGTCTGGGGCTCGGCTGTGACGTCACGACGCGCTCTCAGTCTTCTGAGATCTCCTATTGAGACAGAGGAATTACTTGGAATATTCGGAGCTGGAAAAAGTGCGATTCTGACACGAAAGAAATAACAATGTGTGTGATAATAATAAAAAGGCGTCCACAATATTTACACACACAGGTGTGTTACATTTGTAATGATCCATGAACTAACACATAACAATGCAAGCGCAGATCACACCCAACCAATCGACTAAAAAACTGCTGTGAGGAAGAAGACGGACCTGCTGGATTCGTGCAAAAACATCGCTATATCTCGGAAATTGTAAACCAATATTCTCTGTGTTGCCGGGGCATTAAAACAATACATCTTGAGGGGCAATAAAACAGCATATTCCTATGGTGCCTGGACAACGAAACAGAGTGACCACACTCTTCGCTGTTTTGACATCTCTGCTTCATAACAGCAACGTCATGGGAAGAGGCCTACAGAAGCCATGAACCTTGACAGGACCGTCCCATCAAGTTTCTACAATGGTGTCAGGAAAATACTGATGGTCAAATTAATTTCTTCCTCTTTTCTTTTCGAATTCACAAGCATGATTTAGGACCTCTAGTTTGTAGATGTATTATTTGCCACTTTTCATTGTTGTTTTTTAGCACCCCCCCCCCCTTTAATTTTAAAGAAACTTCCATTTAAATGTTCTTGAGATAGTTTCAGAACAATTAGTTTTTCCTGGATGTTTGACATGTTCTGTTTAACGTGTGATAACGTTCTAATTAATTAATAATATGTTGAGTCCTCTGGTAGCTCCTGTAGCCATAACGTCTTTGATGAAGCTTTGATGAAAGACCGAAAGAAAGAAAGAAAGAAAGAAAGAAAGAAAGAAAGAAAGAAAGAAAGAAAGAAAGAAAGAAAGAAAGAAAGAAAGAAAGAAAGAAAGAAAGAAAGAAAGAAAGAAAGAAAGAAAGAAAGAGCCAAGACTATAAATCGCTTTTTTTTTTATAGTTTTGATCGGCGGTGCGATTATTATATGTGCGAAATTATTAAGGCATTATTATATCATTTCACGTGTTATTTTCACATTAAACCTCAAGAGGGCGCACAATGCCTATGTTTTCACTTTAGCGCTAACTTATAAAAACAAAAACACGGCACACTGATGGTTTGGTAAACTTGTGAACATTTGCTCTATGCTATAGTTATCTGAATAACTCTGAATAGCTATGTTACATTAACATACCGAGCACGTTCTCAGTTTGTTGTTTATTTGTCATGTAACGTTAGCATACCGTAAACTTATTCAGCCTGTAGTTCTCTATTCTATTTTTATTTTAATTTGCCTTCCAAGATAACATGTCTGTTCATGTTGTTGGATTTTATCAAATAAATTTCCCCCAAATATGCGACTTATATATATCTTTTTTCCTCTTCGGTGCGCATTTGTTTTGGCTGGTGCGATTTATACTCATTTGCGAATTATAGTCCGAAAAACACAGTACTTTACTTTCTGTCCATCATGATGATCTCAAATTAACATAAAATGTCTTGTTAAGTTTCTGGAGAAATTGCAATGTCAAATTGGGTAGAAATAGGGCGCCCTCTACCTGTCACTGTCCACCAGTGTGAATTTATTGTTAAATAAAGTTTTATCGGCAAAAAAAGAACGTTTGTGCTCAAATCTTGTCTAACCAATCGGAAAGGACAAAACGCTAAGCAAAACAGAATCGAGTCGTTACCAATGCTAATCTGATTCTAGACCAGCTAAAGTGTAACATCGGCGTTCCCCGGGATCCTTGAATGTGCTCTCTGTAGCTGCAGAAAGTTTACTGCTAGTTCTCAAAAAGTAAATAAATAACCCGAAGAGAGTTTAATGTAAGTTTTGCTTTATTTAACATCGATATATAATGCTGTAATTAACTGCAGTGTATATCCAAACACAAGTCTACTTTCCGTTGTGTTATGCTGTGCGAGTTTTGCCAGTCCTCTGTTAGCTAGTTCACTATTAGCAAAACAATTTTTAATTGGACAAAACGAAATTTAAAAACAATACTGTTCTAATCGATACAACAAATTAAAGCCCATGTAAACTCGATTGACGATACAGTTGTAGAAAATTCTAACGTTTCAAATGCTGTTCTTCACATTGACATGTAAGTACAGTTTCCTCATGTCCACGTAACAACCATCGATTAAGGTCTTCACTTGATTTTAGAGAAGTTTGTTGCTGAACACAGAATAAAAACTATCCGTATTTAGTAAGCAACGTTGTGGTCGCCAACCAACTGGAAAATCTCATTTAAATTCACAGAAGAACGATGGTACTAAGAGCTACACGATTGGACGGCTATCGTCGTCACTGGCATTGAAACAAGTAAAGGACGAGGCTATGCAGAGGTGGGTAGAGTAGCCAAATATTTTCCTCAAGTAAGAGAAGCGTTACTTCAAAATAATATTACAAAAGTAAAAGTAGTCATCCAAAAAGTTTACTCAAGTACAAGTAAAAAAGTATTTGGTGAAAAGAAGACTCAAGTAATGAGTAACATTGTGAATCACTGCTCACCATGTTTTTATCTATTTATTTTTAAACAATTGCATTTTTTTCCCCAGCTCAAAGTCATCTATGTGAACTGTTGTTATTATTATACTTTGAAGAAAAATCTGATTTATTTATATAGCCCTTTACAAAACTCGAGTGGTCGTCGAAGTGTTTTACAACAAACCAAAATATTGTTATTGATAAAGACGATGACCTATTATAACCACATTAAGCCAAAGAAATACAAAAAAAAAATAATTGAATTCTGACTAAAGAAGTAAAATACCAAAAAAAAATGAAGCATCATTCGCCCAAAGAGCATGAGTGCCCTCTAGTGGAGAAAATATATTCCCTATTATGAAACTAAAAGGATCATATCTCCAGTTTTCCGTGGTCAATTTGTGCCAAATAAAACTGGGAGAGAGGTTGGAATCCGCGCTTTCGAATCATGTTGACAGCAGCGTTCTATGTCAAATACTTTAAAGATGCCACGTGATTGAACAGGCTGGCGTGACCATAGAATGGCAAGCTTGAGTCTGATTGGTATAATGGAGTCATGCAATTATTGTTGGAACATCTCATTGGTAAAATGGGTCGCTAATATGTAGAATAAACAGGAAAAATGTAACGACTAGTGTAGCCCAAAGTAGCGGCGTAAGTGTAACGTTACTTCTTCACAAATCTACTCATGTGAAGGTAAAAAATATGGCTTCGTAAAACTACACTTAGAAGTAAATTTTTCCCCAAAAAATACTCATGTAAATGTAACTTAGTAACTGTAACGTGTTACTACCCACTTCTGATGCTATGTACTGTAATACAAAGTTTTAATATATATTTGAATTAGTTGAATCTTATTAATGTTTGGATTCTGTAATTTAATAATTGTAACCTTGGAAGTAAATTTTTGTTTTTCTCAGCATGGACCCTACCAGCCCAGTGAGTGACTTTGTATCTCCGGAGTCGACAGTGACTACATTGCTGTCAAGTTCTGGCCACTTTAAGAGCAGACTATCACCGGAATTCAATACAACCTTCAGATACAGAGACAAGGTAGCTTATGTTTCTGTACAAGATCTCAAAAAAAAAAAAAAATCAAACCACTTTCACAACACATACATTTTATAATGTATTGACGGGGCTCGGGACCGATAAATAGGGGGCCTGCATCGTTGGCGAGGCTGTCAAAGCTGACCGAGTGTAATCACAGACAAAGAGCTTTTTTTCGTTGAAAATTCTTTATAGATATGGACATAAAACAGTCTCAATTCTTGGTTAAAAGCCCCAAAAAAACGTGCAGTTAGCGTTTATTTTACGCAAATATGTCGAAGTACAATGTTAGTCTGTTAGTGAATGTAGCTAGCAGCCGCCTGATGTAAACAGAGCTTTTTCAGTGAAAATTCTTGTGAATAAATGCTTAAGTTCCTGAAATTTTTTTTAAAGATATGGACGTTAAACAGTCTTGATTCCTGGTTAAAAGGAAAAAAAACATGAAGTGAGGGTTTATTTTATGTAGATAATGCGAACTATGATGCCAATGCAGTAGCGGCTAATTTCTACCATTGATTTTTTTTCACAATGTTTCAAAATGCATGCATGGTACGAAAAATATAATAATTACCTTGAATCCTGGTACTTTTTCAATCCTAAATCAGGCGTTGGATCGCTGCGTGCGCGTGTTCATGAATAGCTCCTCTTGATGTGGGCGGCCCCCTACTTGAATGCGAGGCGCAGTGCATGACCGATAATAGCCATCAATACATTATGAAGTCTACGCTAATGATACATGATAATATCGGTTACCGATCATTATCGGCCGATAATGGCAATTATGACGTCGCGCAGATAATCCAGATAAAAATAAAATTCAACCGATAATGCAATCCGATAATTATATACTTGATTTAGCCTCCAAATGTGTGCAACCAAAGAATTCAGCACCGCCGCGGCGTTACACAACAGGGTTGAGGTGCTCTCACTAGCGTGCGTTGATTTTTCCGTGTGTGAAATAAACGACGCACTCGCCATTTACAAAACATGCACTGCAGAAGTTCCACGAGGTGGAAAGAAAGCGTCCTCATTCAACACTACTAACCCAGCAGCCGTTTAAAACTGCATAACAAAGATTTTTGGTACGAATACAAGCCTGCTGCTAGTGCGAATGCTAAAGCTATTGTAAACACAAATAAACTAAGCTAAGGTACGGGGCTTGTGACCATACAGAGACGCTGCTGCCTTCCTGGAGTCAGGTTGTTTGCGAATGCAGCCAAAAGCCGGTGGTAAACTCCCATCTCAGGCTAAACACGGGCATGTGACTGATAGTCGACAAGTAGCCGTCTTCTGACGGAGCCCGCCGCTCTGGCTGGTCCGGCAGGTTGAGGCGGTTACCCGGCGGCGGGACCTCCGGCGAACACCCGGGTTTCTCGAGCGTTCCCCTACGGCTTGCGGGACTCGAGACGCTCGCCTCGGTTTGGAGCAGAGCCATGCCCCAAATACTTGACATTATCGGTTATCGGTTGGAACGAGGAGGAAATTATCGGTATCGGTTGAAAAATGTGTTATCGTACACCACTAGTCTACACACAACAAAATAACCAAGCTAGACATATTACTAATTTTTAAAGGTAAACCTGTCTTACCACGTGTCCTGCTGTCCGTTTATATCTCTTTGGCACATTCTATTATTCTCGCTGGCCTGCTGTCACTTTCAAGCCCAGAAGACAGGTTATAGTGAAAAAGACACCATAAAATAGACCAAACTACTGACAGGATGTGACTTTTCTTTTTAAGTGTTTACTTGTCCCTTCAACTCTTCCAGTTTTAGCCACTGTGTAAACCAAATGGAACATACTAGTCAGGTTTTCTTTTTTTTTTCATGCATGCAACATGCAACTTCATGCATGGAACCATACTGTTGTCAGACTTACAGTATGTCTCATATATACTGTATGTGTATGTAAATTGTATGGAGACAGAAAGGTGCCATTGGATGGTTGTCTGAGGCAATGAACACCTTTAGAGGTCATTTTCTCTCCCCCTTCCGATTAGGCTAGTACAGTTGGACAAAACAGTTGTTGGTTGTCGGACAGTGGACCGCTCAGGCAGGCAGTCGGGCGGACAACCTTTTTACATCTTCCAAAAGCTGCAGTTTGCCTACACTACAAGGGATGGTGTAATAAAAAACAAAACATTTTTTATGTGGTGACCAGAGGTTGCGCTAGACATTTTCGTTGTCTGTCATTTTGACTGACAGGGTCATAAAAATCCGGTCATAATCTATTTTTACCAGTCACTGAAATTTTAAAAATGATAATGATGACATATTCAATAGTATTTAGTTTTCATTCATTTTTAATTTTGTAACGCTTGCTTGGCGGCGAAAAATTAGACACTGAAGTTGTATTTTTCTCCCTCTTTTTACTCTGCTTACCGCCAACAACACCAACAAAACAACTCCACTCCCAAAGCAAAAGAGGCAACCATATAGACCCCAATCACCAACGTCACACAATGATCTTAATTGTGGTTGTCAGCCCAAAATCTTCTAAATATATATTAAATGCATCTTACCAGATATAAAATGACTACTACATAGTCTGTGGTGATCGTTTGGTGCCCCGATTTCTTGTCGAATTACAGCAGTCCATCTCGCTCTCCTCTTCGGTAATTCCAGCTCCAATAGCATATATTTAAAAATGCTACCGTTCACAAGTTCGTAGTTGGATCATGGCGATCTCGGCGAACCACCGTCTATCACAATTCCTGCCTCTCTCGGCCTCTCCCGGGAGTCGAGCTGTCATCATTGTGGAACGCAAACTATATATGTTCGATATATGTCCATCAACGTACAAGTCAAGTTGTCTTCTCTTTTATAACAGCATTTCCCAGCTGTAAACAAACGAATAAAAACTTGTAACACTTGGATATATGCGGTGCATTCAAACACGATTAGCAACAGGCGGCTAGCAGCAGTAGCAGAAGCTAGTTGTTGTAAAAATGATTAAACTTCGTAATTACAATCATCATCGTAATATCAATAGCAAAGGCAACAAGTCGTTTCATGCGCCAGATTTTAGGTTTCGTATTTTTAGAGCACATTACCTTCCATAACAGCGGGGGCATGACTGCAGGAGCTGTCAGTTTTGTCCATCTCCTTATGACGAGTACGAGCACCCATGGTTTGGAAATCGACATGGTACGAAGCATGGAGGCCTTGGCTTGGTTCTCCACCCGCCTACATCAAAATAACATTCCCGGGATCTTGTATAAAGACCTTCCAACTTCGATTCCACCGCCATTGACTTCAATGGTAAACAGGCGGAAACGGAAGGGGAAGGAAGACATAAGGAAGTAAACCGGTACCTCGAAAACTTGTCTATACACAGGCGGCAATCTAGTCCACCAATTGGATCACGCGCTGGCACACCGGGTGCACCAATAAGAACCTCGCGTTGATGTGTCAATCACGGTGCCGCCGCCAGACCCCGGTTACGCTACAATATTCTGACAGAATAGCCAACAACGTCATGCATTAAGAGAGACAATAGCTAATTAATGTGCCACCCTGTGGTCTGGGGTGTGAATTGCAACCTGTCAAAATGACTGACGGACTTCAGTTTTTTCCGTCACCGTTTTAAAAAACCGGTCAACGACGGAAAATTTCCGGTTACCGCGACCCCTGGTGGTGACATATGACACTTCGCCCTTTTCCCGGGGCTATGTGTTGGAGGTTGTTGCCCAAGCAATTTTTCCTTCTGCGCCTTCCTTGCGCCCACATGAGAGTGAGCCAATTCCTTTGCAAGACCCACCAAGAAACCCACCCGTCTCTCATATATTCAAGATGCTAATTACAGCTATCCAGAGTGAATCCCCCCCCCCTCCCACATAGGCAGCGACTCCACAGGAGTGTGTAGGGTGGTGGCCTGCTTGATTGCGTCTTTGAGTGGTGTATGGTGTGACAAAGCCCAGTAGTCAGTTTGGTATCGGGGTCATTTGACGCCTTTCTGGTATTTCTTTCTAGCCAAAAAAAAAAAACCCAGTAGTTCTAGTGTTAGTTTAAACAAATGCAAAGATGTTAAAATCCGGAGTATCACATTTTGTTGTTTCCAAAGGAATATGACTCAGCCTCGGAAGCATTGGATGCCTATATCATAGACTTTGACAGAAGTCGAAACATTGAGTCATCAGGAAGGCTGGTTCTGCCGCAGAGTCCATTGTCCACCCCGAGAAGACCTAGAATTAGCACACGGAGAAACAAATCTGGTAATTGAGCACCACCAGTATAGAAAATGGATGTATTTTCCTGGACTAAAAGGTTTATTTTCTTTTTTGCTTGTAGTTCTCAGAGAACATTTAACGGACAGAGAAGTGGATTTTCTGACCCTTCCCGTGAGTTCCCTCCGTCACCGTGACAATCATGATAGACTTTCAATGACAACAGACGAACTGCTGTCTATCCCTCGTGATGGTTCCATGCCTGTCACCCACACAACTGCCTTCATTCAAGGTTTTTAACTTCATCACTTACTGTACACACATACAAAATTTCCCTTGATAAACAAACTAATGCGTCATTTATAGAATTCAAACTGCTATCGCCTTACTTGTTTGTTTGCTAATTCAGGTCACCTATCTCAATCTGCAGCCTCTCAGGCCTATGTCTCATCCACTCCATTGAACAGAGCAAAGGCTAACATATCCCACCAACATTCAAGCAAAAATTGCAGCAGCTGCAGGTTTGAGTTCTTGCCTTCATTATTTCATTATGTATCTGATTGATTTGGGATGTTGACAGTTCTATTTCATCCACCAGGTGCATTAGAGAGGCCGAAGTTCCCACTTTGAAACAAGACGTGCCCTTTGTTAGATGCTTAACAGTAATATACTTGTATTTGAATCTTTAACTCTATTTTTGGTACATATTGTAACTTTAGTTTTTTTCTTCATCTGTTAGTGTGCGCACAGAGCAGCAAGATCAGAGCAGGCATCATCTCCGGTGCCCCATTCACACTCCAGGGTCAATTGTAACTTGGCAGACCTGAACTGCAGTAGAACCAGTTATGTGCCTGCTGTGATCCAAGACTGTGACACTCGTGAGCCACCACCCCCATCAGAGGTCTACTTCTATGACAAGCTAGGTACAACATCATTCACACTTGTATAATTTTCATGACATAATGCTAATAATTACAGAAATTACTATTATTACAAAGCCTAGCGAATCCAAAGTCTTTTAAATTGTATTGTATTTTTTAAATATTTTTAAGGTGATGTTCTATCTGCAGAATTGGGAAGCAGAGTGCCATCTTGGTTAGCAGATACGGAAGATGATCCTTGCAAGACACCTATTAGGGTAAATGATAAAAAGTATTTTTCTTGAAAATCCATGGTCTACAACTGCAATGATTTACAAAGAAGACATTTAATGAATCAAGCTTTGAGTTGTAGAAATGAATCAAACAAAATTGTAAATGGAACAACATTTGTTTTGTTTGTTTACAGGTAAAAAATCAGTGTGACACTAAGCAGAGTTTAAGAGATCTGAGATTCCAGTTTGCTGAACAGATATCTTTAATCGCCTCAGAGAGAAAAAGCGCTGATATTACGGAATCTCTTTTTAAAGGTAAATACACTGCTGGCCAAAAGTATTGGCACCCATGCAATTCTTTCAGATAATGCTCAATTTCTCCCTGAAAATGATTACAATTACAAATGCTTCGGTAGTAATATCTTCATGTATTTTGCTTGCAATGAAAAAACACAAGAGAGAATGAAAAAAAAAGAAATCATTATCATTTTACACAAAACATTTTTGGCTTTCTCAGGTGAGTTTTGGCAAACTCCAGCCTAGCTTTTTTTATGTGTCTTGCTCAGAAGTGGGGTCTTCTTGGGTATCTACCATAGTCTCTCTTTTCATTCAGACGCCGACGGATAGTACGGGTTGACACTGTTGTACCCGGGGACTTCAGGACAGCTTGAACTTGTTTGCATGTTGGGGGAAATTCTTTATCCACCATCCGCACAATTTTTTTTTTTTTTTTTTTGGAAACTTTGTTTATTGGTCTCATAAATCTCATGACGTAATGAAGTGACAACATTTGATCATTTTTTTTTTTTTTTTTTTTATATGATATATATGATTATTGTTCCTCTTTAAAAAAGAAAAAGGCATGATCAAGAAAAACTATATTCACATATATTTGGGACAAAGTTCAAGCATCCACACAAATATGACATTCTGTGCTTTTAACATATACCAAAAAAGGGTTCCAGACGTCCTCAAAGGACTCAGCCGATTCACTGAGTGTCAGTATAATTTTTTTCCAATTTGAGAAAATATAACATCTCTTTGATCCAGTAAGCTTCCGTAGGTGGGACTGGAGACTTCCATCTTGAAAGTATTAGCCTCCTAGCCAGCGAGGTTGAAATGCTATAAGGCCCCCTTTCTGAGAAGGGAGAAAACATGCTCCTAGAACCACACCGAGACAAACACAGCCCTCAAGGCATTTAGAGTAATATCTGTCTTGGTGATCTTTGATAAGACAGCAAAAATGTCAGACCAAAATGCAGTTAAAGAATGTCATAACCAAAACATGTGACCACATCAAATAATTTGGCCAGCCTAGCTTTGGTATAATGTGCCCTGTGTAGGATCTTGCACTGGGTAAAACCGTGCTTAGCACAGATTGAGAATTTGTGCGTTCTACACAAGATTTCTCTCCAGACCACTTCAGGTGTACTCATTTCCAAACCCGACTGCCATACCGCCTTAAGGGTGTTTAAAAGTGGGATCTGAGCCGATTTTGTAAATATTTTTAACCATCCGCACAATCTTTCGTTGAAATCTCTTGTCAATTTTTCTTTTCCGTCCACATCTAGAATGGTTAGCCACAGTGCCATGGGCTTTACACTCATTGATAACACTGGGCACGGTAGACACAGGAACATTAATGTCTTTGAAGATGGACTCGTAGCCTTGAGATTGCCCTTGCTTCCTCATAATTTTGCTTCTCAACTCCTCAGACAGTTCTTTGGTCTTCTCTCTTTTCTCCATGCTCAATATGGTACACAGAAGGACACAGGACAGAGGTTGAGTATACTTAAATCCATTTTAACCTGCTGCAAGTGTGATTTAGTTTTTGCCACCACCTGTTATGTGCCACAGGTAAGTAACAGATGCTGTTAATTACACAAATTAGAGAAGCATCACATGCTTTCTCAAAGGGTGCCAAAACTTTTGTCCTACCCATTTTTGGAGTTTTGTGTAAAATGATAATGATTTTTCCCCCCCCCATTCTCTTGTGTTTTTTCATTGCAAGCAAAATCAATGAAGATATTACTACGAAAGGATTTGTAATTGCAAATTTGCAATCATTTCCTGGGAGAAATTGAGCGTTATCTGACAGAATTGCAGGGGTGCCAATACTTTTGGCCAGCAGTGGAATTGAAAATGCTATAGTGCCGCGACAACGACTGCAGATCAACAGTGACCTCCGTTGATGATCTGGCGTTGATATACAGGCATTTCTTTTGTCAGATAATCGGCTAGAGTCACTGATCCAGAAAGCAGATCAAGTGCTAAACTCTCTATCTCAGAGCTTTGGAGGAGAAGGAAGTACGGCCCTTTCAGGTAAGATGAGAATATTTGTTTGGCAGCAATAAAAATAGACATTTCCGTAAAATTACTTTTTTTTTTTTTTTTTTACATAAATATTGATTTTTTTTCTTCACTCTGCAGTAAAAAGAAAAGTATGTATTGTATTTCAACATAGTGTGGAATGTTTTAAACAACTGAGAGAAAGAGGCTTTCATGGGGCTTGGTATTTGTTTGTTTCCAATTCTACAATGCACTGATGTGTTTTATTTGTGGATGATACCAAGAGATACAACTGAGAAAACCACCAAATACAAGAATGCTATGGATATTGTAATTTTTCCATTGTGAGACTATAAGAGATTTATCTCCGCTTTAGTACATAGTACATGGTTTGTAGCATTCTGCCTATGTTCTTCATATCATTTCTTAATCAATATTGCCGATGGCAGTCATGAATTTGTTATCAATTGTATTTGTTTGTGTCTTAATTTGGAATGTGTCCATGTGTTTGGCAATGGCATTGAACAAATGTACAGGAGGTTGAAAATGTTTGGATTCCTTTCAGTAGGTCATAGTTGCTTGCTTCTCTCAGTTACCTTAAAATCATTTAAACAAAACACCCACTACGACAGTTTGATTGCCCACAACCAAAAACTAATGTCAGTCTGCAGAGGTTCTATGAGTCCAGTGAACAGTGATGAAATTCAGCTTGGTTCGACTTCACATGATCCCCTGCTTCCAGCGTAAGACAGTCTACATTTGCACATGTATTATGATGTATTTTAATCCATAATCAATATTTAATATATTGTATCTGTTATTGATGATGCAGAGACTCAACTGGAGCTGAAAAGTTCATCATTGAGGCTCTGTCTAAGGAAACAATGCAGGTTGGTCCCCTTTAATGTTTGGCACTTAAACGTCGTAGAAACTCACTCAAAGTGTTATTCATTAACTGGATTGCCAGTGTTTTTAAGTTAGTCGCTGAGTAAGGATAAAGAGTTAAACCAGGTAGAATGGTACCTCATTTTACAATGCAAGTACTGTGGGTGCAAGAAGAACCAGCTTTTTTTGTTTGTTTGTTTGTTTGTTTTTTAACCCTTCAGATGTTTATATATAAATAAAGACTCATAACAACTGGCAATTTGCATTTCATTAGGCTTGCATGTGTTGGCTCAATATTGTTTTGTAAGATTGTCTCTCCTTGTACTGTCTCCTCTAGACTTGGGATTGCAGTGATGGACAGAAATTGCCTGGTGCATTGGAGGCTCTGAAACAAATGATGTTTCGACTGCAGGCTGTGGAGGCCGAGCTTCACCGAAAACATGTACCAATTGCACCAACTTGTAGTAAAGAAACTCAAAAGGTATGTCGTTTTTGTTTACTTCCCTAAAAAAATATTTGTTGATGTATTATTTTCTAGTGAGATAATGCCAAGCTTCTTTTCTCTAACACTGTCTATACCATGGTGTGTTAATTTGTATTGCAGAAGCCTGAAAATGAAGTAGAACTGAGTTTATCTGGTGCACCATCGATAAAAAGGTAACTGATTATATCAGTAAAATGCTCTTTCACATTGAGAAATTAGGGGAACCTATTGACCTATTTAAAAAAATTAGTCCAGCAGTTTTATCCCGATCATAAAGGTCGCCTTCTTATTGGTACAAGCAGGCTTTGGTCATACCTATAATAGCGCATCCTGACTTTTTTCATGCAGTACATGCTTGCTCTAATCTGTCCTTGGAAATTGATCTATATTTTTTAAAATGCAATATTCTAACCACTGTGTGCAAATTAATTTAAAAACAGTTTCCACCCCCAGGGCTCTGCATCACCTCAGTCGCTTGAAGCTGCTGTTGGAGGAGCCGAGAGTAAAACATGCTGAAGAGGAGAGGGATACAGATGAAGGACGGTATTCTTCTTCATCTGCGGACAGACTCATGTTGCAGTTGTCCAACTAAAGAAGGAAACCCTGTCAGATGGATATTTCCACTCAATGTCAGCATTAATGGAGATTTCCACTGTAATATCACAGTTTTAGCTTTATGTTAAGCAGGTCATTGCCAAAAGGAGAAGATAAGAAGATAGAAGTGCAATACTGAACATCAAAGTTTACTCATCGAATCATAAGTAAAGATAGTACAGTGGTACCTCTACTTACGAAATTATTAGGTCCTGGAAGTTTCCTTAAATTCCTTAAGTCGACACGTTTTCCATGTAAAAGCTCAAAATTCAGACATAAATCTTTTATAAAGCATAAAAATGTACCAAAACATGTAACAAGTACATGTTAAAATTAGATCATTGCACAATAAAGATAAAAATTGAGTTGAGCATAATGTAAAAAATAAAAGCTAATACACTCAGGTAAAGCTGTCGGAACACCTCATGGCCTGAGGGGCAAATGTAGAAGGCCCTGGGATACACACATACAGTAGGGATCCCTCTTAGCCACTTGGATGCCAGGAAGATGCTAGGCAATAGACAATGGCAGAGCAGCTATAAGTATGCTATTTTCAGTAAAGTCTGGGGGCTGCGAGGAACAGCCCATATTGAATTTTTGCCCATTTCGTATTTTTGCCTCTCATATACTGAAATTTCTTTCGTAAAAAGAGGCAATATTTTCCCGTTGAGGTGTGTCGTGACCTGAAAAATCCGTTTATAGAAACGTCCGTAAGTAGAGGTACCACTTCAGATATTTGTAACAGTGATGAAACATAACATCTGTAATCAGAATATCAATATTTTTTAACTCCGCATTTAACATTGTGTATACCGAAATGAATTATTTTAATGTTCCAGAATTGCCAAAATATAATAAATATATACTGTATATTCATAATCAAACGAGCCATTAAATGTTATTACAAAATTCCGCTGTAGTAACTTAAAAAAAAAAAAAAAAAAAAAACAGCAACGTTATGTGAAATATTTATTGAAGTACATTTTAAAGTGACAGTGAACGACCCCAAACCCTAACTTTTCTGGATTCAGCTAATATATATATTCTCAGGGGCGCTGGAAGTCACTCGCAATAAGTGGTGCTGAAGATCATTTTTAGTTCTTTCCCCATCCAAAACCAGCTGTTTCGGTCCAAATTTGCCGTGCTTGCGCTTTTTCTCCATACAAGGAGAGCACAGTTGCAGTTCACATGTATGCCTTAATTTTCGTACTACTACTAGGCTACTACAAAGACAGCATTCTATTTCACCTACAGTTTGTGTTGGAATTTTTGTATTAGAAATAAAAGCGCTCGTGTATTACAATGAAAATCCCAGCAGCTGGATTGTACAATGACACACATTTGAACAGTAAAAGGGCCAATAAGCATTGGTTTAACATTCCCTTTTCGAAACACTAAAATAAATTGAACACGAATATCCAACAGCGCTCAGCACAGTGGCAGCTCAACAGCAACAATAATATGGCTACAATGCAAGCATGTCTTACTTATTTGAAGACCGCAAAGGACAATTATCTTCATCTTCGACCTAGATTTTAATTTTAGATAATTTCACTGTTTTTGTAAAGTAAACAATCGCTAATTGGGTTTTGTGCCATGTCAACGCCTCCTCTCATCTGTTTACTTTTCCAGTTCAACAGCGTCTTATTCAACGTGACCCCGTAGCAAACTATGGAGGAACAGGAGTGCAAAAATTAAATCAATATATAATTAAATACATTATTAAATGTGTCATTAAAATGCTTATTTTCATTTATATTTATTTCAATTTTTATTTTTTCACTTTTTATTTCAATTTATATTTAATTTCAATATTTCACTCTTTATTGAAATATTATTTAATTATTTCAACAATTATTTCCATTTTTATTTACTTATTCCAACATTTATTTATTTCACTTTTTATTTATTTTATTCTTGCACGTTTGTTCCCCATGTGGGCGAATAAAATCATTTTATCTGTCATTGGCTCATCAAACTCGGTGGGCGGGCGTAAACTAGACGATTGAATTGAATAACGGACATGATTGACTTAGCAGAACACTTTGACGCAGGAAATTCGGACCCTGAGCATGTGGCTTACAAAACACATCGGTTTATAACGATAGCGCATGCAGAACCTCAGCAATCACTGACATGTTGGGAAGGAAGGGACACTATCTTGACTCCAGAGCCATGTAACTTGACTCGCTCAGCTCAAACCCCGCCTAGTTAACGCCCGCCCACCGAGTTTGATGAGCCAATGACAGATAAAACTATTTCACAAGGGCAACAAGAATGCAAAAATGAAATAAATAAACATTGATACAAATATATAAATGTTGAAATATATATTTAAATAAATGTTGAAATAAAAATGGAAATAAATGTTGAAATTAAAAATTGAAATGAATAAATAAGGTAAAAAATATTGAAGTAAATAATATATTGAAATAAATGTTGAAATAAATAAAAATGGAAATAAATGTTCAAATAATTAAAAATTGAAATGAATGAAAAGTCAAAAAAAAAATTATATTGAAATAAAAAACTGAAAAAAAAATTGAAATAAATATTGAAATGAATAAAAATTGAAATAGAAGCATTTTAATGACACATTTATAAATTTATTTAATTGTGTATTTATTGATTCAATTTTTACACTCCTGGTCCTCCATAGCAAACAAGTTGTCAGTTGGTGTTATTGACAAAAAACAACAACTTTTCAACATACATGTAAATATTTAATCCCCAACAGGGGTGCACATAATTTTTTCGCCCAGGTTCTCAGAGGAGGACCTGGAGATGTGCCTTGGTCCTCATTGAGCTTGAGAGCCGACCCGCCTGATGCGATAAATTTATGACAAGCTTTACTTAGAGCCAATTAACTTTAATTAATTATATTAACAATTAATGCTTGATTAACATCAACTGGCACAACAAAATTGGCATTACTTTGAAGTGAAATGTAAAGAAATAAACATAAAAGCACCAATTCAAAATAAAGGGCGTTATGCGGCTCCCACATTAACTCCAAGCCTTTTTAAAAGTGGGATGTCCTCCTCATAAGACCTCATTGAACGTGCATGTTTAGCTTTGTAAAATGCGAGCAAAAACACGTTTGTCAGTGCATGTCGCTGTTCATTACCTTTATTTCGCGACTTGTCCATAGGGCGAGTGGGGTCCTGTTTGACATCGATAGTTTGCTTAATTGCCACATGCTCTGTTTTTTTTTTTCGTGCTTTTCAAAATTTGGATGGCTGAAATTCTTTGACCCTACATAAAATGCGCTGCTCTTATCGGCGACATTGGGATTCTCACGGCACATTTTGTACCGCTTTTCCGCGCGAGCATCATTTGCTTCTAGCCATGATACCTCCTGTAGCCACTTTTCAGCAAAAGTCCTTTTTTTCGGTAGGTCCGGTGACGTCTCTCTCGTCTGTCTGTCTTTTGAAGGGGGTGGGGGAACACGGAAGTAATTACTCAGTGTGGCCTGCCTCGTCGACATTTTGAGAAGTTATTTTCTCGTGTCCGCCGCAAATACAGAGGTCAGCCATCGGTATGCAAAAGCGTATGGAAGCCGTTGAGGGCCAGTGCGTTTGTCTACATCCAGTACGCATGCGCGCATGCGGACCACTTATGTGCACCCCTGATCCCCAACGTAAAAAAAAAAAGAATCTACCAACACCAGGGGGTGCTGCAGCACCCCACTTCCCACGACACTATGTTCTCATCCATTTCCAGTTTCTGTAACTTGTCTAAAGACAATTTTAAATCAGAATTTAGATTTTAACTGTTACTGTGTTTATTAATGAAATCATTCACGATCCTATTGGGCATTTGTTTTTGACAGGGATCATCATTCTGTAATGTTTTGTCCTGTTAATAAATTACATCCATATGTTAATGACCCCATTACTCCCCGCAGACATGACAGTCCTCCCCATGTGGTCAAACGTCACACTCTGCACACTGTCCCTATGCCCTGACAGGCTGCAGACTGTGCAGGAATCCACGTTCACCAGTCTGACCAAACTGTCGCTGCTCGCAATTGCCAGCATCTTCCCTGATGGACTAAACACCACCTGATTGGCACTCAGAGGCCCTGCATCAATAGTGCTGATAGCCGAAGCAGGTTTCCTTATGTCCCACAGGTTGACAATGCCGTGGGTGTCGCAGGAAGCAATGACTTCCTCGGCGAGGCTTAAAGTAGCATGATTGCAGGGATGTTGATGTCCAATGAAGGATGCAATGCACACTCCAAGCCTGATATCCCACAGGGCAAGAGTTTTATCTGCCGAAGAAGTGAGGAGAGTGTTGGAGAAGGACTGGAAGCAGACACTGTTCACAGACGCAGTGTGGCGGCGCATTGTCAGCCGGCAGCGCTGGCTGTTGAGGTCCCACAGCTTGGCAGTTTTATCTGAGGAACAGGACGCTAAGAAGTGACCACACGAGTGGAAGGAGCACCCCCAGGTGGGATGGCTATGACCAGTGAATGTCAACACACAGCGTCCACAAAAAAAATCCCAGAGCCTTATCTGCAGGGAAAACGGTGAAAACATTAAACTGTGAAATGAGATTAAATCATTGGCTGCCATTGACAGCGCTAGACATCCAATTCATTTTGACTGGGAGAAGCGAATGAACGAAAATGAATTGGATGTCTAGCACCATCAAAAACATTCTAATGGTTATTTTTAATTGTTTTCATGTGAAGAGGAAAAGTAAACATGAACTGACTGTAGTGTCTCCGCTAGTTGTTGCTAGTTTAGTTCCTTCTGGATGAAAAGTGCAGCTGGAGAGCCAATCAGCGTGTCCTTCCCCTGTCAGGACCATCTGACCCACCTGGTGAGAGTATAAAATATTAAAATGAAATTGTGTTTTTATTATCAAGTGTCTAAAATAATTATCACCCCATCAATTATGTTGATATTTATAAATGTATTATACACCCTCATCTCTTACGCTAAATATTAGAGATAGACCGATAATCGGCCAGGCTGATTATTGGCGTCGATATTTGGAAACTGGACGTATATCATTATTGGCCTTTTTTTTAATCTGACCGTCCGAGATGAAAAAAATCCATTTAAAACTGGGTTATTTCAGATGGAGCCGCGCCTCTCTCACCTGCCTGCTGTCTCCTGCACTAGAATTCACCCCATCCTCTGATTGGTTAAATGGTAATGGGGTTAAGCTTGTATTGTGCCTTTCTACCTTTCTAAGGCCCTCAGAGCGCTTCACACTACACAGTGGTGTGAAAAAGTATCTGAACCTTTTGGAATTTCTCACATTCCTGCATAAAATCACCATCAAATGTGATCTGATCTTTGTCAAAATCATACAGATGAAAAAATAGTGTCTGCTTTAACTAAAACCACCCAAACATTTATAGGTTTTCATATTTTAATAAGGATAGCATGCAAACGATGACAGAAGGTGGAAAAATAAGTAAGTGAACCATCACATTTAATATTTTGGCCTCCCTTTGGCAGCAATAACTTCAACCAGACATTTCCTCTAGCTGCAGCTCAGTCTGGCACAACGATCAGGACTAATCTTGGCCCATTCTTCTCTACGAAACTTCTGTAGTTCAGTCAAATTTCTAGGATGTCTGGCATGAATCGCTGTCTTTAGGTCATGCCACAGCATCTCAGTGGGGTTCAATTCTGGACTTTAACTTGGCAACTGCAGAACATGTATGTTGTTCTTCTGAAAGCATTCTGAAGTTGATATACTTCTGTGTTTTGGATCATTGCCTTGTTTTAGCATCCATCCTCTTTTTAGCTTCAACTGTCCGACAGACTGCCTCAGGCTTTCCTACAAAACACCCTGATAAACTTTTGAATTCAGTTTTCCATTAATGATTGCAAATTGTCCAGGCCCTGAGGAAGCAAAACAGCCTCAAATCACAATGCTCCCTCCACCATGCTTCACGGTGGGAATGTGTTGATATTGGTGAGCTGTTCCATTTTTCTTCCACACATGGTGTTGTGTGTTACTCCCAAACAATTCAACTTTGGTTTCATCAGTCCACAAAATATTGTGCCAAAACCTCTGTGGGGTGTCCAAGTGCCTTTTTGCAAACATTAAACGAGCAACAATGTTTATTTTTAGACAGCAGTGGCTTATTCTGTGGAGTCCTCCCATGAACACGATTCTTGGCCATAGTTTTACATGTAGTTGATGTGTGCACAGAGATATTGGACTGTGCCAGTGATTTCTGTAAGTCTTTAGCAGACACTCAAGGGTTCCTTTTTTACCTCTTTGAGTATTCTGTGCTGAACTCTTGGCGTCAGTTTGGTGGAAGGCCACTCCTTGGAAGAGAAGCAACAGTGCCAACTCTCTCCATTTGTAGACTTCTCTGATTGTCGAAATGATGAACATCTAGACTTTTAGAGATAGTTTTGTATCCTTCCCCAGCTTTCAACAATTCTTGATCGCAGGTCTACAGAGAGCTTTTTTGACCAAACCATGATGCACATCAGACAATGCTTCTCATCAAGACATTTCTTACCAGGTGTTTTATATTGGGCAGGGCAGCTTTAAACCACTCATCAGTGATTGGGCACACAGCTGACTTAAAATGTTTGGTAAAAATTGGTTTCAATTGCTTTTTAAGTATCCCTAGGCAGAGGGTTCACTTACTTATTTTTCCACCTTCTGTTTTTGTTTGCATGCTATCCTCATTAAGATATGAAAACCTATAAATGATTGGGTGGTTTTAGTTAAAGTAGACACTATTTTCATCTGTGTGATTTTGACAAAAGATCAAATCACATTTGATGGTGATTTTTTGCAGAAATGTGAGAAATTCCCAAAGGTTCAGATACTTTTTCATACCACTGTATCCTCATCAACCTACTGGTGACGCAGCACCAGGAGCAACGTGGGGTTTAGTATCTTGCTCAAGGATACTTAGACGAGGTCATCAGGGCTTTCTTTTCTGTGGAAAATTTTCAGAGAGCTATTTACTTAACCTTGTATTCAACTTTATAAGAGATGTTTCTGAGTCGAGGAAATTCAGGCACTTCTGGAGCTATTATTTTCCTTTTGTGTGATTCAATAAACATGCTTTGGGCATTTCAATGAAGTTCAGTGTTTGCATTATTCCATTTTTTATGCCAATTTTTACACTTTTACTGCAAATGAATATCGGCTCCAAAAATCAGTTATTGCCCCCTCTAACTACTAACCATTGGTATATGTCCTGAAATACCCATATCGGTCATCTCTACTAATACCAGGTTGGCTAGTCTTTTTTTGTTGCTATTTTAATACATATTTGGAATAAAACTAGCTTTGTTTTTGATAAACAATTGGACCTGTATTTTGATGACACTATTAGTGTCATACAGTGTCAATCATGTTTTGATGTGATACCAGATTTAAACAAGTTTGAGAAACCCTTCGCTAGATTCATTTTGTGCCTAAGCAGAAATGCGGTTACCTTTTCCTTGTAAGCTGGCAGTGCCCACAGCTTCCAAGTGCAGTCATCACTTGCACTAGCAAGGATTTTCTTTTCCGGATGGAGGCTGATGCAGCTTACTGGAAGAGTGTGGGCTTTGATGGAACAGAAAAGACTGAATGAACTTGGGCTTTTCTGTTCTTCAAGATTCCTCTGAATGCTCTGATGGTTCACTGGTCTGCTACAGACAGGAAACTCGGTGTCTTTTGTGTGTCTGGTAGTGCTTCGCTCTTGGGCAGTGCTCTTCTTGACGCTTCTTGCAGTTTTCGTTTGAGTTTTGTCCTGACTTAGTCTTGCATCCAAGGTGTTCTGCATTCTTTCGCTTTCCAAACTGAGAAGCATCTTCTGCCTCAGAGCTGCCTCATACTTGCCATCCAGTTCCCTCAGTGCTGGCTCATAAGCCGCCAGGCGTTTCTTTAGCCGTTTAATGTCCTCCATTGCATGACTTTTCTCAGCAATAATTCGCTGCCAGTGCAGATGGTGTAGATCTCGGTCCCTCTGAATCTTAACTAGGCTGTCCCCTGCACATAGCACCTCCTGTTTAAGCTGGTTGGTCTCACCGGAGATCTTCTGCAATTCAAACTGAAGGAGCTGCTTGTGTGTGAGGGCATCAGGTATGATAAAGTTTCCTGCTGCAGGAGATGCTTTCAACAAAGGCTTAGTTAGCAGTTGTTGAGCTGAACTGTACCACTCTGTTTCAAAACAGTCCAGAGTCCTGCTCAGGCCAATTCTCTGGAGGAAGTTCCTGACAAAGTCGTCCACCGTTTCTGGGATGTTGATGTGTTCTTCTTTGGAAGTTCCATGAAAAGGAACTGCATTGGAGACAGCAGAAGCCTTGTCCTTAAAGAGAGAAAGCTCACTGGTCTCTCCCTTTTCTCTCTCTGCGGTCTCGAGTGACATGTTGTCTCTTCTGACGTCTTTTTATTTTGCGGTTGCTATAGTGACTGTGCGCTGAGCAACCTAATGGAAGAAGCAGTAATAAATCCTGCACATACATAGTCCTACTTTTTTACAATAGAATACGTTAATTTATTTTATTAATATATCCATCGTAACAAAATATATTTTCGCTATATGTAGAAATAAGATCTCAATGACACTATTTCAATTTTATCCCCAACATATCTTCTTGGTGACGTAATACAACACTCGTAAGTGACGTCACTCACATTGCATTGTGGGTACAAGCGCACATACGACGTCGCTGTTAGTTTGGTATATATCATCTTGAATATTTATACTCCCTGGCATATTTTTGTTTTATATTTATATATTTGTTTTGTTTATGGTGTGTGTCGTTGATTGTTCACCTTTTGTCTGTTCACTCATGTTAATACTAATTAAAAAAAAAAAAAAAAGCCCACATATGTAAGCACAATGTTAACAAACCAGTGCAAGCTGAACTGCTAATATAAATGTTTGGCAGAATAATGGAATACACATTAACTAGTTTGCCCTTACGTTATATTTTAACAGATAAATTAGTGTCTAATAAAACTAAACCCACACATATTTACAAAGCAATTTGTATAAATCGTCGCAGCCATTCTATCTTTAATGGTGATACTATACTTCATGTTGTATTCGGATGGGTTTAAATTGTTTGACACGTTAACCACAAGGGGGCGACTAGGGCTAAAACGAACGGTCTACGTCATGGGGAGTTGTCACATGACTGTGAGGAAGATGAAAACAGGAAGGGTTTGTATTTGACAAATGTGTGCCGTTCAAATTTGCGCAATGTTACCACAAAGTGCTATGGATTCTAGAAATGAACTGGAGTGAACTGTTGTACATTTCTGTTGAAAGATTGTCACCTTACGTTTCCTCTTGCCTTGAAGAATACGAGAATTTTTGAAATCGAGAAAGTCGTGTATATACCGTAAGGTACGTGTTAATGCTTTGTCGCCGCCTTAAACTTTTCAAAACTAGCGCTCAGCAGTTCGGCGTTCACCGAAATCAGATGTGAATATAAGCATTTCGATCGAAATGTTTCCTTTCCTAGAACAAAATGCACAGGAAAAAACATGCTACGTTAAATGTTTTGTGCTTCCCAATATCCAGTTTCACCTTTTCATTGCTGTAATTTTTTTTTTTTTTTTTGCATTGATGTGATGTGATAGTCGTGTTTTAAAATAGCAACAGTACAGTTATAGCACGCAGGACTCGTGTAATATGTACAGTGTACCACAAAAGTGAGTACACCCCTCGCATTTCTGCAAATATTGAAGTATATCTATTAATGGGACAACACTGACAAAGTGACACTTTGACACAATGAAAAGTAGTCTGTGTGCATCTTATATAATACGAGTTAATTTATTTTCCCCTCAAAATACCTCAAAATATAGCCATTAATATCAAAACCCCTGGCAACAAAAGTGAGTACACCCCTTAGTGAAAGTTTTCAATATTAACATACAACATGTCAACGGTCAATATTTTGTGGGGCCACCACTATTATCCAGAACTGCCTTAACTCTCCTGGGCATGGAGTTGACCAGAGCTTCACAGGTTCCCACTGGAATGCTCTTCCATGACGACGTTGCGGAGCTGCCGGATATTTGAGACTTTGCGCACCTCCACCTTCCGCTTGAGGATCCCCCAAAGATGTTCTATTGGGTTGAAGTCTGGAGACATGCTTGGCCAGTCCATCACCTTTACCATACAAGCTCTTCAGTAAAGCAGTGGTCATCTTGGAGGTGTGTTTGGAGTCATTGTCATGCTGGAACACTGCCCTGCGACCAGTTTCTGGAGGGAGGGGATCATGCTCTGCTGCAGTATTTCACAGTACATGTTCATGTTTCCCTCAATGGAATGTAACTCTCCAACACCTGCAACACTCATGCAGCCCCAGACCATGATATTCCCACCACCATGCTTGACTGTAGGCATGACACACTTTGTACTCCTCACCTGGTCGCTGCCACACATGCTTGAGACCATCGGAACCAAACAAATTCATCTTCGTCTCATCAGACCATAGGACATGGTTCCAGTAATCCATGTGCTTTGTTGGGCTTTCTTGTGTACCGTCTTCAGAAGAGGCTTCCTCCTGGGGTGACAGCCATGCGCACCAATTTGATGTAGACTGCGGCGTATGGTCTGAGCACTAAAAGGCTGACCCCCCCACCTCTTTAATCTCTGCAGCAATGCTGACAGCACTCCTGCGACAATCTTTCAAAGAAAACATTTGGGATGTGACGCTCAACACGTGCGCGCAGCTTCTTTGGACGACCAACCCGAGGCCTGTTCTGAGTGGACCCTGCTCTTTTAAAACGCTGGATGATCTTAGCCACTGTGCTGCAGCTCAGTTTCAGGGTGTTAGCAATCTTCTTGTAGCCTTGGCCATCTTCATGTAGTGCAACAATATGTCTTTTAAGATCCTCAGAGAGTTCTTTGCCATGTGGTGCCATGTTGGAACTCTCAGTGACCAGTATGAGAGAGTGTGAGAGCTGCACTACAAATTTGAACACACCTGCTCCCTATGCACACCTGGCCCTAGTAACACTAACGAGTCACATGACAATTTGGAGGGAAAATGACAAGCATTACTCAATTTGGACATTTAGGGATGTAGTTTCTAAGGGGTGTACTCACTTTTGTTGCCAGGGGTTTAGATATTAATGGCTATATTTTGAGTTATTCTGAGGGGGAAAATAAATTAACTCTATTATATAAGCTGCACGCAGACTACTTTTCATTGTGTCGAAATGTCATTTTGTCTGTGTTGTCCCATGAAAAGATATACCTAAATATCTGCAGAAATGCAAGGGGTGTACTCACTTTTGTGATACACTGTACAATGTGTTTGGAACTTCATCTAATCATAAGTTTTTGTGTTTCATTCAAACCAGCTTCAGAGATCACCATGGGTTCTGCTGTGGAGAGAACAGATGAACATGTGAGGGAATATCTGATATACCGTGGCTTCACCAACACTTTGAAACACCTGGACAGTGAGATAAAAGCAGACAAGGAGAAAGGTTTCAGGGTATGACTTGATACTACTATGCATGTACAGTATATTTGTAATTAGGGATGTCCCGATCGCATTTGTGTTCACTCTAGTCCGATTCACCTAATTGAGAATCTGCTGATACACAGTCCTGATCTGATACCGAAAAAAAGGTTTTGGTTTTTTTGAACGAAAGTTCCAAACATGTCTTGGTAATGTGAATTATTTTGAAACAAGAATGATGTGGAAAAATGCTTGTCTATATTAAATGCTACATTGAGTGAATCCATTCAAATCCACTCACGCGTTGACGCTCACGCTGCTGGGAAGTTGCAAAAGTACACTTATGCAATTTTAACGATGATTGACACATTTGCGCCTAGGCATGTGCCGGTTACCGGTTTCACGGTTTACCGTGGTGTGAAAACGTCGCGGTTTCAAAACCACAAAAAATTTCCGTCAGACCGTAGTACGGTATTCACTATTTTTCATGTGTCAAAAATGCGGTCAGAAGTGGCTTGGCGCGGCAGCGCTCACCCCCTCCCGTTTGTTGCTGTGTGTGAAAGTAACGCTATCGGCTAGACAACCAGTAAACCCAAAAACAAATACTCCAAACATAACGCATACTTTTCTTCAATTTATTAAGCTCTCAAATCATGGTAAGTGGAATATACAAAATGAATACATTTAAAACGTTGTACAATTGTATTTTTCCATGTGTGAGTAGCTTCAACAGATTAGCTCCATGAAAAGTTCGCCAAAAACAAAACACACATTTTCCTTTCAAATTCAATATACAAACTAACTAAAAGCTTACAAAGACGAATGTTAGCCTAGGCTTAGCTGGGAGAGCAACTTCGTCGAGTGTTACAGCCGCAGAGTGAGAAAACAAGCTCTATTCGCTTGAATGAAAGGGGAAAGCATCAAAGATCGCAATTTGTGAAAGATGCTCTTGCCCTAAGCACAAATCCACGTTCGCTGGATCAAGGAGAGGTCTCACTCACAATGTTTTTGTTTGTTTGTTTGTTTAGATGAAACCTTTCCACAATAATATTTACACTTTAACTTAAACATTTTTAACTAACTTATTAACTTATGAATTCTTTGTTTTTTTTAACACATAGGCATGACATCATGTAGACTAGAGCTGACACAATGGCTGAAAATGGCAAAAATTCACTTGAGCTTTTCCAC
This sequence comes from Corythoichthys intestinalis, assembly GCF_030265065.1. Taxonomy (NCBI): domain Eukaryota; kingdom Metazoa; phylum Chordata; class Actinopteri; order Syngnathiformes; family Syngnathidae; genus Corythoichthys; species Corythoichthys intestinalis. The sequence goes on along the minus strand of NC_080411.1, from coordinate 43,897,568 downwards.
CCTCCCAAAAAAGTCATGCAGTAGAATTTTATAAAAAAATTTTATTCAGAAGTGTTTTTACTTTTTTATTGAAATGATTTTGTTCTTGCTCTAATCTTGAGCAACTTGAGCTGTGGCTGTGGCTATAATCTATAAGTTATATTTATTTTAATTTTATTTAAAAATAATAATAATAATTGATAATGTATTTTAACAATACATTCATGTTCCATTTTGCAACTATGTTCTGAAAAAAAAAAAAAACCTGTTCAATGTAAAAAAATATTTTTTTTAACCCATACATCTCAGAATAACACATTTTGGAGCTATAATTGCAATACCGTGAAACCGCGGTATTTTTGCCCACGGTTATCGTACCGTCAAAATCTCATACAGGCACATGCCTATTTGCGCCTTTGGTCGTAGAACTACCAAGTAGGGCTGAAGCTATTGATTATTGACGTAATCAATTAGTTTATCAAATGGTTAGTTCGAATAATCGAGTAATTGGGTTATGAACATTTAATGCGTTGCAGAATGAATTTTAGGAGCTGTAAAACAAAGGCTTGCTAAGAACTCACTTTCAGAAGAGCTTTAAATACGAATACAAAGTAAAATTCCCCGAGTGTTTTTTCAAACTATGCACAATTGCACTTTCATTTCACAAGAGCAATAAATGCATTAAAAAATAAGAATACCTGAGCTTAGCCTCAAACAGTGTAAAATAAACAAATAAATGAGGATCAAAGTACAACAAAAGAACAATTGGCTAACTTGCATAGCAAAAAGTCTACTAGCTTAAATACTATAAAGTGCTAGCATTTTTTTTTATACAAAGCTCTTAACAAATCGTTCAAACACATATTCCCACAAAAACACTAAAAAAATACTTCTAAACTAAATTACGAATGCATCAACAATCATATTGGCTCAAAACAAAAACTTACAACCTAATGTTGGTCTTAACAGGGAGCAGCTGGATCCAGCAATATTATGGGCTATAGGGTTATCGGATGGGCTAAAAATGAGATTTTTTTTCTGCCAGTATGAACAAGGTTTTAGAGTAAATGTAAAACTAAGATCTGTAACAACAGTGGGGATTTTTAGCCTATCCAGATTGAAACTGGATGGCTTCTGAGCAGCTGAATCATGATATGTTAGATGTGTTATGTCATATTCACTGTTGTCACTAGACAGCAGTGTATTTACCCAAATCAGTAAAACAAAATGCCAACACTTTGGAAAACGAACAATTACAACGCCGATGTAATTATTAAACGAATCCACAAAGCAGCAACATTTGATTCGAAGCTTTTTTCTAGTTATAAATTACTCAAATTAATCGATTAATCATTGCAGCACTGCAACCAAGCTTCTCTGGCAAGATCAAAGCTACAAGCCTGTCAATCATCCTTAACTTTAAGTACCAAACGCAAGCTGGACAGTTTGGCCGCACCACTTAGCAGGAGGGAGGGTGAGAGGCTGTACAAGCATGAAGTATAAAAATACTGTATATTTTTTAAATTAAAAACCCGATCCTTTTCACCCGATTCTGATCCTCTTATAAATGGCGTGATGGCCCAATTTCCGATGGTGATCAGATCGGGACATCCCTATTTATAATTCTTTTCCCTATTTGTTGTTTTTTCTTGGGATGCAATGTTTAACAATCTAATAGATTGCACCTATAATAGATTGATAATTGGGGCTGTGTTATCTCATTTTTTTAAAAAATCCTTCCTTATAGGTGGATAAGATTATTGATCAGCTGCTGCAGTTCATCCAGAGTTTTGATCTATCAGGGCTTAAGGACTACTGGCTCTATTTGGACAGACGCCTTTTCTGCAGACTAGAGGATGTTTACCGGCCCACTGTGAACAAACTAAGAGCAAGCCTTTATAGATACTACGTTATAAACACCATCCAGGTAACACAAACACAAAAATATAACTTGACTCTTTTAGAAAGTCTTGAAGTAACTGTGACCTTTATTCACCTAACAGAAAGGAAATTTGGAGAAGACTCAGGAGTTTTTCCAGAAGCAGGCTATGGAGCTGCAAGGTCAGCCAGAGTGGCGGGATTGGTTTATCCTGCCCTTTATTCCTGCACCTGAGCAGAACCAGGCCTTCGCTCCATATTTCTCCCGCCAGTGGTCCGACACGTTCCTTGTTTCACTACACAACTTCCTATCTGTGCTCTTCCAGTGTATGCATATCCTTCAGTGAAATTTTACATGAAATAATTGCTGCCATGAATACTTCAGTAATGTGTGTGCATTTTACACAGTCCATGCAAGAAGGCAATCAATTTTAAAATCACCATTGTTGTTTCAGATCTTAGTTTTGCATTTTCTCTAAGACCTTGTTCATACTGGCAGACAAAATCTACTTTTTAGCCCATCCAGATTGAAACTGGATGGCACTTCTGTAGTCTGACCAGTCACAAAGACTGATTGAAATCACATATGGGAGGTAGTTTCATATTCAATATGGACAAGATGCTTCTCAGTCTGAATAGCTCAGATGGGTTTTGACTGTCTGTAACATCACTATGCTGGATGATGCCTTCGTCATCTCGGCAACCTGTCATGTGTGTCAGTATTGTGGCCCAGTATGAACAGGCCCAGATCTAATTTGGATACTTGGCCAAAAAAGTGTGAACAGTCAACCCTAAAAACGTGATTTGAGGAGGAATCCGATTGGAATCAGATAGGCCTGCAGTCTGAAGGCAGTCTAGGTTAACTTCTGCAGACACTCTATGAAATGGTTACATAAATTTGAGTTGGTCAGCTGAATAATCATATGTACTCATGCCTGGATAACAAGTCAGTCTTTGTTATTGACTGGTTCAAGCTGCCATTGTTTTTTATATAGTCCTTAACTGGGGTTCACCCCAACCAGTGCTACTGAGTTTTGATGCTGAAGTCCAGAGGACAACCAGCCTGACTGAGGAGAATGAGCAGCTGCGTCAGCTGGTAAGAGTGTGAGCGTGACCAATGCTTACTTCTTTTGAATTGTCATCATCATGTCTTTATGCTAATAACTAGAGATAGAGGATTATCGGGGCCGATATTTGGAAATTTAACGTATATCGGTATCAGCCTTTTTTTCATCCGATGGGCCGATATGGAAAAAGTCCATTTAAAACTGGGTTATTTCGGCTCAGTGCAGCTAGGCCTCTCTCCTACCTGCTCTCTCCTGCACAAGTATTCACCCCATCCTCTGATTAGTTAAATGGTAATGGTAAAAGGTGTTACACTTGTAGTGCACCTTTCCGCCTCAGGGTTTCCCCTACATATAAGAGATTGTGGCGCACCGCCACACCAAAATAAAACCGCCACACCTTGCAAATGAGATGTTTTTTTTTATTTTGTTTTTTTTAAGGCCGCTAAAAACTAGCAGCAGCCGAATGTGAAGAGTTCAGCAGCAAACTATTCATTGTGTATTGTAATGTCAGTAACTATGCGCAGCCCCTTTAACAGACGATCGGACAGGGGAGGTGTGACGCAGGGAGAAGCGAGTAGAACTAATGGGACAACAGACGAGATAACAGTCGCGGCAGCCCGCTGTTATTTTATTATTGTTTTTTCTTTATTATTGTTACCACAATAAAGTGGGTAAGCCAATACCGATTCTGCTCCTTCTTGCCCATATCCGGGGCATTACAGTAGTGTGGATCGGACTTTTCAGCAAAAGTGAGTCTTAGACGTAAGGGCAAGTTTGAATGAATTTGCGCCAGAAGGCGGGGCCCCTTGCTCTATTTTCAGAGTGCCGCCGCGCTAGTATCAACAACAAGGGTCTGGCGTACTTATACCTGTGCTATCAGGCTATTTCGGCTGATGGATATACGCAACCACAGCTGACGAAACTTTCATAAATGAGCTTTCATTCAAGTTAGGCGAGCTCTGGGACACTCGAAAAATGACTCTCATACCTCTCCTTGCTAAATTAATGGTACCTCGATGCACGTTTGTGTGGAAATGTAGTTGACGAACAACAATTAAGAACTATTCAACTTTTCACCGAAACTAGTAACTCTTTACACGGCTATTAGAATTTCCCCCCACTCCTTGATATGGGTCCGTTAACAGAAGGAATATTATTATTGTGGTAATATAGTACGTATTAGGGCCAAATAAAAGGAAAAAGAAGGACTACAACGGGGGTCTGCAACTCGCGTGCGGCTCTTTATTGCTGCCCTTGTGGTGCCCTGGAGCTTTTTCAAAGATTTTTTAAAATGGAAAAAGATGGGGAAGGGAAATAAACTTTTTGTTTTAATACGGTTTATGCAGGAGGACAAACATAACACAAACAATTCAATTCAATTCATTATTATTGTAATGAAGTTAAACTTGAGGTGCCATCGTACAACAGAGTAGTCACGTGGTGCGTCATTCTCTATAGGATCCACTGCAGGGAAAATAAACATTTAATAATGAAGGCTAATTATGCATTTGTAGCCAACTTAGTCATTTTCATAGTAGGCTAATATAGCTAATATCGATACATACAGCCCTTTCATTATCAGGCTTATACAAGGCTTTTAGTGTTTTGTGGCTCCAGACAATCATATCAATTTATTTTTTTGGTCAAATATGGCTCTTTCAACTTTTTGGGTTGCCGACCCCTGGGTCACTATGAGATGTAAGTCGTACTATTGCTACGAGAAAAAAAAGCCGTATGATTACGTAGGGTAACGTAGCTGTAATCAGCTACATATTTTATGTACATGTAACGTAGCTAAGAGCTACGACATTAGCCTGGCTAATGAAATATTTAAAATATATCTTTGCTATGGTTCTTCTTGGGGAAAAAAGCCATGGCACGACATGGTGAGGCTGTCCGACTCCGATGAAGCCCACCACCACAGCTTCAAAAAAATCCTACGGCAAACCCTGCTCCTTTTTAAGGCCCTCAAAGTGCTTCACACTATATCCTCATCTACCTACTGGTGACGCAGCACCAGGAGCCACGTGGGGCTTTGTATCTTGCTTAAGGATACTTAGACGAGGTCGTTAAGGCGTTCTTTTCTGTGGAAAACATTCAGAGCTATTTATTTAACCTTTTATTCAACTTTATAAGAGATGATTCTAGGAAATTCAGGGACTTCTGGAGCTATTATTTTCAACTTGTGTGATTCAATAAACATGCTTTATAGGCTGTATTGGCTGAGCGAAAATTGTGTTGGTTCGTTCCACTAAAGTGGATCTACATAACCTCTGCATTGTAATTTACATACGTTGCTAATTAGTACCCAAAAAAAAGTTCTACTCACGGTTTCCAGTCATTTTTTAGTAATTAGCGTTTTTATGTCGGTCTTTTTTTCCCCCGTGGCGCAGTGATATTGATACGGCGGAGTCGTATCGTCAGTGTGTGAAGCCATTTTAGGTCACGTGCACCAATAGGAGACGAGGATTGTTGCTATGGGTTTGGAAAACAAACAACATGGCGGCGACCGTGTCAAACTACGACACGAGCGAAGATGAACAAAAGATAAGAAAACCGCATTCGAAATTTAGTCAAAAGGCATCGAAACGATGCTATATGCATCTCTCAACTGTCCAAGGGCGAAAAAGGGCAGGAATTTGGAAAAAACGTGCAGAGCCGCGTGGTTGCGTCAGACAATGGATTTATACCCAGGCTCCGTCGAAGGATATTGCTGAAAATGTGTCGACTGGGATTTTTAACGACATTCACTACAGGTAAGCCACACGCACGCCTTTGCTACAAGGTTAATTGTTATTAACCTATGCTCACAAAAATCTTATTTAAACTAGTGTTGTAACGATGCCATTTTTTAGCCCAGATATCAATACTACTTTGTTATAAATTGTATGTACAGTGTATAGAAAGTGAATCCAGTAGAACTTTTTATTGCATACCTGTTATGGGTGACGATGGTTAAATAAACCTTCTGGCTCAAGAACATCAAGCTGTAGTCAATAAAAGCCCTGATACTGACGTGGCAGTGATTGCTGTAAGTCTGCAGATAGATTTACATTGTAAATTGCATTTTTTCACAGGAGGAGGCAACAGAACGAGGACTGACGTCTCTGAGGTCTCTGCAGCTCCTGGCACTAGTGTGTGTTTAGCACTCATTGGCATCCATACATTCACAGGTTGTGACTCTGCTTGTGCCTTTCATGGCAAAGGGGGGGAAAAAATTCTTTTGCACGTCATAAAAAAAGACTACCTGACTGGGTTTGCAAAGCTGGGCAGCAGTTTTAAACTTGACCTACAAACATTTAACACGTTGTGGAAATACGTGTGCCACCTGTTTGGCCAGTTATATTCCAAAAATGATGCCAAATGCAGATTTTTCTGTATGGCCTCGTCAATCTTGCCAGAACATTCTATTCCCCCAAAAACTGATGCTCTGTACCAACATTGCAGGACAGCAAACTATCAAGCAGCAATCATGAAACGTTGTCTGACAGGTAAAATGTGTGCCCCTTCACCCATTGGGAATGGGTGGGACATTGAGGATGGGCAGTTGGCAGTGACATGGATGACTAAAAATCCTGCCCCTGATACTGTTTTGCAAGTAGTCAACTGTAGTTGAAAGGCAACCAATTGTGACACGGGAAGATGTTCCCATATGTCTGCAAAACTTTCTTGTACTGATTTATATTGGTGCCAAGCATGCGAGAATGTTTCCAAAGAAACAGAAGACACTTGGATGGGCTGATGACTTTGATGAAAGCGATTTTGAGGAGTAATGTTGTCATGTACAGTTTTACTATTTTTTATTTCTATATATATATTTTTTAAATTCGTTTTTCAATATTTGTATGTGTATTTTTATAGTATGAGACACTTCCATGTTTAAATAAATGTTGTGTACCAACAGTACCATACTTGAATGATTCCAACCTTTTGTCTATATACAGTGTGATTAAATAAGGCTGTGCCAAAATCGTAATGCCATGTCAAAAACAAAAAACATAAAAATAAAAAAAAAACTCCACCTTGGACAGATGTAGGAAGTAACTATGTTCAATTTCATGTTTTCATAGTATTCAAATATGGCCATCACCAGCAGCATGGACAACATCCAAGTTGACATGAGAATTCCTCCCTCCCGCGTTGATATAGTCTGTTATTCGATCTTTCATGTCATCAATATTTGCTGGAAGTGGTGGAACATACACTTAGTGTATGACATACGTTATGTGCCATAAAGATGGATAATGAACTTTGTCTTTAACATACCAACACGTCCAGCAAGTACTGATGATGTGAAATATCGAACAACAGTTGCAATCAAGACAATAACTGCGACATGCACAAGTTTGAGAGGAATTCTCATCGTGGCTTGATTTTGTCCGTGCTGCTGGGTGTGCTCACATTTGAGCACTTGTGAAACATGAAATAAAACTTGGAAGTTATCTTCAACACGTGTCCATCACTTCTTTTGTGATGTCTTTTATTTTTTAAGTATCACCTTATGATTTTGGCACATTATTTTTTGATCACCCTATATATGATTTTGGCACATTATTTTTTGATCACCCTATAATTTTTTGTCTTATTCCATTTTTGCCATGATTAACATTTAGGAGGGTGTGGTAGCAATTTGGTTGATTTTCAGCCATTTATGATCATGGTGTGCATTTTTTATTTTATATATTTCATTGCATAGTAGGTTGTGATATTTTTAATATATGATACATAAGCCTTTAGCATATATATTTCATTGTGCTGGGTGCAAATCATTAATGTTGAAGTGTTTCCTTCAAGAAATTAGCTACATTTGATTTCATTTCATTTCATTTCATTTACATGAATTCACCTATGTGTATACTAAGGCACCAATACTTGTTTCAAATGTTTGGTAGATGTGTTTATGACATTTGATAAAGATTTTGTGTTGCCAGAATTAATATAACACTTAAAACAAGCAAAAACAGCAACACTAGATCTGTATTTTTGTGTATTCACATCAAAATACATTTCTGGCTGGTGACTAAGTTAGAAGGGTATTGGCTTAGAAAAAATGCTTTGAACGCCTAGATCCAGCGTAGTGGAATGAAATCCATTTTCTAAGCACTTTTTCCATGGTCCCAATAAAGCCATATTTCCACAAGCTTGTCCATTCGCAGCAGATCCTGGTCAACTCTAATCTTTTAATGGACGACGGTCCCATAGAAGAAGTTGTAGCTGTCAGTGAAGGGTGTTTCAGTTCTGAAAAACACACACACACACATAAACCATGTGTGAACTGTTTCATGTATATCATATTTACATAATCTTCCAATTCAAATTATCTAGGCTTGTCTATTCTGCCATTTTTTCCTGAATAATATTATCAAATAGGTTTTTGGAACTACAGTTTAAACAAACTAAATCCTATGAAAAACCTATGTTATCTGTCAAGCTAAACTTTTTGCTCAAAGTTAACAATCTAACATCATAATAATGACCGCTACAGCCCAGAACTCACATTGCAAGTCTTAACTTCATATGTGATCTGACCAGAAGCCCCCCAACTCCCATAGTTATTCACAACAAAAGGCGTGTGTGTGGCTTACCTGGAGTCAATGTCGTTAAAAATCCCAGTCGACGCATTTTCAGCATGATCCTTCGACGGAGCCTGGAGAGAAAGCCATTGTCTGACGTAGCCACGAAGGCTTAGCAAGTTGCATGCCGTTTCGGCCAAATTCCTGCCCTTTTTCGCCCTTGGACAGATGAGAGATGCATATAGCATCGTTTCCATGCCTTTTGACTACATTTCGAATGCGGTTTTCTTATCTTTTGTTCATCTTCGCTCGTGTCGTAGCTTGACACGGTCGCCGCCATGTTGTTTGTTTTCCAAACCCATAGCAACAATCCTCGTCTCCTATTGGTGCACGTGACCTAAAATGGCTTCACACACTGACGATACGACTCCGCCGTATCAATATCACTGCGCCACGGGGAAAAAAAAGACCGACACAAAAACGCTAATTACTAAAAAATGACTGGAAACCGTGAGTAGAACTTTTTTTTTGGTACTAGTTAGCAACGTATGTATATTATAATGCAGCGGTCATGTAGATCCATTTCAGTGGAACGAAATCTATTTTCTAAGCACTTTTTCCATGGTGCCAATACAGCCTGTTAGGCATTTCAATGAAGGTCAGTGGTTGTATTATTCAAATTTTTAATGCCCATTTTTCCACTTTTACTGCAAATTATTATCGACTCCAAAAATGAATTATCGGCCCCTCCAAATACTTATAATCAGTATCGGTCCTGAAAAACCCATATCAGTCGATTTCTACTAATACCAGCATCAATTTCTTTTAGTTATAGAAAGAGAATGCAATTTAAAATAGCATAACAAATAATAGTTAAGTTTAAAGCATTATTTTTTGTCCTGCCTCATCTTGTCTAGCTCTTCGCCTTGCAAACAGAAAGTCGAGACCAAAAAGATGGCGATGAGGTGGTCCATCACAAGCTGCCGCCGTATGTTCAGAACATGGACCGACTGGGAGATACTGAGCTGTGAGGCACTAACATCACTGTCTTTATTGACTCTAAAAATGGCTGCCATTTAAACAAACAAACAAAAATATCGTATAGATACACTAATATACCTTGACTTGCTCGTGACTTTGAATAGAGTAAGTGGTAGCTAATAAAATGCATTTAGGTTTGAAATTATTAGGTTTATGTTAAGACTTGGTTTTAAGTGTGTTAAGTCAACCATTGAAAAATGGCAGCCATCTTTTACATGAATATTAGCACTTGTTCACTCTTTGTTCTTTAACAACCAAAAAGATTCAGTGTGAGTAACAACGTGACAAGATTTCCCAAAATGATAGTCTGTCAAAATGTATATTCGCTTGAATGGCTACTTCAACCAAAATATAATTCACCAAAAATTTTGGAAATGGTTTTATGCCTTTTTTTGAGATGATTTTATGTTATACGGTGGGGCAAAAAAAGTATTTTGCAGCCAGCAACTACGCAAGTTATTTACCTTAAAATTATGCAGTTGTCTTTAAACAATGTGCCAAATGGTGAAGAAAGGAAGTCTCTGGTCAATAACAAAGGTTTACATCAGTACTTTATAATCAAACCTCTGCAAGTTGCTTGTCTGCCTATCACTGTTATAACGATTGCTGTGGCTTTCAAGGAATATTTTGAAATCTACCCAAAATGCAACCTACCCAAAACTCATCCAGAAAGGCCATTTTTCATCCTCCCATGGATGTCCACAACTAAAATGTTTTAATTTTTTCAGCTACTTAGGAAACCACATCATTAGTTAGCTGACAAATTTCAACAAATATTCATCACAAATAAGATCACATGGCAGAAATATTGAGTTGTCCTCAGAATTTCTGTAATGGTTCAAACTGAATCACTTACTTTAGAAAAGTTAGAAATAAATATTATTTCTGTATGTTACTACTCTTTTGTTTCTAATTGAAAGTATTTCTGAAGGATAATTTTTATTGGCGTTCCATTTTTATCCTTTTATCTACAAGGCGGACACTTGTCACGTTGGTACTGTGAGCAATTTAACAAATGCTTACTTATGGTATCTATGATGTTGTTAAATGTTGTTTATTTGAAGTGAGTTATTTGCCTAGACTTCATAATGTATTGGCGGGGCTGATAAAGAGGGGGCCTGCATTGTTGGCGAGGCCATCAAAGCTGACCGAGTGGAATCAATTCAATTTTATTTGTATGACCCTATATCACAACAAGGTTGTCTCAGAGGGCTTTACAGAGTCAATTGATACACACAGATAATGAGATGAGTTTATGTCCTGGGCATCCCCAGACAAAGAGCTTTTTTCTTTGAAAATTCTCGTGAATAAATGCTTCACTCCCCAAATTCATCATAGATATGGACGTAAAACGGTCTCAATTCTTGGTTAAAAGCAAAAAAAACTGTGCAGTTAGCATTTATTGTACGTAAATATGTCAAAGTACAATGCTAGTCTGTTAGTGAATGTTGCTAGCGGTCGCCAAATCTAAACATCTTTTCCGGTGGAAATTCTTGTAGTAAATGCTTAAATCCCTGAATTCTTCATAAATATGGACATAAAACAGTCTCGATTCTTGGTTAAAAGCAAAAAAAAACGTAAATTTTGCGAACTATGATGCCAATGCAGTAGCGGCTAATTTCTCGCTTTGATTTTTATCACGTTTCAAAAAGTATGGATGGTACGAAAAATATAATAATTATCTTGAATCCTCGAACAAATCACTCCTGAGACAATCATTCGTGTTTAGCGGTACAGCTTTCGTACTTTTTCAACAGAAATCCGGCGTTGGATCGCTGCGTGTGTGAATAGTTCCTCTTGATGTGGGCGGCCCCCAACATGAATGCGAGGCGCAGTGCATGACCGATCTAACCCGTCAATACATATGAAGTCTATGTTATTTGTTAGCACACTACACTATAATTGGCAAATCATTCACAGTACCAAAGCTGTACAATATTTATTTATTCTATTTTCTCGAGAAGGTGTTTTATTTTTTATTTTATTAAACATCCATTTATTTCAGAAACACTGTACATGTACATCTGAATTACAGCTTTAGAATATTTTTAGGTACTATGCCGCAGTTGATAAACTGCTCATTGTCTGTTTATATCAGAAATATTCCTAAAATGTTTTAATCTTCTAATTTATTAAGCAGTAAGTTAAATTACCAATGCAAGTCACATGCTGTGTTCTCACTGTGCTGTGATGCAGTTGATGTTGCAAAATAAACATTTCATCTAATGGATAATTGTTTTTTGTCAGTAAATTTATTACAAAAAAAAACATTGATACATTTTATTAAATTTTAAATAAATTCATACCATGTAGATATTTCTAAAATTAAAAATTATGACTATTTGCTTAGAAATTACCACTATAGTTCTGATTTATTAGATGATGGGAAATTTTTCCAGTTTTCACATCACCAAAAAACAAAATCATTAGCAACCGCCTATTCCTCAAATATATACGTTAAACAAGGTTTTTGCCTATGTAGAACGATACCAGCTCAATCCAAAAATTGTTCTGAATGTTTACTCAAGAGGAACACTAAAACATTCAGTTACCCAATGTTTCTGAGAATGCTATACAGAAAACAAATCAAGGGCACCCACGCTGACAGAAAAGTTAATAAATCCAATTGCACAGACATTTCACTGAATTTGAGGAACAACTTTTCGATATGCTAGTAACACATACAAATGAACCCTTATTTGACTCGTGTCAGTGATGATGCAAATTGTATATAGTGTCTGAACAACAACAACAGAAAAAACGAATTCTGAAAACATCGACACATTATTGGTGGTACAAAAATGGCCATCTGTTAGTATTCCTCCCCTATAAATATCTGAACAATTTATCATCTTAGAACTTCGTTATTTCTGTACTGCACCCAAATAGTGACAGACTCTTCTGCTCTCAGTGACTTAGTGTCAAGCCAGCGGGCAGTCAGTGTTACCACCACACCATCCAGGAACTTCTTCTCAACATTCCTACCACAAGGTCGGCGTACCCCTGGAGGGAAAACACAGCAGGTAACCTCGGTGTCTTCGCCAAATCAGGCGGCAGTCGGCAGAAAGGACCAAGCAAATAGCCAGGTGAAAATGCCAGATATTTCAAACAGAATTACCACATATTTACAGTTGCTACTTTTTGACAAATTTTCAAATAGTAAATAAAATAATAATAATAAAAGTTGTCATCATTGGTTTGAAAAATCACCGTATTTTTCGCACGATAAGGCGCACCTAAAAGCCTTTCATTTTCTCAAAAGTAGACAGTGCGCCTTGTAAGCAGATGTGCCTTATATATGGATCGATATTGGTTACTCATGGCATGACATTCCCTTTAGAGCAGCACCATCTAGTGGATGTATAACGCAACCCCAACCAATACTACTAGTACTGCGCTTTATATGCGCTTTATGCCAGATATTTCAAACAGAATTACCAGATATTTACAGTTGCTACTATTTGCCAAATTTTAAAATAAGGTTATCATCAGGGTTTGAAAAATTACCATATTTTCCGCACGATAAGGCGCACCTAAAAGCCTCAAATATTCTCAAAAGTAGACAGTGCGCCTTATAAGCAGATGCGCCTTATATATGGATCGATCGTGGTTAATCATGGCAAGACATTCCCTTCGGCGCAGCATCATCTGGTGGATGTATAACGCAACTCCAACCACTATTATTACTACTACTACTACTGCGCCTTATAATGCGGTGGCCCTATATATAAAAACAGTTTTAAAAATAGACCATTAAATTGAAGGTGCGCCTTATACTCTGATGCGCCTTATAGTGTGGAAAATACGGTACTAAAAAATTACATATATTTTATCTGTACTATTTTTTCTAGTCTTCAAAGTCAAAAGATCCAGTCCAAGTGAAGGAAATTAAACCTGCTTCCAATCATGCATCAACAAGTGAACTGCCTAGTTCTCAATCACATCTTTCAAACCAGCAGACAAATCAACCATCGCATATCAGACATAAGAAAATTCAGGCTCATGAAAAAGAGCGGAAGGAGCTCTTCTCAAAACCATCACCACAGGTACCTGATAGTTTCAAGGGGAAGTTGACAATTCTTGTTATTGTTGCAAATGAATATTACGTTTGGATAAGAAAGGTTATGGGTATTTACATCTTGTGATAGAGCAATAAATTTACAGTATTGTGATGTTTCTTTTCAGTTCCAAGAGAAAAAAGTTGAAGTTGGAGAGGTGGAACCTCCCAACGAGAGCCCTAGTGACGCTCCTAATTCTTCCTCCTCAAACTTCAGTGTCAGAGTAGAACAAGCAGGGCAAACAGCAGAACAGCCATTTATCAAACTCAGCCAGGAGGAATACGGAGAACATCATTCTTCCATTATGCACTGCAGGTAGCTGCTCAGCAAAACACTACACTCCTTGCTTTTCGGTCAGGCCCTAGGCATAGGCGAGCTAGGCGATTGCCTAGGGCGTCATCTAGTGGATGTGGCACCAAATCTTTTTTTTGGGGGGGAGTACTCTGTAAAAAAATTCTCATGTTACGCGTCCCGAATGTTTTCTAACGCAGTGTTTTTCAACCATTGTAGTGTGCTATGCGAGATCGTCAGGTGTGCCGCAAGAAATTATCCAATATCGCATTTTCATTTTATTTTTTTTACGTCTTGGGCGGAGTTGCAGAAGGAAGGAAGAAGGAGGCAGAAAGTTGCGGTCGTGTGAAGATGAGAGGGGTATTTCTGTTGTAGCGTTCAATAACTGCTCAGATTTCCAGTCATAAGCTACCTTACTGTCCGCGACAATGTGGACCCTAGCGCGTCTACTGTACATCATTTCATTAGACTCGTCAAGAGTCATTATTCACGAAAGTGTCCTTTCCATTTGATTCATGTGGGATGACTGTCAATCCTCCCCCTGTGTTTTATTCCAACACATTATCAAGGGCAGCAAGGTGGCTGACGGTTAAACATCTGAGCAGTTCTTGAACGCGACACAAGCAGCTATCCTAAACGTCATCCCCAAACGAAACACCCATTGCTTCAAAACAAGTCGATGGACTGTTTTGTTCACCTTTGTGAAAACAGAGAAAAAATCAGGCAACTTTTTGGAGAAAAGCTTCAAAGGTAAATGAGAAAGCCCCCAAAGCCAATCACCTTGTTGCTGAACTTGTTGCTAAATCCAAAGTCCCACGCTGTGTGAGAGACCTTAATACTACCTTTCTGCAAAGCTATTGTCAGCGAGCTGCTCAGCCCTGATGCGGTTAAAGACATGCTGTCTGCTATAAAAAATAAAAACAGAAACTGAGAGTTGTTGATGAAGATTCCTGCCAGCATATCAGCTTTTGGGTTCATCTAAAGTTTCACACTAAGTAAGTATAAATATTGAGAAACTATTTTATATATAAATTAGAGATGTCCCGATCCGATATTTGGATCTGATTGGACGCCGATATGGGCAAAAAAATGCGCATCGGTATCGGATCGGAACACGGAAAAATTCCGACCCAGACTTTCGATCCAGTTTTTTTTTTTTGAAAGTCCGGTCCCGGTTTTCCATCGCACAGATTTACATAATCCATTCCAGTTTTTGCTACGGTTTCCCTAAACTCCGGTCCGCATTTTACGGCACACCTTCAACACACTACATTTACATTACCGTCTCCCAATTTACTGAGAGACTTTATCGGTAAAAATGTGAGCTGTGTGGGATCATTTCACCTTAAAGGACGACGAAGAGGCAGAGTGCAACATATGCCACAATACAGTCAAGCGTAGTGGTAAAGCTGTTAGAAGTTTTAATACAACCAACCTAATCAAGCATTTAGCGAAATACCACCACAAACAATATGAGGAGTATGTTAAGAAGACCGAAGACAAAAAGAAAGGTCCTACGCAACTAACACTGGCAGAAACTTTTGCTATGCGTGGCACTCGACAGTCCCAAAGCCCAGGCAATAAGTCATTGCCGAAGAATTCATTCTGGATGACGAGCCATTATCTCTCGTGAGTAAAGACGCACCATCCAACCCTAAGAACCACGGTACAACATGCCCAGCCGTCATTACATCCTTGAGCGATTTGGCCGTGGAAGATTCGAGAACGATTCACAAACATCCAAATTCCGATTATTGAAATATGTCAAGTAAAGCGGAACTAATACACAGCGCGGTCTTCGGGACGCAATGAGAAACTGACCGCATTGCGTCCCGAAAGTAAACATAATGCTTGTCATACACCCGGGTAATGCCAATGCTCAACTCACTGCTTTAGCTCAACTCATGCCGCTGGATAAAAAACACAAGAATACCTGACTGCTGCTGACAGCTGCTACAAACGACATCAACGTCATTTTACTGGAGATAATCGATATCATATGTATATAGAACTAGATGCAAAACGACAGACTCGACTGCGTTAGCAACACTGAAGTATTGAAAACCAGATGCATTAGTAAACAGCCGCCATCTTAAAGCAGAAGACTTCCCTATGTAGGATGTTGTGAACCTTCCAAGCGAACCTAATTAACTTTTTATCTGAAATACTCCTAAATCGGCAAAATCTTGACTTGAATCTATCTTCAAAACAGTTGTAAAACTTTCACATGTCCAAAGTAGACAGAAGGGAAATTATGGAATAACGGGAACAATTTTAACAACTTTAACAGTTGATTCGCAAAATTAAATGAATTGAATGTAGTTTAAAGCTGCTGATACAGAATGGGGACTTTAGTATTTTATTTACTGTTTTAAAAATGTTAACTTGATACTGAAATAGTCGTTTATTTAAACCTGAGAGGCTTTTTAAACAATTTTTGTAACTAATGCACGAAACATTAAAAGCATCTAATGGCTTGGGGGATTTGTGGGATTTTCCACTGAGGTTGTTGGTGTGTTTTGCTTTTTTAAGAGTTTAAAATATTATTTGCACATTTTACCGACTGGCTATGCCCTTTCTGTTTGTTATTTATAATGTTTTGTGTTTGTCACTGAATAAACAGGTCAGTTTCTTGTTACCAACCTTTGTGTGTTATTCAAACTAGCCTAATTCAGCTGGCCAGTTGTTATCAAGAGTACTAAAACCTTTTTCAACATGAGTCTGACAACTAAGTAAGGAGGCTAAATAACTTTAAACTTGAACACATGCTCAGATAGGTCGGTATCGGTATCGACCAGTATAGGTATCGGATCGAAAGTGCAAACCAATATCGGTATCGGATCGGAAGTGCAAAAACCTGGATCGGGACATCCCTAATACAAATATACTGTACAGAAAGTGATTTTGGATTTGTGGTGTGCCGTGAGATTTTTTTCAAAGTAAAAACATGCCGTTACTCAGAAACTGTTGAAAAACACTGTTGTAACATATATAAAGTACTGTATTTTCACAACTAGGGTGCACCGTATTAAAAAGCGCAGGCTCATTTTCGGGTGATATTTTTGTATTTAACACACACACAAGGCACACCACATTATTGGGTGCATGAAAAACATGCTAGCATCCACGCTAGCTTGCGCACTCGCGTTTTTTATTTATTTATTTTTTTTTTCTGTAAAGGCAGTGGGAGAAAAACTGATAATTTAACAAAGTACTCACATCAATCTTAATTAATCCACTAGTCCATCAAAGTCCTCATCTTCTGTATCCGAATTGAACAGCCTAGCGCACACACTCGAACTCAATAGCTACTGACGCAACCGTCTCCCTTTAACCCCTTCAGACCTAAGCATGCTGCTGAAGGACATGACGCGTTCGTGTCTCTAAACCAATAAATACATATAATTTAGTCAGTGGCAGCCAATGCCAGGCAACAAGGTAATTTTGGGCCATTTCAGGTAATTACCGGTTGATTTTCAGTCACTTCCTGTTGACTTTGGGGCATTTTATGGGTCACTCCCTGTTGATTTTGGGTTACAGAACAGGAAGTGACCTGGGAATGAATAAGCAGCGACTGAAACGCAACAGGAAGTGGCCTGTAAATGCCCCGAAAATCAGAAAGAGTGACTGTGAATGCTCTGGTTTCGAATGAACGAACATTCTCGTTCCTTTCCCGGTCATAATGGATTGGGTGTCGAGCGCTGTCAACGGCAGCCAAAGAGTTAACTGAGACAATATTTTGGTGGGAGATTTTGGTAGCAACTTGTTGGTTCCTGGGTTTTTATTTATGTTTTTAGTTTTTTTTTTTTTAATTTATTTATTTTTTAAAACCAGGCTGTCCTGTTCAGCTGTTTGACACCGAGAATGGAAATTTGAGTGCCCGGTTGGTCTGAAAAGTTTTAACATTAGAGTAAAATTGGAGTATGACATACTCCCATTGTGATCATTCAACATACCTCGTTTATTAAGACAAAGCAGCGAACAGGAAGGGGTTACTGGGGAACAGAAGAAAAGAAGGAGAGGGAGAGAGAAGAAACAACAACGAGAAATACACTGAATGCCTACACTAACTTTGAATATGTTGGTGCTATCGTCAGCTAGATGTATTTCCGGTTGACACCGTGTGGGGAGCCCGATAACCAGGGAAAGAGTGGGTGGGGATCTAGAAGATAAGTGTTTGGTAGGGGTGGAGTGTACACAAATCAGCCCTGTGATCTTGAACCCAGTAGTCGTGTGAATCCCTTGTGAGTGTGAGCCCATTGGCAACCCACTCTACACCACCCCATCGCTAATCCCGGCACTGAGGTCCTCCACCGGAGCGCGCCCAATCACATCCAGCAATGCGAGAATCCCATTAAACTTGCGATAGCCAAGCAGACGAGCAGAGACGCTGCGCGGGCGCCGCCCCAGGGCCATGCCCAGCCCCCTTAGCCGACCGGGGGGAGGGTGGGGGACAAGCCATCGCAGCCCATTCCTCCTCCCGCAGCCCAGCAAAGGAGCCATCGTCATCCCCCCGGGATCCAAGGTGGTCCCCCGGGCCATCTGTGCTCACATCGACCGTCCTTCAGGGATGGGATAATGGGACACGCCAACACCCCCCACCTGGTCCACAAGCCACCACTGTGACCCCCCCCCCCCCCCCCCCCCCAACCGGCACGGCACATCGCGGTACCCTCAATGGGCCACCAAGTCCAGGGCAGAGCATATAAATATCACCATTTCGATATTTTGCACATTCCTATACAGTAGATGGCCCTGTTAGCCAATTGGATGCCAGGAATGGTAGGCAATAGCCAATGGCAGAGCAGCTGTAAGTATGTTACGTTCAGTAAATATTCTTATTATATATACTGTAAATATATATAATATTTTACCATTGCGGCATGTCGTAACCTGAAAATTCTGTGTGTTGACGTTCATAAGTTGACGTACCACTGTACTTTGAAGCCTGTTTGGTCCTTTGTCTCTCAATTCAATCTTTCTTTTAGGGTTGACTGTTCCGGTCGCAGAGTTGCCAGTTTGGATGTTGATGGTGTTATTAAGGTGAACCTGCATCACTCATCTTTAGGAGTTATCAACTAATACACGCTATTGAATTCATAGTAAAACTTTCATTTGCTCACACTTCAGGTATGGTCGTTCAATCCCATCATGCAGACAAAAGCCACCATCATGTCCAAGTCTCCTCTGCTCTCCCTGGAGTGGGCCACAAAACCTGACAGATTGGTAAGAATAGAAGTTCCAATACAGTTACAGAAATATTGATGATAATGTTATCACGGATATTTCAACTTGTACAGTAAACATCACATTATCATCCAACAATTATTGTCCTGTATCTTGAGATTCAAGCCAATCTGTTCAACAAACTAATTGGTTTTCGCATGTTTTAAGTTGTTACTAGGCAGCGGCGTTGGCACAGTGCGACTGTATGATACAGAGGCGAAGAAGAATCTATATGAGATGAACATTGATGAAACTCATCCACGGTAAACCTTTCTGTCTTCATGCCACTTTAGTACAGTGAAGGTCACTTACAGAGAGAGGACTATTTTGTATGTCACCGTAATAAATTTCAATAATACAAGGAAAATGTCATTAAATAACCTAATTTTAGATTTAATTGAAGAAAACCTTTATGTTAATCTCGTCGGGATGCACTGCATCATACTAAGCACATGTGATTAAGTTAGCAAGTTTGGATACAATATTTGTAAGAACAACGCAACTACAGTATAGACCCTACCCACGTGACGTCACAACTCCGCTCTCCTGAATGGTACCGCCCACTTGTCCGTCAAAACATAGTGTTAACCTGTTACGGCTACGTACATGTCTCCTATTTACGGCGTGTTTTTCTGCTCCTTAACATTAATAATCAAAATGGTGAAGGCGTGTGTGGCTGTTGGTTGCACTAACAGAGAAGATGGAAGGAGAGACTTGAAGTTTTACCGTATTCTGAGGGATCCAAAGAGGAGAGCGAAATGGACGGCTGCAATTCGACGTGAAAACTGGGCACCAAAAAATCACCAGACTATGTAGTAGTCATTTTATATCCGGTAAGATGCATTTAAGATATACTTAGAGGGTTTTGGGCTGACAAATAACCACAATTAAGATCATTGCGAGGCTAATCGCCGACAACATACGACGTAGTACGACATAGTTTCAAATTCAAGATGTTTGTGACTTCCCTTTCTTCCACCATCGTTAGTTTTTGAATAATATTTAGCTGGTACCAAGTGAAAGAAACTGGCCTCGTCTACGGGGCTGACAAATAACCACAATTAAGATCATTGCGAGGCTAATCGCCGACAACATACGACGTGGTACGACATAGTTTCAAATTCAAGATGTTTGTGACTTCCCTTTCTTCCACCATCGTTATTTTTTTAATAATATTTAGCTGGTACCAAGTGAAAGAAACTGGCCTCGTCTACGGAGCTGACAAATAACCACAATTAAGATCATTGCTAGGCTAATCGCCGACAACATACACGTATGTATGTAGTGAGAGTGCTATCGCTAAACCATATAAACATTAAAAGCCTTAACTCCATTGACAAATGACATGAAATACATTAGACTTGACAGTGGATGTTAGCAATAACAAAAGATTTTGAATTGAAAATTTCGTAACTCACCTTTCCAAGCACAAGATAGATTCCTGCCGAATTTTCGTGGACGAGGACCTGTTTCACCCAACCAGCAACGAAGTATTTATAAGCCTCCAAGCTCTTGAAGTTTTTCAAATTTTCGTGAGAATAGGCTGATTTTGTGTGGACAAGATAATTGTAAATATCAGCGTAGCAGATGTCAGGCAGACAGGGCGAGGACAGTGGGTCGAAAAACATCGATTTGGGCATCAAATATGGATCTGGCGACTGTATAGAACGAAGCTTTTCCACATAACGCCTTTTATGCAACACATCCAGTGAGTTTACGGCATCAGAAAGCACCGGGTCTTCCATGAAATGCATTTTAAATTCCTCGATCAATTGAAAACAATGCTAATACAGAGACAAAATGACGGACAAGTGGGCGGAACCACACAGCGAGCACGTGGTTTTGTGACGTCGGTGGTTAGGGTATATTGTATAATTGAACAACTTAAAATGTACTGTGTTTTCTTTGTAGTGTCGCATTCTGATGAAATGACTTTTCTTTTTTTCCTCTCAGTATCTTGTCTTTGGCCTGCAGTCCCAGTGGTTCGTCCTTTGTGTGTTCAGCTGCTGCTGTCAGCCGAACGATTGAGCCGGCTCGTCTCCCAATGCAGGTGTCTGGTCAGCTGTTACTTTGGGACACCAAAACAGTGAAACAACAGGTTAGGAAATGCACATCGTTGACAATGGTTTTGCTTTCTGTAGTTCTCATCATAATCTTGGTTCCGTCTTCCTCTCAGCTCCAGTTTTCCTTAGAGCCTGAACCAGTGGCTATTAACTGCACAGCCTTCAACCACAATGGAAACTTGTTGGTCACCGGAGCAGCAGATGGAGTCATCAGACTCTTTGGTCAGTATTTTTAAAGTAGACATTTTGGTGATATCCCTATTTTACGCACTATGAGGCACAACACATCATAAGGCCGCCGTCAATGAATGGCCTATTTTAAAACTTTTTTCATATATAAGGTGCACCGTGCTATAAGGCACGTAGAATAGACGCTACAGTAGAGGCTGGGGTTACGTTATGCATCCATTAGATGGGGCTGTGCTAAAGGGAATGCCAACAAAACAGTCAGATCAGTCAAACTTTTTTAATACAGGTAGTTGCCGGGTTATGTCGTACTCGATTTACGTGATTTCGACTTTACAACGCCGGAGTCTCGTCCGCCATTTTGTTTCCAGTCTTTTTTTTTTTTTTTTTTTTTTTTTTTTTTTTGTCGCATAAACAATACCTTATTGTACCTCACAGTATCTTATTTTTCTGCTTTTATAAATATAACGCTTTCTGTCCCCACTAAATGTGAAGTTTTTCAGCTTGACGGACAGCAAACAAGGCAATTGTGGTTTTTGAAGCTTATTATTTTGTTTCCTTTTGACAATTTATAAAACTAACACATATATATGTACACTTATGTTCAAAACAACACGTATTTCAACAATAAAACTTGACACGTAGTATAAACGAATGGCACCATTTCGGGTCCATTTTGCAATAAATGGGGGACTGTGTGACGTCATCAATCGAAATTCATATCTCAAAAATGATAGCAGAAGCAACAAAAAATTTTACAGCACAAACGTAGCAAACGATTGACACCATTTTTAGCAATTTTTAATCAAAATGGGGGGTTGGTTGACTTCATATTGACCTATAAAAAATTTGTTAATCTTTCAAAAATGATAGCAGCATAAACAAAAAAGAAATTCAGCACAAACGAATAACATTTTTTTTTTTAAATAATTTTGTGTCTGATGGGGGGCCAACTTCACAGTATTGGGAAAATGGAGTCGGCAGCTGCTTACCGTAATGGCAAGACCTGTTGCAGCTCAAGATTGATTCATATATATAAGGCAACTTGGATTATAAGGCGCACTGTCAGCTTTTGAGAAAATGTAAGGCATTTAGGTGCGCCTTATACTGGGGAAAATACAGATTTTTTTTTTTTTTAACCATTTGTGAAAATGATTAAATGTTCTCTCCACTTTCTTATGAAAAAATCTTAAGTTTATACAACAATGAGTTGTATGTAGAGTTGTCCGATAAGTACTTATTAATATCCCGGTATTGTCCAACTCCCTGCGATTGGCTGGCAACCAGTTCAGGGTGTCCCCTGCCTACTGCCCGTAGTTGGCTGGGATAGGCTCCAGCACCTCCGCGACCCTCGTGAGGAAAAGCGGCATGGAAAATGAATGAATGAATGAATGTCCAACTCCAAAAATACCGCTATCAAATCGATACTGATATATGCGCTAGTTTATAATTAATTATTTTTCAATCATTTATTTTTCATTTTATTTTTGCACCATGAATGCAAATGGTCAGCTCACATCACAAATCCCAAGCATCATAGTTTCCAGACATCTAATGGTCAATAAGCATGACGGCTGTGCAAAGCTGTGACCAACCCTTGTACAAAGGCAGAAGGCTTCTAAATTCACTTTGAAGGCAACATGAATATTGGCCCAAAATGGATAATGAAAAAACAATGTCAATATTATCCGATATCATTTTAAAACACTTTTGTCGGACGTAGGCATGTGTCGATTTGAGATTTTGATGGTATGATAACCGTCAGTTAAAATACCGCGGTTTCACGGTATTGGAATTTTACCTCTAAAAAGTGTTATTTTGAGATGTATGGGTTATTTTATTAAAAATCCATTCAACATCAGTTTCAAAAATCCGGGTTTCTCTACAGTTTGGAATCATGTCTCATGCTATGAAATATGTCACAGCATTCTTAAGGTTTTTTGCATGTTTGGATGAAGGTGCATAGTTGTTGTTTTTAAGTTTCCGGAACTGTTGGCGGATCTGGTGCTTTTGATGTTGATGCCCGGCTGCTGTCAGAGCTACTTCTGCCCTATAATGATAAAAAATAAAGATATACATTCATTCATTCATTCATTCATTTTCCATGCCGCTTATTCCTCACGAGGGTCGCGGAGGTGCTGGAGCCTATCCCAGCTAACTTCGGGCAGTAGGCAGGGGACACCCTGAATTGGTTGCCATATATATGTTAAATTAACCTGAATTTATAATGACTTTGGTAATATAGAACTGGACCTAAAAATGTACTGCATGATCAGATTGATTTTATGTAAAACACATACCACTACTAGTATTAATATTAATTAGTTGGCTATTAATAGAGAGCAAGAGTGTGTGACTGGTACAATGGGGCAAATAAGTATTTAATCAACCACTAATTGTGCAAGTTCTCCCACTTGAAAATATTAGAGAGGCCTGTAATTGTCAACATGGATAAACCTCAACCATGAGAGACAGAATGTGGAAAACCCCCCAGAAAATCACATTGTTTGATTTTTAAAGAATTTGCAAATCATGGTGGAAAATAAATATTTGGTCAATACCAAAAGTTCATCTCAATAGTTTGTTATGTACCCTTTGTTGGCAATAACGGAGGCCAAACGTTTTCTGTAACTCTTCACAAGCTTTTCACACTGTTGCTGGTATTTTAGCCCATTCCTCCATACAGATCTCCTCTAGAGCAGTGATGTTTTGGGGCTGTCGTTGGGCAACACGGACTTTCAACTCCCTCCACAGATTTTCTATGGGGTTGAGATCTGGAGACTGGCAAGGCCACTCCAGGACCTTGAAATGCTTCTTGCGAAGCCACTCCTTTGTTGCCCTGGCTGTGTGTTTGGGATCATTGTCATGCTGAAAGACCCAGCCACGTCTCATCTTCCATGCCCTTGCTGATGGAAGTTGCTGATAGAAGGAGATTTTCACTCAAAATCTCTCGATACATGGCCCCATTCATTCTTTCCTTTACACAGATCAGTTGTCCTAATCCCTTTGCAGAAAAACGGCCCCAAAGGATGCAATTCAGTATTCTTTCTCTTCCAAGCACGAGAACCTTTGTTTCTACCAAAAAGTTCTATTTTGCTTTCATCTGACCATAACACATTCTCTTAGTCCTCTTCTGGTTCTGGTTCATCCAAATGCTCCCTTGCGAACCGCAGACGGGCCCGGACGTGTACTTTTTTCTGCAGGGGGACACGTCTGGCAGTGCAGGATTTGAGTCCCTGGCAGTGCATTGTGTTACTGATAGTAAGTAGCCTTTGTTACTGTGGTCCCAGCTCTGTGTAGGTCATTCACTTGGTTCATCCGTGTGGTTCTGGGATTTTTGCTCACCGTTCTTGTTATCATTTTGATGCCACGGGGTGAGATCTTGCATCGAGCCCCAGATCGAGGGAGATTATCAGTGGTCTTGTATGTCTTCCATTTTGTAATAATTGCTCCCACAGTTTATTTCTTTACACCAAGCGTTTTACCTATTGCAAATTCAGTCTTCCCAGCCTGGTGCAGGTCTACAATTTTGTCTCTGGTGTCCTTTGACAGCTCTTTGGTCTTGGCCATAGTGGAGTTTGGAGTGTGACTGCCTGAGGTTGTGGACAGGTGTCTTTTATATTTATAATGAGTTGAAACAGGTTTCATTACTACAGGTAACGAGTGAGCCTCGTTAGAAGAAGTTAGACCTCTTTGACAGCCAGAAATCTTGCTTGTTTGTCGGTGACCAAATACTTATTTTTCACTCTAATTTGGAAATAAATTCTTTAAAAATCAAACAATGTGATTTTCTGGGGGTTTTTCCACATTCTGTCTCATGGTTGAGGTTTACCCATTTTGACAATTAGAGGCCTCTCTAATCTTTTCAAGTAGGAGAACTTGCACAATTGGTGGTTGACTAAATACTTATTTTCCCCACTGTTTCAATATTTACACATTATACACATAAACACCCACCCCCTCTCAACACAGAAAGTCACCAGAGAGAAAAAAATATATATATGTATATTATGAAAATGTTATTTTGAACAGATGTTTACAATGGCGAAATAATTAAGTTTGCCAACAGTCCCGGACTGTGCAGGGCAACCTGCAATATAGGAAGTTCCGATTGGTACCGTCGCTGCCGACGGAACTGTATAGACCCTACTCACCAACGTCACAGAATGACGTGTCGCTGTATCCGGCCGCCATCTTGTCAGTCATTGTTTATCCGTATTCTCAATGGTTTCAATTTGTCGTGCAATTTATAGTGCAATTCATGGAAGCCCCGGTGCTTTCAGACACTGTAAACTCATTGGATGCGTTGCATAAAGGCGTTATGTGGAAAAGCTTCAGTCTATCCATTCGCCAGATCCATATTTGATGCCTAAATCGATATTTTTCGACCCGCTGTCTTTGCCCTCTCTGCCTGACATCTGCTACCCTGATATCTACAACTATCTTGTCCACACAAAATCAGCCTATTTTCACGAAAGTTTGAAAAACTTTAAGAGCAGCACTCTAAGCAACATTACCCAGTGTGACCCTTTACTTCCAATTTTCTAAAATGGTGACCATCAATAAAAAAAAAAACAGTTGACTGCCATGGCCGACGCTTCAAGGATAGGTGGATATTGGACTATTTATTCAATAAAATAGCAACAACTGTGTCTGCCTCATTTGCAAAGAGACAGTCGCTGTTTTCAAAGAGTTCGATGTGACGCAATAATGATGTTACCGAACAAGACACGCTGACATGTACGACAACATTACAGGGAAGATACGCAGTGAGAAATTATAGCAACTTGAAGCTAGTTTAATTTCACAGCGGCAGTATTTCGCAAGAGCCCGAGTGTCGGAAGAGAACGCCACAAAGACAAGATTGTTGAAATTATGAATTAAAAAATAATAATAAAGCAAATGTGACACACAGAAGGGCCTGCTAAAATTTGTCTAAATATATTGTTCTATGTAAATCAGCCAAGGTAGCCCCCCGCATTTTTACTACACCAAATATGGCCCCCTTTGCAAAAGGTTTGGACACACCTGTTTAACTGATGATCCGTAGACGAGGCCAGCTTCTTTCACTTGGTACCAGCTAAATATTATTCAAAATATAATGATGGTGGAAGAAATAAGCATCTTGAATTTGAAACTGTACGTTGTCGGCGATTAGCACCGCAATGATCTTAATGGTGGTTATCAGCCCAAAACCCTCTAAATATATATTAAATGCATCTTACCAGATATAAAATGACTAGTACATAATCTGTGGTGATCGTTTGGTGCCCAGTTTTCTCGTCGAATTGCAGCAGTCTATCTCGCTCTCCTCTCTGGGTCTCTCGGAATACGGTAGAAGTTCAAGTCTCTCCGTCTATCTTCTCTGTTACTGCAACCAACCGCCACACACGCCTTCACCATTATGATTATTAATGTTAACGAGCAGAAAAACACTCCATAATAGGAGGAATTTACGTAGCGGTAATGCGTAAACACAATGACCTGACGGACAATATGGCGCGGAGGCGTGGTTGTGAAGTCATGTGAGTGGGGTCTATTGCGGGTTGTCCCGCACAATCCGGAACTGTTGGCAAGTACCCTAACGTGGAAAACTTTAAAAAAGTTGGCTAATGGTAGAGAGGAACCAGTTTAGCTGTCTTGGCATGCTAACTAGCCACATTATCTGCCTCATTAAGAAGCTAGTTACAGATTTAGTATTTATATATATTTAGTATTTGTCTCACCGTCGCTAGAGAGACTAAACACGCTGGAGAGCTCTCATATTTTACCTTCAATTTTGTATAAAGTGATCGATGATTGTCACGTAAATGTGAAATCAAGTCTGAGGTGTTGCCCCCCTTTGCAGCCACCCTCCACAAGCAAGTGTTGCACGTGGGATGTCCTCCCTCCTCTAATCCACGGCCGTCTGCTTCTTTTCGGTAGCCAAAATACTCCCATACAAGCGAGTTATTTTTTTAAGGAGGAAAAAGCTCACCACCTTCAGCCATTGTTTGAACTGTCGGACTGTCACTGACGGACACAGCAACAACTGGAGGGGGAGGGGTGAGCGCTCCTGCTCCATTTCTTGCTGCATTTTTGGGACATACAGTAAATAATAGCTAATACCGTACTACGGTGTGATGAAAAATTTGAGTGGTTTTGAAAGTGTGACGTGTTAACACCAGGGGAAACCTTGAAACCGGTAACTGGCACATGGCGAATCGGATGATATTATCGTCTAGCTGATAATATCGGACAACTGTAGTTGTGTGATTTTGTTACTGAGGCAAATCTAAGTAATGCCTGTCTGATGTATTTTCCTCTCCTTGTAGACATGCAGCAGTATGAGAGTGCTATGAGCTGGAAGGCACATGATGGAGAGGTTTACAGTGTTGAGTTCAGCTCCGATGAAAACACTGTCTTTAGCATTGGAGGAGATGGCAAGGTGCATTTGTATTAAAAAACGATGATCCTAAATGTGCAGTTTGATTAAAAAATAAGTTGTATCTTCAGTTCATCCAGTGGAACATCCATCGATGTGGCGTAAAGCAGTCAGAGCAGGTTCTACCTCAGGATGCCACTGGACCTTTTGTCCTGTCAGGATACAGCGGCTATAAACAGGTATGCCATGACAGATATTAACATACAGTGGTCAATTACTTATTCTGTAAAACAAAGGATGTACACGGAAGAAATTCAAATATAGTAATAAACTCAAATTATAGGTGCAGGTTCCCAGAGGTCGCCTCTTCACCTTTGACTCAGAAGGACAACATGTCCTGACCTGTTCAAGTTCTGGAGGGATCATTTACAAAGTAAAGACATCTAGTTTCATGGTTTCATGGTTATCTTTTGTGTGACTACCTGCCCTCTGTCCAGCTTACTAATGAAGAACCCACTCTGGAGAGCGTGCTGTCCCTGGGTGGACACAAAGCACCAGTGGTGACTGTTGACTGGTGCTCGGCATTGGACTGTGGTACCTGTCTGACTGCCTCAATGGACGGAAAAATCAAGCTCAGCACACTCCTCGCGCAGAAGTCCTGACTCAGCTGTTGTGTAACAATTATACAAAGAATAGACTTGATAGGTTTTTCATTTCTTGACAGAGATTATTCCAGAATCTGATGTCAATGTAAGCATTTTTCATAATACAATACAAACCTGTTTCACATCCATGACAGTACAATATTAAATTCCTAAGGGAGTTGCAAGATCATAACATTTGTCTTTTTTTTTTTTTTTTTTTTATGCACCCTATTTTCCGGACTATAAGTCACCCTTTTTTTTTTTTTTTTTTTAAGTTTGGCTTAGCCTGCGACTTACACTGCTGGCCAAAAGTATTGGCACCCGTGCAATTCTGTCAGATAATGCTCAATTCCTTCTGGAAAATGATTGGAATTACAAATGCGTTGGTAAAAATATTTTCATTTATTTTGCTTCAAAAAACTCAGAATAAAAAAAAAATTAAATCATTATAATTTTATACAAAACTAAAAAAAATGGGCCGGACAAAAGTATTGGCATCCTTTGAAAAATCGTGTGATTCTTCCCTGATTTGTGTATTTAACAGCACCTGTGACTTACCTGTGGCACATAACAGGTGGTGGCAATAACTAAATCACATTTACAGCCAGTTATAATGGATTAAAGTTGATTAAACTTGCAATGAAAAACCACAAAAGAGAATGGAAAAAAAAATTAAATTATTATCAATTTATTTTATCATATTATTTCATTTTAGCACAACCTTTAGACAAAATAACTGCGAACAACCGCTTCCGGTATCCAACAATGCTCTGCTGGAATTTTAGGCCATTCTTCTTTGGCCAACTGCTCTGTCTCTGAGATTTTAAGGGTGTCTTCTCCAAAATGCCATTTTCAGATCTCTCCAAAGGTGTTCTATGGGATTCAGGTCTGGACTCATTGCTGGCCACTTCAAAAATCTGCAGTGCTTTATCCCAAACCATTTTCTAGTTCTTTTTGGAGTGTATTTTGGGTCATTGTCCTTCTGGAAGACCCATGACCTCTGAGGGAGACCCAGCTTTCTCACACTGGGCATTATGCTGCAAAATTTGTTGGTAGTCTTCAGACTTCATAATGCCATGCACACGGTCAAGCAGAGGCAGCAAAGCAACCCCGAAACATCAGGGAACCTCCGCCATGTTTGACTGTGGGGACCGTGTTCTTTTGTTTGAAGGCCTTGTTTTTTTCCCCCTGTAAACTGTGTTGATGCCTTTTCCCAAAAAGCTCTACTTTTGTCTTATCTGACCAGAAAACATTCTTCCAAAACGTTTTGGCTTTCTCATGTAAGTTTTGGCAAACTCCAGCCTGGGTTTTTTATGTCTTTGGGTGGGAAGTGAGGTCTTCCTGGGTATCGTAGCACAGAGTACCTTTTCATTCAGACGCCGACGGATAGTACGGGTTGACACTGTTGTACCTTTGGACTGCAGGAAAGCTTGAACTTGTTTGGATGTTAGTTGAGGTTCTTTATCCACCATCTGCACAATGTTTCGTTCAAATCTCGTCTTTTTTTTTTTTCTCCGTCCACAGGTTAGCCACAGTGCCATGGGCTTTACACTTATTGATGACACTACGCAAAGTAAACACAGGAACATTCAGGTCTTTGGAGATGGACTTGTAGCCTTGAGATTGCCCATTCTTCCTCACACTTATGCTTCTCAAGTCCTCAGACAGTTCTTTGGTCTTCTTTCTTTTCTCCATGCTCAATCAGGTACACACAAGGACACAGGACAGAGGTTGAGTCAACTTTAATCCAATATAACTGGCTCCAAGTGTGATTTAGTTATCACCTCCACCTGTTCCGTGCCACAGGTAAGTAACAGGTGCTAGAAAGGAAGCATCACATGATTTTTCAAAGGATGCCAATACTTTTGTCCGTTTTTTTCCATTCTTTTTTCATTGCAAGCAAAAGAAATGAAGATATTTCTACCAAAGCATTCGTAATGGCAATCATTTTCTGGGAGAAATTGAGCATTATCTGACAGAATTTCAGGGGTGACAACACTTTTGGCCAGCTGTGTAAGTCTTAAAGACAATTATGTGAGTGTTCCAATTATTATTGAATGATTTAATTTAGGGGGGAAATACTATACATTCTGTAAATCCAGTTAATCTGTAATCATAACAATGACAAAAACAATAGAAAACTGAAGGAGTATGAAAATACTTTAGTATGTATGGCCTTGAATTTGTTTTATTTTTCTAAATAACACGGCAAATAAATTACGTCCAATGACTAAGAGGTACAGAAGATGAATGAATGAGAGACATTTTAAAATAGGAACATTTTGAACGGTTAAGAGGTCATAGATATTAAATACACCAGTAAATTTAAAGTCCATTTCAGGTTCATATTGCAGGAATCTGACCTTTTAGCCAGATCCCCAGCCGAACTGCCGGACCCGCGCTGGCGCAGATCCAACGGTCCGGGCCAGGGGGACTCCGGCCAGAAGGGCAACCTCTGTGCGTTCACCTTAGTCTTAATCCTTTGTACTGACTCCATTTTTGAAAGGCTCACTGAAAACAGGTTGACAATTTATTCAGGATCGATAGAGATCAAAACGGCAAGGCGAAACAAACACTCAGGCGAGGAGGCAAATTCATTCCAAGGTCACCATATCAGAAGTTTCCAAAAAAAGGACAATGCTTAGTTAAACATTCAGTCTTTTGAAGGCTCTCGCCGGGCGGGCCGTGGGCAGAAAGAAGGGTGTGTTTGGGATTATTGTCTGTTTGTGGATTGGACAGTAGTATTCGGGAGTTACTTTTGTCTGGGCAATGAGGATGTGGATTTTCCCACCTCAGCGTCAACGGGGATCTTGGAGTCTTGTCAGTCGTGTTATCAGTTGGACATTGGGCGTTCTCCTGTGTTCCTTGTGTTAGGACAGACCGTCCCACCATTTGTTGTGGACTGTCCGGGAGAACTGATTGCGAGACTTGATGGTGGAGACATGGGCTTGTCAGCGTCCATCTTGCTCAGTTAGTTGTATGACGCACGCGCTGGGCTTCCGTGATAAGAAGGCGCTGTTTATCTCTTATGCCCTATATTCTGCTTGTTGTCCTTAAACTATGATATAAGTGCTATTTATTTTATATTGGGTATGTTAGAGTAATGCAAACAGACGGTTCCTACGAGGAAATGTACTATCTCCTTCAATGGCAATAAATCAATACTTCATCGGATCAATCAGCAATTATGTAGGCTACTTTAAACACCTGGATTTATGGCAAGGGCGTTGGTATGCGTAGGGACAAAACACTACCGACATTTCAAGATGCTGAAATTGTCCCCACCAACTTTTAAGCAACCTTATTTGCATTATATAATGACTTCAGTTATATACTGTAGGTCATTTGACTTGTCTTCCCATATGTTTTGATTGTCTGGTCCATTTTTTTTTTTAATCCTAAACGCATATTTGATTGGCTAATGGTGTGACAGATTTATTTTGCATAATCATTAAGAATGTCCCATCCCCAGCAAAAAGTGTTAATGCAGGTTATGCCATATCGTCCCAACCAATGTTAAGACCAAACCTACGCCCTTAATTTATGGAGCCTTTTTTACTAAATGCACTGATTTTCAGGTAAGCTATTGTACTTCTACATCAGGGGTCCCCAACGACCGGGCCGCGGAACGGTACCGGTCCGTGGCGCATTTGGTACCGGGCCGCGCAGAAATAATAAATAATTTATTAACGACTGCATTGTGGCCGATTGACTTTGCCTGTGCCGCCTAACACACCAATATCCCTGTCTACTCTAGATGTACAACTACAGGATAGGAGGTCGTCATAGAAATGCATTGATTGGACTGTTAGCAGTACATCTTGTTTTGTATATCTATGTGCGCTTGGCCTCAATAATAACGTTTGACGTAGGTCGTCGCCCATCACATTTGTTCCCGGAAATAATTAGCCCCCACACTTGAATGACTGAAAAATCGACGTCTTTGGACAGATTTTTTTGGACAGATTTTTTACGGGGAAAAGGGAACCTGACGAGCCAGAAGATGAGCCTACAACCTCGAAGAAACCAAAATCTATGCTACTTCCCAATCACTAAAGGCCCACAAACTGCGAAGGAGTGGATTCGTGACCCGTATGTGAATAAACCGAGTGAATCGAGCATGTCTGTGCAACAGGAATATCAGCTTGTAGAGATCGCAAATCACGGCGACCTTAAACGTAAATTTGAGACAACAACTCTACTGAGGTTCTGGATTAAAGTCATTTCGGAATATCCTGACATAGCTTGGAGAACACTGAAAACAGAAACATTTCCAACATCTTATCTTTGTGAAGCGGGCTTCTCTCACCCTCCCATCTCGGGACCATCTTAAGGGACAAGCTCAGACCTCCCACTGATTCAGCGCGTGAGTTGTATTTTCCCTGCACTTAACACGACGGGGCTAAAAACAAATGTTATTTTATATTTGCTGTATTTTTCTGCCGCACATTGCCGGTGTTCTGACAAATTTGGCATGCGCGCAACGTTAAAAATGACTGTGAATGCAGCGATTCCAAAGTACACACTACACACTTTCTTTATATTAACTTACATTTGCCATGTTAGCTGCACACAACAACTGCACGCAGCTCTCTCACTTAACGACTTCGCCGTGTCGTTAAGCATTAATTTACGCCATTTTCGTGTTGCACATGTATGTTTATTTAAATAGCTTTTTAGCACCGTTGCATAACATTGAGAGTCCAATTGAATATAAAAGAGGGCTTTTTTCACCGCCACAAAATCTTTGGGAGCAAAATATATAAGGTTATAAAATTTGACAGAACACCGGTCCGTGAAAAAAAGACCGAAATCACACCGGTCCGTGGTGCGAAAAAGGTTGGGGACCCCTGATCTACATGAAAAGTGTTATTACACAATGGAAGAGGTCGTTTGGCGGCTCCATATTGTAATGTGAAGCATTGCCGCATAGCGGCGCTCCCACCCTCAGTAACATTTTCTTTTCGACGAGGAAGCTGCGGGCTCCACAACAATAACAGTGCTAGGAGCAAGGGAATGACACGCTTTCCGACTTAAATCCCGCTTTAAGTCACACGGGATGACAGCTACTTTTGCAAGTAACGCAATGCAAAACATTTTTCCGCTTTAGGAAGACCTATATGTTGCAGTTGGTGAGCATACCTATACCTTTATATATAGATGCGCAGGTGATAGGTTAGCCTGTTCGAACTCTACCGTACCCGTCTTTTTGTTTAATGTCACTGGTGTCAGGCCCCCAGTGCAAACATGGAGAGCTTGTACAAGCGCAAAATGTTCGCTTCGATGCGCAAAACCAAGACGGACCTGTCGAAGAAGAGGCAGATCGGTCTCCCTGCCTCCATCCTGGACGACAGTGACGAGGGCTCCTTCTCCTCTTCCTCGTCGTCCGGTTCCCAGTCCGACTTCCATAGCTCCCCGGAGGAAGACAGTGACCAGGAGGAGTGGCAGAGGAGTGATTCCGGAGCCACGTCGAGCGACGACAGTCGCTCTGTAACCCGCAGAAAGCGCTCTTTTCTGGGAGGCGACGAAACATCCTCGTCCTCGAGCACTGCCAAGGAACGAAATGATGATGATGAGGACGACGACGATGATGATGATGACGATGATGAGAAGGACGGGGTGAAGGAGAGAGAGACTCAGCCAAAGAGGATGGTGCAGCCCAGGAAGAGGTCCAGGGTTCAGCGACAAGATGATTCGGACTCAGATCGTGCAGATGAGAAGCGGCGAGAGGAAGAGGAGAAGGCGAAGAGGAGACAGAGACACAACAAGCTGCTGGCGCTGTCCCGCAGAATGAAGGCCCGAGTACCCAGCCGGAGGAGGATCCGCGTCAAACAGGTGATACACTTGTGGAACGTCGTCCTCTTCTGCATTTAAACTAGGGCTGCAACTAAGGATCTTTTTTTTTTTTTTTTTTTTTAATAGATTAATTAAACGATTAATTGGATAACTGTCACTTCTTTTCAATTACTTTCACAATTTCACATGAAGTTGTTTTAGGCATGTTTTAAGTAACAATGAAGACAAAATGGATGACTATTTCCTTCAAAAATAATATTTTATTACAGCTTCCCGACTTAACTGTAGTCCATAACTTTACTGTTTTAAGTACATAAAACTTGTTAAAGTTTTTGATAAAGGTTCTGAGTATAAAACGTAAAAAGAATTTCTCAATACAAAAATTTAGACATAGATCCTGTTCATTCAAATAAAAAAAATTGCTGCTGATTGACACTTTTTTTTTTCTCGTGACCAAAGCGCTAATACAAATTTTGTCAATGACTCATTAATTTTCTTTAAACAAACTAAACAACAACAGGAGGAAGCAGACTGTCCAGTTGTTCATAAATACAATCCAAATCAAATTTAAAAGCACTGCTCTCTTGTATGACAATTTACAGTTCGAATGGGAGTTTTTGGCTGCCCTTTGTCACCGATTCTGTTCGTAATTTTTATGGACAAAATTTCTAGGCGCAGCCGAAGCGTTGAGGGTGTCCGGTTTGGTGGCCTCAGCATTGCATCTCTGCTTTTTGCAGATGATGTGGTGTTGGCTTCATCAAGCCGTGACCTCCAACTTTCACTGGGGCGGTTCGCGGCCGAGTGTGAAGCAGTTGGGATGACGATCAGCACCTCCAAATCCGAGACCATGGTCCTCAGCCGGAAAAGGGTGGAGTGCCCTCTCCGGGTCGGGGATGAGATCCTGCCCCAAGTGGAGGAGTTCAAGTATCTTGGGGTCTTGTTCACGAGTGAGGGTAGGAGGGAGCGGGAGATTGACAGGCGGATCGGTGCAGCGTCTGCAGTGATGCGGACTCTGCACCGGTCCGTTGTGGTGAAGAAGGAGCTGAGCCAAAAGGCGAAGCTCTCGATTTACCGGTCGATCTACGTTCCTACCCTCACCTATGGTCACGAGCTGTGGGTCGTGACCGAAAGAACAAGATCCCGGATACAAGCGGCCGAAATGAGTTTCCTCCGCAGGGTGTCCGGGCTCTCCCTTAGAGATAGGGTGAGAAGCTCGGTCATCCGGGAGGGGCTTGGTGTCGAACCGCTACTCCTCCGCGTTGAGAGGAGCCAGTTGAGGTGGCTCGGGCATTTGGTTCGGATGCCTCCTGGACGCCTCCCTGGAGAGGTGTTCCGGGCATGTCCCACCAGCAGGAGGCCCCGGGGTCGACCCAGGACACGCTGGAGAGACTATGTCGCTCGGCTGGCCTGGGAACGCCTTGGAATCCCGCCGGAGGAGCTGGCTGAAGTGGCTGGGGAGAGGGAAGTCTGGGCTTCCCTGCTAAAGCTGCTGCCCCCGCGACCCGACCCTGGACTAAGCGGAAGATAATGGATGGATGGATGGATGGATGGATGGATGGGAGTTTTTGTTGAAAGGAGACCCTAAGATGGGTTTATGTGTGTGTTTTTTTTCATAAACCAAGGGCGTAGTTTTGGTCTTAACATTGGTAGGGACAATATAATAGCATGACCTGCATGTACACTTTTTGCTGGGGACGGGACATTAATAAGACCAAACATATTGGGTGAACAGAGGTAGGGGCTACATTTCTCACAAATATGAATCTAATTAATTGATAGGCTAAATGATTAATGCATATTAAATCTGTATTGACTTATACTAACTTTCATATGTATTGGTTTAGATCAGGGGTCCCCAAACTTTTTCCTGTGAGGGCCACATAACCCTTCTCTTCTCTGATGAGGGGCCGGGGTCAGTTTGTAACAGAAAAAGTGTGACGATTGCAGGAGTGCCTAAATGTAAAAATATATTGTTTTTCAGAAAGCCACAATCAAATAACCCTTTATGGATTCTTCACGGAACCAAAGTAAATAAAATAAAAATGATATAATATAGTATAATATAATATAATATAATTAGGGCTGTCAAACGATTAAAAATTTTAAGCGAGTTAATCACAGCTTAAAAATTAATCGTAATTAATCGCAATTCAAACATCTCTAAAATATGCCTTATTTTTCTGTAAATTATTGTTGGAATGGAAAGATAAGACACAAGACGGATATATACATTCAACATACTGTACATAAGTACTGTATTTGTTTATTATAACAATAAATCAACAAGATGGCATTAACATTAATATTCTGTCAAAGCAATCCCTGGGTAGAAAGACTTGTAGTTCTTAAAAGATAGATTTTAGTACAAATTATAGAAATTTTATGTTAAAACCCCTCTTAATGTTTTCGTTTTAATAAAATTGGTAAAATTTTCAATCAAAAAAATTAACTAGTAGCTCACCATTGTTGATGTCAAGAATTACACAATGCTCATGGTGCATAAAATCAGTCGCACCCAAGCGCCAGCAGAGGGAGACAAAAAACACAAGTAACAAGTGGACATGACACTGCTGTCATTTTAATCTGTTTGAACGGGGCATATGCGTTAATTGCGTCAAATATTTTAACGTGATTAATGAAAAAAATTAATTACCGCCCGTTAACGCGATAACTTTGACAGCCCTTAATATAATATAATATAATATAATATAATATAATATAATATAATCAGGGGTGCACATATTTTTTTTGCCCAGGTTCTCAGAGGAGGACCTGGAGATGTGACTTGGTCCTCATTGAGCTTGAGAGCCGACCCACCTGATGCGATAAATTTATGACAAGCTTTACTTAGAGCCAATTAACTTTGATTAATTATATTTACAGTTAATGCTTGATTAACATCAACTGGCACAACAAAATTGCTATTACTTTGAAGTGAAATGTAAAGAAATAAACATAAAAGCACCAATTCAAAATAAAGGGCATTATGCGGCTCCCACATTAACTCCAAGCCTTTTTAAAAGTGGGATGTCCTCCTCATAAGACCTCATTGAACGTGCATGTTTAGCTTTGTAAAATGCGAGCAAAAACACGTTTGTCAGTGCATATCGCTGTTCATTACCTTTATTCCGCCCTATTCCGCCACATGTCCATAGGGCGAGTGGGGTCCTGTTTGACATCGATAGTTTGCTTAATTGCCTCATGCTCTCTGTTTTTTTCGTGCTTTTCAAAATTTGGATGGCTGAAATTCTTTGACCCTACATAAAATGCGTTGCTCTAATCGGCGACATTGGGATTCTCACGGCACATTTCCGTGCGAGCATCATTCGCTTCTAGCCATGGTACCTCCTGTAGCCACTTTTCAGCAAAAGTCCTTTTTTTCGGTAGCTCCGGTGACGTCTCTGTCGTCTGTCTGTCTTTTGACGGTAGTGTTGTATCGGTCGCGAACGATTCGTTCTTTTTGAACGAATTGTTTGGGTGAACGAGACCGAACTAATCACCATCTGCACTGATTCGTTCTATGAAGTTGATGGCGCTTGTTCGCTGCGTGGGAGGGCGTTGAGCAAGCGGCAGCGTCTTCTGACATCGCACACGACCAATCAGACGCCAGCCTCATTGCGTGCAGGGGAGGGAGCGGAAACAGAATCAAGGCGTCTGTCACTCATTCCCACGTGTGGCCAAATAAGCAGCAAGCGTGCAGGCAGGGGGGAAAGACTGAGTTTTGTCACTTCCCGTTCAGTGATTCGGTCCTCCGGTTCCTGACCTAGCTTGCTGCTAACTTGACTTTCCAGTAATGACTATGCGGTGAACGAGTCATAAAATGAAAGGAAATGACTTTGTCACATATTTGTTAACGTGGAGCCTATCAAATGCTGCTCAAACAGACAAAAACACCGCACAAATCTAGCGAGCATGGTTTAGTGTTCTACTTTTCTCAACAGACTCGGGACTGTACCTATGACGATATACTATCAAATTTACAGTAATTTAAAACACGTGTAGCTACGAGGCAAGCAAAAGCTGAGCTGCGGTCGCGTGACGGCAGTGAAGCGGGCAGAGAACTGTCACTATATGGAGGCTTCATGGCAGCAATATTTACCTCATATGTGCACAGAAAAAAAAAGAATATTTAGTATGATCACCATAATACTGATTTGCAATGAAACTGTATATACATGTCAATTTTTTCCGAGTGTTTTTTTTTTTCCGTGTCAGAGGGTGTCGGTTGGTTTGACAAATTATGTCAATCCGTCCATCATGTGCTACTCAAGCGCTCAAAACAAAGCGCACGGACACGGGAGATGTCGCAATATGTCTACATTTTTCTTAACAGACTAATGAGAGTAGAAAGGCGACATCATAAAGAGCAAACAATTATTTCTCGTCAGCATTTGACGATCTGAGATGCGGGGACGACAGGGGAGCTGACCGGATTATTTTATTTATTAATGCCAGTGCAAAAATTCAATACGATCGTCTTAGTAATAAAAAACAAAAATACAACAGAGCGAGAGGTAAATATGATGTGTTGGTCGTTCCATATTTAGGAATTCAACTTTCGATTTATTTTTATTTTCGTGACAGCGAGCATGCCGCGTTGGCTGGTAGAAGCAGCAGCATTGTATATGTGAGCAAGATCATGCTAAAAGTCCGTGCGCCCCCGACCCCAAACCCCCACTTCCCCCTCAAAAGGAAAATGTTTAACCGTGTCCTAAATCGAAATGCAAGCACGAGCCATGACTTTGAGCCCATAGAACTAGGACAGACGACGCGGAAGTTCTCCCTCGCTTTTGGAGCAGCGGGAGGGAGACGAGGCTGTCTGTGAAAGCAGAATGATATCGCCTGTCACTCATTTCTGAAACTACGACGAGTGGTCAATGTGCAAGAGAGGGAGGGACCAAGCAATGTCACTTCCCGTTCAGTTATACTGCGAAGCGGTCTTTGGTGATTCGTTCGGCAACGTCACTTCCCGTTCACTAACCGAACGATTCATTTGGGCGGGGAGGGAGATGAGGGGGGCGAACGATTCGTTGAACGATTTGTTTGAACGAATCTTTTTACTGAACGAACCGGAATGGATTCGTTTACTCAAGTGAACGAGAGATCCCGTCACTATTTGACGGGGGTGGGGGAACACGGAAGTAATTACTCAGTGTGGCCTGCCTCATCGACATTTTGAGAAGTTATTTTCTCGTGTCCGCCGCAAATAGAGTGGTCAGCCATCGGTACGCAAAAGCGTATGGAAGCCGTTGAGGGCCAGCGTGTTTGTCTACGTCCAGTACGCATGTGCGGATCACTTATGTGCACCTCTGAATATAATATAATATAATATAATATAATATAATATAATATAATATAATGTAATATCATGTAATATAATATAATATAATATCATGTAATATAATATAATATAATAATACTGTATTAATTAAATAGATAATAACCAAATAACCATTGCCCAGTTCTTCACAGAAAAAAAGCCAGGACATAAATAACTCTATTGAAAAAAAAAAAAAAAAAATTTTTTTTTTTTTTTTTTTTACAATTTTTTTTTTTTTGTTTTGTTCAGGGGGCCGGACCAAATGTGGCTGCGGGCCGTATCCGGCCCGCGGGCCGTAGTTTGGGGACCCCTGGTTTAGATGATACGCCGTTCGATTCAAACTTTTTTTTTTTCTAAAATTACTCAAATTTAAAAAAAAAAAAACAAAACAAAACACCAGATGTCTGGATTTTATCAGCAAATGTAAAATTTCAATATTTTAACTAGGGCTGTCAAACGACTAAAATTTTTAATTGAGTTAATTACAGCTTAAAAATTAATTAATCTTAATTAATCGCAATTCAAACCATCTATAAAATGCCATATTTTTCTGTAAATTATTGTTGGATTGGAAAGATAAGACAAGATGGATATATACATTCAATACACGGTACATAAGTACTGTATTTGTTTATTATAACAAACAATCAACAAGATGGCATTAACATTATTAACATTCTGTTTAGGGCTGCAGCTATCGAATATTTTAGTAATCGAGTAATCGACTGAAAATTCTATCAATTAATCGAGTAATCGGATAAAACAAATATAATTTTAGGTGAAGAGCAATTATAAATATACATGAGAAAACAAGACATTTCATTTAATCTTGAACCATTTTTAGTCAATGAATGTGTTTATTTTCGATGTATATTGTTGAAAACAGCCAACAATTGCATCTCAGTTGTAACTATTATAAAAAATAAATAAATAAATAAAAAAAAAGACTAATTCACTGCTTTCACTCAAAAAACCTTTAGATCTTATTTTTAAAAATTATATATATATATATATACACCTAAAAATGCCTTTACGCTTGATAACACACATCACTTAAAAGTAAGGATTTTTTCCCACGTGGTTCGATTGAATTTCTATTTGTGTCAAGCCATTTTTAAGTTCTAGTTAAGTTTTAAGTTTGTCTAAACTGTAAGTCCTGATAGGATTTTGAGTTTTTGCAGTGTTCAAAATAAATGTAGGATACAGGCTGTATTGGAGCACATTAGGGACTAGTGCTACTTGGTGTTTTATCCAGCAATGACTACTGAGCTAAAATTGACAGTTAGCATTATTGAGTTTTTATTTAACACCCTCATCACTTCACAACGCTATGTTATGTTAAAGCCTGTATGTAAGACACGTTAGCCACGCATCGAAAGTGGTCATAATTAATAGAAACCTAGCCCTCCGCAGGGCTAACGTTACGTGAGCTAGTAGTGACAGTAACGTTAAACTTATTTATTAGCGCTTAGCGCTCTTTATTAGCGCTTAGCGCTGATGGCGGATGGCGACTGTTTGCTAACGCTGCCCAGACGCGGTCTAGTCTCTCATTTCGCATCTAGTTCAACATACATGTGATCTCTATGAGACTCATCAGACGCTACCTGCAACTAACGCAGCATGTGCGGGTATTATTTAGCAACTTCGGCGTCGTTTGTAGTGGCTGTCGGCTGCAGTAAGTTTGTTTTTTTTGCCTTTCTCTACGCACGTGACATCAGCGCGTTGTCCCGCATTAAAAGTAGTCCAAGCAAAACCTGAAGCTTAGAGCTGTCAAAATAAACGATTACTCGAGGTGAATAAAATTACTCGGATCAGTTTTTAAAACTCGAGTTACTCGAGTTGCTCGAGTATTCGTTTCAGCTCTAATTCTGTTAAAGCGATCCATGGATAGAAAGACTTGTAGTTCTGAAAAGATAAATGTTAGTACAAGTTATAGAAATGTTATATTAAAACCCCTCTTAATGTTTTCGTTTTCATAAAATTTGTAAAATTTTCAATCAAAAAATAAACTAGTAACCCGCCATTGTTGATGTCAATAATTATTACACAACGCTCATGGGTGCTTAAGCCCATAAAATCAGTCGCACCCAAGCGCCAGCAGAGGGCGACAAAACTCCAAAAAACACAAGTAACAAGTTGGCTGTGCTGTCATTTTAATCTGTTTGAGCGGGGCATGTGCGTTAATTGCGTCAAATATTTTAACGTGATTAATTTAAAAAATGAATTACCGCTCATAAACGCGATAATTTTGACAGCCCTAATTTTAATTTTAAGTTAAATGACATTACCATACACAAAGAATACTAACTTTTCAGTGGTCTCTATCTCGGGAAAAAAAAGAAATATTTGTCTTAAGACCACTCAACATTGTCTGTCTAAATAAAGAAATTAAATATAACTGAAAAAAACGTCTTAGTGAGGGAATAACCAAAAAAAATGTAAATGGAGTCTTGGTTCAGGTAAAACACTCCTGCTTTTGTCCACAAGCACAGCCAAACTCAACAAACAATGAAAGCTCCTTTGGACTGCTTTAAGATCACATAAATGAAATAAAAATAAAAATTGGGGAGAAAGCGGTTAACCTCGAATCTTTACATTTCTCACAGATTAGTTAACATAGAAAACACATACAGGAGGAAACTTCTCTCTAAGCAGCTTCCTACTTGAGTTTTGCAGGTTTGGAAATTCACAGTTTAATGTCGTGCTAACTGATGCATGTCGGATTTTCAGTAGCAAAATTAGTGGTGTGTTCCCCACCTCCACAACACTGACGTTTTTTTACATTATTGAATTAGTTGTATTTATTTTATTGAATTGTATTTCTGTCAGGGCTGTGAATACGTGCGTGTTGGGGGGGGTGGGGGGTCAGGTCAGCAGCCAATCAAACGTGTGTTTGAGGAACAAAAATGGACTGCCACATCCATTATAACGAAACTTTCTTTTTTAATAATTAAAGATTTGTCTGCGAGCCAGATGCAGTCGTCAAAAGAGCCAGATCTGGCTCGCGAGCCATAGGTTCCCGACCCCTGATTTAACCAATGAGAGGACTGGGTGACAGTGCAAGAGAGAGAGGCTCGGCTGCATCTGAAATAACCCAGTTTTAATTTGATTTTTTTCATATTATATATATTATATATTTTTCATATTCATAATGTCCAAATATCGGCGACGATAATCGGCCCTGCTGATAACCGGTCTCTCTCTATTGTTTAGTTTGTTTAAAGAAAATAGATGACCCATTGACACAATTTATATCAGCTTATTTACGTTCCTGTAAGGGTTATTGGGGGGGGGGCATAATTAGTCCATGAAAATATTAAATTGGACATGAAGGAATCTGATCTTTTAGCCAGTTTGCCGGAATCACGCCAGCCGAACCGCCGGACCAGCGCTGGCGCAGCTCCAACAACCCAGGCCGGTGAGATTCGACAACCCGGCCAAAATGCCAAACTCCGCGCATTCGCCTTAGTCCTAACCCCTTGTACTGACTCCGTTTTGAAAGCTGGAAAAAGGCTTTGAAACACAAATTGACAATTTATTCAGATCGACAGCGATCAAACGACAAGGCAAAACAGCAACAGACTCAGGCGAGGAGGCAGACTGGTTCCAGGTCGCCATATCACAAGTCAACATAAGATTCCTGAGAAAAGAATGACAACAATTGGTTAAACATTCAGTCTTTTTGAAGGCTCTCCCGGGGCGGGCCATGGGCAGAAAGAAGGGTGTTTTTGGGTCTTCTTCTGTTGCAGATTTGGGCGGTCAAGTTCGTGTGTCACCGTTGCTGGATCATGGTCAATGAGGCAACTGAGGTGGGAGGTTCGGCGCGCCTCACCGTCTGAGAGGCGCTGAGCTATCAAACTAGTAGTTCTTTTTGTTATCGGGTATTGTGGTAGTACAGGACGTCCCGCCATTTGTTCTGGAAGGTCCTGAAGAGCTGATTGCGGGATTTGGTGTTGCATACGTGGGCTTGTGGATGTCTTGCCTATCACCTGGTAGTCAGCGTCAATCTTGCTCAGTCAGCCGCATGACACACGTGTTAGGCTGCCATGGTCAGAAGGCGTCATGTATCTCTTATGCCCTACGTCAAATATATTCTGCTTGTTTTCCTTAAACTACGATATGAATGCATTTTCATATTGGGTACGTTAGAGTAATACAAACTAGGGCTGCAGCTATCGATTATTTTAGTAGTCGATTAATCGATGAACTAGTTTGTCGAATAATCGAGTAATCGGATAAGGAACATGAAAAATTAAAATACCTGAACTGAGCCTCAAACGGTATTAAAAAAAAAAAAATTAAATAAGGATCTATGTACACCAAAAGAACAATTGGCTAACTTACATAGCAAAAGTCCGCTAACTTAAATGCTATAAAACACTTTTTTTTTTATTTTTACAGTGCTCTTAGCAAATAGTTCAGACACATATTCCCACAAAAAACGGCTAAATATACCCATAAACTAAATTACGATTGCATAAAAAAAAAAACACATTAGCTCAAACAAAAACTTAGCTTATGTTGGTCTTAACATGGAGCAGCTGGATTCAGCCATGTGAAATGAGGCAGACTAGGGCAGTGTATCCACCCAAAACAATAAAACTGAATGCAAACACTTTCAAAATAAACCATTACAACGCCACAATAATTCAACGAATACTCGAATCAGCAAAATTGAATTCCAATCTTTTTTTTCCTTATGGTATACTCAAGTTAGGGCTGGGCGATATGGCCTAAAGTATGTATCATGGTAAATTGAGCAGATATACCTCGATAACGATAAATAACGATAAATTCGCCCGAGCGGACGGTTATATAATTTGAAAATCTGAATCAATGCATGAAATACAGATGAGCCGTTTCTCGTTGATTTATTTACCAGCTTTCAATTTAACATATTTAACAATTGTACATGCAGTCTAAACATTAAAGGTATAAAAATTTATTGTAAACAATAAGAAGTCAAGTATGAACATTTATTACAGCTTGTATGGCTTGAACAATGTACATTATCAAAATCAATATGACTGTGCAAACATGTCATTGTAACACACATGACTTACAGCTTGAACGGTACACTTCAAACAAACAAACAAACTTATAACTTATTG
The DNA here is from genome assembly GCF_030265065.1 of Corythoichthys intestinalis. Lineage (NCBI taxonomy): Eukaryota > Metazoa > Chordata > Actinopteri > Syngnathiformes > Syngnathidae > Corythoichthys > Corythoichthys intestinalis. The sequence continues at coordinate 43,853,031 of NC_080411.1, read as the reverse complement.
TTAATGGCTGCTGTGACATAATTACTCAACACAAGTGTTTACTTCAAGGTTTCAGGGTTTTTTCCCACACGCCCACATGAACCCCCACACAGACACACACACACACACATTAAAGCTATATTGATCTTCTGCTAATGAAACATTTAAAAATTTTATGATGGCAGTAATGACACAGAATTACGCAAGCAATTACAAAAAAATAGCTATGGCCATTAAACGGTCATATAAGTTTCACTGTTGGATTGTACTTTATGCTGAATGCTTTACCAGCTCAGAAGCTATCGGAGAAATCACACACTGACAGAGATGCAAAATAACATGACATACTAATTGCTAGATGCAGTCCGTGCCCAATCGCGTGTCCACTCATTTAAGTTCAGCCGTTTCGCAAGGTTAGAGCCGCTATCCGGCTCAATCACGTTCATTTGTAGCGTTAGCCGCCAGCGTTAACCACTAGCATTAGCCTGTGGCCTGGCTACCAGTAGAAAGCACTGAAAGCACCCTCTCCGGAAATCGTGAGAACCAGAGAGGACAGCGGGTGAAAGCCCGTCTGGATGCGGCCAAGAGTCTACTTAATGTCGGGTGAAAGTTTGGCGAACCTCCCGCAAGGCACACTCCATCATGTTTGCTTGTAGCGTTAGCCACTAGCGTTAGCTTACCGGGCTTCTGTTTGTTTGACTTCCTGATAACCACGTGACTCCATACGTAAGTCCAGACTGATTGCTTTCTTAAAGGGGAATAAATGTAGCCAAACAACACAGAGTCAAAGTGGGATAAAAGACTATTTTCTTGTTTTATTAAATTACCGAATTTACCGACATGGTCAAAATTACGTCGGTTGTCGTGAAGAATTTCAGTAACGGTAAATTTTCGGTTTAGCGCCCTGCTCTACTTCAGACATCAACTACTATTGAATAAATGTTCAAATGACTTTCGATATTTGGAGAACCGTGCACAAAAAAACCTAAACTACTACAGCTAAAAGAAACATTTCATTACAGGATGATGAAGAATCAAAAGAAGTGGAAGATGGCAGTCATGGAGATGAGGAAGCAGGGAATGGCAAGGCCGAGGCTTCGGGTGAAGATGGAGCAGAGAGGGAAAAAGAAGAGGAGAAGGAGAAAGAGGAATCGGAAGAAGCGGTGAAGGAATAGCTTCAACCTTGCAGCGAAGGGTACCAAATGGGGAATCGGAATGTGCAAATATCGCAGTCTTGTTTTCAATTTGAAACGGAACTCTGTACAGTGTTTTGTCTTCTACAACACTAGTAAAACAAGCGACACGTGAACAGCCGGTTTTTATGATGATGTGTTGCTATCGAGACTAACATTGATTATGAGCCACATTGAGATGCCTAAAAGTGAGAATGGAAGAACCTTCCACTTTTGACACAGCTCAATCCTTCAATATCAGTGGATTCTGAATTGGGACTGCATGAGCATGGGTTTGTGTTTCTTCCTTTTAGATCAGGCCTATCGCACCCTAGAAGTGAAGACAGGAGAGGTTGGCGAACTTTTTTTTTTTTTTTTTTTCCTTCAGTCTTACTCAAGTTGGTATGAATAAGCCAAATTTTTCATGATTCTTCTCTAAATAAGAACAATATTATTTGTGCAGGGCCAGCTGTTTTAAAAGAGTAAAACAGGTGCTAATTTGCCAGAGTACAAAACACATTTATTGTTTGAAGATATCTTAAGGGGCATAATATGCAAATTTTTAAGTTCATACTTTTTGAAGGGTGAAATAGGCACAATCGTATGCTCCCAAAATGTTATTTTTTACATTACTGTGCTGTTTCTTGTTTGAGCTTGTTGTTCCAAAATTACGGTTGTTTGCATAACAAGTTTACCATCAGAGAGTTTCATTGTGAAAATTTGAATTGGGCAATATTTATATCAGATCATTATATTTCTTCATATTTTGAATTAAAATTAGCCAAACATTTGTAGAGTATGAGCTGCAAGTTACCAAGTGCTTAAGCTTTACTACTCAGTAGCTGTGCTAGCTATCTGCTAGCTTCATATTAATATCCTTTGAGACTCATCAGCTTCATTTAAATAAATCCCTGCATTTAAATGTTTCTTTAATATTTTATGAATGCGTATGAGGCCACCCGAGGTTTTGCAGGGTTTAACATCTCTGTTGTAGCCATGAAGTCTCATTTTTGTCACTAAAAGGCTGAAGATGGCCTAAAAATGAACTGCCTGTAAATCAGCATTCATATTAAGGAGTCGCCAGCTGCCAATGGAACTGATCTCGGCACTGATTTGAAGATTTACAGTACATTTACCGAATGAAAGTGTTGATTGTTTTGAACACTCCAATCTTGTTAACTCATCAGTGTAAATAACTGGATTTTTGAACTAGCTATAATGAAGATAATTTTCCGTATCCATGATCATGATACCGAAGAACTCAATCACAAAGCTTCTCTGTAAAAAAATCTTTGTGTGTGCGAATGTGTCAAACCTGCAGTATTAAGAGACATTGGATACTTTTATTTGACCAAATGTTTCTTCAGTTCCTAGAACCGGTGTAAAAATAACCAGGCCTTCATCGTACACTTGTATTTTTCCACAGGTCTGTTAATCATAATATTTGGCTCTGTGTCTATTGCGGAATCCTACTGAGCTGTAAAAATGATTTTCCTTACAAACTAAAGGAACTATTTTTTCCCTGATATATATTTTTGGACAAAAGTAGTAATTTGACAACAAATGCTTTGGAATTTGAGGCCATTGTGGCAATGGTATTTGTCAACGACACTTAAAGTGCCAGTAGTTGTAGTTGATAAAAATAATTTTAAAAAATATCTGTACTTACATCCATGATTTAAAGCAAAACGCACACAGTATTTTTAAAAAAAATGAATGTATTTAATTTCCTACTTGTCCCTAAAAAAAAGAAAAAATCAGCTGTGGCTTATTTTCATCTTCAACTAGGCATAGACTTCATAATGTATTGACAGGGCACGTGGCTGATAGATAGGGGGCCTGCATTGTTGGCGAGGCCGTCAAAGCTGACCGAGTGGAATCAAAGAGCTTTTTTCGTTGCAAATTATTGTTAATAAATGCTTAAATCCCTGTATTCTTTATAGATATGGATGTAAAACAGTCTTGATTATTGGTTAAAAGCAACAACAACAAAACGTGCAGTTCGACATATTTACGTAAAATAAATGCTAAGTACAATGCTAGTCTGTTAGTAAACGTAGCTAGCAGCCGCCTTATGAAAACAGAGCTTTTCCAGTGAAAATTCTTGTGAATAAATGCTTAAATGCCCGAATTCTTTGTAGATATGGATGTAAAAGTCTCGATTCCTGGTAAAAAGCAAAAAAATAAACGTGCAGTTCGACATATTTACGTAAAATAAATGCTAAGTACAATGCTAGTCTGTTAGTAAATGTAGCTAGCGGCCGCCTTATGAAAACAGAGCTTTTCCAGTGAAAATTCTTGTGAATAAATGCATAAATCCCTGAATTCTTTGTAGATATGGATGTAAAACAGTCTCGATTCTTGGTAAAAAGCAAAAAAAAAAAAGTGCAGTTAGAGTTTATTTTACGTAAATAAGTCGGAATACAATGCTAGTCTGTTAGGAAATGTAGCTAGCGGCCGCCTTATGAAAACAGCTTTTCCAGTGAAAATTCTTGTGAATAAATGCTTAAATCCCCGTATTCTTTGAAGATATGGACGTAAGACACTCTCGATTCTTGGTAAAAAGCAAAAAAAAAAGTGCAGATAGCATTTATTTTACGTAAATCTTGCGAACTATGATGCCAATCCAGTAGCGGCTAATTTCTCCCATTGATTTTTTTTTTACAACGTTTCAAAATGCATGCATGGTATGAAAAATATAATAATTACCTTGAATCCTCGAACAAAATCACTCCTGAGACAATCGTTCCTGTTTTTATGCGGTATAGCTTTCGTACTTTTTCAATAGAAATCCGGCGTTAGATTGCTGCGTGCGTGTGTTTTTGAATAGCTCCTTTCAATGTGTGCGGCCCCTTACTTGAAGGCGAGGCACAGTGCATGACCGATCTGACCCGTCAATACCATTATGAAGTCTATGGACTGGGGCATTTAACTTTAATTCAGCACATTTTGTATTGCTGCGCCTTTTTTTCCCTCTCATGTATTTGTGTGCTTAAAGAAAAGAACCAATGCTTTCGCCAATCAAATTTCTATTAATTGTTTGTGTTCATGACATTTTAAATTTGCTTTTTTTATTTTATCCAGTGTGCAAATGTGTATATCATCATTTGATTTATCGGCACAATGTCAAAATACATATTAATTTGAAATAAATAGGACTTAGGGATTTCGTTCCTCAGCAGTGTCGGTGTTTTTAGTCCTAACATTTTAAGGCCTTAAGTGTTTTATTCATCATCGCACATGTCACCTGTACTATCAGTGCTCTGTATGTTTTCGGACTGTTTTTCCTGTGGCTTTTTTTGTCCAGCATAAAACTTTGAAAATAAGCCTGCTTTTTAAAAAAGAAAAGGAAAAAAAAGCTTCATGATTAATAAAATTTCTGGTTCATGAGCTAAATATGTTTGCCATGGTTTATTTGATATTATATAAGGGGTGTGTCAAAATATCAAAATGGTGATATATTGTTATACTGCACTCCGGTGGGAGCCCAATGTCCCATCCCCGCCCCAGCGCTGAGGGCAGCCGCCAGTCGCTTCTGCGTTGCGACACTCCGGTGAGACCCCAAGAGCCAGCCGTCAGACCGCCGAACGTGCGGTCTGTGCACTCAAGTGGCCGGCGTATCGATCTATACCTCACGTCAACACAGGCTGACAGGTTGTTATAATTTTGTCCACGAATGTTCAACGAAGTTATAAGAACAAATATCCAATCTCATCTACGTCTCATCTTCGTCGTGCTGAATCCATTTTGGTAGATTGCGTGGGTTCCTCCGGTTTGATTTCGCAGTTTTAACTTAGTCAACACACTGCTTACTTCAACCGCAACTCATGAGGTTTTTTCTAAACCGGACGTTTGAGGCAGACATTGTCCAAGAAGGCGTTGCCCATGTTTCGCCCTGGAATCTTGTCTATACAAGTGATAAAGTTACAGCAGAAGGATGAAGATAGCTTGTTTTTTTTGTTTATCAGTTGTTTTGTTGAATATCCTAGAATGATTTCCTGACCAATGTATCGATAATTGTCTTATCGCCATATTGTGTGATTATCGTTATCGTGAGCTTTGTATCGCAAATCGTATTGTATCATGAGGTACCAAGTGGCTCCCACTGTCCTACCCCTATATTATATGTATTTCTCTAGTATCTGTAGATTAAGCAATTGAAAAAGAAATTAAAAAACAATCTAGCCTGTCTTTTATGTCAAGTGAGACAATACATAGCAATATATTGTTACCTTCTATCCCAATAGGTTATCGATATGATCACACCAAGAATCAAGGACAGGAAGAAAAACACATAAAACATGCACTAAAAAGGTGTCAGTATCCACAATGGACAATAGCAAAAGGTGCAGGACAGGTTAAAAACAAGAACTACACAATCTGGGGGGGGGGACAAACAAAACAAGAACACAAGAGATATGGTGATGTTGCCGAACGTGAGAGGAGTCACGGAACGTATCCAAAGAGTCATGAAAAAATATGACAAACACACTGGTCAAACCACACACAACACTCCGCCAGATATTGGTCCATCCAAAGGACAAAATCCACCTAGAAAACAAATGTAACTTGCAATAAATCATACATCGGGGAGAATGGGAGGAGCTTCATTACAAGAAAAACAACACAAGAAGGAATGTGAAAAAGAGACAAACAATGACAATGAGACAAACAAGGGCAATAAAAGAACAAGCATAACAGGAACATCACAAATCAGCCATCACCGATCACTGCAAAAGGGAAAACCACATTGTGGACTGGGAAAAGGCCAGAGTCATCCGCACCGAAGAAAACAAACATCAGCGCTGGATCAGGGAGGCCATCGAGATCTGCAAGCGGGGCCTGAGAACCATCAACAGGGATGAGGAGGCGTACATGCTCTCTATGACCTGGACCAGCATCCTGGAAGAGTAAATGGTCAGCAGAGGGCGTGACTCGCCTGTCAATCTGACAGGTGAGTTATGCCTTCATCCATCAGCTGATAAAGACACGTCACACCAACACTCTCTGATGAAGGCAGAAATGTTCTCCGAAACATGTCAAGTATTTAAACCACCTATAACTCTTGTCTGGGATATCAGAAAAATTCGACTAGCACCAAGAATCAATTTATCATTTTAAAAAGATGTCACCGTTTAATAAAGGAATCAACGGGTTGCAACCAAAAATTTACCACTAAACCAAAATTTTCCACTAGAATAGTGTCTCTAAAGCCAGGGTCCTAAATTAGCGGACAGCGGTCCACGACCGGACCATGACACACCTCTCTACGGACCCACGGACGAACGAAAAAAACGAAGAAAAGAAACCTTTTTTTCAACATATATCATTTTTATGAATCGCCGATCTATCGCTATGCGCTATCGCTAAATTCTGTTTCATTTTTAGTCAAATATCATCCATGTTCCCACTTCTGTTGTCATCTCTATGACAACGATGAGCTAATTGGCTGAGAGAGCCTGCATGGATGCGCTGATTGGCTGAGAGAGTCTGCATGCCACTAGCTAGTGTGGGCAGACCGCAGCAGTGTGAAACATGATTCGCACCCGGCACGTTGCAATCTGTTTGTACATGCCACCAGTAGAAGACCGAATCTAACAAAATGGCATGCTCAAAGTTGACCAAGAGAAGAAAAATAGACAATGAAAATCGCCATTTCAATGAGGAATGGACAGACAAATATGCATCAATTTTACCAACGGCAAGTACCAATGTATGTGCTTAATACATTTAAAGACAATTGCGCTGTTAAAAGTGAAAATGTGAAATGCTATTATGTTAAAGAGCACAGCTCTTTTGAAGAGAAGTTTCCTCCTGAATCAGAATCGAGAAGGCGAGAAATGAACAGGTTGAAGCAGTCATATCAAGAGTCAAGCAAGATTATTGTTAAATCTATGACACAACAACAAATTGCAACGGCGTGCTCACTCAGAGTGTCGTGGGTGTTGGCCAAACATAAGAAGCTGTTCTCTCATAGAGAAATAACAAAAGAGTAACAAAAGTAACAGTAACAAAAGAGGAAAATGACAAAAAAAATCTAACAAATTTCACTCTCAGATTCATCAACCACAAGACACACTGAATTAATGGCTGATGATATGAGTAAACAGCTTTGTGACCCTCAAATGCCATTTCTCTCATTGAGCAGTGTTTTACAGTTAAAGTTACTGTCAATAATTGTTATGTTTGTCATTTATGTTCTGAAAAAGTGAACATGTACTTTACTACTTGCATGTTTTCTTTTTTTGTCCAGCAGTGTTATACAGTTACAAAATGTACTGTCCATAGTTGTTGTTTGCACCTTAATGACAGAGCTTGTGTAAACATTGTACTTGCATGTTTTTTTAAAAAAAAATTTTATGTCTTTTTATTTTAAGTCACAAAAATGTTCTGTTAATTTATTTTTATTTAATCAGAATGTACATTGTATTTTTGTTGGGTCAAAAGAAAACCACCTTTACCACCTTCGACCTGCCTTGTACTTGACCGACATTAATAAATTGACCCATGCATGTATGAAAAGAATAATTCAAGATTTCTATTTGAGGGCCCCTGCTCTAAAGTCTAAATTCATTGGCTGCCTAAGACAGCGCTAAACGACCAATTCCTTTTTACAGGGAGGGAGAGTGAACGCACTCGTCAGGCAAAATAAAATGCACGGAAATATTCTAATAGTCTGTGAAGTTGTGTTCCTTATAGAATATGAGAATAGTTCATGTTTTGACAGATTGTTTGCGACAGTCCAAGAAATAGACCTAACTTACTTTTCCACTTAGAAACAGCTTGTTATTCTCTTTATTAGTTGTATTCCAAAGTAATGGTAAATGGTAAGTGGTGTTGTAGATTTATTTTCTGACCCATGTATCGATAACACAATGTTACAGGGAAAAAAAAAAAGTTCCTGTCTTGTAATCATTTTATTTGTGTTGTTTGGTTCCAAACTAAATCAAAAAGTACAACTAAAAAGGTAAAAGTTTGGTTTTTCTAAAATTAGTGGCTATATTCAAAATTTGTTATGCAGAAACTATTTGTTTATATTATATTTATATATTGTTTAATATATGGAAAATAGAATTTTTAAGTCCAGGCCACAAACACAAACCTTTTGGGAAACAAAAGTGTTTTACATTTCAATGTGACAATAATAATAATCAGAAACTGGCAACAAAATGTGTTACATGTTGTAATCGCCATATTGTCAGACAATCGCTATCGTGAGCCTCGTGAGTCAGTTTCCAAACCCTGATGTCAAGTCCACTGAATTATCCTTCTTAACATGTGCAATTTTTGTATTTTGAAACACTTAAATTTATAAGATACAGAATCACAATATTTGTAGGTAGGACAAAGGGGAAAAAATTAGTCAAAAAAATAACAACAAAATCCAGTCTAAAAGCTGGAAAGCCTAACGCAACAAATGTATGGTTTTTAAAGCGCGTAGTAGCCAATCGACTTCTCAAACGTTGTCACGTGACTTAAACGTCATCGCTCTGGCCGCCATCATTGTTAGTGGCAGTGAAGCGCGTGGAGAAAAAGGCTGATACCACAGCGCAGTTCTGAGGATCGTGAGCACTGTCCGAGCAGCTATGGTTCAGACTTGCTCAGCTTACGGCTGTAAAAACCGGTATCATAAAGATAAAGAAATCTCCTTCCACAAGTGAGTTCACTTTAACTGTGTGTTATTCATTAGCATTAGCTGCTCAGTCATGATGGGTCAGCCTTGTCACCTAAATTGGCTACTCACTGTAAATACTCGGCGTAATGACGGGCGGAGCGTTTCACTATCATTTTCACCCCAAAGTACGTCATCACTCTCATTTTAACGCCACGGACATGTCTGACGTGGCTGGAGTTAAATATATGTCAGATTCGTAACTTGATAGTATTTATGTCGGCTGAACCATGGTAACTAAAGAAAAAAAAAAACAATTATTATAATTAGCAACGGACAAGTAAGCCCCTCCCCATTGAAATTGAAGTTGACATTGAAATGATTGACGTTGTTTTCTCAGGTTTCCCCTAGCGCGTCCAGACATCTGTACTAAATGGGTGGCAGCAATGAGGAGGAACAATTTCAAGCCAACGAAGTACAGTAATATTTGTTCACAGCACTTTACTAAAGACTGCTTCAAAAGAGAGTGCAACAACCGTGTGCTGAAGGAGAGTGCTGTTCCGTCGCTTTTTGACTTCAATCTCGACATCAAGGTAAAGCAGGTCAGAAAAATCCCCTAGTCAGTTTATCTTTTACCAGCAGAGGTGGGTAGAGTGCCCAAAATTTTTACTCAAGTAAGAGTAGTAGTACTTCAAATTAATAATACTCAAGTAAAAGTAGTCTTTCAAAAAATGTGTTCAAGTACAAGTAAAAAAAAAAAAAAGTATTAGGTGAAATTAAATTAATGAGTAACATTATGAATAACTGCTTAAGATGTTTGATTTTTTTTTTTTTTTTTTTTTCTCGGCACAAAGTTATCGAAATGAACTGTTATTTTACTGTACTACAGGGGCGGACTGGGACTAAAAAGCAGCCCTGAACTTTGACTCAGCCCAGCCCAAAAGAATCGCTGTACGAAGGGAAACACGGACCCTCTAGGGGGGTCCGGGGGCATGCCCCCCAGGAGAATTAAAAAAAAAATTTATTGTAAAATGCATCGATTTCGTGCACTTTGAAAGAAAAATGAAGAAAATGTGTCTAGACTGTGACTATCTGACTTTGGGTGCTCAAAGTACTGCAAGGCTGAACTGGAGTTGGATTCATCTTCTGCCTTAGCTCTATGACCAACCTGAATAAACAAACGAAATAAGTTATTTTTTAAATCAAGTTTTATATATCCAATTGATTATAATAACGCCTATCCCGTGTCCATAAAATGACTTCATTGTTTATGCCGTAATTAATCTTGCCACACAAATAATAAATTTCAATGAAAATACAATAAACATTTCAAGACAAATCCTGCATACATAACCTTCATTGGAAAGTATTAACCAGAAAACAAAACGATATATAAATGATTAAAAATATATATCATATCAATTTAACTACCTAAACTCTAAACTAAAACCATTCATTTTATTAATAGGGTGTCTGTGCCCACCCACAGACACGCTCTGCCCACCCAAAGAAAACTGGATGTAGTAATAACATCAGTCTGAGCAACGCGTATGGTATCCCATTCATATAGTACTGATGTGTTCTAAGTTTTAACCTTTGCGTTATTACCTCCTCTTTCACCTTAAAATAAAAAAATTAAAAAATAATGAAATGTTGGTTTTGTTCCTAGGGGGCGCTACACAAATGTACGCATATTTTTATTTATTTTTTATTTATTTATTTATTTATTTATTTTTTTACATTTTATCAAAGTTTTCACCAGTGTTCACCTGGCTGTTAAGTATGGTGAGTTTTGAAGCATTCTGAAGGGGTCAAAGTAGGGCTCAAAGCGTCGGTGGGACAAAGAATGACTGCTAGGGGGCGCTACATAGTGTATTTGGAATTTGTCTTCACACGGTATCAAAGATTGCACCTGTTGACCTGCCTGACGATTTTGGTGCATTTTGAAATATTCTAAGTGGGTCAAATTGAGCTCAAAGAGGCTGCGGAACAAAGAATAACTATAACAATAATAATAATAAAACTGATGAACCACAATAGGCTACCTAAAAAAAAAAAAAACATTGTCACCTGCATGTCAATACTGTTCAGTTATGGATGTGTTCTAAGTCAAATAATATCAACTTTTATTTGTTCAGACCAAACCACAACAACAGTTATCTCAAGGAGAAAACAAAGCATGTTTTAAGGTGCAGTAGCCCTACGCTGGATTTTGACCTACTTGAGCATTGTAACCCCCCCCCGACTTACTGACTGACGATTTTAATCGATTTAATCGATTAGTTGTTCTAGCCTTATTAAGCTAGTATTGACCATAAGATGTCCAAAAATTGGCACAAATATGAATTGCTTTACATATGAAAAGTTGATTTTTGTTTAATAAAGAAATCTGATAATATTTACAACTGAGAAGTTATATGTATGTCATAATTTCAGGAATTTAGACAAGTTTAAGGTGAAAAAGAGCCTAAATGATTAATTTGTTATCAAAATAGTTGTCGATTCATTTGCTCATTGATTAGTTGTCGATTACTCGATTAGTTGTTGCACCTCCAATATTACATAACCACATTAAGCCAAAGAAATAAAGAAAAATATTGAATTACTGCTAGAGAAAAAAAAATCTAAAGAAATTAAGCATTATTTTTCCAAAGAGCATGAGTGGCCTCTAGTGGAGAAAACATATTTCCTATGATGAAACTAAAAGTATTATATCTCCGGTTTTCCGTTGTCAGATGGTGCCAAATAAAAACTGGGAGAGAGATTAAAATCAGCGCCTTCGAGTCATGTTGATGGCGGCCCTCTTTGTCAAATACCTAATTTTTTATGGTGCTTTAACCCTGAGATTCACAAGTGACTTGACCCTACACTCTTCCATAAGTGAGTCAAAAATGACCCATTTTAGAATTAATGTGTTTTAATGCCATTTTGGTGAAGAATAATCACTTTTATAATATTTAGTATTATATTTTTGAAAATTACCCAGAACAGCAATAGACTAGGCATGTGCCGGTTACCGGTTTCACCGTTTACCGTGGTATGAAAACGTAGCGGTTTGAAAACCACTAAAATTTTTCATCATACCGCAGTACGGTATTCGCTATTTTTTATGTGCCAAAAATGCAGCTAGAAGTGGCTTGGCGCGGCAGCACTCACCCCTTCCCCTGTTTGTTGCTGTGCATGTCAGTGACGCTATTTGCTAAACAGCCAGCGAACCCAAAAACAAACTCTTCTAACACAAGGCGTACTTTCTTCAATTTATTGAGCTCTCAAATCGTAGTAACTGAAATATACAAAATGAATAAATTTAAAAAGATGTACAATTGTATTTTTCCACGTGTGAGTAGCTTCAACAGGTTAGCGTTAGCACCATGGAAAAAGTTCGCCGAAAACAAGACACACATTTTACTTTCAAATTCAATATACGAACTAACTAAAAACTAACTAAAAACAAAGACGAATGTTAACCTAGGCTTAGCTGGGAGAGCAACTTCGTCGAGGTTTTAAGTCTCACAGCCACTTAGTGAGAAATGAGCTTAAATGAAGGGGGAGAAAAAGGATGGTGTCAAAGATCGCTAATTGCGACAGATGAGCTTGCCCTTAACACAAATCCACGTTCGCTGGAGGAGGAGAGGTCTCATTCCCAATGTTTTTTTTTAGATGAAACCTTTACACAACAATATTTAAATTACATTTACAACTAACTTATACATTATTAACAAACTTATTGCCTTATGAATTCTTTGTCTTTTTAACACAAAGCCATGACATGTAGACCAGAGTTGACACAGTGGCTGAAAAATGCGAAACTTCACTTAAGCTTTGCCCCCCTCAAAAAAAAAAAAAAAAAGAAAGAAAAAGTACAGTAAATTTATATTCAGTTTTATTTAGAAGTGTTTTTACTTTTTCTAGAGCAATTAATTTTGTTCTTGCTCTAATCTTGAGCAACCTGAGCTGTGGCTGTAGTTCATAAATTCTATTTATTTTAAATGTGCTTAATATATATATATATAATATTTTTAATTAATTTTAACATTGAATTCATGTTCCAATTTTCAAATATGTTCTGAAAAAAAAAAGACATGCTCAATGGAATTTTTTTTTAACCCATACGTACATACATACATACACAAAATAACACATTTTGGAGCTATAATTGCAATACCGTGAAATCGCGGTATTTTTGGTCACGGTTATAGTACAGTCAAAATTTCATACTGGCACATGCCAACAATAGACTTTATCCGCTTTTGGATGATATCATCAGTGATGAAGCGCTCCCATACATCTTTTTGGTGAGACAGTGGTGCTAAGCCCTTGTGCAGGCCCTGACTGACTTCTGAGGATTTTCTGCCTTGGGTGGGAGGTAACTCACTCCAGGAAGAGCCCTACCAACTCATTCTGTTGGCCATGCTTTGGACACTTTCTTCTTCAGAGGACACATACGTGGAATCTTATGAGTCAGATTGATCCTGTTCAGTTGAATTTCCAAATGGACGACTGCCACTGCCAGCTGGACAATAGTCTGGGTCCTCATTATTTTTTTGACTCAGTCAAACCCTATTACTGCCTCTCCATCATCCAGCATCTAGTATACCACAATTTCTGCTGTGTATCTAGCAGCCATGGCACATTGATGAGTAAACATAAGAATAATGTTTTCAATATATTAATATGTACTTACAGTGCTGGCTAAAAGTATTGGCACCCATGCACTTCTGTCAGATAATGCTCAATTTCTTCCAGAAAATGATTGCAATTGCAAATGCTTTGGTAGTAATATCATCATTTATTTTGCTTGCCATGAAGAAACACAAGAGAATGAAAAAAAAAAAGTAATCATTACCATTTTGCACAAAACTCAAAAAAATGGGTTAGACAAAAGTATCGGCACCCTCAGCCCAATACTTGGTAGCACAACCTTTAGACAAAATGATTGCAAACAACTGCTTCTGGTACCCATCAATGAGTTTCTTACAATGCCCTGATGGAATTTTAGACCATTGTTCTTTGGCCAACTACTCCAGGTCTCCGAGACCTTATTGATTACACTGCGCACGGTAGACACAGAAACATTCAGGTTTTGGAGATGGATTTGTAGCCTTGAGATTACCCATACTTCGTCACAATTTTGCTTCTCAGTTCTTTGGTCTTCTTTCTTTTCTCCGTGCTCAGTGTGGTACACACAAGGACACAGGACAGAGGTTGAGTCAACTTTAATCCATTTTAACTGGCTGCAAGTGTGATTTAGTTGTTGCCACCACCTGTTATGTGCCACAAATAAGTAACCAGTGCTGTTAAATACAGAAATTAGAGAAGCATCACATGATTTTTCAAAGGATGCCAATACTTTTCTCTGGCCAATTTTTGGAATTTTGTGTAAAATTATGATGATTTTGATTTTTTCCCCATTCTCTTTGGTGTTTTTTCATTGGAAGCAAAATAAATGAAGATATTACTTCCAAAGAATTTGTAATTGCAATAATTTTCTGTGAGAAATTGAGCATTATCTGACAGAATTGCAGGGGTGCCAATACTTTTGGCCAGCACTGTATCTAAACAAATACACCCACACACACTAAATACTAGTACACAGTAATTTTAGCTAACTTAGTTAGCCATGAGGTATACTAATTTGTTGATAAATAATAATAACAAGAGTCATGAAAGACACACACACACCAAATAATGTATGAAGATAATACTTACAGTAAACATATTAACTCTTGCTGTGTTAAATAATTTTCCTGAGGGGTGACACTCCATATCCAGTATACCTAGTCTGTGTGGTCCACAGTTAATTTATTCCTGACAGCAATAGTTGATAAGAATCAAAGGTTCCCATTGGAATCTATAGAAAAAAAGTGTGGGTCATTTTTTTATCCACTTATGGAAGCCTGGGGTAGTGATACAAAAACTACAATTTCTTCAAATGTCTAAAAGCTTAAGTTAAAATCTGAATGGCATTATATCCAAAACATGTTTTTTAAATGTTTATTATTTTTTTTAGGAATACCTGGAATAAGCATCAGTAACATTTTTCATTACGAAGATATTTCAAAAAACAATCTCACCGGGTAATTTTTGACCCACTTATACATCCAAGGGTTAAAGACGTCATGTGATTGAACAGGCCAGCATGATCCTAAAACGGCAAGCTTGATTCTGATTGGTATAATGGAGCCATGTGATTATTGTTGTGACGTCTCATTGATGAAACTGGTTGATCCACTGAATCTCAAGAGGAAAAATTGTAACGATTAGTATAGCAGAGTAAAAGTAGCGTTTCTTCTTCACAAATCTACTCAAGTAAAAAGTATGGCTTGGTAAAACTAGTCTCAGAAGTACATTTTTCTCAAAAAGTTGCTCAAGTCAGTGTAACTCATTAGTATCCACCTCTGCTTACCAGCTCTTTTTCCTCCACTATCTGACAGTCGGAGTGCCTGGAGGATCCATTTCCTTCTGAGATCCATTTCCCCCTCTCATTCCCTTTGACCTCTGACACCGTCATGGAGGAGGTGGAGTCTGAGCCTGTAAGAAGTTCACCTGACACCCCTAGTGACACAGTGGTGGTCTCTTGCGACCATAACTATACGGCGGAGGACTCTGCACGGCAAAAAAAGCGAATTCAGCAGCTGGAAGAGCAGCTGGAGGTACTGAGGAAGAAACTGAAAACAACGCAGCAAAAGTGTCGCCGTCAGGAGAGGCAGCTCAAAAGCCTGAGGGTTTCTTGCAAGACAGTCAGGACAGCTCGCGACGCACCAACTGCCTTCAGCGAGGGCTATGTCATTTTACCAAAACACATTTACCACATGCTCAAAGGCATCGAGTGACAGGATGACGCCACCAAGTTGCTAATCTTGAACAGCTGATAGAGCTGTTGAGGAAAGCGGTGAGGCTCTGCTATCAAAAATAAGGAACATCAATGGAGAGGGTCAATGTCCAGACATTTTTCCAAACATATATTGCAGAATGACTGTTAATTTCACAGCAGGGCCAAGAACAAAAAGTGGTATTTGGCAGGGCAAAATAATGCCACATGGCAAAAAAAAAAATGCCACATGGCAAAATCAATTTTGCCACACGGCAAAAAAAGGCCACATGGCATAAAAAAGGCCACATAGCAAAATCCATTTTGCCACATGGCAGGAAAAATGCCACATGGCAAAATCAACTTTGCCACATGGCAAGAAAATACTACATGGCAAAACCAATATTGCCACATTGCAAACAAAATGCCACATGACAAAATCAATTTTAAAAAATGCCACATGGCAAAAAAAAAAAAAAAAAATGCTACATGGCAAAAAATGCCACATGGCAAATACCACTTTTGGTTCTCGCTGTCTCTCTTCCCAGAGGCATTATTTGGCAACCAGCATCTTTGCACATATATGTACAGGTCGGAGGTTAAAGTCATCTGTGACATATGTACTTTAGTTATGTTTAAGGTAGGAAAAGCCATTTAGTGTGTTCATTTCTGGGATTCTTGGTCTCTTAAAGCACTGGATAGTCAGGTTAGCAGTACCGTTTGCCTTTCTGCTACTATGCCATGCGTGTACTCATTATGCAGTGCAGGCGGAAAGTGTTTGCCCCTTTCTCAAAACATTTTCGCAAGGTTTCCCCACTTTATTGTTTAAGATCATCAAACAAACGTAAATAGACAAATATAACCCAAGTAGATATGAATATAGTTTCAATGGTGATTTTATCGTGTCCATCAAGCATCGCAGGGTTCAACAGTAATTCATAATTCAATGTTATTTTTTCTTTCTTTTCAATGTTCCTTTAAAAACTGCCATATGTACTTGAGTTATCTTTGTCAGATCATTTAAATTTGCTCAGTAATCCTTAATATTAAAGTAGGGAAACAAGGGGGAAAAAAGATTATTCTAGAAGGGGTGAAATGCTTTTTGACAGCACCGTATTTATTTCAGAAACCTCCAATTACACAACCCTGTGCCTGTCAATGTGATGAACTTTTACCCCTAATGTTATTATGTTATTGTTTGGTGCTACCTTTATTTACTTCATTTGAAAATGTGTAATTCTAAAAAAAAACCAAGATGGGGTAAAACTCCTAAGGACTAATAAAAATGATAAGACAAAAAGAAACATACCAAAGAATTCTTTTTTTTTTTTTTTTTAATGTATTTGCCACAGTTGGTACACTTTGCTGCTGCATTTTGATAGATTTTTTTTCACGCATGTCATGCATGTATTTTTATTACTCAGACAAATGACCGTACAGTGGTATGAAAAAGTATCTGAACCTTTTGGAATTTCTCACATTTCTGCATAAAATCACAATCAAATGTGATGTTATCTTTGTCAAAATCACACAGGTGAAAGAACAGTATCTGCTTTAAATAAAATCACCCAAACATCTATAGGTTTTCATATTTTATTGAGGATAGTATGCAAACAATGACAGAAGGGGGGAAAAATAGAACCATCATATGTAATATTTTGTGCCCCCCCCTCCCCTTTGGCAGAAATAACCAGACGCTTCCTGTAGCTCCAGACCAGTCTGGCACATCGATCAGGACTAATCTTGTCCCATTCTTCTCTACAAAACTGTTGTAGTTCAGTCAGATTCCTGGGATATCTGGCATGAATCGCCTTCTTTGGGTCATGCCGCAGCATCTCAATGAGGTTCAAGTCTGGACTTTGACTTGGCCACTCCAGAACGTGTATTTTGTTCTTCTGAAACCATTCTGATGTTGATTTACATCTATGTTTGGATCATTGTCTTGTTGCAGCAGCCATCCTTTTTTAGCTTCAACTGTCTGACAGTCTGCCTCAGGTTTTCCTGCAAAACATCCCAATAGACTTTTGAATTCATTCTTTCATTAATGACTGCAAGTTGTTGCAAAACAGCCCCAAATCATGATGCTCCCTCCACCATGCTTCACGGTGGGGATGAGGTGTTGATGTTGGTGAGCTGTTCCATTTTTCCTCCACACATGACGTATGTTACGCCCAAACAATACAACTTTGGTTTCATCAGTCCACAAAATATTTCGCTAAAACCTCTGTGGAGTGTCAAGTGCCTTTTTGCGAACATTAAACGAGCAACAATATTTTTTAGACAGCAGTGGCTTCCTCAGTGGAGTCCTCCTATGAACAACATTCTTGGCCATAGTTTTACATACAGTATAGTTGAGGCATCATCTTTGGTGGACGGCCACTCCTTGGTAGAGAAGCAACAGTGCCAAACTCTCCATTTGTTGATAACTTCTCTAACTGTCGATTGATGAACATCCAAACTTTTAGAGATGTTTTTGTATACATTGCCAGCTTTATTCAAATCAACAATCCTTGATCGCAGGTCTTCAGACAGCTCTTTTGACCGAGCTATGATGCACATCAGACAAGGCTTCTCATCGAGACATTTCTTACCAGGTGTTTGTTTTATAGCGGGTTGGGCAGCGTAAAACCACTCATCAGTGATTGGTCACACACCTGACTTTAAATGTTTGGTAAAAATTGGTTTCAATTGCTCTTTAAGTCTCCTTCGGCAGAGGATTCACTTATTGCCCCCCTTCTGTCATTGTTTGCATGCAATCCTCATTAAAAATTGAAAACCTATAAATGTTTGGGTAGTTTTAGTTAAAGCAGACACTGTAATTTCATCTGTGTGATTCAGACAAACATGACATTTGATGGGGATTTTATGCAGAAATGTAAGAAATTCCAAAAGGTTGATACTTTTTCATACCCCTGTATCTCTACTTATAAATGTCTCTGCATACCGAATTTTCAGGTTAACGCACACCTCAACGGGAAAATGTTGCCTCTTGTTACGAAAGAGATTTAGCATACGAAAGGCAAAAATACAGTATGGCTGGTACTCACAGCTCCCAGAGTTGACTGAACGTAACATACTTATAGCTGCTGTGCCATTGACTATTGCCTAGCATTCCTGGCATCCAATTGGCTAAGAGAGACCTCTACTTTGTGTATGTGTGTATCCCAGCATCCTCCTCATTCGCCCCTCGTGTTTCTGACAGCTGTACATGAGTGTGTTTAATTAATTTATTTTTTTAATATATATATATTATGCCATAGACCTCATAATATATTTCCGGGACACAGGGCGCAGGGCCGATTAATAGGGGGCCTATTTCCGTCATAGCTAACCGAGTGGAAACAGAGCTTTTTACATTGAAAATTCTTGTGAATAAATGCTTAAATATGGAAGTAAAATGGTCTCGATTCTTGGTTAAAAGCAAAAACAAAACTGGCAATTAGCAATTATTTTACATAAATGTGTCGAAGTACAATGCCAGTCTGTTAGTGAATGTAGGTAGCGGCCACCTGATGTAAACAGATCTTTTCCGGTGAAAATTCTTGTGAATAAATGCTTAAATCCCTGAGCTCTTAGTGATATGGAGGTAAAACCATCTCGATTCTTGGTTAAAAGGGGGAAAAAAAACTTGCAGTTAGCATTTATTTTGTGTAAATATTGCGAACTGTAATGCCAGTGCAGTAGCGGTTAATTCCTCCCGTTTTTTTTCACGTTTCAAAATGCATGCGTGGTACGAAAAACATAATTATTACCTTGAATCGTCGAACAAATAACTCCTGAGGCAATCCTTCCAGTTTGTATGCGGAACATCTTTCGTACTTTTTCAACAGAAATCCGGCGTTAGATCGCTGCATGCATGTTTGTGAATAGCTCCTCTTGATGTGGGTGGCTACCTACTTGAATGCGAGGCGTAATGGATGACCACTCTGACCCGTCAATACATTATGAAGTCTACGCACAGACAAAGAGCATTTTAAGTTGAAAATTCTTGTGAATGCTTAAATCCCTAAATTATAGATATGAATGTAAAACAGTCTCAATTCTTGGTTAAAAGCAAAAAAACTGGCAGTTTGCATTTATTTTACGTAAATATGTCGAATGTGCTGCTAGTCTTAGCCACTGTGGCGCCGACTTAAACAAAGCAAAACAAATAAATTATGAATCAGAATTGTCCGTAGGTGTGAGTGAGTGGTTGTATGTCTCCTTGTGCCCTGCAATTGGCTGGCAACCAGTTCAGGGTGTCCCTTGCCTACTGCCCGTAGTTAGCTGGGATAGGCTCCAGCAGCTCCGTGACCCTCATGAGGAAAAAGCGGAATGGAAAATGAATGAATGAATGAATAATAATAAAACGATAACGAATCAGTTTCTAATGTGGTGATTGTGTTTTGCATGCTGTTCCTGAATGCACCGTGTGACTGACGAGAGAGAGAGAGAGCGGTAGAGTGGGAAGTTTTGTGTTGTGTTGCACAAGTTTTGAAATAAATGATTAAAAACCCGAAAAAGCTTAAGCTGAAGTTACAATAATAATTATCACCTTATAAAGACTGGCAAACTGAGGTCGGAGGACTGTCAAGATCGTAGACATATTCCAGCCGTATTGTCGAGCCATTTTACTGACACGCACACAGCGCTCATATTCTTCTATCATTTCCTTCTTAATTTCAATGGCAAAGCATAGACTTCATAATGATATTGATGGGACACTGGGCCGATTAATAGGGGGCCTGCATATTTGGCGTGGCCGTCAAAGCTGACCGAGTGGAATCGCAGACAAAGAGCTTTTTTCGTTGACATGTCTTGTGACTAAATGCTTAAATCCCTGAATTCTTTATAAATATGGATGCAAAACTGTTTCAATTCTTGGTTAAAAGCAAAAAAAAAAAGTGCAGTTAGCATTATTATTATTATCATTATTAGCATATTTCACGTAAATATGTTGAAGTACAATGCTAGTCTGTTGGTCAATGTGGCAGCTTCCATATGTAAACAGAGCTTTTCTGGTGAAAATTCTCGTGAATAAATGCACAAATCCCTGAATTCTCTATAGATATGGACGTACACCAGTCTCGAGTCTTGGTTAAAAGCAAAATAAAAAAATGTGCATTTAGCATTTATTTTACGTAAATATGTCGAAGTACAATGCTAGTCTGTCAGTCAATGTTGTGGCCGCTATATGTAAGCAGAGCTTTTCCGGTGAAAATTCTTGTGAATAAATGCTTAAATCCCTGAAATATATATAGTTATGGACGTAAAAATGTCTCAATTCTTGGTTGAAAGCAAGAAAACGTGGTTAGCATTTATTTTACGTGAATATGTCAAATGTGGCGGCAGCCTTACAACAAAGAGCTTCTTACATTGAACATTCTTGTGAAAAAACGAAACATATAATAATTACCTTGAATCCTCGAACAAATCACTCCCGAGACAATCCTTCCTGTTTGTATGCGGTACAGCTTACATACTTTTTCAACATAAATCCGGTATTGGATCGCTGCATGTGTCGCTGCGACTGACTGCGAATAACTGAAGCGTATTGTGGGATGCCCCTTACTTGAAGGCGTGGCGCAGTGAAGGTCGAATCTGACCCCTCAATATCATTATGAAGTCTATGGGTAAAGTGTCACCATTTTCCTTTTTTCACCACCTGCACTAACTTTCTTGTGACCCATGTTGATTTCTCTCACAAGAAAATCCGCGTCAGTCTTGCGGGAAACGATGAAATTGCAACGCTGTCATAAATCGTCGTATTTCGAGCATGTCGTCATATGTCGAGACAACTGACGAGTCAAATTTTACGTCGGATGTCGGAATGGTCATATGTCGATGCAATCGTATGTTGAGGTATCACTGTATTCACTTTCCGTCCTCTTTTCATGTATGGTGGCTCTTCCTCCTCTTTTCGATGAGAAGCTGCTAAGAAACCTCTTCAGTGTGAGCATGCACCTCTAGCTCTTGATCCTTAAGGATTTGTGGTTTTATTTCTTATGTATGTTTATGCTGAGGAAAATAATTATTTGAACACCCTGTGATTTCGCAAGTTCTCCCACTAAGAAATGATGGGCAGGTTTGAAATTTACATGGTAGGTACTTGTCCGCTGTGAGAGACAATCTAAAAAAAATAATCCAGAAATCTCAGAGTGTGATTTTTTAAACTATTTATTTGTATTATACTGCTGCAAATAGGTATTTGAACACCTGAGAAAATCAATGTTAATACAGTATTTGGTACAGTAGCCTTTGCTGCGCTTTGCCATGCTTCACAGTAGGGATTGTGTTCTTGTGATGGTACTCATCATTCTTCTTCTTCCAAACACTTGAGTGGAATTAAGACTAAAAAGTTCCGTTTTGATCTTATATGACCACATGACTTTCTTCCATGACTCCTCTGGATCATCCAAATGGTCATTGGTAACCTTAAAACGGGCCTGGACATGTGATGGTTTAAGCATGGGAACCTGTGCCATGCATGATTTTAAACCATGACGTCTTACTGTATTACCAACCGTAACCATGTAAATGGTCGTCACTGCTCCTTTCGGGTCATTGATCAACTCCTCCTGTGTAGTTCTTGGCTGATTCCTCACAATTGTTAGGATCATTGAGCCCCTACGAGTTAGATCTTGCATAGAGCCCCAGTCCGAGGGAGATTGACAGGTATGTTTAGCTTCCAATGGTGGATCTTTTATCACCAAGCTGCTTGGCAGTTGCCCCGTAACCCTGTCCAGCCTTGTAGAGGTCTACAATTCTGTCTTTTGACAGCTCTTTAGTCTTTACCATGTTAGGAATTGGGGTCTTCCTGATTGTATGGGGTGGACAGGTGTTTATGTGCAGTTAACAGCCTCAAACAGGTCAAAAAGTCAGACTCAAAAAGTCCACCTCCACTCCACTTATTCGTTGGACTTTTTAAAGGCGACTCACAGGTCTTTGAGGCTCACAATCCTAGCTAATATACAGGTGTTCAAGTACATATTTACAGCAGTACAATACAAAAATAAATGTTAAAAATCATACACTGTTATTCCTGGATTTTTTTTCTTTAGATTGTCTCTCACACTGGACAAGCACCTACCATAAAAACTTCAAACCCGTCCATCATTTCTAAGTGGGCGAACTTGCAGATCGCAGGATGTTCAAATAATTTCCCCACTGTATACTAGTCCTTCTCAAAAAATGAGCATACAGTGCTGCTCAAAAGTTTGTGAACCCCCTCAACATTTTGGAATTTTCTATTATTTCAACCTGATTTCCTAATCAATCAATTCAGTAGTTTTTTTTGGTTTTTTTAACAGTTGTGTTGTCGAGACTAAATTAAAAAGAGTTTTCATCAACTGATGTAGGTGCAAAATTGAACTGTTTGGTCACAACCAAAACCGCCATGTCTGGCGAAAAGTCAACACTGCATACCACCAAAAGAACCTTCTCCCAACAGTGAAGCATGGAGGTGGGAATGTCAAGATCTGGGCTTGCTTTTCATCCTCAGGACCTGGACAACTCCACATAGTCCAGGGAATCATGAATTCTGAGGAATATTGTCAAATCCTAGAACATAACCTGACGCCATCTATTTGAAGTTAAAGCTTGGCAGAAGGTGGATCATGCAACATGATAATGATCCAAAGCATTCCAGCAATACAACCAAGGAATGGCTGAAAAAGAAGAAGATTTGTGTTCTGGACTGGCCCAGTCAAAGTCCTGACCTAAATCCCATTGAAATGCTGTGGCGGGACCTGAAGCGAGCAGTTCATGCCAGACGCCCATCAAACCTCTCTCAACTGACTGCGTTCTGCAAGGAAGAATGGGCAAAAATCCCCCAAAGTAGATGTGAGAGGCTGATTAGTCACTACAGAAACCGTTTGGTTGAGGTAATCTCTGCAAAAGGAGGCGCAATATCCTATTAACTGAAGGGGTTCACATACTTTTGCACACATGATATCTGAGTTTTTCTTAAATCAACCACTTTTGTTAAATAAAGAATGACAATATAACTATTTCTTTTGTTTCAGTCCATTATTTGGAATGTCAGTATTGTGGATTTGGGTATAACTTAACATTTAATAAGGTTATTTTAGTTTTTTTTACAAAAAATCTGACCATCGCTGTGGGGTTCACAAACTTTCGAGCAGCACTGTATTGTGATAAAGTTATTTTTTTTCTGTAATGTACTGATAAACATTAAACTTTCATATATTTTAGATTCATTACACACAACTGAAGTAGTTCATGCTTATTGTTTTAATGTTGATGATTTTGGCAAAAAAGTCAATAAAACCCAAAAATCCCTATCTAAAAAAAATTGCATATTTCCTCCGACCAATACAAAAAAAGTGTTTTTTAATACAAAAAAAAGTCAACCTTCAACTAATTATATCAGCTATTCACTCAATACTTGGTCGGGAATCCTTTTGCAGAAATGACTGCTTCAATGCAGCGTGGCATGGAGGCAATCAGCTTGTGGCACTGCTGAGGTGTTATGGAGGCCCAGGATGCTTCAATAGGGGCCTTAAGCTCATCCACAGGGTTGGGTCTGGTGTCTCTCAACTTCCTCTTCACAATATCCCACAGATTCTCTTTGGGGTTCAGGTCAGAAGAGTTGGCAGGCCAATTGAACACAGTAATGCCATGGTCAGTAAAACATTTACCAGTGGTTTTGGCACTGTGAGCAGGTGCCAGGTCGTGCTGAAAAATGAAATCTTCATCTCCATAAAGCTTTTCAGCAGATGGAAGCATGAAGTGCTCCAAAATCTCCTGATAGCTAGCTGCATTGACCCTGTCCTTGATAAAACACAGTAGACCAACACCAGCAGCTGACATGCCACCCCAGACCATCACTGACTGTGTGTACTTGACACTGGACTTCAGGCATTTTGGCATGCAAAATTTGCTTTCATCTGAAAAAAGTACTTTGGACCACTGAGCAACAGTCCAGTACTGTTTCTTTGTAGCCTGGGTCAGGCGCTTCTGCCGCTGTTTCAGGTTCAAAAGTCGCTTGACCTGGGGAATGCAGCACCTGTAGGCCATTTCCAGCGCACGCCTGTGCACGGTGGCTCTGGATTTTTCTACTCCAGTCTAAGTCCATTCTTTCTGCAGGTCCCCCAAGAGCTGGAATTGGCCCTTCTCGACAATCTTTCTCAGGGTGCGGTCACCTGTTCTGGTTGTGCAGCGTTTCCTGCCACACTATTTCCTTCCCACAGACTTCCCACTGAGGTACCTTGATACAGCGGTCTGGGAACAGCCTCGCTCAGAAATTTCTTTCTGTTCCTCAGCCTCTTGCTTGAGGGTGTCAATGATGGCCTTCTGGACAGCAGTCAGGTCTGCAGTCTTGCCCATGATTGCGGTTTTGAGTAATGAACCAGGCTGGGAGTTTTTAAAAGCCTCAGGAATCTTTCGCAGGGGTTTTGAGTTAATTCGTTGATTCAGATGAATCAGGTTAGTAGCTTCTTTAGAGTACCTTTTCATGGTATACTAATTTTTTGAGATAGGGATTTTTGGTTTTTCTTGACTTTTATTTGCCAAAATCATCAATATTAAAACAATAAAAGGCTTGAACTACTTCAGTTGTGTGTAATGAATCTAAAATATATGAAAGTCTAATGTTTATCAGTAAATTACAGAAAATAATGAACTTCATCACAATATGCTAATTTTTTGAGAAGGACTAGTATATACAGTGTAAGACTCAGAAAGCCATCATAAAAGAAGGTATTTGTAGCTTTACTTACAATTATATACTTGGACAGCAGATGGCGTTGCAGACTAAAGTGGGGAAATTCTGTTGTAACACAGCTTTCTTTGGTTCCTAAAATGTTAACATGCAAAACTTGAAAAGTAAAAAACATGGCAAGCAAGTAGGATTTTGTACATTCTGATGTAGAGTGTTAATTGTGTTTTCTTATTATAATGCTGCAGTACTGTCAAGTGGCTGTTTTTGTTTGTATATACTAGTATATAATTGTGTTAATAAAAAACACACAATATGAATTTTGTAAAAACAAAACAAAACAAAAAAACGCTTTTATATTTTCTGTGGGATGGATGTTAAGACCTATCCTCAGTGCTTTGAACTGACCGCAACTGGATTTCTGGTTGCCGAAATCAGAAGGTTTTGCATCTCAAGGGAGAAGTCGCACACAAGAGTAGCTTATATGTTTGGGAAACCACAGAGCAGAGTATGTAAACAAATCAGATCATCCTCAGGTCAAGACTGTCTTTCTGGAACCTCTTATGAACAGCACACCTTTGGATGACAAAACTAAGATTCTGGCCAAGGAAAATTGATTATTTTAAAAGGGAGTGACAAAGGACATCCTGTGAGTTAAAGTTGACAAACCATTTTCAAACAGAGGAGGAGGCTTATGAGTCAACACTGCCTTTCTCCCACATCCCGTCATTCCTTCAGAAGACTCAATAATTTAGCCTCTAACAAATTCAAGTGCGTTTCTCTTTCAGGTGCATCTGTCACCATTGTAATGACTGAAAGGAATATTTACTGAGGTGATTGTATTTTTCTTGCTGGCCAAAGGTCTATCCCTTCAATGCAGATGAAAGTCAAACATTTGAAGGTTGGGGAATGCCATTAACTTAGTTAGGAAAGGAACCTCAAACAAATACCTTGTGAACTCAACATGAAAAAGAGATCCGACCATCATGTCCAAGATTTGAACCCTAAAAGGAACCTAGAATCTAAAACTGGTGATTGCAAGATTGTGAACAAGGGACGAATGAAGAGGATGCTGGCATACCAAGGGCATAGGCTTCCATAGGGATGGTACGGACATAACACTACCAACTTTTCAGGATGCTCAAATTGTCCCCACCAAGTTTTAAGCAACCTTATCACTCTCGCAGCCCCGACAGAAATACATGTTGACCACATGCTGCCGCCTCCGCCCCTTTCATCGAAAGGGATGTTAGAAGTGTTTTTTTTCGTCCAGCAGCAGTAAGTAATTTAAATATATGCCAGTGTTGTGGAGGTGAGAAAAACACCTCTAATTTTGCTACTGAAAGGTCGACCTGCATTAGTTAGCATAACATTAAACTGTGTGAACTTGCCAAGTAGGAAGCTGCTTAGAGCGAAGTGTCCTTATGTTTGTATTTCCTACTGTTAACTTGAATTAAACTGTGAGAAATGTAGTGAGCTCTGCTGGAAACTATAGAACTAGAAAAATGTGAGGAAGAAGCTGTTTAGGGAGACAGGGGTGCTGCATAACCTCATATGTTGCTCACACAACACAACATAGACACAACATAATCATAATTAACTATGTGCATTTAAAAAATTTTTTTCTTTTTTTTGATGCCGCGAGCTACCCACACTAGCGTTGCGATCGACTGGTGGATCGTGATTGATGTAATGAGCACCTCTGATTCATCATATCAATTACAGTGTATCCCAAAAGTGAGTCCACCCCTTGCATTTCTGCAGGTATTTAAGTATATCTTTTCATGGGACAACACTGACAACACCGCCCGTCTCATCAGACCATAGGACATGGTCCAGTAATCCATGTGCTTTGTTGACATGTCTTCAGCAAACTGTTTGCGGGCTTTCTTGTGTACTGTCTTCAGAAGAGGCTTCCTCCTGCGGTGACAGCCATGCACACCAATATGATGTAGAGTGTGGCGTATGGTCTGAGCATTAACAGGCTGACCCCCCACCTCTTCAATCTCTGCAGCAATGCTGACAGCACTCCTGTAATGAGTCACATGACATTTTGGGGGGAAAATGACAAGCAGTACTCAATTTGGACATTTAGGGATGTACGTTTTTTTCATAGGGGTGTACTCACTTTTGTTGCCAGGGGTTTAGATATTAGAGGCTGCATTTTGAGTTATTTTGAGGGGAAAATATATGAACTCTGTTATTTAGGCTGCACACAGACTACTTTTCCTTGTGTCAAAGTGTCATTTTTTCAGTGTTGTCCCATGAAAAGATAGACTTAAATATCTGCAGAAATGCAAGGGGTGTATTCACTTTTGTGATACACTGTAAATAGGTCCATATTTGTGAGAAATATAGCCCTGTACCTCGTTCACCCAATCTGTTTGGTCTTATTAGCGTCCCATCCCGAACAAAAAGTGTACGTGCGGGTTATGCTGTTATATTGTCCCTACCAATGTTGAGACAAAACCTATGCCCTTGTGGCATACACACATACAGTAGAGGTCTTTCTTAGCCAATTGGATGCCAGGAATGCTAGGTAATAGCCAATGGCAGAGCAGCTATAAGTATGTTAAGTTCAGTAAACTGTGGGAGCTGTGAGTATCAGCCATATTGTATTTTTTGCTGAAATACTATTCGTTACAAGAGGCAATATTTTTCCGTTGAGGCGTGTCTTAACCAGAAAATTTTGTATGTAGAGACATTCTTGAGTAGAGGTACCACTGTATTTTATTTACCCCATTTTTCGCATTATAAGGAGCATTGGAATATATTAAAACTGTTAAAACTGTAACTATTTTAAAACTATTTCATACATACATGGGGTGGCGTGGCTCAGTGGTAGAGTGGTTGTGGGTTCGATTCTCCGCCCTGATGAACTTGTCTAAGTGTCCTTGAGCAAGATACTGAACCCCACGTTGCTCCTGGTCTGCATTACCAGTAGGTAGATGGCGAGATAGTGTAAAGCGCTTTGAGGGCCTTGACCGGTAGTGTAAAGCGCTTTGAGGGCCTTGAGCGGTGGAAAAGCGCTATACAAGTCTAAAACCATTTATCATATAGGGCGCAGCGCAATAGCAGTAGTAGTTGTGTTATGCATCCACTAGATGGAGCTGCGCTAAAGGGAATTTCATGCCACGATTAACTAGTATTGATCCATATATAGGGCGCATTGGATTATAAGGCAAACTGTCGACTTTTGCGAAAATTGAAGGCGCGCTTTATAGTGTGGAAAATACAGTACTTATCTTTTGTATATAATAACAATGCAGCTTGAATGCATTTAAAAACAAGAACAACAAAAATGTTTTAATTCGAACAAATCTCTTCTCTAATAACAGTACCAATAGAAGATATAATTAATAGGAGAAGCTGCTTTACATGACATAATTTCTTTGATGCTTTTTTTCTCTGTAATGACATCCAGAGCCTCAAGTGAGATGTTCCACTGTGTTTTTTTCAGTTGAGCTCCAGTTTAGATGGCAGACTTCACCTTCTCTGAGACCTCCCCTGAGGTGAACTAACCTTTCACGGTATGAATCTGATCCAGGTGAACTGGTCTAGTCAAAACAATACGTTGATTCGCCTAGCCTGCTCTAACTCCACCACCCCAACGGTGCAGCATCAAGGTTATCGTGTCGTAACTGTAGGCAGCAGGCCGGCTGCTCGGATGAGACAGCACCTAGTAGACATGAGGCTCCCAGCATCTCTGCTCTCACTCGCTCCTAAAAGCAATGGCTACTTTAATTCACTTGCTGCCATTGACGGAGATAGACGTCTAATCCATTTGAATCGTTATGGGTTGGCATTGATTAGTGCATAGTTCCAAAACATTTGAAATATTTTGATTTGTTTCCTAAAGTATTTTCTTTGAGGTTCACTATCTTTGTACAATTCAGACTAGAGTCCTCGACATGTATGTTTTTATAATGTGGTAACATACTAGAAAATAGCTACACACTCATGAACCATGCAAACTCCACACAATGGATGTGGGGCAATTTTAGTGTTTTGAAATACATGTTTCAACTCCATCCCCAGGTTATTGTTTTGATTTGACACAATCAATACTTCATTACTGAATAAAAAAGGCTTATATTTGGAAAACTGCACTTGCACAAAGATTTGAAATCTGATTTTTCAAAAGCTTTTCCCGTCTCTTGTGTATTAAACAAGACTCAGCCATAGACTTCATAATGATCTTGTTAGGTCACATCCGTCATACACTGTGCCACACCTTCAAGTAAGGGGCTTGCCCACATCAAGAGGAGTTATTCTCAAACACACGCGCGCAGCGATCAAACGCCGGATTTACGTTGAGAAAGTATAAAAGCTGTACCGCTTACAAACGGGAAGGATTGTCTCAGGAGTGATTTGTTCAAGGATTCAAGGTAATTATTATATTTTTCGTACCATGCATGCATTTTGAAACGTTGTGAAAACAATCAATGGGAGAAATTAGCTGCTACAGCCTTGGCATCATATTTCGCAATATTTACAAAAAATAAATGCTAGCTGCATGTTTTTTTTTTGTTTTTTGTTTTGCTTTTAACCAAGAATCGAGACTGTTTTATGTCCATATTATTAAAGAATTTGGGGACAAGAATTTTCACCGGAAAAGCTCTGTTTATAAGGGGGGCGCTAGCTACATTCACTAACAGACTAGCAGTGTACTTCGACATATTTACGTAAAATAAATGCTAACTGCTGTTTTTTTGCTTTTAACCAAGAATCAAGACTCTTTTACGTCCATATCTATCAAGAATTTAGAGAATTAAGAATTTTCAGCAGAAAAAGCTCTTTGTTTTCATAAGACTGCAGCTACAGTGTATCACAAAAGTGAGAACACCCCTCGCATTTCTGCAGATATTTAAGTATATCTTTTCATGGGACAACACTGACAAAATTACACTTTGCTGCACTGCTGCTATACGTAGTGGCTTAAAGGCGAGCAGCACATTCAACATATTAACGTAAAATAAATGCTAACTGTCCGGTTCTTTGCTCTTTTAACAAAGAATTGAGACTGTTTTAAGTCCATATCTATAAAGAATTGAGGGTTTTAAGCATTTATTCACAAGAGTTTTCACCGGAAAAGCTCTGTTTACATAAGAAGGCCGCTAGCTACATTTACTAACGGACTAGCATTGTACCTCGACATATTTACGTAAAACAAATGGTAACTGCACGGGTTTTTGTTGTTGCTTTTAACCAAGAATCGAGACCGTTTTATGTCCATATCTACAAAGAATTCAGGGATTTAAGCATTTATGCATAAACATTTTTAACGGAAAAAGCTCTTTGTTTTCATAAAGCCGCAGCTACAGTGTATCACAAAAGTGAGTACACCCCTTGGATTTCTGCAGATATTTAAGTATATCTTTTCATGGGACAACACTGACAAAATGACACTTTGACACAATGAAAAGTAGTCTGTGTGCAGCTTATATAATGGAGTTAATTTACTTTCCCCTCAAAATAACTCAAAATATAGCCATTCATAACTAAACCCCTGGCAACAAAAGTGAGTACACCCCTTAGTAAATACGTACTTCCCTAAATGTCCTAATTGAGTACTGCTTGTCATTTTTCCTCCAAAATGTCATGTGACTTGTTACAGGAGTGCTGTCAGCTTTGCTGCAGATATTGAAGAGGTGGGGGGTCAGCCTGTTAGTGCTCAGACTATCAGTCGCACTCTACATCAAATTACCGTCTTCAGAAGAGGCTTCCTCCTGGGGTGACAGCCATGCACACCAATTTGATGTAGAGGGCAGGGTATGGTCTGAGTACTAATAAGCTGACCCCCCACCTCTTCAATCTCTGCAGCAATGCTGACAGCACTCCTGTAACGAGTCACATGAGGGAAAATGACAAGCAGTACTCAGTTTGGACATTTAGAGATGTCTGTATTTACTAAGGGGTGTACCCACTTTTGTTGCAAGGGGTTTAGATATTAATGGCTATATTTTGAGTTATTTTGGGGGGGGGGGGGGAATAAATAAACTCTATTATATAAGCTGCACACAGACTATTTTTCATTGTGTCAAAGTGTCATTTTGGTCAGTGTTGTCCCATGAAAAGATATACTTAAATATCTGCAGAAATGCGAGGGGTGTACTCACTTTTGTGATACACTGTACAGTGGCTTTCAGACTATCAGCACATTCAACATATTTACGTAAAATAAATGCTAACTGCCCAGTTCTTTGCTCTTTGAACAAAGAATCGAGACTGTTTTATGTCCATATCTAGAAAGAATTCAGGGATTGATGCATTTATTCACAAAAGTTTTCAACGTAAAAAGCTCTTTGTCTGTGTTTCCACTAGGTCAGCTTTGGCGGAGATAGGCCCCCTATTAATCGGCCCCGCGCCCCGTAATGTGGAATGAACTTGTGGCAGTCAGGCATCTGGATATTGCACTCAAGTATTAAACCAACTTGAGCACTGTCTAAGGCCACAAATTATCTTCCTGATATCTTGGCTGATTTCTAATTACTTCCTCAATATGTTATACAACAAATCAGGATGTTTCAGTCGTGCCATCATTGTTATGATTATGTCGTGAGGTTTACTTAATTTTTGGGGAGCTGAACAGTATACTGAAAGATTGCATCACATATGCATATATGATGATCCTATAAGGATCCAGTGGTTTTACAGGCTGTGGCAGGCAATGTGAGTGCATCTGCTTATCATTTAGGTTGCAAACGATTGGAAAATTTTCCGCAAATTTCCATAGAGAATGTTGGAGAGTTTCATGTGTGAGTTGAGGGTAGTGTAATATAAAATATGACTTAGTCAAAACCCAAGTAGTCCGTTGCATAATACCGCGTTCATACACTTCTTATACAGTAAATGAATACATCAATTAGCTTATTCACGCACAAGTCGTAATGACTGTGTTGTGTAAATAATATCATAACATGGTCTTTTTAACAAGCTGTTTAACACCATTAAATAGTACACTTAAAGGGGAAATCAGTGTTCACACATGATGAATAATATCCCTCCATCCATCACATCTTTTCTCCTATTCAGACTCTGCTGATGTAAATCGGATGCTGATGAATCTGTTCATCCTCTGACCCAGATAGGAAACACACGGCTTCACTTTTCATTCTCTTCACTTTGGACTCCCAGTATTCAGCCTGGAGCGCAAAGCCAAGGATTGCTAGTAAGTGGAGGTTAGCAAACAAATGACGATGTATATAAATAAAAACGCTGCCATTATCTAAAATCTGCCTGGCAGCGTTTATCAGATCTATAACACTGTCTGATGTCTCTGCCAATAATCGGCTACTTTCACAGAAACGGCAGCAATATGCCTTGTGGGGAGGGGTGGCGTAAAAAGAGCGGGGGTGGAACAGAAGCAGGGAGGAAACGGGCTTAAGTTAGAGATGTTGGTACAAACCTCAGGCAGAAAACAAAGTTCAGGGGCCCATTAAAGCACGATGATTGCTGCCGAGGTGCTGCTGAGCAATGAACTATTTGGAATTAGTCCGTTTGATTACTTACTCCCATTTTTTTGCTTTTATAATTTCTCATATTTGAAACGTAACTCATTAATTCAACGTACCTTTTTTTGCTTTTATAATTTCTCATATTTGAAACGTAACTCATTAATTCAACGTACCTAAATAATACATAATACAGGCCCGTGCATGCCAACAACTTAATTCCTGGTGTGCGTTGTTGTTTTTAGAATGCTAAATGTGTACTGATTTGTGAATTGAGTTCTACAGAGGCATCATTCATGTGCGCTAAATAGCTGTTCATGTGGAAAATGCTCATTTTCTGAGCACAATGTAATAACTGGGCTTGCAAAAAAATGGTATGTTAATAGAGGTCAACCCGATGTATATTGACTGTTTTATCACTGAAAAAAATTGCTACTTTTACTAAATTTGAGCTTTTTCAGTGCCATTGACGATGATAGACGTCTAATCGCGTGGCTGTTTTCACCGGTGTGCTGTGTATTAAAATGACCCATTTGGAAAAGAAATAGAAAAAACATATAAAAAATTACATCAATTCCAGAAAAAACATATAAAAAATTACATCAATTCCAGAAGTAAATCTTTATAAGTCTCATACTATGATTTACTCTTGAAAGTGGCCACTTTTGCATTCTTCTCATGCAAAATAGTTAAAGGTTTTGTGGATGAAACAAGTAAAAATTATGTATGTGGTATAAAAAGAAAATATATGGCAAATGATATTTTCCATTAATTTTTCATATTTTCTGGATGTAAAGTGTGTATATTTTGCAGAGAGATTATATGATATGATAATTATTAAATGGTTATTAAATATTTGCTTTTACCAATGAAGGCTCACAATAAAGTATTGATTGCAATAATAGTAAGTTCATGAGTTGTTGTCCTTGTAGTATAGTATAGTATAGTATAGTATAGTATAGTATAGTATAGTATAGTATAGTATAGTATAGTATAGTATAGTATAGTATAGTAGTATAGTATGTTGATGATTGACAGTAAAGAGACATTTTAGTGATTGATAACTATTGACATGTTTAGTTCTTGATAAAACTATTCTATCCTGATTTATTGCTAATCCTGGCACCGATAGTGTCTTTAATTGAGTATGTCTAATTGCACCCAGTCATACGTGAATCCCATCAGACGTTTGATAGTCCTGCAGAAAAGTGGAAATGCTACACAGGGGCCGCCCCAGGACCACGGCTTCTGTGCAGCATTTCCCCCAGCCAATCAATATAATTATATAAAACTCTCAGGTGACTTGAAGTTCCGCTTTGAGACTCCCAATTTGGCCAAATTTCAAAATTGTCCTATATGCATGTGTGATACATCATTGGAAAGCTTGAAATCTCAATTTTTGGGGGGAAAAAATTTTGAACAGGAGGGAATTTAAAAAAAAAAAATTTTTTTTTTAAACAGCAAAACTAACTGGAGGTGAGAGCACGCGAGAGCAGAATTAAACACGCCACTATTTTAACTAGTGTTGCACCGATACCATTTTTTGGCCCCGATACCGATACCTGGCTGTGCAGTATCGGCCGATACCGATACCATACCGATACCACCCCGTTATATATATATATATGTACATATATATTTTTTTTTCCCAAAGAGCTACATAATTGGATGTGAAATCATTCTATCAAGGCTTTGTCAGGCTGTTGCTTACCTTTGCAAAATAGGAAAAAGACTAGTACAAAGTGAATAGTCTACTAAACCCTAGTAGACAATAGTTGAATAAACCTTTGGCTCTCAAAGGCCAAAATAGTGCTACATTTGTGAAATTAATAAAACATGTTTAATGCTAGCCCAACAGTAAGAAAGTAAAAATAAATTCATAATAATAAACTCTGAATGAACTGAATAAACTTTTTTTTAAACCTCTCAAAGGCCAAACAGTGCAACTTTCATGAAATTATTGTCACATTCTGCTGCTGGTTAGACTGTGTTTTGTTGCTGGGCTGGTCGTGGGGGCGTTCCTGACGTCACACCTGAATCCAATGCAGGCTCATCAGTGCAGCATTTAAGCACGGGTGGTCTCAAAGATATTTGCCTTGCTGATCGCCATTTGACATCTCGCACTAGAGTCTTGCTACATTTGTTTGTTACGCCCCTGCATTGGGTTTTTTTTTGTTAGTGTGCTGCTCTCGTTTGTAACCTCTATCATGTGCAGGTATTTGAGTGTTTTTATTTTGGCTTTTTGGCTCGCTGTCTATCGTCTTAGTTAACCTTCGAGTTTGTAGTATTGAGCTCCATTGACCAGCTGTCACGGGGTCCTTGTGTAATTTCTTCTATCCCGCAATCGCATGTTATTTTTTTGTTTGCAATCATTAAACCCTTGTACGTATCCCCCGCTTGTTGTCTGCTTCGAGTTCCAACTTTGTTTCCGCATTTGCGGACGCTAACAATTATAAGTAATAATAATTGACCACAGCATCCCGTCTCTCTATTAGCCTCCTTTTTTCGGGAAGGGAGAGTCCCTTATTTATATTTCTGAAAGGTGGCAACCCTACTTTGGAAACAGTTCCCAAATTACTGCGGCGTTTCTTTCAGTAAAACACAATAAAAGAGATTGTTGCTCCGATCCAGCGCCCTTGCTCTGGATAGCAGTCCTGCTCTTGCAGGTTCACATTTCATCTTCAAATGTTTTATCAGGTTCGAGGTATTGAAGTTGGCCGATTTAACTCCACATCTGGAAACTTTCAGGCCGCAAATCTTGCATGCAGCCATTGATTTTAATCGACAGGATTTCTATTTTGAAATACTTCCCGACCGCCGCCATTTCTCCTGGTTTCTCCAAATGAAAAAGCGGCCTTGTCATTGGTTAGGAGTGGCTATTGGCCCGCTCTCATTGGTCTGGAGCAGGCCAATAGCGATAGCTACTTGGTGTTAACGTGTCATCACACAACACAGAGACGGTGTGTAGTGAGCGCCAGGAAGAAAAAAAAGGCTGCAGTCAAATGTTATAATAATGGACCGGTAAATGGTATCGGCGCCGTCTTTGTTGGTACTCGCCGATACGATACCACCATTTCGGGCTGGATCGGCGCCCCCTGCCGATACTAGTATCGGTATCGGTGCATCTTTAATTTTAACAAGATATTATTGCGTACTTACCTCTTTTCGATCCAAAAACTCCATGTAGCATGTACTGTATCACTGAGTGTCAAGACACAGCTGTGAATGGCCAGAGCCGGATTTTTGGGGGATTTTATGGGTGAAACATGGTCATATAACAAGGGTCGCGATGCAGAAATCGCAGACATCAAGGAGTGGTTGAGATTTTGTTTTACATACTATATATTTTTCCCTTTAAACTTTTTTTTTTTTTTCTTTGTTTCGATCCCCTATTTATCATCTAACATATCGGAGAAAATGCGACAGTAACGAAATCAAATACAATTAATTAGTTATGAGGTAGATATCCGTGACTTATTTACAGACACCAATTTTTCATTGTGACGTAATTTGTTTAAAATTTAAAATATGCGAGTGAATAATTTTTTAAAGTCTTTTCTTTTTTTTTTTTTTAAACTAAATATTAGACACCAATTAATGATTCTAAAAATGACAGACATTTCAAATAATAAATATAATTACTTACCTTCTATTTGTAGCTGGCTTTAAACAAAAGCGGTTGCGCGTCGTCTGTGAACGAGGGTTTCCAGGGTTAAACGGACAAATTAAAAATAGTTTGGGGGTTTATTGCGCTCTGAATCTGCTATGGCAGCATATAGCCATATTGTTCTGTCAAACACAACAGTTGTTTTGGCTTAAAATACAGCATTTTATTTTAAGGAGGGTTGCAAGAGTAGAAACTGCTTTTTCAGCCTTGTCTGTGTTTTCCGCCATATAATATATATATGTATTAGGGGTGTCAAACGATTAAAATTTTTAATCGAGTTAATTACAGCTTAAAAATTAATTAATCGTAATTAATCGCAACTAATCGCAATTCAAACCATCTATAAAATATGCCATATTTTTCTGTAAATTATTGTTGGAATGGAAAGATAAGACACAAGGCGGATATATACATACAACATACTGTACATAAGTACTGTATTTGTTTATTGTAACAATAAATCCAAAAATGGCATTATTAACATTCTTTCTGTTGAAGTGATGCACGGATAGAAAGACTTGTAGTTCTTAAAAGACAAATTTTATAGTTACAAGTTATAGTAATTTTATATTAAAACCCCTCTTCATGTTTTCGTTTTAATAAAATTTGCAACATTTTCCATCAAAAGTAGAGTTAATATAATAATAATAATAATAATAATAATAACAATAATAAGAATAGAGTGACCAAAGTCTGAGTAGTTTTTACGTGTATTTTGCATAGCTTTTTTGATATGGAATCCCAGTTCATTTTGCATTGTTGTTTAACTGTTAGAATAGGGCCTCATGACTATAGAGTGAAGTGCTTTTCTTTTTGTGAACATTATTTTTTTTGAGAGAGATAGGAATGTTATTTTTGTTGTGCTTTCACTAAACGATACTTATGTTTGTTGTGAACGACAAGCTTATGCCAATAAACGGCGCGGTCCAAAGAACGCCTGTGTCCACTCGCCTTTATAAGAGATATGTCTCTGCACATATCTTACCCAAAATACAACAAGAGACACATAATTGCCACTAAAAGAAAGAAAACTTACCGAAATATGTGTGGAGCACAAATAGCAATTTGCATTGCATTGTGCATACAGCCTAAACATCTCACAACTACTAATTCCCCCACGTTTAGAAGAAATATCATTAGTATGGAATGGCGCTGCCCCCAAGCGGCCGGTGGCATTCTCTTCACTCTTAATGTCCACAAACGGCCTCATTGTAATCTGTCTGAGGCAATGTGCGAGCTGGTCATTCAGTGCATGCGTTAATTGCGTCAAATATTTTAACGTGGTTAATTTAAAAAAAATAATTAACGCCGGTTAATGCGTTAATTAATTAATGCGATAATTAATTAATTATCAATTAATAATAATAATAATAATTTTGTAATTATGGCGTTATAGCAGCGCCGTTCCATACTAATGTTATTCCTTCTAATAGTGGGAGAATTAGTAGTTGTGAGACGTTTATGCTGTAGCTTTGTGCTCTACACATATTTCGGTAAGTTTGCTTTCTTTTAGTGGCAATTATGTGTCTCTTGTTGTATTTTGGGTAAGATATGCACAGAGATATATCTGTTATA
Source organism: Corythoichthys intestinalis (assembly GCF_030265065.1). NCBI lineage: Eukaryota > Metazoa > Chordata > Actinopteri > Syngnathiformes > Syngnathidae > Corythoichthys > Corythoichthys intestinalis. The sequence goes on along the minus strand of NC_080411.1, from coordinate 43,815,103 downwards.
AAGGCGTTCACTAAACTGCTAACCGAAAGCTTTACACTCCGTAAAAAAACATTCTTCGTCATTGCTTGTGGTGTCACCAATAGATTTAATTTTTTTTTCGTTAGCAAATGCTGTTAACCAGCTGTTGAGTGTTATTGAATGACTGATTGGAACTGTACTGCATTGTTTCGCCACAGGGTGTTCTGTCATGTATTTTATGTTCGGTGTGAAGAAGAAGAAAGTTAAAAGAGACTTTAGTGGCCTTTCTCAACTTCTCCCTCGCTCACTGCACTTTGGCTCTCATGGAGAACATGTTTGCTCATGTGTTTCAAATAAACGATAGCCGACGTGCAAAGTAGCAAGTATGCTGTAAAAATAGCGAGTTTAGTGGCGTGATAAACGCGGGAGAGCTAAATGATGCTAACAAACAGCTAAGCGGAGCTAAGCTAAGCCCAAGCCCTTGCTCGTTGGGGCAAGGGCAGCTGGTTGGGGGCGTAAGGCAATCGCCCACTTCGCCTGAATAGTAAATCCGCCTATGAAAATGACAATGAGTTCACTGTACTCAAATGGCCTCCACAGTCACCAGATCTCAATCCAATAGAGCATCTTTGGGATGTGGTGGAACGGGAGACACGCATCATGCATTTGCAGCCGATAAATCTGCACCAACTGTGTGATGCAATCATATCAATATGGACCACACTCTCTGAGGAATGCTTCGAGCACCTTGTTGAATCCATGCCACGAAGAATTGAGGGAGTTCTGAAGGGAAAAGGGGGTCCAACCTGTTACTAGCATGGTGTACCTAATAAAGTGGCCGGTGAGTGAATATATGCATATTTTTATATATATATATATATATATATATATATATATATATATATATATATATATATACAGTATGTAACTTAGTTTCAATTAAATTTGATTTTACACATATCTACTAAGTATGTGCAATTCCTGTCATATATTGTTCTTTTAAGTTCCCAAAATATACAAGTTTCATATTGTACAAATTTAATAAAGGTCGAATATGTGGTTTGAGTGTCACATGCTTTACATACATGTTCCTTATAAAACATACATGAACTTTATGAATTTGATATATATATCTTTTCCGTATGCGGAGTTTCTTACTTGTAGACGTTCAGTCCAGTTGAACTGGGACGGTGGCAGCGAATGAAAGAACCAGTCCTCCCACATCACAAACAGTGCACTGCTGACTAAGAAAAGCAGCAGGAGGGAGAGTGAGAGGATGTACGAGTATGAAGCAGAAAAACATATTTTCAATTAAAAACTCAATCCTTTTCACCCGATTCTGATCCTGTGAGAAATGGCGCAATCGGCCCGATTTCCGATCACATGATCAGATCGGGACATCCCTAATTTCAATAATGATTATGTATTGCTGTAGCGCCAATGATCAAAACAAAGAAATAAGTTGCGTCATCAGAGGTTTTCTCCTCTTGGAATTTAAATAAAATTTTCCTGGGGTAGAACTCTGGAACACCAAGAGAGGAGACAGTGATCTAACCTAAAATAATTGATATTATTTTAAATGCATCATCAGGGAAGCCTTAAATAGTAAATTGGGATTGCATGTTTCAAACCTGAACTCGTGTGTGTGTGTGTTTCAAACTTTTTCTTGCGAAATCTCTGAAACAACTCCAGGATTATCAATAAACATGATTCGTTGTGGACAAACCAGATGATTTTGGAGTTTTTCACTATATCTGTAAACAAATTTCTGACTGTTGACATCACCCTGACGCACACAGGGCGGAGGCCATGTGACATCACTCCTCTGGGGTTAAAGAGCGTCACTGTGACACGTTGTAACCATAACAACATGCTTTTTCTACATTTACACAGCTGAGGTGTGTGTTGTTGGTTTGAGTCATGTCTGACACTTTAATTCCTTCCTTTCCTGTCCTGAAAGCTTGTAAGAAAGCAGGCAGTCTGACTTGGACACGTGGACACAAAGGATCACATATACTGAGCAACCAAAGGATGCTTTCATTGGTTCATTACAAAGTAACAAAGAGCTCAGTAGTGCCCTCAGATTTGATAAAGTGGATTTTATCAATTTATCAGGGTTGATTTGATGTATTTGACCAAGGGTTCTGCAACCTTTAATGCTCAAAGAGCCATTTCGACCTGGCTTCCACGAGAAAAGACAACAGCGGGAGTCACACACATTTTTTGACATTTGAAATGAAGATGTTTGCGCCTGAACCAGGGGTCGGGAACCTTTTTGAAAGAGTGACTAAAAAAAAAAAAAAAAAACATTCCACAAGCAAATATAGACTAGCGTCGTTAGGCCTGTTTTAGGGGGACTGAAGCCTCAAGAAAGTGAGTATTTATCACTGCTGGGAGTAACAGTTTGTTAGCACCAACCCCCAGCTAACAAAAAGAAGCCCAATGTAATTAATAAACCAAATGCTCCATGTTTGACATATAAAAACCTGGCTTCCACGCTAGAGACAATCTCTGCGCATGTCTTATCTTCATTGTTTTGCGGTCAAAAGTTACATCCCAGCGCTAAAATAATGCAGCTACTTAGCTACTGCTAGCTAGTTAGTCTGAAATGCATTGTGAACGTCCAGGTTGTTTATAGAGTTAAGTCTTTTTTACAACTATCTTTGGGGTGACTTCCTTCAAATCTGGAGCGTCAGCTGTGTTTCTCACTTTGCGCATAGATGAGTACAGGAGTTCATTCACGAACAGTACAGGCCAAAAGTTTGGACACACCCAGGGGTGAAAGTGGGCCAGAACGGTCAGGAACACAGTTCCGGTATAAGATTAAAGGCCAGAACGCAGTTCTGGTATAAGATTCAGGGCCGTAATGTTGTTCCGGTACACGGTGCTTTGATTCCAAAAATATGACGGCAACTGTCAAAACTATGTAAAAAAAAAAATTTTTTTTTTTTAAATTTCTAAGCTGCCACACATGCATTTCATCTCGAAGAAGAAAACAATCTACGAACATCAGATTTACATACACAAGTGTTAACAGCAAGCATGATGAAGTGCTAGCGTAGCGTAATCCGTTTCCACCAATATTTATTATTCATTTTATTCCACGGACAGCATGGAGGTTTCCCCAGCTGCTGCAGTTATCGGAGTCTGACGATGATGAGTCACGTCAATGTGCGAATGCACGCAGCAAAGCAAAGCGCCTGGACTCATTTATCCGTTCAATTGGCTGACATACTGACATGTGATCAGCAGAGATAGTTAGCTCTGATTGGTTCAAATGTGCATGTTTTCTGGAAAAGCAAAAAAAAAAAAAAATAAAATAAAATAAATAAAAGGTTGTTGAATTGATGTGACAAAAAAAGGCAACATAAAATTGATCAAATCTTAAAGAGCAACGAAAGAGTTGAGGAGGCTTATTTATCATATTTAGTTTTATTTGCTCTGATGGGGAGGTTCAGAACATCTTAGCTGTCAATGTGTACTTTGGACTTATATTTGTCCATTTATGTTAGGCTACTTATTCATTTCCTTATGATTTAAAAAAGTCAATGTTTGCACGATCTTCAAAATATATTCCATTTCACTTTGCATAATATAAGTCATTCATACTTATTTTTTCTGAATGTATGTTACTTATATCTTTATTAATAAAAAAAAATGTTTACATTAACTTCAATTTTAATATACATCCTATGTTCTTAAGTAGTTCAAATTGAGATTTGCATTTAGTATGTGAGGAAATGAGAGAAAAGAAAAATTAGGAGATGGGGGTTGTGGTTATTGCTGTTTTTGCAAATCATTGAAAAAATACAATTTTGAATGAAAATCAGTTTTGTGTTATAGCAATAACTGTGCTAAAACAGTTTTCTTTGCATTTCAGTAGTTTAAGAGGTTGACCCCCCCCCCCCCCCCCCCCCAAAAAAGAAAAAAATTAAAGAAAAAAATAAATAAAAATTCTGGCTCCGTGGTGACCTTCACGTCGGAGAGTTCCGGCAAGAAATTCTAGCCACTTTCACCCCTGGACACACCTCATTCAATGCAACACAGATGAAGGTCCCTGCCCCAAATGGCGAGAGTGTGCAAAACAGTAATCAGAGCAAAGGGAATTCCACACATGTTCATTCATTGTTTTATTACCGTCAGTTAGAATTCACAATGTAAATAGTCATGAAAATGAAGAAAACACATGAATGAGAATGTGTGTGTGTGTGTGTGTGTGTGTGTGTGTGTGTGTGTGTGTATATATATATATATATATACACACAATATATATATACATACACTATATATAGTATATATATACTATATATATATAATAAATATGTATTAATATATATATATATATATATATATATATATATATATATATATATATATATATATATATATACAGTGATACCTCAGCTCACGAACATAATTGGTTCCCAGAAAGTGTGCGTGAGGCGAAAAGTTCGTCTTCCGAACATTTATTTCCCATAAGAAACCATTAAAATGAGAATAATCCGTTCCCAGGTCCCCATAAAACATAATTTTCTACTAAATAAGCCTTAAAACTACACAAAAATATACCTTATTTTATGTATAATAAGTGTGCTATTGTATTATAATTAAAGAAATAAACTGTACTGTATAATAAAGTTGTTTTATTTACCTTTGCGATGGTATGGGAGTGGGAGGAGGAGGGAGGGAGTTACTGTTTGGAAGGAGAGTGTTACCGGCAAAGTGCGCAGTTAGCGTAGACTCCACTGCTGTGCCCCCCGCATGCTTTTGGTTGTTAATAAAAGTGCCCACAAAAAGCCATCCGACACCTCTGGGTGTTTGTATGCAAGCCGCCATCGGGCGCACCGAAGACAACCGACGACAACGAGCCAACGTGACTCGCCGGTCCACTTCTCACGACGGTGGGAAGCTGAAAGCACCGCCAATTACCAGTCGAGGGCGAATTGGTAACACGAGTCACCTTCCATAAGGACTGTATGTAACTCTTTTTCGGTCCCATAATAGCAAAAGTACACTCAATATGGTCCAAAATGTCTATCAAACACAAACCACGTCCGCACTCAACGAAAGGGAGGGGACGAACTGGGACGCCGTGAGCGTGCGTCAGCTTCTCGTGGCGCTGTCCGACCGCGTGGCTTGGTTCGTCCGCCGAAAACTAGTTCGCCAGCAGAGACTATATGCTCGCTAATTTAATGTTCTTGAGGCGAAAAGTTCGTGAGCTTAAGCGTTCGTGAGCCGAGGTATCACTGTACACATACATAGGTGACACAGTGAATGGGGAATGTTTCACGTCAATATATTATGAAGTCTATGCTTAAAGACTAGCAGCACATTTAACATATTTACGTAAAATAAATGCTAACTGCCCGTTTTTTTGGCTTTTAACTAGGAAATTGATACTGTTTTACGTCCATATCTATAAAAAATTCTGGGATTTAAGCATTTATTCACAAGAATTTTTAACGGAAAAACCTCTTTGTTTACATATGGCGGTCTCTGATTTGCTTACTGACTCGCATCATAGTTTGCAATATTTACGTTAAAATAATTGCTAACTGCAAGGTTTTTTTTTTGTTTTAACCAAGAAACGAGACTGTTTTACGTCCATATCTATAAAGAATTCAGGGATCTAAGCATTTATTCACAAGAATTTTCAACGGAAAAAGCTTTGTCAGTGATATGGCGGTCGATAATTTGCTTACTGACTAGCATCGTAGTTCGCAATATTTATGTAAAATAAATGCTAACTGCACATTCTTTTAGCTTTTAACCAAGAATTGAGACCGTTTTACGTCCATATCTATAAGAATTAAAGGATTTTAGCATTTATTCACAATAATTTTTAATGGTGTTTAGCTGTGTTTTCACTCTGTCAGCTTTGACGGAGATTGGCCCCTATGAATCGGCCCTGCGCCCCATGTCCCGTTAATACATTATGAAGTCTATGACTATTGAAATGCCATTAGGAATACTGTCAGCGCTGCAATGATGCGTCAGCGCGACCCTCATATTGGTGCGTTTGAAGCGGCAACGCGACGTTCCATTGGTGGGTTACTGACATCACGATTGAGTGCGGAGAAAAATAAACAGTAAAAAGTGAGCTAGACTTCTGTGCTTTTTTTTACTGAAGCTTATTTCCGCTGCCAATACTTGCAAGTGCTACACTATGAGTGTGTGTGTGCATGTGTGAGTGCTGGGATTTGTGTGTGGGAGGGGGGTTTGCATCCGCGGGTAATTGTGTGCTTTTGTGTGTGTTGAACGGAGTTTAACTGTAGCTAAACTGTACTATTGGCCTTTGTGCATTTTTGGCCCATGTAAAGTGGGGCAAATAAGTATTTAGTCAGCCACTAATTGTGCGAGTTCTCCCAGTTGAAAATATTAGAGAGGCCTGTAATTGTCCACATTGGTAAACCTCAACCATGAGAGACAGAATGTGGGGAAAAAATCACATTGTTTGATTTTTAAAAAATTTATTTGCAAATCATGGTGGGAAATAAGTATTTGGTCTATACCAAAAGTTCATCTCAATACTTTGTTATGTACCCTTTGTTGGCAATAACGGAGGCCAAACGTTTTCTTTAACTCTTCACAAGCTTTTCGCACACTGTTGCTGGTATTTTAGCCCATTCCTCCATGCAGATCTCCTCTAGAGCAGTGATGTTTTGGGGCTGTCGTTGGGCAACACGGACTTTCAACTCCCTCCTCACCCCGTGGCGTAATAATAATAACAAGAACGGGGAGCAAAAATCCCAGACCCACATCGGGGGACCTAGTGAATGACCTACAGAGAGCTGGGACCACAGTAACAAAGGCTACTATCAGTAACACAATGCGCCGCCAGGGACTCAAATCCTGCACTGCCAGACGTGTCCCCCTGCTGAAGAAAGTACACGTCCAGGTCTGTCTGCGGTTCGCTAGAGAGCATTTGGATGATCCAGAAGAGGACTGGGAGAATGTGTTATGGTCAGATGAAACCAAAATAGAACTTTTTGGTAGAAACACAGTTTCTCTTATTTGAAGGAAAAAGAATACTGAATTGCACCATACCCACTGTGAAGTATGGGGGTGGAAACATCATGCTTTGGGGCTGTTTTTCTGCAAAGGGACCAGGACGACTGATCTGTGTAAAGGAAAGAATGAATGGGGCCATGTATCGAGTGATTCTGAGTGAAAATCTCCTTCCATCAGCAAGGGCAATGAAGATGAGACGTGGCTGGTTCTTTCAGCATGACAATGATCTCAAACACACAGCCAGGGCAACAAAGGAGTGGCTTCGTAAGAAGTACTTCAAGGTCCTGGAGTGGCCTAGCCAGTCTCCAGGTCTCAACCCCATAGAAAATCTGCAGAGGGAGTTGAAATTCCATGTTGCCCAACGACAGCCCCAAAACATCACTGCTCTAGAGGAGATCTGCACGGAGGAATGGGCCAAAATTACCAGCAACAGTGTGTGAAAAGCTTGTGAAGAGTTACAGTAAACGTTTGGCCTCCGTTATTGCCAACAAAGGGTACATAACAAAGTATTGAGATGAACTTTTGGTATTGACCAAATACTAATTTTCCACCATGATTTGCAAATAAATTATTTACAAATCAAACAATGTGATTTTCTGTTTTTTTTTTCCCCACATTCTGTCTCTCATCGTTGAAGTTTGACCATGTTGACAATTACACGCCTCTCTAATATTTTCAAGTGGGAGAACTTGCACAATTAGTGCTTGACTAAATACTTACAGTATTTGCCAGACTGTGTATGTGTTTTTTCCTGAAAATATTGTTACAATACTTCTTGTTGAACCGAGCATGTGGCCTCCGTTTTGCGCATGCGCGTCTAGAGTCTGCGGGTGTATGGACCGCATGAGAGACGTATGCAGTGGGCATTGGGTATCGCTGGCAGCAGACACGGTGCTCCGCATACGCATAACACGCACTGCGCGTAGGGCACCAACTGTACCTAAAGGGGCCCCAAAAAAATCAAGTTTGTAAAAAATCGTACAATATAGTAATTGTAATAATAACAACAATATATAGTATTTAAAATAAAACTTATATTTTATAAATGCAAGTAATACAAATATAAGTAACATAGGCTCATTATTTACACAAAAAAAAGAATCTCCTGTGCGGCCCTCTCGTCAGTCTACCTTTGGTGCCCCCCCCCCAAATTCCCCAGTGGTTTGCTCCATTATGCTTCCATCGCAAATTTGGCAGAAGTTTATTCTTGAAAGGAAATGTCATCGAAAAGGACAACAAGAGTCGGGGGCGGAAAAAAGGAAGAGGAAAAAGCAGCGAGATGATGCCCGCGCATCACTTGCAGGTAAGAATGTTTTTTTTTTGTTTGTTTGTTTTTTTTAAACAATTGTTTATTTATTATCAGCTACGTTTACATGACTACATTAATCTGATAACTGGGAATAACCAGGTAATGAAAATAATGAGATTTGATGCATTTATGTGCACTTCAGTGATGTGATAATCAGGAAAAACCTGGTTTACATGTTGTCAATAGTTCGATTTCTTTCCAAGTATATGACGTAAAACTCTTGGTCTCAGCATAGGCCTTCCTTCATGTCTACCAAAAACCCATGCTTGCTTGAAATTGTCCCACTGAACCTCTTCAAATGCGAGTGTGGCGATTGCGTTACACAAGCGCGCTAACTGCAGAGTAGGCCCATAGGCTGAAAGCGAATCAGTTGGGCGTCCCTAAGGCCTCTCTAGCGACATCCGTTTTTCCATTTGTACACATGCTCAGAGATGTAAAATAGCGGTGTTTATCAGATAAAGGATAGTGGCTCATGCTCTTTACATGACCACTTGAATAATCTGATAACTCCAGAAATCGGGTTATGATCGGTTTATGAGTGTGCACAACAAAAAAAAACACTCCAAAACGCTGTGGTGGAAATGATGTGACTTGCAAATTCATTGCACAATGAAAATTAAATGGAATGTTACAAGACATTCCGGTAGTGGTTTTATGCAACGACTATGTTGATACCGAAATTTTTCCATTAGTAAGAAGCCGTAGTCATTTTCGAGAGGTTCAGAGGCCAAGAGCGACATCTACTGGTGAAACTAATTAGAAAAAAAAACAATCTTAAAGCTATGTAGATTTCCCCTTTCATATTCATTGTTTCCACATTATGTCCAGAATGTTTATATAGTGCCCTATCAGTCCATGTCTATAAAGGTATAATATTAAAGTTTTCATGTATCTGTGTTTTAAATATGGGCCTGCATAATACTATAATTAATTTTTGAAAATGTTTGTACCATGGTTCAAAACAATATTTCACCGTATAATCCCTGAATGTTTTGTCTTGTATTGGTGGATGGGGGTCTGGGGCGGCACCACAAAGCATTTGTGCCTAGGGCACCAAATAGCTAGCGCCGGCCCTGGCTGCCGGTCTGAATCGGAGTTGAGCGCAGCGCACACGGAGATAGTGAAATTTCAGGGTAATGGCTACCGACCTGTATCCCAGCCTGCATTTTGGTGACATTAGTTGTGAATGGAACAAAGACTTGTGGGTAGAACATCCGAGCGAAACCGTCAGTATACATAGTTGGTGAATTCCTTACCTGTATGAGGGTTCTACTAATAGTCTCTTAATAGTCTGCTTACTAAAGGGGTGCTAAATTCCTTTGTTTGATCCAGTAAGCACTGCAATATATTTTAATCAAGGACAAGTATTTATATTATTTAAAACCAAGGCGCATCAGAGGGATCAAAGAGCTGCATGTGGCTCCGGGGCCATGGGTTGCAGATCCCTGGTTTCACCGATTAGGTTATTATGTATGACTTTGACTGATGTGTGTACTGCATTTAAATGGGCAGGCAGATGTTTACAATGTGCGAATTTGAAAATGCACTGACAGATGTTGACAATCTGTGTCATTTTAAAGTGTGAATTGTTGATTTTCAGATTCCATGGTTATGTGAGTGTGATCGTTACGTGTGAATTTTTTCTGAAAGATCCGTGACTCGCTGTTCCTATTTTGATGGACAGACTGATGTCCATTTTCAGTGCATTAAAGAGATTAAAGGATTTTTTGTGTTCAAAAACAAAATACCCAAAAAATGATGTGGGTTGTTTTTTCAAGTTTCAAAAGTGTTTTGACCTTCAGAATGGCATAATATCTTTCAAAAGACATGAAAGAACCAATCATTGTTCATCTTTAATCAACAAAACAAAACACTTCCTGTTAAACCAACATTATTTTGTCACCAGGCCACCAAACAAACAGTGTGCATCTCCACTGTCAGTTTGTAGCTTAGTTAAAATATTAGCTCCCTTCGGACATACTGTATGTTGATTAAAATATTCACTTCCTTTTGTTTTGTTAGTTTGTTGACTTTGCTCTTGTTGATTAAACACGATGTGACGTCCTGTCAGGACTTATGTTTTCTCATTAAATATTTGAATAGTTTCCCCTGTTTGTATATTCTCACTTCCTGTGTCAATCATCCAATCAGCTCTAAGCATACCCTGTTGTAATGACCAGCTGTGTGGCTATGTGATTAATTTTAGCGTATAACAACAGGAGGGTTCTATATTTTCTAAATAGAAAGAAATATATGCTCTAAGATATCTGCTCTTAAAAATGGTCGTTATGTATTAGATGATAGAGTGGATATGAACATATCCACACACACACATCTGATTCATTCGAAAAGCTTTTGACTAATAATGTGACCTTTCCCCTGTAAAAGTCATGCAAAAAAATAAAAAGAAAAAGAAAGAGAAAGAATAATTTAGTTGATTAGCATGGGCATTGTCACACATATGTCACTTGGGCACTAGCCCCAGTATTGATCTGCAGTGCCTCAGTATAAATTTCAACAGTAAATAAATATATAAAATAATTTGGAGTTTTAAGTCTCCATAGCATAATCTACAAGAATGCGCCTGTTTAATACGGTCATATTACTCTATTCATTCCAAATACACAATCAGCACAATTCTCCTTAATATGGAAATGTATGCACGTAACTTTGGCTGTGATAGGCAAATGACTTCCGTGAAGCACCTTTGGAAGATATGCTGCGTTCATGTATATCGGGAGATCTGCGTTCCCAAGTTGGAAAATCGTTCTGATGTGTTGCAAAGTCGTAATGTGGGATAAAGACATGGTTGCTACAAAGAAGAGTCGCCTATTTTAATTCTCCAACAATCCATCACAAGTTGAGTGACTGTTTGGCGCCTTTTTAGACAAGTTTGCGAGGTACTTCTGCTTTACTTCCTTATTTTTGCTAGCAACTTACGTTTTAGAATTGCACCATTCAAAACAATGGTGGAGCTGGAGTAATATTACTCATCAAATCCCTTAAAAAAGACCATTTGGAAGTAACGCATCCATTTGCCATCATCACGACAGGGGAGGACAACATGTTCATTAAGGCAGATGCGGAACCAAGTTCGTGCCACCTCAAAAACTGGGTGTTGAAGCCATGTTGCCACTGTGTTATGGAAGGTATGTCTGCATTTTCATGTGTCCGGTGCTCAAAAAGTACTAAAGCTAAAATCTTGCGCATGAAACAACTTGTTGCCCTTGATATTGTTATAACGATGATGATTGTAATTTTGATGATATTTAATATTATTTACTACAACTACTGTATCTGCTACTAGCCTGTTGCTAATCAGTACGTGTAGATGGCACAATTATGTCAACGCATAAAAGCAAGTGTTTTTTTGTTCGTTTGTTTACAGGTGGAAAACATTGTTAGGCAAGGGGAAGATAAGTTGATGTGCCTCACTTACTGTATGTTGATGGACATATATCACGACTACGTGCATTCTCCCCATGGGTGGCCATGAGGCTGGGGCTGCAGGAGACGGTGGCTTGCCTCTATCTTTTTAACTGCAACAACTTTAAGATATGTTATTCGAGCTGGAAGTACCGAGGACAGCGGAAAAAGCCTATCTTTTGGCCGCCGAGGGTCTGCGTAATGTCGGCTCAAAGTTTAGCCAAGGTCTCGAGCTCTCCTGACCAATATCACATTCTCATATGCTATTTGTTCTGATAATTTTATAAATTGTGATTTATTGACCTGTTTTGCACATGCACCGATCGTTTCAAATAAAACAAGAAATTGAATCATGTTGTCCAAATGTTTATTGCAATTAGTATATGTAATAACAAAGAATGACATTGTATTTTTGTTTATATGTACATACCTTGTAGTATTTCCTTGTAACAATAACAACAAAATCCGTGTCAGTCCGTCTGCATTCGGCAAATGTAATATAATTCTTAATTTCACCTCATATTGGTCGCTCAAGTGGCCGGCGTTAGCCTGGTACACCAGACTCAACGCTGTTCCAGCTATTGAGTCTGGCCACCATTCCCACGGAAACAATTTCCAGGGCGGAGCAAGCCACAGCAAACAGACAGCGGAGTGGACCAATTAGCGACGGGCAGACGTGACGTTATTAAATGGCGACGGCAGGACGAGGGACTTGCGCGCGGAAGTAAACATACGAAGAGAGCGGAGTTTATTCGACATGGCTAGCGCGAGACAGACTGTTGTCAATGACTCGTGTCGATGTGTTTTTGGTCATTTAAAACTGATTTTACCGTGGATTGGAACATATTCTTGGCTCTGCCGTTCACCATCTGTGTTGCTGAAGAGACGACTTTCGACGCGCAAGAGTGACGTTGCTCGTGAAGAACACGTCACGCAAATAAACGAATCTGATTTGTCGATTGATTTTGTATCTGCTCGAAAAGGCCGTTAATGGGATGGTTCCCAGACTATTTCTCTCAGTGTTTGAAAAATACAGGGAGAATAGTCTGGCAGAGCCAGGCTAGGCCGGCGTATCAATCTATACCTCACGTCAATACAGGCTGACAGGTTGTTATAATTTTGTCCACGAATGCTCAGTGAAGTGATTATAACAATCATCCAATCTCATCTACGGCTCATCTATGTCATGCAGAATCCATTATTAGAGATTCCGTGGGTTTCGCTGGTTTGATTTTGCTGTTTTAACTTCGTCAACACACTGCTGACTTCAACCGCAACTCCTGAGGTTTTTTCTGAACTGGAAGTTCGATGCAGAAATTTTCCAAGATGGCGCCACCCGTATTTCACTCAAGAAACTTGTCTATAGAGACCATGTAATGGAGATTTTTTTTTTTTTTTTTTTACTACTCCAACATGACCTGAATGCAGCATTAAGATTACGGTGTGTGTGCCAATCATACAGTTGACGGTGCAAATGACTCTTTCCACCTGCTTTACTAGTTAGAGCCAGTTAAACTGCCCATCCTTGTTGTTCATTTTTACATCTGTGTTGATGTTTGTTTGGTCGCCTATTCCCATGAAATGTGAATTTAAATGGTTCAACTTTACTATTCACGTATCAGGCAGTTAACTGCGGTCTGGTCGCAAATTGAAGTAGCGGATTAGCTGCCGTCTTTGAGCTAACTGGCTAGGAATACAATGAATACAATTAAATGTGATTTAAGTGAGGGGCTCTTAATCAAGGACTTTGTCAAATATTGTGTTAGTATGATATATTGTATTTGAACTGCATCAATACTGACACTATTTAAAGTATTGCTATTTGTTTATATGACCAAAATGAATAGAATCAATCTGTATGACTCAATTGCCTATCTTTGGGATATAACCTCTAACATTTTTGTATGTGTGCTCATCATAAATTCCAGCTGTTTTGCAAGCGGTTTATTTGTTGCTGCAATCTCTGTAATCTGTAACAAGATTTTTTTTTTTTTTTTTTTTTTTTTTTGACTCAAACAGCAAGGATGAATCAGCAAGAAGGAATGAGAGAGGTAAGCTAGGTAACCCACCTAGGCAACATAAACCACTTTTAGGTCACAATCTACCAGATTAATTGTATAACAGTTACAGTGACATATCCCCATTTCTGTCCAGACAAAGTAGAGTAGCAGAAGTGAAAGAGAGATGGAAGTTGATGAGCATGAGCAGAGGTAAATCGACGATCAACAAAGGACGTCCCAATTTTGATTTTGAATACTAATGGCTTAACAACTGAAAAAAACTACTTTTTTACAGAAAAATGTATTTTGGTTTGATTATAGCCTATATAGTTTAAAGTAGAATAGTGATGCGTTAGCTCACTGGCTGTCATTGACGGCGCTGGACATCCAATTGATTTTGACTGGATTGGACGTCTAGCGCAGTCAATGGCACTGAAACCAGATCATTCACAGCCAATATTTTGTGGGCATTTACAAGTCACTTGCTGTTCATTTTAGGGCAGTTACAGGTTACTTCCTGTTGATTTTGAGGCAATTCCTATTCATTTGGGCCAAGGGTATCGGTTTGGTCTCAATATTGGTAGGGACGATATAACAGTATAACCTGCATGTACACTTTTTGTTGGGGATGGGACATTATTAAGACCAAACATTGGGTGAACGGTGGTCAGGGCTACATTTCTAGCCGATAAGAACCTAATTAATTGATAGGCTAAATGATTAATACAAAATAAATCTATTGATTTATACTGAAACCTAAACTTTCACACTGCAAATTTACAGTACAATGCCTTAATCTGACCATTTTTCTTAAATCTAGTTTTAAGTAGTAATCTAGTAATCTATAAATTCTAGTCTTGTTTTGAGTGTTAAAGGCTAGTTAACAGATTAATGTGTCAGATTCTTCCACTTACTTTTAGTAAGTAAAATCTAAAAGTCGGTCATTTTTCACCTAAACCAAGAAAAAAAGCTTTCAAATAATGTTTTGAGCAATATCTATTCTTGATTCATAGACAACATCACTATTGACGTGTCACTTCGTCATTCTTTGCGCGACGCCTTATGAGGTGGGGCCGAGCTTTATTTAGTAATAGCTGAAGACGGCACACGCTCATGTCGGATTTAGGCTTGGATTTACAGTGCCTTGCAAAAGTATTCGGCCCCCTTGAACATTGCAACCTTTCGCCACATTTCAGGCTTCAAACATAAAGATATAAAATTTTAATGTTTTGTCAAGAATCAACAACAAGTGGGACACAATCGTGAAGTGGAACAAAATTTATTGGATAATTTAAACTTTTTTAACAAATAAAAAACTGAAAAGTGGGGCGTGCAATATTATTCGGCCTCCTTGCGTTAATACTTTGTAGCGCCACCTTTTGCTCCAATTACAGCTGCAAGTCGCTTGGGGTATGTTTCTATCAGTTTTGCACATCGAGATACTGACATTCTTGCCCATTCTTCCTTGCAAAACAGCTCGAGCTCAGTGAGGTTGGATGGAGAGTGTTTGTGAACAGCAGTCTTCAGCTCTTTCCACAGATTCTCGATTGGATTCAGGTCTGGACTTTGACTTGGCCATTCTAACACCTGGATACGTTTATTTTTTAACCATTCCATTGCAGATTTGGCTTTATGTTTTGGATCATTGTCCTGTTGGAAGATAAATCTCCGTCCCAGTCTCAGGTCTTGTGCAGATACCAACAGGTTTTCTTCCAGAATGTTCCTGTATTTGGCTGCATCCATCTTCCTGTCAATTTTAACCATCTTCCCTGTCCCTGCTGAAGAAAAGAAGGCCCAAACCATGATGCTGCCACCACTATGTTTGACAGTGGGGATGGTGTGTTCAGGGTGATGAGCTGTGTTGCTTTTACGCCAAACATATCGTTTTGCATTGTGGCCAAAAAGTTCAATTTTGGTTTCATCTGACCAGAGCACCTTCTTCCACATGTTTGGTGTGTCTCCCAGGTGGCTTGTGGCAAACTTCAAACGAGACTTTTTATGGATATCTTTGAGAAATGGCTTTCTTCTTGCCACTCTTCCATAAAGGCCAGATTTGTGCAGTGTACGACTGATTGTTGTCCTATGGACTGACTCTCCCACCTCAGCTGTAGATCTCTGCAGTTCATCCAGAGTGATCATGGGCCTCTTGGCTGCATCTCTGATCAGTTTTCTCCTTGTTTGAGAAGAAAGTTTGGAAGGACGGCCGGGTCTTGGTAGATTTGCAGTGGTCTGATGCTCCTTCCATTTCAATATGATGGCTTGCACAGTGCTCCTTGAGATGTTTCAAGCTTGGGAAATCTTTTTGTATCCAAATCCGGCTTTAAACTTCTCCACAACAGTATCTCGGACCTGCCTGGTGTGTTCCTTGGTTTTCATAATGCTCTCTGCACTTTAAACAGAACCCTGAGACTATCACAGAGCAGGTGCATTTATACGGAGACTTGATTACACACAGGTGGATTCTATTTATCATCATCAGTCATTTAGGACAACATTGGATCATTCAGAGATCCTCACTGAACTTCTGGAGTGAGTTTGCTGCACTGAAAGTAAAGGGGCCAAATAATATTGCACGCCCCACTTTTCAGTTTTTTATTTGTTAAAAAAGTTTAAATTATCCAATAAATGTTGTTCCACTTCACGATTGTGTCCCACTTGTTGTTGATTCTTGACAAAAACATCAAATTTCATATCTTTATGTTTGAAGCCTGAAATGTGGCGAAAGGTTGCAAGATTCAAGGGGGCCGAATACTTTTGCAAGGCACTGTAATTACGATTAGATTTAACTACTAAAGTTGTACAGGAAGGATTGTCTCAGGAGTGATTTGTTCGAGGATTCAAGGTAAATATCATATTTTTCGTACCATGCATGCGTGATTGAAGTATTTATTTGCAGGAATTTTCTTCTTTGTTTACACATGTAGGCGGCTAATTTTCGTAACTGACTAGCTTCATAGTTTACTTTTAACCAAGAATCGAGACTGTTTTACGTCCATATCTAGGAAGAATTCAGGGATTTAAGCATTTATTCACAAGAATTTTTGCCACAGAAGCTCTTTTTACACCAGGCGGCCACTAGCCTCATTCGCTAACATAGTACCATTGTACTTCATCAATATACGTAAAATAAACGCTAACTGAACCGTTTGTTTTCTTCTAACCAAGAATCGAGACTGTTTTACGTCCATATCTTGGAAGAATTCAGGGATTTAAGCATTTATTCACAAGAATTTTCGCCAGTAATTCTTCTTTTACGCCAGGCAGCAGCTAGCCTTATTCGCTAGCATAGTAGCATTGTACTTCATCAATATGCGTACGTAAAATAAACACTAAATGCACGGTTTCTTTGCTTTTAACCAAGAATTGAGACTGTTTTACGTCCATATCTATGAATAATTTGAGGTTTTAAGCATTTATTCACAAGAATTTTCACCAGAAATGCTCCTGTTGTGATTATCTCTGAATTTGGCGATTTATGTGCATTTAGTGTAAAATCTGAGACTTTTATAGCCATTTTAAGTTGAGTTATACTTATATAAAAAATAATTAATCGGGATTTTATAAGGGAAAGACTTTGAATTTTTTTATGCCGCTGCTCATGGAGACATATGGCTAAGGTAGGTGCCTGTTTTGGTTTTATGTCAGTAGCAGCTTTGGTTTAGTAAATATTTGAATTTGAACTTTTTGAAAATAGGCCCCCCACCAATCGACCCCGTTTCCTGTGTCATGTCAATAAGTCACGAGTCTATGCTTGAATTAAAAGCATTTCTGACAAGTTTTTAAGGATTAAATATACAAACTTTTTGTTTAAAATAAGTCTGTTGAGTTTATTTTCAGCTATTTCAAGAAATCTGAGTATAATTTACTTTAAGCACTGGCAGATTATTTCACTTATGGCTGAAAACAAGGGAATTTAAGTTCATTCATTCATTCATTTTCCACACCGCTTACTCCTCACGAGGGTCGCGGAGGTGCTGGAGCCTACCCCAGCTAACGATGGGCAGTTGGCAGGGTACACCCTGAACTGGTTGCCAGCCAATCACAGGGCACAAGGAGACATACAACTATTCACGCACACCCTCATACCTACGGACAAGTTAGAGTGTTCAATCCTACCATGCATGTTTTTGGGATGTGGGAGGAAGCCGGAGTTCCCGGAGAAATCCCACGCAGGCACAGGGAGAACATGCAAACTCCACACAGGAAGGCCGAAGCCTGGGATTGAACCCTTGATCTCAGAACTGTGAGGCGGACGTGCAAACCACCGAGCCACATGGAGTTTTTTTTTTCTTCTTTTTTTCAGTTTTAAGGAGGTGTATGGGTCAGGTGATACACCGTTTGATTCAAACGTTTGTTTTCAAAAACTACTAAAGAAACATTTTGAAAACTTCCAGAGTAAATGTCTGGATTTTATTAGCAAATTTAAGTTGCATTATTTGAGCACAAATTATATTAACATACACAAGAAATACAAACTTGTTAATCGTCTAAGTATCCAGGAATGCAAAAAAAATAAACTAAACAAACAAAAAAAAATCTTAGGGAATAACAAAAATATATAAGAATGGAGCCTTCCTTTAGGTAAAGCACTTCTGCTTTTGTCCACAAGCACAGCCAAAGTCAACAAAAAATGAAAGATCCTTTGTGCTGCTTTAAGACCACATAAATAAAATAAAAACGAAGACTGGGGAGAAGGGGGTAAAACTTTGGTTCGCTACATTTCTTATAGTTTAATTAATGTTAACAGGAGAAAACATCCAGGAGAATATTTCTCTCAAAGCAGCTTCCTCCTCCAGTTCGAGAAATTTGCACGGATTAATGTTATGCTAACTCTGATGCAGGTCGGACTTTCAGTAGCAAAATGACCTATAAATATATATATATATATATATATATATATGGTATACATATACTCTATGTGACCCAAAAAATGCACCAAAATCAACAGAAAGTGACCAAAAATCAACAGGAAATGATGTGAAATGCCCCAAAATGAACTCATTGCCTGACAATCCATTTAAGGTTAGTTAGTTTTAGTGATAAATCCATAGCAGAAGGATGAAACTAGCTTGTTTTTGTTGATGAACGTAATTTCTCGAATATAAGGCGCACCCATGTATAATGCGCACCCCAAATTTTAGCACCAATAAATAGAAGAATACAAGAAAACAGAGCTCGTGTACAGATACAGAAATGTCATTTCACTGACTGGTGAAACACAGCACAAGCATAGCACATTGGTAGTTCAAAACATTACCATAAACTGACAATATTTACAGTAATAATATGATTTGACAACTTCTCCAACTTACCAGAATCTAGGAGAAAACAAAACAGATGTGACTTTTCTTTTAAAGGCTGCTGTATAACTTGCTCGTTTCATCATGACGAATAAATGTTTCTTCCATGGATTGATACGGTGAAATGAAAGTGAGAACGTAAGTCGGAAATCCAAGAGAGCACATCGCTGTCCACACGACAGTAACAATAAGAACTATTGTTATTTGGGTTTGAGTTTCCCGAGGGACAGATATAGTTGACGGACACACACAGGAAGTCTGTGTTGTTACATTTGTTACGGTCCGAGTTGCAGAGCTGCAATAAACGTTGACTCAAATGAGTTAAAGGAACTAAATTCTGTGCTTTATGAAGAGTGAAAAAAGCAGAATTGAACACAGACGAAATCATTCGGCCGATCAGAGAAGTATTACCGAAACAAAATGGTGACGTCACGTACCGTAATGGTCGGCAACAGATCGCCGCATACGTTTCTTCAACACAACATGGCCGTGTCAACAACAAAACAAAAAAAAATCGGTTTATATACAGTATATATATATATATATATATATATATATATATATATATATGTAATCAGAGGTTGCGCTAGACATTTTCGTTGTCTGTCATTTTGACTGACAGGGTCATAAAAATCCGGTCATAATCTATTTTTACCAGTCACTGAAATTTTTAAAATGATAATGATGACATATTCAATAGTATTTAGTTTTCATTCATTTTTAATTTTGTAACGCTTGCTTGGCGGCGAAAAATTAGACACTGAAGTTGTATTTTTCTCCCTCTTTTTACTCTGCTTACCGCCAACAACACCAACAAAACAACTCCACTCCCAAAGAAAAAGAGGCAACCATATAGACCCCAATCACCAACGTCACACAATGATCTTAATTGTGGTTGTCAGCCCAAAATCTTCTAAATATATATTAAATGCATCTTACCAGATATAAAATGACTACTACATAGTCTGTGGTGATCGTTTGGTGCCCCGATTTCTTGTCGAATTACAGCAGTCCATCTCGCTCTCCTCTTCGGTAATTCCAGCTCCAATAGCATATATTTAAAAATGCTACCGTTCACAAGTTCGTAGTTGGATCACGGCGATCTCGGCGAACCACCGTCTGTCACAATTCCTGCCTCTCTCGGCCTCTCCCGGGAGTCGAGCTGTCATCATCATTGTGGAACGCAAACTATATATGTTCGATATATGTCCATCAACGTACAAGTCAAGTTGTCTTCTCTTTTATAACAGCATTTCCCAGCTGTAAACAAACGAATAAAAACTTGTAACACTTGGATATATGCGGTGCATTCAAACACGATTAGCAACAGGCGGCTAGCAGCAGTAGCAGAAGCTAGTTGTTGTAAAAATGATTAAACTTCGTAATTACAATCATCATCGTAATATCAATAGCAAAGGCAACAAGTCGTTTCATGCGCCAGATTTTAGGTTTCGTATTTTTAGAGCACATTACCTTCCATAACAGCGGGGGCATGACTGCAGGAGCTGTCAGTTTTGTCCATCTCCTTATGACGAGTACGAGCACCCATGGTTTGGAAATCGACATGGTACGAAGCATGGAGGCCTTGGCTTGGTTCTCCACCCGCCTACATCAAAATAACATTCCCGGGATCTTGTATAAAGACCTTCCAACTTCGATTCCACCGCCATTGACTTCAATGGTAAACAGGCGGAAACGGAAGGGGAAGGAAGACATAAGGATCACGCGCTGGCACACCGGGTGCACCAATAAGAACCTCGCGTTGATGTGTCAATCACGGTGCCGCCGCCAGACCCCGGTTACGCTACAATATTCTGACAGAATAGCCAACAACGTCATGCTTTAAGAGAGACAATAGCTAATTAATGTGCCACCCTGTGGTCTGGGGTGTGAATTGCAACCTGTCAAAATGACTGACGGACTTCAGTTTTTTCCGTCACCGTTTTAAAAAACCGGTCAACGATGGAAAATTTCCGGTTAACGCGACCCCTGTATGTAATATATATATTTTTCTGTCTCCATCCATGTACCCGTTTATAATGCGCACCATGATTTTAC
Organism: Corythoichthys intestinalis; assembly: GCF_030265065.1. Lineage (NCBI taxonomy): Eukaryota > Metazoa > Chordata > Actinopteri > Syngnathiformes > Syngnathidae > Corythoichthys > Corythoichthys intestinalis. The sequence continues at coordinate 43,794,041 of NC_080411.1, read as the reverse complement.
AAGTTGATTATGGGGGAAAAAAAGTGCGCATTATATTCGGGAAATTACGGTAGTTCTTTTGCAGAATGTCCTAGAATGATTTCCTGACCCATGTATCGATAATTATTCTATCGCCATATCGTGAGATCATTGTTATCGTGAGCCCTGTATCACATCGTGAGGTACCCAGACGTCCCCCCCTACTGCGGACCAACCAAAATCGAACCAATAATGAGACCAGTTGCGCGGTCACTTGCAAAATATGCAAGTCCATACTCAAATATAATAACACTGGTGAAATCGAAACAGCCAAACAAAGAAATGCTCCAGAGCCCAGCTACAATCATCAGCCATACAACATCACATGAAAGTGGCCGGCGAGAAGAAAAAAAAAAACTGACTGAGACTCTATCAGCGAGCATGACCCCCCCTGTGTTTTCTCTGTGGACCACCAGACTGTTTTTTCGGTCACGCTCCAATTACCCATAGTGGTTTCAGTTCATTTGTACAATGGCTAAATTGCCATATTTGCCGATTGAATCTGTCATAATAATAAAACAGCAAAAAATAAAAACCAAAAGTAATTTCATAATCATTTGACAAGAAATACATTGATTAAAAGAAGTGAAGCCTAACATATATGTGTATATTTTCCCCTTCTGTTTGTCTCTTAATATCAGGATTAATGTAAATTTGTGCCTACCAAATTCATGAATTATTCATATGTACGTGTGTGTTCGCGTGTGTGTGTTTTGTGTAAGCCTTCTGGCTAATAATAATCTGAAGGTACAGACAGTGGAACAAATCAACACTGAGAGTATGTCACCATCACACAAACTCATGGATGTCAGTCAGTCTGTCGTTGGGGATTTGTCACATTGAATTGGGAGACTAAGATAGAAACCATAGACTGAAAACTACATTTGTCTGCAGTTATTGTGCAGATTCCAACTTGACTTGACCAATTACCAGCCAGAAGACTGCTTTTTCACACTTCCACAGCATGGATCCAATTCACTCAGATATCTAAACCATGACAGTATGAATGTAGTACACTGAAAACAATGAGACAGGTGAGGTGAAATAAAAATAGGCAAGAGGCCACAGCACAGATGTGACCTGTAATGCTGTCTGACCCCACAAAATGAGCGTGTTTTTAACATATTTAAACTATCTCGGCAGATGAATACAGTTAGGTAGAGTAGGCAAATATTTGACTCAAGTAAGAGTAGCGTTACTTCAAAATAATATTACTAGAGTAAAAGTAAAAGTGGTCATCTGAAAAATGTACTCAAGTACAAGTAAAAAAGTATTTGGTGAAAAGAATACTCAAGTACGACGGAGTATTAGGGCCAAATAAAGGAGAAGAGGAAGGGGGAAAAATGACTATGAAATTAAAGTCGTGGTACACCGAGAAAAAAAGTTATATTATTACAAAGGGTAAACCGCTATGCACTTCATGTACATGTACCTTAGCTGGGCGCTAGGACGAAACATCAATATCAAGCCATCTATTGATCATAATTTGATGTAGATGAGCCAAAATATAAAGGATTTCCTTATTTATGAAGTAGATTCTAAAATATAGACTCACGAGATGCACAATATTATTCCAATTCGCTATTACATCACTTACACACCTGGCCAAAAGTATTGGCACCCTTGCAATTCTGTCAGATAATGCTCAATTTCTCCCAGAAAATGATTGCAATTATGAATGCTATGGTAGTAATATTTTCTTTTTTTTTGCTTCAATGAAAAACACAAAAGAGAAGATTTTTTTTTTTTTTTTTTAATCATTAGAAATTTACACAAAACTCCAAAAAAGGGGCCGGACAAAAGTATTGGCACCCTCAGCCTAATACTTGGTAGCACAACCTTTAGACAAAGGAACTGCGAACAACCCCTTCCGGTATCCATCAATGAGATTCTTACAATGCTCTGCTGGAATTTTAGACCATTCTTCTTTGGCCAACTGCTCCAAGTCACTGAGATTTGAAGGGTGCCATTTTCAGATCTCTCCACAGGTGTTCTATTGGATTCAGGTCTAGACTCATTGCTCCCCACTTTAGAAGTCTCCAGTGCTTTCTCTCAAACCATTTTCTAGTGCTTTTTGAAGTGTGTTTTGGGTCATTGTCCTGCTGGAAGACACATGACCTCTGAGGGAGACCTAGCTTTCTCACACTGGGCCCTACATTATGCTGCAAAACTTCTTGGTGGTCTTCGGACTAATTCCATGCACACGGTCATGCAATCCAATGACAAAGGCAGCAAAGCCACCCGAAAACATTAGGGAACCTCCCCCATTTTTGACTGTGGGATTCATGCTCTTTTCTTTGAAGGCTTCGTATTTTTCCCATAAACTCTATGTTGATGCCTTTTCCCAAAAAGCTCTACTTTTGTCTCATCTGACCAGAGAACATTCTTCCAAAACGTTTTCTCAGGTATGTTTTGGCAAACTCCAGCCTGACTTTTTTTTGTCTCTGGGTCAGTGACGTGCGGTCAGGGGAGGCCATCATGTACGGGGGAAGCGCAGTGGTAAACGCACAACCTTAGTGCACCAGCAGCTTCACGTCAGCAATAGGTTTGCCCCCCTCAGCGACACACCGGCTGAACCAGACACTCTCGTAATTGGAAGCTCCATAGTTAGAGACGTGAAGCACCCGGCGGTGTCTGTCAGGTGTTACCCAGGGGCCAGAGTCGGTGACATCGAAGGAAACCTCAGGCTCTTAAAGCAGAGTAGGAAGAGGTTCCGCCGTATCGTGATTCACGCAGGCGGTAACGACGCCCGGCGGAGACAGTCTGAGGTGCTTAAATTAAACGTAGCCTCGGTGTGTAAACTTGCTAAGTTGATGGCAGACACCGTAGTTTTCTCTGGTCCTCTGCCTAATTTGGTCAATGATGAGATGTACTCTAGATTCTCATCATTTAACCGCTGGTTGTCTTGATGGTGCCCAGAAAACGATAGTCTTTATTGATAACTGGCACGCGTTTTGGGGCAAGTCCGGGCTCATGCGTCGAGACGGCATTCATCCGCCTTGGGACGGTGCTGCTCTCTTAACTCGAAATTTGGCCGCCAAACTAAGTCTCCCAAAGTGACACTTCAGAGAGGGGGCCCGGGCGCAGTGTTGTAGTGTAAAACACAACTCTGTTAGTAGTGACCACTCGCCTCTTTCCGAGCTGTCACGAGTCCAACATTCAGGACAGAAGATAGAGACTGTGTCCGTGCCTCGTATAGCGAACAGGGGAAAACAGAGTACTATAGGAATGAGACCAAAGAATTTAATACATATAGCCCCTGATAGCAGTGAAAATAAAATAGCTCTTAATAAAAAATATATAAAATGCGGATTATTAAACATCAGGTCAATCTCGCCCAAATCTCTGTTAGTTAATGACTTAATTGGGGATTATAATATTCATATTTTGGCCCTGACTGAAACTTGGCTTCAGCAGGATGACTTTGTTAGACTTAATGAATCCACACCCCCAAGTCACGTGAATTTTCACACAGCTAGAAGCACGGGCCGTGGAGGGGGGGTGGCAGTAATATCACACTCTTGTTTAGGTATGAGCCCAAAAAGTAAAGCTAATTACATTTATAACTCCTTTGAAAGTCTAGCACTATCAATTATAGATGCTAACTGGAAGAACCAAAAACCAGTTCTTTTCATAGTGGTTTACCGTCCCCCTGGTCCCTACTCACAGTTTTTGTTAGATTTCTCTGACTTTTTATCTAGTATTTTGCTAAGCTGGGATAGAATTATAATTGTAGGGGATTTTAATATACATGTTGATGATGAAGGTGACTCCCTTGGTAAGGCCTTTAAAGACCTACTAGATGGGACTGGCTTCATTCAAAATATAAATAAACCAACTCATAGTCACAAGCACACCCTGGACTTGATTTTAACCTACGGTACGGAGATTAGTGATCTTAGTGTCCATCCCCACAACCCCGTACTGTCTGATCATTTTCTAATTACCTTTCAGTTTGTGCTTCAAGATAATCCGCCACTAGTGACTAGAACTCAGATGAAAAGGACATTAGGTGATCGCTCTGTTTCAGAGTATAAACAGATAATTCAGCCTATATTTGCCTCCATGTCATCTAATTATGAAGCAATAATGTCCGGCCTTGCTATTAATGACGAGTTTGTTGATCGTGTTATGTTTACGTTTCGTACTACCCTCGATGTCGTCGCTCCCTCCAAATTAAAGTTTGTCAAGCCGAGATGAGCCTCTCCCTGGTATAATGCTGAAACACTCTCTCTGAAACAATCGACACGTAAATTAGAAAGACTTTGGCGCCGTTCCAACACAGAGCACAGCCTCTCTGCCTGGAAAAACAGCTTAGTGACATATAAGCAGGCCTTGCGTACGGCTAAAACCAGATATTACTCATCCTTAATAGATGAAAACAAAAATAATCCTAGGTTTCTGTTCAGCACTGTAGCAAGGCTGACAAACAGTCACAGCTCAATAGAACCTTATATCCCAACCACCCTTAGCTGTGATGACTTCCTAAAATTTTTTAACAATAAAATCGCAACTATTAGAAATAAAATAAATGAATCACTTCCAGTTATTAGGTCTGATAAAGTGCAGACAAAGAATTCGGAATCTCCTATAAACCCCTCTAAAATATTAAATAACTTTACCACTGTAGACCAAATCGATGTAATTTCAATTATAATGTCCTCCAAACCATCAACGTGCCTCCTCGACCCAATCCCAACCAAACTTTTTAAAGAGACCCTGCCTCTAACTATTGACACTATCTTAAATATAATAAATACCTCATTAGTTACTGGCTACGTGCCGCAGTCCTTTAAATATGCAGTTATTAAACCGCTCTTGAAAAAACCTACTCTTGATCCTGATATTTTGGCCAATTATAGACCTATTTCTAACTTACCATTTCTCTCCAAAGTCCTTAAAAGAGTGTTAATTAAACAGCTCTGTAAGCACTTACAGGACAATAGTTTATTTGAACATTTCCAGTCTGGCTTTCGAGCTCATCATAGCACTGAAACCGCATTAGTTAAAGTAACTAATGACTTGTTACTTGCCGCTGACGTTGGATTAGTCTCGATCCTGGTTCTGTTGGACCTGAGTGCAGCCTTTGACACAATCGACCATAATATCTTATTGCAGAGATTAGAATGTGACATAGGCATTAGAGGAGCAGCCCTCTGCTGGTTTAAATCATATTTATTTAATAGGTACCAGTTTGTCAATGTAAATCAGCAATCATCATCGTACTCTAGAGTTAGTTATGGTGTGCCGCAAGGATCGGTCCTCGGGCCCATCTTGTTTACGCTGTATATGCTTCCTCTAGGTAATATCATCAGAAAACATAGCATTAACTTTCATTGTTACGCTGACGACACACAACTGTATTTATCAATTAAACCTGAGCAGGTCAGGCAAGTAGAAAAACTAAGCGCCTGCGTCCGAGATATAAATACCTGGATGAGCACTAACTATCTTCTACTTAACCCTGAAAAGACAGAAGTCCTTATAATAGGCCCGAAAAGTGTTAGAGACTCTTTAGCTGCCCAGATAGTCACTCTGGACAATGTAAGTGTAGCCTCCAGCGCCACAGTTAAAAACCTAGGAGTTTTATTTGACCCTGACATATCGTTTAAAGCACACATTAAACAAACCTGTAGAACGGCTTTCTTTCACCTGCGCAACATCGCCAAAATTAGAAATATTTTATCTAAAAGCGATGCAGAAAAATTAATTCACGCGTTCGTTACATCGAGATTGGATTACTGTAACTCCCTACTTGCAGCTTGTCCTAAAACCTCTCTAAAAGGTCTTCAGCTAGTCCAAAACGCAGCAGCAAGACTTTTAACAGGAACCAATAGAAGAGAGCACATCACCCCTGTGCTCCAGGCACTTCACTGGCTTCCAGTCGAGTTTAGAATTAAATTTAAAATACTCCTTCTTACATTTAAGACCATTAATGGGTTGGGGCCATCTTATCTCACCGATGCTCTGGTTCCATACCGCCCCAACAGAACACTCCGATCTCAGAATGCAGGTCTACTGATAGTTCCCAGGGTTTATAAAAGTACTGTCCGAGCTAGAGCCTTTAGCCACCAAGCCCCTGTTTTGTGGAATCAGCTTCCAGCTAGTATTAAAGAAGCCGAGACAGTCTGCACATTTAAGATTAGATTAAAAACGTTCCTTTTCGACAAAGCTTATGGTTAGGCTAGTTGAAGTCGTAGTAGACTCACAGTTTAGTCTAAGTTGCACTAGAAGCTATAATGCTGGGGGCAGTACAGCCGCTGAGTTCTATCTCCTTTTCTTACTCTACCTACCACTTGTCTTACTTTATTTCTATTTTCCAATGTTAATATCTAGTTGTCTAGTCTCTTCATCACTAGTCACCCGGTGTCCCCTTTCCCCCCTCCCCTCTGGGGAGGGGCTATTTTTCAGCTGCAGCCTCCTGACTGTCCGGACCCCTGGCTGGATAGACGTCCTCGCTGCTACCCCCGTCTCATCTGACTAGAGGGACCTCTTCTTGCTCCTTTACTCCACTGTATTTTTACGGACTATAACTTCGTTTTCTGATTGCCATTAGCAGTTCTGGGGTTCCTGTCTATCTGTCCTGGGAGTGGATCTCTCCTGACTGTGGTACTCCCCAAGGTTTCTCATTTTTCTCCCAATTGACTCTGGAGTTTTTGGAGTTTTTCCTTGCCGGCATGGAGGGTCTTAAGGATAGGGGATACCCAGGACTTGAACTGTATCTATTCATCTTTGTTGCTTCATTTCTAATTGTGTATCATATTGCCTCTGTAAAGCCCTTTGAGACTTCTGTTGTGATTGAGGGCTATACAAATAAAATTGAATTGAATTGAATGAATGACAAAAAAATAATTATAGCATCAAATTTACATTAATATTTGTCCATTGCTCTATATGTATGACTCATTTCAGACATTTTTTATAGTCAAAATCGCTGAATTTGCCTATTTCCTGTTCAAATAAAGAAATGAAACGAGAGGTGCGGCAGCAACGAGTAAAGCCTCACCTCTGGATGCGCAATCCATAACAAACTGAGTTGATACATGGAATTGGAGCGGGCTGGTTGCCGTACATCTGCATGTCACCATTATAATGTTTCCAGATGCGTTTATTTGACCTGATTTTCCACAGTCTGGCTAATGACTTTAACCTTTAAAGTTTAAAGTTTGTTAGCGACATATTTAGTTTTGCTGATGGGAAATAAAACCACAGTGAAAAGGCACAGGTTGCGGCAGATAGTACTCTGCCGCACTGAAAGGGGGCGTACGTGAAACTGGACTTTCCGTTAAAAGTGGACGCGATTAACACAACACCAGAGCTAAAAGGTTTGCTTCAAACTACGGGACAGAATATAACTCGCGCTTTTCAAACGGACTGGTACACCCGAAAAGACTGGCTATGTGGCTGTCCTTTGAAAAATCGTCTTTGCTGCTTTCCCTGCCTTTTCTTCTCAACTTGTGCCAATGTCTGGAATAACACGAGATATTGTGACATTAAAAAACTACCACGAAGCCTCAGCAAACATGAGCTCTCGACCACTCACATTCAAAGCCTGATTGGTTTAAAAACTTTTGGAAGCTCAAGGATCGATTTGGCTTTGACGAACAGCGGAAGCTCAACGGTAGCATCCACAATGCTAAGGTAAAGGAAAACCAAAAGAGTTTGAAAGACCTCATTAATGCAACCTGCATCCTAGCTAAACAGGAGTTAACATTTCGTGGTTCTGGATCGAGTAAGCTCTTCTAAACGTGTCATATATGTAGAACGTTTACATGGTTTTGCTGAGAAAGATGAAAGGTTAGCTAGACATTTGGACACATCCACTGTGTTTTCTGGCTTGTCAAATAGAACACAGAACAATCTAATTGAAGCAAACCTCTCCACTGAGGCGGAGAGATTTTTTAAAGTAAAAGAAAATAAGGAGGACTTTTACAAAAAGGGCGTAGGTTTGCATAGGGACGGTGGGACATAACACTACCAACTTTTCAGGATGCTAAAATTGTTCCCACCAACTTTTAAGCAACCTTACCTTTTTTGCATGATATAATGTTCAGTTATATAGCGAATTTAGATCTTTCAATAGTTCCATATGTTGTAAGGATAGAATTGACCCTACCATTATTAAGTGAATTATTTTCATTATGTTTATGTTTGCTAATAAAAACCAGACATTTATTAAGGAATTTTTCAAAATGTTTCTTTAGTATTTTTTGAAAACAAAGGTTTGAATCGAACAGTGTATCACCTGAACCAATGCACGTAAAAGTTATTATCAGTAGATAAGGATTTATTTTGCATTGACCATTTTGCCTATTAATTAATTAGGTTCAGATACATGACAAATGTGGCCCTTTGCCCCCTTCATCCAATCTGTTTGGTCTTATTAATGTCCCGTCCCCAGCAAAAAGTGTACCTACATGCAGGTTATGCTGTTATATCGTCCCTATGAATGTTGAGACCAAACCTATGCCCTTCCAAAGTAACGCCGGTTTTTGTGGTGAAGGACAGGCGCAAGACCACAAACAGTTTTCATTTCAATCTTATAAAAAAAAAAGAGCTTAGACTAAGAAAAATACAATAGAATATTTAAAAACTAAATTTTTGCCTTAAATAAAATATTCTTTGTTTTTCTTTTCACACTTTTTGTTTAGCAATCTGTAATAAATTGATTAAAGTATCAGAATTAAAAGTTTTAAAAACAACTGAATATTTCACTAAAGGTCAGAATTGAATTCTGTAGTTTTGTACACCACTCTTTACTCTCATTTATGTTGCATTAATTATAGAATTGCGACGGCCACCACATTGAGGGTGTAGAGCAAATGCATGTTATTTTCTTATTTTTACGTATCGATAATATGTACCGTGTGTGCGCGTTTTGTGAAGAATGCTGATGATATATGAAATAACCAGTAGCCAATTGAATAAGCTACCCTTTTTGGTTTATATATCTGGAAATCTGACACTAAAGGAGTCAGTGCCTCACCAACCATGAACCTCACCGCACGTCACTGCTCTGGGTCAGAAGTGGGGTCTTCATGGGTCTCTTTTCATTCAGACGCTGACGGATAGTTCGGGTTGATACTGTTGTACCCTTGGACTGCAGGACAGCTTGAACTTGTTTGGATGTTAGTCGAGGTTCTTTATCCACCATCCGCACAATCTTTTGTTGAAATCTCTCGTAAATTTTTGTTTTCCGTCCACATCTTGGGAGGTTAGCCACAGGGCTTTACAGTTATTGATGACACTGCGCACGGTAGACATAGGAATATTCAGGTCTTTGGAGATGGACTTGTAGCCTTGAGATTGCCCATGCTTCCTCACAATTTTGCTTCTCAAGTCCTCAGACAATTCTTTGATCTTCTTTCTTTTCTCCATACTCAATGTGGTACACACCAGGACACAGGACAGAGGTTGAGTCAACTTTAATCCATTTTAACTAGCTGCAAGTGTGATTTAGTTGTTGCCACCTCCTGTTATGTGCCACAGGTAAGTAACAGGTGCTGGTAATTACACAAATTAGAGAAACATCACATGATTTTTCAAAGGGTGCCAATACTTTTGTCCGGCCCATTTTTGGAGTTTTGTGTAAAATGATAATGATTTAATATTTTTTTTCCCATTCTCTTTTGTGTTTTTTCATTGCAAGCAAAATAAATGAAGATATTACTAACAAAGCATTTGCAATTGCAATCATTTTCTGGGAGAAATTGAGCATTATCTGACAGAATTGCAGGGGTGCCAATATTTTTGGCCAGCAGTGTATGTACAGTTACCAGTTCATCAGCTAAACACATTGCCTTCACATATATGGAGGATGTTTCCTTTTGGTGCGCTGCTGGCAGCTACTCTTCTGATTGTGCCAGGTGGGACAGTGATCGCTGGGACGGTCCTTACTGAAGGACCTAGCGACGCCAGTCCCCCAGGCCATGAGTCCACAACAGGAATGGCGACGCAACCTACTACGCAGCTGCCCAACCTTGAGATGAATGTTCGTCAGCAAGGAATGAAAACTGCGACGAGGATTAAGTCGACAAAAGGAGGGTGGCAGACACGGCCTACCATCGGTACTCAGCTATCCCCTATCCTCTGGATCGAATCAATGGAATGAACTAATTACTGAATTATGAACCAATCTACTGGATCTAATCATCATAACAAGCACATTGCCACAATTGACAATGAACTATTGGGAAAATAAACAATCAGATGGGATGGTTATTATAAAAAAAAAAACTTTTTATCACTACAAAATCTGAATGTCAAATATTGATATTCGATATTTTCTGCGTCCTATTTGGTATACTGGAGATGGGTTTCAATAAGCTTCGACTTCTCCCGTCAGGCCTTTTCTTTTCGGGTTGAATTAATTGTTAAGACATATAAATGCTGTATGTTTGGATTTGTCATGCCTGAAGGGAAAATAAATAAATAGAAATAAAATATAGGAGGACAAACATCATATTTGGCAACAACAATCAGAAATGGTTGCACAGGCGAGTTTTTCACATTTAATACAACACTTTTAGGTACATCTAAAGCTTACCTTCTCAGCTTTGTTTCTACCTTTAGACTGTTTTTGAGTCTGCACATTAACTACAGGCTGTTTTTGTTAGAATACTTTAGTTCAGGGGTCAGGAACCTATGGCTCGCGAGCTATATATGGTTCTTTTGATGAGTGCATCTGACTCTGACAGTCTTTTTGAGCCAGCGTAATGTTCGCAACACACGGAGATATTTTTGTCCTCTTTACTGGATAGAAATGTGAAGTAATGGCTGTATTTCTAGTGAGCAAATGCAGCTGTTTGTAGTATCTCTCTTGCCTCTTGTTAGCGTCCTGACGAGGTAGCCAGGCTATGTTGTTGGCCGCCGCCGCAGACACAAGACAGCGCTCACACAGCATTGTAATACACTTGACCGTTTTTTTTTTTTTTTTTTTTTTTAATATCGATGAGAAAACTTGACATGTGATGTCTGGAGCAACATTTTCTATTCAAAATGCTCTTTATATATGACTACAGTATTCTTCATTCTACATACATTATGAGGCAACAAAATAGTAACGCACAGGCATCAAGGAAAGTAACTTTAATCAGATTACTGATTTAGAAAAATGAACACGTTAGCTTGCTTGTTACTGAACGAACGTATTCAGATTTAACGCGTTACTGAACCACTACATAACAGTGGTTATGACGTACCCGACTTACGGGATTTCGACTTTACGACACATGTCCTGTGTTTTTTCTCCAATCGTATGTCTTTTTGTTTTTTTATTAAGTCATGTAACAGTGTCTTGTCTGCCAACTCTCAGCATTGATGGTGTCTGTCTGTCCATCCGTCCGTCCGTCTAACTTTTTACTTAATTTTCTTAATATGATGTATAATACTAGTACAGTTATTTTGAGAGGGGGTAATTAGGGGTACTTAAATGGTTAATTCCGATTTACACGGAAATTCGGGTTACGTCGCCAGCATAGCAAACGGAACTCGTTCATAACCCAGGGACTACCTGTACTTTATGGAGAAAATGTACTTTCTCATCACTATTTACATGAATGTGTGAATGGTTGCTTGACAATGAGTACCCTGTGATTGACTGCTGACCAGTCTCGAGTTTTCAACACCCCTGATATCTATACCATTATTACTACTACTACAAATACTGCTATTATGATGATAATAGCAAGAATGACAGGCACAATATTTCTCCTTTTTCAGTGTCTGCTCTGGTTTGCTTCAGTTCCTTAATATGTCGACATCAATTTGAGCAGCAAGTAGTTTTGGGCATTTAGCCTGATGGTTTTTTGCTAAATACCAATTTCTGCCTGGACTGAGTAATTGCTGCCCAGCAGTCCGAGTAGACATATGATGACATTTGATCTCTTTGTCACAGTGTGAGCTTCTCTTATTAAATGAAATGACATCATGGGGGAAAAAACTCAAAAAATTAAAAACAGATTCACAGATGATATTGTCCAGGATTTTATATATCAGTTTAATGTAAAATGTATAAACTGTAGCTATGAATAAATGCTAAGGGACAAGGTGGAGTGTTTCTATTTCATAAAAAAAGACATTTTTTCACTAAAATGTGATGTAAACTGAGTGAAATGCATTCAATGATGATAAAACATGTCAGACAGTATTGAAAAATGAGCTGCGACCACAACTGGATAAAATTAGTTCATGGCTCTCTGAATGGGCCTCTCCACAGCGACACACACACTGGCGCACATAGTCATGCACCGCTGGCCTCATCGTGAACATGACTCTGATCAGATGTGATCAGTTTCCGCTCAGCTTGCTCTAGCGCAGCGTGAACGCAAAGAGGCAGCAGCATAAATTTCCTCGTCGTGCTTTTCTCTGTAATTTCATGCAGCAGAGCAGCTGCGGGGGCTTTCTTCCACCGTCCCCCCCGTCCGAATATCTGACCATGCTCACAGTCCAAGTTGAGCAGGTCGCAAGACTAACATCATGAGCTGTTTCCAAAATGAAGCTTAAGCCAACCCAAACTGACATCACTGAGTTGCTCAAATAAATAACCTTCTCTTTAACGCAGATTTTGACGCTCAGGTTCTGGGTAAGTAAGTGAAGGATTGTAGCGGTATTTGAATGCACTTTGTTTCTTTCTGTCTATTTGTCTTTTGACTGTATAAATGTATTGACTGGAGTACTGGCTGGAGCATGCTAAAAACCTAATCCTGATTTTCTAACCTACCTAATTAGTAGGGGGAAATGATTTAAACTGTTTAATCAAGTTCAAGCACAATTTACTCCACCCAATGTGACTATATGTCTGGTGAAATATACAGACATCTTTTTTTTTTTTTTTTAATCACTGACTGTCTCAGTGTTGAGTCCCATTAAAGTACTGCAGTTTAAGTGGCAGATATATTCACTGTCAACATCAGCCTTACTGATAGAATAAAACCCCTAGCAAAACGTATGGAATCACCAGTCTCGGACGAGCACTCATGCAAACTTTTTATCATGTAGAAAAAAACTCAGGGTAAAAGCTTGAAAAAAATAATGAATTAGTTCAAAAGTGCAACACTGTAGCATTCAGAAACACTAAAATCCCTGAATAAAAACATTGTGGTGGTCACTAAATGTTACTTTTGTAGAGCAAGTGCAGGGAAATATATATGGAATCACTCCATTCTGAGGAAAAAAATATGGAATCATGAGAAACAAACAATGAAATAACAATCGAAATGCATCTCCAGTATTTAGTAGCACCACCTCTGGCTTTTATGACAGCTTGCAGTCTCTGAGGCATGGACTTGATGAGTATTCTTCATCAATTTGGTGCCAACTCTCTTTGATTGCAGTTGCCAGATCACCCTTGCAGGTCGGAGCCTTACTGTGGACCATTTTTTTCAATATCCACTACAGGTTTTCAATAGGGTTGAGATCTGGGCTATTTGCAGGCCACGACATTGACTGGATGAGTCTTTTTCCAAGGAATGCTTTAACAGTTTTAGCTTTGAGGCATGATGCATTGTCATCTTGGAAAATGACAAACATTTTCAATTTAAGGGATTAGAAAGCTGTCTAAAATTTCAATGTAAATTTGTGCATTTATTGAAGATTTAACCACAGCCATCTCCCCAGTGCCTTTGCCTGACATGCAGCCCCATATCATCAAGGACTGAGGGCTTTTTAATGTTTTCTTCCGGCAGTCATCTTTGTAAATCTCACTGGAACAGCACCAAACAAAAGTTCCAGCATCATCACCTTGTCAAGAGTCAAGAATCTGCATTGGAAAAAGTTTGTTCTACATGATAAAATGTCTGCGTGAGTGCTCGTCCGAGACTGGTGATTCCATACTTTTTGCTCGGGGTTGTATAAACATATAAATGGAACTTTGTGTGTGTGTGTTTGTTCCCTATGGACTCCAAAACAACAGGTCGGATTTGGACAAAATTGTACACAGTTGTACTGTATGTTTCTGGGAGTATTCTTAGATGGGTTTGATCTCTGTAGGCAGGGGCACAGCAACCCATTCTTGTTAGGGTAATCGAAATGAAAAATGGTGTCAACCTCCATCTCCCAACCGGCACTAACCCAGCAGAGACAAGTGGCTTTAAGATTTATATCCCGGTAAATTGCCATGTAAGGTATTTTTATCTTTTATTCATTTATTTTACTAGGATCCCCATTAGCTGATGAACACATCCGCTGCTCTTTCTGGGTGATGCGAATTTAACCGTGTCATGGGTCCTGGAGTGATCGGGGGGATTCCTTCATACAGTGCCCCTTGTCAGTCGCACCCATATACGTCTCATTCGCTGCTCAACGTGTAGTTGCGCCACTGTCTATAGGCCTCCATTTAGTTCAGAAAATTAATCTGAAACTCCAAAAATTAGCATAGAAAATCCCTGATTGTAGAGGTGACAGTGCTGTCTTTTGGGTAAAATATGCATCAGTTGCAATTTCACAATAGGCTTTTAAACGTTACAGTTTCATGTACAAATTTAAATGCCTTTTAAGTACTCCAAAACAAGAAAGTGGATTTTAAATAAAATGTACAATTTTCTAGAATATTACTGAGGCTTTCATTTCAGCTGAATATTCATACTGTAGCGACTGTTATTTATTAAGTGTTACACCTGCAATGGTTCATGGGTAGTTTTGACAACTGTGACTGAGAGTGGTGGTTGCCGTTGTTGTGTCCTTGTGTTTTCTTTTCAATAAAGCCGCTGTCTCTTGCAGTCGTACGTTGTATGGGGCACAAGAGCAGCTAGTGTGAAACATCTTCTCCACATTGCTGTCAAAATACTGTACACAGTGACTGAAACGCATTGCGCATTAACGACCTTTATGGTGTCCTTTTACTAATACAGTGGCACCTCTCCATACGAATTTAATTCGTTCCAGGATCTGGTTTGTAAGTCGAAATGGTCGTATGTCGAGCGGGATTTTTTTCATAAGAGTACGTTATAATTCGATTACACAGCCCAATAACCTACGCTAAATCCTTAATAAATATTGGTGGAACAATTACAAATAGCAATTACTACCCTCCCAATACAATCCAATCACGTTGCTAAGTAATGGCTGCCAGTCGGGGACTGGCAGCCACAGTAATAGGGTGGTATGTGGGTCCCACACTTTTTCCCTATGGCATGGCTCCCCTCTGCCTGGGCTGGTGGCCGCAGGGGTGGGGGGAGGTCGGGGCTCCTGTCTCCCCTGTCGCCCCGCGGCGGCTACTCGGCATACTCCTGCTTCTCCTGTCTTCTCTGCCTGGGTATCCGCCCTGCGCTCCGGCACGGGTTGCTGGCTGGACACTGGTGTGTTGGCTGGGTGTCGCCTGCTCCGGTGGGGGTCCCTGCCCTGCTCTCGACTTGGGCCGTTGTGGGTCCCGCGATGTGCTGTGCCGGCTGGAGGGCCGTGGCTTGTGTGCCAGGTGTTGGGGTGGGCGTGGGGGTTGGATTGGTGGTGCATCCCCTCTTCCCATCCCTGAAGGCTGGTTGATGGGGGCGCGGGTGGCCCGGGGAACCACCCTGGATCCCTAGGGGGTGACGATGGCCCCTTTGCTGGGCTGCGGGAGGAGGGATGGGCTACTCTGGCTAACAATAATATAAATAAAATATATAAAAATAATAATAATGATTGTGTAACAGATGGGGTTCTAATGTGGCGGTTGTGTTTTGCATGCTGTTCATGTGTAACTGACGACAGAGTGAGAGAGGTTCGGTAGAGTTTTTACTTTTGCTTTTCATGTTGTTGTTGTTGGCGCCGTCTACGGCGGACAGTAGCCATGTTGTGTTGCAGAAGCTCTGAAATAAGTTATTACAAACCTGACGAAGCTGCCGATCATCTTTGCTGATGTTACAATAATAGTAATTGAGATGTCAACAAAGCACATGGATTACTGGAACCATGTCCAATGGTCTGATGTGACGGGCGGGTGTTCTTGTGTACTGTCATCAGAAGAGGCTTCCTCCTGGGGTGACAGCCATGCACACCAATATGATGTAGAGTGTGGCGTATGGTCTGAGCACTAAGAGGCTGAACCCCCCCCCCCCCACCTCTTCAATCTCTGCAGCAATGCTGACAGCACTCTTGTAACGAGTCACATGACATTTTGGAGGGAAAATGACAAGCAGTACTCAATTTGGACATTTAGGGGTGTACATTTTTTTCAAAGGATTGTACTCACTTTTGTTGCCAGGGGTTTAGATATTAATGGCTATATTTTGAGTTATTTTGAGGGGAAAAGCTCACCTATGGTCACGAGCTGTGGGTCGTGACCGAAAGAACAAGATCCGGATACATGCGGCCGAAATGAGTTTCCTCCGTAGGGTGTCCCTTAGAGATAAGGTGAGAAGTTCGGTCATCCGGGAGGGGCTCAGCTCTCAGGATCTCATCCCTGACCCGGAGAGGGCATGAGGACCATGTTCTCGGATTTGGAGGTGCTGATCTTCATCCCAACCGCTTCACACTCGGCTGCGAACAGCCCCAGTGAGAGTTGGAGGTCGCGGCTTGATGAAGCCAACAGCACCACATCATCTGCAAAAAGCAGAGATGCAATGCTGAGGCCACCAAACCGGACACCCTCAATGCTTCGGCTCCGCCTAGAAAGTCTGTCCATAAAATTTATGAACAGAATTGGTGACAAAGGGCAGCCTTGGCGGAGTCCAATCCTCACTGGGAACGAATTCGACTTACTGCTGGCAATGCGGACCAGACTCTGACACCGGTTGTACAGGGACCGAACAGCCCTTACCAAGGGGCTCGGTACCCCGTACTCCCGGAGCACCCTCCACAGGATTCCCATAGGCACACGGTCGAACGCCTTCTCCAAATCCACAAAACACATGTAGACTGGTTGGGCAAACTCCCATGCACCCTCGAGGACCCTGCCGAGGGTGTAGAGCTGGGGCTTATGTCTACAATTATTTTCATTCTTTTGCATGATGGCGAATTTATTATGTTGATGTATGTTGAGGAACGTTGGAAAAGTTTTTCCACTCTTGAACATGTTGACATAAAGCTGTTAATAAGAATAGAAGAATACACTGTTTTCATCCATGTGGAGATGCATGTCAATTACCGATGAGGTAACAGTCTTCAAAAAGAAAGTAGATGCTGATAGACATTCCCAGTAGTCAGGTGTCATGCTTTGTGTTCATTTCACTGCAATTGTCTCGCTCCGCATAGTGGGTGGGTTAGCCAGTCCAAGGCCCTCGAAAGTATTCTTGGTGTTCTGACACGTTTAACTTTCTTCTGTTGCCTCCTCCCAAGAACACGCAGCTGGTGTTTGGCAACGCTCAGTGGATTTAGTTAGTGTCTACAGATTGATCACACTGGTTTGTATTTAACCTACTTAGGCAGGGAGTGAACGAGCTAAGCTGAGCCCCCTGCAGGATTTAACATTTCCAACTGTCAGGACGAATTAACCGGCACTAATACCGCTTTCATCCCTCACTGGGTTCCTTCACTGGAGTGACTCACGGCTCTGTAACGCCGAATAGGAGGATGTTGGAGCGTTTCTGAGAGTGATTCTTTAAAACAGCCATGCTGATTAAAGTCTGATCTGATCCGAACGCCTTCAGGAAGAAAACAAATCAGCAGGGGGTGATTTATACAAGTATAATTTAGAGAAAGACAATCAATACAAAGGTGATTGACAAATATTATTGGTTTTGGTCATTTTGAGAGAAACTTTAGGGCCATGGTATCACCTATTTGGAATTCTTATGATTGATCACATTCTTACTGGTTTAGAACGATCAATAAAAATCTTATATAGCAAAGATCTGACTATTGACACTGAGCTCTGATAATTGTCAATTCATCACTTTTATATTAAAAACAAAAGCATACGCACTTTTAATTTAGGGAAGAAAAAAAGGTTCTCAGGTGAAATCTTATCCTGTTTGGATTAAGGGCACTTTCACATTAGAACAAGAGGACCAGGATCCAGTTGGAGAGCTACCTCACAACAACACTTACAAATGAATTGTTGAAAAGGTTCCGTATTCACATTGCGCTAAACAAACTTTTCGAGTAGCAGCACGTTGACGAAAGGCCCACTCATTGATTGGACAATTTTAGAAGCGGAAGTACGTCCGTCCTGGGGAGGGAACCCAATGCGATCATTGTTCTGCAATATGTAACTTGTCTTAATGCATTTGCAATGACAGAAGTAAATTTTCATGGTCTGGGATAGTATAATTCCGACAACTGAGCTAAGCTTAGCTACATAGCAACATCTAATGTCGGGTTCACTTATTGTTCAGGCTGTTGAGTTAATCAAGATTCGATTTCGATTACCGAACAATCATCATCACAACAAAACAGTTATTAATGCTTCCTAACTGATAGATGTTTTTGAAAGATGCAGACGTGATACAGATGTTGGTTGTTTCGCGTTCGTTCGTCCCTCTCAAAGGATGTACTGCATGTAGTGTCACAACACGGAGCTGTGACGCTGCACGTAATGTAGCATAAGCTCAGCCGGCTCATGTGAAAGCGCCCTAAGACTCTTTAAAGGGAACCACAGACTTAAAGACTTGTAGGGTCGAAAAAGTCACAGTTGTTCCCTTTTACTAAAATATGTTGTAAGAAATACGTAAAATAGTGCCATTGATTTAGAAATCTATAATATTTAGTACATGTTTTGACCTTACGAAGGAACCATGTTTACATGCGCATTGGTGTGATGACGTGGTTGGGTTGTACTGGGAGAATAATTTTGCTCCATATTAGCAAAGCTTGTAAAATGACTGGCATAATTTTATCACATTCTGCGGCTGGTCAGATTGTTTTGTTAGAACTGTGGGATAAGTTCCAAACGTTGTACCTGCATCCATTTCCGGCTCATCAGCAGTGTCTTTAAACCGATCCTAGGCTGGTTGCCGAGATATTGACTTGCTGCCATTTGGCAGTTTGTATTCTTGATCCATACACCACTGGCCAAAACTATTGGCACCCCTGCAATTCTGTCCAAAAATGCTCAATTTCTCCCAGAAAATGATTGCAATATCTTCAGTTATTTTCCTTGCAATGTAAAAAAAAAACACAAAGAGAATGAAAAGAAAAATTAAATAATGATCATTTTACACAGAACTCCAACACCGACAAAAGTATTGGCACCCTTTGACAAATCATGTGATGCTTCTCTAATTTTTGTAATTAACAGCACCGGTTACTTTCCTGCAGCACATAACAGTTGGTGGCAATAACTAAATCACACTTGTAACTACTTAAAATGGATTAAACTTGACTCAACGTCTGGCCTGTGTCCTTGTGTGTACTATATTGAGCATGGAGAAAAGAAAGAAGACCAAAGAACTGTCTAAGGACTTGAGAAGCAAAATTGTGAGGAGGCATGGGCAATCTCAAGGCTACAAGTCCATCTCCAAAGACCTGAATGTTCCTTTGTCTACCGTGCGCAGTGTAATCAATAAGTGTAAAGCCAATGGCACGATGACTAACCTTCCTAGATGTGGACAGAAAAGAAAAATTGACGCGAGATTTCAACGAAAGATTGTGCAGATGGTTGATAAAACACCTCCACTAACATCCAAACAAGTTCAAGCTGTCCGGCACTCCGAGGGTACAACAGAGTCAACCCATACTATCCGTCGGCGTATGAATGAAAATGGGACTCTGTGGTAGGATACCCAGGAAGACCCCACTTCTGACCCAGAGACATAAAAAAGGCTGGAGTTTGCAAAAACTTATCTGAGAGAGCCAAAAACGTTTTGGAGGAATGTTCCATGGTCAGATTAGACAAAAGTAGAGCTTTTTGGGAAAAGGCATTAACATAGATTTTACTGGGGGGGGAAAAAAAACGAGGCCTTCAAAGAAAAGAACACGACCCCTGCAGTCAAACATGGCGGAGGTTCCCTGATGTTTTAGGGTTGCGTTGCACTGGACTGCTTGACCGTGTGCATGGCATTATAAAGTCTGAAGACAACCAACAAATTTTGCAGCATAATGTAGGGGCCCAGTGTGAGAAAGCTGGGTCTCCCTCAGAGGTCATGGGTCTTCCAGCAGGACAAGGACCCAAAACACACTTCAAAAAGCACAAGAGAATGGTTTGAGAGAAAGCACTGGAGACTTCTAAAGTGGCTAGCAATGAGTTCAGACCTGAATCCCATAGAACACCTGTGGAGAGATCTGAAAATGGCAATTTGGAGACAGCACCCTTCAAATCTCAGAGACCTGGAACAGTTGGCCAAAGAAGAATGGTCTAACATTCCAGCCGAGCATTGTAAGAAACTCATTAATGGATCCAGAAGTGGTTGTTCGCAGTTATTTTGTCTAAAAGTTATGCTACCAAAATAGCCAGCAATCAAACTAAATTTAATCCATTAATTCATCCGCTTTCAGGGTTGCTTATCAGTCTTAAGCATGTATTTACAGCGTATTGATGTTGCATATGTATGTTTATGACGTAACTTGTTTATTTTGCACCTTTTGGATAACGAGAGTCCAATTGAATATAAAAGAGTGCTTATTTACCGCCACAAAAGCTTCAAGAGCAACATCTGATAGGAGCGCAAAATCTGAGAACACTAGCAGGACGATCATCAATCTGGACAGCGCTTATACGTGACAAAATTATGATGGTTGGTGCAGCATATTCTATGTCACAGAGGCGGAGCCCATTAGACATCTCGGTTGAGGCAAACGGCATCAAAGTTTTCGTGTGCTGAGATGCATGAGCTATTGGCAAAAAATAATCTAACTGCTGTGTTTCACTGTATATCCTAATCATATGTAAAGCACATGACAGTGCTGGATGCTAACAATCTCTATAATTATATTCGAATAATTTTGATCACACAATAGTTTAATATGAAGATCTGCAAATAAAAACTGGAATTGTTGACAGCTGTCACTGTCACTAGACGAACTTGTCACATGAACACAACCGGTTTTATCTTACTCTCATCTTGTCTCATCCTGCCTTTCCTGTTAATTTCGCTTTTGCTGCTCGTTTTGTGAAATATCGACAGCGCTTTTCTGATCAATGATCAGGACAGTGAGAGGAACATTAATAAGCAGTGCTGTTCCTTTCGGGTTTAAATTGAAAGGTCTTAAATGATGTATATGTTTCTAGAGTCGTACTCTGGAAGCCCGGCAGCGCAACCCAATAACATCACCGTCCAGAGTGCATTGCGTCTTCAACAACTATGACGACCGAATAATTAAACAAATTTTACAAATTTTATAAAATTGAAAACATTAATAGGGGTTTTAATATCAAATGATTATAAATCATTCCAATATTAGCTTTTAAGAACTACAAGTCTTTCTATCTGTGGTTCCCTTTAAGGTGTCAGAAAATGATGAAAAGTTAACAGCCTCAAAATTCAATGCTCATTGGTTTTTCTTTTTTTTTTTTTTTTTTTTGTCATAGTGGATATACTTCGTTTGTACTGATTTAAAAAAAAAAAATTTAACGGTATTTACTTAACTCACAAATACTCTTTAGATTTACGGTAGATGTTTATTATTTATGAACTCAAAATGAAAGACTGGGAGAAATTTTAACTGGCGTGCACCTTAAATTATATTCAGATCTAAATGGCTTCATTATTTTTGCATGTTTTTTTTTTGGTCTTTATTATTCTTGACTTTTTTTTTGTGTTTATTTCTCCCAAAGGTCAGCCATATGCAAAATTATTCAGGAGAGTAAAAAGTTAAAACATTAGTGTTTAATTACCGAGTCCCCCTCTCGCAACTACCACAGTCTTAATATAGTATACAATTCAAATAAGATCCTCTCTCCTCTCCAAATCCAAGAAAAAACACCTCCATGAATTATAGATGAGCGTGACAAGGATTAATTATAGCGCAGTAAAACCTGTAGTTAATATGCTGTTCTCAGACCGACACTAATTCTCATGACAGACTTTTAGAAAAAAAAAAAACGATATCCACGCAGGAGAGTCTCAAAATAGTTTCAGTTTTCTTTTCAGGGATTTGATTTTATCTGAGCAGACAGCAATGTTAGTCAATCACTTTCCATTGCAACATTTGGGATTCAATTCTCTGAAGATTCTCACTCAGAAGAGTAGCGCATAGATAGAGATTTGGGTTCAGATCAGAGACATTGTCGGATAAGCGTCTGACTGAGTATTTGATTTGATTAAATGTAAATCAGCGCTCTAAGACTACAAGGGAAGCTCAACTCCCCTTAATATGTCAAAAAATAACTGATCAAATATATACAGTTGTGTGTACATGTCATTGACTAAATATGCGCTACAAAGTGCGCTCAACTTTTGAATTAGCTTCTTATCACTGGTTACATTCAATGGCGGACTGGCATACGAGGGTACGGGGGATTTCTCCAGTGGGCCGGTCGTCATATGAGCGAACCCTGAAATAGCGTACCCCCGTAATCCAAGCATTAAGGTTGAGTGTTATGCTTCTGCGGCAGACCTACGCATCTCCACAATTTTCTGACTTTCCTGAATTTCCTGAATGGACTGCGATTGGTTCACTCAGACTGTTGTTTCCACTTCAGCGTGAAGGCACCGACATTTTTAAACATAATTGTGCCCCACCAAGCAGACGAGAGTATCATCGAAGCAGTCCGCAAGTACGACAACTTCTACAGTGTCCCGTCAAGACATTATGATGATTGCCAAATGGCAAGCAATCCGTGGTAGGAGAAAATACGGGGCTGAAGGTCAGCTATTGCATAAAAAAATGGAGGAACCTCCGAGACAAGTATGTGTGTGTTCGGAAGCGAATGGCCACACGAAGAGGCGACCCAGTCGGCCAAAAACTGCCAGCTTTTATCACTTCATGTCGTATTTTCAATTGGTGCACTTGATCATTTATTGTTTATATACTGTATGTTTTCTGTGAGTCTTTGACATATTTACATTTTACACTTCAAGTATATGAAGAATAAAGCACAGGTTTAATGTCAATAGAGTTGTTTTGATGTTTAATTTTCAACAACAGACAGTTCACACAGTTGATACATCATCACTGATTGAGAGTGCCTCTGTGCTTTTAAGATAACATGTTTACCATCAAGGCTTCCAACGCAGTTTGGGAAGTTTCATAACCATCAGAAATCTGCTATGGCTTCCCACTGGCTGGTTGTACGACACGGCAAAGAAATCGGACAGCCCACATCCACAACCGTCTTCTGTGTCACCTGCGACTCAACATTTGTATTGTCATAGCCCCGAATGGGGGGTAGAAGAAGAGGGAGAGTCGATGATGGCTTCCCCCACTTAATTGTGGCAACAATAAAATAAACAAATAACAAAATAATAGCGGCCTGCTGCAACATGTGACCGCTAACTTCCGCTTTCTCCCGTTCTTTCCACTCGCTTCCTGCTACATTACCGCTCCCCAGTCTGATCGCCTCCTAAAGGACCTAAAGGACCTGCGCTTAGTTCCAGACATTACAGTATGATCAACATTTGTTGTTCAATGTTGATCCACATTCAAGCGTTTCAACTTCGTTGGCATTGTTGTGTAAGTGGAAGAAAACTAGAGGAAGTCGACAAGAGTCCCTCCAAACCATACAAACACAACGTCCCACCCCTCTAGTTGCTTGGCGGTAAATTACAGAGTCCCTTCCCACACTATCGAATGCTCATTGACGCCGTAGTGGCTAGGCCGTCACCACAATGCAGAAGCATAACTTAGGCTTAAAGTGCATGTGACACGAAAAAGCATGTTTATTTCATAATACACACGGTATTTTATGCTCCTGAATGATATGGACCGCTTGGATGTGTGTGTAAGCGATCGCTATATTTATTTAGTTTTTTTAATCCCGCGCCATGAAAATGAGTGACTTCCGGCTTCGGTCTTGCATTGAGGAGGAGGGCGCTGTGACGTGTACAGTAGAAGCCGTCGTCTTCACTATACAGCGTACTGTTGTGTATGAGGACAAAGGATTCAGCTGATTTTGCAGATTAATACGTTTATTTTTCGCATCACGCCAGCCAAACGGCTGCAGAAAAATCATTCTGTATGAGGGAGAGGCGTATGCGCCTTTTTGGAGTTTCAAAAGGTTCCCATTCACTGTGGATATTGGCCAAAACAAGCCCGACTACAGTGGGACCATTGGACTTACGAGGAAGTGAGTAAACATCTTGTTTAGTATTATGTCAAATATTAATACAGCTATTACAAAGTAAACACTACAAACTTTCTTTAAATAAAGGACTACTTACGTTTGATCATTGATAGGCATGTAAAAAGCTCTCCTCATGCACATTAGCAGCACGTTAGCTGCACAACAACTGCAGCCACCCTCCTCCGGGGAACGAACTGTAAATTGCTCTCCGCCGGGCGGTTTGCCGATCCGCAGAGACAATCGACAACTCAGTCGTCATGTCAAATAATCCAGGCGAGTTATGTGTGATTTTTCGCTTCGAAGACTTTGAAACATCACTCGGTTTGGGTTAGCATGTCGGCTAGCTGTCACGCCTTTTGGTTTGTTTACATTCTCCGAAGCCGGGGAAGGGAAATGACATATGTCCGATTTAGGTGTCATAAAATATCGTTCGGGAGGTGCAACAGTAAAGGTGAAGTCAACAGTTTTGACCATTATGGAGTAATTTTGCCATGTCGTCCTGAATAAATGCATTTTTATTATTTCATATTCCATTTAGCACAAGACTGTTATTTGTCATGACCATGCCGTTTATTTAGCAATTGGGGAAAATACTTGGATAAAAAGAATATCTTGTAAAAATATTGGAGTCGAGAGACTGAAACAATGACGTTTTGTGGCTCTCTTGGTCGCGTTTTCCTCGTTCTGAATAATTCCCCCTCAATGGGCTGAATAGTAAAACCGATGAGCCCAGTCTACCGCTGACGTCATCCTCCTGTTGGGGACGCTAAAGCCCTATAATGGTAGGCGTGGCTAATCAGCAGATTAAAAGACTAATTTCTCGTCATCTGCGCTTTGCTAAATTGTTGTATATAGTCGAATCGTCTCAAAATATGATTCTAATTCACATAATAATGCCATTTAAGACTTTTTTTCTCATGTCGTATGCTCTTTAACGGCAAGGCAGTAGATTCTGTGTGCTCGTGTTGTTCCCAACTCTTAAAAACACTCTAAAATATATAACGGGACCATTGTCATCATTTAAAAATGAAATAAAGTCACTTGATCTTAAAACCGCTCTATTGACATGTGCGTTACGTGCACTGTCACGTCAGTACAACGTTATGCGATTTCCCTGAGCAATGGGTTGTTTTAGTAGATGGTAGGTTACAGGCCTCATCTTTGTTGCACTGTAAATGCACAAATCTGCTAAGGTTGGTGATTATAAGTAGTGGACCTCTCTGACTACCCCCATACTCAAAACTATGCATTTTTACTGTGCCAATATTTTGAAAAATGAATTTAAAGTCCTGGATGTGAACTTATTTTCAATAAATTCTGGCCATGGTTGGTGAATATTAGTAGTGTACCTCTCCGACCACTCCCATACTCAAAACTATGCATTTTTATTGTACCAGTATTTGGAAGAATGAATTTAAAGTCCTGCAAATGAACTTTAATCAGGTTACAGTTCTCATTTATGTGGTACCGTAAATCCAAAATTTTGAATAAGTTCTGGCCAAGGATGGTGAATATTAGTAGTGGATCTCCCTGACTACTCACATGCTCAAAACTATGTATTTTTGCTGAACCAAAAGTTAGAAACTTCGAATTAAAAGTCCTACATGCATACTTTGATCAGGTCACAGGTTACAAGTCTCATTTTTGTGGTACTGTAAATCCACGGCTCTGAATACGTTCTGGCCAAGTTAAGTGAATATTAATAGTGGACCTCTCTATCTTGCTGGCTGGTTGGCATCCAACACTGTCCATGAAATGGGCTGGTCGTTTAATGACTCCCAGGCCTCTCCGAGGGGTCTAAGGGCAGTGGGCGGGGCTCGGCTGGCCTGGACGCTCTGGTTCTCTGCATGACAATGGCCTACCGCAAGCAACACGTCACTTTTGCTCATTAATATTCATGACGTTAGCAATTGTTGCTAGGCGGGTCAACCTCCCGTTTGTCCCTAATAATAGAAAAAGTGTATGAACGAGATGTTTACTGAGCTAAACCTACTAATTCTATCCAAAAATGATGTCCCTGGTGCCAAATTCACTGGTAAAGATGCAGAAGAACATACAAATGTTCAGTTAAAGAGATGGCTTGTGTGTTGAGGGCTGAAAAAGAGCTTTTTCTTGTGTGCATTGCCTTACGCCACTAATAATGACATTCTCCTGTTTCAACAATCTATCCTTTACCACCATATGCCCTGTCTTTCATATATATTATATCCTCTGGTTGTCTTACGTCTCTGATCGTTCTTGGGGGCAATTTACATCGCTATTTTTGTGTAGTGATTGCAAATGCTACTCAGTAACAGCCAACGAACACTTTTAATTTTTTCATTGATAACAAATCTTGATTCTATAATTTATTTACACCCACTTACTAAAGTAGTTTTTATTTACCACAAAGAAGGTAACAGTGGCAGTCAGGTACCATTTAATTTTTTTTCAGGTCATCCTTTGTCAGACAGAAGCAGCACGGCAAAGCACCACGCTAAAAAAATAAGTCAAAATATCAAAATGGCTTACCTCTTCCTCCTCTGTAGGACCATATGAAATGTGACTGGTCTTTTGGACGTCCATGCAAGTTTATCCATTCTTCACAATTTTTCCTCCGAGATTTTGGTATCGGGAAACGGATGAAGAAAACATCCTTCATAAGTCGTAATGTCTAGAGTTGTTTTTACAAGTTCCGTAGCAGCAGTGTTTGATCGGCATGTTCTTTTTTGAAAGACTACCGGAGGGAACAAGCAGAAATAACATGGATTGTATGCGAAGACCTGTCTATAATGACCCACTTCCGCGTTACGATGGCGACATCACGGTCTAAAAATAGCATTAGTGCGGTACCCTATTGGATGATCTGTCTGAGGCTGAATCCCTTTTTGATTGACAGCCAAATGAGCAAATCAGTCAACTAGTCATACTAACATCCGTGGAAGGCCTTTTTGCAATTTTCAATTAGTTGTTATGAGTTGAACTGCACTTTCATAATCATCCTAGCGACACTTGCTTTGTTAAAAATGACTAGCGGAAAATCAAGCTTGTTTCTTTGTTTTTTTTCTATTGTAGCAGCTTGCGCCTGGAGATTTGTCTTCTGTCCCTCTAGATTCTTACCCTACTGAGCAGGTTACAAAGCACTCTCAGGCGAACACACTTTGAGCTTCCCCTCATTGAAATAACTGCATCTGTGACTTCTTTAAATGTATGTACATTTCTAGATTACATTTAAGATTAGACTAAAAACGTTCCTATTCGACAAAGCTTATGGTCAGGCTAGTTGAAGTCGGACTAGACTGTCAGTCAAAGCTGCACTAGAAGCTATAATGCTGGGGGAAGTACAGCCACTGAGTTCTACCTCCTTTTTCTCACTCTACCTACCACTTGTCTTACTTTATTTCTATTTTCCAATGTTAATATCTAGTTGACTAGTCTCTTCATCACTAGTCCCCGGTGTCCCCTTTCCCCCCTCCCCTCTGGGGAGCGGCTATTTTTCAGCTGCAGCCCCCTGACTATCCGGACCCCTGGCTGGATGGACGTCCTCGTCGCCACCCCCGTCTGATGTGGCTAGATGGATCGCTTCTTGTTCCTTTACTGTATTGCATTTTTACATACTGTAACTCCGTCTGCTAATTCCCATTGGCAGTCGTGGTCCATCCTGTCTGTCCGTCCTGGGAGTGGATCTCTCCTGACTGTGGTACTCCCCAAGGTTTCTTGTTTCTCCCTGAGAGTTGTGGAGTTTTTCCTTGCTGAAATGGAGGGTCGAAGGATGGGGGATGCCCAGGACTTGACCTTTATTTGTTTCATCTCTAATTGTTTCATCTGCTGTTTCTGACTGTGTATCATATTGCCTCTACAAAGCCCTTTGAGACAACCTTGTTGTGATTTAGGGCTATACAAATAAAATTGAATTGAATTGAATAGATTCAATACTATCAGTCATGTAAAATATAAGAAAGGTCAGTTTCAGTCATATTAGCATTTCTTTAGTAAATCACAGATTAAAATGGTCATCAACGTGAGCAGATCCGTGTCCAACATAAATCTAGATTTGAAACTGAAAATAAAAAACTAAATTTAGTCTACACTGTTCATGTTTGTAATGCGTCCTCTTTGAGATGTGTACCATCTGATTAGATCTTATACCCTGCTAATAGTTGTATGTGTGTAGTGCCTACCTTGACCCTAGCATAGCTCAAATTTGACCTAAAACCAAGCATATGGCCTCACCAATTAAAATTAATACAAAACTAGATTTTCTGTAAAAAAAAAAAAAAAAAAAAAAAACCTAATCTGTTAATTTTGAACTTTTTGTGAAAATGTGGTTCTTGTTTTTTTCTTATAGGAAACTGAACTGTTGAGAAAAGCCTAACTTTATGGCTGGGCACCATAAATAACATTTTTCCCCCAAAATCCTTCCTACAATCGGAATATTGAGTGTATGTAACTGTAACTGCAGTGACCTACGCCTAATGTGATGTCATGCTCGTACCCTCTATAAGTTCTCTCTATTCAAGGGGTTTAATTTTTCCCTGCAGTGTGAGTTTATTGGCACCTCTCCATCAGAGGAAAAAGGCCAAAACCCATTAGCCTGCTGAATTATGGCAGTCTGCACAACGTTGTGATTTATGCTATGGAATGTTTTGGGCTTTTCTTGATATATTGTAAAATACTTTGCCACATGACTAAAATGTCCCATCTTTAAAGATAACGGTGTCATAGTTTGCAAGTAGGTGAAAGTAGGCTATGTAGTCGGTTCTGTACATCTATTTGTGTGTATGTTTTTGTTCAAACATAGACTTAATTACTATTGACGAGGCACTTAGTCATTCTTTGCGTAACGCCTTATCAGAGGGGGCCAGGCTTCATTTAGTAATACGCGACGACGGCACACGTTCATGTCGGATTTAAGCTTGGATTTTTGAAGAACAACGAAAACTGTACCGCATACAAACAGGAAGGATTGTCTCAGGAGTGATTTGTTCGAAGATTCCAGGTAAATATTATATTTTTCGTGCCATGTATGCATGATTGAAGCATTTATTCGCAGGAATTTCTTTAATGTTTACACATGGAGGCGGCTAATTTTCATAACTGACTAGCCTCATAGTTTACTTTTAACCAAGAATCAATACTGTTTTACGTCAATATCTATAAATAATTCAGGGATTTAAGCATTTATTCACAAGAATTTTCACCAGAAAAGCTCTGTTAACGTCAGGCGGCCGCTAGCCTCATTTACTATCGGAGTAGCATTGGACTTCGACAATATACGTAAAATAAACGCTAACTGCACGGTTTCTTTGCTTTTAACCAAGAAGGGCTTGAACAATTAATAATAATTGTACCTGCGTGTACTCGTTACACTCAACCCCCGCTTCCGATCCGGGTCACGGCACTATTGTAACCGGTGTGTCAGTGCCGCCCCACGTTCCGCTCCCACCTCTGACTAGGCTGGGAAGTGAACCTGCGCGCAATGATGCTTCCACTCAGCAGATAGGGACGCTAACTACTGCGCCATAAAGCACACAGCCGTCAGTGTTCCTACATGAAGGAATCGGCAGGGAGTTTTTCACGCTCCACAATGGACCTGCGTCTACCCGTTACACGTTCAGTTCAAGTTCACCCAAAATATGAATGTGTTCATGAATGATCGTTCATTGAACGCTTTCATACACAACACTGATATAAATTCATATTTATATATGCATAAAAATATATATTGCATACATACATGCATGAACATATACTCTATTAAGCATTTTATGGCCCGCTTTTATAGTCTGCAGGTGAGATTCTCTGAGGCAGTAGCTTTAAATAAGATGTCACTTTATATCTCATTAGTTTTTCATAGAATTTGAGGATAGAGACAATTATGATTGCCCCAGGGTGAAGTCTGCTAACATTCTCCAACATGGATGCCCAGCATTTTGGAAGCAGCATGTCTGATTCGTGCAGGTGCCCGGAGGTCAGAGCTAAAACAAGATTGGACCACAACTCAGTATAATCCAGGCTGACGTCCCGGCGGACAAATATGCTTCCCAGACAAAAGAACGGGCTGCTGTTGTTGGTCGGAGAGGAGAGAACTAAAGCAAATGCCTGCAGGATGTGATTCATATAGACAGAGTGGGGAAGGAAAAGATGAAGATGAGGAGGAGTTTGGGCATCAGTGTTCCAGTCAAGTAACCTTCTCACCTCCTTCTTGGTCTCAGTATGAAGATATGACACTTCAAAGAAAAAAAGAAAAAAAAAACTGCTCTTGGTCTTTTTAACTGGTGTTTTTATTTCGTTTCATTTGTAATATTTTTCAGTCCTGATAGAATATGAGTTATGTTTTTGGGCTACCGTCAGGTCAGCACATACATTTTCTTTTCACTCACACTCATACTGAGGGACAATTTGAAATGGATTTATTTGTTAATTGTTGAATAATGTATTAAATGTTAACACGTAAAAGTTACATCCCTATGTGTGTGTAATATATATAAATACAGTCAGGGGCGCAACTACCCATTCTTGTTAGGGTATGCGAAATGAGAATGAAAAATGGCGCACACCCCCACCTACAAACTGGCCCTAACCCAGCAGACACACACACTTGTTTTTTATGTTAATTAAACACACACACAATCAAAATTTGATTGACGGCGTGATTGGGGCAGTAATAAATTTCTCCTACGTTACGAGAGGACCGAAGCATTGCCATGTCAAAAGACTACACATTCAATATCCCAATGCAATAACATGGTAAGCGTTGTAGGAGATGAAGCTAAAGACTGAGCCTACAAAGCAAAGTGTGTAAAAATGACCCATAAGTGAAACTGTAGCAACTTGTTAGAAGGTCCCATGTCTTGTATAGTTCATGAGAGTGGAACGTGACGGTGCAAACACCTCATAAGTAGCGTGGAAAAATTAGCAGCCCTAGCTAAATACTACAGTGACTCAGGGACGTTTTGATTTTAAAGTGAATAAAACAGGGTACCCGTATTTTCCGCACTATAAAGCATACCTAAAAGGATTCAATTTCCTCAAAAGCAGACAGTGCGCCTTATAATCCGATGCGCCTTATATATGGATCAATATTGGTTAATCATGGCATGACATTCCCTTTAGCACAGCAACATCTAGTGGATGTATAACGCAAACCCAACCACCACTACTACGACTACGACTACTGCGCCTTATAATGCCGTGCCCCCTATATATGAAAACAGTTCTAAAACAGGCCATTAATTGAAGGTGCAGCTTATACTCCGATGCGTCTTATAGTGCGGAAAATACGGTAATCCAAAAATGAACAATCAATATACCTTCCTAATGAGCAATTGACAGGTGTAAGTTAAAAAAAAAGTGGGAATAATTTTGACTGGGACTGGAGTGATCAGGGGGGATTCTTCGTGACAGCACCCCCTGTCGGCTTGCGCCCATATGCAGCGTATTCGCTGCTTAACACGTAGTTGCGCCACTGAATACAGTATAATCAGGGGTGAAAGTGGGCAGGAAAGGCTTTGCCTGGCACGGCCAGACTATTCTCCCTGTGTATTTCAAACACTGAGATTATAGTCTGGGACCCAGCCCATTAACGGCCTCTCAAGCAAGTACAAAATCAATCGACAAATCACATTCGTTTATTTGCGTGACGTGTTCTTAACGAGCAACGTCACTCTTCCGCGTCGGAAATCGTCTCCTCAACAACACAGATGGCGACCAGGAGAGCCGAGAATATGTTCCAATCCACGGTAAAATCAGCTTTAAATTACCAAAAACACATCGACAAAAGTCATTGACAACAGTCTGTCTCGCGCTAGCCATGTTGAATAAACGCCGCTCTCCTCGTAAATTTACTTCCGCGTGCAAGTCCCTCGTCCCGCTCATCGCTGATTGGTCCACTCCGCTGTCTGTTTGCTGCGGCTTGCTCCGCCCTGGAAATTTTATCCGCTTAATGGTTGCCAGACTCAATAGCTGGAACAGCGGTGAGTCTGGAGTACCAGGCTAGGAAAGGCTGCCCCACACGCATCTCCAAGGAGAAAACAATCTACTAAAATCACTAACACAGTGTTAACAATAAGCCTAAAAAAGTGCTTGAGTAGAGTCATCCGTTTCCACTTTATGTAGTTCTCCTTGCGTGTATGATGACTCGCGTCGATGTGCGCACGCGCGCAGCTAACCACCCTCCTTGTCCATTCTATTGGCTGACAGAACGACATGTAATTAGCATGGATAGTTAGCTCTGATTGGTTCCAATGCAAATGCTTTCTGGAACAGCAAAAAAGAGCGACACAAAAGGGCAACCCAACGAGAAATTGATTAGATTATTAAGAGAAAGCTAAGAGTTGAAGAGATTTGTTTTTTTCTGATGGGGAGGTTCAGTAGATCTTCCATGTTAACCCTATAATGCCTGACCTATATATATATATATATATATTGACTCTGGGGTCTCCAGTCCGTACTCGGCACAGATGTTCCTCTACACCACAGGTGTTAAACCAATTCCAGAAAGGGCCAAGTGGGTGCTGGATTTTGTTCCAACCGATACAACGCAGAGAGTTTAACCAATGAACTTCCTGCTGAAACAAGCTGCACCTCACAAAGTTTAACTGATTACACATGCAAAAGATCTAATTGGTGAAAAGGGGTCCTTTGGAAAGCAAACCTGCACCCACTTGGCCCTTTCTGGAATCACTTTGACACCTGTGCTCTACACTATGCCTGCTACCTGGTTATGTTGTTCCATGTATGCCTTGCCTGCCAGCATCTTACACCCTGCTGTGATGTGTTGGACTGTCTCAGGGGCCTCTTTGGATAGCCTGCACCTGGGGTCCTCTCTGGTGTGATACACCCAGGCCTCTATTGATCTTGTGTTTAGGGCTTGTTCTTGTGCTGCCATGATCAGCGCCTCAGTGCTGTCTTTCAGTCCGGCCTTTTCCAGCCATTGGTATGTTTTTCCGACGCCAGCTACTCCCTCAATTTGTCGGTGGTACATACCATACAGGATCTACATGGATGATATCAAGCTGTATGCCAAGAATGAGCGTGACATCAACTCCCTGATTCACCTCACGAGAATATACAGCAATGACATCGGGATGTCATTCGGACTAGATAAGTGTGGGCGAATGGTATCCAGAAGAGGTAAGGTGATCTCAACTGAAGGGGCTGAACTACATGAAGGCAACATTACTGATGTGCAGGACAGCTACAAATACCTGGGGATCCCACAGGCATGGCCGAGCTGATAATCGGCGCCGATGTTTGGATATTTGGCGTATATTGGTATGGGTATTTTTTTTTTTTTTTAATCTGACCGGGGATATGAAAATATCAATTTAAAACTGGGTTATATATTTTTTATTTCTATGATTAGTTTGTCCATTAGTCTATACCTCTTTTATATTCGTGGTTATATATTTTCTGTGGAAAAAATTCACAGTGCTATTGATTTAACCTTTTATTCAACTTTGTCAGAGATGTTTCAGAGTCTAGGAAATTGTGGCACTTCTGGAGCTATTATTTTCTATTTGTTTGATTCAATAAAAATGCTTGAGGCATTCCAATGAAGTTCAGTATTTACATTATTCAATTTTTTTTTGCCAGTTTTTACACTTTTACTGCAAATGAATATTGGCTCCAAAGATCGGTTATCGGCGCTAAAGTCAGTTTGCTTTATTTTCAAAATACAGTATATTCTATTTCATTGTGCATAATGTAAGTCATTTGTAATTATTTTTGTTAATGTAAGTTACTTTGAAAAAAACAGTTTTGACTAAAAACCCGTTTCTAGTGCAACCGCTATTCAGCTTCTTTTCCATGTCTCCCACCTTTAACACACCTAAATCAAATGATCAGCTCATCAGCAAGCCCTGCCTGATCACGATCCTGATGATTTGATTCAGACGTGTTAAAGGAGGGAATCATGGAAAACAAGCTGAATAGCGGCTCTCGAGTACAGGACTGTCCTAGTGTATGCCTCGTTAAATGCAGTAGGGTAATGCTCGGTAAAACCTGTTGTGTTTTATTTTATTTTATAAGTATAACTGCCAAAAACAGCTTTCTTTGCATCCCTTTGGTTTTAGGAGGTTTCCTCCCCCCCCAAAAAAGAAAACAACAACAACTGCAAGGGTTCCTCGATATGTTTTTTTTGTTTGTTTGTTTTAGCTAACAAAGAATAAATTTGGAGCTTTTACGGTCGATAAACATAAGTTTGTTAATGATTAGTTTTTATATGATTAGAGTGTGGGTTCCTGATCATATTCTCAAAGTTACAATCATCCAATCAGAAGAAGAAAAAACACTGAGTCAAATTCTCACTTTCCTGACATTTAAATCAGGTGCACACACAGACACACACGCACACACGGAGTACTCGGCAGTTTATGATGACTCAGTCCATGTGTGGGCGGAGCATCTGAGTCACTCTTCAACAACTACCACGCCAGCATAACATTCCTCCATCCCCAAACACCTTCATCTATTCTCCATCAGGTTTAGAAGTTCACTGATTCTGAACATCAACTTGTTTTTCCCCC
The DNA here is from genome assembly GCF_030265065.1 of Corythoichthys intestinalis. Lineage (NCBI taxonomy): Eukaryota > Metazoa > Chordata > Actinopteri > Syngnathiformes > Syngnathidae > Corythoichthys > Corythoichthys intestinalis. The sequence continues at coordinate 43,759,439 of NC_080411.1, read as the reverse complement.
CTACGGCACTTACAGCCAAAAACATGGTTCAATTTTATCACGATGAATTGAAAATGTGTCCGTTATTCAATAATGGTTTCATCTTGTAAACAATTTTTTGTTTTTGCATTTTGCATCCTCCTTAGCTCTTATAATTTCAACCTCACTTTTGTATGTCTTTGCTTTTTTTCTTTCACTGTAGCAACATCAAACCCAAACACTGCTGAAAGCATTCACTTTATGTTCTTGTGTAGTTATGCAATATTTAGTCAATCTTATAGTAAGCCAACAACCTCATGAGTGAGGCATCCAGAACGCGAGAGGCGGACTGAAGATAGAAAGGCGAGCAGGTTTCATTTGCTCATCCGCCACGCTGACAGTTCTTTGAATAGTGCTAAATATATAATAATATAAAGAGTGAGGGAAATAAGTATTTGAACACCCTGTGATTTTAAAAGTTGTCCCACTTGAAAATGATGGATGGGTTTGAAATTTTCATGGTAGGTGATTGTCCACTGTGAGAGACAATCTAAAAAAAATCTAGAAATCATAGTGTATGATTTTTTAACAATTTATTTGTATTATAGTGCTGCAAATAAGTATTTGAACACCTGAGAAAATCACTGTCAATTTTTCATAGAGTAGCCTTTGTTTACAATTACAGAGGTCAAACATTTCCTGTAACTTTTCACCAGATTTGCACAGACTGCAGCAGGGATTTTGCACCACTGATCCACACAGATCTTCTCTAGATCAATCAGGTTTCTGGACTGTCACTGAGAAACACGGAGTTTGAGAATCCTGCAAAGATTTTCTATTGGGTTTAGGTCTGGAGACTGGTTAAGCCCCTCCAGAACCTTGATATGCTTTTTATAAAGCCACTCCTTGGTTATTCTGGCTGTCTGCTTCAGGCCATTTTCATGTTGGAAGACCCAGTCATAACACTTTTTTAATGCTCATACTGAGGGAAGGAGGTTATTCCCCAATATCACACAATTCTCACTGGTCATCCTCTCCTTAATGCAGTGCAGTCGTCTAGTCTCATATATAGAAAAACACCCCCAAAGCATGATGCTACCACCCCCATGCTTCACAGTAGGGATGGTGTTCTTGGGATGGTAATCATCATTCTTCATCCTCCAAACACTATCAGTGGAATTAAGACCAAGGCCTATGGTAGCGCTTATGAAACATCGTAAAACTTAAAACCCAAGCTGGGGTGGTGCTAGCGTAACGTAGCTTGTACAATGTTTTCCTGTAGGATATTTACTGTAAGCCATATCCTTTTAAAAAAATGTGGAAATCCCAGACAAAACATAGGCTAGTCAAAATAAATTGTGACTATCTTCATACTACTATAACAAAATGGGATTTCAAATCTTCTCTTCTTTCTGTATTAAATTGATTAGGCATGCACTACTTTTTTAAAATTCAGAATTCAAAGTCTTTATTAGGGGACCTTTAGCAGATATAACATGAAAATGTTAAATGAAAATTAATTTAAATCTCCAAGAAAATTAATTTGATAAATTACAAATCCTGTAATTACTTGGTTGAAAAATTTAATTGCCTGTGTATACACCAATTTTTTTAATTTTTTTTTTTAATAATCATAACCTGCATGTTCTCCCTGTGACACTCCTTTATCATCAGTCTTCCTTAACTAATGAAGAGAGGGGCACAGGATGTTTATTTATTTCATGAATAATTTCTTTTATTTCTTGATTTTAATTTATTTGATTGGTTGTTAATTTATTAAGAAGTGTATTTTTTGCTACTACAATTTTTTAAAAACATGCTTGTGATAAACCATTATGCATTCCACTGTGGGGAAATGTATAACTACAAATACTATATAAAGCTATACATTTTAAACATTGTGAAATAATACCTACAATGCTGGCCAAAAGTATTGGCACCACTGCAATTCTGTCAGATAATGCTCAATTTCTCCCAGAAAAGGATTGCAATTACAAATGCTATGGTAGTAACCATCAATCAATCAATCATTTTCCATGCCGCTTTACCTCACGAGGGTCGCGGAGGTGCTGGAGCCTATCCCAGCTAACTACGGGCAGTAGGCAGGGGACACCCTGAACTGGCTGCCAGCCAATCGCAGGGCACAAGGGGACATACAACCATTCACGCAAACACTCACAACTACGGACAATTTAGAGTGTTCAATCAGCCTACCATCCATGTTTTTTTGGGATGTGGGAGGAAACCGGAGTTCCCGGAGGAAACCCACGCAGGCACGGGGAGAACAGGCAAACTCCACACAGGAAGGCCGAAGCCCAGGACTGAACCCTTGATCTCAGAACTGCGAGGCAGACGTGCTAACCACTCAGCCACCGTACCGCCTTTGGTAGTAATATCTTCATTTATTTTGCTTGCCATGAAAAAACATAAAAGAGAATGAAAAAAATTAATAAATCATTTTCATTTTACACAAAACTCCAAAAATGGGTCGGACAAAAGTATTGGCACCCTCAGATCTCTCCACTGGTGTTCTATGGGATTCCGGTCTGGACTCATTGTTGGCCACTTTAGAAGTCTCCAGTTCTTTCTCTCAAACACTTTTGTAATACTTTTTGAAGTGTGTTTGGGTCATTGTCGTGCTGTAACACCCATGACCTCTGAGGGAGACCCAGCTTTCTCACACTGGGCGCTACAGTATGCTGCAAAATTTGTTGGTAGTCTTCAGACTAATTCCATGCACACGGTCAAGCAATCAAGTGACAAAGGTAGCAAACCCACCCCAAAACATCAGGGAACCTGCGCCATGTTTGACTGTGGGGACCGTGTTCTTTTCTTTATAAGCCTCTTTTTTTCCCCCCTGTAAACTCTATGTTGATGCCATTTCCCAAAAAGCTCTACTTTTGTCTCATCTGACCAGCGAACATTCTACCAAAACGTTTTTGGCTTTCTCAGGTAAGTTTTGGCAAACTCAAGCCTGGCTTTTTATGTCACTGGGTCAGAAGTGGGGTCTTCCTGGGTTTCCTACCATAGAGTCCCTTTTCATTCAGACTCTGACGGATAGTACGGGTTGACACTGTTGTACCCTCGTACTGCAGGACAGCTTGAAATTGTTTGGATGTTAGTCGAGGTTCTTCTATCCACCATCCGCACAATCTTTCGTTGAAATTTCTCGTCATTGTTTCTGTATCGTCCACATTTAGGGAGGTTGGCCACAGTGCTATGGGCTTTACATACTTTCATGACACTGTGCACGGTAGACACAGGAACATTCAGGTCCTTAGAGATGCCTTGAGATTGCCCATGCTTCCTCACAATTTTGCTTCTCAAGTCCTCAGACAGTTCTTTGGTCTGCTTTCTTTTCTTCATGCTCAATGCAAGGGCGTAGGTTTGCATAGGGACGGTAGGGACATAACACCACCAACTTTTAAGGATGCTCAAATTGTCCCCACCAACTTTTAAGCAACCTTATTTGCATTATAAAATAAATTCAGTTATATAGGTAATTTAGATTGTCTTCCCATAAATTGTAAGGATAGAATTGACTAGGAGTGCGAACCTCTTGGTACCTCACGATACGATATGATTTGCAATACAAAGCTCACGATAACGATGATCTGACGATATAGCGATACAACGATTTTCGATACATTGGCATTTTGTGCATTTATTCCCTAATTTAAATGTATTTTCTTCATCATTAAAAAATATATTTTTATTTGCAGCCGATGCACATTTTTTTAAACTCCCCACCAAAAAACCAAACAAAACAAAAACATAACTACTGTAAATTTCCTTTATAAGAAGCAAGCATTTTGAAAAATGACTTTTTCCCATGAAAATAATTTTATTGTAACTTTTTTCATTTTTACATAGGAACCAGCTATATATGAGAAATGCACCCAATATGTTTGGTCTTATTAATGTCCCGTCCCCAGCAAAAAGTGTACATGCAGGTTATGCTGTTATAGCGTCCCTACCAATGTTGAGACCAAACCTACGCCCTTGGCTCAGAGTGGTACACACAAGGACACAGGACAGAGTTTGAGTCAACTTTTATCCATTTTAACTTGTTGCACATGTGATTTGGTTATAATCACCACCTGTTATGTGCCACAGGTAAGTAACAGGTGCTGTTAATGACACAAATTAGAGAAGCATCACATGATTAGTCAAAGGGTGCCAATACTTTTGTCGGTGTTGGAGTTCTGTGTAAAATGATAATTATATAATTTTTCTTTTCATTCTCTTTGTGTTTTTTTCATTGCAAGGAAACTAAAAAATGATATTTACTACCAAAGCTTTTGTAATTGCAATCATTTTCTGGGAGAAATTGAGCATTATCTGACAGAATTTCAGGGGTGCCAATACTTTTGGGCAAAACTGTAAACTGACTATATAGAAAACTATAAAAGAACACTGTAAATTAGAGTCTAGTCTACTTTTTGATTAATGTCTCTTTATGTGTACCACTCTATTTACACACACATGTACATACGCACGCTCACACGAAACATTGCGCCAAGTGGCAGCGTCTGTTAACGTACCCGCTTTTTTTGACGCTGTACAGGGTTTTGTGTGAATAAACATATCAGTTATTCTTCAAAAATTCGCTGCATCAACTTGTTGGCTTTTCTGCACCTCGTTTTCATTCAATTCCATTCCTGTTGTCCAGGGGGTGAGGTAAGTGGAGCACTGAGATATTTCATTGCACTAACAAAAATTACACCAGATGGGCTACGTGTCAAGCCTGCGAATTAAAAAAAAAAAAAAAAAATTAAACTCTGTTACCGGCCCAAAAGCGTGTGTCAGCCCAGTACAGCAAGTCCACTTCTGAATAAAGAGCTCCAGTGGAGATGAAGTGATGATAAACCTAGTTTCAGAATAGCACATATTAATTATCTTTTTTTTGTTGTTGTTGTTTTTTTGTTTTTTAGTTTAATGGAATAAGTGCAATACAGATTTGATCTTACACTGCTTATTTGTTTTTCTTTTGTTGTGTCTTGGGAATGGTGCATCTTTTTTCCCCAATTACCCAGACGGTATCTGCTTGCAGCAGCATTGGAAATCTTGGCGTCTGATGTATATTGCATCATCTTTAACAAAAAAAGGTGAAGGTGAATGAGGTGCCAGTCAGCAACTGTCAGACACTCAGGTCTCTTCTTCCATCACATCCTTGCTGACATCCACCATGTTGTATCGTTTCCCCCTAGAGACCCACTCCCATCAAGATAACCACTATCACCTCAGTGTGACATCACAGCTTTAGGCAGCACGAGTGGGTGGGGACTCTGTGAGGCCTCAGGTAAGTCTCATGAATAACCAATGTGGCAGAAAGAGAGAATGAAGGAAGAGGCAGACTTCCCTCCAGGTAACAGTGAGGGAGTAAAGAGCTGGTGCGTTCCAGAAATCTGACCTGGGGTCAGCGGCAGATCAAGGGCTGAAATTAATCTGATTTACATAATTGTCTTTGAGCTCTTCTTCGCTCCCAAATGTGAGATAGATTCTTTTTGTAGATCTACACAGTGCAAAAAGGTAAGATATGTATAGTATAAAAAGAGAAATAAATTGATTCCGAAGATGAAAAACCCGCCTGTAAATTATTTCACAGTCTTTTCTGAGCTAAGACTTTCATATAACTAGATCTGTTTGATGCTGTAGAAGTTTTCTCTGAAACGTGGCATGTGCTGTTAGATGTGGTGACAAAAATGTCAGGAAAAGTCTACTAGAAAGTTAAGCTTCATCTGATTGTTTAATCAGAGGACCTTGAAGGGGTGGCTAAAGCAAACTCTATTCTTCAATTTGAGTTTGAGTGAGATTGATCAACATGTAATAACTGGGTGGACTCGAGTCACAGGGAGTCGGACTTGAGTCGCAAATTTGATGACTCGCAAAAATACAGACTCGGACTTGACTTGCTTGAACTGGGAGGCTCTGAGACTCGAGACTACTTAATTTGTGAGGCAATAACTCAAGACTCGACTTGACGAGACTCATCAAGCTGACGCAAAATACTTGGATCCCACAAAGACAAATCCCAATGCTTCGTGGGTGGACTGGGGAAAACTGGTGAAAGCCTTCACTAACCTGTGACTCAACTTCAGGGGCACTGGAAGTCACTCACAGCAGGGGGTTTTGGGGATCTTATTTTGTTTTTTTCCCATCCAAAAACAGCTGTTTTGGTCCAAATTTGTCATGCTTGTGCTATTTCTCCAAACAAGGTGTGCACAATGGCGGTACACACGCATGCTGGATGGTTTACATACTACTACTAGGCTACTACAAAGACAGTGTTCTATTTCACCTACAGTGTGTGTTGGAGTTTTTTTATTGGAAATAAAAGGGCCCCTGTATTATAATGCAAATCACCGCAGCTAGACAATGGAAACACACGGAAACATATTTGAAAACTAAAAGGTCCAATAAGCCTCAGTTTAGCACGATAAATTGCACACAAATATCCAACAGCACTCTGCACGGCGGCAGTTCAACAGCAACTACAAACAATAATAATGCTACAATGCATGCTATTTGAAGTTCTCCACTGTCTAAATCTGCAGCTAACTTTTCCTCGCTGGACACTATTATAAACAATCATAAAAATATTTATTTTACACCTTGAATAGAATTTTAGAAAATGCTGCTGTTTTTCTAAAGAAAAAAAAAACATTTTCATTTCAATTCATTTTGCGCCATGTTAACGCCTCCTCTGTCAACATTTACCTTTCCGTTCCAATAGCGCCTTAGCCAACGTGACCTGGTAGCAAGCAAGGCATCAGGTGGTGACCATGTTATGAATTAACTTGCTCCCAAAAACTTATAAATACGTTCTATTTTTAATTGTTTCAGTGTCCCAAAGACGTATTTATACGTCTTTTATGGGTTTTTTTTTTCATAAGAGACATCTCTGGGTTCTTATTCAACTGAACTCCAAAGCACAAAGCTGAAAATCCATTTTAAAGCAATAAAACTGGCCACTGAAGGGCAGTAGCGCATTTGGTAAGACCCGCAACCCGATTCAACGGCAACGAATAGCCGGGCCGCATGGTCAGAGTGCCGGTGGAAGGATGCCAGGCGACGGACAACCAGGCAGAACAACCGAGAGGACTTCCGGGATGCCAAGCGCTGGACGACAGAGCAGAACGACCGAGACCACCAGTGCAGTGGAAGATGCCGTTGAGTCCATGTTGCTCGCCGAGCAGACCCCGCATAGACTCAAAATAATCCATCTTTATGAGACAGGCAGCAATGAAGGAAAAGTTTACCCGGCTGTCGCGGCGACAACAGCGTCATCTCGGCAACAACAACAATATCATCTCTCAGTTAGTTAAGTGTAAATAAATTGTTACTTTGCTATCGAAAGCTTTATTTGTCTTGTTGTTTATGATATTTTGTAAAAGGAAAACATTATTCAGATGTTTGGGATGTAACTAAAGCAAAAAATAGCTGTGTTAAAGTAAAAGTTATGTTTGAAATGTATGCTTTCACAAAAAGCTCAATTTCTCTGTTTTTTCATCAGAAATTGGAAAATTCCTCAAACTAAGCTATTTTTTTAATGCTGATTTCTAAAGAGGCGGCACGGTGGCTGAGTGGTTAGCACGTCTGCCTCACAGTTCTGAGATCAAGGGTTCAATCCCGGGCTTCGGCCTTCCTGTGTGGAGTTTGCATGTTCTCCCCGTGCCTGCGTGGGTTTCCTCCGGGAACTCCGGTTTCCTCCCACATCCCAAAAACATGCATGGTAGGCTGATTGAACACTCTAAATTGTCCATAGGTGTGAGTGTGTGCGTGAATGGTTGTGTGTCTCCTTGTGCCCTGCGATTGGCTGGCAACCAATTCAGGGTGTCCCCTGCCTACTGCCCGAAGTTAGCTGGGATAGGCTCCAGCACCTCCGCGACCCTCGTGAGGAATAAGCGGCATGGAAAATGAATGAATGATTTCTAAAGAATGGAAAAAGATATTAACTTACTTTTTTCCTGCTGAAAGAAGAGAGTCTAATCTTTCTTTTGGTGGGTTCCATGTTTTTATAGCAATAGAACAGAATTTTCTGTGGGCCTTGCAAAATCAGTCAAAATCCAGTAAAACGGCCAGGAGCGAAGGGCCTTGCTCCGGTGAAAATGGCTGGGAGTGAATGAGTTAAAAAAAAAACTTTTGAGTTTAAAAAAAAACTTTTCAACATACAGTACAGGCCAAACGTTTGGACACACCTTCTTATTCATAAGTTTTCTTTATGTTCATGACTATTTACATTGTAAATTGTCACAATGAATGAACATGTGTGGAATTTTGTACTTAACAAAAAATAGTGAAATAACCAAAAATATGTGTAATATTCTAGTATCTTCAAAGTAGCAACCTTTTGCTCTGATGACTTTTTTGCAAATTCTTTCCATTCTATTGATGAGCTTCAAGAGGGAGTCACCTAAAATGGTTTTTGACTTCACAGGTATGCCATTCCAGGGTTTATTAGTGGTTGGGACTTTCATTTGTGTAGCATTGAATGAGGTGTGTCCTCAACACTATATATTTAATCCCAAAGAGAAATACGCTATTGTTTTAATATGTTTATTTATTGATTTATTTTTAAGAACAACAACAACAAAAAAGAATCAACCAAAACGTTTTTTTTTCTCCCTAATTTCCCGCACCACTGCTCGACTTGACAACCTTTTGACTTGACACGACTCGTCTTTACAACTTTGAGACTCGACTCGACATAACCTTCTGACTCGACATAAACCCGTGACTCGACTCGATTTGACTTGCCCACAACAGGTCAGACTCAGGACTGACTTGTAACTCGGATCATAGTGACTCATGGAATTCTCTGTGGTGTAGTCACTTGTGCTATTATTATTATTTTTTTATGTTTGTTATATTTTCATACTGAAACCAATACATATCATCTTCACAAAGTAAGAAAAATAATAACCTTCATTTTACTTTGTTCAGTTTAAATGTCAGTTTTCAGGAGTCATATGCCAGCAGCGAGTGCCTAACTGCATAGTTTTTATCTACAAACATTGAACTACAACACACGCTGATGTTCACCGTCAATGCATATTTGTTCAAAAATGTCATTGTTTTTAACTGACGAAAGTTCACTGCTTGTCTGTTTGAGCTTACGCACTCGTGTGCGTGTTGGTGTGCGTGTGTGTGTGTGTTGAGGTGTGGGTGGAGGGGGTATTAGTCACCAGAAATGGCACATCGCCGCTCTCTCAGTAAGTGGGTCATTCCATCTGGAGCAGAATATGGAAAAACTGCAAAACAATCTCAACCAAACTGTTGAACAAAAATATTGTTGACTGGTCTCCCATATTTTAGATACTGTGTTATTCAGAGTGGAAACAACTTTTCTTTCAAGTGATTTGTCCACACACATGGCCGATTTTGTTGGTGGCATTCATGGGTTCCGTGCTGCACGGGAATTAGAAGAAACAAAGCACTTTATGTACTTTGAAGGTCAAAAAGTGCTCGACAATTCAAGATCCCTCACTTAAACATCTTCAGGTCTGTGGTGTTACCTGCCTTCTTAATGAATGTATATATTCTTTTGTGTCACTAGCGTTGTTGATACTAATCGGAAAGTCAATAGCAAAACATATGGTCTAAGATGACACGGACAAAGTCTGCTACATTTTGCTCTAAACGTCAAAGGATCTGAGCTTGTGCTGGAAACACAATCTGTCCATGCCCTTATTGTCATTTTTTTCCAAGGTGATTGCTCATGTTGGGTTTATTTAGTTGTTTTGTTCAGAAATATGCTTCTTATTACACATGAATAGTGACCATATGGAGGCAAACAGATCAGCAACTGAATGCGGACCTGTAGGTGTAACCTGCCTTTTGCGTCTTCTGAGGGTTCAGTTAAAGTGCGTATGACACCAAAAAGTATGTTATTTGATATTTCATTTCATATTGTTTTATGCTCCTTAATGAAGTGGACTGCTTGGATGTGTGTGGAAGCGATCGTTATATATATTCAATTTTTTAATCCCGCGCCATGAAAATGAGTGAGTTCCGGCTTCAGTCTCGGGTTTAGGACGAATGTGAATGTGACATCACCCGGGTCAGCATCTCACAATACAGCATTGCTTTACAGCATGCAGATCGACTGCGGATTCAGCTGATTTTGCGGATTAATTCGTTTCTTTTTCGCATCACGCCATGTACACCAGGGAGAGGCGTGTGAGCCTTTTTGGTGTTCATGGGTTCCCGTTCAACGCGGATATTGGCCAAAACAAACCCTACTATTGTGGGACCATTGGACTTACGTATTTTGTATTATGTCAAATACTAAGATCATGGCATACGTTCCAATACTAAGGTACACATCCTACCATGTTAGCTGCACAACAACTGCACGCCGCTCTCTTTTTACGTCTTTGCCGTGTAGTAAAGCATTATTTTACGCCATATTTGTGTTGACTATGTGGCAGCTACGCGCTCCTCCGACATCAGCCGGTTTATAGCGGTACTCTTCAGCTGTTTCCCCGGCGAGCTGTCCTGTCCTTAGCAGGTGAACGAGCTGTAACTTGCTCGTCTCCGGGCAGAGTCCCAATCGGCGAAGACAATCAACAACCCCGCCGCCGTGTGACATGGCCCTGGGTAGTTGTGTGTGATTTTTTTGCTTCGAAAGCCGAGAAAAAGACGTTGAAATATCACACGGTTCGGGTTAGCGTGTTGGCTAGCTGTCACTCCTGCCGGTTTGTTTACGCTGGGGCAGGGGAATGACAAAAGCCAGACAGTCCAGTGTTTAACCTCTAAAACTGCATGTAATGCTTAATGTATCATTTATGATACAAATTAAAGAACATATATACTCAAATTAATTAAACAAAAATGTTTTTTTTAAAAAAGTATTATGTTAAATGACCACATAAAGCTTTAAAATTGGGAAAAAAATCTGAATTTTCTGTTCATTATATCTGGGGTCAGGCAAGGTTAGGATGGAAGATGTGCTGAACCTCCCCATCAGAGAAAACAAGATAAAAACAAATTCTATTCAACGCTTTCCTTTCTCTTAAGGATCTGATCAAATTTTACGTTGCATTACCCTTTTTATCACATTAATTCAACAAGCTTGTTCTTTTTTTCTTTTTTGTCATCTGAGAAAACATGTGCATTTGATAAGATGTCAGTATGTCAGCCAATTGAACGGACAACTGGAGACCAGGCCAGGGAGGGTGGCTAGCTGAGCGCATGCGCACATCAAAGTGACTCGTCAGACACACGCTGGAAGAACTCTGTGGAATAAATAAACAATAAATATTGGTGGAAACATGAGGCTACACAAGCACTTTATTAGGCTTGTTGTTAACACTTGTGTATGTTAATTTGACATTTGTAGATTGTTTTCTTCGTGGATATGCGTGTGTTGCAGCCTGATAGTTTTTTTTCTAACATGGAGGTTTGACTGTTGCCATCATATTTTTGGGATCAAAGCACAGTTTTGCCCCCGAATTTTATGCCGGAACGGTGTTCCGGACCGTTCTGGCCCACTTTCACCCCTGCGTGCGACACTGGTGAGCGCAAGCGGTAAAGAAAATGGAGTGATGAAATTCAAATTGAAATCCTATTGAAAATCTCCCTGTAAATTCTGGCTTGTAAAAATGGTTCTTTTAATTCATCCAGGTCATTTCATTCCCTTGGAATTGAATTGATAGCTACTGGAATATTCAAGTTCTCTTAGAAATGTTAATGCAGCTTTTAAAAAGTAGTTCTTCAGCCCACATTTTGCTCACTACTCAGCAGGAAGTGTTCTGCACTCATGTGTTTAACAACAGTATTCCAGTGGCGGAATGTAACGAGAATGGCTTTGCTGTACTTACGTCCATTTTTGTGTATCTGTAATAAAGTACAAATATGAAATGGTTCTTTTTACTTGTCTTTTTAATTTTCGGCCGTGTTTTTTTCTCATTGTGAATTGACAGGTTCCTTTTTTTAGGCCTCCAGCACAATCGGTAAGCGCTGTGCAACAATACCGTAATTGTGCACTGGAGGCAGTAACATGAGTACAAGCAAGTAAATATTAAGCAATAAAAAGCACCACACTCTTGTACAGTTGGTGCTGGTATGCACCTAATAGTTGCTTGCAATCCGCCATTAAACTAAGTTTTGAGCTTGTTAAGATATGTTTACAGTGAAATAAATTTTATTGCTTGTTTTCCCATTCTGAACCATTTTAAATAAAACTGAGCCGTCAAACGGCTCAGTTTTGACTTGACTTGACGTTCCGCTCTGAGACGCCAATTTCAAAATTGTCCGATATGCATGTGTGATACATCATTGAAAAGCTTAAAATTTCCTGGGGGGAGAAAATTTTTGAACAATAGGGCATTTAAAAAAAAAAAAAAAAGTTTTTTTAAACAGCAAAACCCTATCTGGAGGTGAGAGCACACGAGAGCAGAATCACAGACGCCATGACTTTAACGAGATATTGTGGTGGACTTACCTTGTTTCGATCCAAAAACTCCATGTATCATGTATCACTAGCCACGTTTACATGCTGACTTTTATTCATACGATTCAAATCATTCCGAATGGAAATTTCAGATCAGCTGTTTACATGTCACTTCATCTATTCCGATCCAGCGTTTACATGTTTCTGCCTCTATTCCGAAAGGACGTTTGACAACTGCCGTCTGACATGCGCAGATTAATCAAAACAAAGCATCATGTTGCAAAACATGGAGATCGATCGTCAGATCAGCTGCTGTTTTAACTTTTCGAGTGGAAACAAAACTTCAGAATGACACGCCGTTCATTTAAAAAGTTGTGTGGGCTGGTGGAGGGATTCATGCATATAAACTTTCCGCCGGACTCCAATTAGGTGCGGTGTGCGTGTGCTTGGAAGCCATGTTGCAAGTGACGTTACTTACGTCACAGAAAGAACGCAACCAGACACCATTCCGCTTCCCTGTTTACATGATATAATTTTACTTCTAATTGGTTTGGGAAAAGGAATATTCCACCCCTGTGAATCGGAATGAAATTCCATTCGGTTTGGGCCTGTTCATTCCGAATGAGGTGTTTATATGGAACACATTTATTCGGTTTGAACATCTAAACCGATTGTAATTGGAATATTTAGCTCCATGTAAACGTGGCAACTGAGTGTCAAGACACCGCTGTGAATGGCCACAGCTGGATTTTTGGGGGATTTTATGGGTGAAACATGGTAATATAACAAGGGCCCCGATAAAGAAATCGCAGACATCAAGGAATATATATATATGTATGTATGTATGTATGTGTATATATATATATATGTATATGCAGGGTCACCCCAAAAAAAGTTTACACTCAGTTGACTGCTTGTTTAAAAGCCATTGAAACATATCTAAATAGGTTGTCATGCTTAAGTGATTCATTGAGGTCACTCAATGCAGCTGGTAATCTCTCGTCTCAACAATTCCTGTGCTTCTGCTGAGAATGAAGAAAACTTTAGCTGTACCTGAATTGCTGCGTGCCGGTCTGACACCTACTGAGATTGCAGCAAATCTGAGAATATCCAGATGTGCAGTCTACAAAGTTAAAAAGAAGCTGAAAGATAATGGAACAGCCTCACAAAAACCTGGGTCTGGAAAACCCGATCTGTGCGGACCAAAAAGTTGATTGAAAAGGTGATATGTGGCCACCCCAGAGTCCAGATCTCAATCCCCTGGATTATAGCATATGGGCAACTGTGGCGGACAGTGCCTGTAAGAAGCCACAAACTTCTGTGGCAGCCTTGGAGAGGTCCATTGTTAGATCTTGGGAAAAGATGACAGCATCCTACATAAAGAAGACCTGTCAAGCGTTCTGCAGGCGCCTGGAGGCTGTTGTGACACTTAAGGGAGGACACATTGAAAAATAGAGTGTACTGTACATGTTCTTTACAATAATGTATAATTTGTGATTAAATTCTAATTCTAAAATGAATAAACATGGCGTATATATATATACACATATGGCGGAAAACAGACAACACTGAAAAAGCAGTTTCTGCTCTTGCACTCCTCTTTAAAAGAAACTGCAGTATTTTAAGCCAAAACAACTGTTGTGTTTGATAGTGTTAGGTTTTGTGTTTGGTTTCTCCTTGTGTGACTTGTCCCTGTGATTACCCATTGCTCTCACCTGTGTGTGTTTTCCCAGTGTATCCTGCAATCTGCATCCACCTGTGTTACCCAGCTGTTCCTCGTCTCGTTACCCCTTGTCTGCGTATATAATGACCCAGTTTCTTGTCACTCCTTGTTGCGTCATTGTCTATGTCCGTCTTTGCCAAAGTCAAGTCCGTTCCACGCCCTCGTGTACCAGTCCCTCTGTTTAAGTAAGTTTTGGTTTGAACCTTGCCTTTTGATTCCTAGTCTTTTTGTTTGTACTTTGTGCTTTTGTTAGTTATAATTAAAACCATTTTTTGAGTTCTCTGCCACCTGCTTTGCTGCTTTTGTTTTCCTGCGTTTGGGTCCTCACACACCTGCCCGTCCAGCAATCCCTGACAGATAGAACAATATGTCTATATGCTGCTAGGGATGGGAATTGATACGATTTTTACGATTCCGTTTCCATTATCGATATTGCTTAACGATTCGATTCTTTATCGATTCTAATTTCAGGAAAAAGAAGAACAAACATTTTGATTGGCATCACGTTTGTTTAATCAGAAGTCACAACCTTACAAACTCACAACGAGGTCAAAAGAGGCCCAAAGCCTCAATGTTAACTGTGGCAATAAGTGGCAAATGCACAAGAATGTGTAACATTTTACTGAAACATTTTTCTAATAGAAATAAAAAATATTGGTATATTTTGGCATATAGGTCGTTGTTCTGCCTTTGGCAATGTCCCCAAACTTTTTCCTGTGAGGGCCAAATAACTTTTCCCTTCTCTGATGAGAGGCCGGGGTCAGTTTGTAACAGAAAAAGTGTGACGATTGCAGGAGTGCGAAATGTAAAAAAAATATTGTTTTTCAGAAAGCCACAATCGAATAACCCTCTGTGGATTCTTCTCAGAACAAAAGTAAATAAAATAAAATAATAATAAATAATAATAGCACTATTAATTAAATAGATAATAACCAAATAACCCTCTCTGAGTTATTCACTGAAAAAGGCCAGGAAATAAATAACACTACTATCGCTGATTTACGTTGATACGAACCTGTTTGTTATTGGGGACGAAATTGATTTGTTTCATTTCTATTCTTAGTTTCAAGTGATGGTTGAATAAAGTCAGCAAATTATACCAACGTCTTCTGCATCGTCATTTGGGAGTTTAGCTAGCTGTATAGCCAGGACTGAGCCTTAGCGTCTCGGTGAGGACAGCGCAGTCTATTCCCTCCCAATGCAGTTATTTCCATCTCGCAATGACTGCAAGTCGCTTTGTTGTAATTTTTCCTCGTGAAGTGAAGACACACTTTCGAGTGTTCGAACCTACGTCATTGTTATGTTTACGGCGGCAACGCTCGTGCTAAACTATCGTAACCTTTCACCCTTTTTCCTGGTGAAGTGTAGCCAAACTTTGGAGCGAGTGGTTCTTGGCGCCATGCTAGTTTGATGCGTCTGGACAACAAGACACGTCACGACGCAATATGCGTCTTTAGGGATCGTTAAAGGGATCGTTAAGGCTTTTTCATTGTGATGTCGAGGCCTCGAAACACTCGGAACCGGTTCCGAATTGGAATCGGATTTCGATTCCCATCCCTATATGCTGCCATAGCAGATTCATGGCGCATTAAGCCTCCAAACTATTTTTAATTTGTCCGTTTTACCCAGAAAACCCCCATTTATAGATGTCGCGCAACCGCTTTTGTTTCAACCTAGCCATAAAAGAAAGTAAGTAATTATATTTATTATTCAAAATGTCTGTCATTTTTAGCTTAGAATCATTAATTGATGTCTAATATTTACTTTAAAAAATGAAAACGACTTTAAAAAAATTATTCACTCGCATGTTTTAAATGTTTAAACAAATTATGTCACAATGAAAAATTAGGCGTCTGTAAAAAAGTCACGGATATCTACCTCATAGCAATCGCTTAATTGTATTTTTTTTGTTTCTGTCGCATTTTCCCCGATATTTTAGATGATAAATAATCGATCCAAACAAAGAAAATTTGAAAAACAACGTTTAAAAGGGTAACCACATGAAAAAGAAAATCTCAACCATTGCTTGATGTCTGTGATTTCTGCATCGCGACCCTTGTTATATTACTGTTTCACCCATAAAATCCCCCAAAAATCTGGCTGTTGCCAATCACAGCTGTTTCTTGACACTCGGTGATACATGCTACATGGAGTTTTTAGATAGAAACAAGGTATGTACGCGATAATATTTCGTTAAAATCGTGGCGTCTTTAATTCTGCTCTCGCGTGCTCTCACTTAAAAAAAAAAAAAAAAAAATTAATGCCCTCCTGTTCAGAAATTTTCTACCTCCAGAAAAATTGAGATTTTAAGCTTTCCAATGATGTGTCACACATGCATATCGGACAATTTTGAAATTTGGCCATATTGGAGGTCTCAGAGCGGAACTTCAAGTCACCTGAGTGTTTTCCGCCATATATTTATATATATATATATATATATATATATATATATATATATATATATATATATATAGTATAAATATATATTAGCAATAATTGATTTTTTAAAATAAATCACGTTAAAATATTTGAAGCAATTAACCGCACATGCCCCGCTCAGATTAAAATGACAGCGCAGTGTCATGTCCACTTGTTACTTGTGTTTTATGTCTCCCTCTGCTGGCGCTTTTGTGCGACTGATTTCATGCGTTTAAGCACCATGAGCATTGTGTAATTATTGAAATCAACAATGGCAAGCTACTAGTTTATTTTTTGATTGAAAATTTTACAAATTAATTTAAAACGAAAACATTAAGAGGGGATTTAATATAAAATTTCTATAACTTGTACTAACAATTATCTTTTAAGAACTAAAAGTCTTTCTATACATGGATCACTTTAACAGAATGTTAATGTTAATGCCATCTTGTTGATTTATTGTTGTAATAAACAAATACAGTACTTATTCAATTCAATTCAATTTTATTTGTATAGCCCTTGATCACAACAACGTTGTCTCAAAGGGCTTTGCAGAGGCAATATGATACACAATCAGAAACAGCATATGAAGCAACAAAGATGAATAAATAAATTCAAGTCCTGGGTTTCCCCCATCCTTAGACCCTCCATGTCGGCAAGGAAAAACTCCAAAAACTCCTGAGTCTTCGGGAGAAAAATGAGAAACCTTGGGGAGGACAACAGTCAGGAGAGATCCACTCCCAGGACGGATAGACAGGAAGCCCCAGGACCGCTAATAGGAATTAGCAGGCGAAGTTACAGTCCGTAAAGATGCAGTGGAGTAAAGGAACAAGAAGCGGTCCATCTAGCCAGATGAAACGGGGGTAGCAACGAGGACGTCCATCCAGCCTGGGGTCCGGAAAGTCAGGAGGCTGCAACTGAAAAATAGCCCCTCCCCAGTGGGGAGGGGGGAAAGGAGACACCGGGTGACTAGTGATGAAGAGACTAGACAACTAGATATTAACATTGGAAAATAGAAATAAAGTAAGATAAGTGGTAGGTAGAGTGAGAAAAAGGAGATAGAACTCAGTGGCTGTACTTCCCCCAGCTTCATAGCTTCTAGTGCAGCTTAGACTAAACTTTGAGTCTACTACGACTTCACTAACCTGACCATAAGCTTTGTTGAATAGGAACGTTTTCAATCTAATCTTAAATGTGCAGACTGTCTCGGCTTCTTTAATATTAGCTGGAAGCTGATTCCATAAAACAGGGGCTTGGTGGCTAAAGGCTCTAGCTCCGACAGTACTTTTAGAAACCCTGGGAACTACCAGTAGACCTGCATTCTGAGAACAGAGTGTTCTGTTGGGGCGGTATGGAACCAGAGCATCGGTGAGATAAGATGGCCCCAACCCATTAATGGTCTTAAATGTAAGAAGGAGGATTTTAAATTTAATTCTAAACTCGACTGGAAGCCAGTGAAGGGCCTGGAGCACAGGGGTGATGTGCTCTCTTCTACTGGTTCTTGTTAAAAGTCTTGCTGCTGCGTTTTGGACAAGCTGAAGACCTTTTAGAGAACTTATGTACAGTATGTTGAAAGTAGGGTTGTTCCGATCATGTTTTTTTGCTCCCGATCCGATCCTGATCATTTTAGTTTGAGTATTTGCCGATCCCGATATTTCACGATCCGATTGCTTTTTTTTTGCTCCCGATTCAATTCCAATTATTCCCAATAATTTTCCCCGATCATATACATTTTTGCAGTGCATTAAGAAAAAAATGAATAAAACTCGGACGAATATATACATTCAACATACAGTACATAAGTACTGTATTTGTTTATTATGACAATAAATCAAGATAGCATTTACATTATTAACATTCTTTCTGTGAGAGGAATCCATGGATAGAAAGACTTGTGATTCTTAAAGGATAAATGTGACTTTGTATATTGTGACTAAATATTGCCATCTAGTGTATTTGTTGAGCTTTCAGTAAATGATACTGTAGCCATTTAACTGTTCTGCCCAAATGCATGATGGGAAGTGCAACCATAACCGTGCGTAGTGGCACGAATTGATATATCTTCTCTACGTTGGGAATTAACATAGGGTGTTAGGAAAAAGATCAACTACTACCTTTCTTCCTCACATTGCTTCCCATGATATTCCTAATTGTTGAAAGAGGAATTGTAAGGCTTTAGCCAATTAATAAAAGGCTCCAAAGACTGCCAAAATCCACTCTACTCATTTTACGCTGCCTTTTAGCTCTACATATAGGTAAAACGGCGCCATTATAGATTGAACGCGACAATGCGTGAGTGGGTCGTGCAGCGCATGCGTTATTTGCGTCAAATATTTTAACGTGATTAATTTAATAAAATTAATTACTGCCGTTAACGAGATAAATTTGATAGCCCTACTTTAAGCCAAAACTAAAGACTCTGGATGATTGTAAGACATTTTGTCTGTAACGTTAAATACAATTAGAAAACGATTTAATCCAAAAAAAAAAAAAAAAAAATTTAAAAAAGGCATGTCCGATATTTTTTTGCCGATTCCGATACTTTGAAAATGACGTGATCGGACCCGATCGATCGGGATGCCCATCGATTGGGACATCTTTAGTTGAAAGTATATATCCGTCTTGTGTCTTATCTTTCATTCCAACAATAATTTACAGAAAAATATGGCATATTTTATAGATGGTTTGAATTGTGATTAATTACGATTAATTAATTTTTAAGCTGTGATTAACTCAATTAAAAATTTTAATCGTTTGACAGCCCGAATATACAGTGCCTTGCAAAAGTATTCGGCCCCCTTGAACATTGCAACCTTTCGCCACATTTCAGGCTTCAAACATAAAGATATAAAATTTTAATTTTTTGTCAAGAATCAACAACAAGTGGGACACAATCGTGAAGTGGAACAAAATTAATTGGATAATTTAAACTTTTTTAACAAATAAAAAACTGAAAAGTGGGGCATGCAATATTATTCGGCCCCCTTGCGTTAATACTTTGTAGCGCCACCTTTTGCTCCAATTACAGCTGCAAGTCGCTTGGGGTATGTTTCTATCAGTTTTGCACATCGAGAGACTGACATTCTTGCCCATTCTTCCTTGCAAAACAGCTCGAGCTCAGTGAGGTTGGATGGAGAGTGTTTGTGAACAGCAGTCTTCAGCTCTTTCCACAGATTCTTGATTGGATTCAGGTCTGGACTTTGACTTGGCCATTCTAACACCTGGATACGTTTAATTTTGAACCATTCCATTGTAGATTTGGCTTTATGTTTTGGATCATTGTCCTGTTGGAAGATAAATCTCCGTCCCAGTCTCAGGTCTTGTGCAGATACCAACAGGTTTTCTTCCAGAATGTTCCTGTATTTGGCTGCATCCATCTTCCCTCAATTTTAACCATCTTCCCTGTCCCTGCTGAAGAAAAGCAGGCCCAAACCATGATGCTGCCACCACCATGTTTGACAGTGAGGATGGTGTGTTCAGGGTGATGAGCTGTGTTGCTTTTACGCCAAACATATCATTTTGCATTGTGGCCAAAAAGTTCAATTTTGGTTTCATCTGACCAGAGCACCTTCTTCCACATGTCTGGTGTGTCTCCCAGGTGGCTTGTGGCAAACTTTAAACAAGACTTTTTATGGATATCTTTGAGAAATGGCTTTCTTCTTGCCACTCTTCCATAAAGGCCAGATTTGTGCAGTGTACGACTGATTGTTGTCCTATGGACAGACTCTCCCACCTCAGCTGTAGATCTCTGCAGTTCATCCAGAGTGATCATGGGCCTCTTGGCTGCATCTCTGATCAGTTTTCTCCTTGTTTGAGAAGAAAGTTTGGAAGGACGGCCGGGTCTTGGTAGATTTGCAGTGGTCTGATGCTCCTTCCATTTCAATATGATGGCTTGCACAGTGCTCCTTGAGATGTTTCAAGCTTGGGAAATCTTTTTGTATCCAAATCCGGCTTTAAACTTCTCCACAACAGTATCTCGGACATGCCTGGTGTGTTCCTTGGTTTTCATAATGCTCTCTGCACTTTAAACAGAACCCTGAGACTATCACAGAGCAGGTGCATTTATACGGAGACTTGATTACACACAGGTGGATTCTGTTTATCATCATCGGTCATTTAGGACAACATTGGATCATTCAGAGATCCTCACTGAACTTCTGGAGTGAGTTTGCTGCACTGAAAGTAAAGGGGCCGAATAATATTGCACGCTCCACTTTTCAGTTTTTTATTTGTTAAAAAAGTTTAAATTATCCAATAAATGTTGTTCCACTTCACGATTGTGTCCCACTTGTTGTTGATTCTTGACAAAAAAATTAAATTTCATATCTTTATGTTTGAAGCCTGAAATGTGGCGAAAGGTTGCAAGATTCAAGGGGGCCGAATACTTTTGCAAGGCACTGTATATATATATATATATATATATATATATATATATATATATATATATATATATATACACTCACCAGCCACTTTATTAGGTACACCTGTCCAACTGCTCGTTAACAGTTTATTAGGTACACCTGTCCAACTGCTCGTTAACACTTAATTTCTAATCAGCCAATCACATGGCGGCAACTCAGTGCATTTAGGCATGTAGACATGGTTTAAGACAATCTCCTGCAGTTCAAACCGAGCATCAGTATGGGCAAGAAAGGTGATTTGAGTGACATTGAACGTGGCATGGTTGTTGGTGCCAGAAGGGCTGGTCTGAGTATTTCAGAAACTGCTGATCTACTGGGATTTTCATGCACAACCATCTCTAGGGTTTACAGAGAATGGTCCGAAAAAGAAAAAATATCCAGTGAGCAGTAGTTGTGGGCGGAAATGCCTTGTTGATGCCAGAGGTCAGAGGAGAATGGCCAGACTGGTTCGAGCTGATAGAAAGGCAACAGTGACTCAAATAACCACCCGTTACAACCAAGGTAGGCAGAAGAGCATCTTTAAATGCACAGTACGTCGAACTTTGAGGCAGATGGGCTACAGCAGCAGAAGACCATGCTGGGTGCCACTCCTTTCAGCTAAGAATGGGAAACTGAGGCTACAGTTTGCACAAGCTCATTGAAATTGGACAATAGAAGATTGGAAAAACGTTCCCAAAAGTATTGGCACCAATGCAACTCTGTCAAATAATGCTCAATTTCTCACAGAAAATGATTGCAATTACAAATGCTTTGGTGGTAATATCTTCATGTATTTTGCTTGCAATGAAAAAACACAAAAGAGAATGGGAAAAAAATAAATGAATCTTTATCATTTTACACAAATCTCCAAAAGTGGGCTGGACAAAAGTATTGGCACCCTTTGAAAAATCATGTGATGCTTCTTTAATTTGTGTAATTAACAGCACCTGTTACTTACCTGTGGTAATAACTAAATCATACTTGCTGCCAGTTAAAATGGATTAAAGTTGACTCAACCTCTGTCCTGTCTCCTTGTGTGTACCACATTGAGCATGGAGAAAAGAAAGAAGACCAAAGAACTGTCTGAGGACTTGAGAAGCAAAATTGTAAGGAATCATGGGCAGTCTCGAGGCTGCAACTCCATCTCCAAAGACCTGAATATTCCTGTGTCTACCGCGCGCAGTGTCATCAATAAGTGTCAAGCCCATGGCACTGTGGCTAACCTCCCTAGATGTGGACGGAAAAGAAAAATGGACGAGAGATTTCAACAAAAGATAAGGTACGGATTGTGGATAAAGAACCTCGACAAACATCCAAACAAGTTCAAGCTGTCCTGCAGTCCGATGGTACAACAGTGTCAACCCGTACTATCTGCTGCCGTCTGAATGAAAAGGGACTCTATGGTAGGATAAACAGGAAGACCCCACTTCTGACCCAGAGACATAAAAAAAAAACAGGCTGGCGTTTGCCAAAACTTACCTGAGAAAGCCAAAAATGTTTTGAAAGGATGTTCTCTGGTTAGATAAGACAAAATAGCGCTTGTTGGGATAAGGCATCAACATAGAGTTTACAGGGGAAAAAATGAGGCCTTCAAAGAAAAGAACAAGGTCCCCACAGTCAAACATGGCGGAGGTTCCCTGATGTTTTGGGGTTGCTTTGCTTCCTCTGGCACTGGAGTGCATGGCATTATGTAGTCTGAAGACGACCAACAGATTTTACAGCATAATGTAGGATCCAGTGTGAGAAAGCTGGGTCTCCCTTAGAGGTGATGGGTCTTTCAGCACGACAATGACCAGAAAACATACTTCAAAAAGCATTAGAAAGTGGTGTGAGAGAAAGCACTGGAGATTTCTAAAGTGGCCAGCAATGAGTCTGGACCTGAATCCCATAGAACACCCGTGGAGGGATCTGAAAATGGCAGTTTGGAGAAAGCACCCTTCAAATCTCAGATACCCAGCGCAGTTGGCCAAAGACGAATGGTCTAAAATTCCAGCAGAGCATTGTAAGAAACACATCGATGGATAACGGAAGAGTTTGTTCAGGGTTATTTTGTCTATAAAAGTTGTATTAGGCTGAAAGTGCCAATACTTGTCTTTTTGAGTTTTGTGTAAAATTATAATGATTTAATTTTTTTCATTCTCTTTGGTGTTTTTTCATTGCAAGCAAGATGAATGAAGATATACCAAAGCGTTTGTAATTGCAATCATTTTCTGGGAGAAATTTAGCATTATCTGACAAAATTGCATGGGTGCCAATACTTTTGTCCAGCAGTGTAGAAGGTTTCCAGCAATTAAAAGACAGAACACGGCAAGCAGTAACAACTGATCGTCAGACTTTATTTTATTTTACATAAAGTGGCAATAATGTTTTAAACTTTCAGCAGCAACACGTGAATAATCCCAACATGTATATCTGGAAATTGGACCTTCAAACATGGATTATCAGTACACACAATATGAAATCAAATAACACAAATCAAACACAATAATGTAACAAATAGTGAATTCCATCAACATGTTGGTAAGCGTATTTTTTATGTATATTTTTTATTTTTAAATTAAGAATCCCAAAATACAGTCACAGTCTGATAAAAAAGCATTGTACATGTTGCTCAATAATTACACCACTGATTTTAATGAAGTATCCATACTTACAAGTATGCCCTCACATTGATTTGATTTTTCCAAAATAGCTCCAACGAAAAAATTGAATGAGAAAAACAAGATCCATTTAATGCGTGATGAGATGATTCCGAAATAAATAATAGTTCAGCGGTTAACTTAAAAGTATTTCAAAGTCAAATCCTGCTGAATTCTCATTAAATAATATCAACCACCATAGAAACTCAATGTAACTTTCTTCATGGCCAGGAACCTCTTATCTGCTCTGAAACCCCTTCAGGTTCAACAGTGTTTGGTGAGTATCTCTGGCTGAATGTCATTAAACCATCCCTTTGTATCACGCGGCGTCAACTGACCCTGAGCCACTTGCGCCGAGCTCTTTTTGACAGCATCGAGCACAAGTGAAATTTCCAAATTTTAGAAATGGTTCATCTTCAACCCTTGTTCTTTTTAAGCCGTCCGCCCTCAGCAGCTGGAGTCCTCACTGCCAGCACTGCTACCTCTTCCTCCAGATTTGTTGGTAGAGCTGACGGCAATCTGGCAGCCATTGGTGACATGACTCATCACCTTCTGTTTGAGCTGAGAGACCTGCTCCCGAAGCATAGAAGCGGTGGAGGCCAAGTCAGAGTTCTGACTCTTTAGGATCTTTACTTTCTCCTCCAGTCGCGAAATTCGCTCCAGTTTACGCTTACGGCATTTGGATGCCGCGATACGGTTGCGAAGCTTCTTACGCTCGGCTTTGATTCTCTCTTGTGTCTCTAAGTCGATGGGGGAGAGGGAAGGTGGCGATGTAGGGTCTCCAGGTAGATGGGGAACCTCAGGGACCGTCTGTGGAGCGTCCAGACCTCTGTTGTGTGGTTGATGCGCTCCACTACCATTATGACTCGTGGTGCCACTGTATGTCATCTGCGCTCCGGAATACCCCATCTGTCCTTGGTTGTAGCTGCTAAGATTAGTGTAGATGGGGATATCGCTAGTGGACATCAAGTTCCTCTGGTAAGATGCCTGTAAGGAGACGTTGCAGGAGGATGACGGTGACATATGTCCTCCAACTAGCTGGTTCTGCTTGTGTAGGTCCGCCAGTGCTTTAACAAAGCCATCAGCAAAGCCTTCTTGCTCATTGGTAGCCTGGTTCCGATAAATGAAGGGGTTGGTGGAGTTAGTGGTGACTAATCCCTGGTTGGATTGGATGATCAGATGCTCCAGGTCAGGAGAAGCTAGCTTCAGCAGGTTCATGTCCGCCGAGGCTGCCGAGGATGTTATGAGGGAACTGTTGTTGGCAATTCCGAGATTGTTGGCATTCGTTCCTCTTCCTCCAGCGCCACCGCTACCACTGCTCGGGAAATGATGACTTCCTATTGCCATAGCCTTCTTACACATCAGCATCTTGTTTCCGGCGTAACGCTCGTATTCTGGAAACTGACTGAAGTTGTGGATGGCAGGGGAGTCATCATGATAGAAAGCAGTCTCCATCTTGGCTGTCATTGACGAGGAATTCTCTTCAAGGTAATCTTCATAATCAGATTAACCTCAATATCATAAGAGTTTGAACCGTTTCACTGACGTCGGTGGGTGGAGGATGAAGAGCAAGAAGAAGAGACAACAAGAAGATACCAATCCAAGTCCTAGCAAGGAATGCACGCAGATCTAGGAGTGGAAATGAGACAGAAAAAAATATGTCACATTAATGAGAACACTGTGAATTACAAATTCTCAAAGTCTGTGGGAATTTTTCATCCTACTACATTGGTAAGGCAATTGTGATTGTTGGCAAATAGGACTTCTCATACTGTGCTCAACTAAAAACGTTTGAGATTGTTAATGTTTTACTCACCCATCATTGACAATAAAGACTTTCCCTAACTGAAAAGTGCTTTTGCCGTCAGAAGCATAAGACTAACAAAAATTTCGGAGTGTGCCGATTCCGATTTTAAGTTTTACCTAATGTGGAGAGCTTCTTTCACGTCTGTGGGGGAGGTAAACAAAAAGATTAATGGCTGGAACAATTAATTTTGGGGCGTTAGTCGAGACAGCTGAGGTGGCCACTGCTATGCGGGGGAACAGAAAGACGATGACAAGATTTAAAGCCTGACTACAGAGAGGAGGCAAGAGGAATCTAATGGACCACCCTGTAGGCGAGTAGAGTGATTCAATGAGGGGGCCATGGAAAAGAGAGTTGAATTTGGTTTGATGTTGTGTTCCAAATTTTATGGATAGGTAGTTTTGGGAGAGAATCTACTTATGTGAGTTCACCCTTTAATTGCGGGACGAACACACAAGTTGGTGGTCAACAGTCATAGCATAGTTCTTGGCAAAGTCCAGAACTTACACTGAAAAACCTACACTGATCTAATATAGCATGGAAATACTTGCAGCAAAGTTATCATTTATCAGTCATCAACACTAAATCTGCGATGAAAATAGCCCAGCATTTTATACATTACCTATAGAAACTCCAAAGGGTAGGACTGCTGCAGGATCTCCTGTTCAGGTTCTATCACTGTGTCTTAGAATGAGCGTCCCTATGTCTGGAATGACAACAGCCTGTTGATTCCTGTGTAAGAAGCACAAATGTCATTTAAATGTGATAGAAAAAGAGCAAACCTTACCTTAAGTACCTAATGCAAATCTTAACGTGTGATACCAGACGAAGAGAGGGCAGTACCATTTTTTTTCTCAATTGTGGAGAATATCTCAATCACGACTTAACGAGAAAAAAAAATCCACTCATTTGTCAGTCTTTATGTTAACTAGAAGGCTATGGTGCAATGTATTGTGATGTATGAAGCTCCATTTCTGTTCATGGCTGAACTGAGGTCAAATGAAAAAAAAACGGTGCATCTTGATTTTCATGTAAGTGGAAAACTTGCTTCTCCTGTTTTGGAATTTGAGAAACACACTGCTCCAGAACAGATCATTTTCTAGAAAATGATTGCTGATTTCTCTTGAGTAAAAATCAAGTGAATTTGTATTGCAAAATGGGCCATCATCTTCATGCTATAAACCCCGTTGCTAGCATTTATGTGCTACCCTTAAAGGCAATGAGATGATTGCTTTTGATTGGCGGCAAATGAAATATTTACAGCAGTGCAAACCCCGCTTTGTGTGCCTGCTTGCGTGTTTCCGAATTTACGATCGTTAGGTTTCCAGCAAAAATAAAGCCAAAGTTGTTTGAAATATGCCCAGACAGTTATGACCAAAAGAAAATAAAAATTAATGATTCTGCTCACATTGTGATTATGGGTAGTACTTTTGCCTTGTACCCTACAACTAAAGGTAGTCCCCGGGTTATGAACGAGTTCCGTTCCTACGCTAGCAATGTAACCCGAATTTCTGCGTAAATCCCAATTATATAAATCTCAAAGTAACAATCCCGAAAGTTCAAAGGTATTGTATTTCGTGGAATGTTGGAGGATACATTGCCTTCTGGTGGCAGTGTTGGGTCTGGCTGGACTAAGATGTATGACTGAAGAGCAGACTCAGACGTCTGACATGGATAAACGACAGCTGTGCTCTGGTTTGGCTCACATCAGGCTGTAAGTTGTTTCAGCTAATACATGTTTGTGTCTGCATTTGTAATTAAGTTTAGAGTACAGTTTGTGGAGTTATGTGTGAGCGATTTGTTATGAGAAATGTAAATACGTTAGAATTTGTAGCATTTAAACTAGCTGACTTTTGTAAGGCAAATTTGGCTTAATTTAATCTACTAAATTTACACATTGATCAGACTATATGGACGTTTGAACACCAATTGTTTTGTGTCAACTGTTTTATTGATAAAATGCATGTTGCTTTGAACAAAAGTGTACATGTGCGTGTTACAGCTTTACAAAATGTCAAAAATGAAGGAAGTAACACGCTCCAAAAAGCACAATTGCCTTGTTTGCAGTTTCTAAAGCTGAAAAACTTCACGTTTAGTGAGGACAAAATAATACTGTATATCATACTAATAAGGTTCATTCATTTTCCATGCCGCTTTTTCCTCACGAGGGTCGCGGAGGTGCTGGAGCCTATCCCAGCTAACTACGGGCAGTAGGCAGGGTACACCCTGAACTGGTTGCCAGCCAATCGCAGGGCACAAGGAGACATACAACCATTCACACACACACTCATACCGACGGTCAATTTAGAGTGTTCAATCAGCCTACCATGCATGTTTTTGGGATGTGGGAGGAAACCGGAGTTCCCGGAGAAAACCCAAGCCGAAGCCCTGGATTGAACCCTTGATCTCACAACTGTAAGGCAGATGTGCTAACCACTCAGCCACCACGCCGCCTATTAATAAGGTAACGTAAAAAAAACATACTGTGAGGTCGTATTAACAACTATTTATACGACTAAAAAAATTAAAAACCACTGCAGACAAAATGGCGGATGAGACTTCGCCGTTGTAAAGTCGAAATCGCGTAAGTCGAGTACGTCGTAACCTGTGGACTACCTGTCGTTGTTCGTCAACACGTAAACCAGTTTAGGGTGTACTTGCCTCTCACCTCATCTCACTATGAATAGCCAGTTGACCTGTGACTAATGTTCCCCCTGAGGTGCGTGCGTGCGCAATCGTGCACTGCTTGCACATACTCAGCGCACAAGAAAATCTATGCAGCGCACAAAATAAAATTCAACACAAGCATATTGGAGCGTCACCAGGACAACTGTCGGCACCGCAGTGATGTGCCAGCGCGACACTCCTATTGGTGCGTTCGATACGGCAGCGGTCCCATTGTTGGGTTACTACACCACGATAGCTGCGAGTCGATGACCTGGGTGGGTGCGGAGAAAAAGAAGAGTGAAAAGTAAGACTTTTGTGCTGATTTACTGAAGCAACATTCCACTGCCAATCTTTGCACGCGCTACAGTATTACTTAATTTATTTTACAACAGATATAATCGAATTAATTTGAACAACATAATTGTTTTCTGTACCATTTTGCAACGTAACTCAATGTATAACAGCTAATCAGCCAATCATAGCATTGACAGTGTTGCGCATATGTGCCCTGCCCGCAGGCGTCGTGCAGGTTAGCTAGCTAACAACAGTGGAGCGGAGTGAAGAGTCCTTATCATGGCGAAAGGAACGGGCAGTGAGACTACAGTCATCAAGCCAAAGTAAAAAAGAAATGTGGCTGTTTTAAGATGGAACGGCTGTCGGGGTATGAGCAAATAATAAATTGAGTGACATTTTTTCTTTTTTTTTTTTTAACTTTTTTTTTTTTTTTAAACCTGCCCTGTATAGCTGCTTGGACATGGAGAATAGGAATCTTGAGTGTCCTCATTTTCTGAACAGTTTCTATGTGGGAGTTTTTTAATACTCCCATTTTGATTGTTTATTATGTTCTATTTACTAACTCACCATTGCCACAACTGGACCTCACCCAGGCCAAAGCAGGACTGTTGCTATCGCTAAAGCAGGACTCTCACATATAACATAGTACACATCTCATGAACGAGATTTTTGTCTTTTTCATTTTATGTGGACCAAATCAATTATATTAAAGCTAAACTAATAGGAATTGTTGCTGTAATATCATTCTTTTTAAGTGAACTTGCTATGATCCAACATCTTCAACAGGCGTGATACTGGTGTGTGGCTACAGCGTACACATCTGATGTTGCTCACAGTGGTCCTCAGAGTGTTCAGGGAGCTTGTGTGTCTGCTCAGACACATAAAAAATAGCGGGGACATTGGTCATCACTGTCAAATATTAAATGGCTTCGCTTTTGTTTGCTCATAGGCTTTTCTCCAAATGGAATTATCACTGGGATCTGGTGGCCACTGTAGAAGTGACAAGAAAGTTAACCTCCAGGGATACAAAAAAAAAAAAACAAGCCAAAAATCTAATTCTAACTTGTACCTCTCCCTCCTCCCAAACCTTAAAGTAAACCTCCACCACCTACTTCACAGAGAGAATCTCCTCAACCTCTTACCGTGAAGCGTAAAGTTGAAGTGGACATATTCCGGTTACACTGGAGAGAGTCATGGATAAGTCTGAAACCACCGAAGTATCTATTACTGAAAGCTAGTGACTCAAAAATCCAAATCCAAGGATTTACAACAATAGATTTGATTAGCAACATTCAGTACAACGCTGCTGGCTATGCAACAGAAGCTGAATTTATTCTTTTAATAAGCCATGTAACTTGCTATGATACAAAGTTTTGAACAGGTGTGATACTGGTGTGTGGCCACAGCGTACACATCTGATGTTGCTCACAGTGGTCCTCAGTGTGTTCAGGGAGCTTGTGTATCTGCTCACACATGAAAATTTAGAGGGAACATTGCCTGAGACCCTAATGAAGACATACGAAATGGGTGACTGGATGCACCATTTACCCACCCGGCCACAAAATTTTGTGGAAATTAACTTGTGTTATTTTTTTCTAGGTTTTGCTTAATGTGGCTTAGCAGGTGTCAATTTTTGTTTTCAAATATTGTAACATTATGGTCACATGTTGCGAAAACAACAATATATATACTAAGAGAGTCATCAGTGTTGTTTTTTTTGTCTTGTTTGCAAACTCCAAACAAAAGCCAAAGCTGACCATCAAAGACTGAACTGACGTGTCACCCTTCACCCCACTATACTGAAGTCACTAAAGTCACAAAAACACATCTGGCCAAGGACAAGATTTTGCCTTGGCTACTGCTGTTTGGTATGGTTTTAATTTACTGATGTCACCAATAACACTCACCAGCTCCCAATACGTTGTTTTCCTTTTTGGCATTTGAATTTCCAAAGCTCAAAGCCCCATTTTTGATGTGATTTTACACTGCAGCACTCTTTACAATAAATCTTAATAACAACAGCATTATGAAATTTTTAATTACCCAATTTCTCCCTTTAATGCACGAATTATTAATATTATCATTGCTATTATTATTATTTAAAAAAAAAAAAAAACATTTTTTTACCCTTACAGGGCACTCATTTAACTCATTGGCTGCCATTGACAGTGCTAAATGTCTAATCTATTTTTGCAGGAGAGGCAAATGAACAAACTTTCATTTTTAAAAACTGAAAATCTTAATAATATATTATAATTGCACATATTTATGTACGCTTTTTTTAATGAACAAAAAGAGTCACTTTCCCTATACACTAAATGATTAGAGCTCTGACGTGTAATAAAAATAAATTACTAAATTTAGTCACTTGCTGTGTAAAGGGTTAAAGGTCTCAAATGCCAACTTTTGAATGGCTGTCCACTGCAATGACCACTGTCTCTGAACGGGTAAAAATCCACCACAGGTCGTATTTTGGCATTAAAATTGATCAATAATAATCAGCCTAATTGTAGTTGTGAAGTAGCAATATGAAGTCATATCTTTGGATGGAACACTCACTAAAAGCAGCTCAACATTTGGAACTCAGTTCGCTTTTCTTATTCATGAACAAAGTTAATCGCCATCTATAATTATATCACATACAGTATTTAAAGCATTGTTACCGTTTCTCCTTTGGACTGACAACTCATTTCTGTGGTTGCATGGAGGCTCACATACAAGAAGACGCATGCAACTACTTATCCCATCATCATAGTCGAGTTTCAGATAAATAATGATCCATAGATATGAAATAATCGATTCATGCCAGACGCCATCAAGTTTTATCTCCTGCCGTAAACTTTGAGAATCACCCGTTTTCCCAAACATCCATATCCGGACGAAACAACAAGAGAAAATAGCTCCATATTATTACGTTTCCTCCGAAACCCACACATGCAAAACAGCAAAAAAATCGCGGATACTCACATGGAGGAAGGCAGATCGATGTTGAAGCATCTGAGAGCAGACAGAGTGAGTCAGTCAGCAAACGCGCGCAAACACGCGCACGAACACACAAACCAACTCACTTTTCGCTCTCCGACCATTATAAGTGACTCACGCGCTGACGTTTTTGTTCTTTTGCTTCACCCGCGTTACATTTCTATTGAAGTCATTGATGTTAATTAAAATGGCTTTATCAACACCCAATTGAATACCTGGAAAAATCCTCGGAGGATACGGCTAATTTCCGCACATTAATTTGTGCAGAATTGCGTTTATCATTGCGGTTATAAACGGGTTGTAAAGCATTTCGCTGAAATTTTAGTCCAAATGGATTAAACAAGGCTAATTGTAAAAGTCTAAACCACCAGAGAATAACTGCGTGCGCGTGTATGATTTGTGTGTGTGTAGAGAAAGAGAGAGCGAGAGAGAGAGAGCGAGAGAGAGAGAGATTTGCACAAATTATTTTTATATTATCCAAGACAACAGCAAAGAAAAAATGTTTTGATATTCACGCCTTGCTTTTTTTTTTTTGAGTAATGATGCTCATCATATTAGGATTTCATTTAATACTACAGTCTACAACAGGGGTGTCCACATTACAGCCCGCTGCCCAGTTTTTAATGGCCCACAGCAAATTATGAAAATACAATCTAT